>NC_092140.1:52255095-54755095 GCF_043159975.1 Macaca nemestrina
TAAGCTGCCCTCTTAGTACTCCTTTTGCTGTATCCTATAAGTTTTCATGTATTGTATTTTCATTTTCAATTTTCTCCATATATTTGTAATTTCTCTTTTGATTTTTTCTTTGACCCACTCATTGTTCAAAACTGTGTTGTTCAATTTTTACATTATGTATTTTCTACATTTCTTCTGTTATTGATGTCTTGTGGTCAGAAAGATTGATTTAATTGTGGTCAGAAAACAGACTTGGAATAATTTCAATCGTCTTAAATGTTAATACTTATTTTGTGACCTCCCATGTGACTTATATTGGATAACATTCTGTGTGTGTTTGAGAATTATGTATATTCTGCTGCAGTTGAGTTGAATATTTTGTATATGTCTGTTAGGTCTCTGGTCTATAGTGTTTTTTAAGACTGCTATTTCTTTATTAATTGTCTTTCTCATTTTCATATCCTTTAATTAAACAAGACTATTGATTTTTCCTACCATTACTATATAGATGTCTATTACTCCCTTCAGTTTTGGCAATATTTGCCTTATATATTAGATACTGTATAAACTTATCAGCATAGTCTCCTCTTCAAATCTTTTGAAAGAGTTTGAAAATGATTGTCATTGGTTCATTTTAAAATGTTTGATAGAATTCAATGGTGAAGGCATCTGACCCTGGACTTTTCTTTGTCAGTAAGTTTTTGACCGTTGATTCAGCTTCCTTACTATTTGTAGGTAAATTCAGTATTTTTGTTTCTTTATGATTCAGTCTTGGTAGGTTGTATATTTTTAGAAATACTTCTTTTTTATAGGTTATCCAATTTCTTGGTTAATAATTGTTCATAATAGTATCTTATAATCATTTTTATTTCTGTGCTATTAGTTGGGTCTTCATTTATGAAGGGTACATATGTTGGGTACATATATATTTATGATTATATTTTCCTGGTGAATTGACTCTTTTATCATTATATAATGTTCTTTTTTTGTTTATTGTGGTAGTTTTTAATTTAAAGTCTATTTTGTCTGATATAAGTATATAGCCTCCACTCTCTTTTGTTGACCTTTTTTTTAATAGAATATATTTTTTCATTCCTTAACTTTCAGTCAAAGTGTGTCTTTAAATTTAAAGTGAGTGTGTTATATACAGCATATAGTTAAATCTTTTTGAATTCCTATCAGGCTCTGTATAACTTTTGAATAGGGAGTTTAACTTCATATTATTTACAGTAACTATTAATAGAGTATAATTATTTCCATTTAGTTAAATATTGTTTTTCTCTCTTATGGTTATTTTGTTCTCCTTGTGTCTTCTTGCTGTCTTCCTTTGTTTTTAATTTCATTTTTTGGTACTGATGTGCTTTGATTTCTCTTTTTCTTTTGTGTATCTTCTATACAGGCATTTTCTTTGTGGTTACCACGAGGCTTACATACAATGTCTTATACTTATAATATTTTAAGCTGGTAACAACTGTAATTATGTACAAAAACTCTACACATCTACTTCTTCCCCCAACATTTTATTATTGACTCACAATTTACATCTTTTTATATACTGTATCCATTCATACATTTTTAAGTTTATGATTATTTTTAATACTTTTGTCTTTTTTTTTTTTTTTTTTTTTTTTTTTGAGACAGAGTCTTGCTCTGTCGCCCAGGCTGGGGTGCAGTGGCCGGATCTCAGCTCACTGCAAGCTCCGCCTCCCGGGTTTAGACCATTCTCCTGCCTCAGCCTCCTGAGTAGCTGGGACTACAGGCGCCCGCCACCTCGCCCGGTTAGTTTTTTGTATTTTTTAGTAGAGACGGGGTTTCACCGTGTTAGCCAGGATGGTCTCGATCTCCTGACCTCGTGATCCACCCGTCTCGGCCTCCCAAAGTGCCGGGATTACAGGGTTGAGCCACCGCGCCCGGCCTATACTTTTGTCTTTTAACTTTTATACTAGAGTTAAAAATATTTTATTTGCCATCATTAAAGTATTACTGCATTCTTTATTTTTCTATATGATTACTTTTGCAGCAATTTTTATACTTTCATATGCTTTTGTATTACTGTTTAGCATCTTTTTGTTTCAGCTTCTAAAACTTGCTTCAGTATCTTATATGGCAGGCTCAGAGGTGATGAACTTCTTCAGTCTTTGTCTGACAAAGTCTGTATCTCTCCTTCATTTTGGAAGGTGGAGGACAATTCTACTGTTTTTACTTGTTTGGCAGTGTTTTTCTTTCAGTACTTAGATTTTACCATTTACCCCCTGCAATCTTTGTTGAGAAAGCCAGACAATCTTAAGGGTTTTTCATTGTTCATGACAAATCATTTTTGTCTTGTGCTTTAAAAAAATTCTCATCATCCAGTGGCTCACACCTGTAATCTCAACACTTTGGGAGGCCGAGGTGGGAGATTCACCTGAGGTGAGGAGTTTGAGAGAAGCCTGGCCAACATGGTGAAACCCCATCTCTACTAAAAATACAAAAATTAGCTGGGCATGGTGGAGGGCGCCTGTAATCCCAGCTACTAGGGAGTCTGAGACAGGAGAATCTCTTGAACCCAGGAAGTGGAGATTGCAATGAGCCAAGATTGCACTCCAGCCTGGGCAACAAGAGTGAAACTCTGTGTCAAAAAAAAAAAAAAAAAAAAAGAAAGAAAGAAAAATGTCTCATCATCTTTGTCAATTTTGTTATAATATGTTTCAATGTGTATCTTTTTGTATTCAACATTTTATGAGGTCTCTATTTTTTTCTTCACATGAAGGATAATTTTGGCCATTATTTCTCTGAGTAAGCTGCTCCCCTTTTCTCACTTTTCTTTCTGATATTACTATAGTGTGTACATTCAGCCACATGATGATGTAAGTCTCATAAGGCCTTTTTCCTCTTTTTTGATCTTTTTTTTCCCCTTTTTTTCCTTTGACTTTATAATTTTCAATGGCCTGTCTTCCAGGTTGCTAATCCTTTCTTCTGTTTGACCTAGTTGGCTTTTAAAACCACATTCATACAGCCAACAGACACATGAAAAAATGCTCATCATCACTGGCCATCAGAGAAATGCAAATCAAAACCACAATGAGATACCATCTCATACCAGTTAGAATGGTGATCATTGAAAAAGTCAGGAAACAACAGATGTGGAGAAATAGTAACACTTTTACACTGTTGGTGGGATTGTAAAGTAGTTCAACCATTATGGAAAACAGTATGGTGATTCCTCAAGGATCTAGAACTAGAAGTACCATATGACCCAGCCATCCCATTACTGGGTATATAACCAAAGGATTATAAATCATGCTGCTATAAAGACACATGCACACATATGTTTATTGCGGCACTATTCACAATAGCAAAGACTTGGAATCAACTCAAATGTCCATCAGTGACAGACTGGATTAAGAAAATGTGGCACATATACACCATGGAATACTATGTAGTCATAAAAAAGGATGAGTTTGTGTCCTTTGTAGGGACATGGATGCAGCTGGAAACCATCATTCTCAGCAAACTATCGCAAGAACAGAAAACCAAACACCACATGTTCTCACTCATAGGTGGGAACTGAACAATGAGATCACTTGGACTCGGGAAGGGGAACATCACACACCGGGGCCTATCACAGGGAGCGGGGAGGGGGGAGGGATTGCATTGGGAGTTATACCTGATGTAAATGACGAGTTGATGGGTGCTGACGAGTTGATGGGTGCAGCACACCAACAAGGCACAAGTATACATATGTAACAAACATGTACGTTATGCACATGTACCCTAGAACTTAAAGTATATATTAAAAAAAAAAACCCTCTAGTGATTTTTTTGTTTACTTTTACTCAGTTATTGTATTATTTAGCTACAAGATTTCTGTTTGGTCTGCCTGTTTCTGTTTTCTGTTTGGTCTGCCTGTTTCTAGTAGGCCTTTAAACTCCTCTAGTGTGCTTTTTTTGTTTTTGTTTTTGTTCAGTTATTATATTATTCAGCTCCAAGGTTTCTGTTTGTCACTTTTTCTATCTCTTTGTTGAAATTTTCACTTTGTTTGTGCGTTGTTTTCCTTATCTTATCAAACACCCTTATGGTGGTTATTTTTAATTAACTTTCAGGTAAATTACGTATCTTCCTTTCATTAGAGTCAGTTTCTACAGATTCGTTTGTGCCTTTGTTAGAGACATGTTTCTGTTTCTTCACTTTTCTTGACTTTGTGTTGCTATCTGTGCACTATAAAAACAAAGCAGATACTTCTAGTCTTCACAAACTGTTCTTACATAGGAGAAGGCCCTCACCAATCAGCCTAGTCAAAGATTCTGGTGGCCTATCTCAAGCCTTCATGCTGGTCCAACCTGCTTTTTTGGTGCTTTGTAGCCCCCAGATGTTCAGAATATTCTGGATCCTGTCAATGTTCAGAGACAGGCAAGGCAGAAGCTATTTTCTATCTTTGGTCCTTAGAAATTTGGGGCCATTGGTTGCTCTGTACACCTTTTTCCCTCCTGAGGGAGAAGGTGGGAGCTCAAGTTTTTGTCTGCTTGCTCTGTACTGAGCCTGTTGTTAGGAGGTTGCTGATGGTGAGGAGGGAGCTATGGTAACTGTCATCTAAAACAGCTATCTTTGTTCTTACTTGGCTCTAGGCAGCTTGACTGTGCAAGGTTCTGTCAGCTCTCTCAGATAGGCAAGGCAGAATCCAGTCCTCTGAGTAGCTTCCCAGAAAAACGAGGGTGTTGGATGTATGTTCCAACTTTTTCCTCACTAAAGAGAACCTTGGAGCAGAAAAACTCCTCCCAGTAATAGGGTGCTCCCAGGGAATGGGGAATATGGTGAGATGGTGTTTTAAAACTAGCCAGGGTGGCTGGTTTCATGCTTGATTAAGGTGCAGAAACCTCTCAACCAGTTTCCTTATTTCTCATAAAGGGAATTTGTCTATGTAGTGTTGAAGAATCAGAGTGTTCATGGGGTGGGGGAGGATATTTCAGAGCTTCTTGCCTGAAAGGAAGGAGATTTCAGGGCTTCTTGCTAATATCACTCCCCTTATATCCTAGATTCCCCCTCACCCATCCTTTAACAAAACCTTCCATTAGCACCTCTAAAAAGGCAACAACAACAGAAGAATGAATGTCAAGGATTTGAAAAAGTAATTCAGAATCAACAACAGATTCCTATTTTAGTCATTGTTTCTTCTTGGTGTTTTTGAAAGCAAGGAGGATAATATTACTTGTAAATCATGAAATTCAATTAATCTGAGTCAGAGAATAATTTAGCTGAGTCAGGCTCAGATTGTAGAAAACTATTAGACATGCCATCGCAATTAATTTTACTCAGGTTTTTATTTTTGTACTTGCACAAAAATGAAAAGAAGATAAATGCATATGGTTAAAAATGTCTGAAAACAATTTCACAATTGTAGAATAAATAATCCATGTGTGAAGTTTACCACTGTGTCATGGTTTACTTGGGAGTTCTGTTTGCTTTCCTAATGGCAAATTAAAAATGTATTATACAAACATTATTGTCTCATAATTGATAAAATAAGGCATCTATTATTTATATTAATCATGAAACCACATATATAGTAAATATATAAGAAAAACTTTGCTGATTACATCTGGGAATAAAATTGTAAATTCTTCATAAGAGAAACATTTTTTAAATAAAGAAACTTGTGTTTCAATCCACAGAATTTATCTTCAAAAATTATTTCCTATGGCAATAAAACCATTGTTTCTAGCTATTGTTGTTTGATTTCAGTCTCTTTCAAAAATGTCCTGCATATTTGGAGACATTATTTATTGATCTTAAAATCATAAAAGAGTTAATGCTGTTTCCTTTAGGGCTTCTCTTAAGACTGGAGTAACCATGTCACATGAAAGAATCTAGCCAGTATTGTCATAAAACATGAAAACTATTATGTAATGAGTGGATCGAAGATGAAATATTGTTGTATATTGTCATGAGAATTTTTCATGAAAAATAAAGTAATTCTTAACTCTTAATATGCTATTAATGCTTAAGGGGAAGTAAATATTCTCTAAACTACTCACTACAATATTTCACCTCTGTTTAGATAATGAACATAGTGTACTGTGTTACAGTATGTCAAATAGTGTGGAAATGAAAATGTTATATCATAAAATGGCATAGTTGTTTTTGTATTTGTAGAAAGATTATCAGGTGATTTATATTCTTCCAGGGTTGCCATTAGTATTAGTATCAGGCAATACAAAGCATATAGTAGTTTTAATCTAATGAGTGAAAACCTTTGTGTGTTTTATAGTTTATTATAAATAGCACAATACAAGTTATATATTTTTAGCAAGAGTACATATCATAAATATCCAGTTGTTTATTGAAAATATTCTTCAATATTTCCTAATATTCAATGGATGATGAATTTTTAGTTAATATACTATTTTTACTTACTGCTTTTACTATTTAATATGTAATAATGGTTGACATGGTTTGGCTGTGTCCCCACCCAAATCTCATCTTGAATTCCCATGTGCTGTGGGAGGTAACTGAATCATGGGGGCAGATCTTTCCTGCTCTGTTCTCATAATAGTGAATAAGTCTCACAAGATCTGATGGTTTTAAAAAAGGAGAGTTTCCCTGCACAAATTCTCTTCTCTTGTCTGCCACCCTGTGATATATGCCTTTTACCTTCTGCCATGATAGTGAGGCCTCTCCAGCCATGTGAAATGTAAGGCCATCAAAACTCTTTCTTTCATGAATTGCCCAGTCTCACGTATGTCTTTATCAGCAGCATGAGAATGGACTAATACAATGTTCTTGACAGTAATGATAGTATTTGTTACTGTTCATGGATCTACTAACATGGAAAGTCTGAGTCTGCTATCCTTAGAATGATCTGGTTTCAAGGTTTGCCCTTGGCTGGCAGTCTGGGACCTTGATTAAAGTGGCTTACTGTGCTTAAGTTGTGTGTACAAGCAACATGGTTTATCTTGAACGTTAGCTTTCCCCATAGGGCTCTGAAATTTGGTAGGCAGAAGGTAATTACGTGACTAGCTCCCAGTTAAATTATTACTGCTGAGTCACTAATGAACTTCCATGGTAGACAACCCTTCTTACAAGTTGTCACGACTTATTGGTAGAAGAACTGATCATGTCCTGTGTGACTGTATTGGGAGGGGACTCTTGGAAGCTTTCATCTGGTATTTCCACAAATAAATTTTGGCTATTATAACTATATGCTGAGTTACGCGAGTCCTCACAGTTATCCCCGGATGTGCAGGGCAGTCTTTGGTACCCTTAACAAGAGCACATATTATATACCAAGCATTATTCTAGGTGCATTATATCCATTATTATATTTGTGATTTTTAAAAAACCCTGTAAGATTATGGGTTTTTAAAATTGTTTTGTTTGTTTGTTTATTTGTTTGTTTTTGGAGATGGAGTTTACCTCTTGTTGCCCAGGCTGGAGTGGTGTGGCATGATCTTGGCTCACTGCAACTTCCACTCCCAGGTTCAAGCTATTCTCCTGCCTCAGCCCCCCAATAGCTGGGATTACAGGCATGCGCCACCACACCCAGCTAATTTTGTATTTTTAGTAGAGATGGGGTTTCTCCATGTTGGTCAGGCTTGTCTTGAACTCCCGACCTCAGGTGATCTACCCGCCTGGGCCTCCCAAAGTGCTGGGATTACAGGTGTGAGCAACCGTACCCAGCCCAGATTGTGTTATTAATTCTGGTTTGTGTATGAGGAAACAACACTGATAGCATAAGAGATTACACAAGGTAAAAGAGACAGCATTGAGGCAAAGCCAGAATTTTTAAACACTTGTTTTTTGTCTTTTTTTTTTTTTTTTTTTTTTGAGATGGAGTCTCGCTCTGTCACCTAGGCTGGAGTGCAGTGGCATGATCTCGGCTCACTGCAACCTCTGCCTCCCGCGTTCTAGCGATTCTCCTGCTTCAGCCTCCTGAGTAACTGGGACTACAGACACGTACCACCATGCCCAGCTAATGTTTTGTAATTTTAGTAGAGATGGGGTTTCACCATTGACACAATTTTTAAAATTCCAAAATAAGTGTGTTGGATGGCATTGTCTACGAAAAAGTAACATTAACAATAAATCCCGCATAGACCTGTTATTCTGTCATTATTCTTGTATTTGCATTGCACATGTTTGATTTCAGGTATTCATTTGGTGGTGTGTGCTATTCAGAATAACACATCTAGTAACTCACTAATCAAAACTAGCCACAACTCCCAGGATTCTCTTCTGCCTAAGAATTACATATTTTGCCAATTGAATTTCAATGATAGCTAGTAAATAGCAGGTGGATTTGAGTACCCGTAAGAACACTGAGTTATAGAACTCATTACTTCTCCTTTTTACTCATCCATATTAATCTGGTCCACAAAACTGAGATCTTGCTTTAATATCCCCAGATTCTTCCTAGTATAATACTTAAACTTCCTGTCTAATACTTAAACCTTTTCCTCACACCCAGTTAATAATTGGAGGCCTCAACTTGCATCTGAAATCCAGTAACTATTTTCTGGGCTATACATTGGACCGTCTGTCTATATTTCCTAATGCCTATTGTCACCAAGTATTGTCTTCTGAAATTCCCTCATTGTCAATACTCATTGGGTCAAAATTTAATGATCTGAACGCTTTCCTGTATTGTGCCTAAGATTTTTTTTTGTTTTTGCCAAAGATAAGAAAATAACACATAAAAATTTAAAATAATCAGTGTCAGCATTACATATATATACATATTACAGTAACTCTTATTTTTTATATCTTCTAAGAGGATGTGTTTCTATTCTACCAGGAGGCAAGAGGCAGAGACAGTTTTCAGGGCCACATGAATACTGTTCCTATTTATATATATATTTTTTTTTCCCAAGATGAGAGTGTAAGCTTATGAATTCTGTGAAAAAGGAAGAACTAATGTTCACAAACACCTTTTGATAGAAACACACGAACTGTTAGGAAAAATCAAAGAAAGTAGAATCATCCATCAGTATACTCAGCAGATTTCTTCCAGGATTCCCAAGAATACAAAAATCCAGGGATGCTCAAGTTTCTTAATTAAAATAGTGCATTTGCATATAACCTATGTTCATCCACCATATTGTTTAAATAATCTCTAGATGATTTATACTATCTAATACAATATAAATGCTATGTAAATTGTGTTAATACAGTATTGGTTTTAATTTTCAGATTGTTATTAGTATTACTTTTCACTACTTTTAATCCACAGCTGGTTAAATCTGCAGATGCAGAACCATGGATACAAAGGGCCAATTTTTTATAAATGTGATTCTTTCATACAATCTATAAAAGCTGTGACAGCATATTTTCTTCTGCCACTGTGTAAGATAGGATATCCAGGAAAACACACTAGCTATGGAGGTGAGAGGGTGAGTTTTCAATCAAGATGTCATAATAGAAGCCATATGAAAAATCGTAGAGCAGTTAAGTGGAAATGGATTTTTAAGAATTTATAATTGTTTGTAAAACATACAGAGAAAAGCAAAAGCAGATATCTGAAGAGATAAAAATGACGAATTTATGTCTGAAATCTTACTAGAAGACTGAATATTGGAGTTTTGTGTTTTGGTTTTCCCAGAAATGTCAGGCCTTACCTAGCTAGGAAGGGTGAAATTAGCATCTGAGGCAACAGAGAAAAAAAAATCAACAAGAAGAGCATAATAAAAATCACTATGGAGGAGGTCATCCTAGTTTTAAAACAACAGTTAGGCATCTAAAGAAAAAAGAATAGGAAGCAAAAGGTCAATGTTCCAAGGCTAAGTGATTACTATACTAATTTTCTGAAGGTAATTTTTCATTCCCCGTTCTTGTGTTAATATTGGCAAGAATCCTTGGATGTAAGTAGGTCTATTGTTATCTTTAATTTTCAGGTTGTAAAAGATAATAAAATCAATGTTGAGTGCTTAATATGTCCCAGCAGCTATACAAAGTTTTTTCTTCCTTTTTTTTTAAGCACTCTCATTTGAGCCTCAAAAGTATCCAATCAGGTAGATAATAGCTTTATTCCATTATATAGCATTATGTAGGTCAGAAATTTAGACCTTGATATATTGAGTAATTTCCACAATGTCAGATAGCAAATATTGAGCCAAACTGCAAATTCAAAAATATCTGATTCCAAAATTTTGATTTTTATTGGGTGATACTGCTTGTTTATTCTATTAGGTGATACTGCTTCAATCTGTAAAATATGGATACTACTTACTATCCAAATTCACATTGTCACATTGTGAATGTGACTTACTGAGCGACTTTATACTAGAATTCTGAATTATTAATTTCCCTGGATCTTAATGACAGATTTTTTTGCTCATTTTTTCACTTATTCTACTGATTATCTATATGTGCAATTAGAGATGCCATCTGACTAAAGCAGTAGCCATTACTGATTCTTTGGTTCAGACATCAATGAACACTTTGAGCCTCAGAAATTTAAATCTTCACAAAATAGTCTATAGAGCAGCACTCACAGCATAATTATATTTTTTCTTCAAAGATTGATTTTGAGACTACCTCCTGTTCACTTATTCTTCGAAAATGGCTTAAAATGTAAAGAGTGAAGCACTCTGTTATTTTAATTTGAGTCACTTAAGAACCACCATACTTTCATTGATAGATCAAGGTATATTATTAATAATCTACACATAAAGAGGTTACCCATCTCACCTGGAACTGAAGAATGAAACCATAAAACAATTCTTAAAAATTATATGATAATGTATAGATTCTATTTCTTTCATACCTAGTCAATGTTGTACATTTTTTACTAAAGAGATTCCCTAGGGATATTAATATATTGCAAAATATATGAAAATTAGAAAAGAAATGGATAGGCATTTGTATTACGTACAGAGAAAATAAAGAAGGCTGACATATTTTAACTTACCTTGGAAAAACTCTGTGAAAATTACATCACTTTTATTTGTTTTCCTAGTAACCCAACATCTCTATTTTAGTAATTTAAGAGAAAATTTGTTTATAAGTATATTAATCATATATTTTTTAGTATTTATTATGTGTGCTGATAATCAAAAACATATATTTTACAAAAAGTATAAAAATGAACTCATTCACAAATAGAATTTTATACTCATAGTGATTTAAAAATATTTACAAGATAAATACTATGATTAATTTCAATTGAGCTAAAACGTACAGATTTTGAAACTAAAGGAGTAAATTACATGCATGTAATCATATTATCTCTGTAAGTACTGATTTTATGAAAAGAGAAAGTGAAATTTATATGTTTTACTCCTGTAGCATTCATAAATACACAAAAATAGTTATTTTAAAGTAACTGGAGTGATTTGAATTGGTGCTCCCTTAAAAGAAGAAGATTAAATTATTTTCTGACTCCAGTTGCTTTTCTAAGTTTGTAATTGAATGGGTCATTCCTAAGTAGCTTTTATTTTGTTTATTTTCTTCTGTTTAATGTTTTTCTGCTAGTATATGTAATTATCATGATAATTCTCAAATCTTTCTTTGTGATAGTGTTGTTGTCGTTGCTTATTAATAAATAATTGCATAGAGTTACTTGCATAGGGTTTAAACAAAACAACATTTGTGGTTTGAAGAATAATGGCATGAAAAAATTTTTGGCCTTCTTTCTATTGTTTACATGACTTCTCAATGACTATCTTATTTCTAAACCATAGCTTATTATTGAAGTTAAGGCATTTCTTTTATTTTAGACTTATTCAACAACAAAAAGACATCAATGATTTTTTTTTTTTTTTTCCAGATGTAGTCTTGCTCTGTCGCCCAGGCTGGAGTGCAGTGGCACGATCTTGGCTCACTGCAACCTCCGCCTCCCAGGTTCAAGCAATTCTCCTGCCTCAGCCTCCCTAGAAGCTGGGACTACAGGTGTGTGCCACCATGCCCGGCTAATTTTTGTATTTTTAGAAGAGACGCGGTTTCATCATGTTGACCAGAATCGTCTCCATCTCTTGACCTTGTGATCCACCCACCTGAGCCATTCATAGTTCTGGGATTGCAGACGTGAGCCACCACACCCGGCCGATTTCTTCATATCTATAGAGATAATACTCATATATTATAAAACATATAAGAATATCATAAGAAATTGTTTTAAACTAATGTTAGGGAAAATCATTTGAAGAATGAAAATTAGTATACTAATTTTAAAATCGATTTTCTTATAAAAATAATTTTACTCATTTAATAAACAGGAAAAAATGATATGTTTTGAGAAATTCTCAGAACCTTTCATGTGTTAATTTGTCTTATATCTATCCAAGAAGAAAGATTTAATGTACAGCTGAGCTTAGAAATCTAACCAATATGGGCTAGATACTGTGCTTTGCACTGGAGATACGGCCCTGCTGAACTCAAATTGGTCTGCATTCATTGAAATATGTTATCCATGGAAAAAAAATAGGAGAAAACAGAAAAAAAAGTATAAATATCAATAAGGAACTCACTGCAATCACAATACAGTTTTAATCTTCCAGGCAAAAAGTGAAAACATGCACATACATACACACATTCAAACACACATACATTTTAAAAGCAGTGTTACAGTATGCATAACATATCATAATGATTTTGCTTGGCTATTTTCCAAGTTAATAGTTTATACCAGGGGTTGGCAAACTACAGCCTGTAAGCGAGAATGGCTTTTACATTTTAAAATAATTTTAAAATCAACCAAACCAATGGAAAAACAACAACAACAAAAAACCCAGACACCCACAAATCCTAAAATTTTATTATGTTTTTCATTAAAGAAAAAGTTTGCTGTCCATGCCCATGATCTGTGTTATCACGTATCATCAATGATAATCACCATAATCACCATTATATAGGGGTGTATATATATATATACACACACACACCCACATAAATATTTGTTCTTTCAGAAATGGCTTTATAGACACACACACACACAGATTTATGCCTCACTTCATGACGGGGATACACTCTGAGTTGTGGGAACATTATAGAGTGTGCTTACACAAACCTAGATGATATATCCTAGATATATGCCTAGGCTATATGATACAGCCAACACTTCTAGGTTACAAAACTGTACAAGATGTTACTGTACTGAATACTGTAAGCAACTGTAGAGAAATTGTAAGTATTTGTGTATCTGCACATAGAAAAGTATAATATAGTATAATATAAAACACTGTATTATAACTTTATGGGATGCCTTTGTATATGCAGTCCCTCATTGATGGAAGGTTACTATGTGATGCATTACCATATATGTATATCTACACAATGTAGATATACACATATATGTATATATACAGACATATGTTTGCATACATACACACATATATGTATGCATGTGTATATACATGTATATGTATGTATTTATGTAACTGTGCATATATATATATATGTATATAGCAAGAGAGAAAGGGGGAGAAAGAGGCAGAGTAGCCACTTTTCTGTTTTGGAACATTTGATATTTAACCTTACATTAGTGAGGAGATTTTCAATATCTTTTATCTTAAAATATTAATTATATCTATATTCTCAGTTAGTCCCAGTATAATCAATATCTAATCAATTATTTTGTCTTGAGAATGTATCCTTCTTGATGATACATTTTTTTTTTTTTTTTTGAGATGGAGTCTTCCTTCCTCTGTCACCCAGGCTGAAGTGCAGTGGTGTGATCTCAGCTCACTGCAACCTCTGCCTCACGGGTTCAAGCAATCCTCCCACCTCAGCCTCTCCAGTGGATGATTACAGGCGCACCACCATGCCTGGCTAACTTTTTGTATTTTTAATAGAGACAGGGCTTCGCCGTGTTGACCAGACTGGTCTTGAACTCCTGGCCTCAAGTGATCTGCCTACCTTGGCCTCCAAAGTGCCAGGATTACAGGCGTGAGCCACTGGGCTTGTCCCCTTCTTGAAGATTCTATTTATTGTATTTCTTAAAAGGTCAGCAATGAATTATATGTCAACAAACCCAATGATCTTAAGATTTACTTTCAGAAATCTGAACATCATTTGACCTTCTTGACATTCCTATCCTTTTAAATCTTTTCCACTTTCATTGACTGGTATTACACTCTTCTTGTTTTACATACCTGGCTGATATTTTTATGCTTACTTTCCTCTTTTTACCTTTAATAACAGCCATTAGCTGTTATTCACTCCTTTTTTGTAAAAAATTTCCGCCTCCACTGACTGACTTAAAAGTCCCAATTAGTATTGTGGCTTTTAAGCTTCTTGCTTACAAATCTCATGTTCACATAGAAACATTCCTAATATCCTAAGTACATTCCCAACTACGTGAACAGCAGCTAATTTATATATTCTTAAAGCTTTGTCAAACTCAGTATGTCTACAGTAAATTCATAATTTTTATCCCCAAACCAAATATTTCTATAATGTTGTCTCTGTCTATCTGTGGAAGCACTATCACTCAGGCTCAAAACCTTTAAGTCAATCTTGAGTTTCCCTTATCACTTCTCCTCACACCCAGTCAATTATTTAGCTTTCTCTCTTCTACATCTGCAGTTCTTCTTATTGCTGCCTCTTCTTTTCTATAGCCACTTTCTTAATTCAGCTTTTCACTTCCTTGAAAATGTAGACTGGAATTCAAAATTTTTTTCTGCACATTGAAAGTTAGACCTAATGATATTTACATATGAGACACACATATATAATCATCTTAATATGTGACAAAAATTAAAGCCCAAAACAGATATAGATAGACAATATTATAATTGGCTACCAAAAATATTTATGATAGGTAAGTGGAAATTTGTTTTATTAACAGAATAAATGATTGTTTAGATGCAATGAATAACCTAATAGCTTTATATTTGTCCCATTTTCAAACAAAAACCTTTATCATCATGGCAGGAATAGTTATATTATTGTAGAAATTATGACAAATATATTAAACTTTGAAAAATGAACACAGATTATTTAAAATTATTTTTAATCTATGCTTAATTTTTTTTCACATCCACTTTTCAACTAGTAAACACACACACACACACAGAGAGTTTAGAACTGCCAGCTTAATGTTACTGTTACATTACATTTGGCTTCTCTCCAGTTTTCCTTTCTTAATTCATTTTGTGCATTTGTGGCTGTTTTCTTATAATTTCATTTTTCTATAGGGCAGAATGAAAGCTCCAAGTCTTAATATTCTGCATCCTTCACTGTGCTGTTCCAACAAACTTTCTAATTTTTCTTTTACTAATACATACTTTGCAAGAGTCAAGTGAAATTAGTTGTTCTCCTCACACTATTCCCCACACCCCAAATATCCACAATATACGTAGCTCTTTTAGATATTCTTTCTTATTGTAATATTGTTAATGCACAATTTTCAGCTTATATCTCTCATACTAAATTGTTATTTCTCTGAAGAGCTGGAGCATCAGTTTAGTGCCTTCAGCAATAATTATTTACAATTGTTCATAGGTAAATTAAGTTTATCTTTGAAAATACCATATGACATAAGCATGCCTCAATGACCCATTTACAGACTATTTCAGTAGAACTGTCATTTTTGGGAGTGTCATATATGCCAAACACTGTGTTGCACAATAGAGATAAACACAACCAAATCCTAGGCCTGTCCTAAACAAGCTTAGAATCTTGAGAAAGGCACACAAAATGATACTCCTATTTTAACGTGCTAAGTAAAATAATAGAAGTATGCATGGAAAGATATGAAAGCCGAGTAGAATGGGATAGGAAATAATCTCAGTTTATGAGAGTTAAAACTTGATTTTCTGTCTGAGTTGGCAAGTCAACTGAGTCCTAAAAGAAAACTGAATATTATAGAGATTAAACCATCTTTCTTGAGTCCCATCATTATTATACAGCAAAGCTAGTGCTAAAACCAAGGTATCTTTGCCCGAATTCTCTATTTATTATAACACCCTTGTAATTGTTCTGGCACAGTTTTCCATCTGTTAAATAATGAAAAATAATAATCCAAGATAATCCTCTCACTTCCATATATCATGACTGAATTCTATTTGTAGACTTGAAGAAAGTAATTTGATCTGATGGGGGGATTGTAGTGGCAAGAATATTGAAAACTGGAAAATAAAAAAAAAAATTATGGAACGTTTATAAAACCACTCTTTTTTTGCTTCTCAATACCAAGAGGCATTTTTCTTTTCTGGCTTTTATTTCCAGACTTCTTAGCTGCACTGGATATGTTGTCGTTCTACTCATCTTAATAACGTCCTCTTGCTAATTCTCAAGCCATGGCTTAGTTTTTTAAGTGGCAGCCATGCCATTATTTTCAAGACACAATTTTGAATATGAACAAATGAGAAAATAATTTACAGCCAGAGAGCACTATCCTATTACTATCAATACAAACAAAAAAATAGCTCAACCTTTTTTTGGATGTATAAACTAAGAGGGCTATGCCATCTTCCAAGACAGTTTCCCTATCTGTGAAATGTAAAGCTTACAGTAAGTAAGATGATAGGTACAACACTTTTCAATGCATTTCTGACACACTAGGTCATCAACAACAGGGAACTTTCTATTGTTATAATTATATACTTTGCCTCTGTATTTAAGTTTTTATATTTCAGAATTCTAAACTAGCCTTGCTTTTTTCACTTTTCATGCTTCATTTCGTCAATCTTATTTATTTTTTGCTTTTATTTATAGCCTTTGTGAGCTCATTGCTTCTTTTTCTATTTTGCTATTCCAAAATACACCAATTCTTTCAAATTGTCTTACAAACTTATGTTTTAGATTTTCTTTTGGTTGCTACCCAAATCCTCAAATGCATCATCATCTCTCTCTAAAACTACTTCTCTACTTATTTTTGCATTTTATTTAAAGCATCAGTGACTTAACTGTTAATACCAAAAATTTGGGGCATTTTTCTACTTTCCTCCATTTTGGCTAGTTTTATATTCAACTAATTGCCAAATTGAGCTAATCTTGTGGAACATAGTTCTTTTTAAATTCATGATTACTGCAAAAATAGTTATCTGGCCACCAAAGATTCTTGTCTTCAAAG
This sequence comes from Macaca nemestrina, assembly GCF_043159975.1. NCBI lineage: Eukaryota > Metazoa > Chordata > Mammalia > Primates > Cercopithecidae > Macaca > Macaca nemestrina. Next base: position 52,272,059 of record NC_092140.1, read on the forward strand.
GGTAACATTCTTACTTAAAAATGGCTGTATACTCAGAAACTACATTTTTTTTCCCACTCTGTGACACTGCAAATTCTGATTTTACATGATAGAATAATTAGAAATCCTTAACCAAATGTATTTCTACTTTATATCAGTATCTTGGTTCATTTGCAATTTTCTAATAGCCTAGAAATTAGTATTTCCATTTCTAGCTTAGCTCTCATCAGTGTAATGTTTTTATGAACACTAAGAATTAGATAGACAGGTAGATGGATGTAGATAGATGATTAAAGGGACAAAAGAAAAGAGAGAGAGAGAAAGAGAAAGAGAGAGAAAGAGAGAAATAGGTAGGTTGATAGGTACCAACAACCAAAGTATAATCAGACCTCTTTCTAAACGCACACATGACTCCCATTCTTTTTAAAGAATAAATAGGTATGCTTCATCATTACCTACACGGCATTTCGTAATCCATTTTTCTCACCTCTCCAGCTCTAGTAACCACTTAGTCATGTGATGTCTCCACTAAAATCTTCAGATCCCTACAGCATCCCTAAAATCTTGATAAATGAGCTTCCTAAATTTCCAACTCCATGCTAGGATATGATTATAGGACACTGAAGTTACATGTAGTGCTCTCGGCTCTATGCTAGGTCATGGCCCTTCTTTTCACTTTCCATATTTTTTTAATCTGATACCTCCTAATAATTCTTAAAATGCACTGTTCAGACATTATTTTTGAGGAAGAAACTGATTATCCTCACCCCATGGCCCCAAATGTTTCTTCTCTGAATATGTAGTGGCATATAAATATTTCTTCTGAAATGTTTGTCATTCTGAATTACAACGGTCCGCTTGCTTGTCTCTCTGTCTTTTATGTTAGGTAATAAGCTGTTGAGATTGTAAACTGTATTTTGGTAGTTTTGAATTATCTCTCTTTAATATTGAAATTTCTACAAGTTCCATTTATAAATGGAGAGCCTATAGTGTATAAGAAATAGTGCTTTTATAGCTTCAGGAGAACAATATAAATAATATACATAAAATAAGTAAATTATATATTATAGAAGAAGGCATAAAATATCATAAAAGAAAAAGCAGAGTATATTCAGCAGAATAGGTGTGTAGGTATTAATTTTGAATACGGTAGTTAGAGCAGGCCTCATTTCAAAAGTGACATTTAAAAAATGACATTGCAGAGCTAAGGGAGGTAGCCACAATGTTATGGGAGAAGAGCATTCTAGAAAAATAAAACAGTGCAAAGGCCATAAGAATTGAGAATCCCTATGGTGTTTGAAGAACAACAAAGAGACTAATATAGCAAAGCGGACTTATGAGAGGAGTGTCAAAAAAGATCAGACAAGCAGGTAATGGTCAGAGTATGCTGGGTTTTGCAGGATTTTCTAATAACTTTGATTTTATACTAAGTGAACTGGGAACCAATGAGGAATTTTGAGAATAAAAAGAATATTATTTACACTTTAAGAGGTTTCTGTATCATCTATGTTGAAAAACTGATTTTAGAATGACGAGTGCATTAGCAGAGAGGTGTATTCAAAGACTATTGAGCTATTGCTCTAATCCAGGTAAAGGATGATGGCAGCTTGAACTAGGATGTTGATTATGGGAAGAGGGGGATCAGGAAGTGCTTTGATTATGGATATATAGTTTTAGACCATATTAGCTAGATGTCTTTATGTAAAATGTACATGGAGTGTGCTAGAATAAAAAAGGTACAGTTTCAATATTTTTGGCCTGAACATTTTGAAAGATAGAGAAGCTATCATTTGTGGGGAAGGTTGTAGTTGGAACATGTTTAGGCAGGGAAAGATCAGTAGTTCATCTTGTACAATTTAAATTCATCAACTCAAGTTTTCCACTCAAGTGGGGATATCAAGAACTAATTTGGATATAACTGAAAGACAATGTTTAGGAGAAGATTTGGAGTCAGATATATAATGACGGAAGTCTCATTTACATGCCAGAGATTAAATAGGATCACCAGGAAAGAAACATAAAGTGAAAAGATCCATGGGCTGAAGAGAAGGAACAAACAAAGTGACAGAGAAAGAGTGATTATATTTTATGTGTTATGTAATCAAGTGGAAATAACACATCGAGTAAATATTCTTTGAAATGAGCTGACTTTTTGACATACTCCAAAATCACCTCACAGTTGCTATATTGACTACATCTGTATACAAGACCTTCGTACAAGCCAACTCCTTTGTAATTCAATTAAATACACTCTTCATTTGCTCTATGTTTTGTGGAGAAAGTCGGTGTTTGCCTTACGTCCACTGAGATCCTACTTCTATTATTTCTATCTATTTGCGTTAAATGATAAACTTAGGAAACAAGGAGTGAATATGGAAACAATATTATTCTCTTCTGCATTGTTTCTCTAAACATTCTCACTTATTATTATTATTATTTTTTTTTTTTTTGAGATGGGGTCACACTTTCTTACTCAGGCTGGAGTGCACTGGCACAATCGACGCTCACTGCAACCTTGAACTCCTGGACTCAAGCCATCCTTCTGCCTCAGCCTCCTGAGTCCCTGGGATTACAGGTGCTACCCACTGTGCCTATCCATTCTCACTTACATTTGAAAGAAAATAATATTTTTCCTAAATGCACATATAGAGCAAATGCGAGATCACACTTAAAGATGTGATAAATTTGATACTGTAATGCCATAGAATAGAAAAACAAAAAAGTACTAAAAGTAAGTTGGACTCTGAATTCTATAAATATTGACTGTTAAACATTTAAGACTTATCACAAGCTTTTATTTCTTTCTAAAATCAAAGAAAATTGTTATTAATGGATTATAGAAAACACTTTTGAATAAATTTGTTAAATGACTACAGAAACTCCTGAGCTACAACAGCCACAAGATAAGACAAAAGGTGTTATTTTGCATTATTTAAAAAAAAACAGATTTTAGAATTTTTGCCATACAATAATTTTTATTCTGTAGAGCTAGAAGGGCTTTTATTGACTGATTCTATAGTTCTTGAAGACAAGGTAAATTTAAACTATTTTTTGGAAATAAACAGGAAGTTCATCTTTTGTATATTAGAAATTCTCTACTTAGTGAAGTAAAAAGTAACAGGTCTATTAACAATATTGATGGCAAGTTCAGATAGGGAATTGAGCATGTTTTGTTATAATTAGGAATAAACTGGCTCTGAGAAGATGAAGTTTAAGTTGTTAATAACTTCACATTCCCCAAGGCATGATGATACAAAGTAGGATGTCTGGAAGGGCACTAGAACATCCTGTAATTTGTCTAATTTGTAGTGAGTTAATAAGGCTGATAGTGGCATCTTTATGAATAAATGGACAATTTATGAAATAAAAATGACAAGTATTCCATATATCTTGTGTTAATTCTTAAACTAACATATTCTCTTCTGTTTCTCCCAGTAGCTAAACTATAAAGGGGAATTTTTATAAGGTAAAATATGTCTTTTATTAGCTGCAGTTCAAAACTGAACAAAAGGGCACCTTCAAATACATGGTCTTAAAATTAACCTTAACTTGGAAAGAGCAAATTGAAATTTATATTCTAAAAGGAATTCTTCAAGTGAGAGTCAAATACAAAACCACGATTATCCTTCAAAAACCAACTTACATGAAACTTACATAATAAGATATTCTGATGTCTTATTACATTTAAAATATAATGGATTCTGAGACACATACTATAAAAGATCTGAACATCAAATGGCAATTAGCCATAAACGGTGAAAGCTGAAGAATAATCCATTTCACTTGTAAATAAAAAGTGAGTCAGATTAAATTGAAGGCTATTTCATCAGAGAGTTTAGTGAGAATAGTTTGGCTTCTCTTCAGGAAAAATCTTAGTACTATTGTGGAATAGAAATTCTAAATTTGAAATGCTTCCTAATCAGTACCATAACATCCTGAACTGGGGCAGAGTGTGTCCAGTGAGCTGAATACTTAAATCTTTGTATAAGTGTCTTTAATTCTAAACTGTTATGATTGTTTTTAATGAAATGTCCTTCCACTCAAGAAATATCCTATCCTTGCTTGGAGAGAAAAAAATAAAAAACAAAAAACACGTTTTATCTATTTATCTAAGGCAGGGATCAGGCAACTATGACCCATGACCAAACTAGATACAGTTTGCCTGATTTTGTATGATCCGAGAGCAGAGTGTTTATTATACTTTTTTCAAAAATCAAAAGAATAATATCCCATGACATATAAAATTTCTATAAAATTAGAACTTTGTTGTCCATAAATAATTTTATTGGAAGACAACCTTATTCATTCATGTATTATTTATGGCTACTTTCACACCGTGGCGGAGGTATTGAGACCAGAAACCCTATGGGCTACAAAGTCAACCTTGTTTACTATCTAGTCATGTAAGAAAGAGTTGAAAACTCTTGGTCTAAGGAAGGGAGAAATTCCCTACTGGTCATTCTATTTCAAATTAGTTACTATTTGACATTGATGAGAGAATCAAAATGGTGACAAAACCGGTGATTAGATAAAAACTATACATGTCAGTAATTTTGCTCTTGAGTCAAGCCTCAACTCAAGCTATGAACAACAAAAATGTACAGACCTTTAATTATGTAATATTTTAAATAATAATGGCCAGTGCTTAAATAATAAGATTATTTTAAACCTTATAGCAGCACTAATTTCTTTCTTGAGACATTTTCGTTACTTAGAGTATTTTAATTACATTTAAAAACTTTGTTGTTCTGATGAATAATGTGAATATAATAACAAACACTTAAAATTAGTATATTTCAGAATATTTTGTTTCTTTTAATATAAGTCTACATTAAATTGTCTACATTTAATCTGTCTACATTAAATTGCCATACACTACCAAGCAAATTTAACAAGAATGAAACTGTGTTTACCTCAAAGTAAAATATATTTGTTAAGAAAAACATGCTTAATATTAAGCTGTTGCTTTTGTTATGGTTGTTTTGTTTCTCTTTTAAATGAGGAAAGGTAATTATTGGTAATTTCTAATAAATGTGGACTGACAAAGGCACTGTGAAAATAACTGTTGTAAACTCTCAATTAGATCAATATAAATCTACTTCAAATATTTTTATGTAACAGTTCCAAAGCACTGAGTGAGGAGAGGAATAATCACAAATACATGATTGTATAATTTTAAAAAGAGGAAAAACAAAAATTTTCTCAAAATCTAAAAACCCTGCCTGGGCAAATAATGAGACTCTGTATCTACAAAAAAAGGAAAAAAAAAAGTAATAATAAGAAAAACTAGCTGGGTGTAGTGGCACATTCCTGTAATCATAGCTACTCAAGAGGCTGAGTCTGGAGCACTGCTGCAGCCCAAGAGTTCAAGGCTGAAATGAACTATGATGGCACCACTGTACTGCAGCCTGAGTGAGGCCCTCTCTCAAACAAACAAAAAGAACCAATTAATAGTAAAAATGTGCAAAACAGGGAAATTAAAAATGAAAAATAAGGAAAATAGATTAATATTTCCACTAAAAGAAATCTTCTTAGTCATATAATAAAAATATGTATTTTTATTAATAGTACCAAGATGGAAAACATGACAGTGAAGGGTCAAATTATTATGTCAATATCTGTTGCAAAGGGTGCTACAAGACAGCAATTTGCCAAAATGATTAAAGACATGAGTTTGTGAGCTAAATACTTTGTATGATGATATTCTTGATGTTTACTAGCTATGACATCTTGGGAAAGTGAGTTAATCTCACCGTTTCTTAATTTCTTTATCTATAAAATAGAATTAATAATATAGTATTATTAATATTCAAACTATTATGAGAGTTATTGTCTTAGTCCATTTGCAATGCTGTGACAAAATACTATAAACTGGGTGTTTCTTAAACAGCAGGAACTCTAATGTCTCACAATTCTAAAAGCTGAGGAGTCCAAAGTCGAAGTGCTGGCAGGTTCAGTGTACGATGAAGCCTGCTTTCTCATAGATGATAACTTCATACTGTGTCCTCACTTGATGGAAGGTCAAACAAACATACTCAGGCAATTTTTGTGAGGGTACTAATCCCATTTGTGAAGTCTAAGCCCCCCAAATTTCCCACCTCTTAATACTATCAAAATGGGGATTAAGTTTCAGTATATGAATTTTGGGGGGATGCAAACGGTCAGAACTTACCAGTTTTGTAAGAAAAATGTATTAATGAATGTCTTGTTATGTTTCTTAGTACAGAATGTTTATTAAATGGTAGCTATTTTTATAAACATAGGCAAAAGATCTCATACATTTAGGTAACACCTGAGGTTATCAAATATTTTGTGTATTTATTTATTTATTTAAGTGGATATAGCATATTAAATTTATTAAGTCTAATTATAAATGTAAGAAAGAAAAAATATTTCAGTATCTTAAAGAAGGGGATGCGAACCTTCCAGTGACATTGAATGTGCAACCTCATGAAACAAAGATACATTCATACAATAGAACCCTAAAAACAGCAAAAGTGGCTTAGGGCCACCCATGTCAGAGGGATGAATATCACACATAGGGTACACACAGTAGTTTCATAAGAATACATCTAGTGTATTTGTTGTACACTAGTGTACCTCTAGTGGAAAGTTGTACATCTAGTATACAGTTATTGCCCATATTAGTGAATTGATTCTCAAACCCAAATCTGCTTTCTAACCCAGGTACTGGAGCTGCTCCCTGATACCGGAGCTGCACTTTCTGAACATTTCTCCTTTGTCAGCTGGCACAATCATAGGCTTGTTAACAGAGGATGCAATAGCAACGATCAGTGGCCATAGCAAAGGAGCTTCTCTTCCTGGTGCCAGTGCTTTTTCTGAAAATGGGCCTGCCGGCGATCGGCCTGTTGGATTTCCATGGCCTTCACCTTAGAGTCCCTCATTGAGAGCTCTTCCTCTCCTTTGTTCTCTGGTGAGAATCCCCAGCATTATTGGGCCATTTTCTGTAGACTAGCCATGCTCTGCTGACGCCTTTTTGTGAGTTCTTCTGTCACTCTGTAAGCTTCTTATTTTTCATGCGACTTTCCCTCTGGCAGGCTGCATGTATCTATGGCAGCCACATTTCTCCAATGAAGTATAAATCTCAGCTTTTGGTAGGGGAGGTTCCTCTTCTATCTTCTAATATCCTTCCTTTTTTAGTCTCCCTTAGCTCCAGAAGTAACAGCTACCTGTTCTATTTGCTCTGTGTTGCTTAGAGTTCTCTTTTACACCTTTTTAGTAACTGACTTTTAATTTTCAAGAGCTCTTCAAATTAGTGGTGTAATTTCTCCCTCCTGCTGAACCCTAATAGTGTACCTTTTATGACATTTCAAAAACATATAAAACAACTATATTTTCCGTACATAGACAAATATAAACAATGAAAAGCCAAAAGTAGTAAGAAGAAAAAGTTCATGAAGACTGTTATTACTGTCGTGGGAATTGAGGGAAAGGGGAGATTTGATCAGGGAGGGGCCTATGTAGAGCTTCCGTTGTGCTGGCAATATTCTTTCCGCCCATATCTGCATAGGTGCTATCTATCTATCTATTTTTGGAACTGCATCAAAGCACATACCTATTTCATCTTTATTCTTTGTAATAGTTTTGATCAGGATAAAATGACTTTCTGTTGCTGTATTTTGTGCACATAATAGCCAATGGGAGTCGTAGCTAGGGATTTGCAAACAACATAAAATGAATTAATGTCTCCTTTATTTGATCTTAAACTGTTATAAATTTTGCATTTTACATTGTTATATATATTATTAAGTCATGTTATATTTCCCCAACATCTTCTGTGTAAAATGTTGCTCTAAGATAAAAATCTATGCTTTTGAAGTAGTTTGTTAAATTATCTCACAAGCAGATACTCTTCCAGGGATATTGGTAAACTGATTTGAGATTACTTATTTTTAAATATTTAGTGAGCTTGCTCTATGTGCCAGGCATGGCTATAGATGCTGGAACAAAGACAAAAAAGTACAAAACATTCCCAATCTCTCTTATACAAGCAATCTTTTCTGCTTTAGAGAGTAGGGGTACATTACCTTCCTTACATACTTTTAGTGTTGTTTTTGTCTAAAGTTGACATTAAGAATAAATTTTGTCTTTTGTTTATTAAATATTACATTTGTTGAGAAGTTCAACTCTATCAAGAGAGGCTCCTTCTTTAATTTTTTAATAGTAAGAAAATTTACAGTTAAATGAGAGACTTAACTCACTTCATGAGAGAAAGTTATAGTGCTAGAAACATTATTTAATGACTGTGATGGACAGAAAAATATCTGACCCTTATAAATAAAATTTAAAATAAAATAAGTTAAAAAATAATATTAATGATAACATTTATAATAGTGATACATTTTTCAGCTAGTTGAGATTTAGAGGGTAAATGTTTTTAATTCAATACTTGAATCTGAAAATACTTCCTGAACATATTAATTCTGGTAATGAATATTATAAAGTGATTATAATAATCAAGAATATAAAGTTAAATTGATTCTTCATTTGATAATTTTAAATACAGCAAAAATTAAAAAAAGAAATTTGAATAGTTCATTCTTATGAACAAGAATGAAAGTAATAAATCACTAAAAATTTAGGAGATAAAAGAGATTTGGCTTATACCTTTCCAAGCTAGAAAAGAAATGAAAGTTGATTATTGCAGCCACTTTTTAAAAATATCATCATGCATTGTTTTGTTTTGTTTTAATTTTCTTTATTTTCAAATTATCAATTATAAGAAAACACAGAAAAAGTGAACCTAAAGTACCCTATGTATATGTGTTGAAATATTTTACTCCACAAAAACTCAGATTGCTTTGAGGGTAGTCAAGTTTAATGAAGAAAACTATGTTGTGTTTCAAAAGATGTTGAAATAATTTCATATGAGTTGTATTTAGTGCCTAGTACTACAAAAAGAAAACAAAAATATTTAATACATTTAATCATCTTGCTATCTCTTAACACTATCACCATATAATATAGTTCAATGCATATATTGAAGACGCAAATAGCAATTACAGTCATTCTCTACCTCCATTTTTATAATCCCTTACTTATTCTATAAACAACTATTTATTATGCCCTATATAATTTAAGGTAACGAAAAATAATTAAATATTTCATTAAATACTTTTAGTTTCGTCTGGAACATGCGCGCATATCTTAATTTAAACATAACTAGCTGAATCATTTGGCGTATGTGATTTTTATGGCTGTTTTAGATCTATCCACATATCAAAGTGAGCTTGAACATTCAAGGCAAAGGTTTGATATGCCTTCTAAATAATTCCTTTTAAACATTTTGTTAGACCGTCAAATGATGAAAAAGGAGAGATATAATGCATCTGTTTTTTTTGAAACACTTAACTTTTTATAGAATAAATTAAAATATGAAATGTAGTAGAAAATTATTATAGTAATGTTTTAAGAAATAGGTAAATAATAAAATAATTTCTTAAAGTGATAAGGTTACCAAAAAAAGCCAAAGCAAAGGTTGTGTGCTCAATCTAACCTGAACTGAAGTAGAATGTACTCTGATGGAATATTGCAAAAAAGATTTAATATGAAGAGATCTACCAGTTCAAATGCTGGCACACAGCATCAGCATTCACATAACTAAAATTCCATTTCACTGCAATTCAGTCAATACATGCGTGGTCCTGCTTTCTAGCCTTTGAATTGAATGGTCAAATAATTCAGTTACCTTCACTTCTTTTAACACTCATCTGTTTATTTAACAGAATTTTATAAATTCTTGGTTTTCAAGAGTGTGGTGAATGAGACTGAAAGAGTACAGGTAGGGCTGCTGCTCAAGTTCATATACTTATATTAAGTTCATTAACCTTTACATCATGCTAGAGTAAATGAATTTCATTTCTCCCTTTCCAATATACAAAGTCATCAATCTGCTGTCTCATAACTTTCCCTTTGAGCTCGACCTTGTGGTGGTTAGGAAATGAGAGAAAGAAAAGTTGAAAAAGAAAAAAAGAAGGTAGTAGCTGAGAAATCAGACAGAGACAGAGACACCAGTATTTGACTGCTCAGATTTGAAATGTTGATCATGTAAAATTATTTTTAACTACACTAACATCAATTTTGTGCACATTTCTATTTAAAAACTATCAGGTGTAAAGACATTCTCATGGATAATACTTGAAGGAGAAATGACAGATACATATAAAATAAATACATAAAATTATAGTGATCCCTCAGACCCCAAAAAGGGAAAATTTTGCTGACTTTCTTCTGGATATTTTTCCAAAGCAAATACATTTGTTATAACATTTGAATTTATTTTGAGATTTTTTTCTCCATGTCTGCCTTCTCCAAATTACACACTTTCCTTCCCCACACATATTGTCCCATCATTTCCACACCTTTTGCTATATGGTATCATTAGATGAGTAAAAAATGACAGATACTGAGATAAAGAAAAAGAGGCAAAGTACAGGGTCACTCTTTTATTTATCACTGAAAGTGTGATACATCTGTGAATGCAAGAAGGAGCTAAACAGAAGGGATGCCAGAACAATGGTTGTCAAATACGTGAGGATAGAGGAACAGCCAGGACAGAATTCCCTCACCTAGATAACTGGTGATAAGAGCTAAGGCAATCAAGAAGCATAGAGAAGAAGGGCTGTGGTAAGGAAAGAAGCTTCTCAGTTCTTTGGAAGTGTGGGCATACACTGTAAACAGCTTTTAGTTGAATAATGGGCTTTTCTCTTACTAAAACATTTTGTGTCTCTCTGTAGCTAGGAGTTTGATATAAAAATGTGTGACTCTCCTACAGAGATTTTCAGAGTATGCTGACTGAAAAAGTATATTTGATATAAAAATTTTCTAATCAGTCCAATGAGACACTTTATAAAATGGTAATATATTGAAAAGATCACCATACTGCATGCACTTCTAGGTAACTGTAAACTCTATAAAAATATCTTATGCAAAATTATCAAAGGAAGTTGATACAAAATATTTTTCAGATTAAATATTACCACAGTGATATTCTCAAGAGTTTTTGTCAATATTAAAATGAAATAGTAGCCAGATGTGATGGCTCAAGCCTGAAACTCTAATACTTTGGGAGGCTGAGGCAGAAGGATCACTTGAGGCTAGGAGTTCAAGACCAGCCGGGGTAACATAATGAGACCCTATCTCTACAAAAAAATAAGAAAAAAATTACAGGCATGTGCTTTGTAGTCCCAGCTACCTGGGAGGCTGAGCTGAGAGGATCACTTGAGTCCAAGAGTTTGAGGTGACAGTGAGCTGTGATCACGACCCTGCACTCCAGCCTGAGTGACAGAGTGAAAAACCCATCTCTTAAAATAAAAAAAGATAGAGAAACAATAAGTTAACACTAGTGTATAGACAATAAAAATCATGTTCCTCTAATGTAAATCTGAATTACATAACAACATAATTTATTATGCAACAACAAAATATGAACCACTCATATCTGTTTAGAGAAGAGCTGTTGATTTCCAAAACAAACTTCAATCATTTTAATAAAAAATGTAATTTGTAAAGTTACATTCATGATAACATTTTTTATAACTGAAACAATTTTTTAAAAAAGTACTATGTACCTGGAAAAGAAATATAAATAGATGGTCTTTTATGTAGCCTCGGGGAAGTCTAAGGATTTAACTCTTGGCCTAACCCCTCTTAAACTATTTATGGAGTTGATGGTCAAATTCAATCTCATGTACCAAATCAAGCACCTGTACCGGGGTCATTTAATATGGCACTAAGTAACTGGGATTATTTAAGAGATACAACTGTGCCTAAGAATGGCTGCTAATCATATAACCTTGAAACTAACTAGCAACACACATACACACACATCAGAAGTCACAGACTAAACATTAATGTTAAAGAGCTCTAAATCTGAGAGATTCTCTGAGCTGAGTTGGTCCGGTCACACTCAGCCTAGTTTCTTGTTATCATGTTTACACCAATGAGGAGTCACTGGGACATGCTTGTAGTATTCATGGTGTGCTATTTCCTCTCCTGTTTCCCATCTTAAAGGCAAGTAAGTATCTTAGTTCCATGTAAATATTGCCACTAGTAAGTGAATTAATTATATCAGAGCCCAGAGCTATTCTTATGCTGAGGAGTATCTGTCTCTCTTACCTAAAGATAACCACTACCTCCCATTCTATCAAATTAATTTGTTTTACCTGATTGTGCGTATTATATAAATATAATTTTAAGCATGTATGCTTTTTTGGCTTATTTTGCTCAACATTAGTTGGTGAGATTTATTCATGTTGTGGCATGTTGGGGTATTTGGTTAATTTTCATTATTGTACAGTATCCATTCTACTGTTGTAGAGTAGTAGTATTTACTATTAGATACTACTGCTAGAAATAGTAGTATTTATTATACTATTAATGATATTTGGGGCTATTACAGACATTTCTCCTTTGAACACGTACGTCATCTTTTGTTACACATATATAGAGATAAGTTTAATATATATTCAGAAGTAGAAATTCTTCTTCATAAGGTCAGCGTATGTTCAGCCTTAGGAGAAAACACAGTTTTTCTCAAATAGATTAGTTAGACTTCCAGATTCTTCACATCCTTGCCAACAAGTAGCAGTTTCTGTCTTTGTAAGTTCAGGGAATAAGGTCGGCACATATTATTATCTTATTGTAATTTTCATATTCATAATTCTGATTATAATGATATGTATACTGCAAAATTTTCCCTCTTTCTAAGTTGCTTTAGATTCCCTAGTGATACTATTTGAAAAGAAATAAATATAAATATGAACCAATTTACTAATTATTGTCATTGTTTTTTTTTTTTTTTTCTTAACCTGTTTAAAAATAATTTTGCCAATCCCAAAACTATGAAATGTTTTACTAGGTGTATTAGTCCAGTCTCACACTACTGTAAAGGTACAACCCAAGACTGGGTAATTTATAAAGAAAACAGGTTTAATTGACTCACGTTTCTGCATGGCTGGGGAGGACTCAGGAACTTAAAATCGTGGCAGAAGGTGAAGGGGAAGCAAGAACTTTCTTCACAAGGCAACAGGAAAGAGACAGAGAGAGCTAGAGTGAGGAAGTGCCACTTTAAAACCATCAACTATCATGGTAATTTACTCACTATCATGAGAATATCATGAGGAAAACCATCCCTATGATCCAGTCACCTCCCACCAGGTTCCTCCCTTGACATATGAGGATTACAATTCAAGATCAGATTTGGGTGCAGGCACAGAGCCAAACCATATCATGATTTTTTTTTTTTTAAGTTTATTAGTCCACATAAAGAGATCTAATTCACCTAGAACTGATTTTTTTATATTATGTGAATTTGGGTCAAGATTTTCTTTTTCTGGTGCTCTATTTCATTGGTATAATGGTCTATCTTTAGTGTAATATTCTTTGTTTGTTTGTGTGTTTGTTTTTGTTTTGAGACGGGGCTCTGTCGCCAAGACTGGAGTGCAGTGGCACGATCTCTGTTCAGTGCAAGTTCGGCCTCCCGGGTTCATGCCATTCTCCTGCCTCAGCCTCTTGAGTAGCTGGGACTACAGTAGCCTGCCAGCATGCCTGGCTAATTTTTTGTATTTTTAGTAGAGACGGGGTTTCACTGTGTTAGCCAGGATGGTCTCGATCTCTCCATCTAGTGATCCACCCCCTTCGGCCTCCCAAAGTGCTGGGATTATAGGTGTGAGCCACCACGTCTGGCCAATATACTCTTAAATATAACTTGATAATAAATTTTAATGTATGGTCCTCTAAGTCCTACAAATGTGTAGTTCTTTAAGATCATCTTGGCTGCTTCTTCTCTTCATTTAAATCTACAAAAATAAAACTTGTCAATTACCTGAATAATCTCTGTTAGAATTTTTATTATTGCAGTGGATCCATCCACTTCTTTACATCTTTGATTTCTCTTAATGTGTGAAGATCTTTTTAAAATGTTTGCATACCGGCCGAGCGCAATGGCTAACGCCTGTAATCCCAGCACTTTGGGAGGCCGAGGCCGGCGGATCACGAGGTAAAGAGATCCAGACCATCCTGGCCAACGTGGTGAAACCCCGTCTCTACTAAAAATACAAAAATATAGCCGGTCGTGGTGGCGCGCACCTGTGGTCCCAGCTACTCACCTGAGACAGGAGAATCGCTTGAACCCGGAAGGTCGAGGTTGCAGTGAGCCAAGATCGCGCCACTGCACTCCAGCCTGGCGACAGAGGCAGACCCTGTCTCAGAAAAAAAAAAAAAAAAAAAAAAAAAAAAAAAAATTGCATACCTTATTATATTGATTCATGATATTACTGCTATCGCTAAGGGCTCTTTTTACACTTTTAGTTTATTTTTTGATTGTCTCTCAAATGTTTAAAATAGGCTAGTGAACCAAAAAATTACTTCTTTCACAGAGACGTTGGGAATGCTAGAATTTCCTGATATAATAACATGTTAAAAATCTTGCTTGAGTTCTATTTTTAATAGGTTTTCGCATTTATGGAAATAATCTTCTACCTTTTAAACATTTTTTTCTAGTGTACACTGAGCAAAGTCTTTTAACCTACGCTTTTTGTGAATTGTATTGTAAAAATTAATAGTGTGCTTGATCAGCCAAAGTAAAATCTGGATGGTCTCTTGATTTTCATTTCTTCCTGATAAAGTTTTTGTTACGCTTTTTGATACGTGATACCAGTTTTGCCTTGTTGTTTCTCTTGTGAGTAACTTAACAATGATAGTACACATAGATTAAACTATGGTCAGTTTTCTATAAATAAGTTCGTAAGAATTTGGGTCTAGATTATTACAGTAATACCAACAATTTTATATGCTAGAATTTATTTCATTTTTCCACTTAATGTCCCAAGCAAAGTTGGGCAACATGAAGCTTTTAAATTAGGTAATAAAGATGTAGGCATAGATTCCTGTGGTAAAGATGTGATCTGATAGCCATATTTTCTCCTTAGTGGTTAATTTATTACAATGTCCTTGCCTCTCTTTTAGTTGCTTGAAGTGTGGTTCATTGTTCAGTGCTTTGTGTCAGAGTGAGAGATTTCCTTGCTGCTAGGTTCCTTCCACAGACTAAGCTAATTAAATACAAAGCAAGAGAGATTTCCACCCTAATAAATCTGCCCGTGGATTAAGACACTATGTCACATTGGTAGTTCTTTCAATAAAGCCAGAAGGGATTAAAACTAGAGCTTTTTTAAATCATTGCCCATGACATTAGTAATAGACTTCCAATCCTACCCTATCACAATGAATTCTTTGACAGAAAAATTTCCCATACTGCTTTCAGCAATCTCAGTGAGCTGATCAGCACTTAGGACAACTGACAGATTCTATTATAAAAATTAATATACATTTTTCTTAGTAGCAGAAGTAAAGGAAACTGATTTCCATTTTTATAAAACCTAATTGATCAAACATAGCTATATTTTGAACATAAAACAGCTTCTCTTTTCAGGTCTACTGGTTTTTACAAGAGCTATAAAGCTGTGTGACTTTGAAATGGTTGTTTACGTTATTTTGAATGTGCTGCTTACTTTAAACATGTCCTGTGATAAATACAATAAGTAAATAATGCAGTGATATTTTATGCTTAATTTCTCAAATATAGCAGATTGCATAAGATTGATTTGTATTTGAATGTACTTTTCTATAAAGAAAAAATGCAATTTGATATAAAGACCACTTTCTTGTTTGCATTGTTAACAGTCACCAGACATCTTTTCAAAGCTGTTATTCTCATAGAACACTTATGTCTTATTTTTGGTATACAGCTCTAAGACTGGGAAGCCCCTTCTTAATCTGCTAATGAAAACACTGTGTCTCATAAGCTTCCTTTGGTCAAGTTAGGACCCTGCGCCATGTTGTCAATGAGTTGATGACTTCAATATTAAGATTTACTTTATCACTGAATCCATTTAATTAAATAATTCACAGAGTTTATATTGTATGTTCTTTCTCTGGCAGACCAACACATTTCTCCAGAGCTGTCATGAGTGCTTTAACTATTTTTTCCAACTCTCTGTTGTAGCCTTCTTAAGACTACATAATATGATAACTATAAAGTAATCCTTTCCCTTGCACAACCACTGGATTCTCACAATCACTATCTTTCTTCCTGTAATAAAAGCCTATATCCAGATGGAAACACAGGTGCATAAGAAATGAATAGACAAGATAATTATGAAGCTTGAGAAAATTTATTGAGTTAATGATTTAATGATAAGCAATAAGTGTATTGTCTTCAATTGCTCTGTCAATTGTGATGTAAGTGATTGAAAAATAAACTATGCATTGAACATGTATGTATAGACCTAGGAACTAGGCGTACATCAGTAAAACAAACAAAAATTCCTGCCCTCATAGAGCTTCCATTCTAGTGATAGTCTCTTTAAAAATGTTCTCACCTCCTGCCAATTCTCTATCCTGCCTGGGTTTCTTACATGAAAAATATGTTTCTTACATAAAATTGCATTTCTTCCATAAGATTATCATATGATTAACATTTTAATGATACATTCAAATGTAATTGTTTCTTAGAAACCAAGACTAGACAGGCATTGACAATACCAGTTTAGTCTGAACATATTGTTACAATCTACTAGGCAGCTGCCAGGTAGATTCTTAATAGAACAAATGACTTTTTTATTGGACTTCTGTTTTACTTGAGGGATGCCTTGGAAGGTGGCTGGCACTTAATGAATAAAAACCATGAGTGCTGGGAAGTTGGAACAGGAAAATTGTATAAATAAAAATAGAGGTATTTCTGAAGATACTCCTAGCATATTTCTTGGGTCATATTCTTAGCAAATAATCACTAGAATTCACTCGAAACAAAAGCTTCAAATGTTCAAATGAACTCTTCTGATGGAAATAATTAATTCTGTATTTTACTAGAAGTTCATCTTCATTTGTCAGGTTTCTTACTAATTTCAAAGATGCTACAGGGGTTGGCAGACATAGAGTTGCTAAAAGATATACAAATCATTTTGCCAAACAAGATTAAATGTGTTAGGTTGGGTACGATCAACAGCTACAATGATTTGAATGGTGGCACACTGAAATGGGAGGAGGATGTGGAATTGCTCAAGGCTGTTCCCAGGTGGCAAAGATAAAACTAGTGGGAAAATAAGCAGTGCAAAGATATGGTTATTATCATTGTAATAATTCCCAGCAGTAAGGTGTTTTTAGATTGTGGTAAACTCTTCCAAGTAATCCATTTGAGTTATGTAAAACTAGATTAGACAAAGCTCTAGAGAATTTACTCAAAGATTAAAGTTTGCCCAGACAGAAACATGAGGGATATGACCAAATGGTCCCTTTCCATCTCTAATTGTGATGACTCCAGGAAACCAATGATGGATTGAAACACGCAGCTGTTGCCCTTATCATTTTTCAAGATAAAAGATGTTATTCATCTTAATAACCAGAATAATCATTAAAAGAAGCAACTCTATGTTAGTTGTGAATGGCCAGATTTTTCAATAGATAACCTGAGTAATGTTTCCACAGTGAATTAGCTCTAATATACTTGGTACTTGGCATATAATTATGATGTACTTTCTGTGGAGCCACAAGATTTTGACAGCCATGTACCATGCATGTCACCCTATTTTTAACACCATAAAATTATATTTATTTATTTATTAATATATCATGAAAAGTTTATCATTTGTGGACCAAAAACAAACAAACAAACAAAAACAAATCCCCCAAGAACGGAAACATACTGGCACATGTGGTTTTTAGCTTTAAATTATGGGAAGTATTTCTTCCAAGTATTCTTCTGAAATATTTGTCTTCTTGGAGGAGAGTAAAACTGAATGTATTATCAGGCAAGTGCAATGGGTATTTAGTATTTAAGGTTGGATAGGTTCAGACTAATTATAAGTTTAAAAACAAAAATAAATTCAAAGCAACTAGCCAAAATCATTAAGATCAAGAATAGCATTAGCTTCCATATCAGAAGCTCTATAATGTAACTACTTTAAAATCTTATACATTTTTGTATTCTGTTTAGGTTTGTTTCTTTAAATATGCTTCAACTTGCAACATAAGGAAGCTCTGAACATGAGTAGGATATTTAACTGTCAAGATCTCAATATAGATAAAGATGAAGAAGAAGCAACATTTAATCTTACTTCTAAAAGGAATATGAGAAAATATAAATAAAGCAGCTAAAGCAAAGCAGAATATGGAAAATTGACTGAAATTTGAAAAATACCAAATTAAATATCTGCTTCCCCCTACCCACTCTAGGCTTAAGTAGTGAAGAAAGCTAGAGAGAGTCAGGTGAAGTTTTATATCTCAATTTGAGATGTGTTTACCTGGAAATGGGGAGAACAGTAATTTCATAGCCCTTATGTTCCATTTCTATCTTTTTCCTTTTTAGAGAAAACTATGTAATTTATTATAGAGGTGTTTAGTCCCCTTCTCTTGTCACAGTTCAGCGTGCTCAATTCAAATCTAAGAGTGGGCTGCTATTTATCTCTACCCCATAATACAATTTATTCTGATCTTACCTTGTCCTCTGTGCACTGTGGGAACATGTCTTTTCAAATTAAGAATGTCGGCCAAGCATGGTGGCTCACTCCTGTAATTCCAACACTTTGGGAGGCTGAGGCAAGAGGATCAGGAGGTCAGGAGACTGAGACCATCCTGGCCAACATGGTGAAACCCCGTCTCTACTAAAAATAGTAAAAAAGATTAGCTGGGTGTGGTGGTGCATAACTGTAATCCCAGCTACTCTGGAGGTTGAGGCAGGAGAATGGCTTGAACCCGGGAGGTGGAGCTTGTGGTGAGCCAAGATCGCACCACTGCACTCCAGCCTGGCCACAGAGTG
Organism: Macaca nemestrina; assembly: GCF_043159975.1. Lineage (NCBI taxonomy): Eukaryota > Metazoa > Chordata > Mammalia > Primates > Cercopithecidae > Macaca > Macaca nemestrina. Next base: position 52,290,873 of record NC_092140.1, read on the forward strand.
AATCTCCGTCTCAAAAAAAAAAAAAAGAAAAAAAAAAAAAGCCAGAGTTTGCAAATAAAAATACAGCACATCCATTTAAATTTGAATTTTGGATGGAGTGGCTTTTTTTCTTTTTTTTTTTTTTGGTATAATTGTGTCCCATGCAATATATGGGACATACTTGAATACTAAAAAAAAATTATTTGTAGTTTATCTAAAATGTCAGTTATGAGCATCCTGTATTTTATCTGACAACCTATTTCTAGCACATGCTCTTTCCAGGGTAAGCACGACTCCTGTGGTCTGCAAAGGTACTGGATGCAGATGCCATGAGATCTTCACCTATGAAACTGATTACCTCTGAACCTACAGTTGCCTTGACCCTTCCCTAGGCCTACTCACCTGACTGCTTCTTTCTAGCAGCATCATTTCTTACGTGGGCCAGGATTCATAGGTTCTCCAGTCAAGATAAAGCCAGGTGGGCTTTCCTACACACACAAACGCACACACACAGAAATGCCTTCACTTCTCCCACTACTTGCCTCACCTCAGGCTTTTTGCTGATAATCTTTCTCCCTAAAAACATACTAATCTTTTATTTTACTCGTACTTCAACAGATAAGTAAAACCACACTGGTTATTATATTTAGGGTAATATAATTAGCAGAAAAATCTATGACATTTCTATTGCTATATTGAGGGTCAAAGCTTAGGATACAAAATCCCCTTTTCTTTACTCCCTTCAGGGGAAATGATTACATTCATTCTAAGGAAAGTAGCTAATCTTTATCTTCTCTAAATCTTTATTTTATTACTCCAGTCTCTCCATCTTTTAAAATGATTGCTTCTAAAGAAATAAAGACAAAATACCTTTTGATGGCATAAAAGAGGTTTAATGTTTAAGTGATTAGACATTGAAAAGCTCCTTTCCTCTTATATTACTTAGGATTTCAAATAAGCGTCCTCAGTCAGTAAATATTATGCAAATATAAAAAGTAATATTCAGTGATGGTTAATTAGATGTACATTTCTTTATTCATTTGTTCAGAAAACCCATAAACAAGTGTTGCTTTTCTCATTTAAGTAACAGTTGCTGAAAAAAGAAGTTACTGAATCTTCATTTCTACCTATAAAAGATTAGAATATTACTTACCTTTTCTCCTGCATAATGTGATAAGAAGCTATGTTGGTCTAAGGATACGAAGTTTCAGTTAGATAGAAGAAATATGTTCTTGAGGTCCATATTAAAACATATTGACTATAGTTAATGATAATGTATTATACACTTGAAATTGATTAGATAGTAGATTTTAATGATCTCCCAGATGTCTCATCACAAAAAATAATTATGTGAGGTGATAGACATGTTAAATAGCTTGATTCAATCGTTTATCATTGATTTAATCATTCAATCATAATGTGAAATGATTAAATATATGTTAAAATATCATGTTGTATACCAAATATATTTAACTATTTGTTTCTTCAATAAAAATTTTAAAAATAGTGTTTTAGCAAACATAACATGGCCATTACATAATGCAAATTTTTAGTGGATAAACAGCTACATTTTATTACAATGGTATAGGGATTTTTTTTTTTTTTTTTTTTTTTTTTTTTTTTTTTTTTTTTTTTTTTGAGACGGAGTCTCACTCTGTCGCCCAGGCTGGAGTGCGGTGGCGCCATCTGGGCTCACTGCAAGCTCCACCTCCCGGGTTTACACCATTCTCCTGCTTCAGTCTCCCGAGTAGCTGGGACTACAGGCGCCCGCCACCTCGCCCAGCTAGTTTTTTTTTTGTATTTCTTTTTTTTAGTAGAGACAAGGTTTCACAGTGTTAGCCAGAATGGTCTCGATCTCCTGACCTCGTGATCTGCCCGTCTCGGCCTCCCAAAGTGCTGGGACTACAGGCTTGAGCCACCGCGCCCAGCCGGGATTTTTTTTAGTTAGAAAGATTATTTGAAAATATTGTGTGTGTGTGTGTGGGTGCATACTCCTTTGTCCTATATCTTTGAATTCTGATTCAGGGTGATTATTAGTGCCCTGATACCCAGACACAGATAACAAAATTGCAGAGACAGCTTCCCTATCTGTTAATTTAATACTTTGGTTTAATACAGGAGGAAGCTCTGTTAGAAGGTGGTTTGGAAGACTGCACCAAAACAAACATATTTAATGTGTATACTGTGCAAATTGTATTCCTTAGGGTCTGAACTCAAAATTCAGTTTGAGATGGGTCACCTTTCCTAGTATTATCTCCTGGCCTACAATTTTTTTGATAATTCTGTATCTTTCCAGGAAAAAAATCTAAAATTTTATCATATCCTATTAATATTTACCTATTGGCTCATTTCTCCAATTTCTCCATCACTCACCTGACTCAACTCTTGACATCAATATTATCAAATAGTATGAAATTTTTCATGGCATTCTCTTTTTAAAGTCCTGGCTTTTATGTATTTTTTTCTTGGGTCACTTTTTTTCCACTACTGGACTTGTTAAACTCAGTCATCTTTTGGGATTTGGCTTTTGGCTTCTGTATCTCTCTTCCTCTGAGAACACTGAACATCTCCAACCCACTCTATGATCACTTATAGCATCCTGTGATTCATTCATATATACATTTGTCATATGTACTACAATTCTAGCTTAAGGTCCTCCATAATGGCAAATGTGTAGGTTCAGTCTGTCAAACCATTTCGTTCTCAGTGAATGATTGGTTACATGTGGAGCACTCTGGTCTTAATTACCAGTGTGACTTTGAGTGAGAAAATCTTTGGGCCATAGGTTTCTCATCTACAGACAAAAGTGATTCTGCTAGATAAACTTTGTGGTGTCTAACACATTTTAAATGGCATGCTTTTATGATTAAATATACAATATGTCAATTCAATAAGGGAATGAAGGCATTAGATGATTTCTAAATGTCATTTTGAAATTTCATAAGAACATATATATTAATATTTTATTAGGCAAAATTTTACTTAGTATATGAAACAATATTTTTGTCATTTTTAATATTACTTCATTGTAAAATATCTTTTATTTATAGAGAAATTCACAGTTTTAGCTTATAAATAACTTTATTTGAGATAATACAACATTGTTCTGAAATTTTTTCAAGCCATCTATATAGCATTGACATATATATTAATATAATTAATAGAAAAGAAGTTGAATACATTTTTAGATGAGTGTTCTTATTCGTTTTTAGTATTGAATTCTTGTTTTCATTTAATTGGCTTCATTTTGACATTTGTACTTTCAGAAGGCTAATACAAAGGCATAACAAATCATCTGTGTTGTTGAAGAGAAATTAAAACTTCATAAAAAGTTGAGCACTTGACATGAAGTAATATGTATAAAAAGTAAAATACCAATAATTAAAATGTATTAATTTTAATAAAAAAATGACCAACAAGGAGCTACATAATTATTCCTCAAATGGTTAAGCATTTTGAGATAGCCTGAAAATTAAATTATATTATTTTAGGCTAATTTATTTGCTAAAAACGTAGGCAAGATTATATTTTCAAGCTCATAGTGGACCTTGCTTGTTGTTGTTTTTAATTAAGTACAAGAAAGAACTTCTACAACAGCCAAGATGAAAACACAAGGACCAGATTTATATTCCCAACTTGACCAATGGAGGAAGAGAAAAAGGGAGAAGAAGAAAAACTAATTTTAAACCTTTAAACATTGGCTGTCAAGACACTAGTCATCAGGCATTGCAGAATAGTAATCCTTGAGATATCATGAACCAATAAAGTGACCCAGCTTTGTTCCATCCTTCTCTCTTGAGAGAGTGAGTGTTCAGGCTGTGGCAAAAAGAAGAGAAATGCATACGAAGTCCAACAGACTAAATTGAGAAGACAGCTGAGAGTTTGGGGAGACCAAAGCAGCAAAAGTCACAGGACAGAGTATGGGAAAGAAAAGAGATAAACGGAAAATTCAGAAATCTGCAGAGGGTGCTTCACACATATTCAGTAATAGACTAATAAGTAACATGTGTGAGGAAACTGACCCTAGCTAGGAAGAGAAACATCGGAAAGGATTAGAGTAAACAGTGTTACATGGTTGCAGTGGATATGGAGTAGTTCCTCCCTCAACCAGCTACTCAGAAACTCATTATAATTTGTAGTGCATCTAATAAAGTACCTTTAGCTCTGGACTAAATATTGCTCTTGTTTAAATAAAGGTGGTTTTAGATCTAGAAAGGCTGGAGGCTTCATTGTCAGCACCTCTCTGTAAGTAATGTTATAGAAATACTTTCAGGCAGTGGGAAAATGAATCAAGATGAAAATATGGATCTAAAAATATTCAAAGGATAAAAATAAAAAGATATGGTAACTGCATGGACAGTGTCTCTTTTTCAATTAATTTTTAAAATAACAAACTAAAGAAAAATAACAATGTGATGTGACCTTACAAGATATGTAAGTAAGATATGTAACAGTAGCATAAAGTTTGAGAGAAGAGAATTTGATGTATATTACTATAAGTTTCTTATGTGTAAAGTATTTAATACCACTTTAAGGTAGACCATAATAAGTAAAAAATAGTTACTGAGAACTCCAGAGAAACCACTAAAATAAGAAAATAAAAAAGTATGTGTAATAAGTCAACAGAGGAGTTAAAACTGAATTATTAAAATAATCATTTAATTCTATCTGTTGCCTAGAAGAAATATATGTTAAATATAAAGACAAAAACCAACTAAAAGTAAAATGATGAGAAAAGAAATACCACGCTAACATTGAATGGTTATTAGTTAGAATGGTTATATTAACATCAAAATGCATTCCAAATAAACAGTATTTACAAAATAGAAAAAGTCACTTTATAGATAAGAGTCAAGTAATCCAAATGACATAACAACCTTAAATGTTTATGTTACAGCTTCTTTACTACCATAGTTTGCAAGCAGGAGGGGATGTTACAGCTCTTTCATTCCTGCAGTTTGGCGAGTTCTGAGTTCTTGTCTCACAACCAAGATGAATGAGGTACACAGTTACCAGATAGTGAGTAAGGCAGGGTAGAATTTTATTGAACAGAAAGCTCTTAACAGTGAGAGGGGACTTGAAAGTGTGTTGCAGGCTATAAGGCTAAGTCCAGGGTTTTTATTGGCTTAGAATGGAGAAATGTGTGCTGATTGCTTTACTGGTAGACGTGGGAAAAGCACCATTCAGAAAAAGGTACAATAGTATAAAGAACCAATCAGGGGCTGAAGTGAAGACTTGGCCTGGGACCAATCAGGGGCTGAGCACACCAAATGGGAATGGGAATGGAAGTTCTCATTCCAGTCTGTGGACTCTATCCAGATCTGGTAGCTTGATTTTCTGCCTTCAGACTATCCTTGGCTTGAAAATTGAGTTTCACTGGGGACCTGTCCCTGTTTGCTTAGGAATTTGTCTGCCTCCTGTCCCTATCATTTATACACCTAATATCAAAACAAAGTGCAGGACTGGGCGCTGTGACTCACACCTGTAATTCCAGCACTTTGGGTGGCCGAGGTGGGTGGATCATCTGAGGTCAGGAGTTTGCAACCAGCGTGGCCAACATGTTGAAACCCTGTCTCTACTAAAAATACAAAAATTAACCAGGCCTGGTGGTGGGCACCTGTATTCCTAGTAATTGGGGAGCCTGAGGCAGGAGAATCGCTTGAATCCGGGAGGTGGAGGTTGCGGTGAGTCAAGATTGTGCCACTGCACTCCAACCTGGGCATCAGAACAAGAATCCATCTCAAAAACAAAACAAAACAAACAAAGCGCAAAATAGGTCCACACATAAATGAACAACTAATTATTTTCAGAAAGTTTATGACATAATTCATTGGAAAAAGATTAGTCCTTTCAATGAATCATGATGGAATATAGCATGTCAATATGCAAAGATGAACTTGGATCCATATCACAAAACTTAAACTAAAATTAATTCAATAAATTAATGAACAAATGTATTACCTGAAACCATAAAAGCTCTATCTGAAAATATAGACTAATATCTTTTAAACCTTGAGTTATACAAAGAGTTCTTAAATATGACACCAAAATTATGGTCCATCAAAAAAATTAGACCTCATCAAAATTAAAAATATGTCTCTTTGAAAGAGAGTTAATATAACTAAAATACAAGTCACAAAATGGAGAACATATTTGCAAAATAAATATTGAATGAAGTACTTGTTTGTGTAATATATGTATTTTTTAAAATCTCAGTTCAGCAATAATAAAACAAACAATTAAGTTTAAAAAATATACCAAATATTTGAACAGGCAAAATATTTACAAAAGAAAATGCATGGATAATGAAATAAGAACATGACAAAATGTTCAATATTGTTAGTCTTTATGAAAAGGCAAATTGAAGTCATAATTAGACAATACTACCCATAGCAGAATTGTTAAAATTAAACAACCAGATTATACGAAATCTTGATGAGGATTTAGAGGAACAGGAATTCTCACACACTATTGTTTGGCACAGAAAAAGTGCAACCATTCTTGAAACAGTTTCACAATTGTTAAAATTCGTTTTACTTAGAATATGATCCAGCCACCCTGAATCTGTTCTAGATATTTGCCGAAGAGAAATAGAAGAATATGACCACATAAAGACTTTTACATAAATAGCTTATACATAATGAAAATGCACCGTTTTTTGTAATCATTCCAAACTAGAAACAAGCCAAATATCAATCAATTGCAGAATGAATAAATAAATTATAGCATATTCAGACAATTAAATATAACTGCAATAAGAAAACAAAATAAACTATTGACACACCCACCATCATAGATAAATCTCAAAATAATTATAGTAAGTAACAGAAGTGATACATAAAAAAGAATGCTTAATGTATTATTCTATTTATAAAAAACTCTCGGAAATGCAAATTAATTTATAGTAACAATGTTAGCCTGAAGCAGGGGCTGGGGAAAGCTGGGTAAGAGGAATTGCAAATGGACCCAAAAATATTTCTAGTGTGATAAATCACAGTCTTGATTTTGGTTATGGTTTACTGGATGTAAATATAGGTCAACATTTATCAAATAGCCCCTTTTAAGTATGTGTAACTTAATATACACCATGTACTTTTTAATAAAGCTGCTAAAAAGACAAAATAAATAGAAGAAAAAAATTGTAGGGCAGAAATTACTCCTTCTTAACTATTTATTTCAGTTCAATAATTGAGCAAAATGTATGAGTACCAGTTAGACGGTTTCTAACAACTTTGTTTAGCAAAATGCATGTGACTCGATACACAACAAGTTAGAATAAAAGACATGAAGGGCACCTTCATTTTACATGTAACAAATTGAGGCCAAAATAGTTTATCTCTTGTCACATCCATCCTTTCCTGCTGTGTTCCACTTATTAAACTATTGCATTTGACAAGGCTATTCAGCAGTTGATGTCAGAGAAGATACATGAACCCTCATTTTAAAATATTCAGTGTGATTCTTTTTCATACTAGTTTTCTGAGTCAACCACATTGTACCATTTATTGCAGTGCCTTTAAAAATATTTCAAATTCTAACTGGAAATTCATACCCTTTTATTCTAATTTTTGTCCTTTTCCTTTTTCAAACACATAGAAGAACGCATACTATTTTATTCTATTTATAGAAAACTCTTGGAAATGCAAACTAATTTATGGTAACCCTGTTTGCCTGAAGCAGGGGCTGGGAAAGTTAGGAAAGAGGAATTGCAAATGGACAAAAAAAAATTGCATTCAAAAATTGACTTAGATGAGTTCTGGAAATACTTTTGTGGCCAATGCTGTAGTCTGTTTAATTGGACTTTCAGTTCCTTCTTTAGTACATATCCATGAAACAAATCCCTGTGGTGTGAAAAGAAAATTATACTAAATGCTTTCAAACTGAAAATAATGTTAAGGAATGTTTTGGACATTCTTCAGATTCTAGTTTAATAATCTGTGATAAATGTCTCACTAACCAATAATCAACATAGGTAATAAAATAACATTTGTCCTTTAACCAGAATTTATATTTATAATCAATCTTATCTCAATAAAATTACAATGAAGATGCAATTTAATCTTATAAATCAGTTTTCTAAAATATTCAAATTTAATGAACATTATTTGAATGTTTAAAATTTATTATTTCTGATATAGTATCTTACAGGCACATTACTACTAAACAACTTGCTAAACTTAAAGCAAGAAAAAACACTTTGTCAACTTTAAAGTTACTAACATTAACTTTCAAATGTTAATGTGAATAATAACAATAATCTAGCCTCAGGCCAAAAATTATTAACCAAGGACTTTTAGAATTAAAGCATTTTAAATTTAATTTTAAATCTTGATGGTTTATGTTGATTAAATCTTCTGTTCAAATGCCCGCACTACAAATTTACCTAATCTGATCTTCAAAATTTACATAGATAGCAGTGATACCAAGGGAATAGTTCTCAGCAAGATATCTCATACAATTGAGGAAGCTCTGAAATACTAGCCCAGTAGTTATTTACGTATGCTAAGTACTCTTATGTTGAGCCCAGAGTCAGCCCTCATCTTTTTACTGACTTAGATGGCAGTCTCTTTGAGGAGATAGGCTTTCACGTATCCTACAAACATCTCTGTCTTAGTTCCCTCTACTTTCCTTTCTCCATCAGTTCAACTACTTTATTTTTAATAAAGTCCTTATTTATAAAAATTATATATGATAAAATCTCAATGCCTGAGTGCATGCCTTTTTAATTTTTTTTTTATTATACTTTAAGTTCTGGGATACATATGCAGAGTGTGCAGGTTTGTTACATAGGTATATACGTACCATGGTGGTTTGTTGCATGCACCCATCGACCTGTCATGTACATTAGGTATTTCTCTTAATGCTATTTCTCCCCTAGCCTCAACCACTTTTAATGACTGTTTTTCAGTAATCCATCCAAATTTTTGGACTTTTAATGGTGGACTTCTACAATTTTTACTTCAGCTGAAATTTTATTTCCACTAATATTTTTGTGTATTTTAATAGGACATTTGTAGAAAAAGAAAATTGGGTCAATATTTATATTTTAGTCATCTTTCATGTTTGCACACATTTAATATTTACTTGGAGAAGTTTTAATGGTTGCTTTACTATTTAAACATTTTAAATAAATTTAGACTTTATAAAGTGTGGAATTTGAAACTGAAGCATTCACTCATTTTTCCTGGGTGATGCAGGGGTACACATAGGGGTACACATACACATTTTCTTGTGTGATAGGGATTTTTTTCTCTGTAATTTCAACACTGTTAAATGTTTTCTGCCTGGAAACATGGTGATGACATACTCCTAAAGAAGCAAGACAGTTACAGAGGACTGTGATGAACACTCTGATCATGTTTTGGTCACGCTTGTATAGACATAAATGTACAAGGTAGCTATATCGTCATATTAGAACATAATTTTTCCTGTTAATCAATATGTAGTTTTCTTTTTAAAAAATGCTCACACTAAGTGTGCTAGGAACCTGTGAGATCTGTTATATTAAGGCTACATTATGTTCATATATTCTATAGTAAATTATTCTGTATCACAGATACACACATACACAGGAAGACAGCCACATACCCAGACCCCAAATCAAAGTGACTGAGTCAAGTTGTATTGTCAATACCAAAAGTACCGTAGGTAAAGTCAAAAGGTGATTCCAATTTTTTCTGTGAGCAGTCTATTATTGTCTCTTATATTGTGGTAGCAATATTTCTGTATACTTACTTCATAACTTATTTTTTTTTGTCTTTTTATTTCTCTATTCTCTTTTATGTGCCTCCACTGGGCTTTTTAAAACAAGATTTTTCTTTAACAATATTCTCCTTTTGTGGTGATTTATTTAGTAGTCTCATAAAATAAACTACAAAGTAGAGTGATGCTTGTATATCAGTTTATAAGAAATAGTTTATATAAAATGTGGCACATCCTAGAGATATAATTTGATAGTGAATCAATATGTGCCAACTATCAAAATATATCAATTTAATTTAGATGACAAAGATTGAAAGCATAACTTACAGAAACTTATTTTTTCAATAGAAAACTGCCTGTGCTTACCAGAAATAATCACAGAGAATTTCACAGTTAGGAAATATGAGAGGCTCTACACTTAAAGAGTTTTAAAACAGTTTGAATTTTGATTGTTCAGACAGTGTACTGAGACTGATTAAAAGTGAGGTAGTAGAAACGTATGGAAGTATGTAAGGAAAGATGAAGCTATATAAAAACATTAAAATCTTGTACAACCTGGAAACCAATGGAGACTATGGCATACTGTGTTACAATGTGATTTTTTCACATATTAAATAATTACTGTAATGCATTGCACAAAAGTTTTTCTTCTTTACTTTTTCCTCCTTAAGACCTAGTGCAACATTGCAATGAATTAGCTGTTGTATTGCAAAAGACAAATCGCTAGACCATTAGAGTTAATATGAAGATGCCCAACTCTAGATTTCTGCTATGAGGACTAGAGAGCAGTAATATAAATTGGTTAAAAAGAAATATTTACTTAGATGTGTTAAGCAAATTTGAAGTTTAAATTGGCATAGTTATTAACAGAGACATTAAAGAAGCACTAACTTGTAAATGATAAACTTATGTGACCTTGTTGTATATATAAGACTAAACATGTTAAAACAATTCTCATCACAAGAAAACAAATTGTTTTCTATTCCGTACACCATTATTGATTTATGTAATTGGAAGGCGTTTTCACTCCTGAAATCACCATAAAAGAAGTGTGTTGTTAAAGCTCTGAAGATGGTATGTTTTTGCATCTTTAAACATTTTTGACTGGGTATTTATAACTGGGTAAAACAAATCTATCCTACTTTTTCATACATAAAACCTACTGCCAGTTAAAACCAGTTTAATAATATAAATAACACCAAAAAGATCAATCAGCAAGATTAAGATTAATAGAGATGTTGACTTTTGAGAAATTTGAATTTTGGGAAATTTGAATCTTGAGAAATACTTTTGGATGACAAATATCTAAAAAGATATATTCGAAAGGAAATATTCAGAGGTTTTCATTTAAAATGCAGTCTATTATAAATTTGTCAAGGATTATTAATACTTTCTTATTTTTTCTCACTCATATTAGCTTAGGCAGCTGCTATGGGTTAAATTGTGTCTCCACCAAAAATAAATGTTGAAGTCTTCTAGTACCACAGAATGTGACCTTATTTAGAATTACAGGCAATCAAGTTAAAATTTGGTTATTAGGGTGGAATTTAATCCGATATTGACTGGTATTCTTATAAAAATGAGAAATGTGGGACCAGGCACAGACATACACAAAGGGAAGACCATGCGAAGACACGTAAGGAAAAAGATGGCTGCATGACTGAACTGATGCATTTATAAAACAAGGAGTGCCAAGGATTACTGGGAAATACCACAAATCAGAAGAGGTAAGAAAGGATTCTCCCCTAGAGCTATTAAAGAGAGAGCATCACCCTAACAATATTTTGATTTCAGACTTTCATCCTCTAGAAATGTGAAGTGATAAATTTATGTTCATGTAAGCCACCAAGATGCTGGCAAGCCTAGGAAACAGAAATATAGCAGCTTTTCTACTTTTTATTAACTTTTAATAATTTTAGCAAAATATGTCTTATAGTACATGTGGCCCTCTGTTTCCAGGAGTGCCACATTTGTTAAATAACCAACCCTGCATTTAAAACAATAAATACATAGATAAATAAATTAAATAATATTACAACAAAATATAAAAATAAGGAATACAGTACAAGAATGATTTACATTGCATTTGCATTATATTAGGTATTATAAGTAATCTAGAGATGATTTAAAGTATATGGGAGGATATATGTGGGTTATATATAAATACTATGTCATTTTATATTAGGGACTTGAGTATTCATGGATTTCTGCTTCTGCAGGGGCCCTGGAGCCAATCTTCTTCAAAGGGGAGGGACAAGTATATTATGAAATATCTGCTTGTAATTAGATCATCTTGGAAAATAATGTAATGCTAACTGCTGAATTACTGTCATAACAAGATAACCTTTAATGGCCCAGGCACAGTGGCTCACGCCTGTAATCCCAGCACTTTGGGAGACCAAAGTGGGTGGATCACTTGAGGTCAGGGGTTTGAGACCAGCCTGGCCATCATGATGAAACCCTGTCTCTATTAAAACTACAAAAACTGGCCGGGCGCGGTGGCTCAAGCCTGTAATCCCAGCACTTTGGGAGGCCGAGACGGGCGGATCACGAGGTCAGGAGATCGAGACCATCCTGGCTAACACAGTGAAACCCCGTCTCTACTAAAAAATACAAAAAAATAGCCAGGCGAGGTGGCGGCGCCTGTAGTCCCAGCTACTCGGGAGGCTGAGGCAGGAGAATGGCATGAACCCGAGAGGCGGAGCTTGCAGTGAGCTGAGATCCGGCCAGTGCACTCCAGCCTGGGCGACAGAGCCAGACTCCGTCTCAAAAAAAAAAAAAAAAAAAAAAAAAAAAAAACCTACAAAAATTAGCCAGGCATGGCAGTGCACGGCTGTAAACCCAGCTACTGGGGAGGCTGAGTCAGGAGAATTGCTTGAATCTGGGAGGCAGAGGTTGAAGCGAATTTAGATTGCACCACTACACTGCAACCTAGGCAACAGAGTGAGACTGTCTCGAAAAAAAAATAAAATAAAATAACCTTTAAAATGCTAGAAAGCTAGAAAGTAATTAAAATATGTGCTTTATTAAAATTACATACACCGATTTTGAAATTGTCATTTAACAAATCTGGAACTTGACTGAAATCATTTCTAAAATATAAATATATGATTTAAATTCATGTGCAGCAAACAATTTGGCATATCAACATTTTTAATATATTTTAAAATTTATATTTGTACATAATACAAGAAAACTCTAGCATGTGTATATAATCCCATGAATCAGAGATAATGTTAACCATACATAAACAAGTTTTGATTATTAGTATGTATCTTTGCTGAAAACTAGCAGTTTGAAAATCTAATGACTGATAACTAGGGAAAATTTGCAGATGTTGTATTTTCCTAACTCAGTATAGTGCAGAATGTTCTTTTGCTTTTATATATCTCCTATTACCAGCAGTATCATGTCAGTGGCAGTGTGGGGTGAACACTCCCATCATTAGTCTTTGAATACATAATATCTAATTTTTCTTGGTTAATGATATACATTTATACAATTTACAGTGTGTACTGGAAACATTATTTTAAAATAACATGACTGAAAAATCAAATTTTTGTTTTTCTCTATTTTCCTCTTATCTGAAGCAAGTAAGCCACAAGACTGAGTTTTATTTTCCAAACATCAGTAAACAGAAAATTTGTCACAAGTAAAATATTGCATTAATTAGGGTTTATTCAGCAATCCTTCTCTAGGCTGGATTCCTACTAAAATCAGAAATACTAAATTTGATGTTGAATCTTAGATACGAGAAGTAACATGTTTCTTGCTAAATGCTGTTTTAGCTATGCTGGGGTGATATTCCAGAGAGAAAATGGGTAACTTATTTCCTATTAATGTGAACAAAAATAGGGAATTAAATGTTAACACTTCATGTTGGCAATGTACGTTAAGGTATATATACACATATATTTTTTGTTGAAAGCTGCCATGTATTGCTAACAATCATAATAAAAAAGGATATTAAAAATGAAATATGTAACTCAATTCAATCTACTCACATGAAAATGTTACAAATATTTTCAGAAATGGAATCAAATACTGTTTTTTTTCAAACTTTTCTTAGTTGCTATATTATTACCTGTAAAGACAGAGATTGGTACTGCAGAATAGAATTCCCAGATCCTTGACTAGTTAACTTGATGGCCACATTTGCATCTCTGAAAACCGATGTGGCTTTAGCAGGTGAGTGATGCCACAGAGGACATTTTTTAAAAGTTTATTTGCTCTCTGATACAATGTGCTGTAGTACTAAAGATTAAATTTTCACTTAAGTATAGAATGTGTACCATTCTTGTACATCTAAGTGATTTTCTCCAAACTTTCTTCTCCAAGAGTTTTACACTACCAATCTAACATCTTCACACATGTCAAATATCAACAGGGAATATATAAAGTAAAATCTGAAGAACTATGCAAAATTATGTCCCAATCTATAAATGTAATAAAGATTAAGTTGGGATGGCAGAAGAGCACTAAAGACAAACAATAACAACAACAAAAAGAAAAGCAAAATGAAAAAAATAACAACCAACCAACAACCCTCAAGCATAAAAGAACATACAGGAGAAAAAATTTTGAAGAAAACTTTATATTAAAATAAAATTGTCATTGAAAATCTAGAAGAACTTGAATATCCTTTATCTAACCAAATACACTATTTTAAAAAAATAAATGATCATTTGGGGCACGGGAGGGTAAGATGGGTATGATTTTTTTCTTTATAAGCCAAAATCTCTAAACAACGCCCCAGAAATACAGTCATTGATTTAAGTATTTTTGATGATAATATTTACTAATCATCCTAAACCAGAAGACTTCCTTTGTTCTAATTTCAGAATCTCAGTATACTCTCAAAAGTTTTCACGTCGAATACTTTTGATCTACACATACCAAACTTATTTTGAATAAACTGCAGACCACTAGAACTATTTAACTTTTCCCAAAACAAGAATCATCAAAGATTTTGTTAGCTGCTTAAAATTGATTGATTCAAGCACATTAAGGAAAGAATAAAACCACCCAATTAAAGTATAAGAAAACATACTTTCAATATGCTTCAAAGCAAAAGCACTATGCTCTTCTAGACCAAAGATGTAACAACATGTAGAAGAATATAAAGAACGTATTCTGGATTAAAAAAAAAAAAAAAAAAGGAGACATTTTATTGGCTGACAATGGGACAGGAGGAAACTTGTAGCCTTGGCAGAATGAATTACCTGTCTTATATATTTTTTGAAAAACCACAGTCTGGGCAAATGAGTACTCAAGGCTCTTATTAAAACTCTTAGTATTGTGTCCCAACACAGCTCTGCCTTCTGTGGTTGATTGATTAGACTGCTGTTGCATGTTTTCCCTTAAGATTTCAAGACTCTTTACAGAGAATTTTAAACACAGACAAGCTGGTGCTATAAAATTGAAAGCAAAGAATTCATTTGAAAAATTACTAAGAAAAATGAAGAGAATAATGGCAATATAAGGTAAAATAGAAAGAGCAGGTGATGAAAAAATCAGAACCCTCAAGTAACGATGGCAAAAGGTAATCACTCAAACAAAGTGTTTTAGTTTTTGCAATACCAATTTTTTTTTAAACCAAATATAGCCGCTACCTTAGTGACAATATCTACCTCCTATGGACAAGCATGTTACTTCTCCCCTCAAGGCATATATACCACTTTAGTTTTCTTCTCCCACTTGTAACAGTCTTTGTTATGTTTGAATATGTCAGTAAGGAGATTTGTTCCATGTGTTAACATTCTCCTCCTCTACCATCTTCATTCATTAAGCTATATTTATTGAACCTAATTACCAGTACATTGGTTTTCAAAACTCACTACCACATTAGAATTAGATGAGTATAAATTGTGTGTTATTTTTACTATCAATACTCAAGTTCTACACTCAGAAATTCTATTTCAATTAACCTGAGAGTTGGAAATGTGAGTTTTTTCTAAACCTCCCCAAATGATTCTAATAGGCACCAAGATTGAGAACAACAGGCACAGTGGTGCTATCAAAAAAATTAGGTGAAGGCTCTGCAATACCAGGTATGTGGCCACTGACAAATCATTCATTTTGACCTTGAACTTATTATATAAAACAAAATAACAGTACTAATTCCTACCTTATAGCTTTATTGTCAGGATCAAGTACGATTAAATTTGACTGTGATATGTAAATTTTAAGGCATATATTAGTTATTTTACCACTAGAAATTCTAATTCTTCCCTGTGCAGTAGAAGAGCATATTAGTGCTATAATTCTATGTTCAATATGTCTTTGATGTCTCCTTATTACATTTTATTGATATTTGTTTTCAGTAGAAACTTCACATTAGTTGAGATGGATTGGCATGCTATCATTTTGCTAATGCTACTTAATTTACAAAGGGCAATTCAAATTGTGATTCCAAGAATTTTTAGTTTCTGCAAGTTGATGTTTAAGCTATAGGATATATGGTTTGGATTCCTAGTTTGTACAGAACAATGATTCATAGATAGATAAATGAGTTCTTTGCTTCCTTGGGAGTATGCCTTATAAACCAAACATTATTATCAAGGCATGCTACAGTGATAAGATGTGACCTTAAAGCAATGAAGTAGACAGAGTTGGGAAAACAAGGACAAGGTTATTTAATTGTGATATATGATGTTTAACAATACTTTTTTAGAAAAAAAGTACAAACTTCTTGAGGAAAAGAATGATAACTGTAAGTAATAAAGAGAAGTTCATAGTATTTAAAATACATGAGGAAATCTAAAATTATAAAATAATTTAAAGATATTTTGCTTCTTGAGATACTGTGTCCTTGAATTCTAAATACAAGTTAGGCATAAAAAAAGCTTAATAATATAAGCAAAGTTAATTTAGGAGACAATTTTATAATACTGACTACATATATTCCTTATCAATACATGATACACAAGCTGTAAGTCCAAGAGAGAGGCAAAGAACATGTATAATATTGTTAGTCAAAACCTTTTAAAAATCTTACTATGTGACATGAGTGCTCTAAATCTCACTGTAATGTTTGTGCAAAATTTGCATATGCTAAATACTGTCATTGAGGCTTTGCATGGATATTCAATAAATATTTGCTAAATTCAATTGGACTGAACTGAATTGAATGGTACATTAAATAATGCAGTTTTATCAAATTCCGTAGTTTTTGTTTACTTCATTTTCCATCTTGCAGGAATTTTTTAAAATTGCCTCAGAAATAAAATATCATCCACATTACTCTTGAGTCTCCCTGAATTTTCCTCATAGCCTCTTGCTAGAACTGACTTACATGAGCTAATGAGGTCTAATGAACTCACTACCTCACCTGTAGAATGCCCTATAGGTAAGAACTGCTGTTGTTCACAATCCTCACACATTAGCTCACATGGTAAAAGTTTGGAATCAAGCCGACAGTAAGCAGCATGCTAAGTGTAAAACCTTTAAAAGTTCAACAAATATTTTTGCTAAAATAAGTGTATATCATTTTGTTTCCAGGAAATCTGTTGCATATTGTCATCATAACTAATCATTGATATTACAAATGTTTTATGGAATTAAGAAAATTACTGTCATTATCTATTTTTTTTAAAAAAGCTGACTTGGACATTACCTAACCTAATCTTTTCATTTTACAAATAAGAACACTGCTAACCACCTATATTACAACACCTGCATATAGACTAGAAGTCAAATCTCTCTAGAGTCAGGATTAGGATTTAGAGCTCAAATCTCCTGGGTTCTAATTATTGCTCTTCCACTCATGATGTAATTTTGCTCAATAAAGAGTATTAACTGGAATCATTTCACGTTTAAAAGATTTATTCACAAGGTATTAATCTTAAAGAGAGAGAAAATATGTAATATTTGTTTAAAGGAATAAGAAAGGATATTAATAAAATGTAAAGAATAGCAGTGTGGAACTTTCAAAACATTATATAAGAAAATAATGTGAGATTGTATTTACTAGTAAAGATTGACATGCAAAACACTTATTTCACTGACAGGTTAGGTGTTTATCACTTGCAGAAAAAATGTAAAAAGGAAACGAATCATGAGTTTAATTGCAAAATGCTCTGTAAATTCAGGTGTAGCAAGAAGGAAATGGCACTTGATAAAAAGTCAATATTATAATTTGATGTGCCAATTAAGAATTTAGATGTTCATTTTATTTACAAGACATTCAGAGAAAGAAATATAACAACTGCATAGATGAGGAATAGCTTTTAATTTATTTATACGACAAAATATGAAGATATTCAATTTCTTCATAGATGGGTAGTATAGAACGTGGATTTTCTTTATGGAAGATACTATAACAATTTTCTCAGCAGAAAATATATGTGAGTGAGATATATGTATATATAGGTATACATATTTTAAATGTATCTTTTACTACAGTTGAGAAAACATTCAAAATCATCCCTTTAAAAGATGAAACTTAAAAGATTTATCTATAATCATTAAAAAGAGATAATAAATACCATGTTTTTATTATTGAATACACAACAGTTACACTGAAAACATGGAAAGTATAGTCTTTAAGCATACACAGTTTTTCTGCTTTTCGCAATGAAACTAAATTTTGCTGAATGGAAAATGCACAGGATGGAGAAATTAAATGGGTTTGATAATGGAATGGCTGTACTAATATTTTATGCTAATATTCTTCCCTACCAATAGTTATCAAAAGTTTTCAGTGTTATAAAAATGAGAGTAATTATTTTCAAAGAAATAGTTACACATTCTAGGTTATGTAACAGAAAATAGAGAACAGAACCTCTCACTCTCCTTCTCTTCCTCTTTCCCTTTCTCTCTCTGTTTTTCCCCTTGTCTCTTTATTTCCCTCTTTATCATCTCATCTCTGCATATCTGTATATCAACATATAAAAAATACTGGCCTTCGCCATAAATGATAATGAGATTCAGTAAAAAAATTAATGTCCATAAGTTGAAAATAACTGAAAATTAATATTTAGTTAGCGGTATAATTTAAAATAGATAACACCTGTACAAATTAAATGGGACAATCAAGTAAAGGATTTTTTTTCATCAAATATACTGGGAAAAAGTAAAACATTGTTATAAGAATTGAACATGGATTATCTATAGCCAAAAAATAAATCTGAATCATGTTTTATATTAAAAAGAATTTTTAAAACAGTATTATGGAAAAGGAACAAAAATAACCTTGGATTCAATTCAATTTTTTTAAAGCTCCAAGATTTATGGATAAGGGAAATGAGGAAACATTTAGTTTTGGTATACTAGAGAAATATCATTTAAACTTCTGTTATAAATTATTAACAAGTAGCAAAAAGAATCGTAGCATAGCTACTGCAAATTATAAGAATTAAAGATCTCAATCAACAAGGATTTGTATCATATGTACAAACCAGAAATGAAATTCTGCATGAATATAAAAGAAAACATTCTAATAAAATACATAAGCAATTTATTTCTCATATGAAATAATATCCATAATCAACTGCTTACTTTATTTTTCAAAAATTTGATCCCAGTTATTCATGACTTACTTTCAATGTGAGGGTTAGCTTTATTCCTCCTTAAACATAGAAACCATCACTGATCTTTCGCTATCTTGACCGTATTTGTGATAGACAAGGGACAAAAAAAGGCTGAGACAAAGGAAATAATGTCTGACAAAACTACTAGTAAGTATAATTTTGGTCCTTGTCTCCTGAGTGTAGTATAATTTTAACTGTACTTAAACTGACTGCTATTGTAACATTTGTAATAAAATTCTGCTGGACAAAGTTTGAAATAAGTATACATAAAATACTTAACTAATACTAAATGATGATTCACTAAATGATAATCATAAAAAACAGTGCATGAGTTAAAAAAATACGGGGAAGGTTTGTGGTAGTAATGATTAGGGCCAATAAACTTGTCAAGCCACAATATATTAATATCCTGGTTTCCACTGTACACCTAATTTCAAAACCTATTTGAAGGAATGAATCAGTAAGGATGATTTGTTTCCATAGTTTAGATCTGATCTCCACAGGGGTCAGAAGATGATTTTGACCCCTATGACATTTACTTACGGTGTGCTACTGTTGTAAAACTATTTAACAAAGAATATAACCAATTACTGAATTTGCTACAAAGTATTCTCCAGAGTTTGCCAGTACTTTAAATAATATATAACGACCATCTGTTTTCACTGAGCCATAGAATTAATTTAACTATGCTTAATGTTTACTTTTTCAAAATACTTACCAAAGTGATTGTTTATGAAACAAAAAAATTAAAATGTACGTATAAAAGCAATATAGTTGAAGTTTGTAATGGTACTCTATTAACTAAGAAGATGGATTACTTTGTAGTACTTTAGAAACATCTGTTGAGAGATCTGCATGAATTTTTGAACACAGGCCTTAAGGGAAATGTCCCTGAATAAATAAAATATTATATTCTGCAACTTTTTAAAGATGTTGGAGTTTATCAGAAAATAATGACATCAATCAACATAGCATGTTGCATTTAAAATAATATACAGCAAAAGTTGTTTAGAATTCAATAGTTTTAAGCAGTTGATAATAATACAAGATGTTGAAATAGAAATTAATAATTCTAAAATAAAACTTATTTATTAAGCTTTTAGAAGTAGTAGAAATCATATTTAAAAACATAATTATTTAAAAAGTAAAAAGTAAAAAAAGTAAACATTAAAATAGCATTTTCCTTATCTCATATATATTTTTAATTGATAAACATTACTGAATACTACTGTGATTAATCCTACTCTGTCCACAGAATCCTTTCCAGTACAGTGAACCTCAATATTTCCTGGGCCATGCTCAGGAGATAAGAGTTTAAGTTGGAAATTCCAGAACCTAATAGTGTTGCCCTTCTTTCAAGGTTATCACCAGAGGTTTTAACTGCAAGAAATGTAGTACGTAATAATATTTCAAAACATATCCAAAATTTAAAAATTGACAAGATGCGTAACCATATAGATCTGATGGCATTTCATTGTAATGCCTGAAATTGCCATTATGTAAAGCATAATCTGTTCTGTTGCTTGGTGCGCTTGAAGAGGGTGGTTAATATAGATGTTACCCCTGCCCACACATGCTCACAGCTCAACACTCATTTCATTTTTCTAAAATTGAGATGATCAGGATAGATTTAAAGTCTATGACAGTACCATTCTATGGCTAGTATTCCACTGTTACATCATTCTCTCAGAACTGTTCAATTCTAACTATTCTGATAATAAGCCTGCCTCCTATGATTCTCATATTTGTATTTTAAGGTTGAATGGTTCTCATGATATTATATAAATACTCTGCAAAGACTCATGATAATATTTATAATAATACAATAATAATTGTGTTTATGGAGTTTACTTAATAATTATTAAGATAATTGAAATTTTATTAAAATGGCAATGTCATGTGCAGTCTCATCAGAAACTGTAACATCCTTCCAAGTAATCATGGGGGATATTGTCTTAATGAAATTGTATTAAAGGTAGTTAAGTGTTATGCTCAACTGAAGGTCCATAGACTAGAAAAGTTTGGAAACCATTTCTTTAGCAAATTCAGTTATAGTAGACCCCAGGAAACAATGAAAATCTTATCTGTCCAAATACTGAGTAGAACAACAGGAACGCAGAGGTGATTAAATCTAAACCTGTGAATAAATTGATAAACAAATGTGATATATTTTTGTGTTTCTCTATGCCCTCTCAAATGTATAGTCTACTGTGACTGTAATAAAAATATTCATTGAAAATTGAATAAAGTATTTGAATAATGATATATATATAAACTAATTTTATATTACCTAAAATAATTTCTTTTTTCTTTTTTTTTTTTTTTTACGTTTTTGATGGAGTCTAGCTCTGTTACCCAGGCTGGAGTGCAGTGGTACAATCTTGGCTCACTGCAACCTCCACCATCCAGGTTCAAGCAATTCTCATGTCTCAACTTCCCAAGTAGCTGGAATTACAGGTGCCCATCATCATGTCTGGCTTTTTTTTTTTTTTTTTCTTTGGTATTTTTAGTAGAGACAGGATTTCACCATGTTGGCCAGGGAGGTCTTGAAATCCTGACCTCAGGTGATCAGCCCTCCTTGGCTTCCCAAAGTGCTGGAATTATAGGCATGAGCCACTGTGCCCAGCCTGTATTATCTAAAATAATTTCTAAAATTTTACTCTATTTTAAAATGACAATAATTTTCTATATTTTTGAGGCACAATGTGATGTTTTGTTACATGTGTAACTTGTGTAGTGAACAAATTAGGCTAACAAACATATCTAACCTTATACATTTGCTTATTTGTGGTAAGAACATTTAAAATCCAGTCTTTCGGCAGTTTTGAAATATATAACGCATTATTATTAACGACAGTCACCATGTTGTGAAATCGATCACTAGGACTTACTCCTCCTGTCTCAGGGAAACTTTCTGAACACTGACCGTCACCTGCCCTTTTCCCGTACACACCCACCCCAGGTGTCTGCATTGCCACGTTCATTGCAGGATCGTTCCTAACGGCCAACATATGGAAGTAACCAAAGTGCCCAAATGAATTAATCATTTAAAAAAGGTGGATATATACACAATGGAATACAATGTAGCCTTCAAAAACTGTCACTTGCGATACCATGGATAAGTCTAGAGAACATTATGCTAGATGAAATAACCCAGGCACAGAAAGACCAATACTACAATAATCTCAATTATACGTGGTATCTAAAATAATTTTTAATTTAGTTGCTCAAATATTCAAACTGGAAAGTAGCCTAATTTCTTAAAGATTTCTTTGTGGAGGAAGTAAATAGAAGACATTTGGTTTTTTGGTTCATTTGCACAGAAAAGCATCCAAGTAACAAGGGTATAAAAGGCATCATTGCATAACAATGTATACTGTCTAACACTGTACTATTTACTCATTATCAATAAACCATGATCTCTTTTTTTCTTGGTAGGGTTGAATTTGTTCCTTTTCACTTCATGGTCTCCCTTGTGAGTACTAGTGCATCTTTGGAAGACAGATATGTTTTGAAGGTACGATATCTGATCAAGAAATTAGAAAGGCTAGTTGACAGCACAGCAGCTAGGTCTTGGACTTTATTCTCATTAGCACCACATTTCAACCAACCTGGGCACGTAGCCATAGACATGGATGACACACATGATTTCTACGTATTTTCCTGAAATTGGAAAAGACATGCCAACTCCTTTATTAAGTAATAATTCTTAGAAATAAAACATACTTTTATGTTTGGGATTAAATTTTGGGATTCAATGTTATCTCCTGAAAAAGTTTTCATATACATAAATAATGTCTCTTTAAAATAATTCTCCATTTGTTCCCCTTTGGTGAAAACGGAAAACTGGAATGTTCACTATGATACTGGATTTCCTTAACAACTGCTACCGGCATTATAAGTAGCTTGAATTAAATATTACAAGTATTTAAAATATTATTGCTCAATACTGACTGAAATGATCTGATCTGGTAGTTACTGTGCATGCAATTTTGAAAATGTAATTGCTCACTTGTAATACTTAATTTCTTCCGTTATATTCCACTACTAATATGATTGTGATTCATTTTCATCATGCTGAAAGTTGGCTTTTCACCTTATACTTCACAAAAGGGACTCATTAAAAGATCTTCTAGTAACAGCTGTCGGAGAATGAGGCTCAGAACTGCAGGCACGACCAGATAGATTTTTCACCGCCTGTTGTTTCCTTGGCAGGCAATTTGTTTCCTATTGTTACTTTTAGAAGATCCAGTTCATTAACATCAGAACTTAATGAAAATGAGTTTTCTTTTCAATTTCTTCTTATTCAATACAAATATATAGTAATTTAAATTTATTTTTCTGAAATATTGAAGAAAAATAGAGATAATTATTTATATATGCTTTAAAAACTAGTTAATTAATTTAATTAGTCTTTATTTAGAGATTCCATACAATTCTTTTTGAATCAATCACTGTGTTAAGTGTTGGGAACAGGATATTTTAAGACCGTAAAACAAGTTCTCTGGTCTTTAAGAATAATACATATTTCAAAATCTGTGAGATTCCATCATGTTTTATACTGATTTAAAAAGCAATTTTCCTAAGTATTCACTAAATTTAAGGATATTTTCTATATTTAGAAAATATAAATTATTTTTTATAAAACTTAGTTCATTATTCAGTTCATTATTCAGTTACCACTGTAAACCAAAAAAGAAATCAGGAAAAGTTTTTTGATTATATATATTTGGTAGATTTTTATCAAATATAAAAGAAACTTTTATATGAAGAAAATTAAAGAATCATATAAATAAAGATAATTTTTTCTAAATATACTTTAGTAAATGAAACACAGAATTGTATCAACTAAACAGTATATTTTACTACTTAATTTATCCAAGGAATGTAAGATCATTCAAAAATGAATAACTATTACTGCAATTCACTGTATTAAGACAGGAAAGTAAGGGAGAAAATCACACTATCATCTACATAGATACTGGAAGTTTTTATAATATTTAAATAATACCTTAAATTAAAATAGAAGTAAGGATATTTTCTAAATTAAATAATAGGTTTTTAATAGAACCCTCTGATAGAAATCATGTATATGTAGGAAATATAGATGTCATTTTATTAAAGGCACTAACACACTGGATATGTCACCATTATTGCTACTTTATTCAACATTTTTTATATTAGTTCATGAAGCAGAACAAATAAAAATCTGTAAGTAGTTTACATGATTTGACAGTCAATATAGACAAATGGAAGGCCTGGAGAGACATAATACATTCCCTAATAAGTAAATCTATATGAAGTTGATGACTACTTCCATATTAAACTATAAATAAATTAAAATTCAGTCAAAACTATCACAGTGGAAAAAATATTTAAAATGACATTTCAAATTTGATATGAAGAATAAATTTAAAAGCATGAAAATATTTGTATCATGAAGCCTTCCCTAATTATATATCCAAATATAATATAAAGTTACACCATTGGAAACAATATGGAATTATACTGTTATATAAAAATTTTAGGCCGGGCGCGGTGGCTCAAGCCTGTAATCCCAGCACTTTGGGAGGCCGAGACGGGCGGATCACGAGGTCAGGAGATCAAGACCATCCTGGCTAACACAGAGAAACCCCGTCTCTACTAAAAAATACAAAAAACTAGCCGGGCGAGGTGGCGGGCGCCTGTAGTCCCAGCTACTCGGGAGGCTGAGGCAGGAGAATGGCGTAAACCCGGGAGGCGGAGCTTGCGGTGAGCTGAGATCCGGCCACTGCACTCCAGCCTGGGCGACAGCGCGAGACTCCATCTCAAAAAAAAAAAAAAAAAAAATTATTTAAATAAGTAGAAATCCAAGGCACAGACTAAGATATATATGAGAATAATATGCAATAAAGGCAGCATGTAATCAACAGTACAAGGATACACTTTAATAATTGTATAAAGGAAAGTTTACTTCCATTTAAGCATGTTTCATTTTAGTTTATTTTTTAAATTTATTATTATTATTATTATTGAAATTGAGTTTTGCTGTTGTTGCCCAGGTTAGAGTGCCATGGTGCAATCTCGGCTCAATGCAACCTCCGCCTCCTGGGTTTAAGTGATTCTCCTGCCTCAGCCTCTCGAGTAGCTGAGATTACAGGTGTGCACCACCACACCCAGTTAATTTTTCTGTATTATTAGTAGAGACAGTTTCACCATGTTGGCCAGGCTAGTCTTGAACTCCTGACCTCAGGTGATCCACCTGCCTTGGCCTCCCAAAGTGCTGGGATTATAGGTGTGAGCCACCTTGTCTGGCCTAGTTTATGATTTATAAACTCAACAGTTTTATTTTTGCATTACATATGGGATAAAGAACTAACAAATATAGCAATGAATGCACTAATAATGGGATTATATTTTTAGAGAGTAGGAAAATAAGATCTTCATAAGTAAGTCAAAACATAAATTTAAAAAAATTGGAAAAATGTGTGTATGTAAAATTTGAAAATCTCCATCAGTCAAAAAGTATATTATTATCTTGTTTAATGTAGAATAATCTAAAAGATTTTTACATTTCTTGACTTATTTATATATATATAATATATATACACTAATTTTTCATACATTCTTTTCTTACCTTATTTTACACGTCTTCAAATTTTTCATATGTTTCTCTAGTCTCAGATTCTTTTCAAGGAATCAGCATCTTGTTTTATTGATGAAACCTACTATAAATTTTTTATGGACCCTTTTTGGAACTTATTGTTAATTAAATTGTCTGTTAGATTTTAAACTTAACATTCATTCTTTTTAGTTCTACTTGTAATCATTTTAATATCTAGTCCGTTTTTCAGAAAATCGCTTTTTAAAAATATATATTTAAGGCTAATTTATTTATTTTAATATACTATTCAGCATATGCGATAAGTTCCCATATTGAATCATGCTTAAATAGTACATCATTTCAATTAAGTTCCCCATGGAAGGGAAATATTTAAAATATGGAGTACTTCCATTTAAACTCTACATATTTAGATTGTAATTACAGGGACTGTGTCACAAAGTGTGTTTGTGTGCATTTATAAATATGTGTGTGGATGCTCATATGTGCATGACTGTATATAAACTTGGGTGTAAGTGTGTGTATATTTAAATGTGTGTGCATGCATGCAGAAGTTCACATATGGGTGCCTTTGTTCATATGGAGATGTATGTGAATGTGTGTGCATGAGTATACACATGTACAGACCTGTGTATCTTGTTAATGTGTGTGAGAGTCGGTGTCAAAGTATGTACAGCTAAACTGGCTTTCTTTTTTCTTTTATCCAAATCTCACATTCATTTTACTTGATTATGATTTGCATTTCTGAATTACTTAGAGCTGTACCAATGGATTTATCCTGGAAAGCAAAACCTAGTTTTGACAGTTGAAATCTCAGTAATTGTTACATAATCTTTGTGTAATTAACTCAAATTACAGCAAGGCGTCCACTCTGCTGGTAGCACTATTCTTTCTTATGTGGTGGATTTTATGAAGCTCCAGCAAGGAAATTACTTTTTGGAAGTTGTTTCAACACTATGGTTTTCAAATTTTTAGCTCTAATCAGTGTCTATGACAATTTTATTTCACTTTTCTTAGGGTATTCCATAAATGTTTTAAGACTTGAAACATGTTATGGCACTCATTCTGTGTTTTATATTTATTGTTATATTTTCCTCTATCTTTTAAGTGGTATTTTGGGATTGAGAACTAATCACATATAATTAGTCACCTGGCTTCAGTACAAAGTTCAAGTACAATTTCAAAATTTCACATACCCAGAATTTAAGAATGTATTTACTATATGACCAAAATCTACAATAGTAAGCACATATTTATGCATAAATATGCTAAAATATAAATGTTTTATTTATATAGAAAGCATTTGAAAGTATATTTTAAAATATATAACATGTGCAATGTCATTGAATTGCTGGTTTAGTTACAAATAAAGTTATTATTTTGATATAACAGAGTTACTAAAATCCATAAGAAGTTTGCTCTCTTGAGTAACACACATCCCCTGCTGTCATCACTGAGCCTTGCCACATACATTGGCCAAAAACTATTTTATAGGAAATGTACGAATGTTCCTAAACTGCCTTGAGAATAGGGTTACTTTAAAACTTGTCACTATTTACATCAGAATTGAGAATCTAACTTTTTTGGCAATTTTATAGGGCAATTTATTTGCTTATTTGTATTATTAAATTATTGTGATAAAAACAATGTGAGACTTACCTTCTTAACACATTTTTAAGAAGTGCACAATACAGCACTGTTAACTATGCAGATTGTTGTACAGAAGATATCTGGAAAATATTCATCTTGTATAACTGAAACTTTACACTCAGTAAGCAACTCCCCATTTCCCCCTCCTCCAGCTCCTGGCAACCACAAACTTAATCTCTGTTTCTATGACTTGTCATGTTACTTTCATGTGAGACTGGAAGTTAAATGGATTTAACTTCAGCTTTCATGTGTTATGTTCAACAAATGCATTTAGTTTGACTGTTGCTTATTTTCTAAAACATATACCAGTCCTTTGGCTAAGAAACAGGAAATAAGATAGGCTTCCATGTTGCTGTGTGCTCATGACTGAAAGGTAATTGATCTCTAATTACAACAGTATTTACCACTAAACCTGAATTTTACCATTATGTAAGTTCATTTTGTATTGCTTATAACAGAATACCTGAAACTGGCTAATTTATCAAGAAAAGGAATCTATTTCTTAGAGTTATGGAGGCTGAGAAATCTCAGCTCAAGGGGTCACATCTGGTGAAGGCCTTCTTGGCTGGTGGGGACACGGAGTCCTGGGGTGGCACAGGACATCACATGGGGAAGGGGCTAGCTTCTTGTAAAACCACCAGTCCCACTCCCATAATGACCTATTAGTCCATTAATCCATTAATCCATGAATGGTTTAATCCATTCATGAGGGCAAAACCCTTATGACCCAATTATCTCTTAAAGGTTCTACCTCTCAAATATGCCACATAATCTACATTAAGTTTTGGAGAAGACAAATATTCGAACCATAGCAGCCCTGTTTCCCAAAATGACACTGATGATGAGTTGCGACTTCTACCATTACTATGTGCCATTTATATCCTAGCCAAACTGGTCATTAAGATATGTTTAACAGTTACCCTAGTTTTTAAATACTTTTCTATATGTCTGCACATGTATACATAGATGGAAAACAGTTACCCTTCAGTAAACAATTTTCATTACTCTGTTTTGACTACATATATTTTTAAAAATTATGTTTTGCTTTTTCTCTTGTAATATTTTTCTTTCTCAATGTCTATTAACTAAAAATAACCAATAGTCACATGAAGAGTATATTTCCTTCTTACTGTTACATTTATCACTATTCCTAAATTTGCTACCATCATATTTTGTGTGCTTTTTTTTTTTTTATTCGCTTTTTTTTTTTTTTTTTTTGAGACGGATTCTTGCTCTTTCGCCCAGGCTGGGGTGCAATGCCATGATCTCGGCTCATCTGCCTCCTGGGTTCAAGCTATTCTCCTGCCTCAGCCTCCCAAGTAGCTGGGACTACAGGCATGGGCAACCACGCCCAGCTAATTTTTGTATTTTCAGTAAAGAAAGGGTTTCACCATGTTGGCGAGGATGATCTCGATCTTTTTTTTTTTTTTTTTTTTTTGAGACGGAGTCTCGTTCTGTCGTCCAGTATGGAGTTCAGTGGCGTGATCTTGCTCACTGCAAGCTCCGCCTCCCGGGTTTACGCCATTCTCCTGCCTCACCCTCCCGAGTAGCTGAGATTATAGGCGCCCACCACCACGCCCAGCTATTTGTTTTGTATTTTTAGTAGAGACAGGGTTTCACTATGTTAGCCAGGATGATCTCGATCTCCTGATCTCGTGATCTGCCCGCCTCGACCTGCCAAAGTGCTGGGATTATAGGCATGAGCCACTGCGCCCGGAGCTTTGACTCTTGAAACTTATATATATAATTCTGTCTTTCTGTTGTACTTTCTTCTTCCCAACAGACTTAACTTTTGAAATGTAACTTTTGTTCAATATTTACATTTCTTTTTGGAAAAGAAAATTATTTTATTTCTAATTTTGAAATTGCAGTCTATGGAACTATAAGGTATCACATCTAAGCATTTTTCTAATTTATTATAGAGAAATGACTGTCCTTTAATTATAATATCTCTTGGGTATTTCAGTCCTCATATACAAAACTGAATGTTAAGGCTCTCACTAGGATATCAGTGTGTTAACTAAGGGGCTAATTCCAAAAAAAATCACATTGAAGTTTCATGCAATGGTAGCACTGTGAGCCATTGTTACTCTAATTTATTTCAGTGTGCAGGTTGCCAACACTTCAAAATGTTCTTAGCTTGGGCTTACAGAATATCAAAATAGTATTCCCTCATAAGAAATCCTTTCCTGAAGCAAAGAAAATTCTTATGAATTAAATCAACACATATTTCAAAATAGTTTTCTATTGGGAATTTCCAATTTTTATATCAGATTTATTTAACTCTCTTTTGTGTAAATACAAAATTACTGTTAGCAGTACATTATCCCTGAAGAACACATCAACAGAATCCAGAATTTGGCCCAGGATAGCTCATATTATGAATTTTTAAATTGTCCTATGTTGATAGATCCAATGATTTCTTTTTCTTTCCAAATCTTTGTGGACCCACTCTTGGATTTTTGATTAGTTAATTTATTTAGCACATATTTATTAACTCCTTGTCATATTCTGGGATTTTGAGTTGTTCTAGTTAACCAGCTTCCCCAGGAAAGACTTACCTCCTTTGGTTTGATTTATGCCAAAGATGAGTCTAAGACATGGTGCAATGCTGAAGCAGTTTATTCTGGAAGCACTCTTACAAGATGAATAGCAGGGGCAGGCCGGTGTCATGGGGCAGATACAATCATGTGGGCAGACAATCAACTGAGCTGGAGGGTCTCTGTTTGGAGACCATTCGCAGAGTCTGAGGGTCTCTTCCTACTTTCTTATAGCTGTATTTAGTCTATTTCAGTCACCAGGTGTTTTTTGTTTGTTTGTTTGTTTTATAAAGGGAGTTTAAGCTATTTTTGTAAGAAGAAGCTTTGTTTTAAGGTTTATGAAAGTTACCTGTGTGCTGAGATGGTCATGTCTCCCAGAAATTCCAAAGCCAGTATTGAAAATCCCCAGGTTAGGTTGCATCACACTGCAAATTGACAAGTAGTATTAACCCCGTGAGATGTTTAAGTCAGCCTTATGGCTACAATTAATATTTTAATTAATCTTTTAGCAATGATATGTCTCTTATAGTATACTACATACTTCATACTTAAGCATGGTGCTTGGACTATAAATGGAAGATAATTTGTACCTGATACCATTGCTTCTTTTGGGGGTAAAAAAGTAAACACAAATCAAACGACCACACCACACAGTTCATCAACACAGAGAGGAATATTTGTTTTTCTATGAAATATAAAACAAATGGTTATGATTTTGTTTAGGAGAGTGGCTGAAGAGCAAAATTGACTTGGAATCATACTGAGGAAGTGAAATGCAAGCATTTCCAATGGCTATAGGATAGATTCATGTCTATTCCATATATGGTTCATATCTATCTGATAGCAAAAGTCATCTTGAATACAACACCACCTGAATGGGCTCCCAACTGAAGTGATCTCAGCGGAAAGAGGGTGCAGAAGTCATAGATCAGCTAGAGATTGCTATCGTCAGAAAACTCTAGTTTGCTGTGTCCAGTAAGATAAACTGCAAGAAATCTACAAAATTGCTCCAGGAATAGGCCAAAGAGGCAACCCACTTTTCTTGGAATAATTCCAATTTATGCGTGCTGTTAGACAACTAATAGCTCATAATGGCATTTAGAGCCCCTAACTTACTTTAAAATTGGCCCATTTGAAATAACTTACATGTCATTTCATATCATTGTCTGTATTTTAGTCAAAAAGAAAATTAGCTTAGTTTGGGCTGCTATAACAAAATACCATAAACAAGGTAACTTAAATAGCAAACATTTATTTCTCAGAGTTCTGCAGGCTAGAAAGTTCAAGATCAGCATGCCAACGGATTTGGTGTCTGGTAACAGCCCCCTTCCCATTTTGCAGATGACTGCCTTTTTCATATATTCTCACGTGGTGGAGAAAGAGATCATGTCTCTCATATTTCTTCTCATAGAAAATGACTCCCATTCAAGGGGGCTCCATCCTCATGATCTAATTACTCCCCATGAGGGCTCATTTCAAAATAGCATTGCATTGGGGTTTTTGGTTTTTGATTGGATACAAAGCTTCAGTCTCTAGCAGCGGCATTTTGACATATGCCACACAGGAGAAATTATTAGTTTTGGATGATGTCTTGCTATGATAGCAAGAAATTCTTTGCTGGAACTTACTTTCTTCAAGCCAAACCCGAAGGATCTAAAGACAGGTAGTAAATGGGAGAGGAAAATAAGTTTCTTAAAAGGAAATGGTGAATAAAACCCCACCATATGTCCAAATGGAGATTTAAGGCAGATTCAGTGTAGAGAATAGAAAGAAACTTTGAACTAGCTGAGAGACTAATGTTTCATGTTACACAAAACTTAGATTTCAATACCCCAAAATGATAAGATTCTATCAATATTTGGGAGAAACCAGAAAATTCTATGTTCTCTAATGACACAGGCTGGGGATAGGTATAAAAGGAGACTTCATCAAAGATTGTTTAAAAAATAATAATAACTTCTTTCTGTGTGTACCCTTAAAAAAGCAACTCAATGTAAACTGCAAATTAATTAAATAATAACTGCTATTTTATACTATGTGTTAAACACTATGCTAAGTAGTTTACATTTATATAGACTATTTCATCTGATTATCTTATCAACTTAATTAAAGTGGTATTATTAAACCCATTTAAAACAATCTGAAATTTATTAAATTGCTCAACTTCACAGAATTAGTGAAGACCAATGAAAAAATTTGAACTCAACTTTGTATTCAAAATACATGCTTGTTATTACTCTGACATAGCTGCTTTTCCTTCTCTTTTTGTTGCATAACTATCATTTCTGGAAATTTTCACTACTAGTATGTTAGGTTATGTAGTGAATTGAAAAACATGGGCACTGTGCTTTGCAGAGTGTCCCTCATGAGATAGAGTCTATTTCTCTATCCTTGTAAGTTGCTGTGAATAACAGAATGTTATTCTGCTACAATAGCTCACCTTCATTTTTAACTGAAATTCTACTGCCATCATACAAAGTAGCCCTGATGAAAGGCCATATGAAAGAGAGAAGCCCAGCCATCCTGCCAGGCACAAGACATACCAGCGAGGCTGTCTGAGACCCCCCAGTGTGAGCCAGATTACTTGCCGTGTGCAGCTACATGAATGGGTCTACACAAGAGCAGAAGAAGAACTGAACACTTAGCCCACAGAATCATGAGAAATAATGATTTCATGTTTTCAGTCACTAAATTTTGAGTATTTTTATTTTTCATACAGATAAAGATACCTGATAGAGTACATAACTACAATTACCCAGATAAAAATAATTTCCAAAAGTATATTCCATTGTATAAGATTAGGAGTGTATGTGCATGTTTGTATGTATAATGAGTGAACCTAGAAACCTCTGACTATTTGGTTTCCGTACCAATAAAATAATGCTCTCCTGTTAATGCAACATGGTAGAACAGTTTTAAATAATAGAGGTTTTTTTTTTTAAGATTAATGCCTTGAGCCACTTAATTTTCTCATTCTTTTCTTCTTAAACATATATACACATTTAGTCTTCATCTATTTAATGTAAAGAAATTTTTTCCCTCAGCTTTATTAAGGTATAATAGACAAATAAAAATATACTTATTTATAAAATGTCATTTTTTCATATATATATATATATGTATAGTGTGAAATGATTTAATCAAATGAACTAAGAATCCATCACCTCACATACTTATCACTTATTGTGGTAAGAACATTTAAGATCTATGCCCTTAGCAATTTTTAAGTATCTAATACATTATTATTAGCTCTTATCATCACACTGTACAATAGATCTCCGGAAATTATTCATAGTGTCTAACTGAAGTTTTGTACCCTTTTAACAACACCTTCCAACTTTATCCCACCACCCAGTCCCTGGCAACTAACATTCAATTATTTTCTTCTATGAGTCCAACTTTTTCAGATTTTTGCATTCAAGTGTGATCATGTAGTATTTGTCTTTCTGTGCCTGGCTTATTTCACATAATATAATGTCCAAGTTCATCAGTGTTGTCACAGGATTTTCTTCTTTTTCAAAGCTGAATAGTATTCCATTGTGTATATATATCACAGTTACCTTAGCTATTTATCCCTTGGTAGACACTTAGGTTGATTCCATAGTTTGGCTATTGTGACTAATGTTGCAATGAACATGAGAGCACATTTCAGGTGACCAGGCCAGTAGATGGGTCCACCAGGGACCTGGTGCCTGAATCCTTGTCCTCCTCTAGTGGGGACTGCCCGCCTCAGCCTCACAGCAAAGTCAGCTCCTAAGCATGGGAAACCCCAGTGTGAATTTCCTGAATAATGCAGGGGAGAGTGTGGCAGCTACCCTCAGCCCTCTGGGAGTGTAAGTTGATACCGACATGGAAAAAGAAAGGAAAAGAAGCTTTTGGCACTCTTCACTCCAGATAGTTACTGCACAGAATGAAAGTGCAACTCTCAGCCAAGCAGTTACTCTCCGGACACCCCAGCAAACTCAGTGGAAAGGTCAATGACATGGCACAGTCTCTGGCAACTCAAATGAAAAAGATATCCCGGGAGTTCATGCGGCAGCCCAAGGAACAGGTGGAGTCTAATAACAGTTTAGGAGGAGATGGTGATTTGATTCCTTTGTCTTCAAAATAAGTGGGCCTGTCTACAAGTGAACTCCAGTCTGCAGATGCCAGAAACCTGGAAAGACCCACAGGACTGAAGGAGGCTGCCTTGTGCCCACATCTTCCTTCAGGAACTGACTCTTGGCTGCTTTAGCCCCTCTCCCAGATGCAGTCCGTGGGGCTCTCTGATGAAGGTGGCTGCCTCATCAGGCTCCTGGACACCAATAATTGCCACATCAGAGCTGCGCTGGACACCATTCAGTATTCAAAGAACCCAGTACCTTTGACAATTTTTGCTCACCTTTTCCATGCCTCATTTTTGCCTCATAGCTGTGTTGAGCTGCCATACAACAGTAGGGCTTCTTTAAGAGCCCGTTTCTCCGTTGTCTTCTTTTGCGACTTGGGGAGGCATGAAGGCGTTTAAGACAGTAGAACCAGTGACATGAGGGAAGACTTCCAATTTTATGTGTGGTGTCTGAGAAATAAAACCAGCTTCCCTTGAGAGTGCTCTGGCTTCTTGCAGCAAAGCTGGGTCTAGAAGGCACCAAAGATGCTATAGCTTCCCTACAGCAAGGCAAGGCTTTGCCCTTCCTGGGGAGGAAGCCACGGGCTTGCAGAAGTGTATTCCTCCTCACGCTGGCCAGGATTACACCTGTAGTCCGCAGATAGATATATATCTTGCCAAAAGACTCTTCTGATTTTTTTTTGTTTTTAATGACAAATAGTACAAGAACATTTACTTGAGTTTCCTCTAGAAATCTGTTATACTGTGTTTTTAGATGGAGTGCAGCCAAAGATTTCTCAGGAAGCAACAGGAGGAGGGCTGTCCTGGAATTAATCGTGGGCAGGATGGGGCAGGCCAGTATTGTGGGTTTTATACTTGGGAACAGAGAATGGCTGACAAGGAAAGTCTGATGCAATGTTGGCTTTGATTAAATATTGCCCCCATGTTTCATTAACCACTATACAGCAGTTTCTTCCTATCTGTGCCTGGCTTTCTGCAATTTCAGTTACTCTGGTCAATCATGGTGGGAAAATAGGGGAACACAGTACAATCAGAAATTTAGAGAGAGAGGGAGATCATGTTCACAGAACTTTTATTACAGTCTATTGTTACAATTGTTTTATTTTATTATTAGTTATTGTTAATCTCTTACTGTACCTAACTTATAACTTAAGCTTTATCATAGGTATGTATATATAAAAAAGCATACTATATATAGCGATTGACAATGTTCAAGGTTTCAGATGTACACTGGGGGTCTTGGAACATGTTGCCTGAGGATAATAGAAACTACTGTAGTTCTCTTGTCTCCAAATGTGTTAGTTGCCTTTAAAGTAACAAAATCCACTATGGCCGTCCTGTTATCATATTTGTAAAGACTCTGTAACTAAATGGTATAAGCCTTTCAAAAAACGCAGAGTGGCGAGAGGGGGAATGATAAGAAATTACTTAACAGACACAACATACGTTATTCAAATGATGGTACACTAAACACTCTTATTTCCCTACACAATATATCCATGTAACAAAACCGCATTTTTACCCCATACATTAATGTAAATTAAAAAATAAATTAATAAATAAAACAAAGTTATTTGCAGTGTCTGGAAAAAAAGAAGAAGATTAACTCAGAGAAAAAACTATGATAGATCTGCATTGTAGTAATAGATTCAGTAAATTTTCTATACTGAACTGACCAAAACTTGGAAAGTTTCAGTAGGACAAACACTCAAATCTGTATTTAAAGGTGTTTACTATGTTCTGGGAGCTATTTCAGGATTGATTTGATCTGTGTATACTTTATACTGACACCTACGAGAAACTGTTCCTTATAAACAATGGTTTTGCTAGGAGTTGTTGAATAATTTTAACATTTTTATATTATAATAGCATTTTTAAAAATAAATATTTTGAGTTAAATGTTGTGCTTGTCATTTACTGTATGTAATACTAATCAAAGATGAGATATATTGATAAATCTATGTGCAAATATTCAGCTTTTATTGAACAATTTTCCTCTTCATATACTTTAAAATTTTTGAGAACCTGAAATTGTTCAAATAACTTTTGAGAGGCTGTAAATGAGCAAATAAGAAGAACCATGCAAATCCCAGTATTATGATTTGGTACCCGTTTGCAGTATGAATTAGCAGCTTCAAGATGACCAATGTGAGTTATGAGATTCTATTAAAAAACTATGAAAAACAAATTAGTTTTGAGGGAAAACAAGCTGAAAGCTGTCACAAATGTGTTTTTGTAGTTTTGTCTTGTCAAGCCATATGCTAATAGCTGAAAAATTAGAAACCTGCAGTAATCAAATCATGTATCTTTTGACAGGCCAGGAGAGTGATAACAAGAAAATATGAAAGTCAGACAGAGTCACTATTCTTAATATTTCACATATCTATTTTGGGCAAAGTCAGAGTATAAAAATAAAAATTGATAAAAATATTACTTAAGCTATGAAAATGGGTTTCTATTTAGTGTTGTAAATTAAAAGTGAGAAACAGTTAATTATTAGGAATTTCTTATAAAATTGTCTCTATTTGCAGATTACATCATTTTATATATAGAAATCACAAAGACTCCACCAAAAAAAGTGTAAAAAGTAATAAATTGATTTAGTAAACTTGCAGGATACAAAAATCAACATAGAAAAATCAGTATTATTTCAATGCTCTAACCAAGAAAATCTGGAAAAAAATGTAAAATAATCCCTTTTACCATAGTTGCAAATAAATAAGTAAAATAAAATATTCACAAATAAATTTAACCAAGGAGGTAAAATATGTATACACTAAAAAATACAAAATATTGATAGAAAAAGATGACAAAGACAAAAATGAAAAGATATCTTGTATTCTTGGATTGGAAAAAATTAGTATTGTTTCAATGCCCATACTATTCAAAGCTATCTATACGTTTATTACAACCCATATTGAAATTTCTCATAGAAATGTCAGATATAAAAAAGCAGTCCTAAAATTTGCATGGAACCACAAAAGACACTATATAGGCATAGCAATCTTGAGCATGATGAACAAACCTGAGATATCACACTACCTGACTTCAA
Source organism: Macaca nemestrina (assembly GCF_043159975.1). Lineage (NCBI taxonomy): Eukaryota > Metazoa > Chordata > Mammalia > Primates > Cercopithecidae > Macaca > Macaca nemestrina. The sequence continues at coordinate 52,328,032 of NC_092140.1, forward strand.
AATTTACTATAAAGCTATAGTAATCAAAACATCATGATACTGTCACACAAACAGACACATAGACCAATGAGACAGATTAGAGAGCCCCAAAATAAATCCACATATTTACAGTCAATTGATTTTCAACAAAGATGCCAATAGCACACAATTAGAAAAGTACTGTGCCTTCTATAATGATGCTGGTAAAACTTGATAACCATATGCGAAAGAATAAAATTAGATCCTCATCTCATACCTTATGAAGAAACCAATTCAAAATGGATTACAGACTTAAATATAACTCTTTAATTAAAATGTTTAACCTACTAGAGGAAAAAAGCTCCTTGACATTTGACTGGGCAATGGTTTTTGAATATGACCCCAAAAGCATAGGCCACAAAAGCAAAAATAGACAAATGGCATTGTATCAAGCTAAAAAGCCTCTTCACAACAAAGGAAACAGTCACCGAGGTAAAGAGACAACCTATGAAATTGGAAAGAATATTTGCAAAACTATACATCTGATAAGGGATTCATATCCAAAATATAAACGGAATTCAAATAACTAGAGTGAAAAAACAAATGAATAAATGGGCAAAGGACATGAATAGAAACTTCTAAAATGAAGACATACGAATAGCTAACAGGTATATGAAAAAATGCTCAAAATCACGATCATCCAAGAATTGCAAATTGAAGCCACAATGAGAGAAACCACCTCACACCTGTTAGAATGGCTATTACCCAAAAGACAAAATATAGCAAGTGTTGGCAAGGATATGGAGTAAAAGGAACACTTTTATTCTCATGGTGGGTAGGTAAATTTGGATAGCTATTATGGAAAATAGTATGGATATTCCTCAAAAAATTAAAAATACAACTCCCATATGATCTAGCAATCCCACTTCTGGGATTTACACCAAAAGAAATATATATCAAAAGAAATAAGAGGACAAGGTAAAGATTTGTTATTTAGGTTATCCCAGGCACATAGTTCACAGGTCTGAGTTACCTGATTTACTGTTTTAAGTAAGCCTTTTCCTGTGAAAAGCCAGGACGTTATTTGAAACAGGGAATCTCTTCCCAAATGAATAGAGTCATGGAAATGCTTAACTATTTTCCAATCATTAGCACCTGGTATTAACAGCTTGTTGTCCTGTTTCCCTGGTGCACAAAGCTACTTCCATTTGTAAAGCATTCTACCTCAGGGTTATCTAGAGTCTCATCCTTTAAATCCAGATGGCTGGAGTAAACTTGTTCCATAACTTGTACACAAGAATGATCTAGGTAGGGTACCTGTGAGTTCAGGCAAATAGGTAGCTGTATTCAAAATTTGGCGTACATTAAGTGTTATATCAGGAGCATCTAGCAACAAAGCATGATATTTATTCACAGGAAAGGAGAAGGAGCAATTTCTGTCTGCCTTGTGATTTCCAAGATACTACTGTTTGTAGCTGAGTTAACAAATCCCTTCCCAACAAAGGGTGGAGCATTCAGGAGAAAACCAAAGTCCCTGAAGAGCAGCTTAAAGGATAGGTAAAATGTCATCTATGGGCTTGTCCATCTATCCCCTCGACCATAAAGTTTTGCAATGACAGAGACCCACTATAATGGGTCAAAACAAAGGAAGCAGTCCAGAAGGAAGTTAATATTCTTACCTGTCACATCAAAGGTTGCCCGAGGCTTCTCCAGAGACATGACTAGTTGTCTAATGCGAACTGTGGTGGAAGGTCTCGGCCCTGTCACTCTTGGGCTTGCCTGGCTGTTTCAGCCATCATTGGTTTGGGTGTCAATGGCTCCCTTCAGAATGCTGGGAAATCCCTCTTCCAATGGCCAGTTTTCTTACACTGTGCACATTGATTCATGCCCAGGGCACACTGACTCGGACACCCAGCTTTGGGCTTCCCACCTTTCAGCTTCCCTTGTTCAGGCCAACAGTCAGGAGGGCAACCCCATGTGGGAGGTGCAGCTTAAGGCTGCAGCCAAGAGCTGCACCTTGTGGGAGGTCCTTCTTGCTCTTTCTACTTCCTCTGCTTTGTCCTTGTTATTAAAAACTATAAATACGACATTCAAAAGCTGTTCCATAGGACTTTGGGAACCCATAGCTGCTTTTTGTAGTTTCCTATGGTTATCAGGAGCAGACCGGGTTACAAAATGTACTCCCAAAAGTGTTGTCCTTCCCTTGAGGCAGGATCAGCGTTAGTACATTTCCTGATTGCCTCATCTAAATGCCCTTGAAACAAAGCTGGATTCTCATCTTTACCCTGAGAAACTTCCTTAACCTTTTCATAGTTAACAGGCTTTTTCATACATTTCTTCATCCCTTCCAAAAAACAAGTGACCATGTGATCTCTCCTTCCCAAGTCCTTACTGTCCCATTGGTAGTTCCACTCTGGATCTTGACATGGAGCTCCTACACCTCCTGCCTGATATATATTATGGTCTGTAATGCAAGCCAATACTTCATCTGCATGGATGCTAGCTGTCTCCAAAAAGCATTGTTTCTCTGTCACTGTACAACACAGAGACAACAAATGCAGATTCTGCCGAGTTAAACTATAGGTCAGTTAATTTATCAAATCATCTATGAGTTTTCCTGGATCTTCAGAGAAGTGACCAAACTTGTCTTTATATAGAGCCAAATGAGACATAGAAAAAGGAACATGTACTTTCATAGTGCCTCTTCCCCACTTGCTTTACCACCTCTCTAAGGGCATAAAGATTTCCCTTTGGAGGTTGATAGGAGGCTCTTCTACAAGTAATACTCACAGGACTAAGTTCCTCAGGGAGTGGTTGGTGTAGAGTGGGACTAGAGGGGTAAGGAGGAGGGGACGAAGGGTTCTCAATGGAACTTTCAGGTGGACTAGAGGGAGAAAGAACCAACACATCTGAACCTTCAGAGCCGACAGAAGGAGAGTCTGCTCCACCCAAAACTGCCCACTGAACTGAGGGTGGGGTTTGCATTAAAGGATCATCTAGCATGTCTAGCTCTTTTCTTCTTTTCCTCTCTTCAAACATGCACACACCTGCTGCAGGGTTTTATCCTGACTGAGTAGCAAAAATGCTTGACCATATGGTATTTCATCCCACTTTCCCTCCCACTTACAAAACAAATCAAGTTGAAATATAGTACTAAAGGTCATAGTTCCAGTAGGAGGCAATTTCTCTTGTTTTTCCAAATAATGCCAAGGTCAAACAGTATTACGTAGAAACACCAGTTTTCTCTTTAGCCCATTCAGTTTAAGCTGGTCCCAATGTTCAAGAATACCTCTTAGTGGTGAGTTCTTTGGAATTGATGCCGTGGTACCCATGAAGGAGGCAGGCGATATTGAAATAAAATTTCCAAACCTGCAAGATTGTATTGCCACTGGCTGAGTTCCACTAAAAAGGATAAGAGAGGTTTTTAAGGCTGGCTGCATTAATGAAGGGATCCCTGCTGAAAATTGAATTCTCTTATTCACATTATCCAAATAATATAAGTAAGCTGAGCCATGAATCTTAGATAAACCACACCATGGACTTCGACAAAAATATTGAATAAGACAAAGGAATTGAAGAAGATTTAGAAGAGAATGACCAGGGCAAGCAGGTCCCGGGCAATAGTGGTAGTGTGGATTGCACAAGTAAAGCCGGCTTGCCCAAATCCAAGAAAGGAAAGAGGTGATTTTTAGTGTGCAAAATGAAACAAAACAGCAAGGAGAAGAGTCCCCTGATTTCCATCTTCATGCTTCTCGATCACACCTAGTCGGCATAGCAGCAACAAAACATAACTATATCTGTTTAATCTTATTGTTCATAGCTGTTAAATACTAAGTCACAATCAGCAATTTTAGAGCTGGAATCTTCAATCCTTTTTATTCCCTATGTTTCACAAGCAAACGGATGGAAATACGGAGGCACATAGGAAAAAAGTTTAAGTTAAAATCACTAAGACCAGTTCAGTAAAGTCTCCAGAAAAATGACAGTGAAACAGAGACAGCAACCAAGAAATTGATTCGTGCAGCAAAGAGAACAAGGTTGATTAATACAAAGAACATAGCCTGTGGGGTTAACCCATTCTTAGCTGAGAAGGACTTTACTGAGAGGGGCCTCTAGCTCCCTAAATCTTAGAAGGGACTCTAACCTTCCTAAGCCGGGCCTCTATCTCAAAGTCGGTGAAGCATCCTTGCCTTTTATTAAGAGGGTACTCTAATCCACTCTGTCTTAGGAGAGACTCTAACTTCCTTAAGTTGGGCCTCTAACCCAATCCCGTTCTTTACCTGGGTACCTCATCACTTTCCCAAAGTCTTCCAATCAGGGCTGCAGTCTATTCCCTTTGGGCTGGGGTGTTTCTTCAGTATCATCCCTTCCATGGTCCACCAGAAATAAGTTACAGGACCCCAACACTTACCCAAACATAACCGGTGGGTCAAGGTTTCTGTACTATACTCCCTTGGTGGCCATCAGAAATATGCTATAGGAAAGGGCTCCTGACTCAGACCCCAAAGAGGGTTCTTGGATCTCATGCAAGAAAGAATTCAGGGCTAGTCCACAATGCAAGTAAAAGCAAGTTTATTAAGAAAGTAAAGTGGTGAAAGGACAGCTACTCCATAGACAGAGTAGGATGCTCCTGAAAGTAAGAGGAGGAATGTATCCACCCTAGGTGCAGTCCTGGCATATACGGGGAAATGTGCTCTGTTACAAGGGTTTGTGATAAAGGGTTACTTTTTTAAATTACTACATTTTGCAAGAATGGATATTATTTTCTTTAAAATAAAATTAGGAATGCCTTTGTTCTACAGATACTGGGATATCTAGACACTCCCAAGTCTGGGTCTGTTTATTAAACTTATTAATTTGTTCCTAACCTTAAGTACCTAGAGGCTAGGAATGCCTAACTTTCTGAGAATGCAGCCCAGCAAGTCTCAGCCTCATTTTCCTAGCCCTCACTCAAAGTGGAGTCGCTCTGGTTCGAACACCTCTGACAGGACAACTCGAAATGGGGATTGCCAGGTTATAGGTAGATTTTAAAATGTTCTGATTGCCAATTGGTTGAGTTATTATCAATAGAAAGGAATGTCTGGGTTATGATAAGGGGTTATAGAAACCAAAGTTTTATCATACAGAAGAAGCCTCTAGACAGCAGGCTTCAGGGAAAATAGACTGTAAATTTTTCTTATTAGACTTAAGATTTGTGTTGATGTTAAATGTTTGGTGGACTTTTCCTGAATTCCCAAAGGAAGGAGGGTATAATGTGGCATGTCCAACACTCCGTTCTCATCATAGCCTGAACCAGTTTTTCAGGTTAACTTTTTGGAATACCCTGGTTGAGAAGAGGGGTCCATTCAGATGGTGGGAGTGGGGACTTAGAATTTTGTTTTTGTTTTAAACAACCATCGCGGATCACAGTTGGGGTGCACTGTGTTTCAGACTATCCCCTGAACACAAAAAAGGCAGTGTTTCCTTCTGTACTCCTTTTCTTTAATGTAGATATGGAAGATGTCATCCTTCCCATTGGACAGAGTCATAGTCAGTTACTCATCACTAAAGCCAAGCAAGTCTCCGTCCTCATTGAAGCACTATGCCTGGAAGCTTCCTGACTGGCTGCAGCCACAGGAGCAGGGCAGCTGCCAGGTTCAGCAGCTGCTCTCTTGGCCCAGGCCAGGCACAGCCTGGGCTTCCTCCTTGGCCTCCGTGCTAGAATACAAACTGATACAGTAGATCTCATACACTACAACTTGCTCATCTGGAAGGTGGGGCTTCATAGTATGTAAAGTTATCGTCTGTGGTTAAGGAGCGGGAACCCAGAGGAGCTCTTAGCAATAAAAAATTTTAAAAAATTAAAAAAATAAAGCAATTCCTGTAATCTTTACAGTTAGAGTTGTTTAATGTATTCTTGGGTTTTCCACATTCCCCCATACATTTTGAACTTTAAAACAGAAAAATAAACTGTTTTCTCTAGAAGATCAAAACATAGCATTAAAATGAGGAATATTGTTAGTAATTTTTCTCATTTTCATATGTTTTGATCTTTAAACACTTACTTAGAGTAATAAAATCTAAAATGTAAGAATTCAGTACAGAAACATTTTATAATTTTTTGAAATCCAGTGCAATTAAAATAATTGCAAAGCTTATACTGGAAAATTGTCATTTATAATCAAAGCCAACTCAATTTTAATGGTGGCCCAGTGGCAAGATCCCTAGAATAGTAACTGTAGTTGCACAAATGTCTTCCTGCTTCTATCACCAGTAGGAATGATTACTTTCTGATTTGTATTTAAAACTCATAGAAACATGCTTTTCAAAGGCTTTCTAGTAAATGGCGTTCATTTTAAAATGTAAAGAGCTTTCTATTATTTGGAAAGACAGAGCAGTCTTTTTTTTTTTTTTCATGTCAATAGCCAACTTCCTGACAGATATCAAGATAATGGTGTCAGTTCATATCGTTTTTCCAACCTTCCTGCTATAGAAATGGTGAATTTCAAAGAAACACTTTAAATACAATTTTACCAACTTTTCTATAATTTAGTACTGAGCAGTATATGTAAGAAACCATTCTGTTCTTATGTACATTGTATATAAGCCACCTCTTTACTCTAAATAAGAGGGTACTATTTAAGACACTTCTCATTTAAAATATTCGAACTTTGTGTTCTGTCAGGAAAGTGTAAAACGTTGAGATCAAGTTATATTTGGGAAAGATAGTTTATATCGCTTTTTAACAAAGAGGCAGGGACTCAATATTTGAAAGGTGGGACATTGCTCTGAGAAGCAATTTTGACCAAAGTGATAGTGATTATTTTTTAATGAGTATTTTTTAGTGACTAGAGTTTAGGGTAAAATTGGTAGAAACTAGGTAATCTTTGGATAACAGTTACTGTCATTTTTTTAAGCTAGCCAATATGTGACTCTACATTGCTTTTTCATATTTCAGCTTCAACTAGATTTTTAAAACACACACACACACACATACACACACACACACACACACACACACAGGATTTCCGGAAAAAAATTGCTATACTCACTGCCTATAGGAAATTAGTATACAAACCAGTACCATCTATATGATGAAGGAGTTAAGATTATTTGATGGTGGAGAATATAATGACATACTATAATAAACTGTAAAAATCTTAGATGTTTCCAATGATATGCATAAAGTTAAGACATTCAACTGAGAATGAAATCCAGATAATCAAAAGAAAGACAGTTATCAGTCACGCGACCAGTTTAAATTGTAGAGGCAAGAAAATATAATAGCTAAGATTGAAAAGCATTTAAAAGTATGGCACATCATTTGAAAACTATGTAGTAATGTATACAGCTCTTACCATGAAAATGAAATGGGTTTCCAGTAGTTTTATGCTATAACTTGTTAAATTTCCAGGTGAAACAATGCTTGGAAGCTATGGTTTGATTTAAATTACAGTACTAAAATACACATAAAATGACACAGTTCAGTAAAAGGAAAATGTCCATTTAAATTCAAGGTTATTTAATTAAAAACCATTCATTAATGTATTCATTTGTAATACTAGTGTTTGGAAAAACTTTACAGAAGAACGTTAAATAATACATTAGAATTGAACAGAGAGGGATGATGGAATATAATGTAACATTCAAAAAATTTTGTTTACAAACCATGTGAAAGCATATCCTACATATGTCACATGGATTTGAACTATATATCACTAAAGATCCATAGGAACTATTCAATTCCTGTTCAGCTGAACAATTTAAACTTATTGATGCATTAATAAGACATTCTCACAATACATATAACATGCGCTGATTTGCTAACCACTACATTTTCTGAATTATTTTAGCTGAACTAATGCTTAATCAATACAACACATTATTTCTCAGATAAAAAAAAAAAATGTGTGACTATCTCCTAGTTTTCAAAAATTCTTTACTGAGACCTAATTTTGCTAAGGTCGGCATCACTATATTTTAGTTCCCTGCACAAGAATGATTTTTTTTTTCTTTTAAACAAATAACAATGACACAGGATACTTTTGGTGCCTCTTTGCTAGGCAGAAATCTTCGTGGCCAGTGGTGTCTCTGTCTGGGCTTGGCTCGGCTCTGGGCTTGCGGCTGGATACACTCTGCCCACTCAACCCAGTGGGCGGCACTCGGCTGGTGCTACCACCCTGGATTCTGCAGCCATTATGGCTCTGAACTCAGCCCATACCTGGCCTGGCATGCTGTGACCTGCATCTGCCTTGGGTGCCGGCATCTAGACAAGGGGAACGTGATGGCATCTGAAAACTTGGAGATGCCAGCAACCGTGGAGCCCCAAGGGGTGTTGTAGCTCTTGCCTGGGGAGTCCCGAGGTCTTAGCCCTCAAGTACTATTACAGTTCTCCCTCCTTCCCGCCACCCACAGTGTTGAATTAGAGGGCGTATTACAGTTCATTCATGTTACAGCTCATGCTCCTCCCCGCTGCCTGCAGCATGGCGAACATGGGGGAGTGTTACTGCTTGTTCATGTTACAGCTTGTTCCTGCTGACCACAGCTCGACGAACGGGGCATGCGTTGCCCAGCGGCTTTTTCTCCTGCATTGCTCAGTGATCCGGAGGGAGGGTTACAGTGTTGTAGCTCCTTTCGCACCTACTCAGCTGGTTCCAGATTCTTGCCCCACATCCAAGAGGAATGAGATATGTGGATACTGGAGATTAAGCAAGCTGGAGAAGTGTGTTATTGAGTAACAGAAGGAAAACTCAGCAGAGAGGGGACCCGAGAGCATGTAGCTCTCTGTTTGAGAGGGGCCCTGAAAGTGGGTAGTCTACTGTGTGGCATGAGTCTGGAGCTTTTGTTAGGTTTGAAATGAGGAGCTGTGGGCTGTAGGTAGCCTTGGAAAAGGCAACATTAGATTTGAAAGAAAGCATTATTCAGAAAGAACCAATCGAGAAAGAGTGGGTAAACAGGAATAGAAGTTCTCACTCTGCTAGAGGGATTTATCCGGAACCAGCAGCCCAGTTTTCAGACTTCATGCTGTCTTTGGCTTGAAGGTCTGGTTTCGCCAGGGACCTACCCCTGTCTGCCTAGAAATTTGTCTGTTTCCTGCAGCTATCAAGAAGTATAGAGGTGTGACCTAAGTGCCATGATTTAAAGGATTGTGTAATTTCCCTTATATATCAGGGAATTTCTCTGAGGACATGGGCAGGAAAATTTGATGGAATAGAAGCCAAAAGAAAACTAGTCTATGTGATATATGTGATATGCACTCTTCAGAATATTTTGCATATATTAATTTATTTAATCTTCAGCAAAATTTCTTTAGACTGGTATCATGATCTTGTTTGTTTTCTAAATGAGTTAGTCAAGGCACAGAGTTTAAATAATTTCATCAGATTCTCAAGTTTGTAAATTGCACATGTGTCTAGGCAGACTAGCTTGACTAGCTTCAGTGCCCATTTTAAAGCTCTAGGTTTATGCTGATTCTGACAGCTCTTGCTATGGTTTGAATGTGTTTGTCCCCTTCAAACTTCATGCTCAAATTTAAATCCCTCTAAAATTCAGATGTTGCTGGTTTGATGGTATTAAGACGTGGGGCCTAGGGGTGATTAATTCACGAGGGTTCCTTCCTCATTAATGCAGTTAAGGGCCTCATACAAGAGGCTTCATGCAGCCTTCAACTAGCTTTCCCTTCTACCTTCTGTGCACAGTAAGAAGGCCCTCACCAGATCAAATGCTGGCATTTGATCTTGTCTTCTCAGCCTCCAGAAATCTGAAGGAAAAAAAATCTGTTTATTATACATCACCCAGTCTCAGATATTTTGTCGCAGCAGCACAAATTAACAAAGAAATACACTAATAGATAGGTAAACCAGAGAGACCACACTCTCAGAAGCTTGGACCCAGAACATCAATGAAGAGGAAACCAAAACGTATTAAACACACTTTAAACACATTAATTGCAGGTGGAATTGACACAAAGTCTTTGTAATGAGCTAACTGGCTGCAGTATGATAATGACATGCTGGTGCATAAAAATTTGATAAAAACTGGGCTGGGCACAGTGGCTCACCTGTAATCCCGGCACTTTGGGAGGCCGAGGTGGGCAGATCACCTGAGGTCAGGAGTTCAAGATCAGGCTGGCCAACATGGTAAGACCTTCTCTCTACTAAAAATACAAAAAGTTAGCTGGGAATGATGGTGCACACCTGTAATTCCAGATACTCAGGAGGCTGAGGCAGGAGAAACATTTGAACCTGGGAAGCAGAGGTTGCAGTGAGCCAAGATCACACCACTGCACTCCAGCCTGGGCAACAGAGTGAAACTCTGTCTGAAACAAACAAACAAACAAACAAATATGATAAAAACTGGCCAAAAATGGAGTTTAAAAACTTGGTCTCTATCAACTTTGAGAGACTCCTAATATCCAAAGGTAAGACGATTTGAGTATTGGTTAGAATAGTAACTAAAATGGTTTAATATATTTGAGTGTGTTTAAATCTGTGAGTTCACAGTGATTAGTGATTGCTTTTATTAAATGGTTAACTGGGTAACAATAATTTGAAAAACTTGAAAGAAAAAGTCTTAATCATATATCCTGGCTTTCTTTCATTAATTTTTATGAACTTTATCTCAGTGTATTTAAATATTTGTGAATCTCATTTTCTTTTCATATAAACTGTTCTGAATATAAATGAATGATATAATTATTATAATACTATATTTCAATTCCAATGAAATAATGTTGCTAATCGATGATTGTAAATAGTTGAAAAAATGGAGTAAAAAAGATGTTGTGTACCTCTTCATAGAAAAACACAAGACCATGAAGAGATTTTGCCAAACATTAATAATTTTTTTTCAAATATTATAAATTAATTTTATTGGTGAAATAGTGGAATTCCTTTCCAGGTGCACTTTATACAGTACTATACATTATAAACTGATTTGAATTCAAGAAATCTCCAATTAAAAATGGAGTTTTCAAAACTACAACTAAAACAAATTTCAAGTTATATGTTTCATTGGTGTTCTAATTTCCAGCATCTCTGGATATATTTCCAGCATCTCTGGAAGGACTAGAAATAATATCTAGTCCTTTAGTGCATTAAAACAGTAGTGAAAAAATATACCTTAAAATTTGAATTTAATTGTCATGAGACCCCAAGAGTGGGTGAATTCTTTTTACTATAAACCTCCATAATTATCTGTCACCTCTCATTCATAAATTGCATTACACTTTAGTAACCTATTTAATGTTTACTGTTGAGTTTTATGCTCTATGACTGAAGGGTACTTGTCTCTTTCATCACTGTATCACTTATCGTACCAATAAGTGCTTCTTGACCAAATGTGATGTTCTTTATTTTCATAATGTTCTTCATCATGTTTGATGAATGCCTAACACAAAAAAATGTATCTGGGATAAAACAAAAAAGAAGCAACAATTTTTGGTTTTTGTTTCAAGTGTTACCAGAATAAAGGCACTTGGCAATAGGACTTTTTAAAATAGTCTTGATATAATATAAATTTATGACAATGGAGAGAAATTCAGAGAGAACACAAATGACTCAATAATAACTTCTGTACAACTTTCATACTGATATTTAGCAGCAATAATTTTATTCACAATTAAAGGTAAACAGCACTGAATAACTCAATGGAGAAGACCAGTTTATTTTAGAACTCAGAGTATATATATTTAAGAAATTGTATCATTGGACATAGGTTATCATCAATTTTCATATGTATTATTAGTATTAGGTTAAGTATTAGAGGATTATGGGTATGGCAATATACTAAGAAAGCAGTGATAATGTTTATATAGAATAAAGAAGGACAAAATATTATATTTAATAAATGTAGAAATATAGTTTGAGAATGAAGAAAAGCAAGTTGGCCTATAAGGCACTATAGACATGTGGATGTGGGCATAACATAGTGTTGAGCCAGTCATGATGATAATCTATACTCCAGCAACAAAGTATGTCCCACCTAACAGCAAATGCCATGACTATAGTTTTTTGGAACTCAGTTGTGTGATATTGCAGTCAAGACACACACCCATGCACACACACACGCACACACACACACACACATTTTTTTGTATATTTGATTTGCTGCATATTTGATAGATTAATTCTTCTTGAATTATGACATTATCAGCAAATTGATGCACATCAATAACCAAATTCTATATTTTTTTGTAAGTAAAGTTCACTTAATTTTAACTTTCAATTAAGTTTTAACATTATTTCTCAGAAATGTTTTAGGGAACTAACTTTATATAAATTAGGAAAGTGTTGCTATGTAACTGTATAAAGCACTAGTGCTGATGCTATTTCCATGTCGACAAGAGGTTTCAAATCTGCAATTATCAAATGAACAAGGAATGCATTCATTAAAAAAGACAAAACAGGATGTGATTTACATTGATGTTGGAGGTCTCTCAAAAGTTATGTTAATTAATTTGGATCTGATATAATTGGTAAAACATGATGTCAAATGATTGCTTGCTAAGGTATGTATTTATATTCTCTTCCAAGTGTAGGATTATGCTTTATGAATATATCATCAATATATTTTATTGGAAATAGGATAATATAAACCACCCTCGAATTATAATTTAAGAACATTTATGACCCTGTGTAATTCATATGCTATTGGCCATTGAATAAATAGTAATGCAGCAATAAAAAGTAGTACACCAAGCCTATTATGGATATCAGAAAGTTTGATAGTGTTCAACAAATTGTGCTCTATGAACAAGAGTACATTTTCTATTTGTAATTGCATTGGAAACTGATGTCTCCCATCAATCGATTCAAAACAGTCTACTATAGACTATAGAACACTGATGCAACCAGGAAAAGACAGCTGCCAGGTGGTTATAGATACAGGTACATAAAATGGCAACACATAATTTTCAAAATGGTAAAATCATTATTCCTAGACACATATAAAATGAACATATGCTAAAGATTTTAACACATTATTCAATGAGGAAACTCAGGACTAAAATTGCTGGGTCAGATCGCAAACCGGATAATGTCCCACATACCATAAAGCATCAGTATTATTGGTTCAACTGGACAAACATTATATGCATCTCTGTCAGGCTGAAAACAACAGTTAACAAGTGACATGACTAACTCAGAGACCCGTAGTAGAAAACAACGAGATAAACTAAATACCTTTCTGTAGAAAATACGTATGTGGGTCTTTGCCCTGATATGGTAATGAAATATGGGATACATCACCCACCTTTGGACTTATTTCCAAGTTTCAATAACATTTTTTAAGGGAATGGAAAATTATGGAATTATGCTACCATTCGTGGAAGGAAAATATATGAAATATTCCCAGAACAAAACAAAATGAAAAATATCTTGTGGATGACATGAGAAAAGACACAGGCAGTCATTGTCAGCCATAATGGGTTTGCATTCAAAAAGCTCTGAGGAGCTGAGCACAAAGACAGGTATAAACATTTCACTGAATCATTTCGCAATTTGAAATTAAAGCAAACATGCTTAGAATTAGAGGCAGCCCATGATGTGGGAAGCCATTCCCTGTCAATGCAGTGGAATCACTGTTACTGGAGATACCAAAACAAATTCCCAGAGAGTACACAAAAGACATATGAGTTGAAATTTTGACCAACAAAATATCTAATTTCCAGGTAAAATCTCATATTCTGTTAATGTATCCCCATTTTATCAAATTTTAAACAAAAAATAAATTATTTTAATTTATGTAATGTAATGTAATTCTTATTACCTCAAGTTTTGCTTCTTGTATTTGAATTTATGATTATAATTATTTGGTTACCTTTCTTTCCTTGTTAAGATTATATTCATTTGTTCTGCATACTGCTGCTTTTTATGTTAAGTGAGTATGTATGTTAATCATGATAATTTGGTGCCTGGATAATTGTCCTAAAGCACATGGGATTATTCTGTAAATTATATTTTACCAATGCTACACAATCTGATTTAAAAATTACATAAAAGTTAATCTTAAGAAGAAAATGTCCTTAAATGAGTATGATAGATAAATGTATTTGGGGCTTATAATTTTTTGTTAAAATGCAAGCTATATATTTTGGTTTTTGTCTATGCTTAATTAAAAAGGCAGTTGAGTGAAGTGGAAGGGTCTGAGATTTGTAGGACAAACAGCATTAAGCTGAGGAAATTACATTTGACTCATAAGGCAATAAAATACTAAATTGCTAATACAGATCACAAGATATTCTGGTGGCTTAGGCTGCAGATAAGATTACAATTGCTTGATAAAATAAACAATTATGCTGATGCAATACATTATACACAGTGTATAACTCTATTAACCTGGCATGTAGTCCTGAAAACACTTTTTTTGTATGACTCTCTTAACATTTTTTTTTTTTACCTGCTTTAATTATTTTATGAATGTGACCTATGGTGAGACCGTAAGGTCATTATCATTTTTAGCCCCTATGGTGTTTAGGACTTTGACTTGCATGTTGAAAATGCTTCTTTTAGGTTCTGTTGAATAACTCAGAAACTGAGGAACATAGAGGTTGCTATATTTTCCATTTCAAATTAATCAGGCTGTAAAGATTTGTAAGGATTTTGACCAAACACAGGTCAACTATGCTGAATGTTAATGAAACTTATGTGAAAAGTACTCCCCAGTGACTGATAAGCAAGACTCTCTACTCTTTTGCACAATTTTACATCCTGGATTTAATATCATTATCTTGCTTCTACCTGAAATATTTTCTTTATAAACTGAGGCTTTTACTCAATTTATTAACATGCAATATCTTCCTGGAGGATTTTGTTTGTTTGCTTATTTATTTTTAATTTTACTTATTGATTTTTTTCTTCCTCACTGAAATAAAATAATTTGGAAGCCTTGTCACTGTGTGTAATCCCCTCTGTGATCCCAAACCTTTTCTCCTTGTTTCTTTTAATTAACTAACATGTCAATCAGATTTGTACCGCTTGTGTTTTTACCCATTATCACTGTTTGTATAGAGTTTTAGTTTAATCTGTATGTATATTACATCCACCCAATTCTTTGATAAGCTTGGGTTTTTGTGTCGATGTGAGAGTAAAAGAATGTTTAGAAAGCCGATGCTTTCCTCATGAAGGCTTTTCTAAAACTTTTCTAAATCTTAGGAAGAACAATACTGCCATCTTAAGGCAAATTAATTTTTAAGAAACACCACCAACTTTTGTTACACGTTTTAGATTTGTATTTCACATTTTCATATTAGATTTATAATCCAACCTAATCTGAAAAAAACAAAACCTAATATATCACAAGTTTGATGAAATTTGTACAATTTTCTCAGTACTGCCTCCGAAAATATTCAAGATTTCATAGAATATATTTTTTAAATCATGTATTTATTTTACCCTAATACATACTTTGATTTCAGAAGTTTAGTCCTTGCCTCAAAATGCTGATTTGACACTTGGGGGAAATATGGACAACGGCAAGGGTATTTTAAGACCTAGAGTTTCACTAATGATATGTGAAAAATTATATAGAAATTTACCTGACATGCAGGTAAATTACCTGACTAATGTTCTTAAGTCTAGAGAAGCAAATGCTAGAGAAGAATGAAAAGGAGCGCTAGGAGTAAGCCATTATGGCGTAGAAAAATTGTTGCTATAATAGAAGAGAGTAGCTTAGAAGGAGGAGATATGGAGTAGCATGCTATCTGCTTAGGAGATCAACTTGAAAAAAACATTTGCTGACTGGTGGCATAGAGGTGAGCATTAGTGGTACTTCAAAAGGCAGAATTGGGAGCATTCTATGGTTATTATAGCTGGGTAACCTTCAGTTAAATATTTATACTTCCTTACAGTGTTTCCTTATGATCACTATTTTCAGAAAACGTTTTATTGGAAATTAGAAGTTTGAAGACCTCTAATGTCTACCATCTCAACATCTGTCATTTACTCAGTCTCTCTATTTTCACCTGCTATCTCCTAATTTCCAACTATTTTCTAAGGCAACCTAGCTATACTTTTAATCCTTCTCTAGCATTGGCTTCTCTAGACTTAAGAACATTAGTCTTAATTCTGCATGTCATGTAAATTTCTATATAATTTTTCACATATCGTTAGTGAAATTCTAGGTCTTAAAATACGCTTGCCGTTGTCCTTATTTCCTCCAAGTGTCAAATTAGCATTTTGAGACAAGGACTAAACTTCTGAAATCAAAGTATATATTAGGGGAAAATAAATACATGATTTAAAAAATATATTCTATGAAATCTTTAATATTTTTGGAGGAAGTACTGAGAATATTGTACAAATTTTGCTGTTCTAAGTATAACCTCTATAGTCTGTGTTCTTAGACGTATCCTTGTTTCCTAGGAAATAAATACAGTAAAGTCCTAAAGCTTTCACACTCAAATATACTCAAAATAATATCCCCATAATCAATTTCTACTGCCCATACACAATCACCATGCTAATCCACATTTCTGATCATGCAAACACTAACACAAAAATATTGAAAGCCTTCATCATTACAATGTAATGAAATTGAAACTATAGTACCACTAAAGAGTGTAAACTATGATGTTCCCCTTCCCGAGTCCAAGTGATCTCATTGTTCAGTTCCCACTTATGAGTGAGAACATGCAGTGTTTGGTTTTCTGTTCTTGTGATAGTTTGCTAAGAATGATGGTTTCCAGCTGCATCCATGTCCCTACAAAGGACACAAACTCATCCTTTTTGATGGCTGCATAGTATTCCATGGTATATATGTGCCACATTTTCTTAATCCAATCTGTCACTGATGGACATTTGGGTTGATTCCAAGTCTTTGCTATTGTGAATAGTGCCGCAATAAACATACGTGTGCATGTGTCTTTATAGCAGCATGATTTATAATCCTTTGGGTATATACCCAGTAATGGGATGGCTGGGTCATATGGTACATCTAGTTCTAGATCCTTGAGGAATCGCCATACTGTTTTCCATAATGGTTGAACTAGTTTACAATCCCACCAACAGTGTAAAAGTGTTCCTATTTCTCCACATCCTCTCCAGCACCTGTTGTTTCCTGACTTTTTAATGATCACCACTCTAACTGGTGTGAGATGGTATCTCATTGTGGTTTTGATTTGCATTTCTCTGATGGCCAGTGATGATGAGCATTTTTTCATGTGTCTGTTGGCTGTATGAATGTCTTCTTTTGAGAAATGTCTGTTCATATCCTTTGCCCACTTTTTGATGGGGTTGTTTGTTTTTTTCTTGTAAATTTGTTGGAGTTCTTTGTAGGTTCTGGATATTAGCCCTTTGTCAGATGAGTAGATTGCAAAAATTTTCTCCCATTCTGTAGGTTGCCTGTTCACTCTGATGGGAGTTTCTTTTGCTGTGCAGAAGCTTTTTAGTTTAATTAGATCCCATTTGTCAATTTTGGCTTTTGCTGCCGTTGCTTTTGGTGTTTTAGACATGAAGTCTTTGCCCATGCCTATGTCCTGAATGGTACTACCTGGGTTTTCCTCTAGGGTTTTTATGGTATTAGGTCTCACATTTAAGTCTCTAATCCATCTTGAATTAATTTTTGTATAAGGAGTAAGGAAAGGATCCAGTTTCAGCTTTCTACTTATGGCTAGCCAATTTTCCCAGCACCATTTATTAAAAAGGGAATCCTTTCCCCATTTCTTGTTTCTCTCCGGTTTGTCAAAGATCAGATGGCTGTAGATGTGTGGTATTATTTCTGAGGACTCTGTTCTGTTCCATTGGTCTATATCTCTGTTTTGGTACCAGTACCATGCTGTTTTAGTTACTGTAGCCTTGTAGCATAGTTTGAAGTCAGGTAGCGTGATGCCTCCAGCTTTGTTCTTTTGACTTAGGATTGTCTTGGAGATGCGGGCTCTTTTTTGGTTCCATATGAACTTTAAAGCAGTTTTTTCCAATTCTGTGAAGAAACTCGTTGGTAGCTTGATAGGGATGGCATTGAATCTATAAATAACCTTGGGCAGTATGGCCATTTTCACGATATTGATTCTTCCTATCCATGAGCATGGTATGTTCTTCCATTTGTTTGTGTCCTCTTTTATTTCACTGAGCAGTGGTTTGTAGCTCTCCTTGAAGAGGTCCTTTACATCCCTTCCTATCATGGGGAGGGGGGAGGGGGGAGGGATTGCATTGGGAGTTATACCTGATGTAAATGACGAGTTGATGGGTGCTGACGAGTTGATGGGTGCAGCACAGCAACATGGCACAAGTATACATATGTAACAAACCTGTACGTTATGCACATGTACCCTAGAACTTAAAGTATAATAATAAAAAATAATTTTAAAAAAAGAGTGTAAACTAAGGAGTACTGTTTAGTTTTTCTCTGTATTTCATTAGTGTGTAAATATTTATGCTTTTATCATAAGGCATGCTCACTTTCCCTGGACATATTTTCACATTTCCCTTTTCTCACCTTCCTTTGTATTACTGTTTCCTATGTCTTAAATCAACTCTTCTCTAATTGCCAGGGGAAACCCATTCCTCAGTGTAGTATTCTACCTGTGTAGTCAAACCAGTTAAAGTTGATTCCACTTGTCATTTCTATTTACTTATTGTACTTTGAATCTTCATTACATAGTCTCATAATCGATACTAGAGAGTATGATTTGCTTTGTTAGGAAAGGCAATGAGCCTTGGTTATGTTTAGAGTCTACATTTTCAATATAGATCTCTGCATACCTTTTTATGAATAAAACACTAAATTTTTATTGGAAATATGTTAATTAAAACTCATATTTTACTCCTTTATTTTCTACATGACCCTGGGAAAAATTACTTCATTTCTCCAGACTTCTGTTTCCTGAAGTAAGGGATGAAGGCAATACTTTTTATTGCAGTGACACCACAATGTGGGTAATAGAAACACGATTAACACAATATTTATTTTATAAATATAACATCCTGTTATTATGAATGAAAATTGACTTCTGTCTCAGTCCTCAAGTATACATCTTCACTATTCTTCGTTTTCACAAACATCTTCAGAATTTTTGTTTTTTTGAGATAGTTTTACTCTGTTGCCCAGGCTGGAGTGCAGTGGCGTGACCTTGGATTACTGCAACCTGTGCTTCCTAGGTTCAAGCAATTTTCATACCTCGGGCTCCCAAGTTGCTAGCATGACAGGCATGCGCCATCATGCCTGGCTAATTTTTGTATTTTTAGTGGAGACGTGGTTTCACCATGTTGGCCAGTCTGGTCTCGAACTCCTGGCCTCAAGTGATCTATCCATCTCGGCCTCCCAAAGTGCTGGAATTACAGGTGTGAACAACCAGGGCCAACCCCATCTTCAGAAAATTTATACACGATGTATTCCCTTCCCCTATTGACTTTCTCACCACCAGATTTTCATGTGTTGTATAACTATGTGACATATGAAGTATGTCATATGTCAAAACTGTTCTAAATGAACTTTAAGAGTTCTCAACACTCTTGGTACTGTTAATAAGTATAAATTATTTCTTTGAGCATAGCCCTGACAATGACAATTTAATGTTCAAAATCTATCATGGCTCACAATTACCCATGCAATTAACTATGAAAATTTACTTAAGAACCCAAAACCTCAAAATGTGAACCAAGATTGAGGAACTGTTTATAAATAACACAAAACGTCTTTTTAAAAAAACTTTATTCTTGCTACGTTTTTCTCCTGAATGATCTTCTTTTTCATAAATTTTCAATGCTTACACCAGATTGATTTTCCCGCATAACAATAATTCCTGAAGAAAATAATTTCTCTCTTCTTTAAATTTCTGGAACTCCTGACTTTATACTATGAGATACATTTACTTACATCTTTATTACAGGTATGTATATGCATGGGTTTTCTATTTTACTAAATACATTTTACGAAATATAGCAGGTACCAACAAATACTTGTCAAATGAACTCCTTCTGAAAGCTATGTGTTCCTGAAAGTCTCAAAAAGCATCAAACTCTGGGAATAACATGATGAAATGTCTGTTCTCAGAAAACACTTTTGGAACTACATTAGACGAGGGCATGCTCAGAATCAGAAGGACATGTTACATACCATTTCATAATTATGATGAAAAGTCATGAAGAGCTGAATTAAAAAATGACAGTGGGCATGGAGATGAAGTGGCCAAGAAGTGGAAACATGATAATGTGACTGATTTTATGAGACTGGAGGGATGCAAAAAATGAAGCCCAGGATTTATCTGTCAGATTTTCAGCCTCAGCCACCTATTAGACGACAGTGTTGAGTCTTAAGATTAGTAACAAGAAGAGGAAACGTATGAGTCAATAGACATTGAATTTAGTTTGGGATGTTACTGGAAATAAATCTTTTGTAATGATTCAGTAACACTTTGCAGGCAGACTTACATTTGTAGGAGAATTGGGGTTCATTGCAGTTCATAGGCTTAGGGAGTTTTTTTGTTTTTTAATCGTGTTTATTAGATACAGTTGATAAAAACATAATTTAAACACATTTATTTCTTTAAAAATTTTATAAGTATATACATGTGTATTTTATGCGGCACGTGAGATACGTTGTTACACACATATAATGTGTAATAAGCACTTCAGGGTAAATGGGGTGTCCATCACTTCAAGCATTTATCATTTTTTTGTGTGTGTCACAAACATTCCAGTTATATTCTTCCAGTATTTTTAAAATGTAAAATAAATTGTTGTTGACTGTAATCACCCTTTTGTGCTATCTTTTTTGTTGTTTGTTTGAGACAGGATCTCACTCTGTTTCCCAGGCTGGAGTGCATTGGCGTGATCTCAGTTCATTGCAGCCTCGACTTCTGAGCTCAAGCAATCCTCCTACCTCAGTCTCCCAAGTGGCTGGGACTATAAACATCCACCACTATGCCCAGCTATTTATGTATATTTTTTGTAGAGACAAGGTCTCACCATATTGCCCAGGCTGGTCTCAAACTCATAGGCTCAAGTGATCCTCCCACCTTGGCCTTCTAAAGTGCTGGGATTAGAGGTGTGAGCCCCCACTCCGGGTTTGTGCAATCACATTCTAAATCTTATTCATTCTATCTAACTATATTTTTGTACTCTATCAGGGAGTTTTAGAATATCTCGCTTATTAAATAATGCTGATACTATAATAACTTATTAGGTAACAACACTTCTTACAGACTAACTGACTTCTTCCAGGGACAGAATAAATGAAGTGAACTTCAGAATTTTTTAGTTATTCTGAAGTTGTCATGCTTATCTTTCTGAAGTTGTAGTATGTAAAATGTTTTCTACGTGTTTAGAAAACACATTTTACATTTACAAAAATGTAAAGTGCTTTCTAAGTGTTTAGAATAGTAAATTGTCTTCCTTCCTTCCTTCCTTCCTTCCTTCCTTCCTTCCTTCCTTCCTTCCTCCCTCCCTCCTTCCCTCCCTCCCTCCCTCCCTTTTCTTTTCCCTCCCCTCCCCTCCCCTCCCCTCCCTTTCCCTTCCCTTCCCTCCCCTCCCCTCCCCTCCCCTCCCCTCCCCTCCCCTCCCCTCCCCTTCCCTTCCCTTCCCTCCCTTCTTTCTTGCTCTCTTTCTCTCTTTCTCTCTTTCTTTCTTTCTTTCTTTCTTTCCCCGAGACTGAGTCTGGCTCTGTTGCCCTGGCTGGATTGTAATGGTCTAATCTTGCCTCACTGCAACCTCTGCCTCCTGGGTTCAATCGATTCTCCTGCTTCAGCCCCCCGAGTAGCTGAGATTACAGGCATGCACCACCACACCCAGCTATATATTTTTTTGTATTTTTAGTAGAGATGTGGTTTCACCATGTTGGCCAGGTTAGTCTCAAACTCCTGACCTTGTGATCTGCCCGCCTCAGCCTCCCAAAGTGCTGGGATTACAGGCATGAGCCGCCGTGCCCGTCCAGTAGGTTGTATTTCTAGTGTTTTTTGTATGTACATTTTATACTCCCTCTTGATAATAGAATTCATACCTTTGATTTCTTAATATCCACAATGATGTCTTTTATAAAAAGTATTTATTTTTAAAGTCTCATACCAAAAACTAAAGAAAATAGTATCTGCAGAAAGACTTTGAAGCTACAAAAAAGACTCCAAAAATTTGGGTTTCCTTCTTATATATTAAATAAAATAAAACTCTTTTTCTAGTCTCCTAGGAAGTGAACTAGAGTAAGTCATTAACCTAAGATGTATGGCTTAAAAAATATTCAGAGATAGAAGCTGTGGTGCAATAGACAACAATGTTTAATAGGTAAGGCTTAGAACTTCCTAAAACTATCATGGGAGAGAAAGAATTTTTGAATACCCCTTTGAAGGTAAGGCCCAGTTTCAGAGAACAATCCAACTACCTTTTAAATAGGAATTTAAAATATCAATATCTCAGTCATTGACTGATTTATCAGAAAAACTATAATTCTTAAGAGAGAAAAAGATGACTTTAAATCTGAAAAGAGTATTTGTTAAAAGTCATAATTTAGAAAATGCCTAGTGTCAATTTCATTTTGACCAATATATTAATTTGTAGCTGTGCTACTATTAGATGGTAGAACCTCTTTTCTTTTTGTTGTAACTCCGATTCTTAAAAAATTAGGATAGAAATATTTATTATTGCCACTGGGTAATATTCTGTTTGCTCTCATAGCTCCTAAATTTTAAAAATTACATTTTGAAAAAATTAATGTCCTAGTTGACTACGTCTTAATATCAAGTGGTATAATTGAGGTAGGAAAGCTTTTGGGCTTTGTAAGTGCTTAAGGGAATAATTTCATCAAATCCTGATCAGTAAGAGTTTATGATAAATAATTCAAAGTAAGTCAGAGTTACTATGATTCTGATACTTTATGCTGAAGTATTGAAAACTTGAAATTCTTATGTCTTTCGAATTCTCAGTTGGATCAAATGTAGGGATTAATTTTAACTAACCAATACTCTTCTCAGCACCATTTCACTTCTTTAGTGGAAAACACTTCAAGACCACTAAAGTTTCCAATAAGGCATACGGAGTAGAACTTTTTATAAGGAAAGGTTTGAATTTATCTAAAATTCTTCCCACTGGGGTATAGAAACTAAGCCTATACTCCATTTATTTACTTTCTAAATTGTTACTCCAGTCTATGGACAAAGATATGTCAACATAAGTGCCTCCTGACTGGGTTTAGTTTAAGTCCATTTCTGTGCCTCAAGGTGGTTGATGGTTGGTTTATAGGCTGACAGTGACAGGATATTGTGAGAATCTCTAAGTTGTACCAAAGTCCCTTTTCTTTAAGGAAGAATTTGGAAGGCAGTAAAATATCTCCCTCAGTGATACACAGAGTCCACAAAACAAATGACTTCTAATATTTTCTTGGTGAAAAAGACATACTTGAGGTTTAATATTGATAGTCTTGAAAAATAGCGTAAAGAATAAATTAAATTTGGCATACAATTAATGGTATGTCAGCAAAGACCTGTAAGCGTATAACGATTTCTCTTAATCATTTGCTTTAAATGCACTTTGTGACAAGCTAAATAATTCTACTGTAATACCATATCTATAAAAACACTGACCTTTGAATCAAATATTTTAAATGTAATAAGAAAAACACCCACAAGTTCTTTTGTTTAAGAAAAAAAAAAGATTTTATTCTGGTAGAGGCTTCAAGAAATAAATTAGAGGCCAGTTGGGTCACTAAATTAAAGGGAACATTCTCTGGACAGTAAATTCTATCCACAACCATAATCTATAAAACTCCTCTAGCAGTTTGAATATTATAAATGGAATTTATAATCACTCCAGCGGACTCACCTGCAGGGTGAAGATCAGTTCCACATCATTCAACATTATATTCTCCCTTGGGAAGCAGAAAGGGAGAGCACAGAAGCAACATTTTACTATCTATTTGATTTTCCTGGAGTCAGAACGAACTACTGGAAAACATCCATTAAAACATACCACGTAGGACACAGTAGTGGAATGTTGGTAACTGTGTCAATTAATGAGAATTTATAGTCAAAATAGCATTGCCATAATTCTTCTCATTATCTCTTCCATTCTAATCCCTTGCTTGCCAATCTTTCTGAGTGCCATATCCAGATCTAGACAGAAGTATTTTTAGTGTATTCGGAGTTTCTGAATTCAGAATTGAATTCAGGCTGTCTAAAACCATTTCTTCTCACACATCGTCTGCTTCTTGTTTCTTCTGCACCTTTTTTGTATGCATTTGGCTGCATTGGCTGCACCACTGTCAGAAACAATCAAGTGCAACTATAGACACTAAACTAAGCATTAAAAAACCGAAGACAATCAGATGGATGTTTTCCCTAGAAATTGTCATTTGATTGGAATCTCAGGTAGGGACTGTGAAGAAACATTTGAGCCCAATGCAGTGGATCATATTTCAGGGCATTCTGACATCATTTCATTTGATTTTTGAGTCATTAGATCCACCGTTTAACCTCTTCGTTAAGCTTGTAACATCTTCAAGGTTGCATCAGAAATTTCCACATATGATACAGATATACTTATGTTAATGACAGTCATTGTCTAACTGAATTGTTTACTTTTATTTCTCAGGGAAAGCAAGGAAGGTTATTCTGTTTGTATAAAGAGCATTAAGAGAGAATAGTCAGTAGCCCCACCTATCTGCCTTTGAGTAGGCAACCACCACAGAACAATCTCAGTTTTTTCTTCTTCTTTTTTTTTTTTTTTTTTTTTTTTTTTTGAGACTGAGTCTCGCTCTGTCGCCCGGGCTGGAGTGCAGTGGCCGGATCTCAACTCACTGCAAGCTCCGCCTCCCGGGTTCACGCCATTCTCCTGCCTCAGCCTCCCGAGTAGCTGGGACTACAGGCGCCGCCACCTCGCCCGGCTAGTTTTTTGTATCTTTTAGTAGAGACGGGGGTTTCACTGTGTTAGCCAGGATGGTCTCGATCTCCTGACCTCGTGATCCGCCTGTCTCGGCCTCCCAAAGTGCTGGGATTACAGGCTTGAGCCACCGCGCCCGGCTCAGTTTTTTCAAAGTTAAGTTTTGTTTAAAAATAATGGTTTACATAATACAGTATTTAACTTCAAAGTGATTTGGCTTCATGTGTTTTTCAGTTTGTTTGTTTTAAGAGAAGGGTTCTTGCTATGTTGTCCAGGCTGGTCTTCAACTCCTGGGCACCTGGGTTTAAGTGATTCTCCTGCCTCAGTCTACCAAATTGCTGGGATTGCAGGCATGAACCATCATATCCAGCTCATGTTTGTGTTACTTGAGAAGATGACTAAACTCATTCATTAGATTACTGTAAAACAAAGTCTAAGGAAAAACTTTAACATAATAATGAAATAAAATTAAGAATAAAAAAATTTCTCCCTTGTTTGTTGTTTCGTCTGCAAAATAGATCATTCGTTTTATGCCAAAATATATTGTTAAAGTTTTTTGTAATTATAGCTTATTCTTAATAATATGAATACAGTTCTTTAATTTTTTAATTCAATATTTTTATACACAAATCCTTAGGCTTACTAGCTAATGCCTATGTCCAAGTCCTGGAAAGCATCAAATCATTAGAAATAGCAAAGGATTTGGACACATTTTGCCTCATTCTGCAATCGTGTGATGATCTGTCATTGTTCTACGTGTGCAGTCCTTAAAACCAGGTAAATAGCTTTCAGAAGCATTTATCAATTTAATTATTTGGGGAAATATAGTTACTATATAAAAGCAGAATGTTTTCTTTTCATTATTTTAATCATCATTTTATTTAAAATATTTTCCTTTTGTAACAAATTTAATTTCCTTTTGCTTATAACATGGAAGTCCTGTGGTCTGGAATTGACCTTTCTCTTCTGTCTGGAGAGTAAGACAATTTTTGTCATGGGTGCTCGTTGCAGTAATGGTGAGATATATCTTACAACAGTTTTAAAAACTGTATTACGTTTTCCGCAAATATATTACTTTTAGCAAATGTATAGCTACCTGTTACTTTGACACAATTCCGCTCCGCAATTCTATTCATTGATATTTTATATACCAATAAAGAAAGCCTTGTTTTCTTTATGGTAATATCAATCAATAGCTTACATGCCATTTGAGATTTTCTCTGTTTTGTACTACTGCTCAGAGGGAGTGTATAGTTTTAAAATTATGTTCAGGAACTTTAAGCTGACATTACATAATGATATTGAATCTTGATGGATTGATATCATGTAAAATCTTGCTTTGCACAAAGTGTAGGCAAAATTGCAATATAAATATCATGACATTGTGATGCATGAATTTATGCTGAGGGGAAAATAGAGTTACCTGGCAAGCATTTTATTCCAATTCCATGCTAAATAATAGTGGATTGGAATTCATTATTATGATTATATTATTCTGTGTATTTGTATTAAGTCCACCACACTGATATACGCTATCTTACATGAGAAAGTGGCTATTTTAAACTTATTAAGGATTATTGTATTTCTGTGCCATTAAATTATTTTAGTAATACTTTAGTAATACTTTCTGATCATCATCTTAAAAGGTTCATTACTTGTGAAAAAGTAGATATTTGAAAAATAAAATTTTTACATTATGGAAACTATAAAATCAAGTCTTATCTCCGTTTTAATCATCAAATAAAAAACTTTACCACCTAAAATTTGGACAGGGAAGAGCAATACATATTATCTCTCTCTACATTTAATCTTTAATTTGCAAGTTGATGTCACTCTTTTCTATTACTATTTATTGAAAAACGGATGCTCTCAAGTTAATATAATATAAATTAGAAATAATATTTATGTAAATATCAGAAATAGGCCAGGCATTGTGGCTCACACATATAATCACAACACTTTGGAAGACCAAGGTGGGAGGATTACTTGAGCCCAGGAGTTTGAGACCAGCTTGGCCAACATGGTAAGACTCCTCCACAAAAATACAAAAATTAGTCAGTCATAGTGTTGGAGGTCTGTAGTTCCACCTATTCAGGAGGCTGAGCAGGGAGGATTCCTGGAGTCCCAGGAGATTGAGGCTGCAGTGAGTTAGGATCATTCCACTGTAGTCAAGCCTGGGTGACAGAGTGAGACCCTGTCTCAAAAAAAAAAGTAAATACCTTTTAAAATCTGGTTGCTAATTTAAGCCACGAGTAAGAGTATGAAAAATTATAATATTAAATTTCCATTATATTTTCTTCTCCAAATAAGAAATACTGAATTCTGAACTAGCATAAGTGTATATTATTCTTTAGTCAGCATCTTTAAGGTCATTTTAGAGAATCTTTAAAGTCAGCATCTTTAAGGTCATTAGAGAATGACCAGAATGATCTTTAAGGTCATTAGAGAATGAATAAACGTTTTATACTATGTTGTACTTGAGTAAATATTTCTTTAAATTAAACATCAAGATACCAATACTGTGTGGTCCCAGAATTAATTTCTATAATTTATGAATTCATGTACACAACGTTTTAAAATCAAGTTCAAATGTCTTTAAAAATCTGTATTTTATTTAGTAGAGGCTGTTAACATCAATAAGAAGAGAAAAATCATTTGAACATCTATTATTAATGACTATGTTTTTTTTATTACTTAAAGTAAGCTACCACTATAAAAATTGAATAAGAAGATGGGAAAACAGAATCAGTGGAAATACCTGTGTTTAATCTAGTGTATTTCTTATCCCTAAACATTTAAAATATAGAGAGAGCTTATAAGAACATAGATACTATACACTTTTGCAGATAATGCAAATTTCACACTGTCCAATTGCTTTTTTATGTTTGTTTCCTTTTCTATCTCTTTTTACTGATTATGTTTTAAGAGTAATAAAAAACGAATTTTCAGTAGAGCTGGTTTACACATGCTACCTCTAAATAAAGATAGCATTTTTCCCAATCAAGTTGCTTTGTATTACCAAAAAAAAGTAATATCATAAAAGAGAGAGCTGTTACTCAAAGAGTACTCTCTATATATTTCAGAATATTTACATCATTAAAATAATCTCAGTTTAGAAAATAAAGCAGAGTGTTGGCAAACGGGAATTTAGTTTGTTTTAGGAACGCAAAGAAAACTTCCGAGGCAATGAAAGTATGGGCGCCTTCACCGTACTAAAGCAGCTTAAAAGAAAGAAGTCCTACATGTCTGCAGTTGTTCTTTTTGATTTTTTAATTTTATTGTTCTACTATTTGCCTTTTTAATTCCCTGTTTATTGGTGGTGGGTTGCAATAATTTGGGAGGTGTGGCATAAGTTATAACTAATAGATACAAATATGTCCATGTTAGGTTACTAAGTGATTAGCTTTGCTTCCAAATCAATTAAAGTAAATTTAGAGTTATTCTGGTAATAAGGCACTTAACATACACTTGCTGTCTAGTGGCATAGCTTGGTGGGAAAAGAATGGAATAAATTACATGTTTTCTGTATCATCTATGACACAGCCTATAATCTGTAGAAGCTCATCTAGTTGTCACTCCTGTGAATGTTATTCTCTTGTGTTGCACATACAGACACCTATCACTGGATATAAGCACTACAGTTTTAGGAGGCTACGTTAAGTTAAAATATATGTTTCACCAATTGCCTCCTAAGTATAGTGATTCTAATGATTTCATTTTTGTTTATTCCTTCACATTATGTTGCATAATTTTAACTGTGTCCTTTTTTCTGCAGAATGTCTATTTAGCACCCCTTATAAATAAAGCTTTTAAGGTATTAAGGAGCATAATAATATGTTAATCAGTTGGACAAATATCGGAAGCAATACTACTTAATCAAAAATGCATTAAGAAGAAATTGAGATTTTTATAAGATTGTCAAGTAAATTATGGCATGAATTTTATACTGCAGAAGAAAGATGATTCTGTGTCTGTTTGTAAACATCAATATTCCTGCTAAGGGAAAGGACCTTTCAGACAACAAGTATTAAGGAGGCCACAGCACACTGTAAAAGTGCATGTGAAAATTTATGCTGTTTGTACATCAAAGTAAGCACTTGGATTAAAGGAATAATTAGACAACATTATTGAACAGTTAAGTAATAAGAAAATAAAACGTTTTGAAATTATTATGGTCTGTAGACAGAGGGTACATGCTTTAACTTATTTTTTCAGCTGTAATTATTATAGCAATTATAATTTAATTCATCACCATGCATGCACTAATTGTGTATTTCAATTGTTCAGTAGGGAGGTACTGTAAACTGTGTTTATGACCCTGGTCTACTTGAGGATCAGTCCCATGATATTTTTCTCCATAAAACCAATCAGATATATTCTTCCTTTTTACAAAATTATTTATTGCTTATCTTTATTTAGGAGTTGAGTTTTATAAATGTTATCAGTCAGAGTATTCTAGGCTATGTTGCAGTAACAAAGTGTCTCAGTATAATTATTTCTTGTTCACACAAGTGAGAAAGTGACAGCAGGCTAATCTCCTCACTTAAGAGGCCCAACTCCATCAAAAAGTGGGCAAAGGATATGAACAGACATTTCTCAAAAGAAGACATTCATACAGCCAACGGACACATGAAAAAATGCTCATCATCACTAGCCATCAGAGAAATGCAAATCAAAACCACAATGAGATACCATCTCACACCAGTTAGAATGGCGATCATTAAAAAGTCAGGAAACAACAGGTGCTGGAGAGGATGTGGAGAAATAGGAACACTTTTACACTGTTGGTGGGATTGTAAACTAGTTCAACCATTATGGAAAACAGTATGGCGATTCCTCAAGGATCTAGAACTAGATGTACCATATGACCCAGCCATCCCATTACTGGGTATATACCCAAAGGATTATAAATCATGCTGCTATAAAGACACATGCACACGTATGTTTATTGCGGCACTATTCACAATAGCAAAGACTTGGAATCAACCCAAATGTCCATCAGTGACAGATTGGATTAAGAAAATGTGGCACATATACACCATGGAATACTATGCAGCCATCAAAAAGGATGAGTTTGTGTCCTTTGTAGGGACATGGATGCAGCTGGAAACCATCATTCTTAGCAAACTATCACAAGAACAGAAAAGCAAACACCGCATGTTCTCACTCATAGGTGGGAACTGAACAATGAGATCACTTGGACTCAGGAAGGGGGACATCACACACCGGGGCCTATCATGGGGAGGGGGGAGGGGGGAGGGGGGAGGGATTGCATTGGGAGTTATACCTGATGTAAAGGACGAGTTGATGGGTGCTGATGAGTTGATGGGTGCAGCACAGCAACATGGCACAAGTATACATATGTAACAAACCTGCATGTTATGCACATGTACCCTAGAACTTAAAGTATAATAATAATAAATAATTTTTTTAAAAAAGGCCTAGATTAAAGAGGGCTCTGTGTCAAAATGCAATCCTTAAATAAACAAAGTAGGGAATAACAGAATGTGGTAAGCTGTGTTCTGATTCTTAACATTTCTGTCCAGAAGTTAGGTATTTTGGTCCCATTAACATTTTATTGGCCAAGGAAAATCACATTACCAAAAATAACTTCTACAGCTGGCCATGGAGTACAATGCACCATACACCTCTGAGGTAAGAACTAGAAATGTTTGATGAACACTGCTGATTAATTTCATAATTGTAACCCAAAAGTATGGGAAGTAAGATACTTGAAATAAATTGAGAATGTCTCCAATTACATCATTAATGCTTTGAGGTAAGACACTCCGTGTCATGCTAATGTCACAGCCCCATGCCAGAGCATTTAAACCTAACACTCTTGGGATAGAGCTTGAATGTAGTTTTTGCAAGCTCACCTCATGGTTCTAATGTACGTTTTTGACTGAAAACCACAGTTGTAAAAATGCTTTTGGTAACACATTTGTCTTTGTCAAATACATTCATTTAAGTCATTATTGCATGTCTACTATGTGACAGGTGTAAATATCTGCAACTTAGTAGTTAATAAACTGAAGTTTTCTAGATGAATCCATGTTTTAGGTACAATAATAAGTATCTAAAACAAGAAGTGTTTAGTCAACTGTGTAATCGTATAATGTAAATCATCTTATTACTTTTCAAAAGATGTAACACTATTAAGAGGAGATAATAAGAAATATAGTTGTCATTTTATATTGCTTAATATTTTGTCATATTTAGTAAGGCAAGCTTTAACCAGACCTAAGAATCAACATAATTTTTCAGCCAGTTCCAATCACTTAAATTAGTGCTAATTTGGTTGAAGTTTATTTAGTAAAAAGTAATGCATTCTAAATTCTAACATATTTAATACAATCTTTATTTTTTTTATTTTCAACATAAAGTTATCATAATAATGAATTTTAGACAATTTCTCATAATTTATAACTTATTTATAGTACATTCTTGCATTGTCAATCTTTACAAAATTAGATCTTTCTTATTAGAATAGTCTATGTTTTAAATCTGGTCATAGAAGTTTTCAAGCTAATTCTCTCTCAAACAAGTTAAAAGGTGTCAAATTACACATTCTTTGAAAATGAGTCAATTTAAAGTCCCTGTTTCAGCCCCAAATTGTCATGATATTAATGTTGAAATGGCTTGCTGATTTTCATTACCAGCACATGAGACAATTATAAAAAAAAAAATGGAATAAATAATGGTATAACATTTTCCAAGCTATTACTTGTAATTAATAGTTTGTAGATTCAGAAGAACGTCAATCCATTTATTCTTCTGATTTTCACAACACTGTACCACACTAATTAAAATAATCAAACTCATCTAGTTTTTACCCTTTTCTTACAGAAATGATTTCTTTAAAATACTAAGACTTTTCTCTATCTTTTAATAGAAAACAAATACTCAGTTAAACACTTGACTATTCTCTTCAGAATTTTATATGAAAGTAATTCCTTTTTAATTAATTCTTAAATTATTAATAATTATCAATCGTTAAATTCTTTTTTAAAAAAAGATACCTACAAAAAATATTTGGAATTTAGTGTCAGTGAGTGAATTTTTCTACTGACACCAATTTATAAGTCACTGAGATGAAATAGAAATTTAAAATACTTAGCTAATAAAAGTCACTACAATATATTCTAGATAACTAGAGTCACAAAGATGCATTATGACCTTTAAATTTTTAAAAGTGTATATATAGTTTTATTTTTCTTTAGAATCTATTTTGTATGTGTCTGGGAAAAATGGTGTATGAATTACAAGAAACAAACAACTCAAGATGTATAATATATTGCAGATGTATTCAAACCTTCAAGCAGATATTCAGAACTAAACTTACATTAAATTATCCTATTTTGCAAGTATATTGTTTAAAACAATGTTAGTCTAAATTCATATAACAGGAAGAGAATAAAACTATTTTTAGTAACCAACTTCTTAGCAAGTAAATAAATTTTGGTCTCTCAAAAAAGATTTCTAAACTTATTATTTAGATTCACAATCACTACCGTAACTTGCATACATGAAAAGGCAACAGTATTATGTTTCCATAAATAAGGGGTTGTTCTTACTGGACACCCTTCCTTAGAGAATTAACATAGAGTGATTAAGAACAAACAGTTGTTGTAACAAAGACCAGGTTTACAGAATTATTTCGGCCATTTACTGGAGTGTGTTTTTCGTTTTTTGTTAAATATTAAGCTACTTAATCTTTAAATATCCTCACCAATGAACTTTGAGTAACAATACAAACATTTGAAGGTTGATAGAAAATTAAATTAGATAATGTGTGAATATATCTTAACACAGTATCTGCAAATAAGTGAATGCTATATAGATTTAGCTATTATATTCATTATTTTTACCATTTAATCACTTTTATTTTTTTCATAGAAAAAAAAAAAAAACTCTCCAAGAAGGGTTATTATTGATTGCTATTAAGTAGGGAAATATAGAGAGATGTTTTATTTTTAAATTTGCATGTGTGTGGTAAAGCAAATAGATGTCCAATAACATTAAAAGTGCATGACCAGGTTAGACACATAAACATTAAAAATTCTCTAAGAAATCATAAAATTTAAATTTTTGGTTTAATGACATTGAAAGAGAATGTCCTATTGTGAACAGTGATAGTTTCACAAAAACACTACAAAAGTTAATAAAGAGTAGTTTGTTTGCTTATTTTAGAGTTAATAATTTTATAGAATGCAAATTTCTCCTTAAAAATTATGAAAATTTAAAATGCACCTGTTTTAAAGGGTGGTAAGACTTTGAGCAATTTGAATAGCCCTATTTGACTTATTTTCCTCATCTGACTAGGAATAATATTAATTCTTATGCTACAGTATTATTTTCACAATGAGATAAGTCACGCATGAACCCATAGCACAGTGCCTGGCTGTGAACACTCAATAAGTTAATAATTAACAATTAACACTCAATAATTAAAAACTAATAATGAAAACTCAATAAATTGCTATCTTTATATTTAAAGCTGTTTAATGAAAGTATTTCTCTAACTTTGTAATTTCACACTTATCTTTTTCTTAATAAATGTAAAGCTTTAAAATGTTTTACAGTATGCTTCAACCTTTTCTCCTAACAATCAATCTCATAAATTCAGGTGGGTAAGTTCCATTTAAGCAAGCTTACTTCTGTTGAGATTTGAAAAGTATGTATGACCTGTAAATGTTATCAGAAACAGTAACTCTATTTGACAAATGGCCTAATCACTTCACTCTAGATCAACACATTTTTCTTGTTATAATAAAATGTCTCTTCTAAGAGTGCATATGGATTTTAACTTTCCTGAATTTCTATAAATTTTTAGCTACTTTATAATACAGCTTTGTCCTGGAAAACTGAAATGTTCCACAAGGTAAATGCTCACCCTATTTTGCTGCATGCCACACAAAAGTCACTTTTAAGGTTTAGAGAATAACTATTCTTTGGCTCCTTTTTTTTTGACAATTGTCAGTTTTTGAAAATGCACAAACCTTCCTTCTCATTGAAAGGAAACATGGAACATTCAATATCAGGGGTCAGTTCAACATTAGGAGGCTATTTAAAAACATGGCCACATTTCTCCTGGTATAAGTCACTATGCCAATTTGGAAGGAAAACCAGGCTGTACCAGAACTTTAAATGTCCAAAAGTTTCTTTAATCATATTATAGATTTTCACAGTAGTGTAACTTTGTTTAATTTTTATAGTACAAGTTAAGTTAAAAATAAACTACAATTTTACTGCATTAAATGATCACTTCTAATAACAATGTGCTCTCGCAGCTGATAATGATTCTCTTTACTCTCATTCATTTCTTCCTCTCCTTAAACTTTAGGCCAGGTGGTGGTTCATGCCTATCATCCTAATACTGTGGCAGGCAAAGGCAGGAGGATTGCTTGAGTCCAGGAGTTGAAGACCAACCTGGGCAACATAGTGAGACCCTGCCTCTGCAAAAATAGACGTAAAAAAATTAAAAAAAAAGAAAAAAAAAAGCTAGGCATGGTGGCATGCCCCCATAGTCTCAGTTACTCAGGAGGCTGAGGTGAGAGGATCCCTTGAGCTCAGGAGTTCAAGGCTGCAGTGAGCTATGATCATTCCACTACACTCCAGCCTGAGTGACAGAGTGAAACCCTGTCACTATTTAACAAAAAATAAAGCAAAAAAAAAAAAAATCTTTACATTTAAAATTTGCCTTCCATGGTAAGTTATTCTTGACAGCTTGGCCTGAATTCTGATCCCTTCTTTATCTGCGATAACTCCCGTATTACTCTGCAAATGCTAAAGTTGTTTGGTGTGCTACATTTCAGGTAGTTTTAAATTGTTCACTGTTAACATATTATGATGTAAGATATTAATATAAATATTGCTTTGTGCACAAAATGTGAAGTAATGCAAGTCTTTAAGAATGTTTTTAATGTCTCAGATCACATACTTTCAAAGCTATGGTTGAAATGGCTTATAAACTACATGACCCATGACAGACCCACTTTAAAGAAAAGCTTGTAAAGAAAACCAGTCACTCTTCAACAGTAATAGGTGCAACAAGCTGTTATTTACATGGTGTTAATATTTAACACGCATTGTAATTTTATAATTTAAACTAATTTAAGATGGTATTAGATTGACTTCCAGTTTTCAAAGGTGGGCATGTTAGTGTTAGTACTTTACAATCTCTAACTTTAATATAGAATAGCATGATTATTATATTGGTGGAAAACTGAAAAATAAAAAGTAAACTGAAAACTCTTATAAAATTCAGCCTGCAAATATTGTATTGCCTGGCAAGAGAAAGGAAATGATATTTGCCATATAATTGTAAGATCAAAGCTGCTATAATGTACCACTAAGTCAAGGAGACCTATGTTCTAAGGTAGAGAGTGTACTCGACAATTTAAGAGGAGGTGACAATAAAACACAATGTTCTATATCAGGTTTTATTGGCTTGAAAACTATTTGCAAAAACAAAATCATGTTATCAGGCAAAACAAACACATCCTCCCTACTTTACATGTATCTGTGTGGGAAATATTACTCCTGAATCATAATCCAAGATTCTCAGGACAATATTTCTTACATTCCTTCTTATGGATTTTTTTATACTTGTTTAATGGAACCCTGTGAATTTAGGGATAAGGTATTATCTGTCCTTGTTTTCCCAACACTGAACAAAGCACCAGCAAAACAGTAAGGACTCAACAATAAATGAGCAAATGAATGAATGAAGAATTATTATCTGTATTTCTCCTAGTTCATAGCAAGAAACTTAACAGTTACCAAAATTTTTGTTTAATAATTTTACTTATTGGAATGTAACAAAATAAATAATTCAAAGATAAATAAAGTCACAAAAAGGATCATAATGTTATAATATTGAGCTAATTCAAGAATAGTATATGGTGAAGTCAATTATAAGATGCATATAAACATATAAATAAAAAATAAAATTTTATAGTCAGACTAAAGCTGATAATTATGAGAACATTACAAATAATTTGAAAATATTATTGTATTTTGATGTTAAGTAAAACAGTAAGAAATAAAATATTGGATCCTAATTTTGAGATCGTTGTTCTTTTTTAAAATAAGTATATTACCAAAATATATTTAAATAATTTATTCTGAATGAACACTGGAATAGTATTTTATTTTATTTTATTTTATATTGTTAATTTTATTTCTGTGTTGTTCGACATGAAGCAACAAGTTAAGTTGTGCTCTAAGCCCTGTAGGTTTTTGTTGTGTTTGTTGAGGAAAAGAGATCTTAACAAGAGAAATTACAGTAACCAAAATAAAACCAATTTCCAGAACAGCAAACTGGCAATGATGACTTTAGTAATAGAGACTTGAAATACTGTACTTTAAAATGAAAAAGGTATTAATGAACTTCATTTTGTTTGTAAAACACCAATAATAATTACAATGATAATTACAGTGATTACAAAATTCTTGCCTTGCTTGGAATCAGTTTGCAATCAGTTTCTACTGAGGATTTTTTTTTATGTCCACAGCCATTGTTCTTAAAGGTTTTAAAATAATTAACTGTCTTTTGCGATGCCTTAAAGAATGGTGTACCACAATATACTGTTTAGTGAAGGAGTTAGAATTATTAAAAATGCCTTCTCACACCTAGACCATCTACAAATAAAAACATGTAAAGGAAGAATAGGATTTTTACAGTGTTTAGGGAGTTGTTAGCACAATGGAAAAAGACAAATTGTTCTGGCTTCAGAGGTCCTTGAGGTTGAGGCCTGTCCTGCAACTTACTTGCTGTGTATCTGAAAGTATTTTTCTACCCTAAGCCAAAGTATCCTGACCTAAGAACTGAAGATAGCAACTCACCCCACATAATGGTAATTATAAAAATCATAACTGTATGTATTAGTTCGTTTTCATGCTGCTGATAAAGATATACCTGAGACTGGGCAATTTACAACAGTAAGACGTTTAATTGACTCATGGTTCCATGTGACTGGGCAGGCCTCAGAATCATGGTGGAAGGTGAAAGACACGTCTCGCATGGTGGCAGACAAGAGAAGAGAGCTTGTGCAGGAAAACTCCCCTTTACAAAACCATCAGATCTCATGAGACTTATTCACTATCAGTAGAATAGCATGGGAAAGACCCACTCCCATGAGTCAATTACCTCCCACTAGGTGTTTCCCACAACACGTGGGAATTGTGGGAGCTACAATTCAAGATGAGATTTGGGTGGGGACACAGTCAAACCATATCACTGTATAATACTTCAAATCTTGAATATAGTGTTGTATTGACTGATGGTGGTGTATTTTATAATGTATAATGGGAGAAAGAAAAAATATATTTAAATATATGGAAATGCTAAAGCAGGACTATATTGGGTGAGAATAAAAGTAGCCAGATTTTTGGACTGAATTATGTTGAATTTACTACATCTGTGTAGCAGGGTTCCTAATCTTAGTGGTGTGTCCACAATAGGTAATATGTACTGAAAGTATGATTCCCCTCACATCTTGGGCAGCTAAGTAGGACTTAAGTGAGAGATGGATGGATGACTCCGGCCAGAGAAGCCATGCTCATATTAATAACATGATTTTCTGGGTGTACCATGATAGAAAAGAGAATTCGTCTTGAAGCTATGCAACTGTTGGAGTGTTTTACAGAAAGGTGCTCCTGGAGACAATGAAGAAATATATCATCAGTGATGACATTATGTATTGGAAATTTTGTATAATTTTTATAGCACTATTTGTATAGGAGAAGAATGCAATGGTGGTATAGGTGTATTTAGATGGAAAGATGGAAAGGGACACTTAAATTCTATCCAAGTGGCATGACAGGCAGTAGAATATCCTTCTGGCCATCAAGATGAGAGGGGTTATATTTTCCTATTGTTAGACTCTCACTTATACAATTTCTATCAAAAATACGTAAAAATGCAAACATTATAAATTTTTATATATAACATCATTGAAATTTTTTTTGACAAAAATCTGGAAGTCTTGGACTATTATTCAACCTTATCTGAATAATTTTGTAGTTATGAATGAAAACATAAACTCATAAACATGCTTAGAGTTATTTATTTATGGAATTGAAATCTTTCTATTAAGATTACTCATTTATTCAAGTTTAAATTTATTCTCTTAAGTATGAACACTGCATTACCATTTGGTTAAAAAAGGTTGAACATACCTCTAAAAAAATCTACATGACACAACTCCTAGGGATATGCAATGCTTCACAATATGTTTTCTAAATCTTCAGTCAATTTATTGTTTAGAAAAATAATACAAAGTCAATTGGTTTTATGTTAGATTTTAGTTTTAAAATTGATTTTAGAGTGATGAGGAGGAAGGTAAAGCTGAAAACCAGGTGACCAATGTACATTCTTTCATCTTCTAATCCCACAGCATGAAGCAATCCTGGATATTCATTGTGAGGTATATTTTTTCTAGGTTAGAGTCTAAATTTATCTCCACTATAAATCGTCATATTCATCTTTTCACTGGGTCATAAAGTTGCCTTACCTTTTCTTCTTTCTCTCCTAGTTATTCCCATTGTATTTATTTTTGTCCTATATTTTTCAACAATTTCTTGACTTGGTCTTTCCAGCAATTTCTATATCTTATAGAGTTGGATTCAGATTATTTACACACAAAAAATAAAATAACAACCTTCTGGAGATTCTATTTTCTTGCATTCATTTCATGCATCTAAATCAAGTAAGATCTAGCCCCTCAATAAATCTCAATACCCCCAAAGAGTCTGCAATCTCTAATTATGCTATCTCTGAATTGATCATTTCTTGGCTGCTACTTGTATCAATATCCTTCATGCTAATGAATATTTTTAAATTGCTCTCAATCAGTGTTTAGCATCCAATAGCATTAATAAGTGTCTAAAAGCCAAGAAATATCACCTTAAATGAAATATTTGAAATCACTCAAATTTACTTGGCACATGCTGGGTGGTTTATATTTGGATGTTCATGAAGACTACATGCTGTGTATATGTAGAATTTATTATCAAACTGGAATACACATGCTGTGAGTGTGCTTTTTCCCTACGTACCTCAGAAAAGAAATATTTGCAAGAATTATCTTCCTGTATCACATTGCCAAACTAAAACTACTTAATATACACTACTGTGAAGTTATTTTTAACAATTTTCTACTAGATTTGTTCAGATGCATATTTTGTTACAAACTTTTGTGATTTGGGGACTCTACCAAAGTCAAAATCCATACTAAAAGACATTTAAGGATCAATATTTTAAACTCATGTTCAAAAACTCGAATACCCAAATAAATTTTGAAATCATTACATAAATTTGACCTGTTTTTTCGTCATCCTTCATTGAGACTTTCTTATAAATTGATTATTTTATACTTGTAAGATTACCATATTAATTTGTTTTCATGCTGTAATCATGAATGAGCAAAATCTTCAATATGCATTTGCTCAGATCAGCTGAGAAATTTATAAAATTAAGATTTTATAAAATCTTAAATGTTAGTATGAAAAAATGACTAGTTTACAATAAATTTTCAACTTTATTTTGTTTGACTAAATTTGTCTAATTAGATAATTATGTCCTAATAGCTAACTGTTGCAGGACACTCAACTTAATCTTTTACCTAGGTGCAGAGCAGTTAAAGAAAAAATATAAAACTAGGGTACCAATTGTGGGATTTACAGGTTTTCTCTGTATCCATCATGAATAGCTCAGATTAATTGATGCACAATTGACATTGTTGACAATTGGCAGGCATCAATGATTCCGCTAACCTTTCTTATTAAATTTTGTTGCTTGAGCTGGGTGCAACAGGTGGTTTTGTGTGAGTGCACATGTATACAGTGAGTCTTTCGTTGGTATCTTAACATCAAATGTATAAAAATTGCCTTTTAATTGTTATTTATTTTTATTTTTTTGGAGATAGAGTCTCACTCCGTCTCCCAGACTGGAGTGCAATGGCGCGATCTCAGCTCACTGCAACATCCGCCTCCCGAATTCGAGCAATTCTCCTGCTTCAGCCTTCCTTCTGAGCAGCAGGGATTACAGGCGCCCGCCACCGTGGCCAGCTAATTTTTATATGTTTAGTAGAGACAGGGCTTCACCATGTTGGCCAGGCTGGTCTCGAACTCCTGACCTCAGGTGATCCACCCACCTCGGCCTACCAAAGTGCTGGGATGACAGGTGTGAGCCACTGCGCCTGTCCAAACATTGGCCTTTTTAAGCATGGCATGACTCTCAAAAGACATTTACTTCCTTCTGTTTTTGTGATTCAGAAGGTCTTCCATATAATGTATTTAGCATAATGTCTGACATATAGTAAGCACTCTAAAGCTTTCTAAAAATTTTTAGTTTTAATTTATTACTTATTTTATCATTTATTATTTATAGATAATTTATGGCATAAGATTGAATTGTTCATATGTTTTCCCATTATAATATCTACCTTACCTCTTTTGCTCTTGTAGTAAAAAGTACACATGGTTATTTTCTCCTAAGCCATCTTCTCTGAGGAACAATTTCAATTTTTTTCGGGTATCCACATAGTTCTTACACGCTCTGAGGAAAGAAAAATGCCAGTTATCATTTTAGAAGTGGCTAACAGGTTGAAAAACACTCTCCCTGTGTCAGACTCTGGGAGAGGGCGCATTTAAAAATGTAGCATTTTTGCTTTCATATGAACTTTGATGTGGCTTCACCCTTTGGACTGTCTACCATAAAATACAGACTAAAATTTTTTATCTACCTAAAAACAATCATATAAATTTTTTTTTGTCTACTAAAAAGAAAGTTTAGCAAACACCAGTTATAATAACAAATGAAAAGAGAAAAGGAGGCAATTATTTTTTTAAAAAAGCAATGTCTATATATAGCATATTTATGCATGAACATGCCTGTTTGCATTGAGTATTTGTTGTTTCTTGCATATTAATAAGTTTGTTTTTATTTGTAATTATGTAGTTGTCTATACTACAAATTATAACTTTGTTAGTACTCACATAATGAAATACTTGAAACTGAATTTATGATTAAACATTTTCATAAACATAAAAATAATTCCTATATAAAGCAGCAATGTATTAATCACATATATTATGTATTCATTATATGAATAAGCTCAGGTGCTCATATTCTTATCATAAGTTAAAAATTTTTTTTCAAAAGTTGGTGAACAATAATTTGCAACCTATGTGGCAAAATTTCTATGTTCAATTCTGTTTCAATATTGTCTTTTTTTCCTCTGTCTTTTCCAGCAATGTTTCATAGTAAAGTTTGGTTATATCTATGAATCAGATTAAGAAATCTTAATAACAACTATAGAACTAATTTTTTATTAATTGATTCAGGTGTGGTATATTTTGTTTGCATTCATTACCTTTTAAAAAATATTTCAGAATTCTATGATTTCATTACTATTTTTTATCTCCATAATGAACATGAGGAAAATGAGGCTTAGGAAGATTAGTAGCTTGCCTGAAATCACCTAAATAATGAGTAGAATAAAAGAAATGGAAGTCATTTTTTAGCTCAGTCTCCAGAGAACATCTAAATTATACCCATATATTTTTCTTAGTTTTGTAGAATATAAAAATAAAAAATCAAGTGGATACAGAAAGCTTATTTGAGTTAAATATCTGAAAACAGTTCTTAATATTTTTTGAAAACCTATCTGAAATGTTCTAAATTACTCTATATCTATTTTCATTTTAAAAAAGAATTCTGGCTGGACGCTGTGACTCATGCCTGTAATAGCAGCACTTTGGGAGGCTGAGGCAGGTGGATCACTTGAGGTCAGGAGTTCAAGACCAGCCTCGCCAACATAGTGAAACCGTGTCTCTACTAAAAATACAAAAATTAGCTGGGTGTAGTGGTACATGCCTGTAATCCTAGTTGCTTGGGAGTCTGAGATAGGAGATTCACTTGAACCCAGGAGGCAAAGGTTGCAGTGGTAGGAGCTGAGATCGCGCCACTGCATTCCAGCCTGGGAGAGCAAGACACTGTCTCAAAAAAAAAAAAAAAAAAAAAAAATAGAAAGAATGCTTAATCTTACTCTTTTTTTTTTGTAAGTATTTGATGACTGGGAATGTAATGAACAGAAGGGAAACATTACTTAGAATTATAAAACAAAATTAATTACTTCAACAGCTTCTGATCAAACATCAAATTTCAGTAGTTTCCTGGGATGTTAAAGATCCGCCTTTCTATCGTAAGCAATTATTGTCAAGAATTAATTATTGTCATAAATTAATTATGAATTTTCACCTCATGCTAAGACTAACATATCACATCTCTAAACATAGGCTAACTTGTTTTTTTTAAATGAAATATAGTGACTTTTAAAGGATATTCACCATGGAAATAACAGGTATTTTACACTTAAGATGTCTTCTTTAATTCCCTTTTTAAAAAGAGAGATCAACTTCGCTTACAAGAAGTAGAAGAGGAAATTACTAGAAGTTTGTGGTCTATAAATTAATAAACATTCCCAGACCAAAAAGGTACCAAAAATTTGGAGGCAAAACTAAAATTATAATGTCATACTAAAAATGCAGTAATAGACTTTTTCCTTTTATGTATTCATTGATTTTACAAATATTTAGTGTATGCATACTAATTGTTTATTACTGATTTAGTTGGGTTGATCGACTAGTTTAACCCATTTTAGCTTCAAGTAACTG
This sequence comes from Macaca nemestrina, assembly GCF_043159975.1. NCBI lineage: Eukaryota > Metazoa > Chordata > Mammalia > Primates > Cercopithecidae > Macaca > Macaca nemestrina. The sequence continues at coordinate 52,370,454 of NC_092140.1, forward strand.
ACAGTCAAATAAGGAAAGCAAATAGTAATGCTTGTAATAACAACAACAAAAACACAAAATGATACAAAATTTAAATTCACCGTGTTAAGTACTAGGAACATGACCAAAATAAACATGTAAGAAAAAAGATGGAATCATTAATTGCAACTGATAGTGATTGTGGATAGAGGTTTCTATGTGAATTTTCAGGGAAGAGAGGTGAGTCATAGAACTATATCCCAGAACAGAAATGCCCACCTTGTGTTTTGTAATCATGATAGTCTTTCTAGGATAACAAATGGCTAGCCAATGACTTTCCAACGTTTTTGAAAATAAGCTAAGGAAAAACTATACGATTGAAACAAGCATCGTAGGGCAACTTCAAATAATTACAATGAAGAATGTTGATACAATACTTTAAAGAATAAGGAAATAAAGAACAAATATCATTTACATAGCTAGTCAGGGGATAAAATATAATATAGTCAATACCATATCAACTTGAAACATATATTCACTCACTATTTACAAACTAAAAACTTAACAATTTAATCACCTGAAAATGATTGTTTCTTCTAGGAATTCCTTAGATCCAGCATGCAACCCGTTAGCATTATTTTTGTGACTCCCCAGGGATCTATCCTTAGGCACATTACATAATATATGAAAGAAAAAATTGCAAAAGATGCTAACCATAGAAAATATGTTAGTATAATTTTTATCAAATATGGCATTTTGTGGGTGGTTAACTCAGTTATAACCTTGAAAAGAGTCTTCATAAAGTTTTCGCTGAAAATATGACTTTAAATAACATTTAAATAGAAATTCAAATGATGAATTTTCTACCTGCTTGCTCAGAAATTTTATTAAAAGTGTTTAAGATCACAGGCTAAAATGTAGCCTAACCTCAGCTACATGTTTTTAAGGAAAAGAGAGCAACACTTTTTATTCTAAACCTGTCTCCCATGCATATTTTATTTTTCTTTTGGCAGTTAAACTGCACATTTCACAACCTTCATCCAAATAAGTGTTCTTTTCCCTCTCTTTCATGCCTCCCACTGATAAATAAACACAACCATCTACAATGGTTTAATAAGATAATTAAGCTTCATTTCACTGGGTATTAAGGCCATTTGAACACTTGTGTCACCAGCATGCACTGTTAAAGATTCTGTCAAAATGAATTAAGTGTTGGATTACTTTTCTAACAGTTTATCCCTGCTTACTTGGAGGAGCACATGGAGACCAACTCATGAAATTAGAAAAGGGATCTCTGCACACAGGCTGCTCTTTATGATATTTCAGAGGATTTTGGTATTGCTTTCGTTGGTATTGATAATTCAAATGAAATGTGTTTCTATCTTTCCCTTTTCAAATGAACCTTTTCGCTCTTCTTATAGCATCTTTCCAGTTGCTTGGCATTGTTAGTATTAGATTCATCTGCTTCAATGCATTTTATTTACAACCATCTAATAATATTAGAAAATGAGTATAGTGAAGCTTACATAAATGATGAGAATAAAACATGAAACCTTTGCAAGAGACTGCCTTTGCAGCATGTTTTACAAAACCCACAAGAACATAAAAAGAAGCATAATACAGTTTCTGATCAGTGACAAAAGCTCTTAAACAGATAATTGTATCATGCATCAAAATCTATTAGTGTTTTAAAAATGAAAATACACACCTAAAAATATTAAGCTTCTTTCCAGGAAGTAATTTTCTTTCACAAATTATCATAACAAATACTGAAGAAGTGTGCACTGGCCTTGAAAAGTTACATTCATTCTTTCTTATGATTATTTAATGTACTGCTCATAAGCAAACTTTAATAAGAGACTTTCAGTAGAAAGTTATTTACTGTCCTGTGAATTTCTTAAGCACTAATGGTCTAAAACATCATATTTTATGCACATCATGTGCATAAAGTGTTGTCTGTAATAAAGTTTTAACTCTAAAAGTCATCTGTTTCCTGCTACCTACTATATGTACTAAGAGGGTATATTTTAAACTATTTCTGTTGCTCTATACTGTGGCCTTTGGTATATGATATTCTCATGCCTGATCTGTTCACTTTAGAAATACCTATCACACCTGCTGTATACAATTTCTTTTCAAAATGTAATGTGCTTGGTTTTCACCTTTTACTATATTTCCTTGCTCATGTATTATTTTACTTTAGCATTATCTTTGAATTGCCCACTCTCTTTTAACAATAATGCTGCTATTTATTTTTGTGGTGCTGTTTGAAATAAACTGTGCTGTTGGTCTGCTTTGTCAGCTACTTTTCATCCAGCTTGTTTTCATTCAATGAGTTTACCTGTTACTAAAACAAAAAGATGGCACAAACTTCTAATGTCTTGACTACTTCAGACTTTCAAAAACACGGTTTTTCATTATTCTCTTGAATTTCCATACAAACTATCCTGGTTTTAATGTATTTTTTTATAAGTTCTAGATCCATGCAACTCAACACAGGAAGTGATACAAATAAAACTTACTCCAAGAACTACCACTGGAAATGTTATTTTGTTTTGAAACTCACTGTAAGTGGTAAAAATAACAGAATTCCAAATAACCCATCAGTGTCATTCTTAGAAGAAGTGATTTTCTTTTTCAGTAGTGGTAGAGTTCACTTTCTTTGATAAAGTATTTGGTAAAAGTAAACAGGCCGAGAACCACTTGAACAGGTACATTTTAAGTGTTTTTTTTCAAATTTGAAATTCTATTTTCTGAAGTTAATAATTTTATAGTAAATCTCGAAAATAAAATAAATATTTGGTGAGCAAAGAAAAAGATTTTCAAACATATTAAATAAAACAATAACTCTTTCAAATGTTGTGTATTCTGTTGATAACTTGGTCTTAGGAAAATAATATAAAGTAAAATAAATTGCCCCAAAATAAAATAAAATATTAAATAGGATTCAATTCAAGATTATGATGATAAATACACATATTTCAACAGTGTAAAATTCATATTTATGTGCAGAAAGTTTGAATCCTATCCTGTTTTTTTGATAATGGGCTTTTTCTGTATCCAAAGAACCCGTTCCCTACAGGGTTTTGAACTAGTGACTCTTAACTGCCGAAGCAGCAGCTCTACCTTTTGTGTATGTTTCTAAATCAATATCACAATGGACTCCTTTTCTGGGATCTAGGAAGAGCAACTGATTAAAAGTGACTATCATGATTTATTCAATAATTATGTAGTGAGTCTGGAGAACTTGCAGAAGTGCTATAAAAGAAACAAAGATGTGCTTTTGTACCCCATGTGTTTATAATGGAATGATGGCAGATAAAGTAATGTTTAAAATGTTACCAAACAAAGCATCAAATGCTAGGTGCTATGTGAGTATCAGCAGTAATAAGTGACATAGATTTTAGAGGAAAGGGCAAAATGAACAACTATGATTGTGAAGAATGTTCAGGACATTGTCACATGGACCTTTAATATAAATGATAAATGGAACTTTTGTGGGTAAGCGTTACAAAAGTAGATGGCATTTAATTTAAAGATAGTAACATAATTTCTTTGTCTTGATTTATCAGTAACTTTGCAGGTTGGTAGCTAATTCTAAAATGATAATTCTATAGTATAAAAGCACTTGTGCCTTTCAAAATGAAATTCTAAATGTCTTATATAACTTTGAATGTAAAACTACTTAGTAAAGTAAAGCTAGTTAGAGAACTCTGGAAGACCCAACTTATGTGGTTAGGTCCATTTCCAAAAAATACATTGCTTCCCGGCTCAACGATTCAATTGCTGTGTTTTTCTTAAGATTTAGCTTTAACAACTGTTAGTCAAATAAATATTTTATGTTTAATAACCTATTGTCTTTTGTCTCCTTTTTCAGTGCAATCTTAAAATGGATTCATTTTCTTGAAATCTCAATAGACAGCAGGAATGGAAGAAATAAATTTAATTCATTTAATAATGAGGTCCCCTGTGTGTAGGATATCATTATGGCGAGGGAGATCTAGAATTAAACTGCCTGGATGCCGATCTTGAGGCACCTCTTAGGAACTGTGTAACCCCAGGCAAGTCTGTAAATTGAAGATGAAGAAGAAAACCTGTCTATTAGGGTTTTAGAATAATTAAATAAGATTATGCATATTAACAATAAATGCTTAACATCTATCCCATAGTAAGGATTCAATAAAAATTAATAGCATCATACCCGCTTTTTAAAAAGCATCAAAATGATAGCAGATCATTTAATAATATTCCTTTTACATATTCACATATACAATACCTATATAACAATTTTACAAAAGATGACTAATATATTGATTTTACTAATTTTGCTCTTTATATATAACTATACAATAAATTCTTATTTTCTTTTCCAAATAAATTTTTTTCTGAAAAAAATGGAGAACTAAGAGAGTAGAAAGAATATGAAAATAATTAATCACTGAACAACCTAAACATGTGAATATTTTGAGGTCTAATAAAGTTTTAAATAAATGTGTGCATTTTTTCTTAACCAATAACCTGAAATTTTGCTGTATGTACTGATCTGTAACTTGCCTTTTTTAAAAAAAATTGCTAACATTTTCCGCATTCTGATACATTAAAACTTGATTTTAAAGGGTTGCATAGTATCTCATAATATAAAATCTAGCTTTAACAATTCTTAGTTATTTTATGCTAAATGTTTAAACATTTTATATTAAATGCCTTATGTTTTGTCTCCTTTTATAATTTAATAGGTTAAATTATCTTCCTGTGACATAATAAATCCACATGTTTAAAAAACTAGACTAGGAAGAGCAAATTACGACAAAGGCAAGAAGGTAATGAGGGTGGAGCAAAAAGGCCAAGAGATCGCTCCAGTAATTGTCCCCTTAGGAACACCAAATCAAAGAGAGCACCTTCATAAGAACCAAAATATCACTGGAGCAATCACAATACCTTTGTTACTGGAAATGGAGTCTTGTCTCAGACTGCAAGTATGGGTTCTTGGATCTCATGTGGGAAATAATTCAGGGCAAGTCTCAGAATATTGTAAAGTTAAAACAGTTTATTAGAAACTACTCTGTCACAGAAAGCAAAAATAGAAATGCTCCTACCTTAAACATAATGCTTGCTTATATAGGATATCATGGCTAAGAATAGTATACTTTTATTATAAAAGTTTGTGATCAGCTTGTGACAGGCTATTAGTACTGTTATTTTCCTATGTAACTATTGATTTCAGCAATAATTATGACTGTACTATTTAAAGCAAAACTTATTCAACTAAAAATCTCTTTGCTCTTGAAATTTTGGGACATTTCCATAAGTTCTGTATCTTTAGTTAGTTAGCATTGCTAACTCATTTGCTTAACCATAAACATCTTGTGACCAACAGTGCCTAACCCTCTGAGAATGTAACCCAGTAGATTTGGCATTATCCGGCCTTTATTCAAGATGGAATCACTCTGGTTAGGATGCATCTGATACCTTGTTTTAACATAACAACAAGGAAACACACATTGAAGAGGGTAGAAAGGACAATTTGGCATTGCCTACACCACACCTCTCCTAATCCCAGGCAGTGCAGGGCAGAAAGAGAATCGGTGTGCTTTGCAGGGAGAGCAAAGTGAGTATGAGACTTTGTATTGGAATTCAGTGCTGCCCTGTGGCAGCAGAATAAAGCACAAGACAGAATTTTGCCAGTGTCTACAGACATTTAGATCAGTGCTGGGGTGGAGGGGAATCCTCCGCCCCAGCACGGGGCTCCAAGTCCAGGCTGGATTCACAGCCAGCTGATTAAAGTAACCTGGGTCCCCAAATAAATTTGAGTGGTGGTCAGGCCACAAGGATTGCAGTCACTGGGCAAGCCCTGGTGCTGTGCTCATCTCTGAAGCAATGGATTTGGGATGTGAACCATTGCAACACCAGCTGTAAAGGCCATGAGAGCGCTTGTGTCACCCCATCCCCTCCAACTCCAGGCAATGCAACTTGGGGAGACACTCTTTCCACTTGGTAGAAGGACAGGGAAGAATACAGAGGACTTTCTCTTACAATTTGGGTACAAATTTAGTCACAGGAAAATAAAGCGTCAGACAGATTCCTAAAACCACTGATTCTCGGTCTTTGCTCCTAATAGCATTTCTAGACGTACCCTTGGCCAGAAGGGAATCTGCTGCTCTGATGAGATCAACCCAGTCTCAGTAAGATTCACCATCTGATGGTGGTGGCTTTGGACCTTGAATAAACATCAGCAGCAACCAGGCAGTAGTGACCATGAGCCTTGGGTGGGCCCCATTACTGTGCTTTTCTGGAAAGCCATAGTCTTCAGGTCAGACCAAGCATGATGACAGTTGTGGTGGCCATGGGAGTGCCTGCATCAACCCTTCCCCAATTCCAGGCAGCCTAGAGCAGAGAAAGCCTCCTTCTGAGGGAAAAAGAGGAAAAAGAATGAGAGACTTTGTTTAGCAAAGGGAATTCTCTTCCCCAACTCCAGCAGGGCTGTGCATCTAGGAGTCTGCAAGTGTCACAGCGTTCCTGGGCTTAGAGTACACCGTAGTGCAGAAATGAATGCAGTGACTACAGGCTTAGGTCACGACAGTCAATCCCCCTTGAATTTCTTGGAATGCCCTCTCAAGAAGGATGAGGACAAACAAGCCGGGACTGTGAAGACTGGAATGAATACCTGACTTCTCGGTAGAAACATTACAGGCTAGGATCTATAGAGGGACATATTCAGAGTGCTGAAGGGAAGGAAGCAAAAACTTTCCACCTAGAATTTTTTATCCAGCAAAGTTCTCCATATACCATGAAGGAGAAATAAAGACTTTCACAGAGGTACAAGAGCTGAAGTATTTTGTCACCACCAGAGTTATCTTGCAATAAATGCTAAAGGAAGCTCTTTAAACTGAAAGAAACAGAAATTAACAACCAACAAGTAATTATCTGAATGTATAAAATTCATGGGTAACAGTAAGTCCAGACAAATATGGAATATTCTAATACTCTAATTGCAATATCTAAACCACTCACATGTTTTAGAAGGAATACAAAAAGTCAAATCTATCAAAATAATAACTAAAACAATTGTATTGAAGATTCTTGTCAGTGTAATCAAGCAAAAAAAATAAATGAACTACATCCACATTAGAAAGAAGGAAGTAAAACTGTATCCACTGATAATATGACTGTCTGTGCAGACTATCACATGGAATCTAAAGACATGTGATAAGGTTAGACATGTTAAGTACAGAATCTATATAAAATATATATAAAAATCAGTTGCATTTCTATGTGCTAGCAATAAACAATTTGCATACAAATTTACATACTGTTTTATATACAGTATTTTTTGTGAACTCCAGGTGGGATTGCCAGTTAAACCTTACAAGAAAGTGCAAACTTGCCCCCAGGGCCTCCATACAATTTCTCTCACTTAATCTATCTAAATCTTATTGTTGTCCAGCTAAATCTGCCCTAGGTAATTAAGCGCTTGCAGTCCTGTTGCTTTGCAGGTGCTTCCCTTTCTTTAAATTGAGGGATAGTTGATTGCCCTGTAAACTCAGCTTTCTGATGTACCCCAAAGAAAGATAGGAACTTTCAGCTGGGCACAGTGGCTCACTTCTGTAATCCCAGCACTTTGGGAGGCTGAGGAGGGTGGATCATGAGGTCATGAGATCAAGACCATCCTGGCCAACATAGCGAAACCCTGTCTCTACTAAAAATACAAAAATTAGCTGGGCGTGATGATATGTGCCTGTAGTCCCAGCTAACTCGGGAGGCTGAGGCAAGAGAATTGCTTAAACCCAGGAACCTGGGAGGCAGAGGTTGCAGTGAGCTGAGATCACACCAGCTTGTTCAACAGAGCGAGACTCTGTCTCAAAAAAAAAAAAAAAAAAAAAAAAAAAAAAAACAAAAAAACCCCAAAACTTTCAGTTTGCCTTTTGTCTTTTAATAGTATTATTAAAATTCTTTTTATGTTTCTTCTTTCCAATCCAAAGTGCTTAATTTATAATTTTTCATTTTCATTCAATGCTCAAAAAATATTCAGAAAAAAAGCATACTATATTTCCAAATAATTGTGTGAATTTTACCTGGAATATTTTTGTTTATGTATGTAATGTGATGTTTTGAGTTGTTTGGGAAGGTGTATGGAGGTAAGGGAAAGTATCTGTAGCATTTTTTTTCTCTGAATATATATTGCTTTTCTGAGATTTTTAAGGTCTGTAAATGTAACCGAGAGGAAAAAAAGCCATGAAAAACAGCTAAAGAAAGGGTATGGGTGATGGGAAAATGCAGCTGCTGTTGGCTATAATGTATACGATTACTATTGTTACTCATTTTAATGTGTTTCCAATTTGTTACATTTACTCCTTATTGTGTATGAATGAAGCAGAGGGAGTTCATTAACTCATTGTCTATCTTTATATTCAATGTCTTTTCCCCTTCTGAAATATGTTTATTTAGTTAATTGTGGCTATGCCATTGAATGTTTGCAATTATGTGTCTCCAGCATATATAGAACATATTTTCCAAAGCAGAATTCACACATCTGGGAGCTTTCTTTCATCAATCTCTATAGAAAAAAAAAATAAGATGAGAACAAATGCTTCTTTCAGGAAGAATATCTGCATTCTTTGCCAGGAAAGATACAATTATTTAAGTGACTTTATTGTTTGTCTTCTAATAATCTTACCTGTTAAGATAATATATTGAACAAACTTTTCTTTATGTTATTCATTCAATTTAAGTGCATATCTTGTGCATATTGAATTCTGACAGTTTTTGAAAAAATATGGCTCTGTGCCATGATAATTAACTTCAAATTTGGTGTGATATAGTAACAGTGATGAATTAATCTTATTTATAATGGTAACTTAGGATAATAAAATTAAATTAGTATATAAGTATATTGGTTTCCTTTACTTTTTTCTGTGAGGATCCAATAAATACATCAATTGAATTTGATGGTTTTCAGTTTTATTATTAACCTATCTCCATTAATAATTTCTTGGGAGGTAACTGGTTGCCATGGGCAAGAACACCAGGCTTAGAGTATGTAGGCATGAATTATATAACCAACTCTGCTCTTCATTAATGATGTGGCCTGGGGGGGCAGTGTAAAGTATGAAGAAGTATAGTGTATGTAAGTATGAAGTAAAAAGTATTAAAGTGAGGATAGGCTTATTTAAGCAATTATCTTATAGCAGCTTTGATTTCTAATCTCCCATATCCTCATTAACACATTTATAAAACCACCCATTTTCAAATTACTATGGTCTCCCAATACACAAGAATACATGATAATGATCAACGGCAATAATCTATGAAAAAATTCAAAGTAATGCAAAACCAATGAAGCTATTAGGTGGCCTAACTGTGCTATTCAAAATAGAGCAAAACCACTCAATGTAGAAATTGAGGATAAACTACTTTACCATTCTAAACTATGTGTTTCCCAATTAAAAAATAAATGCATATACACTCACTATTGATATAGGCTAACCATTCTAACTATGCAGGTGGAATAGCTAAGGTCTTACTGCCACACTGTAAAGCTGTTATTTCTATATTCAGCCAGAAATTGCTTATAAGCAAGAAGGGAAAAGCTTAAGGAGGACAGAGAATGGGGTAAGGATTTGAGGAGGACACTAAAAATGGGATATTTCATTTTAACTGAGGATTTTCACAAAACATAAATCACTGAAAGTATGAGAAAACTGTGGAAAAGTAAAAATTGGGGTGGTCATATTTTCTTATAACCATTAAGAGCTTTTAAATTGAGAAGAAATCATTTTTTGAAAGCCAAATAGACACCGAAAATTGATTCATCTGTTCAACAAATAATGAGTGCTGCCTTTGGGCAAGTGCAGGAATTGTTGTATATGAATTGAGAGAAAGAGCGATAAAGTAAGAAAAAAATCAGCCTTCATAGACCATTTTAGTGGGGTGAGGGGTGATATGGTTAATAATGAACATATAAACAAAAAAATAATAACAGATATTGTTAAGTACTGTTAAGATATCAAATAAGAGTGACCGAATTTAGAAGGTGACTAGAAGAAAAGTTAAATGACTGTTTGATATAAGATAATCCAGGAAAGTTTAAGTAGAGAGCATGAAGCTCAGATACAAATAACAAACCGGATATTCCAGGCAGAAATATAGCAAAGGCACAGGCCCTGGGACAGGAATGAATATGGTACTTTTAAAATAGGTAACAGACTGTTTAAATGGGGCTCTTACATACTTACATTTTGATTGAGCTATAGTATAATAAATACAAAAATCTATCTAAGACATATTTGCATTTTCAGAGGAAATTTCTGTGGACAAATTTCACTAATCTTCAATCTCAATATCCACTGTAAGAACTTTATGAGTCATAGTGGGTGGACAACAGTAATTCTATGGGAAGAGAAGATGTTGAGGCCACAGGTCACAGATGTCACTGTGGAATTAAAGTGTAATTTTCAAACAATCTTCTGAAAGAGATTTAAGCAGGTGATTAGGTGAAGGTGAGAGAAATGAGTAGTGCTTTGATTTCTTTGGGAAATTTGTTTGTTCAACATACTGCTTACAAAAAGAGAGAAGGCCAATATGTTAAGGGCATAGAGAATTAAATAGAGTATGGGGTATAAAACAAAGACACAGAAGTGGCAAGGGCCAGGTTATGCAGGGCCTTGTAAAAGTATGAACTGCATCTGGAATCTTAAGAAAAGAATATATGAGATGAAAAGTTCCTTCTGACTTCTATGTGGAAAATACACACTAGTGGGCCAAGGGCAAAAGATCGAATTTCATTAAAAGGCTGATGTGTAGTTATCCATGACTAACTATGCCATTTGGTGAACAGAGAAAGAGGCTTTCTACATCCACTTGTGACCCATCCTGCTGTTGCTATAAAAGGCCAACATCAAGGGGGAAAAAGATGGCTTTAAGGACAACCTCTGCACATTCTGTAAAAAACAATGAATGAGATAGCTCCTCACCGAGGATGAATACAAAATTAAAACTGTGGGATTTATTTACAAACTGCAGAATGGAGGAAATAAATATCATTATGAAAACTAACCTCTGTATAAATATTTATTATACATGTTAGATAACAATTATTGAAAATGTCAATTACTGAATAATTATTACAAATAAAACTTTCAAACGTTTTGAAAAAAATTGAGAAGTGTAATAATTTTCACAGAGGTATGAAAGATTCAATCAAAAATTTCAAAAAAAGAACGACTTGCCAAGATCTGAAAACTTATTTTATTTAATTTTATTCATTTTATTTTCCCTCAACTTTTATTTTAAGTTTAGGAGTACATGTGCAGGATGTGCAGGTTTGTTACATAGGTAAACATGTGCCATGGTAGTTTGCTGCAGAGATCATCCCATCACTTGGTATTAAGCTCAGCATTATCTATTCTTCCTGATGATCTACCCCTGCCCCTGCTACCCACTTAAGGGCCCATTGTGTGGTGTTGCCCCTGATGTGTTCTCATCATTCAGCTCCCATTTATAAGAGAACATGCAGTGTTTTGTTTTCTGCTCCTGCCTTAGTTTGCTAAGGATAGTGGCTTCCAATTCCATCCATTTCCCTGGAAAAAAAATAATGATCTCATTATTTTTTATGGCTGCATAGTATTCCATGACATATATATGTCACATTTGATTTTTCCAGTCTATCACTGATGGGCATTTGGGTTGATTCCATGTCTTTGCTATTGTAAACAGTGCTGCAATGAACACACTCATGCATGTATCATTATAATTGAATGATTTAAATGCCTTTGGGTATATGTCCAGTAATGGAATTGCTGGATCAAATGTTATTTCTGCCTCTAAGCCTTTGAGTAATGGCCACATTGTCTTCCATGATGGTTGAAATAATTTACACTCCCACCAACAGTGTAAAAGTGTTCTTTTTTCTCTGCAACCTCGCCAGTATATTGTTTTTTGACTTTTTGTAATAGCCATTCTGACTGCCATGAGATGGTATCTCATTGTGCTTTTGATTTACATTTCTCTAATAATCAGTGATATTGAGCTTTTTTCATGTTTGTTGGCCACATGTATGTCTTCTTTTTGGAAGTATCTGTACATGTCCTTTACCAGTATTTTTTTTTAATAAGGTTATTTGTTTTATTCTTATAAATTTGTTTCTGTTTCTTGTAGACCCTGGATAGTAGGCTTTTGTCAGATTGATAGATTGCAAAAATGTTCTCCCATTCTGTAGGATGACTGTTTACACTGACTATAGATTATTTTGCTGTGCAGCAGCTCTTGAATTTAATTAGATTCTAGTTGTCAATCTTTGCTTTTGTTACAATTGTTTTGATGTTTTCATCATGAAATCTTTGCTCGTGCCTATGTCCTGAATGGTATTGCCTAGATATTCTTCTAGAGTTTTTACAGTTTTGGATTTTACATTTAAGACCTTAATCCATCTTGGCTTTATTTTTGTGTATAGTATAATTAAAGGGTCCAGTTTCAATATTCTGCATATGTCTAGCCAGTACTCCCTTCACCATTTATTAAATAGGGAGTCCTTTCCCCGTTGCTTGTTTTTGTCAGGTTCATCAAAGATCAGGTGGTTGTAGGTGTATGGTCTTATTTCTGAGTTATCTATTCTGCGCCATTGTTCTATGTGTCTGTTTTTGTACCAGCATCATGCTGTTTTGGCTACCGTAGGTTTGCAGTACAGTTTGAAGTTGGGCAGCGTGATGCCTCTAGCTTTGTTCTTTTTGCTTAGGATTGTCTTGTCTATTCAAGTTCTTTTTTGGTTTTATATGAATTTTTAATTTTTTTTTCTAATTCTGTGAAGAATGTCAATGACAGCTTAATGGGAATGGCATTGAATCTATAAATTACTTTGGACAGTATGGACATTTTCATTATATTGATTCTTCCTATCTATGAAAATGGAATGTTTCTCCATTTGTTTGTGTCCTCTCTGATTTCTTTGAGCAGTGGTTTTTAGTTCTCCTTAAAGAGGTCCTTCCCTTCATTCGTTAGCTGTATTCCTAGGTACTTTATTCTCTTTGTGGCAATTCCAAATGGAAGTTCATTTATGATTTGGCTCTCTGCTTGCCTGTTGTTGGTGTATAGGATGCCAGAGATTTTTGCACACTGATTTTGCATTAGACGTCTGAAGTTGCTCATCAGCTTAAGAAGCTTTTGGGCTGAGATGATGGGGTTTTCTAGGTATAGGATCATGTCATTTGAAACAAAGAAAATTTTGCTTCCTCTCTTCCTATTTGAATACCTTTATTTCTTTCTCATGCCTGATTGTTTTAGCCAGAACTTTCAATGTTGAATAGGCATGGTGAAAGAGGGCATTCTGTGCCAGTTTTCAGTGGGAATGCTTCCAGCTTTTGCCAATCAGTGGATATTAGTGTGAGTTTGTCATATATGGCTGTTATTATTTTCAGGTATTTTATTTCAATATCTAGTCTCTTGAGAGTTTTTAACATGAAAGGACACTGAATTTTATCAAAGTCCTTTTCTGCATCTGTTGGGATAATCATGTGGTTTTTGTCTTTAGTTCTGTTTATGTGATAAATCACATTTATTAATTTGTGTATGTTGAACAAACCTTGCATTTCGGGGATGAAACCAACTTGATCATGGTAGATAAGCTTTTTGATGTGCTGCTGGATTCAGTTTGTGAGTATTTTATTGAAGATCTTTGCATCAATGCTTATCAAGGATATTGGCCTGAAATTTTATTTATTTATTCATTTATTGTATCTCTGTCAGGTTTTGGTATCAGGATGATGCTGATCTCATAGAATGAGTTAGGAAGGAGCCCCTCCTTTCCAATTTTTTGAATATTTTCGGTAAAAATGGTGTCAGGTCTTTTTTATACATCTGGTAGAATTCAGCTGTGAATCTGTCTGGCATTGGGCTTTTTTTGGTTGGTAGGCTATTACTGCCTAACTTTCAAAATTCATTATTGGTCTATTCAGGGATTCACTTTCTTTCTGTTTTGGGCTTAGAAGGATGTTTGTGTCTAGGAATTTGGCCTTTTTTGTTTAGATTTTCTAGTTTATATACATAGAGTTTTTTATAGTATTATCTGATGGTTGTTTTTATTTCTGTGAGGACAGTGGTGATATCCCCTTTATCATTTTTTATTGTGTTTATTTGATTATTCTTATTTTCATCTTTATTAGTCTAACTAGCAGTCTATTTCAATTTTTTAATAAAACAGTCCCTGAATTCATTGATTTTTTTGTGTGTGTCTGTGTCTCCTTCAGTTCAGCTCTCATCTTGGTTATTTCTTGTCTTCTGCTAGCTTTGGGGTTTGTTTGCTCTTGGTTCTACAGTTATTTTAGTTGAGATATTAGGTTGCTAACTTGAGATCTTTTTATCTATTTGATGTGGGCATTTAGTGCTATACATTTATTTCTTAACATTGCTTTAGCTGCATCCCAGAGATTCTGGTATATTGTCTTTTTGTTCTCATTAGTTTCAAAGAACTTCTTGATTTCTGCCTAAATTTTATTATTTATGCAAGAGTCGTTCAAAAGCAGGTTGTTCAATTGTTCTGTAGCTGTGTGGTTTTCAGTGAATTTCTTAACCTTGAGTTCTAATTCGATTGGGTTGTTGTCTTTTACATTTGCTAAGAAGTGTTTTACTTCTGATTATGTGATCTATTTTAGAGTAAGTGATGAGTGATGATGAGAAGAATGTGTATTCTATTAGATTTGGATGGCGAGTTCTGTAGCTATCTATCAAGATCCAGTTAATCCAGAGCTGAGTTCAGGTTCTAAATATTTTTGCTAATTTTCTGTCTCTATAATCTGTCTAATATTGTCAGTGGGGTGTTAAAGTCTCCCGCTATTATTTTGTGGGAGTCTAAGTGTCTTTGAAGGTCTCTAAAAGCTTGCTTTTTGAATCTGGGTGCTCTTCTATTGGGTGCATATATATTTAGAATAGTTAGCTCTTCTTGTTGAATTGAACGCTTTACCATTATATAATGCCTTTCTTTGTCTTTTTTGACCTTTGTTGGTTTAAAGTCTGATTTTGTCAGAAACTAGAATCACAACCCCTGCGTTTCACTCTTTTTTTTTTTTTTTTTTTTTTTTTTGAGATAGAGTCTTACTCTGTCACCCAGTCTGGAATGCAGTAGGGCGATCTCAATGCACTGCAACTTCTGCCTCCTGGGTTCAAGCTATTTTCCTGCCTCAGCCTCCTGAGTAGGTAGGATTACAAGCATGTGCCACCATGCCCTATTTTTTGTATTTTTAGTAGGGGCAGGGTTTTGCCATGATGGCCAGGCTGTTCTTGAACTCCTGACCTCAGGTAATCCATCCACCTTGGCCTCCCAGATTGTTGGGATTACAGATGTGAGCCACTATGCCTGGCCACCTCTGTTTTTCTCTATTTTCCATTTGCTTGGTAAATTTTCCTCCATCCCTTTATTTTGGGTCTATGTGTATCTTTGCACATAAGAAGGGTCTCTTGAAGACAGCCTTGGCTCTTTATCCTGCTTGCCATTCTGGGTCTTTTAATTGGGGGCATTCAGCCCACTTACATTTAAGGTTAGTATTGTTATGTCTGAATTTGATCCTGTCATCATGATGTTAGCTGGTTATTTTGCAGAATTGTTTACGTGGTTGCTTCATAGTGTCACTGGTCTGTGTACTTCAGTGTGTCTCTGTAGTGCCTGGTAATGGTTTTTTCCTTTTCATATTTAGTGCTTCCTTCAGGAGTTCTTGCAAGGAATGGTTGGTGATGATGAATTCCTTGAGCATTTGCTTGTCTGAAAAGGATCTTATTTCTCCTTCACTTATGAAGCTTAGTTTGGGTAGATATGAAATTCTGCATTGGAAATTCTTTACTTTAGGAATGTTGAATATTGGCCTGCAATCTCTTTTGGCTTGTAGGGTTTCCACTGAGAGGTCCTTGTTAGTCTGATGGGTTTTCTTGGTAGGTGACCTGGGCTTTCTCTCTGGCTCTTCTTAATCCTTTTCTTTCATTTCAAGAATCTGATATTTACATGTCTTGGGGTTGATCTTCTCACAGGAGTATCTTACTGGGGTTCTCTGCATATCCTGAATTTGAATGCTGGCCTGTCTTGCTAGGTTGGGAAAGTTCTTTTGGATGATATCCCAAAATATGATTTTTAACTCGGTTCTATTCTCCTGTCTCTTTCAGTTACCCCAATCATTCATAAGTTTGGTCTCTTTACATAATCCCATATTTCTTGGAGGTTTTGTTCATTTTTTTTAATTCTTTTTCTCTATTCTTGTCTTTCTGTCTTATTTCAAAAAGAGAGTCTTCAAGCTCTAAGATTCTTACCTCCACTGGGTCTGTCATGCTGTTGATATTTGTGATTGCATTATGAAGTTCTTGTGTTGTGTTTTTCACCTCCATCAGCTTGGCTATGTTCCTCTCTAAACTGGCTATTCTGGCTACCATCACCTGTATTTTTTTTTTTTTAATTATGATTCTTAACTTCTTTGAATTGAGTTACAACATGGTCCTTTTCTTCAGTGAAGTTCATTATTACACACCTTCTGAAGCCTACTTCTGTTAATCAGCCATCTCAGCCTCAGCTCAGTTTAGTGACCTTGCTGGAGAGGTGTTGTGATTATTGGGAGGAGAAGAGGCACTCTGGCTTTTTGAGTTTTCAGCATTTTTGTGTTGATTCTTTCTCATCTTTGTGGCCTTATATACCTTCAACTTTTGAGGTTGCTGACCTTTGAGTGATGTTTCTGTGGGGTCTTCTTTCTTGGTTGTTGCAGTTTTCTGTTTGTTTATGTTTTCACAGTCAGGCCACTTTACCATAGGGCTGTTGCAGTTTTCTGGGGATTCACTCCAGACTCCAGTTGCCTCAGTTTCTCCCATACCTGGAGGTACCACAAGTGAAGCCTGCAGAACAGCAAAGATGTCAACCAGCTCCTTCATCTGGAAGTTTTGTCCCAGAGGGGGACTGACCTGTTGCTGACCCACATGCACATGTAGGAGATGCCTGGAGACCTCTGTTGGGAGGTTTCACTTAGTTAGAAGGAGCAGGATCGGAAACATTCCTAAAGAAGCAGTCTGGCTGCTTTTTGGTAGAGCAGGTGTGCGGCACTTGTGGGGATGCTTTCTCATCTGGACCACCTGTATTCTCCAAAGCCAGCAGGCTGGAGTGGCTGAGTCAACCAAACCATAGAGATGGTGGCTGCCCCTGGGAACTTGGATCTGTCAAAGGTCGACTTCAACCTGCTGCCATTGGCTAGCTGGGATTCCAAGCCAGTGGGTCTTAAATAGTGAGGCACTGTGGAAGTGGGGCCCACAGAATGATTCTGCTTGGCTCCCTGGATTCAGCCCCATTCCTAAGAATATGTATAGACAGATTCCTTATCTTGCCAGGCATCCCAGGATCAGAGTGTGTAAAGCTCCTGGGTCTCTGTGTGCCTGAGTGGCTGCTCTGCTGATACTCCACATTGCTTCACATCTCAGACTCAAGGCCCAGATGGTGTAGGCTCACAAGGGGATCTCCTGATCCATGAGTTTCAGAGATTCATGGAAGAAACATGGTTTTCCAGACAGAGTTGGACAGTCACTCACCAGTTCCCCTGGCTCCATGCCACAACCGGGTGGGCCATCACTCCTCCACCCCTGGCTTTTTCTTATTATTATTATTCTCTGTGGATTGCGTTGTTTGCATACTCAGTCCCAATGTGAGAACCCGGATATTTCAGTTGAAGGTTCTGAGTTCACTCATCCCTTTTCATTCCTGTCTGCGGATGCTGTGGACTGTGGGTGCCGTGGACTGCAGCTGCTTCTTA
The DNA here is from genome assembly GCF_043159975.1 of Macaca nemestrina. Classification (NCBI taxonomy): domain Eukaryota; kingdom Metazoa; phylum Chordata; class Mammalia; order Primates; family Cercopithecidae; genus Macaca; species Macaca nemestrina. Next base: position 52,388,174 of record NC_092140.1, read on the forward strand.
TTGGTCATCTTGGACTAATCTCCAATTCATTTTAAAATAGGCAAAAGTTACTAATTGTCAGGAACAATTACCTGAATTAAAATAAATAAAATTAATATTAAATATCAGTAAAATTTTTATTTATTAGATGTGTCAAAAATATGTAAGTTTTAAAATAGCACTATTGTATCAGCTTTTTGCAAGGGCAACATTTTTCTGCACTGTAGGTTACATTTGATAGAGTGTTAAGGCCTGGCAATGTGACATTTAGCAAGAGTTAGAAGAAATTCATACTATCTATCTCACTAATGTTACCTTTGCTAATATAGCCTAAGAAAAGTATCAATAGAAAACACAAGTGTACAAAGCTAATACTAAAATCTTACAGTAATTTGGCTCAGGCAGGTAGGGTTAAGAATCAAATTTTTATTGTAATTAAGTTATTATCAGCATGTACAGGAACTGTAATAAGAATATAGTGTTATTTAAGTATTTAAACAGGAATACAAGCTTTAGAGATGGCAGTATCCTGAATAGGTTGCTTAGTCTGTGTCTCAGTTACCTTATCTCTAAAATGGTAATGATTACATGTATAATTGTTTTATAGCTAGTAGTACTCTTAAAATAACAAATATTATAAATAATGTGACAGTCATAAAATATGATGTGGTTAAATAATTACATTTGATTTAATAAATATAGATATAGTATACATAAAATAATGTAAATTATAGATGTCTAAAAGTATTTAATATCACAAGAATATGTTGATATTTAGGAATACAAGCAATTTCTAAAATTTTAACTGTAGTATTATCTTTTTAAAAAATACATACATGATAGATAATGAAATAATAAAATGAATACCTATGGGTGTTTGGGTAATAGGTGTTTTTATTTATTTTAACTTTATTCAATTTGATTTACACATCATCTATAGTGTTCACATGTCAGAATTAAGAAAATTAATAACATTTAATTGTATAACCCACATGCTAGTGATAATAATAATATCCACCTTTAAAGTGTATTATGAGGATTAAGTATGGTAATGCATGGAGGTTTTTTTAAGCTTCACAGGTATTCAATAAATTGTATTATTACGTTTTATTTGGAACTTCATTGCTTACAGCTCTAAAATAACAAAAATTGACTGAATTACCCATAAGTCAATGTATGCAACCTCAAAATTCTATGACTGGCTTTTAAGACAGCCCCAATGCAGACTTAACCTTGAAATCAGGACAATGTGAAGTTCAACTTTTCTACACAAGAGTTCATCTCCTAATTAAAACATAAATAACATAATTTAGCATATTTAAGCAACTCAGCGAACTGTCTACAAACAACAGCTCACTGTTTTGCCTAAAATGAATTTAAACTGACATTTATGAGGTGAGCACATATCCAATCATAAAGTTACCTCTCATTTTAACCTCATTTGTTAAAAGAAAATACCAGAAAGTGGACCTTTTTGAGATTTTTAACATGTAGAGTATGTGATATCTTTATGCTATAACTCTGACCACACCAGTTATGTCTTTTGATAGCTGCTACATTCTTCTCTCAGGAAAATTCAATGTTTTCCAGATTTTTGTAATACAATTATCTTCTGTGCAGAATGAAGTCACAATAAGTATTGTTGACTCACTGGCTTACAATACACTAAATCAGGACAATAAAATCAAGCAAGCATTTGATCTGGACATTTTAGAGACTCCTAAAGTTGCACAAGAAGATGTTGTATGTCAATTTTTGCCTAAAGTCTCAAGTAATAGAAAATTCAGATCAAATATCAGTGTGCATGATATAGTTCTATTTCTTCTGGAAACTCTTTTTATTTACACAATAAATTCAATGACCAAGTAATTGTGGCAATAAAAATAGAAACAATGTATCTAAATACCTAAAAATACTATTTTTCTAAAAACGCTGTTCTGAGAGCTCTACTCATGAAAAGTTATTCAAAATTCTACCTAGTTTTTATTAAATTGTTTTTATAATTTTTGAATTGTATTGCTTGTGAAATTTAATAAGCATTGATTTCTAAAAATTGAATGAATGAGATAACCCAATTTGTTTGAAACAGCTAACTTCTTATTAATATTTTATAGTTAATTGGTAGAGTTTAAATTATTACACTAAGACATAGGAGCCAAGTGTAAGTATTTAATAAAAATACATCTTTTAAAAAAATATATACTGATGAAGAATAAAATAAGGATATAGTAACACTTTATTAATTAATGCTATTCCAGGGTACATGTGATTTAAAATAATGTAGCCAGAAATTGGAATAATATTAGGTGCATTGCAATTTCATTTCAATTAGACTAGTTAAACGTCAAACCAGGCCAGGCCCTGTGGCTCACGCCTGTAATCTCAGCACTTTGGGAGGCCGAGGGGGGCAGATAATGAGGTCAGGAGATCGAGACCAAACTGGCCAACATGGTGAACCCCCATCTCTACTGAGAATACAAAAGTTAGCCAGGCTTCGTGGCATGCACCTGTACTCCCAGCTACTCAGGAGGCTGAGGCAGGAGAATCTCGGGAACCTGGAAGGCAAAGGTTGCAGTGAGCCAAGATCGTGCCACTGCACTCTAGTCGGGCGACAGAGTGAGGCTCTGTCTCAAAAATAAATAAATACATAAAAAGTAAAACCAAAAAAATGTATTCCGTCATGCTGCTAAGCATTATACAGTCTATAAAATAAAATTTGGCCAGTTCAGTTAAGGATGAGAGTAATATCCTAAAACTTGTTCAACAACTTAGCACATTAGTTTATAGCGAAAGTAAAGCAATTATTGTGGCCAGTTGGACAAGTCTCTGCATATATTAAAACAATAATCCTAATATTAACATATTGTGGCCTGTTCACAATGTATTTTGTGTATGAAGTTTGATTAAATTTGACTGGAATAATGATTTACATAAAGTAAACATTTTACAACTAAAGTCAATGTAAGGCCACACTTTTGACCTAAACCATTGAGCTGTTTTATGATTTTATTTTCCTTTTATTGGATACATAATTTATAAATATAACAAATCAGAAAGAATATTTCCTTATTACATATCAATGCTACTTACAATGGTATAAAATTAAAAGAGCTAGCAATGAAGGTGATGCTCTCTTTAGTTTCACCAACACTTTAATTTTTTGAACAAAATATGCTTGTTCAAACTCAAAATCAATATTTTCAGAAACTATTACTAATTAATCAGAATCATAAGATATTTAAGCAGTACTAACAAGAAATTTACTTTCCCTACAGTAGACATAGGTTGACATTATATATGCAAAGTGTCTTTCTATCTTATGTGTATTTTAACTCTGTAACCTCTTTCATCATTGTTTAAGGAAGAAGAAATATATTAGTGCTTTTCTGTTAATTCAATCATATCTGGATATCAGAGTACAATGAATTCCTAATCAGGTAGTGGAGATTATTAAGTGGAGTTTGTAAGGCGCGCACACACACACACACACACTCACACCACTAAATACATTTAGCTAATTCATGCAGTTTTCTTATTTCTCTTGTCAGTGTAATCAAACATCACATCACTTTCTGATATATATCAATCTATATATTAGATATTATTACAACTTAATTTATTTCATACTTAGGTTTATAACAGATAGAAATCAAAGCTCAAATAATAATAATAATAATTATTATGATTATTTTTTTAGATAGAGTCTCTCTCTGTCACCCAAGCTGGAGTGCAGTGGCACCATCTCCTCTCACTGCAAGCTCCACCTCCCAGGTTCACGCCATTCTCCTGCCTCAGCCTCCCGAGTAGCCGGGACTACAGGTGCCTGCCACCACGCCCAGATAATTTTTTGTATTTTTAGTAGAGACAGGGTTTCACCGTGTTAGCCAGGATGGTCTCGATTTCCTGACCTCGTGATCCACCCTCCTTGGCCTCCCAAAGTGCTGGGATTACAGGCGTGAGCCACCGTGCCCGGCCAAAAGCTCGAATAATTCTTTACTTCGACCCAATGAATCACCATTCTACCTCTCTTAAGCTATGTCAGTTTCACTGGGAATTATCATTGTAAACAACGAAATGCTAAACTTGTTTATTTATTTTTATCTAAACACATAAAAGTTTTCTGAATTATTATTTATAGATAGTTTATTTTAGGTAGTACCATAAACAATATCCTGAAAGGGAAGGTCTTAAAAACAAATTAAAGAAATTAAGCAAGAGAAAAGTGAAAGTTGGTGAAACAGAAAAATGCCTTAAAAATATTAGAGAGAAATTCAATTAGTTATTTTTTCTTGGGGCTCGTGGGATAAAATAGACTAATAGAGATCATTATGCTTGCTTTTTCAAGGACAGGAAATACTAGTCAGATAACTCTGTATATGTATTTTTTTAATGTTTTTGCATCAATGTAAAAAACAGCTTCAAATTCCCTTATCCCTCATCATTCCTGGACTTGGCCTCCCATTCATGACTTATGCTTTGGTTAAATAATTTTACAGACCTTAGTTAGGTATCTATTGCTTTCCAGGTTCTGTAGTAAGCATAGACCATGAATGAAAATAGAAATGCGCTTGCTCTCACAGATCTTAGATTTTAGTAGAGAAAACAGGCATTAGTAACATAATCATACATATACATTCACAATTAAAATTGATATCAGTTACCTAAAAATGAAAAAGATTCTGTGAGCTAAAAGAGTAGCAAAAACAAACAAAAAAGTGAACCCAACCTGGGAAACAGGAATGGAGAAGGTAATTTCACTCTGAATAGGTGAACCACACAATCTCATGAAAGATAGAATATAAGCAAAGATTATTTCATGCAAAGGTTATCTCATTAAGAAACAATGAGATACACATTAGGAACAGAAGAAAGCCAAGGTGATGCTAACCAAAATGAGGAAACTGATGAGGGATGAGGATACAGAGTTAAGTAGGACTCATGGGAATGTTACCAGAACCTTGGGGTGTGACTTCAACAGCTGGAAGCCTCTATGGCCATTGGTGCCTTTGCCCAAGGTTTTCTTGTGCCCACTGGGCCCATTCAGCCTGGCAGGCTGTGCTTGGCTCATGTTACTGGCCTGGGTCCCATGCCTGCCAAGGGCAAGTGAAGCAGTGAGAGCTATGTGGGCAAGCACGGAGACCAGCCACTGCACATAGCCGGGCACACTGGCTACGGTGGGGCAGGCAACTCCAGGGGCCGGCATGAGTGCCAGCTCCTTGTGAGGCTGCAGTTGGACCAGGCATCCTGCAAGAGTTTCCACACTGGCACTGGGGAAGGCGGTAACACCTGAAAGCTGGGAGACGCAAGGAACTTCAGTGCCTCAGAAAGGGCCTCACAGCCTAGGTCTGAGCTCCCTGAAGGGCTGCAACTTTTTTCTCTTTCTCTCTTCTCTTCTCTTCTTACCCGTAACCTGGCAAGCAAGGGGAATGCCTCAGTCCTGTTTGTGTTACAGTTCTTTCAGCCTCACCATTCAGTGTGTCCCAAGTTCTTGTCCCATATCCAGAAAGAATGAGGTATGTGGACAAATGGAGGGTGAGTAAGGCGAAGACGAGCTTTATTGAGGGATAGTATAGCTCAGAGGAGACCCACAGTGGGTAGTTCCTCTCCACAGGCAGGTCATCCTGATGAGTGTTCAGCTCTCAGTAGAGAGGGGCACCTGCAGTGGGCAGCTCTTCTCTGTAAGCAGGTTGTCCCTCATTTCTCCACGTCTGACAGAATCCGGGGTTTTTATGGGCTTCAGAGGGGAGGAACTCCATGCTGATTGATTCATGGATGGCCATGGGTGAGGCTGAAAAAAGCACTGTAAGTTTCCATTCTGGTCTGTCAGCCTGGCCCCAGGCTTCAGGCCATCCCTGACTTGAAGGTGAAGCTTCACTAGAGACCTGCCCTTTTCCTCTCAGGAGACTGCCTGCCGCCTGCCGTCATTGCCCAGGCTGTTTGTACTAAAGGACACCTGTAGGCCTGTGCCAAACAGCCCTCAACTCTACTTGGCTTCCATCCAATGCCGTCAGCACCCAAAGTCCAGAAGGGACTGAAGCAGCACTGGAGCTGACGTGTCAGCACTGCTCTGAGCATGCACACCTGACCAGACTGCAAGAGCATCCAGGTTTGGCCTCAACTTTACTCTGAGTTTAGAGTGGGCACTGGATGCAGGAAAAGGCCAGGCAAGGGAAGCAAGCCCTTCTCAGCCTCCTGGGGCAGAAGGGGCCTCTTGGGGCCCTGAGAGTGCAGAGATGCCTGGGTCCAGAGCCACAGCTTGGGTGACTGCTGTGGCGCCTAGGAGGACGCAGTTACTTTGCTTTTGTACTAAAAAGACTGTTAGATATTAAGCTAATGGTGTGACATGATTACATTTGCATTTTTTATTTTTTATTTATTTATTTATTTTTGACAGAGTCTTGCTCTGTCGACCAGGCTAGAGTGCAGTGGCACAATCTTGGCACACTGCAACCTTCGCCTTCTGGGTTCAAGCAATTCTCTTGCCTCAGTCTTCCAAGTAACTGTGAGTACAGGTGTGAGTCACCACGCCCATCTAACTTTTGTATTTTTAGTAGAGACGGGGTTTCACCATGTTGACTAGGCTGGTCTCAAACTCTTGACCTAGTAATACGCCCATCTTGGCCTCCTAAAGTGCTGGAATTACAAGCATGAGCCACTGCTCCCAGCCACATTTGCTAGTTTTTAATAGTAAATTCTGGTTATCAAATGAATAGTAGATTGGAGAGAGTCAGATAGGTTAGGGGCCATTGTAATGATCCATTGAGACATGGTGTTAGCTTAAGCCAGAAGGTAAAGCTGTATGTGAAGTGTGAAATACTCGAATGAGATTTATTAAGTAAAATCCACAGAATTTTGTCATGGATTAGATAGGGAAGTAAGAAAGTAAAAGGTGTCAAGGATATTTTCTAAGTGTCTAGCTTAAGAAATTGGATGGATTTTAGTATCATTCTTTGAGATAGAATACCCTAAATTTACAACATATTATGTGTAATATAGTGCATGCTTGTGTGTGTGTGTGTGTGTGTAGAAAACAACTTCAACTTTTAGACATGGTGAATATGAGGTTATTTTGACATCTCCAAGGGGAGATGTAGAATGGGCAAAAAATATATGAATTTGGAGGGTTGGAGCCATAAATTTGGCAGTATTTAAATATATATGTGTGATATATATATGTAGTATATATATGTTTGTGATATATATGTTATATATGTGTGATAGTATATATAGTATATATGGGATATGATATATAGTATATCTAAGATATATAGGATATTATATATAGTATATATAGTGGATATACTATATATTATGTACAATATAATATGTGATAGTATATATGATATATAGTATATATAGCATATATAGTGGATTATATACAATGAATATATATAATACATGTATAATACTTATTGTGTATACATACACAATATATATACACACACACACAGTGATAACTCTGTCTGTGCATGGAACTGCCTCATCCATTACAGAGAACCACTCATAAAGCGACACAGATGGAATTGGTAGATAGCTATGAGGAAGGCTAGGAGAGAATATTGCCACAGACACCAACAGAAGGTAGTGTTTTAATAAGAAAGGTTTGGTAATCAGTGTCAGACTTTGATAGGTATACAAATCGGGTGAGAATTGAAACATATTGGGTTTGGTATTCTAATCAGGGTTAAATATAGGGAAAATGTTTCAGTGGAGTGTTATCAGCATATGTAATATCATCTGGCTTCACTTAACAATGGATGCTAGAAAGCATGAAGCAAGTAATCACCATTTTAAGACAAAATAATTGTGAAATGTGAGAACTAGATGCCAAATGAAACGTAAAAAACAATGAGGTACATGGAAAAAATTATCATATAATGACTGAGGAGATTTGTTTTCAAAGTAATCTTTTAGAGAATGTAATGTATCAAATCAGAATGTACTGTATCAAAAAGAACAAAATATATAGTAGGCAAAATGCTAAGATTGATCATGGAATCTCACAGAGAGAGGGAGAGGAAAAAACACAGATGGGATGTAGGGAAAAAGGAACATTTGTACACTGTTGGTGGGAATTTGTAAATTGGCACAATCATTATGATAACCAGTATGGTGTTTCCTCAAAAAATTTAAAAAATAGAACTACAATATGATCTAGCAATTCTACTTCTGGGTATACATCCGAAGGAAATGAAATCAATGTCTCAAAGAGATATCTGCACCTCTGTCTCATGTTCACTATACCATTATTCACAATCGTCAAATGTGCTTGTGTGTGTGTGTGTGTATCTGTGTATATGCACACATAATTCAATAATATTCAGCCTTAAAACAAAGAAAATCCAGCCATTTGCAACAACATGGATGAACTTGGGGACATTATGCTAGATGAAAAACAAAATAGAGGAAGACAAATACCGAATGATCTCACCTGTATGTGAAATCTAAAAAAGTTGAATTCATAGAAATAGAGAGGAAAACAGTGGTTGCCAGAGTCTGGGGAGTGAGCAGGGAAAATGAGGAGATGCGGGTCAAAAGGCACAAACATTCAGTTATAAGATGAATAAGTTCTGTAGATCTAATATACAGCCTGGTAACTATAGCTAATAATACTGCATTGTATACTTTACCATTTGCTAAGACAGTAGTATTAAGCATTCTTATCAAACACACACACACACACACACACACACACAGACACCCGCCCACACATAGACATGGTAACTATGAGGGATAAGAAATGTGTTAAAAAATTTGACTGTGGTAATTATTTTACAATGTATACACATATCAAATCATCATGTTGTATGACTTATATACAATTTTGTCAATCATACCTGAATAAAGGTGAGAAAATAAAAAGTAGCGAAAAAGATTTCACAAAAAATCTAATAAAATATTCAAACTACCTCCAGAAAAAAAAGGAAAGCAGTATTTGGAAATTCGTAAGACATGAATATACAAACAGAAACAAACACAAAAGGAAAATAAATGAAAACAAAAAACTGAAAAACCTTATTCGAAATATGACACAAGCTATAAACAACACTGACTGGAAGAATTTATTGAATATACAAAGGAGAATAAATATGAACTTTAGGCCAGAAATATTCCCATTTTTGTGCAAATTGGTCATAACTTTGGAACCACAAAGAAAACAATGTAATCACAGCCTAAATGATTATTTTAGTCTTTCAGCATAGTGTGGTTGTATGATAATACAAATCAATTAATGTTTACAAAGCTTAGAATCTGCATATAAACAAAACATAGAGAAGTGAATAAAGTTTACCTACACTGAAAGAAAGGTAGATCAGAGGCAACATAAGGGGGTAAAAAGGGGTAGGTAAGTTTGAGGAATATGGAAGGGAGCCAAATATCCAATAGCCAAAGCAAGAGAGAATGAGGGAATGATGGTGACATTTGTTAGGACAAAAAAATGAGAGATTTAAGTATAATATCACATTTTCAAATTGTTAAGCATGGGAGAAGTTAAGCAAAACACACCTAAAAATGTAGGACTTTCTGCCCTATCACAATATCTGTTTTCTTGTAAATAAGCTTTTGTTCTGCAAAACTGCACTCTTTAAAAATGACAAGGTAGGACGGGAAAAAACAGGACCATGGCAAGTCAAAATCATCCAACTACCCTGAGCACTAAAAAAAACAATGATCAGTACCTTGGGAAATAACAGAGCCCAGGCTGGAGGCTTCCCCAGGGGGTATTTAAAAATGTACACAAGCAATAGGTTGGAAATACTTGTTTCATGGTCAAAAGGCATGAAGACAGAAGGGGAGTTTGGGATACAAGAAGAGCAACCTGCCATGATTTGAGGAACCAAGAAAATATCTACATATAGATATTCAAAAATAATTTTCTTAAAATAGAGCTGAAAGGGATACTTGATTGTATGGAAGAAAACAGAGTGCCCTTTTCCCTTGAAATTATAGTTCTACTTCTGTTTTATTTCCCCTTTCCTAGGAAAAAAATATAAACAAGTTCTACATTTTTACTAACATAATTTCCCTATTTACCAATATCATGTGAACCAATTGATATTACAGAAAAGCCTTTTTCAGTGGAACAGATTATAATAACTATCAACATTTTGGGAGGAGGTGGAAAAGAGATTTGGGGTATTATATGTCATATAATTTATCATGTATTTCAGCAGTAAGAAAACAGATATTATCTAAAATAGTAAATCAATACATACAATTAATAAACATTATTTAATACATCAAGGGAACTAAACCATGAGGATGAAGCTGGGCATGGTGGCTCATGCCTGTAATCCCAGCACTTTGGGAGGTCGAGGTGGGTGGATCACGAGGTCAAGAGTTTGAGACCAGAGTGATCAACATAGTGAAACTCCGTCTATACTAAAAATACAAAAATTAACCAGGCGTGGTGGCATGCGCCTGTAATCCCAGCTACTCAGGAGGCTGAGGCAGGCGAATTGCTTGAACCTGAGAGGCGGAGGTTGCAGTGAGCCAAGATCATGCCACTGCACTCCAGGCTTGACAACAGAGAAAAAAACAAAACAAAACAGTATTTTTCTCTGGGGAATGGAACTGGGATGTAGACCACTTCATTCAATCATTAGCTCTTTTGTTTTACTTTCTATTTGAGGTATGTTATATGATTTTGATTAAAAATCAATAAAAATAATAATAAATATGAACATTATTTTATCTAACAACAAAGCTTCTAATTCCAAATGGGAAGGATAACTATTTATCTTTGCCCTTGGCCTACCACTTAAACAAACTGATTATTCTAAATATTCAAATTAAAATTTTACTCTGAAGAGGAAGAGTGCTTGGAAATTATCTGTCCCAAACTCTTCTCTAGCTTGCTTTGATCTCTACCCTCCATGAACTTGTATGCAGCAGAGAAGGTGATTTTCATCAGCCTAAAGGGGAAAGCCTTGGCTTACTTATCCCTGACTGTTTTGAAGGAATCTTGAACAAGGTACTTAACATTTTGTTTAAGTTCTGACTGTAGGATCATCATAATGACTTTGCTATATTATTGGAGATATAAAGTTATATATAAATGTAAAGCATCTGTTTATGGTAAGAGTTCAATAAATGGTAATTATCTTCATGTAAATAATTTAAAAATATGCTTTAAGTTCAGAAACTCTAAGCAAATTTGGTTTGCTTTAGGCCTCTTAAAGTGGAAAAATCATACTTAGTAAATATTTTAATGCACAATTTCCCTGTGCAAATAGAGGCTTTAAGATAATTTAACACTCTCGTTTTCTCAAAACAATTGCTCTTTTTGACTTTACATCATGCAATCTAAGTACCTTATGTATTTCATGCTCAGAGTGCTGAGAGATGATGGTTCATTTCCCTTTCCAGTATTATTCACTTTGCAGTAAACAAGTCCGTGTGAGCTAATGTGCCACTTTAATAACTTTTTTCAGCTATTCACTGTTAAGTCAATAAAGGGAGACTGAGTTTGGCTGTACAAAATTTTTTTAACAGCATATAATCTTCTAATTTCTGAATGGTTTCCTTTTCATAATATTGGCCTTAGCTGGAGAAAAGGGAAAAGGGCATGTATTTTGGGAGCATCATACTTCTTCCTGTCCCGCAGTTAATGAGGCACATGAAGCTTTGACTGGGGCTTGATCATGCATACAGAACAGGCAGCCAAAAAGAGGCACATTCTTCTCTCGCAATGAAACCATCTGCAGCCAATCCCAGCAGGTTTTCCTTCAGGGCTGTAAGCAAAAGGCAAGAATACAGATTGTTTCTCATTCTACAACATTTTAGTGCAGCGAAGGCAAAAGGCAAGGGGGAGAACTTAAATAAACATGTACAGATGTCTTTTTCCAGGTTATTTTCCATTTTCCAAATCCTGTCTTTGAGTTCTATATTTAAGAAGAAAAAATTCTCAGATGAAACTAAGTATATTTTCTTACATTAGAGAAACAGGGTCATGTATGAAGAGATGCACATCTGCCGGGTCTTGATTTTAATCATTTATTTGATAGATGTTTCCAGACAAGCAGACTCAGCCATGACCAGATGTAGCATGTCTCTGTTAATAATCTGAGTTAATTGAGTCTCCCTTTTGCCATTTGCCAATTATTTATGGATCCAGATTGAGAGGTTTTTCTTTCTCCTTTTTTTCCCCCTCCCAGACAGTTAGAGACACATGAACCTAGAGGTTACCAGGGATAAGAATGTTATTATGATGTTACTGTAACTGGAAGTAGGTGCCGATGTTTACTTGCTGAGAGCAGTTTAACAAAAAGGAATTCAATAAACTTTCCTTAGAAAGTTTCACAGAAACTGTTGATGACTTTTAAAAGTGTTTTTCCTTCTGATTAAGGAAAATAGAGGGGAGGAAAAGGGAAGGAAATATTAAATGGAATGCATTCACTGCTGAAATATAGATTTTCATTGCTCTAACTGAATGCTTGGTAGAGATTTTCACCACATCTAATAATAATTTTCTCAGTAGGCTGCAAAAAATTAGATTGTGTTTCTCATAATCAAGGCCTATTTATCAAACACACTACTTAAGAATTTCATTGTTGTTGATAACTGGCACATGTTATTTATTTATAAATCTTGCTTAAAAAGATGCATTTTGTTAAAGACATGAAACATTGCAGAGCAAGTGACACAGAGTTTAAGTGATCAGCTGATTATAATCATTCAGCAGTAAAAGAAGCTACTATTGGTGATAACATAGTCTTGAAAAATGTAGTTGACAATTTAATATGAACTACAGACAGAAAAAAAACCAGCATCTTTCAAAAAAACAAAAAACAAAAAGCAAGTTCATCAAACCTAAATGAAACAAATCTCTAAAAGTCAAGAGTATTAGCAGGGAGGTTAGTGTTTTAAACACAAGAAATACCAATGTACTTGAGAATTGTATGCCAGTGTTATTGTTGACAGAATGTTACAAATTTTGAAAAGATAATAGTGTGTCTGAATGATAATCCTAATTAATTTATAAATACTTGAACCACAATCTCCAACTGCTTAAAAAGAGTTTTCTCTTTAGTATAAAATGTTTCCTTTTTGGTGATCCTTTTGAAAGATGAGTTGGTAGTTCTATATGTAGAGATAAGTACTCATTTTAACTTCATAAAAATGATAAAATAAAGAGGCATTTTCAACAGAAAAGGAAAGTAACAGCAAAAAGCATAAAATACTCTAAAATAAGAAACAATGAAATGTACACTGTATTTTTAGTTACCTTTTTCCAAGTCTATCTTCAGAACTGAAGTGTGAGTTTCTTGGGAACAGACATAACTATACCTTATTCATCTTGAATTTCTAGCTCCAAGTACATTGCCTGACACATAGTTGTTGCTTAAAAAATGGTTTATTGGGTAAATCGAATAAATCAGTAGTAAATGTGGGCAATGACAGCCTCAATTATTTTTTCTTCTACACTTGGTAAATGATTAATACATTGGTACAAAAATTTTAGAATTAACTACCCACCTATTCTTAATTCTAACCTGAATTGATAGCTTCTTGAAGAAAATATTCAACTTTAATTTGTGCCCCCAAATAAAATGAAAACAGAAGCTATTGCCCGTACGTTCTTTAAATACAGAGAAAATTCTACTTGGACCGAGACAGAATTCTCACAGAGTATATCATTGATATTTATACATTCAATGTTCTTTTCTATCTTTGGTTTAGACACGTATGAACTCCTTGTTTTAGAGAATTGAACATTATTTCCCTGCCATTTTCTCCCAGTTTCTTCCCTCCCTCCTGGCTCCTTTTTCTTCTTCCTACTTACTTTCCTTTCTTTATTCTTTCCTCCCTCCTTTATGTGTTTAAACATTTAAATAAAGTGGGCATGATTTTTTTTAAAGTAGTGATGTTTTCCAATTCATTATGCAAATATCAATTTAGGTTACAGAAAGAATATACTGTTCATGAGAAAGTAGAAAATTATTTTATTCAAGCTATTGCAATAAGAAGAGCACCCCAGATGCTCAGCTGTCCAAAATATCAGAGTGTATTAGTATGGTGGTTTTGCTTTACTTTTAGAGAGAGAGGAGCAGCAAGTTATAGATGGGGTGATTTTACAGTTGAGACGGTTTTTGTAAATTGGAAGAATCTGAGTCAAGAAATGTTTATCTCTTTGCTGTGGAAATAAACAAAGACCACTTAAATAAGAATAAAGGAAGGCTATTTATTCAAAGATTGCTGTAGGAAGTGAGTGAGCCACTAACCATCATTTGCACTTGGCAGAGACTCAAAGGCAGATAAGGTAGTGGGAAAGCTTTATGATGGAAAAGAGGGAGGACTTCAGGTAGGACATAACTGGAGGCTGTTGGCATGGGGAAGGTGCAGACAGACTAATGAGAAGTGGGACATCCTATGTGATTTGTTAGGGGTATATATTTGACTATGCCTTGTTTGGTCCTAAGTTGGATGTGGGGACAATAGTTAGAGAAATTGTCAGTTACTAATCAAGTCTTGGCTGTGTGGGACTAATTGCTATGAGGGTTTTCCTTTAGATTCTTGACTAGGTGCTAGAGCGAGTCTGACTTCCTTCAAACCTGATTTATAGATTAAAATCGTCTTCGTGGACTAGTTACTATATTGGCTTCCTAGGCTAGTTGTATGCAGATTATTGATCAGATATTCTATTTTGTATGGTGTCTGACCATTGTCTATTTGTTATTCATTTTCTCAATGTCTACCTAGTTTCAGGGTGGAGACAAAAAACAGTTGAGTTAATCATTTATGAGATCAAAAATGGGAATTTAGAGTGTCTATGTCAAGGAAGTCACCTGTGAATCTTATGTGAGATGTAAGGGCAAGGGTGATTCCTTGCAGCAAATCATTTCCCCACAGCACAAAAAGACGGGGACAAACTTTAGAAAATAAAAATTTGGGGGTGGGATTAAGGATTAACCTTCACTGTTTACTGGGGACACTGAACTTAGGTAAAGTTCATCATTGTCAAGTTTAATCTTAGTGTGTTAAGTCAAATAGGATCTAAGAATATTAAGTACTGACATAGAACAAGATGAGTTTAGTCACTCTTGACCATATTTGACAACAAGGAATCTCTGAAAATGGCAAATTAAAAAAAAAACAACCATCAAAATGTGTATGTGGTTATGAGAATAGGGGATGGCATTTTTAGTTCCCTAAGTGCTCTTCCTTGTATGTCAAGTGCATAAGGAAGATAAGACCGTCAATACTTAGATGTATAGTATAAGCCTCAGCAACATGATTTCCAGTGGGAGGTTTCCAGGCCTTAGGGCTGGGGACCAGTCATTGAGACAGCCCAGATAGTGAAACCAAAGAAAGATGTTCTAAGCAAAATTTCCAAAATAAAGAAATCACTACAAACTAGTTTACTCTAAAATTTATATCTGTAGATCAAATCTCACTCTAAAGCTGTTCTGAATTTCTTACCACTAACTTATACTTTTTAGATATTAGGTTTAATATGCTTAGAAATATACTAAAATGTTAGCTTCTCTCTCCTGCCACCCTCCACCCGAAACACAGTTACTCTGAGCATCAGTGTGTTAATACGTAATAATCATCTTGCGTAGTTGCACAGAGTAATGTTAAATAAATACTATTATTTTTACCTTTCATGAGTTTTTCAGCAGTGTAGAAAACTAATTCTGCTTCTAGGGAAACATATGCTTTCCCTCCCGCCCCCCCGCCCCCCCACACACACAGAAGGGAGTCTCACTGATCTCCCCTCATGGCAAACTCCGCCCCCGGGGCTCAAGAGATTCTTCTGCCTCAACCTCCTGAGTAACTGGGACTACAGGCACCCATCACCACACGTGGCTAATTTTTGTATTTTTAGTAGAGGCAGGGTTTCACCATCCTGGCCAGGCTGGCCTCGAACTCCAGACCTTGTGATCCACCTGTCTTGGCCTCCAAAAGTGCTGGGATTATAGGCATGAGCCACCGCGCCCGGCCACGTATGCATTTTTAAGAACAAATCCCTCTAAGAGTTATCCAGTCTGATCCTGTGGAGACTACGCTTTTTCATAGCCATTGAAATATTTTACAACGCCTTAAATTGTAAATAACTGATAGAATTGAAAAATAATGTTTTCTACAAATGTTCAAATAAATTCTGTTAGTTAAAGATTCAGTTGACTCCCTTCACTCACTGTGGAAGCAGCAGGATTTTTTTTTTAATTAAATGCAAAAAAATTCCTGATTTATAAATATCTGTTTTAAGATTTTCTTTTGAACTGGTTGTAACATCTTACTGATTCTCTCATTAATAACGAGTTAAATAAAAATTTTAACACATGTACACTTCATATTTGTATGAGAGAAGTGATTTTAGTTTCTTTGAAATTTTCCTTTAACAGAAGTTTACTTTAAAAAACTTACTCTTAGATATCAAATGAAGCAAATAAAGTCTTAATTTTTAATTAGAAATGTTTCCTTATAATAACTGATGTAATTGACCTTTTTCTAGTCTACTTTAATGTTTCTTTTTATACCTATCTTTAAATATTTTTGCATGATTTTTGAAAGATAAGTTGGTTTTGGTTTGTGGGTGTGTTATGTGGAACTATGGTTTTATTTTTCCCCTAATTTATTAGATGTATTGAGTTTTTAGTCTACTTGGGTAGTTTAAAGTTTTTAATTGCAGAATATTTATTTAATTATCAACATTAGAAATTAACAAATATATTTTAGCTCCTCCAAAATAAAATGAAATATTTAGCATACATTTACTTTCTCTTCTTTTCCCACATTTCTTGGTTTCTGTATATAAAATATAAAATTTTGAAAGTAATTATTCTTAACATTTTATAATGCACAGTTGCTTTCAATATTAATTTCACTTTATTCTATCCAAATTTGGAGAATAATTTATACAATTCCATATTTGACTAATTTCAATGTATACTACCATTTCTTTTATATCATAGTTTATCTTTTCTTTTCTTTTTTTTTTTTTTTTTTTTGATATGGAGTCTTGCTCTGTCTCCCAGGCTGGAGTGCGGTGATACGATCTTGGCTCACTGCAAGCTCCGCCTCCCAGGTTCACGCCATTCTCCTGCCTCAGCCTCCCGAGTAGCTGGGACAGCAAGCGCCCGCTACCACGCGCTGCTAATTATTATTATTATTATTATTATTATTATTATTATTATTATTAAGATGGAGTCTTGCTCTGTCGCCCAGGCTGGAGTGCAGTGGCGTGATCTTGGCTCACTGCAAGCTCCGCCTCCCGGGTTCACGCCATTCTTCTGCCTCAGCCTCCCGAGTAGCTGGGATTACAGGCGCCCGCCACCGCGCCCGGCTAATTTTTTGTATTTTTAGTGGAGACAGGGTTTCACCGTGTTAGCCAGGATGGTCTTGATCTCCTGACTTCGTGATCCACACGCCTCGGCTTCCCAAAGTGCTGGGATTACAGGCGTGAGCCACCGTGCCCAGCCTATCTTTTCTTAAATTCATTATTTGAACACCTTTTTAATAGTCAGAAGGTATATTTAAGTACATTTTCAAGGAACGATACCTGAGTACCATACTTGTCTAAGTTATATTAAACTAGATTTGAGAGTCTGGATACACAAAGGGACAATGGCCAAACCATATACGACTATAACACTTTGACCTACAACCTCTACAGCAACTAGTCCAGAAAGTCAACACAAAATTACTGCAGAATCTGCCCATAATAGATTAAACTTGGCCAAAAACTTCCAACTTTCCTATTCTCTTCCCATCTGTAATTCCAACTATAGAATGCCAAATACGCTTCCTAAACACATCACATAAGATGCCATAATTTTACTTAACCTTACCTATAGCCTTCCCTTTAACTCAAGCATCCTGGAAACCTTCCCCCTAACTGCCTCCAAGGAGACTGGCTTGGGTTTTTATTAATGCAAAGGTGGGATCAAGGTGAAAATTCTCACATGAGGGCAGAGCTTTTGTGCTTTAAGTATCTTGCTAGTCCCCAAGAAGGGAACATACAGCCTTCGTACTAAATTGAATTAAATTAAATTACCCAAAGGTGAGGAGGAATGGAAAGAAGGAGAAGTGAGGCTTAAAAAATGAGGCTTTCAAGGTTGTCAGCAGTCAAACATCATAACATGCAGTCAGACTCTTTATTATATAGAGAAAGTAACAATGGAAAGTAATAATAAAAATGACCATAGAAAGTAACAATAAAAATGTAGAAAGTAACAATAGAAAGTAACAAGAGAAATGTCTGTAGAAAATAACGATAGAAATAACAATAGAAAGTCTCAGAAATAAATAGAGGAAATAAAGTACAGCTAAGTTGAAATTTTAGAACTGAAATAATAGCTAAAATTTAAAACTGAACAAATGGGCTCCAGAACAGAGTGAAGAGAATGGAAAAATCAGTTAACTAGAAGACAAAATATTTAAAATTACTGAATCTGAACAAAAGGGAGAAAAATAGACCAGAATAAATGCACAGAGCTTTAAGGGTCTCTAGGACCAAAACAAAAAATTGATCATTCATGTCATTGGAGGTCTAGGAGAGCAGAAAGAGGATAACATTTTAAAAATGCTCAAGGAAATAATAGATAAACTTTTCTAAAACACCTAAACCTATAGATTTAAAAACTTGTGCAAATCCCAAACAGTGACTCAAAGAAAGATACATTATAGTCAAACTTTTGAAAACTAAAGACCAGGAAAAAAATCTTGAAATCAGGCCAGGGAGGTGGTTGGGGGTGCGCAGGACAGAAAAGATACCTTACTGGTGGGAAAAAAGAACAATTTGAATAGCAGAAGATTTCTCATTAGAAACCATAAAGGCCAGAAGGAAGTAGCACAACATGTTTTCAAATGCTGAAAGAGAAAAAAGATCAATCCACCTGGGCAGTTATTCAGAGTATTGTGCTAAGTAAAAGCCTCATTCTGAAAAAAACTTACCATGGTTTATTATTCAATTTGTATACTATTTTTAAATGACTACATTATAGAAACTGAGAACAGATTAGTGGTTGCCAGGGCTTGAGGATAAAGATGAGTGGGTGGTTATAAAGATGCAACATGAGGAATACTTAGTGTGATAAAAATGTTCTGTGTTAAACGGGTACAAGAAAAAACAGGAGAATGAATAAGACCTACTATTTGATTTCACAACAGAGTAACTATAGTGAATAATAACTTACTTGTACATTTTAAAATAAGAATAAAGAAGTGTAATTGGATTTTTTGTAACACAAAGGATAAATACTTGAAGAGACAGATACCACATTTTCCATAATGTGGTATTTCACATTGCATGCCTGTATCAAAAAACTCATCTACCCCATAAATATATACACCTACTATGTATACACAAAAATTAAAAATGAAAAAATGAAAAAAATTTGTCTTGACTGTATCAATGTTGATATGCTGGTTGTGACATTATACTATAGTTTTGCAATACATTACAACTGAGATAAACTGAGTAAAAGGTACATGAGATGTCCCTGTACTAGTCTTACAATTGCGTAACTTGAATTAAATTTTGTAATTAAACAAATGAAACATAACTAGAGCCTTGCTTGCATCTATTTTATCCTGAGTTATTTTCAACACTGGATACAGATTAGAAGCCCAACGTACAAAAAAATACTAATAGTTGGCTGGGTTCCATCTCAGATCAATTAAATCATAATCTGTGAAACTGTGTCATGAACAGGTTTTTTGTTTTGTTGGTGTTTTACTTTTTAGCATAGATAATCTCAAATATAACAGTATAATAAAAAGAACTTCCCATATGCACATCACCCAGCTTCAAAAGCAACTAATATTTTGTCTTTGTTTTATTTATATCATCTGTACTATCTTATTTTTTTCTTTATTTTCTCTGTATTCCTTTTTAACTTTTTAAAAGTTAAAGTTGGGTTATTTCAAAGAATCCAATTTAAAATTGGATAATTTTAACTATACGTTCTTTTCTCTTTTATTGGGTTATTTTAAACAGTAAACATATTTTCATTTCACTCATGAATACTTAAGTATCAATTTCTGATAAATGCAATGTTTTTAATATAATCCTCATTCTGTTATAACACATAAATTTAACAATAATCTCATGATATAAAACATCCATCATCAAACACCCAATTCACACTCTAATGTTTTCATTTTATCAAAGATGTCTTTTCATAAAAATCCACATTTCTTTCTTTCCCTTTCTTCCTTCCTTCCTTCTTTCCTTCCTTCCTTCCTTCCTTCCTTGCTTCCTTGCTTCCTTTTTCTTTCTTTCTTTTTTTTTTTTTTTTTTTTTTTTGAGGCAGAGTCTCACAGTGTTGCCTTGGCTGCGGTACAGTGGCACAATCTCAGCCTACTGCAACCTCCACCTCCCAGGTTAAAGGGATTCTTGTGACTCAGCCTCCCAAGTATATTTCATTTTTTAACAATCACTTTAATCACCTTAATTCTCAGGTCAATATCATGATGGACTTTTCTCTTAAACTTTTAACCAGATTGTTGTTTGAATCATGGAACAAAGTGAGTTCATACATTGTAATTAATATATTATTTAAAGACTGTAAATTCTCCCACAAACTCAATTTTCTTCTAATATTGTTCTTAAAACATCATTTTGCATATTTTATAGCATTTTCAAGTCTGGATTTTGTGTATTACATTCTAGTGTTGCCATTTAACATGTGTGTCTGTCTCTTATATTTCCTATAAACTGGATATACAGGCTTGATAAGAATAACACTGGGCTTTTTTTTTTTTTTTTTTTTTTTTGGCTGAACTTCTTCAGTAGTACTCTTGTACATTTCTCTTCAGTGTCACAAAATGTATAGTTGTCTCTCCTTTCACGACCTATGGAAAGAAAAATAAAAGTTGATTCCCCCTATTCCCATTATTTTTAAAAGCTTGAATAATGGTAATATTTTATTATTCCTTCTTCATTTATTAGTTCGTAAATATCTATGAAGAAACTTTTTTAAATCACTAGTTGGTAACTAAAGGAATAGTAATTTTAATTTTATATACTATTTTCCAAAACAATGAGAATTGGTTTCCTGAAATTACCCTATGAGGGTTTTTTTTTCTCTTGTTTTGATGGTTTTATTTAAATGAAAATAAAATGTGCACATGATGTGTCTACTGATTTTTTTCTCTACACAGTCTGGCATTGGGATTGGTGACTCTGATGGCCAGCTGCACTCTGAGCTGCTCTTTCTGTGATGGCTTTGTGGTTCTTGGAGGAAACATTGTAAGCAACCTCAGCAGATTAAGATTTATTGCACATCAGAGGCATTTCCAGCTCCTTGGCTTTGTGGACCGGGAACTTCTGGAAGCCACTGGGCAGCATGTGTTTTGTTTTCTGCTGCTTCCATATTTAGGGCATCTAGATCCAGCCCTTGAACCTTCTACAAACCGTGTTGTCAATACTTCTGGGTTATCACCAGGTACGCTTATTTTTGACATATCGTCTGACTGGCACCAGATGAACTTCTTGGTCCTCTCTTTTTGACGATCTTGTGCAGGGTCTGAGTGCAGCCATGGTGCCAATTAGGAGATGGCTGCCACCTCTCTAGGCAGTGCTGAGATTTTCTTTTCTTTTCTTTTCTTTTTAACATTTATTTGAAGTTCAGGGGTACATGTGCAGGTCTGGTACATAGGTAAACTTGTGTTGTGGGGGTTTCTTGTAAAGATTATTTCATCACCCAGGTATTAAGCCTAATACCCATTAGTTATTTTTCCTTATCCTGTCTCTCCTCCTGCTCTCCACCCTCCTATGTGCCCCAGTGTGTGTTGTTCCCCTCCCTTTGTCCATGTGTTCTCATCATTAGCTCCCACTTATAAGTGACAACGTGCAATATTTTATTTTCAGTTCCTTCCTTAGTGTGCTGAGGATAAGGACTCCAGCTCCTTCCACGTCCCTGCAAAGGACATGATCTTGTTATTTTTCATGGCTGCATAATATTCCATGTTGTACATGTACCACAGTTTCTTTATCCTTATATGTTTGTTTTGGAGTGCTAGTATGACTTCATGGATTTAAACATTTTATGTTTTTGAAACCATTACTTGTTCTCCAGATTTATGTTTAAATGTTTTCAACTTTGGCCTGTGATAAGCTATTCAATTTGGTTCCTGCATCCTTTTGACTGGACCCTTGTAAACGTCTATACATCTTATTTTAGATATGAAAGGACGTTCCAGGACAGTTTTGTACACTTCATGCTCATATCTAACATCTAAAAATTCTTGGTTTCTTTAGTGAGTAATGATATTTAAATGCTACAATATGGACTCTAGCAGTACTTATTGCTTTTGGGATGGTCAATGTTTCTAGAACTCTTTAATGCTAGAAATATATATTATGTTTTAAAATATGTTAAAAGTTCAAGTGTAAAATTAAATTTAAATTCAGAACCATAGGTGTAATCAGTATTTTTTTCTTTTCACACTACATAGACTCCAACATTATTACTTTTTGCTAGCTCAGAAAAATAATTCCACAACACTACTAACAATGTAATACTGAAATTAGTTTAGACAACTCTGCTCCCATTTTTTGGGCAATCACAACAAAGACCCAAGTAAAATTATTGTATTTTAAAGTTACTTGAAGTAGTTTCCTTATTTGAGTCATTCTGTCAACTCAATATATTTGTTTAACTTTTCTTTTATAAAGAGGTTACTTTTGGGCCGGGCATGGTGGCTCACACCTGTCATCCCAGCACTTTGGGAGGCTGAGGCGGGTGGATCAATTTAGGTCAGGAGTTTGAGACCAGCCTGGTCAATGTAGCAAAACCCCATCTCTACTAAAAATACAAAAATTAGCCAGGCATGGTGGCACATGCCTGTAATCCCAGCTACTCAGGAGGCTGGGCTCAAAAACTGCTTGGACCCAGGAGGCAGAGGTTGCAATGAGCTGAGACTGCACCACTGCCCTTCAGCCTGGGGAACAGAGTAAGACTCTGTCTCAAAAAAAAATAAAAAAAAGAGAGAGATCACTTGGTTACTTTTATAAAATTTAATTAAACGAAAATCTTTGCAAAAATAATATAAAGTTTTTAAGACAAATTTATATAATATAGCACATTCAAAAACTTTAAGTTATGGTAAAGACTTTTTATATTCACATTAAAATTTTCAAATGAATTTCTATGCAAATGGCTGTATAGATAATAAATATTAAGTGAAATGCAACAATAAACTGCTATCACCTCACTGATGACCCTTTTAAAGAACATATAATGCTCTTCAATGGGTCTTTTAAATGTGTGAAGTGGTTATTGTCACAATCCTTTCAAACCCACACTAATTCAATGAGGCAACTGATTTGTTTTATGCGACCACCAGAGCAGGCGCCAGAGAAAAGGCAAGTAGGCAAGGTAAAAAGAAACTTTATTAGCTAGCCAATTCGAAGGAAGAAAGGGCGAGGTTCACTGGTCTCCGGTGGTGGAGTACGAGGAAGTCGCTCCCCCGTTATTGGGCGAGGTTCCTAGGTCCGCATATGAGGAGGTGCTGAGGAAGTTCACGCTACGTGCCTGCTGGGAGCGGCTTTTCTGTCTAAGGCTTGGGAGTGGGAGGGCAATAGGCGGGACACGGGTGTGCCGGGGGCGTTCTGTAGGTGTGGCCAGGTAAGTTTCGGTTTCCTCCATCTGACGCCATGTTGCACCTGCGCAGTTGGTCTGTATTTTTCCTGGGTGTGGGCTGCATTTTCCCGCGTGCGGGTAAGTTGGTGATGAAGAACCCGGAAATGCGCCATCTTAGTCATCTTTGTCCTCTCCCCGCGTCCAGACAGCAACTTTATGCTTTACCAGGAAATTTCATTATTAGTTGCTGGCTAATATCTCCTCTTTATTTGATTATATCAAGGTTTAAATATCTATTTCCAATGCAACAGAATTTTCCATTGATACATTAGAACTTTGTGTTTGCTACTTCTCCCTTGTGAGTACTAGACTATTTTAAGCAAAAGTATAATTCTTTTTTTCTAGTAAAAAAAAAAAAAAATGTTCTCTTGAGTACATATGGACACAAAAAAGGGAACAACAGCCACTGAGGCCTATTTGAGGGTAGTGGGAAGGAGGAGGAGGATGGAAAATCTACTATGCGATGGGTAGCATATCTGGGTGGCATAATAATCTGTAGGCAAACCTCTGTGATGTGCCATTTACCTATATAACAAACCTGCACAGGTAGCCTTGAACCTAAAGTTTTTTGAAGTTGTCCTTTTTTAAAAAGAATATTTGTTTTGGATTTCTTGGGGCTATGTATCCTGGAAAAATCATACTGGATTATCATTTAAATTTTTTTTAAAAAAGATCAATGTTTCAAAGTTCTAAGTAGTTTCAATTTACTTTTGAAATTGGAAACTTTTAAAAGTTGAATCTAGTTTTGGGGGGTGTATAAAAAAATGCAGATGCAGTGCTGGGACGGGGCTTCCCTTTCTCCAGAGTTTTCCAATTTTCATCCTTGTACTACACTGTAATACTTAGCCATAATGTTAATTGAAAGGTAAGCAGCCTTAAAGACTCAAAATGTATTAAACTATAAATTGTGGGTGAAAAGTATGGAGTATTTTGTTCTACCTTCCACATTTAGGCAAAAATAAATTGAAATCAAGAATATAAATAATTTAATATCTCATGAGACAATTGCTTATTAGATTTAATAGAAAAATAACTGTCATGGTGGGACAGAAGGTCCAGAATTTCCAAAAATCTAGAAAATATCTAGGTTGTCTAGTCAACATGATTTAAAATGTTCTTCTAGACTAAGTCAATCTATTGGCAAATTAGAGATGAAGACTTAAATTAAGAACCAAAAAGTTAGATTGTAGTACTTGTAGTACTTGTAATAATCACATTTGTTAAATAATAAGAAACAACCCCATGGAACATATCACAATATTACTTTACTATGCATCATTCATTATCAGTATATTTGCATAAAAGCAAATTCTATCAAGTCTTAGTTTGTAAGTCCTTATTCAACGACACATGTTTTTCTATCCAAATCTATAAGGCTATAAAGCTGAATACCAGAGTCTTTAGGAAAAATTCACATAATATGAATAATTTTCTAAATAAATAAATATTGTATGTATAAATAATTTCTAGAAATAAAACTTTTGCTTTGATATGGTATGGCCTGGCTTGGTATCCTCACTCAAATCTCATCTTGAATTGTAATCCCAACATGTTGGGGGAGGGACCTCATGGGAGGTGATTAGACCATGGGGGCAGTCCCCCCATGCTGTTCTCATGATATTGAGTTCTTATGAGATCTGATGGTTTTACAAGGGGCTTTTCCCCCTTGGCTTGGCACTTTTCTCTCCTGCCACCTTATGAAGAAGGATGTGTTTGCCTCCCCTTCTGCCATCATTGTAAGTTTCCTGAGGTCTCCCCAGCCATGTGGAATTGTGCACCAATTAAACATCTTTCCTTTATAAATTACCGTCTTGGGTATTTCTTCATAGCAGGATGAGAACAAACTAATACATGCGTGTTTACTTACAGGATCATAAAACATCCAAAGCTGATGACTTGCAGCCATTAAAGTTTTTAAACATAATTCCTTATTCTATTCAGTAAATGAAATATAGATAAAATAGTTATTTTATAGTAAAACATAATATCACACTAAAAAAAAAGAATTTATTTGATATGTTTATTTGTATAAAGCCAAAAGTGATCCAATTTTGTCACAAAGGCTGCAATGTAAAATTACTCTCTGTAAGATAATGATACAAAACAAACATCTGAATTCTATAATTTCTTTTTAAATTATTTTTGTAATTTGGAAACATAAGCTGGAATTATTATTTATTCAAATCTACATATTTATTTTTAAATAGGCTTTTAGATACTGAGAGACATAGATATCTTTTAGCTTACAAAAAAAAAAAATTGATACTATAGACTAAGAACATGACCTTAATCAAGAAGTTTCACCACATGGTTCTCTGAAGAAGTCTGGATACTGAGGGATGACACGATCCCTGGGTTCAGCCTGTTCACCATCTCAAAGGGATCGGAGTTGGCATTTAGCTGAATGTGGAGCAAGAATAGACAGACTGCTATGCTGCTCTTCTGTTCAACAGCCTCATCACAAAGGACAGGTTCAACTTGGTGCAGGGTTTTGTGCTTGTCAGAATAGAATCCTACAAAAACATAGACAAATGTCATCATGAAAGCAGATATAGAACCTGTAACCTTCATAGAAAGGGCTTTGGAAAAAAATAAGTCACAGGTTACTGCCTTTTGACATCTCCCCACAAATTGGCCATGAAAGCTGTTTCCATGGTGATTTTACATCGAGCCATGACCTCTAATTCTCTCAGCTTTCCAGATTCATCTTTCCATTTACTGTAACCTTCAAGATATGTTTTATTATGCATAATGCAATATTTGGTTGACAAGGTTTTATTAAACTCATTTTGATTATCCAAGTTTAAAAAATGGGGGCTAAAAATAGCATAGTTGATTTCAGTGTTAAAAAAAAAAGACTAAAGAAATTCACCAATGATTGAGGCTTAGCTCATTCAAAATTGCTGTGAGACCTTGAAAATGTCATGTCACCTATCTGAAAGCAGGCTCCTGTTTCATTAACCATACCATTTTTGTTTGTCTATAACATCTGTAGCAAGTCTTCTAAGCCAAACATCATAAAATGTTATAATATGAATAATTTCTTTTTACCATTACATGTTACATAAATGTCTGTTGATTTATTCCTTTGAATAATGGCAACTCACATTCTGAAATATTTGATAATGATAGTTGTCAAATAAATAGCAATTTTGACACTTGAATTAGAACAATGAAATAGGCCATAACACAGAAGAATACATTCATTGACTTAAAACCCATCATCATGTATTAATATGTCTGAGAAAGTTAAAAGCTAATCAAATGCAATTTTAATATCAAAGAATGTGCCTGATGTCAAAGCTAAAATAATAACACAGTGAATAAAATAATCAAAAAGAAAATAAAACAACAATTAGATACTGCAAAATAGCACAGTTTCTGACAATGCAGAAATGATGACCTAGTCTAATCACTGTATTAAACCCAGAATAATACAGTTCAGAAAGTCATTTTATAGGGTTTTGCAGAGTAGATATTTGCATATTGTATTTGAAATTGAAGCATAGAATTAAACTCTATTAGTTCATTTACCCTCACTTGTTCTGATAAAATGTTTCCTTACAAACCACTTCACTCCATTAATTATACATTTTCTGCAGCAATATTTGAGATCATCACAGAATTTTCACTGAAGCTGAAAATTCCAATGAGAGAATTCTTTGGATATCATTGGATAAAAGGAGGACACTGGAATGTGACAATGCAGCATGATTGTAAATCTTCTACTTTGCATTAGAAGGTGTTTTAAACCATGTCTATAAATTTCTTTCTTTAACTATTGTCTTGCAAGCTAGGAAATGTTGGTATCTGAGAGTAAGTCTTGTTATTCACCGAAATTTATTAAATTAGGCAAGTCAGTTTATTTCCACAGAAAGTGATGATTTTGAAAATGTGCTGGTGTTGGCTTGTGTCACCTCAAAATAGAGTAGATGATTCCACACTAATAACTTGGCAGAAGACAAATTTCTTTTCTACTATCTTTTCTTGAGCTTGACATTTAGTGCACTTTAGAAAATCCAAATTGGCTAATTCTTTGTTTTGGTTCTTCTCGCTTTCATTTTGCAAGCTGGTATAGAATGGCGGTGCTACTGAAACTTTAATGTGCATACTATCAACAGTGGATCTTCTTGAAGGGCAGATATTTCTGATTCAGTATATCGGTGGTGGGAATTTGAACTTCTCTGCATTTCCATCAATTTCCCAGGTGATGCCAAAGCTGCTGGACTGTGGATCATACTTTGAATAGCAAGGATTGAGAGGCGGAAACCTACTGGAAGCAGCATCTCTTACTGCTCCACTCCATTCACCTGGCTGGGGACACAGAAAAATAGCGGTGGTTGTTGAAAGAGTAAACCAGCTTGGCAAAATGTGTAGTTATTTTAGATCGTAGGCAGGAAAAAGCCACTAAAGATTTTCACTGGAAAAGAGGAATATTAACTTTTCTAGCTTTCAGAAAAGTGAACATAAAATGAATTTTGAGCCAGACATCATAAACAGTAAAAGCAATAGTAATAATACATGTGTATTGTGTGAATAGAGGGCACAGATGATTACTACGCCAGGATTGCTGCATTCTGATCCCCTGTCTACTGACAGTGGAAGTATGTAGTCTTTTCCAGCAAGCACTTTGAATTTCAGGAAAGCACACAAAACAAACAAACAAACAAGCAAAAGAGGTAATAAAAAGATCCAACAGCCTTGTGGAAATCATTGCTACTTTTCTCTGTACTAATAATTGTTAAATCAGTTTGCAATACAAAGGAAAATTTTTCCTCAAAGTCTATGCAAAGGTAATTCAACTCAGACATCACAGGCAAAAAAACAGAATGGGAAATGTAAAAAGTTTACCAGGTGTAATTGAATGAAGGACAAGTTTCCTAATCTCTTGTTTACTGTGTTGGAGATATATTTAGGAGAATTTCCTAGTCTGCTTTATAACTTCCTCTTTGGCCACTATCTTGACCTGGAATCACTGCAAAAAGAATATTAGAGCACAGTAATATTGTCCACAGCAAATCGTCTAGCTGTTCTCATGTCCTCCAGCATGCACCTAGCTTTGTAACTCATTTCGTTTGGAAATGAAAAAAAAAAAAAAAAAAAAAAAACCAGAATATTGCTACTTCCTGAGTTACATTTAGGGCATGATGTTGTTACTAAATTTACCTTCTTTCACAGTAACATAACCTATGCAATGAGATTTTTTGAGAAGTAATTTTATTTTAAATAAGCTTTAGGATAGAGGCATTTAATCTTGGAAGATATAATTTGCTGTCTTTCAGACATGCTACAGTTGGCGGAAGAGATTACTTTTGTCATGCTGATAAGAAACATGCCATGTGATGTACTATATCATATGAAGTGTTGTTATTGTATGACATAGACATCAAATAACACCTTCCCTCTAACCATCCCATTGTGTATGGACTGTCAGGTTGAATTAATGAACAATAGCATCATATAGGTTTCAAACAGACCTTTCAAAAATTGTGAGCATTCATATTACATATTTTTCTCAAAGAAGCTGTTTCTTATGTATTTTATGTTAAATTTGAAAAATATATATGCTTTGTGTGGATTCACTTTATAATGTACTTTTTTCTGAAATTGTTTAATATTTACTTTTCAAGTTTTAGAATTGCAGTAAAATCCTATTGTAATTGCCAATGTTAGTGTTTCTCTGGTTGTGGTTTTTAAAAAATGTAAACCAAAAAATCATTAGGACATCTAGTTATATAGCTCTTAAGCTCATTCAACAAATGATTTTATTTGAATTTAGAAATAAAATATGAGCTATTTTCTTGTATTTCATTGTCACAAAGACAACAAAAACACCTGTCAGTGGGTATTCATATTACCATAACAAATAAGTATGCCATACTAAATTCAAACTGTACATGATACAAGCCTGCCATCTACTGACTACTCAGGAAATAGAAACCTACTTAGAAGAAATGGATGAAACACTTCACAATTAATATTTAAATTTAAATTGGATAAAGTAATATTCTATATTTGACCAGTTTTCAGCTCATAATGATAAAAACACCTTAGCCCAATAGTCTTAGAAGTAGATTAGTATCCTAGTAATTAGCTATTTAAAGACAATGTAAGTAACACATTCAAATACCAATATAGTCAATTTTTCTAATCATTAGCATTGCATTGAATCATTCTTGAGAAAAGGTGACTTCTAATGAGAATAAATAATTTGAAGTTTCTTAACTATATCATAACCTGCCATGTTAAAAAGTAGTAATAGAGATTATAAAATGTTAAGTTTATATAAATCCAATGCTTACTCAGTGATGAAAAAACCTAAATAACAAAATGTTGCATAGTGGACAAAACATATGTAATCACTAGCATTTACAATGATAAAGCTTTCCTTTTACAAAGAATGAAGGTAAATTTTTTTGAAAAATTACAGGACGTGTGCATGTTATGAGTCTGTTTGAATAAAATATTTTTGATATCACTTTAAAAATCAGAAAAGACATACCATATATGTCTATGTCAATGCTCATTTCTGTATATTTAAACATGCACAGAAAATAATATTTTGATTAAAAATGGTGGTTATCATTAGGATAGAAGAAGGATGGGGACATTCTTATATTAAGGCCTTGTTTAGGAGTAAAAACATATTAAAATAAAATAAAATAAAAGTCATATAGTCAACCATGTTCTACTTTACTTCCCTTTGTGTCATCAAATTCAGTACATAGTTATATTTTATTCAATATTTAAATATTCATTTTTCTCGTCAAGCATTTTTATTTGAAATGGAATTGTGATAAACAGTTATAGGAACGTGACTTTCAGGATTTTAGTTTAGTTTTGTTTTTTAAATGACAATCAAAATTGATAATGTATCTTTAGAAGTATATATGAATGCAAACAGCAAGTGGTACAGAAAAAAATTTTCATTAAAAATTTAAGATAAATTTTAAATTGATCAAACAAGCCCAAAATACAAAATCAACAAAATGTCAACCTTTAATAATATCTTGGTCATTATCTGTTGTTTAAGTACTTCAACACAGTCCTAGGTGATGAAAATTGGAGAATTTTAAGAATTTTAATTTTTATCATCTTTTCATGTTGATAATAAATGAGTGGGAATTGGGCCATGATTTAAAATAGAAAATTAAAAGATTTGTAACATTTATTAACTAGCTCTCAGTACCCGAATTATGTAAGAAGTATAAATGCAGTCTTTATGTATAACAAAAAAAGTCATATTTTTAGTCTACATATGATCATTTTGTGTGTTCACAGTTTCATGTAATGATAACATTTTTAATTAGCATTGCAAATGAGTAATGTCAATACATACAAATATTTCATGATATTAAACTACCATCCAATATAACAAAAAATAGATTATCAATATTTGAACAGGAAAAATCAGAAACTTTTTTTTATCCTTAACAATATTGTTAATTTCTTATTTAAAAAGCTCCTATAACTCACTTACCTTACATAGAATGCATTACTAGGCCTTTGGAGAACAAAAACGAAATAGACTAATATAGAGAAAAAAATTGCTGTAAATACCATGGCAGTTTGTAACTTGTAAAACTTTCATAATAAACATAATGCTAAAGATAAATCTGTCTGTATCTTGTGGAGTTAATTAACAGTTGATTTAGAGTAGCAATAAATGTATACTTGCTATTACGATTCTTAAGAGCATTCTTTAGGGAATAAGTATGAAATGTAAGTTAAAAGATTTCACTGAAAACAGCTAACTTGACTGCTTTTCAGCTTAAGAGTTGGAAACTCTTAATGATAATACATTAACAACATAGGAAAACACCTAAGACAAAATAGGACCTAATGTTCTCTAAGTTCACCAAATGCCATGTGATAGAGATATGCAGTATATAATATGTCATGAGATACAGATCAGAAACAGAAGTGGGTAAACTGACAAGTTTAACTGATTACACCAACTGAAAAGACAAAGAATGTATTTGTTGCTGAAACATGCTGGAGTGAAGAGCTATAGTTTTATTTTAAATCGAGTTACAATAACAAATAATACTAGTCAAATGTCAATTCCGTAGCAACTAAGAGTCCTAGATTTCTACCAAGTAAATTCAAATCAGGAATGAGGAGTACTCTATTTCCACAACCTATTTTTCCTACTAGTCTAACAAGGCAATGCTTTTTAAAAGTCAGATGTACTGAACAAACATAAGGGAAAATAATCACATTTTCAAAGCTACTTTGGAGAATAGAAAATTGCTAACTTCATGGACAAGAAAACTTTCATGGATATTTTAAATACACATGTTTAGCACAAACAAGAATGAATTTTGTGCAAATTTAGTACCAATTAAAACAGAAGTCAGAATTGACTGTGGTGTGGTGTACATTCCTTAAACTTATACTTTATTTGGTGATAACGATATTACTCTAATGATGATTATGCAGGTAATGTATATAATGCCCTTAGCATGGTGCTCAGTAAATGTATTCCCACTCAGTAATATTAACAGCTTTTCCTTAAGCTTCAAGGGTTGTAATTCTAGGAGTCAATTGCCTTTTTATAATCCAATATAAAAGTATGTGTCTGGGCACGGTGGCTCACTCCTGTAATCCCAGCACTTTGGGAGGCCAAGGCGGGTGGATCACCTGAGGTTCAAGACTAGCCTGATCAACGTGGAGAAACCCCATCTCTACTAAAAAAAAAAATTAATCCAGCATGGTGGTGCATGCTTGTAATTCTAACTACTTGGGAGGCTGAGGCAGGAGACTCTCTTGAACCCAGGAGGCAGAGGTTGGGTTGAGCAGAGATTGCACAACTGCACTCCAGCCTGAGTGACAAAGTGACACTCTATCTAAAAAAAAAAAAAAAACAAAAAAACAAAATTAGCCAGGCATAGTGGCACCTGCTTGTAATCCTAGCTACTTGGGAGACTAAGGCAGGAGAATCGCTTTAACCCAGGAGGCGGAGGTTGCGGTGAGTCGAGATCACGCCATTGCATTCCAGCCTGGGCAACAAGAGTGAAACTCCAACTCAAAAGAAAAGTATGCAGCAACTTGGTATCTCAGAGAAAAGTGGCTAATATGAAAAACACCATTAGTAGTAGTAGTAGTGTTACAGATTTAAGGTTAAGCTAATAAATTTTTAACTGCAGGACAGATTACTGGATGGAAATTAGATAATATATTCACAGCAGCCATATGATTTTGTAAAATGTACACATAAATATAATTTTTGTACTATTTTGCTTATATTGTCTCCACTCTCAAAATTACATAAGCTTCAAGTCTCACAAACCAAAATCTACTTCTGGGTAAAATGTCGACAAAAGTCTTGTTGAACCACTAATGTTTTTTCTTTTCAGATAAAATCATAGATTCCTGGATTTCAAATTAGATTTAAAGAAACATGTATGTAAATTATATGACTAAATCTCTTAAAATATCTTACACAGTATAGTTGCACTGCTCATAAAATTGTACAGGACAAAAATTGATAATTGTAAACAAAATCTCTATCCTTTTTTTTTCTTTTCTTTTCTTTTGAGACGGAATTTCACTCTTGTCACCCAGACTGGAGTGCAATGGCGTGATCTCGGCTCACCACAACCTCTGCCTCCTGGGTTCAAGCGATTCTCCTGCCTCAGCCTCCCCAGTAGCTGGGATTATAGACACGTGCCATCATGCCCAGCTAATTTTTGTATTTTTAGTAGATACAGGATTTCGCCACATTGGCCAGGCTGGTCTTGAACTCCTGACTTCAGGTGACCCACCCACCTCAGCCTCCCAAAGTGCTGGGATTACAGACATGAACCACCATACCCAGCCACGAAATCTTTATTCTTTTTTCAAGGACCTTTATTCTTTTTTCGAGGCTTGATGATCTGCCACCATTGATTATTGAAAAATATATACAATTCTATGAAAATATCATCCCACTTATTTCTGCCATTTTAATAACCTAATTTGACATACTGCGGTTAAATGTTTATAAGCAAATGTTAAAGAATACCATTGGTTCTATATGGTAGTATTATAATTATAACATATGCTATGAGAGTGCAGTATAGAAATTTGTGGCTCAAAATGTATTTATTACAAGTATGCATTGTGAGCATTTTTATTTGTTTTTATAGTTAATATATTGATTAACTAAGCATATTCACTTAATGTATTCATTCATTAATAATTTATTGAATGTGTACTTTGTTTGCAATTCCATACGAGAAAATGCAGGAAAAATTATCAACTTTTAAGTGGCCCACAATTTAGTTTCAGAGGTAAAGCAGGAGTGATTCTACAATGAAATATAATCATTTTCTATATTCTCAAGAAGAAGCAAAATAGAACATCCATGATGAAAGAGCTGTGTGCTAAATGTTCAAAAAGCATTAAAACCTCAAACTTTATTCTAATGATCTTTTTTCAACTCTTAGAATATGCAATAAATATTTAAAGCTGATGAAAATTAAAAACAGCCAGATGCCTTATTATTCTATTTTAATTTTGTTTTTCAGTAGAACTGAGGGCTTTGACTGGAATGATTATTTCCTTTTATCTAGTGTTTTAGTAAACATGAATGGATAGAAAAGATATAGGAAAGTATTTATAACTAGTTCTGAGAACCAAAGATACAATGCAGATATTAACAAACAGTAGCTGATATAGTTTGGATATTTGCCCCTGCCCAAATCTCATGTTGAATGGTAGTCTCCAATGCTGGAGGTGGGACCTGGTGGGAGGAGTTTGGGTCATTGAGGCAGATTCCTCATAGTTTGGTGTTGTCTTCACAATAGTGAGTTGTCACGAGATCATGTCATTTAAAAGTCTGTGGCACCTCAGGGGCCAGGAGCAATGGCTCATGCCTGTAATCCCAACACTTTGAGAGGCTGGTGGATCACTTGAAGTCAGGAGTTCGGGTCTAACTTGGCTAATGTGATGAAATCCCATTTCTACTAAAAATACAAAAAAATAGCCAGATGTGGTGGCATGCACCTGTAATCCCAGTTATTCAGGAGGCTGAAGAAAGAGAAATGGTTGAACCTGGGAGGCAAAGGTTACAGTGAACTGAGATTGCACCACTGCACTCCAGTTTGGGTGACAGAGTGAGACTCCAAGAAGAAGAAGAGGAAGAAGAAGATGGAGGAGGAGGAGGAGAAGGAGGAGGAGGAGGAGAAGGAGGAAGAAGGTGGTCTGTGACACCTCAGCCTCCCATTCTTTCTCTTGCTTCTGCTCTGGCCAGTGGTGTGCCTGCTCCCCTTCACCTTCCACCATAATTGTAGGTTTCCTGAGGCCTCCCCAGAAGCTGAGCAGATGCCAGCACTGTGCTTCCTGTAAATCCTGCAGAACTGTGAGGGAGTTACACCTTCTTTCTTTGTAAATTACCC
Organism: Macaca nemestrina; assembly: GCF_043159975.1. Taxonomy (NCBI): domain Eukaryota; kingdom Metazoa; phylum Chordata; class Mammalia; order Primates; family Cercopithecidae; genus Macaca; species Macaca nemestrina. Next base: position 52,423,131 of record NC_092140.1, read on the forward strand.
AGTCTCAGATATTTGTTTATAGCATTATAGAATTTAAAAAGGATATCATATGAAACAAACTTCTCTTTTCCCAGCTTTCATCCTAATGCTTATACACTCATGGCTACAGGATGGCCATCTCACCTCCAGTCTCATGTCTCCATTCCAGACTGCAAGAAGAAAGGAAGGGCTACAAGCCTTTTCATTGCAAGCTTTGACTTTTTTAAAAGCATAAATGTGTGCTTACAATTCAATGGCCAGAACTATTTTTGCAAGTTACATCTAGATGGAAAAGAACAGTCTAATACAGTAGCTTAGATGAAGAAGGCATTTATCTTTATCATTCAACAGTAAGTCTGTAGATGGGCAGTCCAGGTCTGGTGTAACTATTCAAGGATATCATAATGGAACAAACTTCTATTTTCCAACTTTCATCCTAATGCTTATACACTTGTGGCTGCAGGATGGCCATCTCACCTCCAGCCTCATGTCTCCATTGCAGACTGCAGGAAGAAAGGAAGGGTTACAAGCCTTTTTATTGCAAGCCTTTGACTTTTTATTTAAAAGCATAAATGTGTGCTTACAATTCAATGGCCAGAACTATTTTTGCAAGTTACATCTAGATGGAAAATGGACAGGAGAAAGGTGTTTAACTTTTCATACTCCACAGTAGAAGAAAAGAAGGTAGAAGTCATTGAGTTGAGTGATAAATGAGCCAAATTAGAGTGTATTTCACAATGAATATGCTCAAAGTGAATTGAAGAACAATATGGCTTTTATTTTTTTCAAAACATTTATAAAGCTTTTCAATATATCATCTAAAAAGCTACTACATTAAAAAGGTATTTGTGCTGGCATATGTAACCTCTTCTCACATGTTTATTTCCTAATCATCTTGACTTTGTATTTATTGTCTGATTGCTTTTTCATGCTCCTTTTCAGATGGAAATCTCAACGCAAGTCATAATAGCTTTAAAATAATTTGAGCTTTTTGGTTACAATTTGTTTTTATAATGCTTTGATGCTTGTATGTGGTATTTACTGAAAATGGATGAATAAAGTCATTGTAATATGGAGAGGACTCCAGAAACAAATCCAAATTACAGATAACATTTAACTTGTACAAACTTTATGGCAGACATTGTTTTATAGCATTGCTGATATACACTCATTTAATCCTTATAACAAGTCTCTGAAGGAGTAACCTTTGTTTTTTCCATTTTGTAGTTAAGGAAAATAAGGCACAAGGAAGTTTAAGTAAATTTCCTAAAACCATATAGTAATTGGTAGACTGACTTAAACTGAGGAAGTACGCCCTCAGAATTAATGCTGTTAGTCACTCTACATGTCTTCCTTTTAGTAACATTAAATCCAATATTTTTTACAAAACAGAAAATATTATTCTTAATTCCTTATTAATTGCTTTTATCTGAGAGGTATGAATAACAGTTTTATTTAGATGTTGTCCTGGTCTCTTTGGGCGGCTACAACAAAATACCATATACTGGGTAGCTTAATAACAACAGTTTTTTTTTTTTTTTTTTTTTTTTGAGACGGAGTTTCACTCTGTCACCTAGACTGGAGTGCAATGGCATAATCTCAGCTCACTGTAACCTCCGCTTCCTGGGTTCGAGCAATCCTCCTGCCTTAGCCTCCTAAGTAGCTGGGATTACAGGCATCTGCCAACACGCCCGGCTAATTTTTGTAATGTTAGTAGAGATGGGGTTTAACTATCTTGGTCAGGCTGATCTTGAACTCCTGACCTCAGGTGATGAACTTGCCTCGGCCTCTTAAAGTGCTGAGAAGATTACAGGTGTGAGCCACCACACTCGGCTAACAACAGAAATTTATATCTCACAGTTTTGGCAGCTGTGAGGTCCTACATTAAGGAATCACAAATTTATCTTTTCATGGATGGCTGTCTTCTCACTTTAACCTCACATGGTAGAAGGAGTGAATGACCTTCCTCAGGCCTCTCTTGTAAGGGCATTAATCTCATTCTTGAGGACTCCACCTTTATGACATAATCACCTCCTAAAGGTATCACCTCTTAATACCATCGCCTTGGGAATTGGGATTTCAACATATGAATTTGGGGAGGACACAAACATTCAGAGCATAGCAGATGCATATCATATTTATAGAAAAAAGATTTGCAAAAATTCATCTAAATGTCTGAAATTTAGGAAAACGTTTTACTCCTATTGTCTGCTTAAATATTTACTGGCTACATATATATCCCATATTTATGATATTCATAATTTATGAATAAATAAATGTGTTTTTTTGTCAATGGGGAACAAGAGCAAGCAAGTTGTATGTATCTTGTTATTCTGCTAATCTCTTTGTGAAACTTTAATAAACTGCAGTGGAACCAATGTATGGTAAATTTAATATAATGGAAGAGAATAAAACATCTGCCACAAAAATATCCATCACTAGTTCCATATTCTCAATGGCTTCTGCAAGCTGGTAATAAGCAGATATAAATGATTTGACTCTGCCAATTTCTAGTTGTGCAGCCAGTGTAAAATACAGGGATTATAAAATGTTCCTCTGTCACGTATTTTGGCCGTGATTAGAGTATCTAGTGAAATATGGGATTTTATTCTTAGCACTTTAAGTTAATAACAATAACTGTAAAACTAATATTGTTCTTTCCAGTAATTGCCATCATCCATCATACTGCCGAGGAATGTAGGAACAAATATGTGCCACTTTGTTTCAGTACAGGCTCCCGGGTAAAACTACAATGTTATTACTGAGTCTTTTCTACTTAAAACATTATTCAAGGAGATTATATAGTAATGAAATCATATATTTAAAGAGGAGCACAAAACTAAAAGTGTAATAATAGTGTTATGTTTTACAGCAATCTTGCCACCTACACCAGGCCCTGGTATTCTGAGGGCATCAAGTTGTTGTAAATATAGCCAAACTCCTGGCAAGATAGTAGGTAATGATAAGGTTTTATCCAAATTATAGGTTTTTAAAGTAATCATTTTCAAAACAAAAATGGAGAATGTGAAATAGACTGTTTTTTCCCAGCACTCTTGTTCCTTAAGCAAAGAGATTTTTTAAATCTTCAAGAAATTATCTTATTAGAGTCCAAAACGACAGTATTACTGCATCATTTTTCTACTTTTTTTAAATGGCCAGGTAGAATCATAAGTAAAATTAAAATTAAACAAACAAAAGTATGCTTCTTTTTCCTGGATTAATATTTATATTTGTAGTAAATATCTAAGTGAAACTTTTTTCTTTTTTTTATTATCTTTTCTTATTGTTCTTATTGTTCTTTCTTTCCTTCTTTCCCTCCCTCCCTCCCTCCCTCCCTCCCTCCCTCCCTCCCTCCCTCCCTCCCTTCTTCCTTCCTTCCTTCCTTCCTTCCTTCCTTCCTTCCTTCCTTCCTTCCTTCCTTCCTTCCTTTTCTTTTCTTTTCTTTTCTTTTTCTTTTCTTTTCTTTTATGGGGGGTCAAGAGCTTCCCCACCTCCCACCGCTAGGCCATCACATTAGTAACAGGTGAGTTACTATTAATGTGCACTTTAAATATAGCTCACCAGTTATACCAAATGCCAACTCCAATATTCGTTTGAATTTTTCTAAATATCTTGGATGTTAAGTCTCATTTCACAATTACTTAAAGGTGAAAGGGCAGGTTGCTATGGAAAAGCCATTAAAGTTTGTTAGAAAACACCACTTGACTATGTTCAAGCACAGGGGAAATTCACATACGGAGAGGGATAATGAAACTCATAGTCAATGAATTTGCATCAGGATTGACCTCAGAAAACAGTGGGACAAGGAATAGGAAAGTGGGGAACTCATGGAATTTTTTTTTTTTTTTTTTTTGAGACAGAGTCTTGCTCTGTTGCCAAGGCTGGAATGCAGAGGCACCATCTCTGCTCACTGCAACCTCCACCTCCTGGGTGCAAGAGATTCTCCTGCCTCCAGCCTCCCGAGTAGCTGGGACTACAGGTCCCCGCCTCCACGCCCAGCTAACTTTTGTATTTTTAGTAGAGACCAGGTTTCGTCATGTTAGCTAGGCTGGTTTCAAACTCCTGAACTCAGGTGATCCACCCGTCTCGGCCTCAGAAAATGCTGGGATTACAGGCGTGAGCCACTGCTCCCAGCCGGATTCTTTTTTTTTTTCTTTCTTTCTTCTAGGCTTCTTGGTGCATCTGTTTGTTTATTTTCTTCTATTTTTGCAAACTGGTCTGTGCCTCTCAGTTCCACATGGTGAGAAACAGCTTCTGATAGTGCTGAGCTTCATAATTCCTCCCAAAAAGGAGCTAAGCAAATCCTAACTTCTTGAAGAAGAAACTGGTAGGGCCAGCATGGGATGTAGTCCCACCTCTGGAAAGGCCAGTCTTAGCTAGATTATTCATACTGAGTGTCCCAGTCTGTCTCGAAGATTCATCCTTTGAACTGAAATACTCAGTGGCTTTCTGTCACTGCAACTTTAGATTTTGTGGATTTTAATCTCTTGGATCCCAGAAGCAAAGTGCCCTCATTGAACTGCAAGCTGTAGCTGCCACGCAGTTACTTTGTGCTCTCTATATTAAGAGACCAATAGACAAGAAATGATTCGCCATCTGGAAGGAGCAATCAAAATGGGGTTGTTATTATGTAATGCCTGCAAGGAAAAATGCATCGGGCACCCAAAAAATCACTGGGACATATCTTAGCACTTTCTTGCCCAAATTTGGAAACAAATGTAGCAATCACAATAAAAGCAGGCCATGATGAACAGAGGTCCAGATGTCACAGGGATGGACATCTTTGTCACCTACCAGATGAGCCACGTAAACCAGCAGAGGTGATAAGTAAAGGTAAGGGGAATAAAACATGGATTGTAGAGGACTAAGATGATGAGGATCAATGGCACTGAGACCAGCTGCTGCTGCAGCAGGAGTTAGAGTTTTTCATATTAGCTTTTCTGTCATAAAAGTTTGCACAGACAAAGGTTACAACAAAAATCCTAAAGCTATTTTCTGATGAAATAAAATTATGTCAGAAATCAAATGATGCAAGGAGTGAACTATAGTGGATGTTATGGGTACACCATCTCGGTCTTTGTATTTTAGAACTAAAGCACTAATTCCTCAGCTGTCAGGAATATAACTTGCTGTTGGATCACAACTGAGTCCCTCACAGGAATTGTTCTTGGCCTAAGACGCTGCTGTGTTCAGTGTCGTGGGCCCTTTGGTGGGCAGCTTCCTACCAAGGGTTGGTTTATCTAAAGAAGTACAACAGGCGTCCCTCTTGCCTTCATTGTATCTGAGGAGCTCCCTGGGTTATCAACTGCTGCTGAGAACAATTGTTTGAAACTGCTTTGCAGCTTCACTTCTCCCTCCATCCTGTGTTACTTTTTCCATTTCCTCACACAAAGCATTGCTTCTCAGAACATTCTACATTAAACTTTTGCACACAAATGTTTATCTCAATAACAGTTTCCAGAATCCTTGATATACTAGAATAATGCTGTGAGAATAAAGCAGGAAAACATAATATCTAAAGCTTCTAAAGTCAAACTATATGTTTCCAAATTCCAATTCCTTTCATGTTACATAAAATTGGTCTAGTTATTTCATCTTTCTTTTATCATTTTCTCTAGTATAAAATAAAGGTAAAAATAAGTTTTGATTAAAGAAAATAGATGATTATAAAAAACAGAGCAACTGCAAAAAAAGCAACAAATAAAATCATTTTTATTATTATAATATTGTTTTATGGAACTCACATCTAAAACCACATTGGATGGGGGAAAGAGCCTTTTTCAAAAAAAGAATGAGGAAATTAAAAAATGTGTGCAGTAATCTTGCCAATGCTTTTCTACATTATATGCCTGCATTTTTATAAAATTCATATTATATAAATATACGAATATATGTATATGTATAACCAAATTCTAGATTTTTCTTATAATAGCTTAATCACATTTCTAATGTGTGAAACTAAAGTGAAAAATACAGTGAGAAAAGTGTATAATATATATCATAATGTATACATTCATTAAAAGGTGTTAGTGTATGTATTACATTGTTTGATGATACATCCACCCTTTCATCTCTTTAAAACATGATTCATGTGTCTTTTAGAAAGAATAATAGCATGATAAAGAAATTTACTAAGAATATGTGCATCTAAAATTTAATAGAGCCATGTTAATGTTAAATAAGCTTTAAAATGTCGGGCGCGGTGGCTCACGCCTGTAATCCCAGCACTTTGGGAGGCTGAGGCAGGTGGATCACAAGCTCAGGAGTTTGAGACCAGCCTAGACAACATGGTGAAATCCTGTCTCTAATTAAAAAATACAAAAATTAGCCAGGCATGGTGGCATGTGCCTGTAATCCCAGCTACTCGAGAGGCTGAGGAGGGAGAATTGCTTGAACCCAGGAGGTGGAAATTGCAGTGAACCGAGATTGCTCCACTGCACTCCAGCCTGGGTGACAGAGCAAGACTCAGTCTCAGTAAATAAATAAATAAATAAATAAATAAATAAATAAATAAATAAGCTTTGAAAGAAAATAAAGCAAGGGAGCTTTCCAAAGTGAGTTATGGAACATCAAATTATTTACTAAATAAGTGATAAAATCGGAGGCACAAGCTTCTAAAACCAAATAGCATGAATCATCCTATTTATTTGCTAATTTGATATATGTGAACACATATTTGGGCGACAATATAAAAAGCACTGTGCCCCAGCAAACTTTCCCCAACTCATGAGAGTGGATTGTGTGTCTCTTTCCAACTCTTCATCGGACATCTTCATGTAATCTGAACTCAGCCGTGTTAAATGTCGATAACACAGACCATCGGAAAAAAGCTAGAATGAGGGAGCCCCCAGTCCACTGCTGGTTGGAGGGCATAGAGTCGAAGAATTTAGAAAGAAGCATTTATAAAGACAAAATATATAAACCAAAAAGGTAAAGAGTGTTTATTCCATAAAAATGGAATTACACACCAACAGTTAATCTAAGAGGAATAGCTGGAGATTTGTATTTTTACTCTAGGGAGTTTTCACTTTATGTTAGGGCAAACTTCACAAAAGAGCAAAATTCTTAAGAGGTCAGGACTACCCAAAATGGCATCTTGTCAATAAAATTTCTCAGGGCAAAGTACACCACATGCAGAGTCAGCATGCCAAACTACCCTATCAGAATATATTTTTGGATTTTTTTTGGTTTACCTATCTAATATTAAATTCACTATAGTCATATGTTTTGCTATGCACTAGATATAAAAACCTAGGGTCTCTTTCCTCAAGAAGCTTATAGTCTATTCATAAAACAGAGATTAAATACATAAATAAATCAATATGAAACTAGACATTTAGAGAATTTGTATTAAGATCATGAAAATGTGCCATGATAGAAAATGACTAAGGCAAATATAATTAGAAAAGATGTTTGGAGAAAACCTCTCTGAGATGATGATATTTAAACTGAGATTTGGAGGATAAAATGAAGCAGGCCTTGTGAAGATCCACAGAAAATGCACCCCTGGCAGATGGACAAGAATGAAAGGGCACTAAGTAGGACTGTCCTTGTCTTGTTTTATGAACTCTGAGCAGGCCATTTGGGCTGCAGCAAAGTCTGTAACTCGAATGCTTATTAGAGCCAGTCAGGTTAGGTACATGAGTTAAATAGAACAATGTCAGTGTCTTTAGTTGTATTTTTTTCAACCAGATACACTTCGTTTGCATGTTAATGAAATCTTAATTGTATTATTCCCACAGGGACACTCTGTGATTGCATATAAAACACATAGGAATATGTTTTACTATCAGAAAGAAATATGCTCTGTCCTAATTTTTTGATACACACTGGTCCTTTGGGTCTATGTTTTGTTTTCTCCTTCAACTTGGGAATACCAAAAACAGCAGGGCAAGCTCAATGATAAATCACAAATGACAGTGGATCTCAGTATTAAGGTAACAAGATAGTGAGAGGTCTCTGGTGAATTGAGAATGCACATTTCACATAAAGATTAGAGTTTCTGTCCAACCCAAGTGATGGAAAGAGGATCCAGATTAGGTTGAAATGATGATTTTTTTAAAGAAGTACTTAGATCTAGATATTGACATATAATCTCTACATATTTCAATATTGGCAAATAGTTTTGCAAAACACAAACACACAGGGATTACTATCAAGACTATATAATACTCCTTTCCATTGTCAAGAACTGTGAAGGGCCTAAGATTTTACCCTACCTGCAATCTAACAAGTTATTCTTCAATAGTTTCATCAATGCTGCAAAAAGATGTGAGACTCCTGTGTCAGAAAAAAAAAGGACAGTTTATTACTCACATAATAGTGGTGACCAGGTTATCAGCATTTGTGTTGATTCTTCAAGACTCATTCCCCACTGACCAATGCACAGCCAGCTGACACCTGCATATGTAGTGGATTGCATTACAGAAAAGGAAGAACCTGTTATTTTAGAATAATTTTATAATTATTTTTATGGTGGCAAAACACATCTGCCATTTTGATCTGGGTTATACGTCATCTTTGTCTTCCAAGGCTGTAAACAAACTCTTAGCTCTGAAGGAATACTAACTCTGTCTTCCAAAGTTACTCACTATATAAACTTATACTTGAGAAAACTAACTAGAACAATGGACGGTTGTTGTGTCTGTTTGCAAGATGTGTGGAAATATGAGAGATATTGAAAATTGCCTCTCAGCATCTATAGGCCTCAAAATATCCACTTCTGCCCTAAAGCCTAATGAGTGAGGAAGGAGACTCAATTAAAATTATGTTTCTCGAGATAGGCAAGAGCCAGACTGTAAAAGGACTTATACACAAAAGTCCCTTTATATTAAGTTTAATGGATATCCATCATTGAACATTGAGAAGAATAATGTGAGTCACTTTACATTTTCAAAAGCTCATTAAGGTAGTCAGATGGGGAATGGACTTTGCTGGACCAGACTGATAGAGGTGGACCACTTAGAAAAGGAAACTAAAGATGTCTAGACATGATATGGTGACCTGGCTAGAGTGCTGTAAGAGCAGATGGAGGAAACTAGATTGATTGATAATATCATCTTATGATAACACTAGAGATTGGATCTGTAGTCTTGACTGACAAGTAGGAAGCTAAATGGAAAGAAATAATTAAAGGAGTCTCACAGGTTATTTGACAGAGGAAGCAAGTGATGGAATATGGGTAAAAACAACAGTTAATTTTGTTTTATATTTCAGATATTTACTAAAAATTCACAGACAATCAAATTAGGTAGTTAAATATATAATTTGGAGACTCAGACAAGTGTTTTATATTATACATACTATGTTGGAAGCAGTTGGCAAATAGATGACATTTAAATGATGAGTATGAATGGAACCACATATGGATGGCATAATAAAAAATATAAACAACCAAAAGATGGATTTTTGAAGAAAACTACATGTTTAGAAGCTTTTTGGGGATTTAAAAGTGAAAGAGATTTCTTTCTTTCTTTCTTTCTTTCTTTCTTTCTTTCTTTCTTTCTTTCTTTCTTTCTTTCTTTCTTTCTTTCTTTCTCTTTCTTTTTCTCTTTCTTTCTTTCTTTCTTTCTTTCTTTCTTTCTTTCTTTCTTTCTTTCTTTCTTTCTTTCTTTCTCTCTCTCTCTCTTTCCTTCCTTCCTTCCTTCCTTCCTTCCTTCCTTCCTTCCTTCCTTCCTTCCTTCCTTCCTTCCTTCCTTCCTTCCTTTCTTTTTCTTTCTTTCTTTCTTTTTCTTTTTTAAGTTCTTGCTCTGTCACCCAGGCTGGAGTGCAGTGGTGTGATCATCGTTTGCTGCAAACTCTCAAACTCCTGGGCTCAAGTGAATGGTTCCTTTGAGAAGGAGATGTAAATAATGTTTTAGAAATAAGTGCAATGCAAGTCATTTAAATGTGATCCATAGCATCTGTGGAGAAACTGTCTTTCACTGAGGGTGAAACACTTTTTCCACTTTCACAGAAGAAGAGAAAATAAAAATAGGTTCAGAGGCAAATATGTTAAACATTTCAGCTAAAAAAAGATGAAGGGAGCTGTGTCTCACAGCTTTTATTTTCTCAATTACATGAGAGTTAAACTCATCAGCAGACAGCAAAGTATGGCAGGTTTGAGGAAAGAGGAAAAGGTAGAAGACGATAAGTGTAGAGAGTGAGCAGATGATCTTTGCTAAGTGCCCACATGATGTTCATAAATTCATGAATTCATAAATTCACATTAACATTCTCATTGCAGGATGTGGAATTTTCTCGAGGAATAAGCAATTCCATTAGTAAAACATACAGAAAATAAATGTTTGGTTTTACCAGTGGTTAGAGTACCAGACAAATATATCTGAAGGCCAAATGGACAAGGGAATTAAAGACATTTTCAAGAGAGGGATTATAATAATGAACCATAGAATCTACACTGGATAAAGAAGAAAGCAAACATGGGACTGTCCAAATAAAAATGTAAGGTTGGGGTGAATGTATTTTTTTCCCCATGAGAGTGAAAAGTTGTTTCTATGAGGCTACTTTAGGAGGAAAGATGAATAGATGAAGAGTAATGGTTTGAACTGGATGCATGAATTTGTGATTTTTAGAAATTCTACTGTTTCTGGTGTTAAAGTAAGTTAAAATGGAAACCAGGTCGGAAGAATATCTGAACAGACAAAGCCACTTACGCCTCATAAGTAACAATAACCTTGCTAGATCTGCAAACAGAAGCAAAACTTAAGCTATGTTTTCTAAACGCCTATAGAAAGAAAAATGAAACTTAAGGCTAACCAATAGAAGCTGCTAGCCAACTTAAAGTTACTTAATTGTGGACTTTTCAGCAGGAAAGGTCAAAGAAGGCAACTGAATAACTATAACCAACCAATTTTTTTGTCTGTTTGTATTACTTCTGTGTTTACTCTATAAAAGCATTCACCTTGTGCTCCCTCAATGGAGCCCCCAAACCACTTCTGTTTTGGAGAGGACCAATACATGAATCACTGATTTCGCAAATAAACTCTTTAAAAATCTTACCTGCCTCAGTTTTCCTTTTAATACTGGTCATAGTAGTTTTTAAAGAGTTTGTGGCAAAAGTAAAAGGAAGGAAATGTACATTGATGATCAAAGAACAGAGAAACGCAGACTTCTCCATGTGTGTATATTATGCTTACTGAGAACAATTAGAAGTGTTGAAGGAGAAGGAGTGCTGTAAATCAGATAATAAGATCCACAATGAAAAGAGCAATAACCCTGACTGCTGCATAATAAAAATCATCAGGGGTACTTGGCGATTATTATTTTGCAGTTTCTAGACACTATTCCAGGAGGCTCTGAAAATGTAGACTTAGGTAGGGCTTTGAATTCTGTGTGTTTGCCAGTTATCTCCAAATATTTCTGTCATCAAACAGTTTGAGATACATTAGGTTAGGACAAAGAAGTTACAGCAAAATGGTTTGTATCTAGGATGAGACTATTATAAGTTTTCTGATCTCAGAATGGGAGATGAAGGCTTAGTAGTGCAGAAATATAAGGTGGAGTGGGAGTGAGATATGAAGCATGCATCAATAAAAATGAACTCAAAACTTCAAACAAGCAGCCAGCAAATTAGTGTTGGGCATTTACCTACATGTCTGATTGTAGACATGATTCTTTGGTGTTCTTCAGCTGGTCCTCCACCTCTTCCTCAAAAAGAATAACTGAATACTATATTATAAAAGGTACTACACTAAGGCTTAAATGCTTAATGAGATTTCCAAACTATAAATGTATTTAGAAGTATAATTTTACAATTCCACTTATATACTGTTTACTAATGCTAAAATAAATAAATGGGAATGTTTTCTGTCTCTTCAAAGATCATGGTATATAGTTTTTTCTACCAGATGTACAAAGAAGAGCTCGTGTCATTCCTGCTGAAACTACTCCAAAAAAAATGAGGAGACGGGACTCCTCCCTAACTCATTCTATAAGTCCAGCATCATCCTGATACCAAAACCTGGCAGAGAAACAGAAAGAAAAGACAGAGAAATCTTCAGGCCAGTTTCTTTGATGAACAGCGATGCAAAAATCCTCAACAATCTGCTGGCAAACTGAACCAGTGGCAAATCAAAAAGCTTATCCTCCAAAATTAAGTAGGCTCTATCCCTAAGAGGCAAGGTTGGTTCAACATACACAAATCAATAAATGTCATTTATCACATAAACAGAAATAAGGACAGAAAACACATGATTACTTCAATTGATGAAGAAAAGGCTTTTGATACAATTCAACACTCCTTCATGCTACAAATTCAATAAACTAGGTATTGAAGGAACATGCCTCAAAATAGTAAGTCATCTATGACAAACCCACAGCCAACATCATACTGAATAGGCAAATGCTGGAAGTATTCCCCTTGAAAACCATCACAAGACAAGGATACCCTCTCTCACCGTATCTATTCAGTATAGTGTTGGAAGCCCTTGCCAGAGCAATCACGTAAGAGAAAGAAATAAAGGGTATGCAAATACAAAGACAGAAAGTCAAACTATCCCTGTTTGCAGTTGACATGATTATATATCTAGAGAGATCCATAGTCTCCACCCAAAAGCTTTTTAAGCTGATAAACAACTTCAGCAAGTCTCAGGATTCAAAATCAATGTGCAAAAATTACTAGCATTTCTGTACATCAACAAGAGTCAAACTGAGAGCCAAATCAGAAACATACTCCCATTCACAATTGCCACAAAAATAATAAAATACTGAGGAATACAGCTAGCTAGGGAAGTAAAAGAGCTCTACCAGGAACACTACAAAATATTGCTCAAAGAAATCAGAAATGACACAAACAAATAGAAAAACAGTCCATACTCATAGATAAGAAGAATCAATATCATTAAATGGACATACTGCCCAAAGCAATTTATAGATTCAATTCTATTCCTATTAAACTGCTATTGAGATTCTTCATAGAACCAGAAAATACTATTTTAAAATTTTTATGGAACCAAAAAAGAGCCTGAATAGCCAAGGTTATCCTAATCAGAAAGAACAAAGCTGGAGGCGTCACTCTGCTCAACTTCAAACTATAGTACAGGGCCACAGTAACCAAAACAGCATGATACTGGTACAAAAACAGACACATAGACCAAAGTAACTGGGATTACAGACAGGCCACCAGGCTCTGCTAATTTTTGTAATTTTTTTGGAGAGACAGGATTTCACCATGTTTCCCAGGCTGATCTCAAACTCTTGAGCTCAAGTCATTCACCCTCCTCAGCCTCCCAAAGTGCTGGGATTACAGGCGTAAGCCATTGTGCCCAGCCTTTATTCAGTCTCACTTAAAAGTTTAGTTCTCAAACTTCATTACCCATAAGAATAATACAGAGAACTTATTAACATATCAGATTACTAAACACCATTCCAAACTTCTGATTCAGTTAATGAGGGAACACTGTGACTATTAAATGTAAACAAATATAAAAACGATGAGCTGCTGGGCGCGGTGGCTCAGGCCTGTAATCCCAGCACTTTGGGAGGCCGAGGCGGGCGGATCACGAGGTCAGGAGATCGAGACCATCCTGGCTAACATGGTGAAACCCCGTTTCTACTAAAAACGCAAAAAATTAGCTGGGCGTGGTGGCGCACACCTGTAGTCCCAGCTATTTGGGAGGCTGAGGCAGGAGAATGGCGTGAACCTGGGAGGCGGAGCTTGCAGTGAGCCGAGATGGCGCCACTGCACTCCAGCCTGGGCGACTGAGCGAGACTCTGTCTCAATAAAAACAAAAAACAAAACAAAACAAAAAAAACTGATGAGCTATCTAGATGCTTTTATTCCAACAACCACCTTCTCTGTGTAAGTATGCTTGGGGTGGATTAATTCAAATTTGAAGTTCTTGTGCCAGATTTTGTGCTTCCAAGGTATGAACAGTGAAAACAATTTATGCAAGTGAAAATAGGCTCTGAAGTGCCAGGGCCTAATTAATGAGTGATTAATGACCATTAATCAAAATTTAAACAATAAAACTAGAAAAAAAATGAAATATCTAAACCTTACCATATCTAGTTATAAAATTTCCTTAGAAAAACTTAACTTTAAGACTCAGTAATATGTTGTGTCTTTTTATTTGGTTTGTTTTGATTTTCTACTTTGATTTGAAATATTCATGCAAGTACATGTCAATTTTGGACCTTTTGTGCAGAAAATATCTAAAAACTCTTTGGGCTTGTCAGGAGAGCAACATTGCTGAATAATTCTAGTAGGCCTGATTCTGTTAAATCTCTGAATAGCCATGTATTTACTCATGACAAAACATTTTGTGAGAAAACAAAATATCTTATAAAAGACAATTGTACTGATGGTGTCCTAATATAGAATATTAATATAAATAAAAATTCACCATATTTTTAGCATCTTTTAATTTGTATAGCTTTAATTTTTTTCAAGTTAACAATAATACAATTTTTTACACATATGATCTAATTTTGGTTTTACATTCACAGTCGTATTATTCAGTTACTATATTTTATGGAATATATGTGAAAAGTCCACTTTAGAGAATTGCATTATTTGCAGATAGTTTTAGATCAAGTTAATTTGGTTTAATTAAAAAGATCAAAACAAATGAATTCACCTCTACATAGATATGACAAGCTTTTCTTAAGGCATTTTAATATTTTAGTATGTGTTCAAACTCTAAATATAATTAGTCTGCATTGTGTGTCCTATTTCCTTCGGTTTACATTGAAAGATAATTAAATAATATATTATGAACAAAGAATTTTCAAATAGTCTGCCATACTGCTATCAAGGTTTCTAGACTTTTCATATCAAGTGCATATCTATAATCTTTGTACTATGGATGCAAAATGCACCTACCAAGTACAGCATAGAAAATTCACAAGTAGAATGCAGTATTACCACCAAGGTATTCTCTTATGATGGAATGTTCAACAAGTGTAATGTAATAAACCAGGTAAAATATCTCTAGACCATTCACTAACCTGGTTCCAGACCTCTGAAAATTTGGTAACAACTGAAATATCCCTAAGCCATTCTTTACTGCTATTTCTCATTCAGATAAATTTTGTTGTTATATGAAACAATATAGCAGTTATTGCTGCTGCTGTCCACATGGGCCTAGATTGTGGAAATTCATCATTTGAAATACTGTGTTACAACTTAATATAAAGTATGGCTGGTGGAACTCAACTATTTTATTCAATAAATTTTATAATTTGTAGTCAGACTGAATAAACATCTATATTAATTGCTATATTATATTTACTCAAGTCTTAGTGAATAGTGTACTGTAAACTTTAGATATGCTATAGTAATGTCCATGGTACTTGTTTTTCCTCATAATGTAAAGAATATTTCCTAATGTTTTATAATGATAGTTTTGAATGTTTCAAAGTTATGGAAACCAACTAGACTGTAAGGAGACAAATAGAGAAAAAAAGAAAATTTCTGAGATATTTTGTGAAAATGAAGTGATTGTAGAAAAATACAAAATGTAATTGTCTATTTATGGATAAGTGGAAAGAAATAGATCATTTTGAAGAAATGCAAGGGAGTACTTCAGGTATAATTACGGCTTGTGTTCAGCATGCAGGTTTAAGCCACAGAGCACTTATTGGAAGTGATGAGGCCTGGCCTTTTAAAGCATTCAACATCTGAATGAAAACATTGCTGTTAGCTTTTCTAAAAGAGGATGAAACTGTAGAATGAATTTGTTGAAAGTACATTTCCTCTTAAAAATATATGAAACAGAATGTTTGACTCAGATTGGATATATAACTGCTACCTAGACAGTCTATATTTATTAAAATGTTTGACCAATATTTTTTGCCTCTTATGATTTTAATTTGTATTTATCCTTTTAAATTAGGTGACTTACCTACTTAATTCTTCACAACACTTGAATTGATAAGACATCCAATGTCTGAACAAAAAGCCATTTCCTTATTTGTGTTATTGCTTTTCTCTAGTTAAGTATAAAGAATAATATAGAATCCTTTAGCTCTAGTTACTGACAGATTCGTTAAGATATGGGTCTCCGTGTGTGAAAGGATTATCATTTGTTTGTACAAAGGTAACCATGTCATTTAACTAGGTCAGCAAACAAACATCTTTTTTGTGAGTTGTCCAAATCATCCAACTTCAGTAACAAAACAAAACAAAAATAATAATAAATCAGCTTGGAAAGGACAGAGCTTGTGGATCCATCATGAAGACAGCTGAAAAGAATGAATTGGCCATGTCATAGTTCAGTTCGACAGCTGCATAGAGAAATACACATACTTACATTTATTTCAGGGAGAAAAATGCTCCTTTAATTCTTGTAGAGAATAACAACATGTTGTTGTATTTTTCCACTTTTCAACTTTCGCTTGGAACACTAAGCCCTTTATGTACAAAAATGAAAGGACATTGAATGAAAAAAATTAATGAGCATGAAAAATTAAACCTATCAGTGAGATGTTATGAGCTGTTCTATGTGGGAATAAAGGGAGTCATATGTGCTTTCAAATTCCTTCATAGTCAAAAATTGCTACACAGGTCTCCATTCTGAGTTACTGGGGCAATAATGCATGTCTTTTTATTTAATGAATGTGGGGCTGAATATTATTATGTGGAAGCAATTATATGCTAAAGGAATTGAATAGTAGAGGAAACATAAATAGCTTCTTTTTATTAAACTGGAAACTGGCTTAAGATTTCT
This sequence comes from Macaca nemestrina, assembly GCF_043159975.1. NCBI lineage: Eukaryota > Metazoa > Chordata > Mammalia > Primates > Cercopithecidae > Macaca > Macaca nemestrina. The sequence continues at coordinate 52,439,780 of NC_092140.1, forward strand.
TCTTTATTTTTTATCTTATGTAAATATTTGTGAAGGTCAAATTATCAAACAAGTGTGATATTCATTTTAAATCTTATTATAAAATAATACTCTTTATATGAGACATGTAATTAGCCAGTGACACTGTAAAGCAGCACTGTTTGTTCTTAATATTTCATACAAATATAATATGATTAAAATATAAACATATTCCATGAAAAATTATTGTCTTCTCTCTGCCTTTTAGATATATAAATTCATGAGCTAAAGGAAAATCAAGTTTATTCTGTATTGATGTCCTTTACTCTTCTTTTTGACACTACTATATTCTGCTCAGCTATAAGTACATTATTTTGTGGGGGGATTAATTTTATATCTCTGGGTCAATAGAAAGCTTTCTGGTTCAAATGATTGTTTCATAGTTGCTTTATTCAAGACAGGCAATGCATTCTATTATGCTCATAGCAGTGAAAATTGGAGAATGTACTTGAGAAAAAATTGTAAAGGTGAGAGTGGCCTGTCTCTAAACTAATTATTACATAATTAATCATATTAAGGCTTAAGGCATTGTCACTACTCTAGGGATTAATAGCACTGTGTTAACTTAGAGGAGAGTTTTGGTGAGTATAATTTATTGTAACTCTTCGCATTAAAATCAGTGATAACTAGTAAGAAGCAGTTACTTAAAAACAATTCTTTGAATTTCTTCTAATGTATATATTGAGACCCAATGTACTGGACTGTGTGTCTCTGAAGGAGTTATTTTATTCACCAGTTTCTACATTATGTATCACATAAAAGGGCACATATTATTAATGTTTATTTGTTTAATTGTTTAATTCAGATATTATACAATAGAATTTCATACTCACAAATGTAATAAGTACACTATTTTTTAAATGATGTCATACTGTACAATATCAATGCCTGACAAAAAGGTATTATATAATAAGAGATGGAGGAAAATTGAATCTGTAGTGGTTCCTTTAAAAAATTAGTCATTGGATGCCAACATGGGAACATTAGAATAAATAAAATATAAAAAGATGCTTAATTATTGATTGCATATGGAATCATCTATCATTTGGATAAGATTTCTTCCCATCATTTACAATTCTGTTCAATTCCAAAATGAGAGTAACACAAAATATGTACATTTGGCAAAAACAAGTCATTAATGAATCTTCTAATTACTATTCCGAGAATGCTTTCTTTAAAAAAGTAAGAGTACATCACCCCTAGCATTTTCCTTGAGTACAAGTAATCACATTAATCTATGCTTTTTTATACTTCACCTTCTTATTATTGCTTTAGTCATGTTTTAATGAAAATATGCTCTTTAAACTTTTAGAAAGATAATTATGGCAGGATTTTCCATTATTGGTTTTGATTCCTCTTTATAATGATTAATGTTTCACATACCTAACTTAGTCATGCAAGTAGCATTCTTGTAAGTTAAATATAGCCATATCCTTTCATGAAAATATAAAATTATTAGCTGCTTCTTCGTCTCTCTAAAATTTTGTAATTATAGAACTAGTTTGTTTTGTTCATCAAGTTAATTCATGAGTTTTCCTTTCATCATTTTATCTAAGATTTACTTAGGGATAGATACTGAATTAGATAGTATATGCTAAATCTTATTAAAGATCCCAGATTGAATTGATTCTATACAATCAATGTTAAAGTCTAGAAATATTTTGTCTAATTTAAAAATGGTTTAAGTGTAGTAAATACAATCGACTCTTTGTATGCAAGGGAAAAATATTTTTCTTACATGTAAAATGAGAATTTGAAACTCTAAGTGCTTTCCAGATACTATAATCAGCTATATCAGAATAATTTGGGAAAGTTTTAAAAGTACACTTCCTGCATTTCACATAGTATTGAGTATACTAAAATTAATCAAGGATTCCTCAACTTTTAATGATGCCTCAGTGTTCTGATTTCCAACCAGCTTTACTAATCCTTGTACTATTTATTCTCCTAATTTCCTCCCAATTAAAAGGCTATCTAACTTTGAAATGTCTTATTAATGTCAAATTTCTCCAGATTTGTTCTTGTGTACATTTATTTTGTTTTTATTGTTGCTGTTATTATTTTGACCAGAGAGAAACATGTAATTATATTTTATTAAATATTGGTACCAATGTGATAAAATATTCCTACAAAGCATGAAGTCTGTGCTCTCATGTAGGTGGGGATAGTAATGCCTCTATCTTGGAATTGTGTAGACTGAATGACTCATGTGGAATTCTACACAACACCTGTGAAGATATTTCAATGCCAATATTCACTTAGTTCATTACATTGTATAAGAAAAAACACTGCTTCATACACATATCTGGGTCTAGTTGAAGTTTCCTAAAAAGTGTTTTCTATCTAAAAAAGAGAGCTGCTAAGGAGTAGAGTGTTGCTTGATTCATTTTGAGTAGGTTAATATATCTGTCTTGATATCATTATCTTTGAAGACTTTTTGAAAAAATTAATTTGTAGACCTTTTTGATTAATAAAACAACTTGAACTAAGCATGGGTTTAGGGATTGAAATCAGAGTCACAGTGTGATTTTGGCTACACAGGGTAATTGGGAAAATTCTGTTCTTGAAAGCAAAGCTGTGGTTTAGAACTAAGCAACCTGCATTTGTGAACTTGAGAAAGCTATTTAATCTTCTGTAGCCTAGTTTTCTATAATTCTGTAATGTATATATTTATAATTTTCTTAAGAAATCTAAGTGAGGCTTACATGAGAAAACAGACAAAAATTATCCAGAATGGGACCTGGCATTTCACCACCATTGTCACCATCACCAACACCACCATCATCATCACATCATACAGGCAAGCACCTGTGTCATCTCTGTCCAAGAAAAACATCTGCAAATCTAATCCAACATGGGATGAATTTTACAGCTCAGTATAAAAGTTTCCTAATTATGTATTTGTTTACCATATATCATCAATGTCAGTCTTTTGGTTACAGTATGCTTTAATATTTTGTGATTATTTTTATGTCATCCATAAGGAGTCTTTATAATTGTATCTCCATATATATGCCAAATATCATCAAACATTAAGAGTTGCTTAATGAAAATTTTAATTGTCTAATACTGGTGGCAACAATGTGATACCTCACTGCTTATCATATCCAAAGATGACTTTAAGTAAAAATATCTTGAATTATAATGTACTCAAAATCGATACATTTAGGGTTTGTGATTTTTTTCTTTATCAAAAAAGCCAGTTTTGCTGTATATTTTGGCAATTTTGATTGCTACCTATATGTTAGATTATGAATTAATTTAATCCAGGTATTGATGAAGGTAATGTAGTTGAAAGAAAATGTTTTACGTTATTTGCAGTAAATGATATTTTTAAAACTCAATATCAGCATTAATTTGATTACAATACTCCAGAATTGTAAACAAATAATTTTATATTGACTTATAATTCAGCTTTGAATCAAATATGAGCTTTGACTCATTCTGTATCCTAACAATACTTATTCCTTCTCCTCTGTATCTCAGTGGGTAAAAGTAAGGCATTCAATGTTGTATGTCATTAGAGAAAGCCTAAATCAACTCTTCAGGCCATTGCCATTGAGAAAATATTAAAATGTGAAATAAAGGTTATTACTGTGACAAGAGCACTGAACATTGATAGCCATTTGGGTTTAATATTGTTAAATGAGACCACATTAGTGCTGTAACAGTTGGCTGTCTAATAAGCTGGAATATTTCATCAGGAATATTATAACAAGATGTGCTTTGAAGAGTCTGTTGGAAAACAATAGCTTGATATAGCTCATTTAAGGTTCAGTGTGATCACTCTCATTTGCCTCCTCTATATTGTTTATTTCTCCAGGGGTAGCAATGAATACTAAGCACCAGGCCCTTATCAGTCTCTGGCACCCTGACTTAGTGTTTGGATTAGTCCCCAAATAAAGTATGTTTTACAGAAAGATATTAAGATTATCAACAAAAAGAAGCAAGGTGGCAAGTAAAATTGAGAGAAATTGCCCAAATACAGAATGAAAATATAATAGCTATTAATGCAGTGACATTTTAGAATCTGCTAAGCATTTGCCATCGAAGTATTGGGTACCTTGTATTTTTTGTTTTAGTTTCCATTCTCAAGGCTTACGTTAATCTAAACTCTATCATTTGAATGTATCATTATTTTCGGAATTACTGAGAGTCTCTTAACATAAAATGCATCATTTGGTTTTATGGATGTGATTATATATTTTCATTTTACATGTTGAATTACAATAAATAATAGTAAATCATTTTAGATATTTTCCATTTAAATTTTGTATCAGAGTTTACAGAATAAAAATATAGTCAGTTTATAGAGTATGCTGTTTTATGAAAAATTCTATAGCTGAGAGTATAACTCTCTGAGTCATTTTTAGAATGTTTCAGATTATTACAGAATCCTGTGCAATATTAATTAGAAAAAAATATAAAAATCTCAATAACAATTATGAGAGTACTATAGATTGCATAAAATCTTTTCATTGAAAAGTTATACATAATTTTAGTGACTCATAGTACACCTATTTAAGATTTATATTCCATTAGCTCTTGCAGGTTATTTTACATAAAATCCTGCATATTATAGTAGTGTGCAAATTAAAGTTTCCAGAAATCTAATACAAAGTGCACTTCTACTTTCAAGGCTGAACAAAACCTATGCATTAAAAATGCATGCTATTCCACTGAAATTTTAAGAGGTTTTTCTTTTTTGGTGTGTTTTATCATTCCCAAAAGTGCAGTGAAGATGTTTGGTTTGAGATTAATAATACCCTTTGCATTTTTAAGACTGCTTTAAAAATCACAAGTGTGAAATCTTCATATTTTGTTGATTCATCACCAGAAGATTGCTTTATCTACATAAATGAGCCAAATTAATCATTTCTTACTCATTGAATCTGACTTGAAGCTATATATTAAGTAATATCTGTTGAGTGCCTACTATGTGCCAATGATGCCTAATATTGGAGATTCTAGACGAGTAGGAAACAAATACACTCCCTTATTCTTACGGATATTACTGCTATTAGTCCAGAAATCAAAATAGCACAGTAATCAAAATAGTACACTGATGAATCAGTGATCACAGACAGGAAAGTGATATAAGAAAAGCAATACAATTTGATGAGTAACTATTGTGAACTTAAAAACAGTTTCTGAGGAAGTGATGCTTGAGCTGACAGCTAAGGGATGAACAAGCTGGGCATATGGTGGCACATATCTGTAGTCACAGCTACTTGGAAGACTGAGGTGTGATGATCACCTGAAGAACCCAGGAATTTGAGTCTAGTCTGGGCAACATAGCAAGACCCCATCTCTGATAAAATAATAATAATAATAATAATAATAATAATAATAATATGAACAGCACTTAACTAGGTGAAGCATCAATAGTAAATGTGCAATAGAAAGTATTACAGAGGAAAAAATTAGTGAAGACAATAAATCCTGTGGTGTGAGGAAGCATGGAAGTGAGCCACTACTGACTGAAGAGCATATGTGGCCTGGGGTACTGGATATGGAAAAAGAGCTTTGAGACAACTCTTTCTCCTATCTATCTATCTATCTATCTATCTATCTATCTATCTATCTATCTATCTATCTATCTATCTATTTGAGACAGAGTCTCACTCAGCTGCCCAGGCTGGAGTGCAGTGGCGCAATCTCCACTCACTGCAAGCTCCGCCTCCCGGGTTTACGCCATTCTCCTGCCTCAGCCTCCGCAGTAGCTGGGACTACAGGCGCCCGCCACCGCGCCCGGCTAATTTTTTTGGATTTTTAGTAGAGACCAGGTTTCACCATGTTAGCCAGGATGGTCTCGATCTCCTGACCTCGTGATCTGCCCACCTCGACTTCCCAAAGTGCTGGGATTACAGGCGTGAGCCACCGCACCCGGCCCTTTTAGACAACTCTCTCACAAAGTGGAGTCATTAAGCTGAAATGAGAAATAGGATGACTTGGGAGTGAAACTAAAAAATCTTGTGTTTGAAGGTGTGGTTTTACTTTTACTTTTGTCATCAAATGGAAGAAACATGAGCATATGTGGAGGTTAATGTGACAGATAACAGTATAGTGAGACTGATGGAATACATAGGAAAGAAAAATATGATTGACAAGTTCTGTAGGCAGCAGGTAAACAGCAGAATCCAAAGAGTAGATAGAGGGCATGAATCTAGGTAGTGAAAAGGTCAATTCCTCCTTCATAACAGAAGGGAAGGGAGCATGGTGGGTTCACTTCCTCAATTCTTTCATGACAGTGGGCATCAAGCCTAATGGCTTGAGGACAAGACTTACTCATCCTCGTATGACATCAGGGTAGCCTGTGAAATCTCTGCTCTCCGTTACCCAGGGTGGAAAACAAGGAGATTGCTGTTTTATGATTTATTTAGATATTTTCTGTCGAGGTAAATGTTTTCATTTCCATAAACAATGCTTTCATCCTTTAATTCCTAATTATACCCAGTTGTTCATGGGAAGAAATTTCCAAGGACGCAAGAGTTAATAAGGCACCACAATAAGGTTTTCAGTGTTTCAGAAAGAAAGCGCTATTTGTGGAAGAAAAAAAAAGCTATTTTCCCTTGAACTAAAAATTGTAATCACATATCTTCTTTCCTCCTGCAGTTATTAAATACATGAGGTAATGACCAGTGCCTCTTTCATGGCAGTTTTGATTTATGCTATGATACTAAAAATGTTCCTTCAGGGAATGTCACTGAAATATACTGCTGCTTGAAAAGTGTATGTAAAAAGAGACTTAATTATATATATTTCGTTAAAAGTTAAAGGTATAATTGGAGATTAAAATTAAGAATGACAAAAACATTATTAGGACCTAGTTAAATTACAGAACAATATTTGTTTTAATAACATAATAAATTTTAATAATAGTGATATAAAAATCATAACATAATTCAAAATATATTTTTCAGTAGAGACAAATTAATTCTAAACTAATGTCATATAAGAAAATGTTAATTTTCTTTTCTCATTTAAACTTTCTCAGTATAGCACAAGAGCTATTTCATCTCTCCATTATACAAGCTTCCAACTTTCACAGGAACCAGCAATACAATTTTTATGCATTTTTGCAACACATCTTAAAAATCTTTGTCAGAGAGTATGAAATTTTGAGCAACTCTAACGCAAAACTCATAAACTCATTCTTACCAGTATTCAGAATTAGCATACATAATTAAAACCTGTTAAAAGTATTGTTTTTTTTAAAAAAAAACACTGACATTGTAAGATATTACATTTAAATTATTTTATTATTTTCTCCTATATTAGCTTATCCTCTGCAGCCTGGTCTTTCAGAAGATTGGCCTTCTGCAATATGCTACTGAAACAAATTCTTTCCTAGCCCTTTAAACAATCAATCCTGGGCAACTGCAAGGTTTGAATCCGAGGTCCTTGATATATCATGGATGGGCTATTGCTTTCCCAGGAATGATTGTTGATGTGGTTAATTTTCCTCTGATTTACTATATCCTACATCTGTGCCAAAGTGTTTGCATTTCAATTTCTCTATCATGCTAAAGAAGGGCTACTGGGTCTACTCCTAAATACAAAAACTATGCTAGCAGTGAACGACTGTATGGCCTAACAGTTTATAATCATACCAAGGAAGGAGCAAGGGCTTCCCTAGTTATATAGCTTAAAAACTACTCAGCTCCTGGAGTCTCATATCCAGACGTACAAGATTACTGTGAGTTAACCCAGAATGTAATAGCCAGTGGAGAAGGGGGGTGCATTCACCTGCTACTCATCCTTTTTCCCCAATGATTGGTGCCCTAGCTGCTGGCATTGCCTGTACATGTGCCTGGTCTGTTCAAGTCTCCTTCAGTCATCTTTAATTCACTAAAATATTTTATTTTAATATTGTTTTTATAATTTCAACCTTTATTTTAGATTCAGGGGTACATGTGCAGGATTGTTAAATGGGAATATTGTGTGATGATGAGGTTTGGAGTATGAATGATCCCATTGCCCAGGTAGTGAGCATAGTACATAATAGGTAGTTTTTCAGCCCTTGCCCCTCTCAATAGTCCCCAGTGTATATTGTTGTCATTTTTATAACCATGTGTACCCAATGCTTAGCTCCCACTTAAAAGTGAGAACATGTGATATTTAGTTTCCTATTCCTACATTAATTGGCTTAAGTAGGATGATGACCTCCAACATGAATGTATTTGTGTTGCTTCAAAAGGCCTAATTTCATCCTTTTTTTTTTTTTTTCCTATGGTTGTGTGGTATTCCATGGTGTATGTGTGCCACTTTTTCTTTATCTGGTCCACAATTTGTAGGCACTTGGGTTGATTCTATGTCAATGATATTGTGAATAGTACTGCTATGAACATATGAGTACAGGTGTCTTTTTGGTAGAACAATGTATTTTCCTTTGGGTATATACTCAGTAACAGGATTGCTGGGCCAAATGGTAATTCTGTTTTAGTTTTTTAGGGAACTATCCACACTGCTTTCCATAGTAGCTGAACTAATTCACATTCCGACCAACAGTGCATAACCATTCCCTTTTCTCTGCAGCCTTGCCAACATGTTATTATTTGACTTTTTAAGTAATAGCCATTCTGATGGGTATGAGATGATATGGTGTTGTGGTTTTTATCTGCATTTCTCTGATTATTAATGATGTCAAGCATTTTTTCTTGTGTTTGGTTCTTTGTGTGTGTATTAATCTGTTTTCACACTGATGATAAAGGTATACCTGAGACTGGATAATTTACAAAAGAAAAAGGTTTAATTGGACTTACAGCTCCATGTGGTTGGGGAAGCCTCACAATTATGGTGGAAGGCAAGGAGGAGCAAGTCACATCTTACATGGATGGCAGCAGGCCAAGAGAGAGGACTTGTGCAGGGGAACTTCTTTTTTTAAAGCCATCAGATCTTGTGAGATTTATCATGAGAACAGCATGGGAAAGGTTTGCCCCCACAATTCAATTACCTTTCATTGGGTCCCTCTCACAACATGTGGGAGTTCAAGATGAGATATGGGTGGGGACACAGCCAAACCATATTAGTGTGTCCTCTTTTGAGACATGTCTGTTCATGTCCTTTTGCTCATTGCATTGTTAAAGTTTCTTATAGATTCTGGATGTTTGACCTCTGACAGATGCATAGTTTGCAAATATTTTCTCTCATTCTATAGTTTGTCTATTTACTCTGTTGATAGTTTCTTTTGCTGTGCAGAAGCTCTTTAGTTTAATTAGGTTCTACTTTTCCTAGTTTTTGTTGTTGTTGTTGTTGTTGCAATTGCTTTTGAGGACTTAGGGATAAATTCCTTCCCAGCATAATGTTCAGAATGGTATTTTTTAGGTTTTCTTCTAGGATTTTGACAGTTTGAGGTCTTACATTTAAATTTTTAATCCACCTTGAGTTAATTTTTTGTATATGGGGAAAGATAGGGGTCTACTTTTATTCCTCTGTGCACGGCTAGCCAGCTATTCCAGCATCATTTATTGAAAAAGGAGTCCTTTTTCCACGGCTTATTTTGTCAACTTTATTGAAAATCAGATGGCTGTAGGTGTTTATTTCTATATGCTCTCTTCTATTCCAATGGTCTATTTGTCTGTATTTGTCTCTTTTTCTACACGTACTGTGCTGTCTTGGTTACTCTAGCCTTAGAGTATAGTTTGAAGTCAAATAGTGTGATGCCTCTGGCTTTGTTCTTTTTGCTTAGCATTTCTTTGGTTATTTGGGTTCTTTTTTGGTTCCACGTGAATTTTAGAATAGGTTTTTCTAATTCTTTGAAGAGCAATATTGGTAGTTTCATAGGAATATAATTGAATTTGTACATTACTTTAGGCAGTATGGCCATTTTAACAATATTGATTCTTTCTATTCCATTTGTTTCTGTCATCTATGATTTTTTCCAGCAGTGTTTTATAGTTCCTCTCACCAAGATATTTTAATATATTCCATCATGTAAAATATGAGTGAGAATAATGAGGGTTAAACTATTGCAATTGTGCTGAAAGTTTAAAGACATTATCTTGAAAAAGTCAAAAAAGTAAGTTTGCTGGGTCAAAACACACACACACACACACACACACACACAAAACAAAAACAAAAACCTTCACACTGATAAGGTCAAGCATGACTTTAGTAGAGACTATAATCCTTACCAAGGTTTTAGTGCAGTATTTCAGAAAAATAGCACGAAACACATGTTCCTTCCCGAAGAGTACACAATAGGCGATGTTAAGAAAGACTTAAATGGTGTTCACATGTCCTTCCTTGCTTTCATGAACCAGATGCATTCCCTTGTATGGAAGTGAGATATTACTAAGCAGAGTATAACATTTGCAACCATTCAATCATACAATGATGGATGAAGCACCATCTATTTGCTCTACCTTTTCCCATGCTTGTGTTTTTTATACAGGCTCAGAAATGGAAATGCTTACTTTCTTTACTTCCTTTTCAGCTAGTTGTGACCTGAGAAACAACTCACATTAATGAGATGCATGAGGACATCTGGGTGCTCTCTGACAGATTTCACTTTCTCAATTAAAATGTTTAGCCTTGGCTAAATTCTCACCATTTTATTCTGATCCTTAAGATGAATGTGTAGTCTGATGCTTGACAAGATCATGTTATCATGAAGGAAAGGAAATCATTGATTCTGACTTTGTTAAACTGGAGGACTAATTTAAGGAATCATCTTCCTTTGAATTTCTCTTTGAAGGTTGGGGGGAAACTACTCCTATATATTTAAGTCACTATTGGTTATGTTTTCCACTTCGTGCTCTGACATTTTATCCTAATTGCTGCAATTATAAGTTTTCAATGTTGTACTTTTTGGGTCATCTGTCAGATAGATTAAAAGTTTAATGTCTGTTCTCAACAATTTATATTTTACCTGTTTGTCAGCTTCTTTTTTGAGAAACTTAGTTTACTGTCAAATTATTAAGATATCACCTAACAACTTTCATATTAATTTTAAAAATTAATTTTTCTGATGTATACACATATACTGCATACCCATAGTTTAACATATATATTCATGCATATACATTTACATATATTGAAACATGTATAAGTTTTATTCTGAAATTTATCAAAAAGCAAATTGTTAAAGATAATTTTTAGAGCCTTTTATTCAAAGAGAAATTACAAAACAAAATTAATGATGGTCTTAAAGAGTAAAGAATCTAATAATAATTGCTTTGCAACGGCTAGTTGGAACTTTTGTAAAGGTATCCCAATGGTATGAAGCAGTTACAATGAGCTAGTTTTTCTGTAGTGTGCTTATAGACATTAACTCATTAAAATTGGATCCATTGGACTATCTCAGGAAATCCTTATTTTTCCAAGCAGTCCGTTTTCCTGGTTCTATGTGTGAATTCATAAGGAATTGATACGTCAACATATTTATACTTTTATTAGATTTAAAGTTTGACTCTGCTCAACAGCAATTTCAGCGCTAAATTGAGTTGTCATACAAATAGTAAGGCATTTGATATTTCTGCAAGAAACATATCTTGAAAAAATCATCAGTAAGTCATACTTTTTGTCCTATTTTGTGAAAAAAACAAATAGAAACCATCTTAAACTTATTTGGAATAAGGTTCTGTACTAGTAGATTTTTCGTAAGGACTGAAAAGACAATAATTCCTGAGCACAAATTTCTGTGTAACCCAAATTCATTATTAATTAAACAAATATTAATTGAGCTCCAAATGTGATTCAAATTCTGTGTCTTCCTTCAAAACCTCTATTGTCTTTTGGAGGATAGAAAAAGGGAGATAAGCCATGGAACTATAGTACATGTTCTAGTGGGATAGGCGATGCTGTGATAACACACAAGAAGGACCGTGAATCCAGAATTGAAAATGAAGAAATGTTTAAGCAAACACTCCAGGAAGAAGTATGAGTTAAGAGGATGAAATGGAGTGAAAGGGATGAATATACACTGGAGTGAGAAGGAGAAAAAAGACATAAATCATTCTAGCTACTACACATTAGTTGAATATATTGCATAAGAAAAGAGAGGGTGGTAATAGACGAAGAGCAAGGAACAATTTATAATGGGATATTGTATGTTATGCTAAGGGATTAGATTGTATTTGTAGGGCACTGGAGGACTATTAAAGGTTTTATGAAGGGGAATGATAAGATTAGGTTTATATTTAAAACTACCACTCTGGTCACAGAGCAAAGATTGGATTTTAGGGAGGTGCGATTTCCAGACAATAGACTTGCTGGGGCAAAGGGAAAACTTCCCCTTTACCTTTGGAGCGTTCACTGAAAAAATCAACTCCAATAAGGCAAATTAATAAGAGAAAAAGCATACTAGCTTATTTAATAACGTGCACAAGGAAAATTATGGAGTGATCACCCAATATTCCAGTGGTATCCAAACACCTTTGCCTTTGTAGGTTTGTCTCATCTTTATGTAGATAGGGGAAAAGTCTTTTTCAAGCCCTGTGGATCTCTAAGGGCTTTTAATTCAAAATACTCAATATGCCAAAGAGCCTTATTTTAGGGTGAAATTTCCTATGCTCCTTCAGACTGGAGGCAGGAGCCCCAGTCAGGAGACTGTTCTGTGAATTTCAGTGGTTGCCTAAACTAAACAGGCATCAAAATAAACATCTGTGAATGGATTTGTAAGCTAAAAAGAAAGAAAAATACCTGAGGACTTATTTTCTCTGTAATATAAGTCACAAGTTAAAGATAATGGGAGGTTTAAACTCAACAGGCTGAAAAATAGATGCACTGAAAAATGGAGAAATACTTTAGTAGCCTGGAGAGTTCCAATTTCTGTCATATAATGTAATTTTTCACATTTTTCAACAACTTTGCCCCTAAATACTAATATTAGGATGTCCTTATAATTTTTAGATTTTTTTATGTTTTGTTTTAAATATAAATCAATTCGAAGGCCTACCCTATGTGACACATTCAGTCTTTCATGTACATTTTGTCTTCTGAACAACCTGTTTTCAGAGTTCTTTTTTTTTTAATTAAGGTAGAGCAGAGCCTTGTTCAAATCTGTATATTTAACTAGCACCAGAAGAGGAATTTATGTGTAATTTTCTGATTCTAAATGACTTGTATATATGAACACTTTTTCATTAGTAAGATAAAGGTTACATTTTGTATATCTATATATTATATATATAATATATATATTTTATATATATAAATATATATATATTTCTATTAGCTAGGATCCATGACAAGATGCAATAAAGAAAAACAGATTAAATTGACACCTGATCTGGCAGAACTCTGTTCTTCACGTTTATCAATATGCTTTATTGGATAACATGTTGAAGAATTTTTCATTATGTGAGAAATCTGTGGGGGCATTTCAAAAAATGTATGAATGAAAATGTGAAAATCTCTGGATAGGTTAGATAGCAACATATGGTTCGTCATATTTTCAGATGAATTACAGCAAAACAACATTGTTATAAATTTATTCAGGTATCTTGTGGTTGCTATACATTTAATTTTCAAAACAGTTACCAAATCATAAGTTATGATTTGAAATAACAAGAAAAGGAATTACAAGACTATTTTCTTTTCCATTTCTGTAAAGTAATCAGAACTCTACTGAACATTCATTTTTTTAACTTTGCTAAAATGTGACTTGCTTTATTGCAATATTCATTTTATTGGGGTGGTCTGAACTCAACATGCACTAAAAATGGAAGACAACATTCCTATACCTTACTTATTAGTATCATAACGATCATCCAGGTTCATTATACTAATGACAAGGTCCATTAGCAGTAATTCAACATCTGATTTACCCAGCGGGTAACTTTAGTTTGACTCTTTTCAGGTTAATATTGCAGAATGTAGAATGTTAAAAAGGAAACAGGTGGGCCAGGCGTGGTGGCTCACGTCTGTAATCCCAGTACTTTGGGAGGCCGAGGCTGGTGGATCACCTGAGGTCAGGAGTTCAAAACCAGCCTGGCCAATGTGGAGAAATCCCATCTCTACTAAAAATACAAAATTAGCCGGGTGTGGTGGCGGGCGCCTGTAGTCCCTGTTACTGGGGAGGCTGAGGCAGAAGAATTGCTTGAACCCAGGAGCAGGAGTTTACAGTGAGCAGAGATCGTGCCACTGCCCTTCAGCCTGGGCAACAGGAATGAAACTCCGTCTTAAAAAAAAAAAAAAAAAAGGAAAAAGTGTAGAGAAAAAGTCATGGAAAGAGAATCACTATCTTGACAAATTTGTGGTTTCAAAATCTTAAATCGGAGCAACTGCTCTAAGATGGCACTTGAAATTTTTCTTCTGTTTACTTCTATTTGGTATTATTTGTAATTAACATAAAGGTTGTAATAAGATATTAGCATAGTAACCCCCACTCTGTGGCCAGCTTTATCTATGCTCTCAATCTGAATTGTTATCTTGGAAAAGAAAGTTCTTGTGATTTAAGTTTGAGTTCCAGGGCCAGTATGTAACCAGTAGATCCAGTGAGGGCTGTTGATAAACATGAAGTTAGTGTGTTGTCTCAAATGTGGTTTAATTTTAGGCCATTATACATGATATAATAGGCCCCCCAAATCTCATGTCGAAATATAATTACCAGTGTTGAAGGTGGGGCCTGGTGGGAGGTGACTGGATCATGAGGATGGCTCCCTCATGAATTGTTTAGCCCTATCCCCTTAGTGATAAGTGCATTCTCCCTCAGTTCATGTGAGATCCACTGGTTTAAAAGTCTGGGACCATCATCTCTCTCATTCCCACTCTCATTATTTGATAATATGGCTTTCCACTTTGCCTTCTACCATGCTTGTAAGCTCCCTAAGACCCTTCTCAGAATCTGAGTAAATGTTGGTGTCGTGCTTTCTGTACACTCTTCAGAACCATGAGTCAAATAAACCTCTCCCCTTTATAAATTACCAAGCGTCAGGTATTTCTTTATAGCTTAACACAGAAAATTGGTAGCTAGAGCACAGCATTGTTATAAAAATATGAGAAAACATGGAAGTGGCTTTGGAATTAGGTAACAGGCAGAAGTTGGAAGCATTTGGAAGGCTCACAGGAAGACAGGAAGATGAGGAAAAGTTAGGAACTTCTTAGAGACTGGTCCGATTGTTGTGACCAAAATTCCGATAGAGATATGGACAGTGAAATCTAGGCTAATGAGATACAGATGGAAATGAAGATATTATTGGGAACTGGAGTAAGGTCAGCCAGTTCCAATAATATCTTCTAATATCTAGCAAATAACCTGGAGGCATTGTGTTCATTCCCTAGGGATCTGTGGAAATTTAAACTTAAGAGTAATTACCTAGGGTATCTGGTGGCAGAAATTTCTAACCAGCAAAACATTCAAGATGTGGCCTGACTGCCCTTAACAGCCTATAAGATATAGGAGGAAAAAAAAATGACTAACGTTGGAATTCATATTTAATGAGGAGGAAGAGCATAAACGTTTGAAACTTTGCAGCCTGGCCCTGTGGTAGAGAAAGGATCCAAGACGGCTGTGGAGAAATGACTTGCTAGAGAGATTAGCATGGCTAACAATGGGGAAATGTCCTAAAAGGCATTTCAAGAAGTCTTTAGAACAAACTCTCTCTTCATAGGCCCAGAAGCCTAAAAGGAAAGAATGATTTCAGAGGCCAGGCCCAGTGCCCCACTGCCCTGCACAGCTTCAAGGCATGACTCTCCACATTCTCGTCACTGTGGCTCCAGCCTCAGCTCAAAGGAGCTCAGGCTCAAAGGGTCCACTGCTTCAGATGGTGCAAACCATAAGCCTTGGTGGCTTCCACATAGTGTTAAGCCTACAGGCACACGAAATATAAAAGTAAAGGAGACTCAGAAGCTTCCACATAGATTTCAGGGGAGTTATGGAAAAGCTTGGGTACCTGATCAGAAGACTGCCACAGGGACGGAGTCCACACAGAGAGGCTCTACTGGGGCGGCACCAAGGGGAAATGTGAGGTTGGAGTCCCCATACAGAATCCTAAACAGGGCATTGCCTAGTAGAGCTGTGGGAAGGGGTGGGAAGGGGGTTGCCATTTTCTGCCCATGATTAGTAAAGCCAGCTGCAGCTTGCATCCTTAGCCTGGAAAAGCCAGAAACTCTGGACTCTAACCCATTAGAGAAGGCCCATGAGGTACATCCGTCAAAGCCACGGGGCAGAGCTACCCAAGGTGTTGGAAGTTCACCCATCACACCACTATGCCCTGCATGTAAAGCATGGAGTCAAAGGAAATTATCGTGGAGCTTTAAAACTTAATGACTGTCCTACTGAGTTTCAGACTTGTGTGGTGCCTATTCCCCTTGCTTTTGGCCAGTTTCTCCACTTTGGAATCAAAATATGTACCCAATTCTGGTACCACCACTATATCTTAGGAATACATAATTTGACTTTGGTCTCACTGGCAAATTGGTAGGAAGAACTCATCTTCAGATGAGGCTGGACTTGAGACTTCTGAGTTAATGCTGGAATGAATTAAGATTTGGTGACATATTGCAAAGGCATTATTGTATTTTGATTTGTGAGAAGGACATAAGATTTGAGGGGCTATGAGTAGAATGATGTTGTTGGGATGTTTCTCCCCTCCAAATTTCTTTTTATTATTATTATTATACTTTAAGTTCTGGGGTACATGTGCACAATGTGCAGGTTTTTTACATAGGTATATATGTGCCATGTTGGTTTGCTATACCTATCAACTTGTCATTTATATTAGGTATTTCTCTTAATGCTATCCCTCCCCCACCCCCCAACAGGCCCTTGTGTGTCATGTTGAAATGTGATTGCCAATACTGGAGGTGGGACCTGGTGGGAGGTGATTGGCTCATAGAAACAGATCCCTCATGAATGGCTTTAACACCATCCTTTTAATGATAAGTGAATTCTTATTCACTTATTGCTCGTGCAAGATCTGGTTGTTCAAAGGAGTCTAGGACCGCCCCCCTCCTCTCTCTTGCTCCTTCTCTTGCCATGTTACATGCTGGTTCCCCTTTGCCTTCTTCCATGATTGTAAGTCTCCTGAGACTCTCACAAGAAGCAGATGTTGGCACCACATTTCCTGTACAGACTGAAGAACCATAAGCCAAAATAAACCTTATTTTCTTATAAATTACCCAGCCTCAGGTATTTCTATATAGCAATGCAAGAATGGACTCATGCAGTACCAGAAACATGTTCCCCACTGGTTTTCAAGAGCACCTGGTGTACCCGGTATTAATTTATTAAAGAATTTATGTAGCTTGCAACCATTTCATACTTTGCATTATGTGAGAGATAGAGAGCACTTAGAAGGAAATTAGAATCATATAATAAAAACCCATTCCAGCGTAGTTAACTTGTTCATAGAATTGTTGAGATAAATTTACCTGATGTCTGATCAGCTATAGCTAGGAGGGCTATCAGAAAAGTCTTTTTTTTGAATTATGAAATATTTCTAATCATTAAAATTTGATCCCAGTGTAGAGCAAACATTTTTCTCTCTGTGTTTCTCAAATTTTATATTGATTCTTCCACTATTAAAATCTATATTAAATTTCAGCATATACTGACATCAAATCTTTCTTCTTTCTCCATGGATGTAGGAGAAAAAGAAAAAATAATAATTTTACAAGTGGAGAGTACAGCTAAGAAAAAATACTAAGAGTCCAAACTTTGTTCATAGAAGATTTTTAGTATTTATGCAGAATAATATAGTATATATCAGGTTGAACTTAAGACTCGGGTTATTTTATTTTCAAATACTAATCTTTGCCTTTTTTGGCTGTGACATTGAAAATTACTTAAACTCTTGCTTCCACGGTCACTTTATTTTAAAAGAACATTAATGTCTACCTCAGAAGACAAATGATATATTAATGTATATATAACTTATTTCTAATTGTAACTTAAAATCAAAATATCTCAAAATAAATTATATGTGATATAAACATATATGTGCATTACTGGTAGAAATGTGTATATTCTATATAGTTTTCATCTGAGGATGGGTTTCAGTGCCAAAATTACCCCATGGTCATCTGTGATCATTATCGCTACAAGTCAGAAGTGATTATTCATCAAAGTGCTTTCATACCTTGAAAATGCAATGAATATAATCATTACTATCACCTGCAAATAGAACTATATAGCTTATGGATTCAATAAATCTTGAATAAACTGTGATTAAATATATAGCTAATGACATTTGTTATAAAATCCATTCACTTAATGACTAGCATCTTTAGCCAACACAATAGATCACTCTATTCTCTAAGGAAAATGAGAATATTTCTTGTATCTTTAACTGACTCTATATAATCTTAACTGTTCTTCATCTGAGAGTAACAACAGGTCAGGCAAACACAAAGTCTTTTAATATTTGAGTGATGAATACTAAATAATTTTGGAAAGTGATGCTTTTCTACACTACACTGTGAAATCACGTGAAAATAAGTATAGGAAAACAAATATTTAAAAAAAAACTTACAAACTTTAATTGAAATAAATGATTTCAAACATACATTGCTTAGTGGAAATAGCAAAATGCAAATAGTAGGTTTATTATGAAAACTGTTGTTAAAAAGAGAAATAAGAAAATATAAATATATCATCACATCTTTATGGAAAGAAACACAGGAAAGATAAAACAAATAAATTGGATACTAACATGAGATATGGGGATATAGTGGAAAGGAAAAAGGGAAGGATGAATGATTTCTCTCTAAGTGCAGTTTTTCAGTTCTTTTGACTTTTTGAAGCATGCTAATGTGTACATCAACAGGAATGAAAAACAGAAAAAAAGACAATTAAAATCAAGCAAGTCAACCTGAACCCAAGTTTTACAAATGAATAGCACAGCCACACTAAAAGGGTGATGGTCAGGGAAACAATCCAATAGCTTGTAAACACATTAATTTAATGTTTAACATCAGTTTTTGTTTTTGATTTTCGTTATTTTTATGAGGGGTGGCCACTGCAATCAAATTCTAAAACATTTTAAAATATTTTTTATGGTTGTATGGGTAAAGCAATTCTGAAATTATTTTAGGTGTGTTACATTGAATTGAACAGATGATAAAATGGGTTGATGTTTGAAAGAAGCGTTCACACAGTGGAAGAAAGGAAACTGTGGAATTGCAAGCATGGAGTGTGTGTGTATCTGTATGCATATGTGTGGGTGTACACACATAAATTTGTACAATTATATCTGTACACATATCTATTAAAATTTATGTATAGTATATACATATATATTTCTTAGCTCTTTCTAAGAAAGGAAATTTGATGCTAGGATGGGGGACATACAGGAAGACTTTGGAATATCATTTTATGCCAGAAATTAAGGGAGTTAAAAAAAATGTTGGGGAATGTGTGTGAACCAGCTGGAAGATGCTTCCACTATTCAAACCTGAGGAACATTTAACATCATAATGATGTAGACCGTAATAAGTTATAAATGTTTCAAAAATAAGAATTCATGTGGACATGTTAAGATAGATACATAGATAGATAGACAGATAGATAGATAGATAGATAGATAGATAGATAGATATAGATAGACTACAATTTTTTTTTTAATGAGGCTATAGAATGCTGGTTGCTGACTACTGAATGTGATAGCAATGCTATAATTGGAAGATAATTATTTTGTAAGCATTACTGTAAAGACTGGCATAGACAAGAATCATCAGTAATTGCTAAATCCATGGGAGGGATGTTAAGGATAATTGGATAATATTAAAGTATCACCTCAAACCCTGCTTTTACTACCCAGTGTACACCTGGGATAACACCTAGACCATGTGATCTAAATAAACATCACTAATGAGGGTAATATGGATATTGTGTGCCTTCCTTCAATTTTCTCACTTTTTTCAATTCTCCAAACTTCAGGGATCATAATATATCAGCACAAAAGATTATTTGACAATATTGCATTCTTTTAATGGGATTCAATGCATTTAGAATCATGTTCAAATTCCTTAATAAAGCATACAAGATATTTCAGCATCTAGAATATTTCTGAATTGCTTCAGATCTATTTTCTACCTTGGTGTATACTGCAATAAACATTGAGTGTCTTTTTGTTTCTAGAATCTGTCATGTTTTTCTCTTCTGCATTTTCTCATATGGATTTCTCATATATTGTTTTTCTCACATTGTGTCTTAGTTAATTTGGGCTTCTACAACAAAATGCCATATACCGGGTAGCTTATAAAAAGCAAAAGGTTTATTTCTCAGAATTCTGGAGGCTGAGAAATCCAAGATCATGTTGCCAGCAGATTCAGTGGCTGATGAGAGCCTGGTTTTTGGTTCTTAGATGGTGTTTTCTAGCTGTGTCCGCTCATGGTAGAAGGGGCAAGGCAGCTATCTGAGGACTTTTTAATAAGAGCACTAATTCCATTTATGAAGACTTCACCTTCAGAGTCTAATCACCTCCCAAATGTCCTATCTTCTAAAATCATCACATTGGCATTCAAGATATGAGTTTTAGGGAGACGTAACATTCAGACCTTAGCCTGTAGAATATTCTCAAGTAGTATTCTTCTGTCAAAAACATATTTCCCATACATTTTTAGGGCTTGTCATTTGTCTAAAATTACTTTTTTCTTCTATTCCTTTTTTTTAATAACTTCTCTGCAATGAAGATCTACATACTTTCCCCAAATACATTTATAAAATTTCATTTCTAAGTTGACAGATAAAATTGGATTTATCACATACAGTATGATGTTTTGAGGTACATAGAAGTTGTAGAATGGCTAAATCTACCTAATTAACATGCATTACCTCACATAATTATCACCCCTCTTTACCCTATCAGTGAGGGATATGTAAGTTTGAACACAGAACACCCAAACTGGAAAAAAAGTGAAATGGACAGAAGTTAATTTGTCATATATACTGACAGCCCAGAGACAGAGGACACCGCACACCAGGTGGAGCCACATAGAGATTGCATTTGAGAACAGAGCAAACCAGAGGAGATATATGGGGCAGACATTGTGGAATTAAGTGGTTGAATTTTCCTTGGTCTTGTGGGAGAATGTGATTGGTTTGTTTGAGTAGTTCTGCATCCTGGCAGGAAACAGAAATACAATACTCAGTACTAAGTAGGAACCTCATCTGGTCTGTTTGAAAAAGAGTGTGGTTTGGCCATGGGACCTTATCTGCAGAGGCCAAGTGGGGAGAAAAACCTGCAGTTACAACATTTAAGGTCCTACCAGTTCTACCATGTGAAGTCAGTCCCAAACATTACCCATTTGTATTAGTCCATTTTCTTGCTGCTGATAAAGACATACCCAAGGCTGGGAAGAAAAGGAGATATAATGGACTTACAGTTCCACATGGCTGGGGAGGCCTCACAATCATGGTGGAAGGCAAAGAAGAGCACATCAAGTCTTACATGGATGGCGGCAGGTAAAAAGAGCTTGTGCAGGAAAATTCTCCTTTTTAAAACCACTGGATCTCGTGAGACTTATTTACTATCAGCAGAACAGCACAGGAAAGACTTGACCCCATAATTCAAGTACCTCCTACTGGGACCCTCTCATAACATGTGGAAATTCAAGATGAGATTTGGGTGAGGACACAGACAAACTGTATTACTATTCAATAAATATTTGTAAATTTTTATTCTCCTTTCTCTTCAAATCACACTACTGCTTTGGAAATGCTACTCCTAGTCAACTAAGCTATCCCCTGGACTTCTAAAGCACTCTGTGATCCCCCATCCCATGCTTCATAAAAATAGCATTTTGGACTTTTCATTATAGAAAATACATAAAGTCAAAATCTATGCTGAATTTATTAGTACTTTCAAATTAAATATTATTCTATTTACCACAATATTGTCCAAGACATACTGATGAGTCATTTAACACAGACAACCTATAATGTTTGAGATAAATTTAATAAGTAATAGCACTATCGGTACCTAGAGTTTCAATTACTTTAGCTTCCTGAGGACATTATTTTTTCTAAATCTATAAAAACGTTAACCTTTAATAAATATGTCAAAGCACACAACCACCATTCATCCAACCAACCAACCACAATAACAAAAGAGGCAAATTTGCTTATAGTTTAAGAAACAAAATACCTGGGAATGAATAAAATCCATTATCCATCTAGAGAATTGGTAGATACTGATCCAGAATAATGTTTTAGCATATACATTAAAAAGATATACAAAAAATCCTGATGAAACACATATTATACAGAAACATTTTAATTTGTATACAAGCAGTTCCATATTTTTAAATAATGAAATAGTGAGAGTTATTGACTCCGAACAGGATGTTATTGATAAACACATTCAGTCAACATTTTTAGGAGAGAAAAATATTTGCGTTATAAACAAAGTTTTTGCTTTCTTTTATTTCTGAATTCTTCAATTCAATTTTCATCTTTTTATACTAGTGTTTCAAAAATTGTGTTAAATGCTATACATATAACAATATATTTGTCTTTGCAACATGTATGTGAATCATATGTGAAAACTTTATGGTGGTGTTTTCTTTTGCTATCTTAATTGATAATAATTAACAGATAACTGCTTTTTTTTCCTCAAGAACATGTCTAACAGATTTTAATTTTCTGTTATTTGAAACATTCACTTCAACTTTTCAACTATACAGAAGGTCTAAGTATGAGTTGAAAACTATTGGCAATACTACCTTTGATTTGTGTATTATTTATGGTGTTTGAAACCTCAGAAGTGACATTCACAGCTTCTCTCAGTATGATAATTTTTTAATAAAGACTTGAAAAACATCTGATTTGTGCTTTGAGGGAAAAAATTAAAATGTATTTTTGCAGATAAGTTTATTGACATTTCAAAGATGATATCTTAGAAAAGACTTTTCTTTCAAGTGTTTTTTAAATGACATACTTATATCTTCCACTTTAATTTGTCTTTGAAGTGATCTTCAAATGCACTGTTATTAAATCAAAATGTTATCGTAACTTGACCAATTGACTCCTTCAAAAATGTCCCAAATTCTATCTTTCTCTCATTCACTAATATTTCATTAAATAATCAATTAAAATGTTTCTGAGCTGGACAGAATATTGTATTAATTGTTGAGAACAGAGTGGCAAATAAGCTAGGCATAATCCATTTCTTGAGTAAAATCACTCGAAATAATAGTTCAAAGATAAATTTAATAGGAAGCAATCAATCAGCTTTGAAATTTTTTTATTTTTTAAATACATGCTAATTGTACATATTTATGGAGTACATGTGATATTTTGACACATTTATACAATGTACAACGATCAAAGCAGGGTAATTAGGACATCCATCACCTCTTACTACCATTATTTTGTATTGATGACATTCCTAAATATTTATTCTAGCTATTTTCAAATATACATAAAAGATTATTAATTATCATAACCTCACTGTAGTATTGAACAATATAATTTTCTTTCTATCTAATTGTATTTTTGTATCTAATTACAAAACTCTCTTCATTGCTGTCTCTCCTCTACCGTTCTCATCATTCTTTACTCTCTACCTTCACAAAAATAGTTTCTTTTTCTGGGTTGCAGGGGAGGTTTCACACCGTGCGCTAGAACATATGATATTTGTCTTTCCGTTCCTAGTTTGTTTCATTTAACATAATGCCTTCCAGTTCTGTCTATGTTGTTGCAAATGATATTCATTCTTTTTATGGCTGAACAATATTTCAGTGCGTGTGCGTGCATGTGTGTGTGTATGTGTGTCTAGAGGTATCCCTCATTTTCTTCATCCATTCATCCACTGATGAACACTTAGGTTGATTCCATTTCTCAGCTATTGTGAATAGTGCTACAATCAACATGACAGTACATATATTTATTTAATAGAATGATTTCATTACTTTTGGATATATTCCTAGCAACTTGATTGTTGGATCACAACATAGACCTATTTTTAGTATTCTGAGGAGCCCCATACTGTTTTCAATTGTGGCTACTCTAACTTACAGTCCCACCAACAATGTACTAGCATCTCCCTTTCTCTGCATTCTTGCCAGAATTTGTGATTTATTTTATTTTATTTTATTTTATTGTTTTTCTGAGATGGAGTCTTGCTCTGTCACCCAGGCTGGAGTGCAGTGGCACAAGCTTGGCTCACTGCAGCCTCCGCCTCCCAGTTTCAAGCGATTCTCCTGTCTCTGCCTCCTGTGTAGCTGGTATTACAGGTGCACGCCACCACACCTGGTTAATGTTAGTATTTTTAGTAGAGATGGGGTTTTACCATGTTGCCCAGGCTGGTCTCAAACTCCTGACCTCAGGTCATCTGCCCGCCTTGACCTCCCTAAGTGCTGGGATTACAGGCATGAGCCACCACGAGAGGCTTGATTTTTAAAATCTTTTTGACCGTAGCCATTTTCACTGGGATAAGATTATACCTAATTTTGGTTTTGATTTGCATGTCCCTGATGATTGTTTCTGTTAAGCTTTATTTTGTACACTTATTGGACAATTCTATGTCTTCTCTTGAGAAATGTCTATTTAGATCATGTGCCCATTGTCTAATCAGATTATTTGATTATTTGCTATTGAGTTTTTGAATTCCTTACACATTCTGGACACTGATCCCCTTCTCAGGTGAATAGTGTATAAACATTTTCTCCCATTTTATAGGCTGTCTCTTTATTGATTGTTTCATTTGCTATGTGGAAGCTTTTTAGCTTGATGCTCTTCCATTTCTCTGTTTTTGCCTTTGTTGCCTGTGATTTTGAGGTCTTACTCCAAAATTATTGCCCGGACCAATGTCTTAAATCGTTTTCTCAATGTTTTCTCCTAGAAGTATCAGGCCTTACATTTAGGCATTTAACCCATTTTGAGTTGATTTTTGTATATGATGAGAGATAGGGGTCCAATTTCATTCTTCTGCATATGAATATTCAGTTTTCCTCCCACCACTAATTAGACTATCCTTTCCCATGTGTGTGTTTTTGGTATCTTTGTCAAAAATGAGTTAGCTGTAAAATCATGAATTTATCTATGGTTCTCTATCTGATCCATCAGTCTGCGTATCTGTTTTTATGACAATACCATGCTATTTTAATTACTAAAACTTTGTACTATATTTTGAAGTCTGGTAATGTTATGTCTCCAGCTTTGTTTTTTTGCTCAGGATTGCTTTTTCTATTTAGAGTCTTTTGTGACTCCTTGTGAATTTTAGGATTGTTTTTCCTATTGTTGTGAGGAATATCACTGGCATGTTGATAGGAATTACATTGAATCTGTAGATTGCTTTGTGTAGTATGGACATTTTAACAATATTAAATATTCTAATCCAGTAGCGTGGGATATCTGTCTATTTTTATAGGGTGTTATTTTTAATTTCTTTCATCAGAAATTTTGTTCTTATTGTAGCGGTCCTTCACATCTTTGATTAAATTTATTCCTAAGTGTTTTATTTTTTGTTGTTATAATAACTATGATTGCATTCTTGATTTCTTTTTAGATTGTTCATTTTTACTGTATAGAAATGTTACTGGTTTTTGCATGCTGATTTTGTATCCTGCAAATTTACTGAGTTATTTAACAGTTCTGACTTTTTTTTGATGGAGTCTTTGGGTTTTCCTAAATATAGGATCATGTCATCTTTGAACAAGGATAACTTGATCTTGACTTCTTCCTATGCAATTTGGATATCTTTTTCCTTTATTGTTTTATTGTTCTGGTTAGGACTTCTAGTATTATATTGCATAAAAGTAGTGAAAGTGGTCATCTTTGTCTCCTTCCAGAATTTAGGGGCTCTTCATTTTTCCCCCTATTAGCTTTGGGTTTGTCATAGTTGGCCTTGGTTGTTTTGAGGTATGTTTCTTCTGTAACAACTTTGTTGAGAGTTTTTATCATGAAGGGATATTTAATTTTATGCAAAGCTTTTTTCAGCATCTATTGAATTAGTTGTATTTTTAAAAATTCTGTTAATGTGATGTATTTTGGTTATTGAATTGCATATGTTCAGGCATCCTTACATCACTGGGATGAATCCTACTTGATTACGATGAATGATTCTTTTATTGTGTTGCTGAATTTGTTTTTGGTATTATATTGTTGAGGAGTTTTGCATCTATGTTCATCAGTGATATTGGCCTGTAGATTGATTTTGTCTGTGCTTGCCTTGTTTTATTTCGGTATCAGAGTAATGCTGGCCTCATAGAATGAGTTTTGGTTTTCCCTACTGTGTAATTTGTTTGAAGAGTTTGAGTAGTATTAATGTTATTTCTTGTTTAAATGTTTGGTAGAATTCAGCAGTGAATCAATTAGATCCTTGGTTTCTCCTTTGATGGGAGACTTTTTAATATTGCTTCAATATCAATACTCCTTAATGGTCTCTTCATGTTTTCTATATATATATTTTTTTCATGATCCAATCTGGTAGATTGTATGTGTCTAGGAACTTGTCAATTTCTTCTAAGTTTTTCAGTATAGTTGTTTACAATAGTCTGTAATGATCACCTTTATCTTTTTGATATAATTTGTAACGTCTTCTTTTATGCCTCTGAATTTATGTCTTCTCTCTTATTTTCCTAGTCTAATAAAGGTTTGTCCATTTTTTAAACCTTTTCAAAAAAACAGAACTTATTTTATTATTCTTTTATATTTTGCAGTCTCAATTTCATTTATTTCTACTTTGATCTTTATTATTTCTTTTTTTCTGTTAACTTTTTTCCATGCTTTTCTATTTCCTTGAAGTGCATCACTGGTTGTTTATTTGAAGTCTTTCTACTTTTTTGATGTAGGTGTTTATTGCTATGAACTTCCCTCTTACATCTGCTTTTGCTATATCTCGTTTGGTATGCCATGTTCCCATTTTATTTCGTGGAATTTTAAAATCTTCTTTTAAATTTCTTTAATGATCTATTTGTTGTTTGGGAACAAGTTTTATTTTCACAAATTTTTATAGTTTTCCAGTGTCCATTTGTTTATAGATTTCTAGTTTTATTCCATCAAGGTCAGAGAACATATTTGATATAATTTTGATTTTTAAAAAACCTGTAGGAGTTGTTCTTTACCTAGCATATGGCCTATCTTGGGGAATATTTCACATGATGTTGAGAAAAAAGTGTATCCCGTAGCCGGCAGATGGAATCTTCTGTAAATGTCTGCTAGGTCCATTTTGTCTGTAGAGCAGTTTAACTCTAATTTTTTTAGTTATTGTTGATTTTATGTCTGGATGGTCTGCCTATTGCTGAAAGTTGGGTATTGAAGTTTCCTACTATTATTATATTGCAATTAACATTTTTCTTTACATCTATTAATATTTGTTTTATATATTTGAGTGCTCTGGTATTGGGTATATATAAATTAACAATTGCTAATCCTCTGGATGAAATGACAACTTTATCATTATATAATGGGATTCTTTGTATATTGTACTCTTCTTGACTTAAAGTCTATTTTATCTGATATAGGTATAGCTACTCCTGCTCTTTTATGTTTTCATTTGTATGAAATACCATTTTTGACTCTTCACCTTCAGTCTATGCACATCTATATAGGTGAAGTGGGTTTCCTATAGACAGCATATATTTGTCCCTTGTTTCTATTTATTTATTCAGTCACTCTGTGCCTTTTAGTTGATTATTTTAATCTATTTACATGCACTATTCTTATTAATGGGTAATGACACAATATTGCCATTTAGGTTTTTGTTTCCTAGTTGTCTTGTAGCTCTTTCATTTCTTTTTTCCTCTGATGTTAAGTGATTTTTCTCTAGTAGTACATTTTGATTCTGTGTTGGTGGTATTTATTTTTGGTGTATCTATTGTAAGTTTTAGCTTTCTGGTAGCAATGAAACTTACAAAACATCTTTTAGTTATAATAGGTTATTTGAAACTGATCATGACACTACTTTGATCATAAAGAAAAGTAACCAAAAAATCTACATTTTAACACAGCCCCTCCTTCACGTTTTGACTTATTAATGTTTCAATTTAAATTTTATATTTTTTATCTTATAGCCAATTGAAGTTATTATTAATTTTAATTGTTTAATCTTTACATTTAAGATATAAGTGGTTTAATTTCTCCAATTACAGTATTAGAATATGCTAAATTAGTCTGTTTTATTTCTTTTACTAGTGAGTTTAATAGCTTCCGTTGTTTTCTTGGTACATATTAGCATCCATTTCTTCCAGATTGATGAACTCCTGTTAGTATTTCTTGTAAGATAAATCTGGTGTTGTCAAACTCCCTCAGTTTTGTTTGTCTGAGAAAGTCTTTATCTTGCCTTCATGCTTGAAGGATAACTCTGCTAAATATCATATTTGTCATTTTTTTGCCTTCAATACTTTGAGTATAGCATTTTATTTTCTCCTGACCTGCCAGGCTTTTGCTGAGAAATTGCTGAAAGCCACATTGAAGTTTCATTGAATGTAATATGTTTCTTTTCTCTTGCTAATTTGAGTACTCTTTCTTTGCTTTTGAATTTTGCTAATTTGATTATGATATACTTTGGGGATTTCCTCTTCGGGTTGAATTTTATTGGTGACCTTTACGCTTTCTGTACCTGCATGGTGAAGTCTGTCTCCAGATTTGGAGATTTTTCAGATATTATTTCTTTAAATGTAAAATAAATAATTCATTCAGCAGAAAGAGCTTTCTAGGCTCTTTTCTCTCTTGTCTCCTTTGAGAATTCTTATTATGTGGAGACTGGTTTGCCTGATGGTGTCCATGATCCTCACAGGCCTTCTTTATTCTCTTGTTCTTTTTTCTTTTTGCTTCTCTGATTGGATAATTTCATACATTTTAAGTTCATGAATTATTTTCTGTGTTTGATCAATTCTGCTGCTGAGGCTTTCTAATAAGTTTTTCTGTTCAATTATTGTATTATTTATTTATGGGATTTATATATACATATTTGTTCCTGTTTATTTCTCAAATTTATCATTTTGTTCCTAGATTGTTTTCTAAATTTTATTTAATATTTTATTTAATTTATTCTCTGCATTTTCTTGTGATGTGCTGAACTTCTTTAAGAGGATAATTCTGAATTCTCTTTCCAGTGTTTGACAGATCTTCAATTCTTCTGGGTCCCTTGCTGGAGCTCTGTTAGTTTACACATTCTTTGTGTTTTTACACTGATGCCTGCAATTTAAGGAGACTGCGACCTCTTCCAGGTTTTGCAGGTGTTCATTGGTGGCGTTAGAGCTCAATTACTTAATATTGGAACTTAAGCACTAGCCTGCTATTTCTCCTTGTTCTAGGGAGGACTTATAGTAAAGATTAGAACTAAAACACTGTACTAGAGCTAACTCATTGTCCTGCTACTGTTTTCTGGTCTGGGAAGACTTATGGTAAGCACTGGAACTTGAACACTGCTCTGGAACTAAATTGCTGCCCTGATTTTTTTTCCAGTTTGGAGAACACTTAAGCAGCCACCAAAACTTAATTCAAACCTTTTAGTTGTTTCCAGCCCAGGGCAAGGCTCCATGCAAGCATCTTGGCTGTGTGAAATATTATGCCAGGGATTCAGGCCTTTCTACACATTGTGCCCCCTGCAGGACTATGGCATCAGCCAGTCCCTTCAATGTGGTGTCCCTGCTGATCAGAATTCAGAGTAGCTACCAATATCTCTGCACCAGTTGCTGCACTCAGCGCCCTGTTCTTTGTCCTTTATACAGTGCAAGAGGTTCAGCTCTCCTGGTACTCCCAATGGTTCCTGTAAGATAGGGCTGGTATGGGCTCCCCATGAAGATTTCCAGACTGAGGCAGAGGTTAAATGTTCATAACCAATCCCCTTTTCTCACCTTTGAAACCATGGGATTAGGGAAATTATGAGTGGTTTTATGCTGGCTTGGAGGAGGGTCAGCACCAAATGAAATGATCTTTTGTCTTACTGGTTATGGTTTCTCTTGATGCTATGGGCCCGGGGGTCTCCCCTGAGTTCCGATTAACTTAGGGTGGTATTCTTGTATTTGAATAGTTTCCAGTGCATTTTTGTTGGGTACGTGCATTTGCTATTCTGCCATCTTGTGAATGTCACTCTGAATTATTTATTTTACATGGGGAAGATACAATATTGAGTAAGAGAAAGCATAGTGTTTGTAGAAATTTCAATAATACTTAGGGGGACATGAACTGGATACATTCAAATATTCACAACATTGAGATACATGGATCTCACATAAATTCTTATGTCTAATAGTATTAATTAGGGCTCTTTAAAGTCAAGAATATCAAAAAATTATTTAATTGTAGGGTATGTCACTTTTTGTAATTTGTATCTTGCAATATTTTGCTAGAAACACTTTAAGAATGAATAGAACTCACCACATTTTGAATAACTTTAATTTTCTCATGCTGCCATTACAATGATGATGATGTCCTAAAAGTTTGCATAGTGTTTTCAGTAATAGCTGGAATAATAGTTGCCCTGATACTCAGCAGAAAACAAATAATTTTAAGGAATTTGCAGTATTTTAAATTTCCCTAGTGAGGTCAGTCAGCAGAAAACATCGTAAGCAAAAGAAAACAAAATAAAGAAATAAATAAAGAGTAACCAGTGAAACAGAAAACACATGAAAACATGTCTTTTAAAAGAACATATGAAAATAGTAGTCTATTTTCAAAAATACTATCTATTTCTGCTTATATAAGGCTTTTAACAGTTGTGGAAATTACTCTGATATTGGCAGCATCAATTCCACCTGGATAAGAGGGGAAATGGAATAGTTGGATAGCTGGTAGATCACAGAGAAATGATCCAATCATATGGCTAACTTCAGGGACTACTAAAAGGTGATTGTTTAAATATGATTACAGCATTTTTTTACACAATTATACAGGGATATTTTATTTCAGCTTGAAGTTACTTTTTTATTCTTTTTACAGTGGCTCAATTCACTAAAAAATGAATTCAGAAGACAAAGAAAGTAATTGAAAAGTGCAAATGTAATTCAGAGGGCTGAAATAATATTTTGGCAGCCTAAATATAACTCTCACAGTGATTTGAATGAAGAGCTCCAAGAGAAATTGTCTGGGTGCAAAGTAACCCCAAACAAATTTTGTGAATGCATTAGTCAAGCAACATAAATGCAAAATGAAATTGACAAATTCAATATGGACTTATTCCCCAAGCATATTGGAAAGTAGATTCTGTGGGTTAGCTTTAAGTGACTTATGAGATAGGGATTCCATCTATTTTTCCTATATTTTCCATTTTACGGAATATTTTAAGGCAATTCTACAAAGGCCACACATTTATATTGTCTTTTCTCAATATATGAAGCTATATTTATTTTTAAATGCGATTATGACAGTTGCTCTGAAGAACCTCATAACAGTTATTTTGCAAAATAGTATTTCAATGGGACCTAAAATAATCATATTGTCTGGTGGTTTCACAATTAAGATAGTTTTATAATATGTAAAATATAAGTGGAAGTGTATCAGAATTGCCTTGTCTTTTACATAGCACATATGATTTCCATTCTCAAACCAATTCTGGGTTTGGCGCACCTCCCCCTACCAGCACATCTTCCTTCTTTCCTATAACAGCTCAGGGCTGTATATAATTTACTTTTCCTAATGTATAACCAGGGAAAAATAAGTTGTGAAAAAGTTGTGTAGATCTTTTAAGTCTATATTTAATGAAATGTAATCAAATAATTACATTGTATTTTCAAATTCCTTCCTGTAGAATTTATTCATCTAATAAGAACTGTACAAAGTAGTAACTGATAAGATTGTTGGATTGAAATATTAGGAATGATTCATTTTCAAAAAATTTGTTATTCTCACAATTTTTCAGTATCTCCAGTGTTCATGTTTTTGTACATGATCTATTTTTTGGCTTTTAGCCAGAATTCAAAAACTCTCTTCTGACAAAGTTGCTTTGTTGATCCAACTTTAGTTAGGCTCCTGAAACTTCTCCTGGGCCCATCTGTGCACATCCTCGTGAAATCCAAACTTACCAAGAATCTCCTATCCTATTTATCTGATCATCCTGACATCTGAAGGGCTCCTCATCCTCTACCATCACCCAGGTGATATCTAATCACTCTGGCCTGTCTTCAATCAGAATCTTATTGATGGTTTAGCTAGAATCCTCCCTTACACTTGATGCTTCCTCTTAGAAATTTTCTATCCATCAATCCTCTCCTTGCTATGAATTCCAACTTGTGCATGTTGTATTCAGAATTATATCTACTTCTATACTGAGGTGTCTTTTCCCTTCTTGCAATAACTCCGAATAATATCTGCTTTAACTACTATCCAGTTGTGGTTTCTCTTGAAAACTTCATAACATATCAGCTGAGTAAATTCAAGTCATGTAGCAAAACATGGAGAACCTCAGTTTTCTCATGTATTAAAAATAAAAAAGAATAGGCCGGGCGCGGTGGCTCAAGCCTGTAATCCCAGCACTTTGGGAGGCCGAGACGGGCGGATCACGAGGTCAGGAGATCGAGACCATCCTGGCTAACACGGTGAAACCCCGTCTCTACTAAAAAATACAAAAAACTAGCCGGGGGAGGTGGCGGGCGCCTGTAGTCCCGGCTACTCGGGAGGCTGAGGCCGGAGAATGGCGTAAAAACCCGGGAGGCAGAGCTTGCAGTGAGCTGAGATCCGGCCACTGCACTCCAGCCTGGGCGACACAGCGAGACTCCGTCTCAAAAAAAAATAAAAAATAAAAAATAAATAAATAAATAAAAAAGAATAATTGCAAAGTATTATAGTGTAGTTTAAATGCCATTAAATATATGGAAGTAACTATTAGAGTTAAATTTATGTCATCCATTAAAAATAGTTTCCTTACTTTGTTTTTACCATCTAACATTTCTTAAAAATTCTGCGGCCGGGCGCGGTGGCTCACGCCTGTAATCCCAGCGCTTTGGGAGGCCGAGGCGGGCGGATCACAAGGTCAGGAGATCGAGACCACGGTGAAACCCCGTCTCTACTAAAAAGTACAAAAAAATTAGCCGGGCGCGGTTGTGGGCGCCTGTAGTCCCAGCTACTCGGGAGGCTGAGGCAGGAGAATGGCGTGAACCCGGGAGGCGGAGCTTGCAGTGAGCCGAGATCGCGCCACTGCACTCCAGCCTGGGCGACAGAGCTAGACTCCGTCTGAAAAAAAAAAAAAAAAAAATTCTGCTCAAATATCACACCTCTCTATCCTGATTTAGCATTATCTCATCAGTACTGCCAAAGTATTCCTTATAAACATAACCTTATAAAAACATACCATCATTGTTTTATGTTCCCCTCTCTATGACTAGACTCGAAGGATTTAGGGGAAGAAATATGAATTATCTATCTTCCTTTCTCCAATTACTGGTAGGATATCTGACATTTTTAGGATTCAATTCAGATTTTAAGGTTGAGTAAATAAATAAAATGACTTGAACTAAAGGAGTTGCCATGTATACTTAAATTCTGGAATTATTTCAGTTAAGAGGAAGCATACAAAATAACTAATGAGATCACATCCATAAATCTAAGACCCAATTCATGTATTCCAGAAGGTCTCATGGGGTACACACAAGGATGGAAATACAACACTGAAGCCCCCAGAAAGAATGTCATCATGGAAATGGAAATAATTCTATTGGAAAAAAATTGACAAGAATAAATCATTCATAACTTCCAGTTATTTAGAAGTTAGTTCTGTTCAAATAGAATCCATGTGTGTAGCAACAAGTAAACTTTGGTGTTACATTTAATAATGCCTTTCACAAAATTAAGTCTAAAATTTTTTTTATTGCTTTCCAGTGAGAAAAAACTTGTATCTGCAAATTTTGAAAAAAAAAATCAGAATTGCCACTAGCAAATTGTAAATTCATCAAATATTGTGTTAACCTTAGTTCACAGAAATTAAAGTGAAATTAAACAGTTTTCTACTTTCAAGGAATGTCTTAGCAGTAAGTCTTTCTCCTCTATCATCTGACCATGGGAACACTATATGAGGAGTGGTTGATGGAAAAGTCTAGATGCAACCTCGTGTGGAACTCTGGGGGAACCTGTTCATCTAACCTACTTGCATCCTCAGGACCTTCTAGTTCTAGTTTTGTAGTTTAATTATGTCTCATGGTGGGGTACTGTATTAAGGCCCAATAGCAGGCCAACTGCTGCTTTTAAAAGGCAAAACCTTCTAAAAAATCCTAGGGTTCTGCTCTGCACCTGTCCTATCAGGATTTGTCCCAGATTTCACATATCCTTCCTGTCACAATGAATACCATTGAATTTGCAAGTTCAGAGGCACAATTGCATAAGGAGCTTAGAATGCAACCGAACCTTTCTTTCTCTGAGCCATAGTAAAAACTAGCATCCTTCTAAATCACAAAATAAATGGAACAGAAAACATTGCCATAGGCAGGATATGATGCCTCAAAAATCCACAAAGCCCCAACAAATGCTATACTTTTTTAAAATTTCAGGTAATAAAAGGCTTAATAATTTTCCTTAACCTATGATGCTATATGACCAAGACTATTATATTCGTAAGGTTTAATCCAGTTGCCGATAATTTAAATTTTTTTAGAGTTTATCTTCCATTCTCTGGCATACAAACTTGCTACTTGCCCTTTGTCATCATTTATTAATATAGTGCAATTATAATTAATTACAGTGCTATTTAACACAATGGAATTTATTTAGCTAAAGGATGTCCTGCAAAACATGAAAATGATCAGTTTCTAGGGACTATACTGTGACATGGAACAAAAGAGTTAGACTAGGCACCTGTCAGAAAAGTAAACCCACACTATTGTCCTTCTCATATAATTGCAAGCATCTTTGATCCTCTTCATTGATGGTGATTGATTTTTTTTCAACAGTGGCTGTATTGGTCTGTTTCAGTAAAGATACCAAGTTCAACATAAACAGCTACTATTGAAGTTGACCTCGGATTCCATGGATAGTAGTCCATTGTCATCTTGTATAAGACATCCATTTTTGCAGAGAAAGGTAAATTGAATACAGGTAAGCCACTCATGTTGTCTTCAAATTTTTATGCTGGAGCTAATTTTTGCAATTCTACCTAGGATGTGGTATTGTTTCTGCTTTATGATGTTGAGTATGGTGGGGAGTATTTTTTAGGGACTTCCTTTTGGTGTTTCCTATCATAATTTTTTTTAACTAAAAAAAGAGAGATATATAATTATGTGAGTACCATAAGCTATTAAGATTATTTGTCCCAAGCTCTAACATGCACAATCTATACAGAACTTAAATCATTAAATGAAAAACAAATAAACCCACTAAAAATGGGCAAAGGACGTGAACAGACACTGCTGAAAAGAAGACATGCAAGTGGCCAGCAAAGATATGAAAAAATGCTCAGCATCACTAATCATCAGATAAATGCAAATCAGAACCATAATGAGGTACCATTTCATACCTGTCAGAATGGCTGTTATTAAAGAGCCAAAAAACAACAGATGCTGGCTAGACTGTGGAGAAAAGGGAATGCTTTTACACTGTTGGTTTGACTGTAACTTAGTCCAACCACTGTGGAAAGTGTTTTAAATATTTCTCTAAGAATTTGAAACAGAGCTACCATTCTACCTAGGAATACCATTATTGGGTATATACCTAAAGGAAAACAAATTATTCTCTCAAAAAGACACATGTAGTCTTCATCACTGCATTATTTACAATAGGAAGGACATGGATTCAACCCAAGTGCCCATCAGTGGTAGACTGATTTTTTAAAATGTGGTACATGGCCGGGCACGGTGGCTCATACATGTAATCCCAGCATTTTGGGAGGCCGAGGCAGGCGGATCATGAGGTCAGGAGATCGAGACCATCCTGGCTAACTCAGCAAAACCCTGTCTTTACTATAAATACAAATAATTAGCCGGGTGTGGTGGCAGGTGCTTGTAGTCCCAGCTGCTCGGGAGGCTGAGGCAGGAGAATGGCGTGAACCTGGAAGGTGGAGCTTGCAGGGAGCCGACATCACGCCACTGTACTCCAGAAAAGAAAAAAAAATGTGTCACATATACATCCCGGAATACTACACAGCAATAAAAAGTAATGAAATCATGTCCTTTGCAGCAGCAACATGGAAGCAGTTGGAGGCCATAATACTAAGCAAATTAATGCAAGAACAGAAAACCAAATACTGCATGTTCTCATTTATAAGTGGAAGTTAAACATCAAACATACATGGACATAAATATGGAAACGAAAGTCACTGCAGACTACTAGGCGGAGAAAGAAGGAGGGCATGGGTTGAAAAACTACCTATTGGGTACTATGCTCACTACATGGGTGACGGGATCTGTACCCCAAACCTCAGTATCACACAATATTCCCATGTAACAGACCTGCACACATAGCTCCTGTATCTAAAATAAGTTGAAATTAGGAAAACAAAAAGATTATTTGTCCCATGAATGGACTAAGAAACTATGTGAACCCTAAGTGAGGTGAATTTCAACCAGAACTCTAAACACCATCTGGCTTTTAGAAACGCCAGTCTAACTAGGAACCATGTGCATTGTGAGTTCCCTAATATTAGTGTGGTTACAGAACCTGTCGCCCACAGCCCTTGAAAGGTCTGGGCATTCCCTTTCTTTGATTCCCTTTCTTTAACTCTGGTTGAAAACTATAAGTTCTTATGGGAAATAGGAAAAATTTACAGTATACAGTTTTTTTTTTTTAAAGATGTAGAGATTATTTTTAATGGTGGAAGCCAACACATTGACACTTGGATAGAAGAAGGCAGGATTCCGATACAGAACCAACAGAGAAGGCCACCAGGCAAAGCCACAGAGAGTTGCACCTGAATACGATGTAACAAGGTATAATTGTAGGTGACAGCTTATGAGTAAGTGACAGGGGTTTAGGAAGGTTTCCAGACTTCCCTTTGGACTGGCTAATTTGAATAATTTAATAAGCTCTAGAAAAGATAGGCTGCCCTAGTTGTCTGGCCTCTGGTCTTGGGATGATTAAGATGGGTGCAGAGTGACCTTGGATTTCAGAGCTTGATAAGGAAAGTGATTGAGGTACAAACTTGCTATTTGGAGAACTGACCAGCCTGGATGAGGACAGAATTTGTTTTTATGTATTTACATATATTTATATTTACATTTACAGTGATATTATACATTTTTTTTCTTAAAAGATCTTAGTATCCCTTTTAATCAATGAGATCTAGGTTTAAAAGCTGGCTGAGCTCTGGAAATTGAGGAGGGATTGGGCAAACTAAACTTCAATGGGCTTGGAGAAAGCCCTGGAAGAGAATGAGAAATGATAAAGTACCCTGGTTTAAGATAAAAATCTGCCAGCTTTGAGGGGAATCTAACATTTTATGGAACCACCTCCTACAGATTTGGCTCAAATCAGAGCAAGGTTGAAATGCGGTAAGAGTACTATAAGGCCTCTGCTACAAGGACTTTCCTAGAGCTATCTTAAGGTGGGGCAAAAATGAGAAAGAGATTTAAGTGATCAGTGAATTTCTTTGTCTGTTATGAAATGTTGAAATGGGAGGAGTTCCCTTATCCCCTCACAGGGTATGCGACAGGGGTGAGGCTTGCTTCTTAGGTGCCCCGCTGCTCAAACACCTAGGGGGAGCCTGCAGATGGGCAGGTCGTGGGGAGCGTTTTGGGGGTCTGACCCCACTGCAGAGTCTAGGGTTGAGTGTTTATAGCTCCTGAAGCCCCAGTGGGCGTGTGTTACAGTGTACTCTTTCAGTTTTGCAATCCGCAGGCAGCTTGTGTTAATCGGCTCAATTAGACTCCCTCTGCCGGTGTTTAGCTGGTGTATGACCTTCCCCTAGGAACACTTGACTGGTAAGGAAAGTGAGTCTGCATACTACTTAAATAAATATATTGCACATGCAGCCCCTCTCAAGTGCTGGCAGGCCACTGCACGTGCGAAATGCTCCTGTATAAAATCTCAAGTCAAAGGTCAAATCAGGTACTTGCATCACTCAAGTTGCCCTCTTGGCTCTCTTCCAAGTGTACTTCCTTTGGTTCCTGCTCTAAAACTTTTTAACAAACTTTCGCTCCTGCTCTAAAGCTTGCCTCAGTTTCTCCATCTGCCTTATGTCCCTTGGTTGAATAATTTCTTCAGAGGAGGCAAGAACTGAGGCTGCCGCACATCCAAACTGATTCACCGCTGCTAACAGTTGCAGCAAATACAATAATCATTTTGGTTATCTTCATTATTCATACATGTTGGGACTGGATCACTCTGGATGCAATAATCAGTTGTTAAGAGAGCTTAAAATACAAATCAGTCATGCTGTGGAATGCACTCACTTTGCACGTGTGGTTATGTCGTTAGATTAAATCTGTTAGTTTTTAAAAACAAATATTATCTTTTCAGTATACATGCTTGTTTCCAGAGCTGCATAATCGTTTTATCGTTCTTTTCCTGTTCTTGCTAAAGATTTCCTGCCTTTTAGTGTGAGGAAACTCAAAGGCCAAGATGATATTTTTAAGTAAAACTTTTTTTTCAACTTTAGGGTCAGCAATATAAATTCAGATCCCTTTTCTGATGGAGCACATTGAGGTCTTCCCCACTTTATTCTGTTTCCTAACGTGCTCCTGTGTCAGCCTGTTATTACACAAATTTGTAGGAGCTGCAGAACCACAGGTCTGAAGGAAATGTTTTAAGAAAATAAGTAGAATTTGGAGGACAGAAGCGGGAATAAAGGGAGTTGGGGAACACAGGATTCTATGACCTCTATGAGTATTGTGAACATAATAATAGAGAATGACCAAATAAGCTTCTTTTCAGAAGGGTTCAGTCCCATAAAGTGTATAATTATTAATGATGGTTCCTAAGGGTAACACTCTAATAGACTACATTCAGATCAATATGTGCCTCTAAACAGAGAAACTGAAACGTGATGGAATTAAACCGTGTATTAGAAACAATTATTTTGGATTAATATTCATTATCCCTACAAAGGGCATTTTCTCCGGTTGTTGCTTGAAAGC
Source organism: Macaca nemestrina (assembly GCF_043159975.1). Taxonomy (NCBI): domain Eukaryota; kingdom Metazoa; phylum Chordata; class Mammalia; order Primates; family Cercopithecidae; genus Macaca; species Macaca nemestrina. The sequence goes on from NC_092140.1 coordinate 52,478,627, forward strand.
CTTTGTCTGGAGAGAGCACTCTCTCTTTTTACTGAAAAAAAAATGAAAAAGGAGAATGTTATTAAAAGTAAATAAATAATAAGTATTTATTTATTTATTATTATTTTTTATTATACTTTAAGTGTTGGGAGACATATGCAGAACATGCAGGTTTGTTACATAGGTATACATGTGCCATGGCAGTTTGCTGCACCCATCAACCTGTCATCTACATTTGTATTCTCCTAATGCTATCCCTCCCCTAGCCCCCCAACCCTGACAGGCCCTGATGTGTGATGTTCCCCTCCTTGTGCCCATGTGTTCTCATTGTTCAACTCCCACTTATGAGTGAGAACATGGGGTGTTTGGTTTTCTGTTCCCGTGTTAGTTTGCTGAAAATGATGGTTTCCAGCTTCATCCATGTCCCTGTAAAGGACATGTACTCATTCCTTTTTATGGCTGCATAGTATTCCATGGTAGTAACCAAAACAGCATGGTACTGGTACCAAAACAGATATATAGACCAATGGAACAGGACAGAGTCCTCAAAAATAACACCACACATCTGCAACCATCTGATCTTTGATAAACCTGACAAAAACAAGCCATGGGGAAAGGATTCCCTATTTAATAAATGGTGTTGGGAAAACTGGCTAGCCATACACAGAAAACTGAAACTGGATCCCTTTCTTATACCTTATACAAAAATTAACTCAAGATGGTTTAAAGATTTAAATGTAAGACGTAAAACTGTAAAAATCCTAGAAGAAAACCTAGGCAATACCATTCAGGACATAGGCATGGGCAACGACTTCAAGATTAAAACACCAAAAGCAATTGCAACAAAAGCCAAAATTGACAAATAAGATCTAAGTAAATTAAAAAGCTTCTGCACAGCAAAAGAAACTATCATTGAGTCAACAGGCAGCCTACAGAATGGGAGAAAATTTTTGCAATCTATTTATCTGACAAAGGGCTAATATACAGAATATGCAAGAAACTTAAACTTACAAGAAAAAAAATCAAAAAGTGGGTGAAGGATATGGACAGACACTTTTCAAAAGAAGACATTTAGGCAGCCAACAGACACATGAAAAAATGCTCATCATCACTGATCATTAGAGAAATGCAAATCAAAAACACTATGAGATACCATCTCATGCCAGTTAGAACAGCAATACTTAAAAAGTCAGGAGACAACAGATGCTGGAGAGGATGTGGAGAAATAGGAACACTTTCACACTGTTGGTGGGAGTGTAAATTAGTTCAACCACTGTGGAAGACACTGTGGCGATTCCTCAAGGATCTAGAGCTAGAAATACCATTTGACCCAGCGATCCCATTACAGGATCTGCACCCAAAGGATTATAAATCTTTCTCCTATAAAGACACATGCACACTTACGTTTATTGCAGCACTATTCACAATACCAAAGTCTTGGAACCAACCCAAATGCCCATCAATGTTAGACTAAAGATAAAGAAAATAAGTATTTGTTTTTAAAATAAATTTATAAACTCTATAGTATATATAGTATCTAGTCTATATAGTATATAATATAGTATGTAGTCTGAACATGTATATACACACAGTTTTAGAAGAGCAAAAAGAACATATATATACACACAGTTTTAGAAGTACACTAGGAAAAGAGTAATGAGCACTTAAAGAGGTACTAGTTTCTCTATGTAGCTATTATGGTAGGCTTCAGTATCTTGTGAAATAATCACATTTGTATTTTGTTTCCTTTTTAACTCAACTAATAGCTATAGTCTACATTTACAAAACTTGTTAGAAAACCTATATTTTTACTTTTTTCTTTTTAATTTTTTATCATTTTTGTATGAAGCTTTTTTAAGCCATGACAATCTAGAAATTCAGGGTTATTTAGTCCAAAGAGGTTAAGATCTCCTTCCAAAGTGAGGAAGACAGGAGCTGACAGAGTCAACACTATCGATACTGTACTTTTGCCATGTAACATTGACATTAAAAATTAATCACATCACTCATAGAAGCTTATTCAATAGTCGTTTGACCTTTCTCTGGGTCAGGACTTAGAGCCTTCATTGTGTTTTCTAGTTTGATTTTAAGATTAGAGGTACATTAGTTCACATGTGGCCAGTTACTGTGGTCCACACACAATCTACAAACGGCATCACCTTTTGACTTCAGCCAGAGTCTCCCACCTTAACTAGATATCAAACTAAAATAAAACAAGATTTTTCTTTTTTAAAAATTTTTTCTGAGCCCAGATTATCTTCTAGAATGCAACTTCCTTTATATTGAGTTGCTCTATGAAGACTTCATAACAATGGTTCTCAATTGGGACTATTCTGATACATTTAATGATATTGGCCATCAAAAAGGAAGGTATTGTTTTATTTTCTGCAGGGGAATTCTTGTCACCTTATGTAATTTGTGTCATCTGTTCACTAGAAACCAACTCTGATCTGCAAATGTTTTGGAGAAAATATTTTATTGAGCCACATCTCTTCTTGTGCTTGTTTTTCTTGCTTATTATAATGGGGTGTAATTAAAAAGAATTTGTTCTTGGAGTGCCTCTTTTAACTTACAAAATAAAAAATAAAAATAATTTTTCCTGTTTCTCTGTTTGAAACTTAAGTAGATCCTATGACTTTAATGGATTATTTTTGCTTAACCAAAATTCCTATGGTCACCACAAATTACAAAACACACATTTAATTCAGTAATTACAATTCTGTTCCAATATCTTTAATTAGCCCTTTATGCTTCAGTGAACAAGAAGTTTTCTTCTTTCCTTAGCTAGGCCTGTGGTACATGGGAGTCAGACTTTGCGGGAGCCGTGGGATTGCTTTCCTATTTTTCCCTCACTTCTTCCATTGCTTGATGACTCTTAACTGTGACTCTTCCAGTTGAAATGGAGGGCAGAGAAAGAAGAGAAATAACATTGTTGGGGAAGTTCACTTCTCTGGGTTAGACTTGATGTTGACTCTTTTTTGGGGTGATTTTGTGCACATCCCTTGTTGAAAACTCAGCCCATGCTTTGGATGCCTGATCCCCTACAACTCCTAGTTTTCCAGTGTTTATATCCACACAGACTTTTGTCCTATGGTGCATTGTGCAGGAGCAAATATTATCTTTTTTTTTTTTTTTTTTTTTTTTGAGACGGAGGCTCTGTCGCCCAAGCTAGAGTGTAGTGGTGTGATCATTTCTGTTCACTGCGACCTCTGCTTCCCAGGTTCAAGAGATTCTGCTGCCTCAGCCTCCCAAGTAGCAGTGATTACAGGCTTGTGCCACCATGCCTGGCTAATTTTTGTATTTTTAGTAGAGATGGGGTTTCACCATGTTGGTCAGGCTGGTCTCAAACCCCTGACCTTGTGATCCGCCTGCTGCGGCCTTCCAAAGTGCTGGGATTACAGACGTGAACCACTACGCCCGGCTACAAATATTATCTTGATGCTTGAAGGGACTTCAATGTTAAAATCACAAACATTAACATGTTGTTACACATATGCACACACGTGCATACAAACATGTCATTAATAAAAGCACTTGGGTTGATTCATCCAGTAACACATAATTTGTTTTAAGGTTATAGGCTCACGGTGTTTATAGTCATGGAAACAATGGCATATTTTTTGAAGTTCTTCCTGACTAGGACCTCTGTTGTATACGCTGTTTTCTGTAACCCTGCCCTTACGTTGAACTTGCTCAGTCTATGTTGATTCTTAGTTGCACCCTCAAATCTAATGAGGCCTTACAAGCTCCAATTTTATTCCAGTTGCCTTATCATTCTACTTCCTCTTCGCTTTACATTGATCCTCCAGTCCAGTGGCTCTTAATCCTCACTACACCCTGGGATCACCTGAGGAGATTTTGAAAACTGCTGTGGCTCAGTTTTTACCCAATAGGTTGGTAGTCAATTGTGCCGAGGTGGAGCCCTCATCATCAATACATTTTTAGAAACTCTTCATGTGATTCCAATGTGCATCCAAGGTGAGAGCTACTACCTTGGTCATTCTTCCTGATTCTTGGTTTTATTCTGATTTGGCATTTGCTCTCCTGCTTCATAGTGAGAATCACTTGCTTTTAGCGAAATAATTCACCCTGATGTTGTATTTCTCAAAAAGTAAAGACTGGTAGAAATATTATATGTTATACATCTATCTATCTATTTATCTATCTATCTATCTATCTATCTATCTATCTATCTATCTACCTACCTACCTACCCACCTACGTACATACGTACCTACCTACCTACCTACCTACCAATCAAGAGAGAGAGAAATGTGGTTGCAATAACGACATTTTTTAAATGTCCAGATTCAAACCATTACACCATCTTCCCTTAATTCCTTTAATTATTTATTAAATTAGTTCTTTTTCATATATTAGGGACTTACTTGTGTCCCTCCAATGTTCCTATGGTGATTTCCCTCCCCATTTTCTTGGAATGTGACCCTGTTTGGAGACATGGTTTTTAAAGAAGTAGGTAGGTTAAACCGGGTCCTTGAGATGAGCCAGATTCTACTATGACTAGGGTCCTTATTAAAAGAAGGGATCTAGGACACATATATGCACAAATAAGCACCATGGGCAGACATGGGATGAAGGTGGCTATCTTCAAGCCAAGCAGAGAGACCACAGAATTAAACCGCTACAGTCAACACCATGATACTGGACTTCTGGCCTCCAGAATTGTGAGAAAATTAATTTCTGTTGTTGAAGCTACCCAATATCTGGTACCTTGTTATGGCAACCCTAGAAAACTAATGCATCATATATCTCAACTACTACTTACCTAATTCAGACCTTAAGCATTTCAACCAGGATGATTGCATTTGACTCTGTATTCTACCCCTAGTCCCAAGGATACTTTGAATTCATTCCCAAAATACAGTCAGAATGAGCTATTGAAAATACAACCACCATTGCTATATCATTCCTACTTAAACTATTTGAGTGACCTATCTTCCAGTCCATATATTGCTATCTTGATGTTAAAATTCATTCTCAAATGTTTGCATAGGTATATGATAAGCATGCTTGCAAAAATTTTTATACTCGTTATTCTATACTCTTTGTACATTATTCTCCTTTATGTTTTTTAAATTAAGTTTATTGAAGAATTATATCAGAAAAAGTTAATATCACTCTCTACAATAGTCCTCGTTGAGTCAATATAGTCACCATGGTACCAAAATATCCTGTGTATAAATCAGTTATTATATATGTTTAATAATTAGAGTTATATGTTTCTATGTCTATTTTGGCTTATAGATTGTACAATTCTTAAGGAATCAACTATTTTAAATTCATTTTAATACTACTCATCAGTCCCCAGAGTTTAATGCAGTATTTATAGTAAAAGCATTTACTATTTGTTAAAGAAATTTTGTGCTTACTTGTACAGTATATGTTTAATTGATTATGTCACAGATTACATATAACTCCTAACAGATAATACAACCCCAAGGTGACTGCTTAAAAACTTTCTTTACATTTTACTTTGAGAGCATATGACCTTTACCAGAGATTACATAAAATAATATGGAGCTTATTCTGTTAGATTTGATCATTCAGTGAAAGAAGATAATAAATGTGTGTTACATAGAATGTGAACCTGCTGAAATTTTATGAAAATCTGAGCACACACTGCATTTGAGTGTGCACTTTTGCAGAGGGACTTTTTATCTAGTTGTCATGCTTATTGATCACAAACTTTTAAAAAGATTGATTATATATTTTAGGTCTTACATTTTACATCAATCCAGGCTAATGGTAACCAATAACTTAAATCATATTATCTTCAGTCTTTCTGGAGTATTTTCGTATTTATTCCTCCACTTCTATTGAGGATTGCTGTCTTAAAAGCAAACAAACACAATAAGACAAAATAGCAGCTGCAAAATCCTTTGGAAAGCTTTTTTTCCTGAGGGAGTTTTGATGAAAACACTGCCCATTACAACACCATGCTCTATTAAGTTTCCCTATAAAGAATGGTTTATGCACATCCACTTTCATCAATTTGACAAATATTTATTTTTTCTTGCAGACTTGGCACTTTGTTTTACATCTCAAAAACATTGATAAATTAGATAGTTTCTGCTCTTTGAAGCCAAAATTATAGAGAAAGGAACAAATATATGAAATAATATGTAAGGGGAAAATATGTAAATATTTACAGTGAGAAGAGATGACAACTGAGTAACACTTTATATTGGGTATTAAAGATGGTATCTCTAAGTAGATTATATTTAAACTGAGGCCTAAATGTCATGAAGGAGGCAGACATACAAAGGTTACATAAAACTCATTACTGACAAACAGAGTTATTAGTGCAAGGTCACTAAAATGGAAAAGAGTTTGGCATAACTCATAAGTTAGAAGACCAGAATGTGTGGCTCTAAGTGGGAGAAAGGAAGAGTGGCAGAAGATCAGATCTCAGAGATCAACTGAGAGAAAATCAGGTTTGACATTATAGACCTTGTTAAAGAGTTGGGAAGTTATTCTAAAATGGGATGGGAAACCAACGTGGAATTTTCAGCAAGAGACATGACAAGATCTGATTTCCAATTTTAATAGAACTCATTGGTTTCTCTGTGAATAACAGATTTTATACAAGCAAGAATAAGAGAGAAACCGGGATGGCTCATTTGTGGATAGAATTGGATAATATTCCATTGCCTGGATGTACTACAGTGTGTTCATCTCATTCATCTACTGAAGGGCATATTGATTATTTCTAAGTTTGAGTAGTTATGAATAAAGATGCTATAATCACCCAAGTCTTGGTTTCTGCCTTTGTAAGTTTTCAGTTTACTTGGGTAAACGCCAAGGAGGTTATTGGGAGCCACGCACAGCCTAATGATGTTTCAGTTGATGATAGGGCATATATAAAATCATGGTCCTTAGATTATAACGATGCTGAAACATTTATATCACCTAGTGATGATATAGCCATTGTAACATCATAGTGAAATATGTTATTCAAGTGTATGTGATGATTCTGGTGTCAATGGACCCACTAAATTGTTACTCAAATAAAAGTGTAGCACATACAATTACATACAGTACATAACACTCGGTAATGATAGCAAACAACTATTCTACTAGTTTGTGTATTTACCATATTAAAATTTTTATAATTAATTTACAGTGTACTCCTTCTACTTATTAAAAAGAAGATAACTGTAAAACAGCCTCAGGCAGGTCCTTCAGGAGGTATTCCAGAATAAGGCATGGTTATCATAGGAGATGACAATTCCATGCATGTTATTGCCCCTAAAGACTTTTCAGTAGGACAAGCTGTGGAGGTGAAAAGCAGTGATATTGATGATCCTGACCGTATACTGGCCTAGGTTAATGTGTGTATTTGTGCCTTAGTTTTTAACAAAAAAGTTTATTTAAAAAATTAAAAATAGAAAAAAAAAAAAGCTTATAGGCCAGGAGTGGTGGCTCCCGCCTGTAATCCCAGAACTTTGGGAGGGCAAACGAGTGGATCACCTGAGGTCAGGAGTTTGAGACCAGCCTGGCCGACATGGTGAAACCTCATCTCTATGAAAAATACAAAAATTAGCTGGGCGTGGTGGTGTGTGCCTGTAATCCTAGTTACTCAAGAGGCTGAGGCAAGAGAATCACTTGAACCCAGGAGGCGGAGGTTGCACTGAGCTGAGATTGCACCATTGCACTCCAGCCTGGGCAACAAGAGTGAAGCTCCATCTCAAAAAAAAAAAAAAAAAAAAAAAAGCTTATAGAATAAGAATATAAAGAAAGAAAAATTTTGTACTGCTGTGCAATGTGTTTGTGTTTTAAGCTAAATATTACAAAAGAGTCAAAGATTTTAGAAGATTTTAAAAGTTTATAAAGTAAAAAGTTTATAAACTAGTTTATTATTAAATAAACATTTAAAAATACATTTAGTATAGTCTAATCATGCAGTGTTTACAGAGTCCACAGTAGTTTACAGTAATGTTCTTGGACTTCGCATTCACTGACCACTCATTCACTGACACTCAGAGCAACTTCCAGTACTGCAAGCTCCATTCATTATAAATGTCCTTTTTAGGTATACTATTTTTTAATCCATTAGACCTTATTTCTGCTGTATAATGTCTAGGTTTTGATATGTTTAGATACACAAATACTTATTGTGTCACATTTGCCTACAGTATTTAGTACAGTAACATGTTGTACAAGCTTGTAGCCTGGGAGCAATAGGTTGTATCACATAGTCTAGGTGTGTAGGAGGCTATACCATTTAGGTTTCTGTAAGTACCTCCTATGATGTTCACACAACACATTCCTCAGAACATAGTCACATCATTAAGCAATACATCATTCTATTTATTTTTAAAAAATATTATCTGAGAAAATTCTACAGGATCAACTGTGTTTGTTTCTACTATCCAGGAAATATTTTGTGTTCATGAAAGATGCAAATTTTTACCCTTTTAATGATATTCCTAATATATGTATTTTTGATTTTCCCTTTCTGTTTTTCCTTAAAAGTGCTATAAAATCCTGAAGCTGGTTTTATTTATCACATGACTTACATAATGAACTATCCATTTTTCAGAAATTTTAAATAAAATTGAATAAAAGGATGATTTTGACATTGTCAAAACCTAAAAACAAAGGGTATCTAATGTTAAGCCTATGACTCTCGTGAAATTAACTTGATGTAAATGATAGGATGAAAGCAGCTTTATTCAATTGGAGGGAGTGAAGGGAGCCCGAGAAAGCATTGTTCTTAGACAACCCACGACAATTTACACTGAAATGAAAAGGAAAGAATTCAGAAGATAATTCTCTTGATTATCCTTTTTTTGCTTCCCCCTTTTTTTTTTTTTTTTTTTTTTTTTCAGATAAAAGACACCAGAGAACAGTATTTGTTGTTGTAGCTACATGGCAAGACTTTTTTTTTTTTTCTTGAGAGCTGATGCAGTACCTTTTTATTAACAATGAGAACTACCTAAAAAGACAGTTTATCATTTTGACTACCAAAATAATCAAAGCCTATTTTGAGCTGCATTTTTTAGCTATTGAATTAAAAATTGTTTTTCCTATAATTGTGATCAATTTTATCTTTAAGTTTAAAATTTATTTTTATTTATTTATTTTTTTAATGAAAAATGTTTTGTTTTAGGGGCAGGGACTTGCCATGTTGCTCAGACTGATCTCAAACTCCTGGCCTCAAGTGATCCCCCCACCTAAACCTGTGTAGTAGCTGGGATTAGGTGCAAGCCACCATGCCTGGCCAAGAAATTATTCTTTAATTCATGTTATTTTCGGATCCTTTTCCTTTAAATTTATATTTTATCATTTTGCCATATGTCTACATATAACAGATGAACATATAATATGCCATTCCACATATTTGAAGAAACATGACAGAGCATAAATAAATTAATGTATCTTGAAATGTGATCCTCTTAACATGTAATGAGGTAGCAAAATGGAAGGCATCTGGAGGTCATTTCAGGGGCTGATCATCTAGTCGTCTCTTGCTATTGGTGACTGTACTTTGTAATTTACTGAAAGGGATTGTTGCACACTAGTCTCTTTTCAACTGTTCCTTCTGAAATATAACTGAATGCTAAAAGAGTTTCCATTTCTTCCTCGTTTGCTTTTTTGTCCTACCAGTCTCCCCCAGTCTAAACACATATGAGGTTGAGATGAAGGTTTAAAAATGTCTTTTATAGAGGGTCCATCCATATCTCAACACATAATGGAATAAAGTAAGAACAGAGATTTTTTTTTTTTGTCCCAAGATTAATAGTTCTCTTTCATGAAACTGTGGTACAGATCTACCTCTTAAATATAAGAGTGATCCATGTGAATACTTCTTTTGTTCAGTCCCTCGCTCTCTCCCTTTCCTCTCCCGCAAGGACAAGTAAAATGAGAATCCCTTACTATAACTTTGATGTGGAAGCAGTAAACCTGCAATTCCTGTGCTAAGCAATCTTTAACTCTTTCTTGGCTTTTAAAAAAATATCCAAGATGAACAGTGCACGATATTAATGGTACTATTTTAGACACCCAATATGGTAATTAGATAGATATGAGAGAGAGAGAGAGAGAGAGAGAGAGAGAGAGAGAGGCCCACACTATTTATCACTCAAATCATATAGTATGTCATATTACTTAAGCCAGTGAGGTGAGATTATTCAATACAGGTCAGATAACAAATTGTGCTTTTTCATTTCATCATTCCTATGGAAATATCACCATTTAGCCATCCGGAATGATTAAGCTTAATATGACACTTCTGCTTAAAATATGCCTGCTGTGCTGCTTTTAGGATAAAGACAAAAGTTTTTCGCCATGTGTGGTGGCTCATGTCTGTAATCCCAGCACTTTGTGAGGCTGAAGGAGGAGGATTGTTTGAACCCAGAAGCTTGAGGCCAGCCTGAGCAACATAATCAGTTTCCATCTCTACAAAAAGTAAAACAATTAGCCAGGCATGATGGCATGTGCCTGTCCTCCCAACTACTTGGGAGGCTGAGGTGGGAGGATTGTTTAAACCTGAAGGCCGAGGCTACAGTGAGTTGTGATTGTGCTCCTGCACTCCACCCTGAGCAGCAAAGCTGGACCCTGTCTCAAAACAATTTTTTTTTAAACCTGGTTTAACAAGGATACTTTTAATCATCTTCATCCTGCTTACTATTCCCACCTTAATACTTACTATTAGGTTCTTTCAGATGATGGGCTAGAGCAATATTCAGTTACACTCCATTCCCTTAATGGGCCATGCTCTATCTCAGTCCTAAACATCGGAACATACACTTATCTTGGACTTCTAGTTTCCTGTTCTTGAGGTCTCAGCCAAGTCATCTCTTTACATGGGAAGCCTTTTAGTAACGTATCTCCTCATGACTCCTCACCCGTAATCTGAATTACGTATCTAACTTTTATGCATATTCCTATTATACTACTTCACGTACTGTATTGTAAATCTACTTATTAATTAAAAATATTTTCATTCCCAATATATTTTGAGGGACAAAACTGTGTTTACTTTATGGTTGTATCCCACATCATCCAGCAACCAGAAAATGAATATTAAAAGAAAAATTAGATGAAGAAATGGCTTCAAAATTTATTGAGTAAAACCATGTAGAGAACCAAGGCAACCAAATCCAGTACTACATTCCAGACATACTGCTAAAGAAAATAGACATATAATTTAGAAAAATACCTATTTCTCTTTTTAACCAATGCCTTGTTTTCTTCCCACAGGCTGAAATTCTTTCATTTTTCTATGGCCTAAGTTTCTGTCAGTAGATAATCTATTAGTAATTCATTTAGAAGGAAATAGTAATATCTTTCAACATTCAAATTCCCGAGGAATGATTAGGCTTAGTATTAATTCACTGCCTGTTTTCAGTTGCTTGTCCTCTTGCTTTTCTTATAACAAAGGGATTAGCAAGTTTAAGACTGCTCACTATTATGGTATAAACTGAAATATATAGCAATTCAAAAGGAAATGTTAGAAAACTATCCTTCTGTTATTGAGATTCAAATATGGTAAAGATATTAAATATTTCATGTTAATAAAGTTATACAAATTTTCTCATTGGGATATTTATCCCAATTTATAAAATATGTATAGATATCTATTTTTTTCCTTGGAACAAAATAAAACTAATTTTATAAAATTGACTTTTGTAAAATAATGACTTAACTTGAAACACATTTATTTACCCTAAATTAACACTTATTAAAACGTAGGCCGGGTACAGTGGCTCACACCTATAATACCAGCAGTTTGGAAAGCCAAGGCAGGAGTATCACTTGAGGCCAGGAGTTCAAGACCAGTCTGAGCAAGATAGCAAGACCCAGCCATCTCCACAAGACACAAAATAATAACAGCAATAATAATAATTATCACCAAACTTCTAGCAATTAATTGAAATCAGCTACAGTGCAATTTTGATGAAGAAGAATGCATATAGGCAGGAAAAGATGATCAATGAACATTTTCAGGCATATAGTATTATAGTAGGAGGATGACCTAAAGAACTCTGGACTTGGAAATTTTGAGAAGCCTAGGAAGGCAGCATGATGTCAGGCTCCTAGTACCCACCTCGAAAATTGTAAAAGATTGTATAAACTCATCCCTCCTTGATCATTTTCAATCCCTACTATATGAAAACAACTGAGTATCAGAGCATGACTTCACCAAATTAAAAGACCACAGTAAAAATAACCTCTGTGCCTGGGCGCGGTGGCTCACTCCTGTAATCCCAGTACTTTGGGAGGGTGAGGCAAGTGGATCACCTGAGGTCGGGAGTTCAAGACCAGCCTAGCCAACATGGCTAAAATCCATCTCTACTAAAAATACAAAAATTAGCCAGGTGTAGTGGCATGCACCTATAGTCCCAGCTACTTTAAGGCTGAGGCAGGAGAATTGCTTGAACCCAGGAGGTGGAGGTTGCAGTGAGTGGAGATCATGCCACTGCACTCCAGCCTGGGTAACAGAGCGAGACTCCACCGAAAAATAAAATAAATAAAATAAAATTTTTTTAAAAAAAAACACCTCTGGATCTAAGCTCTAACAATTCAAAAAATGTTGAATCATCTACTACAGCTTAAGAATCACCTAACTTGTATCTAGTGTGTCTACTCATATAATGGACTAATTAGTTGAAATCTCTTTCTGTCAAAGGAAATGAAGAAAATAAATGACTTTTTCTTTTCTTAACATTTTAATTCAAAACTTTGTGTTTCTATGTCCAGATTTGTAAACTATTCTTGGCTAATGAGAATTTTAAAAAGAAAAGTCCTATAATGGATTTGGCCTTTTAACCTTCAATCAGGCAGCTTTATTTTCAGATAATTCTTCTTAAAATATCAGAATTACTCTGAACAAGTCTTTTGATTGAATATTTCATAATGTATTCCCACTTCCTATATTAGGATATAATTCTAACTTCTTTTTGAACTTGTTTAGTTTCTCCACATGTGGATAATATCTCTGCATTATCACATCTAAATGTTCTATAATGAACAAGACAATGGGAAAACTTCCTTTGTGATGGTATCCTATTAAAAATTTACGAATCTGCTTCAGAGCATCAGCAGAAACTGCAAAATTCTCTCTTAATGCTGTAAATAGAACAGTGGTCAAAACACAGCATTTCATGTTTTTGTCTTTTAATTCTGAGTGAATGAACTCGAACCAGATTTTTATCTCCACCACTCCACTAAAATGGCTCTCTCAAGAATTTGGGTAACTTTGATATTGCTTTAGCCAATGGTTCAGCCTTAATTCTCATTTTATTTGAGTAGTCACCCATATTTGACCAGAATTTCAGCATCAAATGTCCAAAAGCCTAGTAGTGTTGGCAATTTCTATTAGAAATCTAGTAAGAATTAGAAGCTTAACATATCAAAAACTTTTATTTTAATCTTTTAACCAAAACTTGTTTACCCTGTAGATTTTCTCCCAAGTCAGTTAATGACAACCTATTCTTCAAATTCATCATGGAGAAATTATTGGTGTCATTCTTCCTTGACCTCTTCCTCTCCCTTGTCCCATGCTATCTATCAGAAAATCCTGTGGACAGTATTTTCAAAAAAGTTCAGAATTTCATCACTTCTTACTCTGCCAAGTTAATCCTCTGGTCTAAGCCACCAATGTTTCTCATCTAGATTGTTGAAAGGCCTTAAAAATTTTCCTACCTCTGTCACTTTCCAATTTCTGTATGGCTTGCTATCTCACTTCCTTCAATTCTATACTCAAACTTTACCATGATAGTCAAACCTTTCATTTAACTTTGTTTAAAAAAATTCATCCACCTGCTCCATATCAGGCACACATACACACCCGGACAAACACAAATACATATACATATACATATACATATACATATACATATACATATACATCACATTCTATCACTTCTGTCTGCATTCATTATTCCCTGCGGTATTAACTAATATCAACAGGCAGAGGATGAAATAGCTGTTGAATGTCTGCCAACAAAGAAGAAAGAAAGAAACTCCAAATCCTATATTTATTTTAGCAATAAAAACTACCTGCTAGTAAGTTTGCTGTTTAGGATGAAAATAATATATTATTTAATTCACGTCCACACATATGGAATGACCTTACAGCGCTTCCTCCACGCCTAGTGACATTTAAATAAAAAGAATCTAGACTTGGATCTAGACTGAACTTTCATATTGTAATGAGAAGAGACTATTAGAGTTTGGATAAGAATGGATGTATTTTACATGTGTTAAGATTATAAATAAATTTTAAGCTGAGAGTGAACTGTGTTGAAATAGATGACTGGAACTTCTTTGACACATTTCCATTGACATATGGGGTTTATTTTCCCTCCTCTTGAACCTGGCCTTGCCCAGTAACTTGTTTTGACTAATAAAATGAGCAGGAGTAATGTTTACAATGTGAGCAGGGCCTTAAGAGTGCTGCAGCTTCTGTCCCTGCCATCAAGTGCTTGTTTTGAGAACCCAGAAATGGATGCTGTGAGGAAGTCCAAGCTCCTACACTTGTAGTAAGTAAAGGCCCATATCCCGGCCCGCGGGATAGTCAGAACAGGCCCTGGAGGAGGGGGTGGGAATTTGGGGAACAAGAGACACGAGAAATGGAGACAAGACAGTGCTCTGATCAAGTCTCGTTTAATGGCGGTAATGCACTGCCTTATATACACTTGGAAGGGAAGGGGTTGGGCTAAGGCGGAAATGATCTCATTGCCGAGGGCGTGGCCAGGTTAGTTTCGGTTTCTCCGGTGGGACGTCATGTTGAGCTTGCGCTATTAAGTAACAATTTTCCCGGGCCGGGAAAAGTGAGTGAAGAAGAAGCAGGAAGAGCGCCATCTTTAATGAGGTATTAGTACAGGGGAAAAAAGGCAAAGATAGGGAGAAGGTGTGGGGTGGAAATGAATATAGCTCAGGCGTTTAATCCTCAATTATTATTCGCTATGGCCGGGGCATGCAGCTCCGGACAGGCCCACGTGGAAGAAAATTGAGGCCTTTGGTCTATGGGCCCAACTGAGTTCCTAGCTGGCGTCTGGCTGCAAATGCCAGCCCTGGAATTTAGGACCTTTTGGAGAGTTTAGCCATCCCATCCCTTTAGCTAACATCACATACAGCAAAAGCATTGCCAAGTCAACTCAGAAATATGAGATAAAATAAACTGTTGCTGTTTCGAGCCACTATTTAAAATGAATATTTTATTACATGGTAATGCATAACAATAACAAGAAAGCAAAATGTGTTATTTCAAAAACCCAGCATGTTTTCTTTGGTTTCTCTGCTATCTTCTAGAAATATGGTATCTTTTGGTGGATCCTCTACAGTCAGGTGGGAGATGAGAGAACAGAGAAATATAATATTGTAAGGTATTTATTTTAGGAACCATACTTGAATGTAACATATATCTCTTCTCCCCAAATTTTATTGACCAGAAATTGGACAAGGCCATATGCAACTACTAAGAACGTCAGCTATTTAGTCTAGCAGTATGTCTGAAGAAGCAAAGAAACACCAACATCCTCCGACAGGATAGAAACACAAGCAATTATACTACATTCTTTTCTATATCTACAGGAAGCAAGAGTGTTTGCAAAATATGATGGTGTAAATACTAAAGCAGGAGTCTTAAGGAAATTATTATTAATTTGAAATAAATCCTTGTTAGAATGAATGAGAACTGACTTTGGAGGCTTTTGTGGAATCCAGTTGTTATTATAGATTTTGCAACGGCACTGATATGAATAGTTTTCACTTAATAAATATTCTACTTTGCCACAAACAATTTGAGAAAAAATAAAGACCTACCATGGAAATTGAATTGAGATTTTGGAAAAAGACATGGGGATATTTAAGGAACAGTTAAGAGAATTTTATTAGCTAGAAAGTTGACAGGTCATGCCTATTATAATGTGACCTGTCAGAAAAGATAATGGAGACAAGGGACACAGAGATTAGTAACACAGACTAATACAAATGAGATAAATTAAGTGATAATAAATAAAAGAGATACATATTTGAAGGCACAATTAATTATTTTAGAGGTATAAAAGTATAGTGGATGACCAGGTCTTGCAAGTAGCTATATCCATAGGTGCCTGAATTGGACTGAAGTGGAGTGCAGAGAAGGATCATATACATGAAAACATTATAAAAGTGTAAGCATAGTTTTTTTATAGATTATATATATACACACACACATTGTACATATTATATGTATATATACACATATGTGTGTGTATGTATATATATATATAGAGAGAGAGAGAGAGAGAGAATTCAAGATTATTCCAAGATAGTGAAGAGTTTTGTTACATATAGTTCAAATTGTAATAGAAGTAGAAAGGGTAAAGATATAGGTAACTATTTTGAATGAGGTGAAATGGCTATGAAGAAAGAGATGCTTGATATGACCCTCCAAGGAAGAAACTGTTTATCTTTAGGTGGTTTAATGATGATCTAGAAATTATAGTAGGAAATCAGGG
This sequence comes from Macaca nemestrina, assembly GCF_043159975.1. Taxonomy (NCBI): domain Eukaryota; kingdom Metazoa; phylum Chordata; class Mammalia; order Primates; family Cercopithecidae; genus Macaca; species Macaca nemestrina. The sequence goes on from NC_092140.1 coordinate 52,495,077, forward strand.
CACGGTGACCTAATAAAAATGGCAACTTTGAAGCCTCAATATAAAGTAACTGTGGAATTGTGAAGTGTGTGTGTATACCGGTAGGTGTACATATGTGTGTTGGTGTTCCTGCATTGTATTATTCGTGCCTTCTTAATAATATTTAGTGAAACTTGAAATCAGAATTAGAAGAATGAGTCTTGGAATGTAATTTATGGCTGATTAAACAGAGAGAACTCCATGTAGGTTTACCTCTTCAGAGCTGTATTTTAAATTTCAAGGAGGGGTATGAGTCCTGGGATTTACCTTTCCCATGGATATACTTATTTACACTCTAAATTAGAGTAAGAACTCATGATTCTTTTTTTGGAGGAAAGATTTTTCTCCTTTTCTTTAGGGGGAAGGGGAGCAGCACTCATCTAAGCAAATAGATTTCATATTTTCATATTCTTCATCTGTGTTACAGACTCTGACATGTGTAGGATGTCATGGTTATCAGCACCTTGCCCAAGTAATAAGAACTGAAGGCAAAAGTAGATGCCACAAGTGTTATGTAAGAATCAATAATTAATATATCTAATACAGAAATCTTATATGTGCATTCACAATAATAATCACAAAGTAGACCTTAAAACCTAATAGTTCAAAAGCAGAATGCTAGGTTTTATTTATGAAACTTAGCATTTCATAAATGTTAAGTTTCATAAATGCTAATTTCATAAGGTGGGAGAATCCCGTAATACGAAGTCAGGAGTATACAAGGATGTAACTGTCGAATAGGAACTCCGAAGATCAGTATGAAATGTTTTGGAATGGATGAAAAAATTGTTAAAGGTAGATGTAACACAGAAGTGCGCAGATGTGAGGCTCTAAGGTGGAATAACCTTAGGGGTGTTTAAATATTGATGGTTATCGGAAGTGTCCAAGGTATGATATAGAATTAATTAAACTGTATTCAATTTTTCAACAAAAACCAATACATAAAGTTGCTAAAAATCAATTGTAGCAAACTGAATGTTTTTAAGAAATTATGCTTTTAAACATGACTTAGACAGTGGCACAGAGGTTTAGACTCTGTATCCGGACCTTGTAGTGAAACAAGCACTGATTTCTATGGTGGAACAATTGGTCTTGCCTGAACTTGGTTATTCTTCAAAGGAAATCCTAGTCAGAAACTAACATATTTTGAGAAAATAAAGTTCATGTTCAAAACTGGATTAGTAACTGTTTGCAGTAGTGAAGAATGGCGGGAGCAGTACCACAGACTGGGAACCGGGAGAACGACATGTACTGTTGTACCACTAACTTCGAGCACACAATTTCTGTTACACATGTGGGAATTTTACAGCCACAACCCACTAGTTATTTTCAGAAAATTATCTTTGTTTAGAGTAAGATAATTTTATTTGGATTTCACTTATGCAGAACACCACATCCTTCCATTCTGCCAGTAAACTAAGTACGTGAAACTCTCCAATTAGGAAAAGCTAGAGAGAGTAGATTCCCCAAGCCAGGTTCACTCTGTACTGTAATCACGAAGCAAAATGGGTGGATGTTTAAAAATGAACAAAGAACTGCATTGTCTTAAAAATCACTCTAATCTAATTCTATAAGGTTGTTAAAAGGACTGATGATCCAACTTGTTGAGGTCCTTGGAACCATTCTGGCACAATGTTATGCTATGTTTTGTTGAATGAATAAAATCATGATGAAAAGTTTTGAAGTTTTCAGCTGAAAAGTCAGAAGCAACTATTAAGTTCACATCCCGTGGCTCCCGGAGGAAGACATTCTTGAGATTTCAGTTTGTAATTGTGAATTTTCTGAGAGTAGCTGTATATGTGTGGCGTGTGTGTGTGTGGGGGGGGAGGGGGGCGGGGGGGGGTGTTTTGTTTTTTTAGATTTAATTTTTCTAAATAATTTTTTAGTTTCATACCAAAGTCTCATTATTTAAAACAATACATCAGAGAATACATTCATGTTTCTGAAATTACTGAGTTCAATGTCACAATTAGCAGCTGTGATACAGTTTTACATGCTATTATGTTAAATTAATAGAATTCTATATTTAGTACTCTGCTATAGCTATTTAAGGGATTTATAATGTATTTCAAATTGTTTTAAAATTTGAATTACCAATATAATAATTATGAAGAAACACAGGGAAATATATTTAGAATTTTTTATGTATTTTACATTAAACTAAATAAAGGCATCATAACATAAATGAACTTTAGCTTTTCTTTGGAGAAGAGATATGAACACTAACTTTGTTAAATGTGGTCATATGTTGTATGATAGATTTCTTGAATATACAATTAATCATGTAGTAACTGTATATAAACTAATATATTTTTAAAAAATGCTAAGACTGTATATAAAGTGTTCTTACCTCAAAAAAATGATAATTATGTTAGTGAAAGATAATCAGCTAGATTTAGTCATTCCCCAAGGTATACATACTTGAAAATATTATGCTGTACATGGTATATACATACACTTTTTTCTGTCTTTTCTTTAGTAAGTAATTTTATTAATTAAATTTTGTATATGTTAATCAGTCTTAATATAGTTTCAAATAACGGTAACCAATGTTTCTTAGGTAGGAAAAAAGAGAAGTCTTTAATATAAGTTATATGTCCTTCAACAAAAAGCATGAAGTCAGTAAGAAACTCAGTGATTCAATTTTCAGTGTAGTGCACTGTGGTTTAGTTCCATAATTCTCATTATGGCTAATTGGCATCAGGCAGTTAAACTTGCTATACTACACTAAAAATGAAATGAGTACAACAGCAAGCTGTGCATATACTTCAAATATATTTAATATCCTGTTGCTATACTTAAGGTTTACTCACTAGGGAGGTTGTTGTCTTCTAAATCGTCAGAAAGAAGAAAATAACTTTGAACTTTCTAATTTGAACAGTAAATGTGCACAGAGGAAAATAGGTTATGTGGACTAATGACTTAAATGTCCCCACAAACTAACCATCTACATCTACACGAAAATACCATATTATTTTTCAATTGCTGTGTAATTACCATAAACCTAATGATTTAGGAATACACAATTATTATGTCGATTTCTGTGGGTAAGGAGTCTAAGCATGGCTTTGCTAGGTCTGCTGTAGAGGGTCTCACAAGGTTGAAATTAAGGAGTCAGAGAAGCTATATTTTCATCTGAAGGTTTAACTTAGACAAATATCCCTTCAAGCTCATTTAGGGATGAGCAAAATTTATTTCCTTGTTCTACAACCCAGGACCTGGCCTCTTGCTGACTTCTTCAGGAAGCACCCTTATGTCCCAGAAGCCACCAACAGTTTCCTCTCATGGGTGAGTCTCCCTCAAATGTCTCAAAACATGACAGCTTGCTTCTTAGAGGCTAACAAGAGAATAGCTCTCTCCAGCATTCTAAAATGAAGTCTCCTAATTACAAAATGTGACATAACCTAACCCTGGAACTGGCATTCCCATCACCATTGTCATCTATTAGCTAGAATCTAATTTCAGGTCCCACAACAATCAAGGGGAGAGGATTATACAATGATTCACTGGAGTTCATCCTATGGAATGTCCACCACAAATGTCAATCTGCTTGAGACCACTTCTTTACTTCTTTATTCCGTATTAAATATAGACTCATCATTTCATTTTAAGCTTTTCTAGCCAGGCAGGGTGGCTCACGCCTGTAATCCCAGCACTTCAGAAGGCCGAGGCAGGAAGATCACTTGCTGTCAGGGATTTAAGACCAGCCTGGTCAAGGTTGGGTGCAGTGGCTCAGGCCTGTAATCCCAGCACTTTGGGAGGCCAAGGTGGGCAGATCACGAGGTCAGGAGATCAAGACCATCCAGGTTAACACGGTGAAACCCCGTCTCTACTAAGAATGCAAAAAATTAGCTGGGCATGGTGGCAGGAGCTCAGAGTCCCAGTTACTTGGGAGGTTGAGGCAAGAGAATGGCGTGAACCTGGGAGGCGGAGTTTGCAGTGAGTTGAGATGGCTCCACTGCACTCCAGCCTAGGTGCAGAGTGAGACTCTGTCTAAAAAAAAAAAAAATTACAAGGAAAAAACAACCCCATCAAAAGGTGGGCAAACGAGCAGACACTTCTCAAAAGAAGACATTTATGCAGCCAACAGACACATGAAAAAATGCTCATCATCACTGACCATCAGAGAAATGCAAATCAAAACCACAATGAGATACCATCTCACACCAGTTAGAATGGCGATCATTAAAACGTCAGGAAACAACAGGTGCTGGAGAGGATGTGGAGAAATAGGAACAATTTTACACTGTTGATGGGAGTGTAAACTAGTTCAACCATTGTGGAAGACAGTGTGGTGATTCCTCAAGTATTTAGAACTAGAAATACCATTTGACCCAGCCATACCATTACTAAGTATATACCCAAAGGATTATAAATCATGCTGCTGTAAAGACACATGCACACGTATGTTTATTGTAGCACTATTCTCAATAGCAAAGACTTGGAACCAACCCAAATGTCCATCAATGATAGACTGGATTAAGAAAATGTGGCACATATACACCATGGAATACTATGCAACCCTAAGAAGGGATGAGTTCATGTCCTTTGTAGGGACATGGACGAAGCTGGAAACCATCATTCTCAGCAAACTATCACAAGGACAAAAAACCAAACACTGCATGTTCTCACTCGTAGGTGGTAATTGAACAATGAGAACACCTGGACACAGGATGGGGAACATCACACACCAGGACCTGTCCTGGGGTGCAGGGAGTGGGGAGGGATAGCATTAAGAGATATACCTAATGTAAATGACGAGTTAATGGGTGCAGCACACCAACATGGCACATGTATACATATGTAACAAATCTGCACGTTGTGCACATGTACCCTAGAACTTAAAGTATTAAAAAAAAAAAAAAAAAGGAAGAAAGAAAGAAAAAAGAAAGACCAGCCTGGGCAACATGGTGAAACCCGTCTCTACAAAAAAATACAAAACAATTAGCCAGGTGTGGTGGCCTGTGCCTGTAATCCCAGCTATTCCGGAGGCTAAGGTGGGAGAATTGCTTGAGCCAGGGAGATCAAGGATACAGTAAACAGTGATTGTGTCACTGCACTCTAGCCTGGGTGACAGGGCGAGACCCTGTCTCAAAAAAAAAAAAAAAAAAAAAAATTCAATTTTTTCACTTCATTCCTTGAACTTCCTGTTTTATTTCCTTATAATTTTCATCTTTTTTCTGATTTTTCACCTTTCTTTCTTGACATAAATGCATAAATTATTTCTCATAAAAGCCTTATTAGAGAAAAGATTTCTTCTTAATCCAGCTATCTTTCCTTGTATCTAATTATTTCTATAAATCACCACAACACAACACATTGGATAATTGGATAAATTACCTCCTCTCTTTGTCAAAGACACCATGCCTCTAAAACAACCAAGACTATTCTTTCAATTGTTTGCAAAACAGGTCAGTGTTATGTGATGATACCTGGCCAATACGACAAGGTTTCTGTGATTATTTGTTATGGTTAACACTTAATACACTGGACAGTATTTTAATATAAAGAAGCTATATGAACACCACTAGGTAAATGGTTCGCTAGGTAAAAAGCATTTTTTAATTTTAAAAAATTATACATGGATATAATATCATTATGAAACATGGATACTATGGAAAATTGTATACGAAACAATGAATTGACTGACACATGCTTACTTTTAGTATAAACATGGATTTATATTCAGAGACATCAATATTTTTGTTACACAGATAAATCATTATTGTCAACATATGGTTTAACTTTCATTTCTGGAATTAACAATACTACATTGAACACAGAGTTTTATTTAAAACAAAGTGTTGTGGGAATCAACAACCAGTTTCTTTAGTTGTATGATTGTTGAAATATTTACCACTTGGTGTCATTTCTTATGAAAATTATCAACATCAGAATTTGACAGTGTTTTTGTATTTAAAAATGATTACTTAATAAATTAATATATCCTAGTTATTGCTACAAATAGTGCAGTTTCACTTGAGTTATTTATCACAATCTTGTTGCAAAGATTATTATCCCACTCTTGCAACCCTATATTTCACTGTTGATTTTAAGTCCTTCTTTTTATGATTAAGTTATATCTAAAACAGTATTAATAGTATATTGCAGTAATTAGACATTCTACAATCTATCATTTTTAAACATTCAATATTTTTCCTCTAAATAATTGGATCTTATAATATGATGAATAATTTGCTTATTTTGAAAAAGATTTCAGTGTTTACCAACTAGGCTTACTTTGACAACCGCATATAATAAATAGATAATATGATATAAAAGTAGGCACTTGTGATCTTTAAATCCACATGATAATAGATAATAAATATATTTAAGTGAATTAGTTTTAATAGCAATTTGATTCATTAGAATTTCATTGTTAATTTATTCTATTTTGCATTCATAACAGGTATTTTATTGTTTCCAAAGCTGGCCAGTTATAGCCAGTTTGGAATTTAGTCACAGACTTTAGTCACATGAATTCCAATTACTTCAAAACAACTTTTCAAAGACAAAAATGTGCTAATGACCAAAAATAAATTTCTCAAAATACAGAAAACAAAGATTTATTACAAAGAGAAAAATCTTTCCTTCTTTTTAAATGAATAACAAAATTTTAGACTAACATAAAATTGATAATATATATGTTTAAATGATAAATTATTGCTACAAGACATATTTCCATCTAAAGATCTGTATGCTATTTCCCAGAACATTATACATTAATTTCCAACCTACCTATATATTTACATGTTTTAGGGAAATGAAGTAAATTCACTGTGATATTAGTTTTTTTGGAAAATAGTTATTCATAGCCCTGGAACTCTTATAAGAGTAAAGATTACAAAGAAAAGCATATACAAATATTACCATGCTTAAATAACACTAGGCATTCTATGAAATTGTAGTAAACAGTGAGGCTGGAAAACTGCTTATTTCAAGAGTCATACTCCTTTTATTTTAAGTAAGCTTTTGGCTTTGAACTTCTAGAGAAGCTAGAGTTTATCTCGTGCAAGAGGGATCAAGGATTTAATCTTCACTATAGGATTTAAAACATTTTCAAGGGAAACATGAACTTCAAAAATGCATCATGCTGCCTGAACTACCCAGGAGTGGTTTCCTTATGTTATATGAACACCCACACAGTGAAAGTAAACATTTAAAAAAATTCTGCTATTCTCATATACTCCTACTTTAAATAGAAGTTTGTTTTTTTAACTTTACACAAACTTTGCATGGATAGGTCATTTGACTCTGCCAACATTATTATAAGAATTGGATTAGCATGGGGATTCTTAAGCAGTGCCTCAAGAAGAAACTTACACATTTTTTTTTTCCTTATAAAACAGTTTAAAAAACCTATTCTGCTATGACTGAGATGGAAACTTTTATCTAACCCGTTTTTTAAAACTTTACAACCAAATAATATATTTTTAAAATAGCATAACAATTAATTCCGAAAACAAAGTAAAAATTACCTCAAGTCTGAAAATAGTCTCATCAAAATATTGTATAACATTTGTTACATGTTAAATATTTAGCTTTTACTAAAATAGAAAAATAAGAAAGAGAGCTTTCCTGAAAGTATATGTTCTCCACTCTCAATCACATTTCATACCTTTACACTCCTGTGTTTCAAAAATTCTATTGAGATAAAAGTATGTTTTCTTGTGTATTTATTGGTTTGTTTGCACTGTCGTATTAGGGGTTGTGGATAGAAATCAAACTATAGTGTTGGATTTCTGATTCAACTTTGTCCAAGCTTCCATAACAAACTTCATTGTTTTTTAAATGTTTTCTGTGTATAAGGTATTCAATTTATAAGGTAGAGCCAATCTGTTTCTGAATATGAACAAGTACAGTTAGTTGAAAATTTACTAATTTCATAGTTTATATAATCGATATATTTCTGTTAAAAAGTTGATCATTCAAAAGTAGACATGAATCAAGTGAATAAGATAATACATGCTAAAAGTTACTGATGTCTAAATTATGTACAAATCAGTATATTATAACAAGGAGAATTTATTACTTCAGAGCTCTTACTTGAAAAAAGATAAAATTAAAAAGAACAGAAAATTGTCTTGAAAAGAACGGAGGGAATGCAGCCTAGATGATAAGGTGACTAGCATCCGACCTCTACTGTCAGGACAAACTCAGTAAAGTGTCTTCTTTTAGTTTTCTCACCTGTAAAATTAAATTATGAAATTAAAAAGCCTCTCTATATTTGTGATCATCAATGTACTAATAGATGCTAACTTCAAAAAACATTCTATGGTCAAATAAATTTTGTGGTTGCCTTAAACCAAGTTCAACATATTTCCTTATAATATTTTCTTAAATGCTAATTGCATTGTGGATAAGGGTTGCCTGATTTAGCAAATAAAGTACAGAAGTGTCTGTTACATTTAAATTTTAGATAAGCAATGAATAATTATATGACCTATAGTAAGCATGTTCTTTGCTATATTTGGGTCATACTAAAATATTATTTCTTGTTTTTCTGACATTGAAATTTAATTGGATGTATTTTATCTGGGAAATTTAATTGCAAAATATTCAAATTTAACTGGGCATATTTCATCTGTCAACGCTATTTGTGAATATAAAATAAAGAGGTGTAGCTTTCCCCAGAGACGTGTTTTTTTTTTTTTTTTTTTTTTTTTTTTTTTTCTGTATATTTGATGGGGAAGTTCCAGAAGACATCTAGCTTGTAAACAACTCTAAACTCTGTTAAGTCTCTTCAGTTTGTAAAGAAAATTTGAACTGAGATTAATTTATAAAAAGGAAAATAATATCAACATCTAGTATTTATTCAGCACTTACTCAAGGGAGAAACTATCCTTGAATTTTTTCATTGACTCTACATGACAATTGTTAAAATTATTGCTTTTCCAATGGGGAACTTTGGGGCCTTGAGACTTCAAGACTGCATAGTTTATAAGTGGTGGAGCTGAGGTTAAAAACACCAGCTGTTTGTGACAGACTTCTACCACTATCAAAGCTTAGTCACTACTGTGTACCTCCTCTTTACGTGTATTTCATATATAAAAATATTTTATATTTCAAATTTAAAAATATTTTCAAATATAACTGAGTAAACTGTATTTTATTTAGATAATTTGTTTCATTTTGGTTTTATTTTTTGAGATTTTTTCTTTCAGTATTGAATTTATAAGAGTCAAGTTAGCACATAATTGTGTTTTATTAGGAAATCCTTGGCAGAAATAGACATGTGACTATGTGTTCAGAAGCCGTAAGAAAAATAACCAATTCATCTTTTCACTAACTAAATGGAAAAAAAACACAAACTTCCAAGTCATCCCAAATGAATTTTCTTTTTAAAAGTAAGTAAATTTTTTCATTTAAAAAATTTATGTGAATATATATTGAAAGTTGTAAAATATAGAGGCAATAGAATGGATTATGCAAAAACTATTTATACAGGTACTTTATATGGTAACATCGATGTTACAAGGCAAAATGGGAATACACAAATTTGGGGTTGGAAGGTTTGTAATTCTTATTTTTCCTTTTTTTTCTTAAGGTAACAAGGAAATATGGCATTTTATTATATCTATTTTTTTTTCATTTGCAAGAACAAATTGCCTTTTTGTTTAAAATATGCTTTTTAAAACTTCTTGTTTATTAGCAATGTTAAACTGCTTTATGAATAGGAAAGAACAAGCGTTGCTATATCATTGGATCCTGGATGACTAGGTCTACATCATCACCTACCAGATGCAACTGGGGACTGAGAGGCATTGCTGCTGACATTTCGGAGGTATGGAGATATAACGGCAGATGTGACAGGCATAATAAGAAAGTCTGCAGGCTTCTTCTTTAAATCACTAGAAATGAGAAGCCAGAAATGCTTAGCGTTACTGAAATAGGACTTTTTATAGCTGAATTGTCCTTTAGCCTGCACACACTTTGCATCCATGTTCAAATTAACATTACTATCTAGTCACTGCAGAGAAGGTGAATTCATATAAATTCAAACATTGGAAAAACTTAGCAGGTTAATTTTCTTTCTTAATTATATTCAGGAACTAAAGGAAGACTATAATAATTCTGGCATTTTTGTCACACATTTTCTGTTGTTGCAGAACTTCTAGAAGAAACAAATTTGGTGTTTTATTCTAAAAAGTAAACGTTAAAAAATTAAATACTTCATGCTTTTATGTGATCATTTAGATGGAATTATTATGGAATATTAGAAATAGATAGGAATAAAATACTCTGTTTAATAAAGAAATAAAACAGAGATACATGGATGCTTTTAGATTTTAAAAAAAATGCTTTTAGACTGGGCTCAGTGGCTAATGTCTGTAATCCCAGCACTTTGGGAGGCCCAGGTGGGTGGATCACTTCTGAGGTCAGGAGTTTGAAACCAGCCTGACCAATACAGTGAAACCCCATCTTTACTAAAAATACAAAATATTAGTCAGGCATGGTTGTGGGCCTGTAGTTTCAGCTACTCTGGAGGCTGAGACAGGAGAATCGCTTGGACCTGGGAGGCAGAGGTTTCAATGAGCCAAGATCTTGCCACTGCACTCCAGCCTGGGTAACAGAGTGAAACTCTGTCTCAAAAAGATTTTAAAAAGTTGCTTTAAACTACTGAGAACAAGGCTTGAAAGTGACTTAAAGATCACAAAGATCAACCATCCACCAATAATCCAAATGAGTATATGTTATGTATATCATATTTTATGTATAAACCAAATCTTTTAAATATTCATAATTTGAATGATAATTTTATGTAATATATGTTACATTCAGTACACAACCAACCGATTTCATATGTACTTAATGAGATATAAGCTTATCTAAACAAAGCAAGTAAATGAGTTTTTATTCATAAGAAATTTGTTAATATGGTAGTAAAATGATTAAACATACCATTACATGGATATCATATAAATAAGAGATTATGTCCATCTAAACAAGAAGTTATATCAAATATATGTAGCAATTGGCATGTTCTAAATAAATCAACTGTATTCTTTCTGCAAGTCTAGATCACATATCTAAAAAATAGCTTTTATTACTCGAATTATTTTTCTAAAAGTCTTTTCCTCAATAACAATAATAATAATGTTAATAATGTATAAATAACTAAATTGCTATGGTGTTTTATTTTTCTCCATCCCTGTCTCCCATGTAGAGTGTTTTGAGTGTGGTTTGTGAAAGATTGTGAGTGTTTGAAAGAAGGTATGAACCCCGTGAAAATAGTAGAAGCATTATTCCTAGAAAAGTAACAAGCCTAAGTGATTCACCTATCATAAAAGAAACTCTGAAAGGAATCATATTATTGGGGTAGGCTTGTGTCAAATTATAAAACGTTTTTAAAAAGCCAAAAAAATTATACCCTATTTTTTTTCCAACATTACTTCAGAATTGAATGGAAGAAATAAGTAATAGCTCAATTTAGGAAAGGTCCTCTTATTTATGGAGTATGTCATTTAATGTTAATTGCATTTTTGCAGCAAACAGAGAACACTCTATAGTAGCATAAATAATTACAAATTTTGAAAATCTAAACTTTAGGTGAGGTTTAGATGCTAAAGCACTAGGCTACAGATATGCTGCCCAAGGCTCAAATGGATCACAAAGGACACATATTCTTTTATTTTTCACTTCTGCCCTTTTGTCATTAATTTGTGGCTTTCCAATCACAAACAAGAGATGTGCTGTGACTCTTCATTTGTTCTGTGTCCCAGGAAAGAAAAAGAGCATTTTCTCTTAATAAAAAATGTATCCTTATTATTTTTGGTAATAGCATTTTGAACTATGTTCTACTAAAGCACTTTTACCTTTTCTTTTTTGACTAGATTTCTTTTATATGACCATCTTATGTGCACATGTGAGAAGGTAGATATATTAATTTTGCCACCTAAAAGGTAGGGGAAAAAAGGAGTGAAAAAGATTGTGAATGGCTTTAAAGTAACAAATTTACACTGTCTTCTAAAGGGATATTGTCAGGATATAGAACTATTTTATATTAAACTAGCCTATGAATATATTAAAGTAGTCATTTTTGTCAGTACTGTCATTTAATCATTTAAAAGTAAGTAATGACTAAAGATTTGCTATTTCTTAAACAGAATAAAAGAAAGAAATTTAGCATGTACTTAAAATTTGTTTTGTTTCCTCATTTTTAGAGCAATCTCTTCCCTCAGCCAGAGAAAAGACAATGAGAAAGATGGTGGCTCAAAGAAGTCTGTGTGTGTGTATGTGTGTGTGCGTGCATAATGATAATTATGTTTTTCCTGAAAAGAAAGTGTAGTCAATGAACATTTATTCTGAGATTAAGCTTTGCTGCTGATTGCTTATATAATGTGTTCACCTTACAATTCATTTCCAGATAACAGTTGCATGTAGAGTCCTGGGTTAGTATTAAAAATATTAAAGTCCTCTTCATTTGAGTAAGTCTGCATTGAGTTTTTATTTTATTTTATTTTTTACAATTTCATTACATAAGAAATCAAACACTCCTTTTCAAGTAGTTTGAATTTCTTGAACTTGGCTTCATAATTTATAGATGAAAGAGAATTCTTTGCCTATTCCTCTATTTGATTTTTAAGGGGGGAATGTGTTTGCTTAAAGACTCTGGGCTATACTGCATCCTTAATGAAATCAATAGTCTAGTGCAGAGATCAAGGATGGGTGAGAGCCCTACCTACATATTTAACTTGTGAACATTTTTTTTTTTTTTTTCTGCAGAGACCTATGATCACTGTAGCCACCTGGTATCTAAAAGATTTCCATGCAATTTCTTAAACATGAATCTTTTTCATCATGCTGAGACATTACTTGAATATTAGCAGAAATAATTCATTCACTCACTTTTTAGAAATGTCAAGGTAAGCATTGTCAAGAAAAAGAGTACTGTTAGTGCTGAAGTGCTCAACTGCTCTAAAATTACCTTTAAAAATATGTGCAGACTATGAAAAAAAGCAAAATCTTAATTACCCTATATAGACTTAGAATTGATGCATCATCGAAGACTGAATCAATTGGAAATATCTGGCACTAATTTTTCCTCATATTTATTCAAATATACAAAGAGGTGTAATTAGATAACACGTTTGTTTGGTTGGTCAGTTGGTTTTTTTGAGACAGGGGCTCATGGTCGCCCAAGCTGGAGTGCAGTGTCGAGATCTCGGCTCACTGCCACCTCTGCCTCCCGGGTTCAAGCGATTCTCCCACCTCGACCTCCTGAGTATCTGGGATTACAGGCGCACGCCACCACGTCTTGCTAAGTTTGTGTTTCTTGGTAGAGACGGGGTTTCGCCAGGTTGGCCAGGTTGTTCTCAAACTCCCGACCTCTGGTGATCTGCCTGCCTCGGCCTCCCAAAGTGCTGGGATTACAGGCGTGAGCCACCACATCTGGCCAGCTACACATACCTGACAGACCAGAATGAGGCATATTTTTAGATACCCAGATTGGGTGTTCGAGAATAGAGAAAGAGCATTGGATATTTATTGAACAATAAAGTATTTGAATATGGGTTCAACTGAAAAGAATTTAAAAGAAATAAGAACTGTCCTGCAGATTCCCTTTGATGGTAGTCTTCTAAAATGTGGCTCTAGGGGTTGTATTGGAACCTCTTTCCGGCAAAAATAAGCAAAACAACAGAAAACTACTTTCTACAAGTCCAAATAAAAAGTAAATAATTTCTCCTAGACTAATATGATTTTCATTATATTTGAGATTTATTGGAAGAAGCTTTTCCGTTTTTATTTCTTAGCAGGTGAATAGATCTCTAGAGATTAAAAACAATATTTGACATTTTTAGGAAAAACTCTGAAGAAACCCTGAAGATCTTTAGTATGAGAGTAAATTTCTGACTAGCCATTAGTTGCACCATTAGTTAAGCATGTTGAAGTTACTTTCCTTTTAGATCGCAATTCCAAAGGTGGCATTTGATCGCTTCAGACATTGAACAAACAGCCATTAACTTCTGCTCTAAACTATTGCTAGTATTGCTTATTTCAATCCTTCAAAGCCTCTTCTTGTGAGAAATACAGTATTCCAATCTAACTTCTCCCTTTGAGTCATGCCGAACATCTGCATATCTTTTCAATAAAATGGTCAGGACTTAAACTGGCTTTTCCCTGAGGACATTGGATCCTTCTGTTGCTAGTACAATCCTAGGGCTGGAGGGCTGCTGGGTCAGGCTGGGAGGCAGGGGCTCAGTGGTTATGTTCTCTTTGATACATTCCAATGCAATTTCTTGTTTTTGTTTTAGCTTCTTGCAAATTAATTAATTCATTAATTCATTCTACTTTGGGGCTTAGGCCATCTGACTTTATCATTGTCATGTAACTATTATTTCATGCTGTTATATGCAGACTTCTGGGTCATTTCCTTGCATTTTTCCCCAAAAAACTGATGTATACAGTGCAAACCAAATGATCTTCACTCATCCTCCTCACCTAAAAATGCATCAATGCCACACTCATTCTTTTTTCCTTCTAATACTAGTGAATAAGATGTCCATCTAATTAAAGCAATTTCGAATAACATTCTCTGGATCCTTCATATTTGTCTTCTCTTTCCCCCAAAGTTCTCAAGAAAACTTGCTTGATTTCAAGATAATTGAAGTGTCATCTTCTCTGTGAATCTAGCGCTGCCTATACCGGGTTTAAATCAGTGTCCTTTTAAGCTTTGCTTTCTCTTCTTTTCTTTCTTTCTTTCTTTCTTTCTTTCTTTCTTTCTTTCTTTCTTTCTTTCTTTCTTTCTTTCTTTCTTTCTTTCTTTCTTTCTTTCTTTCTTTCTTTTTCTTCCTTCCTTCCTTCCTTCCTTTCTCTCTCTCTTTTTCTTTTTCTTTCTCTTTCTTTCTTTCTTTCTTTCTTTCTTTCTTTCTTTCTTTCTTTCTTTCTCTCTCTCTCTCTCTCTCTCTCTCTTTCTTTCTTTCTTTCTTTCTTTCTTTCTTTCTTTCTTTCTTTCTTTCTTTTTCTTTCTTTTTCTTCCTTCCTTCCTTCCTTCCTTCCTTCCTTCCTTCCTTCCTTTCTCTCTCTCTTTTTCTCTTTCTTTCTTTCTTTCTTTCTTTCTTTCTTTCTTTCTTTCTTTCTTTCTTTCTTTCTTTCTTTTTTCTTTCTTTCTTTCTTTTTCTTTCTTTTTCTTTCTTTCCTTCCTTCCTTCCTTCCTTCCTTCCTTCCTTCCTTCCTTCCTTCCTTCCTTCCTTCCTTCCTTCCTTCCTTCCTTCCTTCTCTCTCTCTCTCTCTCTCTCCCCTCTCATCAATTACGTTTATCACACTACATTGTAATTTTTTCTTCTAACTTTTTAAACACACCATAAGGGAAAGAAATGCATCTTTTTCAACCATGTATCCCTCAGATGCATCAAAGAATCTATTCAATAAATGTTGTAGAATGTTAGAGAAAAATAAGTAAATGGCAATTTCAATTAATTGTTCTCTTTTTCTCATTGATGGGCAAACTAATAATATTTAAACTTTAATATATGAATGTGTAAAGTAAAATGTGGCACATTTAAAAATAGTAAAATGTGGCAAGTAGAATACGCATATCCAAAAGGATGTTGTGATTATCTGTTACCAAAAATTTTCCATTTGCTATGCCAAATATAAGAATTTACAAAAACATACGGAAACTGAAAATTAATCAACTTGCTCAGATCACTTTACCTATACAGGAAGATCTGTATCTGTATTTAAATTATTGACTGAAATTTTATTGGAAAGTCCTGGAAATGGTCTGTAACATTATCTTCAAAATTCAAATATCCTAAAATATACCACATCTCTTTTATTTATGTATAATTAATTAATAGATAAAAAATACAAATTGTACTTTTCTACTGACATTTCTGCCTTAGCTGTAAATGAAGTTCACATTTATTGTTTGACTTTCAATTCCTCTACTATTAAAATAAGCATATTGTTTCCTGTCACCAATTTTCTACATGAATTATGAAGTTAATATGTATCTAATGAAAATTTTTCTTATAGTTTTACATGGTTAAACTTTATACATGGTTGAATAAAAAAAAAGTCAATTATGAAATACCTCACAAATTGACACAAATATTAAATCATCAACTTGATGGTGAGGGAAGATGACTGGCAGTTGGTTTTTATTATAAAAAAACAATTCTTTTTTAAAATGTTAGTTTTTATTATTTGAAAAAAAACTGTAATGGGTTGCAACATCAGCAATTATTATCTGTCAGTGAAGTGTGTTACATGGCACCATAAAAGAATGTTTACTGGAACAAGACAATACAATTTGGGGACTTTAATTATAAAAGACAAACACAGTATAAAAAAATATTAGAAAAGTATTCTCATCTTATGAGATCTGGAGACATCTTTACCAGCTCTATTTTTTTCTCTTTTTAATAATATAAAGAAGCACAACTCAGATGAGTGCGATGACACACACCTGTAATCCCAGCGCTTTGGGAGGTCGAGGCGGGTGGATTGCTTGGGCTCAGGAGTTTTAGAGCAGCCTGGGCAACACGGCAAAAACCCGTCTCTACAAAAATACAAAAATTAGCCAGGGGTGGTGGTGCACACCTGTAGTTCAGCTACTCAGGAGATTAAGGCAGGAGGATCGCTTCAGCCTGGGAGCCGGGAGGTTGCAGTAAGCCATGATCATGCCACTACACTTCAGCCTGGGAGGCAGAGTGATAACCCATCTCAAACTCTTTGCTGGTGCAAAATTGAAGATATGTTGGCTTATGTAAAAAGGCAGTAAAAATAATTTATTGGCTCATGTAACTAAACTACAGGAAGGACAATGTAGCAACTAAGACCTCAAAACACCTCAGTCCCGAAGCCTGATTCCTGACAGCATTTTTTTTTTTCCGTTTTTGACTATTCTGCTTCTTTTTGCTCTTTGTTCTCTCAAATCATCTTTCACTACATGACTAGAAACATATGACAAGCTAGTGCAGACACATTACATCTTGCAACTTCAACTCAGAAAGGGCCTCGATCCTCTTTTCCCTTCTGAATCGCAGTTCATAAATATTGGCCCAGCTGGCAAACAATGGGGTATCTATAATGAATTGAAAGAAGGATTCTTTGGGATTGTAACATACTTTCCCATCTCTTTGTGTTTGTAAGAATGGTTAGCCAACATCAACTCGTGTAAAAATATGTGCTAGGTTTTATATAAATTTGGGATAACAAATAATTAGCAATCAACCCATGATTTAATCTTTTAATCAATATATGACATGAAAACAACCAAATGTAACATTACTAAGGCTAATTACCATAACAGAAGGTAAGTGGTTATTAGAATGCCTGCAATATGATTAGAATTTAAAATATAAACATTTCCATCATGAAAAGATAGAATGAGAAGAAATACAATTGAGAAAAGTCTTCATATAAAAAGTAATGATTAAATTGTATTCTGAAGGTCAGCAAAGAATAGCAACGGTTAAAACTAACCCTTAATTTATGTTAGAAGTAACGTTATATTGTAGAACATAAGTATTTGATGCTATCTGAACCTTAGTTTCCTAATCTGTTAGGTGGCTTTTAATTTTTTAGTATTAAAAACTCTTTTCCCATTGTTAAAAGTACCTACTAAAATATTAACAAATTGTATCTAGTTTAAGAGGCGGGAGAATCACTTGAACCAGGGAGACAGAGATTGCGGTGAGCGAAGATTGGGCCACTGCACTTCAGCCTGGGTGACAGAGCAAGATTCCACCTCAAAAAAAAAAAAAAAAAATTGCAGTCTATCCATCTGACAAAGGTCTAATATCCAGAATCTACAAGGAACTTAAACAAATTTACAAGAAAAAAACAACACCATCAAAAAGTGGGCAAAGGATATAAACAGACACTTCTCAAAAGAAGACGTTTATGTGGCCAACAAACATATGAAAAAGGCTCATCATCACTGGTCATTGGAGAAAATGCAAATCAAAACCACATTGATACCATCTCACGCCAGTTAGAATGGCGACCAGTATAAAGTCAGGAAACAACAGATGCTGGAGAGGATGTGGAAAAATAGGAATGTTTTTACACTTTTGGTAGGAGTGTAAATTAGTTCAACCATTGTGGAAGACAGTGTGGTGATTCCTCAAGGATCTAGAACTGGAAATACCATTTGACCCAGCAATCCCATTACTGGGTATATACCCAAAGATTATAAATCATGCTACTATAAAGACACATGCACACGTATGTTTATTGCAGCACTATTCACAATAGTGAAGACTTGGAACCAACCCAAATGCCCATCAGTCATAGACTGGATAAAGAAAATGTGGCACATATACACCATGGAATACTATGCAGCCATAAAAAGGATGAGTTCATGTTCTTTGCATGGACATGGATGAAGCTGGAAACCATTATTCTCAGCAAACTAACACAAGAACAGAAAGAACAGAAAACTAAACACCACATGTTCTCACTCATAAGTGGGAGTTGAACAATGAGAATACATGGACACATGGAGGGGAACATCACACACTGGGGTCTGTCAGGGGGTTGGGGGCAAGGGGAGGGATAGCATTAGGAGAAATACCTAACGTAGATGACAGGTTGATGGGTGCAGCAGACCATCATGGCAAGTGTATACCTGTGTAACAATCTGTTCTGCACATGTATCCCAGAACTTAAAGTATAATTTAAAAAATTAAGAAAAAAAAATGTTAGCAAGACCAAAAAAAAAAAAAAAAAAAAAGAAGTAGTTATTTTATTAACAGAGATTCACTCCGTGTATAAAATTTTTAAAAAGTCTTCCACCATGCCTAAATATTCTGGTTATTGCAGTGGTCAAATAAGATATTGTTATGAAAGACCTTTCTAAAACACACATTTCTATAAATAATGGGTGTGATATAGAGTTATAAATGTATATGCAAACTTGGTGATAGTTTAAATTTTTTAAGCTTTTCTGTTTTAATGTATATTTTACTATTTTTCTTGCAATAAATGTTTCATATATTTGTATGATAAAGGCAAACTTGGATACTATTTATAACATTTTGAAACATTTTGTTTTATCTGATATAATTAATATTTACCCATAGGACCAAATTACTCATGAATCACTGCTGCTTTGAAAACATAAAAGTTAGAGCCTGCTATAAGATGAATCAACTCAGTTTTGTTCTGAAACTGCATGTTTTTCAAAGTTAGCTATTATATTTCATAAAATGTCTGTTAAAATATTTATGTTGAATTTCTAAATTCATTCATGTTGACAAATAGCAAAACACCACCACAATTCACCTAGGAATTCTAGTTAATTAAATACCAGTTGATCTGTTCATGCTTCTATTATGTTTTCTATAATAACTTAGAATAAAAAATTCATTGAAAAGACAGAAACACTTCATGGCAAATATTGGATGCTGTGTTAGAAAAAAGTTGAAGCTTTTTGTTCTACTTTAGAAAATGAGGTGTTTATTAAAAGTTTTTGAATTAATAATTTAAATAGCTACCAATAATCACACAGGGACACATCATACTGTCACAAAAGTTAATTTATTAAAAGAAACCATAAGGCTTCCTAGAGAAGCACTTAATTTGGGAGACTCATGGCTTAGCGGAACTATTAGAGTACCAGAATTGTAGGTTTTATTTATAATTCACATTTACTGTTTATTAAATATAAGACCCTAGATATTGACATTTTCTCTCTATTCCTCAAATTCTTTCTCTGTAAAAAAACACACAATTGAACTATATGATATTTATAATTTCTTTCTGCTCCAAAAAGAAACAAGTTCATGAGATACATGCAAATTATTATTATATTTAAATAAAATATTTAAAATATTTAAATTTTGTTACATTTAAACACTGTTAATAACCTCATTGTTATTTAGAAAACTCTCCCCATAACTATTATGACATATAAATAGGAGAATACAATAATGGAAAGGGATAATATTTTGCATTCCTCTTAATCCAAAACAAAAGCAAAAAAAATTTTTTTAATTATTATACTAAAAAATTGTTTAAAAACAACATAGCAGGACAATAAATTCCAAATCTAGAATAACATATTTACAAAATCCAATAACACATTTATTTCAGTTTTTCAGTTTTATTAATATCATTTTAATTTTTAAAAAATAATATCAATATAAGTTTGTATTCTGCTGTACTTCTGAGAGTTGATCATGAGTTGGTTCTTTCTTGTGCCACCCAACTAAAACACAGTCAAGATGCTTGGGGGAATAAAGTACTGAGCATATAACATTGCTCTAAGAGTGCAATTTTGGGTGAGCCTGGCTGCTAGAACTGTCTGCTGTAACCTAGAACCAGTATCTAATGGATCTGCTGTAGCTGTAATAGTTTCACTTATTGTCCTCTTTCATTAATCCAAACTTACTAGCTCTCCACAACCTTACTATGCCAATTAACTTTCTCTAAGAATACACGTTTCTTTTTTGCATAAAATCTCTAACCTTCTCTTTGTTCTTTGGACACACCAAAGACAACCCAATCTATGTGTGTGCTCCAAATTGCAATTCTTTCTTCTCAAATAAAATGTTTAATTTCAGAGATTTGTCTCTGTATGTTTTATTTTACTTTACCATACATTATGATACAAAAGGAATTACAACATATGAGTTTAAAGTGAATTTTGATTGTTTTCATCCATTGTTGGTATGAATAGCAAAAACAAATGTTGCTGTCTCATTAGAATTTGAGACCTTTAAAATCTACATATAGTAGAATAAGACTTTTATGGTTCACTGAGTAAACCGTTCATAAGTGTTTTATATATGTATCAGAATATGCTGGGGAACTTTTATTGTTGCTTCAAAATTTTACTAGAGCTTCAAAATAGAGGATAAAGCATACTACTGTGATCAGGTTTTAAGTAATGGTGCTAAACAAAATTTGGTGAGTCAAAAAATATAAAAGATTTTCGTTCCTCTATTAGCTCTATCACACAACTACTGTTCAAATAAGGGTAGATTAGATTTCTAAGGAGATTCTTTAAGGAAATCAGAGATGCAAAGAGATCTGGCATTTTATCAGGAAAATACTATATATCTCCCCAAGCTTTTGTTTGTTTTTCTTTTCTTTTCTTTTTCTTTTTCTTTTTTTTTTTTTTTTTTTGAGACAGTCTTGCTCTGTCGCCCAGGCTGGAGTGCAGTGGCGTGATCTCGGCTCACTGCAAGCTCCGCCTCCCGGGTTCACGCCATTCTCCCACCTCAGCCTCCCGAGTAGCTGGGACTACAGGCGCCCGCCACCACGCCTTGCTATATTTTTTGTATTTTTAGTAGAGACGGGATTTCACCGTGTTAGTCAGGATGGTCTCCATCTCCTGACCTCATTATCCGCTCGCCTCGGCCTCCCAAAGTTCTGGGATTACAGGAGTGAGCCACTGGTCCCGGCCATTTCTCCCCATTCTTTTCCTCAGCCTAAGGTGGGCTTTCCTGGGAAGTCTCCCATAGACACTGGGGTTGCCACATAAGAGGACATTTTATCTCACACTCTTCCTATATATGTGTGACACTGTTGATACCTGTATACACATTCACTGGATGAGGAGACAAGATCTGGTATTTATTTCTCAACAGGGAAACTTTGAAGACAGGAGGTGACTCATGATAACAAGGCACTATGAGAGGGGAGCATGAGCCAAGCTGCATGTTCACTATTTACTAAGGTCGAGGGTACGTTTTATTTTCTTGGGGAAAAGATGGACAGAGGAAGGTAATGAAACTGAAGTTGTGATAAAAGAAATCTACCTAAGTTGACAGCCACCTAGAGTGAGGAAATTTCTACCAAAAGAAGCTATGATTGAAGTTCTAGAAGCAGGAATTGAGAAAAGGGTTTAAGAGACGGTATCACCTATCACATCAGCCAAGTAAAAGGAAAATTGCACTTTTACTTATCCCCCTTTTCTCTTCTTTAACCCTGGTGTAACCACAAATGTCCACTGTGGGGAAGAGAGAGAACAGTATTTGAACGAATCCACATTTCTGCAACTCCCGACATCCACCTCTGCAACTGCTCATCTCTAGGCCACTGGTCAGGCCTCTACTTAGAGAATGAAAGGAGGTTCAAAGTGGACATGAGTTTTAAGTTTTGATGTAGTCTGTTCTTAAATAAGTCTATTCTACTTTGGGAGGCCAAGGCAGGTGGATCACTTGAGGCCAGGAGTTTGAGACCGGCCTGACCAACATGGTGAAACCTCATCTCTACTACAAATACAAAAATCAACCAGGTGTGGTGGCAGACATCTGTAATCCCAGGTACTCCAGAGGCTGAGGCAAGCGAATCACTTGAACCCAGGAATTGGAGGTTGCTGTGAGCCAAGATCATACCAATGTATTCCAGCCTGGGGGACAAAGCGAGACACTTTCAAAAAAAAGAAAAAAAGAAAAAGAAAAAAAGAAAGAACCTATTTTAGTAGCTGTTTGTTAATAAGAACCTTTAAGATTTGCTTGAGATGGGCTGAGTGCGATGGCTCATGCCTGTAATCCCAGCACTTTGGGAGGCTGAGGTGGGCAGATCACCTGAGGTCAGGAATTCGAGACCAGGCTGATCAACATGGAGAAACCTCGTCTGTACTAAAAATACAAAATTAGTTGAGCGTGGTGGCACATGTCTGTAATCCCAGCTACTGGGGAGGCTGAGGCAGGAGAATCGCTTGAACCCAGGAGGCAGAGGTTGCGATGAGCCAAGATCGCGCCTTTGCACTCCAGCCTGTGCAATAAGAGTTAAACTCCATCTCAAAAAAAAAAAAAAAAAAAAAAATTGAGATGTCATGAAGGTTCAAAGAATATTAAAGATTACTGATATTGTTACAACACTGTGTGTGTGATAGAGGTATGATTGTCCTCATTTTCAAATCATAAAACATAGCTACTAACTGTAGGGGATTTACCAAGACTTAAAACTTAAGTTTGTTAGTCTTTGAAGCCTTTGCTATATTTTACTACTCATTTCATGGTTCCTGTAAGAATTTTATAGCTCACCATTTTAATTTTATTTAGTTTTTACCATATGAGGTGCAAGCTCAGATAAGTAATTTTCCAGATCTTTCATTAGTGTTAAGTCCTGTTAGATAAAATGCACTTCAAAGTAATTTCTAACATTCATACGTACTTTTCAGCAAGGCCAGACTTCTGACTACCCCATGATATGCCTTCCCTATTCCTGTGTCTAACTTTGCCTGGGCCGATTCTTTCTCTAATAGCAATTTGTCCCTTCTTGTCTGCCTACTTTGAAGGTATATAATTTTAAGATCCAGATCAAGCCAGTTTTCCCAACACAACAGAGCTTAACATGACTTGTTCTTTTCCAGGTAATATAACTATAATATTAACAAGCTAGCCTTTGAAAGAAAGGTAGAAGAAAATTTTAAACATTGTTAAAACACGACCACACCGTTACTCAAACTCATTTAAAACGATTTACTTACCAATGAGACAAATTGTTTTTGTTGATTGCTATTTTGTAGTATAAGTTTGGATTGTCTAAGTATTGTAGGAAGGAGAAAGCTGATCTGGGAAAGACATCAAAATAAAGAAGAGTGTTATGCTTTAAATATAAAAATATAATTTAAAGCATTAACTATATTGGAATATATATTACAAGTTCTTATCAATCCTAAAAGTCTAGAAATGGAAATTGGGAAGATAAATATATTATTATTAGTGGTTAGAGGAAAATGAAAAATCTGTCTAATTTTCAGATGGCAGTTATTAATTTTATTTCCCCATGTCTATAAAATAAAGGTATTATTAGATTACACACCTATTTATTTGTTACATAGCTGTACTATATACAGTGATGTAAATATATTTATAGTTATATATATTAGTATCACTTAGGTATAATGATTGACTACTAATTAAGAACTGATGTGTGTAGATCATTTATATGAAAGACACAAAGAATTATATTCTAAAATTACATCATGAAAAAAAAGTCCCAATGTCAATGAATACATTTTATTACTTAATTTAATGACACAATATTATCAGTAAAAGAATATTCAAGGCAGTACATAACTTGGATGTGAATTTAGTTTCCATAAAAACTTTATTTAGGCTTCTAAATTTACTCATCGACTGTACACAACCCATGCCCTGAATCCACCGTGTTGTTCCCTTGATTTTCTTTTAGGAGACATATAGAAACTCCTAAGAATCTAGTAAAAGTACAAAGAGAAGAGAAAGAGAGAGAGAGAGATCCCCAAAGAAATTAACAGCTCCCTAATTGCTAATTAAAAGCTCTTTGCTTTCTCTCCACATGGCCAGTACAGCTGCTTCACATCCTATCACTGAAAAGAAACACATAAATTCAAAGACAATATTGAGAGCAGCACCTGGTTCTGAGTGCACCTGTCGTGATGAGAGTATATTTCATACTGTCAGTAAATTAACATTTTCTAGGGTCCCAAAAGATGATTTTTTCCCCTCATTCAACTTCTTCCATTGTCCCCAGTGTAAAGAATCACTAGTTTTGCTTCCATTTTCAATACTAAATATATCATATTGTTGTTTGCTTCACTGGTGCAGACACCTGCCTCCTGCTGTAAACGCTGTGTTCCAGCTTTAAAAGATTTCCCCAGGGCTTCCCATTCAAGTATTGGCTTGTAACTATGGCTTAATATCGTGTCAAAATCTCTTAAGGAAGATACAGCCTGTCACGTCATTTCAAGATTGAACCTTCATCTACTGAGATTCTGAAAATGTCCTTTGAGTGTTTGAAGCATGAGCAGACAAATAAAAGGCTAACAAGTCATTTGTAAAGATAATAGCTAACAGCATGCATTCTCCTTTCCCTCCCCCCTTTCCATTAAACGTTGATAAAGAAAAAAGAGAGCAGACTGCAGGGCCCTAGTTTTCATTATTTATAAACAGGTCAGACGAAGCTTAAAACTCAAGCATTTTAGACATGGGAAAAAAATATATATATATCTCTCCAACATCCTGCAAGAATTCAAGCATCACTGAAACACGGATGAGATGTCAGTTTTCCGAAGAAAATAATTTTACAGACTCAGGATAGAGATGTGGTTGCTAAAATGTTTTTAATGACTTTTAAAATTCAGTATATTGTAGAAAATAAACTGGGTCTACTTTTACCTCATGGTGGCTTTAATGCTTGGTTTGAAGAGTAGTAGAAAAAGCTTTACAAGTTTGGAAGAAGATCAGGAAACCCTATAGAATTTGGTAAGTGGAATGGTCAGTTCTACATTATTGAATTGCCAAAATTCATACAAATCTCATAGATGGCAAATAAATAACTTTAATCTTTGTCATTTAGAAGAATCAAACTTCTCAATTTACAGATACTCCTTGAGTTACGATGAGATTATATACAATAAAGCCATTATAAATAAAATGTATTGTAAATCAAAAATGCATTTAACACCCCAACGAATCCGTTTTAAAGCTGAGAGGGGAAAGAGAGCCATCAGGTCAGGTTTGTATTTCTTTTCTTTTCTTTTCTTTCTTTTTTTTTTTTTTTTGAGACAGAGTCTCACCCTGTCTCCCAGGCTGGATGGAGTGCAGTGGCGCGATCTCAGCTCACTGCAAGCTCCGCCTCCCAGGTTCACACAATTCTTCTGCCTCAACGTACCCAGCAGCTGGGACTACAGGTGTCCGCCGCCACACCCGGCTAATTTTTTTTTTTTTTTTTTTTTTTTTGTATTTTTAGTAGAGACGGAGTTTCACCGTGTTAGCCAGGATGGTCTCGATCTCCTGACCTCGTGATCCGCCCGCCTCAGCCTCCCAAAGTGCTGGGAGTACACGCGTGAGCCACCACGCCCGGCCAGCCATGTTTGTATTTCTCAAATTCACAATCATTGTCACCTTTGTTGCAGAAGTGATTTGGCCTGAGTTTTAAATTTAGTCCTCCTGAAAATCAGAATGAGATGTTCCTAAAGAGCATTAACAGTATTTCTCAAAGAGAAATAAATAGGGCAACAGAAAATAATGTCTCAAATAGAACATAGCAAAACCCACACCAAAGTTGAACATAACAAAGAAACCATTCTTGAAGAACATTGTTGATGTCCTACAGATAGTATCCCCAGCCCTACTTCTTCCCTTCTACATCTTGAACTAAGATTACTGAAATATTAAACTCTTTAACTGCCCTTCTTTGGGAACAGCATCAAGTGTATTAGGTTGGAGCAAAAGTAGTTGCGATTTTGCAATTAAAAAAAAACTGCAAAAAATTATTTTTGGGTACAAAAATGAAGTGGACTTTGCTTCTCTGATCCTTGATTGGAATCACTCGCCACAAGTCCAAACTCTGTGAGAATACCTCCCCACTCAGCCTTTCTGAAATACACCGTGGTTACTCTAGTGAGGATTCTTCTTTGCTGCATTAAGCTATTTAATGTAACTCTTGTTTGAATACAAGTATGCTCCTGGAAGATCTGGCAGATTTGTGTTTATTAGTAAAAATTTCACTATGACTTGATTGATATTCTTGCTGACGCACACTAGGACTCAGTTTCAGAATGAGATTCATTGAGTCTCTACTTGCTCAAGAACACCTTGCTTAAAATAGTGAGGCAATTCTTACACTGAATCTGAACTCTGAATACTTTTTTGAGTCCTTTGGTATTAGTCTTATTTTATTTGTCATAAGAATAAAATCTTCAAGGAATTTTTGGTTATATTGTCAAATATATTTGTGCTTATTTTTTAATGACAATTTTGTTACTGAAATTCTAGGGCTTTAGTCTAGGTCCTATTAGCTTGCCACACAGAAAGTCAATCACTGAGACAATGAGTATTGCCAGGGATGGAGTCTTTATTCAGGTGATGTAGCCCAGGAGATGGGCAATTAGTCTTAACTCCATCTCTTCAACTGACTGAAATTAAGGGTTTATATAGCAAGAAAGAAATGTAGCCATGTGTGGGAAAACAGGAATAAGGGAGGGGTAAGGAAGATAGTTGTCAATAGGAAGCATGTGGTTGGTTAGGCAGTCATGATGAATGAGGGGTCTGGTATCTCATTGTCCAGATATGGTGACTTGGTAAGTTTCAGTTTCTTTACAGTATCTGGGAGGTCTTATGGTTTGTTTCCCGAGAAACGAACTCAAATAAGCCAGATGTAACTTTCTCAAGTTTTAAGACTGGGAAGGTCAACTTCTATGTTTATTCAAAAGAAACTACAAACATCAATTCTATGGGATAATTAGGATAGTTTCAGTTTGACAGCATGAATTTTTTCCCAGTCTTTCTGTTTGTCTAGTTATTATCTGAACAATTGTCTGTATATAAGGATAGGTTTATATAGAGTAGGACATATATATGGGTTTTATAAGCCTGTATTCTAAGCCAGTACGAAACCCTAATGAGTTCAGAAGTTCTGTCACAGCTGCATCCTTTGCTTTGCTTTTCAAAATTTAATAGGAATTTCTTCAGTTTTGGATTTGTGAAATTTGCTTTGAGATCAATCTCCTGGCCACATATTTGCTGACCTAAAATAAGCACATTGTCAATATTGCTTTAGTTTGTCCACTAATAAGTTTGTGCTACCTCTGGAAGAATGCTGGGTTATTTTATTATTGTTATTGTTACTATCATTATTTTATTTATCTTTTTAATTGGTCTAACACTGACTTGACCATTTCAAATTGCAGTGGTTATTTAGAAAATTTTTGACACCTAGAAGATTGTTCATTTGAGAGTTACCTAAGAACAACAACAACAAAAGCATTCACAGGGAAATCATGTGTTTTATCTTTGTAAAAGAGGGATTAATTTGTTTAGCATAACAGACATCTTTTCTTTCCACATTTGAGCATTAATAAGAATAACTATTTTAATCATATACTATTTTAATGGTATACTTTTAAAGGAATTTTCAAAGCCAGGTTCTTGATTAAGTTTTCTGTATATGCTGAATTATTGAAGATATATAAACATAAAAGTTTTCCTTCCTAATTGATAAGGAAATTCATAATTAGCCTCCTATAATAGTAAGTCCATATAGTAATATTTGTGTTTGAGTATCTGACTTCTTCCAATTTCTTCCATCTCCTTTTCCCCATTTTTTTTTATTCTCGTCTCTCACAGTTTTCTAGGAAACTTTAATAATTAACTAATAAAAATAAAATTCCACTCACTATACTATTTCAGAATCATACATCTTAATGTGCTAGGGCTATCTCAATATTGACTCATCGTGAAATTTGTTCAGAATAATTCATGGAATACAACAATGTATAGCTATGATTAAGCCACACTATAGCCTGTGAATACAATACATCTGATTATTGAGTTTGCACATATTTATTTCCTTTTGTGGTCTGCATAATTTCCTTTGCAGGTAATTACAAAATTGACTACCAACAGAATTACTGGCATATTTCACCTTTACTACAAAGGTGTATGATTTATTTCTAACTTAACTAGCCTTGGAAGCATTATCTTCGCAGAATCCATGATAGCAGTTTTAAAATACTCAGGTGTAAGCACGGACCCTGGGTGGCCTTCGAGATGGAAATTAAATGCATAAAAGTGTATCAGTTACAACACAAATACAGAACAGGGTTTTCTTACATTATAAAAGTGATGCTTATCTTCAAGATAGTTCCTGATATCACCTAGGGTACCTTTAGATCAATCAGTTTTCCCATTCAGGAAGTGAAATATTGAAATAACTTCATCCGAGAAAGAAAAATGCGTGAGTCCCAACTTGAGTCTCCCTTTTTATAAAGGGAGTGTGCCACATAAAAATCAATTAAATCACAAATCATTAAATCAAAGACCCTGTTCTGAAGTAGATACTTGAGGATGCTAATATTCCAATAATCCACAAATATCCACAGTGAATAATCTGAGATTTAAACTCACACTTTTTAAGCACCACTCTGTTCCGTTCTCACAATACTTTTTCAATTTTAGTTCTTATTTTTGAAAATTGCCAGCATGTTTCTTGGTTGAACGGTTACCGAGCAAAAAGAAACCAAATCCACTTTCAAACCTTAACGTAGGTACTATCTCTAAATGCAACATAATGCATAAAAAAGTATTTTTCTTTACTCTCTGATCTGTATCTGAAACCAGATCAATTATACCATAGGTGTTTTTTTTGGACGAACATAGAAATCGACCCTCCTGGTCTTAAAGCTTGAAACTTACATTTGTCTTATCTGAGTTCCTTTCTCAGGAAACTGACCCTCAAGCCTCCTAGATGGTATCCAGGAACTGAAATTACTTTTTTACCCTCTCTAATTCCTGTTTTCCTAACTGACTGCTTGCTTCCTGTTGACAAACTCTTCTTCCTTACTCCTCTCTAATTCTTGTTTTCCCTCAGGTAGCTACATTCCTTCTCCACTAGAAAAGGCCCCAGTTTTAATCAGTTGGGGAGAAATATTTAAGATTTACCTCCTGTCTCCTCAGTTGCAGCATCCAAATACAGCTTTTTTCCTTGGTAATACTCACTGTCTCAGTGACTGGTTTTCTTTGTGGTGAGCAACGAGACCTAGCTCAAACTCCTGGCATTTTAGTAACATATCAATTACATTGTGTGCTTATAATTTAGATTCTATTGACATATAAAATTTTGCCTGAATAAGTAAGGGAAGAGAGTATATTTTGGAATATGCAGGTATAATGTATGGATTTGCTTATATACTCTATACTCACATCCCTTCTGTAAATACACACACATATAATATGTATTTATACTCCCTTTTCTTATTTTTTTATTCAAAATAAGTAACAGTGGATCTCTAAACAATATATTTGGATTTAATATACATCAGATATATAAGGCATGCACTATTAAGTACATCAAATAATAATAGATTATAATGTAAACAATGAATTCTTGATTTAATGGGATTATGTATCTTCTCAAGACATGATGGAATTGAGGAAATTAATTAATAAGGTTTCATCTAATTTTAAGTAGCATGAACACTATTTATCCTTCAAATCAGCTTTTGTCTTTTTCCTATGTGCTACAAGATAGAGAAACCATCATGAGAAAAATTTGGAGACTTTGGAAGTATGGGAAAGGAGAAAATACAGAATAAGAAGTTGGAAAAAAAATAAATATAGTTTGTAAAAAAATCTCAAACATTATTGACTTTAAGAATCCATTCTGGATTGAAAAACATTTTCATCTTTTCTGTAAATGGTCTTTTATTCAATAAGAGCATGTTCTTTCTTTTCTTTCTTTTTCATCTTTTCTCTCAAGACCCTGTTGAAATTATTTCTTTCAAAGAATGTTTCTTTTTATTCCTTCCCTCCCCTCCTTGCAATCCATTTACCAATTTCTGTAACATTCTCAAAATTTATGTAAAATATAAAAAATTATTTTTATTATCCAACAACTTCCTCTGGTTTCTTCATCACAGTACTATATATATAAATAGACCGCATGTAAGTAGTACAGTGCTATTTACCAAAATGAGTACTGAGGTAGGGTTTAGCTCCTCCATTTGTAATTTATTTTACGGACAATAAAAGAAGTAGTTTTTCTTATGACTCCCCTATGAATACAAATTTCTGAAAACTTACTGAGATATACTCCTCATATTGATCCCTTTCTAAAAAGATGGGCTTTCTAACTTCTCTGAACCAATACAAGAACATTTCTATTCTTAACATTTGTACTCTTATTTCCCAACAGATTCAGTCACAAGAACATATTTATGTTGTTATTTTGGGTAGAAATCCAATAATAAGTACATATAAACTATATTCAGTAGAATCAGTTATTCACTTACACACCACAAAGGAAAACAGGAGAAGATATTCATAGTATCTATTTTTATGGAAATTTTTGGCATACATTATAGTATCTATCTAGTTATCATAATTTATTTTTATCTCTTTTCCTGGTAAATAAACGTAATTTTCTCACCTTTAATTTTGTTTACACAATGAAGTCTTAATTATTACGGGCTTTGGTCTCTTTGTTATTGTTGAAGTGTTTATTATTTAAAATAATTTATAAGTTCTATTAAAAAGACTTCCAGTAATATTCATAAAGGATATTATAAGAAACATCAGATCGTTGCTATTTTTTTGGATTTTATTTCTGGATTAAAATAAGCATTTTAATCACATAATTTCAAGCAGAATACCGCTTACCAAAATCCCACTTGCTGAGATATAAATTACAGTCAACAAAAAAATTGAAAGAATAATTTAAATAAAATGTTCAGTTTATTCTATTTCTATCATCTGCACTCCACACCCCTCTTTCAATACATCACCAAACAATTCTATTGGTTTGCAGGGGCGGCAGAGATGGACAGTGGATAATGTCAATCCCCAACTCTGTACTACCCTCAAACATCTTTCTCTTTAGGCTTTCAGTGATTATTCTCTAATAACCTACAGCAATAACCTGTAAGAAATTCTAATAACTGAAAATACAATCACACACACACACACACACACACACACACACACTTCTGTCTTCCCAAGGGGGTTCTTATGAGTGCAATAGTAACACAGTTTTATTGAGAGCAAACAATTAGTGTTGTTAACAGCAACTTTAAATACTACTTGTAATAAATTCATGCTTGTATTTTCTTTATATTTAGTACACTAGAATTCAAAGCACACCATAAAACCACCACCAGGTTTTGTGGTTTACCCACATGCTGTGTCTTCTACCAATCTATCTTGGCATTCATAAGTTAAGCCAGTAGCTAACATAACTAAAGATTTAAATATTATATAAAACATTTCTAGAAATATAGAGACATACAAACGTGTTCCATTGATGAAAAAGAAAAACAAGCACACAAGATACCTTAACTAGCTATACTCTTATTGTAGAGTACATGTTAATAGTTTACATTACATTGAAAATCTCTTATTAATGCTTTTCTATACATTGCATGGTTTTTATATTAGCTTCCACTGCCTATTAAGTTCAGCATTAAGTATCTTTGTGTCTATGTCAAGTTTGGCTGTAAAATTGGTGTTTGAGCTGGAACATCACCATGCGACCTTTAGTTCTGAAATACAATTATTTTGTGATAAGGATATATGTTATGTAAGTTTACATTTTGTCTTTGACGACTTCATTAATGTCATGCTATATTGATTTTTTAATATTTCTCCTTCATGTGTCTATGTGATTTGTGTTCAAAATTGAATGATACATTTTAATGTAAAGTGCTAATTCAACAAATAGTAGATGAGACTGTTTCATTTAGACATAATACCTATCCAGCTATCTACTTATCTATCTGTCATCTATTATTGGTAAATACATCTTAGGAAGAATTAAACTTGCTGCCTATAGCTGGATATAAGGACAAAAATCTTCAGTTGGAAAATATGTTCAGTTATTGGTTCATTCTTTGTTTTTTATTCAAATTGTTCTAAGTCATTCTATTACCACTTTTTCTTCTTGAACATTATTGCTTTAAATGTCTACTCTGAGCATGTGTGGAATAGCTTCCTTCTGATTGCTAAGCAGAATAATTTTGCCTTTCTTAAAAACAGCCACAAAAAGGAGACTAAGTAATTGCATAATTGTGATTATATTGGTAAAGTTGAAAATGTTATGATAACTTACAAAAAAATTCAGGGAACTTATACAGCAGTCATTTACCCATCTTTTTTGGCAGGTGTATTTTATGGTTGAATTGCTTTATTGCAAATATCTATTATAAATCCCTAGAGTAAAGGCCAAATAGTGTTTTATCACTCTGAGGCAAAAACACAATGGAAACTCTCCATCGAAAAAATTGTGAAAGCGATTTTTAAAATGACACCTTATAGTGGCATGAAGAAAATATTTTTACTATTTAAAATATGTTTTCATTTTTTACACGAGATTAAAATATAGTACATTTATAGATATGCATATACTTTTTGTCCCACACATCTTTTGAAATAGGCTTACTTTTGAAATAGTCATGTTTAAGACTTAATAATTAGATTCTCAGGCCATGGAAAGTAAAGTTGTGTAAATTATTAAAAAAGGTTTTTATTGTGAATTTAAAGCAAAATGTAAACCACTTTTCTATTGTCTATAAAATTTAATCTAAATTATTTTATCTGAGTTTTCAGAAAACTCATAATCAGCTTACTATCTGTATGTAATATCATACTTGAACTCATCACTTCAACTAATATCAATCATGTACCAAGATTCCTTAAACCTGGTATGCTTATTTTTAATCTGTAACTGGGTTAATATGTATAGATAAGGTTCTTGCTATCATAGAATTTATAATGTAACAGGATATTTAGTTAATACACAAAACACACAGGCAAGATAATTTCAGATAATGATGACTTCCAGGAAGAAAACTAATTCAAATGGTGATACGATAAACAATTACATGTGGAAGAGAATGGTTGAGCGGTATTTTTTATTGTGTTATGAAATATCCTTTCAGAATTAGATGTTGGAATTTTTTTAATGATTTCAAGAAGTTTCTCAATGAAGATCTGAAAGAAAAGTTTTCAAGTGCAAAGGATGCATTTAAGTCTCATGTCAAGTTCAAATTTTACTTTCTGTGCAATAAATGGAAATTCACTGTGGCTAAGTATTAGGAGTTGGGGGAATGCTATTTGGAATGAAGTCAGAAAAGCATATAGATGCTGTCAGATGTACAGGCTTGTAGTGCATGGTAAACAGCCTAGTTTTACTCTAAGAATAAAGAAAAGTCATTGGAGAGTTGTAAGAAGCAGAATGGCCTAATTTTACCTAAGTTTTGTTTTGTTTTGTTTTTTTTAGACGGAGTCTTGCTCTGTTTCCCAGGCTGGAGTGCAGTGGCATGATCTCGGATCACTGTAACCTCCACCACCCAAGTTCAAGGATTCTCCTGCTTCAGCTTGCTGGGTACCTGGGACTACAGGCGCGCCACCATGCCCAGCAATTTTTTTTTTTTTTTTTTTTTTTGTGAAATAGAATCTGGCTCTGCCGCCCAGGCTGGAGTGCAGTGGCGCGATCTCAGCTCATTGCAACCACAATGTCCCAGGTTCAAGTAATTCTTCTGTCTTAGCCTCCCAAGTAGCTGGGATTACAAGCACCCGCCATCATGCCTGGCTGATTTTTGTATTTTAGTAGAGACAGGGTTTCACCATGTTGGCCAGGCTGGTATTGAACTCCTGACCTCAGGCGATCCGCCCACCTCGGCCTCTCAAAAGTGCTAGGATTACAGGTGTGAGCCACTGCGCCCAGCCCAAGATTTTTGTAAAGATTAATCTATCAGGAAATTAAAAGCTATATCCAACAAATAACAACAAAAAAGAGGATGGATTGTAGCAAGGCAAGGCTGTATGTAGAAAGGGCAGTCTGAAACTCTTACAGTTTTCCAAGTGAGAAATAATGGTGGTTTGAATTCAAATGAGAGCAGGGTTGGGGGAGCAAGGTGAACAGATTATGAATATAATTCCAACAGTGATTACTTTTGGACAGCAAGTGATGGGATAGGGAAAGAAAATAAACCTAGATCTTTGGTTTGAAATATGCTTTTAATAGTTTTGCCATTCATTCACATATACTATCATAACTAAGTGCGTTAAGTGTTAAGTATGAGGGTTTAACCAGACCCTAGAGATCACTCCAGGCAAGGACACTCTTAAAAATGATGTTTGAGGCCGGGCGCAGTGGCTCATGCCTGTAATCCCAGTACTTTGGGAGGCTGAGGCAGGCAGATCACCTGAGGTTGGGAGTTTGAAATGAGCCTGGCCAATATGGTGAAGCCCCCTTTCTACTGAAAAAAAAAAAAAAAAAAGGAGAAAAATAGTTAGGCATGGTGACGGGCACCTATAATCCCAGCTACTCAGGAGGCTGAGGCAGGAGAATCGCATGAACCTGGGAGGCAGAGGTTGCAGTGAGCCGAGATCACACCATTGCACTCCAGCCTGGGGGACAAGAGCAAGACTTAGTCTCAAAAACAAACAAAAAATGATGTTTGAAAATCTGCATAAATGTTATTTATAGCTACAGCACTTAGGGAAGACTTGCTATTAAAGATCAGAGGCCCAAAGATCAAACTCCTGACCTTGTGATCCACCTGCCTTAGCCTCCCAAAGTGGGGAGGGATTACAGGCATGAGCCAGTGGGCCTGGCTCTGAAGCTCTTTTAAACTTCAGAAAATTTTACAGAAGAAAAAATGTCAATAAATGGCAGAGGGTTTGACTGTGTCCCCTCCAAATTCATGTTGAAACTTAATTCCCAATGAGAGAGTTTGAAGAAGTGGGGCCTGTAAGACATAATTAGGCCATGAGAGCCTCACTCTCATTCATGGATTAGTGCCATGTAAAAGGGCCTGAGAGGGTAAGTTCACTCCTTCCATCACTTCTGCCATGGGAAGACAGTATTCATCGCCTCTGAAGGAAGCAGCAATGAAGCGCCCTATTGGAAAGAGAAGGTAGCTCTCACCAGACTCTGATCCTGGCAGCACTTTGATCTTGGACCTTCCAGCCTCAAGAACGATAAAAAATAATAATAATAATAATTTTACTTATTAGCTACTCAGTATCAGTCTCAGATATTTTTTATAGTAGCACAAAGGGACTAAGACAGGGAGACAAAAACAAAGCTTTCTGTCTTGTCCAGGGCTTTTTCTAAAAAAAAGTTTAACAAACACATCACATCACATCATAAGAAAATAGTCTAAACATACCAGCTGAAAAGGTGTGTCACAATGTAAGGAAAACATTAGGGAGGTCCCATACTTTAGCCATGTGTTAGACAGGAAACCTAGTAGAGGTTTTAAACTACGGTTAGATCCTTCATCTTTTGTTTCTCCAAAACTAAGGGAAATCTCTAAGAGTGAGTCAAAGAAAAGTACAATGACCTGAAACCAGTACATAGAACAATAAACAGTATATAAATGAAAAAGCAGTGTGGCCTAAAAGGCAAATGATAATATAAGGATTGAGATCTCAAGTCTAAAATTCCATCTGCTACAAAGTAGAAGGATATGGATCTGAGTACTCAACTTAAATCTTAGATGTTAGAATGGATCTAACATAGTCCCAGGTCAACACCAGCTCTTGATAATGGGCAGAATCAAATGGAAATTCATCCTGAACAAAGTTTTTCCAATAAAGCCTTTTAAATATGTAAGGATGAACTCTTATCAAAATATGATATCTCAGAAAATTATAAAAAGTGGTAATAAGCCACAATGAGTTAGAAATAACAAAATCAATTGTAAAAATATATTCAATTGGAAATAGATCTAAAAAACAATTGTTTGAAATATTAAGGAAATTAAATGTGAAAAAAATTGTGAAAGGAAAAAGATTTACCAAACATGCCAAACTGATGTGGTAAAAACTCTAAAAAGAAATTTTATAAAGGAAAAATAAATGTGTTGAAATTATACTTGATTGATCACCTAAACAGCAGACTAAAAACTGATAAAAGGATACTAGTAAATTGGAAAGTATATTTAAGAAAATTATCTTAAGAAAAATATATAAAAGTTCAAATTGTGAAGGTTAGATAAGAACATATAACTTAGACCTAGTAAGTTTTCGATACTTAGAACTATAAACAATGAAAAATGTAGTATTTGCTGGAAAATGAGAAGTTTCCAGAATTGATAAAATGAATGAATATAGAAGGCACAATATATCAAAAGTGAAATATAAAGAAAATTGCAAATAGGTAATTATAGTAAAGCTTTAGTTCATTAAGAACAAAGAAAAGTTCTTAACAGAAATAAAAGGTTGAAAAAAAATCCACAAAGTAGTAACAATTTGATCTATAACCAAATTTCTCAAAACTGATAATGGAAGTTAAAAAAGAGAATATTACGCTTATATTACTAAAAAGAAAAAAAACAGTCAATCCAGAATTAGCTATCTATACAATCGATTTCATGCTTGAGTGTAAAATAAAGATATTCATGTGCAATGAGAGAAAAGGAAATGATTAAGAGACAAATTTTAAGTAAATTTCTAAAAGAAGTGCTGCATGAAAAAAAAAAAAATAAACCTGGAAATAATTTTGATACAAAGGAAAAACTCTTAATAAACTAAGCAATTCTGAACAGTATGCCTCTAGAGAACAAATAAGATATTATCAGCTTATTAGGCTAAAAAGGGAAATTGAGAGATGACAGCGTGCTAGCACCCCTCGCTCACTCTAGGCGCCTCGTCAGCCTCGGTGTCCGCTGTGGCCGCGCTTGAGGAGCCCTTCAGCCCGCAGCTGTGCTGTGAGGGCCCCTCTCTGGGGCTTGCCCAGGCCGGAGCCCGCTCCCTGTGCTCGCAGGGAAGTGTGGAGGGAGAGGCAGGGGCAGGATCCAGGACTGCGCTCAGCCCTCGCTGCTGTCGCGGGTTCCGGGTGGGCGCGGGCTAGGCGGCCCGCATTCTGCATAGCCGGCTTGGCTTGTTGGGCTTGATCCAGAGACAAGCTCCCTCTGGGCTGTAGGAGTGCCCATGCTAGGTGCAACAAAGTCCTAAGGTGAGTGCTGGTGAGAGGTGAAGCCGGCTGTGCTTCTGAATCAGGTAGGGACTTGGAGAACTTTTCTGTCTAGCTAAAGGTTTGTAAATGCACCAATCAGCACTCTGTGTCTAGCTAATCTAGTAGGGACTTGGAGAACTTTTGAGTCTAGCTAGATGATTGTAAACGCACCAATCAGCAATCTGTGTCTAGCTAAAGGTTTGTAAACACACCAATCAGCACCCTGTCAAAATGGACCAATCAGCTCTCTGTAAAATGAACCAGTCAGTTCTCTGTAAAATGGACCAATCGGCAGGATGTGGGTGGGGTCAGATAAGGGAATAAAAGCAGACTGCCTAAGCTTGGGGAGGTAACCTACTTGGGTGCGTTCCATGTTTTGTAGGCTTTGTGCCTGTGTTTTTTTGTTTTTTGTTTTTTGTTTTTTTGGTTTTTTTTTGCAGTAAATCTCGTTCACTCTTTGGGTCTGCTGCTGCATATATGAGCTGTAACATGCACCACGAAGGTAGCGTCATTTCGGAAGCCAGTGAGACCACAAACTCACCAGAAGAAATGCGCGGCCTTTAAGAGCTGCAACACTCATTGTGAAGGTCTGCGGCTTACCTCCTGAAGTCAGTGAGTCCACGAACCCACAAGAAGAAAGAAACTCCCAACAAAGTCCCACCACGTGTAAGCATCTGAAGGAACAAACTCTGGACACACCCTCTTTAGGAACTGAAACTCTCACGGAGAGGGTCTGCAGCTTCATTTTTGAAGTCAGTGAGACCAAGAACCCACGAATTCTGGGACACAAAATGATGTATAAACTGGACAAAACAATATGCAAATTAACATGTAAATGGAAGGACATGCTTTTTCCGAAGAATGCCTTTTCCATTGCAGTCACTTTCATTCTTTTTCAAAGGTATTTTATAGGCATATATTTCTTAATGTTCCCTATTTTCAGGAACTGAAAAATGAGCAAGTCTGAAAATAAACATGTAAATTGGGATGGAGATATTTTTCCTTCTTGTATTTTCTGGAAAGCATTGAAATACTGATTTGAAACTTTGTTAAACATACAAAATAAACTTTAAAAAGTGTATTAAAAAGGAAGAATGAAAAAAAGTAGAACAAAAAGCAGTTGAATGTTAAAAACAAAGAAAAATACAATATAAATAGAAACAATACAAATAAGCCTAAATTAAGAAAACAGGAATTAGTAGAAAATTTGATTATATCACATGTAAAAGGAATAAAAAAAAACTCTGGAAACAAAAAAACCTCTAGCTTTTACAATTTAAATGGACATAAAGCAAAAGGGCACAGCCAGACTTATTCAAAAGTAAAAAGAATGAGAATCTATACGCTAGTAAAATGCTTTCCAAAAAAGATTTTTAAAAGATTATTGTAAAATGAGACATTTTAAGAAAAATCACATCCTTCAAAACATCAGTCTCAATACAAGAAAATACTTAATTTGCGTGTATCTAATAAGATAATCTCAAGATATATGAAACTAGGTTTCATGGAACTACTGGAAGAAATTGTTAAAGTCACCATTAATGTGGAAGATTTCAATACGCTCTTCAAAATTATGAGTAAACTACGAAAATATTAAACTGTTTTAGAAAATACACATTCTTATTCACGTTCCTTTTTTTTAACAAGAGTAAACAGCATTTTAAGACATTAAACAAGTTTCATATTTCAATGAATTGGTGTCATGCAAACCACATCAAACTGCAATAATATCAAATTAGAAATCATAAACACATAAGAAAAACTTTTGAAAATTAATAATCATAAGACTAAACAACTTGTAGGTTTTAGAAAACAATATAGGATCAACTCCTTGATGTATTGTCCGTTTTGGTGACTTCCCACAAAAGCCAGAAAGAAATCAGTGGAAAAGAATGAGTCAGTGCTGGGTCAGGGTATATAGCTCTGAGTAGGCTGGAGAAGTTGAGGAGATCACCTGGAGCAACAAGGTGACGTTATGTTGTGGTGTCAAGGTGCACATGGGTGTGTGTCTGTCCAGTGAGAAGGAGATAGGGAATGGAGTTTCTCATCAAGTGCTGAACTCTCATTTTCCTCATCTCTAAATCAGTTCCTCATATAATGTTTTTCCCCTTGAGGAACATTCTGAGCATCACCCAGTCACGGAGGCTTCAAACCCTGGAACCATTTTGACTCCTGTCTTGTTTTCACACCCCACATTTGATACATCAGTCAACCTGTTAACACCCCTTTCTAAATGTAGGCAGAGTCTCATAATTCTCACAACTACCCTATTAGCTCAAACCAATATGATCTGTTGCCTAGACCACTGTAGCCCGATCCTAGTCTCTCCACTCACACACAGTCTTTACATACACCAGCTATGAACAATTTTTTTTTTTTTTTTTTCTTAGACAAGGTCTTTCTCTGTCAACAGGGCTGGAACGCAGTGGTGTGATCATGACTCACTGCAGACGCTACCTCTAGGGTTCAAGATATCCTCCTGCCTCAGGCTCCCAGGTAGCTGGGACTACTGGTGTATGCCACCATGCCTAGCTAATTTTTTGAAGAGATGGGGTCTCTATGTTACCCAGACTGGTCTCAAACTCCTGCCTTCAAGCAATCCTCTTGCCTTGGTATCCCAAATTCTGGGTTTAGAGGATTGAGCCACTGTGCTCAACCTGAACAAATTTTCTTTTAAAGGAAAGAGATACTTTTAATAGATAAGGTCAGACTGTTTGTTTGTTTGTTTGTTTGTTTGAGGAGTCTAGCTCTGTTGCCCAGGCCTGAGTGCAGTGACGTGATCTCAGCTCACTGCAAGCTCCGCCTCTGGGGTTCACACCATTCTCCTGCCTCAGCCTCTGGAGTAGCTGGGACTACAGGCGCCCACCACCAGGCCTGGCTAATTTTTTGTATGTTTAGTAGAAAGGGGGTTTCACCATGTTAGCAAGGATGGTCTCTATCTCCTGACCTCGTGATCCGCCCTCAGCCTTCCAGGTGGCTCACGCCTGTAATCTCCTCGGCTGTGATTACAGGCGTGAGCCACCGCGCCCAGCAAAGGTCAGACTCTTTTAATGACGTCTCGTCACACTTCAATCTCTTCTATACTCAATCTACTCTAGTCATACTGGTCTCTCTGATTTTTTTTTTTTTTTTTTTTTTTTTTTTTTGAGGAACACCAGATATGATTCAAGTCTTTGCATTTGAAGTTCTCCTTGCCTGAAACACCATTCACCATGTAGGTGCTAGCAGAGGAGGGTCTATTTAAGCTATTTAAGCTTAAAACTAAGATCAAAGCTTAGGCCAGAACATGTGAGATTTTAAGCTTGTGATTAGAATCATTACATTAAAAACTATACCATGCCACTTGAGTAGTTTAGGCAAAAACGATTTGTTTGTAATATGTGTGATTGCAGAAAATGATGCTGTATTCATGTAAGGGAAAAACGTAGAAGGGAGTTTTGCAGTAATCCAGCAGACAAGCTAATGTGTCTTCAGTGAATTGATGGGAAGAAAAATTAAGAAATGTTAAAAGAATATATTAAGCAAGAAAAACCCCAATACATGATTACTAACTTGTAATGTGAATATGATTTCAAGTTTTTAACTTAGTCAACAAATTCGTCGGTGGAATTATTCATGAAGATAGGCAACAAGGAAAAGTAATTGGATATAAAGTCTGCAAAAATATTTCTGCAAATGGACAAGAAGTAAAAGAAGCCAGGCGTAGAAAGACAAATATTGCATATTTTCGCTCATATATGGGAGTTAAAATAGTCGATTTCACGGAGGTAGAGAGTAGAATAATAGATACCAGAGGCTGGAAAGAGTGTGAGGTGGAGGGTGATAAAAGGTTGATTAATGGTTACAAACATACAGTTAGATTAAAGGAAAAGGTTGTGACGCATGATAGCAAAGTAGGGTGACTTTTTAATTACAATGTATTGTATATTTCAAACTAGATAGAAGAGAGGACTTGAAATGTTCCCAACAAAAAGAAATGACAAATACTTGCGGTGTTGATTACCCCAAATATCCTGATTTGATCACTGCATATTCTATGCATGTATTAAATATCACATATACCCTACACATATGTACAAATATTATGCATCAATTTAAAAAATGCAAAGACAAGTTTAAATGTATAAAATTATCACCACTAAAATAATGGTTAATAAAGCTGTCAATTCACATCAAATTTTAAGATCCAAGATTTCCAATTGTATACAGATTTATCTTATTTGTTAGATGCTAATATGTACACATTTTACAGAAGAGATTATTGAGGTTTGAGTAATTAACAGTTGAAATTACACCATGATACACATTACTTAAATCTACTAAATAGGCTCAGAAATACATACAAAAATCAAAGATGTTAAAACATGTTCTTACATTTCTAAAATTTTAAAGTTTTGATTTTTATATCTACAATTATTTCACCAAAAGTTTAAATTTTGGTGTGTGTGTGTGTATTGTGTGTGGATTGAGTCAACCTTTGAAATGTAAATGACCATTTATAGTTATCTAAATGTACAGGTTACTAAGTGATATTATAATTTATGAAAAAAATGTGAAATAATTATATCAAGTTGGTTAACCTATCCATCACCTGAAATACTTCACATTTTTTTGTGGTGATAACATTTAAAATATACACATTTAGCAAGTTTGAGATGTACAATACTCTGTTACTAATTATATTCACCAAGTAGTGCAATAGAACTTAAAAGACAAAAATCTTCTTGAGATTTTGTATCCTTTGACCATCATCTCCCTTTCCCCCATCCCTACCTCTCTAACCACCATTCTGCTCTCTGCTTCTATGAGTTTGATTGTCTTAGATTCCACATATAGGTGAAAGCATGTAGTATTTTTCTTTCTGTGCCTGGCTTGTTTCACTTAGCATAATGGTCTCGATTCTATCTATGTTGTTGCAAATGGCAGAATTACCTTATTTTTTACAGGTTAAATAGCAATGCAATGTGTGTATGTATATATATAATGTATTTTTATACATATGTATATATGTATAAACCTTTTCATTGATTTCTCTGTTGATGGACACTCAAGTTGATTCCA
Organism: Macaca nemestrina; assembly: GCF_043159975.1. NCBI lineage: Eukaryota > Metazoa > Chordata > Mammalia > Primates > Cercopithecidae > Macaca > Macaca nemestrina. The sequence continues at coordinate 52,537,506 of NC_092140.1, forward strand.
TTAACTTGGCTATTTTAAATATTGCTGAGATTAATATGGCAGTTGCAGAAATATCCAGAAGTTGAATTGTTGGATAATATAACAATTCTATTTTTAGTATTTTAAGGACCCTCTATACTATTTGTATGATGGCCGTGCTAATTTACCTTCCCTCTAACGATGTATGAGAGTTCCCTTTTCTCAACATTCTTGCTAACACGTATCTTTCATGTTTTTGATAAAGGCCATTTTGATAGGTGTGAGATGATATCTCACTGTGGTTTCTATTTGCATTTCCCTAATGATTAGTGATGTCGAGCACTTTTTCTTATATTTGTGGCAATTTGTATGTCTTCTGAGAAATATCTATCCAGGTTCTTTGGCCATTGTAATTAGGTTTTTTTTTTATTTTTTATTTTTTTTTCTGCTTGCTATTAAGTTATTTGGATATTAATCTCTTATCAGATGTATGGCCTGCAAATATTTTCCCCCATTTCAGAAAAGATTGTCTCTATACACTGTTAACTGTTTCCTTTGCTCTATAGAAGATTTGAGATTTGTAGGTTGATGCAATCCCACTTGTCTATTTTTGCTTTTGTTGCCTGCACTTTTGGGGTCAAACACACACACACACACACACACACACACACAAAAAAAAAAAACCATTGTCCAATCCAATGTCATGTAATTTTTCCCCCTGTTTTATTCTAGTAAGTTTAGAGTTTCCAGTCTATGTTTAAATCTGTAATCCATTTTCAGTTGATTTTTGTATACGCTACAAAATAAGGTTCCAATTCTGCATGTGGAAATCCAGTTTTCCCATCACTTTTATTGAAGAAACTATCCCTTTCCTATTGCGTATTTTTGGCACCTTTGTCAAAATCAGTTGACCAATGCTAATGAATCACTGAGTTCATTTCTGGACTCTTTATTCTGTTCCATTGATTGATGAGTCTATTTCTTTTTGCCAAGACCAAACTGTTTTAATTATTTTGCAGTATATTTTGAAATTAGGTAGTGTGATACCTCCAGCTTTGTTCTTTTTAAAAACTATGACTAGTAGGGGTTTTTGTGGTTCCATATACATTTTATTTTTATGAAACATGTTATTGGAATTTTGATTAGGTATTGCATTCAATCTGTAAATCACTTTGGGTAGTATGTACGTTTTAGTAATGTTAATTCTTCCAGTCCATGAACATTCCATTTATTTATGTCTTCTTCAATTTATTCTATTAATATTTTATGGTTGTCAATGTACAAGCCTTTCACCTCCTTGGATAAATTTATACTTAAGTATTTATTCTATTTTGCAGCTATTGTAAATAAGATTGTTTTCCTGATATATTTTTAGGTAGTTTATTGTTGGTGAATAGAAACACTACTGATTTATATGTGTCAATTTTGGATCCTGCAACTTTATTTATTTATTTATTTATTTATTTATTTATTTATTTATTCTAACAATTTTTTGGTGGAGTGTGAGGGCATTCTATACATAAAATCATGCCATAAATAAGCAGTAGTGATTCACTTCTTCTTTTCTTATTTAGGTGCCTTTTATTTCTTTCTCTTGACCCATTGCTCTAGGGAGGACCTCCAATACTATGTTGAATAGAAGTATTAAGAATGCATATCCTTGTCTTGTTCCAGATCTTAGAGAAAAGGCTTTCAAATGTCACCATTGAGTATAATATTACTTATGGGCTTCTAATATATTGCCTTTATTATGTTGAAGTTTATTTTTACTGTACCTAGTTTGGTAAAAGTTTTTATCATAAAAGAATATACTCAGTTTTATCAAATGTTTTCTGCATTGTATGAAATGATCATATTTAAAAAAAAAACTATTCTGTTAAGATGATATGTCACATTTATTGATTTGTATATATTGAGCCATCCTTGCATCACAATGATAAATCTTACTTGAACGTGGTGAATGATCCTTTAATGTGTTGTTGAATTCAGTTGGCTAGTATTTTTGTGAAAGATTTTTGAATCTATGTTCATCAAGGATAACAGCCTATATTTTGTAATTTCCTTTCCTGGTTGTATATTAGGGTAATGATGGCTTCATGAAAAGAGTTTGAAAGTAATTCCTCCTCTTTGTTTTTTTGGAAAAGTGTTAGAAGTGTTTTATTACTTTTTCTTTAAATGTTTGGTAGAACTCAGCTATGAAGCCATGAGATCCTGGGCTTTTCATTGATTTGAAATTTTTATTACTGATTTGATCCCCTTACTCGTTATTAGTGTGTTCAGATTTTCTATTTCTTCATGATTCTGTCTTGAATGGTTGTATTAGTCTAGGAATTTAACCATGTTTTCTAGGTTGTCTAATTTGATAACATATAATGGTACATAGTAGTCTCTTATGATCCTTTGTATTTCTCTAGTATCAGCTGTAATGTCTCCTCTTTCATTTTTGATTTTATCTGAATAATCTCTCTTTTTTTCAAGCAAGCTAAAGTTTGTCAGTTTTATTTATCTTTTAAAAAACGCAATTCTTGATTTTCTTGATCCTTTGTATTGTTTCCCTAGTCTCTAATTCATTTGTTTCTACTCTTGTCTTTATTATTTTCTTCCTTCTTTTAACTTTGCGTTTAGCTTGTTCTTTTACCTTCTGGTTTCTTGAGGGAATGTTAGTTTAATTATTTGAGCTGTTTCTTCTTTTTCCAGGTAGGCATATATTGCTATAAAATTTTCTCTTGTAAGTGATTTTGATGTATCCAATAATTTTTGGTATTTTGTGTTTCTGCTATTGTTTGTCTTGAGATATTCTTTAATTTTCATTTTATTCTCTTCAGGGATCCATTAGTTGTTTAAGAGCATATTGTTTAATTTCTATATATTCATGAGTTTTCAAAATTTCTAGTTTTATACCATTGTGATCAAAAGATACTTAATATAAATTCAACCTTCTTAAATTTGCTGAGGGTTATTTTGTGTCCTAAGCTTTGATCTATCCTGAAGAATGTTTTGTAGGTGCTTAAGAAAAATGTTTATTTTGTTGCTATTGGGTGGAATGATCTGTATATGTATGTCAAATCGATTTGGCCTAGAGTGTTGTTTTATTTTTAATTAATTTTCTGTCAAGTTAATTTTTCTGTTGTTGAAAGTGAGGCTTTGAAGTTCCTTACTATTATTATATTATAGCCTATTTCTCTTTAGATCCTTTAATATTTGTTTTGTGTATTTAGGTGCTTCAATGACAGGTGCATATAGTTTTATAATTATTATATCATCTTGATAAATGACTTATTTACCATTATTTCTCAAAGAATTTTTTCTACTCATATTTTCTGTATCTTTTAACAAAGAATAGGAATGTGAAGCCAGAAATGGAAAAATTATGGTTTAAGTTTTTACATAATTTTAATTAATCTACTAGTTTTAAATAAGTTTATACACAGACATAAATATTAGGGCATACTGACTATATAAAATTACAGCAACCAAATATGGACCTGTTATCAAGATTTCAATTTTTTTCGGTTTCTTAAACATGCCAAGCCTGTTAGAAATTCAGGCGATTTTGCACTGGCTCTTTTCAATATCTGGAAGGTTTTTGCGGCAGCATTTTTCAGTCTCTTATTTTTATTAGGTCTCTCCACAAATATTTCCTCCTTAAAATCAACTCTGAACAGCCTATTAGAAAAACAAACAAACAAACAAGAAAATCTCTGTAGTTATCTAATCTTTTGCTTGTCTTTAGTTTATCTTAAAAATCACATTGCATATCTTTTTTTTTTTTTTTTTTTTTTTGAGACGGAGTTTCTTTTTGCCCAGGCTAGAGTGCAGCGGCACGATCTCGGCTCACTGCAACCTCCGCTTCCAGGTTCAAGTGATTCTCCTATCTCAGCCTCCAGGATAGCTGGGATTACACACACCTGCCACCATGTCCAGCTAATTTTTGTATTTTTAGTAAGACGGGCTTTCACCATGTTGGCAAGGCTGGTCTCTAACTCTTGACCTCAGGTGATTCACTCGCCTCGGCTTCCCAAAGTGCTGTGATTACAGGTGTCAGCTATCACGTCCTGTCTGTACAGCTATTTAAACCTATGTAACTCTAAAAAATGGGTTCCTGTTATATAAAAAGACAATATACAATGATCATATCATATTCAATTTCAGGAAAGTTTGACTGTGAATTTGATGGCCAGCCTTTGATTTGGGTATGTTGATAAAACTTCTATTATTTTTCCAATAATTAGAGATAGGATAAAGAATCACTAAAAGGTAGATTTTAGAATGAACAAGTCTAGGCAATTCCTTCCCTGCTTTATCTCTCTCAGTTTGAAAAACCAATCAGAGAAGCCTATCATACACAAAAGAAAATCCTGGAAATACATGAAATACACACTCTGATTTCTGCATTTTATTTGGGAACCTTAGAATTCTAATGACACTCTTGTCAGCATCCATTTGTAATGACCTCTCTGTAATATTTAACACAAACAGAAAATGTGTTGAGACTATGCACACAGAAACTTGTAGGTCACACTTGGCTGTGCTGTATGGTATCACCAAAAAGCAGTGGTGAAACAGGGCTACATTGATTAAGGAAAGGAACTTCTCATCTGCATTTTGTTATCGATAATGTTAATTTTAGTACTTCTTTATTTAAGCCACTACAACTTTTTTTTATTAGTTGTAGCTTACCAAGTCCTAAAAAATGATAACTTCCTTGTTACGAAAGTTACATTTGCTTTGCATTATTCGTCAGTTTACTTGGCTCCTATATCTCTGAATCGTTGAGTAGGAACACAAATACTTCCAAATATCTGCAAGAGTAGCTTTGTATCAGAAATTCAATGTAAAATACTCAGTGTTCTGAGCTCAACTGATTATGGAAAATTGCCTTTTTCTGATGAAGTAATCTGCAATTAGATTTTTGTCACCATGGTGAAAGCAGTTTCCTCCAAATTCATTTTAAAAGGAAGTTTGTAGTTTGGAAATAATTTTCACTTCTTTTTAGAGAGAAAAACATTTTTGAAAAATTCTTTTTTCTTTCAAAAAGACCCTGATGCTTAACATGCCTTAAAATATACTTAATTGACTTTTTTCAAAATTTCCTTTTCCAATTATTGGACTAAAAAGACATTTTAAAGTCATAAGTAATCTATAATAAAATGAACACAGATCATAATGTAAATCACTAGTAAGTACATTTTGTATTAAAATATCAATTTTACATATTTATACATAAAATGATTCCTTGAAAATGAAGTTTTATTGATTAAACTGAACAATAAAATTGATAGATATAAAATATAAACTTTCCGTATAATAAATGTTCGCTTTTTTTGAGATTTTTATCATTTATTTAGCTTGAAATTGTCTGACAGCTTAAGCACCCAAAGAGTTATTGATTTGGCCAAAGATACATGGCCACCTAGGGACAGCATCTGGCCTCCAGAGACACTTTCCTGCTGTTCCCCTGCTCCTTTCATTACAATGAGTATTCTAAGTCATTCTGAGGGTTACAACCAAGTGAACAATGGATCTGAAAGTAATTGTTATACCTTAATTTTTAGTCATTTTGCAGCTCAAACATAAGGCAGGGCAGTATACTAAATGCTTAACAAATCTAAGAAAAGATTTTCTGAAATTTTTTCTTAGATTTGCATAATGGCTCTGCCTCCCATTGACTTTGAGATTTTAGTATTTAATTAACTTTTGGGTCTTTGTTTTCTCATAATAGACATTCTATAAAAGGTAGTTATTATTATCTCTGACCACAGTAAATATATAAAAGAGTTGAAAGACTGGCATACAATTTCTTATATATGAAAAAAAAAAACACTTGTGAAATGTAAAACAGTGAGTTAAGATAAAGGTATTGTGAATATTAAACAAAGACAAAGCAAAGATTTTTTAAAGTAGAAGGTGACATTTCAAAAAGAATCACAGACATCATTTGAGTCTTCTGGGTTATCTGATACTTGAATCCACAGTACATTAAATATTGGATAACAGTATCCTCAGTATACTGACTATGAGGTATGGGCTAGGCATACAGTTCAAAGTTAAACCAAATATAATCCTTGTCCTTAATGGAAGTTAGTACAAGTAAATCAGCTAGTATACTGTAATGAAATAAATCATAGATGTGAAATATGATGCTAAGTGAGTAGAGAAGAAAGGTTTGGTTAACATTGTGCTTGTGTGTGTTGGGGATTGGTGGGCACTGAGTATGTGCGATATAGCAAGAGTTAAAGACCAATGAGTGAGGAGATAACAGAGGAGTTGCTTGAGAAGTGAATTAAAATTTGCTTTTACCATCCTATAATTTTATCTTATAACATTTTATACAATCTGTCATTTTATCAGTGTGCAATTGTGGATTTAATGTCTAAATTTCCCACTGAAATGTAAGTTCCATTAGGTTATGTCTCTTTTGCCTACTATTTTTTAAAAATAAATTTTACATTGTATTGATGTTACAAGATATATAACATCATGTTGGATACAAAATAAAATCTATTTAAATAAAGGGCTTGTTATAGTGGAACATATTTAATATATGGATCAGTTCACATCGTTACCCATTTTACCTCTGTGGCAAGAGCAGCTCTAATCTACTCATTTAGCAAAAATTTTGAATATACTGTTATTAGTGATAGTCCTCGTATTGTATATTAGATCTTTTGATTTGTTTATCCTACAGATCTGCTTTATATTTTTTTATGTATATTTTCTCATTTCATCCCCCCTCGACAACCCCAACCCTGGTAACCACTGTGTTATTCTTTATCTCCATATATTAACATTATTTAAAGACTCCACAAATGAGATCATGCAATATTTTTATTTCTGTGTCTGACTTATTTCATTTAGCATTAAGTCCTCCAGTTTCATCTAAATGGTAGAAAGTCCTCCTTTTTTAAGGCTGAATAATATTTCATTGGATGTGTATATACCAAAGTTTCTTTATCCATTTGTTCATAGATGGACACCTAGGTTGGGTCAAAGTTTATTTGGTTGCGATCAACAGGACCTAACCTTGGTTAACTACAGCAAAATTGGAAGGATGGGGATAGTTCAATGATCCAAAGGAAAGGCTACATAGTAAGGACTAAAATATAAGTGGATTTAGAGCGACCCTTTAAACCTAAATATATATAAGAATATTAGAAATTATTTTCAAATAGAGAGATATTATTAGTTTAGTTTTAGAAATTATTTTAAAACAGAGAGATATTATTAGTTTTTATTACAGTGGTAACACTTTGGAACATTGAATTTTAAGTAATTTGATAGTATTTTTAAAAATGATGTTCCTCTGTTAATAATATCTATATTTTAAATCCACTTACGTTTTGAATAAAATAATTATAAAAAGCAACATCATGTTAAATGTACAAACTATATGGTCTCTAATACAGGGTGTTTAGATGTATGTAATGAAATGAAATAAATGAAAAGCAAATTACTACATAATAGAAAACAATGATGCCGCTGTGATAAATTCAGTTTACAGATAGTAACAATCAATAGTTTAATGGAGCCATTTATTAGCATGCAGCAGAAGAAAAATATTAGATGATGAAATTCAAAACAATAACTTACCACTTCCCAAATGGATTATAGAAAGGCAAATTATCAAAAATAAAACCTCAATCATCACTGTTGTTTCCTTAAGCGTACAGTTAACAAAGGCACATATATAAAAGAAAAAGGACCAAAAATAATATGTGTAAGAAACAGTTATAACTTTAATAACAAATAAACCTATGAGAATTTCCAAAACATGTTACAATAAACACTATATTACATGAAAGATTTTAAGTCTAGATTGAAAATCTGAAACTTGATTACTGAAAAATACATATTCTAAATATTCTAAATGTTGCTATGGCAATAATTTATGTAGAAAACGAAATGCAACAGCATCATAGATGTTGGCTGCAAAGCATAGCTATATATACAAGGGATATTAGCCAGCATAGGGCTTATTGCTGTCATTTCTCTGCTTTTATTTTTTTATTTTTATCATCATGACAGGTCATATTTGCATCCCTCTTTTCTTTCCTGTTAATTTTTGATTGAATGCCAGATACAATAATTTTACCTTATTGAGCATTGGACATTTTTACATACTATAAATATTCTTGAGTTTTGTTTTAAAATACAATCAGCCTGCCAAGACTGAATAATATTCCATTGTATCTGCATACTACATTCTGTTTATTCATTAATCAGTGACATTTTGTTTTCATATCTTAACTATTATAAATAATGCTGCAACAAACATAGGAGTACAGATATCTCTTTGAGGTAGTGATTTCATCACTATTTGGTATGTATCTGAAAGATGGATTGCTGGGTCTTATGTTAGTTCTATTTGTAATTACTTTAGGATCTGCCACATTGCTTTCCATATGGCTGTACTGGTCTACATTCCCACCAACAGTGTATTAGGGTTCCCTTAACTCCACACTCTAACCAGCATTTATTATCTCTTGTATTTTTCATAATAAACATCCTTACAGGTACGAAGTAACGCTTTGTAGTGGTTTTAATTGGCATTTCCCTGATGATTAGTGATGTCAAGCACCTTTTCATATTATTTTTAGTAGAGACATGGTTTTGCCATGTTGGCAAGGCTGGTCTCAAACTCCCGACCTCAGGTGATCTGCCCTCCTGGGTCTCCCAAAGTGCAAGGATTAGAGGTGTAAGCCATTGTGCCCGGCCATTTTTACATATTCATTAGAGAAATGTCTGTTCAGTTCCTTTACCCATTTTTAAATTAGGCTATTTGTTTTTCTACTATTGAGTTGTAATGATTCTTTATAAATTTTGATGCTAACCCCTTATCAGATATATGGCTTACAAATATTTTTTCACAGTCTGTATGTAGTTTGCCTTATTTTGTTTATTTTTGTTTGTTTGGGTGTGCAGAAGCTTTTAATTTTGATATAGTCTTATTTGTTTATTTTTGCTCTTGTAGCCTGAGCTTTTTCTTTGATATTTAGAAAGTAATTGCCAAGACCAAATGTTGAGGTGCTTTTCTCCTATGTTTTACTTGAAGACTTACGTGGTTTCATTTTTTACATTTAGGTTTTTTATCCATTTTGAGTTGATTGCTGTGTATGACATGACTTCAATTTCACTCATTTTCATGAAGAAATTTCGGTCTTCCTAGTAAAGACTATCTTTTCCCCATTGTGTCTTTTTGGTGGTCTTGTCAAAAATTAGGTGCATTTATTTCTTGGCTCTCTATTTGGGCTAATTTTTTTTCACCCCTGAGGCCATACCTCTCTGAGTTGTCTACTCAATGGTCCATAAATTGCATATTTACTATTCGTATTAAAGTGGTTATAAATTATTCATGTTGGAGAAATCTGTTCTAGCAAGAAGGTAGCTGGTAGCAGGAGCAGGGTTGAAGTTCTATAACCTTATTGCACTTTATGTCAGAAGACTTAGTACCTAGGCTACCTCAGATATTATAGAGTACAGATTTTTTTTAAATATTACTGCTCATAAGGGCTTATTCCCAGCCTCCAGAGTTTCTTTTTTTTTTTTTTTTTTTTTTTTTTTTTTGAGACGGAGTCTCGCTCTGTCGCCCGCCGCTGGAGTGCAGTGGCGCGATCTCGGCTCACTGCAAGCTCCGCCTCCCGGGGTCACGCCATTCTCCTGCCTCAGACTCCGGAGTAGCTGGGACTACAGGCGCCCACAACCGCGCCCGGCTAATTTTTTGTATTTTTAGTAGAGACGTGGTTTCACCGTGGTCTCGATCTCCTGACCTTGTGATCCGCCCGCCTCGGCCTCCCAAAGTGCTGGGATTACAGGCGTGAGCCACCGCGCCCGGCGGCTCCAGAGTTTCTGATTTAGTAAGTCTAGAGTGAGATGCAAGGACACACATTTTAAAATTGATCTCTATATGATGCTGATGCAGTGGCCTGTGAGTTCCACTGTAAGGAACTCTGATCTAAAAATTGAGATAAACAAGTAAATGGGATTTGAACTGGTATTGATTATAGTTCTATAGAAGTAAATAGAAAAAAAGCCTGTAACTCAAATTCAAGGACAAAGAAAGTTCCATGAGGAGTTAATTTGAAGCATGTTTAAGAGATGGTGAGGCAAAAAGATCAGTGTCTCTAAAGGAAGCAGTAAAGTGACAGAGAGGCCTTAAGGTAAAGGCAAACGTAAAATACTTAGACAATGACATGTTTTGAAATATGACTGGATATCTGTACACATTTGTTGATTCAATATTAGATAAAAAGATTGCAAAAAAGGAGAGAAAAATATCGCAAACTAATCAATATACCGTTAACCCAACACTCACAAGTCATCCAATGAGGAGTGTCCCCTCATAATGCTAATTGTGACCATACTCCTTAATAGATACTTCGATGCACTCTCATGAAAATATTTTATTTTATACATAATGAAAAGTTATTTGAAATGTTTTATATGTATGAAATGACTACATTTTAAATTTTCTAGGGTTAAATTGACTTATTTTTCTGGACAGTCATTTATGACAAGTACCTATCTTAGTCCATTTAGTGTTTCTGTAAAGGAATACCAGAGACTGAGTAATTTATTTATAAAAGGTTTATTTGGCTCATGATTCTGATGACTGGAAAGACTGAAGTTGGGCATCTGCAACTGGTGAGGGCTTTGGGCTCTCTCTACTCGTGGGGGAAGGCACAGGCGAGCTGGTTTGCGTAGAGATCACATAGTGAGAAAAAAGGAAACAGAGAGTGGGTAGGTCCCAGGCTCTTTTTAACAACCAGCTCATGATAATTCATCCCTGAGGGACAGCCTTTATCTGTTCATAAGGAATCCACCCCCATGACCTAAACACCTTCTATAAGGCCCCCTTTCTAACACTGGGGATCAAATTTCAACATGAAGTTAGGAGGGAACAAACATTCAAACCAAAGTAGTAGCACATCATTTAAGGGTTTTACAATATCCCACCAAAGTATCACTCATACTTTAATGTAATGGTGACATAACACAAAGCATATCTCCTGTCATGTTTTTCGATTTTCCACCAAAGGATAGAAATATTTGCCTATCCTTGAGAATATTATCTATATAACTTAGCTTTTTACTTAATCAATTAGAATTCACCAACACTTTTTTATACACAGCAGACATGGCAGGGAGATTTAAATCCTTAACACCCATAAATGATACTGTATCAGGTTTCCTTCCTTCTCCACAGAAATGGTATTTCTAATGCCTGCAGTTGTGATTAGAAGCCATTGTTCAGTAAATTTTGAATTTCATTTGGGAATAAACATAAACATTCTGGAGATAACTGATGATATCATAATACAGGCTGTTCCCAACTTAGACTTCCAGTTATTATTAAATAACATTCCTCATTTAAACCCCAAAGACAAGATATATTGTTGGTCCTTCATTTCTGGCAAAGTAAACCATGGGAAATACAATTTTCTTTACATGCATCGTACTTGAGTTCATGGAGAACAATTGCAAGATCTTACTCCTCGGTGATATCCAGCTACCACTTTAACATAGTGTTTCTATTTTGGAAATGAAACACCCACCCTCCAGACCTCTAGAAATTTTGGCCACTGTGATTTATAATATCAAATTTCATAATTGTTAAAATAATTTTAAATTATTTTTGTGAGACTCCAAGACCTCTCCCAGCATTGTTGTTGAGACTGATGTTCCATCAACTTAACAACGTGCTTAATCAATCCTATTTTTTTTTCTTTCTATACTGATTACCAAGTTAAGTCTCAGAGAAAGTCTCCCATTAGTGCATAAAGTAGGGCCAGCAAATATTTTCCAACGTGATGACAAGCCTCAAATATTTTAATTTTCGTGTGATTCTAAATTCTGAATTTTATTCTTAAAGCTCCTGTTGACTTATTGAAACTAGTACTGACTAAACTATCATATATAATTTTGTTACTGGCAGTTAAGGGAATGTGTGCAATATAAAAGCACAAAATTAACCCCAGTTTATGGGTTGCTTTATGAAATCATCTGTTGGGCAGTAAAGTCTGACATAATATTGTCTTGTCATTGTATGCAGAACCTAGACCTCAAAAAATTTTTCTAAGACATCTGTAAGCACTTTCTTTTCTAATGATACTTAGTACAGTCTTTTAGCATGATAGTTGTTCACAGAATGTGAAAGGACTATACTATCATTTGGCTTATCTTTGGGTTGCTTGCACACTTCTGTTTAGACTTACTATATTAACCCATGTGTCCAGTACTAAGCATCTGTGCAACGCATCTGCCTTACAATTCCACTCCCTTTCCATGCCAACCACTCAGTCTGGGTTCTTCCTCAACATTTCCACAAGAACTCATCCATAACTAAATACCCCATATGGGTAGTGTCCCATCATCTAGGGTCCATTTGCCTGACTGCATCCTAAGACGATTGTAGCAGTCTAATACTCTGTAAATATTTTAATATTTTTCTGAAAACATATATCTAATTTATATTAACACTTCTCAATAGTGGAAAGTCAGCTTTACCTATGGTATCAATTTATTCCCACAGTTTTCCACCCAAAATTGACAAACTACAGGCCTTATTTTCAGAGATTTCTAAATCATAGCATGGCTTTCAACCAAGGGGCTTTCATTAATAAATCAAAAAGCTTGTTTTGCCTTGACAGCAAGGGAAGATATACTTTAATTCATACAGTAATATGAGCAAGGAGGTTCTAAGGTCTCCATCGTTAATCCTAAAGAAATTCAAGTAGGGTTTTCATTAAAAAGAAGAATTCCTCCAGACATTTTATATCGCATAATCTTAAGCATTGAATTTCTCCCTCTTCATTTAAATATTTCTCTGCTATTTCACAAGACATGATAGGTACTTCTGGTCTCAGGGTTTTCTGATATAATTTTATGTTGAAAACAGACTCTTTGCATGTCCAGTAAGGAGCTTCCCATTGTCTTTCAACAGTTGTATTGAGTTTCCACAAAGACCTATTTCAAATCTAAAATCCATGTGGTATTTACAAAGTTGTAGTTTTAATCCCTTCCAAATACACCATACTTTTTTTTTAATTACTTGCTTTTTATTAATGTATTGTAGTTATGCATTTTTGGGGTGCGTGTGGTAGTTTGAAACCTGTATGCAGTGTGTCATGATCAAATCAGAATAATTGTGATATTCATCACCTCAAATATTTTTCTCTTCTTTGTTTGAGGAACATTACACATTGTCTTTTCCAGCTATTTTGAAATATAAAATAAATGATTGTTAAGAATTTCCCAACGGTACAATTGAATACTAGAACTTACTCTAACTACAAATTTTAAAACTTATTTGAGTGCCTAGATCATAAGATCCTAAAAGCAATGTCTCAGTCACATTTGTAAAAAATTTAATATTTATTTCCTTTCAGATCTCATTAAAATACAAATTTTATTAAAATACAGGTATCAGGACCTTGTAGAAAAGGCTCAGCATTATCCCTACATGAGAGATGTAATTCACCAGAACCCAAGCTGCTGCTCCATTAGCCTCTGTACTTCTTATTTGTTGTGGGAGAGAAGGGGTCAAAAGATAGTAATCCATTTCTCATATTTGGGGACATAATCTAGCCCCTTATGATTGTTCCACATTTCATGGACGTTGCTGGACGTTGTATTTAGTCTGATTAAATCAGTCATTCTTTAGTTGTCACGAGTGACCACTGACCTTACATTTTTCTGTCTTTTTGAGAAGCAATTATTATTATATTTTCAAGTTAATGCATCAATTAATTCTATTGATTTTGAAGTGTAAGTACTGCTGTAATACTTTATGATAGCATGCCATTGAATTAAATGTTCCTTTGGGAGAACTGTGAAAGTGTACTAAAGTCCACTCCACATAATTGAAGATTAAATGTGGCTATATTTAAAACAATAAGGATAAGAGGGGCTAGCCAAATCTGTTATGATGACACACCAACAATCCTTGTTAAATGTCTTGCTATACTGGCTTTATCATGTCAACTCCAGGTAAATCTCTCAAGGAAATTGCCTTGTTTGGTCCCCAGTCTCCTTCCTGTCATTCTCCATGAACCAATTGCCTTGTATATCTACAAGATGGAGTTTTTAAACAGATAGTGGAAGTCAATACACTCTTTTTTAAAATCAGAGCAATATCATCTTGTTACCTTCCTAGAATTCTATATCAGTTAATTTTTATTAGAGAAGAAGTTCAGGGAAATTCCAAAGGCTTTTGGAGGTCCAATTATAGTCAAGTCAAAGGTACATTTGGCTCACATTCAATTTAAAAATTGTAGGTTAATGTGTTTTCGTTTTTACATAATGTCCTCATCTCACTCATACTTTAATGTAATGGTGACATAACACAAAGCATATCTCCTGTCATGTTTTTCTATTTTCCACCAAAGCATTTATGTACCCTCCACATTGTACCTTTGGGCCTTTCAGAGTGTTCTCTTCATCCCTCCCATGCACGTTGCACACTTACTGTCTATATCTAGTTATCTCTAAAAGTTTCTCATATTTCTTGTAAACATTTCTCTTATATCATTGCCTAAGATCCTGGCCTCTTTTTTCAGGGATTGTGTTAGATCTCTTCCCTTCAGTTGATCATTTTCAGATTCTTTCCCATTTAAGCAAGGAGGAGAATTGTGCCCCTCATCAACTATTTTATGCCTCATTTGTGATTCTCATCACTGAATTTTAATTCAACCAAAATAAATATATGGAGTATATGTTATATCTAAAGTTGAAACTATTTTTCAACCTCTCAGCTACTGTTAATGTGCTACCAGTTCTGCAAGGGCAAACTCATCAATTTTCTCTTTTATTTGTAATTCCGTTTTTCAGTAGTTATGTAAACAATTTCACTTGGTTTTGTTCTTCCTCCTTTTCTTCATCTTCACTTTAATAACACTTTTTAATTGGTAGGAAGTTATTCAAGGGGAGAAAGTATCAAATTTGTATGCTTATCTAACACATATGGTAACTACCCTCTGCATATTTTCCTCCCAGCCCCAAAGTCAGGTTACAAATAGCACCAAAGATAAGAATATACACAATTTGTATCAATAATATCAAATTCTCGATGATCTCTTATTCTCGTATTGCTGATCTAGATTTGTCTGTTTCCTTTACATTACTATTGTTTTGGAAAGAGTATACTATACCATTTGTTAGTTTGGGAGGGAGTAGAGCAGTTTGGCTTTCTCAGTGTATGTTTGCTAAATTTCCACCTTCACCCACTGCCATCAGTTAATATTATAATCTGCGAGTGTCTCGTCACAAAAGTTTGTAGCCACATTGGCTATAGAATTATTTCTTTCATTTAGTAACTATCTAAATTAGTGGTATACTTCTCCGATCATTTATTCTAAAAATCCATGATAGCAGGATGCACTGGTCTTCCAACACTTCTCTTTATATTGTTCTAACTCTAACATAATACATTTAAATTTAGCTATAATCTTGATATGGCCTCTATCTACTTGTGGATTCTTTTGGAAAATCAATAGCTATGGGTTAGCTTATGGATAAATATCATTTCTTCCAAGACAGCATCAACAATAGAAGCATCAGAAGATTTTTTCAAAACTGCAAGGCAGTACTACTTACTTTATTTTGTTTTAGTTTCTATATTTATTCTACCTTCAGGGTTTTTTTGTTTTATTATTATGATTGTTGTTGTTATTTAATTTACAAGTACTGTCACAATAATAAGGGAATGGTCTAGCTCCTTTTTGCTCTATTTGGTGAACCATGATTTATACACTAACAATTTTCAATTATATGTTATACAAATTTTATTAAGACTTCTGTATAATGATTTGCTGGCCTTTGAAAAACCTGACAAAAACAAGCAATGGTTCTAGAAAGGATTCCCTATTTAATAAATGGTGTTGGGAAAAGTGACCTGCCATATGCAGAAAATTGAAACTGGACCCCTTGCTTACACCTTATACAAAAATTAACTCAAGATGGATTAAAGAGTTAAAGGTAAGACCTGAAACCATAAAAACCCTGGAAGAAAACCTAGGCGATACCATTCAGGACATAAGCATGAGCAAAGACTTCATGACTAAAACACCAAAAGCAATTACAACAAAAGCCAAAATTGACAAATGGGAACTAATTAAACGAAAGAGCTTCTGCACAGCAAAAGAAACTATCATCAGAGTGAACATGCAACCTATAGAATGGGAGAAAAATTTTGCAATCCATCCATCTGACAAAGGTCTAATATCCAGAATCTACTAGGAACTTAAACAGATGTACAAGAAAAAAGCAAACAACTTCATCAAAAAGTGGGCAAATAATATGAACAGACACTTCTCAAAAGAAGACATTTATGCAGCCAAAAGCATGAAAAAAAGCTCATCATGACTGGTGATTAGACAAATGCAAACCGAAACAACAGTGAGATACCATCTCAGGCCAGTTATAATGGCAATCATGAAAAAGTCAGGAAACAACAGATGCTGGAGAGGATGTGGAGAAATAGGAACACTTTTACACTGTTGATGGGAGTGTAAATTAGTTCAACCATTGTAGAAGACAGTGTGGCGATTCTTCAAGGATCTAGAACAAGAAATGCCATTTGACCCAGCAGTCCCATTACTGGATATATACCCAAAGGATTATAAATCATTCTATTATAAAGACACATGCACACGTGTGCTTATTGCAGCACCATTCACAATAGCAAAGACTTGGAACCAACCCCAAAACCCATCAATTATAGACTAGATAAAGAAAATGTGGCACATATACACCATTAAATACTATGCAGCCTTAAAAAATAATGAGTTCATGTCCTTTGCAGGGACATGGATGCAGCTGGAAGCCATAATTCTCAGCAAACTACCACAGGAACAGAAAACCAAACACTGCATGCTCTCACTCATAAAGGGGAGTTGAATAATGAGAACACATGGACACAGGGAGGGGAACATCACACATCGGGGCCTGTTGGAGGGTGGGCGACAAGGGAAGGGCTAGCACTAGGAGAAATACCCAATGATATTTGGGTATTAGATGAGGGGTTGATGGGTGCAGCAAACCACTGTGGCACATGTACACCTATGTAACAAACCTGCACGTTCTGCACATGTATTCCAAAACTTAAAGTATAATAAAAAATAATAACAATTTGCTGGGAGGATTTCCCTTATTTAACTGGGATTGCGTAAGCAGATATTCTGGAATAAAAACATCATATCACTTTTTTAAATCCCCTTTCATTTTTTTAGCAAAAAGTTCATTAGCAATTTTGGTTCATAGATCTGCAAAAATTCTACTTCTATAACCAATTGGTATCATCATAAATGTTAAATTGTAAAACAAAAAGAAAGAAGGAATGAAGGAAGAAGAAGGAAGGAAGGGAGGGAGGGAGGGAGGGAGGGAGGGAGGGAGGAAGGAAGGAAGGAAGGAAGGAAGGAAGGAAGGAAGGAAGGAAGGAAGGAAGGAAGGAAGGAAGGGGCATGTTTTACTTAACATCAATAAAGTAATCTTTATTATTGATTAGTAAAGCATACAATCATAAGGAAAAGCATTAGTTCTTGTAGCTGAAAAATCAGACGCAGCTCCCTAAATTTACCACTTTCTTCACTTGGATGCATTTTGAGCACAGAGTCAGACCCCTGTCTGGAAAGGAAAATCACTTAGATAAGGATTCTCACAGTTTTAAAAATACCTCAATAGTCACTAGCCACATTTATTTGCTGTTTATTCCCCATCCTCACTTCTCTTTCATTTTAACTTTATATGCAACTGTTCTAATGCATTTGATGAGGGTAATTTTATTTTTACGTGTTCTGTAAACCTATGTACTACTGTTTATGTGTATTTTTAGGTTAGTTGTACTGTGCAATAGATTTCATAATTTATATTTAATTTTACACTAAAATTTTTAAAAAATATTCATGTACCTTATGAATATTGATAGTACTCTACCATGTCCTTTGTGAAATTTTTCCTAATCCATTGCTTTAGAAATGGAAAACCAGATTGTTCTCATCCCTCACTACTACAATCTCTAATAATATATACATTATAATATATATGTGTGTATATAATATATATATATGCGCCCATATTAGCATGTGTGAGCATGTCTCTGTATGCACAACAAAAAATAAGATTTCTGGATCATAGTGCTTATATGATCAGTTTGATCAAATACTGCCTGATTGCTTACCAGAATGGCTGCATCAGCTTTGTTTGTTGCCAGTGGTGCATGAAGCTTCCATATTCCATGTCATTGACAACACATGGCATTACCTATCATTATAATTTTTGGATTTCGATGAATGCAAAGTGAAGAGCAACACTGTTTTAAAATTGCATTAATTAATGTATACATTTGAACACATATTTATTTGTTTGTTACTTTTTGACTTTCTTCTTTTATAAATTGCATTTTCCCTGTTATTCTATTTTATTTCTTTCATTTCGTTATTGGTGTTTAGGAGTTCCTTATATATTCTAGATATTAGTAATGATTAGATTTTAGATGCTGCACATATTTTCTCTAAATAGGGTATTTATGTGTTAAATCTGTCTGTTAATTCTTAATTTTCACTTTAGTCTTTATGGTTTGTGCTCTTAATGTCTTGTTTAAAAAAATCACACTTCAAAAGAGTTGAACTTGGGTGTTTGTGAACTATTTATCTTATAAATATTATTAAAATTTTAGGAGCTCTTCATTTTCAGCTTGAATTTGGATTGAGATTACAATGAATGTACAAATTTATCCTAGAAAGTTAATGTCTTTATATATTGAAGTCATCCAAGCCAATAGCATGGAAAATCTCTCCAAGTCTCCATTTAGTTCCTGTGTGATCCTTTTTAAGTTAATTTCTAAAATGTGTTTTTTTATTGCAAGTATGTTATTTATATTTTCTAGTAGAGTATTGCTGGTTTTGAAAATATAATTGATTTTTTTAATTTAGTTATCAATCTTTTTCAATAATTTGCTGATCTTGTTGGTTTTCTTTGTTGAAGAAAGTCAATGAACCCCAGGACTAAGAGCCCCAGATACTGGAAAACTGTAATCAACCATCTCTGTTTGCCGATTCTCCAACAGCCTATGTCTGTAGGCAAGGACTCAACCATACATCTTTATTTAAAAATCAGAACTGCAAGTATTATACAGTAATATGTCGGTTTAAAAGGTTTGTAGGGACAGAGGTTGGAGAGATGCTTAAATGAGATTTCATCAGGTTCTCTGCACCAAATGCTTTTACTCTACTCTGAAATTTTTATGCCAACACTGACATTGGATGGTTTGTGCCTATAGCAGAGAAATAAAAACAGAACTTAAAAGATCATATCCTCACTGCTGACCTTGGTGTGTTGTCACTGGCTGCCCATCACCCGATGTAAGTCCGGAATATCCTTAGATCTACCTTGCAATTTATCAGCGTTTAATTTGTTATTGATATACATTCTTCCATCTCTTTTCTGTAGTTTCTAGGGCTGCTATTGAGGGGAAAAACCAACAGTTGATGCTAATTTCTCATTTTATCAACAGGAAGACTGAGTTTGAACTTTCAACTTATTATTTTTATTTGTATAAACATTTATACTTTGCTAAAATTAAAATTCATTATTGATGTAATTACAACAAAGTTTTAGTATAACATTCAATTAAAAGTAAACAAAGTTATCGAAGTTGAAGTATCAGGCAAAATGAAATGAATGAAACCTGTAAAAAGTTATACCAGGTTTTTAATTCTGAAACAAGCTGCTCCAATCAAAAGTATTATTTAGCTCAGTTATATGTCTGTAATCTTGGATTTGGATTATCCCTTATTTATTTATTTTTACATACATTTATCTTATTTTATTCAACTTTCTGATTTTTTAATTTTTAAGTTCTTAAGTAATTTTAACCTTTATTTTAGATTCAGGGGTATATATGCAGGTTCATTACATAGATATATTGTGTGATGCTGAGGACAGGGGTACAAATGATCCCATCACCTAGGTTGTAAGCATAGCACCCAATAGGTTTTTCAGCCCTTGTTTCTCTCACTCTTTCCTTCCTCTAGTAGTCCCCAGTATCTATGTTTTCCATATTTATGTTCATGTAGGATAATCTATTTTTTATCATTAATTTTCAATATTCTTTTAGAACACTGACTTAATTTTATATATCTCTGTGTACTGAGGTCTGAGAGCAGAGCTAGGCAGGTGGAACCGCACAACATATGTATTAATAACATAAATCGTAAAAAAAAAACAAAACATAAATCATGGCCGCCAACTTGTTGATGAATAAATGTAGAACAGGAAAGGTACATATTTTGAGTATTTTAGAAATTATTAAAGTGTAGTTTTACAACAATTAAGAATGATAGATCTTACTGCTTGAATCAGTTCCTAGCTCTGCTAGTTATTTAGAAATGATGTGATTCGGATCAATAGAATTAATCTTCCTTTTAGTTTCTCCATTTATAAAAAGGAGGTAAGGATAATGCCTATTGTTGTATTATATATATGCTAATGTTATAAAACACCTCAATATAAATAGACCTTTCTAAAACAACTGGCCTGCATTCTTCAATACCTTAACATCACATAAAAATAAAGCTGAGGCATTTTTCTCTATTTAAGGAGACTAAAGACACATGAAAACAAAATGCAATTCGTGTTCATTCCTTGGATGCCAGATTTTTTTGATAGCTATAAAGTACAACTTGGGGACACTTGAATTTCATATTGGTTTTATATTAGCTAATAATTGTTTTATTATTAATATTGTATTCACCACAGCTGCCACCTTAACATTTCCTTTAGTTTAACCAAACTTTAGACAGGCTTCTTCCCACCTCCTCTAAACTTCCTTTTACCTTTAGTCCTTAGAAAATCAGGTTGGCATAAGCAAAGAGCTTCCTCTCCTCTCTTTTCTTAGAGTATTTACTTTAGGTAACTTATAATTTAAAAATATTCTTCTGTCTGTTTAGGATGTAAAGCTTTAAAAGCCTGCAGTCAGTTTTTGTAAGCCACAACATTTTAATTTTATTTTATTGTATTTAAGTTCTGGGATACATGTGCAGGATGTGCAGGTTCATTACATAGGTAAACTGTGCCATGGTGGTTTGTTGCACCTATCAACCCATCCCCCAGGTATTAAGTCCAGCATATGTTAACTATTTTTCCTGATGCTCTCCCTCCCCCATCCCCCGCAGGTGAACCCCAGTGTGTGTTGTTCCTCTCCCTGTGTCCATGTGTTCTCATTGTTTATCTCCCAGTTAAAGGGGAGAACACGTGGTTCTTCTAAATTCTCTATTTTATTTGCACAGAGGTGTTTATAGTATTCTCTGATGGTTGTTTGTGTTCCTCTAAGGTCAGTGGTGATATCCCCTTTTTCATTTTCACTCTGTCTATTTTATTTCTCTCTCTTTTCTTCTTTAGAAGTCTAGCTAGTGGTATATCTATCTTATTATTTTGGTCAAAAAACCAGCTTCTGTATTCATTTACTTTTTTTACTTTTTGAAGGTTTTTTTTTTTTTTTTTTTTCATCTCTGTCTCCTTCAGTTCCACTCTGATCTTGGTTATTTCTTGTTTTCTGCTAGCTTTGGGGTTTGTTTGCTCTTATTTCTCTAATGCTTTTATGTAGGATTTGGTTTGCCAAATTAGGATGTAGGTTTGAGATCTTTCTAGCTTTTTGATTAAACCACATTTTTTTTAAGGATCTGGGATCCATTCCTTTGCAATGTAATCATCAAGGAATATAGTGTTCCTATCTCTGAGTCTTTGTAGGAAAGTAGACACCTAATTTTTGTGTGTTTTGCTCCAAGCAGTAAAACCACCTACTGTCATGAAGATAAAAGAAAGTTGACTTTTACTTTGGTTAAGAATAATCAGGAAACACAGAAGGTCTACCCCAGCTTTTAAAAACCCTGACATTGCTTCGGTGGAGGTGAATTCAGTCTATGTTCTGATCTCTCTCCAGGATTGAAATAGACATTGAGTATGGTTTTTCTTAACTATTTAGCTTAGACTGGTGAAATTTCTCTTTTGGCAGTATTAAATGTTAACTTTTCTGAGTTTGGTAATGTATTATGATATGTAGGGCAATGTTCCCGTTATTAAGATATACTTAGGTGTTTAGGAGGTGACACATCAAATAATATCAACTATCCAATTATTTAGCAAAATGTCTCTCTCTCTCTCTCTCTTCTCTCTCTCTGTGGGCATGTGCATGTGCACATGCATACATGCATAAGTAATTGACCAACAGTGAGAGCAAAGTGAGAATGAGAGTAAGAGAGAAAGACAGAAGAGAGATACTGGTGAATAATCAGATGGTGAAATGGAATGAATGGACATGGCCTTATGAGATAGTATATACAACATATTACCACATCTGTTATAGTGATTCTGGGGTCATGGTCCTCTTCATGCCTTAATTATAAGAAAATCTTTGTCTCTATTTAGGACTTGATTTTTTTTTTTTTCTGATGGAAAAAAAAGATCAAAAATGCTTGTGTCTAAGCATTATACTCTATGATTGTATTATCTTTAATCTACACCTTGAGGTGATTAATTAACATTTGAAATACATTAACAGAATCAATGTAACAGATGTGCTTTCCTGTACCTATTAAATATCATTATTGAAATCTGTACCAGAGGGCATTTCAATTAACCAGAGAAATATTAAAAATCAGTTTTATTCACGAAATGAATGGTTTCAAGAAAAGTGCTTGGGACACACTGTCTTTGTTTTTGTGGGTCTCACAATTTTATGGAACTCACTTTTGTTGTGAGAATGAGTTACAAGAAACTAGAAAGCTGATCTTTGAATACCTCCTGAGCAGTGCTCAGACTCTAATTCCCATTAGTCCTGTTTTTCCCCTACTTCATAGAGAATACTGTCTCCTCACGTAATTTCTGCTTCTGGATAGATAAAGTGTGAGCCTTTCAGTGAACCTACGAAAAACAGGACTAATGTATTTTGGGCTGAATTTACTCTAATATTTGTTTTCATAATTATATTCTACATATTAGTGAAGTTAGAAAATACCTCTGGAGAGTCTACCACTCAAGTTAATTAATATTTACCAAAAGAATTTTACAATTAAGAACCACTACTAGATTGACTTCGATTAGTTTGCAACATTAGTTTTTAGAACTGTTGTGAGGATTTAGAGAGATAATAAATATGTTGCTTATAATATTACCTATTGTATTCTAAAATTCAATACATTTCAGATGTTATTTCACACTAATATTAAACATGTGCTGCTTCTATTTTTTATTTTGAAATTTTTGGTTGAGGCAAGGTCTTGTTTTATTGCCCAGGGTTGTCTCGAACTCCTAGTCTCAAACTATTCTCTACCTCCCAAAGTGCTGAGATTACATGAGTGAGTCACAACTCCTGGCCAGTATATCTGCAACTTAATAAAAAATGTCGATATTTATTTTTAAAAGTTACAACAGTCCTGCCATAAAATCACGCTTATTTAGTAATACACTTTATCAGGCCGAGCTGCTACAGTGAACAGGATTCTCCTAATGGTTCAGATAAAGGGAATATTTACAGATTTATGAGCAGGCTTACCAGAATATAGAAGAGATGATGAGCTATTCAGAGAAAAGCAACTGTGAGGAGCTATTATAACACCCACGTCTGCATTGTTAAGGGTAGAAAACGGTGTTAGAAAAATCTGAAAAGTGTACTCAGAAATGCTGTGTAGTACAGGAAGGGAACAACTATTCTCTGACAGGCAGTGCTAAAACATGGAGAGAATGGGAAGGAATGGCTGACCTTCCTCTTTCTCTGATCTCCTGTCAGTAACTTGCACTGTACATATAATAGAAAGCCAGAGAGCAGTGGAGCCCAGATGATATAACCCACAGTCTCAGTCTCCAGGACGTCCAGGAAGGCACAGAGAGATGGATAATTTAAGTCAATCAGGAAATAAGCTGTCCACATTCTTTTATTGTCAGATGCAAATTATATAGTGTTAAAAAATTTGCAACAGATGGCAAACTACATAAACCATTCTCCAATATTTTTTTGTTGTTTTAAACTGACACAGATAGAATGAAACACGTATGTCTGTCAATTAATGCTTTGTGAGGCATAGGTTAGTTCAAACCTCAATCTAACCTGCTGAGCACCTCTCCTATCTGTAAACAATGTCTTCACGCACTAAGGCTTTAAATTTCTATGACTATATAAACATCTTCACTGACTCATGGACTTTTTTTCTTTGGTGTCTCATTTTACAGTGTTTGGTATTTCTCGTTTAAAACAAATGGTTTCTCATTTGACAGGTGATAAAAATAAATGTTTCATTTACCACCACATTAAAATAAGTTGACAAAAGTTCTTTATTGTTATTTCCTGTCACTTTTCTTCATCAGGCCTTTTTTTTTTTCTTTCACACTCAGTGTAACAGTAATCAATATGCCCTCAAAATGTATTATGTTTTATGGTTATACTTTCCCCAAATTCAAGCTATGGAAGTTAATATTTTATATAGATCTGTATAGGTTACAGAAAAATAAGTAATAGTGCACTTAGGGAAGGTACATTAACTACAGATAGATATCACGTCCCACCAAATGGCATGTCTATTCTGTACTGAATCTTGCTAACTGTATTTTTAGAGAGTGTTTTAAACATTTTAGTGTAATGTACCCGTTTGAGTCTAATTGAATGTTAAAAAAAGGCAAAGAGAAAAAAAAAAATGTCTACATTAAAAGGCTGCGATACAGTGTTTTTACTTTAAGGGAGAAAATAAACTTTAGGCATTTAAGAAATCAGTTTTTTTATCACTGAAAATGATCAAAATAGGCATTTAGAAAGTTAATTAGGAGCATATTCTAAGCATCCATGTGTTAAAAATAGAACACTTTTAACGTTTAGACTTTTGTTGTAGTATTAGTCATGCAACTTGGTTCTTATTTCCAAATATGGTTTGGCTGTTATAGAATCTTTGCATGTGGATACGAATTTTTGAATCAGCTTTTGAAGTTCTTCAAAAAATTCTACTAGGATTTTGATAGGGATACATGAATCTATAGATAAGTTTGAGAAAGACTGATGTATTAACAATATCAAGTTTTGCAAACTAAAAACAATACATCTCTCCAATTATTTTTATTTTATAATTACATTATTTTGTATTTTTATTGTTATTTTTTTAACTGCAACTTTTATTTCAGCTACAAAGGGTACATGGGTATATTGCCCCAGGTGGTGAACATAGTACATTATAGGTAGTTTTTAAATCCATGCCCCGCCTCCTCCATCCCCCACTAGCAGTCCACAGTGTCTCCTGTTCTCATGCTTATGTCTGTGTGTACTCAAGGTTTAGCTCCTACTTAGAAGTAAGAACATGTGGTATTTGGGTTCCTCTTCCTGCATTAACTCTCTTAGGATTATCACCTCCAGCTCCAGTTGCTGTAAATAACATGATTTCATTCTGTTTTTTTTTTTTTTTTTTTTTTTTTTGAGATGGAGTCTGGCTCTGTCACCCAGGCTGGAGTGCAGTGGCCCGGGCTGGGCTCACTGCCAGCTCCGCCTCCCAGGTTCCCGCCATTCTTCTGCCTCAGCCTCTGGAGTAGCTGGGACTACAGGGGCTCGCCACTACACCCGCTAAATTTTTTATATTTTTAGTAGAGACGGGGTTTCGCCTGTGCTAGCCAGGATGATCTCGATCTCCTGACCTCGTGATCCACCTGCCTCGGCTTCCCAAAGTGCTGGTATTACAGGCGTGAGCCACCGCGCCAGACCGATTTCATTCTTGTCGTGGCTGCATAATATTCCATGGTGTGTATGCGCCACATATACTCTGCAGATTATCCCATCCACCACTGAGGGACACCTAGGGTGATTCTATGTTTTCAGTATGGTTAATAGTGTACTGATGAACACATGAGTGCATGTGTCTTTTTGGTATAGTGTTCTATTTTCTTTTGGGAGTATACCAGTAATCCCAGTACTGGGATTGCTGAGTTGAAGGGTAGTTTGCTTTAAGGTCATTGAGAAATCTCTGAACTGCTTTCCACAGTGCTGGAACTAATTTACATTGTCACCAAAAGTATATGTGTTCTCTTTTCTTTGCAGCCTCACCAGCAGCATCGATTGTTTTGTGACTTTTTGATAACAGACATTCTGACTGGTGTGAGATGTTATCTCTTTGTGGTTTTAATCTGCATTTCTGGAATGATTAGTGATGATGTACATTTTTCAAATATTTGTTAGCTGCTTGTATGTCTTCTTTTGAAAAGTGTCTGTTCATGCTCTTTGTACATTTTTTAATAGAGTATTTGGTTTTGGCTTTTTGATTTGTTAAAATTCCTTATAGATTCTGGATATTAGAACTTTGTTGGATGCATAGTTCATGAATATTTTCTCTCATTCTGTAGGTTGTCTGGTTCTAACTTTTGTTTTGTTTTGAGATGAAGTGTCACTCACTCTGTCACACAGGCTGAGGTGTAGTGGCACAATCTCGGTTCACTATAACCTCCACCCTCTGGGTTCAAGCAATTCTCCTGCCTCAGCCTCCTAGGTAGCTGGGATTATAGCCTGCCATTATGCCCTGTTAATTTTTGTATTTTTAGTAGAGATGGGGTTTTACCATGTTGGTCAGGCTGGTCTTGAACTCCTGACCTCGAGTGATCTGCCCACCTTGGCCTTCCAAAGTTCTGGGATTACAGGCATGAGCCACTGTGCCAGGCATAGGTTGTCTGTTTATTCTGTTGATACAGTTTATTTTGCTGTGCAGAACTTAGATCTTTAATTTATTTTAGTAATATTTAGGTTATTTGTAATGTGATTACTTAGTTTAAAATTTATCAACTTGCTATTATTTTCTGTTTGTCCCATCTGTTCCTTTCTCCTCCTTTTCCTCTGCCTCTGCCATTTTTTGATTGACTGATGCTTTTGATTAACTTTTGTCTTCCTGAATGCTCATTAGCTATAACTCTGTTTTTTTATGTCAGTGTTTGCTTTAGTGTTCACAGTATACATCTTTAATTTATTATCCTTTTCCTTCATACTGTGATGATCTACTACATTCCTAAAATAAACCTTCAAAATTCTATTCAGTTACCCTACTCCTAGCCCTTGTGTTATTTTTGTCATACAATATTTAAATACATTACCTTTATTTACATCTTGAAATGTTTAGTTCACATTTTAAATAGAGTAATTAGACTCATTGCAACAAATGGGCCTACATGAACATCAAGTAATATATTACTATTAAGGACACTATATTGTTACTACGTTTAATTAAAGTCAATTTTCCTCTAAAGGTATTTAATAAGAAAATCAGTTATATTTAATTATGTTGTTATTTCTAATATTCGTCCTTCCATTAGGTATATCTGAATATCCATCTGGTGTCATTTTGCTTCTGTGGCAGGCAGTCCTCAAGATTGTCCCAAGATCCCCAATTCTTGGTATCTACAACATATGTATTTTCCTCTTACATTGTACTCCAGCTATATGATGAATCCTGAGCCAGTGCTATGCAGATAACCTACTCATAAATTCTTCACAATATGAAGCTTAGTGAATTAATAAATACTTATTGCTTTAAATTGCTAAGTATTGTATGGATTTTTGTGCCACAGTATGTAACTAATACAGATTTTGATAACTGGAAGTAAAGCGTTGTATCTAGGAATTGCTTTGAAATGACAGTAGGTATTAGTGAGGGTCTAAAATGACTTGAAGAGAGTGACATAAATGTTATTTTAAAAATCTGGGCAGAGATAGGCATCTAATTACATTTTTCTGCATATGGTTAACCAGTTTTCCTAGTACCATTTACTGAAGAGACTGTCCTTTTCTCAATGTATGTTCTTGGTGCTGTTGGTGAAATTACTTGGTTTATTAAAAAAATGAATTTATTTTTTGGTTCTCTATTCTGTCTTACTGTTTATTTGCCTGTTTTTATTCTAACATCATGCTGTTTTGGTTGGTATAGCTCTGTAGTGTATTTTGAAGTCAGGTAACATGATGCCTCCAGCTTTGTTCGTTTTGCTCAAGATTCCTTTAACTATTCAGAATCTTTTGTGGTTCCATATAAATTTCAGGATTGTTTTATCTATTACTGTGAAGACCATCATTGATTTTTGGAGATGGATTTCACTGAATCTGTAGATTGTTTAGGGTAGTTTTGGCATTTTCACAATATTAATTTTTCAAATCAATGAGCATGGAATATCTTTCCATTTTTTGTGTCCTTTTTAATTTTTTTAATCAGTGTTGGGAAAAATAGATAACCATATGCAAAAAAGTAAAACTACACTTCTATCTCACATCATATACAAAAATCAAATCAGAATTAACCAAAGATTTAAATCTAAGACGTGAAAGTATAAAACTAATAGAAGAAAACGTTGGGAAAATGTTCAAGGACATTGGTCTGGGCAACGATCTTTTGAGTAAGATCTCAAAACCATAGGCAACAAAAGCAAAAATAGACAAATGAGATCACATCAAGCTGAAAAGATTTGACAGACCAAAGGAAATAATCAACGAAGAGACAACCCACAGAACTGGAGAAAATATTTGCAATTTATTCATCTGACAAGGGATTAATAACCGAATAGATAAGAAACTCAAACAACTCAATAGCAATACTGCGGGATCCTTGGGGTGTTGTTTTTCTGACCAGAAACCTCGGTGGCCAGCGGTGTCTTTGCCTGAGTTTCATTCAGGCCCACTGGGCTCATTCAGCCCACTCAGCCTGGCAGGGTGTGCTTGGGTCATACTACAGGCCTGGATTCCATGCCTGCCAAAGGCAAGCCAGGTGTGGAGTGGCGAGGGATATGTGAGCCAGCGAGTGTGGGTTCTGCCCACTGAGCACAGTCAGACATGCTGGCTCCTGCAACGGGATGGGCAGCTCCAAGTACCGGCATGGGCACCGGTTCTCTGTGAGGCTGCAGCTGAACCTGGCGCACTGCAAACAGCTTCCACAGCTGCCACAGGGGAATGCAGTGGTGCTCCGGAAGCTTGGAGATTCTGGGAATGGCAAGGTCCCAAAGAAGGAGTCACATCCCTGGCTTGGGGAGCTCCCAGGTCTGGGGTCCCCAAGGGATTACGGCTCTTCTCTCCTCTTCACCCACAATGTGATCATAAAGGGTATGTTTAGCCTTGTTTGTGTCACAGCTTTTACAGCCATGCCATTCAGCCAGTCCCAAGTCCTTGTCCTGCGTGCAGGAAGAATGACGTATGTGGACAAGTGGAGGGCGAGCAAAGTGAAGATGAGCTTTATTAAGTGACAGAAGAGCTCAGAGGAGGCCCTGGAGTAGGTGGCTCCTCTCTGTAGACAGGTCGTCACACGGAGTGTTCAGCTCTCAGTAGACAGGAGGGCCTGGAGTCTGGTAACTCCTCCCTGCAGCTGGTCATCTCAATGTCTGCTCCGTTCTGGCTGAGCCCAGGCTTTTATGGGTCTCAGAGGGCAGGAAGTGCACACCAATTGGTCCATGAGTGGCCATGAGTAGGCCCCAAAAAGGCACCACAAGTTCCCACTCCAATCTGTAGGACTGGCAGCCTGGCCCCCAGAATTCAGGCCCTCCCTGGTCTGAAGGTAGGGACCTGTCCCCTTCCACCCAGGAACCTGACTGCCTCCTGCTGCCGTTCATAGTGCCCAGGCTGTAGGTGCCAAGAGGCACATGCAGGCCAGTGGAGAGCTGCCCTCAGCACCCCCCATTGGCTTCCCTCCTGTGCTCAGCAGCACTCAAAGTTTGGAGGGAGCTAAGGTGGTAGGGGGCTAGCATGTCAACACTGCCCCAAGCACGTGCACCTGTCCAGGCTGTGACAGCACCCAGGTTTGGCCCCAACTTTGTTCTGAGATCAGAGCGGGTACTGACAGCAGGGAGAAGTCAGTGGGAGCGAACATTTCTAGGCCTTCAAGCGTGGCAGGGACCTTCCTAAGTCCCCAAGAGTGCAGGGATGCCTGGGTCCACAGCTGCAGTTTGGGTGGCTCCAGCTGTGGTGGGGGTGGGGCAGGGACATCAGAGCTCCTTCCTGCTCCATGGCACAGGAGGCCCAGGTGGCCCAGGTCTGCCGGTTAGGCAGTGGCAACTGGCCCTGGAGAGCAGGGCTCCTGTCTGCTCATGGCCCCTCAGGTATACAGCGAGGCCCAGGAGGGTGGGGTTCCTGCCAGCTCCATGGAGCAGGAAACGTGGGTTCACAGCCATGATTTGGGCAGCTGTTGCAGCACGCGGAGACTTCTGCCCCACCAATCTAGAAGTGGGACTTTCATTTGTCCCCACCTCCTGGCTCCACGGAGTGTGCAGCTGTGTGAAGCCCCAATCGCGCCTCCCTGCTGCAGCCAGCATGGTGACAGCAGCTGCTCCAGGTGGGCCTCTGCTGCCATCAGCAATAAACCCAAATAAACTGATTAAAAATAGGCAAAGTATCTGAATAGACATTTTTCAAAAGAAGACACACAACTAAGCATATGAAAAAATGTTCAACAGGCCGGGCGTGGTGGCTCACGCCTGTAATCCTAGCACTTTGGGAGGCCGAGGCAGGTGGATCACCTGAGGCCAGAGGTTTGAGACCAGCCTGGCCAATGTGGTGAAAACCCATCTCTACTAGAAATACAAAAAATTAACTGGACATGGTGGTGGGTGCCTGTAATCTTAGCTACTTGAGAGGCTGAGGCAGGAGAATCACTTTAACCCGGGAGGCAGAGGTTGCAGTGAGCCGAGATCGCACCATTGCACTCCAGCCTGGGCAACAAGAGTTGGCAACTGCATCTCAAACAAAAAAAAAAAAAAAAAAAAAGGGAGTGGGGAGGGATTGCATTGGGAGTTATACCTGATGTAAATGACGAGTTGATGGGTGCTGACGAGTTGATGGGTGCAGCACACCAACATGGCACAAGTATACATATGTAACAAATCTGCACGTTATGCACATGTACCCTAGAACTTAAAGTATAATAATAATAAAAAAAGTTAAACATCACTAATTATCAGAGAAATGCAAATCAAAACCACAATGAAATATCTCACTGAAGGTGAAATGACTATAGTAAAAAGGAGAATAACTGATGCTGAAATGGATGTGGAGAAGGGAGAACCCTTGTACACTGTTGGTGCCCATGTAAATTAGTACAGCCACTACGGAGGTCCTCAAAAAACTAAACTTAGAACTACAACATGATCCAGCAATCCCACTACTGTGTATATATCCACAAGAATGGAAATCGGTATATTGAAGAGTTTTATGGACTCCCATGTTTACTGCATCATTATTCACAATAGTCAAAATATAAAATCAACCTAAGTGCCCATCAATGGATGAACGAGGAAAGAAAATGTGATATATATGCACAGTGGAATATTATTCAGCCACGAAAAACAATGAAATTTTATCATTTGTAGCAACATAGATGGAACTGGAAGGCACTATTTATTAAGTGAGTTAATCCAGTCACAGAAAGACAAACATCATATATTCTTACTCATATTTAGGAGCTAAGAAAGTGAATACATGAAAGTAGAAAGTAGATTGGTGGTTACCACCTAGCATAAAGAAAAGATAAAAGTTTAAGGTGATAGATATCATAATCACCCTGATTTGATCATTACACTTAATATAAACATGTCAAATTATCACATATAGCCCAAAATATATGCATTTGTTAAATAAATACTGTGAGGGTTCCTGTGATGTAGGGGCAGAAAATTAAGCAAGACTGTCATTTGTAGTTACATGGAAGTTAGAATTGCCTTGATAAAATGGGTTTATAAGCTAGGGAGAATTCTAAACAGATTTTCAAAAGAGCTAGTTAATTACTTCCTGTTTCATATTGTAAGATGTGAGAAAATTATTCTGCTGCAAACATGTCCTAACTTTCAAGGAAAAGAAGAATGAAAAGGTAGAATCTAGAGCCCAGATGGCAGAGCTGAGAGCCATGGAGAATTTGTTTGTTTGTTTGTTTGTTGACGGAATCTCACTCTGTTGGCTAGGCTGGAATGCACTAGTGTAAGTTTGGCTTACTGAAACCTCTGCCTCCCAGGTTCAAGTGATTCTCCTGCCTCTGTCTCCTGAGTACCTGGGATTACAGGTGTGCACCCACCATACCTGGCTAATTTTTTTTAGTAGAGGCGGAGTTTCACCATGTTGGTCAGGCTGGTCTCGAATTCCTGATCTCGTGATCTGCCAGCCTCGGCCTCCCAATGTGTTGGGATTACAGGCATGAGTCACCTTGACCAGCCTGCCATGGAGAAATTTTCTCAGGCATTGAGAGGTAATCAAGGAATTTCCAACATTTGCCTGGCAGGATTTCAGAATTGACATGAATGAGGGCTTGCTTTTGCCTTTTATTTTATCCCCTTTTGAATGTGAGGATTTATAGTGGATTTTCTATGCATATCCCATGATTATATTTTGTGTGGGTGAGGGTTGAATAAATTGTTAAATGTCATAGGTTATGAGAAGCTTATAGTTGAGGAGCTGTACTAAATAAAACAAACCCAAGGAGCAAAATCCAGACTTAGACGTAATTCAGAAGACAAGATTCCTTATTTTTAGGTGATGTTTTAATGGGATGAGATTTTGTAGGCCTTGAGAAAGTATGCAAATCTTTTGCGGGTTGGAGTTATATTAATCCTTGGGGGCCGAAGGGCTGACTGCGGTAGTTAACCTCAAGGAGGCCCCAGTGATTCCCAAGTTCTGTAATCATAACTTTGCGTAGTATCCTACCACGCTATACCAGGGTTTGTATGTGAGACTAATAACATACAGTCTAAGTGATGGATGGCACTTCCAAGGTGAGGTTATAAAAGATTATAGACTTCACAATGACCACTGGATCTCTCTCTCTGTTTCTGATCACTTGTTCTGTGGT
The DNA here is from genome assembly GCF_043159975.1 of Macaca nemestrina. Lineage (NCBI taxonomy): Eukaryota > Metazoa > Chordata > Mammalia > Primates > Cercopithecidae > Macaca > Macaca nemestrina. The sequence continues at coordinate 52,570,280 of NC_092140.1, forward strand.
AACTCAGTCAACATGTTGTTAGGACACTGATGCACCCTTTAGAGAAATCCGTTATGACAAGGAATGGAAACCTCTGGCCAGCAGCCACTAGGGATTGAAGTTTGCTAGCAATCAATTGCCTGACTGTGTTAGCAGATTCTCAAGCCCCAACTGAGTGTTAAAATAACCAGAACCCCAGGATGACTAAATATCTGTGTAAGTCTTTGTCCCAGATCCCTTCAGCTAACCCATTCTTGGAGTCTAAAGTCTCAGAAAGTTTGTGAGATAAATCTTTATGGTTTTAAGATGCTATGTTTTGGGGTAATGGTTTATACATGAATAGACATGCAATACATCATCTACCTGAGGAAATTCCTTTAATATTTCTTGTAGTGCAGGTGTGCTGGTGATGAATATTTTCTGATTTTATATTTACAAAAAAAATCTTTATTAACATTTTGAAAGATATTATTAATAAATATAGATATCTTGGTTAACAGCCTTTTTTTCTTTCAGTGTTTTAAAGATGACTTCTTTTATCTTCTGTATTATTTTTAATAAGAAGCCTCCTATTATTCTTACCTTTGTTCCTCTACATTTAATGTACTTCTATCTCTGACTGCTGTATTTTTTTTACTTTTAAACACTGAGTTTGAAAAATTTGATTACTATGGTAAGTAACTTCTAAGATGACCCCAACATTCTTTACTTTCTGGTATTTAAGTGCTTGTGTAATTCCCTATACTTAAATTTGTGGGTTGGACTTTGCTTCAAATCAAATAAATATCAAAAATGTAATAGGATATCACTTTTATGATTAAGTTACATAAGATGGTGACTTCTATCTTGTTTACAGAATCTCTCTTTTGTTGGCTTTGATTAAACAAGTTGCTATGTTAGAGAGTCCCACCTGGCAAGGAACTGAAGATGTCCTCCAGTCAACAGACAGCAAGGAATTTAGCCCTTTTAGATCAACAATCCTTGAGGATATGAATCCTGCAAACAACACCTAAGTGGGCTTGGATCTGGATCCTTCCCCAGTCAATTCTTCAGATGAGACTTAAGCACCAGTTGGTATTTTGATTGAAGCCTTGTGAGACAACCTGAAGCAAAAAACCCAGATAAGAAACCAACAGAAACTGTGAAATAATAGATGTGTGTTGCTTTAAGCATCAAAGTTTTAGGATAATTGGTTATGGAAAAATAAATATTATAATATGCATTAATAATTAAACTTTTGTTTGTTATTCAAACAAACCATTATAATCATTATCTATAATGTAATCTTAAATGGGAGAGGCCTTTGAATTCACTTTCTATGAATAATCTTTTGCTGACATATGTTTTCCATGTTGGCAGAATTAATACTTAATGTATAGTAATTCCTTTACTAGTAATATTCATACACATTTCCAAATGACATGTATTTATGAGAATATTTTGAATCAATAAAGTTAATATGGAGAATATTTGGGTTTTAACTACTTGATTGCTCTTTTTAAAAAGTTATTACAATTTAATGAATCTCATATTGTATATTTGCATAGGATTTTCAATTCAGATTTCTATGTAAAAAATATTGTAAATGAAATAACCCTCCAAAAAATAAATGTGGATTTTGTCTGAAAGCAGATCAAATAAATGTGTTTGGTTATATGGATCCCTAAGAACAATTCCAGGCACCTTTTGAGTATGTGGCTCATTTTTATATGTACATATCATAGATTTGTAGCTATATAAGAACATACCATGCACACTAAGGTATATAAAAAATAATTAAGAATCTTTAAAGTATACCGGGTACTATCCAGCAAAAAGCCTTTTAAAGTGGCTCAGAATGTAATTTTTTAATGTTAGGTTGTGGAAATTAAAAACTGTTTTAGAAATGTCTTTGATAACAGGAGTAGTTCCCAAGATTTGTCTATCAGAAACAGCTGATATTAAGATATCTACATGGTAATTTTTCCTAACTTTAGTTATGTGTCATTTTTTCGTTATAATAATCTTACAGACTCTGAATCACAATTACTCTTTATTAACACTGCCTAGGCTGATCTATATTCCAACAACTAATTGTCTTTGTATATAAATATAGGTATACATACACATATACATATATATGTATAGTTATATATATAGATATATAGTTATATATCTTTAATTCCTACTATATTGAAGTAATTATTTACCTTTCCCATTGGGGAGTTTGCAATTATTCCTCTTTTGACTGGAGTTAGTGACCAAACGGACTCATTTACCAGCTTTGCATAGAAAAATTTCTAATCTGGTTGCTTTGGCAATAAGCAAATTTTGCACCTGAAGCCTGGAAATCAAACTCCAATTTAAGATAACTGCCAAATCGTAGTAATAACTGAAGTAACTGAAAAACTGATCTAAAAGCTAGCACGGTATATCAGAAGTGTATTACCTCAGCCTGTGAGGCAAGCTGCTCATGAACACTTTGGGTTACATTCTGAAATCATTTTTTATTTTGAGTTGTCACTCATTTTCAGCTACAAGTTTCCTGGAATTTATGGGGAAGATAATGAGATTGTAATGTGCAGATATATTTGAAGATTATTCAAACATTTTTAAAAGTCTATTGCTTATTGAAAGTCAGCAGAAGGCACTTAAAAAAAAAAAGACCCTTATAGTTTTAAGAAGATATTATTTTATAGAAATATATTAAAAGTATTTCTTTTTCTCAGAATTTCTTTTATATAAGAAATCTAGTAGTTATATCCTATATAAGGGCACATGTTACTCAAATATTTTGCAAGACTTCCTTGATGTTCTAGGTTATAATTTATCCAGAAAGAAATCCAGCCCAAGCTTGATCTGCTGAGTGGTGGGTTCTTCAGGGTTCATATCAAATAGTTGGACTTGGCCTGGCACGGAGGCTCACGCCTGTAATCCCAGCACTTTGGGCGGCCAAGGTGGGTGGATCAAGAGGTCAGGAAATTGAGACCATCCTGGCTAACACTGTGAAATCCCGTCTTTACTAAAAATACAAAAAAAAAAAAAAAAAAAAAAAAAATTAGCCAGGCTTGGTGGCGGGCCCCTGTAGTCCCAGTTACTTGGGAGGCTGAGGCAGGAGAATGGCGTGAACCCAGGAGGCGGAGCCTGCAGCGAGCAGAGATCGCGCTACTGCACTCCAGCCTGGGCGACAGAGGAGACTCCGTCTGATGATAATAATAATAATAATAATAATCATCATCATCATCATCATCATCATAAGTTGGGCTTTAGCCAGGGCTTTGTCAAATACTAATGAAAAAGGCCACCTGCAAGTCAACCTCCAGGCCCAATAGGAATCTGGGCAGTTGGATTTTAGTTCCTGTTCATGACAATCAGGAAGGAGGAGAAAAAAATTAAAAATATTCATTTTGAAGGATGTAGTTACATATTGAAGAAACCAGAGAAAATTGAAAATTTGGTATGGATTGACAACTGTGGGAAAGGTAACGAAATCTAGTCTAATATTCAACTTGGTACCAAAACTTCCTCCCCTACAGAATGGTACATAATAAATGATGCATAGTTTTATATTGAAACATGAAATTTCGCTCTACAGTCACAATTCCACATTTAAATCAAAATAACCTAAAAGAAATTACATTTAAAAATTGTATATATGGTGCACTACAAGATGTATCAATATGCTTATAAATAGTAAAATGATTACTATAGTCAAGTAAATGAACATATTCATCACCATCCAAAGTTACTTTTTTTGTGCTAACAAAGCCTAAAATCTACTCTGTTAGCAAATTTTTAGTATACTATACTTTGTCATTAACTGTAGTAGCCACACTGTACATTTGATATGTGGACTTATTCGTCCTACATAACTGCAAGTTTGTACCCTTTGATCTACTTCTCTGTATTACCTCCCCATCCCTGCTCCTGGTAACCTCAGTTGTACTCTCCATTATATGTATTCTACTTTTTAAACAAAATCACATATAATTGATATCATATGGTATTTTTTTCTGTGTCTTATTACCCTAAGTGTAATTCTGATTACAAAATGATGCTAGTCTTATCAGATTTTGGCTTGATTATTTACGTAGGTGTAGCAATAATGGTAACTCACCAGACTGGGGAATGACTTTTTAAATAACTTGTAAGGTTTTAAACACGTAAGTCTAGGAACACTGTAAACCAAATATCTGACAAGGTTTCCCAAAAAAACCTTGTAAAAATTGACTCCATGAAGCAAAGATTAATTGCATAAAAGTGTCTATTCATACCTTATTAAATAAGCATTATTCTCAAGTATGATATTTCAGGTGAGACCTTGGTTACATGCCTAATATTTATAATCAAATACTGGTAACAAGGAGGACAGATTCTTACAGAACCTATGTAATAAAACTTAGACATCACCAAGTTCTAGCGGGCTCAGGCAGGGAGAAAAATATAGAATTTGCAAATGTTTAATTTCTGTTTATAATAACATTAATTGCTAATTTTTAAGTAATTTGTAGGTAGCTTAAGAGAAAAGAGAAACAACTTGTTTTTTTCCTGGAAATTCTAAGTTTACCAGAATCTGGTACAATCTCAAGATTGTATAAGTGATATCAACTTACATATTATTCATAGAAGACTGCATCCAAAAGTATATGGCATAGTCCTGTTTTGGGGGTTCCAAGATAGTCCTTACTTCTTTTAAAAACAAAACACTCGGGCTGGTAGTTGAATGCAAGAGTCTTTAGGGAAGAATCAGAGGTAAATAGTAGCATACGTTAAGAGTTATTTATTGCTAAACACATCTGAGAATGGTTGTCAATAAATGCACTAATCTTGGCTGAACTCTTTATATGCCGGGGTATGGATAGGTTGACTATTAGCTTCTCTAGGCTTGCCTAGGCTAAGACATTTCTGATTATCTAATGGGTGATGCTAGACATATGGAATATAGCCAAGGTAACCAATCATCCTATTGATAGTGGAAGATGCAAAGGCGTGTGGGTGATAACAGATGAGGGTGCAGGAATGGATAAAGCATTAATGCAATCAGTCTATCACAAAGAAAACCGAGTGATTTAATACAAGTAAAGCAAGTAATAATATCTTTATCATTAAATTAATACACTCAGTACAATTTATTTTTTTCTTAAATTGCATGGAAGATGTGAAATTCTTCATAGTTTTCCCTATACTTATTTACCAACTATTTGCTGGTTACCTACAGCAGTTCAATGTGTTTTGGCCGAAAATCAGTAATATATATCCTCAAATAATACACAATTTTTATGGGTTCTTAATGATTAAAATGCATGGTAACCTGTTTTTTAGTGTCATAATAATACTATGTGAGTTCAGAGAAGGAAGCAATCCAAGCTAACTACTGGGGAATGGATAATGTACAATGCTTCGTTGCAGGTAACATGTTAGCTGAAGCTTGACAGATGAATAGGACTTCAATAGGTAGAAATGACAGAATTTAGCTATTGCAGAAAAAAAATAGTGTAAATATATGAAGGCAATAAACTACAGGACATGTTTTGGAGAAAATAAATGACTATATGAAACTTAACATGTAGGTGAAAGAGTTGGATTAGATCTGCACTAACTTCATATAAACCTTAAAATTTTCTTTGTAAAGTCTATCATTTTACATGTCCTCTGTATTTTTCTCATAAAATTTGAGGATGAACCAAAACACAGTCTAGTTTTTTTAAAGCTTTAACTGTTAAAATCCTTGAAAAATTTTTAGTTTACAGTGTTTGTTTTATTCTTTGAGCTAACCTTTATATTTAAAATATCAAACATAGCATATACCATATCTGCACAATTATTTTAAAAGATTACATGAACCAAAATTTGCATTGCTAAGAAAGACTTAATTGTTAACATTCAAATTGTGTCCAAAGTTGGTTCCCGCTCGTGGGTTGAGGGTCTTGCTGACTTCAAGAATGAAGCCACCGACCTTTGCAGTGAGTGTTACAGCTCTTAAAGGTGGCACAGACCCAAAGAGTGAGCAGCAGTTTATTGTGAAAAGAGGAAGAACAAAGTGTGGTAGGGGACCCAAATGAGTTGCCCTGCTGGCTGGAGTGGTCAGCTTTTATTCCCTTATTTGTCCCCTCACAGGCTTTGTTTCTGTCCTATAAGAATGCCCTTTTCTCAACCCTCCCTGAGACTGGCTACTTTGAGAATCCTGCTGATTGGTGCATTTTACAGTGGCTGATTGGTGCCTTTTGCAGAGTGCTGATTGGTGCATTTTACAGAGCGCTATTAGTGCGTTTTACAAACCTCTTGTAAGTCAGGAAATTTCCTGATTGGTGCATTTTACAAACCTCTTGTAAGACAGGAAAGTTCCCCAAGTCCCCATTCGACCCAGGAAGTCCAGCTGGCTTCATCTCTCAATTCCCCCTCTAAACAGCACACCCTAACCCCTCTTGGGAATTGGGCAATGATTGCTCTAGCTGCTTCCTGCTGGATAGGGGCAAAGAAGGGGCCCTGTAGTTGTAGTGTCCTCCAGAGGGGAACACTCTAGGCTGTTTGAAGGGCCAGTGGGTCAGTCCAGGGGTCCTCCGTAGATGTTGTCAGTTGAGTTCATTGGAGGTTCCATTTGTAAGACCCTGTGTAGCTTGATGGACTCATTCCTGGAGGAAACAAATTTGACAAGGAGGTTAAAAATATAGGACCTGAGGGCAACTAATAGCAAGATGGCTGTCATGGGACCTAGAAAGGGGAGAAGCCATGTCGCCAAACTCCAGAGGTTGATATAAAAATTTGAGAGGTGTTGTCTAATTTCAGAAGCCTTTTCCTGTAAATGCCGGGTGGCATCTCATACTGTCCCTGACTGGTTAGTGTAAAAATAGCACTCTTTCCCTAAGAAGGTGGAAAGTCCTTCTTTCTCAGCAGTGAGGAGATCTAGGCCTTGGCGGTTTTGGAGAGTCACTGTTGCCAAAGAGTCTATTTGGGATTGCGGAGTAAGGATAGATTTCATTGTTTCTTTCGAACTGTCTGAGAAATCCTTTGAGAGTGTGTGGTAGTAGGATAATGAAGTAGATAAACTGACTATTCCGGTTCCTGTAGCAGTGGCCATTCCTAACCCTATAAGTAGGGGTATTAGTTTTATGGCCCTGTGCTGACAGACCTGAGCTCTGAGGGGCACTGATAGGGTCTGATTTCCTGGGACTATGTCAATGTTGGGACTTAGGAAGACTAAGGTGCAGGTGCCTGTCCATTTGCTGGGGAGGCAGATAGAGGTTGAAGTCCCATATAAGAAAAATATGCCTTGGCTGGGTAGACAGAACTGGTTGTGTATGCTAAAAATGTGTGTGAGTTTGTTGTTTTCATTTTTCCATACTCCTAGAGTACTTGCCAAGGTAGCTCTGGTGAGTGGCTGGAAAGGGGTGTTGGGAGTAAACTGAGTGGCTCCCTGTGTTCTATTTTCCCATTGGAGAAAAAAAATCGTTTTGTATCCACTAGGAGCTATTCAAGAGAGCAATTGAAAGAGAGGATGAAAAGGCATTCACTAGTGGTAGGGTCGCTGCTGCGGGAGGTCCAGGGGTGAATGGTCATGCAGGGCATATGTTGGCCATTACAAAACCCGGACTGTTTGTTAAGCAGGGAAGAAGTGATGATTCTGGGGGGACCTGAGAAGCGGACAAGCCGTCTGAATGAAGCTGCTTGGGTGACTGGGAAGTTACTATGATCAATTGGGGTTTGAAGTTGTAGGGTGTAATTACACTGATGGGATAGTAGGTGCCCCAGGGGCAGGCCTGATAGCAGGTTGCGTTGGATGTGGTATTCACCGCTACAGGGCTGTGTAAGGGCTTTTCATTGCTCATGTAATAGGTGAGGTTAGAAATGTAAGAGCGTTAAAAGATGGATTGTGTGTCCTGTTAGGGTCTTTTTCATTCTATCAGAGACGGGGAAGTCAGCTAATGATTGCATATTTAGAAGTTGGAAAAGGTTTTATCCTTCATAACAGGGGTGGTAGGTTAAGTTAGTAAAGAAATCCCCTTGACTTAGGCCTATGGGTGAAGTCTAATTGCTAGTCTTCTCCAGGATAGTGCCCTATTCTTTGTTACCCCAGAGGGCAATTACAATGGACCAAAGGATTGTTCCTTTGGCATACCTCACAGGCTTTGACTACTTGCTGGATGGTCCGAAGGAGACGTGGTCCTGCAAATAGGGATTTGGCCTTTTGATGAGTGTTCTCAATACCCATATGACAAGTTTGGGGGAGGTTCTTAAATATTTTCCACTGGCTGGCTTCGGGTATGAATACCTTTCCCTCTTCTGTCGTTAACTACCCCAAGGGGAGAAAGTTATGCCCCCATGAAAGTTCCCATTCTGTTTTGGTCAGGGAGTATTGAGGCTTAATCGCTTGGAGAGGGTTGTTCCATACCAAGAATCCTTCCATAGGTATTTCTAATGGGAAGTTCTGCCTGGCAACAGTTTTGGTATCAGCATCTGCCCAATGGTTTCCTTCTGCCTTTTTTCCTTCACCTTTGTGATGGCTTTGGCAGTGTGAGACTGCTACCTCCTTGGGTTTTTGCACTGCCTACAGTAACTCCATGATTTCCCTGTGGTATTTAACGAGGGTTCCCCGGACGTTAGGAACTCCCTTTCTTACCATATTGCAGCTTGAGCATGTAGGATTTGATAAGCATGCTTGCTATCTGTATACACATTTATTCATTTTTCCTTTCCGATTTCTAAGGCTCCGGTAAGTGTCACTAGTTCTACTAACTGGGCACTGGTCCCTGGAGGAAGAGACTTACTTTCAAGTACTGTTACATCACTAACTATGGCATAACCTGCTCTTAGTATCCCATTCTCCACAAATGAACTTCCATCGGTATATAGGTTAAGGTCAGGATTAGCTAAGGGGACTTCTAAGAGATCCTCTCAGGTGGCATAAGTCTGGGCTACAATTTGTTGGCAGTCAAGCTCAATTGGTTCCCCATCCTCTGGGAGAAAAGTAGCATATGTGCATATTTGAAGCCCTGGTGCCTCAAGGAGTAGCGCCTGGTATCTAAGCAGGTGGTTGCCTGATAGCCGTAAACTTCCTTTGGCACCTACTATATCATTTACATGATGAGTAGTCCAGACAGTGAGATCCTTTCTTTGTTGTTTTTTTGATAGCCTCTGATACTAAGATGGCCACCGCTGCAACTACCCATAAACAGTGAGGCCGGCTTTTTTGCTACGATTTCAATTTCCTTACTTAGGCATACCACTGGTTGTCGGATGGTCCCACAAGTCTGAGTAAGGACTCTGAGAGAGCTATTCTCACTCTCTCTGTGACGTATAAAGAGGAATTTTGTCCTGTGGGAAGGCTTAAGGAAACAGCTTGTACTAAGGCCTGCTTTAAGGTTTTGAAGACTGTTTGTGCCTCTCGTTCCCATTCTACTAGATAAGTATTTGCCCTCTGAGTCTCCTTGATTAGAGTATAGGGTAACCTGGCCATCTCGCTGTATCCAGGGATCCATAGGTGGGAAAAGCCGGTGATCCCAAGGAACCCCCACAACTGTTTTAATGTCTTAGGAGGAGGATAAACAAGTATAGGCTGAAATCATTCTTTGCTGAGGGCTCTTGTTCCTCTGGCTAAGATTATGCCTAGATATTTGACTTGTTGTAGGCAGAGCTAGGCCTTCAATTTAGATGCCTTGTACCCTTGATTAGCTAGAAAGTTCAAGAGATCTAGAGTAGTCTGCTGGCATAAGGCTTCCAAATTGGTAGCCAAAAGTAAATCATCCACATCCTGAAGGACAAGAGTGCCTGGACTTCAGAAGTGGCCTAGATCTCGGACCAGTGTCTGACCAAACCGACGAGGGCTATCCCTAAACCCTTGAGGCAAGACCATCCATGTAAGTTGGGACGTGTGGTCTGTGGGATCCTCAAAAGCAAAGAGAAACTGGGGTTCAGAGTGCAGGGGAATGCAGAAGAAGGCATCCTTGATGTCTGGAACACTGAACCATTCTGCTTCCTCTGGTATTTGAGAGAGCAGGGTATAGGGGTTGGATACAGCTGGTTATAGAGGAATTACTGCCTCATAAGTCTAAGATCTTGCACTAGTCTCCACTGATCATTCGGTTTTTGTACTCCTAGAATTGGGGTGTTGCAGGGACTGCTGCATTTTCTTACTAAGCCTTGAGCTTTTAAATGTCTAATAATATTGTGTAATCCTTTATGAGCTTCAGGCCTTCAGGTATATTGCCTTTGATAAGGAAAAGTGTGGGGGGGAGTCTTTTAGCCTGATTTAAACTGGGTAAGCATTTTTTGCCGATCCAAATTGTCCTTCCAATGCCCAGACTTCAGGGTTGATTCTCTCCTCAAGTACGGGACAACAAATGGGTAACTTTTCCCCTGTATTCATGTAGATAATAGCTCCAACTTTGGCTAATATGTCCCTCCCTAATAAGGGTGTGGGACTTTCAGACATAACAAGAAAGGCATACAAAAGGAGCAAAGTCTCCCAATTACAACTGAGAAGGTGGGAGAAATACCTGGTTACAGGCTGTCCCAGGATTCCTCAGATGGTAATGGACCTTGAGGACAGCTGTCCGAGGCAGGACATTAACACTGAGAAAGTCCTGCCAGTGTCCAGGAGGAAGTCAATTTCCTGGCCCTCAATGGTTAAACTTACCTGGGACTCAGTGAGGGTGATAACATGAGCTGGCGCTTGCCATGGGCACCTCAGTCTGGTTGTTGGATCATCTGGTTGGGGGCTTCTGGCCCAGAGAACCTTTGTCCTCTGGAGCAGTGCACCTTCCAGTGATTGCCTTGGAATAGTGGACTTGGGCGAGGGAGTGGCTTGTTTCTTGTTGGACAATCGTTTTTTTAAGTGTCCTTTCAAACCACACTGATAACAAGCCCTACCGAGTGATTGGCCTGCTCCGTTTTCTGTCCTCTCTGAACCACCTAGGTTTGTTTATCTGAGGGCCATGACTAAGACTGCGGCCTTTCTCTTATCTCGCTTTTCCTTTTCGGCCTGTTCCTCTTGGTCCCTATTATAGAATACAGAGGTTGCCAGATTTAATAATGCCTTCAGATTTTGTTCAGGGCTCAGGGCTCCCTTTTGGAGCTTTCTCCTGGTATCTGCACTGATTGGTTAATAAACTTATCTTTGTGGATCTATTGACCCTGGAGGGAGTCGGGTGACAGGCGAATATATTTTCTTAAGGCCTCCCATAGCCACTGGAGGAAGGAAGATTTTCTTCCTTTTCCTGAGTTATGGTGGATATCTTTGAATAATTCATGGGCTTTTTCCTAATTCTCCTTAGTCCTTCTAGAACGTAGGCCAACAGATGTTTGAGACTCCAGTCTCCATGATCTGAGTCGAGGTCCCAGGGGGATCCATACTGGGGACTGCTTGCTGACCAGTTGGGAATTTGTCCCTTTCTTTGGCTGTCATTCTATCTTTTATTTGACTAAGATACCAGGTATCTCCGAACTCGGGCTGCAACTAAAGCCGCATTCTTTCATTAAAGGCCAGGGTTTGATCTAGTAATAGCATGACATCTCTCCAAGTGAGATGGAAGGTTTGCCCTAGACCCTGTAGTATATCTATATACCTATCAGGATCATCTGTAAACTTCCCCAGGTCTACCTTGATCTGTTTTAAATCAGAGAGGGAGAAGGGGACATGTACCTGGGTTGGGCCAAATTCCCCTCCCCCTAGAGCTTGAAGGGGACATAACCAATAGCTTGGGGTTTTTTATGGTCCCATGGATATTTCTTTGCTTGTTTCCTTCTGGGTAGGGGAGATTAGAGGAGGCTTATTATTAATAAGAAGGGAAGCTATAGGGAGGCTAGGATATGAGTGTAAGCTGAGACGTCCTCCTGTGGTATGTAAATCATAAGTTTTGCATACTTGTGGATTATCCTTCAATGAAAAGAAAGCTTGGACATAAGGTATTTCACTCTGTTTGCCTTCCCTCTTACAGAAAAGGTCAAGCTGCAGGATAGTATTGTAATTTACACTTCCCTTAGGTGGCCATATTTCCCCTTTTGAGAGAGAATATTAGGGCCAGGCTATAGTGCAGAAAAAAAATGAGCCACTTCTTTTTCAGGGTTTCTGAGTCAAATTGGCCCCAGTGGCTTAGGATGCATTTCAAGGGTGAGCCTGTTGATTCCTGAGTATTTCCCACTTGAAAGAAAACTGCCGATGTTTTTGTTGTTGTTGTTGTTGTTTTGTTGTTGTTGTTCTCCCTGCCCAAGAACCGGCAGCTGTCCCTGGACCCTGCTGTTCAGAATAGTTGCACTCATCGAAACAGTAGCAGAAACACTAGTTTTCCTCCTAGACCAAAAACAGAACCAAGGAAGGTTGGATTTAGTGGCCCTTACCGAAGCATTCTCGAAACCTGCTAGTTAGAGTCCTAAGCATTTTATCCTGTTGGTATTGGGACCTTCCCCTTGTCCTATAAAGATATGCCTCAACATGGAGTGGAGGGCCATACCCTGAGGGAGGTAAGGGATCTCTTGGGTAGGAAGAGTGATGACTTTTGTCTTCACTTCTCATCATATGAATAGGAAGGATATAATTTCTGAGGCTCCCCGTATCCTAGCTTTGGGAATAGCCTTTGTTAGGCATGCTAGTCTGAGGAGAGATCCTAAAATTCCAGAAAGTCCCCCTACCAATGGGGCTTCAGGTGAAAATTATGTCTTTCTGACTGGTGAGGCTGGGTTCCTAAAAAAGGAAACAGAGTCCCAAAATTTATGTGAGAAATCATCCTTATAGGAGAAACTACAGTACCACCAGGGACAGGGAGTGGTTTTTAGAAGTGGGAAGAAGAAGCCTTGAAGAAGAGAGGCAGGAAGGTTTGTCTGACAGGCATTAGAACCCAGGAGGCAAGGGTCAGGATAGATATGATAGATGGGCAAGTCTCACATGGGCGACGTAACTTTGAGAGTTCTGCTCACGGCTGCAGGGTCAACCAACTCTTTATCAGGACCTCGGAGCTGAATGGCTTTTCTCTGTTGACCCTCAGCTCAGCCCAGAAGTGCAGGAAATGCAGCAGCTGGTTCTAGGCAAACAAATGCTCCTGACTCTGAAGAGTCGGGGGTTGTTAGAGAGCCCTTTCCCAGAAAATCTGACATCCATGTGTTCATTCTGGCGGCCATGCTAGCTGCTTTTAACTGGCTGATAGGAGCCTGGTGTTTAGCCCCCAAATTCTAAGGAAAAATGGGACAGACTAGCAAGCAAAGGGTTCCAGTGGTACTCATCACGTGGCACTATCCCGGATAAGCCCCCAAGATGTGTCTAAAGTTGGTTTCTGCCAGTGGGTTTGTGGTCTCACTGACTTCAAGAATGAAGCCACAGACCTTTGTGGTGAGTGTTACAGCTCCTAAAGGTGGCACGGACCCAAAGAGTGAGCAGCAGCAAGGTTTATTGTGAAGAACAAAAGAACAAAGCTTCCACAGCATGGAAGGGGAGCCGAGTGGGTTGCTGTTGCTGGCAGGGGTGGCCAGCTTTTATTCCCTTATTTGTCCCCTCTTATGTTCCATTTCTGTCTTATCAGAATGCCCGTTTCTCAATCCTCCCCACAAGTGACTACTTTTAGCATCCTGCTGATTGGTGCATTTTACAGAGCACTGATCGGTACGTTTTACAGAACACTGATTGGTGCATTTTAAAGAGCACAGATTGATGCATTTTACAAACCTCTTGTAAGACAGGAAAGTTCCTTATTGGTGCATTTTACAAACCTCTTATAAGACAGGAAAGTTCCCCAAGTCCCCACTCAACCCAGAAAGTACAGCTGGCTTCACCTCTCAAAACCATTTCCTCTAAAATTGTGAGCACTGAAAAAATCAACAAATAGATAACAAACATTGTGGAAAATATAGCTTATCTTTTTGTCAAAGGAACTGAAAACTTTGGGTTGGTATACAAAAACTGACCATGCCAGTAAACCTTCTGAGGACCCTTCAAAAAGTAACATGAGCATGTTAGAATCAAAGCTTATTTTTCTTGGACTACTGACATAAATATGCCAAAATATGCCCTTCAGAAATATGTATTAAAGACAATGGATATCAGCCAGGCTGTGATTATTCTTACTCCAATAGTTTGAAATGCAACTCTCTTAAAGTTATAAAGCTCTTTCAAGGTTTCAGTCTTATTTTGGTGGTCTATTTTCTTGTTTGCTGTTGTTACTTTGTTTGAGTTTGTTTATTTTCAGAATCAAAGCAAATAAACATCTTGACTAAGTCCTGGCAGATCTGTGAAATTTTTAAAAAGTCTCAAAATTGATATTGAAAAATATTACAATGTAGGACATGCCTGGCTTCCCATTGACCTTCTGCCATGATTGTAAGCTTCTTGAGGCCTCCATAGCCATGCAAAACTATGAGTCATTTAAACTTCTTTCCTTTATAAATAACCTAGTCTCAGTTATTCTTTATAGCAGTGTGAAAACAGACTAACACAGAACCAAAGTAAAAATTTGCAAATGAGATAATATCAATCTAAAACATTTCTGCACAGCAAAGAAAAATCAATGTATTGAAAGGAAATCTGAATGGGCAAAAATATTTGAAAGGTATCAACTTAACAAGGGATTAATAACCAGAATATATAAAGAACTCAAACAACTCAATAGCAAAAAAGCAAATAATCCCTAAAAAATGGGGAAGTGATTTGAATAGACATTTGCTTTAAAAGATATACAAATGGCCAAGAGATATATGAAAAAATACTCAACAGCATTAATTGTCAGGTAAATGTAAATAAAAACCAGGATGAGTTCTCATCTTACCCCAAGTGAAATAAATTATCAAAAAGACAGCAAATAACAAATGCTGGTGAGGACTTGGAGAAAGGCAAACCCTAGGGGAACACTTACGTATTGTGCCTGGGAGTATAATTAGTGTAGGAACTATGGAAAACAGTATAGCGTTTCCTTAATAAACCAAAAGCAGAATTACCATATGATCCAGCCATCCCACCACTGGATATATGCCAAAAAGATATGAAATAAGTATATTAAAGACACATCCCATATTTATTGTAGTACCATTCAAAAAGCCAAGGTATGCAATCAACCTACATGTCCATCAGGACATGAATGACTAAAGAAAATGTCGTAAATATATACAAAGGAGTATGATTTACACATAAAGAAGCATGAAATCCTTTCATTTGTCTCATCATGTATGGAACTGGAGAACATTATGTTGATTGAAATAAGCCAGCAGAGATGGACAAATATTGCATGGTCCCACGCACATGTGAGAGCTAAAAACATGATCTCATGGATATAGTAAATATAATGGTGGTTACCAAAGATGGAAAAGATGGTGCAGAGGAGGATTGAAGAGGAGTCTGTTAACCAATAAAAAATACATTTATGTAGAAGAAATAAGTCCTGTTATTCGATAGCACTATAGGGCGTTGATGTATTTTGGATGCATGTCACCTCCAAATCCCATGTCAAAATTTAATCCTCAGTGTGGGAGATAGGTCCTGGCAGGAGGTGTCTGGGTCATGGGAGCAGATCTCTGATGAACAGCTTGGAACTATCCTCATGATAATGAATGAGTTCTGGCTCTGAAGTCATGTGAGATCTGTTTTTCAAAAAGAATGTGGTACCTCCCCACCCCTTGCTCCCGTTCTTGCCATATAATGTGCCTGCTCCCCTTTTGCCCTCCACCATAAATGGAAGCTTCCTGAAGCCCTCAACAGGAGCAGATACTGGCATCACGTGTCCCGTACATCCTGCAGAATAGTGAGCCAATTAAATACCTTTTTTTAAAAAAATTAAAAACTCAGGTATTTCTTTATAACAATACGAAAATGACCTATTACAGAAAATTGGTACTGAGGAGTGGGGCCTCACTATAAAAAGCTGAAAATGTGAAAGTGGCTTGGAACTGAGTAACAGGACAGAGATTAGAAGAGTTTGGAAGGTTCGGAAGAAGACTGGAAGGTGGGGGAAAGTTTGGAACTTTTAGAGACTGGTTAAATAGTTGTGGCCAAAATGTTGATAGAAATATAGCTAGTGAAGGCCAGGTTGATGATGTCTCAGATGAAAATGAGCAACTTATTGGGAACTGGAGTAAAGGTCATCCTTGTTACACCCTAGCAAGGAGCTTGGCTACATTTTCCAAATGTCCCAGAGATCTGTGGAAGGTTGAACTTAAGAGTAATGACTTACAATATCAGGCAGAATAAATTTCTTGAGGACAAAACTTTCAAGAAGTGCTGTTACTGCTTCTAACACCCTACAATCAGGTATAGGAGCAAAGAAATGACTTCAAGTTGTAACTTATATTTAAAAGAGAGTTAAACCATAAGAGTTTAAAAATTTTGCAGTCTAGTCATGTGGCAAAGAAAAGTAAAGCATTTTCAGGAGATAATACAAGTGGGTTGTCCAGCAATAACTTGCTAAAGATAGTTTCATGACTAAAAGGGAGCCAAGTGTTAATAAATATTGTCCTATGTATAAAATGGGGAAAAGGCCTCAAAGTCATTTCAATGTTCTTTGAAGAAGTCTACCCCATCTCAGGGCCAGATGCCTAGGACAAAATAATGGGTCAGGGGCCAGTCCTGGGGCCCTGTTTTGCCCTGCTAAGCCTTAGGACACTGCTCCCTGTATCTACCACTGTTCCACCTCTGGCCATGCTCAAATGGCTCCATGTACCTTTGGATGCTGCTCCACAGGGTGCAAACTATAAGCCTGATGACACGTAGAAAAGCCTGGACGCCCAGGCAGAAGCCTACCACATAAATGAAGGCCCCACAGAGGAACTCTCCTAGGGCAACGACAAGAGGAAATGTGGAGTTGGAGATCCCACAGAGAGTCTCCATGAGAACATTGCCTAATGGAGCTATGGGAAGGAGACCACTGCCCTCCAGACCCCAGAATGGTATTTCCAGTGGCAGATTGCACCCTTTGCCTGGAAAAACCACAAGCACTCGACTCCTACTTGTGACAGCAGCTGCAAGGGCTGCACCCTGCAACACCACAGGGGCAGGATTTCCAAGGCCTTGGGAGCCCCACCCATTGAACCAGTGTGACCTGAATATAGGATACGTAGTCAAATGAACTTGTTTTGGAGCTTTAAGATTTAGTGACTTCCCTGCTGAATTTCAGACTTGTATGTGGTCTGTTGTCCAATTTCTTCCTTTTGGTATGGGAATGTATACCCGAGGCATGTATCATTATTGTATGTTGGGAATAAATAACTTGTTTTTCATCTTTCAGGCTCATAGGTGGAAGGAATGTGACTTGCAACTAGGTAACTTTTGACTTTGGGGATCTTGAGTGGATGCTGAAACGATTTGACATTTTTGGGGACTATTGGGAAGGGATGATTGTATTTTGCAATATGAAAAGGGCATGAAATTTCAGGGGCCAGGGGCAGAATGATAGGGTTTGCATGCTTGTTTCCTCCAAATTTCATGTTAAAATATAACTCCCACTGTTGCAGATGGGGCCTGGGTCTTGGGGGCAGATCCCTCATGAATAGCTTGGTGCTGTGCTTGTGGTAATCAGTGAGTTCTTGCTCCAAGTTGACATGAGATCTGATTGTTTATGAGTGTGGCACTTCTCCCCTCTCTCTTTTGCTCCTGCTCTTATGTGATGCACTTGCTCCCCCTTCACATTCTGCCATGATTAGTAGCTTCCTGAGGCCCTCAGCAGCAGCAGAAGCCAGCACCTTGCTTCCTGTGCAGCCTGTGGAACCATGAGCCAAATAAACCTCTTTTCTTTATAAATTACTCAATCTCAGATATTTCTTTATAGCAATGCAGGAAGGGCCCAAAACAGGTGACTATAATTAACAATACATAATAACAATA
Organism: Macaca nemestrina; assembly: GCF_043159975.1. Lineage (NCBI taxonomy): Eukaryota > Metazoa > Chordata > Mammalia > Primates > Cercopithecidae > Macaca > Macaca nemestrina. Next base: position 52,588,029 of record NC_092140.1, read on the forward strand.
TTATGTATTACAAAATAGCTAAAAGAGATTTAGAATGTTACTAACAGAAAGAAATAATAAATTTTTGAGGTGATGAATATCACAATTACCCAGATTTGATCATTACACATTTTATGCTTGTATTAAAATATCACATGCACCCCATAAATATGTACAATAACTATATATCCATAAACATTAAAAATAAAAATAGAAAATGAGAAAAAAGATCCAGTTTGTAAATAAACTACATTCTACAAAGATTCACCTTAATGACTGTTTTGCTTCAAGCACCTGCACTATCTACAGTTACACAAAATAAAAAAAAAAATAAGGCATTCAGTTTGAAATATAAAAATATTAAACTGGCTGGGAGTGGTAGCTCACACTTGTAATACCAGCACTTTGGGAGGCCAAGGTGGGTGGATCACCTGAAGTCTGGAGTTTGAGATCAGTCTGGTCAATATGGTGAAACCCCATCTCTACTAAGAATACAAAAATTAGCTGGGCATGGTGGCATGCACCTATAATCCCAGGGACTCGGGAGACTGAGGCAGGAGACTCACTTGAATCCAGGAGGTGGAGGTTGAAGTGAGCCGAGATCTCACCACTGCACTCCAGTCTGACTGCATTCCAGCTTGGGCAAAAAGAGCAAAACTCCATCTCTAAATAATAAATAAACAAACAACTTTATGATAGGTTTTGAATAATAAATATCACCTACAGATAATTTCATGTTTCAAATGATATTGAAATACAGAGATTTAAGCACTGTTAAACAGTATTTCTTATGTAAGTACCAAACATTTATTATGTTAAGATGTATTGAGAGTCTGTAAGATGCAATATGTTATCAGAAATCTTTTACTTTCTTGTGAGTGTTATATTACATCTAGCAGAAAAATAATATACTATAGAATGACATTTTGTAAAAGTAGACCTTTGTGAGTGTCTGATTTATCTCCCCCATATTTATATTTTTAATCTTGCAAGATAATTCTCTTTGATGGTATTATTGGAAGTAAGCACTAGCACAACATATTCTAGAAGAGGAACAGAAAACCCATAAAAATAGGCACATCGCTGTAATTAAATCTTTAATGCAGAAATGTTAACTGACATTTTAAGGAAGCAATGATAGGGATTTCAAAAAATATACTAACCTAACCCATACTTGTATTAATTATTTTTCAAATTTCTTCCTTTACTTAAAAGATGTGGTAATGGAATGGATAAAGTCTCTGCTCTCTACTCTTTCTAATTCCTGAAGGCTACAGAATATATGGAGGATCTAATATCTTAGGAGGAAAAACAGAATTTAAAAATTGGTCCTTAATTTACTATTAATATTGTCATCAAGAGCAATGTCTCGGACTGTGGGGTTTTTGACCCCCAGGGGATTTTTGCAATTTCTGGTGAGGTTTTTTATTGTTTGTTACAACTGGAGAGGGGGAGCTCTTGGTAATCTTACATATATTATCTAGTGGGAAGAGGATAGAGATATGGCTAAATATCCTATAATTTGCAGGACAGTTCTTATGACAAAGAATTATCCAGCCCAAAATGTCAATGTTGAGAAACCTTGATCTAGAGTTAAAATTTCAATCAATATAATGCATAAAAGACAATATGCTCGAATTCAACTACAAATATATATTTATGGTCAGATTAGTTACAATCTTCAATGTAACTAGCATAGTGGTATTAGGATTGTCTTAGATTATATGTGTTGCCATATGGAAATATCTGAGGCCAGGTAATATTTATAGAATAGATTTTTATTTAGCTCAGGATTCAGCATGCTGTTCAAAAAGCATCACATCAGCATCTGCATCTGATGAGGACTTCAATCTGCTTCCACTCTAGGCAGAAAGTGAAGGGGAGCAAGCAGGTGCAGAGATCACATGGTAGGAGAGGAAGCAAGGGATATGGGAGGGAGGTGTTGGGCTCTTCTTGACAACCACCTCTCAAGGGAACTAACAGAATGAGGGCTCACTCACCATCCCCTTCCTCATGGAGGGCATCACTCTATTCATGAGGAATCTGCCCCCATAACCCCAACACCTTCCATTAGGCCCCACATCCAACATTGGGGATCAAATTTTAACATAAAATTTAGATGACAAATATCCAAACTATAGCAATGATATACCAAATAAGGCATCAAGATGATCTGATGCTCTTGATCCCTGGAATCACAGAAATGTCATTAGAGAAAGCTTGTAAAATGCCCATGTAAGACTTCAAAATAATTTTAATCAATGAAATTGTATGTAATTCTTCACTGATAAGAAAAGCCTACTGTAGAGAACAAAGCATGTTTTTTAGTTTGATGCTATGAAACAATTGAATTATACATATGTCCTCCCAATGAGAAAGATCTTAGCCTGAATTTATATTCATTTTTATTTGGTCTGTTCTGCCACAATGTGTGCACATAATACAGTATATATAAATCATAAGTAAAGAAAGGTATCAGTATATAATGTACTTGTGTTACTTTGTATGTGATTTTACTTCCTATACTAGGTAAGTCAGAATGGTGGGACAAGGGGAAAAACACAAACTTAAGCTTGGCTGCTGGCACTGACAGTAGGAGTTCTTACAACTGTGTTTAGGAAATTGAAAACTAAGCATCAGATCTTGCAACTCTCTACTCACATTGGAGTACCGTTAGCCTTATCAGTCTCTCATATCCTGGCTTACAACTCTCTACAACCTAATGGCACACCCACAGACAAATAATTTTTATTCCATCTGTGTGGTCTCAATATCTACCAGCACTGTAGCAATGACAACTATGTAAACATTTTTACTCGATTGTTTTTGTTCATTTTAAATATTCATTATGACAATCTCTGCCCAACCTGAGTTGCCAGCTCAGACAGCTCAAGTTATCACCTATCTTACAAACTAATGTTCTTGTTAGTGCTATGAAAAATTTTTAGAAATGCTTGTATTGGATTATGGCTGAAATGAGTTTATTGCCAAAAAGTAATTCTGATTTTATGCATCAGTTTTCTTAGTGCAATTAAATTAAGACAAGTTTGGAGAAGTGGATACATTCCATGTATTCTAATTAAACAGTGTTTTGAGTATGCTACTTTCAGATGCACTTTCTTGACTGTCGTAAAATTATCACGAAAATGATAACCTGTCAACCTTCTGGAAACCAGCCAATGGGATTTAATCTGGTGATGTACGTCATTGTTATCCCATAAATCCTATCACAAACATTCAAACACATTTGAACTCATGAGGATGGTATGCTTTTCAAAGGAAATCATAAATATCATTTCATAAATATGTCATATTTCTTTATATTGACCAGTATATTTTATCATTTTACAGATAAGAACTATTTTTACAGATTTAGGTATCATGAAATCACAGTTTTACTTGATATTGGTATAAATATCATATTAATTTTAAGTCAGGAACAACATGTATAAATTGTTGCCACTAAGGTAAACTTCATAATCTGAAAGTGAAAAGAAATGGGGACAGAAACGGAAGAAAACATGTAGGGAAATGAATTTTACTAAAATAGCTAATTTTTATTTCACCTTAAAATAAAAATATCCTTAGCACTTATCATTCCAGTGCTTCTGTTAATTTTAGCCCCTATCCATATTGACAAATATAATATTAGTTGATAAAAATAACCTTAGTAGGTTATTTTTCAACCATATGTTATCAAACGAGCATGTTTCAACATTAGGACTCCACTGCAGTGCATGATACTATGGCTGTTGATATTTCTGCTGGAAGAAATACAGTATGACAGCATTTTAGTGCTTCTTTGAAGAAGTGTTCATCTGCTATATTCTGGGGTTTTATTGTTTTCAGTTGAGGCAGAGCATTAAGGATTTAATCATTACAGTTATTTTTTTTTTCAAGATCTTACTACTTTCCAGCAAAAGTTATAGAGAAAAATAAAACACTATGTTAAATGAATTTATTAGCCATTTTTATGCATTGGAAATCATTTTTTTCTCCACAAATTTGACCTAAGACTGAAAATCATTCACCATACATCTATCAATTTAATCATACAGTCAACCCTTCCTTCTTTTGGAGGCTACTGAGAATTACAAATGTTACTTGTCAGAGAAACAATATTGTTTTTTGTTTTGTTTTGTTTTTGTTTTTTTGAGTGGCACAATCTTGGTTCACTGAAACTTCTGCCTTCCAGGTTCAAGTGATTCTTCTGTCTCAGCCTCATGAGCAGCTGGGACTACAGTTGTGCACCACCATGTCTGGCTACTTTTTTGTATTTTTAGGAGAGATTGGGTTTCACCATGTTGGCCAGGCTGGTGGCAAACTCCTGACCTCAAGCGATTGCCCGCCTTATGCTCCCAAAGTGCTGGGGTTACGGACATGAACCACCATGAGAAGCTGAGAAACAATTCTCTAAACTTGATTTTATTTCATAGAAATCCTTAAATTTGACAAGGGAAAATATACTTTATGTGTTAATTGCTTGATTCACATTTGTTTTACCTTGAGATTCATAATTACTCTTAAATTGTTGAAATTAAGAATGATGGAATCTCTGATAATGTCAGATCTTATAACTTTTAAAAGCACAATACCAGAAAATAGAAGTAAAACCATTTTTTAGTGAGTAAAAGAAGGAAATTGACTTTTTAAGCAATGAAAAAGTGAATTGGTAGTTTTGCAAAGTCAGTATTGTGTTTAATATATAAGTAGAAACAAGTTAAATTGTTTGTAGCATGTTAACATGCACTTAGAAGAAATATAATAGTTTACTAGATGTTGCATTTCTAAGGTAGAAAATAATTCAGCCATGGAAAATATGCTCGTACATGTGTGTGTGTTAATAATTTTGTTTCCATGTTGTTGTATATTTTGAATATCACCTCTGTCTGGGAATAGCTGTGTTCCGTGTTTTATAGATTGTTATGCTCAGGAATTTACTTCTAAAGTCACAGTCACCCATATTAAAACAATGCATTTAAAGGGTTACAATTAGATACTAGAATGAAAGTAAATCACCCTGGTCCAAAATATGTATGTGTGAACCCCAAATATCTGAGACAAGTTTCAGTCAATTTAGAAAATTCATTTTTCCAAGGTTAAGAATATGCTCATGATACAGCCTCAGGAAGTTCTGAGACATATGCCTAAGGTGGGTGGGGTACAATTTGCTCTTATACATTTTAGGGAGACTTGAAACATGAGACATCCATCAATGTGTGTAAAATGAACATATGTTCAATCTGGTAAGGCATGACAATTCGAAAGTGGTGGCTTCTGGGTTAGAAGAAGAGACAAAAGATTGCATTCTTTTAAGTCCTTGATCAGCCTCCCACTGAATATACAATTTAGTCTGGCTCAGTGAATCTGCGTTTTTACATAAACAACAGGGGAGTGGAAGCAATACAATATTCTTTTGTCTTGGGAGAGCCTCAGAGAAATGACTTTGAATAAAATGGGAGGTACTATTGTATTCAGTCCCCAGCTTTATTTTTCTCTTTAGCTTAGTGATTTGGGATAGTAAGATTTATTTTCCTTTCACATTTCCCTCCTTTTCTTTTTAAAATCTTTCAGACAAAGCATTGTAGAAGAAAATGAGTCACTGGTCTCAGGTTTTAACTAATCTCTCATGCCTAGGATGATTTATTCCTAGATGGGTAGGTCCCACATAATGAGGAAAGGTCATTTTCAGCTGATTGTGAAGTCTCACGTTCTTTTTTGTGACAGAGTCTCGCTCTGTCACCCAGGCTGGAGTTCAGTGAGGCGATCTCAGCAGACTGCAAGCTCCACCTCCCAGGTTCACGCCATTCTCCTGCTTCAGCCTCCTGAGTAGCTGGGACTACAGGCACCCACCACCACGCCCGGCTAATTTTTTGTATTTTCAGCAGAGACGGGGTTTCACCATGTTAGCCAGGATGGTCTCGATCTTCTGACCTCGTGATCCGCCCGCCTCGGCCACCCAAGAAGCCTCATGTTCTATGAAGAGAAAATAGGGACAGGAAAAAAGAAAACAACAGCAAATGAAAAAAAAGAACAATCCTGGAAAATCAATATATAGGCTGTATTACTCTGAAGTCCACACACACACAACAGTAGGCAGGTATGGAGGTGGCTTATGTATGTAAATAGGTTGCTGTTATTTCCTTTTGAAGTTTGAGTTGTTTAGCTTCAATTTACAAGGCTTTAAGAAAGCACAGCTTAGTTTTCAGTGATTTCAAATTAGGAAAAATGGGGGAAAAGGGGAAAAGAAAGAAGGAAAAAATGCAAATATTATTTTGGAGACTTGTAGCCAGGAAAAATTTTAGGATTCAGTCCAAATTGTAGAGAATAAAAAAAAATTGAAAAACATTAGGCAAGACTAAAAGCTAATAAAAGACGTAATATAGCTTACTTTGAAATGTAATTTTTCTCTCTCTAGTCTCCCATTTTTATTAAAAACAAATGATAATAGGACTGATGTGTTTGCAAAAATAGCTTTGGTCTTATATGTGGCCTGATTATCTGTATAAAGTGCAGCAAGAGTAATTATTTTTTATGTAGGCTTTTAAAATTGGCTTTGATGGAATTCTATTCCATATGGTTTTGATGGAATTCTATTCCATAAGGAATCTCAGATAAGACTTTTTTTTTTTTTTTTTTTAATCCAAACCTATCCATGGGTTTGTATCCTCAAATACCTATGAGTAAATTTCTTTTCTTTTGAGATCCCAAGAAAACATGGGGCCTGTTAGAAAGTGACATTCATAGAGGATTTTTCTTAGCCCCTTTGTGGGACCTACAGAAGGAAATGCTCTGTCTATTCAGTTCAGTGGGCTGTGCCTGAAGGCAAGCCTCCCTTGTGTATTTGGCAGCTGCCACAACTGTGCACTCAGGCCTTAGTGGGAGGGAGCATACGAATGAGTGAGTGTGGGGTCCAGCTGGCTGCTACGAGTGCCACACAGGAGAAGGCTGCATGTGGGCCCTGCAGCCTGACCAAGAGTGTTGCCCCAAGGTGAATGTGTGGCACCCATGCAAGCGTTCTCTTGACCATAAAACCCAAGAGTGGGTGCTACAGTGTGCTAATTAGCTCTTTTAGTTCTGTTGTTCAGAGTCTGACAGATGGCAGCATGTTACCAGCTCAGTCAGCCCCTTGCCTTGCTCTGGCCCACAACTCCAGGACTAGCTCAGCCTCACTGCTGCTTCTGTTATATAGGGCAGCTGCCTCTGTTGGCAAGGGCAGAGGGCCACAATGTTACAGCCTTTCTAAGTACCTGTGTACAGTGGGTCCCGAGCTCATGTCACACACCTAAGAAGAGTGAGGTCATGCTGACAATTTGAGGGTGATGAAGGTGAATAATTTTACTAAGTGACAAAACAGCTTTCATCAGAGAAGGAATGGGGAGGTGGTCTCTCACCCAAAGTTGTGTCATCTCCCCCAGTGTTGCTGAGTCTGGGGTTTTTATAGGCATAAGATTGGGGAGGGGTAGGCCATAGGTAGTATTGGATAAGGCAACATTTGATTGTTTAAAAAGCAATATTCAGAAAGAACCAATAAGGAAAGGGTGGATGAACAGCAACAGAAGTTCTCACTGTGGGTCACGGGTTTCATCCAGAACCAGCACTCCAGGGGCTTTTGACTTGAAAGTGGGGTTTCATCAGGGATCACACCATCTGCCTAGTCATTTTACTGCCTCCAGTCACTATCAACATTCTTTACTTATTATAGGTCAGAAGACTTATACAGGGATTGTGCAGCCAAGGTATGAGGCCAGTTTTCCCAAGGAGCTCTTATTGGCTAAGTCAAGCTTGATTCCTTAAAGGAAAACATGCCATTTAAGTCAAAGCCTTGGTAAAACAATCAGTTTCTCCAATTGTGTCCTGTTGCAAAAGAAAACATTCTTATTGCACTTATGCAAATAACTACATTGCCATAAGTTAAGAATACTCAAAAATATTTTCCAAATTCTGCAGAAATTTGGTGGAGAGAAATATGCTCCAAATTTTATTCACAGGAGTATACTTTACTCAACTTCTAAAAGCTGTAAATAGCTTAAAAGTTTTCTTCACTGAAAACCAAAATATAGGATCAGCAACATTTTAAGCAAAAAGTAAAAAGATTACTTCAATCTTCAAGTAGTTCAATCCATGCAGTTAATTCCTGCATTCAAGAGCACCTATCAAATTCTATAGCTGATTGTAAATCACCTTTTGAAGAGGATCAAAACAAGACAGCTGTCTGTGAATGACAAAAATTCTTAGGACAGACATTATTAAAACCACAATTGACTAGAAATTTGTTGCTTTTGTGACATACAACAATTTTACATAAAAATTATAATTATTAACAATATACACTCTAGTATCAGAATTATAGGAATTTCACATAATTTTAGAATATATACAAATAATATTTATACAAATATAACCCAAAGAAAACCAAACACCATTTTATATTTGACCATGCTTCTTGTATGATTTTTGTACCAAATAAGCTGAATATGTTTCTTTTGGACTTCAGGGGATGAATATAAAAAAAATTAATGAGGACCCAGCTTATGAATTGACTTTGGACAGTTTATCAAATACAAAAATTTAAAATGCTTGATATCATGAGATATGATCACAGGTCATTGTAAAATTAGTCATGCATTTAATCAAAGTGATAAAGTGGTAACTCAAAGACTTTAAACAAAAAAAGGTAAAACATCTTTATTCACTGAGAGAGGATACTTAATTTTCCAAACAATAAGCCTTAACTATAGAACAAGACCAATTAAATCTGTCTTTCAAAATCTTATGAACAATCTTTAAAATTATAATCATTTTGGTCATAAGATATAATTTCCTCAAACCTTCTTGCAACCTTTATAATTTTTGTTGAAGGGTTGGTTAATGCTCCAGGAAAAATTTGTTAATGTGACACAGGGGTCCAGATGCTGATTTTCCATCTGTGTGCCTTTGATATAAATGGTTAATTTCTAGGGAAAGTGAACTAATTTTATCTCTTAAAATTGGTCCTTATGATCTCATGTGCCTATCTCTTCTGCAATAGTCTCTGGGCCCCAAGGAGTTGAATAGTTTTTTATTTCTGACCCTGTGTCTCAGGAACACAATTTATTTTGATTTGCATAATTTACTGTGCCTGAAGATGAGGGTTTAATTTAAGCTCTCAGTGTTTATAATTTAGCAGGACTTGGTCCCCCTTTTAGACCCTGGAGTTAAAGCCCTGCAATGCAATGTCACAAAGAATATAAAAGAACATATAGGAAGGCACACAGATGTAGTATCTTTAATTAAATAAAAATTTTAAACTTTTTTTTCTAAGCAAACCAAAACTTAATAATAATGACGTAGAAATTATTTTGGTAACAGATAAAATCAGTTAGGCCAGTTACCAACAGGCAAAAGAAAAGACTTTCTGTGGTGAACAGCATATTATGTTGGAAGAAAACATTTCCTTTAGGCCTTTAAGGAAAAATTTTTAACTTCAGGCCACAACAGTTAGAACCCAAGGGGAAAAAAACAAAAACAAAAACAAAAACAAAAAACAAAAAATAAATGAGCTGAAAATGAGTTGAATGGGAGAGTTAACATTTTGTGAGTTTTAAAAGGGGAGAGAAAACTGAACACTGTGAGACACAATAGAAGTCATACTTAGGGTTAAAAAAAGATTAAAACTTCTTATAATTTATTAAGAGTAAATCAAGCCCTTAAGAAAATTTCACTGTTCTAAGCAATTCATGAGTGTGTAAGTGTTTTGTTTTATTTTGTTTTTAACATCAAAACCCAATCTCTAGAAAGACTCTTATAAATAATTTCTCTTCCATTATGGACAACTTGATACAAATCACTTATGACATACTTGGACTTACAGTTTTAACTTAGACATTCCTCTTTCTTAGTCAACCAGTTATTTTAATTTAGGATAAAAATTTACCAGCTGGGTGGGATGGCTCATGCCTATAATCCCAGCATTTTGGGAGGCCAAGGTGGGTGGATCATCTGAGGTCAGGAGGTCAAGACCAACGTGGCCGACATGGCAAAATCCTGTCTCTACTAAAAATACAAAAATTTGCTGGGCATTGCAGTGGGTGCCTGTAATTCTAGCTACCAAGGAGGCTAAGGCAGGAGAATTGCTTGAACTTGAGAGGTGGAGGTTGCAGTGAGCTGAATTGCACCACCGTACTCCAGCCGGGGTGACAGAGCAAGACTCTGTCTCAAAAAAAGAAAAGAAAAGAAAAAAAAAAAAAGGCTGGGCATGGTGGCTCATGTCTGTAATCCCAGCACTTTAGGAGGCCAAGGCGGGTGGATCACGAGGTCAGGAGATCGAGACCATCCTTGCTAACACAGTGAAAACTTGTCCCAACTAAAGATACAAAAACTTAGCCATACACGGTGCCAGGTGCCTGTAGTCCCAGTTACTTGGGAGACTGAGGTAGGAGAATGGCGTGAATCTGGGAGGTGGGTGATGCAGTGAGCTGAGATTGCACCACTACACTCCAGCCAGGGCTACAGAGTGAGACTCTGTCTCAAAAAACCAAACAAAAAAAATTACCATGCAAGATTCTTTCTCATATAAAATTATTTTCTTTTTAACTTTTCTTGCAAAAATACTACTTTATAACTTTCTTTACATTGTTCTTATTCACTGATTACCTGTACCTATTTTCATAAATAAATTTTCAATATCCTTTGAATTAGACACAAATTGTTTTCTTTTAAATAAGAACTTATTTCTTTTTCTCAAAAAGATGTTTTCCTTTAATTTTAGAAGAGATTGGAAATGGCCCAGACATTTAGCAACTATTTATTATTTAGATTTATATAACTTTAGACTTTAAATTATATGGCAAGATTATCTATAAGCATCTATTCCATTACATTTACCTAATTAATTAATTAATTTTTAAATAGTTTACCAAGATTACTTATGAAAACTGTGATAGTTATCATTTAAGGTGATTTCTTTTATAACCTGTGAATAACCACTTTTATAACCTGTGAATTTCAGGCTTTCCTAAGTAAGAACCTTAAGGTTACATAGATGGGTTTGCTGTTGTTTGTCAATAGCTCAGAATTTAGCTATTTTCATTAACAGAACAATATTAAATGCTGTATATATTAATTTTTACATAAACAAAGATACTTCTCTTTTGGGCTGCATTCATAGCTTTATGCTGCTCATGCCAAATTTTGACATCAAGCAGAGATAAATAATGTATGTTGACAGTTCTAAAACCATTTCTAAATCTATTTCACCAAAATTTTTAAAACCAGTTGATTTATTAAAATGTACTTAAGTTATGTGAACTTGAAAAATCATTTGGCTTAAAGTATTTTTGTGATAAAGTATTTAAGTGCTTTTTAAAGCCAATTAGAGCTTTTTTAAATGTATTTTTAGTAGCAACACATCATATACATGACACATAAATATAGAGACATATTAGATACATATATAGTAGATCTTATAAATTAATAAAACTTCATTTTTCCACCTATTTTAGACTTCCAATTTCTTGATAACTATATGATTACCCTAAGCAATTTTCAAATAGCTGTAAATCTGCATATTAAAGGAACTCTTAGGTGAAAAATCAGATAATGAAATTTACATCTCAAAGTACAGGGAGAGTCTGGTCGTGCTTGAGGGAGATTAAAAATGAATACCAAATCAAATATAAAATTATAGAAATATATCATAGAATTATGTAATAAGACCAATTTTATTTTGCTAGAGACCACCTATCTCTTAACTGGGTATCTGAGCTTTGGGCAGAGCCCACGTTCAATCCTGGTTCTCCAAAAAGGGAGAATTCTTATGTGGCTAGGCCAGGTGATTCCTCCACAACGCATAAAGGTAATCTATTTAACAAAGACATTTCTAAGTGTCTAAGCTATTCTGTTCCTTAAAGATCAAGAGTAGGCTCTGTTGTAATAATTCATGTTTTACTTGTCAAAAAATCAGGTAACATAATACAAAAGCAAGTAGTTTATGATCTGATATGAACTTGTCTGTTTACAGTCTTGGGGTTCCATGAGGAAAAGAGGTTTCTTCCTGAAAGGGGGCCTGGCATCTTCTCCAATTTATTTAAGTAACCCCAGCCTATTAGAAACTATTTTAGGTCCGTCATGCAATAGAGGGTGGGAAAAGAAGGGAGAGGGTGGGAAAAGAAGGGAGAGACAAGAGAAGTAAAAGAATGAAACAGAATTCAGTCAACCGAGAAGAAAAAAAAAATTGCTTAAAAACGACAATACCCTAGGAGAGGAAAAAAAAAAAGAAATATACAGGTTTTTTAATACAAACACACACACGCACACATAGTGGATGCTAGCTTCTAATTAAGCTGACCTTTACCCATTGAGCTCCTTTAAAAAAATACTTTAAAATCTCATGACTATATTTTAGCTAGGCCAAATTGATGATATTTCAAAAGTAACAAGTATCAAACCAAAAAAGGGCTTCATTTAGGAACCAATTCAGGCTGTCATTGTGAAAGAAAAAGAAGGCAGGACCTTAGCTATGGAACTGCAGTGTGGGGCAACAGCCATTGCTTTTCAGGTTGGCTTGGCTAGGAAAAACGTGGCCCTTTTATGTAAATAAAGCCCCTTTAGAAGTCAAAATAAAAAATCTTCTCTCCCTTTTTTTAGTGAGTATTTAGCTACTTCAGACGCCTTGTTTCCCATAAACTGGAACTTTCCTTTGTATTTGATCAAGTCAGATAGAGTTGGTCATACCCAAAGGGAAAAAGACTGAAATAAAAACAAAAACAAAAATAAACAAACAACAACAAAGAAAAACAGAGAAGCAAAACAAACAAATGATTGCACAATTCATTTGAATATTGAGTGATCTAATGTTAAGGCAAAATTAAGGCCAGCTGGTTGTTAATCAACTTCAGCCAAGACAAAAAAAATCCTCAATTCAGCTACTTACCTATAGCTGGGTCTCAGGCTGAAGTCCACTCTCTACCATCCTAGAAGCAGGAAACAATTCAAACTTGTCTTCCCCTTTGGAAGCACAAACTCCAGAAAGGAGTTGCCTGCACTCCATCATCATGGAAACAGGAAAACTTGCCTTCTGTTACATGCGTCCGTGTGAAGAGACTACCAAACAGGCTTTTGTGTACAATACAGCTTTTTAATCACCTGGGTGAGGGCAGACTGAGTCCATAAAAGGAGTCAGCAAAGAGAGATAGGGGTGGGACAGTTTTATAGGATTTGGGTAGGTAGTGGAAAATTACAGTTAAAGTTTGTTTTTTTATTTTATTTTATTTTATTTTATTTTTTTCTTGGGGGCAGGGGCGGGGATCACAAGGTGCTTGGTGGAGAGCTTCTGAGACTCGTTATCTAAGAGAAGGAATGTCACAAGGACAATTGATCAGTTAAGGTGGGGAAAGAACAAATCATAAGGGTGGAATGTCATCAGTTAAGGCAGGAACTGGCTATTTTCACTCCTTTTGTGGTTCTTCAGTTGCTTCAGGCCATCTGGATGTACACGTGCAGGCTTGGGCTCAGAGGCCTGACACCTTCCTTGTGGGGAACAAGTGAAACTCCAGTAAAGGGAATTGTACAGCAAAATAAAACTTTAGATCCCAATGAAATTTCAGGAGATAAGGGATTATCTGGAAGGGGAGCTTCCAGGTCTCAGCAAACTTTCCTATTGGTGTGTGCCATAAAGAAGCTCAAGGTGGTACCAAGCGCCAATAGGAGATTTGTCAAAGGTCATGGGTACCTCCACTCAGAATTCCTTTGTGATTACCAAAATGTGAACCCCAAATAACTGAGGCAGAACTCAGTCAATTTAGAAAGTTTATTTTGTCAAGGTTAAGGACATTCTTGTGACAGAGCCTCAGGAAGTCTTGAGACATGTGCCCAAGGCAGTTGGAAGTACAGTTTGCTCTTATACATTTTAGGGAGACATGAGATATGAGACATCAATCAATATGTGTAAAATGTACATTGGTTCATTCAGTCCATGACATTGTTGGGCTGTGTGCCCATCCAAGTCTCATCTTGAATTGTAGTTCCTGTAATCCCCATGTATGGTGGGAAGCACCTGGTGAGAGGTAATTGAATCATGAAGATGGTTTCCCCCATACTATTCTCATGATAGTGAATTAGGTCTCACAAGATCTCATGATTTTATAAAGGGCTTCCCCCTCCACTGGGCTGTCATTCTTCTCTCTCCTGCCACCATATGAAGAAGGACATGTTTGCCTCCCTTTCCATCATGACTGTAAGTTTCCTGTGGCCTCCCCAGCCTGGTAGAATCGTGAGTCAATTAAACCTCTTTCCTTTATAAATTACTCAGTCTAGGGCAGTTCTTCATAGAAGCATGAGAGTGAGCTAATACAGTCCAGTAAGGCAGGACAACTCTTGATAAGGCAAGACAACGCAAAGTGTTCTTCCAGGTAAGAAGTAGATAAGAGACACAGGTTGCACTTTTTTTAGCCCTTGATCAGCTTTCCGCTGAATATACAATTTTGTCTGGCTCAGTGAATCTGCATTTTTACATAAACAATAGGGGAGGGAAGCAATCAGATATCCATTTGTCTCAGGTGAGCCTCACCACAAGGATGACTTTGAATAGAATGGGAGGCAGGTTTGCCCTACACAGTTCCTAGTTTGACTTTTCTCTTTAGCTTAGTGATTCTAGGGTCCTAAGATTTATTTTCCTTTCACAGATGTTAACTAAAAGGTAAGAGACAAGTACAACCTTTCCAATTACTTTTGCCTCAAACAATGATCCAGAAGCAGGGACCAGATTTACCTTCCTACCTTAAACAACTAGAAAAGCAAACAAAATATTGAAAACAAAAGTTCTCACATATTGAAAACACACCGAAAAGGACCATGATCATGAAGTGGAGGAAAACAAATAAGGTGAGCTCTAAAATCACATCAGCTTTCTACCTGCAGGCAGTTTCCAGATCACTGCACAGAGTGAAAAAAAAGACCAAATAGAAGCTGCCTTCTTGCCCGATTAAGAAGGCAGAGATCAGAGTTCAGGTAGGTGAAAGCAGTTCAAATTTGTGACGCAGAATACTGGAGAGGAAGGAGCTAAACAAAAATAGCTTCAGAAATCTTCAGAGAGTGGCCCTTGAGCCTTTGGCTGAGTTCTAATCTGTTTATGCAAGAGAGGAAATTTATCCAAGGGCAGAAAATAACCACTGGAAAGCAGTAATCTAAACAATTCCTGAGTTCAAGCAGAGTAGGGAATAGCTCATGATCCTATCAGTCCAAATGGAAAGGTTTCTAAATAGATAATACAATATGAAGAATTTTTAGATGAGCATTACCTCAGTAACCTCAGTAGTTGGGCTACACTAGACTAATGCCTGCTCTGGAGGTGGACTTGAAGTGAACCTCTAAAGTGTCAAATTGATTCAAAGTAACTTAAAACTTAATTGTCTGTGTAAACAAAGTCCAACATTCCTCAAAAAAAGAAATCAAGCATCTTGCAATTAAATTAATATCTGACATCTAATCAAAAGTTGCCTGGCATTCAGGAAATGAAAACAAAATATGATCCATAGGGAGGAGAAGAAATCAATAAATAGTTCCAGAAATTACAGAGAAAATGGAATTAGCAGAAAATAGTAAGCAATAATCCTCTTCTCCTTCAGGCCGTTATATTTCTGCATGCCTTGTAAACAAAACACACTGACTGCTCTGTTTCTATGTTTTCAAGAATGTTTGTATAGAGAACAGCCTTTGTGATAGAGATGTTTTCTCCCTTCATAGCAAATGGTTGGTGTGCTTATAACTTTAAAAGAGACAGGTAGTGTTTCCCATTAGAGAAAAATGCAGGTACCCTTGATGGCTATAATAATAAAGCCAATGTCTCACTCTAGGGCAAAGAGCAGGAATGCTTATTGTCCATGATAAGAGACTCAAGTGTCTTAACTCAGGATTCCTCTCCTGTAATGCAATACATTTTGTGTGCAGGGATCATGCAGCCCCCTTTGCATTGGCCTATGGACATTGGGGATCAAATAACTAAGGTAAAAATGCTGATACTCTGGCTGTAATATTACTGTGAGTACCAAACTGTCAAATGTTTAGGTCCCACAAGTATCATGCCATGTACAATCAGCCATAAAACTGTCAGGGAAATTTGTCAGCTTGCAATTGGTGTATAATCTCATTCCCTTCATGGCTTATAATCATGAGTATATTAAAACAAGCAAACAAAAAATACCAATGTTCTATATGACTGAGAAAATAGGGAAAAGAAAAAAAAACATAGCAAGAGAATACAAAAACTGATAAGAAAGAAATAAAACTAGTGGACAAAAAGTCAATATGTGATATAAAATATGCCTTGGATGAGATTAAAAGCAGATGAGATACTGGTGAAGCAACCTCAGTAAACATAAAAACACAGCAAACAGCAACTGTTAAAATCAGAAAGTCAAATACTGCCTGCTCTAAGTTATATGTGGGAGTTAAACAACGTGCACACATGGGCATAGAGAGTGGAATAATGGACATTGGGGACTTGGAAATGTGAGAAGGTGAAAAGGGAATACGGGATGAGAAATTATCTAATGGGTTCAATGTACACTATTTGGTTTATGGTTACACTAACGACCTAGACTTCACCACTACACTATATATTCATGTAACAAGACTGCACTTGTACCCCCTACATCTATAAAAAAGTAAAACAAATAAACAAAATCACAGAGAGGAAAAGAAAGAAAAAATCCTAACTTGATAAAAAGTCAGCAATGCATCAGTGACCTGTGGAAAATACGTTAAATTGTCTAATGTATGTCCTATTGTACCCTAATAGGAAAGAAAGAGGAGGACAAAGAAGAAACAAATTAGTAAAACAATAGCCAATAGCCAACTTTTTTCTTTTTCTTTTTCTTTTTCTTTTTTTTTTTGAGATTGAGTCTTGCTCTGTCACCCAGGCTGGAGTGTAGTGGTGCGATCTCGGCTCACTGCAAGCTCTGCCTCCTGGGCTCATGCCATTCTCCTGCCTCAGCCTCTCAAGTAGCTGGGACTACAGGTGCCCGCCACCACGCCTGGCTAATTTTTTGTATTTTTTAGTAGAGGCGGAGTTTCACCGTGTTAGCCAGGATGGTCTCAATCTCCTGACCTCATGATCTACCTGCTTAGGCCTCCTAAAATGCTGGGATTATAGGCATGAGTCACCGTGCCCAGTCAACAATAGCCAACTATTATATAAATGTAATGAAACCCATAGTCCTACAAATCCAAGAAGATCAATGAATAATAAAATAGAAGTTAACCACAAGACACATCATAGTAAAATTGCTGAAAATAAGTGACAAAATTTTAGAAGGATTGTTCAATGTGGAAGAGATACTACATTACATGCCAAGGAATAAATATAAGAATAAAGGAATATAAACTTTTATCATCTGAAAATATGCAGGTCAAAAGATAATGGAAAGTCATATTAAAAGTAGTGAAAAAGAAAGTCAGTTTAGGACTTTATAGTCAGTAAAATGTGTTTCAGAAACAAAAACTGTGAAAGTTCACCTCCAGGAGATCTTGCAGTAACCAAACAACAACAATAACCACAAGCATCACCACAATAACAACGAATTAATGATGTGTTTTGGGAACATGTGTTTTAGGCAGAACACAGATGATATCAGAAGGAAATATGAATGCACAAAATAATAAAAAAAGTCTGGGACAGGAAACACTATTCATAAAAAGTAGATATTTTTCTCACATCTTAATTTAAAAGATAATAGGTCATTTTAAACAATACTATATTTTAAATAAATATGTTATATATATTATTTTATTTTATTTTATTATCATTATTTTTTTGAGCTGGGATTACAGGCGCCTGCCACCACACTGGCTAATTTTGTATTTTTAGTAGAGACGGGCTACTGAGCTACTGCCCCAGCCTATGTGATTTATATTATAGGTAGAAGTAATGTATGCAATAATTATAACAAAATGAATTGAGAGGGAAATGGAAGTTTACAGTAGTAAGATCCAAAATATTATCTTCACGTAGTATTATATGAAGGTAGATTATAACATACTAAAATGTGCATAATAAATTCTAACAACTAAAAATCATTTTCATTTGTATATGTATATAGAAAACAGCTTGTTATACAACATAAATATATAAATAAATAGATATTCTGGGAGATAAAACACATCTCAACAAATATAAGGTTATTAGAATCATATAGATTATGTTCTATGACCAAAAGAAATTAAACTACAGATCAAAAACAGACACATAAATGGGAAATATCCAAATATTCAGAAAATAGGCAACACATTTTTAAATAAACCATGCTTTGGGGAAGCAATCACAAGGGATCGACCTATGTTTCATTCAGTGTATATTATTTCCAGAATGCAATTTGTAAGATAAAATAAAGACTATAAAACTTTCTATAAAACTACAAAAAATGTAAAAAGAGAAAAAAAAGAAATGTCACAAATCAGTTATCTAATCTGTTTTTAGCTCTTTAATACTAATTGTTTGAGTAGATTTTGTTTAGAAGTGATAAGTCTAGCCAGACTGACCAGAGAAAAAAGAAATGTGAGAAGACACAAAGTGACAATATCAGGAATGTAGGAAGGGAAAATCTGCAAACTCTGCAAATATTAAAAGGATAAGAAGGAATATTATAAATATTATAAATATGTTTTATAAATTTTTAATTAATTAATTCATCCATTTATTTATGTTGTTACTTTTTTCCAATACATTTGGTAAATGAGATGAAAGGAATACATCCTGTGATAAATACAAACTACCAACACTGAAGAAAATAAAATTTACACAGAGTACCATATGTATATTAAAAAAAAATATATATATATATATATAAACTAAATTTATTATTAAAATAATTCCCACTGAAAAAAACTTAGACCACAATGGCTTCGGTGGAGAATCTCACCAAATTGGAGAAATCCTAAGAATTCTACAAAGTTCTTTCACAATATAGAAAAGGGAATATATTTCACCTCATTTTGTAGGACCAGAATTACCTGATAGCAAAATGAGACAAAGGTACTACAAGAAAATAAACTGTTATTATAAATCCAAAAAGTCCTCAACAAAACTTCGGTAATCAAATTCACATGTGCATATTTAAAGTACTACACATGAGGATCCAGTGGACTTCATCCTAGGAATGCAAAGTTTATGTAACATTTAAAGATCTATCAATACTGACTATAATAATGGGCTATAAAACAAAAAAGTGATCACTTCAGCATATGCAGAAAAAAAAATCCGTAAACATTAAACTCATGTTTGTTATAAGTACTCTCAGCAAACTAGAGGTTAAAAGATATTTTCTCATCCTGATAAAGGTCTTTTTTTCTTTTTTCTTTTAATTCTATTTACTTACTAATTCTATTTACTCTTACTAATAATTCTATTTTCCTGGAATTCTTAGTCATCAGAATAAGGCAACAAAAAGAAATAAAAGGTATAGATTTAGAAAATGGTCAAATAAAATAGTTATTATGCACAGACAATATTATTCTCCACGTAGAAAGTTACAAGAAATGTAAAACAACTACTAGAACACATTTGTGAGTAATGTCACAGGACCCACAGTTATTAAACCATTTCTTTGTTATAATAAGAATTAAAATTGAGATTGAAGTTAGCACATACAGATGCATCAAAAGTGTCTAGAAAATAACATATAAAAATCTGTAGAAAAGGGGCTATAAAACATTATAAAGAAATAGTAAAGATGACATCTAAATAAAGGTACCCTGTTTGTGGACTGGAAACTCAAAAGATTAAGATGTCAGTTCTGCAATTTCACTCAAGATTCAGGCAATTGTATTTCGTAGATATCAACAAAATAATTTTTTACTAGAAATTCAAAGGACTTAAATAGTCAAAACAATTTTCCAAAGGAAGAACAAAGTTGAATGACTATCATTACTTTACATCAATACTTTCTGTAAAACTACTGAAATCAAAATAATGTGGTTTTGCCATAAGGAGAAAGTTTTTGTCATAAGGAGAGTTGATAAATGGAACAGGACATAAAATCCAGAAATAGAACTATATAGAGACAATGTGAAATTGTCTGGATACAATGTGAAATGGTATAGTCATTTAGAAAAAAAGAGTTTAGAAGTTGTGTTCATATAGATAAATATGCACTTACCTTGTGATTGAACAATCTCATTTTTAGGAATACACTAAATAAAAAATTAAACTAACTATATAAAAAGACTTTCATTTGAATGTTGAAAACAGTATTCATAGTAGCCTGAAAACCTTTCATAAGTGGTCAGTGAATTAACTACAGTTTGCTATATCATATGATGAAAAGTACTTGGCAATAAAAAAAGAAGGAAATAGTGATACACATTACAACACAGATGGATGTCAAAATTCTTATGTTTCATAAGAAATGCAAAACATAAAAACTCCATATTTTATGATTAAATTCAATGAGATCACTTGGACTCAGGAAGGGGAACATCACACACAGGGGCCTATCATGGGGAGGGGGGAGGGGGGAGGGATTGCATTGGGAGTTATACCTGATGTAAATGATGAGTTGATGGGTGCAGCACACCAACATGGCACAAGTATACATATGTAACAAACCTGCACGTTATGCACATGTACCCTACAACTTAAAGTATAATAATAAATAAATTAAAAAAAAAAAAAAAAAATAAAAATAAAAATAAAATAAAATTCTAAAAAGGCAAAATTATGAAGACTAAAAGCAGATTAGCAAATATCAGAGAGTAGGGTTAGGAAGAAGGGGTGAACTGCAACAGGCACGTAGGATGAGAGAAATGTATCTCATATGATTTCTCTGGTGTTCACATTATTGTATATGTTTGCCAAAACTCAAATGGTGCACTCAAAATTGGGAAAACATTATATCAAAGTTGTATTTCAATAAAACTGCCTCAAATTTTTAAATACACTTATTGTCTAAAGGACGAGAAATACTTTCACACCGTATTTCAGAATTAGACAATATCAAAAATCAATTAAATGATGAAATTCTGATGGTGTAATTAGATTATATTTAATTTTAAATAGATTTTCATTAAAAAAAGTATTTTTAATCATTATGAGTACATAATAGCTTATTCATGGGGTACATGTGATGGTTTGATACAGACAGATATACAAGGTGTAATGAACAAATCAGGGTAATTGGGGTAATCATCACCTCAAACATTACCATTTCTTTGTGTTAGGACATTCTAATTATATGTTTTTAGTTACTTTTGAAAATATACAATAAATTATTATTAACTATAGTGACCCTATTGTGGTATTGAACACTAGATCTTATTTATTTTATTGAACTGTATTTTTGTGCCCATTTTAAGACTAATAATTGACTGATTTTTTTTTTTCCTAACAGCTGAGCTAGCGTTATGGGACTGGACATGGATCATGTTTCCCCGTTTGTATCATATGGTCAAAAAGAGAGACGTTGTTATGGAACAAAGCCAAGAATACCATAGATTAGTTTGCAGATAGAATGTTCCTGTATTCATGTGTCATTCTCATAATTTCTATCAATGATTATATGTTTCCTTTACTGTATTCCACCACAAAAAAGGAAAAGGGAAAAGTTCTGTGGATCAAGGCTGAGAGCACAATGTTTCTGGTATGAGGATATAAATCTCTTATGTCCATGTTCATTGCCTTTTCCTATTCAGAGAATACCTCCATAAACAAAAACACACATACAAATATACTAAAGGCATCTACATATATAGTCAAGTGTCCTTGAGATAAAGGATACTATAGTATAAGAACTTGACCTTGTTTAAAAGGTCAATATATCCTAAATTCATGAATGGTCTTCACCAAAAAAAAAAAAAATCTTCCTTCAAAAAAAAAAAAAATCATTGAATTATGTACCTGTGCTTTCTCTGAACAAAATATCTAAGTCTTGCAAAACACTGCTTATGCCATCACATAAATAAGAGGCTCAAAAAGCAATTTTTATTTTGTTTTTGTATTTTGTTATTTTCCAAAAACAGAAGTAGCTAAATTAGTTGTAAACTAGTTGTGAAGTGGTGAAGTGCACATATATTTGTAAGACTGTCCTTCTTAATATGTAAAAAAAATTCTACTATTAAACAATTTATCCTTTCTCTGTAATCCTTTTACACTATCTTTTTGCTTCTCTTTGCTTTTTTTAAAGTAGAACCTATTGCTATATTTTCCTGATCACTGATATTTTCTTCCACGATGTCTAATCTGCTTTTGATCACTTCCAGATAAATTTTTATTGCACATGTTTTATTTTCATCACGTTTCATATAGTTGTTAAAAAATGTAACTGTTCTTCTCATTATGTGTTTCTTTGAATATTTGTACCTAGATTTAATAATTCTTTAAACTCAGTTGTCTAATAATTTCATAACTTCTATCTTTTTTGAGTCTTTATGTATTAACTGATTGTTACAATTATAGGCCACTTTTTTTCCTTTCATTTACAAATTAGGTATTCCATAAAGTTAAGTTTATTTTGTTGAGTGTCTAGAGTCTATTAATCTTCCTTTCTTTACGAATGTTTAGTTTTGCTTTTGATAGTTAAACTAGTTACAGTAAGGCCTATTCCTTTTTAGCCCATTTTAAAAGTTATGTATGACTGGTCTATGAGGAACTTTAATCGGCAGGCAGTTCACTCTGACTTCACCGTTTAATGTCCTGGTGACCACCAAGGAGTCTTTGTCTTGGTTGTTCAAGGGCTCAAAAATTGTCTTACTCTGTGTGAGCTCCAGAGGTTGTTCATCTTACAACTCCCAGTTTTTTTCTTCACTGTTCATGTACTTTTACTTAATACAAGAGGGGTCAGGCCAAACATGTAGAATGACCTTGATATGACAACTCTGCAAATTTGTGAAGGCTTTCTGGAACAGTTTTCCATTTTTCTAGAACTCTGCTTTACAACTTTGAGCTATCTCTGTCTCCAAAAATTCTTGATTTCTGCCTCTTCAACTCAGTGAAGCCCCTAGACTCTGGGTTTCCCCTTTTCTCTGTCCATAGTTTGGAAATTCCTTCCCAACAAGAAAGCCCAGGTAGCAACCTATCTCTTTTGTTTCCTTACTCCTAAGGATAGCTTTGTACTGCCTATTGTCCGATTTTTAAAAATGTTTCACATGTGTTGTCTATTTCCTACCCGTATATGGAGGAACAGTTTCACCAATGGCTGAAAAATGAAAATCTTTATATATTTTTTTTCGAATTCTTACACATCTATAGTTTATCAATGACAATGCTGACAATGCTTTTTTTAAAAATTTTTTTATTTTTTATTTTTTTCTGAGACAGAGTCTCCCTCTGTCGCCCAGGCTGGAGTGCAGTGGCGCAATCTCAGCTCACTGCAAGCTCCACCTCCAGGGTTCAGGCCATTATCCTGTCTCAGCCTCCTGAGTAGCTGGGACTACAGGCACCTGCCACCACGCCCGGCTAATCTTTGTGTTTTTAGTGGAGACGGGGTTTCACCATGTTGGCCAGGATGGTTTGTTTCTCCTGACCTCGTGATCCACCCTCCTCAGCCTCCCAAAGTGCTGGGATTACAGGTGTGAGCCACTGCGCCATTTTATCAATGATATTTTCTAACTATAACTAGGAAAGTTGCCCTTTTCAAGAAGTGTATCTAGTTCTTTCTATTGTTAATATCTTTGTTATTTTAAAAAATTATATCTATATTAGCTATACAGTTATTAAGCCCTGACTTGGCTGAGCTTGCTGCCTGCTTTCTTTCCTCCCCTCCTTCCTTCTCTGTCTTTCTCTTTTTCTTTCTCTCTTTCTTTTTTCTTTTTGCAGAAATGCACTATACTCACAGAAGAGCGATTGTCACTCAATACAGAAGATTCCCCTTTATCTTGTTTACAATGAATTATTGCACGTATATATTCATTGCACTCATCAATTGCTTTCAACTAACCAAGATGAAAATATTTTCCCTACTTTTTCCCATGAATACTTTGCTGTGTTTCTAACAGTGAGGTTTAGAAGCTCCTTTTTCTTTTCTTGCTGTTATCTTTTCTCCCCATTCATAAGGTAAAAACAGAGCTACAATATAATAGTAAATATTACCACCATAAAAAATAAATACAGAGAACACACTGGAATCAAATAAATTATTCAAAGTCTATTTCTAGGGCAAAAATGACACAATATTCAGCCTAACTTTGTCTAAAGTAAAATTATGAATATGGTGAAGCACAAATCCAATATGTGACAAGCAGGTTGGAATCCTTTATAAGTAGAATTTCTCCTAGAGCTGTGATTTTTGAGCTAAGATTCCCACTGGAGAGCTTTAGTCAGTTCTGATTTTTCTGGGGAACTCCTAAATCATTGTCGTTTAATCCTTTTGAAGCCAATGTCAGGAAGTATTCGCCAGAAAATCAAAATAACTGATCTCTTGAAGCTGCCTAGCAGTCTAGCATAGCACCAGAGGCTCTTTCTGATTCCTATCTGTCTAAGGTTGTGAGTCCTGAAAAGGAAGAAGGGAAGGTGCCGAATTTTGACTTCGTCAACACTTTGGTCCTATGCCAGCTCTAGATCTGAATGTAAGAATTGGAAGACGTAGTTTAGCTACAATAAAATGGAAGGCCTTATTTGGTTTTAACTGCTTGATCAATGTGTTTTTAATTTTTCGTCTGACTTGCTCTATTAAATAGTTCTGAACATCAACCAAAAACAGAAAGAAAAGCTTACCATACTAATTTTGATTCAGTGATGAAGGATTTGTTGTCACCCCTCAACATTTAATTCCCAAGAATAAATATTCCAAGATGTTTTCATGTTGCTACTATATTATGGTTTGTCTAGATCGTAAGTGATTCCTATTTTTCTTTTCCAGATCCACTGATAATTCTCTACAGCATGCCTCATTTTGCTTAAATCAATGAATGGACTGAGAACAGTATTTGAGGGATAGAACACAGGACTGTATTCTGTGCACAAAGCCAAGGAACCAAAATACTTTAAAAAAAAAAAAAAGACTTTTTTTTCAGTATCTTAAGACCCACAAATAACCTTGAAGACTAGACAGTTTAGTTATTTCTATTACATCTTTTGAATTGCTGAAAAAGCTGTGATAAAAATAAAAGTAGATAAACATTGCCACCCAGTGTTCAGATTCAGGTATTATATAAATTACAAACCTAATACCAGATATTTTTCTTTCTTTATCCGCAAAGTTCAAGATTAAGTCTTTAATCATTTATATCCTGAAAGATCTTGCTTCCTTATTCAGGAATCATATCCTAACTCCAATAATTGATTTGTTTATTTCAATCCGATATTATTTTCAGCATTTCAATGGCCTTGTCTCTCAGAGTAGCCAGAATGTAAGTAACATCCTATTAAAAATATCTAGTTTTAAATAGTGCAATAAAATATGTATGTATGCATATGCATCACTGTACATTTTTCCTGGAATAATATTCTATATCTTTTCACCTAAAATCATAAATGATTGTACATTTAATTTTAAAAGGACAAAACCATTATTTTTCATTTCCACTGTTTAGTATGCATCTGTATACTCAAAAAATTTTGGAAGGTAAATTAAGATCCACTGATGTGAATTTTCTATTTATATAGTGATATATTCACACACATACTCAATGGGAGTTTCAAACATACGTACCTCATTGCAAAGTCTGAAATAGTATCCCCATTTTCTGTCCTCCTAAGTTCATAAAGGTAAAGAAGTGACACTGAACACATGTGTTACTTATGACAACTCGTTTACCAGTTTCTTTTGCCTAAAAATATATTCTAATTTTAAACAAATTCTGTAGTAATCTATGAAAAGAAAATTTTAGTGAAACAGAGTGGGTAACAAGACAAATAAATATTTAAAATGTTTAGAAAGGTACATGGAGAAAGATACAAGAGAAGGCACATGTCCTTAGGAGAAAAAGACTGGTACAAGGAGAAAAGACAAAACTATTTTTGAATTCTAAAAATTGCCTAAATTCCAAATAGAGTGTCCTTCTTCGTTTGCATCTTTTTAAAGACTAATTAAATCTCAGTATAATTCAGCATCATATATCTCATATATCTTGCATGCTCTACTTTTTAAAGAAGCAGATGAAAAAGGAAAAAAAAAAACACCAAAAAGCTCCTACTTCGTTTTTATTTCTAGGTAGACATACCCGTTAATAGATTTATTTTAATAAATGTTATTTTTGTAATAGAAGTCGCCATAATCAGTTGAGAGAGAAAAGCCTAAGAGCTTAGACTGAGAAAATGCCTATTGAACACGATGGAGAAAATAGAGCTCTCCTGAGATTTATGATGAAAATCAGGATGAGTAAAAAACAAAGCAGGAAAAGAAATAGTGTCAGTGATGTCATTTGAAAGCAAAAATCATTCAGTTCCATAAATTAGCTATGCATAGTGCAGCAGTAGAGAAAGAAAGGTACTGTTTTTGCATTGTTACGAGGGAAGTGGAAAATAATTAAATGATGTTGTGATCAGAGAACAACTGTTGTACATCTTTAGCCAAAAAAGTTTAGAAAATAAAAATATCAGTTGAGTGTGGTGGCTCATGCCTGTAATCCCAGCACTTTGGAAGGCCGAGGTAGGTGGATTACTTGAGGTCAGGAGTTTGAGACTTGCCTAGCCAAGATGGCGAAACCCTCATCTCTACTAAAAATACAAAAGAAAGCCAGGCGGGGTGGCATGTGCCTGTAATCCCATCTACTCAGGAGGCTGAGGCAGGAGACTCTCTTGAACCCAGGAGGCAGAGGTTGAATTGAGCAGAGATTGCACAACTGCACTCTAGCCTGAGTGACAGAGTGAGACTCAATCTCAAAAAAAAAAAAAAAAAAGTGTGTATGTGTGTATGTAGGTGTGTATATATATGTGTGTGTGTATGTGTGTGTGTGTGTGTATCCTTGATAAGTATTTTCCTAAATGGTTGTGAGCTAACATTTTAACAATGTTTGCTCTATCTTTTTTTCTTTTGTTTGAGGTTTTAGTCTGAATAAATGATACATTTTTTAGCTTTTCATTGAAAACAGATAAGCAAAGTTTTTATTAAATTTTCTTTTTACATACTATATTTTCTGTTGTCTATGAAGGTTGTTCTATAGGTAGTGACTTAACAAATCTATAATTAATTACCATAATTACATTTGTAAATGTGAAGGGTCAGTTTTATACAATGTGTAATTTTAAATATAATCACAAAAAAGACATGATAAATAGTTGAGGGGATGGATATACTAATCAACCTTATTCAATCATCCCACAATGATTGTCAAACACCACATTGTACTCCATGAATATATACAATTTATATTTTTTCAATTAAAAATTGTAAAAGTTAAAAATTAGATTTGAAACAAGAACTTTAACTCTTTCCAAAGTTACCAGTTTTACTTCAGTTTGACACCTGATTATTTGCATGTTTTGACAGCAAATTTGTGCAGAGCTATCAATTCAAATAAAGGTCTCAAAATCATTAATGTAACTGGGATATGTTTTTCTTGTTTTACATTTCTTTGGGAAGAATTAAATACAATAAATTTTAAGGATATATTATTATATAATCTTCCTGAAAATTTAAAAAAAAAACCTATGTGATAAATAACTCTTTAGAATCTTAAAAAATTTAAGTAGATATTGATTTCCCTTGCTTTAGCATTAAAGTAAAAACTAATTCACAGTAAACATAAACAAACCTATACATATTATGGGGCTTCTGAAGTCAAACTCTGATACATTTATCAAAGCCAGAGCATTTTTATGTGATATATATATATGTGCAAGATAAAATAAGACTGTCCTGTAATGATTTTTGTACTTATTTTCATCTTTCTGAGATGAGAGTAGATGACATTTTTAATGAAATCTAATGGTAAAGAACCAGCAATAACAGAACTTTCTCTTGAATTTTATTTTCTGAACAAGGTTCTCCATCCTTAACTTTTTTATTTTCTTGAGATGGAGTCTCTCTTGTTGCCCAGGCTGGAGTGCAGTGGCAAGATCTTGGCTCACTGCAACCTCCATTTCCTGGGTTCAAGTGATTCTCCTGCCTCAGCCTCCCAAGTAAGTGGGATTACAGGCACACACCACCATGCCCGGCTAATTTTTGTATTTTTAGTAGAGGCGGAGTTTCACCAAGTTGGCCAGGCTGGTCTCCAATTCCTGACCTCAAGTGACCCACCCACCTTAGCCTCCCAAAGTACTTCGATTACAGGCATGAGCCATCAGGCCCCGCCTACCATTGTTAACGTTTTTCCCTCTCATACTATAATTGAGTGCAGGCCTGACTTGAAAGGTTAAAAACAAGAACCAAGTGCGGTGAAAAGAAAGTGATTTTATTTCTAGAACTAGCAGTGGGGAAGCAGGCATGCTCCATCCGACTAGAACCAACTTCAATAGTTTGGGCTGAGGAAAGGGGTTTAAAAAGGGGAAGTTTGATATGAGAGGTCTGCAGGAGTTGTGCAAAGTGCGGAAGCTGTGTGTCTTGTTCTAATGCCTGTACTGAGTTATGATCCACTGGGAGTGTGGGATGGTGTTATCTTGACAGTAGCCAGGCTGTAGATTATCAGTTTTGAGGTAATCATTAAGAGGAGGAGAATTCTGCAGCTGGGCCTTCATGACTGGTTTGTTTTCAGTTAGGCCCTGAAATTTCTTAATAAGCATATAGTTAGGTAAATTTGCATGAGGTAAGGGGATACATAGAGGGAAAGGGAAGGGAGTGGAGTTTCATAGTAGGTTTCAAGGCTGTGTTTTAAGATGAAGAAAAACACTTTTTCTACCATTTGTTTCGAGGCTACATCTTGAGACTGGGAAGAAAAGAGGAAAAAAAAAGAAAACTTTAAAAATGCATTTGGAAGCTAACCTACTCAATTACAATATTAGATACTGGACGAGAAAAGACTGTACTCCAAAACTGTGTCTTAGTGTACAGGGAGGACACATTCAAGAAACTAACCTAGAAACGATTAACCTGTTGAAACGGGAAAAGATTCCTTGTCCTCCTCACAGGGCATGAGATATGATGTGGCTCACTTCTTCAGTGCCCTGCTGTTCAAACCTGTATGGGAACACACTGATGGGCAGGCTGTGGGGTTCTGACCCCAGGCAATGTCTAGGGGTGAATTTTTCCAACTGCTGAAGCCCCACTAGTTGTGTATTACAGGATTCTCTTTAGTTTTGCTCTTTTAGTTTTGCCATCTCTAGGTGGCTTGTGTTAACCAGCTCAGTTAGACCCTCTACCTTGTCACAAGAGCAGACGGCTTTCTGTATCCCGGGTCCTTGCCTTGGTGCACCTGGAGAATCAGATCACACCTGGGCTTGGAGAATGAGTGCAAGGTTTTATTGAGTGGAGGCAGCTCTCAGCCCATGGAGGAAACCAAAAGCGGGATGGAGTGGGAATGATT
Source organism: Macaca nemestrina (assembly GCF_043159975.1). NCBI lineage: Eukaryota > Metazoa > Chordata > Mammalia > Primates > Cercopithecidae > Macaca > Macaca nemestrina. The sequence continues at coordinate 52,617,378 of NC_092140.1, forward strand.
TCCCCAGGAGTCGCGCTGCTCAGCCACCTGGGCTCTCCTCCGACTGCCCCAGCCAAACTCAGTGTCTTTCTGCTGCTTGATGACCTGCAGGCATCTGTTGGTGTGCTCTTCCGCCTCAACATCCAGCTGCTTGTGTCCTCTTCCTTCGATCCACTCATCTCAAAGTCCAGCTGCTTGTGTGTCTGCCTACTGGCGTCTTGGGGGTTTTTATAGGCACAGGATGGAGGCATAACAGGACAGGGTGGTCTTGGGAAATGCAACAAAAATGCTTGTCCTCACCTGGGGGTCGGTGGGGGTGGAGCCTTAGGCAAGAATCGCTTTCTTCTCTACCCAGCACTTCCCTTCCCTGATTCCAGATCATTTTAAGGGATCACGCTCTTCCCTTCCTGGCTCTCCCATATCACTAAGATGAAATTCTCAAAAACCTTCCACAGCCACAGGAGTCCCTACACCTGGCTGAAATGTGTCTTTGTTTGTTTATTCACCTTGAGAGAGCCCCGTACACATCCCTTGGGAGTTTGAAAATTGATTGCCAATGACTGCTGCAGTTGCACTCTGATCGAAGGTGAAGAGTGAAAAGATATTATGGTAATGAGTTAGAATTTTCTCTATTTATAGAAATTTTCTCTAGTTATAGAAACCTCCCTCTCCATCTACTAATGGTGTAATCTAAACATTTTATATTAAAGAATGCACACGGATTTCACTGTCTACATTAGGAACTGAAAACGATGAATGTCTTCAAAGACCGTGGTTTCCCCTTTCCCTGTGTTTCCTTCTCCTTACACATTAAAACAGTGTTGTTGACCGGGTGCAGTGACTCACGCCTGTAATCCCAGCACTTTGGGAGGCCTAGGTGGGCAAATTGCTTGAGATCAGGAATTTGAGACCAGCCTGGCCAACATGGTGAAACTCCGTCTCTACAAAAATACAAAAATTAGCTAGGCATGGTGGCTCCTGCCTGTAATCCCAGCTACTCGGGAGGCTGAGTCAGGAGAATCACTTGAACCTGGGAGGCGGAAATTGCAGTGAGTTGAGATGGCTTCGTTGCACACCATCCTGGGCGACAGATTAAGACTCTGTCTCAAAACAACAGTTTTGTTGTATTTCTAGGCATATCTCAGAGAATACCTGGAGGCTCCCTGGGAAAGAAACCCAAAGGTACACTAAGTTATTTTTAAAAATTTGTTCATTGTTGTTGTGTTTTATAAAGTATGAAACAACAAAATTAGAGTGAGAAGGATTCACTTTATCTTCCTAAAATATTGCCTTTTGAAGTTGAGGCTCTTGACTTCACATAACAAAGATGTGTTATCTCTTTTATTAGAATAGCTTATCTTCTTTTCTGCTCAGATAGAATTACACTTGACATATTTTTTATGCATTTTTCATATGGAGTCAGCTGTTTTCATGGTGATCTAAAGAGAAATCTAAAGAAAAAATTTTCAGAGAGGTGTGTCAATGTATGGTTGTCTGACCTGCAAAGAAAACTACATTCCTACAATTGACTTTGACATGGTAATGTGGAAAATTGCAAGACCTAAACTTTCAAAACTACTTATTTTTCATATGGAAGTGCTCAACACTAAAAAACTTCAATATAAGTAATCTATCTAAATTAAACCTTACAGTTATACATATCACATAAACTCAGTTTTTTTTTTTTTTTTTTTTTGGTGGTGGAGGCAACAGGCCATAATACTTTTACATTTAGATGATTTTTGCACTGAATTTATCTTCTTAGAGGTATGAATGTTCCTTCCTTGTAGTGGTTTTGTATAGGCATCACTGTAAATTGGATATGGTACAAGGTATTAGAGTCTTTACCTAGACATTCAGACATGTAATATTGATTGGAGGAGAAGAATTGCATACTCCTATTGAGATGTAACAACGTGCTAGCAGCTAGTAACCCTCGCTCACTCTTGGCGCCTCCTCGGCCTCCGCATATGCCCTGGCCCTGTTCCGGGGGCCCTTCAACCCGCCACTGTGCTGTGGGGGCCCCTCTCTGGGGCTGGCTGAGGCGGGAGCCTGCTCCCTTTGCTAGTGGGGAGATGTGGAGGGAGAGGCGTGGGCGGGAACTGGAGCAGGCGGAACCGGAGCAGGCGCTCCCTGCTGATTGGGAACGGGCTTCCAGTCCCCCTCACTACGTGAGGGCAGCCACTGGACTTGATGGAGACTGGGTCCACTATGTGGACTGCCCTTCCCTCTTTGCGGAGTTGTTGGCCATGATGGCGGGTCTCCATCTCTTTCTGGCTTCCCCTCTTTTCCTCTTGGTTGTCTGGGAGGAGCTCCCTCTGGGCTGCCTGAGTGCAGGAGCTAGGGTCTAGGTGTGGCAAAGTCCCAGGACCAGTGCCAGTGAGAGGTGAAGCTGGCTAGGCTTCTGGGAAGGGTGGGGACTTGGAGAAATTTTGTGTCTATCTAAAGGATTGTAAACACACCAATCAGCACTCTGTGTCTAGCTAAAGGTTTGTAAATGGACCAATCAGCAGTCTGTGTCTAGCTAAAGGTTTGTAAACACAATAATCAGTGCTCTGTGTCTAGCTAATCTGGTGGGGACTTGCAGAACTTTTGGGTGTAGCTAAAAGATTGTAAACGCACCAATCAGAACTCTGTGTCTAGCTAAAGGTTTGTAAATGCACCAATCAGCACTCTAAAAATGGAGCAATCAGCTCTCTGTAAAACAGACCAATCAGCACTCTGTAAGATGGACCAATCAGAAGGATGTGGGTGGGGCCAGGCAAAGGGAATTAAAGCAGGCCACCTGCTTGGGTCTGCTTCCACGCTGTGAAAGTTTTGTGTTTTGGCTGTTTGGAATAAATCTTTCTGCAGCTCAGGCTTTGGGTCCACACTGCCTTTAAGAGCTGTAAGACTCACTGTGAAGGTCTGCATCTACACTCCTGAAGTCAGTGAGACCACGAACCCACCAGGAGGAAGAAACTCTGGACATGTCCAAATATCAGAAGGGGTAAACTCGGGACACACAATCTTTAAGAACTGTAACACCGCCAGTTCCACGGCTTCATTCTTGAGGTCAGTGAGACCAAGAAACTACCAATTCCAGATACACTATGTTGGGAAAACAGTCATAAAGCTAGGAAAGCTTAACATTTTAATCTTTAGTGAACTCTTGATATGTTAGTTCTAGATATGATTAGTGCACAAGCTAGTTCTATCTCTGCCCATGTTTGAATATTACACTCACACACACAAGCTATTCACGTAAAGGTATTAAGTCATCCTTGTGAAGTCAAGAGCGTCAACTTCAAAACGTGTGTGTGAGAGAGAGAATTGGGCAAACCTAATACGTTGATCTTAAATGTGAGAAGTGCATATCTGACTCTGGATGTATAGTTTACATGCATATTGGGTAGTACATTTAAGGTGTTTAATACTTTCCTCGATGCAGACAGCTCTCGTGTATTGATAATGATAAAGTATTGTGGCCAGATGGTGCTTTAAAAAGATAATTCATACATACAAACACACCAGAGAGTGGATTCAGATTTACCTTGACTGTCTGTGCTGAATAGGCAAGAAGGTTACCAAGTAACTTGGGTTATATGCAGTGGAGTTCTTGCTTAGTAGAGAACAGCATCTCACAGGGTTTTCCATGGAATTCTATATCTACAGAATGTAAAAAGAGAAGATATTTTAAAAATTGTTCTCTGGTAAAGCATACTTGTAGAAACTAGGATAAACAAAGCTAAACACTTAATTCACTGCAAGATTGTTCAGAACCGTTGTTTTGTGGGTTGTGACTCTCCATCGATGGAATATAGTAGGCTCCATTTCCCAAACTTACATAGTCCCGACACCCTTTTTGCATAGAAATCTTTAGGAGCTAGAAAAATGGGAATATTTGGAATCAGTGACAGAGAAAATACCAAAAATAATTTCTTAGTGATTTTTTTTAAATTAATGCGATATTGCAGAATGTTTACTGTCAAGTTTTTTTGTGTGTGTGTTGGAGATCTATTAACTGACAGAATATTTCAAAAGAGAGCAAAAGAATATTTAACCATAAAGAAATATAAGACTAGTTTTCCTTATAAGCACTCTGACTCACCTCATTTTTCATTACTTAATAAATAATTGTTATTAGATACTATAAATACATACAAAATATGTTTGAATTTATGAGTTGGCAATTCAACTGAGTAGTGTGACTTATTCAGGTACTTACAAGACTAGATGATGTATACTTTTTGCATTGCAAACTCTTTGCATCTGGCATAATGGGATGATTTTTAGTCATTTCTAAAATGTTTGATTTTCTTCGTATTTTCTTATTGAATTATAAGTACTGTATTCTAAGGATTTTAATGAAATGAAGGCACATTAAAATCATAATCCATGGTAATTCAATGCAAATCACAAATCCTTTGACAATTATTTCTACTACTGAAACATCTGGCAGTCTATTCCTTACAAGCAGTTTTGCTCCAAACTTCTTAAGGCAAAATATTGCCCCTCCACCCCCACCGAGCCCCGGAGCTGCAAACTAAAGGAAACATATTTCTATTACTTCCAAAGGATGAGAATATAGGGATCTCATATTTAAATTCACCAATTCCAAATATAAACAAGAGAAAAAAACGAAAAGCATAGCATTTATTTTAAAATGCATATCGTCTAATTCTAGAAACAAAATTTAGACACCACAGAACACACTCGATAATTCAGTTTCTACTAAACATATTAAAAAGTGGATACTATTACATCCATCAATAAGACATTTCTAATTAGTGTTAAAGTTAATCTTGAAGGAGCACGAATGATTTTGACTAGCACAATTTACACACATACATACATACAGATACAAACGGAATTCTGGATTCTGCAAATATAAAAGCTAAAGATGTTACACACCTGGACAGCTTCAAGCACAATGCATCCTGTTGTAATGTACGTGTAAAAGAAAGCAGATTAAATAGGAGATGTTAGTAAGACAAATGCATGGATCTGATCCCTGGGAGACATACTTTGAACAGTTACATGTGATTTTTCAGAATCCAGGTTCAACTCCAATATCATATTTGGTTAATACTGTTTCCTATTTTCTTTTTTCAGTCTGCTACTTCTACCATTGAAACAAGAAGTTTATACTGTGTCAAGTAATTGAGTAAAATAATTTTTATTTATTCAACAAATGCAAGGAGCCTCTCAGAGGTATAAATTTGTTACAACTTTGGTATGATCATATATAATTAACAAATGTACAACATGTGAAATAATTTGTGTACTACCACAAACATAAATACTTAATACACTAGTAGGAAGTTGGCAGAAATTTATTTAAAGGAAAAAATGAATGTTAAAATATAGAAAGATATCATGGAAACTTTTCCTCACACCTTCTTAGTCTAAAGAAGTTAATATTGCACAAGTTAAATGATGAAAGTTAAATTGCAGTCAGAAAGCATTTATACTAAAATACACAATTTATTTAATCTGCCAAGGTCAAAATTTACTAAGTGCATTACACTCTACAAATGCAGTTCATTTGAAAAACCAACAATTACTAGGCTATTTAATTTTTTCTTACCTATTTCTACGACTATTATGTAAAGGCATTATCATTTTGCAAATTCTGTAAAAGCCACTGTAATGTGTTTTTCTCAGAGATTACACCTTGACTTTCACACTCTGGGTGAATTAATAACTAATCTCTATTTTTAAATTTAATGCATATTGTTGTTTACCATTTAGCGAGTATCATTCCATAGTATATTTCATATTTATTATTGTTTAAATAATTTAATTCAGGTGCATTTTGTTTTAAAAATATTTTGCTGAAGTTATTTAAGCATTATATTTTGAATGATAGTGCTCCTGTCTCAATCAAAAAGAGTAACAAATGTTTATAGTACCTACTATCTTGCAAGCAGAAATTGATGCATGCATTTTTAACTGGTAATATTTAATATTAAGCAATATAAAATTATATCCTTTGTAAGCCACTTCTGCTGAAGGCCTTCATTCAACCATTTTAGCAAATATCTATGCAACCTGCACAGAATCAACATCATATTCATGTATGACACCAGATAATTCCAAGCTGGTTATGCAGCCTACAGTTATTACATGGGGATAAAAGAAAGCATTAGGATAAATATAGTGATAATACTTAAAAATCAATTTCCTTGGTTTTGAGGACCATTTCCTTGGATTGGGACAGTTAATGCAATAACTAGAATTCATGTTACTGTGTTAATAATTGATGTAAAATTCGTTTATGAGAACAAAAGATAGAGTAAGAGCTTTCTGTGTGTTTGTGTCAAGGAGCATGCCTGTGAAGGTCATGTGCCGGTGAGTTGGAACCATCATGTGCTGACTTGTGAAAGCTGAATTTTATCATTTCTAGCAATTCTACATTTGTCCTTTGAAATTGGCCATTGAGGAGTATTTACATCTTAGGAATTGGCAGACAGTATGACTCAGAATTTTTTCTCCTTTTTCTGTAGAATAAATTTACCAGCACAACAGCACACCATTGATCTGGGAGTTGAGGAGTGACAATGAAAACAGTAAGATACGACAAGACAAAGACAAAATTGGAATAACATAGACAAAAAATTATGATTTTTTACCTGCCTCACTGTTTTTTTTTTTTTTTTTTTTTTTTTTTTTTTTGAGACGGAGTCTGGCTCTGTCGCCCGGGCTAGAGTGCAGTGGCCGGATCTCAGCTTACTGCAAGCTCCGCCCCCCGGGTTTACGCCATTCTCCTGCCTCAGCCTCCCGAGTAGCTAGGACTACAGGCGCCCGCCGCCTCGCCCGGCTAGTTTTTTTTTTTTGTATTTTTTAGTAGAGACGGGGTTTCACCGTGTTCGCCAGGATGGTCTCGATCTCCTGACCTAGTGATCCGCCCGTCTCGGCCTCCCAAAGTGCTGGGATTACAGGCTTGAGCCACCGCGCCCGGCCCTGCTTCACTGTTTTAATCAGGACAATGCTGCATGTATTCTCATTTATTTTTGCATTCCTACAAATGGTTCACAAAGGGCCTGCCACAGCCAGATGCTCACTGAGTATTGATTAACTAACTGAATATTATGCTAGGTTTTATCATCAACAGGATCATGTTCTAAAGATATTTAACCTAAAAACTTGTTACCCACCATTATAAGATATTTCAAATTTTCCAATCTGTTTATTTGAATTATTTAATAGGTACAGTATAAATTCATTTGGCATTTATGTCTTCATTAAAATAAAAGGAGAAGGAAAAGTATATTACCAATCACCACCAGGGACAAACAAGTACTCTCGATTGAAGGAAACATTAGGATAAATATGTTTTATGTATTTAGAACCATCTACTTTAATTATAACTATTGCTCATTGTGGGGAGTTGAAAAAATAGTAAATCATTTCTGGAAGAGTAACAGCAAAGACACAGGGAAAGAAAAATGAAAAGATCTTCTTCTTAGTCCCAGTCCCATAAAAAAAAAAAAAAAAAAAAGAAGACGGATCAATTAAAGTTATAACTGCCAGAATATGATTACTTTTTAGGAAATGATAACTCTAATAATTTACTTACGATAGGTTCCCCCTCTCCCCATAATTTATACCTTTTCCCAAAAGGTAATTTATAATCAAACATAAAGCAAATACATTCTCGGTGATTTCTCTGTGTTAAATATTGAGTACTGAGAACTATGAAGATAAAATGAACACAGTTAATGAGTAAAATATATCATTTTGACTTATTTTAAAATTCAGAGTCTTATGCAAAGAGATATGCATTTGAAAGGAACAATTCTGCTATAGAGTATGAGGTCCTGGGGAAGAGATACAGCTAAAAAATTCTGGAATGCTTTCATAAAGGCAACATGTGCATTCGATCTTAAAGGATAAATAGAGCTCACCAGGATTTAAATGTGTAAAGAACAGTCCATGTGGATAGAGTAGCATGGAATGAGTCATGACAGTGTGTGTGTTATGGCTGCAAAGCACTGAGATACTTGATTGGAGTGCCTGATGGAAAAGGTGAGATAGAGCTGAGGGACTTTTATATATATATATTTTTTTTTCAGGTGCCACCTTCAGAAGGTTTTAAATGAAAGAAGGTGTGTGGTGTAGACTGACATGTTTTTTTATTTTTAAGAGTGATGGCTTAAATTGTTCAAGCAGGTAAGGAATAGAAATATGAATAGACCTTTTTGACATATTGGAGATAGATTTAAGAGGCTGGACTATCAATTGCTTTCAGGGATTGAGGTACTAAAGTTGTCAAGAATGTGTGATGAAACAATTGATCCATAAAGGGACCAATGAGGTTGGGCAGGTTGACTTTGATAAACCACACAGTAGTATAGTGTGGGGCTTATGACGTATGAGTAAAGAAATAAGATTTCTTGGACTAGCATTTAGTATTCATTACTTTATAATGAATACTGCCTTTATAATTTAAATATCTCTGTGAATTTTGGCCATATAAACTCTCAAATCTATCAGATTTCTCTCATGGTCAAATATAAAAATATATAAAAATAATTCCAATTTTCATAAGGGTTGTTGTAGGAATTAAACAAGTGGGTGCACACACTCAATTATTTGATTAGGCCTAACACTTTTTTTTGTTGGTTACTAATTCTCAGTGAGACATTAAAAGCCAGATAGTAGGCATTTGATCTCAGTACTACCATTTAAACTTTATTAGTAGTTTTGCTTTAAGCCCTACGAAAATGTCTGTCAAAGTGTTGTTCAACCTCAGTAGTTTGAAAAAAGAACTTCAAATACCAATACTGCAGTTAAGATTCAACTTTTGCAAATTTCTTAACCTAAATATAGTAATGGAATTAAGAGATGCATATTTTGTGCTTTCTTATTGGCATTATCCAGTTCCTACACAAAATCTTTATTTTAACTATGATTTTACTTTTTTTTTTTTTTTTTTGAGTAATGCTGCTTCATTTTAGGGCATTCTTACTCATTTTTACTTTAATCACCAATAATGTGATATTATGCATAATATTTTATTCATATTATATTATATGCTGCCAAAGCATGAGAATTGTATTTCCCCTTCAGGTTAACCATAATCATAGAATTCAAGTGCCCAATTCTACCTAATAATTTATTTTTATATTTCCTTTCTTTGGCATACACAAGATTCAAATTATAGTCCATCTTTCTACCTCACTGCATTTTTATTTTTAAATTAAAAGTAGGGCTGTTCTATTTATTCCGTAAATTTGATTTAAAGGAAATATATGCAGTAATAGTAATACACAAAAAAATGAGAAAAAGAGATAAAAGAAAAAACATATGAGAAAGTATTTCACACCAGAATGCCAACTATCACATATAGAAAAATGATAGAATTATAAAATTACAATTTACAAGTCTCAATATAGTATTTGATTCAGATAAAAACCATTAATGACTTAAAAAATCAATTGATTAAAAGGTTAAGAAAATGAAATCAATATGTCAAAGAAATACTGACAATTCCATGTTAATTGTGGCTTATTCACAATAGCTGAGATACAGAAATAATCTAAGTACCCATTCAGGGATGAATGAATTAAAAATTTGAGATAGATAGATACATATAGATAAACATGATGTGGCTCTACATAATCTACATGACCCGTATTACATATGTGCTACATGTATGCTGAAATATTCAGCCTTTCAAAAGGAAGAAATCCTCCCAAAAGTGATGACATGGATGACCCTAGAGAAGACTATGCTAAAGGAAGCCAGACACCTACAAACAAATCTTGCATAATATTACTTATATGTGGAATCTTAAAAACTTGAATTCATAGAAACAGGGAATGTAATAGTAGTTACTAGAGGTTGGCTTGGGTGGGGAAATGGGAAGATGCTGTTCAAAGAGTACAAAATTTCAGATATAAGATGAATAAATTCTGGAAATCTATTATACATCATGATGACTATAGTTAATAATAATATATTATATACCTGAAATTTGCTAAGAGAGTGAATCTTTAGTATTCTTACCACACATACACATGTAACTATGTGAGGTGATGGATATATTTTTTAGCTTGATGGATGTAATCATCATATAATGTATATCAAATCATCACATTGTATACTTAAAATATATGTGTATGTATTTTTTTTTTTTCTTGAGACGGAGTTTCACTCTTGTTGCCCAGGCTGGAGTGCAATGGCGTGATCTCAGTTCACTGCAACCCCTGCTTCCCAGGTCCAAGTGATTCTCCTGCCTCAGCGTAGCTAGGATTAGAGGTGTCTGTCATCACACCCCCCGTCTAATTTTTTTGTATTTTTAGTAGAGGTGGGGTTTCATCATGTTGGCCAGGTTGGTCTCAAACTCCTGACCTCAGTTGTTCCACCCACCTTGGCCTCTATGTGTATGTATTAATTGTAAAGTTTCATTTAAAGTGGAGAGATGTGGCAGACCTCATTTTAACAACGGGTCCATTTAACATTGTTAATAACGGATAAACTGATACCATATGCCTCCTGATGTGATACGATGAAATGTACACAACATTAATTATGTAGTATTCTTGCAGATAATATTAACTTGAATCTAATTATAAAGAAAAAAGATAAATATAGAATATGAGACATACAAGATAACTACCTTTAACTTTTCAAGACTGCTTATGACACAAAAAACTTTAAAATAAGAAAGACTAAACAAAACCAAACTATATGGGGAATTGACTGTTCTCAATTAAAATAGACAAAGAATTTATAATGCTGTGCCTCAGTTTCACTATGTGTAAAATGGCATCCCACACGGAGTAGTTCATATCATTAATGAGCCAATATACATGATTGTCTTAGCATAGAGCCTGAAAACTTTAAACATTTTATCAGGGACAGCAACCATCATCATCATTATATTTATCATCTTTATCATTAATTGTGACAAACCAAATTTTAAAAATTCTAGAAGAAAACATAAAATCATACTGTATAATGTTATGTAAAAAACATTTCTGTAATACAACATACACACACACATTTCCATAAAATAAAATTTTGATGAATGTTACATAATTAAATAACTATGCAGGTAAATTATGTTTATCAAGACATAATACTAGTAAATAACAACAATTACTGCCAATATAAGCCATCAATTGAGAGAATATGTTTGCTATAAATACAAATATGAAGTAACAGTCATATTAACCCACACATTCACCCAAGCATATATTTATATATATATGCATATGTATTCATAGAAAAAAGAAAACGAGAAAAATTATTGTTACATATGTGGAAATGAAACATCTAATAAACACTTGACAAGATGTTCTATGTCAATTATAATCAGATAAATATAAGTTAAGATTAAAATATGCTACATGTGATTGCTCTTAGTGTTGCTTAATGTAAGTGGAAAGCATGACTACTCCCAGTATTGCTTAATGCCTGCACGTAAAGGTATGCCTAGTATCGTGTAACATGGGGACGGAGCAAGTAATTATGTTGTTGCCAATTCTCAAAAGCTACTGGTAGTAGTCAGACCCTTAAGCTGGGTGGTTTATTCATGAGTGTTTAATTTATTGTTATATACTTCATCTTGCACATATGTCACCTTTATTCTTTATTACTCCTACTTAAAAACCAATTTAACATTTCAAAGTCTGCATAATTTAATACACTTTGTATATCATATTTAAAAAATTTGTATCGAAGACTTTTTGCCTAGCACTGTTCTGAGTACTTTATATATACATTATATAATCTCATTTAATCTTAAAAATGATTTTCCATATTAGATACTATTATTATTCTTATATGAAGAAGGAGTCAATTGTGTCACAGAGAGGTTTAGTAAACTGTCTCAAGTCATATAGCTTGGATTTTGTGTTTTAAAAGAAAGAAAAATGGGGAGGGAGGATGAAGAAAAGTTGGCTATAGGGTACAGTTGAGTAGAAGAAATAAGTTCTAGTATTCAAGAATACAATAGGGAAATTATAGTTAAAAATAATTTATTGTATATTTCAAAATAGCTAGTTTTAACAGAATTATTAATCAAATTATTAATCTAATAGTTTGAAACCCCTGTCTTAATAATTAAGTTACTAATTAAACACCAAATCTAATTTTTAGTGGTGGCTTGTATCCCTCCCTCACCTCTACTCCATCCACAATAAACCACTAACGAGGAACTCTGGCACATTGCCAACTCAAAGATACAACAGGACCTTGTAACAAAGGGTAAAATTTTTAGGAAGAAAAGTACTAAAGCTCTTGCAATCAAGCAATTTCTATTCCTTCTATTACCTTTCAATTCCTTTAGCTTTTTCATGCTTTCTTCACTATTGATCAACATCTTTTCCACAAATGAATATATTTGCCACTCACTCTCCCTAGACACTGAAAGTGTATATGTGAGAAAGATACACATGATCTCTGCACCACATAGTTTATAGAAATTACAGATTATTATGAATATAAGGACAACTTTGATTACTGCTATGCTGCTATTATTTTTAAAAAGTAAAATAGCCCTACAGCAGGACTACCTAACAGTGTATGTGAGAAGGACATTTTAGTGAGAGCATCTGTGAGGCACTACCATCCATGATGAGAGCTGAGTGAACGATGAGTAACAGAAGGAAACACCAGCAAAGACACAGCATCTGTAGGGTCCAGACTTGAAAACACTGACTAAAATAAACATGGCAAAATAAGATGAAGCAAAGGATTGAGTAGAGACAAAAAAAAAAAAAAAAAAAAAAGACACAGCAGGGCCAGCTAGGAGATTCCTAAATTCTTTAAATGAGAGTATAAATGCCTGGACAGGGGTAATGTCAGTAGGGGTAAGGAGATCTCAAGAGACTACAGGTATTTAGGAGGCAGATTTGATAGGACTTGATTTTTATTAGATAGGAAGTATTAGAAAGAGAGAGTTGCTTGGGAAAAATGCCTCCAGAATGAAAATTAATATGTAGACCAAGAGATGGGAAGACAAAGGCCTGTATGGTTAAGGCTTGCTTACCATGACATGGGTTATCTATAACTAGATTTGAAATTGAGGACTTAGGGTAATGAAGGACATACATTTACCTGCTCTTTCATGTTCCACATTTCCCTGGCGATCCAGAACAGTATTAAATGTCTTTTCAAATAATTTAGAGATTCAGAGTCCCAAGTTATCTCGTTTCTTTTCTTAAAAATAAACACAATAAAACCAGAACAACCACCACCATCTCCCCGACCATACTCATATAATTTTAAAATCTGATAGCTCTTAGAAGACTGTGGATAACTCAGTAGTTAAAATTTTGTAACTTTGGGTTTGGAGTCACATCCCTGAAGTACATGCTGTAGCAGAAAAGTAAAATATTGTTACTGGATCCTCGGAGTGTGGCTTCACCAGCCAGAAACCTCTATGGCCAGCAGTGACTTCTGTCTGAGTATTGCTTGTGCCTGCTGGGATGGTCCCACCCACTTGGCCAAGCAGATTGTGCTCAGCTCGCTCTACTGGGCCAGATTCTAAACCTGCCAAGGGTAAGCCAGGCACAAAGTGGCAAAAGGTGTGAGGGTGAGCAAGCATGGGTTCCAGCCACTGCCCACAGCCAGGCATACTGGCTGCTGTGGTGGGACAGGTAGCTCTGTGCAAGGCTGTGGCTGGACCAAATGTACTGCACATTGCTTCTGCTGTGACACCTGCATCTGGACAAAGGGAACACAGTGGTGCCCAGAAGCTAGGAGACACCAGGAACCACAGACCCTCAAAGAAGTGTCATAGCTCTGGATTGGGAACCCCTAGGTCTGATCTGAGATCCTCAAAGGACTGCAGCTCTTCTCACCTTCTTGTCAACCGCTTTGTGGTAAGTGGGGGCCATGTTTCAGCCCTGTTTATATTACAGCTCTTTTAGTCCCACCATTTGACAGGTCCTAAGTTCTTGTCACATGTTCAGGAAGAATGAGGAACGTGGGTAAGCAAGGTGGAGAGGAGCTTCATTGAGTGACAGAACAGCCCCTAGGAGACCCAAAATGGGTAGCTCCTCTCTGCAGGCAGGTCTATCCAACATCTGTCCAGCTCTCTCCCTAGAGAGGAGACTCACAGTGGCTAACTCCTTTCTGCAGGCAGGTCATCCCAAGGTCTGTGCAGTCCTCAGCAGAGAGAAGACCTGGAGTAGGTAGCTCCTAACTATAGGTGGGTTGTAGGGGATGTCTGTTGGAGTCTGGGGTTTTCATGGGCTCAGAAGGGAGGAAGTGCCTCTTAATTGGTCCATGGACAGTCGTGGGTGGGCCTGGTAAAAGCACCATAAGCTCTCACTCAGGCTTCTGACTCCACTCAGAACTGGCAGTCCAGCTCCCAAGCTTCAGGTCATCCCTGGCATGAAGGTAGGCCTTCACTGAGATCTGCCCCTTTCTGCCCAGGAGTCTGTCTGCCTCCTATCCCCATCCATTATGTCATCCACGTTGCCCAGGCTCTTTGTGCCAAGGGGCACTGCAGGCTCACGCTGAGCCACCCTTGGTGCCCTTTGGCCTCCCTTGCAGGCTCCTTAGTGCCCAAAATCCAGAAGAAGCAGAGGCCACAGGGGGCTGGAATGTCAGTGCCCCCTCAAATGTGTGCACAACAGTCCAGGTGGTGGCAGTGCCCAGACTCAGCCTCAACTTTGCTCCAAAATCAAAGCAGACACCAGGAGCAGAGAGAGCAGACAGTGGAGGGAAGAGGGTGGGTTTCTGGGCCCCCAAGAATACAAGGATGCCCAGGTCACAGCTGCAGCTGGGCAACTGTAGCTGTGCCTGGAAAGGTGGAGGCTCCCATTACACCAACTCAGAGGTGGGCAGGGCTCCCACTTGTTCCTGGCTCCCGGTGGCTCTGTGGAGTGAGCATTCCTGGCCAGGCCTCCCCCGCTGCAGCCGGCATCTTCACAATGGCTGCTCCAGATGGCCCGCTGCTGTCATCAAAATGATTCAGGGCCTTATTGAACACCCAAATGATTTTGTTTTTTAAAAGAAAGGGAAGCAAGGAGGAAGGATGAAAGGAAGTTGTCTAAGGAGTATGAAAATACTGTTAAATGGAAGAAATACGTTCTAGTATTCAATAGTACAGTAGGGAAACTATAGTGAAGAATGATTTATCATATATTTAAAAAGAGCTAGAAAAGAAGAATGGTAGTGTTCTCAACATGAAGAAAAGATCAATGTTTGAAGTGACAGATATCCCAATTACCATGATTTGATCATTACACATTGTATACCGGCATCAAAATATTGCATGTGTCCCCAAATATATATAATTATTATACATCAATTAAAAAAGTAAAGAAAGTACTTATTTCTCTGAGTAATGTATCTTAAATGGTATCATTTTATGAGGCCTGGGATGATAAAGAAACAATAGTTGTGAGGGAGGAAGACTTCTTGTTGCCCCCATCCACATGAACAGTAGCAAGAGGCTGGCGGATGCAAAATGCATAAAGCTCTCTGGGTTCTTCAGTTTCCTGTTCTTATATGTAAACTTTTCTTCTGAGATGTACAGGTTTTCAGAGAAAGGCCAAGAAAGTATATGTGCACAAGGCACATCTTTTAGGAGTAAGTGAATGGTCTCAGATAATATTTTTCCCACGGTCCTGTGTTAAGAAAACATTATAAATATATTTTTTTACAAAAGAGAACAATTATTACGATCCCTAACATTGGACATGTGCTCATAAACAAGTGACCATGAATTATAGTTTTAAACTTTCACTTTAGTTCATAATATATGATAATACATAATATATATAACTATAACTATATTATAGTTATATCATATAAATATTATAACTACAATTATAGTTACATCATATAACTATTATAACTGTAATTATTATATTTATATTCTATGTGATATAGAAATATAACTATAATATATTCTTATAAAACAAACTTCTGTACATTCAACAGAGACTAAAAAGGCTATATAAGAATCCATGACTGATTAAAAAATGCCCTGGTAATATTTATCTTCAGAGTATTAGATTTTGATCTCAAATCACTGAGTAGGATAAAAATAAAGAATTTAGAATAAATTTTAACCCCACCTCCTTTAAAGAAGAAAAAAGGACAAATTTCTCAGTTTTTCAAAAAAGACTTTCTCTTACATCTTTATATTTCAATAACTACTATAGTATTTTGATCACTGTCTACAATCTGTATATATAATACCAGAATTATCCCAATGGAAAACAGTTTTGCTGCTTTTGGTGTTTGTTCTCTTTTTTTCTGTTTTTAATCTTGAAATCTCTAGGGTTGCATAGCCAAACCCACTGTTTCATTTTCTGGTGCTGTAGTGACAAATAAAAAACTACAATTTACTCTTAACAGCAAATTTTAAAAATGCATCAATGCTCCAAAGGGAAAACTATACTGAGAATTATAAGTTCTATTAGGCAGTGTCCCACTTGCTGGGCAATGTTAATTTGCATCTTTAAATGATATTATTCCTCACAAGACACTATGGAATGCTTTAGAGTCAGCAGTGACTCACCCACTAAAACTAGCACCAGAGAAGCATTAATGTTGCTTTTTAGAATTGTCTTTCCAGATTTTTAATTTTGACCTTCAAAAGTAGCATGCTTTTTTACTAGTTAACAAATAATTCTATCTTATAAATATATCTGGAAAAATGCACCACGTATGATTTTAAATAGAAATAAACATTACACTTTTTGTTGTTCTTGTTTGGTCTTTCTCTCTCTCTAAATGTGCCATTGAGCTAATGAATCCAAATTAGTGAGGCTAAATCTCTACAAGGGATATAAAACACAGAATTTGAGAATGACTGTCTTTTGATCCCGTGTCCATTGACAGCATGCTAATAGGCCAAATAAACTTACCACTTCAGGTGTATGAGCCTTAACAGTGAATTATTTACACAGCTGTCACTTTGCACCTCAAGATACAACCTTTGTTGGCTGGGCACGGTGGCTCACACCTGTAATCCCAGCACTTTGGGAGGCCGAGGCAGGTGGATCATTAGGTCAGGAGATTGAGACCATCCTGGCTAACATGGTAAAACCCTGTCTCTACTAAAAATACAAAAAATTAGCTGAGCATGTTGGCACATGCCTGTAGTCTCAGCTACTCGGGAGGCTGAGGCAGGAGGATTGCTTCAACCCAGGAGGCAGAGGTTGCAATGCCAAGATCATGCCACTGTGCTCCAACCTGGGCAACAGAGTGATACTCAGTCTCAGAAAAAAAAAAAAAAAAAGATATACCCTTTATTACAAAGAGCTTACCTGTTTAGTAAGTCCTTCCTTTCAGAGTGAGGGTTTGAAATGAGCAGAGAGTCAGGTTTTTACATGACAATAATTTCACAATCGACATCTAAGGAGATACTTCTATAGGGCAGGGAAAGAAACAGAAATTATGGTTGATGTTCAGTTCAGGAATCCTGGAGAGGCCTAATAAACTGACTGACTTGTCACCCCTCACCGAATTCTCCCCAGTACTGGACTCTGTTGGTGTGCACCAATGAGTCTCATCATGAGGATCATCGGCATTGCTTGTGGTTAAAATACAGACACTCTGGCTATTATCGAAAGGAAGGTAGCAAGTATTGACAAGATTGTAGAGCAAAAAGAACACTTGCACAGTATATGTAGGAATGAAAATTAGTACAGCCATTATGATATACAGTATGAAGATTTATTTAAAAATTAAAAGTAGAACTACCATATAATCAAGCAATTCCACATCTGAGGGAAAGGAGAATTAAATCAGTAGGTAAGAGAGAGAGCTGCCATATCCAAGACATGAAATCAACCTAAGTGTTCATCAGAAAATGAATGTATTAAAAATGGGGTATTGATACACAATGGAGTACTGTTCAGTCATACAAAATGGTAAAATCTTTTTATTTGTATTGACATGGATGAATCTAGAGAGCATTATGTTCTGCCAGACACAGAAAGACAAACACTACTTGATCTCCTTCATATGTGTAATCTAAAAAATTGATGTCCCAGAAGTAGAAAGCACAATGCGGGTCACTAGGGGCTGGGATGTTTGGGGTAGGAGTAAATGTTGGTCAAAGTATACAAAATTTTAGTTAGAAAGGAGGAGTAAGCTTAAGAGGTCTATTGTACAACAAGGTTACTACAGTTAATAATATATTCTTGAAAAATGACAAGAGTGTATGTAAGTGTTCTCTGCACAAAAATGATAACCATGTAGGTAATATGTATGTTAATTAGCCAGATTTAGTCTGGCTAAGATTAATATGTTAATTAGTGACATTTAGTCCATAATGTACATATATTTTAAAACATCACATTATATACAGTAAGTACATTCTATTTTATTTATCAATGCAAAAAATAAAATAAGAATACAGATTCTTAGACTCCTCTAAATAATCAAATTCAGGAGATATAGAGTAGAATGTAGAAAATTCGATTATTAACAACAATCTCCGGTAATTATATTAATTCAGCAACTTTGATTCATACTGAGTTTTACAACACTTAGAATCTCCCAAGGCTAAATCAGGAAGAAACAGAAATCCTGAACAGACCAATAATTAGTAATTATATGAATCAGTAACAAAATTCTCCCCCTACCAAAAATAAATAAATAAATAAAAAATCCCAGGGACAGACAAATCCACAGCCTAATTTTATCAGACATACAAATAAGAACTGGTGCCAATTTTACTGAAACTGTTTCAAAAAATTGAGGACAGAATCCTTCCTAACTCATTCTACAATGCCAGTATTACCCTTATACCAAAGCTGGGAAAAGACACAACAACAAAAATGAAAACTACACATCAATATTTTCAATGGACGAGAGGCAGTAATCCTCAATAAAATACTAGCAAACTGAATCCAATAGCACATTAAAGAGAATATATCATGATCAAGTGGGGTTTATTCCAGGGATGCAATGATGTTTCAACACACACAAATCAATAAATGTGATTCACCACATGAACAGACTTAAAAACAAAATCCATATGGTCATCTCAACAGATGCAGAAATAAACATTTGATAAAATTCAGCACCTCTTAATGATTAAAACCCTCAACAAACCAGGCATCAAGGGAATATACCTCAGAATAGCAGAAGCCATATACAATAAGCACAATGTGAACATCATACTGAAGATAAAAGAGTTGAAAGCATTCTCCTTAAGAACTAGAACAAGACTAGAATGCCCTCTTTCAACACTCCTATTCAACAGTGTACTGGAAGTCCTAGTCAGAGCAATCAGGAAAGAGAAAAAAACAAAAGGCATACAAATTTGAAAAGAGGAAGTCAAATTATCTGTGCAGATGATATGATCTTACATAAAACCCTAGAAAAGACTCCTCCAAAAGACTCCTAATGTTGATACATCAATTCAGTAAGGTATCAGGATAAAAAATCAACATACAAAAATCAATAGCCTTTGTATACACTATTAACAATGAGCAGAGAACCACATCAAAAACTCAATCTCATTTATCATAGTTCCAGAAATAATAATAAAATACCTAGGAATACATTTAACCAAAGAGAAGAAAGATCTCTAAAAAAACCTACAAAATACTGATTAATAAAAAAAAAAATAGATGAAACAAACAAATGGAAAAAATCCCATACTCATGGACTTAAAGAATCAATATCATTAAAATAACCATACTGTCCAAAGCAATCTACAGATTCCAAAGCAATCAACAGATTTAATGTAATTCCTATCAAAATGCCAATATCATTTTTCACACAATTAGAAAAAATGATCCTAAAATTCAAATGGAAAGAAAAAATGTGCCAGAATAGCCAAACCAATCATAAGCAAAAAGTATAAAACTGGAAGCATCACATTACCTGACTTCAAATTATACCACCAGGCTACAATAACCCAAACAATACGGTACTGGTACAAAAATAAACATGTAGCTCAATGGAACAGAATAGAGAACCCAGAAATAAAGCCACATACCTAGGGCCAACTAATCTTGCACATAGTCAACAAAAACATACACCAGGGAAATAAAATCTTATCCAATAAATGGTTCTGGGAAAACTGAATCTGGGAAAACTGAATAGCAATATGCAGGAGAATACAACTGAACCCATATCTCTCATTATACAGAACAATCAATACAAGGTGCATTAAAAAACTTAAATGTAAGACTTCATAAAAATTCTAGAAGAAAATCTAGGAAATACTCTTCTGGACATTGACAAAGAATTTATGACTAAGACCTCAAAAGCAAATGTAACAATATCTAAAGACAAATGGGACAATGAAAAACCTGCTTCACAGCAAAAGATATAATCAACAAAGCGAACAGGCTTTCAGCATGGGAGCAAATACTTGTAAACTACATTCCTGACAAATGACTAAAGTCCATAATTTACAAGGAACTCAAACAATTCGCCAAGAAAAAAAAAAAAGAAAGAAACACATAACCGCATTTAAAATTGGGCAAATGGGATTTTTCAAAAGAATACATACAAATGGTCAACAAGCATATGAAAAAAAAAATGCTTCACTTCACTAATCATCAGAGAAATGCAAAACAAAAACCACAAGGAGATACAATTGTACACCTGTCAGAATGGCCATTAGTAAAATGTACAAAATAACAAATTTTGGGGGTGGGTGTGGAAAAAAGGGAACAGTATAGGCTATTTGTGAGAATGTAAATTAGTAGAACCATTTTGGAAAAGAGTATGGAGATTTCTCAAATAGTAAAAATAGAACTATCATCTGATCCAGCAATCTCATTACTGAGTATCTGCCTAGAAGAAAAGAAATTGAAGCAGGATATTTCCCTGACCCCTTTGCAGGACGCATGACAAGAGAACACCATTCACTCAGACTGCTGCTCTCAACTCCTCCTGGGTGGGAGTGTGCAAGCAAATAAGGCAGGAACTAGAGTACATGAGCACTGGAACCAGGTTGGGTGCTGGCAGAGGTGACCACAACAACTCGGACCCAGTGCATTCCACCCCTCGCAGGAGGGAGTAGGCGGGTAGTGGGTGCAGGAGCCAGGAGGAGCACTTTTGGGTGCTGGCAGAACAAACTCTATGTGGGTCCTGTGGCCGTGTCTGGGGGTGTGCCTGTTCTTCCCAAAGTCCCAGTGCACGTGTTACAGTGCTCTTTTAGCTGTGCCATCAGCAGACAGCATACGTGTTAAGAGCTCAATGGGCCCTTTTGTATCTGCATTCACTCCACTGGGCCCTTTTGTACCTGCATTCACTTGTCCAGCATCCAGGAAAAATGAGGTCACACAAATGAATGGAAGGATGGTAAATGCAGGGGATTTTATTGCCAGTGAAAGTGGCTGTCAGCAGAAAGGGGAGCTGAAAATGGATGGGGCGGAGTCAGGGGTAGGCTTAGGTAATCTTCTTCTGAATTCCTTCCATCTCCAGCTGAATTATCCAAAGTTACACTGTCAAGCTGTCCCTCTGAAGTCAAGCAGCGTGTATTCACTGTCCAGCCATGGTCGTCTCAATGTCCAGCTGCTTCTTTCTCTCTGCTGTCTGAGTCTGAGGTCTTTATAGGCACAGGATAGGGTGGGGCCATGGGTGGTTTAGGAAAAATGAAACACTCAAGTGAGAAAACAGGGATATAAATTCTCACTTTGGGCCATGATCTCAAACTTTTCCGCTTGAAGGTGGGGCTTTGCCAGGGACTCGCCCTTTTCTGCCTAGAATTTCTCTGCCTCCTGTTCCTACCAAAATCTTTATATCAAAAAGATACCTGCATTCATATATGTATTGCAGCACTATTCACAATACTAAGGATATGGAATCAATCTAAGTGTTCATCAACAGATGATTGGATAAAGAAAATACGGTATATATACCATGGAATACAACTCAGCCATAAAAAAAGAATAAAATCATGTCTTTTGCAGCAACATGAATGGAACTGAAAGCAGTTATGAATTACTCAGAAACAGAAAGCCAAATTCTGCGTGTTCTCACTTATACGTGGAAGCTGAATTATGTGTATACATGTACATAGAGAGTTGAATAATAGACATTAGAGACTCAGAAAGGTGGGAGAGTGATAGTGGGGAGAGAGATGAGTGCTTAATGGGTACAGTGTACACTGTGTGGGTGATGGTTACTCTAAAAGCCTAGACTTCACCAACTGCACAATATATCCATGTAACAAATCTGCATTTTGTACCTCCTAAATCTAAAAAAGTAAACAATATATTTAAAAATCCAAATAAGACAAATAAACACAAAATTTTCCTAGATGCTTCTTCTCCAAGTGATGACACAGGCCTTCAATCTTCTTGTGCTTCCTCCTATTCAAGGCTTTTGTTTTCAGTTGCATAATCAAGGCAGAGAGAAGAAGCTGTGGCTCTTCAAAGGTGTTTTAGGACTGTACATTTCTTCAGATGATGTGGTTGTTTCTCCTTAACAAAGCAGGAGTATGCATTCTTACTATCACTTTCTGTTCGGGAGAGAAACAGGGAATGTGGAGGATGCAGCCAGTCTGTCTCACTACCCTATTGCACACAGAATCTTATAGCTTCTCTATTCTAGGCTCACCTGACAGATGATTTGTATTACATTTCAAATTTCTAATTATGTCCCTTACTGTGTTTTAATTTGGGGTTGTTACTTTAAATAAAATAGTTAGAGATTCCAACCATATTAAAGTCCAGAAAGAAAGGTAATTTAAATGCCATGTATTTGCTGCTTCTCCCTTTTTCAATAGGAAAGGTTTTAAACATAGACATTTAAAAAATGTGTTACTGTGTTAAAATTCTAACCTATTGTAATCATTTAAGCAAATAACATTGAGCTTTAATTTTCTGGGGGCAAAGAAAGATTACTTTTTCCTTTCACTGAGAGGCAGAAAGGAAAATGTCCCCACTACACACCAGGATCACTGTGGATATTCTAAGTATAGTCAGAGGGAAAGCTGCCTGAACACAACAGCAACAGCATTTGCTTTTCTCTTTAGACCTGTATAAATGCAACATGGCTTCATTTTTTCTCCTATAGCTTATTTCAAAAGACATTTCTCCAAATCATAATATTCAAGGCAATTATTTGATTTATGATTTCTTTATTCAGATGGGTTACACTATAGACCCTATGGGAATATGAAGTAAGCTACTTGGGAAGAGCCCCTTCACCTTTGTATCCATTATTAATAGAATTTAGATCCTGTGGTCAGATTCTCCCAAATTCTTTTGAAGTGTCCAAGTTCAATTGCATGAGCTTGTTTTGGCAACCCTCTCCCCAAAGTTGCTTATAGGCTAACTTTTCACCTTGTTTTCAAGACAGAGGAATAGAAAGTAGCATCTCTTTTGAGGAGGTAGACACTAAATATATATTTATTTTTTACTGTGACCTGTTCAGAACCACATTTTACAAAATGCTTTATTTCTTTTATTGTTTCTGGAAATGAAAGTTCTATTAATATTATTTTAGCTTGCATGTAGAATAGCTTTTAAATTAGGGCTTATTTTGAAACATCCTGAGATTAATACAAATATATGCCAATACCTTTCAAAGGGAGGTAATATTCAGAGACAATCGTTCTGATCGGAGGGCTTAAAGAAATTTGGGAAATATTCATTCACATTCACATATTTTTTTATCAATGAATGTCTTTGACTTAAATCTAACAAAAAACTACAGCATTTTTTTGGCTATATTTTTACTATATAGTGTTCATAAGCATAGTTATAAACAAAATATGAAATATATTTTCAGATATTGTACAATGTAGAGATTCAATTTCATTTTTTTCTCCCTCTGTAAACAAATGTCCCATTAGCTATTAAATAAAGAAGTTTTAGTACAGATCAATTATTTCCAGTTAGATCCACCTTTCCATTCCTTCAAATAATTAGACTGTCCTTCCCACATTCAGTGTTTGAACAAAATAAATTATTTTTCTTTGGCTTACAAAAATGAAAACTAGTCTACATCAAGACTTTTTCTCCTGTACTTATCTCCTCTTAAAAATTATGTGCTGAGTTTTACAAATACCTTTAACAGAAGCAAAGTTACAAATTTTTCATGTTGCTTACATGTTCCCTGACTTGAACAATTTCAACAACCATTTCTTCAGTCAGCTTTAACTTTAATCAGTTTTGACATTCTGACTGCCCTATTCTTGGAAAGGTTGATTACTTCATACTCTCTGACCTAGAAGTGCTATCTAGCTATGTTTTTATACATCTTGTATCTCAGAATTTCCATTTTTTTCCTGGTGCTATCTTTGTTGTTTTGAGTATTTTACAGGGACAAAAAAAACCTAGCCTAAACTCTATAAAGACACAGAGATTTTTTTTTTTTTCATTTTTGCAAGTTTAGCAGAGTCTCACTTATCTTATATAATTGTTACTTAAATTTATCTAAATTCTGTAATAATTACAAAAATATTTTATTTACTTTCCCTGCTTTTCAAATTTGTAAAAATGACATACAATTGTATGTATTTTTGTGATTTGCATTTTTTACTAATGTTTTTGTGAGTTTTCCATGTAAAGTTGTAAAGTTTTTTCCATTAATTTGCACTACATATAATATTAATCATAGTAATTTATCACATTTTACATTTTCTGTTTTGCAATTAGTGGACATTTGAATTATACTAGAAGTTTTGCTGGCATTAGTGTTTGTATATAACCTTGTAACCGTTTTTCTTGTAAATATCTCCTAATGCATATGTAATATTATTTTATATGATATATTGATAAGAGGAAAACAGGTAGTTTTTAGGGTGCACACAGGTACAGTATTTTAGACTTTTTTTCTAAATCACTGCGACTACCACTTTTTAAATTTCCATCACTTTTAATGAGAGTCCTTTTTCTGCACATTTATGACAATGTTTTGTGTTGAGAAAACTTTGAATTGTTGCTAATTTGGTATATCTTATATGACATATTACAGTCATTCTAACATATATTTCTTTGTTATTAATGAAGCTGAGAATTATTTCAAATTTTATGGACCACTTGGACTTCCTGGTTCCAGTGGGAACTTGGAGAACTTTTCTGTTTAGCTAAAGGATGGTAAACGCATCAGTCAGCGCTCTGTGTCTAACTAAAGGATTGTAAATGTACCAGTCAGCACTCTGTAAAATGGACCAATCAGCACTCTGTAAAATGGACCAATCAACAGGATGTGGGCAGGGCCAAATAAGGGAATAAAAGCTGGTAACTCCCCCTGCTAGCGGGGCAAGCTGCTGGGTTCTTCTTCAGTGCTGTGGGGGCTTTGTTCTTTCACTGGTCACAGCGTCTGTTGGCTGCTGCGAAGTCTTTGGGTCGGCACTACTTTTATGAGCTGTTAATGCTCACTGAAAGTGTCTGCAGCTTCATTCCTGAAGTCAGCGAGACCATGAACCCCATGGGAGGAAGAAACTCCAGATACACCTAAACATCTGAAGCAGCAAACTCTGGACACACCATCTTTAAGAGGTGCAACACTCACCACGAAGGTCCGCGGTTTCCTTCTTGAAGTCAGTGAGACCAAGAACCCACTGGAAGCAATAAATTCCATACACAAAATGATTCTTTTTTTAATTCCTGTCATTTTCACATTCCCCAATTTTTTTTTTCTTTTTCATTGACTTATTAAAATTCTTTATAGATTATAAATGCAAATCTTTTGTCAATGTACATGTTTCAAATAATATGCTCAATTTGTGGCATATATTTTACTGTCATTAAGATACCTTTTAATTTGCAGAATTTATCATTTGTATGTGATAAAACAGATCAATCTTTTCCTATATTCTCATCAGTTTTTGTGTCCTGTGAAAAAATTTGGTTATTCCAATGCCATGGGAATATTCTTTTATATTTTCTACGAAAGTTTTTAATCTTTTCTTTAATTCATCTGTAATATATTTTCAGATTTTGTTCAATACAAAGATTCAACTTCATTTTTTTCTCCTTTTCTGTAAACAAATGTGCCATTAGTTTGTACTGAGTAGTTTATAGGTATCTGTCTTTTCCTAGTCTATTTATTCCATTGTTTGTCTTTCTGCTAAATATTACATTCATTTTCTCGATTTTCTCTGTCAGAAGTGTCTTGTTTTGGCTAATTCCGGCTTTTAGATCTTCCATATGAATTTTTTTTTTTTTTTTTTTTTTTTTTGAGACGGAGTCTCGCTCTGTTGCCCAGGCTGGAGTGCAGTGGCCGGAATTCGGCTCACTGCAAGCTCTGCCTCCCAGGTTCACGCCATTCTCCTGCCTCAGCCTCCCAAGTAACTGGGACTACAGGCACCCGCCACCACACCTGGCTAATTTTTTTTTTATTTTTAGTAGAGACGGGGTTTCACCGTGTTAGTCAGGATGGTCTCGATCTCCTGACCTCATGATCCGCCCGTCTTGGCCTCCCAAAGTGCTGGGATTGCAGGCGTGAGCCACCGCGCCCGGCCTTCCATGTGAATTTTAGAGCCATCCGGTTGATTTCCACATTAATCCTACACATGACAAGAAGCCTAGCGTTTAAAAAAATCTATTGAACACATCCAGAGTACAGTCACATGGCAATACCTAACCAGAAGACTAACTGCTGTGTCTGGAAAGAAGAGGTGATTATTTACGTGAATAGCTTGCCGATTTATCTCACAGTCTTCTTTTCTTGTGATGAAATATTTGTTTTAATATTCTTCCTATGCATATACATATAACAATACACTCATTGTTTTCTGAAAGGAGACTAGGTCATCAACTAATTATTGCCTTTAGCTCAAACACAGACTTTCCATCTAATGTGTAATCCTCTCTATTGTATCTGCACCTGGGTGCTCTTATATTACCCATATGTGAACTAAAAAGACATGGTTTCTGCGGTGTCTTGACCAATTCACGTAGAGGAAAATTCAAGGATAATTATAACAAAGACTTTTATTCATAGAAAGGGTGCATTTAAGACACAGAGCAATAATTATCAGAAATGAGCATGAAATCAGGTTGAACTGGCCTTGTAAGATTCCTTCACTGTGCCACTTCAAGTTACCAATTTCTCTATTCAGCAGCTACACCAAACAAACCTCTCAATCAAAAAGATTCAAATACCGAAGAAGGTTAGTTCTTGATTATATACAGTCCCAAACCTATGTTTCTATTTGGTGGGTGGCTCTACTCCAAAAAGACTACCTCTGTCTTATCATAACTTCCAACTTTGCTGTGTTTGCCTCAAGCTTACAAGAATATCAACAGCATGGATAACAGTGAATGGAAGAATTTTATGGGCCCAGCCCTGGAAGGGGACCACAGAAATTATCTCCCAATTTCTAGTGGACTAGAATGTGATCACATGGCCAAATGCAACTGCATGACGACCAAAGAAATTTAGCCAAGCCAGTGCCTAGAAAGATAGGGATATTAGTTTTATGAACATCTGCTGATATTTGCCCATATTTGTTCATGTTATATAATTTTCCTTGGAGAGGGAAGCTGGGTTTAATGCCAGAGAGAAGTATAACATAAAGACAGGATTATACAATTTTAAAAATTATTAATAACTATTCTTTATAATTTATTCAGTTGGTGGTTCCAGTGGATCAATAGCTGTGATATAATACCTAAGTTCACAACTTATTTATCATGACATCATAAATAAATAATTATACATATAATTATTTTTATTTTATTTTATTATTGTTTTTGAGACAGTCTCCCTCTCTTGCCCAAGCTGGAGTGTAGTAGCGTGATCTTGGGATCACTGCAATTTCTGCCTCCCTGGTTCAAGTGATTCTCATGCCTCAGCTTCCCAAGCAGCTGGGATTATAGGCGCATGCCACCATGCCTAGCTAATTTTTTTGTATTCGTAGTAGAGATGGGATTTCACTATGTTGGCCAGGCTGGTTTCGAACTCCTGGCCTCAAGTAATCTGCTTGCCTCAGTCTCTCAAAGTGCTGGCATTACAGACGTGAGCCACTACGTCCAGACTAAATAAATATATTTTTTATTTACACCTAAATATGAGGAGGCTGAAGTCAAAGAGAAAATAGCTTGCACAAAGTCACACACACAAAAAAAACTGATGTAGTATACTTTGAACTCTGTTTATCTGTTTCTATAACCCTGCTGTTAAGTATTGCATAATATAGCCAACAGTCAAGAATAGATGAAGCCATATGCTTAGTAGCAAGAGATAAGTTAAATGACAGAGTAATGTGTCATATGTTACAGCTTGAGAGGGCAGGTATATGCTAAAATGTGTTGATTTATGAAGAAACAATATTAAAGATTCAGTAAATGTAAACTAAAGTAGTATAATGTATATGTTGTATATTCAATAAACTTGCATTGAGGTATCATGTGTTATTTCTTTATTCTGATACAAATATATAACAAATTTTACCATCTAAATCATATTACAATGTACAGTTAACTGTTAAGTAAATTCACACTTGGAAACAAATCTTTAGAAGATTTTCATCTTGCAAATCTAAAATGCTATACCCTTTAAAAAATTTCCCTCTTCCTCCTACTGCAGCCCCTAGTAACCACATTCTACCCATAATGTAATTTTAAGACACTGGTTCTAAATTTAGGATACATGAAAAGATCAATTGGGAACAATCTGCCATTGTGCATGGAAACCAACTCTTTGTCAGTATATTCTCCAGGTATAATCAAAGCTATCCAGAACATCTTTACATATGAGAAAATACCAGCATATACTTGGGGTGACAAAAATACAGTATAAAGATGGATAATGCAACTATTTGAAAGATGAGTGTTCTCTTGTCTGAAGGAACTGCAATGATTGACTTACAAGAATTACGCTTGCATAGGCTGACAGTACATTTATGACAGGTTGCTGGCAACCTACTGAAGCAGTGAGTGTCTACGTAGAACTTCTTCCAACAGGCGACATCACTTAATGGTTAATCGTGTGGATATGGGTTAATGAAACATGAGTTCAAATCCAGTTTCTGCCTATTTGTCTTTAAGCAAGTTACTTTACCTCCCTAAGGCTCAGTTTCCTTTTTTATAAACTGAGGTCAATAGCAGTACCCGTTTCACAGGGTAATTAAGATAATTCACATAATTACTTTCAACAAAGTTGTTGTTCATTGCTTCCAGTAGCTGGTTAGCTAGAGATCCTAGCTCTCAGAGGTAGCAGTGAAGGAGAGGATACAAATGTGGGGCAGAGAAGTGAGTAGACTAAGAAAGGAAGAAAAATATCAGGTAACATGGAGGTTTTGCTTAGGCTTTGTGCCTGGAAAAATAATATTTTTTCCTTAATACTCTCACATAATTATTCTCATCATGGGAAATAGAAATATTCTTATTTCCCCATCAAATCCTTCCAAACAATATCTACTTTATTCTCTATGCAATCCTATCTTGAAAGAGTGTATGATGAACTATAGCAGACTAAGTTAGAAAGAGCAAGACTCCGAATAGGAACAGCTCCAGTCTCCAAATCCCAGTGCAAGCCACACAGAAGACCGGTGATTTCTGCATTTTCAACTGAGGTACTGGGTTCATCTCACTGGGGAGTGCCGGACGATCAGTGCTGGTCAGCTA
Organism: Macaca nemestrina; assembly: GCF_043159975.1. Classification (NCBI taxonomy): domain Eukaryota; kingdom Metazoa; phylum Chordata; class Mammalia; order Primates; family Cercopithecidae; genus Macaca; species Macaca nemestrina. Next base: position 52,646,807 of record NC_092140.1, read on the forward strand.
CTGCAGCCCGACTAGCGAGAGCTGAAGCAGGGCAAGGCATTGCCTCACACGGGAAGTGCAAGGGGGAAGGGAATCCCTTTTCCTAGCCAGGGGAATTGAGACACACAACACATGGAAAATCGGGTAACTCCCACCCCAATACTGCGCTTTAAGCAAACAGGCACACCAGGAGATCATATCCCACACCTGGCCCGGAGGGTCCCAAGCCCACGGAGCCTCCCTCATTGCTAGCACAGCAGTCTATGATCTACCGGCAAGGCAGCAGTGAGGATGGGGGAGGGGCGCCCCCCATTACTGAGGCTTAAGTAGGTAAACAAAGCTACTGGGAAGCTCCACTGGGTGGAGCTCACAGCAGCTCAAGGAAACCTGCCTGTCTCTGTAGACTCCACCTCTGGGGACAGGGCACAGTAAACAATAAGAAACGCAGCAGAAACCTCTGCAGACGCAAACGACTCTGTCTGACAGCTTTGAAGAGAGCAGTGGATCTCCCAACACGGAGGTTGAGATCTGAGAAGGGACAGACTCCCTGCTCAAGTGGGTCCCTGACCCCTGAGTAGCCTAACTGGGAGACATCCCCCACTAGGGGCAGTCTGACACCCCACACCTCACAGGGTGGAGTACACCCCTGAGAGGAAGCTTCCAAAGCAAGAATCAGACAGGTACACTCGCTGTTCAGAAATATTCTATCTTCTGCAGCCTCTGCTGCTGATACCCAGGCAAACAGGGTCTGGAGTGGACCTCAAGCAATCTCCAACAGACCTACAGCTGAGGGTCCTGACTGTTAGAAGGAAAACTATCAAACAGAAAGGACACCTACACCAAAACCCCATCAGTACATCACCATCATCAAAGACCAGAGGCAGATAAAACGGCAAAGATGGGGAAAAAGCAGGGCAGAAAAGCTGGAAATTCAAAAAATAAGAGCGCATCTCGCCCGGCAAAGGAGCGCAGCTCATCGCCAGCAACGGATCAAAGCTGGACGGAGAATGACTTTGACGAGATGAGAGAAGAATGCTTCAGTCCATCAAATTTCTCAGAGCTGAAGGAGGAATTACGTACCCAGCGCAAAGAAACTAAAAATCTTGAAAAAAAAGTGGAAGAATTGATGGCTAGAGTAATTAATGCAGAGAAGGTCATAAACGAAATGAAAGAGATGAAAACCATGACACGAGAAATACGTGACAATTGCACAAGCTTCAGTAACCGACTCGATCAACTGGAAGAAAGAGTATCAGCGATTGAGGATCAAATGAATGAAATGAAGCGAGAAGAGAAACCAAAAGAAAAAAGAAGAAAAGGAAATGAACAAAGCCTGCAAGAAGTATGGGATTATGTAAAAAAACCAAATCTACGTCTGATCGGGGTGCCTGAAAGTGAGGGGGAAAATGGAACCAAGTTGGAAAACACTCTTCAGGATATCGTCCAGGAGAACTTCCCCAACCTAGTAGGGCAGGCCAACATTCAAATCCAGGAAATACAGAGAATGCCACGAAGATACTCCTCGAGAAGAGCAACTCCAAGACACATAATTGCCAGATTCACCAAAGTTGAAATGAAGGAAAAAATCTTAAGGGCAGCCAGAGAGAAAGGTCGGGTTACCCACAAAGGGAAGCCCATCAGACTAACAGCAGATCTCTCAGCAGAAACTCTCCAAGCCAGAAGAGAGTGAGGGCCAATATTCAACATTCTTAAAGAAAAGAATTTTAAACCCAGAATTTCATATCCAGACAAACTAAGTTTCATAAGTGAAGGAGAAATAAAATCCTTTACAGATAAGCAAATGCTTAGAGATTTTGTCACCACTAGGCCTGCCTTACAAGAGATCCTGAAGGAAGCACTAAACATGGAAAGGAACAACCGGTACCAGCCATTGCAAAAACATGCCAAAATGTAAAGACCATCGAGGCTAGGAAGAAACTGCATCAACTAACGAGCAAAATAACCAGTTAATATCATAATGGCAGGATCAAGTTCACACATAACAATCTTAACCTTCAATGTAAATGGACTAAATGCTCCAATTAAAAGACACAGACTGGCAAACTGGATAAAGAGTCAAGACCCATCAGTCTGCTGTATTCAGGAGACCCATCTCACACGCAGAGACATACATAGGCTCAAAATAAAGGGATGGAGGAAGATTTACCAAGCAAATGGAGAACAAAAAAAAGCAGGGGTTGCAATACTAGTCTCTGATAAAACAGACTTTAAACCATCAAAGATCAAAAGAGACAAAGAAGGCCATTACATAATGGTAAAGGGATCAATTCAACAGGAAGAGCTAACTATCCTAAATATATATGCACCCAATACAGGAGCACCCAGATTCATCAAGCAAGTCCTTAGAGACTTACAAAGAGACTTAGACTCCCATACAATAATAATGGGAGACTTCAACACTCCACTGTCAACATTAGACAGATCAACGAGACAGAAAGTTAACAAGGATATCTAGGAATTGAACTCATCTCTGCAGCAAGCAGACCTAATAGACATCTATAGAACTCTCCACCCCAAATCAACAGAATATACATTCTTCTCAGCACCACATCGTACTTACTCCAAAATTGACCATGTAATTGGAAGTAAAGCACTCCTCAGCAAATGCACAAGAACAGAAATTATAACAAACTGTCTCTCAGACCACAGTGCAATCAAACTAGAACTCAGGACTAAGAAACTCCATCAAAACCGCTCAACTACATGGAAACTGAACAACCTGCTCCTGAATGACTACTGGGTACATCACGAAATGAAGGCAGAAATAAAGATGTTCTTTGAAACCAATGAGAACAAAGATACAACATACCAGAATCTCTGGGACACATTTAAAGCAGTGTGTAGAGGGAAATTTATAGCACTAAATGCCCACAAGAGAAAGCAGGAAAGATCTAAAATTGACACTGTAACATCGCAATTAAAAGAACTAGAGAAGCAAGAGCAAACACATTCGAAAGCTAGCAGAAGGCAAGAAATAACTAAGATCAGAGCAGAACTGAAGGAGATAGAGACACAAAAAACCCTCCAAAAAATCAATGAATCCAGGAGTTGGTTTTTTGAAAAGACCAACAAAATTGACAGACCACTAGCCAGACTAATAAAGAAGAAAAGAGAGAAGAACCAAATTGACGCAATTAAAAATGATAAAGGGGATATCACCACTGACCCCACAGAAATACAAACTACCATCAGAGAATACTATAAACACCTCTACGCAAATAAACTGGAAAATCTAGAAGAAATGGATAATTTCCTGGACACTTACACTCTTCCAAGACTAAACCAGGAAGAAGTTGAATCCCTGAATAGACCAATAGCAGGCTCTGAAATTGAGGCAACAATTAATAGCCTACCAACCAAAAAAAGTCCAGGACCACATGGATTCACAGCTGAATTCTACCAGAGGTACAAGGAGGAGTTGGTACCATTCCTTCTGAAACTATTCCAATCAATAGAAAAGAAGAAGTCAAATTGTCCCTGTTTGCAGATGACATGATTGTATATTTAGAAAACCCCCCATTGTCTCAGCCCAAAATCTCCTTAAGCTGATAAGCAACTTCAGCAAAGTCTCAGGATAAAAAATTAATGTGCAAAAATCACAAGCATTCTTATACACCAGTAACAGACAAACAGAGAGCCAAATCAGGAATGAACTTCCATTCACAATTGCTTCAAAGAGAATAAAATACCTAGGAATCCAACTTACAAGGGATGTAAAGGACCTCTTCAAGGAGAACTACAAACCACTGCTCAGTGAAATAAAAGAGGACACAAACAAATGGAAGAACATACCATGCTCATGGATAGGAAGAATCAATATCGTGAAAATGTCATACTGCCCAAGGTAATTTATAGATTCAATGCCATCCCCATCAAGCTACCAATGAGTTTCTTCACAGAATTGGAAAAAACTGCTTTAAAGTTCATACGGAACCAAAAAAGAGCCCGCATCTCCAAGACAATCCTAAGTCAAAAGAACAAAGCTGGAGGCATCACGCTACCTGACTTCAAACTATACTACAAGGCTACAGTAACCAAAACAGCATGGTACTGGTACCACAACAGAGATATAGACCAATGGAACAGAACAGAGTCCTCAGAAATAATACCACACATCTACAGCCATTTGATCTTTGACAAATCTGAGAGAAACAAGAAATGGGGAAAGGATTCCCTATTTAATAAACGGTGCTGGGAAAATTGGCTAGCCATAAGTAGAAAGCTGAAACTGGATCCTTCCCTTACTCCTTATACGAAAATTAATTCAAGATGGATTAGAGACTTAAATGTTAGATCTAATACCATAAAAATCCTAGAGGAAAACCTAGGTAGTACCATTCAGGACATAGGCATGGGCAAAGACTTCATGTCTAAAACACCAAAAGCAACGGCAGCAAAAGCCAAAATTGACAAATGGGATCTCATTAAACTAAAGAGCTTCTGCACAGCAAAAGAAACTACCATCAGAGTGAACAGGCAACCTACAGAATGGGAGAAAATTTTTGCAATCTACTCATCTGACAAAGGGCTAATATTCAGAACCTACAAAGAACTCAAACAAATTTACAAGAAAAAAACAAACAACCCCATCAAAAAGTGGGCAAAGGATATGAACAGACATTTCTCAAAAGAAGACATTCATACAACCAACAGACACATGAAAAAATGTTCATCATCACTGGCCATCAGAGAAATGCAAATCAAAACCACAATGAGATACCATCTCACACCAGTTAGAATGGCGATCATTAAAAAGTCAGGAAACAACAGGTGCTGGAGAGGATGTGGAGAAATAGGAACACTTTTACACTGTTGGTGGGATTGTAAACTAGTTCAACCATTATGGAAAACAGTATGGCGATTCCTCAAGGATCCAGAACTAGATGTACCATATGACCCAGCCATCCCATTACTGGGTATATACCCAAAGGATTATAAATTATGCTGCTATAAAGACACATGCACACATATGTTTATTGCAGCACTATTCACAATAGCAAAGACTTGGAATCAACCCAAATGTCCATCAGTGACAGATTGGATTAAGAAAATGTGGCACATATACACCATGGAATACTATGCAGCCATAAAAAAGGATGAGTTTGAGTCCTTTGTAGGGACTTGGATGCAGCTGGAATCCATCATTCTTAGCAAACTACCACAAGAACAGAAAACCAAACACCGCATGTTCTCACTCATAGGTGGGAACTGAACAATGAGATCACTCGGACTCAGGAAGGGGAACATCACACACCGGGGCCTATCATGGGGAGCGGGGAGGGGGAAGGGATTGCATTGGGAGTTATACCGGATGTAAATGACGAGTTGATGGGTGCAGCACAGCAACATGGCACAAGTATACATATGTAACAAACCTGCACGTTATGCACATGTACCCTACAACTTAAAGTATAATAATAATAAATAAATTAAAAAAAATAGAATGCTGACTACATTCCAATTATAATAAACAACAGTGGTTTAAAATAATAAGAAAAGTTAAAAATTATGTTAAACAACTAGAACATTAGTTACTACAATAAATAACAAATGAGAAGTAGCCATATTAATGTAAGGTGGAATTTAGCATTAATGCATGTAAATAATTAAAAGACAATTTTACACAGCCTATAAAATATCTGGTATGAACCGAAATATATGACAGTTAAATACATAAAGGAATTTATAACTTAACATTTAATTTTTGGATTGTTTTTCCTGGGAAAATTCAATAATCACAAAAATAGATTCAGCATCAAAATATAAGTAATATAGAAGTAAATATAAACACAAAACCACTATTGTAAGAATCTTATATTTTTGTTGGGGAAACAATAAATGATAAACAAAATCTATAAATATATTACTTAATGTACTTAATATTGCATTCCAAATGGAGAGATGAAGCCTACATACTTATTAAACATGTAAATACATAGATTACACTCTGCAAAAATAAAATAAAAGTACAAGCATGTAAGAGTACCACAGTAGGTGGCATTTTCAAATATGGTGTTTTAGACTAGGTTTCATTGGAAAAGTGACATGTGACCAAAGACTTGGAGAAATACGGAAGCTAGCCATAAGAATATCCAGTGGAAGAACTTCTGACGCAGAGGAATCAGCCAGTGACAATTTGAATGAAAGAAGTGGGTCAGAAGGAAATAAATGAAGGATGAAATGAGACAGGAAACTGCAGAATAATCTATAGGGCTTTACAGGGCTTGAGGGAGGCTAACTACAGAAAAAATAGTAGTAGCCTGTGGACGGTAATAAGAACTTTGTCTTTGAGTAAAATGCGGAGTTATGATAAAGTTTTAAGCAAAAAAGAGAATTATGTAAAATAGAATAAAAGTACTTTTTACATATTAATTGCTTTAAACTGGTTTTGAGTATGGAACATAATTTATAACTGAGTTCACTAGCAAATAAACAAAGGAAAAGCATTCAATATTTTAATAATATGTTACATATTCTTAAGGCATAGAAGGCTAAGATGAAATTTCAATTAAATTTAGAAAAACTTCATATTTATTTTTTCTTTCATAAAGATTTGTTTTATCTAAGTTGACTGTTTTCCTAGCCAACCCACGCCCCCAAAATATTCCTTATTATAACTGTAAGCCTAAAGATATTTACCTTTATAATATTTACCTTTATAATATTTACCTTTGTATGTATTTCATTTAAAAACTCCTTTTAAACAATACATTTTCAGAATTAATAAAATGTAATACACTTCATTCATAGTAAATTAAAAAATCTCAGAAACATACTTTCTCTTGTATACCAGTTTTAATTAAAATATTTACATGACTTATAATTTGTAAAATTAGTTTTAAAATACTCTGTACTATATTAGTGCATTATTTCATTGATTCATTAATTCTGAATAAAAGTAATATTTATTTTAATCATTCAATATATATTTTATTTTCCAATCTTAGCAATCATACTATAGGAAGATATTTTGCTGATGTGAAAACTTGAGTAACATATTAAGGCCACATGGTTCTGTGGTAGGAGATCCCTGGCGGGGCTTGGACACTGGACTAAATTAAGAACAAGCTAAAACAGGGCCAGGGTGGAAGTAGCTTTGCATTAGACACGCTCACCCGTGTGCCATGTTAGTTTACCATTGCCACTCGGGGTAAAATTCAGGAGTTACCCCCCCTTTTCAAGGCAATGGCTCGATGACCCAAAAGTTACTACCCCCGTCCCTAGAAATTTCTGCAGAAACCGCCTCTTAATCTGCATGTTTTAAAAAGTGGGTATAAATGTTACTGCAAAGCTGCCCTGAGCTGCTTCTCTCTGCCTACTGGATAGCCCTGCTCTGCAGGAGCAGTCATGGAGCTGTACCACTGCCTCTTCAAGAACGCTATTTTCTTCCATTCACCTCTAGGTTGCCCTTGAATTCTTTCCTGGGCAAACCCAAGAACCTTCCGATGCACTGTGGGACTTGCCTGCCCTGCATCAGCTCTATGTAGCAAAACTGAGATTCACAGGTTTCTTTCTCTTAAACCACACCTAAGCACAAATTACTCTGTTAATGCAGTAATGAAACAGAAAAACATGATTCCTACTACCCCTAGAAGAACTGTAAGTATTTCTTCTTGTAAAGTAAATGTCAGTCATACACTATTTCCTCGTTCCCTCTTAAACCTTCTTTGAGGTATATGAGTTCATATGGAACTCTTTAAGGTTGTCAGAATTGTTAATCCAATGCCAAATTAAACTTGAATCTGAAAGTTTCTGTTTTCTGGATTGAATTAAATGCAGAGTGCTCATGTATATGCACAAACACTGGCATTCAGCAGAGCCCTCATTACCATGCTGAGAAGTGTGGATTCAAATTAGAGCTGCATGTTAGACCACGGCTTGCATAAGCTAAGGCTTGTTAAAACAATGTTAATGAGCCCCCATTGTATTGAGCAGTTGCACTTTCAGATCTTTCATATTTGTTCACATGAGGCCTGGGAAGATGCTGAACTGATCATTTGAAACAGGATTAGAAACTCTCTACAGAGTCACTAAGGTAAAGGGAATTAGAAAAATCAGAAACAAAGAGCCATGTATAATATAGTTTAGGTTAAAAAACATGGTTGTATTAATTCCCCTATGTGCTGGAACCTTTATTCAGGCATGCTTAGAAAATCTGTCCAAGCAGAGCAGACTCAAGATCCCTAACTTCATAGTTACTGTCATTTATATTTTTCAGTGTCACTTATACGGAACTTTCTAAGGCTTTTCTGATTTGTTTACTTCTTCTATAATTATTTTCTTAGCCAAGAAAACTTTGTATATGTTCTTGGGGAAAAAAGTACTTTATAAAGAACGAAAATGATATCCCTACTAGTTATTCCTGGTGTTACTTTATGACATACAATTAGAAGGAAAGACTTGAAAATAAATTTTTAAATTAGTATAGTCTGAGTATTTCTAGCAACTGCTAAATGATACATAATGAATCTCAATTTAGGAAATACATTATACTATATATTAAACATGGACACTTTACATGATCATGATGCCATAGACTAGAGGTAAACACACAGACACAAGCTCAAAAATAACATGCACTTTGAAATATTGCTGACATTGTTTATTACATGAGCATCAGTGTTATCAAGATGAAGTGCTGTTCAAGATTACAAATACTAGAAATTTAACATGAATTTTAAAATATGATAATGATCTTATTGAATTGACAGATCCCACAGAGTATATTTTCAATCATCCTACTTTGGGAACCATTGTTTGAAGAGCCCTGACCTGCTGCCTTTAAAATACATCAATGCTTGTTCCACTCTCAATGGATATCCATTGTAAATTACTCTGGAGTGCTTCAGAGGATATAGGTTTTTGACAAATATGAATGAAAGCAGCACTAATATAATGATATAGGAATTGGGAATTTCCCAGCTATTTAAGGAACAGGACAGAAATGATCTTCTATGGATTGTCTACCTTCCATGGGACATTATCCCTCCCATCTCTTTTATATTGTTGTGAGAAATAAACAAGAGAGATCTAAATATATTCCAGAAATCATTAAGTGCTATAAAGTATGAGAACGTTATACAGTCCAAGGCGTAAATTGATGGAGGAGGGACAGTTGAAACAGCACAAAGACAGTTGCTCATAGGAGAGGAATTAAGTATTTCTGTCATTACTTTTGCTGGATTGTGACCTTCACAATCAGCAGTATCTAGGTAACATCGAATTACAGTCTGTCAATGGATCACATTACTCTATCTCTTGCAGAATATATTTACTCACTATAATACTGGACTGGAGAGCAACACACCATTGTGTAAAAAATAAAAAATTCTTTTGTAAGAAGTAGATGTTCAGGATTTATTAATATCACAGATTTTAATGTTTCATCAACATCAAAGTTTGAGATATTCAACTGATGCCAACCTCTTCTTTTTAAAAATTTAGCTATTATACATAATCTTTGAAGTCATAAACATCTAAAAATGCCAAAGCAAAGGTTAATATCAGGATTATCAATAGGAATATAATTTTGTAGTGAATTGATCAAAATTTCTGAAGGTATACAACATTTTGAGTTTTACAAAGCACCTCATCTTACCCACTTTGGTGCTCTTGTCTTGTTCATCCTCTCTGAACAGAGCAGTGGTGTTTGCCTGTGTCTCAGGTGAGTAGCTTCTTTCTTCTATCAGGCCTCTACTTCTCACACAGGTCTTGCCCTTATTTGTATTCTAGTTCTCAAGCAGTCCTCCATCACTTTATTCTTTCTTATATCCTACACATTTTCTTCATGACATTTGTCAAAATTTTAATAAAACATTTACTTGATAGTTTTTCATTCACTGTTTAGTAAAACCAGTAGGTGGTAATTTCCAAATCGATATGGGCATGTCTATTTTATTCATTGTTGTGTAGCTGAGACCTAATCCTTTTCCTAGCACATGAGAGGAACTCAGTGAATACTTATGGAATAAGAGAGCCATGAGGGAAATAAAACACATGAATTATTCCATTTTGTTTAGTATATTAAAGGTTAACCTATGAAAACTATGTTGAAGTAGGAAATTCCAAAGCAAGACCCTGAAGACTGTGCAACAGCACTTGTTACATGGAGCATCTAAAGGTCAGCAAATGCTTCATGAAAGCCTTTTGATGACAGCTGTCATTACAGCTTTACTACAAAGTAAGCTATAGTTATAAAAGCACTCATGGGGAATGGTAGGCACTTTGAAACCGAAGGTTTACTGTTGGAGCTATTTTTACATGTCAGGTCTACTTATGAATAGATCAGCAAGAGAGACAAATGAAAAGTGTGTTCAAACTTGGTGGACACCGACTGTATGGTTTACTTTGAAAATTTTGCAACGTTTCAATTCACTTCCTGAGCTTACTCCAGACAGGTCACTGAATACTAAGAAGAAAATATAAACCCACAAAAATGCTATTACTTTTCTATTAATAAATATCTCTAATATGTAGATCAATTAAAAATGTTAACCCCTTGATGGGGTGAAGATGTGGATTGTAGCATTTGTAAGTCTCAAACACTGGTGGCATTTCTGCTGCGTTTCCTATGTATGACAGAAGGAGAGTTGTGCTTAATGGAAAGTGGGATTTTGCTTTTACAGAGTTAGTCATGTTGGTTTTAGTAGATTGATAATTCCTATGGTCAAATAAAAATAAGAATGTAATAGAAACAATGTCAAAGAATAGTCACTCCATCACATTATTTTACAGAGGATGGAACTGGCACCAGTAGGTTAAGTGATTTGTCGAAGGTTGCATAATTGAGTGTGTAAAAGTGGGATAATAATTCCTGCTGTGAGGATCAAAGGAGATGAAAGTGCTCAGCAAAGCATGAACCAGATAAACTGACTTGCTGATATAGCTTATATGAAAGTTCCTGACAGTGTTTCAATGCTTTCATTATAATTTATTTTAAAAACCCTCCTATGTTGATGTTGTTATTATACAAAGTGTTCAGTTGACAATTAGACTCCCTGTGTGGCAAATAGACTTCTGGACCTTATTTTTATGAATTTTAAGTAAGAGGAGTTATATAAGCTGGCATGATACACTTAATTAGTGTAAAAGTTGGTGGCGGGGGGATATTTTATTTACAGCTCATGTCCTATGTCCCTCATGTCCAGGCCCCTCTGTAAGCACCAGTTCTGGCATAATCTGTTATTCCCTTTCTTGGGTGTGTTCCCAAATTCCCCTGAACTGAAGAGGTAAGATATTTCCTTATCTCTGAAAGCTCCTGACCCCAAGTAGAAATACCAGGGGTTACCCAGAAGATAACCTATTGGTCAGTAATTTAAAAAAATAAATGATCACAGAATCAACAATATCTACAACATACCACTCTGACATGATAAAGTCTTCAATTTTATGCATACAGAATTCATTAAAGTTAACCTAAAAGTGTTCTGCTCCTCATTTAGCATCTGTCTTTCCTAAATTACGAAAACACAAATATAAGGTAAGTCCTCCATAAATTCTTACAACCTATCCTCTGAGGGATGCAAATTTTTCTAGATCTAGCTTCTGTAGAGATATCAAACACATCCCAATAATGAAAATGATTCTCTTAGTTATAATAGCTTTCCATTTCCCTCACTTGGTTTTTAATGTCTTTGTGTTTAATTGCCTCATCACCTTTAATCACCTCTTCGCCCTTAATCTTCACATCCACTTCTGGATCTATGTGATTATCAGCTAGTGATTAGCCTAAAGATCTCTGATATAATGCCGTGTTCTTCAATCTGTTCTGAAATTTGTTTCATTTAACATTAGAAATTGTATGTATATTCCTTAGTGGCCTATTCTTTGCACATTTCCTGGAATTTTCTTGCATTCATAGGGAATTTTCAATGTGCAGAAAACTTGAGTGATAGATAATTAAGATTTGCAAAATAGTGAAACTGAGGATGCTGCTAGGAAAAGCAAGGCAAATCGGACCCAAGACAGAGGACTCAGGCCTTGTGGGGTGAACTGGTAACTAACCAGCAAACAATAACCTAAAGATTTGTTATTTTCTTGTATTTATGTATGCATGAAGGAGACCAACCCATAGGAACACAGTGTCTGACCAAGGCAGGGATGGGATTCATAAAAGCAGAAGCGACTGGTTAATTTAGAGAAGACCATGTCTTGTCAGCTCAGGATTGGTAAGTTACAGGAGTTCTACACAGGCAAATGCTTTCTCTTCAAGTCCTAAGCTTCTAGAATTCTGCTAGCAGCTTGCAATCAGGCTGCCCAGGCCATCAGATGGAGTTCAAAGAATATAGAGAAGTCACAGACCACAAAAAGTTGTAAGTTGCAAAAACAGGCTGTTTTGATGCCAGTCTGGTTGGTTTCTGAGAAGCTATTGCTTTGCATTCCTCTCCCTGGACTTCTGGTCACTTGTCATCTAGAAATTGTCATATCATCCACACTCAGGGTCGTGCAACAGGCAAGTCCCTAAGCACATGCCCAAAGTTCACTTAAAACTTTCCTATCATGATTTTCTTATTCACAGTTCTAGAATCCATTATGAGGTATCTGGTATGAGGTTTCAACTCACTTTAGAAAAATAATTTTGGTCACCCAATGGTGTTATTAAAGTCCTTATGCAAAGAAACTGTTTTGAGACATAGTAAGACATGCTTATTTACATACTACTCATTATGCACTTTTAGCCTAATCATATATTACATTATTGTTGTGGATAGAAAATAATAATGTAGCAACACTCTTTGCAATATTGAATGCACACACTTAAAAACAACATATTAATGAATGAGATATAAATTTAATGAAAGACTTAGTGACCATATTTTCAGCAGAGATATTTGGTTTTTCCTTAAAGCTGCCGCACATGAACAACTGATTTTAAGCAAAGAGTATTAAAGTATGAATGATAACTTATTTCCCCTAAGATGTTAGAATATTTGGATTTATTCTGATTCATCCTTGACAGTCTGTTTCTCAAAGAATTGGTGAATATCCTATTCTGCAGAAATTGAAACTTTGTGGGATTCTGGCCAAAAGTCATTCTTAGATAAAGCTTGAATAACTAAAGCTTGAAGAACTGTGAACTTAGTCATTATTAGAAATGAAAATGTATAATCTGCATATAGTAGAAAATCTTCCTAGTAATTTTATCACAAAATCCTCATGAATACTACTGCCTTTCCATAATCCAATAAAAAAGAAATCAAATCACTACAGTAAACACTATTCGGCTATACGTTCAATAAGTTCTCAAATATGAAGAGAAAAAAAGAAAGGGTTTGGGAGGAGAAGGAATTTCTTCAGAGCTGCTCACCAGTAAGATAGTTTCCAACAGAACAGAAAATCTTTAAATTTGTATTGCTTATGAATTCACTAATTTTTGAGCCAAAGCGACTATTGATTTAGGCATGTTTATGTAATCACAAAATTATACAATAATATATTCTACAAATCAAAATATATCATATTTTTACACAAATATGTTAAATACATACTGTATAACTATATAATATATTACATAACAATACAATTTCATGTAAAATATTTATTAATTTATACATGTAATTTCAGTTTTAAGCTTTATATAATGTATTTATTACTATATATTATTCAAAATTCTTCCTTCTGAAATCATATCCATCTTTCTTCATTTCTTATTCCATGGTTAAGAAATAAGTGTATTTAGAAGCATGATTGAAATTCTCTGTGTGTTGAAAAATGAAGTCAATATTTTCACAAATTGACTTAAACTTGGAATAAATCCTCTGAAGCAAAAATCATTTTAACCTTTGCTTTGAGAATTAGAAAAATGCCATATAGCATTCTAATAAAAATAGCCATTTTTATTTAAATATAAAAACAGCAAACATTGGAAATTTTGTAGCTAGATAATTTCATAATTATCCTATATAGGCTTGTCTATAATCAGGGATAGAGAAACTTAAAATTTCAGTAATGAGTCTTGCTCTTTCTTTTTTTTTATAATTTATTTATTATTATTATACTTTAAGTTGTAGGGTACATGTGCATAACGTGCAGGTTTGTTACATATGTATACTTGTGCCATGTTGGTGTGCTGCACCCATCAACTCGTCATTTACATCCGGTATAACTCCCAATGCAATCCGTCCCCCCTCCCTGCTCCCCATGATAGGCCCCGGTGTGTGATGTTCCCCTTCCTGAGTCCAAGTGATCTCATTGTTCAGTTACCACTTATGAGTGAGAACATGCGGTGTTTGGTTTTCTGTTCTTGTGATAGTTTGCTAAGAATGATGGTTTCCAGCTGCATCCATGTCCCTACAAAGGACACAAACTCATCCTTTTTTATGGCTGCATAGTATTCCATGGTGTATATGTGCCACATTTTCTTAATCCAATCTGTCACTGATGGACATTTGGATTGATTCCAAGTCTTTGCTATTGAGAATAGTGCTGCAATAAACATACGTGTGCATGTGTCTTTATAGCAGCATAATTTATAATCCTTTGGGTATATACACAGTAATGGGATGGCTGGGTCATATGGTACATCTAGTTCTAGATCCTTGAGGAATCGCCATACTGTTTTCCATAATGGTTGAACTAGTTTACAATCCCACCAACAGTGTAAAAGTGTTCCTATTTCTCCACATCCTCTCCAGCACCTGTTGTTTCCTGACTTTTTAATGATCGCCATTCTAACTGGTGTGAGATGGTATCTCATTGTGGTTTTGATTTGCATTTCTCTGATGGCCAGTGATGATGAGCATTTTTTCATGTGTCTGTTGGCTGTATGAATGTCTTCTTTTGAGAAATGTCTGTTCATATCCTTTGCCCACTTTTTGATGGGGTTGTTTGTTTTTTTCTTGTAAATTTGTTTGAGTTCTTTGTAGGTTCTGGATATTAGCCCTTTGTCAGATGAGTAGATTGCAAAAATTTTCTCCCATTCTGTAGGTTGCCTGTTCACTCTGATGGTAGTTTCTTTTGCTGTGCAGAAGCTCTTTAGTTTAATGAGATCCCATTTGTCAATTTTGGCTTTTGCTGCCGTTGCTTTTGGTGTTTTAGACATGAAGTCTTTGCCCATGCCTATGTCCTGAATGGTACTACCTAGGTTTTCCTCTAGGATTTTTATGGTATTAGGTCTAACATTTAAGTCTCTAATCCATCTTGAATTAATTTTCGTATAAGGAGTAAGGAAAGGATCCAGTTTCAGCTTTCTACTTATGGCTAGCCAATTTTCCCAGCACCATTTATTAAATAGGGAATCCTTTCCCCATTTCTTGTTTCTCTCAGGTTTGTCAAAGATCAGATGGCTGTAGATGTGTGGTATTATTTCTGAGGACTCTGTTCTGTTCCATTGGTCTGTATCTCCGTTTTGGTACCAGTACCATGCTGTTTTGGTTACTGTAGCTTTTGGTTACTTGTAGTAAAGTTTGAAGTCAGGTAGCGTGATGCCTCCAGCTTTGTTCTTTTGACTTAGGATAGTCTTGGAGATGCGGGCTCTTTTTTGGTTCCATATGAACTTTAAAGCAGTTTTTTCCAATTCTGTGAAGAAACTCATTGGTAGCTTGATGGGGATGGCATTGAATCTATAAATTACCTTGGGCAGTATGGCCATTTTCACGACATTGATTCTTCCTATCCATGAGCATGGTATGTTCTTCCATTTGTTTGTGTCCTCTTTTATTTCACTGAGCAGTGGTTTGTAGTTCTCCTTGAAGAGGTCCTTTACATCCCTTGCAAGTTGGATTCCTAGGTATTTTATTCTCTTTGAAGCAATTGTGAATGGAAGTTCATTCCTGATTTGGCTCTCTGTTTGTCTGTTACTGGTATATAAGAATGCTTGTGATTTTTGCACATTAATTTTGTATCCTGAGACTTTGCTGAAGTTGCTTATCAGCTTAAGGAGATTTTGGGCTGAGACAATGGGGTTTTCTAAATATACAATCATGTCATCTGCAAACAGGGACAATTTGACTTCTTCTTTTCCTAACTGAATACTCTTGATTTCTTTCTCTTTTCTAATTGCCCTAGCCAGAACTTCCAACACTATGTTGAATAGGAGTGGTGAAAGAGGGCATCCCTGTCTTGTGCCAGTTTTCAAAGGGAATTTTTCCAGTTTTTGCCCATTCAGTATGATATTGGCTGTGGGTTTGTCATAAATAGCTCTTATTATTTTGAGGTACGTTCCATCAATACCGAATTTATTGAGCGTTTTTAGCATGAAGGGCTGTTGAATTTTGTCAAAAGCCTTTTCTGCATCAATTGAGATAATCATGTGGTTCTTGTCTTTGGTTCTGTTTATATGCTGGATTATGTTTATTGATTTGCAAATGTTGAACCAGCCTTGCATCCCAGGGATGAAGCCCACTTGATCATGGTGGATAAGCTTTTTGATGTGTTGCTGAATCCGGTTTGCCAGTATTTTATTGAGGATTTTTGCATCGATGTTCATCAGGGATATTGGTCTAAAATTCTCTTTTTTTGTTGTGTCTCTGCCAGGCTTTGGTATCAGGATGATGTTGGCCTCATAAAATGAGTTAGGGAGGATTCCCTCTTTTTCTATTGATTGGAATAGTTTCAGAAGGAATGGTACCAACTCCTCCTTGTACCTCTGGTAGAATTCAGCTGTGAATCCATCTGGTCCAGGACTTTTTTTGGTTGGTAGGCTATTAATTGTTGCCTCAATTTCAGAGCCTGCTATTGGTCTATTCAGGGATTCAACTTCTTCCTGGTTTAGTCTTGGAAGAGTGTAAGTGTCCAGGAAATTATCCATTTCTTCTAGATTTTCCAGTTTATTTGCGTAGAGGTGTTTATAGTATTCTCTGATGGTAGTTTGTATTTCTGTGGGGTCGGTGGTGATATCCCCTTTATCATTTTTAATTGCGTCGATTTGATTCTTCTCTCTTTTCTTCTTTATTAGTCTGGCTAGTGGTCTGTCAATTTTGTTGATCTTTTCAAAAAACCAACTCCTGGATTCATTGATTTTTTGGAGGGATTTTTGTCTCTCTATCTCCTTCAGTTCTGCTCTGATCTTAGTTATTTCTTGCCTTCTGCTAGCTTTCAAATGTGTTTGCTCTTGCTTCTCTAGTTCTTTTAATTGCGATGTTAGAGTGTCAATTTTAGATCTTTCCTGCTTTCTCTTGTGGGCATTTAGTGCTATAAATTTCCCTCTACACACTGCTTTAAATGTGTCCCAGAGATTCTGGTATGTTGTATCTTTGTTCTCACTGGTTTCAAAGAACATCTTTATTTCTGCCTTCATTTCGTGATGTACCCAGTAGTCATTCAGGAGCAGGTTGTTCAGTTTCCATGTAGTTGAGCGGTTTTGATGGAGTTTCTTAGTCCTGAGTTCTAGTTTGATTGCACTGTGGTCTGAGAGACAGTTTGTTATAATTTCTGTTCTTGTACATTTGCTGAGGAGTGCTTTACTTCCAATTACATGGTCGATTTTGGAGTAAGTACGATGTGGTGCTGAGAAGAATGTATATTCTGTTGATTTAGGGTGGAGAGTTCTATAGATGTCTATTAGGTCTGCTTGCTGCAGAGATGAGTTCAATTCCTGGATATCCTTGTTAACTTTCTGTCTCGTTGATCTGTCTAATGTTGACAGTGGAGTGTTGAAGTCTCCCATTATTATTGTATGGGAGTCTAAGTCTCTTTGTAAGTCTCTAAGGACTTGCTTGATGAATCTGGGTGCTCCTGTATTGGGTGCATATATATTTAGGATAGTTAGCTCTTCCTGTTGAATTGATCCCTTTACCATTATGTAATGGCCTTCTTTGTCTCTTTTGATCTTTGATGGTTTAAAGTCTGTTTTATCAGAGACTAGTATTGCAACCCCTGCTTTTTTTTGTTCTCCATTTGCTTGGTAAATCTTCCTCCATCCCTTTATTTTGAGCCTATGTATGTCTCTGCGTGTGAGATGGGTCTCCTGAATACAGCAGACTGATGGGTCTTGACTCTTTATCCAGTTTGCCAGTCTGTGTCTTTTAATTGGAGCATTTAGTCCATTTACATTGAAGGTTAAGATTGTTATGTGTGAACTTGATCCTGCCATTATGATATTAACTGGTTATTTTGCTCGTTAGTTGATGCAGTTTCTTCCTAGCCTCGATGGTCTTTACATTTTGGCATGTTTTTGCAATGGCTGGTACCGGTTGTTCCTCTCCATGTTTAGTGCTTCCTTCAGGGTCTCTTGTAAGGCAGGCCTAGTGGTGACAAAATCTCTAAGCATTTGCTTATCTGTAAAGGATTTTATTTCTCCTTCACTTATGAAACTTAGTTTGTCTGGATATGAAATTCTGGGTTTAAAATTCTTTTCTTTAAGAATGTTGAATATTGGCCCCCACTCTCTTCTGGCTTGGAGAGTTTCTGCCGAGAGATCTGCTGTTAGTCTGATGGGCTTCCCTTTGTGGGTAACCCGATCTTTCTCTCTGGCTGCCCTTAAGATTTTTTCCTTCATTTCAACTTTGGTGAATCTGGCAATTATGTGTCTTGGAGTTGCTCTTCTCGAGGAGTATCTTTGTGGCGTTCTCTGTATTTCCTGGATTTGAATGTTGGCCTGCCCTACTAGGTTGGGGAAGTTCTCCTGGATGATATCCTGAAGAGTGTTTTCCAACTTGGTTCCATTTTCCCCCTCACTTTCAGGCACCCCAATCAGATGTAGATTTGGTCTTTTTACATAATCCCATACTTCTTGCAGGCTTTGTTCATTTCTTTTTCTTCTTTTTTCTTTTGGTTTCTCTTCTCGCTTCATTTCATTCATTTGATCCTCAATCGCAGATACTCTTTCTTCCAGTTGATCGAGTCGGTTACTGAAGCTTGTGCAATTGTCACGTATTTCTCGTGTCATGGTTTTCATCTCTTTCATTTCGTTTATGACCTTCTCTGCATTAATTACTCTAGCCATCAATTCTTCCACTTTTTTTTCAAGATTTTTAGTTTCTTTGCGCTGGGTACGTAATTCCTCCTTCAGCTCTGAGAAATTTGATGGACTGAAGCATTCTTCTCTCATCTCATCAAAGTCATTCTCCGTCCAGCTTTGATCCGTTGCTGGCGATGAGCTGCGCTCCTTTGCCGGGGGAGATGTGCTCTTATTTTTTGAATTTCCAGCTTTTCTGCCCTGCTTTTTCCCCATCTTTGTGGTTTTATCTGCCTCTGGTCTTTGATGATGCTGATGTACTGATGGGGTTTTGGTGTAGGTGTCCTTCCTGTTTGATAGTTTTCCTTCTAACAGTCAGGACCCTCAGCTGTAGGTCTGTTGGAGATTGCTTGAGGTCCACTCCAGACCCTGTTTGCCTGGGTATCAGCAGCAGAGGCTGCAGAAGATAGAATATTTCTGAACAGCGAGTGTACCTGTCTGATTCTTGCTTTGGAAGCTTCCTCTCAGGGGTGTACTCCTCCCTGTGAGGTGTGGGGTGTCAGACTGCCCCTAGTGGGGGATGTGTCCCAGTTAGGCTACTCAGGGGTCAGGGACCCACTTGACCAGGGAGTCTGTCCCTTCTCAGATCTCAACCTCCGTGTTGGGAGATCCACTGCTCTCTTCAAAGCTGTCAGACAGAGTCGTTTGCGTCTGCAGAGGTGTCTGCTGTGTTTGTTTAGTTTACTGTGCCCTGTCCCCAGAATTGGAGTCTACAGAGACAGGCAGGTTTCCTTGAGCTGCTGTGAGCTCCACCCAGTTCAAGCTTCCCAGCAGCTTTGTTTACCTACTTAAGCCTCAGCAATGGCGGGCGCCCCTCCCCCAGCCTCGCTGCTGCCTTGCTGGTAGATCACAGACTGCTGCGCTAGCAATGAGGGAGGCTCCGTGGGTGTGGGACCCTCCCGGCCAGGTGTGGGATATGATCTCCTGGTGTGCCTGTTTGCTTAAAGCGCAGTATTGGGGTGGGAGTTACCTGATTTTCCAGGTGTTGTGTGTCTCAGTTCCCCTGGCTAGGAAAAGGGACTCCTTTCCCCCTTGGGCTTCCCAGGTGAGGCAATGCCTCGCCCTGCTTCAGCTCTGGCTGGTCGGGCTGCAGCAGCTGACCAGCACTGATCGTCGGGCACTCCCCAGTGAGATTAACCCAGTACCTCAGTTGAAAATGCAGAAATCACCGGTCTTCTGTGTCACTCACGCTGGGAGTTGGAGACTGGAGCTGCTCCTATTTGGCCATCTTGCTCCGCCCCCAGCATTCTATTTTTTTTTTTAATTTATTTATTATTATTATACTTTAAGTTGTAGGGTACATGTGCATAACGTGCAGGTTTTTTACATATGTATACTTGTCCCATGTTGCTGTGCTGCACCCATCAACTTGTCATTTACATCAGGTATAACTCCGAATGCAATCCCTCCCCCCTCCCCCCTCCCCATGACAGGCCCCTGTGTGTGATGTTCCCCTTCCTGAGTCCAAGTGATCTCATTGTTCAGTTCCCACCTATGAGTGAGAACTTGCGGTGTTTGGTTTTCTGTTCTTGTGATAGATTGCTAAGAATGATGGTTTCCAGCTGCATCCATGTCCCTACAAAGGACACAAACTCATCCTTTTTGATGGCTGCATAGTATTCCATGGTGTATATGTGCCACATTTTCTTAATCCAATCTGTCACTGATGGACATTTGGGTTGATTCCAAGTCTTTGCTCTTGTGAATAGTGCTGCAATAAACATACGAGTGCATGTGTCTTTATAGCAGCATAATTTATAATCCTTTGGGTACATACCCAGTAATGGGATGGCTAGGTCATATGGTACATCTAGTTCTAGATCCTTGAGGAATCACCATACTGTTTTCTATAATGGTTGAACTAGTTTACAATCCCACCAACAGTGTAAAAGCGTCCCTATTTCTCCACATCCTCTCCAGCACCTGTTGTTTCCTGACTTTTTAATGATCGCCATTCTAACTGGTGTGAGATGGTATCTCATTGTGGTTTTGATTTGCATTTCTCTGATGGCCCATGATGATGAGCATTTTTTCATGTGTCTGTTGGCTGTATGCATGTCTTCTTTTGAGAAAGGTCTGTTCATATCCTTTGCCCACTTTTTGATGGGGTTGTTTGTTTTTTTCTTGTAAATTTGTTTGAGTTCTTTGTAGGTTCTGGATATTAGCCCTTTGTCAGATGAGTAGATTGCAAAAATTTTCTCCCATTCTGTAGGTTGCCTGTTCACTCTGCTGGTAGTTTCTTTTGCTGTGCAGAAGCTCTTTAGTTTAATGAGATCCCATTTGTCAATTTTGGCTTTTGCTGCCGTTGCTTTTGGTGTTTTAGACATGTAGTCTTTGCCCATGCCTATGTCCTGAATGGTACTACCTAGGTTTTCCTCTAGGATTTTTATGGTATTAGGTCTAACATTTAAGTCTCTAATCCATCTTGAATTAATTTTCGTATAAGGAGTAAGGAAAGGATCCAGTTTCAGCTTTCTACTTATGGCTAGCCAATTTTCCCAGCACCATTTATTAAATAGGGAATCCTTTCCCCATTTCTTGTTTCTCTCAGGTTTGTCAAAGATCAGATGGCTGTAGATGTGTGGTATTATTTCTGAGGACTCTGTTCTGTTCCATTGGTCTATATCTCTGTTTTGGTACCAGTACCATGCTGTTTTGGTTACTGTAGCCTTGTAGTATAGTTTGAAGTCAGGTAGCGTACATTCTATTTTTTTAAGCTAACAAAATAGTCTCTAATTTAACGGAGGACATTAATGAATTTCTCTTTAGCATAATAACAGTTACAATTAAATTTTTCCTTTGTAGTTTTATTAGTCATGCTACTTTTCCCACTTCCTATCTTAATTGGGGTTTGTTAAGATTCATTAGTACTTACACGACTTTCCTTTAGGGAATAGTTCTCTTCTTTTTTGAGCTCTTATTTAGAACATATATTAAAACTTCATAGTTTTTTTCTAATTCATTTTAATTATATATAAAATAAATTGATAGGTAAAATATTCAAATATGTATTTCATTATTTTTATATAAATGTGATTAAAATACGTATTTCATTTCAATTACTTTTATATACATAATGCAATGTGTTTTTAAATATGTATCAAAGCTTCATTGCTAACTGTACCCTTCTCAAATTGTCATCTGTCTCTAACTTGTAACTATTGTGTTCTTTTACGTTTTTTATATTATTTTTGGACTGTAATTTTTTTCCCCAAATTGGGATATGTTGTAGTTCATAGGCAATAAGTTCTCCAATCTCTTTGGCTGGTTTCATCATTTAAGGGTTGTGGTCCTATTTTTTCTTTAGCCTATATATTCTTATATCAAGAATGAAGAAAGAGTAATTCAATGCTTACATTATTTTCCTTGTTTGTGACTTGTACGTTCTGCCTGGAAGATTATGAGACTAATGTGTTTTTTTTTTCTTTAAGATCACAAATTTTATAATTTATTCCTAGGAACATATATTTTCTAATAAATTCAGTTTGAAATTTATTGAGACATTTTAATCTGTCACAATTGGGTTCTATTTTTTAATTATTGGCATTTTACACTTGTCCTATTTTGTCTGCTGAATTTATTGGACACCTTTTTAGCCTTTCATTCTAGAGTTTGACATCTTTATATTTTCACCCAGTGCTTGATGCTATTTCTGACACTTCATTATTAAGGCTACAGACATAGGCTTTTCTCTCATTTAATATAATCTTTTATAATTGAATATCTGTGTTTCCTTTAGTTTATGAGTTTCTGTGAGTTTACGTTTTTAAGCTAAGCTGAATTAATTACAACATTTATGAAGAGATGTTAGAATATGTAATGTTTTTATTTTGTTTTGCTTCTTTTGAAATATATTCAAATATGTGAATTTAATGCCTTAAGTTTAAATATTAACATTTTGTCAGCATCCCCAAATTGTGATCAATCATAGTAATCTAACTCTTAAGACTGTGACCATTTCAAAGCATAGGTATTGCAAATTACAGACTGTTTTTTGTTTTTATGAAAAGAAGAAACATCAGGTTTAATTTCAAGAATGACGTGTCATTTGGCAATTTTCAGACTGATGAATCTAGTGAGGTACATTTAAAACATGTATCTGTTAAGTTTAAGAGAATTTCATAAATTAGAATCAGTTGGTTATGCCTAATCAGAAAAGTTGTATGTAATTTACAGAAGTCATCCTAGTGGAATTTTGAACACTAAATGTTCCATGGGCATATTTGTATAATTTTGTATCCCTTCTCATACGATAAATTTGACATAATTTATTATATATAACTGAAAATATGAGACTATATTTGCTTCTTTTGGAATTTAAATTAAAAAATGATTACTATTTTGCTTTAAGAGGATACAAGGTAAATGTGCAGAATATTTATTCCTTCAATAGTTTATAAAAGAAAATGTTTTAACTATACTGAATGGCACTGATAATAAATTTAAAAAGAAAAACTTAAGGCTTACAAAAAATGTAATTCATCCATATGGTTATGTTGTTTGTATGAAAATAGTGTATTAATAATTCAAAACACTATATCCCTATGCATACACACTATATCCTTATTCTGTGGCTTAGTGATATTTAATGTAAATTATGCAAAATGCAGTTTCAGAAGAAGTCATCACTACTCTTAAAAAAGTGAAAATCTCTGTTGAGGTTAAACCAATAATATTTTAACTAATGGTGAAGAATAGCACACATATTATCAAAGATATTATGTTAACAATAGACTAACTTTTTTCTCTTTTAGCTCTAGGGGAGAAATATTAGGGCACATAGTCTGTTATCAGTAACACTAACTGTAAGACAGCATTTGATCAGGAAAAATGTGGATGAAGATGAATAAAATTTATTAACTTTCCTGTGCTCAGCAAACACGTTTCCCAAATTATAAAGATATTTAAGAAATTATATTATCTAATTTTAAATTATCTACAAAGATTAATTAAAAACTGATGCCTCTGATACAAATGGTATGTTAAAAACATGTCATTGCATGTGCTACAATTTTATTACCTGATCTTAATTCTTAGGTTTTATGTTTTCAGAAGAAAAATGAGGTGAATGTATGGATATTGAATGCTCTCAGGCTTTATATATCGAATATTTAAAAGCTAGAATTATTTATATAAAGATGTTTATAAGTTTATTTTTTATATTGTTAGGTAATCAGTAATATTACCTTGTACTTGCTTCACTTTATGGAATGTATCAAGCATTTTAATAAAGAAAAACAAGTTACAAAGGAGATTGTAACATGGAGAAGGAAGACTAGTTTGTCTATATCTACCATGTGAACTTAAGATTTAAAAACAATACAAGCTTCCATTGTTTTAAATTAAGCACAAGTAGCTAAAAGTAAAGGTAATTCTTTTTATAGATATCCTCTTGGAAAACCCTTAAGTTTTATCAAAATAATGCATATTAATTTCTGGCTTCCACTTAGAATATCGTATTAGTCTATCTTCATACTGCCATGAAGAACTGCCTGAGACTGGGTAATTTATGAAGGAAAGAGGTTTAACTGACCCACAGCTCAGCATGGCTAAGGGAAACCTACAGTCATGGCGGAAAGCAAAGGGGAAGCAAGGCACCTTCTTTACAAGGAGGTAGGAAGGAGAAGTGCCTAGAGAAGTTTGAAGAACCGCTTATAAAACCATCAGATCTCATGAGAACTCACTCAACATCATGAGAACAGCATGGGGGAAATCGCCCCCGTGATTCAATTACCTCTACTTGGTCTCTACCTTGATAGATGGGGATTATGGGGATTACAATTCAAGATGAGATTAGGGAGGGGACACAAAGCCTAACCATATCATATATAGAGAAACTTTGAGCAGTGATGGGAGTGATTATACCCTAACAGCAATAATAGCAATAAACTTTAGACATACTGCAAATTCATAACTTCTTAACTGATCAGAGGAACCAAGATGACAGGGAAACCGATCAACCTGATATAAGAAAAACTAGATACCTTCAAGGTGAAATAAAATGCAAGCACTTGATTACCTGGAGCTAATTCTGTCAAGTACTATTTAAGAAGAATTCAGCAAAAGTTTGAAATAATAAAATATAGTGCAAGTGTTACTAGTGATAATGAAGGATGGAATAGATACTAAAAAATATTTTAGCAACTAGACCGTCAATCTAAACAAAAGGAACACTAGAGAAAGCTATTCAATTTTATGGTACCCAAGGGTAACAATAATAACAACTACAAATCCAAAATTCACAGGTTGAGGTAGTTTACAAGGAAAAGTTGATCATTTCTACACTTGTAAACTACCTCACCCTGTTTTTTCTTACTCATCGAGTTTTAAATACTATCATAAAATTAAGGGATATAAAAAGATCATAAAAATACATTGTCAACAAGTGACATAATTAATAGAAGCAGACTCAACTGTAACACACATGTTGGAAAATACATTTTAAAGTATTATTAAAGTATGTAATGGGAAAGGTGGATAACATGCAACATAAATGATTACAGGAGAAAAATGGATATAGTAACTAAGAATCAAGTGAAAATGTTAGTAATAAAAAAGCACACTAACAGGACATATTTGTTGACCTCAAACTGCTGAGAAAACAATTAGTGATTTCTGTAAATGTTAACAGGAATCACCCAAAAATAAATGATTTTCTAAAAAATTGAGAGAGGGTCTTCTGTCCCTTAAGCTGGAGTGCTGTGGCCTGATCTTGGCTCACTGAAACCTTGACATCTGGGCTCAAGTGATCCTCCCAAGTAGCTGGCACTACAAGTGTGTTACTATGTCTTTTTTTTTTTTTTTATTTTTATTTTGGTAGAGATGGGGTTTCGCCATGTTGCTGAGTCTGATCTTGAACTACTGAGCTCAAGCTATCCACCGCCTCGGCCTCCAAAAGTGCTGGTATTGCAGGTGTGAGTCACCACACCCAGCGCACATTTTTTTTTTTTTAAACATGAAAAAACAAAAACAAAAAAGAAAATAGAATGTAAAGACCTGCAGAATATTATCAGACAGACTAACATATGCATAACTGAAGTCCCAGAATAAAAAGAAAGAGAATGAGTGAGAAGAAATATTTAAAGAAATAATATCCCAAGTTTTTCCACAATTTATGTAAGATAGAAGTTTGGGTCTACCCAAATAATAAGGAGCACTGAAAATATAAACACCCAAGTATATATAAAAATTTAATTTCTCTATTTTGATTTCTCTAAAAAGTTACTGAATATCTCAAACAAAATTAATAGGAACATATCATGTGTTTATAGTATGTATAAAAACAAAATGTATGACAATAAGAGTATAAAGAAAGGAAGAACTGAATTGGAAGTGCGGAGTTTTACTGCTACTGTGCCGCATATACAGCAGGCATAATATTATGTAAAGGTGGGAGCTGACTAACAAAAGATTAATACAATTTTTAAGGCCAAGTTTTAGAATTTTAAAATACTTTTCCTTGGAATTTAATATGCCCTATCTCTACCAAAATAAAAATGAAAAGTAACATAACATGAGTGTAGTTCAATGAATTTCTACAAAGTGATTAATACACTTGTAATAAGTTTCTTTCCAGACTTTGGATTTTGTTTTCTGATTTTTAAAAATATTTTTCATTTTATTTCTAATTGATACATAGTAATTGTGTATTTATGGGGTACAATATGATGTTAAGACGTAAGTATACACTGTGGAAAGATTAAATCAAGCTAACACATTTATCTTGTCAAATATTTTTTATCTTTTATTTGAGGTGAGAACATTTAAAATCTACTTTTTAGCAAATTTGAAATATACAACATATTATAATTAAATATTGTTAATATTTGCAAAATGGATTACTACCATTT
This sequence comes from Macaca nemestrina, assembly GCF_043159975.1. Taxonomy (NCBI): domain Eukaryota; kingdom Metazoa; phylum Chordata; class Mammalia; order Primates; family Cercopithecidae; genus Macaca; species Macaca nemestrina. The sequence goes on from NC_092140.1 coordinate 52,673,552, forward strand.
ATTCCTTTTGTCTAACTAAAGCTTTGTACCCTGTGACCAACATCTCCCTTCTTCCCATTCACTGTCTCCAATCTACAGTCTCTAGTCATAAGCATTCTACTTTCCACTTCTAGGAATTCAACTTTTCTAGATTCTGTATATAAGTGAAATCGACATGAGGTATTTGTCTTTCTATGTCTTGCTTATTCTTTTTAGCATAATGTCATCTAGTTTCATCCATGTTCTTGCAAATAACAGAATTTCTTTTAGAGGCTGAATCTTCTTCTCTTTTGTGTAGGTACCACATTTGCTGATGAATATGATGATGAATATAGAGGAATACATCTACTGGTGAACACCTATGTTAATTTTGTGTCTTGTCTATTGTGGATAATGCTGCAATGAACATGACAGTGTGTAAATCTCTTTGACATATTGATTTCAATTCCTTGGATATATACCCAGTAGCAGGATCAGTGGATTATACAGTAGTTCTAGTTTTTTGAGGAATTTTTATACTCTTTTCCATAATTCCTGTATTAGTGTATATTTTCATCAAGTGTGTAAGAATATTTCCTTTTCTGCATGTCCTAACCAACACTTGTTATCTTTCATCTTCTTGATAATAGCTGTTCTGACATCTCTTCAATAAATGATGCAGGGAGAATTGGATATCTACATCTGTAACTATGAAATTGAATTCTTATCCTATAATATATACAAAATCAACTCAAAATGTTTGAAATAATTAAATATTAGACCTCAAACTGTAAAACCAATAAAATAAAACATAGGAGAATACTTCATGACATTAATATTGGCAATTATTCCTTGGATATGACCCCATAAACACAGGCAACAAAAGCAAAAATATACATGTAAATGGAATACATGAAAGGGCTTCTGCACAGCAAATTCAACAATTAACGCGCTAAAGAGACAAGGCATGGATTGGGAGAAAAAAAATTGCAAACCATACATTTGATAAGGTGTTAATATTTACAATATATAAAAATCTCAAATAATTCAATAATAAGAAAATAAACAACCATCTTGAAAGCCATCTTGGAAGCAGAGAGTAAGCCTTTACTAGAAACTACATCTGCCATTGAATTGATCTCAGATTTCCGAGGCTCCAGAAATGTAAGACGTAAATTTCTGTTGTTTATAAATTACCTAGTCTGTGGCATTTTATAACCCTGGGAATAAATTAAGACATTTTTTAAATCACTTCTATTTAGAAAGACATTGGAATTCTTAGTTTATTAAGAACGCACTACAATAAATAAAAAGATATATAAGGTTGGACATGAAGAGCTAAAACTCTGTTTACAGTTACCATACTGTCTCTCTTAAAATCCTAAAGAACCTACCCAAAATTTAATATAACCTGTAAATGAGCTTAGCAAACTCATAAATATTTATATACAGAAAAGCCATTTTGATTGACAAATACTGGAAATAAAAATTGTACATTAAAATAAAATTTAAAGGTTATTATTTATAATGGCACCAAAAAACATATATTTATGGAAAAATTTCACAAAATATATGCATTATTTGTATGCTGAAATACACTAATGAAAGTCTTCAAAGAATACCTAAGTAAAGCAAGTGGCATTCCATTTTTGTGAACTGAAAAACACAATATAATAAAGATGTCAATTCTTCCTAAACTGATTTATGGATTCAGTGTGATTCTAATCAGATTTTCAGCAAGGTTTTCCTTTTGGAAATCAATACATTATCTTAAAGTGTCCCTGTTTACAGAAGACATGATCTTACATGTAGAAAACCCTAAAGACCCCATAAAAAACTGTTAAAAGTAATAACTGAATTTAATAAATTTGCAGGATACACAATTAACACACAAAAAGCAGCAGCATTTCTATACATTAATAACAAATAATATGAAACAAAAATCAAGTAAATAATATCATTTACAATAGCTACATAATTCCCTCTTACGAATGAAGTTAACCAAGGTGGTGAAAGACTTTTATGCTAGAAGTAATAAAACATTATGAAAGAAAGTGAAGGAGGCACAAATAAATGAAAGTATATACTATATTTATTGACTAGAAATTTTAATATTGTTCAATGTCCATACTCTCCAAAATAATCTACAGATTCAATTCAATTTGTAACAAAATCCCAAAGACATATTTTTCAGAAATAGAGATAAAACCCTCAAATTTATATGAAACCATGAAAAACCCTGAATAGTCAAAGCAATCTTAAATCAAAAAAACAAACTTGTAGGCATTTTATTACTTGACTTCAAAATATACTACAAAGCTATATTAATCAAAAGAGCATAGTACTGGCATAAAAAAATCAAGCTGGGCCAGTTCAGAATCCCTTTCTGGGAACGTTTGTCGTGGATCCAGGAGAGAGAAGTCCTATTTTCTTTCTGATTAGAAAGCTAGGATGGCAGAAACCCAGTAGCTACCAGAGGGCCTGAAAGAATGAAGCCCACAGAGACACATAGACCAATGGGATAGAATGGATAGCCCCAAAATAAATCCACATATTTATGGTCAATTGATTTTCAACAAAGTTTCCAGGAACACACAACAGGGAAAGGACAGCCTCTTCAATAAATGGAGTTGGGACAACTAGATACCACATGCAAAAAAATAAGATTAAATTAAACTCTTATCTCATGCCACATACAAAAATCAACTCAAACTACAATGAAAACTTAAAAATACAACTTGGAATAAAAAAACTACCAGAAGAAACCATAAGTGAAAACTTCATGACATTGGCATGGGCAATTAATTTTTGGATATGACTCCTGAAAGCACAGGCAACAAAAGCAAAAAGAGACAAATAAGATAACATCAAACTAAAAAACTTGCGCACAGTCAAGGAAACAATCAACAAACTGAAGAACGGCCTATGAAATTGAAGAAAATATTTGCAAACCATTTATCTGATAAGGGATAAATATCCAACATGTATAAGAAACTAACAACTAATAGTTATTTAACTTGTTAATAGTAAGAATAAAATTACATTATTAAATAATGGGAAAATGTTCTGAATAAATATTTCTCAAAAAAGGAATAAAAATGGCCAACAGGTATATATAAAAAATAATCAACATCACTAATCACCACCAGATTAGTGCAAAATTAAAGCCACAATAAGATTTCACCACAAATGTTGGAATGACTATTGCCGAGAAGAGGAAAGGTAAAAAATGTTGATGAGGATAAGAAGAAAGGAAATCTTTTTACACTCCTGGTGAGAATGTAAAGCCATGGTAAACATTATGGTGTTTCATCAAAAAAATAAAACTATTAACTTGTACCCTGAAACTTTACTAAATTTGTTTATCAGTTCTCAGAATTTATCCAAAGGAAAGGAAATAATTATACTGAATAGATATCTGCACCCCAACGTTTATAGCACTATTTACAATAGTCAAGATATGGAATCAACATAGGTGTCCAACAGATGAATGGTTAAAGAAAATGTGTCTACACACACACACACACACACCCACCACAGAATACTATTCAGCCACAAGAAAGAATGAAATCTAATCATTTGCAGCAACAGAGATGAGACTGGAGGACATTATGTTAAGTGAAATAAGCCAGCAACAGAAAGTTAAGAAGTGCATGTTCTCACTCATATGTGTAAGCTAAAAAAAAAAGTTTATCTCATAGAAATAAAAAATAGAGCAGAGGATATTAGAGGCTGAGATGAGTACAGAGAAGGTGAGGACTGGTTAAAGGATACAAAATTACACTGATCTGATTACTATTCATTGTAATTATTGAAAAAATCACTGTGTCCCATGAATATGTACAATTATTATTTGTCAACTAAAAAAATACATGATCGAAAAATAGCTAGAATAGAACTACTATATGATCCAGGATTTCTCCTATGGGGTATATGTTCAAAGGAATTCAAATAAGTATGTTGCAGAGATAGTTGCACTCCTATGTTTACTGAAGCATTATTCACCATAAGATCTAGAAGTAACCTAAGTGTCCGTCAATGGATGAATGGATAAAGCAAATGTGGTATATATACAAAATGGAATACAATTCAGTCTTTAAAAAAAACACAATTCTATCATTTAATATAACATGGATGAACCCGGAAGACATTATGTTAAGTGAAATAAACCAGTCATAGAAAGCCAAATACTGCATTATCTCATTTATTTGTAGAATCTAAAAAAAAAGTAGCCTACTAAAGTAGAGAGTAGAATGGCAGTTAACAGGGGCTAGAGAAGGTAGGATGGTTGGGGAAATGTTAAAATAAAAAGGATTTGCTAAATTCTAAATTTATACAAATTTATATTCTAAAATCTATGTAAAAGGAAAAAAATGACTTAAACATTTTTGAAAAAGAACAAAGTAGGCTTACTCACATTACCTATTCTCTGTACATATGATGAAGATATAGTAGTCAAGGTAGTGCAGAATTGGAAAAGACATAGATATATAGATCAAAGAAATAAAAAATAGTCTCCAGAAATATGTACTCAAATTGAAGATCAATGAATTTTTAACAAAGTTCTAAAGGGAATTCTTCGAAGAAAGAATAGTCTTTTCGTAAATAGTGTTGGAACTATTGAACACATGTATGCTAAAAATGAAACTGAATCTGTGTCTCCCATCCAGTTAAACAAATCCTCAAAATGTATCATAGACTTAATGAAATTTAAAATTAAACAACATAAAACAGTCAAGCAAACAAAATAAAAAACACAGGGAAAAACCTTTGTGATCTTGTACTAGGCGAAGTTCTTTTTAGGTACATCACAAAGGCACAACTCATAAAATAAAATATTGATAAATTGGACTTTACCACAATAAAGACATTGTACTCTATGAAAAAATATATAGCATTAAGTAGATGAAACACAAGCTACACACTGGTAGAAAATATATTAAAATCACATATCTGCATCCACAAATATAAAGAACTCTCAAAAATCAATAAGAAGGAAAGCAAATATCCCTAACCTTAAACAAAATATTCGAACAGTCACCTCTTCAAAACATACATATGGATGGCAAATGAACATAAGATACTGAACATCAATAATAATTGGGGAAAAGAAAATGAATATGATAATATGTTACTACTGCATGTTTATTAAATTTCTAAAAAATTACAAGTACTGGCAAAACCATAAAGCAACTGGAAGTTGCAATGCTTTTCTTAAGAATGCAAAATGATACAGTCATTTTGGAAAACATTATTTCAATTCCTTGTTAAGGGAGCATTTACCATGTGATCCATCAATCCCATGCCTACCTATTTATCTATGTGAAAAGAATAAATAAATGTTCACCAATAACCTATATGTAAATATTTATAGCAGTTTTATTTGCAATCAACAAAAACTGAAAACAGTCATTTGTGCTTTACCTGCAGAATGAATAAACAAAATGTATTACATCTATACAATGGAATACAATCTAGGAATACAAAGGAATAGATTAATGATATAGGAAACTATATGGTTGAATCTAAAATGGAAAGAAGCCAGAATCAACAGGCTTCCTACAGAAATGATTCAATTTATCTGACCTTCTTACAAACACAAAACTACAGGAAGAGAAAACAAATTCATGACAATGCCAGGGGAGCCACTGTCTGTAAAGGAACATGGAGTAATTTTTTCCAATGTTGAAAACACCTTGATATTGGTGGTGGTCACATGACTGAATATGTTGATAAAACTAAAGTGGGTAGATCTTATTCTATGAAAAATATACTTACTTAAAAATGGAAAATCACATTTATATTCATTTATTTTTGCAGATAGCTGATAACTCTAAGTTCCTTCCAATTTAATTTGTAGCTAATTCTTATTTAACAAGGGAAATTAAATTCATTTTCCAAATTATGTAGCAAATCTACTATTCAATGAGAAAAAATATCTAGCCAATTCTTTTAATGAATTTGTTTTATTTGTTTGAAATATTTTAACATCTGATAGTCAATATTTTGTGTCTGGAAGTAATTTTTAACCAAATAATACTGTAAGCTTTGAAAAAAATATTATAATAATAAAGATAGTTCTGCTCCTTGAACATAAAATTGAGACTCTTCCCCTTGTGAAACAATTATAAAGACTGAATTAATTGAAAAACACATATTCTAGTTTCAACTATTTTTCTTTCAAAAGCACATCAAGTAAAGGCTCAAATTACCTTTTGTGAAGTGACTTAACAGCTTATGTCTTGTGATATAGTTTTTCAAAATTAATATTTCAATTTACAAAGAAAAACTGAATATAATTTAAAATGTACATATTAATAGTCTTATGTTTCAAGGTATAATACTTTAAAATAATATTGTAATTAAAGCTTACTATATGTTAACAGTTGGAATAAATTATACATGGAAACATTTGGATAATCATGTTGTATTCGTATTCTAACATCAGATATCTCTCCTCTCTGGATATTTTCCTTTTAAGGTAAAATTTTTCTATCTGTAACCTAAGGGTGCCTAGAAGAACAACCGAATCTTCTAGCATTCCCTAAACTAACCACAATTAAACAGGGAGACACAGAAGGAAAATGCAGGATAGAGCTTTTAGTTTATCTCCTTGAGAAAAGAAATAGGTGGCTAGTGTGGGTTCTCTTCTTCTTCCTCCTTGAAAATGTCTTGCAACATGAGATGAAGTTGAGAAGGGAAGTCAAAAACTAGTGTTGGCGGGACAGTTAGTGAAAGACCATGGGTCCTTGGTGCCATAATGAGGTTCTAATACAAATATTGTGTTGATTACTTTTGATCAATGTGTCTGACAAAAAACTGTAACTAATAATCTCATTTAAGTTGATCTATTTCCTGTCATTACTACTAGCAGGCAAACACAATTCTTAACTGGTATAGTTGATGCTAAAGTGAAATGAAAAGACATCGATGGGTAGTAATTACACTTGCAAACTGATCGGATCTGTAGCTTAAAAATCATATAAACTCGGATCAAGAGGTCTGGAGATCGAGACCATCCCGGCTAACACGGCGAAACCCCGTCTCTACTAAAAATACAAAAAAAAAAAAAAAAAAAAAAAAAAAAAAAAAAAAAAAAAAAAAAAAAAAATTAGCCGGGCTTGGTAGTGGGCGCCTGTAGTCCCAGCTACTCAGGAGGCTCAGGCAGGAGAATGGCGTGAACCCGGGAGGTGGAGCTTGCAGTGAGCGGAGATCGCGCCACTGCACTCCAGCCTGGGCGACAGAGCGAGACTCCGTCTCAAAATAAATAAATAAATAAATAAATAAAATAAAATAAAAAATCGTATGAACTATACAGTGGAGCATGGCTTGAAGCAGTAAAAGAATGAACATGAAAACTGTGGAGGTTCCTATTTCAGATGATGATCATTTTGACAGGTGTGTAGCAGTGGAGATGAAGAAAGCCAGGCTAAATATAGTAGTTTGGAAAAGGCTCAGTTAAAGAAAATTAAGATGCAAAACCTGCTTGTAGCCATTCACCTAGACCTTCACTCTATGAGCCCTTTCGTGCAAGGTGCAGACAACCACATCCCTAAGCTAAAGGCCCCTGATTTCAATAATGGGTAATTCCAAAGGCAATCAGTAAAATGTATTCATATACACCCTTAAATCTTATTGCTTCTGGCTTCATGTGTTGAACAAGTGGAACTTGCAGTCTTTTCTACAATCTTTCTGCTGACTAATTTTTGAAAATTCATAAAATACCTATATAATGTGAATGTTTCAGATTGTATGATTTGGGAATTCTGAAGTACCACACATCCTTCTCACCATTTGGTTGCACTTGACATTGCATTCCCAGACATTTCAATCTAATGCTTCAGTCTAAATTACTTGCCAATTTCCTCTATAGAGTGTGCTGGAAAATTCATATGCAAGTGTCTATACCATTACACATTTCTTTCTTTCTTTCTTTCTTCCTTCCTTCCTTTCTTTCTTTCTTTCTTTCTTTCTTTCTTTCTTTCTTTCTTTCTTTCTTTCTTTCTTTCTTTCTTTCTTTCTTTCTTTCTTTCTTTCTTTCTTTTTCTTTCTTTCTTTCTTTTTCTTTCTTTCTTTCTTTCTTTCTTTTCTTTCTCTCTCTTTCTTTCTTTCTTTCTTTCTTTCTTTCTTTCTTTCTTTCTTTCTTTCTTTCTTTCTTTCTTTCCTTCCTTCCTTCCTTTTCTTTCTTTCTTTTTTTTGACATAGTTTCGCTCTTTGTTGCCTAGGCTGGAGTCCAATAGCATGATCTCCGCTCACTGCAACCTCCGCGTCCCGGGTTCAAGCAATTCTCCTGCCTCAGCCTGCCAAGTAGCTGTAATTACAGGTGCCCACCACCATGCCCAGCTAATTTTTGTATTTTTAGTAGAGAAGGGGTTCCACCATGTTGGTCAGGCTGGTCATGAACTCCTGACCTCCTGTGATCCACCCGCCTCGTCCTCCCAAAATGCTGGGATTGCAAGAGTGAGCCACCGCTCCCACTCTCAGCCCACATTTCTTAATGTATGGTGAACTCCTAAATACAATGACCTACACATAGTGGGGAGTAATTTCAGTTCTTTTTTAATTAAAAAGAAACTAAAGCAAACTCATAGTTTTATTCATTTTTTCTGTATAATGAATAAGGTGCTAAATGTCAATGTATTTCAAATTCTAAAAGAAGTAATAAAGAAAGGGTACATTTAGGCTTAGTCCGGTTCATTCTATTGAGTTCTCCAATCTTTAGTTGTTGGTAACAGTAGCCAAGAAAGAGGGCACTAATTATATAGAAAGAGTGCAAACTACGAAATGAAACTTTAGATATCTCCACAAAAAGAGTCTCTAAATTTTATTTCATTGGGTGAAAACTTTTATTTTAAAAATTGTTGATTAAGTATTTCATACTCTGAAGTACATGATCTAAAAGGTAGTTGCAAACTAAACATGAAGTGGAACTATGAATAGAAAATCAAAATTATGACATTTTTAACTTAATGTAAATAAGGTGCATTTCAAGGAAACATTAACACAACTGCCAGTGGAATTTGAAAAGGGTTAAAAACAGAATTTTATTTTTCCAATTTCATAAGCTATAAAATGATATTTCATAGTATAGTAATTTTCCAAGCAAATCATTTTTTTTAATTTTAAATCAATGTCAAAAATATTCTAGAACTCAGTGTCAGAAAATGTACTGAAACTCTTGAAAAGCAGTTGTCTCTGAACTATCTGGATAGAATACATTAGAGAAATTTCATATCCATCAGTAAGAATTTATAGTTTGAAGTGTAGATGGGTTAACTAAAACTGTACTACTTCGTCTATTATTTCTATTTCAAATTGAGTGACAGAAAATAATTTAGAGAATGAATAGGAAATGAGAGAAATGTACCTAGAATGTATTGTAATGTGTAAATATGTGTTTTTCAACATTTTCCCAATAATTTTATTGCTATTAACTTTGTAGTCAATTCTGTGAATTCCTCTGAATAGCATAAAGGCATGTTGCATAAATTTAAACATTTTCTTGTGAACATTCTAATTAGCTTTTATGGTGTTTCACAAATCATTAGAATGCCAGAGAGCAAGACAAAACTTCTTCATTGTAGGCCAACGTGTTCCATCAACCAATGTAGTTTTTTCTCTGATCACCACCTCAGGTTCTCCCTGCTTCCTCCACCCCATGCCACAGTCGAAACCACTGCTGGTACCAGCAGATCTTTTAATCTTTTTCCTTATTTTGCTTCTCTCCATTCCCCCGCCTCATAATTACCTTCCTTTTTCCAGTTAACCCTTACATCTACCTCCAACGTCAGTGCTGCATACATTATTCTCTTTCCTTCAAGTTTCATGTTTGTCAATATCAGGCCTTTTCCACTGAGTAGTCCAATAAATGGATATCATTTCTTCCACACTCAAGTATCCAACGTTTAGGAAGAAGACAGTTTACACTCTTATCTTCAGTGACTTTAGATGTGTGGTTCGGTTCTTCTGGTTCATTCTTATCCTGTTATATCACCTTCACTTGTTCATTGTCTGCATTCTATGTAGTCCACAGTTTTCTTTGAAAATGAGAACAAAGCAAAAAGAAAAAACCCAAATACACGTTATTGCTCTCTTTTAACCACCCCTGGTGACCAGCAACTTCAAGCAGCTTCTCTACTGCCGCTGCTCAAATAATTGGCTGTCCTCCAAATCTGGAAATCTTTAATGATTTATCTTCCTTCTTTAATTTGTAACTACTGAAAACTCCTGATATTTTCTACAATGTTTGATTTTGTCATGTATCTAGTAAATCCTTTGTGGGGATAGGGGAGATTGTCAGGTTTTTGTTACCACAGGCAAATCATTAACTTATCTCTACCATTCTTGCTGCAACTTCTCAATTACCTTTTAAATATAATTACTACACCCCTAGAATTATTTTATATGTTATTCTAAAATTAAAATTAGGCTTAACACAGTGGCTCATGCCTGTAATCCCAGTATTTTAGGAGGCTGGGACAGGAGGATCACAAACTCAGGAATTTGAAGCTTCACCAAGTTAGGATACAGCAAGATGCTGTCTCAAATGAATAAATAAATATTTATATTTAAAATTAAATTATATTAAATTATATTATCTACCTTCGCAAAGAATAAGGCACAAATTTCAACCACATTCTAAGTAAAGAAAAACATCGAGCTTCTTTGTTATGCAGTAATAATTAATGTATTAAAGATGGTGTTTTAAGATAGTAAGCATTCTATAAGCATCTTGTTCTCATCATTAATTTTAATATGTCTAACTTACACTTTATTAATTCTTACTTCACTTCTCAATTTATGCTGATTACTTATGATGTGTACTTTTCTCTTGGATTTCATTGTGTTTTTACCTCTTCCTAAGGGCTATTTGAGTTGACTATTCTTTTCGCGGTCCTTGCTTAATAGACAGGGAGTAAGATAATTTTGTATTTTTTTTTAAATTTAGTTATTCCTGCTACCATATACATTAATGTTTTATTTTAAACCCAATGTACATGTTCATTAAAAAATCTAGCTCTTACATGTGATCCTGGTTTAATCTATTTTCCTTTTTCAGTTCTCAATGAGATATCTTTGAGTGGCATGTTTATAAATGTATCTTCTTATTTATTACTTCTATTTAATATGTAAGGCCCCAGGTGGCAACCATGGAATCTATACAATTTTTATTTGTATAGCACTTGTAATGAGCTCAGATTTTTTTCTTGTTTTCATTTAGTTAATATATAAATGTAGGTAATCTCTGTTACTCATCATTTTAGCCTCTGATTTATACCTTTGTAAATCCATTATTTTAGACTCATTCTCACTAAGATTAACTTTTCAGACTGTTTCTTTATCAAGGGCAAGGATGGATCAAGGGCTTAATTATGCCTATTACTTCAGTAATTTACATGATTCTTGGGCACAAATGAGAATTTATTCAATATTTTTTGTATGTATTAATAAAGCAAACAGCAAAGATCTAAAAATACCAAGTGACATTGGTTATATAGTGAGACATAACCAATTTCACTAGGTTTATTTTTTCTTAACTGACAATGAAACACTTTATATTTTTCTGTGTCCTAGATAGTTGTACTAGCAAAGGGTTTTGTCTCTAGCAGAACTAATATGACCTTAAGATACTGCATTTAGAAACATTTTTTTTTTCTGCCTGAAATACAGCACTTATTGAAAGTCTAAATTAAATACAAGTAGAAGTGCTTTTATGAAATTCTATTATGGCTCATAATTGAAGTCTAACAAGAAAGCCCATCATAGGACACTACTAGCTGGTAATTCATGAGCTACTGACATTTCAGGTTTTAGTTCTTAATGCATAGGAAACCAATTATTACCCAAATGACAACATATGTCTAAGTCTCATATTGCCAAGAACTACATATTCAATCATTCTACTTTTGACTCTTCTGTGGCTTTCTTTTCCGTCCTATTTATTGTTGTACGTGTGTGTACTTTCCAAACTGTCATTTGCTGTCATTTGTGTACATGGGATAAATGAATGATTCATTCTTTATCTTTTTTTTATTTTAAAGAAATTCACTTATTCTAAAGGGCAAAAAAGTGCTGGGTTTCTTCCAAATTGTAGTAAGAAAGTTAATTGGAAGCAATAAAATAGTAAGTTTCCAAAATGTTATTCTTAAGCAAAAATCAAGTATGTTTTATACTCCTGCAAAACGAGGAGCATTTCCATTTATTTGCTACAATAAATACCCAGAAAAAAAAAAAAAAGGAATAGTGTGCTTTATTTTTCAACATGTATGCAAGGAACCCCTGTCTTAGATTATTCAATATGTAGATTTTTGGACTTTATCTCCACTGTCTCATCAGAGTCTCATTTTCATAAAATTAGGATTCAGACAATTTGTTAATCATTTTTAACTAAAGGTCAGAATCAATGATTTACGTCTTATCATTGGTTTTGTTTGTTGATTAATTTTTCGCTTTTGATTATGTTTGTTTTCTCTGTGAAATTTTGAGATAGGATTCCTGTGAAAATGACTTTCAGTGTACCCAGTCTTGCAGTTTCAACTCAGGAATATGCTGGGGGGTAATTTGTGTTTTGTGTTTTGAACCTGGCAAGTGCCTAGTCAGAGTCTATACATTTGTCAGAAATGTTAGGAAGACATCCTGAGAGTAGGTTGGTGCACTCTTTTCAATGTACGATGAGATGTTGGTGTCAGGATGATCCGAGAGTTTTTGTGTGATAAAGAAACACACACAGACACACACACAATTGCCTTTTTACAATTCTTTATATGGCTGCCCTTTCATTAGGCACCACAAATTATTATCTTTCAATTACTAGTTGATACTATATTAAAAAAGCAAATACTGTGTTAACTTAATATAATGCTGAAAGCATAAAGAAAGGCTACAATTAAACATGAATGAAGTCATACTATAAAGAAAGTTTTCCCAGTACCCTGTGAGTTTTCTGGATATCGAGAAAAATATGTATGTGTACTTAATGTGTCAGTAATGTTGCAATCGTTTGTTAATTAACCTTAAAATAATGTAATATTTTTAAAAAGGCAATGAGGTGTTTGCTAGATTAATTAGGACTCAACCAGGAAATAGCATAGTTTATATAAATATAGCATATGACAAATGGCATAGCACATGGTCTTTTAATGCACTATTAAATTGCAACTGTCTTGGGTAAAAGAAATATACATAAAGATTGTCAGGAGAACTTAAAGTAATATATCATCTTCTCATAAATAATAGTTACCTGTCAGCATGGAACTGCTTTGTGTGCAGTAATTCAAGTTAAAGAGTAATGTTTCTATTGCCAGTGTACCTGCTCTGTTTCAGTATACATATTTTTAAACCCAGTTTCAGAAGCATTTAAACCACTACCTATGACTAACAATAAAAACACATGCATGGTTTAGATAGGAGAGCTTTTCTATCATATAATTTTTAAAAAATCACATGCCCAGTTTCAGTGCATCTAGTTATATACCATGTAGCCACGTGGTAGAAAGAGTGAAAATTTTAATTAAACTAAAACTATTTTATTTTACTTATTCTTAACTTGTTTTAATAATTGGTTGCTTTGCAACATTACAGTTTATTATATACTCATTTAATCCTCAAAATGACCTATGAAATAAAGTTTTATGAATTGTATCATAAATATAATAATGATTTTTCTTTTATTTATTTTTATTTCTTCTTTAAAAAATAAAAACGAGATACATGTGCAGAATGTGCAGGTTTGTTGCACAGGTATATGTGTGCCCTGATGATTTACTGCACCTGTTGACTGGTCCTCTTAGTTCCGTCCCCTCATTCCCCATCCCCCAACAGGCCCTGGTGTGTGTTGTTCCTCTCTGTGTTCATGTGTTCCCACTGATCAACTCCCACTTATGAGTGAGAACATGTGGTGTTTGGTTTTCTGTTCCTTTGTTAGCTTGCTAAGGATGCTGGCTTCCAGTTTCATCCATGTCCCTGCAGAGGATATGATCTTATTCCTTTTTATGGCTGCATAGAATTCCATGGCATATATGTGCCACTTTTTTTTTTTAATCCAATCTATTGTTGATGGGCATTTGTGTTGGCTTCCTGTCTTTGCTATTGTAAATAGTGCTGCAATAAACGTACATGTGCATGTGTCTTCATAGTAGAATGATTTATATTCCTTTGGGTACATACCCAGTAATGGGATTGCTGGGTCAAATGCTATTTCTGGTTCTAGATCCTTGAGGAAGTGCCATACTGTTTTCCACATTGGTTGAACTAATTTACATTCCCTCCAACAGTGTAAAAGTGTTCTTATTTCTCCACAGCCTCTCCAACACCTATTGTTTCCTGACTTTTTAATAATTGCCATCCTGACTGGCAAGAGATGCTATGTCACTGTGTTTATAATTTGCATTTATCTAATGATCAGTGATGTTGAGCTTTTCTTCATATGTGTTTTAGACATGTAAATGTCCCGTGGAGTTTTTGTAATGAAGTCTTTGCCCATGCCAATGTCCCGAATGGTATTGCCTAGGTTTTTTTCTAGGGTTTTTATGGTTTTGGGTTTTATATTTAAGTATTTAATCCATCTTGAGTTAGTTTTTGTATAAGGTATAAAGAAGGGGTCCAGTTTCAGTTTTCTGCATATGGCTGGCCAATTTTTCCAGCACCATTTACTGAATAGAAGATCCGTACCCTATTGCTTGTTCTTGTCAGGTTTTTTGAAGATCACATGGTTGTAGATGTGTGGAGTTAGTTCTGTGGTCTCTGTTCTGTTCCACTGGTCTATATGTCTGATTTGGTACCAGTACCATACTGTTTTGGTTACTGTCGTCTTGTAGTACAGTTTGGGATCAGGTAGTATGATGCCTCCAGCTTTTTTTTTTTTTTCTTTTTGTTTAGGATTGTCTTGGCTATACAGGGTCTTCTTTGATTCCATATAAAATTTAAACTATTTTTTCTAATTCTATGAAGAATGTCAATGGTAGTTTGATGGAAGTAGCATTGAATCTATAAATTTATTTGGGCAGTATGAATATTTTTACAATACTGATTCTACCTATCCATGATGATAGGATGTTTTTCCATTTGTTTGTGTCCTCTCTTATTTCCTTGATAAGTGTTTTGTAGTTCTCCTTGAAGAGGTCCTTCACATCCCTTGTTAGCTGTATTCCTAGGTATTTTATTCTCTTTGTAAGGACTATGAATGGGAGTTCATTCATGATTTGACTCTCTGCTTGTCTATAGTTGGTGTAAAGGAATGCTTGTGATTTTTGCACATTGATTTTGTATCCCAAGACTTTGGTGAAGTTGCTTATCAGTTTAAGGAATTTTTGGGCTGAGATGATGGAGTCTTCTAAATATAAATTCATGTCATCTGGAAACAGAGACAATTTGATTTCCTCTCTTTCTATTTGAATATCTTTTAATTCTTTCTCTTTCCTGATTTCCCTGGCCAGAACTTCCGGTACTATGTCGAACAGGAGTGGTGAGAGAGGGCATCTTTGTCTCGTACTGGTTTTCAAAGGGAATGCTTTCAGCTTTGCCCATTCAATAAGATATTGGCTTTGGGTTTGTCACAAATAGCCCCTATTATTTTGTGATATGTTCCATCAATACCTAGTTTAATGAGAGTTTTTAGTATAAAGGGATGTTGAATTTTATCAAAGGCCTTTGGGCAAAGACTTCATGACAAAAAATACCAAAAGCAATTACAATAAAAGCCAAAATTGACAAATGGGATCTAATCAAACTAAAGAGCTTCTGCACAGCAAAGGAAACTATCATCAGCATGAACAGGCAACCTACAGAATGGGGGAAAATTTTTGCAATCCACCCATCTGACAAAGTTTTAATATCCAGAATTTACAAGGAACTTGAACAAATTTACAAGAAAAAACAATCCCATCAAAAAGTGGGCAAATTATATGAACACACATTTCTCAAAAGATTTTTATTTTCATGATCCTAATGCTAATAAAGATTCAATAACCTACCTCATATAATAGATCAAATAAGTATTAGAGTCTGCATGAAATCCATTACCGTGGAATTCCAAAGGCTTAGCTATTTTCAAATTATTATAAACTCCTCTCAGATTCTGTGTTAAGTGACTAGGTAATAATTATCGACCAAAGTGAAACTTTCAGAGATTCTGACTGTAATATTTATGGCTACATTACTAAAAGTCATTCCAATTATATATTTGATTGGTTGAAAACTGGATTCAATAGAAACACGGAATAAACAGTGTAAAACCCTTTGGATGTTAAAAATTGAAACATTTAGTTTTATATAAATTTTGAGTAGATTTATCATGTTCAATTCTGACATTAGTTTATTTATAATAAATTATATTTCATAATAAATTTATTTTATAATAAAGTATAAAATATAACCTTTATTTCCTAATAAATTTATTATTTATTATTATGAAATTTATTTCCTAATAAAGTGCAATAGATAAATTTTATATAGTAGAACTGAGGTATATATTGGTGAGGGAAGCATTACCATTATTGAAAAAAAAGTTTGTATTTGTGTTTGTAAGCTAGCAGAGAAAGAGCTATAATTCCATGGAATGGACTCCCTAATTTCAATGGGGATGATAAGGTCCCAGAGTACCAGAATAGTGATCACCACTTAAGAACCAGAGACATTAGTATGGTTATCATAATGAGCAGCAGACTCACAACAAACCTCAGAATTGTAAACCAATAGTAATTACAACATTGACCAATCAATCATGGTATCCTAGGACAAAAATATATTTTTTATATTATTACTGCCAAGATTGTAGAAAATTCACCTCTTTTTTTGTCTTTCAAAAACTTAAAAAATAAAACAAGAAAAAACAGAAACAACAACAAAACTTGAGCCATCAAAAAGTTGTATGCAAATTTTGCAGTTCTCTGTCAGTTCACGAGCTTGGAATCCCTTCAATAATGAGGAAGTTCCCTTGAAAAAGGAGTCTACATTTTCAAAACAAACTATTATACATCTCATACCTGGCATTCTCTGAAAGGATGTGTATCACCATGTGAGCAACTGCACAGGGGAAGAAAAAAAAATAAGCAGACATTTCAGCAATTAATGATTCAAAGCAAATATTGATAGTTTAGGAGCCAGAATGCCACTTGGGCAAATTGAATTTTGCCTGCTTAAACATTGTCACTATTCTTGTAGTTCTCTAAACCAGATCTGTGATTATTTCCCTATTTTCTGAATGTATAGTTAGAATGGGCATACAAAGTCATTGTGGAGTCCACCTATTTGCTCTCTGACATACTTAAGAGTATTGCTCATCTTGTCTGCCAACATGATTAATCAAAATAACACTACATCACTGAAAAAAAGCATTGAAATTAGTTACTACATTAGAAAATTAAAAGAAGCAAGAATCATGATATTTTTATCACAGCCCCACTTAAATTACCTGACTGAATTATTGTAATAGGAGAACAATGTCCCCATTTACAGTGGTTGTTAGAGAGGCTTTTTTTCATAAATAAAATTATAGTCCTAGCATCTTAAATGTAGAGATTGATTTGGATTTGTTAAACATAATAAAAAATTCTAGCAAGGGCAGTAGTCCATCTTCCACATTATGCTTGAGGGACCATCATCTTTCTGGAATAGAGAATTATTTAAACCATAGAGACTTTCATCAGTTCATTATTCCACTCGTGACATCACTCAGACCCACTATATGGAGCCATCATGCCAAGATAATATGGTGTCCACAAAGTAACATATACCTTCAGTATCACTGGAGAAATTGTTACCAAACTCTGAGATAGGAGTCCCACTCAAAGCGAGGGACCTGCTATTTCAATAAAGTTATTTAGGGTCCTTTGCTTGCCCTCTATAGAGAAAGGCAAATTAATTCCTTTTGAATCACTTCCCTGGAGAAAGCAGCACAATATTTAAACCTTCTTAAATTTGGAAGAAATATGTAACTCTAATCTACTTATTGCATTGCCAAAAAGGCTGTTGACTTTGAGTAGGGGTACCAGAAGAAATAGCCGTCCGGCTTGTTCTCAGGGAATCCAGTGATCCTCAAAGTATCAGCCAGTGACAAGCTCTTATAGGAAACACACAGGAAGTAACTTTGGTCCAGTGCAATTCTCTTTTTAACAAGTATTTAATCTTCTTCAAACAAAGAGCTCTGGCTTATAATTTGGTTCTCATTGAGATTAAAAACAAGAACATGAAACAATAATTTACTATGTGACCTAACTCCATTATGAATTATGTGCTGTTCTAATCACTAAGCCAAAAATAAATGTGAGCAGCATCATTGCATCTTTAAGTGTAAGTTGCTTGATCCAGAAGACATTCTAAAGGTACACATTTCTCACTAGTTCCTCAGGTTATTCCATAATCTCTACCTTAACTCATAACTATGAATGGTGACTAATTTATTTAATTGACTCAAGAGGAAAAATAACAAGTGTGACTTACAGATGGCATTGCCTATTTGAAATATTGTCATATTATACCCCACTTAGTGAAGGCTCTGATGGAAAACAAGGACAAATCTTCCTTTGTAAAATAAAGTGATATGTCTATGGTTAACTGTGGCTAGAAAAAGGAGTCATCCAAGTGATCAGCAGTGCTAATTTATGAGCTGTTATTAATAATTTTTTTATTTGGTCAGGGATTTGTAGGAACTAGATTGGAGAAGAAGGTACTAGGGTAGAGGATTAGAAACAAATTAACTTTGGAGAACGTTATATAAGTAAACATCTTAAAATAAACTATAAATTATAAAATTTTCTCTGTTTTAAGTAAATTCTCAAGACTGCAATGCTTTCAAAAATTATCTGAGTATAATCTCTTTTTAGCGGATGCCAGTTGACTCCTTTCCCCAGTCACCACAATATGCACATGATAGCTGTATGAACAAAGAAGGCATGGAAGTGAGAAAGTAAGTTAAATATATATAGAAAAAAGATATAAACTTTTTTTCTTCGCAAGATTGTTGTAGCTATTCTCACTTCTGAGTTTCCTACGTGCCTAAAATACTGTCAAACGATAGTTCCCCAGATGAATTTACTGGTGGCAGGTTGATTATATTAGACCCATATTAATATGGAAATAAAAGTGATTTATCTTACTGGAATAGAATATTGACTTGCCTTTTGATAGAACCATACATACTCCATGCTTCCACTAGATCCCTCATAATCTTATTCTTTTCAGTATTGCTTCTGACTATAGAAAATTTTTCTGATATCAAAGTATAAAAGTTATCAAGTTAAATATTATGGAATTAGTTGAGTCCCTACTCCCCCACACTCATTGTCAGAAATAGTTGAGCACAAATAATGTCCTCTGACCTAGCAATATTAAGTCCAGATGAATGATATGGTTTTGCTCTATTTCCCCACATATGTGATGAGCAGCAGACTCACAACAAACCTCAGAATTGTAAACCAATAGTAATTACAACATTGACCAATCAATCATGGTATCCTAGGACAAAAATATATTTTTTATATTATTACTGCCAAGATTGTATAAAATTCACCTCTTTTTTTGTCTTTCAAAAACTTAAAAAATAAAACATATGTGGGGACATAGAGCAAAACCATATCATTGTAATGTAATTCCCATGTGTTGGGACTGTAATTCCTATGTGTTGAAAGAAGAACCTGGTGGGAGGTGATTGGATCTTGGGGGCAGTTTCCCCCATGCTGTTCTCATTGATAGTGAGTGAGATCTCATGAGATCTGATAGTTTTAAAGTGTGGTACTTCCTTTTGCTCTCTCTCTCCTGCAACCATGTAAGACATGCCTTGTTTTCCCTTTGACTTCTGCCATGAATGTAAATTTCCTGAGGCCTCCCTAGCCATGCAGAACTGAGTGAATTAAACCTCTTTTTAAAAAAAATAAAAAATAAATCACCCAGTCTCAGGTAGTTCTTTATAACAGTGTGCAAACAGACTAATACGCCAACTGATGAGGTTGGAATGCTGTCCTGCAAGCTGTTCGCTATGCTACTAGACAGTACACTAAATGGATGCTATTTGAACTACACCAAGTGCACCTGAATTGAGAAAATCAGAGGTGAAAGTAAGAGTGGTGCTGCACATTATTTCCACATCATATGAAACTAAGATCTGCTTCCTATCCCTGTTACTTCCTCCTTTGAAAGTTATAAACTTTGGCATCCAAAGAAAAATATTTACATTATGTGGGTTTGCAATTTACTCATTAAACTGAAATTTGAGTGTGCCTTCCAGCAATTTGGGACTTCTCATGGCACAGACTAACCAGCCAAAATAGATGAATCCCTTGCTTTATAAAGCAACTCCAACTCACAGCCTGCACTATAGCTATGTATTGTACCCAAGGCTTTATGGATTTTATATTTTCACTATGTGTCAAATTATTATACACTTAATAATTGCATTTCATTTTCTCTGAGCAAAACTTCAGGGAATTTCACATTGTAAACCTAGGGAGAGGTTTATGCCTTTTATAAATTATTCAAGTTAGTAAGGAGGAAATTGTATGATCCCCTTAAAATCTGGAATGACTGAACGAAATCCTTCTAATGGTGGGAGAATTAACAAGACGTCTTGAGAGTATTACTCTGTCATACTTATTCTAAGAAGGGCAAAAAACTTCACAGTATGCAAACTGACAGAGAAAAACTTTCTAATGTGTGTGTGTATGTGTGTATTATGTTGTGTAGTACATAGGATGAAAAGTCTAGGATCAAACTTACTGACATCATAGGGAGTGTAGTAGGTCATGGCAATGCCCTTGGATTCTGGGATTGGGAATTATGAATAAATCAATTATAATTCCCTATGGTTACTGAGATAAACTTCAAGCGGTTATTAAATGCATGTAAGCTTCAAGTAGCTATTAAATGCATATTTAAAAAATACAAGCATGTGGTTTCCAAACTGGCTTTCATTTCTCAAAATCTCCTAGTAGATTGCTCAGCTAAATAACAATACTCATGAACCCTTGACTTCATAGGAGGAATTTTACCTACTCCAATGATTTCATCTGCAGTTGTGTCTCACATTCTGACTCTTTCTGCCCATCCATGACTTACCAGACTTTAAATTGCTGGGGTATGTTCAGGTTTTTGATTTTATATTGTATATATTTAGTATATGTCCTACCTAATTTTATTTAAACTATTTTATCCTAGTAGCACATGTTTAACAACATTTTCTGGAATGGATATATTAATAATATCCTTCTTTTATTGTTTTACTTTTTCAAAACTTTCTAAAATAATAATTTATTACCCACATGTTCATGCACATGCTCACACACACTCAGGAATATCATATATATATCTTTGGGTAAAGTACCCCTTAAAATGTTGGCATTCAAATTTACCAAAAGAGCTTTTACTGTGAGAAACAGAGGTGAGCAAGTTTAATTTTCAATCAGGATGGTTAATCTATCTCCTTTTCCCTTTGTAAACCTTTGCTGAATATTTTGCACTAATTATTTTCTATCCCAACAAAATTATAATTATTTTAATTTTTCATTGTTTAGATATTTAACAGTAGTGTTGTCTGCACTGGAGTATAATTTGCCATTTTTGTTTCATGTCACGTGTTCCTTGCAATAAAGAAACTAGGTTCAATTTTAATGATTTCATCAAAATTGTTACCTGTGCTACAGGATAACAAACTCACATTGTTTCTCACAAAATTTCTGACAGCAGAGAGTGAACTTATCAGTCTTTTAAAATTAAAAGCATTTTTTTCTGATATCTTTTTTGGCTAATCAAGCACGGAACCATCAGGAAGCCACGGTTTAATATCTATGTATTCCTTTCCATTTAAGTCTTATCAACATTGCACAACTTGCTGCTCTTTGAGACACTGTTGCTACTATACAAAGTACCCGTTAAAATCACACTTAATTGTAAGAGGGTGTTAAGTATGCTAACATACTTTTAAATAAGTATTTTAAAAAGTTTATATTGTCATTTATGTCACTAATACTATTTTGCAGTTCTATTATCAATTTGCAAAAACATACAGTTTTTAAAGTTTTGGGTTTTGTTTGTTTGTTTGTTTTTTTAAGTAGTATGTTCAATTCCTTTTTATTTCAGCTGAAAATTAAAAATGAAATAAAATGGCCGGGCACGGTGGCTCATGCCTGTAATCCCAGCACTTTGGGAGGCCGAGGCCAGGAGATCGAGATCCCGAGGTGACCCTTTGGGATCACCTTTGGGATCACGAGGTCAGGAGATCGGATCATCCTGGCTAATATGGTGAAATCCCGTCTCTACCAAAAATACTAAAAATTAGCCAGGCGTGGTGCGGGTGCCTGTAGTCCCAGCAGCTTGGGAGGCTGAGGCAGGAGAATGGCGTGAACCCGGGGAGGCGGAGCTTGCAGGGAGCCGAGATCTCACCACTGCACTCCAGCTTGGGCGACAAAGCGAGACTCCGTCTCAAAAAAAAATTTTTTTAAAAAATTAAATTTCTGGAGAATTAAGACAGGAATTGTAGAGTTAGGTACTCTGAAGTGTATAAAAGTAATATGTGGACCTGTGTTTATTACATAATACTAAATAACACATATACTTGTGGTTAAACATAATATCTAGGTTCAGAAATATACTCACCATTCCTAAAAATTCTTAAATTAAAAGGAGACTGATATGAAGATTCACAACAATGATTATTTCCAGAAATGCGTAAGTTTAAGTTTTAATAAATACACTACTTGAAAAACTTTGGGGGTTTGGCTTCCATACAGAGTCCATTTTCTAGAATAGGTACTATGATCCTTGAAATGCTATTCAATACTCCTTCATTATCAATTTTATCAATTCCTTATTTACTTATAGTCTTCTACCTTTTCCTTGGTTGATCCACAACTAAACTGAACTACATGAAATTTCCTGCATGTTTTTCATAGTCATTATCTTGGTTCATTCTCACTCCCTTCTCGCTCTCTCTTTTTCTTATATGTACTAGCCCTGAGATACGTTTTTCATTTTTCAATTTTTTCATCATTATTAATCCTAATTCAATAATCATGTTAAATGGTACGTTTTCTAGAAATCTTTATTTTATAACTTCATTTAAAGTTGTTTCTGTACTGTATCTTATTAGTTCTTAGATCTAAATCAGTTTTACCCTTTAACAAAACTGTCAGCTTCTTCAGGAGAAATGCTCAATATTACACATATTTATACACCTATATTGCCCAGTTTGTTCTGTTGATGATGGTTTCTTGATAAAGTGAATGCCATTTATTTCCTGGATAATATATGATATAATTATATTGAGCTCATTTCAGTTATAAAATTTAACTGCTTATACTCATTTTTGTTTAGGTTTGAGCATTTCCCAATGTTCTGCATTTTGGAGGATATGGCTGAAAATTTCAATGTGAACTATTTATCACTGATATTTCAAAATATATATCAGAAACTATTAGAAATTCTAAATTAAATAGTACATTGGCCAATGGATTGCATACAAATACATAATTAGGGAGAAAGTCAAAGAAAGGCTCAGCAACATATAATGATAATGGAAAATAAACTCATCACTCTTTAATTTATTTCTTATTCATTTAAATAGTTAATCAAACATTATTAGATCCATTTAAGAATTAACTGTATTGCTTCACTTAAAAATATACTGTACAATAAAATAATATGCCAGAGCAAACATCTTTTTTACCTTTTAGAGTGTAGGAGAAATTTTTAAGAGTGAAATATGACTAGATGAAGACATAATGACATTTAGATCAGTGCTCAAACACAGAATAGAATGTTACTTTTAGATAGAAAGGGAGAATACATAAATTGGACTTTAAGAGCTGAGAATAGAAGTTGAGTAGAAGATAGTAAAGTTAATAAAAGGGGATATACACTTGAAGTTTCTAAAATAAAAATTATAGTAATTACTCATTATGTGTACTAACCATTTATCAAGTTGGACATACAATATGCCAATCTCTTTCAAGGTGCTAAGAATCTAAAGAAGAAAATCCGTTTTAAAATGAAACATTTTAATGGGGGAAACAAATGAAGGAATCAGTGTCCTAATTGCCATTTGCGAGTTGGGTCACTGATATTTATAAGACATTGTTAAAAACTAATGACAGGATTTGATAAGAACCAATTAATTTGCTCTACAAATTATATTTAAGGTTTTATTTATTCCACAAATGTTCATTGAATGTTTACTCCTTGGCGGGCACAAATTAAGTTCTTGGGGTGCCAGGATGCTCAGGAGAGACAAGATATCTGTTTCTTGATAGAACTTAGGTCTCATACTAATACTTCTAAGCAGCTGTAATGGGTCAGTCAGAAGAATAAATTAATGAAGAGAGAATCTCAGTGGTTTTCTGGACACCAGGATAAACAAGTTCTGTAACCAAGGTACTAAGTCATACCCATATGGAAGCTGGGCACAGTAGGCCTGACTCATAACACTGTACTACTCATTGACAAAGAATAAATGGAGAGAAATGTATGGAAAATGAGTACTGCTACGTACATTTTCTTCTAACCCTATCCTCTATGAACTAATACCTGATTGATTACGTGTTTGTAATATTTAATTCAAATGCAGTCCCACTTGGGAATTTGTTAAAACGTAAATTCCGTGGGACACCCTCCATACCTATCAAGCCAAAAGTCCTGGAGTTATTCTTCATAATCTACTTTAACAAGTTATCCCAGTAATTCTTAAGCACACTAATATTTGAGAAGTGCTCTTTAAAAGATCATCAACTAAATATTGAGCTTATAAAATAAATTAGAATAAAAGTTTCAAAATAATATATTTTAAAATTGCTCTTTTTGCCTTGTTTTGTTGGTTTTTCTATCTTTGTGAATTATTTATTGACACTTCTTATACTTAAAACATCTGCTGTCTTTTCATCAAACTAACAATCTTGTATGTCTAATAGTATCTTTACTAAGAATTTTCTTCTTCAAGGAAGTCAAGGCTAACTTTGAGAAAATAAGCAGAAAAAATAAACGAGTATACTCATTATGTATTCATAACATTGAACTTTCCCTTAACTTTGATCCTTGTCTTTCACCTAAAAAGTTTCACATTTTTGTCAGTTTTTCCATTTAAATGTATAGTGAAACAATAAAGTGCTTAATTACATTTACTTGACATCTTGAACTATTTGAAGAATTGCTTATGGTAAATACTAACAAAGAAAAATCTAAGAGTATGCTACATTATTAAATATATTTTATATTCTGTATTACACTGTAATTTGATGTACACTACACTTCATACATCCCAAGTACTGTGATTTGATGGATAAAGTGGACCATTATATTTGGAAGATGGCATTGCCTAATATTATAAGTACAGGGAAGGGAATGACATGCTATTCTCTTTTTAGTTAGAAAAAACATGATACAATATGACTTATACTTTATGTTTACTTTGAGCTCACTGATAGTAAAAAAGAATGGAAATCATTGCATTTGATCCAGTATGACATTTAGATTTTTCCACTCCAAATAAACATAGTGGAACCCAGGATTTAGAATACAATTAATAAGTTTATTATGTTTACTTTGAGCTCACCAATAGTAAAAAAGACTGAATATCATTGCATTCTATCCAATATGACATTTAGATTTTTCCACTCCAAGTAAACAAGTGGAACCCAGGATTTAAAATACTATTAATAAGTCATCAAGGAACAACTGAACAATTGCAGTTATGTCATAGATACCAAATTTCTGGTGGGGATCAAAATCTGTCAAAGACAATAGCTGCTATCATGGATCATTTTCCTAAGTGCCTGGTTCCGCTGGAAGCACAGTGTAGATGGAAAGTATAAAGAAAAAAAATGGTTAGCATTTCCTATGTGGTACCCCAGGCGATAATGATATAAATCCAATGGTCAGGCAATAGTGAAGGAGAGAGGAACAACAGAGGATTTTAATTAGAATACATTTGCAATGTTTTTTTAATCTGCCTATGTGGTACACACTTTCACACTAAGTAGAGAAATTTGTTCTTATCACAACTTGTGAGAGTTGTTTTTAATCATAGTTGGAATTGCAGTTATCAAAGATATGTCCAAAGTAGTATAAACCTGAAATTTCTGTTTTGCTTATATCCCTTTATTGAGATACATTGTTTCAACTTTCAATACAGTATGCAAACAATAGGAAATTTACATGTAAAAAATTTTTTAGAAATTTTCCATGTAAAAATTATCATTTAGGGTAGTTTATGAAGTGCTTTGAATCAACAAGGCTTCACTACTATCCTTTGATAGCTCAGAAATAAAACAGAATTATAAAAAATAATAACCTCATATAAGTGTTAAATAAAAATAATACCTTCTGTAAGGTCAAGTTTTTATCTAGATATACAGAAATATTTATAATTTATATATATTTGTACATATTATATAAATATATATAAAATAAATTAGGTGCTATATTTAGTATGAATTTTCAAAATTTCTTCCGTCTCTTCAATCTAGCAGGTTTATGTACAGATTGTCTTTATTTTCTGCATCATGTAGTATAGATTCCCTTCCCTTTTTAAATTCTACTGTTTCCTCCTTCTTTTTTAAATATTTATAACTCATTTCTAATATCTAAAACTGCATTAGGCTTACATTTAATTTTTGTCAGGTATTATTGATAATTTCATTATACGTGTATATATAGACACTCTTTTTCTACTCATAATGAAATACAAAGCTTCAGGGTTTATTTTCTGTTGTAAGAAATGCTAAGAAAAATTAGTTATACTTGCTTTAGGTAACATTTTCATTTCACTTCAAATGCATTTCAAATAAAACAATAAGGCTGTGTCATTGAAAATCCATATAGACATAACAGAGTTATTTTTCCTTTTGTAGTCATAGCTTTAAAATCAATTATATGTGGGCAAAGGGAGCCTGATGATACCTACTGAGTCAACACAGTTTTATTGATAGTGGCCTGTCCTTACAACTGAAACATACTTTAGCCATGTGTCAATCATATCCTAACCGCAAAGCCTTTATTATTTTTCACCAGATTGTTACTTTCTTCTTAGTTTAAATGGATTGGAAAATTGAAATGCTATTTTACATTTTCTGCCTCCTAGAATAAAAAATAAAACGAATCTAAAATGTGGCAACCAGCAAAGTATCAACTTTGTCAATCACTATTGACATAATATTCAATTCTATCTGTATGCTAATATCAATTTATTTCTGGAAATGCATTTTTCAACCAAGAACATGAAGCATTTATATAATTTCAGTGAACAAATATGGATAATTTTTAGCAATACGGTTTCAGTGATTATGTTTTGGTAAAATTTAGATAAAAAGCAAAAGTCAGTAAAATCCAGAATTTGTCTTTATTCATATGCCATTTTAGAGCTATTATTGGAGCTCAGAGTACTAGCTGATACAAGCAATATTCTGGTATAGATCAAAAGGTTATTAAAATATAACATCTTAATTATAAAATAGTTTTTAATTAACTTGTTTGAATTACAGACATTTTTATAAGAAAAAGGGTATTAACCAGTGTTGTTTTGTGTACTTCTTTGTATAAAGGGGGTAAACATCTCTAGACTTTATCATTTTTCTTCAGTAGTTAATATTATAGTGAATAAAAAGTTCAGTTATGAATTTTATATGAAACATATTTATATTGTTTTGTAGCAATTATTAAAACTAGTCTATGAATTGTGCTAAAATGCTTTGACTTTTTGTTAACTTGAGCTCAGAGCATGACTTTTTATAAGAATATTTTCACTTCTGTCTCTGTTTATTTGGGCTGCTATAACAAAATACCATAATCTAAGTGACTTTTATAGATAAGAGAAATTTATTTTCACAGATACCAAGACAGGGGAAATCCAAGATTAGGACATCTGCAGATTTGGTGGCTGATGAGGATCTACTTGTGTCTCAAAATGAATTTGTGTTCATGGAGTGAAAAAGGGGTCAGGAGAGCTTTTTCAGGCCTCTTTCATATAAATGCACCAATCCCATTCATGAAGACTGTGCCCTCATGACCAGTCATGTTCCAAAGGCCCTACATCTTAATACCACCATTTTGGTGGTAAGGATTTTGATATGAATTTTGAGAAAACACAGATATTCAGACCATAACACTTCTGAAATAATCTGCTTGGAATACTTCAAATTTATTTCTCGAAATTATTGACTAAATTTATTTTTATAGCCCATTTTTCTCCAACGTAATTTGTTTTATTTTGAAAAGTTTTGGAGAGCTTACTAGACAAAATTAAAAAACAGCAATGAAAGAAAATTAATAGCCTAATGGAAAGTTCCCTGAGTTTCTACTGTTTTATCCTTATTCAAACATTATACGAATATTATTTAAAAATCAGGGGCTATAAAAACTACAAAATTAGAGTGTCAGTCTAATAATTTAAAACCAGAATGAAACACTTCAGAAACAGCAACTCTAAAAAAAAAAAAAAAAAAAAAAAAAAAATCAAAATTATATCATTTTAATTGGACAGAGAGAAAATTCAAAAAATAGCTTTTGAAATTATGCTTTTGAAATAGCATTTGTTTTATGAGTTCAATCACATGGAGTTGAAAAAGTTATATTCAAAATTACATTACTAGTTGTATTATTCACATCCCTCTTGCACCCAAAACTAATGTTTTTTAATCTAAGATGTCAGGTAAATTAGCTTTCACTAAGACATGAGTTTGAGAGATGAAGAGAGTGGAATGTTGAACTATGAATTATGATAAAAATGTATAAATGGACAAGGTAAGTCTAATTTTGACCACATTAAAATATGCGATCATTGGTATGAAAATATTCAAAAATGTGAGATATTTATTTATAACTATTTCTGTCTCCCAAACACAATGAAGGTATATTTTAATATATGAAAACTGGTAAATGATAGTTTTCAGTTCTCTCAAATAAAAAAACATAGTTCATATAGGAAGTAAATTATTAGTAGTAGCAACTAAAAACAAGAGAACACAGAACTCATATTATTTTATTTTTAAATTATTAATTTTTTAAAAATTAGGCTGAAACAGTAATAATAAATATTGTAATGAAGTTGTTTCCAAACACTGATTGGAAGCTGTCAGTGAACTTTTCATGTCTATATTATTTAATTAGAGTTATATCTGAACTACTATCAAGATCATACTACTTTTATTTATCTTAAACATAATGAAGTATGTTTGGATGATTCCTTTAAAAAAGTGTTATTCAGAATTAGAATCATAAATAAATTGTTTACCCATTTAACTGGGACTGAGGAAATTATAGAATATAAGATGGGAGAAATATTTACTTCACAATTTAAAATAGTATTGAAGAAAATTCCTCGTTATAATTACTTAAAAACCTCACTTTTGACAAATTTAATGTTCTCTTTTATTCCTAAAGGGAAATTATTCAAATAAAAAAAA
This sequence comes from Macaca nemestrina, assembly GCF_043159975.1. Lineage (NCBI taxonomy): Eukaryota > Metazoa > Chordata > Mammalia > Primates > Cercopithecidae > Macaca > Macaca nemestrina. The sequence goes on from NC_092140.1 coordinate 52,702,888, forward strand.
ATTCTCCAAAACAGGATAACAACATGTAGCTTTAAATATATTTTAAAAAGTTAAATTACTGAAAGTCATATGTTTGTAGATGTTTCATTCCATCATGTATGGAGTATGTTTCATGTACATAAGCAAAATACTGGCTAACTTCTTAAGCCGGAGATGGCATGAGCAATAAAACTCATTTTCCTGTTGTCAAGAAGTCATCCTGAGTTAATATCCCTACATTTCTACTTAAAATTATGTAAAAACAATCAAGATTTCTAAAAAGAAACTGATGCAAGAAAGCCATGACTGTCCAAAATCACTAAAAATTGCTATGGAAATTATTAATTATTTCTTCAAGAGGCAGACTATCAAGTAAATAGGAAAATTGTACATAGAAAGATGAAAGCTCAGGAGTGTGTGTTAAGCAAACTATTAAGAGTGCTGTCTGGGCCAGCATGGAAAGCTAGGAATATTTATGTGTGACATATTTATATTCCTGAATATTATGATCCATGGAAAGAAACAACAAAAACTTTCAGAGAAGTAATGTAGCACATGTCTATTTAGCAACTACCAAAGTTATGTTCCACTTAGAAGTCTGATTACATAATAAATTTAAAAGAATAAATTTAGCCATAATGTTTTTCAGCCCTCAGACATTTATTGATTTACTAATAAATGAAATACAAGTATTATAAATAATATACTGATTATTTACTTGTATCATTTCTGTTTTAGTGCAGAAACTAAAGATTTTATATTCTCTTTTTTGCAATTTCAATTTAGTTTTGTTAGTTTGTTTTAATTGTACTTTCTATAACTTTTCTTCATGATCACTATGATTCTGGCTTCTTGGCACTTGGCATGTGTTGTTTTCTGGATGCTCATCTGTATTTTATTGACATTTGAGATAAGTTATATCTCTTAGAGCTCCTGAATTTTTCTGTAGTTTATACTATTACAAAAATTGAAGTCATTATTTTGTTCATTAAATTAGAGACATGTTGAACCTCAAAAAATGGAAGCTAACAGAAATTATACAGTGATAATCTCATTATTATTTTCAAGCATTTTTGAAAAATTAGATTTAGCTATCATAGAGAGAGAAGAATTTGCCTCACAAGCATTATATCATTTAACAAAACAAATACTGCATATCACTCATCATCAATATCTTATTCTTAAATTTTCTATTTTGACATTAAAGAACCATTAACTAAATTTGGACTGCTATATGTGACTACACTATACGTGGCAAAAAAAAAAAAAAAAAAAAAAGTATGAAGTGTATGTGTGTGTGTATTTGTTACTGAAATGCCAGGGGTTTTGTGTAGGTCCTGTTGCTTGTTGCACAGAAAGCCAATCACTGAGACAATGAGTATTGCCAGGGAAGAAAGCTTTAGTTAGGTGACACAGCTGGGAAATGGGAGATCAGTCTCGAATCCATTTCCCTAAGTAAGTAAAATTAGGGGGTTATACAGTAGGGAATAAATGTAACTATCTGTGAAAAACAGGAATTTTGTAGGTGTAAGGAAAGATAACTTAGGCAACAGGAAAGAGGTGGTTCATTAGGTAATCATGATGGGTGATGATTATTACATCATTATCCAGATGCAATAATCTGGTAAGTTTCTACTTGATACTGTCTGGGAGGCCCGATGGTTCATATCCTGAGAAAGAAACTCAGATAAGCCAAATGTAACTTTCTCAAGTTTTAACACTGGGAGGATCAATTTCTATGTTTATTTTTTTTAAAAAAACCATAAACATGAGTTCTATGGGACCATTAGTACTGCTTTATTTTCCTCAGTTCTTTCTATTGTTCACTTCTTCAATCATGGGAAATCTGGTCATGAATCTTTCTAGTTGCTTCATGCTGAGGAGGAGCACTGTGAGCAGCTCCATACCATGGGTGATCAAGTGGTCACCCAGTAATCAAAGGTTAACCTGAAACACAATCTTTCTCTCTCCAGTCCCCCACTTCCACCAGAGATAAATCTGACTACCTCTTATTAATATTTCACAAACATTTTGTTCAAAAAAGAAAACAAAATTTTACCCTTGTATGGTGTGTTATTAATGTTACAGCTAATTTTAATAAACTCTTATAAACAAATTATCTAATTTTGATTGATTTGTTAAGAGTTTCATAAACCTTTTGTAACCTTTTACAATTTTCTATTAAAGAGTAGATCAATTCTCCAGGGAAATCCTGTTATTCTGATACAGCGTCTCAAACATTGGCCTTGCATCAATTTGCTTTTGATATTAATGTTTAATTTATATAAAAACTCTAAACTAATTTTACCTCTCAGATTCGACCCTTAAAATCTCACGAGATTGTCCACCTCTTCCATGATAGTACCTGGGCCTGAAGGGATTGAATAGATGAAACTTTTGTCAGTGCGTCTCGCAGACAGTTCATTTTGATTGTCAGATTCTCCTGAGTCTAAAGACGAGGCTTTGAACTGGTGTCAATGCTCAAGACTTAATAGGAGTTGGTACATTTTACAGATCCAGGATTCAAAGTCCTGTAACCTAACAGCACAAGGATTAGTTAACATGACATTTATACTACAGAAAGTCCTATCATTCTCTCTAACATGAAACAAATTAAAACACTCATTAGTTGTCTAGTCAGAACTTCAAATCATTTTATTAAAGTGGTTGGGTTACTCTTTAGATACATCTATTTGCTAGCATTCTAGTAACAGAACTGTGACCAAAAGGATAAAAAATGTGATAGTTTTTATGCCAAACGTATCAAAGTAAGACAGTTAACTTTTCTATCCATTAAAAAATGGTAAGGGCAAATACCAGTTTTGGAAATTCAAGGTGATAATAAATAGCCTCCATTCACTTAAATATTATACAACAAAACAGGGACAAAGTAAGAACAAGCACACCATAATTTCTTTTCAGCTATTTAAAAGAGCATCATTACAGATTTCCAAGATTGGTTTCTAGATACAGTACGAGCAACTTATTAGGTATTTTTCCGCACTAGAATCTTCAGACCAGTGCAACACCTGTATATATTATATTTTCCAGTGCACATATGAAGGTCTAGTAGTGATATAAACCTGGAATCAAAAATTACTAGAATGTATCACTTTTTAAGATTACTACTTATTGCAAGTGAATGTTACTAATTTTGACAACGGCAAACACAACGGAACTGAGAGAAATTGTAGTCAATGTAATTTTCTGAAGATCAAAGTCATTCTTTCCTGAACATTAAAACTTTATACCCATATTATAATTTTTCTTCAATTACCTAAAGTAAAAGATGCAAAATCAAATTATTGATTGAATTAAATTTCCTTAGAAATTAACATCATTTAAACATTTTTCTACTCTTACTTTTCCAAATAATAAAATACATAGTGTACAATTTCTGCTCAGAACTTGTAAGTTTTTTATTTTTTGCCAGGAAACTTAAAGTTCTTATAGCTCTCTATATCATCAGAGGTAACAAAACCAACCACAGTTTAAATGGCTGGTGTGCTCTATCAGTTTTTCAGGCTTGACAAAGGTAGCTTAGGAACTTTAGAAAAACAGTGTAAATGATGAACTGTTGGAAATGCATAGGAAACAAAGTGACTATTCACACACCCAAACACAAACCTTCCAATAGCAAGTAAAAAAAAAGTGAATGGTCTTATACATGTTTATAAAGGTAAAATCCAAAGGAGAACGAACAGCAAATAAATAAAAATTAAAAGCAGAAACAAACAGAAAACCAATCTCAAAATTTTATTCTACTCAGTTTACCTTGGAAACTACAATGTTACCCAGTGCCTAAAAAAGTATATTATGGATATTCCTTAAAGATATACAAATTAATGTCTTTAAGTCCTCCAGTACCACTATACATTTTGTGCAATTAAGAAATCACCTTAGGTGTGTAACCGCTAGAGCTAGCACTATCTATGCAGAAGGGGAAATACAGTCTGCAACAAAGCAATGCAAGCATTCGTGTGAAATTTATTTCAATGTTAAATTTAGCTCCATGTTAAATCTAGCTTCATGCTTAACTATATTAAAAAAAATTGTCAAGCTGTTAGTGTATTTCCTTATAATATTTTATACTTTATTAAGACTAAGAAATTTAACTATGAGTATTGTTAGCCACATGTCTCCCATTTTCTACGAGGTTCAAAAGAATATTTTACTATCTAAACTTTTTCAACTTTCTATTTTCTCTGTATGTACATGAAGGCAGACATACAAGACAATCTACAGGAAGATAGAAACAAGAAAGTCTACATATGACTTACACAGACCACCTATGGCATGCTGAGACTTTCTGTTTTTGTCAAAATTTTCTTTTTTAAAAATAACCAGGGCTGGGCACCGTGGTTCCCGCCTGTAATCCCAGCACTTTGGGAGGCCGAGGAGGGAAGAAGGAGGATCACAAGGTCAGGAGTTTGAGACTAGCCTGGCCAACATGTTGAGACCCCATCTCCACTAAAAATACAAAAATTATCCAGGCATGGTGGTGGGTGCCATATATATATATATACACACATACACACACACACATACACATATACATATATACACATACATATATAAAACCAGGCATTATACTTTAGGACAAGCATTCCTTATACTGATCCTTTCTAATACAAAATTATTCTCTCATTTATAACCTTTTTTTTACCAAAAGTACTTTCTTCACATCTGTCCCTTCCCCTGTTAACTGTCTCCTTTCTATCTTATTTAATAAATAACCTTTTCAAAATCTTTGGGCACATTTTATATAATAATTATATATTAACTACAAGTTTTATTCTTAGTAACTTTACGTTTTAGTGACAACTAGGGAGCAAGAAACCCTGAACTGTCTATTAGATATTAGCACCTTATAGATGAAAATATCCTACAAATTTTGAAACATATTTTCCCATATCATAACCCTTTTTTGATTGGAAATGGCTCAGACATTAAATGTACATCAAAAATAATTTTAAGATTTTAAATTGTACAAAAAATTCACCTACTGTTAGTGTATATAGTTAGGCAAACATGAGCAGGGCAGGAGAGGGCTGCCACCCAGCCCCTCCCAGGAGTGTGAGGCAACCATTAGATGAAGGTCAGGCAGTTGTTACCCTGTCTTTCTTAAATGATAATTGGTTGCAGCTGGCCCCAGGGGAAGACCGCCTCCCAATAGATAGAAAACACCTGGAATGGGTGATCAGCAGCTTCCTGATAAGATTTCAGGGGTTGGGCAAGTGGGCTCAACCATGAGCACTAAGAGGCAAAATGGTATATGTACGACCTTCCTCTAGGGGTAAAGGAAGATCACCCCCAGAGAGCATGCACGCAACATCAGTAAACACACTATGCATGCAGTCACCCTCCCAAGTGCTGACAGACACTGCATGCAGCAGATGAGCAACAGCCTTTCCCAAGGAAAAAGTTAAAAGAAGAGGAAAGAAAACTGGAGAACTATGGGAATATATAAATTCCCAAGTTAAGGGCTGAACAGGGCACTTGGATCTTTCAAGTAGCCCACTTGACCCTCTTCAAAGTGTACTTTGCTTCCTTTCACTCCTGCTCTAAAACTTTTTACGATAAATGATGAGTTAATGGGTGCAGCACACCAATATGGCACATGTACACATATGTAACAAACCTGCAAGTTGTGCACAGGCACCCTAGAACTTAAAGTATAATAAAAAATAAATAAATAAAAATAAAAAAAGAAAAAAAAAGAAACATCACTATGTACTCCCTCCCCACCAAAAAAAAAAAAAAAAAAAAAAAAACTTTTTAAGAAACTCACTCCTGCTCTAAAACTTGCCTTCGTCTCTCCTTCTACCTTAAATCTAGTTCTGGTCCTGGATTGAATTCTTTCCTCCAAGGAGGCAAGGATTGAGTTTGCTGCAGACCCATATAGATCCACCACTGGAAACATACTTTGGTATCATGACTCAGGCATGTTTCCTTATGGTAAGACATTGCTATGCCTTGCCCTCTTTGGCTGGAGAAATTCAACACCCACGTGCAGTTTTCTTCTCTCCTTCTGCTCTCCTGCTTACTAACCATACTCCAGAATGATTCCTCTCATCCACAATGGCTCTGCTCACCCCAGCTGATCTCTCAGATCTCTCTGATGGGTGGCTTGCAGGGTGACAAGGACCTTGGAGTCCACACTGAGTAGACCTGAGAAACTAATGGCCCTCCTAGATAGGAGGCTTCTGCAAGAGAATGGTAGTGCTAAAGCCTAGGACAGTGTAATGTCTGGGGTTTCCTCTGCTTTTTCAACTAAAATTTGTTATTTCCCCAAAATCCGCACAGTCCATTCTCTTGTTTTCTCTATGTGTATTCTAAAATAGCCTTGCACAACCTCCAGACGGTTCACATCAGAGGCAAGTCTTTTTCTTCTCTGTTTTCACTTTGTATGCCACGTGACTTCCTTCTCTGCCTTAAACATACACTCCATGTCTGTTATTTGTGCACCTATGGCTCTTTCTGTATTTGCCTGGTAGCCAGGAAACAGGATTTTTTTGTGAATATCATCTGAGATTTATACTTGTTTTTACCCCACCAGGATGGATGGCCTCCAATATTTCTCCCATCTGTGGGCTCATTGCCAGAACAGACACTAATTGGAACCCAAGCTCTTCCAGCTCTTTATGATTTACCATATGCTTTCCATCCCTGTTACACTCCAGGAGAGAGTTTTCTGATGGCTTTTAAATCAATTTGTTTGCCTGCATAGGACCTCACTCTGTGGTCTTTTAAGGAACCCACCTACCTACTTTTTATTGATTTAGCAACGCTTTGGGAGGAAGGAAATGCCAAACCACCTGATATCCATGGAAAACAGCCCTATATCTCAGTTAAATATTAATTTTAATTATGATATATCCATAAAATTTTAAAATTAAAAAATTACTAATCTTCCAAAAACCAAACAACCTCCAAGCAAACAAACCACATACACAGGCCCAGATAACTTCACTAGGGACTTTTGCCATATATTTACAGAATAATTAATATCAGAAATATCATTATCCTCCTCACATAAACCTCTTTTGGAAATAGATAGAGAACCACTTTCAATTTATGAGTAAAGCACAATCTAATACCAAAACTGGACAATAGTATTATCAGAAAAAATCAAAACCCCATCTGCTTCATGATAACACATGAAAAATATCTTCACAAAATATAAAAAATTAAAACTAGTAATACATAAAAAACATATCATGACTAATAGTGACTTACCTCAATAATACAAGATTATTTTAACATTTGAAAAGAAATGAGTGTAATTCTTCATATTAATAGAATAACAGAAAAATTTGTGTGATCATGTTAATAAATTCAGATGAAATATTTTGGCCAAGTTCTATACCTACTCATGAAAATGCTTAGCAAACGAGAAATAGAATGGGACTTTTCAATGCAATAAAGAGCACCAATGAACAAAATCTACAGTTCACATCACAATTAATTATGAATATGGTAAAAGACTGAATTTTTTTCTCCCTAAAAATGTAAAAAGGGGAAGTATGCCACCTCTCTTTATTTATATACTCCATTATAGTGGAGGTCCTTGCCAGTGAATTAAGTATGAGGAATAGAAAGGATGAAACAAAACTTTTCTTATTTACTAATGAAATTGTAAATAATTTATTAGAAAGGCTGCTAGAATTAATAAGTGAATTTAGTAAGGTTGTATGATAATATACCAATGTTAAAAATCAAATGTTTCTGTATATAATAGTATTTGGAGCAAAGAATTGAAAAATTAATGTAGTATTAAATATTATATAATTAGGGATAATTTCATCAAAGATTTATAAGACCTTTGCACTACAAATTGAAAAATTTTGTTATGATATGTTAATGAAGACCAAGTTTAATATAGATGTATACCATATTAATGAACTGATGACTTAGTACTGTTAGGATGTTTATTCTCTTAAAAAGGATCTACAAATTCCGGGAATATTTGGGCAAAATTCAAGCTCAGCTTTTTTTGAGAAAATGACAAATTGATTCTGTAATTTACTTCAAAAAAAAAAAATTGAACAGACAAAGCAGTTTTGAAAAGAACAAATTTGGACAATTTATACTACCTTATTGTGAGGCTTTCTACTTATAGTAATCAAGAAAATCTCCTATTTCTGTACAGAAAGAGCGATTAGTAGAGCTAAAGAGACAATGTAGAGAGAGATTCTGGAATGTATTACAAATGAATTTCTACAGTGTCCCAAGGTAATTTAATGAAGGAAAGAGTAGTGTTTTTAACAAGTTGTGGTAGGAAAAAAAAGGCATAATTATGGGAATAGGGATTCTCAAACTTTACACCACACCATAAAAAACACTAGCTCAAAATGAATCCTAGATCTAAATGTGAAATATAAAGCTAAAAAACATTGAATAAAAAGAAACATATTTTTACACCTTTAGTGCAGTCAGGCATATCCTACTCATGAACCTGTAAGAACTTACCATAAAAAAGACACTAATATGTTGGACTTCAGAATTTAAAACTTTTGTTTGAAATTTCACTATTATGAAAATTAAAGAAAGTCACCAACTCAGAAAAATTATTCTGGATATAGAATAATATCTATATCTGATACTGGACTTTTATCCAGAATTGATAAAGAATTATTAATATCCAATATAAAACGCCAAACTATTCCTATCACACAATTAGTAACTTATTTCAACTGGCATTTAATAAAAGATGATAGTCATATGATGTATTAAAAGATGGGATCTCAACATTTTTCTCTCTGTGAATATCTATAACTGTTATCTTATACCTGTCCCATCATTTTATGTAGCATAGATTAGGGGTATGTATCTTACATTTAGTTTTACAGATCCAAAGACAGAGGAAATTTGTGACCCAGGAACTGTGCTCAATGTTTTACACCAAGGAGCCTCATGCATACCTAAGTCAGAAGTAGATTCTTTTTTTTTTTTTTTTTTTTTTTTTTTTTTTTTTTTTTTTTTTTTTTAGACAGAATCTCACTCTGTTGCCCTGGTTGGAGTGCAGTGGTGCGATCTTGGCTCACTGCAACTTCTGCCTCCCAGGTTCAAGTGATTCTCCTGCCTCAGCCTTCTGAGTAGCTGAGATTACAGGTATGTGCCACCATGCCTGGCTAATTTTTGTATTCTTAGTAGAGACACTGTTTCACCATATTGGCCATGCTGGTCTCCACCTCTTGACCTCAAGTGATACGCCCACCTCAGCCTCTCAAAGTGCTGGAATTACAGGTGTGAATCACCATGCCCAGGCAGCAGTGGAAAATTTTGATGATATGATTATGAACTTGAACGGATGAGATGAGACTTAGCATTAAATGATGTGATTTGGGACTTTGAGCTGGTGCTCTAATGGAGTGAGACATATAGTGAAGATGAGAGAGGGCATTTTATATTTTGGAAGGAAGTGAGTCATTGGAGGCTTGAGACAGATAATTGTAGGCAGAATTCTTAGATGGACCCCAAGCTTCCCATATTCTAATGTACATGCCTGCTGTAATTCTCTCCTCTTGAATGTAATCAGGACTAGTGAGTATGATGGAATGTTACTCCTGTGATTATGTTTCATTACAAGTCTTTTTTTCAGTTCTAATTAAAGTTATTGATGAATTGGCTTTAAGTTTATCAAAAGAAATTATCTTGTTGAGTCTGACTTAAGCAGATGGACTCAAAAGGAATTAGCCCTTTCTGAAGTTAGAAAGATGAGATGTGAAGAAATTGGTACATTGCTGGATTTATTTTTTATTTTATGTTTTTTTCTACCTTTATGTTAAGTTCAGGGGATATATGTGCATATTTGTTAAGTGGGTAAATTGCATATCTCTGAGATTGGGAATATGAATGATCCCCTCACCCAGGTAGTGAGCATAATACCTGACAGTTAGCTTTTCAGCCCTCTTCCTCCTCCCACCTTACCCCCTTAGGAGTATCCCCTGTCTATTGTTTCCATTCTTATGTACATGAGTACTTAACGTTTTGCTCCCACTTATAAATCAGAACATGAAGCATGTGGTTTTCTGGTCCTGCATTAATTTGCTTAGGATAATGGCCTCCAGCTGCATCCATGTTGCTGCAAATGACAAAATTTCATTGTTTTTATGGCCATTTATTATTCCATGGTGTATATGTATCAAATTTTCTCTATCCAGCCCATCATTGATAGACATCTAGGTCAATTCCATGTTTTTGCTATTTTGAATAGTGCTGCAATGAGTGTATGTGTCTTTTCGGGAGAGTGATATATTTTCCTTTGTGTATATGCTCAGTAACGGGATTGCTGGATTGAAAAGCAGTTCTGTTTTCAGTTCTTTGACAAATCTCCAAAGTGCTTTCCATAGTGGCTGAACTACTTCACATTCCCCGGAGCAGCGTATACATGTTCTCTTTCTCTGCAACCTCACCAATATCTGTTATTTCTTGACTTTTTAATAATAGCCATTCTGAATGGTGTGAGATGGTAACTCATTGTGGTTTTATTTGCATTTCTCTAATAATTAGTGATGTTAAGCATTTTTCCTTATATTTTTTGGCCACATGTATGTCTATCTTCTTTTGGAAATGTCTGTTCATGTCCTTTGTCCACTTTTTAGTCGGGTTTTTTAGGTTTTGCTTGTTGAATTGTTTAAGTTTCTTATAGATTATTGTTATTAGACCTTTGTTGGATGCATAGCTTGCAAATATTTTCCTCTATTCTGAAGGTTGTCTGTTCACTCTCTTGATAATTTCTTTTGTTGTGCAGAATCTCTTTAGTTTAATTAGGTCCCACTTATCATTTTTTGCTTTTGTTGAAATTGCTTTTGGTGATTTATTCATAAATTCTTTTCCAAGGACAATGTCCAGAATGGTATATCATAGGTTTTCTTCTATAATTGTTATACTTTTAGGTCTTACATTTAAGATTAACTAAATGTTAATTCATCTTGAGTTAATTTTTAGCAATGGGAAAAGGTAAGAGTCTAGTTTTATTCTTCTGTGTGTGGCTAGCCAATTATCCCAATACTATTTTTTGAATAGGGAGTCCTTTGCTCATTGCTTGTTGTCATCAACTTTGTCAAAGATCAGGTGGTTGTAGGTGTGTAACTTTACTTCTGGGCTCTCTAATCTGTTCACTCGTCTATGTATTTGTGTACCGGTGAAGTGCTGTTTTGGTTACCCTAGCCATGTAATATAGTTTGAAGTTGTGTAGTGTGATTCTCCCAGCTCTGTTCTTTTTTGCTTAGAATTTATTTGGCTATTTGAGGTTTTTCATTTGTTTGTTTCATATGTATTTTAGAATAGTATTTTTCTAACTCTGTCATAAATGATATTGGTTGTTTGAAAAGAATAGTATTGAATCTGTCATTGCTTTGGGCAGTTGGGTCATTTTAATATAATAGTTTTCCAATCCTGAGCATGGGATGTTTTTCCATTTGTTTGTATCATTTATGATTTTTTTCAGCAGGGTTTTGTAATTCTCCCTAGAGAAATCTTTCACCTCCTCGATTAAATGTATCCCTAGACACTTTTTTTGTTTGTTTGTTTTTGTGGCTATTGTAAATGGGATTGCATTCTTGATTTGTCTCTCAGCTTAAATGTTAATGAGTTATAGAGATGCTACTGATTTTTGTACACCAATTTTGTATACTGAAACTTTACTAAAGTCATTTATAAACTCTAGGAACTTTTTGGTGGTCTTTATGGTTTTCTGGGTATAGAATCGTGTCACCAATGAAGAGAGCTAATTTGACTTCTTCTTTTCCTATTTGGGTGCCTTTTATTTCTTTCTTTTGCCTAATTGCTCTGACTAGGACTTCCAGTACTATACTGAAAAGGAGTGGTATGAGTGGACATCATTGTCTTGTTTTGGTTGTTAAGTGGAATGCGTCCAGCTTTTGCCCATTCAGTACGATGCTGACTGTGGATTTGCTTAGATGGTTTTTATTATTTTGAGATATGCTCCTTCAAGGCCTAGTCTGTTGAGGGTTTTTAATTATGGATGGATGTTGGATATTATCAAAAGCTTTTTGGGTGTTTATTGAGATGATCACATGATTTTTGTTTATAATACTGTTTGTGTGGTAAATCACATTTATTAATAATTTATATATACTGAACCAGCCCTGCAACCCAGAAATAAAGCTCAGTTGATTGTAGTGAATTAACTTTTTGATGTGTTTGCTTGATTTCATTTGCTATTATTTTGTTGAAGAATTTTGCGTCTATGTTCATCAGATATATTGGCCTGTAGTTTTCATTTTGTTTGTTGTGTCTTTGCCAGATATTGGTATCAGAACAACACTGCTTTGTAGAATGAGTTAGGGAGGATCCCGTCTTCTTCAAGTTTTTGGAATAGTTTCAGGGGAATTGGTACCAACTCTTTTGTCGGGTAGAATTCAGCAATAAATCCATCTGTTCTGAGTCTGTTTTAGTTTGATAGGTTTTTAAAAATTACTGATTCAATTTTGAAACTTAATTTGCCTATGTTCAGACTTTCAGTTTTTCCCTGACTCAGTCTTGGGAGATTGCGTTTCCAGGAATTTATCCATTTCTTTTAGATCTTCTAGTTTGTGGTTTGTGTTCACAGAGGTGTCCATAATTGTCTCTGAGGATCTTTTGTATTTCTGTAGCATTGGTTGTAATATCATCCTTGTCATTTCCTATTGTACTGATTTGGACTTACTGATTTTTTGTATCTTTTAAAAGAACTACCTTTTGTTTTTGTGGATTACTTGTATGGATTTTGGGGTTTCAATTTTAATCAGTTCTGCTCTGATTCTAGTTATTTCATTATTTTTTCCTACCACTTTGGGGTTACCTTGTACTTGCTTTTTTTTTTTTTTTTTCTTGTTTTTTTGAGTTTCTCTTTGTGCACTGATATATTTCTCAATTTATGTATTGGTAGAGGCAACAAGGAAACCATTTAAGAACCACATTTAGTTCTCAAGGAGTTGAGACCCTGTTAGAGAAAGGCTTTTTTTTGACTTATAGTGGGCAATCTGAGATTGAAGAAAGTAAAATTCAAGATTGTATAGCATAGAGAAGATAGTATAAGAGAAATTCCAAATTATGCTTTCTTCCCAGTAGTCAAAATTATGTTCTGGATCATAGCTTGGGTTCAGAACCATTCATAAAGACTTCTCTGGGTAGCAATGACCCCTAAGGGCCTCACAACTTTCCCTTGCTATGTTCATCTCAATTATAGCACACCTTTTTCTTCTTGCTTCCCATTTTGTAAATGAAATAAATAAGTTAATAAATAAAAAACCACAAAGATATATAATATTTCCATAAATTGGGAATTGAATGTGAAAATTACTGTATATAAATTAGCTATTGTAGAGAGTATTTTAAAATAAATATCCATCCAAATGTTATGAGACTTCAATGACTCAGAAAAGGACAATTAGGATGGGATTCTGGGGTTGTTTGAGTTGTTGCTTCACAGTACAAGAATATTTTTAGGCATGGCTCTCTAAGCCTTCATGTTTTCAGAACTCTGAGAAAATAAGTGGCGTTTTAATAATTCTCATGATATTTCTTCTGGATATAATGGTTTGCCCTAATTGAAGTCCTGCTATTTGGAAAAGTGTAAGTTAATTTTCAGTGACTATATAAAAATTGATAACATTTGGCAAGAACATTTAGTATACGTTTATGCAAATCAAGTTTTATGATTATATATGTAAGGAGTAAATACGCAGAAAATGGCTTTATTGTCTGTGCACACAGGCCTTTCTTTGTAGAAAACTATACACTGTAAAACGTTGCTTTACTATGGACCCATATGAAAATTGTAAAATGTTGCTTTATGAAAGGTTAATATGCAAAATAAAACTTAATAAACTGACCAGGTAAAGACTAGAGACTGGACACAATGCGCAGACAAAATTAGCAATGACATGATCATGCAGCATGAGAGAGAAGATGAAAACCTAAGCGTCACTTTCTAATGATTGTAATTTTTATGAGAACTTGTCAAATCACTATTGCTGACTTTGTATCTTTGCAATTCTCACTGTACCTCACAATATTTTCTCATTTCTTGAGCTGTTACATTACCATAAGTGACTTTCTCTTTCTGGTTGGTACTATGATAATAGAAATAGGAAGTTGCCCTTTGGGCTTCTTATTCTAGAGGCCCTATCTATGTCATATATATATGACATATACACACACACACACACACACACACACACACACACACACTTTTCTTTTCTCCTTGGATGCAGCCAGGCCACTCTTTGATGAAGACTCTCTGTGAGTCTTGACCACCTCACTGAGTTCTAGTCAATAAGACGGTTACGATACGATTGATGCCTCTTCCAGGCCTGCCCCATGCAAATCTTTCACATAGTATCCACATTCTCTTTCCCCATTTGCACGGAGAGAAAGAGAGAACTCCCAGGTCATAGAAGATATTGGAGCTGCAAGATTGAGAGAAGGTTGCTACCCAAATTATGGATTGGGAAGTTTCCTGTTGAACACTCATTGAATTGTCATAAGAGGTAGGAATAAATTTCTATTTTATGTTGCATGCCTCAAGTACTCTGTTTTAACAGAACTCTTTATTATTAAGTTGGAATATTGGCATACAAATGCATTAAGCACATGTCCTTGGCATAGTGTTAAGATAACAGGCAGTAACGCAACAGAAACAAAATAAAGGAAGATTGGATAACTGTGACTTCCTATGGAAAAACACTTGTAATTGTTTGGCCTGCAGTTACTTGAAAGGAGGCCCATGTGGAATTATGCCTGATGTTCTAGGTGAAGTGGCAAGACAGAATGAGGCTGGTTGCATGGGTTGGACACTATTGGCTGCTTATAGAAGGATTTTATAATAAAGGAGATGGACCAAGGACAAATTAAGAGATTTGCAAGCCTAAGTACAGGAATAGAGAAAATTCAGGAATATGGGATGTTGGTTGTTAAAATAACTTCTCCTGGAATCCAAATGAAATATGACTGAAAAAGCCTTTGGGTGACAAAAGCCCATTAAGAACTCATCCTTGAAACAAAGTTCAGATCAATGGTTTGCAGCCCCTGCCTAATCTTAATGACAATGAGATGGCCACCATTAAATTAGGAGATAGGCAATAAGAGTGACAAAGCATTTAATATACCAGGATTGAGCAGTATATTTAGGAATATATTACATTGTGATTACTAGGACATGAAACTGACTGAAAGCAAATACAAAAATAGTCCATGAAATCCCTATTCTTGATTTAAAGCAAATGTCAATTCTTCACATTTATTCCAACGTGAAGTATATATTTATAATTCAGAGAAATAGGTTTTATGTAAAAAATAGAAAAAAATGGAAATGAAAGACAACTGTATTTGTCGTATTCACAGTAACAACAGAGAAACACAACTTTTATGCACATGTCTTGCAACAAATAGACTAATAATATACAAGAGCATATGCTTGTGTGTATGTTTGTATGCACACACATAATATGCATTTTATCATTCTGATAGGGCATACATTTTTACACACAAACATATATGCACACATATACCACATGCACAAAATGCATGTTTATGTATATAATATGGATTATATGTACAGTTATATCACTTAGCAAAAGTGCATGTAAATATGCCTGCATATATATGCATATATATACACACACACATATAGATGGGTGTAAATGTATTAACTAGGAGTGTTCATAAATAATATACACACATATTATCAAAATTATATCGTTATATTAAATAAGTATATGACATCCTAAAACATACACACACACCTCACACACAAACATTTCTGCATGCCCTATTAAAATATTATCTATACTGGTTAAGGACATTGTATTCATAGAACCAGTCTCCTAATTATTGATTATATATAGCTATAGCTTGCAGATTTAAAAACAGCTGTGGAGTAGAAAAGTGTAGGTTTTAGTTCTGATAACTTAGAATAGGCAAGCACCCTTTTTGTCTTAAAAATTAATTGCAAATATTGATGGTGAGAGGAAGAATTCAGAGAGAGCATTCATCTTGGTGTGTTGGTTATAGGACTGGAATAATTCTGTAAATTCTGCTCCAGTAAAATACCTACCTATTCCATATCACTTTCAAAATTAATCAAAGAAAAGGAGCTGACAGAGCTCATTTCACTATGCTCCACCAGACTGACATAAGATCAAAGTCTGCAAGTCCTGCAAACTACCAGAAGCTGAAGAATCCAATCTCCACTTCAGTTCACACTCTGAGAAACAAACTCTAAAAGCACCAAAAAGCCCCTTTCTCATCATCTGCAAATTTTTAAACACTGGGTCTAGTTAAATCTATCCTCATTCAAAAATAAATAAAATGAAACAAAAAAGCAACATGCCTTCACAGAACATTTCTGCATAACAAGGGAATTCACAGAGGAAAGTCACCACTGAATAGAATGACTCCACTAAACAGAATGAGCATTCAGGGAGTATTCACATCCCTAATAGGCATTAGGCTATGTGCAATTTCTGGGCTAGAGCAAGGTGCTACTGCATAAAACACGCTGAAATTGACTGAATTAAAAATGAACTTATGCGAATTCTTAAAAAAAAATTCTATAGAAATCCAAAATGATGTACTAACATTAAATTTTATATTTGAACAATTGATGACAAAACTTACATTGTGAAAATTGTAATTACTGCTAAGAAATACAAACTTCTCTCAGAAGTAAAGGACAAATAAATGGAAAAATTCTAGAAATGGTAACATTATGAAGATATAACATGTGGATAACATTTCCTTTTAAAAATAAATCAATAACAAATATTGTATTAACTACCAAGAAAATAATACAAACCAGTATTAAATTCTAACATGGTTGTGACATGAACCATTAAGAATACGTCTGGATTTTCAGGGTAATTTTAAAAATTAGATATAGCTAAAGATTCGGATATAAGATCTAGATGGGATATATTCTAATTTCAAATTTATTCATGTAATACATCTTAATTACAATAACTAAATAAAAATGTTTAAAATATTTTAAAAGAAAAGAACTTCCTCTCATGAATCTTCACGTTCCTTCTAAGGATTCTTTAGCTGAAGATTCCTCCTTTTTTGGATTTTAAGGCAAAGGAAGACGCTATCTTTTGATCAAATACTCTGGCTACCTATTTATCTTGTGTAATAGATTATAAGGACCATAGATTACAAGTACATGGATTCTTTTCAGAGTTTAGCACTGGGTTTTGCTTGGGATGAATAACAATGTATGAATAACATTAAATAAGATCTTTAAATTGTTTCATTTTTGTTTTTTAAAAAATTATATTTTGGTGGAATTGCTGTGAGAACCACTGAGAGCCTTCAGTGCTGTGTCAACAAATACTGAGGTTTGAACAATTGTAACAGTTAGAATTATTTTTCATTCCATCACCCAGCCTACATACAGTCGCAGATAGATAGATAGATGTGTACATTATAACTAATGTCCTTGAACTTTGTCTATTAATTATTGTATAAAGGACATGTTTTTTTTAATGTATATATATAGAACAGAAGATTTTTGGCTTTGTACATTTATTTGCTCTTGAGTTTCTTTGGCTTTCTGTGTTTATTTGAACATGTGTGGAAATAAGTCTCTTGGAAAATTATTTCTCTTGGAATAATGTAGTTATTGCAAGGTTTTGAGCAGTCCCTTTAAAAGTGCTGTCAGAACAAATACATCAGGTCACACAGCAGGTGGTTTATCTCTGTGAAAGCCTAAGCATTAAAATAGAGAAGGCTGCAGACTAGTAATTAGATATTGATTGGTTTATCTAACACATTCTGCACATTTCTAAACAAATACAGCATCGTTTCTGATTCTTTTCTTCTAAACCTTGAAATTGGTCAGTGCATTCATTTCAAAGATTACAAAATATAAATTCAGTTTTCTACAACTTATTCACTGATCTCACTTGAACCTAATCAATAAAATTCACAACATGATTCAATTTTTAGCAAGTGTCACAAAGATCACCAGAAGCCCATTTATACCTCCAGTAAGTATTTCTGCTTCATATCATCAGAAATGTATATTTTAAACATTTACAAAGCAATAACTTTTCTTTTAGAAACATAGGGCATTTCTCTACCCTTCAGAGGTAAACAAAGAAGGGAGGAAACACAAAGCCAGCTGCCATGGGTCCCACTATTTATCGGGCCCCAGGGTGAATAGAAACAAAACAATTTAAATGTAAAAATACTCATTTGGAAAACAAATATGTGCATAACAAAACAGACAAAAATATGGAAAACAACTAACAGATTATAAAAAACATAAAAAATATAAATGAATTATTTAAAACATTAAAAAACAAAATTTACATAGATTTTCAGTATTACGACAACACATGCTGCCATAGAATTTATATTCTTATTGTGCTCAAGAGTGACCACAGTCTTGTAAGATCTGTACTGGAATTAGAAAATATAAAGAATCTGACTTTTTCAAAATAATTAAAATATATGGTTTTCCAGAGGGTAGTAAAATGAGAACAGAAGAATCAAGATATAAAATACAAAAAAATAATGATTTATAGAGATTTACACTATGGTATTTTCTATGCTAATACAATAAAAATACTATAAATTTATTCTTACTTTAGAGATAAATGTTTCACATATTATCAAAAATAGCTAAATGAATCTGATATAATTTAAAGATGATCATAAAAAACAATGATGGTGGGTCTCATGAATTTTAAAAATAAAATAAAACTACAGTATGTCTTAAATATTGTTCTTATTCTATATTTAATGCCAAAGGTGGCACATGTTTTCCAATATTGTGCCTGAGTGAAGTACATTATGTCATATCTTATTTGTTCCTCAGAGTACCATATTCCAAATTGAAAGAAGTTTTTGCTTTCCCTAAGTCAGCTGGGAGCATGTCAAAGTTTAGCATTGTACTAAGGGAAATGTGATTTAGAGCCATACTTTCTACCATTAGGTTTAAGAATTGGTACTGCTAAGGAGTAAATCAGATCTTATCAGTAAAGGTGCTTGGAGTATAACCCATATTTACTTACTATGGAAACTATCTGATGGTTCATACACATTTTCCACCATGGTACTAAATAGGAGAGTCAAAACAGTGGAAGCACGTTGTAGTTTGCATAAGCTTATACATTTCTTTTTTTGTTTTTTGAAAGCTTATTTCATGACAAAACATATTGGGGTCTCCTGTGGAGATGATATATGTGTGTGTGTGTGTGTGTGTGTGTGTGTGTGTGTGTGTGTCAGTATGTGTGTGTGTGTGTGTGTGTGTGGTGAGAGAAGTATGTACATAATTTGAGGGGCTCAATTTGTTTAGCATGTATGAAAAATGTTGTCAAATATAAATTTGTTTTTCAGTAATCTAATAATTTTCCTATATATCAGTTTTACATACTGATTTTATATTACCCTTTCCAGTTAAATGTATACATTTTATTTTATGACAAAAAAACAGAAATAAATTGTGTAAATGTATCTAATGTGGTACAAACTTAGAAAATTAATCCTGTTCACTAACCTCATCCATTGTATTGCAGAGATTTTTTTAACCTGAATTTCATTAGCCCAGTGGAAGTGGAATATAAATATGTAGAAGGTTGCCAAGTCTGTCATGCATTTTAATATAAGGGAAGCATATCGGGAAAATACATTCTTATAAACTTCTAGCCGTAAAAATCTTATTCGGGGCTATATAAAAACATATAATGGAAAAATGTGCGTCTTTGCTCTTCTGTTTTTAATCCATCTCTTTGCCATGGTTGAAAAGGTGAACAAATAGATGCTTCTATGTATTGTCACAATGACTACTCACTGCTTGATTTTATACATAAGACGGATGATTCTTTCACTTTGCATGACTGCCCAAAACAAACCAGATTTATACATATATACAGTAGCTATTAAGAAAAAAATTGAATGCTATTTCATCTCTTCCAGATAAAACTTGTAGAGGGTCAGTTGATAAGAAATAGAAAAAACAGATATATGTTCCATGTGCCTATTTAAATGAAGAATGTGCATGTGTCAAATCATTCCACACATTGATTTAAAATCTAACGGAAAAATTTTAAATTATATGACCAAAGAAATGTTTGACGTATTAAATCGATAAATACTGATAACTGATAATGCTATAGTGACTCAATTACTTTTTAAAATACTCATTGAACCAACATATTCACGTAGTACCTACTATGATTCATGCCCTCTTCTAGACACTTGCTTGAGGTATGTCAGTAAAGGAAACAGATTAAACATATTTAATTTAGTTGTGCTCATGTTAATTAGTATGGAATCTTGGATAAAGGTTTAAAAATTTATAATTATAAAATAGATCTTATACAGGATTTAGAAATTGTTAATTCAATAATTTATGCAAAAGTGCCGTCTGAGTCTAAAGTGACTGATGTTATAGAGTATTGTAAGTATGGAAAGAATTATTTACTTTCTAATTTATTTCTACACATATTTGTTTCCTTAAAGTTACAATACAGTTGAAAATCAAGTGATTTTGTAGTTCTTATCAAATGAGCTTCATTGTTTTTATTAGTAACATATAAAAGTGAGAAAGGACCAAAGGAAAGTTTAACAAAAGAAAAAAAAAAAGACACCACTTTTTTTGTGACATAGTAAGAATGATATATAAACTCCTTAATCAGATTCTTTAGTTTTATTGATACTATAAGGAATAAAAATTTGTGATATTGTATAAAATGACATACTCTGAATGGGTAATAAAATCCTTTTTAAAATGAAGTACAAATAAAGTTCTATACTAGTGAGCTCCTGACCACATACCTAGCCTCTTTTCCTCTCATTTTACCTTTACCGAATTCGTCCTTGTCTTCAAGTCCTTTGAGCAAAACATGTCTTCCACAGACCCTTCTGTTTATGCTTGATGCACATTGCCTGGAATAATCTACTACTGTCCCTCTTCTTCTCATTTCCTTCTCTTCCTCTAGGACAATGGGTCATTCATCCTCAAACTTAACTGCACATTAAAGTTGCCTGGATGGCCTGTTAAGTAACAGGTTGATTGATCTCACACTCAGAGTTTCTGATTTAGTAGGCCTGGGAAAGGAGGGACTCTAGAAATTATATTTCTTACAAGTTCCCAGATGCTGCCTAGAGAAGCACACTTTGAGAACCACGTCTTTAGTTTTAGGCTTAAATATGACTTTTATCACAGAAGTTTCCCCTGGCCTCTTAGAGTAGATCAAAGCATTCTGATATGTATTTTTAATATTCTTTGGCATTTTCTCTTTAATGATATTGTTCAGGGTTTTTTTACTTAATAAATGTCAGTCAAGTTTATAATCTCAAAGAAAGCAATAATTCTGGCTATCAATTACCACCAATGCATTAATATACTGCTCAATGATTGAATGGGCAAAATTTATTTAGATAGTTCCTGATATGAAATTCAAAGTAGAACTTAATTTGTGGTATTTCAAAATCATTAATTTCTTGGTAAAATCAAAACTTGAAATTTAAAAATTTTTGACCATAAATATAAACAGAACATCATTTAATAATTTTATTGTTTATGCTCCCTTTTTGAATAATATCTTCCCTAAGATTGTTATCCTGAGATATAACTTACATATACAAATGTGTGTGTGTGTGTGTATATATATATATAAGATAGATAGTATATATAGCAAATTAAATTATAAAAACTCTAGTTAAATTGTTCAAATAAGTAAAAATCTTGTAGATTGGAGTAGGATTTTAAGGGGATCTCAATTATTATAGAGTATTAAGTTCTGTAATTATTAGTTAAAAGTTTAGCTTTTAATGCAATTTTGCCCATTTCCTGTTATTTCAAATAAATTAAAGTTTAGTGGTATAATAGAAAGAAATCCATGGGTGTTTGTAATAATTAAAATGGAGAAGAATATGTTTAAAAAGTTTAAAATTACCACAGGTGTTTTTTTTACTCTAATTCTCTGAGGTGCTCTGAGGTTAATCTCCGAAAGTTTTCTGAATAAGTTTTTTACTTTGTGAAAACTCTTTGACCCAACAAAGACAAACTTTTAAACAGCTGTTTATTGGGCTGCTACATTATTATTACTTTAGCTCTCACATATTTTAAAATATTTTCTCTTATATATTCCCATTTATGCATTCTAGACACCAGTGAAATTCTCTAATGCTTGCCACTTGCCAGAAACGTCACTTCTCATTTGCATTTTATGACTTTACTTTGGGTTCCAAGTCTCTAACTAAATTATTCTCTCCATGCTGTAACAATGATAATAGCCTCTCATCAAGGGTCAAGAAAATGGCACTTTATTTCTTGATCATTTCTTTCCTGCTTCTGGGAGCTAGCAATATTCATAATACTTTTAAACTAAGCGCTTCTTTCTGGCATTTTTAATTAATTAGATCTATACATAGTGTATTAGTCTGTTCTCACTGCTAATAAAGACATACTTGAGACTGGGCAATTTTATAAAAGAAAGAGGTTTAATTGACTCACAGTTCTACATGACTGGGGAGGCCTCATAATCATGATGGATGGCGAAGGAGGAAGAAATTCACGTCTTAAATGGCAGCAAGCAAGAGGGTGTGTGCAGAACTCCCCTTTATAAAACCGTCAGATTTTGTGAGACTTACTCACTATCATGGGAACAGCACTGGAAAGACCTGTCCACATGATTCAGTTACCTCCCACCAGTTCCTTCCTACAATACATGGGAATTATGGGAACTACAATTCAAGATGAAATTTGGGTGGGGACACAGCAAAACCATATCATTCTACCTCTGACCCCCACAAATCTCGTGTTCTCACATTTCAAAATCAATCATGCCTTCGCAACAGCGCCCCCCCACCCCAAATCTTAACATTTTAGCATTAACTCAAAAGTCCACAGTCCAAAATCTCATCTAAGACAAGGCAGGTCCCTTCTGCCTAAGAGCATGTAAAATCAAAACCAGGTTAATTGCTTCTTAGATACAATGGGGTACAGGCATTGGGTAAATATACCTTTTCCACATGCAGGGAATTGGCCAAAACAAAAGGAGCCACGGGCCCCATGCAAGTCTGAAATCCAGTGGCGCAGTCAAATCTTT
This sequence comes from Macaca nemestrina, assembly GCF_043159975.1. NCBI lineage: Eukaryota > Metazoa > Chordata > Mammalia > Primates > Cercopithecidae > Macaca > Macaca nemestrina. The sequence continues at coordinate 52,725,936 of NC_092140.1, forward strand.
TTTTTTTTTTTTTTTTTTTTTTTTTTGAGATGCAGTCTCGCTCTGTCGCCCAGGCTGGTGTGCAGTGGCGCGATCTCGGCTCACTGCAAGCTCCGCCTCCCAGGTTCAGGCCATTCTCCTGCCTCAGCCTCCTGAGTAGCTGGGACTACAGGCGCCTGCCACCATGCCCGGCTAATTTTTTGTATTTTTACTAGAGACGGGTTTCACAGTGTTAGCCAGGATGGTCTTGATCCTCTGACCTCATGATCCGCCCGCCTCGGCCTCGCAAAGTGCTGGGATTACAGGCGTGAGCCACCGCCACCGGAGGGGCAGTCAAATCTTAAAGCTCCAAAATGTTCTCCTTTGACTCCATATCTCACATCCACATCACGCTCATGCAAGAGGTTGGGTTCCATGGTCTTGGGCAGTCCTGCTCCTGTGGCTTTGCAGGGTACAGCCTCCTTTCTGGTTGCATTCATGGGCTGCTGTTGAGTGTTTGCGGCTTTTTCAGGTGCATGGTGCAAGCTGTCAGCGAATCTACCCTTCTTGGATCTGGAGGACAATGGCCCTCTTCTCACAGCTCCACTAGGCAGTGCTCCAGTGAGGACTCGGTGTAGGGGCTCACATCCCACATTTCCCTTCTGCACTGCCCTAGCAGAGGTTCTCCATGAGAGCTCTGCCCCTATAGCAAACGTCTGCCTGGACATCCAGGTGTTTCCATATGTCCTCTTAAACCTAGGTGAAGGTTCCCAAACCTCAATTCTTAACTTCTGTGCACCCACAGGCTTAACATCACATGGAAGTTGCCAAGACTTGGGGCTTACACCCTCTGAATCCATGGCCCAAGCTGTACCTTGATCTCTGGAGCAGCTGGGATGGAGGGCACCACGTCCCTAGGCTGCACATAGCAAGGAGGCCCTGGAACCAGCCCAGAAAAACACTTTTTTTCCTCTTACGCTTCTAGGCCTATAATGGGAGGACTGCCGCAGAGATCTCTGACATGCCCTGGAGATATTTTACCTCTTGTTTGGTGATTAACATTCAGCATCTTGTTACTTATATAAATTTCTGCAGCTGGCTTGCATTTCTCCCCAGAAAATGGGATTTTCTTTTTGACTGCATCATCAGGGTGCACATTTTTCAAACTTTTATACTCTGCTTCTTCATGAACACTTTGATGGTTAGAGATTTCTTCTGCTGGAAACCCTAAATCATCTCTCTGTAGTTCAAAGTTACACAGATCTCTAGGGCTGGGGCACAATACCATCAGTCTCTTTGCATAGTAAGAGTGGCCTTTACTCTAGTTCTCAACAAATTTCTAATCTCCAACTGAGACCACCTCAGCTTGGACTTTATCATTCATATCACTATCAATCAGTGTTTTGGTCAAAGCCATTCAATAAGTCTCTAGGAAGTTCCAAACTTCCCCACATTTTCCCGTCTTCTGAGCCCTCCAATCTCTTGGCAGCTCCAAATCTTCCCAGATTGTCCTATCTTCTTCTGAGCCATCCAAATTGTTCCAACCTCTGCCTGTGACTCAGTTCCAACGTCACTTGCACATTTTGAGTATCTTTACAGCAGCACCCCACTCTACCGGTACCAAGTGACTGTATTAGTCTTTTCTCACACTGCTAATAAACACTTATTCAAGACTGGACAATTTATATAAAGAAAAGAGGTTTAATTGAGTCACAGTTCCATATGGTTTGTGAGGCTTCACAATCATGACGGATAGCAAAGGAGGAGCCAAGTTTTGTCTTACATGGCGGCAGGTAGAAGAGCGTGTATGGGGGAACTCCCCTGTATAAAACCGTCAGATCTCATGAGACTTATTTGCTATTACAAGAACAGCATGGGAAAGACCTACCCCCATGATTCAATGACCTCTCACCGGGTCCCTCCCATGACGTGGGAATTGTGGCAGCCACAATTCAAGATAAGATCTGGGCAGTGACACAGCAGAATCATATCACAGAATAACTCTTTCATATTGTAACTTCTATGATAGCCTTTCAAAAAATATTCTTATTTGTCTCAGATTACTTTTAAGAACCTGTCATCTTAGTCTTTTTTATGCAGACATATAGATACTTAACAAAAATCCGTGTAAACAACAAATGCTAGACAGTGGTAGCTAGAATCCACGAAGCCCTGAAGAATCTACCCAGCTAACATATGTAGCAATGTTTTCTTATAGGAATGTTTTGTTGGAAATCATCCATTATAAAGATACGTAGAGGAAACATGAATGAACATTTGAATGAACATATAACCAGAACAACAAAATTTAGTTATATTTTAGTAAAACAGATATATAATTCTATTATAGCTTTATTAAATGAGAATCATTAAAATAAGCATAAAAATATATATGTATAAATTGACTTCTTCTAATTTAAAAAATTTAAGTCTACAAATAACCTAAGACTTTATTCTTACAGAATTATAAAACATTGAGAAAAAGTAAAAATTTTCCCTTCCCATAACTCAATATATTATGCCAAATATCATATGTGAAGTTTGACTTTTATAAATAAATGTGTTTGGGTTAAACTTCATTTTTGAAATTAGTACTTTTTAAAGAGTCATTTACTTTTCAAAGCTAGCAAGATGCCATGAAAGTTGGAATGTAAAAACTTTTGTTTATATTCTGTGAGTGAACTATGATTTTAATAATTATATTTACAGGTTGAAGTCATGCAATTTGTACAATTCATATAAATGTTGGGTGTAAAATAAAACACTTATTCCATTTCTGATTTTAGTATTTTCATGAGTTCTTTAAAATAATCCAAGGTTTTTAGACATTCCGTGGGTGGTTCACAACAATTTTTATTCCACTTTCAATCATTCACTTGAAGTACTACTATTTTGTTATTTAAAATAAGTTTTTGACTAAAAATAATTTCACTTAAAATAATTATTTTGAGATTTGGCTTAAAATAATACATATTTAACAGGTATTCCCTAAGTTATCAAGTGATAAATTACTTTATGTTTAATACATTTATGGATGAACATAACCCAAATTTGTGAAGGATTATTTTGTCATGATGATGTGTTTGTCCAAATATGAATTTGATACTATTTCTTCTCCTGAAGAGGAATGACATTTTAAATATTGGCAAAGACAAACATTTTCTTGTTCAAGAACATGTTTAATTCAAACACCTAATTACTTTGTATGAGTAACAGGAAATCTTCACATATGTGTGTGTGAACAAAGTTGCATTTATCACTTGGTTAAGACAAGAGTTACTCCATATGAAAAAATTTAGGATTTGGAGATTTAGTTTTCTTTTCTGTAATCCTTCAACTGCAGAAGAACTTTTTGATTCAAAGATGACATTTTCTGGAAATCCCAGAGGAGTATTAAGTTGCCTTGGACTAAACTGAATCATCAGTGATCATATTAACTGTCAATGACCTATAGATGACATTTGTATCTAATTAATTAGATGTCTTCTTCTGAAAGAAACAGTGCATTGTGCATAATTAGAAGAGACATCAAGGTTGGAGTCATTGGCTCATTAATCTAATGAAGCTAGCCTATGGCATTTATATTACTCAATGGTGATGTTATATGTTATTTTATTTGCAATTAACAGTGCTGTATATAAAATGTTAATTCTTGATAAAAAACAAATTAAACAGCATAATTTTCAGAGGAAATTTCAAACGCAGCTGTTTGACGTATGCCCTAGTCAGTTATTTCTGTTATTAGGGAATGAAAAACCTGGGATATTATTTTTGACTCGCCAGTTACTTGCAATCACACGCTAGCCATCCTTTCACAATATCTCATCTCTGTCACAGAGGTGAAAAAGTGCCACTTTCTCCACAGTGACAATGGTTCAAGCTATGGACAATGGATGTGATCCAGGCCTATGTGTGTCCTTTTGTAGGAACTTCCAAATGGTTTGGACGATGAAGTAGCTTCTTCCTGTGTGATCATAGAACTAGAAGTATGTAAGCCTGAATAAACAGACAGCCATGAATCCAGCTAGCCTGTGATAACAAAGTCATCAAAGAATAAAAGAGATAAGAGGATAAAGTATCTGATTTCATTAAAATCATTGGCTATTTCTAAGACTGGAATAATTTTTAAATTAAGAAATATAATTTTCTTCTGCTGTTATAACTACTTAGAAGTAGATTTCCATTAATCGGAATTGAAATAGGTTGGTTATATAAGATATAATTGATTATCATATAAATTCAGAGTGAACAAAAAGTAGAAGAAACTCAGTTAAGATAAAAACAAATAGAAAATAGTACTGTATTTTACATTTATCTTGATCTCATTGTATAAACATTTTATTATTACTATTCCCATTATATAGTAAAGAAGGTTCTTTCATATCTGAGAAATTATGTGATCTATGAAATGCACTAAAGACTGAATGAAAACCCAATTCCATCTGACTCCAAAGTTCATATGGCATCTATAATACTGTGAAGTACCCAAAGGTATAATTTATAAAAATTTGGGAGCTAGAAAAAATATATTTTTACCAAAGAAAACTTCATAGATTATTTGAAATCAGAAGCATTAACTTAATATTGTGTAATTTAGGGTTACACTTTGCACTTACACAAAAATTGCTATTTGGCTTTTTCAGTTTTACTTCAGTTGTAGATGATAAGCTCAAAGCTAGAACATTGTGTTTGATGGTGTTTATGAAACCCTAAAAGAAGAAATATGGAATATATTAATCTGTGCAGCAAAATCAAGATCAGCAATTTGGACCCATTTAGCATGAGGAAAAATCATTCTACATACTTCAAAAATTATACATCATTGAAATATTAAAATAATATCAGTATTATATATCTAGATTAAAAGGAAAGTGGACTGTCATACTTTATAAATATTTTTAACTTGGATGATTTTAATCAGAAATAATAAAATTAACTACTCTAAGCCTCAATTTCCTGTAAAAATGATAATATTATCTCCCTTAGAAGGTTATACAAAGATTCCATTTGGCAATATGTGAAAACCATTAAGCACAATTTCTGTTGCAGAATAAATTGTTTATCAAATCTTATTTCCTATTATCACTTGTTATGTAGATACTCATATTCAATGAAACTGTATAATATTTGAAGATTCACATGAGATTTGTTTGTAAACAATCAGGGATTAATATAATTATCTATAATACCAAAATATGAATACATGAATACCATAAAATTATTTTATTTGTTTGTTTTTGTTTTTCAGACAAGGTCTCACTCTGTCGCCCAGGCTGGAGTGCAGTGGAGTGATCTCAGCTCACTGAAACTCCGTCTCCCGGGTTCAAGCAATTCTTACAGCTCAGCCTCCCATGTAGTTGGGATTCCATACATGCACCCCCATGCCCTGCTAATTTTTGTAGAGATGGGGTTTTGCCATGTTGGCCAGGCTGGTCTGGAACTCCTGAACTCAGGTGATCCGCCTCCCTCGGTTTCCCAAAGTGCTGAGATTACAGACATGAGCCACCACGCCTGGCCATCATTAAGAAATTTCAAATAAATTATTATTCTCAATAGAATTCGAAGGTCAGTATAGGTTTAAATTTCTTTTCAGCCTTTAGCATGTTAAAGTATTCCATAATCCTTCATAATGACTGCCAAAGCAAAAATTTGCACTGGAAAAGTTAAGCAGGTAATGAAGACTTTATTCAAGGCTATTGCAGTAGTAGAGAGAAACCAGAGTGAACTGAACTGCATTGAAACAAGAAGCAGGATAGATTTTAAGAGATGGGGTAGAGGGTTCTGTGTCCATCTGTTTGCTAACTGGCCCAACCCATAGGAAAAGTAAATTTGCTTATATCTCATGACAAGAGGAAGTTTTTCTACTTAGAGGGAGGTATTTACCTAAGTTAGGCCCCTGCTCACTCAGAAAAACATAAGAGAGAGGGGTGCTATCTTCCTTGTTGATTACATTTCAAAGAGATGTTTCTCAGGTTTTGGAGAGACACATTCCTAAGTTGTAATACTTACAAGAGGCTTATACAAAGGTTTTACCTACATTTCAAAGAGTCAAAGAAAGAATTTACAATGACAAATTTTCTAAAGTCAATGCCTTAAAAAAAGGGAGGGAAGAGACCTCTGTGATTGGACAATCTGGATGTTGTAAGGGCAAGGGTGAGAGGAAGGTTGGGGGCCCAGAGGCAGCAAGAAGCTTGCCTGCTTGCCTAAGGTTTAGTCAAGCTGAGAGAAATGCTAAATCTGTCTTGGACATTATCTCTTAGAATTAATTTTAAATTTATAGATTTGTTTATTTTAGTAATCTGGTATCTTTCCTTGTGAATAAATAAAAAAGAAAACAGTCAATAAATACAACTTTAAAGTAGCATCAAACATGTCCAAGATTTGAATGCTAAAGCAATAAAAGAAAAAACCACCATTATCACATGCATAAAGTCTTCTATTTTGTATTTAATGTTTGTTATTCATGAAATTATCATATGCATTAAAATCTGGAGAGTTTTTAGTTTGTTTAGCTTTATCCATTTGCCCAATAGTAAGAAACTTTTCATGTATTTTATTGCAATTATATTATATACATATAAAAGTATATGTATTAAAAAGTATTTCATATGGAATATGCCTGGCTGGACAGTTCAATTACTGAGGGACTGCACTAAAGAGGCCAGGGCCACATAGCCAATTTTACATTCTTATGCCTATGGTCTCCAGTTAAGAATCTATCATAAATCTCATCATTCCAGACATTTTCATGAAGTACTTGAGCAAGATGAGGGAGATGATGTAAATAAGTTACTACTAGACAAACCTATAAAGTATTCAGTATTTGATTTATGGGCTTTCTTGCCTCTAATTGCATCATGTCCCTTTTCCTCCTTACTGTCATTCTTCTTCCCTGAATATGTGTGTGTGCATGTGTGCATGTGTGTGTGAATTATAATTGTATAGAACGCCCACCAGTCTTTAATGGGAATGATTCTTATGAGAGCTCTCAAGAAAATATAAAAGAATCACTTGTGAAGGCTTTCTTTCGTCCCAAGTGATAGTTCCCTGTCCCTTCCATGTTCTAATGTTAATTTCAGAATGCTCCATTCCCTTCTGGAAATCCCTTCCATATGGGCACTGTCGAATGTTTCTCAAATTTGTCAGGGTGTTGAAAAGAAATCTGGAGAGTGCTATGGTAATTTGTTCATTGATGATCCAGATGCTACTTGGAATAATTTTCTCTTTTTGCATCTCAGGACAGTCATGTGATATTTTCTTCAAAGACATAAAGTGCATAATACTGTATTTTTTCAGTAAATATTTTCTAATTATAAAAATTCACCTTAGAAAGTTTCTTAGAAATTATAAAATCATTGACACCAAATATAAATGTGGAGATTAAGCTCTACATACAGGAGGTAAAGTGAATTCGCATAAGCAGTCTAAAAGCCACTTAAGCCAACCATTAAGAAATCTATTAGTTTCAACAGTTGGTTTTTCAACTGACATTGAAGCAGACTTAATTTTTTTTAAAGTGATTAAAAATATTATTAGCAGCCAAGTAATACGAAAAATCTGAATTGTACATTAGAACATGAATTGCACACTACTTTGTGAAATGCTGAAACCATCACAGGGCTTTCAGAATTTGAATTTAATAAATGGCAAACCGTTTTCTGTTTTCCACCTCACATCAACTCACCTGCATAAACCAGCTTGTGCACTCTATTTAAATATGTTTTCTTGTCCTCTCTATTTAGATATTTCACTCACTTAATATTTCTGTCTCCAAAAACATATAATTATAGTTGCCTAAATTAAACTGATCTATGCACACCTATAATAAATTTCACATAAAGATACAGTGATTTCCATCTAATCTTAGCTATGCTATCATATATATGATATCTACACATATGAATTTACTGAGATAAAATTAAAATATAATAAACATACAGATAATTTTTGATTACTGAAAATAGTTATTCTTAATCACTATAGAATGCTGTATACTTATAAAGTATTACATCACGATATTGATACAATAGAGGGTTTATTAAATACCAAATTACTTATTCATATATAAAATAATTACCTTGATGAAAAACAAACAAAACAAAAGGTCCTTATAAGGTGCCAAGGTTTTTCTTATGCTTAACAAAAGAAATTTATCATATTAGTTACTTTGAGTCTAGTTTCCTCCATTTGAAAAAGGAATTGATGTGAATAACAATGAAGGAGTCACGTGAGGTGATGCATTTCCCTAGAAAATATAATTGCCTTTTCAAATAATCTTATTTGGAAAAAATGTTTCCTTCACAATATTTTTGTTTTTTGGCTCATATGAAAATTATGAGACAGAAATTAATGAGTTTAAACTTTCATGAAGCTGATTTTATAGCTGATTCATTTATTCATTTATTTTATACACAAATATTTATTGAGTCCCCACATCATACGTTAAGCAAGATGACAGGCTGGTCATTGTGGCTCACTCATGTAATCCTAGTATTTTGGGAGGCTGAGGCAGGAGGGTCCCTTGAGCTCAGGAGTTCGAGACCAGTCATGCAACATAAGGAGACCTTGTCCTAAAATAAATGAATAAATTAATTAAATAAAATAAAAATAAAAAGCAATATGATAGGTGCTGATGTACAGTACTGAAAAACATATAGTATGACATTAAGTAATTTTGTACTTTATAAAATTCAGTTGCCTTTAGATATGTCTAAATTGATTAAGTATTAATGAATTAACAACATTTTCTGAGACATTAAAAAGAACAGTGTGGTTGCTTCTAATTTTTTTAAAAGATTAAGTTGATTGGGTAAAATTAATTTTGTAATAATGGAAAAGAGAAGTATAATACTTGACTCTGATATTTGTATTGTAATCAATAGCATACATGCTACTTTCATGACAACATTTAATGTCAACATTAAATAAAACTCAAATACTTGTGCAAATATGAATGAAATCTTAAAGTTAAAATCTGCCATCTCTTTAATAGATCTGAATTATACATGTTTTAAAGATTTTGATCTATTAAGTTGAGTAGCTAAAATTTCAGCTCCACCAAGTAAATATATATACAATTTTATATAATTTATATATATATATATATGTTCTTTTATATTCAGTGAAATAAAGACATGAAAATCATATGCTTAAAACCTCATGAGCAAACTCTTGCCCTGAGGCTCTAATAAAGTAGATATGGCTTCTCTTCAAAACAAAGAAAATGCTTTCATTTCAGTATATAACAATCAAGGACTTCTCTTTTCAGCAGCAGTATATCAGTCAATGTAGATTAAAATGGCCATCCTTAATGAAAAAGTACAAATAAAAATTCTTGTAAGACCAGGTACATGTTAATTGTTTTCTCTTTACTGAGAGGAAGAATGCAGTTAAAATGGGCAAGCGTATTTTTAGTATGATTGAAGCTTTAAATCTCCCCCATTACCGCCACAACCTCTGGTTTTATTTTTGCCACAAATAGGTAAAGCTTGTTCTTGCCAGTCTCTTTAGTGACATTTCCTGGAGAGAGCCAACACCATCACCCACAGTAATTGCTACTGAACTATGACCCAGGCATGCTGCTCCACTCTACACTGTTGCAATTTTACTGTTGTTTGCTAAGGACTAAGAATGCTTTGTGGAGTGTTTTGTTTTGTTTTGTTTGCACTGTGCTAGCATGAATTAAAACTTAAAAACAAATATCCCCTTTTTAACATTGAGAAATGGCAGGCTAACAGAATAGATTTGATCTTCCTGACAGGCAAAAGTGTTGCAAATCAGAATTGTATATGTATTTGTGTAAGTTATTCTGTGGATTTTTCAGATCCCTTTAAAATCGGAGGGAAAAAAGAAGCTAAACAAGACTCATGGAGACCTGACAACTCAGAGTAAAGCTGTGGGTTATTTCAGTGGTTACACTTCTAAACTGTACGTATTGCACTTATTCTCCATTCTGAGTATTGGAAGGATGAATTAATCTTAACTTATAAACAATAAAAGCAAAATATGACAGAGCATGAATATAGTTAAAAGGTAATATTCAGTCTCAATACACATACCACAGCACGCTTAAGTTTTGGAATGTGAATATGTTCACGTTCATTCAGCACAGCAAATAACATATATTTCTAATTCAACAAATATGAATATTTTCTATTAGAATCTCTGACTGTTAGGAAGTTCTGAGATATTAATATAATTATTAATCCTAATTCATAATTAGATTTTGGAAACATCTCTAGAGTTGACACTTTGCATCTTTTTCCTGTAAAGAGAGGTATACTATGTATCTCCCCAGTAGGTTTTAATTTAATGGATTGGTTTACATCCTGGCCATAATTTGCTGAGTCTGTCTTCTTCTGTGACCCCTCTACAGTCCCAGTATTAGTGTAATGATTGGCACATAGAAAGAGATCAATGAGTTTTTATTAAATTGAATCACATGCACTGACTTTGGTATGTAAAGCTGACCTTCAAGAAGCTGCTATCTTTAGTAAAAAGGACTTACACTTAGCGTGCATTCATTATTCACATTATGTTGATATCATCTATTGCTATGAATAATTTTAAATGCACTACAACAATATATGGTATTTGTGCAATAAGTTGGTTTAATCAATTCTACGTTCTATTCTGTTCAGAGAGAGAGAGAGAGAGAGAGAGAGAGAGACAGCTTTAACTATAGACAGGGAGGCTCAGTCTTCCATATCAAACAGCAGTTTGGTCCAGTGACACATCAGACATGTCCAGAGAGTTACAAGTCACTTGATAGCATTTCTTGGAGAAGTTCATGTATTTTCTCCAAAAATGATGTTCACAGTGCTACAGACAAACATCTTAAATAAATGTCCTAGATTGAGATTTAAACTTCACTTCTGACAAATATTTCCCCCACAATATAAATGCCTAGAATACGTAACCACACACATATATACACCCTCACTCACACTTGCAAGTTATTATGTTTGTATGACTCAGACAGAAGTCCATCTTTTATAAATATAAAACTTCTGTTCTCTAACTACAATACATATTTTGCTTCTCAATCCCACTGTCATTGCTATAGTTCTGAATTTCTACCTCCCTCACCCAGTGACTGCTATGACTGCTTGAGCAGCTGCCCTGCCTCTATATTTCTGGTATCATTTATATATAATCTGACCTGAACTCTACCTGTAAAATGGTCTTTCTAAAAATGTCAATTTGCTTATGTCAAGTTCTATTTCAATCCATTCTCTAATATCCTTCTCTACATAGAATTAAAGCTGAATTCTGAATATAACTCACGATCTTCCTAATTTTGCAGCTCTTGTATGTTTTTCTCACTTCACATTTACTACTTTCCTATTCTTGAGTCATAAAATTTCCTGCAATCCACTGCAGAACTTTTTATATCTGTCTGCAATAAAATTCACTTTCTCAAAATCCCACCTCTTCATTATGATCTCCTCTGAACCATCTTCTGAATGGTATCAGTGGTTATCATTCCATGAATATATGTCTTGCAGACTGCATGGATAATCTCACTTTTACACAAATACTTTACAGACCTCTGCTATAGCATTTCCATTTGCAATGAACAGCTATGATGCGTTACTGTCTGTTTCCCTAGGTAGATAGTGTAGAGTGAATAAGTAGAGGTTTGAAATTGCGCCATATTCAGCCTCTTATCTCCAGAATCCACCACGGACTCTGACACAGGTTAAGTTAAAAGTTACATTAGTTTATTTAGTTGAAATTTCAAGCTACACAGCTGTTAACATTTCATTTAAATATATCATAAAATGATAAAATGTGGAATAATAACTATATAATAGGATATAGACTATGCACATGGTAGTAATCTAGATTTGCAAATAGTACTTTTAATATTTTTACTTTGTAAGACAATTTCTTTTTCTCAAATTCCCCATCTATTTCTCATGTTGTTCTTTCTCACTTTGTCACAAGATTTTATGTTATTCTTCCTCTTTCTACTCCTCTTCCTCCAATTTCTTTCTCTTCTTCAAATAAAAGCATTTCTTTAAGTTCATTTCCTTGCTTTCTTCTCTTTCAGTACTCTTTCCACTTCTTATCAACACCTTGAACGTCAGATGGCACCTGTATTTACCAATTCACAAAACAATGTATTTAGCTTTACGCTTCTCTAAAATTCTAAACTCTCAGGGATTAAAACCTAATAGGTTGGTGCAAAAGTAATTGTGGTTTTTGTGTACTGAGTCATTTCTAAACTCCTCAGCTATTCATTTTCAGACTCTTCAATTTCTAGCCACAACCATCATTTCCAGTCTTATATTCCACTAATTGCATATATATAGACCATATTTCAGTCAAATTGATCTACCCAATTTTACTTCAAAATACCAACCTTCTTTAACAGATTTGTGCAATTGTTTATGCTACTTCCCCTGCATAAAAACACTTTTTGTCTTATCTTTCTACAGATCTCTGCTTGTCACAATTCTCTTGATCTCACTGGTAAAACAAAAGGGTGGAAATAGAAAACATAAAAATCCTTATTCATCTATGAAATTCTGCGGTTCTATAAAAAATCCGTCCATTTTTAGTAAATGCTACCAATGTCATCAGGCCTTTAATTCTTCCACTGCCTGGATGTGGGAGTAGATTCAAAAGTTTTTAAGAACCCAAGCTTTTAAGTTAGACCAGTAAATTTAGACACAGCTCTGCCTCACACCAGCTGTGTGACTTTGGGCCAACTTTAGCAGTTCTCGCTCTCAGTGATCTCATCTAGAAAAAACAATAATAAAATGTACCCATTAGAACAGATGTGATACATTTACATGATCATGCAATTTAAGCCAAGTGATGTGCTCCAAAAATTTTAGTCATTTTAACTTCTTGCCCTCTTAACATGCATAGCAATTTTAATTATTTCAGTGTACTATACCTTGCATTAAACTTAATGATATACCTAGTATTTTCCCCTTGTGTGGTAAATTATTTAAGAATATAATCTCATCTATAAATGGTGAAAGTGCACATACCAATAGTAAAATCAAATAAATATTTAATAAATCAATTCGTGAAGATTTTAAAAATATCACCTGTTAGGTGCAGCATTGCTTTGCTGATCAGTTGAATCAAACATTCAATCACCTTGACTCAAATTTCAATACCAACTAACCACTTGTTTCATGATATTAGACTTGCTACCTTAGACACTCTGTGCCATAGAATCTTTAACTGTAATCAGGATATCTTTCTCTCAGGTTATTTAAGTGTATGAAGAAATAATTTTTATATATCTGATGGTTAATATTGAATGTTCAACTTTGTTGGATTGAGGGATGCAAAGTATTGTTTCTGGTTGTGTCTGTGAGGGTGTTGCAAAAGGAGATTAACATCTGAGTCAGTGGACTGGGAGAGGCAGACCCACCCTCAATCTGGGTGGGCACCATGTAATCAACTGCCAGTTCTGCTAGAATAAAAGCAGGTAGAGGAATGTGGAGGGACTAGACTGAGTCTTCTGGCCTTCATCTTTCTCCCATGCTGGATGCTTCCTGTCTTCGAACATCAGACTCCAAATTCTTCAGCTTTTGGACTCAGACTTACACTAGTGGTTTGCCAAGGGCTCTCGGACCTTTGACCACAGATTGAAGGCTGCACTGTTAGCTTCCCTACTTTTGAGGTTTTGAGACTCAGACTGGCTTCCTTGCTCCTCATCTTGCAGATGACTTATTGTGGGACTTTGCCTTCTGATTGTGAGAGTCAATACTTCTTAATAAACTCCCCTTCATTTATATATCTATCCTATTAGTTCTGTCCCTCTAGAGAACCCTAACACAATACCTTTAATAATTTTATTAAAATTATAGTGTATTTTAAACATATCTGGAACCTAATAAGAAAACAATAAATATAATTTGCTCATAACATGTTTAATCATTTATTTATATCACAAAATATTGTCATCCATTACACCTACAACAAAACTGAACTTGGTAAATAATTTTTATCTTCCACTTTTTTGAGTCTTATTTTTCACAGTGTATTATTTCCAAACCACGTGATACAAACTTCCTACGCAGACACTTTGGGCACCAGGTGGTTGCCCAATTCCTCATTTTCTAGGCTCGCTCTATGGCATGAGATGAATTACCTTTAATTGATTACATATTTATAGAGCACACACTGCACTTGAGATCCTCCAAGTCTATATCAATACCATTTACCCACACTTCAAACTAATTAACAAAATCCAGTTTTAGTACTTCATAGGTGTGACACACTACACTAAGTGCTTTAATTAGAATATCTTAGCTCATTATCACAACATCACTCTGAGATACACTTTGTTTATTATTATTACACATAAATTAGTAATAAAGAAAACAGGTGGAGATAAATTGATTCTTTGCTCACTGTCACACAATGCAACCTGCAATTGGGCAATCCACAAATTGAGCCTAGTCGTTTGAACCCTGAAAATTCTGCTAATAACTACCTCCTTGTCATGAGTGAAAGCACTTATCAAGGAAGCCAGACGACTGTTGTTCCCTGTCTGTGATCAGAGAAGGGAAGAGAGCCAACCCGAGAAGGCAACATATGAGCTGAGTGTTTGTCTTTTGTATCTTAGAATTTCCCAGCATTCTAAAATATAAAAAGGACATGATTTAGCAAATAAATAAGATCTTCATGAGTACAATAGAACAGAGAAAAGTAAAAATATATATATATATTAAAGAGGTTTAATAAATATTAATATTAAAACACAAAAGTTAAGAATGTTTCACTAATTAATGGCCCTTGTGTAATTGAAATCTCAGCCTGTAGTTTTAATCAAGTTCCTGTTGCCATGCTCTTTGGAGAAATTTTAATAGGCAGAGCTCATTCTGCTTAGAGACTGGACAACGTGTAGAAAGATAAAGAGAACACTGTGATAGAGAGGATATTCTAATCTGATTTCAGAATTTGACCTCTTTCTCCTTAGATCCGAGACATTCTCATTTGAAATTCAAGATCCTTTTACTGTAAACATGTTTAATTTTATAAAAAGTCTTAATCATTAAAATTAGAACAACTTCTTTAATGAGACAAAAAAAGTTTAAGGGTAAAAACCAGAGGGATAAAAGGTCAATCTGACTTCAGACTGGCAGAAAAATTAAAAAAATAAAAATTCTATGTTGTACTGTCTTTGTCGTCAGTCAGCTCCTACAGTGTTTCAATGTCACACCCGCCATTTTAGAAACTTGCTTTCAAAGTGAAACAGTACTCAATATGAAATTGTTGAAAGCAGATTTGAAAGGATAAAACAGACATTTCTCTTTTTAATATGTCAACTTCATCTGTTTTCTTTTTCATCTGTTGCTATTAGAGACCATTGAGGAGGCATTTAGAGAAATTTGACTTAGACTTCAATTTTTCTTTTAAAGAAAATTTCCAATAATTGAGCTTATAGAATATGCCTTCAATGGTAGTTGGAAAATGATTTCTCTTTCCAGGTAGTCCTCTCAAAATTCAGATGGCTTCCCTTTTATGGTGGACTCTAATTAAATGAAGAAAGGCTAATAATAATTATAATGAAATAAAATGAGACTTCTTTCTCAATCATTAAAAAAATAAAAAACTGTGCCTTAACTTTCCTTTAAGAGCAACTTCTGTGAATTTAATTTTAAAGATATCATCCCAAAGATATCACCTTTCTCATATCGCCATTATTGTTTTCTTGTTTACATATGAAGAAACAAGAAAAAAAAATTGGTATGCCTCAGTTGTCAGGCAAAGGTTTTCATGTTTGAAATGGCAAATATACATGTTTTCATATTACATTCAATACGAATGCAGGGTCTTAGGCAAGGTGGTCAAAGACAGGTGAAAGCTAAGTGTTCAGAGTTCAGCAGGAGCAAGGTTCAAGGGTACGGTATAAGAGTTTCATACTTTTGGCCAGGCGCAGTGGCTTATGCCTGCAATCCCAGTATTTTGGGAGGCTGAGGCGGGTGGATCACAAGGTCAGCGGTTCAAGACAAGCCTGGCCAATATGGTGAAACCCCGTCTCTACTAAAAATTAAAAAAAAAAAAAAAAAAAAAGCCAGCCATGGTGGCGCATGCCTGTAATCCCAGCTACTCGGGAGGCTGAGGGAGGAGAATCGTTTGAACCCTGGAGGCGGAGGTTGCAGTGAGCCGAGATCATGCCATTGTACTCCAGCCTGGGCGACAGAGTGATACTTCTTCTCGAAAAAAAAAAAAAAAAAAAAGAGTTTCATACTTTCATTCTCCCCAAAATATTGTCTAGGTATATAGTTCAGGAAAAGAAAAAACGGAAAAGCATTCAAAGTTTGCTTCTCTCTTATTCATTTGATCCTCTGGAAACGTAGAAAACAATAGAAATTTGGGAGACAGGTGAGAAGCTTTATCCACTTTTGTTTTGTCTACCATAATCCCATAGTGTTAGTGTTATATGCTCCCATTTGAATTGGAACTCCATTTGAGCAGGAAAGAGGTTTGGATAACAGGCTGTCGGAGAGACTGAAGAGTCAGAGCTCCACAGAAAAGCTGCCTGCTTGTGACAGCTGGGCAAGCCGCTGTCCAGCTCCTGCCTGCTCACCCTCAAGAGTTTATGTTTAGATAAAATGAGGCATTCAAGTGGCTGTTTTGCGGAAATTATAAACAAAAAAAAATTAAAAATGTAAGCAGTTGGATGGAAATAACACTGAAACTGCTCAGGGAACTTGGCTTTAAAAATGAATATTTTGACACCAACAAACAAACCTATAATAAGAAAGATGCACTACTTAGAGAACCCAGAAACTGATTTTCCAGGTGTAAGCATTCTATGCTTCTAACCGCCTGTAGCTCTGGAATGCATGAGATCATTACTAGGGGCAGAAAAATCCTGTGGGCCTTGTACCCTCTTTGTCAGGAAATTTTCTAACATTAAAGCCCTGCCATGCAGAAAAATGGTGGATTTACTATTCTGTTTGATTCCCCATGTGTACAGTTTTTGCTGTGCCCTCACTACAAGTTTTTTGCTTAGAAAGTCTCAACGAGAATCATCTAAAGTCTGTTTTGTGAGTTGAGTAAACGGTTCTGTTGCTTTCCTACTTGACAGATTTTCCTGACTTCAATTTTTTGATGAAGTGGTCTTTAGACTCATAATCCCCCCAGGGCTTTTGTTCTGATCTCTCCATTACTAGCCATCTATTAACTTTCCAACCTCTTCAGCTCCTGGAGTGTTTCTAATTTTCTTAGTCCTTAATCCTTCCCTAGAAATATATTCCTGCTTTGCAGAAATGCGAATTATGTCATTCATACTGAATCATCCCCTGGAGAGGATAAAACAGATTTACAAAAACATAGAGCCAGATACAAAGGGAACTTCTCTCCTCCAATTCCTACATTATATCTTTGAGTCATTAACATTTCTAGATTGTGCCTTCCCTACTGTCCTGGGGTGGTACAGGGCTTCAAACAAGACTTTCTACCCTGGACATTCTGCTGTCATCAGCAATTCAGGGGCGGCAAGTACTAAACTGGTTTCTGATTCAAGCAGAATAAGATTCCAGAGAGAATTCAGCATATATTAAAGGCAGGCCTTTTTTATAAACTCACAGAAAGGAAGCCATAAACCAGAATTTATGAAGGAATATTATGGAAAAAATATACGAAAACCCTTTGTCTATAGTATCTTATTCTACTTTCTATATCCTGATGTTGCTCAGTGTACTCATGACTCCATAGACCAAATGTCATAAATTTTTATTTAGTAAAGTTTGAGTTCTTGCTAAATGCTAGGTGCTAGGAATTGAATGATGTATCATGTGTTAGGTAAAGTTGAAAAAACATAGATTCTGATGAAAAGAAGCTTGGTGTCTCATAAGAACCTGCACTTTCTAGTTACTAATAATCTATTAGAATACATCATTCAGAGTTGGTCTCTTATGCCCCATGTTCTAAGTACATTTTTTTCCTTTTTCCTTTAAGATTTTCTTATCAGTGTCCCATTTTATTTTTTCTATAATAGTCTTAAGGATCTGATAAACTAATCTGATCCAAGGTGCTAATAAATAATTGTACCAATGTTTGCCTCACCAAGTTAATTTAATTTTTTTAATTATGTAACTTAAAGAGGTTAAGTAACATGTTGAAGTTACAGAGTCAGTAGAGAAAGCATTTTAAACTCCTTGCCCTTTTGTCATAAGACTTTATTTTGAAGTACTATTTATCCAACATTAGAGGTGGATAATCATTACTCACCATAAGGAATTGGCTTCTGGCAATAAAATATGAGTATTTATGCCTGAAAAATATTTCCTCTCTGAGACTTTATACTGGTTAAATGCTCATATTGGAATTTTAGAGCTTTCTAGAAGAGTTCCCACCATTTACAAAATGGAAAAAAAATTCAAAGTAAACTTGATCCATTAATCATGGATGACCAAACTCTATGAACTGGGAAAATGTGTTTCAGATATTTCAGATGTATTAAATCTAATATGATCTAGATCTATTGTGGTTTTTTTTTTTTCACGTTGGTAGGAAAACAAACGAACACACAAACAAAAATAATCAGCTGAGAGATGTACCCTTGACTAGCTTTCAGAGAAAGGGATCAAGGGTTGAGTTTCAATTTTTTTTTTTTAATGAAAATCCTACATACTTTAAAATCTGCAAACCTGTTTAATCAAACTAAATCTGTAGAACAGGAGGATGGTTTTTGATATTAAAGTTTTAACTTTTCTTGGAGGCTACCTAAAAAGTTACATAGCTTGAAAATTTGGCACTAGGAAATGAAACTTGAAAAATATGATTCTGACAGGGTGCCAACATTTTATAGAGGCTAAAAGCAACCATTTTATTCAGAAGCTCAGCTTGGTGGTGAGCAACCTAGGACTTTGAAGACTAAATAGGAAGGCTCATCCTAGATTGACTTCTTTTCTTTTCTCCAGGATCCAAATGGGATACTTGAAATATCTACAAGTCGTTCATCTAAACAGCAGTGCATCATTACAAGAGCTAATTGCTCATTATTTTTGCAGCCTAGTTTAAAGGAAATACATGAAAGACTTCTCAGAGGGTTCATGTTTCAATTTTGAAGCCTGGGGTGAAAAGACTTAGACTGTGATCCATTGTGAGAGCTGACTAGCAAATAGAGCCTGTTGCAAACACCCACTGTGCCCCATGTTCTAAAAGAATACAAGCCCACTGTGTCAGCAGTTGTATCAGGCCCACATGAATGAACTTTCAGAATGACCATTTTATTATGTGTATCTAAAAATGAGACAAACCCATATGCCTGGGGTGTGGGTCTTCAGAAACGAGGAGGCATCAAGGCCTGTGGCTTGATTAAGCATTTTACCTTATTTTAGAAGGGATGGTGTCTGTGAGATCAAACTAAGACAGGTCCCTGCTTGTTCTCTATGAATCTGACATGCCTTCATACAGAGGGGATACTAATAGGCTGCAGAGCTATTAATGAAATTCAATTTCAAACCATATTTCATGGCCAACCGTGCTGGTAGGATGCAAGAACAACAAGCACAGCACTTTTAACAGTCCTTTCTGGATGAATTAAATAAGGATGATAGAAAAATCCCATGTATAACAAATAAAAAGACATTGAATAATGGAATCAGACCAGGTGGCAAGGTAGTTCATTGTCAACATCTTAGTCACAGAATATAAGCCTCTACAATGTTTGGGCATTCTGTGATTCATGAAATGATAAAAACAATGAGGTGAAATACAGTACACTTGTTTATTTTTAAATTCTTATAATTATCTCATAAAAATGAGGAAACTGACAATTTTTTAGTAACATAAAATGTCTCAGTGAAATTTCACTAAATACTTAGCTAAAATTTTACATCTTTGACTTACTGTTTTTCCTTCTTTTAATGGTCAGAAGCTTTCTCCATTTCAATTAAATGTGATAGGTTATATGCAAGTATATTATTATTGTACATGCAATATTTAGATTTTTAAATTTAAATTATAACATGGCAATCCTCTGTTATTTTTTTATTTGGTAGGATTCAATACTTGCTTTTACTCCTTCCGTTTTGACTACAAATTTATGTTTCTACTCAAATATTCTTATATTTACCCAATTAATATTTATCTATTTTTTATTTCTTTTGCACCCATATATTTTATATACTTTCATGTATATTACATGTAATCACCCTTTAAATCCAATAGGGTGATTGATTGGAGGATGCATTAACTGAAAAACATTTTCTTAATGTGGGACTTTTTCTTTTCAATCACAGTTTATATTTAATATGTACATAGCTTTAATTTTTTGTAGCTTTCTTTTCTGTCTCTGTTACTTTGGTTAAAATTCAAGCAATAGAATTCGAGAACTTTCATATCAAAAACATATATTATTGTTTATTCCTTAACCTTCATTTCACAGGTAGATAATTAGGGTTCAGAGATACAGCCAAAGACTGGCAGTAAAGGTCAACAGTATATTCCTAAAAAATAAGTACTGGGGATCTAATCTCCTTAGTTCTTATTTTTATAATCTAAGCTATAATATTAGCAATGAGCAAATAATAATCTTAAACTAAATTGTTTCTTCTGAGTTTAGTGCTCTAGTTTTTCAAACTGCTCATTGCTTCTCTGATGAACAACCCTTTAAAAAGAGGTGACATGGAGTTAAGATATAAAAAAGAAGTCAAAATTAGTGTATACATCTCCAAGCTATCTGTCACTTCTCCTTTCTTAACCCAGACTGATTGATCCGTTGATTGATATAACTCAGCACTATGCATTCCTGATGCCTGTTTAAATCAATTCCTGTTTCAGATTACTAATTGGCCTGCTTCCTTTTCCTAATTGCACTTTGTGAGGACTACTCTAGGCAACAGCTTTGTGAGCTCATTAACAGCTTTGTTCAACCTCAGGGAGGTTAAGGCACTCACTCAAGGTCACACACCTAGTTAATAGGGAGTCTAGCTTCAAACCCATATCTGACTGAATCTAATTCCACTTACAGCTTTGAAGACTCAGAAAACATAACTGCTCGAAAAACTGATGTAACTCTATGAGTGCCAGTACAAAAGCTTAGAACATAGAAATGCAGCAATGAATAAGTAGATATGTTGCTCTTGTTTTATTATTTTTTACTTTATTTTCCAAATATGTTTAGGTTAAAGAAAAGAACATGGGATTTGGAGTCAAATAGGCAGGTATTTTGATTCTACCCTTGCTAACCCTGTAACCTTTGGTAAGTGTTTAAACTCTCATAGATTCAGTATTTTCTCAACTCTGATATACACATGGGTTCTTTGTACATAATATATTCTCCATAAATATTATATAAATGGCTTCATAAGAAAATGAATAATGTACCTAATTATAGCTACAGCTTCGCAAATTCAATGCATTTAACAACAATGATAATCAACTTACACAGGCACAAATTAAAGTCATCCTCCTTCAGGGTTTCTAATATATTCTAGTTTATAGGTACATGTACTGTTTCTACTTCTCAGGGATTGAAACTTAAGTACTGAATTCTTAGTCTTTAATGCTATGGCATTTGGGCAATGAACAGATTTTGATAATTGTACCTGTACCCCCACAATATCTTTCATATGTACCTATTCCTTGGTTTCCATTCTCATTCCATTTCTGCTGATGTATTGCAGTGATTCTTATAATCATTTACAAAAGTTTACTGACTGCTCACTATGCTCTTATTGAGAAAAATATTCCCTACCTCCACTTTTCTAATTTGTCTTGAGTTCATAAGTTTTGGAGGTTACATTTTTTGAAGTAAGGATTCTCTTTTGCCATTTGTTGTTATTGTTTTTGATAATATTTGTCAGAAACTGATTTCATTTGAATAACTCTTTACTGACATAGAACTTCTTTCCTTCCTTCCTTCCTCCCTCCCTCCCCCTTCTTTCCTTCCTTCTTTCCTTCCTTCCTTCCTTCCTCCCTCCCTTCCTCCCTTCTTTCCTTCCTCCCTCCTTCCCTCCCTCCCTTCCTCCCTCCTCCCTCCCTCCTTTCCTTCCTTCCTTCCTTCCTTCCTTCCTTCCTTCCTTCCATCCTTCCTTCCTTCCTTCCTTCCTTCCTTCCTTCCTTCCTTCCTTCCTTCCTTCCTTCCTTCCTTCCTTCTTTCCTTCTTCCCATAATTCCTTCCTTTTTTTTTCTCCAAGTCTCACTTTGTCACCCAGGCAAAGTGGTGCAATCTCGGCTCATTGCAACCTCCACCTCCTGGGTTCAAGTGATTCTCCTGCCTCAGCCTTCCTAGTAGCTGGGACTACAGGTGCTCATCACCACATCTGGCTGATTTTTGTGGTTTTTTTTAGTAGAGACAGGGTTTTGCCTGCGGTGAGATATTTGGCCAGGCTGATCTCAAATGCCTCACGTCAGGTGATATGCTCGCCTCAGCCTTCCAAAGTGCTGGGATTACAGGCGTGAGCCACAGTGCCCAGCCTGACATAGGCCTTCTATGTCTCACAAATATTTCTGTTATTTATCTTATGGTTTAAAGATTATTCTAATCAAGATAGATATTCTGGAAATAGTTAAAATCATTAATTTTTCCTTAAAATTTTGTAACTTTTGAGTCATATTTGTCTTAACCTTTATATAATGTTTTGTTTTAGTCATGTGCATTTATTTGCTAAGTGTTTCTACTCACAGACAGTCTCTTCTTCACCAACCCTTTATTGTGGTCTATTACAGCATGGTTGCTATAACCATGCTGGTTTTTATCACATATGTCTTCCTTATATCTTTATTTTATTAATTCATGATTATGAAGCCATGAATTTTCTTTGCAATTTCTTATTAGACCTGAACTATTTCTTTGTCCTTTCAAAGTCCCAGAGAACACTAGAAATACTGTGTTACTGTTGACTTTCCAGTACCTTCAGAAAATAAACAGCACACTGTTTCTTTTGCTGTTTTTAAGGTAGTTATTTATCAAAATCATCAGTAAACATGATTTTGACAAACTTACATTTATGCTTACTCACTACTTTCTTTATCATTTTTCCATCTTACCCCAATCTAAATGGTCAGACTCTAGAATAAACATTGTGCCCCCTTCATCATCTGGATCCTTATAAAATAATTTGACCCATGAAATCTTATCTCTTTTGCTCACAAACTTCATAAGTGGAAAATAAACTTAGGATTTTTTTTTTTTTTTAAGAAGGAGTCTCGTTCTATTACCCAGGCTGGAGTGCAGTGGTGCGATCTCGGCTCATTGCAACCTCCACCTCTCTGGTTCAAGTGATTCTCATGCCTCAGCCTCTTGAGTAGCTGGGATTACAAGCATGTGCCACCATGCCCAGTTAACTTTTGTATTTTTAGCAGAGAAGGTCTTTCACCACGTTGGTCAGGCTGTTCTCAAACTTCTGACCTCAAGTGATCCACCCACCTCGGCCTCCCAAAGTGATGGAATTATAAGCCTGAGTCACCGCACCTGGCGAGATTTATGCTCTTTTATGAAAGAGGACCATAGATCCCTCTATTCTCTCCTGTGATCTGGGATACTTCCCTCTCAGGTCTTCAGTAGTGGTTAGTTTTGAGTATGAACTGAGGAGAAGAGGAAGTTAAGGAAAGTTTGTATCTAAGCCATACATTATCTAATTTTCCACTATCTCTTACACTGAGATTTTAGGTACAATCATAAATTATCAAATGCTACCTTGCTTTTCTTTGTGACTAACCCTTTTGTTTTTTCTCTCCCTAGGAATATTTCTAAATAATTGAGGGTTGTGGGCTACAATGCTGTTATTCCTAGTTTTTCCCCCATAATGTTACTTAACTACAGTAATTAATGACTGCTTTGTTTTGACCAGTGCAATGACCAGTATGATTCTGAATATATACATAGTTCCAGAATAGCATTAAGGGCTATTGAATCTTTAAACAATTAATCTTTTTTTTTTCTTTTCCATTAAAGAGGTTGCTAGACAAAGTTGTAAAATAGGTTCTGTGATAATCTCCTTGACAACACAATATGTTCAATGGATATCTATGAGCCTAGAGAAATATGTATCCTGGATTTGTAGTTCTCAAAAAAAATAAAAAACCATGTTGACTAAAACATTTAGTATACATATGCCCTGCTACTTTAATTCTTTTGTTAGTTCTCATACAGTTTGTAAAGTTTCTTGTATTGTATGTATATAATAAATTTTAATGAAAACCTGAAGCAATATTTGATTGCCCTAAATTTATCCCTCCAAGTGATCCAGGTTGTTCCTTGGATATTTATAATTCCGGAACTAGAATTTATAACACATACATCAGTCTCAATCGTTTCTATTTTCTCCTGTGCATCCTCTGAGTGCAAGAATACCAGAATCTAAATATAATCCTCAGTGTTCCATTTCAGCCAAGTCCTTTTGCAGAGAAATATTAGCTTTCACATAAGCCTTTTTTAAAAATCTTGTTGTTCTTCACAGTGCGATGGTTCTCCCTGTCAGTGAATAGATCTTCATTTAGGAATTCACTATGTTATGATTTTTGTCCCTTAAATTTAGGCACAGTTTATAATAACATTGAAGATGAGTTTATTCTTTAAAAGAATAATGGAACATAATACATTTATCCACATAAAATAACTCTACATGCATCTGCCTTGTGGGTTTATGTTGTGTTATATTTTTTCAAGTGTTCCTATGTTCATGGGAAAATCTAGAGCTGCATGCCATGTTTTGACTCACAGAGCAAAAAGAATAGCAAATGCAAAACAGTAATTCCTAATTCTACATATAACAGTGTTCATCATTCACAAAGATTAAAAGGAGGGTTTTTCATAGTTACTAAACATCACACAAATACACATGTGAATACAGGTATTTTAGTTGTTAATTTTCCTCACTATCTTAGGTATCTGTCTTGTGTAAGACAGATTACATGATTGTTCAGCCCTCACTCTTTCAGTGTGAGTGTTTTTAGGTTCACCTTCTTGGTTTTTATTTGGAGGTAGGCTAGGCCTTAGGCCATTTCAACTCTGCTCTACCTGTTCTCCTCCTGGGACCCAGACTTAAGAAGCAGTGTCACTTTTGCAATGTGTTTTTCTCACGGTGGAAGTGAGCGTGCAAAAAGTTCAGTAGAAGCTTTTGATGTTTCTTAAAATATCAGCCTGAGACACTTACACTGCCACTTTCCTTTCTTTCATATTCCATTGGTCTAAGAAGGCTAAACCCCAAGTGAAGCGACCAGTGATAAATACTCAGGTAACGCTAATAGAAGCCAAAACAATGCCATATGACAAAGGCATTGGATGTTCATTTGTTTTCCAAGAAAGGAGTAAAAGATAGGAAGCCATAATATAATCTATAAAAGACTAATAAGGTAGAGAGGCTTGCCATAAATATTTAACCTGAACAAAATAAATGCCACTTAAATAGCACTCATTGTTATTTAAGGACGCTGCCTTTTCTTTTCTGTTGTTGGATTCTCCATTAGCAGTGAAGCATTCTTTTATAGTAATAGTGGAGGTAAATAGGTGAGGTTATTAAATGAAGGTTGTCATCTCTCCCACATTGTTACACCATTTCTGGATTCAGAATGTCACATTCCTGTATCATATTACCCACCCTTAAGCAAAACATGTGTAGGATAATGCCTTTCTTGAATTAAGGCACTTGAATTTAGTCAAGGGCACCTTGACTAAATGACACAAACATGTTTAATTTTTCCCTTCATTTTGTGTTCTAGGGTATTTCATAACCAGTGTCAACTCATTATATCCTAGAAAGATTAAAATTAAGATTTCCTTTGGTTATATGCAGGAAGAACATTGGTAAAGGGGAATGTGTGCCTATTTTCAGACACATCTATATTAAGAAAAAACACTAAATTGATTCTCTTGAAATCGTTCAAACCTGTACAGTCCCTGGAAAGTTTTTGAACATTTTAAAGGGTCCAGTCTGAAAACCAATTAAATATGTTATATTGAACAATTAATTGGAAAGTGAAAAATTATGATCCTTACAAGTAGATGCTTAAAAACAGTTAACACATGTCAACATTCATTTGTGATTTAAACAGAATATAGGAAA
Organism: Macaca nemestrina; assembly: GCF_043159975.1. Lineage (NCBI taxonomy): Eukaryota > Metazoa > Chordata > Mammalia > Primates > Cercopithecidae > Macaca > Macaca nemestrina. Next base: position 52,751,891 of record NC_092140.1, read on the forward strand.
AAGAAATAAAATATCTTTAACTTAAGAAATGACATAAATTGAAAATAAACAGTATATTTAGCATTGAAGAGAACTGAAATTAAAATAGGAAGAAAATAGTCCTTTTCCCCATGCATATTCAAACTTGAATTAGAGGCCCTGGGCTATGCAATAAAATCAAAGACAATGTAAAAATCATAAGAATTCATAAAAATGAATAAAAACATATTTAATTTTAATTGACTTGATTGACTACATAGAAAATCCTGGAACTCCCATATATAAGCAATTTAAATTAATAAGAATATTAATCATATCTGTTAGCCAAAAATATCATATAAGATAAATATTGCTCTTTGATTACAGACAATGATCACATTCAAAATGGATAACAAAATCAATAATAGCTAAGAATAAACCTAACAAAAGGCATACAAAGCTTCTTAAGAGATGGTTCTGAAATAATAATAACATATAAAAGGCAGTCTTATTATTCATGGACTGGAATACACAATGAGATAATACAGTCTCCCATCTCCTAGATTAATCTCCCAAAGTGTTAAGACTTTTCTTCGCAGAAATATACTATAAAATTATGAAAATGAAGATAGTTCAGTATTACTGAGGGGTAGAAACATCAGTCAATGCAACGGAAACTACATTTTAAATTAGACCAACTATATATAGAAAACCTGACAAAGGGCAGCAGAGGTATTGTAAGTCATTAAGGAAGGGTTAAACTAGATCAACTAGGATACAAAAAATGTACGGTTTTACACAATAACAATGTCATAAAGTAATTATAAGCAAACACACCCTGGAAGATGATACAACACATAAAACTAGCAAATGTTAATGTCCAAAATGTTTACAAATCAAACTCATTTAAACCATTAAATTTCGAATTATTTTTAAGATATGGAGTCTTTCTCTGTATCCCAGCTAGAGTGTAGTGACAAGATCATAGCTCATTGCAGCCTCAAACTCCTGGGTCCAAGCCATCCTCCTGCCTCTGCCTCCTAAATAACTGAAACTACAGGAGTGAGTCACTACATTCAGCTTCAAAATTTTTGATTCACAGCCAAGGTTACCCTGGCAGTTCCCAAATAATAGCCAAGATAGTGACAAAATTCCTCTGGTACATCACTTAAAAAACAAAGAATGTAAAACCAAAATGACTAAAATCTACGTTTGCCGTAGAAAAAGGAAATAAGCATGTTTTACATTTTATTCTGTCTATGACTCATTGCAACCTCATTAAAACTCATTTATCAGTTTTACATTTTATTCTGTCTATGACAACATTATGATATGGCAATTCATAAACATAAATATCTTACTATAGATGTATTAAAGAAAATTTAAATCATTATCAAATAAGACACTGTGAAATTTAAAAATTCTAAGCATATGACATAGAAATAAAAACTTCTTAATTAAAAGACTTTTCCATTGTTTAATATTTTATAGCTGTTATGCAAACATATACTCTACAAAGAAACAGTTTCATATACTTTCACAATTTGGTTTTCTATATATCATTGTACTATTTCTCTCTTCCAAATACATATGAAGGAGTTGAAAATATGGCACAAACAAATTCTAAAAAATAATACTATAGAATTTTATCAGGCATCTTGCCTTCCAGTAGCACTCCCTCTTAGGATGTTTAAAATTGCCATTGGTCATCCCTGTAGTTCTGATTGTCTCAGAACTTCTCTGCCCTAAAGCAAATATCCAGAAGCCATTAGTTCATGGCCTTAGCCTTACTCAGCACTTGAACAAATAAGCACCAAGAAATTCTAAGTATTTAGATTTGTATCCTTGCTGACAGGTAAGGCTTGAAAATATTCTGCAACCTAGCCATGTAATCTGAGGTGCTAACATCAGGTTTACAGATGCCCCATTATGGCATAAGTTGCACTATCCCACCTGTACTCTGTTCTTTATTTTATTTTTGTTTTCATCTACAATATTAGGATTTTGTTTGCACTTTGAATTAATTTCCTATTGTGTCTGTAACCCACCCTGAGCCACAGTGCATTTTGTGAATTTCTATATCCATCATGGACAGTAAAATTTGCATTTGATTACTTGCCTTGAACATGTACTCTAATTTAACCTGAATGAACATTCTTGCCAAATCACTCTTTGGTGGGTATGCCTTCTGAGACTGCTGTTCTCATATAGTGGAAGGTCACTGAACTATACAAAGTGATTAAACCCATCTTTTGAAAACCACGTTTTGGAGCGTACATTTTCCTCTGTAGAGTTGAACATTTCTTCCCCTTCTCCATTTTCTGGCTTATTCTTATTTCTGGTAGATAAACCATCATGAAGGTCTCATCCCATCTGACAAAAGGGTCCATGTGAGCTTTGAGTTAATGCTTTTTTAGAGCCAATAGATTACAAAACTGTAGTCAATAGTATCAAAGAATGCACCTAAATATCAATAACTCTGATAATTTTTTCTCAGCAAATTGCTATGGACATTATGAAAGCTTTATCCATAAATGTTTGTGTTTATTAGTCCAGTGGAATAAGCATCAGTTTAAAACCTAACTGTTCATGACCAGTTTAAAACCTGTTTGTGATCTTATGGAAGTGACAGATTCTGAGCCCCATGTTTCTTTTCTGTAAAATATAGTAATTAAGACACTAGCTTTCTTATATAGCTACACAAATCAAGAACATTTATAGTGTTAAACTCTTTGCAGATGTTATAACAATAATCCAGTACTTTGATGTATTAAATGCAATATTTAGCCCACTTTCCTGTTTAAAACTCCAATCAAAATTTTAAACTGTATTTTATAATACAATTTTATATGAAATTAAATATTCTAATATTCTACTTAATATTTAGGGGAAGTCAGGTTACTTCACATATGGAACAGCTTGATGCAAGTATGTTACCAAAATGAATCATATTAAAAACCTGAGCTCACCATAAGGGTGAAACAGAGCTGCTATCTTTCGACTATACTTATCAGTGCCAGTTAGCACAGAAATACTGAACACTAGAAGATTCTTGTGGCTCTAGTGTATGTTATCAGCCTGTAGGCCAATTTGGAGAAAAATAAAAGACAGCATTTATTTTTTCATTTAACAAATATTTATTGAGCAGTTGTCATGTGCAAAGCTCTGTTTTAGACAATGGGAATAGAGCAGGAAACAAATCAAATAATGTTTCTGCCCTCAAGATACATGAGTAACTTAAGAGACATAAACACTTGGACAAATGAATGTTGTGGACGACCTTTGTTAAAGGGTCACAAATTCCATTTCCCGGTTCCGAGGACGCAGCATAGAGACTTACATTTTTCAGCCTTCCTTTCAGTTACAATGGGAGTTACAATGGGACTGGATTTGGGCTAATGGAAAGAATTGATGTATGCCACTCCTAAACCCAGCCATGACAAGTCTTGCATTGTTTTCCTCTCTCTCTCTCTCTCTCTCTCTCTCTCTCTTTCCCTCTCGCTGCTAATTTACTGGCTTACTGCTGAGGATGCTCGACAAAATGGCGATGGCAGGGCTCAGAATTGAAGGATTTATGAGCCAATAGTCACTGCTTGGAGCAGAACCCTCTAACAAAAGTCAGAAGTGTAATATGAGCAAGAAATCTACTTTTACTGGACTTAACCTGTATTTATCTTTGGGGGTAGGGGGTTCATTGTTACAGAAGCTGGAGTTCATTACACTCAGTAATGCAAATGTGTAGCTTACTGAAAGGTAATTATAGTTACTTAAAAATTAAGAGAAGGGGATGTATAGAGGAAGGCCATGCTATTGTAGATAATACAAGGAAAGGCGTTTGTCTTTTGTTGAAGGTTGAACAAAGAGGTGAAAAAAGAAACCATGTGAATATTTGGGGAAAGGACACTTTGTAAGTACAAAACACCTTCAAATGCCATGAAGCAAAACTGTAATTCACTTTTTTTTTTTTTTTTTTTTTTTTTACTTTAAGTTTTGGGATACATGTGCAGAATGTCACAATGTGAAGGTTTGTTACATAGGTATATGTGTGCTGTGGTGGTTTGCAGCAGCTATCAACCTGTCACCTAGGTTGTAAGCCCCGCATGCATTAACTATTTGTCCTGATGCTCTCCCTCTCCTCACTTCCAGTCCCCCCACCCCGGTGTATGGGGTTCCCCTCCCTGTGTCCATGCGGTCTCATTGTTGAGCTCCCACATATGAGTGGGAACATGCAGTGTTTGGTTCTCTGTTCCTGTGTTAGTTTGCTGAGGATAAGGAACAGTGAAAGGGGATATAATTGGGAATGTTGGAGTGAAGGCTAGAGGCCAGCTCATTTGGAGGCCCCAATAAGGACTTGAAATTAAGAGAATTAATCAAAAAGCTTCCATTAAGATTATAATTACGGACAGCAAAATTGTGGTCTAATTAAAAAGAGATACTTTGCAAATGCTAAGTCAAAATTTCAAATATTCAGAGATTCTGTTCCTCACAGAGAAGAACAATATGCTACTTGCAGGTAGCATCATCTTTAACACTAACTCACCCATTCATATTCATTCACAATCCTGTAATATCATTCAGATCTTTCTTACTTGGGCCATATTGTCCTTCTCCTTAGCAGTAATGTTGCCCTAGAATTTTGATGTATACAATTTCTGAAGTCTTCATACCTGCATTAAATAATAGTTTTAGGTAATTTTCCACAATGATCATCAGCTTTTCTTCCATTATCTGGAAGACTGTTTGTTCTGTACTTTACATTTTATATTCTTATTCTACAATATAATAGCAATAGCAACTAAGCAGTCAATATAAGTAAGCTCATTGTAGTTCAAATCCACTATCTATCTATCTATCTATCTATCTATCTATCTATCTATCTATCTTATATCTACCTATATTGATAGGTAGATAGATAGATAAAAGACAAAAGCCTTTCCTAATTGTATTATCTAGATCGATAGATAGATAGATAGATAGATAGATAGATAGATAGATAGATAGATAGATACTATTCTTTTTAAAGCAAAAACAATATCAAAACATTTGCTTTTCAAAGTTGTATTATTTGGTTGCTTTCAAAATCCTAAAGAACACTAACAAGATTTGTTCAAGGTCACATGTATTGTAAGTGCGTGCATTGGTTACAGATTCAATTTCTTTCTGGCTCTAAACTACTCAGTTGCTTCAGGACAATGCCAAGAAAGATACTTTTTATGTGTGAAAGAAAATATATTTTTCTAATGCATAATGGGTCATTTTAGATTTATAATTTTCTGTTGATTTTGATTACATTTTCTTTTAAGCATTAAAAGAGAGCTAGCTAGATATTTTTAGCGTAACTATATTTTACTATATAAATTTTGCAGTAAGAAGCAAAAAGAAATTATTATGTCTTCGAAATTAGTGTTGATTATAAATGCTTCTCTTCATTTACCATTACACATCATTGTAAAAAACACTCCCATCAGAATTGCTTTCAGAAACAAAGAAAAGTAAAATTTTATTGATCATATATAAAAAATAATATATAAAGAGTTATTCAAATATTACAGTTAAATTATGGATTACCTTTTCATATTTTGAATGATAAATCCACCACTTAAATGCACCATACCTGTGGCAAAATGATTTAACTTCTGTGCTGCAAAAATTTACACTAAAAAATACGAAAAACCACCACCAAGCAATAATAATGATAACAATAATAATTGGTCTCTTAATGGAATGGTGCTTAAGATGTCATTGAGAACCTCCCATATCAAACACATTATAGTACATCATGTATTTTCACTAAATTTATAGTATTTAAACAAAAATGTATATTCATTTACTCCATAAGCAATTCTCTTCTCTTAAAAAGTAAGATAAGGCAGAAAAGTTGAGACTAAAATCAGTAGTTATTAGTCAATATTATATAGTAAATAATCCACTTGTATTCCCTTATTGAACTTTAATATTATAAAACTAAGTAAAGAAAAATAACAATTTCTTATATGCATGGATAATAACTGATATTCATGCTTTTGAAACATTTTTTGATATATTTATCATATAGGATTTTTACTTATATTTCAAAAAATAGTTTATTTACAATGTTCTAGTATTTCAGTTTTGTATCATGATTAAAATAATTCAGGTTTTTTTGGTTGTCATCCTTCTTTTTCATTATAAAATATGCAAATAAACCAGTACGGCTCAATAGTAAAGAGTTCAATTGGAAAACTACAGAATTTCTTAATGATTTTTTTAATATCAGCATTCTTCAGTAGTTTTTGTTTACTTAACCAAAAACAGAAATGTAATTGAGCTTTTTTGCACCAAAGCTCATCATCTGAAATAATTACCATTAAGAAAATAGTTTCCCATCTTGTGGGTTTTATTTTATTTTCTGGTGCTGTACATAGACAGTTCAATGCCTTGCAGAGATCAGGAAGTTGGCATTATTTTTTGAAGGAATACATACATTAACAAATAAAACCATTCTTTTGTAAGAGAGAGAATAACTTTTACTGTGGGTTGAATAGATTATGTTTCTGAAAATGATGCAAGCTAACAAAGAAATTGAGTGTTTGAGAAAGTGTTTTTATCTTTTATCTATCAATCTATCTATACACACACACACACACACACACACACACACACACACATAAAATGAGCTACAAAAGGATATCCCTTAAAACCTAGGCTTAAAAAAGGTATGTTTTAAAGCCTAAACTAAATAATTTGCAATACGGTGCTAGAATGTGGTACAATTAGCATCTCAATTTAATTTTCATGACTGAAAAGAGTACTACATGCAAGGATTTTGGATAATTAAGAAGTAAGTTTGAGATGGCTGCATTCATTGAGCAACTAGGTGCCCTTCCTCTCTCACAGTTGCCAAAATTACCCTCAAAAATATATTCTTTAGCAAAAAGATCAACTCACAGGTAAGAATGTTTTTTTTTTTTCTTTGAGAGAGTGACCATGGCTGGATTGTCAATCTTGAGTATACAAATAATAATGCAGTTTTGAAATCTTAAAAAAAAAAATTATTAAAAACACACCACCATACAAATAATAAATTAAATGTAAATAAATATTTCTAAATTTTACTGTATTTTTAATTGAAAATAATAATTATATATATTTATGGAGTACAATGTGATGTTTTGATACATATATATTGTGGAATGATAAAATCCGAGTAAGCATATCTATCACCTCAAATATGTACTAAATATTTTTATGAGAACATTTAAAATCCTCTTTTAGCTAATTTGAAATATACAACATTATTAACATTAATTATATCTACCTTGTTGTGCAACAGAATATTAGAACATACGCCTCCTAACTAACTGAAAAGACTGTCATGCACAAAAAAAAACCTCCAAAAATCTTTTAAGGTTTATGTCCTCGAATTATCCTATAGAAAGCTAATGCAAGCCAAAATTGTAACCCAATGTAATTTTAAACTTTAAAATAGGCATATAAAACATCAAAAAGAAACAGATTAAAATGGTTTAATTATGTTTCATTTAATCAAAAATATCCAAAATATTATCTTTTAAACATGGAATCAATATATGATAAATATTAATAAAGTACTTTACTTTCTTGTTTCTATATTAATTCTTCGAAACTTGTTTTATATTTCAAACTTACATACATTTCAATTTAGACTAATCATATTGTAGGCTCTTGATAGCCAAATCTTGCCATTTTATAAGTGAGAAAATTGCATTACAGAGCTGAAGTGATGGACCAAATTGTAAATGGTCAGACAATGATTGCATTAGATTTTCTTTGACATGTAATCAATTCAGTATTTCTATCCTTCCTGACAAATAAAATGATATGCATATATGCAATAGAGCAGAGAAATGATGTCCCGCTTCTTCTGTTGGAGTAGTTTTCAATTGTTTTATGTCATCTGTTATGTTTTGTTTATTTAATTAGTTTATTATGCTTAAAATAATTAAGAAGAAGAAGGAAGGGAGAGACAAAAATTGACCTGGAGAAAAAAGTTAACTATAAGTAATTTATCAAATAAAGAGATTATTTTTGCTGTATCTGCAAAGAATTAGAATAACAATCCAAAAGTTTATTACTGTCAAAACAAACCTAATATACAGTAGATCTAAAACATAGTTAATGTTAACAGATTTGTGATACAAGTTCTTATACTAGTAAGCCTAGTAGAATTTTCTTTAATGGATTCTGAGTAGATCTTGCTAATGAACATACCCCACACACTGCAATTATGTTTTATATTACAGAAGGTGAATGAGTGAGTTTTATTCCTATCAGTGAATTTTTAGACTGTGGGTTCTCATAATGACCATTGCATGAGTTTCAAACTGGGTCAGTTTTTCACTAACTACCTTCATTGTTACCAAATGCATTTAAAATAATCAAAAGCATTAATGGAAACTCAAATCAAGTAGTATATGATCCCTGAGGTTGAATGATCTTGTACAATCACAAATAGGATTTGGGGTCATCCTTCGCCTTATCTTTAAAACAGTTGTTGTTCAGGAGAAGAATTAAGTGCTTATTATTTTATCCATATAGAAGCAGAATTTGGGGCCCTCAGGCTGCCTTTCTTCCATGTCAAAGATGTTAATAATGTATCTGCGTACCAAAGTGACAAAGAATATGTATCGGCTGGGTTCTTTTCTTTGAACTGAAGCAAAAACTGAAAACTTTCATTTTACCGTTAAAAATCTTTTCCATATAATTTTGCCATCTCACACCCCCTGTAGAGCACTATAGTCTAGGTTAACTCTGGGTATAAGAAATTCATGCACTTTCCCCCGGTTAATAAATAATATATTTTAAAAATCAGTGACATAATACTCTTGTGTTTATGTGGCTGAAGAAATATGTGGTTGCATACTTCATAAAAATTGTATAATATATACACTTTTAAAAATTAGAAAACTGAAGCTGAGCTAAGTAAAAAACACTTCCAAGTAAATATGAAAAACTGTGACCACTTTAGGCGAGCTTTCTTTTGAGAGAGCAATATACTTCTGAAGGAAAGTTTTAACAATTATTATACATATTATATGTCATTAAGCTATTTGTTTATCAGTATCTGAAAATATTGTGACATCAACTACAATTGAACAGTTACTCATGTTTGCAGATGCATTTACCATTAATTTTGGTATAAACACATCAATTACATGTTAAAATACTTGCATTTCCACCAAGAACAGAATATTACAATTCAGTGGTCATCATGCCATGTAAAAACATGAACGGTCATACAAAAACTTGTTTTTTTGAAAGGATAAAAATAATGTGTGTAATTGAAGCAATCTTTTTTACACTGAAGCAGAGACAATTTAAAAATGAAAATAATAGCCTTATCGTCAGTCTCCGATGCCGTGAAATTTGTGTTAAAGATCTTGTTTCTCTTTACTAGTTAGCAAGGACCCAAGTCATCGGTAGCAACCATTGTGCCTAATTTACACTCTTTGTGTCAAAAGGAGAAATGAAAAATAGGGAATGACAGAGGTGAATGAAGCTGTCCTTCCCTTAATTTTATTTAACTCACCGTAAACAGCTCTCTCAACTTATGCTCCAGGAATAATTTGTTTTTTATATTATCCACCAGCACCACCAAGTGGTAAAATTTTTATTTTTTCTTGTACAGTGATCATTGAAGACAAAACAAAATACAATACTGGAATAATATTAGGACTAATTAAGTGCCTCAGATATATCCAACAAAAAGTACATCCCAGAATCCCCAGGGTTTATCAAAGAACTGTTGAAAAGATTACAGTTCAAAAATTTTAAAAAAACAAAAGTAAGTTTAAAAATACATTTTGTGGTTATGCTGATTTTCCTTGTATTTCTTTATATTAATGCTGATAACATAAAACAAATTAAGAGATGATTTTACAAAGCAGTTTATTTTAATTTTATTGCACAATATATACAATTTTACTCTAATAGCACAAATTATACTTTTTTATGATCAATATTATTTGATTTGCTGGTAGAAATTTGAAGAATTAAAAAGTGTGCTGTGAGCTAAAATGTTTGTTACTTGAGTGAAGTAAAAATGAACTGCTATAGAATACTTTTTATAAACTCATGTAATGAAATCATTTTGTTAACATAAAAACAACACATACATTCTTTGTTTACTAGGAATAAAATTGCATACATATAGATGTTTAAAATATTTATTGAAAATAACACAAACTTTGGGTGTCAATATTTGGGGGGTAACTATTTAGCTATTTAATTTTCTAAAATATATGTGATTTGCAAAAATAAGCAGTGGCAAAACTCAAATCACACTAAAATTGTATTCAAATTTGCCAGGCAGAAAGTGCCAGATTCCCAGTTGCAAGTTGTATTATAATTATCTAGGAAGTGAGGGGACTTGAGCACTAGTAATGTGCTCAGGTACATTTGAGTACTCAAAATAAATTAAAATCTAAATCTATTAATACTATTCTACCTTATAAAAAATTAGCGCATTTTGTTTTGGAAATGAAATGTGTCTGTTTTCAGTATTAGTCCAATTACTCTTAGGGATGCTTTGTTCAAATATGGAATATTTATCTCCCTCTACTTATGCTGTTAGATTGTCTTGTCAAGTGATGATTAATTAAGGACAATTAATATCAATGTTTCAAAATCATTAATAGCAAAGGTTAACCATATAAAATTATTTTGTTCTCATTTATAACTTGAGCATTTTTCCTGTTGATCAAACAAAGCTAACTTTATTATATTTACTAACATAAAACACCACACCTTGACTGAGCCTATCACGTCTTTCAGGAGAAAGCAGTGTTTCAGATGAATTTTAGCTCTGGTCTGTATAAATTTAAGAAGGATTTTTCCAAATGGGGAGCTATTTAGGATTCAGTGTAGCTTATTATCTAATAATTTTGCATTGGTGGGCATAGGGAGGCACTTGTTTGATATGTGTATTGATGGTTGAGCCATATATGAGTCTTGATAATGAAATTATTTTAGTTGGTCCACAGTCGAGTCTTAAGAAGAAAGTATTTTGCAGAATGAAAAAGTAAACATTTTTTACTTAATTCTAATGTTGGTTAGTACCAACACAGCTAAGTATGCTTTATCAAATTATTATTTAGACAGGGACAGGGATACATGTGTGGTTGATAATTGTTTAACATAAAAAGAGTTAAATAGGGTGTAAATTCTTACTTTATTTCTGAAAACAAGAAGAAAAGCATCAAATATTATGCTATTACAACTGCTGAAAGAGAATTCATGTTGGATCACTTACATTGTTACATATCTTGCAAACCGAGGCAGTGATTTTATTCTAAACTATCTTTTCATAGATGTTTGCATACTGAACAGCCTTGGAAAGTAGAATAAGTGGCTTCTTCTGGAGAAGAGCCAAGGGATACTGAAGGCTAAAATGGTCTTGGCAATGAAATTCTCACTGTCCAATATGGAGCATTGGATGAAAACATGAGAACGTTCATTTGGTTAAGCCATAGTTGTTACTATGCACTCAGTACACAAACTAAATGCAAAGCCCTTTTTAATGGAGACCTCATTCCCTCTATGTGCCTCTGTCAATCCTTTCCTTTATATCCAGAATACTGGGACTTTATAGTGAAAGATAAGGCGGGGCTGAAAGATATAAGGTGAAAGATATAAAGATTGGGCTAAACAGACATTGACATCAAGAGAATCAAAGTCCGTACGTATCCATTTGACTATGCTTCAGAATTTTGAAGGAAGAGATTCAAATAATTATAGCTCTGTTGGATATGAGAACCAAACTTGCATTCCTACCCATAACTGTGGAAGAGAAAGATACACTTACTCAACTCTCAGTATTTGGGCAGTAATCATAGTGAGAAAAGAAAGCTAACAAGACCCCATGGGGAAGGTCCTTTAGGTCAATTCATTTTATTATTATTGATTTTTTATAATAAAGTTTCCTAGAAATGAATATGACATTTGCTTGTGCCTCCTGCCCCATACTGCCAGAGAGCATTCTCCCAATCAGAAAAAGCCACAGGTATAGAAGTGCTAATGAGACAAATACATGGCTAGCCAATTTACCTCCCTATAATCTCCTGGGGGATTCAACATAATCAATTTAGAACGCCAGGAGGAGAGAGGCGAAATCACTAGCTTACTTACAGTTTTAAAGGCAGTAGAAAGTAGTATGAGATACAATATCTCAATATGCCCTCTGTTCCCAGTGATATAGGAAGCTTGCAACCGATTAAATTGTTGCTTCTACAGCTCTGGCTGTTCCATTGTACTCAGAAATATCAGGATCAAGATCTGTTAACATGCATGTCACAAAGGCTCCAATGTATTTTTGTAGTACTCTTACAGGATCATCTAAACTTTCCAGCCAGCCTTGAGTGTGCCAAGATATAGTGTGAGTGCCTCTACCTTCTGATGTCAAAGCTTTGACTACATAGATAATGTTCTGTTGGATGGCAAAGACTCAGATTCAATGCCCTGACCTTGGTGTTATCACACCTCCTCCAGAAGGTTGCAATGATAAAACCTGACAAAAGTTGGAGCACTGATTGGCAAGTAAACTTTCTTGGAAATATGTCAGTGTATTCACAATGATTAATTCCTCTAGCATTCTGGAAACAACTTCTCAGCTGCCCTCCACATAAAAATAGCTTCCCACCTACTATGCTCTTTATTATTGGAAAAGGCTTATGTCTCACTCGGGTATTCTACTTGTTCCTTAGTCCTTAAGCTTACTCACACATTAAATTTTTTGATTAGCATCAAAATCAGTAGACATAACCCAATAGAAACTCTCCAGCAAGCTATAATATACTTTATATTTGGGGCACCACAACCTTGTAACTTCTTTGAACCACATTTCTCTATGAATGATGATTCTGATAATTGGGGCTACTGGCAAAGAGAAACACCTTCTGTTTAGAGGAACTCATTCCTTTTTGAGCTAGTAGTCTTCCATACATTTGTTGTTACTAATTGTAACAATTTTTATAATAATCTGTTAGCTTGCTATTTTGTTCGTTGAAACTTAACTTCTGACACATGGAGGTCTGTGACTCTCTGACATGATATTGCCATTTGGAGGTGGATCAACTTCAACCCAATCGTTAGCAAGTCAAGCAGTATCCAACAAGTCTTATTTGTTAAATGGGTATAGATATTCAAGAATATGGACAACAGATTATCTCATCTTTGCATGAAAATTTAGGAGCTGTCACTTTAGAGGAAAATTTACTCTTGACTGTGCTACTTAATGCAAAGCTGTTGAATCATCTGGACTCTCAATTAACAGAGATTCCACTAAATTCCAAGCCTGGTTCAATAATTATTTACATAATCTGAAACCTGATGGTGTCCATGAGGTTGTTATAGCTGTTGATCCTCAAAGCCAAACCAAAAATTGATGTGGCTGTCTCCCTCAAGGTCATTTTCATAGCTCTGTCCAATACTTAATAAATTTGTTATCCTTGTACTGACCTTTGGGACTTTGATAACGGTATGGCTGTTTATCTGGCATATAGAAAACTATAGACTGGTAGATTTAAGACAAATCTTTAGGACCACTTACTATAGAACAAATTGCAGCCTTTGAACAAACCATCTGAGCTACACATTTAGGTGACAACTGTAAAGGAACATTCTCTGATGACACTGAATGAAAGCAAGTTGCTGATTAAATAACACCCAAGTTCCCACCATTTCTGTCTATATTCATCATCATACCAGGCATGGAAACACATTATTCACATAGATTGGACTCTAAGTAAATAATTCCGTATTTCCAATGCAGAGGGTACAGCTATCACTCCTTGCTATATTATACACATTTGACAAAATTTGACCCAATTGAGATGTCATCGTCCCACCTGCTACTGAGAGGTTGACTGTATATGATTTTTCAGCCCTGTTTGAGAGGTCCCAGTGATGATACTTTCTCAGGTTATGATGCTGCTGCTCCAGGCTGATCAGCTGATTTTGGCTGCATCATATTAACTCTTGAAATTATTGTTTGTCATAATTCCAGCTTTTCAGGTCTTTTACCAATTAACAGATGTGCACCTGTTATCTCAGAAGTCACTGAATGTTCATGTTGAGTTATTTAATGGGACTTCCACATTTCCACCATTCATTTATAACTGGTATTGTTGAGCACTTGAATGGTCTCCTAAAAAATGCATTCAAATATTCTATCTCGCTGACTTCTTTGACCCTACTAATTCAATTTGGTCTCTAAATGTGCTACCTTCAGAAAGTGATTACCTCTTCTCAGTCTAGATAATGATGAAGATGAAGGTATAGGGAATATATAGTCTTTTCTGAAAATTTGAAATTCCATCCTGACTGCTCCTGGGCATTATACTTTCATCTTTCACCTACAGAAGCGCAGTCTAAAGTGGTTAGTAAAAGTTTCAGGTATCAACGTGTCCTGCCCTAACAATGTCACACAGTTAAAATAAGGCCTAGAGCTAATCTCAAAAGGCAACATATTGCATGATCCCAACTGTATGACATTCTGAAAAAAGCCAAAATGTAGAGACAGTAAAAAGTGGTTGTCAGGGGTTGTGTACGGGGAAAGGATAAACAGTCAAAAAAGAAAGAATTTTTATGGCAGTGAAAACTTCTCTGTATGGTATTATAATGGTAGATACATGTTTGTTTGTTTGTTTGCTTGTTTGTTTGAGATGGACTTTTGCTCTTGTTGCCTAGCCTGGAATGCAGTGGCACGATCTTGGCCCACTGCAACTTCTGCCTCCCGGGCTCAAGTGACTCTCCAGCCTCAGCCTCCAGAGTAGCTGGGATTATAGGCATGTGCCACCATGCCTAGCTAATTTCTTTTTTTCTTTTTTCTTTTTTTTTTAAGTAAAAACAGGGTTTCTCCATGTTGATCAGGCTGGTCTCGAACTCCTGACCTCAGGTGATCTGCCCACTTTGGCCCCCCAAAGTGCTGGGAATACAGGCATGAGCCACTGCACCCAGCAATATATGTCTTTATACATTTATACAAACTCATAGGATGTAAAATATCAAGAATGAACCCTAATGTAAATATTGAGCTTTGGGTGATTATGATGTTCAATGTAGGTTTGTCAATTGTAACAAATGCACCTACACTTATGGGGAATATTGATAATAGGGAAGGTTATGCATATGTTGGGGGAGGAGATATAAAGGAAATCTCGGTATCTTTCTCTGGACTCTGTTATGAGCCTAAAAGTACTCTAAAAATAAACTCTTGAAAATAAGATGGCCTAAGTGATTCAAATTTATCTCTGTTTCAGTCACTTGCATTTTCTTACTGGATTTACATAGTCCTAACCACAATGATAGTTACCATTTGTTGAGTATACTCCTTGCTGAGTCCCCCTAAGACATAGTCAAAGTAAGAGACATAATGAGACTTCATAAGTTATATAAAATTACCTGATCCCTCTTACAGCTGATGTTCCAGAAGAAAGATCTACGTATGAGAAGAAGATTACTGGGCAAAAGAAAAATGTTTAGCTACTGTAGTGGTGGACCATGATTTTTGTAGTGGTGGAGGGAGAGCAACAACTCAAGTACCTAGAGAAGAATCGCCTTAGAACACAGAACATCTGGGACTGGGAGAGGCATTAGTGGGGTTTCTCTTTTGAAGCCACCTCTGAATCCTTTCTAATTAAGAAAGACACCTGGTGCAAGTCTTCACACCATGCAACACCCTTAAATTGGACTCAGTTTTGAAAACGTCATGTCTGCCAGATGACTCTCATCTATCAGAAACAACAGGAGATGTCCCCAGATCCTGCACCTCTCATACAAAACACCTGTCAACTACTACGAATGTTTTCTCCATCTCCATTCTTGTTACTGTCACTTGTCATTCCACATGATAGATGATTGTTGCCTGGCTGATGTCAAGGACAATAGGACAGATTGAACTGACTGTCCTTAGACAATTCTTGAAAAACAAAACTTGACTTGATTATTCAAAGTGGACTGTGAAACTTATGGCCTACCAAGTGACTGGGAGACCATACTAGACACACTGTCAACCTGTACCTACTAACCGACATGTATCCCTTGTATGTGTGTGGGGGCAGGGGAGTCCCAATAATTTCAAGGAACACTTTTTCTTTCTGGGGATATCAGATCACTGGGTTGTATTACTTATTTTAAGCTAGTCATTAAAACATTCTTTTTCTGAAAACATGGCTACTTGTACCTTAGTGTATAAGAGACCTTTGGTGTTGAGGAAACACAGTAACTCATCGTGCCATTATGTAACTTACAGGTGGCTATGGTTAGCCCTCCAAAATGAGGCTACCCTAGGTTTCTTAGTTCCTTGACCATACTGGAGGGATAATTGACCTGATAGTTATAAGATTTATTAGGTGGGAACCGAACAGCACTGAGTTTAGGGATAATTATTTCCCACTACTGAGACTGTATGCTTCTGTGTACTCACCCAGTGCCCTGTGAATCATGAGGTTTTCCAAACTGGCTAATAAAAGAGGCCCTCTGAGTTCAGGACGCTGGTGTTATTGCCACTAATCATTTAATGCAGATCTTTCCCTGGCCTCATGTGTTTTTCTCACACATATGTACTGATCAGCATTCAGCTGACTGTTCAAGAGGAACCCTATGCAGATCTCTGCTGGATGTCTATTGCCTCACGATTACTCTGATTTGTGAACCACTCTTGCCACCTTGATGTCAGTGAACTTTCAGCTCTCTCCTCAAAATTAGGAAGTCTGTTGGGCTCTGCCTGTATTCCTTCTTTCTGTGCCAAGGCCTAGAAACTCTCTAAATGAAGGAAGCTTAGACAATCAGAGGTATAACCTCGTTTGCTTTTCATCTCTTACAATCACTTTCCTTGTGCTGCTCAGTGTGTTGAAATCTGCTATAAACATGTTTTGTTAATTTTTTTTCTAATTTACTGATAGTGAATCTTAGATGGAAATAGGAGTCCCTTTTAATATTTCTTATGGGTTTTAGTATGTTAGACAATATTTATGAACAAACAAGCAAAACTGTTAAATTTTTGAATGGAGTATCACTGAATTTACCCATTAGCACATGGAAAATTCCTGTCCTCATGGAGTTGAGTTTTCTATTTCATTGTAATAATGTTTCCATTTATTAATGGATTTTTATCTTTTAATGCTGCTTTATCATTTTCTTCCTACATTTGCACAACTTATTTCCAGAAACCCTATAATGTTTGTTATTAATAAGAATATTAATCTCAATATTTTAAATTTCCAGATTGGTTGCTTTTGATATAGATAAGACTTGGTTTCATTAAGGTTTAATATTGTATCCAGTATACTTGTTTTAGTATATTATTAATTCAATTACTATGTTCTTTATTCTATGATTTATGTTTTTATGCCCTCATTTCTTTCACTTCTGCATTATTTTGTTCCATTATTTCTTGCTATTTGCTTCTGTGGGTAATCTCAATATATTTTAACTTAAAGTATCTTAAATGATTTTATATTACTCTTTAAAATTATTTGTTAATTATCTAGTTGTTTATTGTGATGGCTGTGTTGGGAGAGTTGAACACTTTTTCTAACATATCTAATTTAGAATTTTGGTGTGCAGTATCATTTTGAGTGAGATGGCTTATCTTTGGTGTTATAGTTGTCTCCACTCAGTTCTCTGAGGCCTTCAGTCTAGAATTAAAGCTTGTATGATGAACTCAGATATCTTGTTCCAGAGTGATAGTGAAAATATCTTGGATTCTGCCAGAAAGCCAGTAGGAGATGTCAGTTCTTGATTTGAGAAGTATACAAAGAAACACACACAAATGAACATACACGTACATATTAGCCCACATATCTTAGTCCTTTTGGACTGGTATAAGAAAATAAGTGTGCTCTCTTGCTGTGTTCTCACATGGTAGAAGGCAAGAGGGATGTCTTTTGGATCTCCTATAAAGATATTATCCAATTCTTGAGGACTCTGACCTCATGATCTAATCATATTTCCAAAGGCGCTATGTCCTAATTCTAATGTGTTAGAATTTGAACATACGAATTGGGAGGTGGGGACACAAACATTCAGAATGTGTGTGTGTGTGTGTATGTGTGTGTGTGTGGGTGTGTGTGATCTGTATTCAAATCTCTCAGATGACTTCAATAAAATTTAAGTTATATCCCAGGAGGCAATCAATAATGTAATATTTAGCCTCATATTAGGAGAGAGCAGATTACACCAGTCATTGTTTTCAAGCAACTAATCCTTTATGTGACAACCTTTCCTAATTCTGTAGTAATTAAAATATGATATGGTTCTCTCTATTGGCCTCCAGGGATAGAGTTCAATAGGCTGGTGGATTTAACTATTCACAGTTTTTAATTTCTATTTTATTTATGCTTCCCACATGTAAACTGGAGGGTTTTTTTTTTTTTTTTTTTTTGCAAACTTGATTCTTTTTTTTCTCTTTGGTATTTTTCTCTTATTGCCATATAATTTTGATGTAAAATTTTAATATAGTATACAAACAGGAAATCAAATGGATTCCAATGTAAATCACACTTTATGTTGTTATTTATTTAATTCAGCTATTTACTTAAAGTTGATCATCATCCAGAAATAATTTAATGTGGTTTACAAAGCTGCATTAAACACAACACGAACAAATAATCTAAAATTGATAGGCAAACAGAGAAAATAATGAAGGGAAAAAAGAGAGAAAATGAGTGAGAGACAAAAAATAAGGGAGAGAAAGATAAAGTAACAAAGAGAAAGAAAAGGGGAAACATTGAAATGAATAATTATCTATGAATTTGATATAACTCAAAACAATTAGAAAAATTAGGGTAAATTACACTCCTCAAAAAGTCAATGAACTAAAACTAAACTGATAATATCTCAGCCTATTGCTTTCTTTAGACAGTAAAAATAAAGCATGACTCTAATCCCAAAAGCCATGTGGAGGTTTTAAAAGAATACTTTCAGATAGTAATGGATTCTGATTACATATTTTATTCTATTCTTTCTTAACTTTGGGAATAATTTATTTGCAACTTTACAAAAATTATGAAATCTTCATATTCCTTATTTGTTGTTTCACCAAATAAGGTGAAGGACTTTGTCCAGTGGAGGCAGCCATCCCATTCCAACTGACATTTATGGGATGTCAGAGACCAAGAAGTGTTAAGAGATAATCTTCAGAAAATGCTGAGCTTGTATGGGTGTCAAAGTACAAACAGGAGAAGCAGCACATTCACATGTGGTGGTGGTGGGGTATGGCTCTCCAGCCCGGAGCACTGGAGCTTGAGTCAGGTGAAGTGGGTCCAGTAAAGGAGAGGCTCAGTTCAGCAAGTCAGAGTCTGAACAGGATGAAGGGGGCAGCCCACAAAGATAAGAACTGAATTGGAGTTACAGATCCCAGTTGGTTGGAGAGACCATCTTCATGGAGGGATGACCCAGTATGGAAGTCAGAGCCAGAGTTGGGATAAAAGGTAATCTACCCACTTTTTGATATAATATGTATTAAAATTTCATCTTTCTCTCAAATAGTTAAAAAGTTTTACACTGTTTTCATTTTATTAGTCACTAATGGAAACATACAAAATAGTTTTCTGCATTCAATCAAGCTTAATATTAACAGATATGTTTACTCATCTCCTGAACATTACAAATGTCTTAGAATATTAACCTCTATTAGGATTAGTTCTATTCAAATGCATGTGATTATTTTGCTGTGTAATTCTAAGACTCCATGATATTGATAATACTCTGTAAAGTTAAATTTACCCACATATTTACCATTTTCTTTGATCTTTAGACTAAAGCAATTTTAAATACCAGACTTACTTTTCTTTATTGTAAACTGGAAATGCATTTTTTGTAGATTTTCAGTAATCCCTTGTTATATAATTAACTCTTTGATCTGTTTTAACATGCAGTTTTCATCCATCCTTTTATATGTTGTTATCTTTGAGAGAATTGATCATAGGACTAAGCTGCAATACTAAATTAGAGGAGTTTTCAATCTTAAATAATATAACTTTGGCATAGTAAAATAATTTAAACAATAAAAAGAGTTCATATTTCTATGCTTGCATTTTAGCCTTTGACATTGTTCCTATTTTGATGATGAAACTTTGTCTTGAACTGTCACTAGTTTTCACTTCTCTGTGTGTGTGTGTTTTTTTATTGATCTTCCCAGTAAATATCATTAAACATACTATTTCAAACATTAAAATGTCTGCTGAAAGGCATCTGACAATTAAAAAGTCAGTGACAAATTACTGAACCAAAACTGAAGAGATGATATAAATATGTAGAACTGAGTCTAGAATTAGGGAGTGCTTTTCTTATCCTCTGAAAAGGGCCCTAAGAACCAGAGATGCTTAGCACCACTAACAACTTCAAGGTGCTAGGACTATTAAAAAAAAAAAAAAGGGGGGGGGGAAATCCCAAGTCTTGGCAGTTTGAAGACAGCTAGTAAACTTCCATTTATTTTAAGTTAGGACTCAAAAGACTTCCCCATAAATAAGGGTAACAGGTAAGTAGAGCTCTCCCTAGAGCCTATAGTAAGGCTTAAAATCATCCCATTTTGTGAAAATAAATTAAGGCAAGCCTTGATTTCTGGTTATTAGGGGACATGATACAAAAGAACATAATCTCTTTCTGGAGGAGTAAGCATCATGAGAGGTCTCAAACTATTCCTGCAGTAACAACTGGATTACTATTTTGCATGTATTGTTTTGCTTGATGGTGTCCTCTTGGTCTCTGACGCTCTAACTTTTCTTTATTCTTTTTTTTCTTTCTGCTCCTCAGATCAGATGCTGATTATTTCATCATCTCAAACACGCTTTTGAGTTTTTCTACAGATTTAAAATATTTTTCAGTTGTACTTCGATTTGGTTCTGTGTGTATACACACAAAAGAACACACACACACACATACACATTGATATTTATTGATATTCTCTCTTTAGTGGAAATCATTCTTATACTTTAATTCAGCTGGTTTAATTTAGAGATGCCTTCCTTTAGTTATTTAAGCATATTTTTTCAAGTTTATTTTAATTTTTATTTAATAAGAATTTATTAATTCTGTTAATTCCTAATTCATTAATTCCATCTTTCAATAATTGACATGAAAGTTTTAAACAGGAAGTTGCATGTCAGGAATGAAGAAATTACACTGGAATAAATCATGTTCTAAATTATTCACTTTATTTAAACAAAGCTATTTATTTTTGTTGGGCATATATGTCCAATATGGACTAAAGCTACAAACTGACGAATGGAATCAATCTTAGAGCTCAACTATTATTGCTATCCAGCAAAAGATTACCCACGTATTGACTAAAAGAAAAATTACAAGAAAGTTTAAAGTCATTTAAGTCCTAGTTAATAAATTCTGAAAAATATGATGAGGCTTCTCTAAACCCATAATTCATAACTAGATGGAAGGTTGTTGACCTTTCTGCTAAAAGGAAAACAGATATTGGCTATTTTGATAAACTGACCATAAAGAAGCAAAACATGCATGTATGACTGTAAAACATGAAGACAACAGAGACATCACAATTAAAGAGTATTTGTGTTTGTATACAGCAAGACAAGGAATGCCTGTTTAACGTATCACTTCTACATATATGTGTATCCAGATCTATTTGGTATCTTAGAAAATAGTATTACAATAACTGGTCTAAGACATGATGAATACTTTTCCCCATAGACTTCAATGATTAGCTTTAGTCCTTCTTTAGTTTTAGGTTTTAGAGATAGTGCTTAATTTGAGTAGAAATTAAATGGATCAATCTAAACCTTAGTGGGTTCAGTTGCCTTATTTTTGCCTATATCACAATAGTTTGTAACATTCAAGTCGTGTTGATCTAGAAATCTATTTAGGGTTTGAGTCAGACACATGGTTACAGGTATATTAAAGACAATGTTCAATTTAGCTAGCAATACTGATGATCAGTATTCCAAGGAAAAATATGTAAGAGAAACACTTCATTTATAAATTATAATTGTGCCAAATATTATCCCCTAGAATGTATTGAATGTGTTATCAAAACAATGAAATAATATATTTTGTTGAAATATTCAGTGACAATATCTGTGGTGTGGGACATAGTAATGACTGAGGGTTATTAGAGATACCGAGTATTTTATCGAGGGGGATGTTGTGTACTGTACTATGGCTTAAGGATACTACTGCAGTGTTCTTAGAAATTAAATTATACATTAAAAAAATTAAATTCTAAAAAGCTATTTACCAGTCTGTGTTCACCAGAAAAACTACATATTATCAATAGACTGACAGATAAATTGATTAATTGATAAATAGTAGATATAGGTATATAGATTTAGAATAGAGAATATAGGAAGAGATTGGCTATAAGCATTTGGGTTATGCAATTCTGGAGGCTGAGACGCTGCAATATATGCAGTTGGCAGGCTGGAGATCCATCAGGGCTGATGATATAGCTTCAGTCCAAGTCCAAAAACTGAGGACCAGGAGAGCCAATGATATAAGTATGAGACAGAGTGTTCAAATAAGAAAGGAAGAATTCTTTACAACTCAGCCTTTTATTATATTCAGGCTCTCAATGGGTTGGATAAGGCCCACCCATATAGGAGAGGGCAATCTGCTATACTCAGTCTATTCATTCAAATATTAATCTCATCCAGAAACACCCTCATAAAAATAGCCAGAAATGATGTTTAGCTAAATATATAGGTACCTTGTGGCCCAATCAAGTTGATACAATAAGTTAGCCATCACGGTTGACTTTTTATATTTGGAGAAATTTATTCATTTAAGTTTAAAAGTAAAAATAAAAATTGGATAATTTTTTCACCCTCAAAAGACGTTCACTGATCATTTACTGTATTCTTTCTCTTCAGATTCTTAGCTAGTGCAGAACAATTGTTTTTTCCAATATACTTTCTGCTAATAATATCGAAAGATGGCCTCAACAAGTGAATCTTGCCACTGATATTTGATCACTGGAGTGTACGAATCTAATTGTTTCTCTTGGGTCATCAGTTTCTTCTGCTTTTGTCCTGAAGCCCTTTCAGAATCTTCAAGGATTTGGAGACTTGAGAATGAGACTGTTTCTTATGGTAAATCTTACATTTCTGGTTTGAGTCTGTTTTTTAAAAAGTAAAGAGATAGCTGGATCTTTTGTTTAAGGGATCTATTTCAAATCTCTATTAAGGCATTCGAGTTTGTTCTTGAACTCTCCTGTGAATTCATCCTTTACTACTTTAAAAACTGAATTAGAGCTTTGTTTTCACAGGAAAGAACTGGGGATGGCCTCCAAAAGATTTTGTCTCTTAAATTCATGACGTCTGAAGTCACTATCAGGATTTTTTCATTCTGATTTTTTCTCTAATTTTAATCTGAGGGCCCTATTAGCCTATAAACAAATGGATAAATATTTTAGAGACTTAGATCATATATTAATGGAACTATTTTAAATAATCCCTAAATGTTGTATATCTTATCTAACCATTAAAAAGTCTCTAACAGTATTTCATCACTTTGAAAAAGACAAATGCTTAATATTAACCATAATACATTTGAAGTATTATTTCAATGTCCTGGTGGGAAGAGAAATAGTTATATAACACAGGTAGAGCATAGGTTAAGAAAGGATCATAGGAGACTGTCCATGAGTAAGTAAACTTAGAATTAGTTAAACTCATGAAGATTTGGCAACAGTTGGTATGATATATTACTTTTATACCTTGGCCTTTATTGGGGTCCCAAACAAGTGGTGCATAATTTCCTCTAGTAACATCCCAAAATCTACTATTCTTGACATACAAAAAAGAAGGTGAGAAGGTTTTTCACAAGGCCATATTCCTACAGATATTAGAAGACAGGTCTGAATTCAATACTCATAAGTTTTAACAGATGACCCAAGGCAAAATTTGTCTTAGGAGGTGGCCAATCTTGATGAGAACTTTTGTTGTTACCATCCTATGTATGTTCTCTTAGCTATGAATATTTGCTTAAAGACACACATAGAAATGGATAAGGACAATCAGAGAATAAAAGAATAGTAGGTAGATTTACATCAAAGATAAAATCTTCCAAATCGGAGGAGTTAATGAAAGAAACACTAAAAAATATTTTCATCCTGGCTGAGAACAGTGGCTCACGCCTGTAATCCCAGCACTTTGGGAGGCTGAGGTGGGCGGATCACGACATCAGGAGTTCAAGATCAGCCTGGCCAGCATGATGAAACCCCATCTCTACTAAAAATACAAAAAGTAGCTGGCCGTGGTGGCAGGCGCCTGTAATCCCAGCTACTCCGGAAGCTGGGGCAGGAGAATAGCTTTAAACCAGAAGGCAGAGTTTTCAATGAGCTGTGATTGTGCCACTGCACTCCAGCCTGGGAAACAAGAGTGAAACTCCATCTCAAAAAAGAAAAAAAAAAATCACCCTTATAAATCAAAATAATGTCAAAATTTGGAGAATGGCAAGATGAAATCAGAGCACAAATCATGGAATGATTTATCTCATAGTGATAGTGACAAGAAACCAACAAATTCCTAGGCAGACAGGTTTGGGTCCCCAGTGAAACCTGCTGTTTAAACCAATGACAGTTTAAAGCCTGACAACTGAGCTGCCAGTTCCAGATAGAGTCCACAACCAGAGTGAGAACTTCTATCTCCATCTTACCCACTCTCTTTCAATTGGTTCTTTCTGAATGATGCCTTTTAACCAATCAAATGGAGGTTTTTCCGAGACCACCCATGGACCAATAAGCATGTCCTCTCCCATTCTAAGCCCATAAAAACTCCAGACTCACTCTCACAGATGACATCCACTTTCGAGTCCCCTGTCCTTGCTAAGAGCTTTCTTTCTGTCATTCAGTAAAATTCTACTTTGCCTTTCTCACTCTCTGGTGTCCACCTACCTTATTTGTCTTGGCCACAGGACAAGAACCCAGAACTTTCCAAACTGCTGGGGTGAAAGACCTGTAACAATCCACTCCTGCTCACCAAGGTGCAGGCAGTGGAAGTAAAAGAGGTGTAATCTTCCCTCCAACCTGGTGAAAAATGGGACTGGAGAAGCCCCTAGACACCACTCCCCTCCAGTCACCAAACTACAGGAGCAAAAGAGTCACAATAATTGTTTCAGCTGAAGAACTCCTAAGAAGAAGGCCAAAGGAATCTCAGAGGAGCATCCTGAGTTTCAAGTAAAGCTTCTTGAGCCTCAGAGAAATGGGCTTTCAGTTGGACATACAGTTGCTATTCAACTTACAATAAGGGATAAACCCATAATTAAGTAAAAAATATTATAAGTCAAAAATGCCTCTATAAACCCATCATAATTTTTTTTAAAATCTTAAGTTAAACCACTGTTAAGTTGAACACAACCTGTACTTGAGTCCACTGGGTTGGATGACAGCTTACTTCCCAAAATGACAACGGTTGATTAAATAAAGCTGTTTATGAAGCCTACTGCAAGAAGAGAGAATACGATCTTGACAGAGATTTAGTAATGTCTCAGGTAAGTCATGGGTAGATATTCAGAGGCTTGGAGGAGGGTCTGTGTTCAAGAGATTTAATTCGAGTCTTTTGGTATGAATATCTAAATGAGATTGGGAAAATTTGATATTGTGACATAATGTTAGAACCTACGGTCTCAGAAAGCCAAGGGTCTTTAAATATGTCTTGATTACTTAAACACTGTTGATAAATGAGCTGAATGCCTGAATGAGAAAGTTATTTTTCTGAGACTGGAGGTATTAACTCAGATGAGCAAACTATTTGATCTAATCAATTAGACTGAAAGACTTTTCTGTATAAACATAAAGAATATTTACTGTTTATAAACGTATCTTCCTGGGCAAGAATGTCCTGGAACCCAAGAGTTATACTCATGGAAGCAGCCTTAATTCTCACTGGGTTATAGGAAAGAAATTTAAGATGAATTAGAAGTTTTACTACTAAAATGCACTATAATTTCTTCCATAAACACAGCAATAAATTTTTAAGCTTGAAAATCATTACATATGGTTATGTATTAGAATGTACTTAATGGTGTGGGTATCTTAAAATGTCCAGTGAGTATTGTGGTAAGGTAATTTCTGGTTAAATCACCAAATTTTGTTGTTGTTTCCTTCTTTGAAAAAAAAATCTGTTTAATGCATTTCGATGTTTATTACATAGAGTAAAATGTCATTCTATAATACTAACTATGAGCACTGAATATAAACAGCTGGAAATATATATTTTAGGCAATTCAGTTGATTTATTTTATATATATATATATATATGTCATTTTTAACCTTTTAGGAAAGAAGTTTTCATTTGCATCAATATGCTACTCCATGGAGTACACAGATTGTTCTACAAACCATATGGTGACTAAGCCACATTACTGAATGCAGTTGACATGGAAACAACTAGTCAACATGAAATTAATAGATTATTTTGTGCAAATAGCTGCCTCTTTGTGACAATAATAAATACTTTATTTGTATCAGGAAAATGTTTAACAATAATTCAATGACAATTTACAATACCTTTATGGCTTTCAATTGCTTGTACATTCTCTCATTCTTTCTATATATATATATATATATACACACACAAGCACACATATGTATACATATACATATTTTTTAAGAAAACTTCTTAAAATACTAAAGCAATAATCAACCTCTTGGATAGCCTAGCAATGCATAAAGTTATGTCTCAAGGTTTCAACATCATCTCCATATATTTTATACCCATAAAATAATATCTTTGACATATTTTAGATAATTGTATTGAAAATAAAATCAAAGTTTGTAATATCACAGTGCTGAAAAGTGGAAACTAGAAGCTGTGCATGGTAGATTTTGTTTTCTTTCCCTTTATTGTTATATAATGCATGTGGATTTGTGTTAGCTACAGCTCTTTTTTTTCCAACATGATTAAAAATCTTTATTATTCAAAATATATTGTACATAATAAATACATTCAATTTTATGTCTATTGAGGAATAAAAAAAAATCTGGAAAACGATAAGTAAATATAAACCTCTAAACCATGACTCAACATGGAAATATCTCTGATGTGCTTGTAGTCATATAAAGTTATAGAAAACCCATGGAGGGGCATTTTAATAAGATGATTTGGTGGTGATGAGAAGAAATGAAACAGCTACAGCTCTTTGATAGCATTAGTAAAGTTTAGCTTTCATTTACATCTTAAATAATTGTGAGATGCAAAACAAATGACATTTGCACATATTTTATGCCATTATGGGAAAATGTAAAAAGTAGTTTGAAACTTTTTCTTAAATACCTAAAACTAAATTTTGACAAGTAAGCAGTGGAAGATGGTTGCTAAAAGCAGCATGTATTATGGAATCAAACAGAGTTGTAGCTACAGTGGTAAGATTTTAATGCTAAGCTCTGTGAACTGAGTTTTGTATTAACAAATATTTATTGAGCACCTATTAGGGAATGATGACAGAATGAAAGTTAAAACTTACAGTCTTCATGAATCTTTTAATGTAGTGAATGGACAGTAACAGTAAACAAATTAAGTACACACACATAAACATAGCTCTAGCTATAGAAATTTATCAAGTTACAATGTGTTATGAACATTTGAAAAAAGTAATAAAAGGTATATGTAATGTTCATGGAGTAAAAAGTTGGGTTTGCTCTTTTAATTAAAATGGTCATGAAATATTATGGTGGAATAGTAACATATAACTAAATATCAGGAGGACGTGTAGGTGCAAGTCAGGCAAATATCCTAGAGAAGTACAATCCGGGCAGAGGGAACATGTGTGAAGGCCCTGAGTTTGCAAATATGACTATTATCTCAAGGAACTGCAAGATGGCCAGTGTCAATGAAGTGGAGTGATCCAGGGAGATTATTATATGAGATGAAGGGAAATAGGAAAGGAGAAGGTAGACTTCAGATAATGCCTTGCTTTTTAAGCCAAGGTAGTTATTTAAGCATTTATCCTGAATAATGTGAGAAACTTCTGGGATATTTTGAATAGAGGCATACAATGACCTGTCCTTTGTTTTAACAGAATATTCTAAATACCGTACTGGTGATAAACTAGAAGGGAATGAGTGAAGGCAAGAAGAAAGAAAAATATATTTTAACTGTCTAAATCAGACATAAGAATGTGGTATGCCCAACTTACCGAAGAAATAATTTTCACAAAAGACGAAACAGATGCCATGTAAAGTATGGAATGAAGCATGATATAGAAGGGGTAGGGTGTGGGGTGGAAACTAAGGAAAATGACTCTGGTAAGTTCTGACATTGACCCAATCAACTGGAGTAGGCACTGCAGCACAAACCACATTTCAGAGTTGTTTTATGGCCCTGTAAGTATGAATTCAATTTGAGCCAACTGAAAAGTAGATGAGAGCTTATGCTCTCACCCTCCAATATTTGCTCCTTTAGTTAACTGGGGGCAGCATTCATAAAAGAAAGGGTGTGGGTGTTGACTCCATAAAGGAAATCTGGGAGGGGTATCAAAATACCATCTACCGTATAAAGGTTGGGAATTGGTTTGATTTAAAACTACATGTTGAAAGTACATTTGTGATGGATTAAATGTTAGCACAAGATTCATAAAGGAATTAATAATTATTTTTTAAAACTAACCTGGAATGGAGTTGCCATTTACTGAAATACGAAAGGTTGCGGGAATAGTATATTCAAAGATCGAGGTATCAAGAGTTAAGGCTTTTACATTATAATTTCAAAATACCTATTAGATATCTAAGTGGTAACTGAGTATATAGGTCTAGACTACAGAGAAGTCGTCCTGGAGTTGTACATTTGGAATGGTCTTTATTTAGAGCATTTAGATAATTTAAAGCTATCAGACTGTTTTTGAGACAACCAAAAAGGAATGAGCATTGAGAAAATGGCCAAGGTCTAGGCCCTGGGGGTTTACATTATGAAAAAGTTTGGGAGCTGAGGATGAAGCAGCAACGAAAACTCATCTAGACACAATGACTATAAACAAGTCTTGAGAAGTTTATGTCAAAATGGAGCAGTTTTAATATAAGGGAAAAGTGAAATGAGAAGTTATGTGCAGGTGAAAACAGGGCTACAAAGCTTTATTTTTAAGATAGAATGATGGTCTGAATATTTGCCTACTAGTGGTTAAAAATTCAGTAGAAAGAGCAGAGAACACAAAATGGTACTGGAGAGAGTGAGGAGGATTGTGGGAGCAGTGTCAGAGGAGGACTGTGGGAGCAGTCTCAGAGGAGGATTGTGGGAGCAGTGTCAGAGTAGGTGAGAGGGAATGGGATCTGCTAGTGTTAGTCTTTGCTAAACAACATGGAAATGTATCTAATGTACCAGGAGAGAAACAGAAGTAGACAGGTGGTTCATTGGGGCAGAAGAAGCTGGGGCAGTTGTTTGTTTTTTGTGTTTGCTGAGGAATCTTTGAATTTTGTTGAGATCATTGTTTGGCTATTCATTACACATTAGAAAATAATCTATTTTTGAGAGGTACCTTTTTAATGAATTATTGCTTATTCTATTGATGAAGAGTGGCCACAAAGATCAATTTTTGTTTGGAACCACAGCCAATTCTGAGAGAATTTGACTATTGGTATTATTGGGCAAGTTGGGAAAAATAAAACGGGGCAGATAGGGGAATTTATTTTTCCTGGGCAGCATCGTTATGCTAATTACTGTTTTATTCAATTTATATTTTTATATGCATAGGTTATGTATTCATAAACTTACATCGTTTTACCTTCATGATATAGACAACCGATTAAAGTCTCTATATAATAATTTTCTCAAAAATATAAAGCTAGTTAAATATAAAACTTAGTTGCTAACACAAATTAGCACGATATTGGTATGCTGTCAAAATGCTATTGTTTAACATGTTCCTCTGACTCCTGAACTTCCAGTAAGCTTGTCATAATTAAATATTTGAACAGATTCATACTTTTTTGAAAGAGTATTTTATATGCTATGTACTTTCTAAAACATCACATCGAGAGGCATACACTATATGATTGTCTTTTTCTTTGTTTCCTTGCTTTCTGATATGTTAAGATATTCCAAATTTATTTTGGATATTTTCTGTCTACAGCTAGGTTTGGCCATTTATTTAAAAGCCCTGGTTCCTTTTAATGGGGAATGTTATCTAGCTAACCCAAATTCATGCAACAAGTGCTTGTTCTGTTGCCATTTGATTGTGGTAGAATGCTTCCAAAGGTAGAGGCAACACTTCCATCATGTATACTTTTGTGTAATGAAATTTTGAATCCTCCCATCAGGAAATGAGGTCTATTTCTTCAGCCACTGTGTATGTGAAGGCCGTGTATAATGTGGTGGAAGTGATGCTCTGACTTCCACACCTAGTCCGTAGGAGACTTTGCAGCTCCCATAGCTCCCATTGTTTGCTCTCTGGGAGGCCAGTCACCACATAAAACCTGAGCTAGCTTTCTCAAGAGATAAGACCTGAAGGGTAAGACTCTATTTGGAGAGGGAGATCATATGAAGGATAAGGATCCAAATATTTAAAACAGTCAAGAAAATAAAAATGCTTAGCCATTCCCAGCAGCCGCCAGTCACATGAGCCATTCCAACTGAGGTGCCAGAGTGAAACTTTCTTAGAGCCTCTGGGTTCCGCTATGGGAGCAGATCTGAGCTGTCCCTAATGATCTGGTCCTGAATTTCTGACCTTCAGAATTGTGAGCAATTTAATGCTGTTGTTTAAAGCCACTAAAAATTTGGTTTGTTTTGTCTTAGTACAGCAATAAACAGCTAATTGTCAAAGTTTTATGTTGACAGGTATAAGAAACATTATTTTAAAAGAAAATATATTATGAGTTCATAGTACTTCCTTTCAAACTTAGAATTGTATAGTCTTTAAAATTAACGACTTCGATTTTAAGTTTTATATATTTTTTTCTTTTACTGAAGGTCTTTATTCTTGTAATATTTATACAGAATAAAATTGTATGTTTCCCTCTTACATCTGTGTGTCTATTCATATGTGTACATTTGCATTACCTTCTGAGTAAATATCTTAACATATAAAGTCATTGATACCAGCTTATTACCTAATTATCCTTCTAATGAGAGTAAATGGAACTAATAGAATAATAGCATAATTATTTTGTAAAGTACTACCAAAGTTGCTGTATGTTGATTGAAAGATAGGTATCAAGTCTCAAAATGGAGACTAAATAGCAAATGCAAATTCTCTATTTATCTTTATTTAGAACTTACGTTTTTTTTCTGTTATTATACACCCTTTCTTTCTCCTTCTTTCCAACATTCCTTTATTCTTTATTCCTCCATTTGTCTTTGTTCCTTACTCTTTTACTTAAATATGAAAATGTATATACATGTATATATAGCTATGCTTATGAATCTCATTATTTTAATACCCAGAGCAAGTAAAAGAAAATTAAGTTCAATCTCACCATGAAAAACATTTTACCCTTTGTTAGAAAGTCATCCTCTGTTCACACAGAAATTGACTATAAGTTGCTTTAAAAATTCCTCTCTGTTCTGATCTAGCCTAATTTACTAAAAGCTCATTCCAGAAACCAACTTATTGGAAATTAATTCATCAAAGGATCACTTTACCAAATTGTCAACCCAACTCATCTAACACATTTACTAACTTCAAAACTTAACTGAAATGTTTAATTTCTTTGTAAGTAATATTACAAGTTACTTCTCATTGACTCGTATAGGAAAATATATGTTATCAGGATCACCAATTAATAATTTCAAAACAAAATTTTATAGCTTTAAAAGTTTGAAAAAATATTATAAAATATATATACAAAATATTTAAAAAGAAAAATAAAAAATATAAAATCATGTGATTCTAATTGTGGTAGCTCATATGCCATTAAATTTTTAATAGTTTGATTCAATATTAATTTTATTTTTATCTTTTGAATTTAATATTTTCTTCTAAGTTAATTATAATTTGTTGAATAAGATTATTATGAGTCACCAAAATTAATATTTCATTTTCAAATTAATATTTTGTAGTGAATTCATATATTCTAAAAGTTTATCTTATTATATAATAAAATAATTATAATTATTATAAAATTAATGTTTTATAAAGTAATGTTAATTCATTAATTATAATGAATTCAATCAATTTAATTCTGTAAATTAATTTAATTATATTTAATTAAACATAATTGACTTCTAATTTAACAGTAGCTTCATGTATTTAGTCTAACATCATATTAAATAACATTTTCAAAGTCTTTTAAAAAATTTCCGACAAATTTTATGAAATTTTCTTATGTAGTGTAATTTTTAAATTTTCTTAAAGTAATCTGGTATTTCATTGTTGTAGTATCTTCTAATATACCTACTTTCAATCAACTGCTTCAAATGCATTCATCCTTTGATGTTATAATTACTATAAAATTTCTGTGCTCCAATTATTTCTTAGCAGAAACCAATATATCAATATTTTTCAAAAATATTATATTTATTATGTAAATATCATATTCTGCTAATGATTTTATTCTCTTTTCAAACCTCAAACACACTGCTAAATAACTAATAACCTAATAACCACAGAAATCATAAGGAAAAATAGAATATACTTTGAGATGAATGAAAACAAAAACAAAACTTATCAAAGCCTGTGGCATGCAACAAAAGTGCAGCTGAAAGATAAAGACATAGTTGTAAATGACTATATTTTAGAAAATTATCTAAAGTTTCACGTTAAAAACTAAAAAAAGAGAAGATTAAACTGGCAGCTAAAATAAAATGATAATGAACAGAACATAAATGAGGAACAGAAAAAAATATATATATACATAATTTAAAACGAATAGTAAGTTCTTTGAACAGACTGACAAATAACAAAAGTAAATAAACTGATCAAGCTAAAAAGAAAGAAAACTCAAATTGCAAAAATCAGTAAAAAACAATAAAATAATTAGAAAATATTATGAACAATTGTGTGGTAATACACCTAGAAAAAATGACAAATTCCTAGAAATACAAACTCTAAAACATGAATCAAGAATCATAAAATATGAATGTACTTACAACAAGTAAGTATAGACTAATTAATAATTTTAAAACCGTTCATGAAAAAAAATTTTAAAAAAGCAGGAACCAAATGGCTTCACTGGTTAATTCTGCCAAATATTTAAAGATAATTAGCACCTATCTTTCTCCACTTTCTCCAAAATTGGAAGAGGTGAAAACATTCCCAATTTACCCTATGAGGCCAGTATTACCTTTATACAAAAACCAGACAGAGGCATCACAAGAAAAGAAAGCTACAGACCAATATCACTTGTGAATATAGATGTTAAGTGTTCTCAACAAAACACTGTAAAACCACTTTCAGCAAGATATTAAAAATAATTATGCAATCTGCCAAAGTGTGATTTACTCCAGTCTTGCCAGGTTAGTTCAACATAAGAAAACAAATCTATGTAATATCTTATGAAGACAAAAAATGATCATCTCAATAGACACAATAATAACATTTAATAAATTAAAATACTCTTTTATGAGAATCACTCAACAAACTAGTAGCAGAAGGGAACTTCTATTGCATATGGCCAATAATCACATAAAACTATGCTCAACATCATTAGCCAGTATAAAAATGCAAATATAAATCATGATGAGAGGAACTACTTCCCATATACCACAATGGTTATAATCAAAACGACGGA
The DNA here is from genome assembly GCF_043159975.1 of Macaca nemestrina. Classification (NCBI taxonomy): domain Eukaryota; kingdom Metazoa; phylum Chordata; class Mammalia; order Primates; family Cercopithecidae; genus Macaca; species Macaca nemestrina. Next base: position 52,785,492 of record NC_092140.1, read on the forward strand.
TGATAACAAATGTTGGCAAGGTTAAGGAGATATTGAAACTCTCATATATTGTTGGAAGGACTGTAAAATGGTGCACCCACTTCAGAAAATGGTTTGGCAGTCCCTAAGTTTTATGCAAAGAGTTACCATTTCTTGAAGCAATTCATACATATGTATGCCCTACACACATACCAAGAGAAATCAAAATACATATCCACCCAAAAACCTATATACAGATGTTCATAGCAGCATTATTTGTAATATCACAAATTTGAAAACAAACAAAATGTTCATCAACTGAAAAATGAGGAAACACAGTTTGTTATAGTTATACAATGCAATAGTGCCCAGCTATAAAAAATTAATAGCATAGTAATACATGCTATAATATAAATGAATTTGATAACATTAAACTAAGTAAAAGAAGCCAGAAACAAAAGGTCATATAGTGTTTAACCTCACTTTTATAAATCTAAGCTATCAGGACAATTTAAATTTGTGCTTTCGAACATATTAGCCTCTTTTATTTTTATTCTCACTTTAAAAAATATTGCTAACTATATGAGAGGTGGATGAGTGCAGGGGCTGTTACACATGGACAATGCCTGATTTCTTTTTGTAAGTAATAAGAAGGGTTTCCCATTGCTAGAAATGGAAATAAGTGCTATCTAAAGCTGATATCTATGATTCAAAGGTTTACAGGGAACAATTGAATAAACTATTCTGTGAAGATATATACATCGTGAAAATACATTTACTGGACAAAATTGAATCAATCTGATAAATTAAGTAAAACATATCAGTGTTTTTGAAGAAAGCATCTAAAAGTGTGGGAGGTCTTTACTGCAAGAACTCTTTTTAATATCATTCCTTGCATCGCAGTTTGATGCAGGGAACACGAGATCATTGACTTAAATGTTTGAATAACATTTTTGGCAAATGAATGGTTTCTTAGCATGTCCTTTCAGATCTCTAGATCTTATTCATCATGAATAACTGAAACTTTTTACCTGTTGAAATGCAACTTCCCACAATAGTCATGGTATGAAAACAACTTAAATGTTAATTGACAGATAAATACATTAAAAAGTGTGATATACATAGAATGGAATATTATTGATCCTTAAAAATAAGGAAATCCTGCCATATATGATAACATAAATGAACCTGAAGGATATTATGCTAAGTGAAATAAGCCAATCAAAAAATGACAGATACTGTATGCTATAATTTTCTTATAACTGAAGCAAGAAGATAATTTTTAGTCCCTATTAGCTACCTAATTTTGTGTGCATAATTGGCTTTGCAAATACAAGACTAATGACAGATTTTAAAAAGTAAAATGCCTTAATTTGAACTAATAAAATGTGAAATAATCATACAATGTTATTATAATTGTTTTAAAAGTCATTTCTTTGACATTTTCACTTTTTCTGTCTGAGTTTTCATGTAATGATGTTAATTTTTATGTAGTCTTAATAGCTGTCTACCAATTGTGAGATTACATATCCTCATTTTATATTACATTTTGTGACTCACTAATGAAAATGAGTGTTTTAATGAATTGAACCTTTGCAATGCTGGCAATAAAACATGGGCTCCATAAGGTCATAATAAATTAAATCGAGCTATAAAAATTTTAAAGGCAACATTTCAAATCAATATTTTTTATTGAATCATTGACATACATGCATACAATTGTAGTTCATTCATTTTGATATTGTCTACTAAAAATTGAAGGCAGTATTGAATTTTAATAGTATCATGTATTATGACACTATTACCTGCTCATATAGAAAGTAACCTTCAAAGTCTGGGTTCTGAGTTCAAAGACTTAAAAATAAGAAATCTAGTGCTATTAAGTAAATTTAAAATGATCAAAATTTAAGTTATGTTGGTTGTCTGATTTTTTTAATTGAACAGAAGTGAAACTTTCCTTACATCCAGAAGTAGATCCACCTACATAATTTGCGGTGCCAAAAGCAAATTTAAAACGTGGAGACCCTGTTTTTAAAAAATGTATTTTTCTTTTCATGCAATCTCTTTCCTTACCTGTCATGGTGTTAGTATTTGCTATTTAATGGCAAATTTCTTGGGGCATAGGACTATCTTTGGGATGAATGCAAGTCCTCATATGTGCCCAAGGTCCAGTCCCATGACTTGGTGCATTGGATGGGTGTGCATGAGTGTATGAATGTACTCATGGTATACATGAGTGCATCAGTGTTTGAGTATATAGCATCACCATCACCTTCTTTGACTGGAGGCAACTACACTAAAAAAATAGATGATAGATTGATAGATAGATAGATAGATAGGTAGATAGATAGATAGATAGATAGATAGATAGATAGATAGATAGACAGACAGATGATACTTTAACACTAAAATTAATATTGCTAGTAAAGCATCTTTGTCCTTTATTTTCACAATTCTTTATTTGAATAACAGCCAGAATTTGTCTATAGAGTTAGATGTTTTTGTTAAATGACCTTGTGACATTTTTCTCTGGTAACTCTTGCTTGCAATGTGGTAAGTGCAAAGTCAGAGATAGACTCAAGGAAGTAAATAATCCCCAAAGCAAAGCACTTAACTCATCTTTGGTGCATTAGGAAAACTTTTTTTAGAGGTTACTTTTAAGTCAAATTCTAAAAGATGCTAATCCCATTGCTAGGTGAAGGGGTCACAAAGATGGATTAGATAGAAGGGAGAACAGAATTAAACACACAGAATTTGAAAATCACAGGGTGAATGCAGAAAAACAGAAAGGGATTAATATTTTCCCAGCAAAAGGCAGGGAAAAAGAATGATAATATATAAAGCCACCACAGGCCTTCATATTCTGTTTAATAATTTCAGCTTTATACTGTAGTTAAATAATTCTCAACTGGGAGGAATTTTGCCCACCAGGGAACATTTGGTAATGGCTGGAGACAATTTGATTGTCACAACTTGAGGTTGGAGCTGCTAATGGATATAGCAGTAGAACCAAAGATGTCACTAAACAGCGTTATCATGCTGAGCAAAATAGCCCTAGAACAAATACTATCTGACCCCAAATGTCCAGAGTGCCAATGTGCAGAAACTCTGCTGTAATTGAATGGATACACATCTAAAAGTTTTAAAACATGGAGTAAACTAATCAGCTACGCCCTTTGGATAGCCTATGATGATACCTATATGGCTACATGAGATATAATTTATGAACATTTAATATAATATTTTTAATTGCACTAAACTTTATAGATAAGATAACCTAACATATACTTTCAATCCTTATTTGACTTCAGAGGAAGCTGAAGTATTCCCATTAGTGAATTAGGTAGTCCATAATAATACATCTTGCAAAATTGAAACTGCAGCTCATAACTCAACAAGTGGTTAAGGATTAATGTTTATCCCCTCTGCAACCATCTGCTTTGCTGTTTAATTGCACTGTTCCACAGAATATTGCATTTTAATTATAAAAGGATGAGAGAACATTAATTTGGTATTGGCTCAAGGAAAAGATCTCAATTAGATTTTCCATGATTTTCAGTTTGATCTCATGTATTTTCCATTTTTACCACTGACTGTAGACAACATTTAAAAGATTAATTGTAATTGGTTGAATATTAAAATGATTTGGCTTTAAATATAATTATCCCAAACATGAAATGCTAATACATTTGGAGTCTAGATAGACTATATTATTTTCTAAAGCTAAAACTGTAATGTTAAAAGTAATATATTGATATTGGAAAAGAAAATGTCGATTGGATTAATGAAACAGTTCTGCAAGTTTATAGAAACACAAAACCAGTGATTTTGCATAATTTAATCAATGAAACTACCACTACAAAAAGGTGTAAGTATTCAGTTTTCAATTCTTCATCATGAATGCAATGAAATCTAGAAGATACCCTCAAAATAAAGCTAAACTATAATTTCAAACACGTAATTTAAAGCTTCAAAACCACAGAGTTCTTACCAAGGTACTCCTCTTTTCCCCAGCTACTTGCAAATACGTGATATTAATATATCAAATGTTATTTTTGATTGGTAATCAAATCTAGCTTTACATTCATCACAGTGTGATAAAACCCAAAAAACAGATAGAAAGTATTAGCTATCTGAACTGTTGTTCATCATTAAACATGTGTATAATCAGATTTTTAGAGCCCATAAAAATTCTTTATTAATTTGATTGAAATTGGATTATATCAATGGAATAATTGTAAAAAGCTAATATTCTTCCAAATTTAAATATTCCTATTCATGAGTAAATAAAATATTTCTAATAATTTAACCTCCTTTAACCTCTTTCAAAAAAATTGTGTAAATTTCTAGTTATGGTACTTTTCATCTTCTGTAAAATATATTTTTAAGTATACTGCTCAATAAGTAGAGAAAAATTTTAAAATATGTTGATTTTACTTGTTAACAATGCATTATTATTTGGCTTTTATATCTTTCTTGTTATTTTAAATAAATTCTTTGTGGATTCTTAGGCTTTACTCTATTACCAATGACATAATCTATAGGCAATTCTGGTTTTATATTCTGTTTTAGAAAATTTATACTTTTACTTTATTTTTAATGTTATGGCATTTTTTTGATTATAGTTGACAAAGGGAGTTGATCATCTCACTTTATTGCCCAAGCTGGAGTGCAGTGGCCCGATCTCGGCTCACTGCAACCTCCGCCTCACAGGTTCAAGTGACTTTTTTTGCCTCAGCCTCCCGAGTAGCTGGGATTACAAGCACACCACCACACCCGTCTACTGTTTTTGTATTTTTAGTAGACACACAGTTTTGCCATTTTGGCCAGGCTGGTCTACAACTCCTGACCTCAAGTGATCTGCCCTCCTCTGCCTCCCAAAGTGCTGAGATTACAGGCATGAGCCATGGCGCCCGGCCAATTTTCTCTCATTTTGAAAAGAATATTAGACTTAGTTTGGACATTTCTAATAACCTACCCTCCTTTCACTAATGCTGATTTCTATGTTCAGTCTGCTGCTAAACAATATAGTTACTGGCTTTTCAATTTAGATGTGTGCTTTTGAGTTCTAGAATTTCTATATGATCCTATTTTTATTCAAATTATCAGCAAAAGTTCTCCATATTTTCATTTACTTTCTACATGTTTTTAAAAATATTTTCCCGGTGACAATAATCACAAATAATTCAATGTTCTTATTTGCTAATTTCAAAATTTGGGTTACTTATGTTTCTGCCTTTATTGTCTCTTTGTTCTCTTATACAGTCCTATCTATTTTCATAACACGTTTTTAATTCAATAATTTTTGTGTGTTTACCAAAACCTAGAGATTTGAGACATTATCTTCTGCTAGTGAAGGTTTACTTCTTAAGCAGATAGAGTGCAGGCAATCACAGACACCTAAGTTCAACCTGGATTGCAGTTGTGGGAAGAACAAATCCACCTCTACTTCGCCCTTGTTTCTCATGAATGGACTTCCATATACTTTTCACTGTGACTTTCGCATGTCTCAGTGTTGAAAGAGTGAAAATATTTACGCTGCTTTTTAAAAGTTTTGGCTTAGCCTGACATGGGTTGAAAAGATAGCAAATATCTTTAATTTGTACTCTTGAGATTCTTCAAGTCTCCAGTTTGATATTTCCATCCCTAACTTTCAGCTACTAAAATTTAGCTGATTTCTCTGTTTCCCAGGAGTGGTACCCAACCAGGCACCAAGCCTGCTGAAACAAGAAAACTCCTCAAAAGCGTAGAAAAATAAGAATTTTCAGTACCGATTTGGCACTCTCTCGAGGACTTTAATCCTTCACATGTTATCTTCTAGACCTTCTCTTGCGTAGGCATTTGTCTTCTAAGCATAAGACCAAAATCCTAGTGGGCTTCTCTGCGGTTTTCACTTTTGTTCTTAAGCCTCTTGCCCAGCATAGCTATGGGATTCAGGATCTGTCTTGAAGGATAATTCAAATATATGCAGATGACCGTGATGTTTAATTTTGCCATTGCATTCTATGGTACTGCCAAAAGTTCTGCTTGTTGTTCCATCCCCAAGCAATTGCTCTCAGTCTCCCCCCAGCCCAAATTCCCAGATTCCAGCTTTCAGCCAGCGTTAGTAGATATCAACGACGACAGCTTCAAATTCTCAGACCACCTAGGCAAGATTAGTCTTTTTCCAGAATTCTATTTGGTTTGTGGAATGTTTTACCTGTCATTGAACTACTGTATTCCCATCTTAATAAGAGTATTTTTGTAAAAAGCATGAATGATTATTGAATTTCATGAAATAATTTACCACTGACTATTGAGACTATCTTACAGTTTTTCTTCTTCAAATTACTAATACAGTAAATGCGATTTACAGATTTTTGTTATTTAACCCTTCTTGCACTCCTAGAAGAAACTCAAATACAATGCCATGCCTTGTCTCTCTGCTACCATAGTGCTCTAGCCTCACGAAAAGACATTTTGACCCTTTTTATTGCCTGCAGTCCCAGACCAGGTCCCATACCTGTTGACTTCTTTCTTTCTAGTGAGGTGGTAATGGTAGCAGGTGGGAAAATAGTGTTCTCTTGCCTCCTGGAAGATGGATAGCACATAGATTGTTTCACTGAGCAAAAATATCTTGTTTGATGATTAGTTATTCATCATCCCTAAAGCAGAATATTTTCTCTACACTCAAATTAGACAAGGCTTTGAAAAGTGAAGAAATTTGGGTTTACACTCATTCTTAAGTAGTCTAACCAATAATTTGTCACTGATCATATGACTAATATATATGTTTGTGTGTGCATATAAATTAACATAATAAAATATGTATTTTTGTTGAAACTATTTTATGGTGAAATAATTTACACTTTTGTTGATTAATTTGCTATTCTGGATAATTTAGAAAACTATAAAATAAAGAGCATAATTTATGGACACAATCTTCACTTAATTATTTGGGAGTACACAGTTTTCTATCTCTATGTAACAAATTAGCAAATTTACATAAATAATTAAATACCAAATCTAGAGACTCAAAGAAATTACTTCTAAGCTTATTAGGATTGTTGGAAGAATTCAGTAACTTGTGGTTCCAGGACTGAAGTTCCTGGGATTTTATTTTATTTTATTTTATTTTATTTTATTTTTATTTATTTATTTAATGAAACAGAGTCTTGCTCTTTTGCAGCCCAGGCTGCAGTGCAATGGTGCAATCTCGGATCTCTGTGAGCTCCACCTCAGAGTTGCAAGCGATTCTTGTGCTTCAGTCTCCCAAGTAGCTGGGACTACATTCACCCGCTATCATGCCCAGCTAATTTTTGTAGAGACGAGGTTTCACCACATTGGCCAAGCTGGTCTTGAACTCCTGAACTTAGGTGATGTGACCGCCTCGGCCTCCCAAAGTGCTGGCATTACAGACTTGAGCCACCGCGCCCGGCCAGGCTCCTTCATCTTTAAAACAGTAAGAGCACATCACATTCTTCTCATGTTCTAAATGTGTCTTTTCATTCTATCACATATTTCCTGCATCCAGACAAAAAAGTTTTGTAAGCGTTTATATGATTATATTTGGCCTACCTCTATAATACAGAATGATACCCTAATCTCAATTGCTACTAATCTGCAAAGTCCATTTTGCTTGTAACACAACGTATTTATAGGCATGACATCAGATGGTAAAGGCAATGGGGCCAAAACTCTGCCTCAGAGGAGATGCTTTAAACAATATAATTATTATTGAGACATTATATCAACTACTTGTTTGAGTGAATTTTTCTCCTTGATATTAATATTATATTTAATTAATTACAATTTTAGTTGTTTGCCTTAGGAAAAGTTTTAAACTGATTCAAAAAAATAAAAAGTGAAAAATATTTTCTATATATGGCAAGATACAGGAGATTAATATATTCCAAGTACTAGAGTAGTACAGGTAGTTGGCAGAAATTGTCCAGATTTCCGCACCATTTCCTCAGGGAGTTTATGACAATATAACAAAAGTAGCTGAGCCTACTGATAGAGTATAATACAAGTAGGTAGGTATATAATGGGTTAGTGTAGAAACATTTTGAGAATGTACCACAGGATTTTGTCTTCAGTCTTGTTTTAATAGTATAATCTAAATGTAACTACCCAATGGGTTCTTCTTGCCCACTGCACAGACAAAATCAATTAAGTGAGACCATGGCATTGCAATAAATAGAGTTTAATCAACATTAGAGAGGCCACATGACATGGGAGACGAAGTGATTTCTCAAATCAGTCTCCCCAAAAACTCAGAGGCTAGAGTTTTTCAAGGATAGTTTTGGAGACAAGGGAAAGGATGCTACTGATTGGATGGGGATGCAAGCATAGGGATATAGAAAGTGGTCCTTATGTAGTGAGTATGCTTCTAGGTGAGGGTCACAGGATCGGTTGAGCCAAGAGTGGTGGGTTTGAGAGGGGCCATTAGGTGGTCAGAAATATAAAAGCCTGAAAGGACATCTCAAAAGGGCATTCGTAGGTTCTACGTTAGTGAATTAGGGAGATTACAACTATTGTGACTTTCTGAGTAATGACTGGTAAGATTTAACTAACCCTACATCTTAGCAGAATTCAGGTCCTTGTCATCTGGTTTTGTTTTAGGGAAGGGCTATTATCATTTAAAATATAAACTAGGCCGGGCGCGGTGGCTCAAGCCTGTAATCCCAGCACTTTGGGAGGCCGAGACGGGCGGATCACGAGGTCAGGAGATCGAGACCATCCTGGCTAACACAGTGAAACCCTGTCTCTACTAAAAATACAAAAAACTTAGCCGGGCGAGGTGGCAGGCGCCTGTAGTCCCAGCTACTCGGGAGGATGAGGCAGGAGAATGGCGTAAACCCGGGAGGCGGAGCTTGCAGTGAGCTGAGATCCGGCCACTGCACTCCAGCCTGGGTGACAGAGCGAGACTCCGTCTCAAAAAAAAAAATAAATAAATAAAATAAAATAAAATAAAATAAAATATAAACTAAATTCCTCCCAAAGTTAGTTCGGCCTATGCCCAGAAATGAACAAGGGGAGCTTGGGGGTGAGAAACAAGATGGAGTTTGTTAGAACAGATCTCTTTCACGGTCATAATTTTCTTGCTGTTATAATTTTTGCAAAGGCAGTTTCATAAGACATATATAAAGATATTTGCATCCAGTTTTGGGAATGTTATATAGGAAGAAGAATAGTGATCACTCCATGTGACAAAAACCAAAAGGCGATTTACATGCTGGATGAACTCATTAAAGCATTTAATATCAACAAATATTCTTGAGGTTTGTTCCAAAATATTTACTGCTTATTTTAAACTGAGTGGAAAAAATCTGAACCAGTGAACATATAAAGCTGATATACAAGTGGTAGTTGACAATCAATCAATACTAATGAATAATGTAATATATTTCCAGGAAATTTAATGCAAAATGAGGATTTATGGAAATATTACATCTAAAGAGAAACATGATTTTCCATTCTGCTCTGATTCTTTTTAGAATTCATCTGGGTGTTTAAATTTTAAAATATAAGCAAAAATGCAATATTTACACCTTCAAAGAAAAGCAAACTCAGGTCATTATTGTGGTCTTTAATTTAGGCATTTTTCTTATAAATAATTGATTAAACTTTGCCTCAAAATGATGATTACAATGAAAGTAATAAACTGGCAGTACAATCACCACTGTTTTACAACAGATAATGATTTAGAAAACGGAAGGCACACAGAAATAATTTATTAAGTTTTTACTAAAATAGGAGTTTCTTAGTAATCAAGAAGCAGCTACTGAGTAGTAAGGCAGCCTTATTCATGTAGGCCATGAACAGGGTGAGAAACCAATCACTATTCTGCATAGTAACAGCACCTATTGATTCCAGAGGAAGGAAGACATTCAAATTAATAACTACAAGACTGTTGAGATATTATTTGAATCTTCAGGATTTATTTAGTCTTAACCAACACAGAAATTATATTCTTTGTAAGGTATGTTTACGTGTTTTGTTTCCAAGAAATAACATAGATTACTAATAAAATAAGCATACTAACAGTATGCATTGGTGGTATCAACACACGGGATCCTTTACTGAGAGAATGTTTGTCCATCTTGGGCTTTAGTGCCTTTGCCTGTTCCTTTCCCCATTGCCATCACCTGCTGCTCTGAAAGACGCCCTGATCAACTGAAAATTACTCCAAATTTGGGAAATGTTTGTGAGTAGGAGAATAGATCCAGGCTCCGAACTGTGTGAAGAGACAGTAATTACCGATTTCATAATTACCGATTTCACTTATAAGAAGTTGTAAAAGAAAACAAAGGCTGATTTTGGTAAAATAATTATTAACTTGAGGTAAGTAAAGCCTTCATAGGATATGGATCTGTGTATGTAAACAAAATCCTTCGTAAAGAGACCAACTAAGGACTTCGACTTTCAGGATCAAATTGGGAAGACTTGACATCTGTATTAGTCATTCTTGCATTACTATAAAGAAATACCTGAGACAGGGTAGTTAATAAGGAAAAGTTTAATTGGCTCGTGGTTCTGCAGGCTGTGCAGGAAGCATGACACTGGGCATCTGCTTGGCTTCTGATGAGGCATCAGGAAGCTTACAATCATGGCAGAAGGCAGAGGGGGAGCTGACACGTCACATAGCTAAAGCAGGAGTGAGAGAGAGAGAGAGCGAGAGAGAGAGAGAGAGAGAGAGAGACAGATGCCACACATTTTTACAGATCTCAGGAAAGCTCACTATCACGAAGACAGCACCAAGCCATGAGGGATCCACCTCCATGATCCAAAAACTTCCCGCCAAACCTCACTCCACCTCCAGCATGGGGATTCCAACATGAAATTTGGACGGGGACAAATATCGAAACGATGTCAACATCTTGAAAATATTGAGTCTGCTGGGCATGGTGGCTCATGCCTGTAATGCCAGAACTTTGGGAGGCCAAGGTGGGTGGATCACCTGAGGTTGAATCAACTGAGATCAGGCGTTCAAGACCAGCCTGGCCAAAATAGAAAAACTCTGTCTCTACTAAAAATACAAACAACAACAACAACAAAAAAAAATTAGTCTGGTGTGATGGCAGGCACCTCTAATCCCAGCTACTCAGGAGTCTGAGGCAGGAGAATCGCTTGAACCCAGCAGGCAGAGGTTTCAGTAAGCCTAGATCAGGCCACTATACTCCAGCCTGGGTGACAGAGCAAGACTCCATCTCAAAAAAAATTAAACAATAATAATGAGTCTCTGATCCATGAAGGTGGAATGCTTTCCCATTTAGTTAGAACCTCTTAGACTATTTTTATTTATTAATGTTTTAACCTTTTTTGGATACACATTTTGTGTGTATTTTGTTAGATTTATAGCTAAGTAATTCATTGTTCTGGGTGCTCTTGTAAATGGTATGTTTTTAATTCCAAATTTGATTAATGACTGGTATACTTGGGAGGAACTGGCTTTTTATATTAACATGTCTTGCATTTGCAGTACTAAATTCTTAGTGAGAACTATTTTTTTAATTCTTTGGGATATTCTGGATAGGCAGTCATGGCATTTGTTAATGGAAATGTATTTCTGTCTTCATAACCTGAATAGCATTTGTTTAATTTTTAGTTTCACTAGCCGTGGCTTCCAATATGATGTTGAAATTATGAGAGAATAATTTATTGCCTTTTTCTCCATCTTAGTGGGAAAGCGTTCAATTTCTCACAACTATCCTAGCTATTGGTTTTATGGTTTTCTTTATCAAAATGTGTACCTTCTCCTTTACTCTTAGGAAGGGAATAGATTCTCCCACGAAGCCCTTAGAAGGAATGCAGCCCTATTATCTCCTTAGACTTACGACCTCCAGAACTGTCAGAGAAAAATTGTGTGTTGTTTTAAGCCACTAAGTCTATGGTACATTTTTACAGCAGCAATAGGAAACAAATATACAAATCAAGTGGGAGACAGCCTTCTCTGTGGATATATTGAGGTCATCCATGAGATTTACACTATTACAGACCTGAGTATGTAGACAAGGGGTTGCATAACTGCACAATAATATTTGAAATATGAAATACAATGATATGTATTAAATATTGAAGATGATTGAACACTTATTGATGTTACTACTTCTCTTTCCACTACAGTCATGGCAATTACTACCTTATTTAACAGTAGCTCAGAATATACTCTGGAGGCTTATAGTAAGTAGCTTAGAATTGAGAGAGAAAGAGATTTTAATTCTCAATTAGTAAGCTGTTTTGATGAATAATTGCAGCATTTGTCATCTACCTCCTCCATCTTCAGCATTTTACACATCCTTCCCACTCTATTAGAAACAGGGGGCCAAGACCTAATGGAGATCTAAGAGTAAATGATGCATTCTCACTTCCCATTTAACTCAAATAATTGGTTACCACTGCTTAATTTGCAGAACTCTTACTGAAATCTTGGAATTTGGAACATTAAATGAGCTTGAACAACAGATGGCTAAGTTCAAACATTTTTGAGAGTCAAAACATTTGAATTATATAAACTTATAAAAGGTAAATACCAAATTCAATTAAAATAGAAAGTAAAACATATGTATAAGCAGAGAATTTTCAGATCAAGAGCACCCATGAAATAAGGTGCTTTTTGTTCATCAAAATATTATTAACTAAATGACTGAAAGATCCAAGTCAAATTGGATTTAGTAGAAAAGTTTCCTAAATATTATTATTTTATTTTACTAAGTTATCTACTCAAGAAACATAAGAGTATTGTCCAGGTACTGTGTTAGTCACTAAAGATATAAAGGTGAACAAGACATATATTTTGCTCTCAAGAACATATATTTTGCTCTTACTGGGGAAGATAGACAATTAAAGTGCAATGTGATTAAGGCTATTACAGAAGAATACACAAGTTACTGTTAAACCTGACAGTTGGCAGAAGAGAGAAAATGAATCTTAGGTAAATATGTGTAGAGATAACTGAATTTACAGTAAAGTTTTCTAAAAATACATGGAAACATCAATATTACCTTCACTCCATAAATTTACGTGAAATGTCAATACTGCTTTTACTCCATAAAAGTAGTAATAATAATTTAAAGACTATACAAGATGTAAATATAAAAACTACAGCTTGCCTGTATAATAGAATTCCTAGTTTTGATGAAATATGCACAAAAGTTAATGTAATATTTGAGATTAAAAAGTTTTTGAAAACATGTAATATTCTATGCATGCCAATTGTATCTATTGAAAAAAATGCACAATTATTATTTATCTGGATGCAGGGTACTGATTATAACATCCAATTTTTCTGAAAACACCCCAAAGTTTTCCTCATCTGGTTCTCCCGAACTCCACTGATTCCCTAGAAACGTTTTTTTTTTCTTTTCTTTTTTTTTTGAGTGTCCTAGAAGAAGACTCCTAGAATATAGAAAAGAAAATAAAAAACTTCATGTAATGCTAGCAGGAGAGTAAGTCTGAGAGACAAATCACCTTTTCTCTGTTGTCAAATAGAAATTTTATATAAACCAGTCAGTCTGGTGATTAGAATAATGGTGATAAGGAACAGGAATATGGGATGAGGTGAAGGCCAAACCAGAAATTAGTTAATGGTTTCCAGTTCACAGAAGCAAATGATCTAAAAGTAATCTAGCCTAGGGAACTGCTTTAAGCACAGTTTAATTTATCAAAGAAAATTGGAAGTTTAAGTAAATTCAGAAGAGTACATGTTAACAAGATAATCGGGTATTATATATCTGCAATTTTTGTAGGTTTGCGACTTCATGTTATGTAAAAGTTATGCTTGTGATCTTTACACTCTCATTCAGAAAATTATTTAGGAAATAAATTTAAATTCATGTTTTTGAGTATAGGAATAGTTATAACTAGAAATTATACAGGATCTCTGCCCATTTTTTTATGTAGGCATTAATAATCTAAATAGCTAGGGAAACTGTTACTATTTAGACAAATTTATCAAGAATTAATGTCATATTATTCACAACACTAGCTAATTCAAAAACATTCAAACACTTTACATATTAAAACCACATTTAAGACAAATGCCTGCATTTTAAGAAACTTTCGTTTTGTTAAGAATAAACAACATCTAAGTTAACATCAATGAAGACAGAAATGACATTGACTTTTTTATAAATACATACTAAACATCTTCAATTCCTGATATTCTAATTCTGGAAGTGTACTGGATTATAAACTGAGAAACGAGAGGGATATCTATACTGATGGAGTATTTCCCTTGCCCTCATTCTTTCCCCAGTTGGTCTTTAGGATCATCAAGTGATCATATTTCTGAAACACAAGTTAGAGCTAGGTTAGAGGCTTGATAGACAGGGGTGCACAAGGTTTGAATCTTTGAGCCTTTTTTAAGTTTCAAAGGGTTTGACAATTAGTTGCCTTTGAGTAGTTAAGGATGCTAGCCTTAGAAAAATCTACTCAAAAAATGTCATCACTCAGTTTTAAGAAAAGCACCATAAAGGGGGTTATAGACGTAAAAATTCAGAACTAGCCCATTTTTTTCCAGCCTTGCAGCTAGAGCCATTAAGCTAACGCTTCTGGTGCCAATATTCAGGTATGGTAAGTATTCTTTCTTGATTAACTAAAAAAGAAAGGAGCTACTTGACACCACAGTGGATTTCATTCATTTCCACTTAAAATTATTTGTGGACATGGACATCACCTGCAAAGATTTACATTATTTTTATCCTCATCTCTCTCTTAATCAAGAGTGTCAATATTTTCAGTACACTTTTCCCAAGCAAGTTCTATTTTCATGTAAACAATGTGAAGCATGACACCAGGGAGCTGTGCAGCTCCACAGACTTTGTCTGGTTGTTCAACTTTTGCTCTAAAGAAAGGGGAAAGAATATTAAGTGTTTTGGACAAATGAGAGAAAGAAAGAAAGAAATTGAATAACTTTTTAATTACCTGCGATGTAAAAAATACAATATTTGACATTTCCATATATTTACTACATGAACAAATTTAATCGTCTCAACAGCTCTAAAAAATAAATACTGTTATTATTTTAGAGAGAAAGACACTGAATTTCAGAAAGCTTAAATAATGCCCACAGTTACATAACTAAAAAGTGAAAGAAACAGAACTTGTGTGTGATTAATTCCAAACACTCTGTAGTTTCTACCACATGAAGCTGACCAATACATTTTAATCACATTTAATTGACCATCAAGTAATTATACATTGTTTACTTCAAAAAACATAAGGTAATTTTTGCCTGACATATGCTTTGGGTTTTGCACAATTTATATGTATTTTCTTCATTTCTAAGTAAATTCTCTAGAGAAAAAAACCTAAACATTGCTATTCATCAATTATTTTGAATGTATACCGTTCCTATTTATTAACCAAGAATATAAATAAAGTTTAATGTATTGGTTCAGTTTTGTTTGAGCAAATAGAGGTACATTGCTAGTATTTTAAAATAATACTAATCTTTATTTTCAGCTCATTATAACAATGAATATTTTATTTCCCTAATGGCATAGCCGTGTTCCTGATTTAAAACAATTTAATAAGTTCCACTAAGTATTTGAAATACTGTCTTAAATGTAATTTATTAGTTTCTATGTAGGGAATTAATTATTTGAGGTTTTTCAGTGTGCTATTAAATACAAACACTATTTTCAATAAATATCAACTTAACCCTCTGAATTTAAAAAAAATAATATTTAAATAGGCTAATGCTACCAAACAGACTATAATTTCCTGAAATATTGTCATTCAAGAACTACCGAACCACTTCTCTGACTTTGTGCTTTTAACATCTCACTTGCTTTATAACTTCTCTTGGATCCTTATTTCTAAGGACCACATGAGCAACACTTTCCAGTAATTTTCTTCTTGTGTGCTATCGATCTTTGCACTTTATCTGTGCCAGTTAAGAATCTATATTATATTTAATTCACTATGGCAACTTCTGCACATTTATGTTAGAAAAAGGCACTATTCTAAATGGATGGCCTCAAAACTCATATTACTTAAACTCTATTTGATTTTGTTGGTTGCCCCATCACATTTTTAGTAATTTCACTGGTTTTATTCCCCTATCTGTAAATACCACCCCCAGATTCTTTACTTCCAACAGATGTCTTCACTTAATACTATACTCAGGATGCTTTATCCTGTGAAAATACCCTCACTTTGTAACGTAGTTCCTATTGTTTAGTCTATTTTCACTCCCGCTCTTTGATGAGTAGAAGGGAATAGCACCCAGCAGCATCTTCACTCCCACAGTTTGGCCAGTGAAGAGGGAATATTACAGCCCTTTTACTCCTGCCACCCATAGCTTGGCAAACGGGAGCATTACAGTTCTTTTGCTCCAGCAGTTCAGTGAATTCTGGGTTCTTATCCCATGACCAAGAAGAATAAGGAACACGGACACCCGAGAGTGAATAAGGCAGACTAGAATTTATTAAGTTACCAAAAAGCTCTCAGCAGCAAGCGGGACCTGAAAGAGGGTTGCCAGCGATGAGGCTGAGCACAAGGGTTTTTATGGGCTTAAGATGGGGTAGGCTCAGACTGAAAAGTGCACCAAAATGCACCACTGTAGAGGGATGCAAAGAACCAATTGGGAGAGGGCAGAGTTAGGACCCATGGGGACAAAGCACAATAAAAAGGACAAAGGCACGCCCAAGTGGGAGAGAAGCATGTCCCCCAGAAGGAGTGTAATTTATTCATCTGGGCTGGCAGAATGGGAGTTTCCCTTTAGGGACATGGGCTCCCTCCTCTCCCCTCCCCTCTCCCCTCCCCTACCCCCCTTTCCCCCCTCCCCTCCCCTCCCCTTCCTTTCCTTTCTTTCTTCTTCTTTTTTTTTTTTTTTTTTTTTTTTTTTTTTTTTTTTTTTAATCAGGGGCCTGCAGCTAGGTTTTCAGGCTGTTCTTAGTTTGAAGGAGTTTTAGTGAGGGAACCAACCTAACTGTCCGTCCAACCAGTTTATTCCTTCCTCCTCTCTCATAATTCGCTTTGCTTTTGTTACAAACTTCCCCCAAAAAAACATCTATGACAAATAAAAAGTTCAACAATCTGTTTATAAATTCTTAGACAGATGTACTTTATCCATGCCAAATGTAACTTGAACACTGTGCTTTGATTCTATTTTTTCCTAACCTACATAAGTTGTTCTGTGATCTTCCTAATTTCTTGTATTTTCACTCTGTTTCTCTTTTTATTGATTATATCATTTTTTTCTCTCTTTATTGGCTACATGTTTTTGCTTTAAAAATATTCATGCTGGTAATAACTAGGAAAATATACACAAAGTTTTGCTTCAGTAAACTACCTCTCATCAGTGACAATCTTACTTTGTCTTCCTCATCACCAGTTTCTCCCTATCCTTAAATAGAATTATGGACTCTTGAGATCCAAGGGGCCTTACTTGATATCTGGAAACTTTACTGAAAGGAAGCAATTTTGGTGTTGTTTTAAAGTTTCTGTTATTAGGGAACTAACTTTCTGATAAAGTATCTCATTTTCCTTTACTATATTCCCAAGTACTGGTACAAATCTACCTTTTATTATCTAATATAATCCTATTGAGAAGTGAAGCCAGCTGAGCTTCTGGGACTGGTGGGGACTTGGAGAACTTTTGTGTCTAGCTAAAGGATTATAAACACACCAATCAGCACTCTGTAAAATCACACCAATCAGCACTCTGATTGTAAACACACCAATAAAGGATTGTAAACACACCAATCAGCACTCTGTAAAATGGACCACTCAGCGCTCTGTAAAATGGACCAATCAGCAGGATGTGGGCGGGGGGAAATAAGGGAATAAAAGCTGGCCACCTGAGCCAGCAGGGGCAACCTGTTCAGGTCCCCTTCCATGCTGTGGAAGCCTCCTTCTTTCGCGCTTCACAATAGATCGGGCTGCTGCTCACTCTTTGGGTCTGCACTAGCTTTATGAGCTGTAACACTCACGCAAGGGTCTGCAGCTTCATTCCCGGAGTCAGCCAGATCATGAACCCACCAGGAGGATCAAACAAATCCGAACGCGCCACCGTTAACACTCACTGCGAAGGTCTGAGGCTTTACTCCTGAAGTCAGTGAGATCATGAACCCACCGGGAAGTAAGAAACTTCAGACACATCTGAAATCTGAAGGAACAAAATCCGAACACACCATCGTTAAGAACTTTCTCACCGCCAGGGTCGCGGCTTCATTCTTGAAGTTAGCGAGACCAAGAACCCACCAAAAGGAATAAATTCTGAACACACTATCTAGTGTACAGTGAAAGTATTTTTACTTGTATCACATTATTTCTTCTCAATCTTAACAACAGACATTCTTTCAAGTTTTCTGTTGATATTTCTTTTCTCTATCCATAGTCTCTTTTAGTTAATTCATCCATTCTTAAAATTGTCTAATGTTTTTCCAGACCTTCGCTTCACATATTCAACTTCTTAATTACATCACCATCTGAATATGCCACCAGCCCACCAACTCATAATTTAAAAAGTAGAAATCATAATCAACCCTCCTTGCCAGTTCAAACTCCAATCTTGAATCTTGAATCTTTAATGTTTATGGGTTTAAATGTGGCCCCAGTAGATATACTGAAAATCTGTTCCCCAGTACCTCAGAATATGACCTTATTTGGAAATAGGGTCATCATGTGTATAATCAAACATGCAGTCATACTGGAGTAGGCTGGGCTCTGAATCTAATATGGCTGGTGGCCTTAGTAGAAGATGAAACTGCCATGTGAGGACAGAGACAAGCAGGGAGAACACCATGTGAGGGCAGTGGAGAGGTTTGAATGATATAGCTGCAAGCCCAGGAATACCGACTATTTACTGCTAACTGCAGAAGCTAAGGAGAAGCAAAGAAATATACTACCCAGAGTTTCAGTGGGAGCATGGTCCTTATTATAACTTGATTTTAGACTTCTAGCTTCCAAAACTGTGAGAGAAAAAATTTCTTTTATTTTAAGCCACTGACCTTATGGTACATTATTATAGCATCTCTAGGAAACAAATACAAATACCAATGATAACATTATCCTGGCTCCTGACAACATTCAGTCTGTATTTAAAGCACCTATAAAATCACGTTACACAAGACCAAATTCTATAATTAATCCTTCCTAACATTACCTTACTGAGATGAAACATGATTTCTCATGGAGGACATTCTTCCTGCTGCAAAAATCAATAAACCCAACTTTATTCAACTACTTGTTGGCCTTTAACTAAAACGTAGTGAAAAATCTCTCCCCTCATTTAGGATGTTTTAGCTTATGATTAAGAAGTTAATATGGGCTTCTAACTATTATTATGCCTTAAGTTTTGACTACATTAATTTTCTGACCAAGTTAATCTACTCATTAATCTTCGTAAGTATGTTCTGGAAGGTTTTGGTGCCCCCGGATGAATCATAACTTTTGCATTAGTGTATAATCCCCTTGCCTTGAATCACTGCTGGCTCTGTGATATGCTTTAATAGAATGTGGCAGAAGTTATGCTGTGTTGGTTCCCAGGCTAAGCCTCATCAAGGTTTGGCATCTTCCAGTTTTGCACTCTGAGGGAAATTAGCCACCCTTTATGAAGTCTAAATACTGCAAGGTCCTTGCTGTTGTGGGTGGGAGGTATACATGAGAATAAATAAGGCTCAGACAATACATTTCTAAATAATTGAAAATTATTAACCTAAAAAATGTTTAATAAAGCGTCTGTCCTCAAAAAATGTAGAAATACAGCTTAATCATAGCCTGCAAGACCTATTTAAAAATTTCAAATTCTCAGAATTCTTGCATTTCTCTGCTGGAATCTGGTAATATGGGGAGAGCTTGGCTCCAGGCCCTTTTTTTCTTCTCTTCCCATTTCCACTTCTGTCCCGTTCTGCAAAAGGTCTCACCCACATATTCAAGATCCATCCCCATCCTGGGAGAAGTGGTACATCTGGCCAATGACTGGTAACACAGGAGGCCCTCAGGAGGACAGATGGAACGATTAATTAGATGCAGGCCTTCAAACAGACTCAGGATTATTTGGTTGGCAAACACTAGATTTCCGTTATCTCTATTTGCTTGAGGCCTTGAAGAAACAGAGGACAGGCTTGGTATTTATAGTCTCCTTTGCCTTGTTAATGCCTCATCCTGTGGGACCATGTATCAAAGGAGAAGGACAAGAACATGGCTCCCTGAATTTTGGGCCCCTGGCCAAGACTCTCATAACAAGTCTCCAACAGTGCTGAGTGCCATTCTCAATATCTTACAAATGGTACCTCACATCACAACACAAGGCAAACCATTATTTTAGCGATCCGGAATAAACTTTTCTCTCTAACGTATACATAGTACTAATCCTAGACATAAAATTTTTAGGTGAAGTTTGTTCATGCTCTTTCCTTCTTCACCATGGAGACTTATAGTTACGGCTCACATTTACTCAGGAAAATAGGCCAGCTGCCTGTGTTAAAAGTTGGACCAGTACTTTAAAATGAAAATAGAAGATACTAAAATAATTAAATTTAGTGCAAGGTAACTTAACTTTTTAGTAAGTTACTAAGTTACCCCATAATATTTACATTTAATGGAAGTTTCTTGATTAGATACCTTTGTTTTTTCTTTCTTCTTTTTTTGTTTAAGAGTTGGGGGTCTCACTCTGTTTTCTAGGCTAAAGTGCAGTGATGCAGTCATAGTTCACTGCAGCCTTGAAGTCCTGGGCTCAAGTCATTCTCCCCCTCAGTCTCTGGAGTAGGTGGGATTATAGGCATGAGCCACTGCACCTAATTTTTTACAATTTTAACATTTCAATAATGGTGAACAATTATTTTGCACTCAGATGATCAATTTTAGGTATTTTGGAATGTTTTGTAATGCTAATAGTAAATGCAACAGAGAATATATTAAATGTATTAGTAATTATTTCAGGATAGTGCAAAAGATGCCATTGTGTCAGATATTCTCCAAGGTATGCGTACTCATATTCAGTAAATAATAAATTGCTTGAAGCATGGATGGTTTTCATAATTATGTCTTTGCTCCTGTGTTTAATATCTTAAGAAATATTACCTTAAAATTACATGTAGTCAAGACTGGAAGGTAGCTAGCCATTTGTGTTACTGCTAGACTTTTCTACTTTTGTGGATCAATCTGTGTGTAAAAGTGATAGAGAAAATTCTCACTAAAGACCACTTTGGCACTCCATCAGACACCAAATGAAAAATCATGTTTCTATCATCAGCTATAAGGAGAATCTATAAATACTGAAAAATGGATTTAAAGTGTATATTTTAATTAACTTCAGATTTTGAAGGTTTTTCTTTTTTTTAATTTAGTGTTTGGATGTAGATTTTTGTTAATATGTCATCACTGTTATTATCTTCATATATGTGAAGAAAATCATCTGTTGATGGTGAGGAGTTAAATTCAGAGACTGAAACATTGGACCTTAGGTCATATTAAATAACCTAATGTTTTACTTTCATGTTAAAGGTCAGTATATTTTGGCCATGATTTCTACTTTACTCAGGTTTTTAGTTCATTCAGGATATAGAACATGTACTGATAAACACCAACTGTAAAAAGCCCAATTGAAGCATTGTTTTTCTTTACCGTATTATCAATATCATGAAGAAATTATTATAATTGCCTCTCCTAACTCAGACATTCTTAAGAACATGTGCTTCACTACCATGAGAACATTCTAAATTAGAAAAAAAAAATTGTCATATATCCATTTATTCAAACAGGTATTCAAAGAAACATGTGGCCATGATATTTTGACTAGTAATTTACACAGTTTTTGTCTAAACTGACTGCAAAGAAAGACCATAGTTTTGACTAACAATTATGTTTTAAATAGTGCTGTTTTTTTCATTGGTATTTAGATGTAAGATTGTTTATGTCTACATTAAGATTTTTTCTACACACAAGTGGTTGTGTAAACATTGAGAAAAATTATTAGGAATTAATATTAATATAGTTTCTGTAGCATACATTCTCAATAATAAATAAACAAAAAGTTGTAAAACACTTTTCTTTCCTATATTAAAACATATTTCCAAGAGGTACCATATGCTCTTTGTATTAATGTGTTTGTTTCATTGTAAGCTGAACTTTCAATAGTAATTACTCTAAAACATTATCTGTTATTGCTTTGAATAATCAAGTTTGCAATTTTGTAAAGCTATTTTTTCCAGAATTTTTTTTTGCTTTTTGCCCTCAAATCTATTATGTGTCATTAGCTTTTTAGGTGACATATAAGCTTTTTAACAATTATCTTAATCTTACATTTCAAATTTGTGAAATGTATATGAGAAATTAAAAGTCACAATACCTAGCAAACTTGTTAGTTTGCTAATATAAGAAAACTGTGGATCTATAGTTTTCACAATAATAATTTGCAAACATCTGCCTCATAAAATAAGGAAGAAAGGTATTGTCTTTTCCTTATATGAGTTGCTGTAAATCACTGTTTACTAACATTATCAGATGGATAAAAGTGTTAAATGGGCATATTCTGAATTACTTGTTGTGCTGGTATTCAGGAATTGGTGTTATTACCACTGCCTTACTTGATTTTTGAGGTGTAGTGTAGTGTTATAGTTAAGCGTATGGATTCTGTATAATTGCCTCACAATCTGTCATTTTGGTAACCTCGGGTATGATAATTTACCTTCCTGTACCTCAGTTTCTTCTTTCAAAAACTTGAGATATTAATAACATTAGTACTAAATGAATTAATACATTAAAGTACTTAGAAGACTCACAGTAATTACTCTATAAGCCATAGTATTAATACACTGCTACTGCTACTGTCATTGTAAACCAATTATTTAAAGATAACATATTTAGATAATGTGTTTTATGATGACTTCTGAAAGTATAAAATGAAATTTTCCCTGTAACTTTTTCTACAGCTGATCTAGTCAGACTGCAAAGAGCTTTGTGAGACAAATGTATCCATATATCCATCCTCTCATTCATTGTGAGAATGCCAGGAAAATATTGCTGGTCAGATAGGCATAGTCCACATCCTCATGGAACTTATACTTGAGTATCCCCACATTTCTAATCAGTACAGGTTTTCATTACTTTCACATGTTACTTATTGTAAAGAAAGCATATTTTCTAAAAAGCAGAAATGTATTTAAACATTTATAAAATATCTAAATGGCCATAATTATCAAAGTAGTTAAGAAAATATTTGTATGTTTCTGAAATAAAAACAATCTTTTACTCTTATACTCACATTGCAGAGATATGAGATATATATTGGTCAAAACTAATGAATCTAGTTTATAACAGTTATGACAAGATAATATAGCTGACTTTTTAAAATATAGCAGGAAGAGAAGTGAAATTTACTCTGAAATATAAAGTGTGTGATAATGTAAGTTGTCCCTGTTAATAGAATATTATCAATGCAGTGTTAAAAGTTACACTGAGTGATATTTAACATATTATTCATAATATATAAGTGGAAGTAAGCATAGTGAACCTTATACAGTGGTTGTTCTATAAGGACTGACTTTCTGAATTTTACTTCTGAGATATAACTTTCAACATAATGATTAAGCAAATTGTATAAAATTATCAGTATATGTGGAGTGATCTATGGTAAAGATGATTACGGCAGCCCATTGAATCACAGGTTTGAAGCTATAATTATGAGAGCAGCATTCATCTTGATTATGTGCATCCTAGACATCAAGTTTAATGTGGTAAAATGTACATGATTTCTGGAGGCCATGACATGATAAATGAACTTAAGATTCCAAGAATAGTGATTTTCATCATACAGAGAGATGTTTAAAGAGAGCAGGTATCATTAACATTTAACAATATGAGGAAGAGTATAAAAATAGACATAAGGAGACAAAGAATTTTAAATTGCACCCAGAAGCAAGGTTATTGTAACTAGAGTTGATACTTATTGGTGGCCTAATTGTGGCTAAACTGATTCTGAGTTGACTTTTGTAGTCCCTGCTATATCATCATGACACACACACACACACACACACACACACACACACACAATGTATAATATTATTAGAGAAAATTAACCATATGATTTGAAACACTCCATTGGTATTCTAATAAAGAAAGCAATTTAAGAATCATCCAATTTAGACATCGCCACATTGTTTTATTTTTAATTGCTGTTATATGAAAGTATAGTGGATGGAATGAACACACTACATATTCACATGGAAGAAAACTAACACCCATGTGATATTTTACAATGTGCAACCATTACACAGGTTTTCTCTTCACAACAAGAAAATAATATTATGACAATGTCTTTGAACTCATGAAGATGTAGGAAATCAGCAGAGTGGAGTGTTCCATCTATAGTCTCTAAGGTATTAAGTGCTGGCAGAAGCTGAGGGAACATTAACGAGTGTCTTTTATAGGCCAATCCATACACTAGGCTCTTTTAGAGTGATTACCTCTTTTAACCTATCCTATACCAACATAACAAGTAATTCAGAATTACTTAACAAGTTAAGAAAGATGCAAAGGGCACAAACAGACCAGAGGCTATTTAAGGGTTTAGACCGAAGAAATCCTATCAGTTTTTCCAACAGACTTCATCAGTCATGGTGTTGAGGTCCAGGGTACACAGCCCAGAGCCTGACTACTAAAACTGTCACCTTAGAAAATACACGTCATTATCTGTGTTCCAGAATTCATTGTATTTAATCAGGCTGACTAATACTAACGAAACTCACAAAAAATGAAATATATACCAACAGATCAATTAATATACTAGTTTATGGCAAGCAATATAATTGTCACACCAACCAACATATTTTCTTATGTTGTCAAAAATTCAATTTGGGAAACCAAATCACAATCAGAAATTTTCGTTAGAATCATTCAATGATAATAAGGAGAGCGATTTTACATGGTTCAAATATGAGATGTTGTCAGACTCTAATTGCTTCATTTACAGAGTTCTGTTGTTGAAAAATATCTGTCATAAATACCAAGACAACTAAGTTTTAAATCATAGCTCTATTTTTACTGCACAGTGCTGAGGCTAAATTGACAATTTTGCCTATCATTCATTTTATAAAAAATTAAATGTACAAATAATGTTGTATGTTTTTAACATGTACAATATGATATTTTAAAACAGGGGTCCCCAACACCGAGGCCACAAACCACTACCGGTCCAGTTAGGAATGGGACTGTTAGGAATGGGACAGCCCAGCAGGAGATGAGGGGCAGGCAAGCTAGCTAAGCTTCATCTGTATTTCCAGCCACTCCCCATTGTTCGCATTACCGTCTGAGCTGCGCCTCCTGCCAGATTAGCAGCACATTAGATTCTCATACTAGAGGGAACCCTATTGTGAACCGTGCATGCAAGGGATCTAGATTGTGAGCTTCTTATGATAATCTAATGCAAATCTCGATTTAGATTCATTATGAGAATCTAATCTAATAAGAATCTAATGAGAATCTGTCACTGTCTCCCATCACCACCAGGTGGGGCCATCTAGTTGCAAGAAGAGAAACTCAGGGCTCCCACAGATTCTACATTGTCATGAGTTGTACAATTATTTCATTATATATTACAATGTAATCATACTAGAAATAAAGTGCATAATAAATGTAATGCACTTGAATCATCCCAAAACTCTTCTCCCACCAACCCCCTGATCCGTGGAAAATTTGACTTCCACAAACCAGTCCTCGTGACAAAAAGGCTGGAGAGTGCTGTTTTGCAGTGGCTCACGCCTGTAAACCCATCACTTTGGGAGGTCAAGGCGGGCGGATCACGAAGTAAGGAGATGGAGATCATCCTGGCTAACACGGTGAAACCCCATCTCTACTAAAAAGTACAAAAAAATTAGCTGGGCGTGGTGACGGGCGCCTGTAGTCCCAGCTACTCGGGAGGCTGAGGCAGGGGAATGGCGTGAACCTGGGAGGCGGAGCTTGCAATGAGCCAAGATCGCGCCACTGCGCTCCAGCCTAGGCGATGGAGCGAGACTCCGTCTCTAAATAAATAAATAAATAAATAAATAAATAAACAAATAATATGCTTTATGAAGTGGTTAGATATAGCCAACTAGTGAATTCATTACCTTACATAGTTATTTTCTATGGAGCACAGAACGTTTTTATAATGAGAGCACATAACTCTCTACATTTTTTCAAGAAGATAATATATTATCATTAATTATAGTCACCATGCTGTACAATACATCTGTTGAAATGTATTCCTTCTATTTAACTAAAATTATGTATATTTTGGCTAACATCTCCTATGCCCCCTGCCCACTAGCTACCTCAGCTTCTGGTAACCACCAATACACAGGCATACCTTATTTTATTACACTTCACTTTATTGTGCTTCAGAAATATATACATATATATTTATTTGTGATTATATATTATATATAATTATATAATATATATTTATATAATTATATACTATATATTATATAATTATATACTATATATCAATGTGATTATATATCATATATAATTATATATAAAAATTATAAATAAATATATAATTTTTATAAAATATTTATACTTGTATTTTATAATATATAAAATATACATAAATATATGTTTTATATATTCATATATTACATAAAATTTATATTATATATAAATTGTATATTTATATATTATATAATATATAATACATAAAATTTGTATTTTATATAATACATAAATATATATTATATATATGTATATATTTAACCAACTGAAGGTCTCTGGCAACCCTGCATGGAGCAAGTCTATTGCTGCCATTTTTCCAACAGTATGTGCTAAGTCCATGTCTCTGTCACATTTTGGTAATTGTCTCAATATTTCACACCTTTTCATTATGCTTATATCTGTCATAGTTGACCTGTAATCAGTGAGTTTTGATGTTATTATTGAAATTGTTTTCGGAGCACCAAGCAACCATGCCCACATAACATGGCAAATTTAATTGATACATGTCATGTGTGTTCTGAGTACTCCACTGACTGCCCATTCCCCTATCTTGCTCCCTCCCATTGGGCCTTCCTATTCTCTCCCTATTCTACAACAGTATTAAAATTAGGCCAGTTAATAACTCTATCTCTCTAACGGTCTAAGAGTTCGAGCAAAAGGAAGAGTTGCACATCTTTCACTTTAAATCGAAACCTAGGAATGATCAAGCTTAGTGAGGCAGGCATGTTAAAAGTCAACAGAGACCTCTTGTGCCAAGCAGTTAGCTGAGTCGTAAATGCAAATAAAAAGTTTCTGAAGAAAATTAAGTGCTACTCCAGTGAACAAATGTATTACGAGAAAGCAAAAACAGCCTTACTGCTGATACTAGTGTCTGGATAGAAGATAAAACCAGTCACAACATTCCCTTACACCAAAGCCTAATCTAAAGTAAGGCCCTAACTCTCTTCAATTCCATGAAGGCTAAGAGCAGTGAGAAAGTTGCAGAGGGCAAGTTTGAAGGTAGCAGAGGTTGGTTCATGTGATTTAAGGAAAGAATCCATCTCCTTAACATAAAAGTGCAAGGTAAAGAAGCAAGTGCTGATTTAGAAACTTCAGCAAGTTATCCAGAAGATCTAACTAAAGTGATTGATGCAGATGGCTACACTAAACATCAGATTTCCAATGTAGATAAAACAGTCTTCTAATGGAAGAATAAGCCCTCTAAGACTTTTAAAACTGGAGAGAAGTCAATACTTGAATGACTGGCTTTCAAGCTTCAAAAGATAGGCTAACTTCCCCTAGTTGACTTTAAGTTGAAGTCAATGCACATTTACCATTCTGAAAATCCTAGGTCCCTTAAAAATTATGCTATATCTTCTTTGCCTGTTCTCTAGACATTAAACAACAAATCCTGGCTGATAGTATGTGTTTTACAGCATGGTCTACCAAATATTTTAAGCCCAATTTGTGACCTACTGCTCAGGAAAAAATATTTCTTTCAAAATATTACTTCTCATTGACAATACACCTAACCACCCACAGGCTCTCATGCAGATGCACAAGGAGATGAATGTTGTTTTCATGTCTATTAACACAACACCCATTCTGTAGTCATTATGGAAAATAGTATGGAAGTCCCTCAAAAAATTAAAAATAGAACTACCAGTAGTAATTTAAACTTTCAAGTCTTAAAACGTATGAAATACCCTTCATAAGGTATATAAGGATATATACCTAGTAACAGGGCTGCTGGATCATATGCCATAGACAGTGAGTCCTCTGATGGACCTAGGCAAAAATAAATGGAAAAACTGCTGGAAAATATTTGTCATTTGAGATGTCATTGAGAACATTAATGATTTATTACAGATGGTCAAAATATCAATATTAATAGAAGATTGGAAAACTGATCCCAACCCTCATGAATGACTTTGTGTGGTTCACGACTTCTGTGGGGAAAGTAACTGTGCATATGTTAGAAGTAGCAAAAGACCTAGAATTAGAAGTGGAGCCTGAAGATAATAAAACTTAAACAGATGAAGATAATAAAACTTAAACAGATGAAGAGTTGCTTCTTATGAATTAGCAAATAAAGTGGTTTCTTGAGATGCAATCTACACCTAGTGAAGATGCTGTGAACATTGTTGAAATGACAGCAAAGGATACAGAATGTTACATAATCTTAGTTGATAAAGCAGTGATAGAGTTTGACAAGATTTGCTTTAATTTAAAAAAGGTTCTACTGTGTGTAAAATGCTGTTAAACAGCATTACATGCTACAGAGAATTTTTCATGAAAAAAGAGTCCATCAATATGGGAAACCTCATTGCTCTCTGATTTTAAAAAATTGCCACAGGCTCTCAGCTACCCTAACCTTCAGCAACCACAACCCTGATCAGTCATCAGCTATAAACAAGAGGCCAGACCCTCTACAAAAAAAAAAAAAATATATATATATATATATATATATATATATATATATATATATATTAAACTGACTGGAGGCTCAGATGATTGTTAACATGTCTTTTTAGCAATAAAGTAAATTAATTATAGTATATACTCTTTTTAGACGTAATGTCACTGCACAGTTAATAGACACAGTATAGTGTAAACATAACTTTAATATGCACAGAGAAACCAAAAAAATGTGTGATGGATACTTAGGCAGATTTCATATCTTGGCTGATGCGAATAGTGCTGCAATAGACTTGAAAGTGCAGATATCTCTTTGACATACTGATTTAATTTCCTTTGGATATACACCTAAGAGCAAAATTGTTGGATCATATGGTAGTTCTTTTTTTAAATACTTCTTTGAGATACCTCCATACTTTTTTCTATAATGGCTGCATGAATTCACATTCCCACCAACAGGATGTAAGTTTTTTCTTTTCTCCACATCCCCAACAACACTTGTCATCTTTTGTATTTTTGATAATAGCCATTCTAACTGGACGAGGTGGAATTTCACTCTGGTTTTAATTGGCATTTCTCTGATGCTTAGTGGTGTTGAACATTTTTTCATATGCCTTTTGGTGTTTTTTATGTCTTATGACTTTTCCTATCTTCTTTCTCCTATTTGTCTTTTTCTGTCTTCTGTTAGATTTACTCTTTTTTTAAACTTTAAGATATGTTAAGGTCATCTATTTAATTATTGTTGCACCTTACACTGTCCTATGGACTGGTCTCTTTATTAATAAAAAAAAATATTTCCATATTGTAGTTTACATTTTTAAGATGTATGAATTAGTTTCTTCTCACACTTCTGTAAATACCTAAGACTGGATAATTTACAAAGAAAAGAGGTTTAATTGTCTCACAGTGTCACAGACTGTAGAGGAAGCATGACACCAGCATCTGGTCAGCTTCTGGGGAGGCCTCAGGAAACTCACAACCATGACAGAAAGTGAAGGGGAAGCAGACTTATCTTACATGGCAGGAGAAGGAGCAAAAAAGAGAGGGTGGAAGTGCCACACTTTTAAAAAACCAGATCTCATGAGAACTCATTCACCGTCAGGAGAACAGCATTGAGGCAAGGGTGCTAAACCATCATGAAGCATCCACCTCCATGATCCAGTCACCTCCCACTAGACCTCACCTCCAACACTGAGGATTACAACTGAACATGAGATTTGGGTGGGGACACAGATCCAAACTGTATCAGTCTACAAAGTAGAATTAGTTTCAGTGTCCATAAAAAGAAAGACTTTTAAAAATGTGGTATGGTATATATATTACAGAATTTTCTGGCTATAAGTAGCCCAAGGTAGGTACAGTGTCTTTATGGGTAAATGAAAAAAAAATTATATTTCTAATTTATTCTCTTTGGTGCCACTTTTAATTATCAATGTTACCTTATGGTCTTAGATGGCTATGAGAGGACTACCTAGAGCAGTTTTTTAAAGACCGCATGGAGCTTTACCACCAGTTATGTGTTACATACGTAGAAAAGGTGATTTGATTTTACTCACCTCAGCTTGTCTAGCAAATGTATGGCTCACAGGCATATTTTTGGCAAGGTCAGGAAAAGTTACCAGGAAACATGAAATTTAGTTCAGTTTCCTCCACTTACTGCCTATTTTATACTATTCTCGTAGCCTTTATAACCTTCAATTTATCTTACTTGTTATGAATCTAATCTAGCTGTTTAATGAGAAACACTGACACAGAAAGTATGAAACTATTCTGAGAAATATGTAGTTCACAACAAATAAACTGAGTGAGTTTTAAACCATACCTGAAGTGTAAATGTGTGATTTTATTTTTTCAAAATCTAAGTTAGTTTTCTATTCATAGCCTATTCCATCTGAGGTAGATAGAGGTAATCATTGTAAATTCAGAGCACACTTAGTCAATTTTGCAATTAAAACAAGTCAATTTAAAATGTACCTCCTTTTTCTCTCTACTATGACTAAGTAGAGAGTCATGTAATGACTAAGATAACATTCTTACATTATAGATTTGCCATTCTACATTTTCAGACCTGCAAGCTTTGTGGGTAAGCTTTGCTTACCAACTTCGGAATTACCACTGTTAAAGGATCGCCTTCAAAATTATTACAATATCTATTTTCTTGCCTCTTCATCTAGCTTTTCTTTTTCAGTCCTCCTTATTAGCTATGCACTCTTTATGTAGTCTCGAAAAGTCAGAAAAATTCATCTTATCTGAGCACACATATTTCTAAGTTCTTTGAATTAGGATGTCAGTTTTTACTTGCAACTCAA
Organism: Macaca nemestrina; assembly: GCF_043159975.1. Classification (NCBI taxonomy): domain Eukaryota; kingdom Metazoa; phylum Chordata; class Mammalia; order Primates; family Cercopithecidae; genus Macaca; species Macaca nemestrina. The sequence goes on from NC_092140.1 coordinate 52,816,562, forward strand.
AAAGTAAATCTTTCAAAGTTATTGTCCGTACCATTAGCTTCCAAAATGCATTTTAAAACTTAAAGTCTGAGAAAGGGCCAATAAGAATATGGTAGCCAAAATTTAATTTGCAATACTTTATGGGTGGGGAGAGTGGTCTTGAAGGGTGACTGAATAAATGACATGATAACTTTGACTCTAAAAGTGCATAAATTGGACTTCAGATAGTATTATACCACAAAAATGTATGATACTACTACAGAAGCAGCTGCAGTAGCACAGTATTGGGTAATTCAGTGTGTCTATTAAGGTCTCACTTTTCCATAACTCCCAAACAATAGTTAATCCCACTAAGCAGGGAGACAAGAAATCAGAAGTTGTGTTTATGTGTCTAACAATGAATGTAGTGTATAGATAATGTTATATATACATCTGGTTGTCTATTAATAAAATAGAGAGAATGTTTATGATATTGGCACAAATACAGGTAGAAACTATGGGTTAACCATAAATTTTAGTGAAAACAGAAATTTTAAAAGCCTTTAACTTATACATTTTTCATCCTATAATTCAAGTGTGAATGATCCAAAAACACCTTAGTTCTATAATAGCCCTGTTATTTATCACCACAAAAATAGCTGACATTGTCCAGTTAGTCCAAATGTTAGGACAGAAAAAGAGTAATGGATAAAATTAATGGAATTGTTTTCATCCTTAATACTTACGCCCAGAGAATCAATTTTTCTCATGCCATGTTATGTTCTGTGATATATGAGCAACTCGGGGAAAGAAACTAAAGGTAAAGAAATATTTTCTCTGTCCCCGACTCAAGACGAAAATATTCTATAAAAGGAAACATTCTCAATATCCAAAATCTATCATATTTTTAAAGAACCTGATCAATCTATCTTCACACTGCTTACCCAATTACTCTTCAAAAATAATTCTCTAGGCAGAGACTCAGAAATATCAACCTCACATAGCAATGAACTAATACTGCAATTGTAAAATGAATTATTATTAAAGTTACTCAAGGTTGGCTAGCCAAACAGTGACATGTTCTTTTCCCTTTCTTTCTTTCTTGAAACCATTAATAAAAACATTAATGTTTTTATTATGCGTCAATGTCTGCAGATACCTTCTGTGTTAGTCTGTTCTCACACTGCTAGTAAAAAGATACTGGAGACTGGGTAACTTACAAAGAAAAGAGTTTTTATGATTCACAGTTCCACATAGTTGGAGAGGCCTCACAATCATGGCTGAAGGCACATGAGGAGCAAAATCACATCTTACTTGGAAGCAGGCAAGACAGCTTGTGTAGGGGAAGTCTTTTTTGTATAACCATAAGATCTTATGAGACTTATTCACTACCACAATAACAGCAGAGGAAAAATCTGCCCCCATGATTCAATTCCTTCCCAGTGGGTCCATCCCACAACACTTGAGGATTATTACAATTCAAGGTGAGATTTGAGTGGGTACCCAGAGCGAAATCATATCACCTTCTCAACAAATATATTCATAGAAACACACATATAAGATATTTACTATGGAAGACCTTGACGTTATTTTTAAAAACAACATAAATGTATTATATTTACAAATATTAGATTTATTGTCATAGAGTTTCTGCAATCCATATGTGAATATGTGTAATGTGTGTATATATGTACTTTAAATTTTAGGAAAGTGCATCTAATTCTCAAGTAAATCTGAGATTCATGCAGTGGTGAGATCAACTGATGTGGCTAAGAACTTTATTTTACAGATGAGAAAATAAATATCTAGAAAGGTTAAATTTTGGCAGAGTTAAAGTCAGGTACTTGTTCCTCAAATTAACTGTTTTTTTTTTCCCCCAACAGCATCAATTTGTATGTGTCTCTTGATGCAACTCATATATAGTTCAAAATATAGCACATTTCTCAATAACACTGTCATAGTGAAAAGCTAGTTTTTGTATGAAATTATTTTGTTTTATCTCAAACATACCTTCTTAGTTACATGTGGCCAAGGAACTCAACATTCCCAAACCTGGCTGATGACAGTCTTTCATATAAGTTGTTGACTTGTTTCATTCTCTTTCTGTAAGATAATCATTGATAATGGGGACCTCTAGAATCCATGTGAAGATGAAATAGCCTCTATTAGCCTGAGAATCTGAATTCCTCTGTGGAGTACAGACCTGTTCTATGCTACTAATACAGAAATATCCATTTTTTAATTCACGTAAAGAAGAAAACAAACTTCTATTGAGCTAAGCTACTGAGATTTGTATTTTTACCTTTTAAAGAAAGCAGCATTATCTTAAATAACAAGACATTAGGATATATAGAAATGGAATTCAGGTCTTTAATTTCAGGTTAGTTTCATATATTGTATTCAAATTTTAAAATAACCAGTTTTACCATTAAAATCTATTCAATAGTCTCTCCAGAAACACTGAATGTGAAAAGAAATTCTTTTAAAGGAAAGCAGCCGTGTGTGGTGGCTCACACCTGCGAATTCGAGACCAGTCTGGGCAACATGGGGAAACTGCTACAAAAAAAAAAATAAAATAAAATACAAAATTAACTAGACATGGTGGCACACACCTGTAGTTCCAACTACTTAAAAGACTGGGCAATGGAGCCAGATCTTGTCTCAAAAAAAATAGGAAAGAAGAAGAAAGAAGAAAGCAAGAAAAGGAAGGAAGGAAGGAGGGAAGGAAGGAAGGAAGGAGGGAAGTAAGGAAAGAAAGAAGGAGGGAAGGAAGGAAAGTAGGAAGGAAGGAAGGAAGGAAGGAAAGAACGAAGGAAGGAAGGAAGGAAGGAAGGAAGGAAGGAAGGAAGGAAGGAAGGAAGGAAGGAAGGAAGGAAAAGAAAAGCAATCGAAATTTTCAGGCATTTAAGACAACAACAAGTTGTGTATGGAGAAATCAAATTCAAACATCTCTATTAGAAAGTTAAGGAAAAATAACTCTATATTTTAAAATAAACATTTAAAATGCATTCTTATTTAGAGGTATTAGATAAATTTAAATTAACTAACACAGTAAAAATTTGTATAGCAATGTATTATTCAATATAGAATAATGTGATAATTAGTATTCCAAATAAATAATAGTTTACTGTATTTAGGAAATCTTACTGTACATAGGGTACTACTAATTAGTGGTTTATTGATGAATCCTAAAAAGCAACATATGAAAAATATATGCTTCTCTTCATTAGTACCTCAAAGATAAGTTAGTCTAGATGTTCTGGAATGGAGATCTACTTCGCAGTGTAGACATAGGCCTAAGTCTGGGCACTATTCCCTAAGGCCTTGAAAGAAGTTGTAGGGTTATATTTGTTTTAGCTGATAATCAGTGGTGAGAAGTCCACCTAGGTTTGAAGACACTGACATTCACACTTTCAAAGAGTAGTACAAGGGGCAATGACAGTGATGATGGCCAACATAGTATAAGGAGATCAAACTCCCATTTTTTCTTTTATTTTCTTTCTTTAATTTAAATATTTACTACTTATATATTTGTGTGTCACCTAGGATCTCCAAACAGCATGTGTATATGTGTGTGAATGTATATATAGATAGATAGATATAGATATAGATACACAGCAATTTTTTAGTATAAGAGATTTGATCAATGTGTAAGAAAATTACCAATAATTATATGATAAAATCAATAAAGACACAATTTTATTCACTGGGAAAGATAAATCCTTCTCAAATAAGATCAAAATTACATGAAATAAAATTTAAAATGTTAAATAAATGATGTCTTTTTGGCATTAACACAAATTTCAAAAATCTTAGGTTGGAATAATATATTTTATTACATATTTAAATAATACTTAAGTAAATTAAATACTAATTTTTACTGTAAAACTGCCCATAAAAGTGACACAGCATTGGACATTATTTTTTTAATTTGCAGTAGAATATTTAAAAATATGTGGTTGGTTGACAAAAGAAAAAAGGATCCTTATTCTCAATCCTTCCTTTGTTCACAAGTTTTGCAATATGTTTTTTCAAATCCTCACACTGAGGTGAATCTATTTTTCCCACCCCTTCAATATGGGCTGCCTTGTAACTAGAGTTAACCAATAACAGTAGTAAGATGAAAATGTGCCAGTTCTATGCTTAGACCTGCAGAGACAGGACTCGCATGCTTCTGTTTTCAGATTCCTAGATGTGCCATGAGAATCAGGTTAGGATGATTTTCTGGAGGACGAGAGACCATGAGGAACAAAACTGAGGCAACCTACTTTTCCAAGTTGAACCTCAAACATATGAGAGCACTTAGCCAATATCAGCAAACCACCTAGCTATCCTCTATCCTATCTGACCATAGACATGTAATCAATTCCAGTGGTATCAGGCAGGGAATTTTGTAGTGGTTTGTTACATCATATGACTGTAGCTATAGACAATTAAAACAGAATTTTATGTGTAAGTATATAGAATTCTGTAGATTCTTTAGACTAATTGTGTATATCCCTGACCTTGACCTGCAATCAGCCTAATCCCAAATATTAAAAACACATTAAGAAGTTGCTAACTTTATTCAACAAATAAATTGTAAGAAAAAGGAAGATAGTGATAAAGGGAATTTTACTTGACAGACTCAAAGTACACTTCAATAAAATGTGATATGTGGCTTTGTTTAGATCCTAACTTTAACAAATAAATTATAAATAAAAGCATTTGTGATTCAAATAGGAAGAATTAAATACTAAAATTACTTATAATGATTTTGTATTTTAATAGTGTAATAACAGTATCGTGAACATATTCTTTTGAAAAAGAATCTTAATGTTTGCGACCAACATAATCATACCAGAGCCACATATGGACATGACACACACAAAAACTACAGACCAATATCCTTGATGAAAGTAGATAGAAAAATTCTCAACAAAATACTAGCAAACAGAATTCAACAACAATTAAAAGGATCATTCACCATTATCAAGTGTGATTTATCCCTAGGATGCATGGATGGTTCAACATATGCAAATCAGTAAATATGATACACCATATTAACCAAATAAAAGAAAAACAGAGTCATCCCATTAGATGCAGAAACAGCATCTGACAAAATTAAACATCTTTTCAAAAAAACTCTCACCAAATTACATATAGAAGAAATGGACCTCAATACAATAAATGCCATATATGGTGAGTCCACAGTTAATATAGTCAGTGGTGAAAAACTGACACTTTTTTATATAAGAACTTGCAACAAGACAAAGGTGCTTGTTCTCAACTCTTCTATTCAATATCGGAAGTCCTTGTCAGACTAATGGGATAGGATAAATAAATAAAAGGCCTCCAAATAAGAAAAGAAGTGAAATTGTCACTATTTCTTCATAACATGGTCTTATATATAGAAAGCCCTAAATATTCCACAAAAAGTGTTCAAACTGATAAATGAATGCAGTAAAGTTTCTGGATACAAAATCAACATAAAAATAAATACTATTTCTATCCGCCAAACATTTTCTAAGAGATGCTTATTGGATTATTTAAAGAGGATATGATATATGTGGAATTAAAAAAATTCCAATAGTAGTAGTAGAGAAGTCAGTTATATTATAGACTAACACTTCTTAAAGTTTAACATGCATGAGAATCATCTTTAAGCTGTTTAACTTTAAGAAGTTTGACATGTATGATTCTCAGGTGATTCTGAGAAATGCAGATTCTAATTCAGCACTTGTGCTGCAGGACCTGAGATTCTACTTGTCTAACAAGCTCCCAGACAAGTCCACCTAGGGTAGTCAGGTAAATTTGATGAATGGCCATAAATACATAATTGTGTTTCTAGGTAATGGGTACATGAAGATTCATGGAATCATTGTCCCTACTTTTACATATTTTAAACATTTTTATAATTAAATTGCTTAAAATAATATTTATAATTCAGTGAGGACCTAAATTCTGTGGGTTTTCTTTTTCACTGACTTTAAATACAATAACTATTCTCAAATGATGAACCATTGTGACCTAAGGGAGTTCAGGAAGTTTTTATGGAGAAGGTATTATTTATAGTTTGGCCTTGATGAGTGGACAAATATAAAAAATGTGGCATGAAGGAATGAGAGTGGAACATTCTAGGAGACAAAAACTGGCTTAGTAAATGCATAAAAGCAAAAATGGACATGGAATGATTACACAGAAGACGACCACTTTGCGTGGCTTGCAAATGGAAATGTATTTATAAATTTTCAGGGTTGGAATGGAATTTAAGAATTCAAGATAGATCTTGGTGTTGGCTTTAATTGTGGAGCTTAGCGATCAAGCAGTAAAGCAAAAAAAAAAAACAAAAAAACAAACAAAAAAAAACAAACAAAAAAACATAATTTAATCAACCACAAGATGGCGACAAAGTCCCTTTGGAACACTTCTCACAGTTTGCCTCCTCTCCGCCATAGGATAAAATCTGGAGTAGAATTCGAGAAGAATATAGGAAGTCAGTCTTCTAAGCAAGCAGTTAAAATAATTAAAATTTGAACCTAGCTATTACCAAGAATGATTTAATCATCAGGGAACTCATGCATTTTAATCAGAGATATTAAATGCATTTATTAGCTCACATTAACTGATAGAAAAAGTACACATTCATATTTGATAAGTTTATTCTTCCTTAAATATCTTGGGCAAACAGCAGATAAAGTTTTACTGGAAGCACTAATAATACCACTAAAACGAATTCTGCATCTTTATTTATTATATTCATTATTGTGAATAGTTTTTGAATACCTATTCAAAACTGAGGATACAGATTAAAACAACAACAACAACAAAAACCTGGTGAATTTTTCTCCCTAAAAGTTTTCATACATGGTGAAATTAATATTGTTATTATAAAAGAGCATATGATTTAAGTATGCCTATATTTCTGTTAAATGTAACATATTTATAAATTAGATTTCTTACATTATGTTTTGACCATACAAGGGTCATTCTGGCCCTGTTTTTAGGTGCTCACTTTTTTTGTGCTAAATTTTTAAAGACACTGGAGACAAGGAAGTTGACTATTGCATTAAGATATTGCTATTAATGAGCTGTACGTGTAACTTGTCAAAAATTTCAGAAACAACACATAAATTTAAAAAGAAATTTGTTGTGAATATACTATGTGCTATGTAATGTGTAATTTAAACAATAGTGAAGTAAAAATAAATAAGGCAAATTTGAAGGAAAGTATGGTGAGCAGTGTTAAATGTGGAAACACATTCTAGCAAAGCCATAAAATTCTTCCTTGAAAATAGTGGTTGGTAATTCATTAGTTAATTAGTGATTGAGAGTTTCATCATCAGTGATATGATAAAGTATTCTTATTTTAAATTTAAAGGGAAAATTTAGACAGTAATTGGATACTACTCTTTCAAGAAGTTGGGCACAGAAGGGAAAGAGAAAGCTAGGACTGTGTCTTAAGTGAGAATTCAAAATAAAGACAATTTAGAATAAAATCCTTGGGTTTACTTTGTGGGAGTGTCAGAGTGACATGATTTACAAGCTTGGACTCTACTTATATATTGTAGATTCATTTAAAAATGTTTTATGTGGGAAATAATATATACTTCAGTGTTTAATTAGTGTTGTATATTATGGTTTTATACTATGTTGGTGCAAACGTAATTGTGGTTTTTGCCATTAGTTTCAGTATAAAAAACTGCAATTACTTTTGCACCAACCTAATAGATTTAAAAATATATCATTTACTCTCAGGGTTAGGTCTGCGTTTTAAGTTAAACTGTTTGTGGCTACAAAGTCACAATTATGTAACTGGGAATGATATGAGACAAGTTTTATTAACAAAAACCAATCAGAAATGATTTTGAAACTTTCAGGAAGAAATATTGTTTATAGTTTACTATTTTATATTGAAGAAAGGACGTATAAACCATTGCATAGTGAAGATTTTCAGATCATGTCTTTAATAAAACATTATAAATGGTTAGTAATCACAATAAAAATTGCAGGCAATTGAATGTCTCTAATTAATGATAATTTTTAAATACGTTAGATATTTTATTTATCTTACTAAATTGTTTAGCAAATAGGCTTCATTAAAAAATATTAAGGTAATCAGCTTGTGCCTCCAGTACTAACTCTAAATTAAAGACCAATTAATACAGAATTTTTTTCATAGAAATTGACACGTATGACTCCTATGAGCTGTAAACCTTTGTGTAGTGTGGGTGCTAGAAAATTAACTGTGAGAAAATCAATTAAAAATGTGAAATATAAAAAATTAAATTACCATTGTGCACAATTAATTTCTGAACTAATTATGCTCCTGAAACTTAGAGCTCAAAAAGCTTTTTAATGCAATAGCATAGAAGGCTTATGTTTGTATTTAGCCAAAGTTACTTGATTTTTTTTCTTTATTCATTACTGAACAAATCTTAACATTCTTGGTTTCATGACAATATTGTTCAAGAACACCTAAGCTCTGTCTTGACTGGTACAAAATCACTCTTAACAGCTTAGGCGAGATTCATTGAAAAGTGATCTCTTAAATAGAATGAGATGCTTAGCATCCATTATTTTATGATTGGTTGGAAGAGAATGTTGGAACTCTTTAGAGTTCAAATACTTTATGAATAACTTGGAACAAAGTGAGAGGTGTGTTGTTTAGAGGAGCAACATCAATACAGAACCTTTAGTAATAGGAATTTCATTTTACTACGTTTGTTAAAACAAAATTATTATGACAGAAAGAACATTTAGATAATCTACATATTCAGTACTATTTGCCCTAAGATAAAATATTCATTTATATTTGGTTTAATAACTGGCAAAATGTGTGACTCACAAATCGTGAGCACATTGTCGTAAAACCACATTTTTGTAATCCATCATTCTTGACGATTGAAAGTTGACTTTTGTTCCTAAGTAGGTAATTTATCTGTGTAATATTTTCCATTACTATTCAATAAACATTGCTTGGGGATAGTGTGAGGTGGTAATTCACATTTTAAATAGGCTATCTATTTTTTAAAACATTCAGAAGACATTGTATTCTAACATTTGTTTAATATCATCATCCTTCAAGCTATGGATTTAATTTTGTTTCTTAAGATTTTCATTATATTTTCAAGCCTTATAAAATTATTTGTCTTTATGCCAATTAAATTATATATGGGTCAAACTAATTTACACCATTAGACTTTCATCCTTATAATTCCTAATGCATGTTGAGTTTCCCTTATCTGAAGTGCTTGGAGCCAGAAGTGTTTCAGATTTCAGATGTTTTTATTTGCATATACGCAATGAGGAACCTTGGGGATGGGATCCAAGTCTAAACACAAAATTCATTTATGCTTCATGAGTGCCTTATACACACAACCTGAAGGTAATTTTATACAATATTGTTAATACAACTTTATTGTGCATACAATCAAGTTTGTATACATTGAATCATCAGAAAATAAAGTTGCCAGATGTGAAATTTTCCACTTCTGGTGTCATGTTGGCACGCAAATAGTTTTGAATTTTGGAGTATTTCGAATTTCAGATATTTGGATTAGAGATGCTCACCTTGTAACATTGGTGGAAAACATGTTATAAGCGCAAGAAGAATTTGTAGGACCCCTTTATTCGCTAAAAGATAAGCGAGTTCGGCCAGGTGCGGTGGCTCACTCCTGTAATCCCAGCACTTTGGGAAGCTGAGGTGGGCGGATCACCTGAGGTCGGGAGTTCGAAACCAGCCTGACCAACATGTAGAAACCCTGGCTCTGCTAGAAATACAAAATTAGTGGGGCATGGTGGTGCATGCCTGTAATCCCAGCCACCCAGGAGCCTGAGGCAGGAGAATCGCTTGAACCTGGGAAGCAGAGGTTGCAATGAGTCGAGATCGCACCATTGCACTCCAGCCTGGGCAACAGAGCAAGACTCCGTCCGAAAAGGGGACGGGGTGGGGAGAGAAGGGAGGGGAAGGAGGAGGGGGAGGGGAAGGAGGAGGGGGAGGGGCGAGGGAGAGGGAAGAATTTTTTTGGAGGTACTAGTGACTAAAATATGTGTTCCATGAAGCAACATGCTACGTTTATACTTAATGAATTTTTTTAATGCATATTTCTAGATTGGCAGAGTGCAATGACCATGAATTCAGCAACTATTTACTGAGTACTTAGTATATTCCAGGCATTAACAGAGATTCTCAGAATATGATCCATCAGTTAAAAAAACAACAACAATAAACAAGAAAACAAAAAACTGAAAAACTTACCATGTAGAAAATGTCTTTAGCCATTTTGTTTTTAAAAAAATAATGACAAGAAAAATATTATCACAACGTGTTCCACTATTTTTTCTTTGGATTATGCCCGTGCCTATAAAGAATATACTAACACAACTTCCAGCCAATAACCAAATAACCACAGTGATCAACATCTAAGTGTGCAGATAACAACAAAAAGACGTGAAAGACTATTGAAATATTATTGAAAGTGTGGTTTCATTCACAAAATATGGTTCACAGAAACCTAATAATTATTGATGTGTTCTGGAAAATTACTGTGCTGCCTCTCTGTTCTACAAAAAAGACTAATTATTTCAAAATTATGTTGCTGTATAGGTTGGGAATTTAATACGTAATGCTTAAGACAAAAAGACAACATCTTTTTGCAAATAGTTACATACTCTCAATGGTACAATTCAATATAAGTGAGGCATTAAAATATAAAAACAACCCTCAAAATGTCCAATTGTGCATGTATTTAACAGAAATATATGAGTTGTAAAATTCATTGTAGAGCTGGGTGTGGTGGCATGCACCTATAGTCCCAGCTATTCAGGAGACTGAGGCAGGAGAATCATCTGAGTGCTAAAGTTTAAGATTAGGCTGGGCAAGATAGCAGGACCCTGTCTCTAAAACAAACAAACAAAAAACCTCTTTGTACCTTTGTCTACTTAATCAATATTTTCTAATCCAGAATAAGTGCACTTTTTATTTCTCAAAATTAATTATATCCTGATAGCCTATATCATTGATACCTAAATGTTACTATCCTATCAATAAGTGTGCAAAACACTGATGATTTCATCTGGCTGTATCAATTAGGTCTGGAACTATTTCTCCAGAGTGCCAAAAAAGACAATCTAAGAGGCAAAGTGGCAGGACCCCAAACAATGCCAAATTCAATTCTCTAGACAACAGACTGAAAATTGAAGAACTATATGTATTTTTATTAAGAATGGGATTATGAGTCATTTTGGAAAGGGTCAAATGAATATAATTGAGGCAACAGCCTCAGAATCAAAGAACTATTTGTATTTTTATTAGTAATAGGATTATTGGTCAATTTGGAAAGGGTCCAATGAATATATTTACATCTTCATTACACTTTAGCATCTGAGATTGTCATGTTTATCATTTAGCATAATATGATGTTCTTGAAAACACGAATTCATCAAAGACTATTTTTGCAATGATATGGGAAATCAACAAAAAAACATTGTAGCAGTAAAAGTATCAAAACAGAAAAGTGGTGCCATTGGTATCATTTTGGAATTTCCTCAATTTCCACATAAAGATAGAATAACTACATAGCTAACCTGAAAACACTTGGACAATATCTATAACAAAAGTATCTAAGTTGGTATTACCACAAAGATCAAAATTACCACGAAGACCATAGGCACAAAACTTTTATGCTGTCAGTGTCTATATGGCCAGAAGGAGAGAGAAGCCTCTGCTGACGTTGAAATTAGGAGAGCTCAAGATAGCCAAGAGCATCCACAGGAAAGTCTGGTGAAGTACTTGTACACGAAGGTTAAATTGGAAGAGATTTTGCCCAATTTGATAGCGGATGACTAAAAAGGGATTTTTAGAGCAGTGTTAAGGAGCTAAAGTAGACTTGCCTCTGTAACTATCAAAATTAACCAGGTAGAATTCTCTTCCAAAATGAATCCCCATCTAAATAAGAGACTTCTAAGAATGAGTTAACAATGAAGCAAGATTGAGATTTTAGTGACAAAAGAAAGAAAACACCTAGAAAAAGTCAAGAAGAGACAGATAGTCATGAAAGATTAGAAAGCAGCCATCATATTTTAAAATGTTGCACACTAACAGAAAAGAGAACTGTAAAGTTTGAAGGGCTATTTTAAACCACAAAGCTTGTATACATTTACAAAAATAATTTCATAAAATGGAACAACAGAAAACATCATAGTATAATGTCATGCAATATTATGTTAAGTAAAAAAGATAATGAAAATACTTACATCACTACAGAAAATAAAAGCAATTTGGAAAGACATACAAAAGAGATGAAGATTGTAACCTCATATTTTAAAACAAGCCCCATAACATTAAGTAAATAAAATAGATATAAAGAATATTATAAGTTAAAATTTAGAAATTCAGAAATGTAGTTACAGAATGTGATGGAACTAGAGATAAAAGGAACATTATTTCAAAAATGACAAACTATAAAAAAATGAAAGAATATCCTACAAATTACTAAATGCAAAAATAACACAATCCTTAACTTCTGAAGACAAATTGACTTTTTAAGACAGAGATCATCAGGAAATATAAATAAGATAAAATATTTAAGAAGGTGGTGACTAAAATAGCAAATAACTAACTTATAGATAATAGGAGTTCCTGAGGCAAAAAGCAAAGAAACTGAACAATTACTGAAAATTATCATTCATAAAAACTCTCTTGAAGTTTAAACAAAAAAAGGACTTGAAGCTCCATAAGAGTACACAGCGTATCTGTGAATATTGACCCAGAACAAACAATAAGAAGATATACTTCAGAAATGATAATATACTTTTAAAACGATTAGTGTAAACATAAGAGGTACAAGTGCATTTTTATTACAGAAATATATAATGATGAAATTTGGGTTCTTAGTGTACCTATCACCTGAGTAATGTACATTGTACTCATTAAGTAATCTCTCATCCCTCAGCCCCCTTCCCACATTATGACTATTCTGAGTCTCCAGTGTCTATCATTCCACACTCTGTGTCCATATACATGCATGGTTTAGCTTCCACTTAGAAGTGAGAACATGTGGCATTTGACTTTCTCTTTACGTTGTTTCTCTTAACATGGATGGCCTCCAGTTCCATCCATGTTGCTGCAAAAGACATAATTTTTTTAATCTTTTTTTTTCTTTTGGCTGAGTAATATTCCATTTTGTGTGTGCGTGTGTGTGCACACATTTTCTTTTTATTTATTATTAACATTATTATTATTTTCTTTTCTATCATACTTTAAGTTCTAGGGTACATGTGCACAACGTGCAGATTTGTTACATATGTATACATGTGCCATGTTGGTGTGCTGCACCCATTAACTCATCATTTATGTTAGGTATATCTCCTAATGCTGTCCCTCTCCCCTCCCCCCACCTCACAACAGGCCCGGTGTGTGATGTTCCCCTTCCTGTGTCCAGGTGTTCTCATTGTTCAGTTCCCAGCTATGAGTGAGAACATGCGGTGCTTGGTTTTCTGTTCTTATGATAGTTTGCTGAGAATGATGGTTTTCAGCTGCATGCATGTCCCTACAAAGGACATTAACTCACCATTTTCTACGGCTCCATAGTATTCCATGGTATATATGTGCCACATTTTCTTAATCCAGGCTGTCGTTGATGGACATTTGGGTTGGTTCCAAGTCTTTGCTATTGTGAATAGTGCCACAATAAACATACGTGTGCATGTGTTTTTATAGCAGCATGATTTATAATCCTTTGGGTATATACCTAGTAATGGGATGGCTGGGCCAAATGATATTTCTGGTTCTAGATCCTTGAGGAATCACCACACTGTCTTCCACAATGGTTGAACTAGTTTACAGTCCCATCGATAGTGTAAAAGTGTTCCTACTTCTTCACATCCTCTCCAGCACCTGTTGTTTCCTGACTTTTTAATGATCGCCATTCTAACTGGTGTGAGATGGTATCTCATTGTGGTTTTGATTTGCATTTCTCTGATGGCTAGTGATGATGAGCATTTTTTCATGTGTCTGCTGGCTGCATAAATGTCTTCTTTTGAGAAGTGTCTGTTCATATCCTTTGCCCACTTTTTGATGGGGTTGTTTCTTTTTACCTTGTAAATTTGTTTGAGTTTTTTGTAGGTTCTGAATATTAGCCCTTTGTCAGATGAGTAGATTGCAAAAATTTTCTCCCATTATGTAGGTTGCCTACTCACTCTGATGTTCACTCTGTTCTTTTGCTGTACAGAATCTCTTTAGTGTAATTAGATCCCAATTGTCAATTTTGCCTTTTGTTGCCATTGTTTTTGGTGTTTTAGACATGAAGTCCTTGCCCATGCCTATGTCCTGAATGGTATTGCCTAGGTTTATTTCTAGGGTTTTTAGGTTTTAGGTCTAAGATTTAAGTCTCTAATCCATCTTGAATTAATTTTTGTATAAAGTGTAAGGAAGGGATCCAGTTTCAGCTTTCTACTTATGGCTAGCCAGTTTTCCCAGCACCATTTATTAAATAGGGAATCCTTTCCCCATTTCTTGTTTTTGTCAGGTTTGTCACAATTGCTTCAAAGATAATAAAATACCTAGGAATCCAACTTACAAGGGATGTGAAGGACCTCTTCAAGGAGAACTACAAACCATTGTTCAATGAAATAAATTGCTTTACTCATGGGAGTAATGAGATTTATAACATCGGGTGGCTCCGTTAGTGATGCTAAGATTGTGCACTGGAGTAGGGTTGTGACTTTATGATCTTTGCACTTAACGGGCTCCTCCTAGGATCCACATCGCAGGGGGTTGCATACCCCCCCGCGATATGGGGAGTAGGAGCAACCTCCCCTCCCCCCCCGGCTCCTATGATCCACCTCCATAACCCAGGGGGGTGCACAACCTCCCTGCCTTAGGGGGAGTAAGAGCAACCCTCCTCTTCCCCGCCGGCTATTACGATCCACGGTGGACACACAGCGTGTTTATGATTTTGTGAGTAAATCATCTCCCCCTCAGCAAATTACGAACTATTTCACCAACGGGTGTACAGCCTTTGCTGTATTGGGAGCAATATCATCCTCTCCCCAGCTGGATGTTAAGAACAATATCACAGGGGTGTTTATACTCTCTACAATATTGGGTGTCATGTCATCCTCTCCCATGCTGAAATTAGGAACAATATTACTGGGTGCATGCGCACCTGCGATATTGAAAGTAATATCATCCTCTTCTCTCCTGGATCATGAGACCAATATCACTCAGGGGTGTACACTTTTTGCGATATTGAGAGTAATATCATCCCCTCCACTTCTGAATGTCAAAGACACTCTCACATGGGTGTGTATATCTCCTGCGATATTAGGAATAATATCATCCTTCCCACCCCCCCGCATATTAGGAAATATATCACAGAGTGGGTGTACACCTCCTGTGATACGGGGAGTAATATCCTCCCCTCCCCTTCTGGATATTAGCAACAACGTCGCACGGGGGTTTACACTTTCTCCGATATCTGGAGTAATGCCATCCTCTCCTCCTTTGAACGTTAAGAGCAATATCACACGGGGGATGTACACCCCCTGTGATACTGGGAGTAAATCAGGCTCTCCCCGCACCCTTGATATTAGGAACAATATCCCAGCGCGGGTGTACACTTCCTACTATATGGGGAGCAATATCATCCTCTCCCTTCCTGGATATTAGGAGCAATATCACAGGGTGGGTGTACACAGCCTGCAATATTGAAAGTAATATCATCCTTTCTGCCTCTGGATATTAGGAATAATATCACAGAAGGGTTGTACACTCTCAGTGATATTGGGAGTAATATCAATTTTTTAATTCCATGAATATTAGGAGCAATATCCCTGGGTGGATGCACACCCACTGTTACATTGGGAGTAATGTCATACTCTACTCCCTGGATATTAGGAGCAATATCACAGGGTGGGTGTACACCCACAGCGGTATTGGGAGTAATGTCATGCTCTCCCTCCCTGGATATTCAGAACAATATCACAGGAGGGTGTACACCCCCTGCAGTATAAGGAATAATATCATCTTCTCTTCTTTTAGCTATGAAGAACAATATCACATGGGGGTCTACGCTCCCTGAACTATTGGGAATAATATCATTCTCTCTTATTCTGGATAGTAAAAATAATACCACAGGCGAAATGTACACCCCCTGCGATATTGGTAGTAATATCATCCTCTCCCCCCTGGATAAAAGAAACAATATGACAGGGTGGGTGGACACCGCTCGCGATATGGGGAGGGATATCTCCCCCGTCTCCTCCCTGGATATTACTGTCCACTGTGGACAAACGACCAGTTTACGATATTGTGAATAATATCATCTCCCCCTCTAGAAATTATGAATAACATCAAAGATGGATGCACACCCTCTGCAATATAGGGAGTAGTATCATCCTCTCCACCCCTGGATATTAGTAACAATATCAAAGGAGTTTTATAACCCTGCGACACTGGGAATAATATCCTCTCCCACGTTGAAATTAGGAACTGTATCACTGGGGGCATGTACACCCCCTGCGATATTGAAAGTAATATCATCCTCTTCCCTCCTGGGTCATGGGAACAATATCACTGGGGGGTGTACATCTTCTGCGATATTAGGAGTAATATCATCCTCTCTGTCTTTGAATATTGAGGACAATATCACGGGGTGTGTACACCCTTTGTGATATTGGGAATATTATCCTCTCCCTTCCTGCATATTAAAAAAAATCACAGAGTGGGTGTACACTTCCTGCTATTTGGGGAGTAATATCGTCTTCTCCCCTTCTGCGTATTAGGAACAATATCACATGGGGGTGTACACTTTCTGCGATATTGAGAGTAATATCAACCTCTCGGCCTTTGAATATCAAGAACATCACAGGATGGATGTACACCCCTGCGATATTGGGAGTAATATCAGCCTGTCTCCTCCATGGATATTAGGAATCCCAGAGTGGGTGTACACCTTCTGCTATATGAGGATCAATGTCATCCTCTCCTTTCCTGGATATTAAGAACAATATCACAGGGTGGGTGTACACAGCCTGTGATACTGGAAGTATTATCATCCCCGCCTTTCTGGATACCTGGAACAGTACCACAGAAGAGGTGTACACTCCCTGCGATATTGGGAGTAGTATCATCC
Source organism: Macaca nemestrina (assembly GCF_043159975.1). NCBI lineage: Eukaryota > Metazoa > Chordata > Mammalia > Primates > Cercopithecidae > Macaca > Macaca nemestrina. Next base: position 52,833,637 of record NC_092140.1, read on the forward strand.
TCTTCTGTGAATATTAAAAGCAATATCACCAGGTGGATGTACACTCACCGCTATATGTGACACTCTGACCCATAAATATTGGGATCAATATCACAGGGTTGGTGTACAGCTACTGCAGTATTGAAACTAGTATCATGTCGTCTCTCCCTGGATATTAGAAACAATATCACCAGTGGGTGTAGACACCCTGCAGTATTAGCAGTAATAACATTCTTAATTATTAGTCATAAACTATTAATTTTATTGATCATTATTAATGTGAATTGATATTATGTCCTAATATATTATTAATTATTAACAGCAATTAATATTAATTACTCATTATTTTGTTATTGCTGATATCATGAACTAATGTTAATCATTAATATTAACCATTAATATTAATTTTTATTAACTTTATGATTATTAACATTAATGATTAATATTAATTGGTACCATGGTTGTCATATTTGTTAACATTTACAATTAATATTAACAGTGGTAATTATCAATAATATAACAGCAATGATTATTATAAATAACTGATAATTTGTTAATATTCATAATTACAATTTAATTAGAATAATTAAAATCAATTATTACTTATTAATAAGTAATAATATTATTCCTGATATCCGAGGGAAGGGAGGGTGATATTACGGCCAATATCTCGGGAGCTGTACACCCTTTTGTGATATTGTTCCTAATAGCCAGGGTGTAGAGGATGACCTTTCTCAAACTATCTCAGGGGGGTGTACATCCCTTCTGTTTTCTTGGTGCTAATATCCAGGGGGTGAAAGGATATCAATACCAATATTGCAGGGGATGTAGACATCCCCTGTGATATTGTCTCTAATATCCAAAGGTGGAGAGGATGATATTTCTCTCAAATTCGCAGGAGGTTTACATCACCACTGTGATATAGTTCCTAATATCCAGGCGCGAGAGGATGATATTAGTCTAAATATCACAGGAGGTGTACACTCCCTAGTGATATTGATTCTAATATCCAGGACAGAGAGGATTATATTACTCCCAATATATGGTGTCTAATATCCATGGTGGGAGAGGATGATACTAGTCTCAAGATAGCAGGAGTGGTACACTCCACTGTGATATTCTTCCTAATATCCAGGGATGGAGAGGTCAATATTACTCCCAACACACCGAAGGGGGGTACACTCCTTCGGTGACATAGTGCCTAATAGCCAGCGGGGGAGAGGAAGATATTACTCCCAATATCACAGGGGGTATACACCCCCTTGTTAGATTGTTCCTTATATACCTAGAGGGAGACGATGATACTAATGGCAATATCGCAGGGGATACTCACCCCCTTTGTGATATTGTTCCGAATCTCCAGAGAGGGATAAAATGATGTTACTCCCAATATCACAGGGGGTGCACATCTGCCTGCGATATTGTTTCTTATATTCAGGGGGAAAAGGACGATATTATTCCCAATATTGCAGGGATTTGTACACACCTCCTGTGATATTGTTCCTAATATCCAGAAGGGGAGAGCAATATCCTTAATATCACAGGGGATGTACATCTCCTCTGTGATATTATTCTTCATATCTATGATGGGAGAGGATGATATTACTCCCAATATCTCAAGAAGTGTACAGCGTCCCGTGATATAGCTCCTAATATCTAGGTGGGGAGAGGATGATGTTACTCCAAATATCGCACAAGTTGTAAAACCCGTTCGATATTTTTCCTACAATCTAGGGGGAGAGGATATTACTCCCAATATCGAAGAAGGTGCACACCATCACTGTGACATTGTTCCCAATATATACAAGTTGACACACGATGGTATTATGCCCAATATCGCAGGGGATGTACATCCACCCTGGAATATTGTTCCTAATATCAAGAGAGGGAGAGGATGATATTACTTTCAATATCACAGGGGCTGTACACTTCTCCTATGACATTGTTCCTAATATACTAGAGGAGAGAGGATGATATTACTCCCAATGTCGCAGGGCTGTACACCCACTCAGTGATATTGTTCTTAATGTCCAGAAGAAGAAGGATGTTATTACTCCCGACATCGAAGAGGTTGTATTCCCCCTGCCCGGGATATTGTTTCTAATATCCGGGGAGGACAGGATAACATTCTGCCCAATATCACAAGGGGTGTGCACACCTACTGTGATATTGTTTTTAATATCCAGGGGAAGAGAAATGATACGACTCACAATATGGCAGGGGTTGTACACTCCTTCCATAATGTTATATCTAATATCCAGGAGGGATTTGAAAGATATTACTCCCAATATCACAGGGGGTGTAAAAGACCCCTTTGTTGTTGTTCTTAATATCCAGGGAGGGAGAGGATGATGTTACTCCCAATATCGTTGGAGGTGTACACATCCCCCCATTAAATTGTATTATATTATATTATTACTTAAAAGATCGCAGGAGGTGTACACACCCCTGTGATATTGTCGCTAATATCCAGTGTGATATACGATATTACTGGCCATATCGTGGAGGGTATACCCCCTTCTGTGATATTGTTTTTAATATCCAGGAGATAGAGTATGACATTAATCCCATCATAGCAGTAGGTGTACACCAACTCTGTGGCATTGTTCTTAAAATCTAGGGAGGAAGAGGATGATACTACTGTCAATATCACAAGGGGTGGACACCCCTTCTTTGATATTATTCCTAATAACCAGGGCGGAGAGCATGAAATATCTCTGGGGGAATACAACCCTTTTTGATATTGTTCCTAATATCCTGGGGGGAGTCAATGATATTATTGACAATATCACAGGATGTGTACACCACACTTGTTACATTGTTTGTTATTTCTAGCAATGAAGAAATTGATATTATTCTCAAAATGGAATACGCCATACACGTCCCATGAGATATTGTTTCTAATATCCATGGGGGAAAGCATGATATTACTCCCAATGTTTCAGTGGGTGTATTATCTGCCTGTGATATTGTTCCTAATATCAAGGGAGGTGGTAAGGATGATATTACTCCCAATCTCACAGAGGGTGTACACTGCCCCTATGATATTGTTCTCAATATCCATGGGAGTAGAAAATTATATTTACTCCCAATATCGCAGATGGTGTACACCCATCCCCCATGATATTGTTTCTAATATTTAGGTGAGGGAATGATATTACTCTCAATATCACAAGTGGTGTACACACCTTCTTTGATATTTCCCTACTATTTTCGGGGGGAGAGGATGATATCACTCCCATTATCAAAGAACACGTACACTATCCCTGTGATATTGCTCCTAATATCAAGGTTCAAAGAGGATGATTTCACCCCCATTATCGCAGGGGGTGGGGTGTACATTTCACCTGTGATATTATGTCCAATATCCAGGAGAAGAGAGAATAATATTACTCCCAATAGCTCAGGGGCATACACACCTTCTGATATTGTTCCTACTATCCAGGGAAGGAGCCGATGATATTATTGGCAATATCGCAGGGAGTGTACACCCTTCTATGATATTGTTCCTAGTATTCAGTGGGGGAGAGGATAACATTAATTCCAGTATTGCAGGAGGTGTACATCTTTGCTGTGATATAGTTCCTAATGTAAAGGGAAAATGGAATAATATTATTCCCAATATCACAAGAAATATGTTGTCCCTATACATTGTTCCTAATATGGAGAGGGGTAGAGACTGATATTATTCCCAATATCGCAGGGAGTGTACACACCCTTTTTGATATTGTTCCTAATACCCAGCGGGAAAGAGACTGATATTACTCCCAATATCGCAGTGGGTGTACACTCCCTCTCTGGTATTGTTTCTAATATCGGGTGGAAAAGGATGATATTACTGACAATATCGCAGGGGGTGTACACCCCTTCTGATACGGTTCCTGATATCCAGGGGGTGAGTGGGTGATATTACTCCCAATAATGTAGGAAATGTACACCCACCGTGTGATTTTGTCCCTAACAACCACATAGAGAGATGTGATATTACTCCCAATATTGAAAGAGGTGTACACACCGCCTGCAATATTGTTTCTTATGTCTAAGAGGCAGGTGCACACCCCCCACGATATGGTGAGTAGGAGCAACCCCCTCTCACATTGCCCCTCTCCAGGTGATCATGAGAAATATCAGAGAAGAAAGGGTATGTTAGTGACATGAATATCCCATTTATTATTAATGTTTTTCTATACTTTAAAGATTTCCTGACATATAATTTATCATAAATTTATTCAACATAAGTGTGCAATTCAATAATTATTAATAAATTTATGGAGTTGTATAACCCACCGCACAATCTAATTTCAGAACACCTGAAAAAGGAACTTCGTGCCCACTTGCTATCACTCAGGTTTCAGGAACCTAGCGCCCAGTAACTTCTATTTTATTTTCTGTCTCCACATATTTGCCTTTTCTGGGTATTTAATAAAAATGAAATCATACAATATGTGGTCATTCGTGACTACCTCCCTTCACACCGTAAAGTTTTTGAAGTCAAACCATGCTGTGGCTTACATCAGTACTCTTTTTGTTTTTATTGCCAAATAGAACTTCATTATATGCTGAATAAATAATATTTCACTAATTGAAGGACATTTGGGTTGTTTATCCTTTATGAGTGTTATAAATAGTATTCTATCAACATTCATGCAAGCTTCATTTCTTCTGAGTAGATACCTAAGACTGAAATTGCTGGGACATATAGTAAATTTATGCTTAGCAATTTAAGAAACTGATAAACTGTTATCTCAAGTGGATGTATATTTTACATTCCTATAAAAATATGAGGTTATGTTTCCCAGCATGTTAACCAACACTTGTTGTCTAGCTTTTTCATCATAGCCATTCTTGTGGGTGTGAAATGGTGTCTCATAATTTTAATTTGCATTTTATTAGAAATTCATTATATAGGATTTTAAATTTGTTAATTGATCACTTGTGTATCTTCCTACTCTAGAGAAATGTTAATTCAAGTAATTTCCCATTTTTTTTTCTAATTGGGCTGTTTTTGTAAAATAGAGTTGTAAGAATTTGCTGTGTTATCAATATAAGTCCTTTACACATATACAATTTGAAAATACATTTCCCAGTCAGGTTTGCATTTTCACTTTTTTAATAATACCTTTTGCACCTCTAAAATGTTCGATTTTGATGACGTCCAAATGACCAATTTGTTATTAAAGCCATTGTGATTTTAGTTTTATATCTAGATATTTGTGTGTTTTTTCTGAGTTTACAGTTTTAGCTCTTATATTTAGGCCTCTGAGTAAATATTTGTGCATAGTATGGCATGGGAATAAATTCCTATATTTTCATTAGCACAACCAATTTTTCTTGTATCATTTGTTGAAAGACTATTCTTCCCCTGTAGAAGTGACCTAGCACCTTTGCTTGAAAATAACTTGAGGGTCATTTTAAGGATTTATTTCTGGACTCTAAATTGGTATCTAAATATGGAGCCTTAAACCATTACCTCAATATCTTGATTACTATATCTTTGTAGTATGTTTGAAATCAGGAAATATAAGTCCTCCTACTTTGCCTTCTTCTTCAAGTTTGTTTTGGTTACTCTGTGCCCCTTGTGTTTACATATAAATTTTATGATTCATTTATCAATTTACATTAAAAAAAGTAGTGATTTTGATAAGCGTTTGTTGCGTTGAATTCATAGACCACTTTTAGGTGTACTGAGTCTTCCAATTCATAGTTATGAGTATATCTACATTTATTTTGACTACCTTAAAACTGAAAAAAAAACCATTTAAAAATATTAACGTTATATTTACATTGTAAGGACAATTATTTTTAGGTACTCTGCTTTGCCTCTTTTCAACCTTATTTAATGTATATTCTACAAAATTAAATATTGTTCCTTGCTGATAGCCCTTATGTTAATATCACTAATAACGTTTTTTTCTCTCCGGTGGACTGGAAGTTGTTATCCAAAAAAAGTTCTCAGGAAAGCCTCTTGGGATGTGAATTCTTAGATGTTTCTAACATTTCGTTATTTCATCCTTAAAAGCCAGTTTTGCTGGATTTATAATCATTGGCTCTTATATTTCTTTCTGAGTACCTTGATTATGTTACTTCATTTTCTTCTAGTATAAAGTTTTGTTGTGGAAAATTGTGATTGCAATATCATTTTCTTTCTAAGATGTACAATTTCTAAGATGTAAATTCTTTCTAAGATGTACAATTTTCTTTCTATGATGTAATATTTTCTCTTAAAAGTGTATTAACATTCATCAGAATTAATATCCTTAAAATGACCATACTGCCCAAAGCAATCTACAGATTTAATGGACTCTGTCAAAATATCAATGTCATTTTTCAGGGAATTAGCAAACACAATCCTGAGGTTCATATGGATCAAAAGATAATCCTGAATAGCCAAAGCCATCCTAAGCAATAGGAGCAAAGCTGCAGGCATCACACTACTTGACTTCAAACTATACTACAAGACTATAGTAACCAAAAAAGTGTGGTGCTGGAACAAAAATAGACATAAAGATAAATGGAATAGAATAGAGAACTTGGAGAAAAGGTTACCTATCTACAGCCAACTGATCTTCAACAAAGTCATCAAAAACATACACTGGGGAAAAGACATCCTTTCAATAAATGGTTTTGGGAAAATTGGATTGCCATATGTAGAAGAATGGAACTCAACCCTAATCTCTCACTATATGCAAAAATCAACTCAAGTTAAATTACAGATTTATGTAAGACCTGAAACTATGAAAATTCTAGAAGAAATCCTAGAAAAACCTCTTCTGGACATTGGTCTTGGTAAAGAATTTACCAAATTCAACAAAACCAAAAATAGATAAATGGAATTTAATTAAACCAAAAAAACTTTCTCCACAACAAATGAAATAATCAACAGAGTGGAAAAACAACTGACATTATTGTAGAAACTATTTGAAAACTATGGATTTAACAGGGGACTAACATCTTGAATTTATAAGGAGATCAAACAACAACCCCAAAATAAGTGGGCAAAGGATATGAATAGAAATTTTTCAAAAGAAGACATAGAAATTGCCAACAAACACTTGAAAAAATGTTCAGCATCACTAACCATCAGAGAAATGTAAACCACAATGAGATATCATCTTATACCAGTTAGAATGGCTATTGTTATATAGCGAAAACATAATGCATGGTGGTCAGAATGCAGAGAAAAGAGAACACTTATATTCTGTTAGTGGGAATTTAAATTAGTATAACTGTTATAAAAAACAGTATGGAGATTTCTCAAAGTAAGTGGAGCTACTATTCAATTCAGTGATCTCACTACTGGTTATCTACCCAAAGGAAGTGAAACCATTATGCAAAAAGAGACACTTGTGCTATGCTTATCACAGCTCTATTCACATTAGCAAAGATATGGAATCAATCTAAGTGTCTATCAGTGAACAATTGGTTAAAGAAAATGTGTACACGATCAGATGGTTGTAGATGTGTGGTATTATTTCTGAGGGCTCTGTTCTGTTCCATTGGTCTATATCTCTGTTTTGGTACCAGTACAATGCTCTTTTGGTTACTGTAGCCTTGTAGTATAGTTTGAAGTCAGGTAGTGTGATGCCTCCAGCTTCGTTCTTTTGACTTAGGACTGTCTTGGCAATGTGGGCTCTTTTGGGTTCCATATGAACTTTAAAGTAGTTTTTTTTCCAATTCTGTGAAGAAAGTCATTGGTAGCTTAATGGTGATGATATTGTATCTGTAAATTACCTTGGGCTGTATGGCCATTTTCATGATATTGATTCTTCCTATCCATGAGCATGGAATGTTCTTCCATTTGCTTGGGTAATGTGATATAAGGAAATTAATGATTGAAACGTAAATACTTTGAGAAAAACATCAACATGGCAGATAGTAGAAGATACTCTTCAGAGAATGATGGACTAGGACTCAATTTGTAGAACTTCCCTGAAGAAAATGATATAACAGAATATAATAAAAACCAAACGGAACATCTGAAGGTACTGGAAGGTGAAGAGAAGACAGACGTTGGTAGTGATTCCACACTCGTTGGAAGAGGAGTGATGTAAAGCTACACAAGAAATTTCTTGTCTCCTTGGCTTTTACCTGGAGGTAAGTTTGGTCTGTGTAGTGCGCACAGGCAGCAGGATGTACTCACGAAAAAAATAAAATATTTCTATTTCTGGGAACCAAAAAGTGAAACCCAGAATTTGTGAATGTGAACAGAGTGCAGAAATTCCTAAAGGGACAGAGTTATAAAAGGAATACACAAACTGTCCACAACCATGATCTCTGAACCACAGTTGTAGGGAACAGTCTCAAAATAGGTCAGATCAAGGCATTAATCTGAATGGAGTCTTGAGTCAGACACCTGAAAAAGCTGATGAATGATGAAAAGCAGACAGATAACAGCGAGGGTACACTTGGAAAAAGGGACATAGGAAAGATCTCTTGTTCATGTCTTTCAGCTGGTGGTTGATATTTGTTCAAGGTGTGTACACGGGAGGTGGAGTAGTTTTTATAAAAACATCTACCTTCTACCTTGGGGAATGAGAAAGTTGAAGTCAAGGAATAATGGGTGCTAAAAAGATGGGGGGAATATGGCAAGAAAAAAGATAGTGAGGAGAATCCTTAATGTGGTCTGCCCACATCTCTGAGCACACTCAGAGCTTGTGTCTGTGAAAGAGACATAAAACAGGCCAGATAAACACAAAGACACAAAAGGGCACAAAAACTGCTACACAAGAAGAAGAGACTGCAGTTCAGCATGGTCTGAATGTTTTTGTCCTCCCCAATATTCATATGTTGAAATATTAACTTCCAACGTGGATGGTATTAACGGGTAGGGCCTTTGGGAGGTGACTAGTAAATGAGGATGGACCTTCATGAATGGGATTAATGCCCTTATAAGGGACTGGGGAAGCCAGAATTCTCCTCTTACAACATGTTGAGGACAGACCTAAAAGCCATCGTCTCTGAACCAGAGAATGAGTACTCACCAGATTCCAAATCTTGGAATTTCCAGCTTCAGAACTGTGAAAAATAAATTTCTTTTACTTAGAAACCAGTTTATGGTATTTTGTTATAGCAGCCTCAACAGACTAATTTGCAGTTCAAGCCCAACCAACAACAAAAAAAAACAAACAAAAACAAAATAAACCATTCAAATTGGAGAAAGATAACTAAGTCCAATATCACATGTTAATATTCACAACGTTCAGGATAGAATTAAATGTTACCCAAAATATAAAGAACCAAGGACATAAAACATGTTCTTAAAACAAAATAAACCAGGTGGTGGAACTAACAGGCAAGATTTTTAAACTGTGATAACTATCTTCAATTAAATAAAATAAAACATTTTGTTAGTACATGAAAATAGCAGAAAAAAATTGGCAGTCTCAGGTAGGAAAGAAATTAAAATATTTAAAAAATAGAATTAAAAATAAAATTTCAGAAATAAATTTTCAGTGTCTGGGACAAAAGTACTAACAAGCATAACAAGGGAAAAAGTCAGCAAACTTGAAGCCAGATTTATAGAAATGATCCAAGGTAAACAACAGAAAGAAAAATAAAAGTATATTTAGGAAAATAAAAATAAACAATTACTTCTTCAGAAAAGCACTTGTCACTCATATGTTTATCACAGCACTATTCTCAATAAGTAAAGTCATGGAACCCACACAACTGTCCATCAGCAGTTGATTGGATGAAGAAAATGTGGTGTATATAAGCCATAGAATACTATGCAGTCAGACAAAAGAATAAAATCATGTTCTTTGCAGCAACATGGATGCATCTGGAGGCCATTATCCTAAGAGGAATAACTCCCAAACAGAAAATCAAATACTGTGTTTTCACAACGTGGAAGCTAAACAGTGGGTACACATGGACATAAAGATGAAAATAATAGACACTTGGAACTCCAAAAGTGGGGAGGGTAGAAGCAGGGTGATGGATGAAATATTACCTATTGGTACTATGTTCACTATTCAGGATGATTACAATGGAAGTCCAAACCCTAGTATTGCACTGTATATTCATGTAATGAACCTGCACATGTATGTCTGAATTCAAAATAAAATAATTTTTGAAAGACATAAAAATGAAGAGACATCCAGTGTCATGTTAGATTACATGAGAGAGTCAAATACATGTAATTTGAAAACAGAAGGAGAGGAGATGAGTAATACTGCAGAAAATAATATTTGAAATAACAATACCTTATTTGAGAAAAAATTGCAGAAATTTATAGATGCAAGATGCTACTCAAGAAACAAAACAGAATCACAAACACAAGGAAGTCCATTCCAAGGCTCAGATGTTGAAAGCCGCATATAAGCAGAGAATCTTGAAAATGGCAAGAGAAAAATGGTATGCATAAGGTACAATGATCTGATGTGAGGCTGATTTCTCTTTGAAAACAAGGAGGCCAGAAGATATAAAAGGAGAAACTCTAAAGTGCTGAATGGAAAACCTATTAACACAGAAATATTTATGTAATAAAAAATATATTTTTATGAATGAACATGAAATAAAGATATTTGTATATAAAAATGAAAAACTAAGGTAATGCATTGTCAGCAAATATGCACTGTATGAAATGCTAAAGGACGGTCCCTTCACCAGGATGAAAATAAATGATACCACATGGAAATTCAGATCTTCAGAAAGAATAATTGGAAATGACAAGTGTCTGAATACATGTAAGAGACAATATGCTTTGTTTTTTCTTTTTCTTCTTAATTCATTTAATAAATTATATAACTACTTACAACCAAGTATGTGTAATATAGCAAAAATTGTGCTCAGAGGAAAATGTATAGCTTTAGAAGCCAATATAAGAAAGAAAGAAATGTTTGAAATAAATATTCTAAGTTTCATCGTATACAAACTCGAAGAAGGGCAAATTATTCCCAAAGCAAAAAGAAGAAAAGATGTAATATGGTGAAAGCAGAAATAAAATGGAAAACAGAAACAAAAAAAAAGTGGAAAAAATAATGAAGCTAGTCCTTATTCTAACCTAGTTCTAAGGAAAACATATAAATAAATTGGCCAGCCATCTAGCCAGGTTTATCAAGAAAAATATGTGCTACAAACTAGCAATATCAGAAATAAAAAGGGGGGGTCGGCAAGGCGCAGTGGCTTAGGCCTGTAATCCCAGCACTTTGGGAGGCTGAGGCGGGCAGATCACGAGGTCAGGAGTTTGAGACCACCCTGGTCAACATGGTGAAACCCTGTCTCTACTAAAATACAAAAAAAAAAAAAAAAAAAAAAAAAAAAATTAGCTGGGCATGGTTGTGGGTGTCTGTAATCCCAGCTACTCAGGAGGCTGAGTCAGGATAATAGCTTGAACCCAGAAGCAGAGGTTGTAGTGAGCCTAGATCGCGTCACTGCACTCCAACCTGGGCGACAGAGCAGAGCAAGACTCCGTCTCAAAAAAAAAAAAAAAAGATTGAGGGGGTGGGGCATCACTCCTACAGATCCTTCAGACACTAACAAAAAGAAGAAACAGAATTTCATTAAGCATGGGCAAATTTTGAATAAGTATTTTGCAGAAAAACATAAATAACCAGTAAACACAAGATCCTCAACATCATTGGTCATCAGAAAAATCAAAATTAAAATTATAACTACAAGTACTAAAAAAGCTATAGAGGAATTGGAACCTTCCTATATTACTGGGAGGAATGCAAATTGGTGCAGCCATTTTAGAAAACATTACAGTAATACTATATAAAGTTAAGAATACATTTACCATACAGCCTATCAACTTCATTCCTATTTGCTATCCATGAGAAATAGACACATATGTCCATACAAAATCAAGTACATGAATGGTGATAGCATAAAACATTCATAATAGCCAAAAACATTCATTAGCTGGTGAATTGATAAATTCACTACTTATACATACTTACTATGGACTTAGCAATAAAAAAGCAAACAATTAGTATATATTCATATTACTACAATATGAATATATATCTAGTACATTATGCTTACTGCAAGAATACAAACACTACATAATATGTACTGTATGATTACATTTGTATGAAATTTTAGATAAACAAAAATGTGTTGACAGAGAGAAGATCTGTGGTTGCCTGGCTTCTGGAGTGTGGAGAGAAGATCAAGTACAAAGAGGAATGAGAAAACTTATGATGAGGGCATTGGTGTGTATCTTGATTAAAGTAGAGTTTACACAATTGTATAAAGTTATGAAAAAAAATCACTGAATTGTACATTTTAACCTGGTTAACTTAATTGTATGTAAATAATATCTTAATAAATAAAAGAGAGATATATATATAGAGTCAAAAGAACATTTGACTTTTGATTGTTGCTATATGAAGCTTCCTGGAACTACTGCCAACATTCTGAAACCACAGATAAATAAGCCTGAAACAACAAACATGAGAACCATAGTCAAAATGCTAAAAATCTCACAGGGGAAAGATGAGAAGAATCTTCCTTGTTCTATCATGATACTATTTTGGTGTTAAATTAATCTACCTTAGAGCCATCTTTTGTTTCCATTTTTTTTTTTATTAAAACAGGAAGAAAGAAAGGAAGGAAGAAAGGGAGGAAGGAAGGAAGGGAAGCAAATTTTCTAGTGATCATTTTGATGATGATTGGTTTAACATTTTATACACAGAATGGTGTTTGCATTATGCGAGATAAAGCAAATGAGAGATTATGGCATATATCCGTTAGAATTAGAATCTTGGTGCACAAGAAATAAATGTGATATGGAAGAGGTGCAGTATTATCATTGCAGCTGCAAATTGAATCAGAGATAGTATTTCTCCCTCTCTCTTTCACACACACAATGAATATTATTCAGCCTTAGAGAAGGAGATCCTGTCATTTCCCACAATGCATGGATCGATGTAGAGAACATTTGGTAAGTGAAATAAGCCAGAAACAGAAAGAAAAATATTGCAAATTCTCACTTCTTTGTGGAATCTGAAAAATAAAGTCAAAACCTCCTATATACAGAGATAGACAATAAAACAGTGTTTACCAGGGGTTAGGGTGGGGGAAGAAATAAGGAGATGTAATTCAGAATGTACCAAGTAGCGAGCATGTAGGATGAACAAGTCTAGAGATCTAGTATACATTGTGACTACAGTTAGTAAAATTGTACTGTATTAAGGATTTCTGCTAAATGTGTAGATTTTAGCTGGTATCTTCCTACACACACACACACACACACACACACACACACACACATAAAGTCATCTTGTAAGGTAATGGATACATTAATTTGCTCCAAAATAATAACCATTTTACTATTTACATGCATCACATAACATTTATGTCTTAGATATATATTATGAGACAAGACTACACCTCCCATCTCATGTGATCCCACCTCAGCCTCCCAAGTAGCTGGAACTACAGGCATGCAACACCATGCCCAGCTAATTTTTTAAAAATTTTTTTGTACAGACGGGGTCTCACACAGTTGCCCAGGCTGATCTCAAACTCCTGTACTCAAGCAATCCTCCCATACCTTGGCCTCGCAAATTGCTGATATTACAGGCGTGAGCCTCCATGCCATGCCTTATATATAAAGTTTTTATATAAGTATGAAATGTCCCTTAAATGTGGTGTTGTTGCTATCTTTTCAGTTTATTATCACATTAGACTTTATGTCATAAGTTCACATCATTTATCAAAATAGTTATTCGTAACTAAGAATGTTCGTATCTCCATACACTTAAATATGCAGTATTGTGGCCGAAGTTATTCTTTCCGATGGGTTCGTGGCCTCACTGACTTCAAGAATGGAGCTGTGGACCTTTACGATGGTGTTACAGCTCTTAAAGGTGGTGTGTCTGGAGCTTGTTCCTTCAGATGTGTTCGTGGTCTGGCTGACTTCAAGAAGGAAGCCGCATCATGACCATCCTGGCTTACACAGTGAAACCCCTCTCTACTACAAATACAAAAAAAATTAGTGGGCACCTGTAGTACCAGCTACTCTGGGAGGGTGAGACAGGAGAATGGCCTGAACCCAGAAGGCAGGGCTTGCAGTGAGCCGAGATGGTGTGGCTGCACTCCAACCTGGGGGACAGAGCAAAACTCTATCTCAAAAAAAAAAAGAAAAAAGAAAAAATAGAGTGAACAGCAGCAAGGTTTATTGTGAAGAGCAAAACAACAAAGCTTCCATATCCTGGAAGGGGACCAGAGCGGGTTGCCACTGCTGGCTGAGGTGGCCAGCTTTTATTCCCTTATTTTTCCCCACCCACATACTGCTGATTGGTCCATTTTACAAACCTCAAGCTAGCCACAGAGCACTGATTGGTGTATTTTTACAGAGCATTGATTGGCACATTTTACAAACCTCTAGCTAGCCACAAAGCACTGATTGGTGCATTTTACAATCCTAGCTATAGAGTGCTGATGGGTGCATTTTACAGTCGTTTTGCAAGGCAGAAAAGTTCTCCAAGTCCCCACTCCATCCAGGAAGTCCAGCTGGTTTCACCTCTCAGTATGGTATCATAGTAACGCTTATTTTGCAACTTAATAATTTTCAGAGACATAATTTATTTTTCTCATATAATATGTATTTGCAGCACAAAAATTATAGAAAACACTAAAGTAAAAAGAGTGTGTTTAATGCAGGCTTTTTATAAAACATCATTTTGCTTTACAATTTTTTAAATTTAATTTTTAGGAATACAACATTACAAATCAAAATAAAGTTTATTACACATTACCTTCATGTTTTTATTCTCTCACTGGCTCACTCTCATTATATGTCACATATATAGACACACATAAAAATATATAAAATACACTATGTGTATGTTTATATATGTGTGTATATGTATATGTCTATATATGTTGATGTTCAAATTCAAAATGAAAAAATCTTCACATTGGAATATATATTCGTGATAAGTAGTAATATGCATTTATATTTGTGTATATTTGTATATTACAATATGTATATTATCTAAAATTTGGTACTGAGTGTATGCTAAAGTTACATTTGCTATTTTGCTCTTTTGGCAGCTATCCTTAAAATTTTAACATAGCTACTTTATTAAAGTCTACATTATTAATATTTCTATCCTTCAGAATCATCTTGGAAACTTTTGTTTCTAATTACTTTTTCAATCTATCTTGTTATTCTTGTCCATTATTTTAATTGTGTTCTTAAATGTAAATCCATAGTCATTAGCATTGATATTTATTTCAATCAATAGTTTGAAATCTCTCAAATACCGATTTTAAATTGTAATAAAAATTATAATTATTTGAGCTTGTTTAGAGTTATTCTATTAGTTCTATTAGTTTGGTCTGTTGTTTTATTTTCATGTAAATTTCTTTTTTTTCAATATTTCGTGAAATTCAAATATAAGCTTACTATCAGTAGAAAGGCATCCCTCAGTCCTGGGATGGATATATGTTTTCTTACAGTTGTTTTGGCTATGTTGCTGAAACAGGAAATATTCACTGACCCCTTTGTGGGCGGGAACTGGAATGAGGGTGCTGGAGCTGACTGACTGCTTTGGCGGGCTTCACTTGCTTGGATGCGCTACACAACACCTCTCACAGGATGGGGAGCACAGCTGAGTGGGTGCAGGAACCCGGGTGAGTGCCTGTGGATGTCCGCAGGACCAAAACTCTGTGTAGGCCTTGTGGCAGCATCTGAGGGGGAGTACACATGGACCCCAAAGCCCCAACCTGTGTGTGTTACAGTGTGCTCTTTTAGCTTTACCACCAGGGGTGGCTGCAGTGTGAAACAGCTCAGTGGGCCCTCTGCCTTTCACATGAGGCGGTTGCTCTTCATCAGAGAGCACAGAGGGTCAGTCAATGTGACATCCTTTACCTTCTGCACCCGTGATCTCCAAGCTCTTGTTTGGTGTCCAGGAAAAATAAAGTTGCAGGAACAAACTGAAAAACAGTAAATGCAGGAGATTTTATTGCTGATGGAGTGGCTTCAAGTGGAAACAGAATGGAGTGGGAAGGGATTCTTTCCCTGAAGTCCAGTGGTCTTCGGCCAGACTCTTCTCCAAAGTCCCATTGTCAAATTCCCTCTGCTTCTCTTCTCCCCTTCTCTGCTCTCCGCCACTAGAGCCTACGGTTTTTATGAGCACAGGATGAGGCGAGGGGCGGTCCAGGGGCTGTTTTGGAAAAGGCAACATTCAAACAGAAAAACAGAGATGTAAAGTTCTCACTTTCGGCTGTGGTTCCAGGCTTGAGGCTGGGGCCCTCACCAGGGACCCCGCCCTTTTCTGCCTAGAATTTCTATGCCTCCTGTCCCTATCACTGCTGTCACCTTGCACATTGGCAAACCCGTCTAAACCCAATTTTTAATGTCAACTAATTGGTGTATGGGTCCTTTATAAATGCTAGTTATGTCAATTCTTACTCCAAACCATATTGAAGGCATGTTTTGACTTCCTATTTTCTTCCTGCAACACGTGCATGGTCAATGTAGGTGAATGTCTTTATTGCCTCCTTGAGCAAGGGGATTTTGTTTTTAAGTTGTTCCTTCAAAAACAAAAGTCTAAATGGAAATAAAGTAGAATTGAAAGCAATATTCAAAACTGTGTGTCTATTTTAAGTATATATATTGTGTATTTAATAATAAACTTGTAGCTTCTTAGAGTGAATAGTTTTCCTGCCCACTGTATCCCATAACTATAGTAGGAAATAGGCTAATTTTGGATACAAAGAAAAAAATGGACTTAAAAAAAGAGTTACGATATACTAGAGCTTTAACATTTACCAGTTACGTGACTCAAATCACTTAAAATTGGAGTTCTGTTATAGTAGGTGGTCAGACATAAGCAGGGCAGGAAGGGCCCTCCCACCACCAGAAATGTTAGGCGACCATCTGGTGATGACCAGATGGTTGTTACACTGTCTCTCTAAAGTAATAATTGGTTGCAGCAGGTGCTAGGGAAAGGCAGTCTCCCAATAGATAGAAAAAACCTGAAATGGTCATCAGCAGCTTCCTGATAAAATCTCAGGAGTTGGGCAAAGTGGCTCCCGCATGCATGCTACGAGGCAAAATGGTGGAGTTTAACTGATCAACTTGACTGGTAAGGGAAGAACGCCTCAAGTGAGCATGTGTACATCAGTAAACACACTGTGCATGCAGCCCTTCCCAAGTGCTGGTAGGTCACTGTGCATATGGACAGCCCACGTGAAAGGAAGAATCAGGGGAGAAGAGAGGCAACCCCCCAGAAGCATGACAACATATGAAACCCCTAGTTAATGGTCAAACCGCTCCCTTGAATCTCTCAAGTTGCCTGCTTGACCCTCTTCCAAGTGTACTTTAGTTCCTTTCACTCCTGCCTTCAAACTTTTAAATAAACTTTCACTTCTGCTTTAAAACTTACCTTGCTCTCTCAGTCTGCTTTTTGCCCCTAGGTCAAATTCTTTCTTCTGAGGAGGCAAGAGTTGAGGTTGCTGCAGACCTGCATGGATTTGTCACTGCTAACAGTTGCATATAATATCTGTAAAGAAAACACTATTATACTTATAGTGTCACTTGTGAGTAAAAATATATTTTATATACAAATCTCACTTACAATCCTTGTCATACAAAACACTCAATCATAAATATTTAGTGAGGCCGGGCACAGTAGCTCATGCCTGTAATCCCAGCTCTTTGGGAGGCCAAGGTGGGTGGATCACTTGTGGTCAGAAGTTCAAGACGAATCTGGCCAACATGGCAAAACCTCGTCTGTACTAAAAATACAAAAATTAGCTGGAGGTGGTAGTGCATGCCTGTAATCCCAGCTTCTCAGGAGGCTGAGGCAGGAGAATTGCTTGAACCTGGGAGGTGGAGGTTGCAGTGAGCCAAGATTGAGCCACTGCACTCAGGCTGGGCAACAGAGTGAGACTCTGTCTCAAAAACAAACAAACAAACAAACATTTAGTGAAGTAATTGCCCTCATATGAAAACTTCCACAAGAATTCCAAATTTGTTACATGTTCAGATTGTCTTTATTGGCCTAACTGTTGAGCATTGTGTAACCTGTAGAAACTCTCTGTGCTTGGTTCTACAACAAAATATTAAGATAATCATGTATCTTTTGGTTAGAGTGTACCATGTATCTACAGAAAATAATGAGTCATGGGATTATTTAACACTCACACAAAAGGACATTTAATAATGATTCATCTTACAGTTTTAAAATAATACATCTTAATTAAATTATGTGCTACAATTTTTATCCGATAAATAAATGACTTTAAAGATATATACTTGTGTTGCTATAAAAATTTAAGCTCTTCTGTGTTGACAAACTAATGGGAACTCTATGTCATGTAATGGTATTTTTAAGTGTTTGTACCAGAATGATCATTTCTCTTTTCATGGGCACTATTCTAGATATTGACTCAGATATCAGCTTCAGAAGACTTCATTGTTAAATGATGTTATTTCTGAATAAATTTTGTGGCATTCTCTCTACCAGCTTTCTCTTATTAAAGAAAGTGTATTTCCACTTTGTATCATGACCTTACTCTATCCATGTCTTTCAAATCACAAGCTTCAGTTTCTGTTTTTTAGGTGCACCATTCTTTCCCATTATAGTGATAAGCTTGTTTTATCTCATCCCAAAGGCAGAGAGAGAACTGTAATGGTAGCAGGTACTAATAGGTTCTTGATAAATGATTAATACACATCATCTCAAGGTAAAAAATGAAGGTTAGAAGGGATATATAAAAAAATTAATCAACTTTCTTACTTTTAAAATAAATTTGACATATACTAAGAATTAGTGGAATATTATTTTATATTACCTATTGATATTACTATTCTTATTTATACTTGTCCCTCTTATTATTGATGCTCAAAAGCCAATTGACTTGAAAGTTTATTTTTTATTTTTTAACAAGAAAACCAGAGATAATCTATCATTATATGAAATTACTTGTGTGAATTTTTCAACACTGTAATGTAGCAATATGAATTAGCCATAATATTTCAATATATATATTGATTTCTTGGATATTTTCTTCATGAACTGTAACCGTTTATCACTTTCTCACTTAGATAGCTAGGGAATTCTGAACTTAAATGTCTCAAAGACGTTGTTTCATAGCACAAAACAGTACCAAAGAAAAAAACATTAGTTTATGTGTCTCAGAAGCCTAGTTCTTGAAGAGATTCAAGTATAGAATAAGTCTGAATATATTTCTGCTTCAGACAGAGGAAAAGTTCCCAAGGTAGGAAGGAAAGAAGTGAAAGAAAAAGGAATCAAAACGTATGAATGAACATAAGTAAATATGAGACAAATGCAAAATGGTAAGTTTGTATAAAAAGAACTATAGGAATTTAGAAATTTTAAAGATCATCAAATATTAATTAAAGTTTCAGTAAAGAGGTAGGATTTGAGTTATTCTCCTGGAGGATGGGTTGAGTTTTAGCAGCTGAAGAAGTAGAAGACACAAGTTGTCCAATACGTACTTATGTGTGCCTAATGGGTTGGAAGGAGCAATATACCTGAATAATTATGTAGACACATTTAATAGTGTAGACAATTTTGCTTGGAGGAAAGGCCTTACTTTATGAAGTTGAAAATGAGCATGGACCGTGGAATTTAATTGACAAGTAAAGGGGTACACTTAAAGAGTTTAGCAAAATATCGACATTATCCAAAATTTAAGAGAAATAAATTGTGAGCAAAATACTGACAAACGAGATATAAAGACTTGAGGCAAGGGGAAAAAATGGAAGTATACTTGTTGAAAAGAATAAAGGCAAAAAGAAGTTCAAGCATTAATAGCTATTATATTATTTTGATAATAAAAGAAAGCCATAATGAGAAATGGTATTGGCAGTTTTATAAACACTTTCGTTTACTTTATTCCACTGAATTCTAATGACACTAGGGAAAGAAAGCAAGGACAGATGTTTTCATTCAAATTTTTAACAAGTAAGAAAATTAAGGTTTGGAAGATGAATGCTAGTTCCAAAATGATTTTTTGGTACACCTGGACAATAATTTTATTCTTCTGGTGCAAAACCTAGTGGTATTCCTTTACATTATCCTTCTATTCACAGTAGTTTAACATCAATATACAGTGATATACAAATGAAATGAAATCCTGGGTAAAGTTAGTAATGAACAGCTGAGATTTTTGCAGGCTGTTATTTATGGTGTTACTTAGTCAGTTTCATGGTGTTACTTAGACAGTTTCATGTTACCTGAAGTTTGCAGTATACAACAATTTAGTAATTATTGTAATCTGAAAATGATACCCTTCCGATTTCCTGAAACTGATTTTCCTAGTCCCGTGAGTGTGAAGAGTACCTAGAAATGTTTGTTTTTACCAACGTGTAAATAAGTAAGCTCTAAGCTCCCAATTGAATTTTAAAATAAATTAATATCTCCCTAAAGTGTCTGTGAAGTGGTAAAATAAACCTCAAACTGAAGTCAATACTGAAGAAAATAGTAGCATTTATGAAGATGAACTTTGTGTGCTAAGTGAAACTAAAAGCAATACTTTTGAAAAATTCATTTCCTCAAATACAAGTATACTGCCTCACTGAGTGACGAAAAATGGGTAATGATCAGTGACCTACAATATGTTGGCCTTTGATATTTTTGCATTAATATTTTTGGAAATAAATTCATCATAAGTAGAAAATGTGAGGAAACTATACTTTGATGCTATAGTACTTGAAATTTATTATAATAGTTCATTTTATACTGGGTTCCACATTTATAGTTAAACCTAAAAAGTACTTGGAGCAAAACAATACAAATATATAAGATTTGGGGAATATTGGTAACATATTGCTTGAATTAGGATAATGGAATGTGGAAAATAAGCAATTGATAGGTTATTTCTACATTTACCATATTACTTTGGTATTTACTTAGAAGTAAAGAAGAATCCAGTGATACAGCTCTTTCTACCTCTCCTTCATTTATCCTCATGGCCAGTCATTATTGCCAGGCATGACAATGAGATTAGGGTTCTTCATTTCTCCTTATTTCTGTTTTTCCTCCTTTTCTGCTTGTTTCCTTGGTTATTGTTTTATATTAGTACTTCACTGAGTCAGGTACTTGTTTATGAATTTCTACTTTAACATATTTAATATATTAGTATATACTAATATATAAATGCATTATTTGACACTCTCAAATTTCTTTTGTCGTGAAAGTGAGATCACTCATAAGAATAAAATTTTTAAAAGCCATTAGTAAGTCAATTGAAATGGCTAAGTATTTAAAGATTTGAACAGAGCATTCACTCAGTTGTGTTCCTGAGAAAATATCATGCACAGTATTTTTTAATATACCTGGGGAAAAAAAGAGAGAAAGTTCAGGAGGTAAGAATGGAGGAAGGGAGAGAATGAGAGAGGAGAAAATAATTTAATTTCTCACTTCAAGGGATATATAATTTAGTTGGGAGTATAACTGGTGACCCAAAATTAACTTGTCATATTGTGGACCCTCCATTTTTATAACAGGACAACAATCAGAACATGGTGCAATCGAGGACATGATATTAAGAATTGACCATAGAAACACAACACCAAATATACAATGGGTGAAGAAGACAATCTAGGAAGACATTTAAGATAAGAGCAATCGATTGGGTATAAGAAAAGATTTGACAAATCATGTTGAACAAGCCATGCTGTGAGTTAACACCATTTACATAATTTGGAGAGGCAGTTAAAGGAGTAGAACTTAGTATTTATTACAGTACTTGAATTAAACAGAATATTGGAACATACAAACATCTTGGAAACTGGAGAAAAATGATGTACTGGTAAAATTACTGGATTTGGCAAAGAGATTGTTACATAAAATAAATGTGTGTATGATTGGCATCAAATGTTTAAATCGAAGTTTGATCTATTTGAATCTCATCTCTTAAAAAAAAAAAAAAAAAAAAAAGCCCAATATTTAAAACTTGAACTACTCTGATTGTGTCATCCCCAGTTGGTGACAAAGATTAAGTAATTATTATTCTAAGTTCATTGATTCATCTTAGAGAATGTAAGTAAAAAATTTAAACCTAGGAAGGCAATTCTACAGCCTTATTCTAGACTATATATTTTAAAAATTATTTATAGGGGTATCTGTATGAATGGTCTTAGTCTAACTTTATATTGGGTCCCTGAAAAAAATATTCTTTTTGCAAAGAAACCACAAAAGATTATGTATGAGAACATGAAGATAAATAAAAACATTTAAAAATGTTGTTCAAAGACATTTCTAAACATTAAATTTGGAAAATATGTCAAAATATTTTGCTTTTGACTAAATATTTTTCACATTTATGTGTTATTTTTAAAAATACATATAATGCATTTTACATTGTTAAACTGAAGTTATCAAATATAAACTATTTCATAAATATGTAATTTAAGCCAGGCGTGGTGGCTCACACCTGTAATCCCAGCACTTTGGGAGGCTGAGGTGGGTGAATCACCTCAGGTTGGGAGCTCCAGACCAGCCTGACCAACTTGGAGAAACCCTGTCTCTACTAAAAATAGAAACTTAGCCAGGCGTGGTGGCACATGCCTGTAATCCCAGCTACTCGGGAGGCTGAGGCGGCAGCATTGCTTGAACCTGAGAGGTGGATGTTGCGCTGAATCGAGATGGTGCCATTGCACTCCAGCCTAGGCGACAACAGCGAAACTCCGTATCAAAAAAAAAAAAAAAGTAATTTAAATACTCACTATAACTCTTATTAACCCTAAAGTAGCTTTTCCTGCTTTTATTATTAATATATCTTAATATAAAATTTACATACTAGCTTAATTTTGAGAATTTGTAGTTCATTTCATTAAAGCATACATTAAAAATCTTTATAAAATTAATGTATTTCTAACAATTTAAGGAGATTTATAAAGAAATTATTTCTAAACATACCTGGTATAATAATATTTTATATTATAGGCAACATTCATTTTATAAAGTTAAATGATTCACAAATATCCTGAAAAAATTACACTACGTGAAATAAAAATGAAAACATATAATAAAACATTTGGGAAAGACTTTTACCCATTAGTTTTCCCAATGCTTGAATTACAGAAAATATTATATTTAAATAATACAAAGTATTGCAGAAATATTTGAAAATTAGTGTTTGAGTTAGCAGTACTAGACTCAGATTTTACATAGTATTTTAATAAACCATTGGTTCTCTTTATTTGTCGATGCTGTGTCATTTATAAGAATATATACAAGCACAGTAAGCGTATATAAACTCATGTTGATTTTTTTTTCAGCTGGATCCAAGAAGTGTTTTGTGTTCTCAAATGCTAATTATTGAGGGACATAAAGATCTTTATGATCACAATAAAGCCATTAAAATAATTCACAAGGTTTTTTTATACTAGATTGTCTACAAATAATATTAGCTCTATTAATTTTCAGGGCCACTGAATATAAGTGATCATGGAGGAA
The DNA here is from genome assembly GCF_043159975.1 of Macaca nemestrina. NCBI lineage: Eukaryota > Metazoa > Chordata > Mammalia > Primates > Cercopithecidae > Macaca > Macaca nemestrina. Next base: position 52,857,006 of record NC_092140.1, read on the forward strand.
TTGCCCTGTCATGACCATGAGTAAATCATGTTCTATGCTCCACTGGTCAACACCTCTTAAAATTATATTAGAACCTATAAATATGATCTGGACAAAGGATGAAAGCATTTATGGTAAGATAATGACAGTTTGATGACAAAGCAAAAAAATCCTGAATTGAAAGTTATAAAATCTGTGGCTCAACTGTCATTTCAGTGGTTGTAAGTTTGTGAAGATACACCACTTGCTTTATTGGCTCTCAGTTTCCTCATTTTTAATGCTGAGGGTTATACGGCAATTTCCAATAGACTTTCCAATTCTAAAAACAATTTGTGGTTTTGAAATTATATTTTATATGCAAATATGAGTATAGACTAATTCAATTAATTATACTTGCATGTTAACTTACTAAAATTTTAAATTGGAACAGTTAATTTTGTGAAAAAATATAACAAAAATAAAAATAATCTAGTTTTTAAATAAGATTTAACTTACACTGTGTTTCTTCATATGGGGAAGTACCTTTGAGTTGTTTGTTTTACCTCACTTTCATGATATTATATGCCCTAGTTTGGTTGGTTTTTGACCTAGCTAGTTGTCAATGTGCTTCTTCTTCTGGGCATATAATTCTTACATAAAAGCAGACTTGCTGAAAGTTTAAATAAGAATTGTTCACATGAAACAAGTTATTGGAATGTGGTTTTTATGAATACTTATCACAGTGCAGTTGGGATATATGGTCCTTGGAGAAAAATTTTATTTTAAAATATTATGTACAGAGAATAGACATAATGCACAGAACACCAAAATGTATCTTATTCTTTTGGAATGTGAGAACTAGGATTTCTATTTGTTTAAACTTTTATTGAAATAATACAATAAATGCCACACTTCTTTAAATTTAATTATGAACACCTGTTTTGTACATACACATATATATGGCAGTATTGTTATCTATATGTACACATTTATATATATATGTATGCATATGTTGTTTATACAAATATCATTTTTATTTTATATTTCCCAGCATCAAAATATTTTTCTATGTTACATATTTATGAGAATTTCTCATACCAGGCTAAAGATGTGTCTTGCAGGAAGTCTATTATTTTTTAGTTTAATTTTAAAAGATCCTTAAGTCTCCTCAGTAAAAGAAATCTAGATTCTAATCTGATTATTACCACTTTTTAGCTGTAGGACTAAAGAGCAATTTTCTCTGAACTGCTGAACTTCAAGTATGTCACTTACATCATGTAGTTTTTAATAATTCCTTAATAAGTGTTACCCTTGGTCATGAGCATGCTGAGAGAGTAAGCATGCAAATGAACAATGGTCAGACCATATATAAAAGTAGAATTTTGACCTGTAACCTGTGTCAAGTATTCATAAAAACAAACTCGTATCTAAAATAACCAAGAAGCGAGCCTGCTAGAACTCAGACTTGCAGGAAGTCAGACTACTGTTTCTAGTAACAGTCAAGCAAACTAAATAATAACTTTTGTAACTACTGGCACAAAATATTTAGAATGTCATTAACAACTGACTGCCTTCCTAATTTTTGATCCCACTTCCAATTCTCTGGATCATACAGAGAAAGCAAAATATGCACTCCTCGCCAATAACATAGTATGTCCATCTTTTAGTGTATATCTACAACTTCCTCATGCCAATAGCCTCCAATCTTATATACCTGAAGCCTTGTCTGTTTTTTCACTATAATATTTTCCATTCCTCTGCCTGCCTTTGAGTCTCTGCCAAAACGCAAGTGAAAATTGCTGATTCCCTTACTAGAGAGCAAGCTCTGAATAAATCTCCTTTGCTTTTCTCATTTCCTTAGTTTTGGTTTTGCTTTTCATAACAAGATAATAGTAAAAATCTTGACATCATTCTGCATTACACAGTATATGACAATGTATACATTGAACATATTGTAGAAGAGCATTTTCACATATGGCTACTTTTAAAAATTTGAACCTATTTGTTTCTATAATAACAAATGGCATATATGCATAACTGAATCAAAGGATAGTGGGATTTACCTAATATTTTAAAAACACCTTACTCCAATTAATCACTTAGATAGTCCTGTAATTAGTCACCTAGATTGTTCTGTAATTATGTTCATAAATTACAACTGGTGTTCTGACCAGTATAATGCAATTAATAAATTGGCTTTGATTTGTTCATAGAACAGTCAAAATCCAACACCACAGGCGTGTCTTCACGGTTTTCATGTAGCTGTCTCTTATTTGTTAATTTACTGGGTAATATTTTTGAATGCCTACTACCTATGTTCTACATACTTTGGTAAGTAGTTGGTGTTGTCAATAATTCAAGGAACTGGGAACAGCCCACCGCCCAAAGCAAATTTGTGGGGCTGCTGAGCACCATGGAAGAGCTGCAGAAAGAGATCAGAACCACCTACTCAGGGAACAAGAGTGAGATGGAGAGGCCAAAAGGTGACATCATTAATGCTAGAAGATTGGTTCAGGAGTGCCTGATGGAAACAGAAGTGAAAGAGAATGTCAAATTGTAGCTGCCTTGTTGGTTTTGAAGGTTTTCCATCTTTTTACAAGATGACAAGTTACAGTTCATCTCACAGATGAAACCATTGTTTTCAAAATGGGGAGAAGTTGTTTTTCCTCCCATGGTTTACTTAGCTCTGAACGTAACAGTCTCAAAAATTGAGAAAAGATTCTGCAATGAATTAGGATTTACATTTTAAGTAGTTAGGAACTATCCAGGTTTTTTTTTTTTGTCAAAACATTGATTTAAAACATGTCTGTAAAGTTATCTTACAGCAAACTATATTTTGCCTCAGACGACAGTGCCTCCCTTTAATCTTCTCTTTTGAATACATTTGTGTTCATTTTTCTTTTCATAAGCTAAGATGACAATAAGCATTTTGGTTTTAGTGCAAACTTACAGCACCATTTACTTAGTAGCTGGTCCTCATTTGCCATACACTATAAATTCTGCTTGATGTAATTTCTTTTTTCTTAAGTGTTCACATGACTATTAGTGCTTTGAGGTCAATGTTTAAAATAAACAAGACCAGGCATGGTGACTCACACCTGTAATCCCAGCACTTCGGGAGGCTGAGGCGGGCATTCCTGCCTGACTCTTGAGGTCAGGAGTTCAAATCCTGCCTGGCCAACATGGTGAAACCCCGTCTCTACTAAAAAAAGAAATAATAAATAAATAAATAAATTAGCCAGCATGGTGGTAGACACATGTAAATCCAGCTACTCAGGAGGCTAAGGCAGGAGAATCGCTTGAACCCAGGGAGTGGAAGTTGAAGTGAACTGACATCGCGCCACTGCACTACAGCCTGGGCAACAAACAGAGTGAAACTTCATCTCAAAAAAAAAAAAAAACAAAAAACAAAACCTACTAAACCTAACATGGACTCTCAAAATTTTTCATACTAAGACTGTAAGTGGATTTTAGTTCTATGTTTACTGTAAGCTGATCAAAACATCTGGAATAAATTGGTCTGTTGTGCATAGATATCTACACTTGCCAAAGGATCAGCTCATCCTCCCTCCGCAAACAGTGCAAAACACCTTTGAAGAATTCTTCTGTTTTATATTTGCATTTCTTACCTTCATGCTGGCTATCATAATTATGTCCGCATGTTAAAATTTAAATTAAAAATACAATTTATTTACTTCATTTTTATAATTTACAATAATATAATGGGCCTAAATCTCTGATTTCATTCTCAAATTACCAAAATTTGAATCTGATTTTTACTGAAATGCCTTAAGCACCTATTTTGAGAGCCTTTAGCTAAATTTAGGTTCCAGTACCAGAGCAGCTAGCAACCCTACCCTAACAGAAAGTGCAGGGGAGCCAGATATGAATGGTTACATTGTGGCTTTCAGGAGATACTTCTTTTACCTGCCAGACAGCCTAGTGTCTAGTTGTCTGACTTGTGATCCAGAGGGGGCCCTCACATTGGAAACTTGTTTACATTGGCAGATGCTCTTGTGATTCTTGTCTTATTAGTGTCCAGTCTGACTGTTCTCCTGGAACTGGGAACATGATCTTATGTTGCCCCAGGCATCCTGGGGAAAATCCTGGTTCTTCCAATGGAAGGTATAAATTTAATACGACAGAAATTAAATTCAAAGAATTATTACTTACAGATCAAGGATGGTGGGCACCATAAGTCAGGAGGGCCTTCCTCTGTGCCTGGGTCACACAAGGCAGGAATGAAGAGTAAGGCAGAGAGACAGAAAAAGAAAGAACATGGCAACTGTGATGGTATATTTAAGAGAATAGGATGTGGGTCTCTAAAGTTCGTGAATAGTCACTCCATTTAAAGGAAGCCACAGAAAAGTGGGGAACCCAGTCTGAGAGGTAGGAAAGATGCCTCTATGTTCTTATCTCTGACAAATGTCCTGGACCATTTGGTTGTGCTGTCCTACTTCTAATGCCTAGGTAGAAACGCATTCAGTGTTCTTGTTACAACACCTACTCACAGATTATTATTTTACATAGTTTGCTTGCATTTACTTCTGATTTCATTATTTGAATAGTAATTTCCTTATTAAATAAATATGTATATGTCAAAAATCCCCTCCTGTCCTCATGGGATTTGCATTATATTGGAACAAGACAAATATTAAGCAGTAAACAATAAGTACAAAAGGAAATTTGTAGAGTTTGTTTATAAAAACAGTAGAGAGAATAGAGGAAGGGGGATTGGGAATATGTAGTGAATGTCGGTATTTCAACTGGAGTGTGATAGCAAAGCTAACTGATAATAGGACAAATGAACAAGACCAGTGGCTCATGCCTGTAATTCTTGTGCTTTTGGAGACTGAGATGGGGGGTTTCTTTAGTCCAGGTATTCGAGATCAGGGCTGAACAACATAGTGAGATCTCGTCTCTCGAAAAAATTAACAAAAACAAAAACAGAAAGCAAACAAAAAAACATTAGCTAGGCATGGTGGCGTATGACTTTGATTTTACCTGCTCAGGAGGCTCAGGAGTTCAAGGAGGTTGCAATGTGCCATGATCCTGCCACTGCACTCCAGCCTGGGAAAGAGCCTGTCTCAAAACAAAGAAAAAGAGTAAAATAAGACATTTGGAGAAGGTAAAAAAGTTAGCTATGTCTCAGGATACAAAATCAGAGTGCAAAAATTACACGTATTCCCATACGCCAACAATGGACAAGCAGAGAGCCAAATCATGAATGAACTCCCATTCACAATTGCTACAAAGAGAATAAAATACCTAGGAATATAGCGAACAAGGGAAGTGAAGGACCTCTTCAAGGAGAACTGCAAACCACTGCTCAAAGAAATAAGAGAAGACACAAACAAATGGAAGAACAATTCATGTTCAGAGTGCTGAGACCAGCTAGGTAGGGGAGATCCTAACCCAGCAGCATTAGAGGAATTAAAGACACACACACAGAAATTTAGAGATGTGGAATGGGAAATCAGGGGTCTCACAGCCGTCAGAGCTGAGAGCCTTGAACAGAGATTTACCCACATATTTATTGACAGCAAGCCAGTGGTAACCATTGTTTCTATAGACTATACATTAAAAGTATTCCTTATGGGAAACAAAGGGATGGGCCAAAATAAAGGGATGGGTTTGGCCAGTTATCTGCAGCAGGAGCTTGTCCTTAAGGCACATATACCTCATGCTATTGTATGTGGTTTAAGAATGCCTTTAAGCTGTTTTCTGCCCTGGGCGGTAGAGGTGTTTCTTGACCTCATTCCGGTAAATGCACAACTTTCCAGTGTGGCTGTCATGGCCATCACGAACATGTCACAGTGCTGCAGAGATTTTGTTTATGGCCAGTTTTGGGGCCAGTTTATGGCCAGATTTTGGGAGCCTATTCCTAACACAGGGGTAGGAAGAATTAATACTGTGAAATGGCCATACTGCCCAAAGTTATTTATAGATTCAATACTATTCCATTGAACTACCATTGACATTCTTCAAAGAATTAGAAAAAACGACTTTAAAATTCATGTGGAACCAAAAAAGAGCCAGTATAGGCAAGATTATCTTAAGCAAAATGAACAAAGCTGCAGACATCATGCTACCCAACTTGCTACAGTAACCAAAACAGCATGGTGGAAAAACAGATACATAGAACAATGGGACATAATAGAGATATCAGAATTAAGACCACACATATGCAATCATCTTATCTTCAACAAACTTGACAAAAACAACCAATGGGGAAAGGATTCCCTATTTAATAAATGGTGCTGGGATAACTGGCTAGCCATATGCAGAAAATGGAGACTGGACCCCTTGCTTACACCTTATACAAAAATTAATTCAAGAAGGATTAAAGACTTAAATGTAAACCCAAAATTACAAAAACCCTAGAATAAAATCTAAGCAATACCATTCAGCACATAGGCAAGTGCAAAGCTTTCATGATGAAAATGTCAAAATAATTGCAACAAAAGAAAAAATTCACAAATAGGATCTAATTAAACTAAGAAGCTTCTGCACAGCAAAAGAAACTACCTATCATCAGAGTGAAGAGACAACCTACAGAATGGGATAAAATGTTTGCTATCTATCCATCTGACAAAGGTCTAATACCCAGAATCTACAAGGAACTTAAATAAATTTACAAGAAAAAAAAAAAACAATCTCATTAAAAAGTGGGCAAAGGTCATGAACAAACACTTCTCAAAAAAAGACATTTATGTGGCCAAAAACCACATGAAAAAAAAAGTTCACGGTAACTAATCATTAGAGAAATGCAAATCAAAACCACAATGAGATACCATTTCATGCCAGTAAGAATGGCCATTATTAAAAAGTCAAGAAACAACAGATGCTGGTGAGGCTGTGGAGAAATAGGAATCCTTTTCCACTGTTGGTGGGAATGTAAATCAGTTCAACCATTGTGGAAGACAGTGTGGCAATTCCTCAAAGACCTATAACCAGAAATACCATTCAATCCAGCAATCCCATTACTTGGTATATACCCAAAGGAATATAAATCATTCTATTTTAAAGATACATACACACATGTTTATTGCAGCACTCTTCAAAATAGCAAAACATGGAATTAACCCAAATGCCCATCAATGATAGACTGGATAAAGCAAATGTGGTACATATGCAGCATAGAATCGTAAGCAGCCATAAAAATGAATGAGATCATGTCCTTTGCAGGGACATGGAGGGAGCTGGAAGACATTATCTTCAGCAAACTAACACACGAACAGAAAACCAAACACCACATATTCTCACTTATAAACGGGAGCTGAATAATGAGAACACATGAACACAGGGAGGGGAAAAACCCACACTTGTGCCTGTCCGGGGGCAGGGTTGCAGGGGGAAGGTGAACATCAGGAAAAATACCTAATGCATGCAGGGCCTAATACCTATGTGATGTGTTGATAGGTGCAGCAAGCCACCATGGAACACATTTACCTATGTAACAACCCTGCACATCTTGCGTATGTATCTCAGAACTAAAAATAAAATTAAATTTTAAAAAGTGGTAGACGTGAAAATCTGAGGGAATTGTATTTAAGATAGAGAAAAGAGGCAGACAAAACTCTGTTTCAAAAGTGTCCCAGATGGATGTATCCAAGAAACGAGTGGTGGTCAGCGTGATTAGGGTGGTGAGAGGAAATAAGGGGATAGTAGGAAAGAAGTAATGTAAGTAATGATGGGAAAGCCCAGGAGGTCATTTTAAGCTATTGAACTTTTAATGTGAATAACAGGGAGCCACTGCAGGATTTGGAGCAAGGTGACTTAATGTGGCTTACATTTCTTCATTGTCATCCAGGTGACTGTGAAAGAAATCAGGCACATTCCTCAGCCCCGGGCTCAACACAAAGCACATTCCTCAGCCCCGGGCTCAACACAAACAGGCCCAGTACAAACACATCCCACCATATATCTCTCAATTTCCTGAGCCCAGTACAAACACATCCCACCATATATCTCTCAATTTCCTGAGCCCAGTACAAACACCACCTGGAAAAGTCCCCGATAAGGACACAGCCATTTGTGGTTTTACTGAAAGCGCGGGAACCAATAGAAAACTGCTAAATGTATAACTTAAAATGTAAACCAATTGTAATGCTGTAACCAAAAGAATTCCTTTGTTCCTCTGTAACCTTACTATCCTATTTACCTCGGGCTATAAAAAGCAAGCACTCGCATTGTTCGAGGCCCTCTTGTATGCTGTGGAAGGGAGGGACCAAGTTCGAACTTGCAGTAAAAGATCCTTGCCGCTTGGCTTTGACTCTGGACTCTGGTGGTCTTCTTTGGGGAACAAACGGTCTGGGCATAACATCTGTATTGAACATATGTGGGCAAGTGTGAAAGCAGAATACATTGATGCAATATAGAGAAGAGCTAAAAGTTACTTGGTCTGGAAAGGAAGGGGTAGATACGGTGAGACGGAGTAAGATTCTGTGTGTAATTCAAGGCAGACAACAGTAATTGCAGCAGATTGGATAAGGAGCAGGAGCTAAAGTGAGAAATTGATTTCTCCAAGATTTTTGTCCTGTGTAACAGGAAGAATGAAGTTTCCAACAAGTGAGGTAAGAAAATATTAGATGATATTTAAATATTAATTTTTAAAGGAATATTAGGAGATCGTTATAGGCATAGTAAGGTTGGACTATCCATTTCAACATAAAATGTGGATGTAAAGTAAGGGTTTGTTTTTGTTTTTGTTTTTGTTTTTTGAGACAGAGGCTTGTTCTGTCACCCAGGCTGGAATGCAGTGACACAAACTCGGCTCATTGCAACCTCCGTCTCCTGGGTTCAAGCGATTCTCGTGGCTCAGCCTCTCAAGTAGCTGGGATTACAGGCACCTGGCACCACATCTGGCTAATTTTTTGTATTTTTAGTAGAGACGGGGTTTCACCATGCTGGCCAGGCTGGTCTCAAGCTCCTGAACTCAGGTGGTCTGCACACCTTGTCCCAAAGTGCTAGGATTACAAGCGTGAGCCACCACTCCCTGCTAGAGTAAGTATTAATAGATGAATATGTGACTCAGGAGATTAGAGGAGATATTTTTTAAATGTCCTTTGCACATTGGTGACATGTATAGCTATGAGGCCACAGGGAGTCACAAAAGTAGTAAATGTAGGTGAAAGAGAACAGAATCGAAGATTAATCCCTGAAATGCTCCCAAATAAAGAGATTGGGAGATAAAGAGAAAGAAAAAGAAAATAAACTGAGAGATAGGAGCCAAGTAAGATGAAAACTGAAATGACCTGTTAATACCAAAATGTAGGTGACAAGTGGAGCAATTTTCATGACTTGGTATATTTTTAGGTTTGATGAATTTTGAGCATTTTAAATCTCTTTTAGTTTTCTCTCTGGTGCTTACCACCTATTCAATAATCTGTTTTTCAGTAGACAACAAGAATATGATAAATTTTGACAGAATTTCTGTACCACATTATATTTCAGCTGATTACCTTGTTAACACGAATAGATACTTCTAAGTGTCTCTTCCAGCTATATCATACCTTATAGGCAAAAGGGTTTATGATGGGACTATAAGCAGAAGATCTATGTGTAATATTTATTCTTATCCTTGTCTACCTATTGTCTCTTTCCTAGTGGCTGAAATGCAGGTGATGGTAGTAGCAACCATAAGGGACAATGATTTCTAAGTCATTCACAGAGAAAGAATAAGGAGAAATGAATAAAAATTACCTGACACCATGAATGTCTATGCCACCTTCTCAGATTTTCTCAAAAGGAGGAAAATTATTTTATATGTCATTTACATCATTGTTTTTATCCTAAGTAATATTGTTCTCACTTGCAGCTGAGCTGAAATTTAACTAATAGTATAGGGGCCAATCCAAAACTTTTTTTTTATTAATACTGCATGGGTGTTAGGAAAAAAGAAATTAAAAAATTATAGAAAGAAAATTTACATTAAGTATCAGTGAAGGTGGGATATGCATGTTGCTTAAATATAGTGAGATAAGTAGCTAGAGAAAATACAACAAAATGGGAAAGAAAAGCCGAGAGTTAGGATTAAAGCACTAATGCTTTATTTTAAGCAAAATTCAAATGTTTACTTGAAGGTAATGCTTACGGAGCTGCTGTAAATATGGGCATGATATGGTTTGACTGGCTCCCCAGTCAAAACTCATCTTGAATTGTAACTCCCACAATTCCCATATGTCATGGGAGGAACTTGGTAGGAGGCGATCGAATTATGGGGGCAGGTCTTTACTGGGCTGTTCTCGTGATAGTGAATGAGTCTCTTGAGATCTGATGGCTTTAAAAGCAGGAGTTTCTCTACACAAACTCTCTTTTTGCCTTCCACCTCCACCTAACAGGTGACTTGCACCTCTTTGCTTTCCACCATGACTGTGAGGCCTCCCTAACCACATGAAACTATGAGTCCAGTTAAACTTCTTTCTTTTGTAAATTGCCCAGTCTTGGCTATGTCTTTATCAACAGTGTGAAAATGGACTAATACAGTAAATTGGTACCAGTAGAGTGGGGCGCTGCTAAAAAGATATCCAAAAATGTGGAAGCGACTTTGGAACTGGGTAACAGGCAGAGGCTGGAACAGTTTGGAGGGTTCAGAAAAAGACAGAAAAATGTGGGAAAGTTTGGAACTTCCTAAAGACTTGTTGAATGGCTTTGAACAAAATGCTGATAATGATATGGACAATAAAATCCAGGCTGAGGTCCTCTCAAATGGAGATGAGGAATTTGTTGGTAACTGGGGCAAAGGTGACTCTTGTTTTGTTTTAGCAAAGAGACTAGCAACATTTTTCCCCTACCCTGGAGATTTGTGGAACTTTGAACTTGGGAGAGATGATTTAGGGTATCTGGCAGAAAAAATTTCTAAGCAGCAAAGCATTCAAGAGATGACTTAGGTACTGATAAAGGCATTCAGTTTTATAAGGGAAGCAGAACTTTTATAAAAGCTTGGAAAATTTGCAGCAATGCAATAGGAAAGAAAATCTCATTTTCTGAGAAGAAATTCAAGCCGGCTGCAGAAATTTGCATAAGTAATGAGGAGCCAAATAGTAATCCCAAAGACAATGAGGAAAAAGTCCCCAGTCATGTCAGAGGCCTTCACAGCAGCTCCTTCCATCACAGGCCTGGAGGCCTAGGATGAAAAAGTGGTTTTGTGGGCCAGGCCCAGGGCCCCCCTGCTGTGTGCAGCCTAAGGACTTGGTGCCCTCTGTCTCAGCCACTCCAGCTGTGGCTGAAAGGTGCCAACATAGAGCTCAGGCCATGACTTCAGAGGGTGTAAGCCTCAAGCCTTAGCAGCTTCCACATGGTGTTGAGCCTGACAGTGCACAGATGTCAATAACTGGGTTTGAGAACCTCCGCCTAGATTTCAGAGGATGGATGGAAACACCTAGATGTCCAGGCAGAAGTTTGCTGCAGATGTGTGGCTATCCTGGAGAGCCTCTGCTAGGGCAGTGAAGTAGGGAAATGTGGGATTAGAGCTCCCACACAGTCCCTAGGGGCACTACCTAGTGGAGATGTGAGAAGAGAGCCACTGTCATCCAGACCCCAGAATGGTAGATCCAATGACAGCTTGCACCATGCACCTGAAAAAGTCATAGACACTCAATGCCAATTCATGAAAGCAGCCAGGAGGGAAGCTGTACCCTGCAAAGACACAGAGGTGGAACTGCCCAAGACCATGGGGACTCACCTCTTGCATCTGCATGATCCAGAGGTGAGACATGGAGTCAAAGGAGGTCATTTTGGAGCTTTGGTATTTGACTAACCTGCTGGATTTCAGACTTGCATAGGGCCTGTAGCTCCTTTGTTTTGCCCAATTTCTCCCATTTGGCATTGCTATATTGGCTGAATGCCTGTATCCTCATTGTATCTAGGAAGTAACTAACTTGCTTTTGATTTTACAGGCCCATAGGTGGAAGAGACTTGCCTTGTCTCAGATGAGACTTTAGACTGTGGACTTTTGAGTTAATGCTGAAATTAGTTAAGACTTTGAGGGACTATTGGGAAGGCATGATTGTTTTTGAATTGTGAGTACATGAGATTTGGGAGGGGCCCGGGGGTGGTATAATATGGTTGGCTGTCCCCACCCAAATCTCATTTTGAATTGTAATTCCCGCAATTCCCACATGTCATAGGAGGAACCTGGTGAGAAGTGATTGATTATGGGGATGGTTCTTTCCAGTGCTGTTCTCATGATAGTGAATAAGTCTCAGGAGATATGATGGCTTTAAAAACAGGAGTTCCATTGCACAAGCTCTATTTTTGCTTGCCACCATCCACTTAAGATACGACTTGCTTCTCTTTGCTTTCTGTCATGATTGTGAGGCCTCCCCAGACATGTGGAAGTGTGATTCCAATTGAACCTCTTTCTTTTTTAAATTGCCCAGTCTTTGGTATGTTGTTATCAGCAGTGCAAAAATGGACTAATACAGGGCATTTGTAACTTACTGTCTCAGAATATGATCCCAAACGGAGTGAATTAGCCTAGTGTTTTTCAAAACATGTTCTCAAGGTGATCCTCACAAAAAGCATCTAGGAAGCCTTGCATCCTTTAATTCCCCTTTGAGGTCAGTATTTCACTGAGTTGAACTGATTACACATGAAGAACACTAAAAATATTATTTTATTTATTTCATCCAACATTTCTCAAGAAGTATATTTCCCTTACTCCCAATTTTTTTTTTATGTTGTTATTGGGATTTAACACATGCTTTGAAAAGAGTCAAACTGGTTTTACTATAAAGCTATCTTAATAGAAAAAACCTTCACTTTAAAAAATAAATATGAGTATTGGTTTTATTGATGCAGTAGCTAAAACATCTTTGCAAAAATTACAATATCAAACAAGAGTTCATGTTTTAAATTCAGTTCAAGACTTGCTTTCTAATTACTTCCTAGGTTTGTCACTGTCTATTTTCACTCTTTTTTAAAAATAATAAGGATCAAAACATGTGCTTTTCTTCCTGGAAGATTCCTGAAAACCTGTTTTTTAAAAGTGATTCACTCCTAAGCAGCAAATCAATTTAATGCTTTAAAAAAAAGTATCACCAACCAAGCAGTAAAATTACACTTCAACCATGATCAAATAAATGTAGCATAATCAATTAGGTGTTCAAACATCTAAACACAATTTCCAAACTCATAATTGAATCTGGAAAGTGGTCTTCAAACTTAAAGGAAAGATGGTGACACTTTCATGCTCATAAAGTGCATAATGGAGCACTCACAAATACGGGCAAAACTACAGCAATTTTAAAGAGATATTTACTCTCAACCTTTATATTTATAATTTAGCTGTGTGCTAGCTGAACATATAGATCAATAACCTTGTATAATGATTTACAAAGCCACAAATATATACTATATATATAAAACAATATTACAGAATTCTTTATTTAGCCTGTATTATTTCAAAAATGTGCATGAAGTATCCATGACAGCAATTAATTATAAAAGTCAACTATCATAATTTTTATTAAATTTATGAGCTTCATTTATTTCTAAAAAGAAACTATTCAGTTACCAATACAAAAGATCAATTAAACTGCTTATTTAAGACAATTAAATTTACATTTCCAAAATATTTATTTATTGAGGCCTATTTATCAGTCAATAACATTTTTGAGGAACTGGGAACAAAAGGATGAATAAAATACTGTTTCAACTGTGTGTAACTCAAAACAGATCAGTTACACGCTATTATATTAAATGAGTTAGTAGTGCCTAGAACAAAATTAATATTATACAGCTGTGATAATCATCTCATTTTATTGTCATAGTTTTTTTTTTTTATTATATGTCTTCCCTTTTGGCATGAAAGAAGTATCTGTGTCTCTGTCACAGTTCATGACACATAACCATTCAATAATATTCAAGGAGCAAGTGGTATTGACTTAGCTCAAATAAATTTACCTGTAATATTTGACATAAAATATTCTTATAACTGGTTTTCATAATATCAAATGTGATAAAAGAAATTATGTGGTTCTGCATAGGATATGTTATAATTGCTATGTAATAATAGAAAATGGGACATCTACCAACAATGCTTGTTTGTTTTGTTGGTTGTTTAATTAGACATCCAGTTTCTCCCAGTAATGGTAAAGAAAAATAGTTGTCTTTGTCATACTCCTGAAGTGCTCACAGGGAAGCTCAATTGTTACATCTGCCTCACTGAGGCTGATCGCTACATAGTTATGAGGAAAGAAGGAACAAAAATCAAAATTGTTCTTTGATAAAGGATTGTAAAATTTATTTAGGATCACATCCTCAGAGTTGTTTTTTGTTTGTTTGTTTGTTTGTTTGTTTGCTGTTGTTACAATAAAACTGAAAGGTCATATACTATCCCATTTCTTTTTGGCATTTAAAGTGGGATTCGTGGTTATGTTTATGAAAGTAAAATTTTAAAAGTATAACTGCATTTGCATTGTAAATTTTTAAAACAGAATTTGAATGTTGGGATAGGACATTTATTAAAGCATTGTGAAATGTTAATGTTCCAAGGAAATAACTAGTTATGTTATGAGTATCCAACACTAATTTAAATAAGTGGTAATAGTGAATGTCATTAACAAGTATCATTTCTAAATGTTATTTTAACCTGGTTAGCACTTACGAAAACAAGCAAGTATAAAGAAAGCTTCATTGTATTATAAACTAGAAAGATGATAGATTTTTTTTTTAAAACAGAGTGCATAAGTAAGTATTTTAGAAAGTATTCCCAGTAGCTCAGATAATCTTTTGTAAGGAAATTTGAATCAACAGTTTATATAAGAAGCTTATGAATTGGAGTAAATGAAAGAAATTCACTTATCTTAACCTTAACAACACAAAATTGACATGTTTTCCTTTGTTAACACAATCATCAAGAATTTACCAGTCTAAGGCAGAATACTACAGCATTCCACAAAAAAAGAAATACGCAATTACTTCACCAATTAGCTAAGAAACATAGAAAGTCAGTCTTAAACTTCAAAGTTTCAGAGTTTTAAGAATATGAGAATAACATATCTAACTTATCCCTACTTGCACGCATGAAGGGAACACACAGTAAGCTATTTTTCCTGAGAAAGTCATTGGTATTATTCTTAATAACTCCATAAATTTCAAATGACACTTCTCTCCTTAATTGAATTAACCACATCAGGTCAATAAAAAACTGCTTATAAATTGAAGCAGTATTATTATATAAAAGCAATACAAATATTTTGTTCTGTTTTTCTCCTATTGTTTTCCATCATATTCATAGCCTTTTGTACCAAAATTGCTCAATGAAAATGGTAACATTTTATAACTATAAATTTTATGCCCATCTATCCCTCATCCATAGTCCTATTTGAGAAAAATATTGTTATTTAGGGGAGAAGCACTACTTTAAGTAATGATACAACTTAAGTTACCTTATTTCTCTTCTGAATTGCTTCTAATAGCTCATGTTAACTCTGTCACCTATTTCCGGCTGCTCTTCTACCTGATAGGTCAGGTATGTTAGTCTAAATCTGTACTTATCTTATTTCTTGTGATATATATAGAATTTAAGTTTCACAACTCATAACACCTTACAAAACAGAAAATAGGCTAATCTTTCCCAAGCACTTTTTAACTGCAATAGGAAATATGCATGCACATTTTTATTTAAATAAGTCAAGGTAAAAATTCACAGTACAGACACATTTGATTAAAAAATTGAAAAACATGGGATGATGTACTAAATACAGTTTCTCAGTCAATTGGGTATAAAGATCAGAATTGTGTGGGAAAGAAATGATAGGACAGAGGACTAAAAATTAAATATGTTTGACCATTGTAAAATAGCAAGTATTGGAGGAGTGCTCACACTGATCTATTATCTCCCCTTTGGTATCTATAGAAACTCCCAGGACATTGCCCTCTGTTTTCCAATGGGAGCAATGTAGGTTCACAGCTATATGTATTTCAACAGAAGACAATTCCTGGTGTCAACTTTAATATGCTCTTGATAATGAATATGAATTATTAATAACTTGTTTGGTGGGCAATAAAAATGATGGCATCTAGAAAATAGTTTGTCAATATTTCAATTTGAAGGAAATTCTGCAAAGTTAACCAATAATTCACTTTCTTGTTAGATTGGATAACATCCTGAAACAAACACACCAGTCTCTATCATCCTCTTTAAAGTGACATATTGATAAGTGTTGCTCTAGGTTTCTATTTCAAAAACGTAGAGGAGTCAATATTGACCTGAAGTATTTGAAGTATTCATCAGAATTACCTATGATGGCTTAAACAAAACACGTGTTGTCTAGGCCTTGCCTTGCAGTTCTGATGAATTATGTTCAATAGATTAAAAGCAAACAAACAACCTCAATTCATGATTCTAACATACAATTTCTATTGTATATTTTAGAATCATATCATCATTGTACAGATTGAGAAACAGTTGAGAAACAGTGAATGACCCAGTAGTACTAATTCATGTATTGGAATAAAATTATAGACAACTGAAGAACAAAAAGCCACACATTTAGCTGTATGACTTTTTTTTTTCATTTTTAAACCATAGCTAATTTCTCCATAGACATTAAGCACAATAATAATTGGAACTTTTCTACCTTGGCTGTCACTATGTTCCTTCACCTAGAAGAATACATGGTACACAGTAGGCTCTCTACAATTTTGTTCATAATCACTCAAAACTGGACACAACCCAAATCTTCTTCAATGGGAGAATAAGAAAATAATGGCAAATTCATACAATACAATACTTTTTGGCAACAAAAATGAATGAACTTTGATGCATGAAGCAGATTTTATGAATCACACAAGCATCATCTTAAGTGAATGAAGTCAGATTCAAAAGGTTACACATTATATGATTCCATTTCTATGGAATTTTCATAAAAACAAAACTATGACACATCAGTGGTGTCAGAAATGTGGAGGGAGGTTGGACTACAAGTGGATAGCATGAAGGATTATTTTATGGTGATGACATTATTCTGTATATTCACTATGGTGGCAGTTAAATGAATCTATATGTATGTTAAATTTACAGAACTTTACACCAAAAATAGTCAAGTAAACTGTATGTTAGTCTTAAAAATACTATATAACATTTTTGGATTATATTTCACCACAAAATCCATGTAAAAATATAGATTATCTATTTGTCTACAAAGTCCAAAATCACACAACACAAAATATTAGTTTTAATCTGAAGAATGGTGAACTTCTACAGATATAGAGTTACCATGACTTGGAAAATTTACTAGAAGTATTCTTCTGATGTTCACATTGAAAAATGAGTTACTATTTGTTAGAAGTTTTGAGGTGACACAAGAAGGAAACAGGCATGATGTAAAGCTCACTCTATATGTAACTCCCAAGCTTTATTTTCTTGCAGCTTTTTACGTTGTTTCCACTACATTTATGATTACCACTAATATACTCTATAGTCCACATGACAGCATTTGCAGTTTTCCAATATTTTGACTCAGTTATCAAGAGTAGAGATTATTTGATTCAATGCAATAAATATTGAGTGCCTACTAAGTCTTGTTGTAGTAACTTGTACATATCGGAGATCATTCAAATGATGTCGTTTTTTTCAATCATTCATTTAACAAATATTCAGTTATCACTTAATATGTGTTATGCACTCTGTTAATCATAAGGTAATCAATAGGTATCAAAATAAGCAACGTCACTGCTATCCTGGTGTTTACACCCTGTTGAGGAATGAACAATAAAAATGTATAAGAATAAAAAAATCATGAAGAGGAAAATAGGGAATGTTATGATGAAACACAACGAGGGCAATAAACTTGGTTTGCAGATCACAAAAGGTCTTGGAAGATAATATAGGACTCTTTCTAGAATATGAATTTTAAAAAAGTATGTAATACACATATTTGCTAATTTGTGCCAGTGTTGCAAACCACATCATACTCATAACCACCCTATGAGATAAAAAATTTATTTTTATTGCTATTTGGGGCCTGAGAGAAATAAGGTACAGAATTTACCTGTTATACCATAGTCAAAATAGAAAATGTAGGCTTTAATCTCAGGAAGTCTAGTTCCAGTGTCTGTGTTTGTTACCATTACACTATGCTGCTGCTGCTTTCAGCCTTTCTTACTTTAGGCAACAAATATTATCATCTTCAGAGGTTTTAAAATTTGTGTCATTATAATTTTCCAAATCTGCCACATGTCAGCATAATGCTAAGTTAGGCCAGTAATAATAGAACATTAAACTAGCTTTACTTGAAGTGAGAGATGTACTGAACACAAAGCTCACAAAAGGGCCATGATATTTTACAGAAAGCTGTATTTTGGAGAGCTAAAATCAATTTTATTCCAAATTTCCAGATTATATATTTTATCAGCCTATTTTTCTAGCTATCTTAAAACCTTTTTATATCTGTGTGTGACATAGATCTGACCTCACATTTATCTCTGAACATATATTTCTTTGCCCTAATTTGGAGCCATTACAGAAACATCGTCTTTATAGCAGTGGAAAAGATACACAGAAAATAGTAATCAGAAGACTATCTTTGTTGCCTGCTGTACTTTCTCCCTGAGTCCCATCTAAACCTCCTGGAGTGCTTTGAGTGTTTGTCATAAACTTTTCTACATTAACAGGTGGATTGTTTCCCCTTCTGCAAAACACTTAACAAATATATTGCCCCCTGAACTCTCCATTAACATTAGGGTGTTATATTGTGCAAATGTACCAGCACGGATGTAGAAGCAAGAAAACCTGCTATATTGCTAAAGATTTGTCACTGAACCTTATGGTATCAGTGCTTCAGTAGAGAGAATGATATTTCCAGGAAATTACCCTGATTCAAATTGTAAGCCCATTTTCTAGTGACTTCCTGTCAGGGTTGGTTTATTTCTTTGTTTCTGCTCCTTATTACATTTTACCACTTTTTTTGTTTTGCTTCTGGCCTTTGCAATAGGTTCCCTCTGATGAGATAGCCATCGTGTCCCTGTGCAAGTTTTATCCTTAGCCTTTCCTTTGGCAACCACACAATTTTTTGAAGTTTAGTGGCTCAAACAAATAATGTACCTAAATAAAAAGCACTGCACAAACCCACTTATATCCAAAATAGGGGTGTGTGTGTGTGTATGTGTGTATGTGTGTGTGTGTGTGAATCCTTATTTACATATCCTTATTTTTCCAATCCTTTACAGTCTGGTTAAAAATATTTTACATTATCTATATTTTGACTATAGTTTTTAGCATAAAAATATGTTCCAGCTTTTAAAGTAAACCCAATAAATTATACTATTCTTCTCTGTCCATATCTGAATAAGTTGACTTACAAAACATGGTAAAGATGGAGACTCATATGTCACCATTATTACAAATAAAGACCTGGTTGGAAGATATTGTTTATATCTGTTAGCCACCCTGCAGAATTAGAACAATTTATTCAGTCACAGCCAGCCTTCTTGGTGAGGCTTCCTGATAAGGACAGGTACCCCGGTGAGGCTTACCACATGGAGGATCCAGGGGGAAAACACTAAGCAGATTTCCTCTCAAAAGGAAGAAAAAAATAGCTAAGCTCATCATATCCAAATAGTTTTTGTTGATTTCTCAATCAGATCAGTGACTGATTTTTGGCTACCATTTATGAGGCTGTTTCCCAAACACCGCCTCTTTCAGATCTTCCTGGGACTCTGGTAAGTTGTTCGCATTTTGTTTCCAGCACTCTCTGTAATGGCAGAGCTGTATTCTAATTAAGTTCATGCCCGGGCGAAGCTGCATTCAAATCTCCTAGTATTTTCTTCTCACATTATTCAACATGTAAGAATACACGGTGCATAGTTGGCTATATACACATATTTAGGAAAATCAAAGTAAAAAGCTCTTCTGAAAGTGTATGTTGTCATAATGCATACAGTTCTGTGGATTATCAAATTTGTCTACAGTGCGTGAATTCACAAAACAAGTTATCATCTGAAGGATGGGAAACTATAGAAATATAAATTGCAAGTCCACCAAGGTTTGTCTCGGTTATAGTGCACAATTTGAAACAGCAGTTACCACCTTTTCCATGTTAGACCACTATAGAGGGTGGGTACAGGCATTATCCGGAACTTACCCCATAAGTTACACTCATTTTTCTTGCAATTGTAAGAAAAATCTTACATAAAATTGAAAATAAAAGGCCACATCAAGATGAAATCTATAAAGGTACTTCAACAACTGCATGCAAACAACGTATAGATGAGCCAAATTTGAATATGAATTTATCTTGGTATAAATTTCCTAAAGGGAAATGTAAGTTAAAATAGTAAATCTATTTGAAAATTAAAATGCGAAGTTCAAAGGAAATGAAGTCTAAGTTCATTTACTTTAAAAATTGAGTATCAAAAGTCCCATATCCACAATCCTAAATTGAATAAAATCCACGACAATAGTGCCCAATTTCTTGTCTAGTTTACCCTGCCAGGGGGTTCTTTATGCCTGAATGGAATTGGGGCTACCAACAGTGTCACTAGCCTGCGCTGTTTCTCCTACTGTGTAGGTATAGTTCTTTTGAAATTCTGGGGGTTGTATTAACTTAATTGCAAATTCTTAGTCGCCCTCACTTTTGGAGTCTAAAGCTTTAAAAGGATACACTGGATTGTCATAGCAGTGGCCCAAGACCTGTGTAATTTAGAAGACAATTCAATCCTTAGATCCTAAGGTAATTATCTCAGGAAAAATTTTGTTTACAATATCTAGTACTCAGTATTTTTAAAGATCATAGCACAGACTAAGTGGTATTAATTACAACAGAAGGCCAGATGGTCTGCACCTGCTATTCAGAATCCGAGGCTTGTAAAATAAAATGGGTTGGAAAGTCTTTAAGCAAGATGTTAATTCTGGTATTTGAATATACTTACTGAATTCCTCCTGTTGCTATAACCAATTACCACAACTTAGTGGCTTAACAACAATACAACTTTCTTATATAATTCTGGCGGCCTATGGTCTGAAATAGGTCTTACAGTCCTCAAATGAAAGTCTCAGTAGGGCTGTATTTCTTCTGGAGGTTCTAGAGGAGACTTTGTCCCTTCCCTTTTTTAGCTTCTAGAGACTGACCACATTCCTCGGATCATGGCCCCCTGCTATCTTCAATGATTGCATCCACATCACCCTGACCTCTATTTCTGCTCTAACTTCTCCATCTGATTTTGATTTTCCTGCTTCCCTCTTTCCCTTATAAAGATCCTTGTGATTAATTGGGTCCACCCAGATAATCCAGGTTAATCTCCCATATCAAGATCCTGACGTAATCACATCTGCAAAATCCCTTTGTCATGTAAAGCAACATATTCACAGGTTCCAGGACTTAGGATGTAGACATCTTTAGAGGTCATCGTTCTGCCTGCTTTAACGTTTCTTATCTCACTGAAAAGATATCTGTGATGAGTGTCCCCTCCCATAGGCTGTCATTTAAGACACTGCTTTATTTATTCAAAGTATAATTTTCAGTAGAAACAACTTGCTGCCAAGTCTTTTTTGAGATGTTTTTCCTAAGTCAGAATTTTCAAAACCCCAATTTTCCACTTTTTATTTGATGCCCATGATTCTGGAGCCACATTATTGTAGTGGGAAAAGTAATAATGTTGGTATGGAACACAGAGGATTTAAATTAAAACTATAGTAGTAAATAATTCTCGTATTTACTCTTTGATTTACGTCAGACAATACTGTGGGTGGTTTAAGTGGTTTAAGTCAAGCAATACTGTGTGACTTAATTTTCTTATCCATATAAACTGTTATGAGTTTAAATAACCTAATCCTTACAAAAACACCTAGAATGGTACTTAAATCAGAAAGAGTTCAACAGGATCAAAAAGTTGTCAAAAGCATTATTATTGATTTTATTCTACCTCCAATAATTATAAAAAGGGTTAAACACCTTACACACTGAAAAAAGAATGTTCTTTTTATAGTTTATAGCCTTCCCACTATATCCCACTCATGGGTCCCACTGCTATCAACTGAGATTCCTCTATCCCAGTGTTGGGGGGGTGGAGGTCCTTGCTCCCAGAGCTCCCAAGATGGTGGCTGGCAGCTTCCAAAATAGCAGTGGGCCACTTCTAAGATGGTGGCAAGCCCCGTGTTCTCTGACCTGGGGTTCTTGTCCTCAGGGATTCCAAGGAATGGTATCTTGGGCCATGCCACGAGTGTTATAGCTCTATCAGAAGCCATGGGTCACAGAAGGAAACCGTGGAACCCAGTAACTAGTGTTCAGCTTGATTAGTATGAACTCGGGCACTTAGCCCTGCAGGAACAATGGCAAGCCTTTAGCCTGATGGAGAGCGGCAATAGGCGTCCCCTTGGATCAGGAGCACAGCGGACACCCTGAGGGACCTGGAGGGATGGAAGTCAGTGGTGGGTCAGCCATGGCGCAAATGGCGGTGGTGGACAGTGAGCAAAAGCTCAACTGGAGCGGTAACAAACACGGACCAGAAGAGAGTGCAGTTGCAAGATTTAATAGAGTGAAAACAGAGCTCACATAGAAAGGGAGGGGACCCAAAGAGTGTATGGGTTGCCAGCTCCAATGCCTGGTTTTATATCCTGATTATTGTCCCTCCTGCTGTGCCGTCAGGCGATAGATGATTGGCTATTTCTTTACCTCCTGTTTTTGCCTAATTAGCATTTTAGTGAAGGCTCTTTACTACCTGATTGGTCAGGTGTGCGCTAAGTTGCAAGCCCCTTGTTTAAAGGTGGACGCGGTCACCTTCCCAACTAGGCTTAGGGATTCTTAGTCAGCCTAGGAATCCAGCTAGTCCTGTCTCTCACCAGCTTGCCCTGGATTGCTGTGCGGTGCTTAGAAATCAATGTGTTACTACTGTGTTGTTTTTAGATACCATGTGCTATCTGTCATATTAAACTTTATCTCAGAACAAAAACCTATTCTTTCCTCTAATTATTTCCTCCCTCCTCAAGTAGGGCTTAGTTTACTTATATTCCTTCCTAATCTTATTTACTTAGCATAAATATAAAAGTAAGGTCAATCATGTTTCAACGTATGATAAAAAATTCAAAACTTATTGTAACTGGATTTATGTCACATCACACATGGGATGTCCCAGAATGGGTTCATCTGTGTATGACTGTGTGGAAAGAATTAGAGAGTGTTTTGTTGAGGCACATGCTGAAAAATGAGTATGAAGTAATATATCACTCTAATTGCCACTGTTTCTTAGATAAACCAAATAATACTTCAGCATCCTTTTGAAACTCATTTCCTCCCACATTCCAAAGATGTGCACTTCAAATGAACTGGTATGTCTAAGTTGTCCCTATAGGAGTGAAGGTGAGTGTGTATGAATGCACACTGTGATCGAATGGCTGGCTGTCCGGGGCTGTTCCTACCTGATGCCCTGAGTTGCTGGGATGTACTCCAGACATCCTAGACTCTGAACTGAGTAATTGGGTACATAATTATCTTACTTGCTTTTATTATGTTTTTTTTTTTTAAATGTATGTATACCTCATGTTTATGTCAATGGTTAATATGGAAGTGTTTGGGGTCTTTATTTAGAAGTTGTGTGATGTTTGGTGACCAGAAATATTCTGTAGAAACTTAACCTCTTATTTGTATCAATTATCCTGTATCAAAATTGGGTTTGTTACATGTCGTTTAGCTTAAGGACTTAAAGTTGCAGTTTCCAAGAATCTATCAATGAGGTTAAGGGAGAACTTACAGTAATAGATTGCTCCAGGGTAACACTTCAAATCTGAGCATTTCACAGTACTTTTAACCTTCCATTCTCAGAGCACCCAGGGGAACCATTAGCATCATCTGCATTTTATAAAAAAGGACATTAAAGTAAATGGTGCCAAGCCCTGGTCAACTTACTCATCCTTGATAGTGAATATAGAATTTACAACCCCCAATTGTCAAGACTGTAGACTAACAGCCAGTATATGATTCTACTCTAATGCTTGTTGCTTATATTTCTGTTACTGAATCTTCGAGGAAAAATAATAACAAATTAAAAGAATAGTTAGCACTAATAGGTATTGTATATTAGAAAACTAGTAATTTAAATACCCTAAAGGCAGAGATTTTGTAGCTGGGATTGCTACATGCAGCTCATATTTGCTTCAAATAAAATTGTAAATAAAACTTTTAAGGCTTTCTTAATATAATGGATAATACTGTAACATTTATTTACATTTGGATGCAATTCAATAACTCTTAGGTGTATCATTCTCAAGCAAGTCTTCTCATGTAAGGGGTTGTAGTGAAAATTATTGTTATGAAGGAAAACAAAATACAAAAAAATGCAATACTGTGAGAAATCATTCAATACCAGATTCTATGCTAAGCACTTTCTCCCAAAAATACTGCTAAATCTATATTCTTGTTACTCTATCTTGCTAAGTATTCCGAAAGGAAAATAAATCTTGGAACCCCAAACTCATTATGTCAAAGGGAAAAGTTAAGCTTGGGAATTGAGTGACAAAACACAAACAAAACAAAAAACAAAAGCTACCTTCCTTTTGTTCCTAAACACATAGCTGTAATTTTATAAGCTTCCATGATCTTCTATAAAATTTAGATCTACCTAGAGCAAGACAATTGCATAATTGACAATGATCACAGTCTCATAAGAATGTAAGCACTTGCCTCGCAGCCTATAACCCCCACCTTTTTTTCTTTCCTTTAAATAGTGAAGTCCTGAAAACCCTCTTTGGAAAAAGCACAGACCACAGATTCTACTGTAACTTGCGTTTTTTTGTTAGTTTGTTTTTTGTTTTCCTTTCCCCCTCTGAGTACATCCTCAACATTAACAAAATAAACCTCTAAATTGATTGAGATCTGTATCAGACAATTTTTGGCAACCACAAAGGGATTCTGAGTGGAGGTTGGACTTTTGGCTTGTAGCAACTCTCCTACGGAGGCCTGACTACCAGCTGGAAGCTCTTTATCACTCTGACCAATTGAACGATTTGCTGAGGTGTGGGATCTTCTTCCTCTGGAGATCCCTGATCTCTCAAGCTTTTTGGCTGAGGTCTGAAGTTTATTCTGTGGTAGAACTCCTTTTTCTGGGATTTTGCTAAAATTTCATAGAAGCAAAGAGCAGTCTTTAGCTAGGGTCTCCTCTCCAAGGGAGGAGCTGGTTTGGGATATCATTTGGGGATTTGGTAGCTGAAGGTTAATGTATATTGTCAGCTGACTTTAACTTCTTATGCTTAGAGATCTTGGCTACATGAAAATTGTACAATGGACTTTTTTTCTGATTTTGTTTTATTTTGTTTTGTTCTATCTTCCATTACATTTGATGAACTCCTGATCCCTTCTAATGTTGACTGAAAACCCACAGCTAGAAAAGTCAAATTCCATCTCTAAAAACCAACCAGTTAAGAAAAATAAAAAATTTGACTAACCTGAAAAGCTCCATCTACATAGCAAGGCCGTCTTTTTCTAGCCAAGCGTTTTTCTTTTTTTCCGCCCATATCCTGTCTTGCCTCTAAAATCTGTTTTCATTAGACATACCCTGATTTTTCATTCTTTCTGTAATTTCAAGATAGTATATGAGCTTCTGTTACTTAGCAAGTTGGGTCTTCATGCTGAAGGCTGTGCTGTATACATATTAAATACATTTCTATGCCTTTTATTCTATTAATTACTCTAATCTCCACTGTTTCTTCCTGGCTTGTCTCAAGTCAGTGATTTTTCAATAAATCCTTATGAAGTCAAGAGCCTGTGGCACCCACAGTATGGGAGTGCAGCAAGCAGGATGATCAAAGTTGCTTTTCTCTTCTGGAAGTCACAGTTGAGGAGAACACAGGAACCTACTCTTGTGGCAATGGGGTCAGAATTTCTTACCATTCAGGCTCCTCACCTCTCCCTCCACATTCCAGTTAAGTGGATGGCAAAAATCATTGTCTCATATGCAAAGTTTTGATTAATGAAAAAAAAGGATTTGTGTGACTATTTTTGGTATAGTGACTCTGGTGTATTTTTGATGACTTGTGTTATGAATATTTGCTATTGAAATAAAGTACACTATTGAAAAATCTAATTGTCAATGTCCAAAGGATATATAAAAAATTACAGAGGTTTCTTATTCTAAACAATTGATGAAAAGGTTAAATTAAAAGAAGAATATACGGTAGTAATGTTATGGCTAGCCTTGAGAATTCTCTGATGAAAACAATGTTTTCATCCCCTGGAAGACCAAAACTTCGGGCTCTAGATTCCTTGCTGCAAACCAATGGAGACTGCCCCATGCTGCCATCTAGTAGCTAAGGCTCTTCTCTTTTACCATGGCAGCCTAGGTTTAATTCCAAGCCAGGAATTAAGTCTTTTCTGGGTTGATATTTATGTGGCTTGGTCATTTATATATTATTTTCCCTTCCATTGACCACTTCTGATTTCCTGTCTTAGATTTTTCTTACTCTGAATCTTGAAAAATGAAAAAAACCCGCTTTCCACCTTGTTGGAGAAAACTCATGAATCCATGGTTAAATCATAGCCTTTGTTAAGACATTTGGAAGAATACCTTCGGCAAAGAATTTCAAAAGTCAAAAATATCAACTGTTTCCCCTGGCTAACATTTGATAATAAGAGATTTTAAAGGATTTTTAAAAAAGTTCTATGGTTAAAAGTCAGTTTAATTAAAAGGTGATATCCAAGATTATATATATATATAATATGTATATATTATATATATAATATATATGCATGAAGGTCTTTAATTAATATTTAAATATTAATTAACAATTGATATGTAATATTTATTTATTTGATTAAATAGTAATTATTTAAATAGCTTAATGCATTTTCTTTTTTGAATCTTGTTTTTGAGAATTTTTTTTGATTGACTGAAAGATCTACTTCTGCCTATGTGTATGCCTGTGTGTTTACACTTGTCATGTGTATCTGATGTTCCACTACCAAAATATATAAAAGAGATCTAATGAATTAGCTTTAAAAAGCGAGTGCTTAAATCAAATATTCTATCAGAAAAATGAAAACTATAACTCAAATTTCTTTTAGTTCACATGACTTCAGTAATTTTTAGTAAATAAAGCTAATTTAATGTTATTGGTAAAATAAAATAAAAATATCTTCAAGATTAAATTTAGACATTTGATCTGAACCACTCAGGCAGGCTAGAAACTGTTTTTGCTAAATGTTTTAAGGTCATAAACCACTTGTGTGACATTTTTAATAATTTTTTGACCTGTCTGTCTTATAGCCATGGTGAGGCCTGGGGAAATGTGGAGTTCTCCCCAGCACAACTATGCCTTCTGACAATGCTGGTAAGGATTGGACATTATCTGCACCTCTGTCTTTTGTTCTGGGCTCTGCATCTGCTACCTAATTAAAATTGCCTACCTATTAAGTTTTTCAGTAAAAAAAAAAAGTGTTACTAAGAGTTAACATTGTAATTAATATATGTAATTCAAACTACTAGTACACAGAAAACATTTCTATTTACAAAGAATACAAACGCAAGTAGAATGTGTTTGAAAAAAGGGTAATAAGAAGGCAAGGCAATATGGTTTTGACTAAAGGGAAAGTAATTATAGCTAGTTTAGATATTTTAAGAATAGATTTGTTTATAAGATTTTATTAAAATAAGATTTAGTGTTAATAACACACTGCGAAAGTAAAAGCTAGTTTCTTATTTTGAATAAAATGTTTGAGTAAAATGACATTAAAATTTTTTGTTTGCTTTTTGAGTAAACTAAAAAAAAAAAGAAGAAAGAGAGAGACAGATTCAGTTGGCCTTATGCTGCCTTTATTAGGTCTTATTGTTTTGAAAATTGAGTTTCCTCTTTATCAAATAATAAAGGCTTTTGCTTTTCAGAAATCTTTGAATTACCATTGTGACTAAATGAATCACTATTTTACAATGACTTGTGGGCTTATTTTGTGATACCAAATGTTTTAAACTTTTGATATTTGACAAATATACTAAAATCAAATTCTAAATTGTCTTTTTTACTCATTAATTTTTAGATTAGTGGGTCCCCTAAAGTCCAAATGAGAGCTATGTGGCTGATTTAGTAGGTTAAAATCATACAGGAAGCATTGTCAATTATGAAATTATGTTTTATTCTTCAGATTCTATTTATATAAATAAATTATTAATATGTGTTCCAAAACTATGAGATTTCTGTTATCCTGATGTCTAAGTATATGTTATCAATATTGAACAGGATTTTTCTTGGTCACTTTGCCAGCTGGGGACCTCCTCAGCTGGTGACATCCCCACCTGGGCCTCATTCAGCCCTTGGTCTGCCTCAGGAGATGCCTTGTCTCCCCGGCCCATCAGCCACACTTTACCCTGTCCTCTGGCTGAGATCCCACAGCTGCTGAGACTGTGTGCTCAGTCTTCAGTTGGAGGGGCTGTGTGAGAGCAAGAATGTTGCAAGCCACTCCCATGGTAGACTCTCATGTCCAGAGGAGGGGAACATGATGGTACCAAGGCAAGGGTGCCCATGCTCCCAGAGTCCCAAAGGGGATGTTACAGCATGCTACTGAGCTCTTTTAGTCTCACTCTCCACAGCCCAGCAGACAGCGGCATGATAACTACTCTGTCAGCCCCTTGCCCCACTCTGGCCTGCAGCTCTGGGTCTGCCTCAGTCCCATCATGTGGGGTGGCTGCCCTCCACTGGCGGAGGGCAGAGGGCCACAATGTTACAGCCTTTTGTGTACCTACATTCAGTGGGTCCTGAGTTCTTTTCCTGTGTCCAAGATGAATGAGATAATGCTGACAATCAAAGGGTGAGCAGGGCGGAGAAGAATTTCATTGAGCAACAAAACAGCTCTCAGCAAACAGGGGACACGAGGATGGTCCCCTCACCCAAAGTCGGATAGTTTCTCTCTTAGTGTGGGTGGGTCTGGGACTTTCATGGGCTCAGAATGGGAGAGTGTGTGCTGCTTGGTTTGTGAGTATGCAAAAAAGGTTAAAACAAAGGTCCTATTCAAAGGTGGACATGACAGTGTGAAAAACCACTTAGGAATGTGAAGGGTGGGGATCAATCAGAAGAAAGCACACCAAATGGTAAGACAGGTTCTGAATCCGGTCCCTGGATTTGACTTGTAGGTTGACTCTCAGGCTTGAAACTATCTTTGGCTTAAAGGTGGGGTTTCACTGGGACCCACCCCTGACTGCCTAGGATTTGTCTGCCTCCTGTCACTATCAATATTAATTATGATTATTATGTTAAATTTTTGTGCCACAGAAATAATCAAATCTTATTATTATGCATCTTTAACCATTGCAATCCCAATACATTTGTCATTCACAATTATAGCTTTACTTTGATGGTTCTCAAAATCTAGTTTATAAAAATTACAGTTCAAAACTTGCTTCTTTAGTGGTGTTCATGAAAGGAACTCTGACATGTGCTCTTTGAATACAAGTTTCTTGTAACTGTGGAGACTGTGTCATTGGGTTAGAGAAAACAAAAACCAAAATCCAAAAATAATTTCTGGACTCTCATTGAAGAGCTAATGTGATTATGAGGATTACCAACTCCAATAACAAATGGATCAAATTGACTGTATGGTACTGAAGTAATAGAAAACTGAATTAACTTTTATGACTTGTTTTAAACATTGCTGATTCTTTTTAAACAATTGAGTAAAGTATACTCCTGTGAGAAAAATTTGAAGCATACTTCTTTCTCTGTACCTAATTTCTCCAGAATTTGGAAACTGTTTTTGAGAATTCTTATTTTATGGTAGTATAGTTATTTGCATAAGCTCAATAGAAAACCGTTTTCTTTTGTTACAGGACACAATTGAAGACATAGATTATTTTTTCCAAGGCTTTGACTGAACTAGAATGTTTACAGACATGAGTACATGGCTTTGAGTCATTGAAGTTGACTCACAGAGTGGATAAAAGCCCTTTGAAGAAACTGGCCATACCTTGTCTATCCAGTTCCTTTACAGGGTTCCTGACCTGTGTTAATTAAACAATATCAGTTTCTGAAAGGCCCAGGAACCCCCAGTTATCTTGGGATCTTGAGAAGAGAATAATTTGCCAAAATTCACACAAGTATCTGCAGGCACAGACATATCCTTTGCTAGTATCAAGAGACTTTTAAAAAGTCAAATCTGAGATCCCTTGTAAAAAAAGTTCCAACAAAGCCGATTTAAAAGCAGTATATATGGCATATAATTGGTTTTGCTCCACTTTATGCAAAGAATTAGGCCAGGTATAATAACACTAAAGCTTATTTTGTAAATAAATTGGTCCTACTATGATTTTGTCTTAGGTTAAAATGAAGGACTGGGGAGAGAAAAGTTAACTTTCAAAGAAACTATAGTACTCCTGTTAGTAGACTCTGACCTTGTACATTGTTTTTTGGTTTATATTCTTTCTCTACAGCTTAACTGGACTGGATCCTGAATTCTTTCCTGGCTACAAGTCTCCAAACTAATGTCTCCAAGTTTATTTTTCTCCAATTTTTCTGAAATCAGTAAACTGTGTTTTTCTTAAAGCCCTGCAAATTGAGGTTAGATAACTTAAAATTTAGGAGAAATAATAACATATACACACACACACACGTATATAATATATATACACACACATACATACATACATAAACTGTTTTTTTGCCTACCTACTAATATGTGGACTTTGGGTAATAAAGCCTAAATCAGTTTTCCAGGATTGTTTTTACCTTCAATGCTATGGCCTGGCCTTGGTCCTTTTTGTCATACATTTATTTATTTATTTATTTCCATTTTGTTTATTTCTTCTTCCTCCTATTTTTCTGTGTGGGTCATAAGACTTCACATCCTATTAGTAATAAACCTTCCTAGCTGTGTGGGACCTAACCTTATAGTAATAAACTATCCTAGCACTAAGGGATCAGAGCAAACTCATGACCAGAGACTCATTTACATCTGCAGTATTATCTGCAAAAGATTTGGGTGATAAGGTGAGGGGGAAATGTAAAAAGAAAATAAAATCTTGGGACCTCAAACTCACTATGCCAAATGAAAACGTTAAGGTTGGGAAACGAGTCTTGGGAACAACTGCCTTCTTTTTGTTCCTAAACAGATAACTGTAATCCACATGCATACATTATCTTATGTAAAATGTAGATCTACAAGCACAAGACAAATACATAGTTAACTTTTCTCCCCATTCTTTTCTTTTCACATGTAAAATGTGGATCCACAGAGCTCTAATCAAAGCCTCATAAAAATGTCACTACTTGTCTCATAGCCTATCCCTGTCTTTTACTCTTTCTTCCTTTCCCTCCTGCCTGCTCTTTCCTCTTTAAATATTGAAGCCCTCAAAACCCTCTCTGAAAAAAGCACAGGCCACAGATCCTACTGTAACTTATGTTTCTTTTTTCCTGGGCACACCCTTAACTTTGGCTAAATAAACCTCTAACTTGATTTAGATACCTTTTGGTTTATGGTGTATATTAATTCTATGTATCATTGTAACTTTTTAATTATAGTACTTGTCAAACACTTTGGCCTCATGACCACTGCACACTCCTGGAAATTATTGAAGACCCCAATAGATGTTGCTTATGTGGATTATATTTGTCATTGGTAACTGTGTAAGAAATTAAAACTAAGAAAATACGCTTCCTTAATTTACGTTGTTAGGAAGAGTTTAAAATGAGAGAAGTGAGGGAGAAGGCAACTCAAAGGGCCAAACAGGTTTATTTACAAGAATAAGCCTGTGAGGGGTCCCAGTCAGGAATCTGGCTGAGACCCTGATGGCTTGCAAGCTGAGGTTCTTATAGGGGAGGGGTTGGGGAAGTGCTGGCAGGTTGGAAGTGCAGGGGGCTGGGGAGGGATGTGGTCAGGGCCAGTCAGGCTTTGCTGTGGTCAGGGTTGTTATGCTCTCTTAAAGCTATGGGCGAGCTTGGCCTTTGCTTTGTTTTTGGGTACACCATCACCAAGGTAGGAAACACAGTCACCAAGATAGAAAAACGACATCGCTATTGTTAATTCTCACATACTTTAATTTTGATTTTTAATTTTTACAAAGTTATTTGTTTTAATTAACAGATATCTTGTATGTTTTATCATGTATAATAATAAATAATTATATGTTAATAGAAATTACGTATAACAACTATATTTTGAAAACAAAAACAAATTAGTGATAAGAATGGTATTTCTTTACGTTTTTGAAAAACTTTAATATCAAGTTCAATGACAAACTCCTAGATTTTAATATTTGCCTTTGCATTCAGTTTATTGTGATGTGTTGTTTTGTTTGAGTTACACAAGACATTCTGGCCTCAGTCAAATATTTGAAAAGAGGAGTAGGAAGGATGTTAATATTCTAAGAATTGTGGATATTTTATCTTAGATACTTTTTGGTGTAGTATCTAATAAGAGTATACACAATTCTTGATTCGTTCCTTGATTTGATAATTACATTATGATTCTTTTAACACAAATCTAAAAGCAAATCAATAAACTTTTTGTACTATTTTATTAAAATATATTGGCCTACTTTGCATTCTTAATCAACTTATATTGGTTCACTGGATTATGCAGATATTTTAACTATTGACAGTTTTACTTACACAAAATTTAAAAATTACATTTGCTATTAATGCAACTATCCTCATCAGAAAGTCTTTAGGTATTGGAGAGATGTCAAGTTCCTGTTATCACACACAAGTTTTACAAGACTCTATTTTTTACACATAAAATAGGTATATATTTTCATAATATTGTTATGACTATTGATTCTTTTAAGCCAGTACTATAGTGAGTATTTTACATGTATTATCTAATTAAATCTTCAAATTCATTTCATTCCGTTAGAGAAAACGTCTGCTAATATCAAGTTTGAATGACCATATGTTGCTTACTAGTTCCTTTCTAAAGTAGAAACAGGGTTGTATGATTTTAAAAAATAGCTTATTTCACTAAAAAATAAACCATCGTATGACTGTTATTTCTCAAGACAATTCCCATACTTTGAAATGTAGAAGTGCATTGTAGGTACTCACTTGTCAAAGAGATGATTAAAAAGATGAACTCAAAGATCAGATATGAATAATATTTTAAATCCTTAGTGTTTTATCAAGGACCATTTTCAATGAAATAGCACAGCCCCCTGTTTTTGTGACTGAGAAGGAATCGAATTGAAGAATGCAATGACTAGTGGTATAGTTTGTTGCCACTTCTTTTGAGGGAGGGAGGTGGAGGGAGGGAAGGAGGGAAGGAGGGAAGAAGGGAAGGAGGGAAGGAAGGAAGGAAGGAAGGAAGGAAGGAAGGAAGGAAGGAAGGAAGGAAGGAAGGAAGGAAAGAAGGAAGGAAGATAAATTTTAGTTATCTCAAATAGATAATGATGTTACTTGGTCACCCATCTGGTTCATTACTCAAAGTCACCAATAATCTTATAATTTCCATGTTTATTCCCATTCTACCATCAATAATCATAAACTTGATTAAACTTAAAGTGTGTGCAGACTAAGGAAGTGGAAGTATAGTTAAAAATCTTTCTAGAACCCTTGCTAATAAATATTAATTTAAATTATTTTTGAAATAATCCATTTCCATTATAATTGAAACACTACATATATTATAAATTTATGAATATACAATGCTAGAACTATTTTTGAACTATAATTTCTTTTATATTGATATATGTGTCTATCTTTAACCCAATTTTAGTAATTTGATACTAGAAGCTGAGATATTTTATTTGTAAGTCTCTCTTATATTTTTCATTCACAATAGAGTTTAATTATTTCTTACCCAATAAAAATATATTTAGAAATAGTGTAGAGACATATAAATTCTAACTGAAATAAAATCATAAATATAATCACTTCAGATAATTATTCATGTTAAACATAATATTTTCCCAACCAAAGGAATGGTATTATTTACATTATTCAAATACTTTTATGTCCTTAAATATACAATTTGGAATTTTTATTTAGATAGTTACCTTTCTTATCAAATATATTTCTTATTACTTTTAGGTAGTTTCAATGCTGTAATTTAATATACATATTTCAAATTTGTATTTGTTATTGTAAAAAGAGAAAGTAATTATTTGTTTTTGTAGGTGTCTTGTATCCAGTAATCTTACTACATTCCTTCATAAATTGAGTTTTGCTTTGTTTTTTAACTCAACTCTACTATTACTTTTAGGTTCACAATCATATAAAACATATTTCAATTACTTTTTTTTGGTCTTATTGTAATCCCTAGAAGTTTTTTTAAGAATTGAAAAATAATTGCGCTTTTGCTATCATATCTTGTTCATTATGTTAATGAAATTGATATTTATATTTCATCTTTAGACTAATTTCAGCTATTTTCTTCTAGAAAGGTTTTTCATATTTACATTAAAAAATTACTTAGAAATAAAAGCTAGTAGAAAGAAATAACTAAGATCAGAGCAGAACTGAAGGAGATAGAGACACAAAAACCCTTAAAAAAAAAATCAATGAATCCAGGAGCTGGTTTTTTGAAAAGATCAACAAAATTGATAGGCCACTAGCAAGACCAGTAAGAAGAAAAGAGAGAAGAATCAAATAGATGCAATAAAAAAATGATAAAGGGGATATCACCACTGATCCCACAGAAGTACAAATTACCATCAGAGAATAATATAAAAACCTCTATGCAAATAAACTAGAAAATCAAGAAGAAATGGATAAATTCCTGGGTACAAACACCCCTGCAAGACTAAACCAGGAAGAAGTTGAATCCATGAATAGACTAATAACAGGCTTTGAAATTGAGGCAATAGTTAATAGCTTACCAACCAAAAAAACTCCAGGACCAGGCGGATTCACAGCTGACTTCTACTAGAGGTACAAAGAGAAGCTGGTACCATTCCTTCTGAAATGATTCCAATCAATAGAAAAAGAGGGAATCCTCCCTAACTCATTTTATGAGGTCAGCATTAACCTGATATTAAAGCCTGGCAGAGACACAACAAAAAAGAGAATTTTAGACCAATATCCCTGATGAATGTCAATGCATAAATCCTCAATAAAATACTGACAAACCGAATCCAGCAGCACATCAAAAAGCTTATCCACCATGATCAAGTGGGCTTCATCCCTGGGATGCAAGTCTGGTTCAACATATGCAACTCAATAAATGTAATCCATTGTATAAGCAGAACCAAATACAAAAACCACATGATTATCTCAATAGATGCAGAAAAGGCCTTCAACAAAACTCAACAGGCCTTCATTCTAAAAACTCTCAATAAACTAGGTATTCATGGGATGTATCTCAAAATAAGAGCTATTTATGACAAACCCACAGCCAATATCATACTGAATGGGAAAAAAACTGGAAGCATTCCCTTTGAAAACTGGCACAAGACAAGGTTGCCCTCTCTCACCACTGCTATTCAACATAGTGTTGGAAGTTCTGGCTAGGGCAATCAGGCAGGAGAAAGAAATAAAGGGTATTCAAGTAGGAAAAGAGAAAGTCAAATTGTCCCTGTTGGCAGATGACATGATTGTATATTTAGAAAACCCCATCATCTCAGCCTAAAATCTCCTTAAACTGATAAGCAACTTCAGCAAAGTCTCAGGAGACAAAATCAATGTGCAAAAATCATAAGCATTCCTATACACCAATAACAGACAAACAGAGAGCCAAATCATGAGTGAACTCCCATTCACAATTGCTTCAAAGAGAATAAAATATCTAGGAATCCAACTTACAAGGGATGTGAAGGACGTATTCAAGGAGAACTACAAAACACTGCTCAACGAGATAAAAGAGGGCACAAACAAATGGAGGAACATTCCATGCTCATGGATAGGAAGAATCAGTATCATGAAAATGGTCATACCGCCCAAGGTAATTTATAGATTCAATGCCATCCCCATCAAGCTACTAATGACTTTCTTCACAGAATTGGAAAGAACTACTTTAAAGTTCATATGGAACCAAAAATAGCCCACATTGCCAAGACAATTCTAAGCCAAAAGAACAAAGCTGGAGGCATCACACTACCTGACTGCAAACTATACTATAAGGCTACAGTAACCAAAACAGCATGGTACTGGTACCAAAACAGAGATATAGACTAATGGAACAGAACAGAGCCCTCAGAAATAATACCACATATCTACAACCATCTGATCTTTGACAAACCTGACAAAAACAAGAAATGCGGAAAGGATTCCCTATTTAATAAATGGTGCTGGGAAAACTGGCTAGCCATATGTAGAAAGCTGAAACTGGATCCCTTCCTTACACCTTACAAAAAATTAATTAAAGGTGGATTAAAGACTTAAATGTTAGACCTAAAACCATAAAATTCCTAGATGAAAACCTAGGCAATACCATTCAGGACATAGACATGGGCAAGGACTTCATGACTAAAACACCAAAAGCAATGGCAACAAAATCTAAAATTGAAAAATGGGATCTAACTAAACTAAAGAGCTTCTGCACAGCAAAGAAACTACCATCAGAGTGAACAGGCAACCTACAGAATGGGAGAAAATTTTCACAATCTGCCCATCTGACAAAGGGCTAAGATCCAGAATCTACAAAGAACTTATACAAATTTACAAGAAAAAATCAAACAACTCCATCAAAAAGTGGGCAAAGGATATGAACAGATACTTCTCATAAGAAGACACTTATGCAGCCAACAGACACATGAAAAAATGTTCATTATCACTGGTCATCAGAGAAATGCAAATCAAAACCAGATTTTAATTAAAGAGCCTAATGGTTTCATTGTTGAGTAATATATGAGCTGCTAATTTAAGATATCTTGTTAACACTGCATTCTTCTATTTCTAGTCTGCTATGAGCTTTTATCAGAAAGATGTGTTCAATTTTTATCGTATGTCTTTCAGCATAATTCTCCATTATATATTTTTGCAGTGTGTTTGATTAATAGATATCTATTATCAAGACACTTTTGCATTGATGGGCAATATTTTGTCTACAGTGGATTTTTAAAAAATATGGCATTGAGAAAGCTTCCTGCCTAAACTGTAGCCTATAAAACAGTTTTCAGTTGTTTGAACAATAATTTTTGAAAAATACAGTTAATTCTCACATTTCAAAGTATATTTACATTCCCAAAATAAAATATTAGCTAATTAGTTTCAGCAACATGCTAAAGAATCCAGTGTCTGAGTGGATATAACAGGAGTCAATGTAATAGTGTGTTTTACGTACACACAGAGTCAGTTCTTTGGTTTCCTGTGACTGTGCACTGTATCATGAAAAGGATAATCTTTATTATCAAGTCAAGATAGGTAGGGTAAAGACATAGCAGTAACTTGTAATAATGCATAATTTCAAATATTCTTCTTAAACTATCAGATTCAAGCACTCAATTTGATGGAAATATTTGTCTGATTTGTGAAGAATAAAATGTAGCTACACCATAGAGCACTTTGAATCAATAATCCTCCGTTGTTTTAAACAAGAAGGCAGAAAATTCTGCTTATAGATTAACAAGGACAGTTGTTAACCTCTTACTGAAAAAAAGAAGGGAAAAAATCAAATGTTTAAAAGACATAATATATATGAATATACATGAAAACATAATTTTCAGATAATAGATATTAAGGAGCAAATAATACAATCTGTATAAGAAAGGAAAGAAGCAAAGCAAACCTTGCAATTACCCCAGCTCACTTCCTAAAAGAAATTAACAGTGCATGATATTGTAAAGGGGGAATCAAACCAGAGCTGACAGAACTGTTGGATTGAGGAGAAAGAAACTAGAATTCAGAGAAGCCTACGTGGATAGACTTCGTGAAGTAGAATACTATGTAGAAGTGAGAGAACTCAGACAATCTGGAGAACAATAACAAACAATGTTTTTGTCTGAGTGCTAAGCTAATCAATGCATATTTAAAACAAAATTACTCAAGGCTAAGAAAAGAACTAAGAGAAAGCAATAGACAGAAAAAAAAAAGTTTGAAGTTTCTAAGAGCTAAGAGGCATTGTGTTTTTGTTTGTTTCTACTACCCAGAATGCAAATAAATAATAATACATAAGGCGTCATATATAGTATGTAGTTACCACCTTGTCGGAAGGTAGAATCTTTGAGTCTTTTGTGGTTCTCCATATGTTTCTGTATGGTCCAATAAAAGTCCTGACCTCTCTCTTACCTGGGTCATTTCTCAGAACTTTTTATACAGTTTGTACCCTTGAGAGAGGCAAGGCAACATTTCCATCTGCACTAATTCTTTCTGCTCATATAAAAGGGATGGATATCTCAAACCCACAGATCCAAAGCTGCTATGCAAACCCACTGGGTATGTAGGAATTCAACTGGAAACATCACATTACTGCCATCAGACTTCGAGCTATCCCAGGACTTCACACATAAATATGCTGATGTTCATGTTACTTTCTGTGCCATAGAAAGAATGTCCTTTGTAATTTGCTTCTTATCCCAGAATTTCCAGTCTTTTGACAGCATGCATGAAACAGTCACAGGGTAATTTACTGGGATGTATCTTAGTTTTTCACTGCTATAACATAACACAACAGACTGGAAAATTTATAATGCACTTTGGGAGGTCGAGGCGAGTGGATCATGAGGTCATGAGATCAAGACCATCCTGGCCAACATGGTGAAAGCTCATCTCTACTAAAAATACAAACATTAGCTGAGTGTGGTGGTGAATGCCTGTAATCCCAGCTACTCGGGAGGCTGATTCCAGAGAATCCCTTGAACCAGCGAGTTGGAGGTTGCAGTGAGCCGAGATCACGCCACTGCACTGCAGCCTGTCGACAGAGCAAGACTGTGTCTCAACAACAACACAAAAGAATAACATGCTGGAATCCGGTGAGGGCCTTCTGTGTCACAACATGGTGGAAGTCATCACATGGTGGAAGATGGAGTAGCAAGAGAAAGAGCAAGAAAGGAGAGCACACTCCCACGATAACAGCGTTAAGTCCACTCACAAGGGCGCAGCCCTCTGACCTAAACACTTCTTAAATGTCTCACCGCCAAATCCTATCACAATAGAAATTAAATTTCAACATGAGTTTTGAAGAAGACAAATATTCACACCATACCAGAATGGCCCCTTCACAATTTTTGTCAGTTTTAATGAGAAAGATTGTATGGTGACAGAGACATAGCTTTCTGGAAGAAGACCAGATTCAGGGATAAGGGATGACTCTCTGAGATCCAGTAGCAAATGCTCCCACACATGGGGGGAGAGTAAGTATCCTGCATGATCCTTCTTGTTAATAAAGAAGAATTGAGTTAATGAATACGAGTTGAGTGGCAAGGGCAAGTGATAGGATTGAGATAGCTGCAAAAATAATGCTTTTTAAAAAATTTTATGTGGAACGGTGGGAGGGGGATAAGGGATGAAATAAGTCCAATTTGGTATAATGTACACTATTTAGGTGATCAGTACACTAAAACCTAAGACTTCCCCACTGTGTAATATATCCATGTAGCACAACTGCACTTGGACCCTTAAATCTACATTTAAAAAATAAGACAAGTGGACAAACAGCCTGCCGACAGAGAGCAAAGAAAAGTAAACCAAATTCAAGGCAAAAATTACCCTAGTTGCATGCTAACAATGCAGTTAATGGACTTGACTTATGATATTTAACTTTGTTTTTGCATTAATAGCAATTCAAAAAAAATTATCTTCCAATGGGCAAAAAATCTGGGAACCCAACCAAAAATATGTCCAAATTATACTGCTCAATGAAGAAAGTAAATCTCAGAGTAACAGATTATAATGTTAAAAAATAAGTAGGTATATGCAGCAGAATGAATATGCACATAGGGGTATGTGTGTGTGTATGTGTGTGTATTCCATATTGCATGGATATATCACAGGTTATTCAACCAATATCATCTATAGGCATTTCCTTGTTTGGTATTAAAAATAAAACTCATTAATTAAAAAAAGTAGTGCTTTTTTTTTTTTTTAGCTCATTCTCCTCCAAACAGGAGGGCCCTTGTGGAAACTAAAAGTCTTACCTATAGAAACCTTGTGACTCTCTGGCCTGACATCCTCATTTTATATTCGGTCAACTTTTGATTGACCATTCACAAAGTTACAAGGCCCTGACAGGTCTCCTAATAGAATAGAAACATCTATTCAAAATCACTACCACACCTGACTTTAACAGCATTTTGGCTTCACATGAAAATTTGAATTGTTTGGCTGTTGCTACTGCAGCAAACTATTTAGTAATTTAATTGTGCAAATAATTCAGAGTAAGTGAAAACAAGTAGAATATGGGGGCAGCAACATCAAGAAACTTTCATTTCAGTGCAAAATATAAATAAATTTTTTTTTAAATTGAAGGCAATAATAAAGAGGCTCTGTATGGTGAAGCAGTAGAGGGGCAGTATACCTAATTAAACTCCTGAAACAGTTAAGATGAGATACCATGATACCTGAAATGAATATCTTAGGTTTACTAAGATACTTAATTAGGTTTATCACTGTAGCTTTTGACCAAAAATACGTAAAATGAGTGTCTTAGTTTACTTAATTAGGTTTATCACTGTAGCTTTTGACCGAAAAAGGAAAGATGAAAAAATGGTAAGAGAGTATACATAAGCATAATATAACAAAAATAACCAGCATTTTGTCTGCAAAACCATATGAAATTTAATGCTGGAGGATTTTTAAAAATGATGCATTTTTGAGCTAGGGAGAGATAAAATGTTGGCAAGCCTTTGTCCTAGTAATCAATTTTTCTATAATGAACTGCTCAAAATATTTGTAGCTTAAAAAGCAATCATTTCACTACATGTCAGAATTTTGTGGGTTAGAAGTCCAGGCAGAGATTATTTAGGCACTTATTATGTTTCTTGTGACATTGATGGATGTCACCACCGTTATTCTACTGGCAGAAGAGATGTTCTTTAGAGTACAATACAGCTTCACCCAGATGTCTTTAGCCTTGATGAGATTGGCTGGAAGGATTATCTCTGCTGAAACTGTCAAATAGAGTGCCAAAACCGACCCTCCATGAGGGTGACCTCAGAGAAGTCAAGCTTCTCACAATCTAGCTCTTGACTCCCAGAGAGAAGGTTTCAAGAGGCTCATGCACTAGCAAAGTGTGATCTTATGACCTAGCATTGAAATTACCACAACATCTTATCTACCATATTATAACAACCAAGAATGTCATCAAGTCTAGCTAAACTTCAAAAGGAGAGAAATTAGGGTCCACCTCTCAAAAGAAAGAGCAGCAAATAATTTGCTCTTTTTTCTAATCTGCCTACTAGAAAAAAATTTACATACATAATCCTAACAAATAATATAATATATATGACATATAATAATTGTGTATACACTATAAATTATTAAAATATACTATATAGTATATATCATTTAAATTATACATTATAAATTATAATGTACTATATATTACAATATAATTATATAGTAATAATTTATAATATATGATGATCATAATATGTATAATATATAATTATATATTATGCTGTAATATATAATATAAAATTTAATAATTTAAATTTCTTCCACTTGAAAATATACTGTCAGCCTTTCTTAAGTACCTTAAAAGTCATATCTAATTAGGGAATCAGATGCAATACCAGGATCTTAAAACCTTTAAACAGACTCAGGTTTTCTCACTGTTTTCCTCGCAACTTGAAATCCTGTGAACAAGGAAGCAGTTATCCTCCCCTATATACTCAATATAAAAAGATGTGACAGAGATAGAGTGAACACAATAAATCCTCCTGTTCAAAAAATAAAGGAATAGGAAGCAAAAAATAGTAAGTGATCTATCACATTTCTGAAATCTAGCAAGAAACATGTTTCTAGAGCCTTGAATGGAAGGAATTGGAGGCTCAGGGTTGCTTCCTGGGAATGCTCCTTTACATCTCTTGTCCTTGCCCTCCGAGATCTCAGTTCCTCCTGAGTCCCACTTTTACATAACAAATCACTGATGCTTACAGCTGCATGGTATTTTCAGCCTACGACTTGCCTGTAGAATAAGGACTCTTCTTATTTTGAACTGTCTCTGTGCTTCTGCCAGGAAAAGTGTTTTATAAA
Organism: Macaca nemestrina; assembly: GCF_043159975.1. Classification (NCBI taxonomy): domain Eukaryota; kingdom Metazoa; phylum Chordata; class Mammalia; order Primates; family Cercopithecidae; genus Macaca; species Macaca nemestrina. The sequence continues at coordinate 52,898,947 of NC_092140.1, forward strand.
ATATTAATCTTTGTGTGACTCTTATCTGGGTTTGGTTCATTAAACAAATGCTGAACCACAAAACTCTGAATTTAGTCCTTATTTGCCTTGGGCTAAGAATCATGAGGTTGTTGGTGGTGTGCTTAAAAGTTTCAGGAAACTTGTTATCTAGTCAAAAATATCTATGGGACACACACTTCAAACTTTCTGAATTCTTAGTTTTAAAGCTTCAAAGTTAAGATAATTTTGCCCCAAAGCTATTTATCCCTTTAAGAACATTTTTTGGGTGCATGTCAAAACAGGCTGTGAATAAGAAATAATTTTATTTTCAAATCCTTCAATTCTGATTCCGTGATATTTCTTTTCATTGTGCTTGAAAACTAAACAGTTGCAGTCATAGCTCATTTCTTTGTCCTGGCTCTTTCATTATTTCTAGCTGAAAGAAAATGGTCAGCACTTCCAACATTTTGACTGAAAATTTCCTCAAGAAAAAATATGAGGTTCATTTTTATATTTTCTACACTACCTTAAGTGACAGCGCTGACTCTACAAAATAAAGATTGTTGACAGAGTGCCTAGCTGCGGTCTCTTTAGCGTGGCCTTCTCGGGATAGTTGACTTTCTTAGAGTTGAACTCAGGGCCCTCAGGGTAAGTATTCCTATTGGTTTGCTTCGAATTTCCACAGCTTCTTTTTAATCTGAAAAGTCCCAGAATTCTAGCTTTCACTACATTAAATTTTTCAAATAAGTAATTAAGTCATGCCTATATTCAATGGGAGGGAATTTAGAGTTCACCTAGTGGATGGGAAAAGTACCGAAGAAGTGCAAGTAAGCCTCTGGCTAAGAGCAGATCTTCCTCCAAGGATCCAGAAACAGATGAGTGCCACCACGCCCAGCACCCCAGAAGCTCGGCTCAGTTCAGTACCAGGATTCAACAATGTACAGATTTGACTAATTCTGAAATATATTTTTATATGAGACATCCATAGAGATTTCCAACCAAGCGATTTTTGTGAGAAATAGGTACCAACTTATGTTTCACACCAGTTAAAATGTAATAACTCTATCCAGACTTAAATATTCCACATGGACTACTTTGGTGAGTACAATTCTAACAATTTTAGCTTATAAGAAAGTGCATCCCTTATTTCCTTGTTTCATATAAACGTTATTTAAAAATTAAATTAATTTTTTGCTCCTAATAAAATACTCATACAGGGTAAATATTCTTTGTCTTAAATGCTTGGGACCAGAAGTGTTTTCGAGTTTTTTGGATTTTGGAATATTTGCATATACATAAAATGATATCTTGGGTATGGGATCCAAGTCTGAAGACAAAATTCGTTTATGTCCTATATACACATAGCCTGAAGGTAGTATTATACAATATTTCAAATAATTTTGTGCATGAAACCCAGCACATGAGTCCAGGTTTTGACTGAAACCCAGCATATAAAGTGTGGTGTAGAATTTTCTACTTGTGGCACCACATTGGTGCACAAAATAATTTTTTGGAGCATATCAGAGTTTAGATTTTTGAATAAGGAATACTCAACTTATATACAGCCAGGTGCTGTCTTAAGATTTCAAATATTAACCCATGTAGTCTTCACATATGGGTTGGTACAATTAGTGTATACATCATACAATTCATGAAAATAAGGAACAAAAAAAGTGCATCATAAATATTTCATAGCTGTGCAAAGATTGATGAATTGTAAGGACAGCATTTTTGTAGAAAGCAATATTATAACAAAATATACTTCTCACTTACACTATGTAACATATGTTTACAGGTATTGGAATTTAATGTAAATTTTACTTAAAATTTAATTCATAGAGATATTAAATAAGAACAAATATAGAAGCATAAACCCTCCTATTTTTCTTTCAGATCTAATTCAGTTCCATTAAAACTGCTATTTAGTCTTGCAGTAAGGCAAGATTTCCAAGGTTTATTTAAATTTAGAAGAGCTTATAAGATAATTTACGATATACATGATATTGTGAGTCATGGTAAAATGTATAATGCTTTGAATAGCTAATAGTTTTCTTTCAGAAATGGCATGTGCTGCAGTTTGTTCAGAAAGACAATGTAATGTAAAAAAATGCAAGTATGTATTTAACTGGAAAATATAACATCAATACAGTCCACCATCTGATTTATTGCATGCAAGCTTAAGGCCAAACTTCTTTAATATTATTTTTCTTCTGATAATGAGCCTGCACTAGATGAGAATGAAAATTAGCATGTTTTCCCATTGTCTAATCGTATATTTTCTCCTCATTAATTTGGCAAGGTGGAAGTTTTACAATAAACAATATGTCTTTCTCTTAGAGGTAGCTTTTATCTCTGGATCTAATATTGTGACAGCAAATCTGCTATTGCTGTATACACATCTTAGATGGGTGAAGAGTCAAATTAGCTTACTTCGGGCCCTGCTTTCATTTACATAATATTTTTCTAACAAAATGTTTGATGGCACTGAGAATAATAGCAGACTTCCACATAAATGAGATAAGAATATTTTATAAAATAACATGTTATTACAATTATTTTTAGCTACCTAGAATTTATGTGTATATATATGTGTGTGTGTGTCTATGTATATATATGTGTGTGTATGTATGTGTATATATACAGCATATGTGTAGCACAGATATATATATAAATACACACATATACACCCTTAGAATCCCACCAGATTCTAAGATAATGCCTTTTGGGGGCAGGTAGTTTATATGGGACATGGCCTCAGGAAATAAAACTGAGGAAGCAAGAAAATGAGGCATGGGAAGGATAAAGGCAAACAAAAAGTGCATTAATGAATTAATGGACATACTACTGCTGTGGGCTACTGGGACTTAATCCTTTTGGGGATATGCAAACCATATGGAATATTTTTCAGGACAGTGTTGAAAGAGAACAGCAAAGCTGGGCCTTTTTTTTTTTTTTTTTTTTTGAGACAGAGTCTTGCTCTGTCGCCTAGGCTGGGGTGCAGTGGCCGGATCTCAGCTCACTGCAAGCTCCGCCTCCCGGGTTTAGACCATTCTCCTGCCTCAGCCTCCGGAGTAGCTGGGACTACAGGCGCCAGCCTCCTCGCCCGGCTAGTTTTTTGTATTTTTTAGTAGATAGATAGATAGATAGATAGATAGATAGATAGATAGATAGATAGAAAGAAAGAAAGAAAGAAAGAAAGAAAGGAAGGAAGGAAGGAAGGAAGGAAGGAAGGAAGGAAGGAAGGAAGGAAGGAAGGAAGGAAGGAAGGGGAAAGAAAAAGAAAAAAGAAAGAAGAGAGAGAGGGAGGGAGGGAAGGAAGGAAGGAAAGAAAGAAAGGAAGAAGAAGAAGAGAAGAAGAAGAAGAAGAAGAAGAAGAAGAAGAAGAAGAAGAAGAAGAAGAAGAAGAAGAAGAAGAAAAGAAAGAAGGAAAGAAAGAAAGAAGAAAGAAAGAAAGAAAGAAAGAAAGAAAGAAAGAAAGAAAGAAAGAAAGAAAGAAAGAAAGAAAGAAAGAAAAGAAAGAAAGAAAGAAGTATGTACTTGTTCTATAATTGATCCAAAGAGATGGGCTGTGTGTATTGGGCCCTATACTGCTAAACTGCAGGCCGAGATTCATTAGCACACAAGCCTACGGCACCAAACTCAAAAAATTGAACATACCCAATTATTTTTAAAATAGCCAAAGGGAGCAGATGTTTAGCCATTTATGCTTTGCATAAAACATGGAACTGCACACCAAATCTGCTAGCTAGCTATTTTTTTTTTTTTTTTTTTTTTTTTGAGATGGAGTCTCGCTCTGTCGCCCAGGCTAGAGTGCAGTGGCCGGATCTCAGCTCACTGCAAGCTCTGCCTTTCGGGTTCACGCCATTCTCCTGCCTCAGCCTCCCGAGTAGCTGGGACTACAGGCGCCCGCCACCTCGCCCGGCTAGTTTTTTGTATTTTTTAGTAGAGACGGGGTTTCACCAGGTTAGACAGGATGGTCTCGATTTCCTGACCTTGTGATCCGCCCATCTCGGCCTCCCAAAGTGCTGGGATTACAGGCTTGAGCCACCGCGCCCAGCCAACTAGCTAGCTATTTTTAGCACTGAGGCCATTAAAACTCCAAGCCACAACTGTCCTTCAGAGCTCTTTGACTCAGGGACTCCTGCCATGCTGCTGAACTGTATCATTTAGACACTTAAGTCCCCTCTCTAATGTCTCTCTGCCCTGGAGCTCCTTTGCCCTCCTTCTCCACTGAGCAGCCTCTTTACCAACTTCTGCTGTGAGTAACTTCCCCTGCCAGCAATGTCAGAGTAGCACCCAATGAGGCTTGCTTGTGATACTGCCACCTGGTGGTTACCTCTTTTCCCCGCCTCAGGCCCCAGCTCCCTCAAACTTTTTACAGTATGTATACATAATTACAATTATATGTAAATAAGTCTATACAAATTTACTTGTATATGTTTGAACAGAATATTCATAACATATTTTGTATATAGCAGTTTGGATATGTATCCAAATGTTTATTTGGGTTATGTCTGTGTGTATACACAAACACACACATACACACACACACACCCACCCAGAGAGAGAGACAGAAGGAAAGAGGTACAAAAATTGTAACGTACAACTGAGACAACTCAGCTTTCTCTTCACTAAGGAAATTATAATAACCCTTAGTTTCTGTTATTTTCTTGTGTATATTTTTCTCCCTTTGATTTCTGATGTTTTCTTTATAACATAGAATATGAAAAAGAATGACTCATTTTCCAGAATTACTTTTACAAAAATATGATTGGAGAAATATTCTTTGCTTATGTTCTTGCTGAAGGCATTATTTAGGTAACATTGATTTCTAAAGGACTTTTAATTTCTCCATTATCCTCTGGAAAAATATTTACTGAACAATTTATTAGATAATAGGACTGAACTTGAGCTACTGTAGCTTTCTATTTATTTCTCTATCTAGGCACTGGCATTTGTCTTGGTTTTATACCTGTATTATTTTTGCCATTATCAATGTTCTCTGCTAGGAATGTTTTTTGTTTGTTTGTTTGTTCTTTTTTTTTTTTTTTTTTTGGTATGTTGGTAAATAGAGGAACATTTGATTCTGCTAACTATGGCAGAATAAAGAACTTCTTTATAAAGATCCAAGAAAAAAAAAATAGAGCCCTAGTTAAAATTGGGATCCTTCTCATAGAGAAGTTATCACCAGCAATATTTTCCATTGTTATCTAGAATAGCTAATCCTTTATAAACTACATATAATAATTGCAACAGATATTAGGAAAATTTATTCGTCCATTTAAAAACAAATGGCAAACTCCCATGCAAGTGATTTTTGTTTGTCTATTTTCCATCTATTCTATTAGTGCTCATATATTTAAGTATTTCCAGTGATATATGTGCAGCACAAATCATACTAATTCTAAGAAAATTTGATATCCTTTGCTATTAAGCAAGGAAAAATAATTCAAACATAATTTACTACTTAAATCACTATATAATTTACTTAGTTTAAATAGGAAAATAATCAAATAAAAGACAGTTACTGTCTAACCACATTCAAAAAAATGTAATGTATATATATCAGTTTGTTTTCACACTGCTGATAAAGACATATCCGAGACTGAGCAATTTACAACAGAAAGAGGTTTACTGGACTTATAGTTCCACATGGCTGCAGAGGCCTCACAATCATGGCAGAAGATGAAAGGCATGTTTCACATGGCACCAGACAAGAGAAGGGGGCTTGTGCAGGGAAGCTTCCCTTTTTAAAACCATCAGATCTCATGAGACTTATTCAGTATCATGAGAACAACATGAGAAAGACCTGACCCATGATTCAGCTACCTTCCACTGAGTCCCTCCCACAATACATGGTGATTCAAGATGAGATTTGGGTGGAGACACAGCCAAACCATATCATTCCATCCCTGATCCCTCCCAAGTATCATGTACTCACATTTCAAAACCAATCATGCCTTCTCAACAGTCCCCCAAAGTCTTAACTCATTTCAATGTTTGCTCAAAAGTCCACAATCCACAGTTTCATTTGAGACAAGTCAATTCTCTTCTGCCTAAGAGCCTGTAAAATCAAAAATAAGTGAGTTAATTCCTAGATACAATGGGAATACAGGCATTGGGCAAAAAAAAAAAATGGGTTACAGTCCCCAGGCAAGTCTAAATTCCAGTGAGGCAGTCAAATCTTAAAGCTCCAAAATGATCTCTTTTGACCCCATCCAGGTCAAGCTGATACAAAAGGTGAGTTCCCATTGTCTTTAGTAGCTCCACTCCTGTGGGTCCACAAGTTACAGCCTCCATCCTGGCTGCTTTCACAGGCTGGTGTTGAGTGTCTGTGGCTTTTCCAGGAGAATTATGCAAGGTGTTGGTGGGTCCATCATTCTGGGGTCTGGAGGACGGTGGCCCTCTTCTCATAGCTCCACTAAGCAGTACCCCAGTAGGGACTCTGTGTGGGGGCTCCAACCTCTCATTTCTCTTCTGCACTGCCCTAGCAGAGATTCTCCATGAGAGTCCCACCTCTGCAGCAAGCTTCTGCCTGGACATTCAGGCATTTCCATCATTCTCTGAAATCTAGGCAGCGGTTCGCAAACCCCAGTTCTTAACTTCTGTGCACTGTCAGGCTCAACACCATGTGGAAGCTGTCAAGACTTGAGGCTTGCACCCTCTGAAGCCATGGCCTAAGCCCTATGTTGGCCCATTTCAGCCACAGCTGGAGCAGATGGGACGCAGGACACCAAGTCCCTAGGCTGCACACAGCATAGGGACCCTGAGCCCGACCCACCAAACAATTTTTTTCTCCTAGGCCTCCAGGCCTGTGATAGGAGGGGCTGCCTTGAAGACCTCTGACATGCCCTGGAGACATTTTTCCCATCGTCTTGGGGATTAACATTTAACTTCTTGTTACTTATGCAAATTTCTGCAGCCGGCTTGAATTTCTCCTCAGAAAATGGGGTTTTCTTTCCTATCACATTGTCAGGCTGCAAATTCTCTGAACTTTTATGCTCTGCTTCTTGTATAAAACTGAATGCCTTTAATAGCACACAAGTCACCTTTTAAATGCTTTGCTGCCTAGAAATTTCTTCTGCCAGATACCCTAAATTATCTTTCTCAAGTTCAAATTTCCACAAATCTCCAGGGCAGGGGCAAAATGCCACGAGTCTCTTTGCTAAAAATAACAAGAGTCACCTTTGCTTCAGTTTTCATCAGGTTCCTCATCTCCATCTGAGACCACCTCAGCCTGGACTTTATTGTCCATATCATAATCAGCATTTTGGCCAAAGCCATTCAGCAAGTCTCTAGGGAACTTCAAACTTTTCCATTTTCCTGTCTTCTCCTGAGCCCTCCAAACTGGTCCAACCTCTGCCTGTTACCCAGCTCCAAAGTCGCTTCCATATTTTCAGGTATCTTTTCAGCAGCACCTTACTCCCAGTACAAATCTACTGTACTAGTTTCACACTACTGATAAAGACATACCCGAGGCTGGTCAATTTACAAAAGAAAGAGGTTTACTGGATCTACAGTTCCACGTGGCTGGGGAGGCCTCACACTCATGGCAGACACTGAAAGGCACACCTCACATGTCAGCCAGCAGGCAAGAGAAGAGAGCTTGTGCAGGAGAACTCCTTTTTTGAAAACCATTATATATCGTGAGATTTATTCACTATTATGAAAACAGCGCTGGAAAGACCTGCCCCTAAGATTCAAATACCTCCCACCAAGTCCCTCCCACAATACATTGTGTTTCAAGATGAGATTTGGGTGGGGACACAGCAAAACCATATCAGAGTATATACTATGTGTCTAAAACTGCTAAGCTAACAGTGGTAAATAAGGAAGATTTGTTTCTCCTCTAATTAACTAGCAAAATAAAGTAAAACTAAATAACCAGATAATTTCACTTAGTGATGAAATTATAGAGAGCTTCTTAGAATGGGTGGAGGAAAGAAGAAGTCCCATTTAGGGGGACATTTGATTAGAGAAGTAAGTGATAAAAAGGATAGAGTCATGCAACAATTTGGGGAAATAGCATTCCAGGTAAAGAAATCCCTAGCACAGTGGCTTAAATAAGATAGAAGTTTGTTTCTAGCTCACCTCCAGGATTTGTAGTACAGACCTTGCTGTGTGGCTCTGTCATTCTCAGTACTAGGCCCCCAGTGTTGTTCCAGTTTTCACCATTTCATAGCTAGGGTAAAGGGTAAAAGAGAGAGAACAGAAGAGCAGTCTTTATGGAAATGACAGACTTGAAAGTCATATGTATTATCTCTGTTCACATGACACTGGTCTGGATTTGATCAAAATTCAATAAAGAGGCCAGGAATATAGTTTGCAGTTTCCAGGCATGTTACCAGAAACAATTCAGTTGGTTATATTACAGAAAGGAAGAAGGAAAGGATGGATACAGAGATATTGTTATCAGTCTCTGCACAGGCTTCAAGTTGAATACAAACTTGTATTTTTATGGAATATAAAAAAGGTTGGAAAAGCTGAAATACAGTCAGACTTAAAAGAAAGAGTCAAGGTTGCTGAGTCCAACAGAGTGTAGATAATTTAGGACCATGTAAGCCATTATAAAAATGTGGATTTTATTCAAAGGCAAAGAGGAAGTAATTGAAGTGTTAAGCATGAGAGTGACAGATATAATTTATCCCCTAAAAATATCAAATTGGTTCTGTTGTAAGGAATAGATTTTTGGTGTGAATGACTGGATGGATGCAACACAATTTGAATCTCAGTCCATGCTTCTGGAACAAGGATGAAGGTGGATATGAGAATTATTATGATTTGGTCGCATTTTGAAGACAGGTCTAACAGTTCTTCCTAATGAATTGGATTTAGAGAACAAAGGAGAGAGGAGGAATCAAGGATGGCATACTTGACTTTGGAGTAAGAAAGTGGAGACAGAGTGATACCATTTATTGAGATAGAGAATATTGTCAGTAAAACAGTTTTACTGAAGCCTGACAGTGGTGAGAAAACCACATAGTGTGTCTTGAGCTTGTTGAGTTCAGAATACCTATCAGACATACAAATAGGATTGCCAATAACTGTTGGATATAGGGGTCTATGCTGAGAAAGGATGTTTGTATATGGAGAACTCAGAAATCCACAATACATGCATTATCTATAAAGAAAGAGAACATAGAAGAGAGAAGAGAGGTAAAGATTGAACCCCACAATATGTCAAAATTAGCAATTAGTCAACTACAGAAGAGTCCATAAGGTAGACAAAGAGGAAGTACCAGTCAGGAGGAAGGAATCCCAGAATATGTTGGCATTATGGAAAGGGAAGAAAATGCCAAGATGGATAGTGTTAAATCATGTAACAGAACCACGGCTTATATGTAATCTCTGAGAAATCACAGAAAATTGGAAAGTTGTAAGAAAACAAGTATATCAAGTCAGGCTCCCTGGAAACAGGCACTGAGACTCTACTATCTGTATGTAGAGTTTTTTGGGTGGTGTTCTTTTAGGAATAACACCTATGAGGAAATGAAAAGAGGGAGTGGTTGGACTGTGATTCAGTTGAGGTGGGAAATTAAAGAAAGAAAGATAAATAAAATTAAAAAGAGAAATAAGCTTCCTGTATTAGGCTGACTTGTCCCAGAGGCAGCAACAGGCACAGCCCAGACCCAGGAAAAGTCTTGATAATACTATATAAGAAGCCAGGACATGAATGTGCTCTGGACACTCTCCCAGTATTCCCTCAACATAGAGAGGAGAAAAACAAATTTTCTTTTCTCTTATGGCATGAGTTTATAGATTCCTGTTCTCTGTAACTAGTGACTTCAAGTATTCTGTTCAATCTAAGCAGTGGAGTGAAGGTCATAAACCATCTGAGCAGGCCTGAGATATGGCCACCTGGGCACCATAGTGAAGGTTATGGGATAAGTCTGTGCCTAGGCAAAACCTAGATAATGGCCATCTGGGTTGCTTGGCAACAGTCATGTGTAATTCTGGGTTATGCACCTGTCACAATTTGATTAACTGCCTTTGTTCTGCCTCTTTATCCTTGCTTTCACTTCACGCCACTGTAAGCCTGACTTAAGCTAGTCCACCCCCTTTTTAAAGTGTGTATAAATGTCAAGTGCTGTCTTTGTTCTGGGCCCAGTTTTTTGGATGTTATGTCTACTGGGCCTGAGTGCACTCAATAAAGATCCTCCCACTTTACCCTGAGGTTTCTCTCATCCTCCTGATTCCTGCAACACAGTGGCAACAGAGACCTCAGGCAATCTCACAGGGAAATTTGAAACTGGAATGGATTCACAAAGTTATCCCACTTGAGGTGATGGGACCATCTTTTTCCTTCCTTAAGTAACATAGATCAGATATTTGTTAGAGGCTGCCCTCAGGGAGAGGGCATAAACTTGAGAATGGCAGTTGCCTTTAGGCTAGAAGAATTCCTGAAGAGGGATTCACTTGTAGAGTTGTCAGAAGCCAATATACCCAATATTTAGTAGAAATATTTTCTTCATTCTGAACGGGAAGCAGGTGGGGAATTTAGACCCAAATTTTCTTTCAAGGAAGAAATTGTTGTTACAGTTACTTGGAATGCTTTCAGAAGAAAGCAGACAATCTAAGTTTTCAGTATCAGGAGGGATTAACTTAGGTTCAGGAAGTTTTATCACCTCAACTCATACCATTCCAGAGATGTCCATAGCCAATAATTGAATGTGGTTGTGTTAGACAGTCAATATTTCTAACAGAATATGGGAAATCTCAGATGGGTCATTTAAGCTCCAGCTCTGCCTGTGCAGTGGCTGAGACTGTCAGAATTGCATTTCAACTTCACTTCTTCCAGTAGCCAGTCTGACTTCTTTCTTCCTTCTGCTCATTGGAAAACATTCTGCACTCTAATCTCTGAATCAGAAACCCTTTCCTGCAAAGATCATAAATAGGTGCCAGGAGATGTCTAAGAGCACAGGCAATTATATGAGGCTTTGGATTGGGATCACTCACCATCTGGCTAGAAACAAAGACCCACTCACTGGTGTCAATGAAACACATATAGTCCCTGAGATGAAGTAGCAGTACTATTGTTGAAATATTCACAGGTGGTGAATTAGAATATTTTATTATACTGATAGAAAGGAATGTGCTATCTGGTACAATGTATCAAATATTTAAAAATTATATATTAAAGATAAACTATGCAAAGTGAAAAGATTATGGGAGGACTGCCATTAACCTCACATCCTATCGTTCACATCCTTGTGTTATCCCTTCTCTTTCAGTGTAGATGGGACCTGTCATTTCCTTCTAATTAATAGAATATGGCAAAAGTGAGAATATGCACATGATTACATGTATGTAATAATGTGATCTGTTTCATAAGATTGTAGCTGTCAAATGGCTAGAGTCTCTCACTTTCGCGATGTGAGGAAGCAAGTGGCTCTATTGGTAAACCTCATACAGCAAGGCCTGCAGGTGAGCTCTAGGAACTGAAGACATCCTTCTTCCAAGAGACAGTAAACATGTTTGAAGCTCTCTGTACTACATCTGTAAGAAACTGAATGCTACTAACAACCATGCAAACAGGGAAATAGATCTTGTTCCAGTCAAGCTTCCAGCTGAGATTGCAGTGGAGCTTGTATCTTGATTGCTAGCCCTGAAATACCTTAAAAAGGGAAATAAGCTAAGCCACAGCTGGATTCCTGACCCACAGAGGCTGTAAGAAAAAAAAAATTATTGTTTTAAACTATATGCTAAGTATGAGATCAAGTTGTCACACAGCAATAGAAAGTTAATGCAGTCAAAGGAATCAGGGCTTTATTGCAAATCTAGATTAGATTGACACATTATGGAAAGAAAATACAAATCTAAGAGAGACGAGCTGTTAACTGAAAGCCTACTGTGAAAGCCAGGTTTTCTCATTGGTAATATACAGTGAGCCTGTTGTGTCTTTCAAGAGGAGGGCAGAGAAAGTTAAGTATGAAATCAAATACAGATCAGAAAAGTTAGGCTCCAAGGAAGGTTTATATCACAACCAAAGCAGATTACTATGCCAATACCAGAGTTTTTAATTGGAACAAATGGGGCCCTGATACATGAATGGAAAAATCTGGATTCATGACCCTAAATTCTTAAATTTTTATATTTTAATAAAAACTCTGAATCTGCCAAAGAAGATATCACTCTCTATTAAGAGCTAGAATTGGCTGAACCCCGTGGCACACACCTGTAATCCCAGCACTTTTGAAGGAAAAAGTGGGTTGATTGCTTGACCACAGGAGTTCAAGATGAGCCTGGGCAACATGGTGAAACCCAATCTACAAAAAGAATAGAAAAATTAGCAGGGTGTGGTGACCTGTGTCTGTAGTCCCAGCTGCCTAGGAGGCTGAGGTGGGAGGATCGCCTGAGCCCAGGAGTTTCAGGCTGCAGTGAGCTGTGATTTTTCCATTGCACTCATGCCTGGGTGACAGAGTGAGAAACTGTCTCAATTAAAGAAAAAAATAAAAGAACTTTAATTACCACTTTACTTGAATGTGAGAGTAAATTATTTGGAGCACTGTCTCATGATTGATGAATTAACACCTAGCAATAATCTTAGGGAATAATCCAAACTTGCTGCCAGGATGACTCCATGAAACATAGAAAAGATATTGATCTCCACACTATGGAAGGTCGAAGTGTCAGAAATTCTCTGGAAGCAGATAATGATTGGAGTAAAGGACACAAGAATGTGGAAGAACCAGAATTGATATCATAACTAAGACACAAAAACCCACCAGATGATTATGTTCCAAGTCAGGTCCAGAGCACACACCATGTTAGAAAGCCATAAAGGAGGTCTGGCGAGAGAAACACCAGCATCACTGAGAAGTTCAGGAGTGGTTCTGCTGTGCTAAAATTTGACACAATTGGCAAGTGAAAGATTAAAGTAAATATAGGCATCACAGCAGTATCCTGCCATTTCTCTAGAATTTGGTCACTCAAGTCCTAGCTGGCCTTATTATCCTGCAATGAATTTAAAATTTTGTTTGCTGCTGTCATTTGACCTTGTTCAGCATTTATGCCTTTCAGTGAGAAGTTTAGTATGATACAAAGCTACTGTATCATCAAGAGAATATTATGTTTTTAATTGATCATTTAAATAGAGCATTTATCTCATAATATAAGGGTTTTATAAATTTACTTAATTCATGCTGACAGTTACATCTGGATCATATCTACTATTGGTTTTCGATACTGTTTTTCTCACGTGTTCTGTTTCTTTTTGCTCTGCTTTTTCCCATTACTAAGATAAAATCCCATTTATATTATTTTACAATGGAAATAAAAGTGCACACTAATAATTTAACAAAGTGTAATGTTAATTCCAAAATGCTAAGTTTGGTCATTCTTTTCCCACTCGTGTTATTATTTTTATTTGTTTGTAATGTCATCAATTATAACTTATCATTTATTATTTGTTTCAGACTGGTAATATTTTTCAGCATCTCTGACCTTCCTTCTTGAATTATTTCCTTTTTTCTTGAATTGAGTATTTTACCATAATTGCTAGTTTACTCTCAATATATGCTTGTTGGAAAATATCATTATTTAGTGTTATTCTTTAAAAATATTTCCACTAGGTATAGCAGGGTTTTTTTTCAACATTTTGAAGATACTGCTTCAAGATCTTCTGTGTTCTAATTTCTTTTGAGACATCATTTGTCAGTTCAATTATTATCCCATTTTAGGTCTTCTACTTTCTTTTCACTTTAACTTTGGTGTTGTTCTTTTCATTTTTTGCTCTAGGTATTTAGATTTATATCTCTTCCTGAATCTCTCTCTCTCTCTCTCTCTCTCTCTCTGATTTTGTGCTTTCTAACTTAAATGATTAGCATTGTTCATCAATATTGCAATATTTTTAGGTTTTCAATGTCTAATTTTTTTGTCTAACCACTTATTATCCTTTTCTCCATTCTCTCCTTCTGTGTCTGCAATTAGAACTTACTCAGTTTTTTATGTCTCTTAACATTTTTCATATTTTCCATCTCCTTTTCTGAGTATCAATCCTCTTATTGTTATTTAATGTTAAACTTCAGTTCAGTTAATCTCTTTTTACTTGTGCTTAATATATTTAGTGTGTATATAGTTTTTAATCCTTATTTTTGAGTATTATATAGGTTTCAATTTAAAATCTTAAGTTTTAATTGCTAGAAATTATATTACTTTAAACAGTACATTGGGTAGTTTTTAATATATAATTCATTTTATTCATTTAATTATATTATTTTTATGTTATATCTGAAGATTTCAATATATGAAGCTTTGCGAAGCTATTTTTCAGTTTGTTTTTCTTGTGACTTTTGTTCACGAAAGTTTATTTTCTTAAGTGTTTTATGAAGTTTGGGAACTTATGTTCCTCAGAACTTTGGCTAGAAATACACATTTGAGATTGGCCTAGAATTTCATCTACATTTTAAGGATTCTTTTATGTGAATGCATTTCATTGAATCTTCATTTTTTTCTTATTTTGTTCACAGTCTTTAACTGTTGCCTTTTAATATGCACTAATTATAGGAATAACTTTAAGCAACCTGTGAAATGATAAATTATAAAGGACAGATGCAGTGGCTCATATGTTTAATCTCAGTGCTTTGGGATGGAGACTGAGGTGAGAGGATTTCTAGAGGCTAGAAATTTGAGACAAGCCTGGACAACATATTGAGATTCTGCCTTTACCAAAATAAGTTTAAAGAAATTATTAAAAAATGTTTTAACTCCTTCTTTTGAGGCCCACTGGGACTGGCAGTTGACAACAAACAATTAAGGGACCCCAGTTAAAATCAATAAATAATCCACCTGTTTCAAACCCAAGAAGATGCCATCCTACAGCATTGTGACTAAACAAATATTTCCTTTAAGACCCAAAGTTTCAAGATTATAAGTTATACAGCAAATGCTGTAAGATGCCAAAATGTATCATAATTATGGTGCTGTTATAAGAAAAACCTAAAATAGGTGAAATTTTCTTTGGGCCTTGGCTTTGGATAGATACACAAAAAATAGCAGAAAAACTGTTAGTAAAGTCTGGAAAAGAAGTGGACAATCATTTAGTAGACCATGAAAACATAGTAAGAAAAGTGCTATAGCTGGTAGAAAAAGTGTTGACCCTGACAATTTTAACTGATGCTGGCAAATAAACAATTTGTATTGATTGCACTTGAAAATTAACTCTTAAGCCTGCAAAATGGTGGAGTACGAAGATCCAAACTCTTGTTCTTTCAGAAACAACACTGAAAACAGCAGAAACAGTTAGAACCAACTTTGTCGAAATTCTAGAAGCAGTTAAGTGTTTTCAGGGAGAAGTTGAATCCCTGAATAGACCAATAACAAGTTCTGAAATTGAAGCAGTAATAAATAGCCTACCAACCAAAAAAGGCCCAAGACTAGATACATTTACAGCTGAATTCTACCAGAAATACAAAGAGGAGCTCATACCATATCTTCTGAAACGATTCCACACAATTGAAAAGGAGGGTCTCCTCCCTAACTCATTCTATGAGGTCAGCATCATCGTAATACCAAAACAGGGCATAAATGCAGCAAAAAGGAAAACTTCATGCCAATATCCTTGATGAACATCAATGCAAACTTTATGTCAGTATCCCTGATGAACGTAGATGCATAAAATCTCAATAAAATACTGACAAACTGAATCCAGTAGCACATCAAAAAGGTTATCCAGTACTATCAAATTGACTTCATTCCCATGATGCAAGGTTGGTTCAACATACACAAATCAATAAACATAATCCATCACATAAACAGATCTAAAGGCAAAAAACACATGATTATCTCAGCAGATTGCGGAAAAAGCCATTGATAAAATTCAACATCCCTTCATGTTAAAACTCTCAACAAACTAAGTATTGAAGGAACATGCCTCATAATAATAAGAGCCATTATGACAAACCCACAGTCAATATCCTACCGAATGAGAAAAAGCTGGAAGCATTCTCCTTGAAAACAAGCATGAAACCAGGATCCCTCTCTCAGCACTCCTATTCAACATAGTATTGGAAGTTCTGGCCAGGGCAATTAGGCAAGAGAAAAGAATAAAGAGTATTCAAATAGTAAAGCAGGAAGTAAAAATGTCTTTGTTTGCAGTTGACATGTTCTTATATCTAGAAAACCTCATCGCCTTGCCCAAAAGCTCTTAAGGCAATAAAAATATTCAGCAAAGTCTCAGGATACAAAATCGATGTGCAGAAGTCACAGGCATTCCTATACACCAAAAGCAGGCAAACAGAGAGCCAAATCATGAATGAACTATTATTCATAATTGCTACAAAGAGAATAAAACACCAGAAATATAGCTAACAAAGGAAGCAAAGGACCTCTTCAAGGAGAACTACAAACCTCTGCTCAAAGAAACCAGAAAGGACATAAACAAATGGAAAACATTCTATGCTCACAGATACAAAGCACGGAACCAACCTTGCATCATGGGAATGAAGAATCAACATTGTGAAGATGGCCATACTTCCAAAAGTATTTTATAGGTTGAATGCTGTTCTCAATTAAACTACCATTGACATTCTTCACAGCATTAGAAAAAAAAAAAAAAAAAAAACAACTATTTTTATGTTGAGCCAACCTCGCATCATGGGAATGAAGCATCAACATTGTGAAGATGGCCATTTTATAGGTTGCATGCTATTCCCCATTAAACTACCACTGACATTCTTCACAGCATTAGAAGAAAAAGTATTTTAAAATTCATATGGAACCATGAAAGTGTTGTATAGCCAAGACAATCCTAAGTAAAAGGAACAAAGCTGAAGATATCACCCTACTGGACTTCCAACTATACTATAAGGCTACAATAAATAAAACAGTATGATACTGGTACCAAAACAGACACATAGACCAATGGAATAGAATAGACAATGTAGAAACAAGATCACACATCTACAACCATCTGATCTTTGACAAATCTGACGAAAACAACCAGTGGGGAAAGGATTCTCTATTTAATAAATGGTGCTGGGAGAACTGACTATTCATTTGCAGAAAATGAAAACTGGACTTTTCCTCATGTGTTATACAAAAATTAACTCAACATGGATTAAAAACTTAAATGTAAAACCCAAAACTATAAAAACCCTAGAAGAAAATCTAGGCAATACCATTCAGGACATAGGTAGGGGCAAATATTTTGTAATGAAAATGTCAAAAGCAATTGCAACAAAAGCCAAAATTGACAAATGACATCCAACTAAACTAAAGAGCTTCTGAACAGCAAAAGAAACTACCATTAGAGTGATCAGGCAACCTACAGACAGGAAGAAAATTTTTGCAATCTATCCACCTATCAAAGATCTAATATCCAGGATCCACAAAGAACTCAAACAAATTTACAAGAAAAAAAAAACAAACAACCCTATTATAAAGTGGGCAAAGGATATGAAGAGACACTTCTCCAAAGAAGATATTCATGCAGCCAAAAAAACATATGAAAAAAAATCAACATCACTGATCATTACAGACATGTAAATCAAAACCACAATGAGATACAGTCTCATGCAGGTCAAAAGGGACATGGATGCAGCTGGAAACCGTCATTCTCAGCAAACTATCACAAGAACAGAAAACCAAACACCGCATGTTCTCACTCATGTGGGAACTGCGGTTCTCACTCATGTGGGAACTGAACAATGAGATCACTTGGACTTGGGAAGGGGAACATCACACACTGGGGCCTATCACGGGGAGGGGGGAGGGGGGAGGGATTGCATTGGGAGTTATACCTGATGTAAATGACGAGTTGAAGGGTGCAGCACGCCAACATGGCACAGGTATATATATGTAACAAACCTGCATGTTATCCACATGTACCCTAGAACTTAAAGTATAATAAAAAATAAAAAAAATAAAAAAGTTAAGAAACAACAGATGCTGGTGAGGTTGATTAGAAACAGGAATGCTTTTACACTGTTGGTGGCAATGTAAATTAGTTCAACCACTGTGGAAGACAGTATGGTGATCGCTCAAAGATCTACAACCAGAAATAACATTTGACCTAGCAAAGGAGTATAAATCATTCTATTACAGAGATCCATTCACACATATGTTCACTGAAGCACTATACACAATAGCAAGGACTTGGAATCACCTCAAATCCCCGTCAATGATAGACTTGATAAAGAAAATGTAGTAAATATAAAACATGAACACTATTCGGCCATAAAAAGGAATGAGATCATGTCCTTAGCAGAGACAATGGATGGAGCTGGAAGCCATTATCTGCAGCAAACTAATGCAAGAACAGAAAACCAAACACCACATATTCTCATTTACAAGTAGGAGCTGAAAGATGAGATCACATGGACACAGGGAGAGCAAAATCACACACTGGGGCCTGTTGGGAGTAGAGTGGGAAGGAGGGAGAGTATTAGGAAAAACAATCAATGCATGCTGGGCTTCATACCTAGGCAACGGGTTGATAGGTGCAGCAAACCACTATGGCACAAGTCTACCTATGTAACAAACCTGCACATCCTGAATGTGCATCCCAGAACTAAAACTAAAAAATAAATAAAGAAAGAAAGAAGAGCAAAAAGAGAAGAGTATTTGAAAAAGTGTGAGCAAAACATAAGTATCCTATGTGACAGTATTACTTACACAAATATTTGAATTTTGGGATTCCTGGAAGATGAAAAGATAAGAAAATGAACAAAACTTATTTAAAGAAATACTGGCTGGAAAATTCTAAAATCTTGAAGGGGATGTGGCTATCCACATTTACAAAGATCGAAAGTTCCCAAGAAAGACAAATCCAAATATGAATAATCCAAGGCACACTACATTCAAACTGTCAAAAGTCAAAGACAAAGAATCTTGAGAGTAGCAAAAGAAAAGAAATTTGCCACATATAAAAGAAGTTTTGTAAGGTTGTCAGCAGACTTCTCAACAGAAACCTTGCAAACCAGGCAAAAGTAGGAAGATATATTCAAAGTACTAAAATAAAAAAACAAAAAAGGAAAACAAAAACCTGCCAAGTACATATACTATATCCTGTAAAACTATTCTTCAGAATAAAGGAGATATAAAAACATTCACTGACAAACAAAAGCTTAAGGAGTTCATAACCAGGAGATCTGTCTTATAAAAAGAAAATGCTAAAAGGAATTCTATTTAAAACAAAAGGATGCTAAGTAATGACATGAAAACATAGAAAAGCACAAAATTCTCTGGCAAAGGTAAACATATAGTCTAACTCAGAATACTCTAATATTGTACTGGTGATGTGTAAGTCATTTTTAACTTTATAAAAGTATAATAGCTAAAAGACAAAAGTGTTAAAAATAATTACACCTATACTAATTTGTTAATGAATACACAATAATGAAAGATGTAAAGTATGACATTATTTATTATTATTATTTTTTTTTTGAGACAGAGTTTCGCTCTTTTTGCCCAGGCTGGAGTGCAATGGCGCCATCTCGGCTCACTGCAACCTCCGCCTCCCGGGTTCAAGCGATTCTCCTGCCTCAGCCTCCTGAGTAGCTGGGATTACAGGCATGTGCCACCACCCCGGCTAATTTTGTATTTTTAGTAGAGACGGGGTTTCTCCATGTTGGTCAGGCTGGTCTTGAACTCCCGACCTCAGGTGATCCACCTGCCTCGGCCTCCCAAAGTGCTGGGATTACAAGCGTGAGCCACCGCGCCCGGCAAGTATGACATTATTATCAAGTGTGTGTGTGTGGAGAGAAGTCAGAGTAAATAGTTTTGTATTTGATTGAAATTATTAATTTAAATTAGAAATATCTTTAAGATGTGTTATATAAACCATATAATAACTGTAAAGAAAAAAACACTAGTAGATACACAAATTACAAAGAGAAAGTATCAAAACATATCACTAAATAAGATCATTCTATCATTAAAAGATTAACTGAATTTAAGGAGTAAATTTATTCCACTCAATGGGTAGAGATGGACAATTTCTAACCTATTTAAAAATTGGTGAAATTCATGTGTACTTTTTTCTTTACCTTTGTTTCTCTTCTTTTGATAGCTACAATTTTTTCCATTCTTAATTGTAGAGATACTTATTATTTTCTGCTAATAGCTAGTGTTGCATCCTCTTCACTCTAGATATGCTATTTTTTTCTTCTAGGATTTAAAAAGTTGTCTTGAGTTGGAATTAGCCCTAAGGAAAATATTGATAGAAATGGTATATTAATGCAAGAGATACTTTCTCATATTCTCAATATTTCAGAAACTTTATTATTCTTAGGTACAATTGATTATAAATATATTCTGCCTAAGTATAAACCATAATAAAGTCTTAAGGTATTGAAAACTACATTTCTATTAACATGAGTTTCTGCCAAAAATCCTTTTGATCTATTATTTTTAAAAAAAACCCATCATTGATTTCTAGTCTTTTCCTTTTCCTTGCACATATATTAGCAGATTACCTTGTTGTGTAACCATACGGTTACTGCTTTGTTTGGTTTAGTGATTATTATTAAAATTATTTATACAATTATATATATGTGTATGCAAATTAGGTTGCCTTCATAAATAATGGCCCAAATAAGTTAAATGTAATAATTAATTGCTCCTATAATATTTGAAGCCTTAATAACAGCATACAATTAATATGTATGACATTTTATACTCAAGATAATTTTCAAACAGTGCCATTTTCTGAAAATGTTAGGCATATGGACACAGAAATTGTTCATGAATACCAGCTCATATGCAATGCTTTGTGGATGCTTTTTTCAAAGCTCAACAGGGGCTTGAAAAAAGCTTTTAGAAAAAAAAAAATTATACTGTATTGTTAGCCACCCTTTTGTCCTTGTACACTGCAATTGTCTTAGGGCATTCTATTATTCTCTTTTTATTATTTGTAAGGTAAACACAACAAATTAGGTCTGAATATCAGCTCCCTATTTTATCAAACCTTGCTCAAAAAGTAAACATTACAGTCTCATATTTAGTTGAATTGTTTATATGAATACATTTATTAAGATGGCACTAAATAGTGTAAGAATCTGAAAAGGAAAATACTGCTCCTCAAACAGTGTATAAAACTCTATTGTTTTTATTTTTAATTCGTTTCTCATAGAATAAGCCTACCCAATTTAGTTAGCATACAGTGAAAATCCACATGTAAAAATTAAGTAGATATTTACAAGAATAAAACTGCATGACACATATGTGGGTTGTTAGTTTCGTCTTTTATAAACAAATACAAAATCTGAAGTAAAATAATGCTCAGAAATTATTTAAAGTTAATTTCTTATTAAGTTAATATATTGAAAATGTTAAAAAGTAATACAGAAAAGTAAAGTAACACAGGCAACATAATTTCAACTATTTAAAGTTAATAATTGTTAAAATAGATTCTTTTCTTCTGATATTGTGCTTATAAACATAGTTTATATGATTGGAATAATATAGTTGAAGCTTATTTTTAACATGATATAAGCAAGTATACAATATTTTATCAGTCACATAATGTTTATCCAATTAATGTTTTATGTTTTAGGCTGCATTTATTTATTAATAGTATAGATACACTGTAACTTAATTTTAAAGAGTAATATTATTTCATCTGAGCTCTACTTAGCACTTTCTTTTCTGTTGCACACTGCTTTCTCCATTTATTCCAAAAGATTACATTAAAATAAGTGTCTGTGGCCATCTGACCATTTTTACTTCTGATAATGTTTTCCAGGGTGAAATTGTGAGAAATTATTATGGCTGACAGACACACAAAAAAATAACATCAGCATTATTTGTATTTAACTTCTAGACATTATTACATTTTCTGAAGAAAGCAGTTTAAGTCTAGAACAAAAATGAATGGGTAGGGGAGGCACTTAAGTTAGAATATGTGAATGTCATTAGCTCTGACCCAAAGACAGGATAACCAGACTGGTTGATGCTCTCTTGTGAGATGGGTCCATCACCCTACCATAAATTAATGAAAATTCTGTTATGATCACTGAAGCTGGCTTTGCTTTGATTCCACAGTCATCTAACTATAACTTACCTAGCTTTAACTTCGAATATAATATTCAATTTAGAGCATACAGTTCCTTAACTAGGCAATACAAGTATTCTGACATACAATTCTCAATGAAATTGTTGGACTACAGTTCTCTTTTATTCACCAGGTCTCTTGATCATGTTGGTGTGAATTATTTTCACACCTTGATCAATTTCAGGGCCATGAAAAACCAAATTCTTTGTTTCTAAAAACACCAGACTTTGTTCTACATTATTAGGCAGAGGCCAGGATTATTTAGTGAGCAGTGAAATATTTTTCTGAAATAAAGTATTTGCTTCAGATACAGACTGGGAGTAAAAAAAGAAAATAACTTTAGAAGTTTTTAAAACAGTGAGTCAAAAGCCAAAGCATTGCCTTTTTATGTTTCTTAGCAATGTTTCTTTTAGACCATGACATCTGGTAATGTATCTCTAAAGTGTCTGATTACGTCTCCACTAACTTGGTCTTCTCATTCTTAACTTACACCTTCCAGTTCTAAACAGATCCATGAATGTGAATTCTATGGCACAAACTCGCTTATACTAGACAGACTTGATAAATGATGCTAATAGGATCAAATCTCTAACTATCCATCTAACTTCTTGTTGAGAGAAAAGCTGAGTGTTGGGAGAGAAGCTGAGGCAGGGCTTGCCTGTCTGGCATAATGTAAAAGAGTCTTGGAACATGTCTGGGGTCCAGGGTCTAAAACCCCTCCCGTCCTTTGGAATGTGTCCAGATTTGCTGGCTCCTGGCTTTTAGCACTCCCATTATCTCAAGTAGCCATATGTTTCAAAGAAAGTGCTAAACTGTCACAGCTGTAGCTCCTTCACTTGATACACTGCTTCCTTTCAACCCCCACATCTTCCCCACCTGTTTCTTGGTTTGATCACCAACAAATAGCGTGGGGTCCCAGAGCTGGGGCCTTCGCAGCCTCCATACTATCATTGGCCCCCTGATCCCACTTTCTCTCTTGTCTTTTCTCATTCCTTCGACTCTGCCGGACTTTAGCCCCCACAGCCTGGTATTGGGTCTGATCAGCCCCTACACTTATTCTTTGGATAATCAGAAGTTCAGTAAATAAGAAGTTTACTATTTGCTAGAATTTTGGCAAGTTATTTTCTGTCTGGTAGATTTGAAAACTGGCCACACTATTTAAAATTTTTTAACTTCACAATTACTTTTGTTAATTGTATCTAGTCACAAATATTGAACATAACATTTACTGATCAAATATGTAGCTTACATGGGAGCATTAAAAAAATCTGTTTCATTTAATGTACATTTTACCCAGGAATACATTTTTTTTTCTTAAAAAATAAGAGGCTGCCAAGCATGATTTACGTTAGAATTCCATAAACTTCATAATTATAGTAGTTTTAGAACGTACTGTTAAAACATGCCTGCATAGTTTAGCAAAGCATATCTTTTAAAATGTCAAACATTTGCTAAAATTACTGAAAGCTATTTATATGTGCTTGTGCGCTGCTGCTTTTGGATAAAACTTGCATTGAAACAAGCCAATGTAGATAGTAATATCTGAAAATGCTTTATATCTGTAGTGTTGAAAATAAGTTAAATACCTTTATGTTTTCCAAAAGTCACCTTTAGGATTCAGGCGAAATGAGTTATTTTTACTGCATTTTGCCAATTGGCAACTTTTGTGAACAGGAGACTAGGTGCTATTTAAGGCTTCAGAAGGATATTTTAACGTGCATAACTTTCTTAAGGCCTTAAGGCCACAAATGTAGGGCAAGCTCATCATCAAGTGATTCTTGTTTTTTTTTTTTTGAGGTGGAGTCTTGCCCTGTCTCCCAGACTGGATTGCAGTGGTTCCATCTCAGTTCATTGCAAGTTCTGCCTCCCAGGTTCATGCCATTCTCCTACCTCAGCCTCCCAAGTAGCTGGTACTACAGGCACCTACCACCACGCCTGGCTAATTTTTTTGTACTTTTAGTAGAGACAGGGTTTCACCATGGTAGCCAGGACAGTTTCGATCACATGACCTTGTGATCCTCCTGCCTCAGCCTCTCAAAGTGCTGGGATTACAGGCGGGAGCCACTGTGTCTGGTCCATCAAGTGATTCTTATTCAAAACTTCTCTTATTTCCACTCTTGCCTACTAGAATCATTTGTGAAACCTTGACCTATATCAGCAAAGCAATATTGCAGCTTAGCTCTTCATAATATACAAACATTTGCAAATAAATCTCCAGTGTGGGCAACATAAATATAGAGAAAAAGTTTTACCCACCTGGCAGTGTTTCTCCAAATGTTGAGAATTTTCATTTAATTTGATGAATATATTCAAAAGATCTTTCCCAGTTAAGAAATCAAAATAACTCAATATGAATTCAATAATTCATTTGTATTTTGTGAATATATTTTTCTCCTGTAAGTTTAAGAATATAAGAGCTTAGATGTTGCATTCTTTCTTTGAGATGAGCAGTGAGTACATAGAATATTTAAGCTTATTTTTCTCTAAACGAAAAGGACACATTTATGATGCACAACTAACTATATATGGTAGAAATGCATTTTTTTCTCAAATTCCCTTATGGAATCTCCATATTTTCTATGTGTGAAAATTTGTAGCCTGGCAATAAAAAAATAGCTCAAGGAAAGATGTGGCAATTGGACCTAAAGGTGCAATAACATATCTCTTCTTTATTGAAGAAAGGAAAGAAGGATTATTTCCATTCTAATATTATTTTACTATTACTAGACTGCTATTTGTACTGATATTCTCTAAAATGGCATATATGCTAAGAAAAATGGTTATTTTTGCATTATATGATTCTAGTGCACATCTTCATTGACAATATTGCATCACCGTAGTAGAATAATAGCTGACCTTACGAAACAAAACCAACACAATGTCTGTGATCGGCATCTGGATCGGCATTTACAAATGTAGGTCTTGATCTCAAACATCTTTATCCAGGTAGGAGGTAGATTATATACCTCCTAATTTTTGATTAGAGAAAGATGATCTTGTGAATACATTAGAATTTAAAGTCCTGACTTTATATTCAACGTTATTACAACAAATAGATACATTTTGTGCATACGTGTATAAATGCTGAGAAAGACAGTATGATAAAATGTTTAGGTTTTGGAAAAATACTTATACTTGTTTCTACTGTATGATTCTAGGGATGTCAATTACTTAACAGTTTATAGATGAATGAACACATCAATACTAAAATTGAAGGATTGTACATGACTAACTGAGACAAGAGCAAAATATACTAAACCCTCTGTCTGGTACATAGCTCCAAATACATGTTAGCTCTTTTAATGTTCTCATGTGATTGAGAAAGTAGACAAATATTAAAGTCAGTCCTTCACCCAAAATTTACTCATTTCTTTTAACTTCTCTGTGAATTATATAACAATTATATCTCATTAATTTTTAGATATTTTGGTACAGTATCAATACTCTGAAGACTGAAAAGCTATATGTTTAGCAAATGCTATAGAGAGATTAAAGATAACAATGTAATGCGGACGAATAACGCATATACCGACTTTTACTATGTATTTAAATTAAGTAAACCATAAAGCTTCACTAAATAATTGCAACTTACCACTTTTCTTTTTTATATGTTCCCATCAAACTCACTACTTCAACTCAGATATTTTTTTATCAAAAACTTTATTCCAGTTGCTCCATCTCATCTCTAAATTTTCAAATGTCTAGGAAAATTTTAGGATAAAATTTACAATTATTAAAATTATTCAATGAAGTATTGAACTCCCTCTTATCTCATAAATGTTCTGTTTCACTTGGGCAAGTCATCTGAACTTTCTCAGACTGTAAAACTTGGGCTTAGAGTAGAAATCTCCCTTATTTGTTCTGGTTTCAAAAATTTTTGCTCAATATGAAGGGATTCTGTTTACACATTTAAAGAGTGTGACTGTGGCAATTCCAAGACTAATTTTGACCACCAATGACACTGGCTAGAAGGGGTCTAAAATCTTTTCTGACATTATGTTTCTGACATATCAGTAGGTCAGAACTATATTATTTCCCTATGAATAATAAAATGTATGCCCATGTTCTTAAGATGAGTCTGAAGAGTATTATTTAAATTGTTTTCTTTATTTTCAATGGATATTAAAATGCAACCTAATATACCATTAATTTAAATCCTTTTTAATAATAATGATAACAAAACTACAACTTTTTTTTACTCATCCTGTGTTGTGAATTATACATGGTGCTTTACATATGTTGTTTCATTTATCCCCATGGGCCACACTGACTGCTACCATTTTCTGAGGGTTAAAAATAAAGCAACCATAGTAAAAGCTGTTTATATAATTTATTTCTGGCAATTACCCAAGAGGCAGCCATTGTGTACCTATTACCATACATATTATTTCCTACCCTGATGAACAAGGACAATGCAGCATATATTTAACATGAAATTTTAAAACTGGGGAAATAAGCACATTGAAATAAGGAACTTATTGAAGATTACAAATCAGATGATTTTGAATAGATTAAAATTTTTATTGGGAAATTAAAAATATTTAGTGATTAATAACAAATATTTAGGGTGGAGGTGGAGCAAGATGGCTATATAGAACCCTCTAGTGATCCCAGCATCATCAAACTGAACAATTATCCACACAATAAGGCACCTTTGTAAGAAACAAAAATCAAGTGAGAGATCACAGCACCTGGTTTTAACACTGTATCAAGGAAAGAAGCACTGAAAAGGGTGGGAAAGACAGTCTTGAATTGTCTATGCCACCCCTCCCCCGTCTCCTGGAAGCACAGCCTGGCATAAAGAAAGAACCCGTGTGCTTGGGAAAGGAAGAGTAAGGTGACTGTGGCGCTTTGCATTGGAACTCAGTGTTGGTCTGTCAAACTGGAATTTTGTCAAAGCAGAATTCAGCTGGCACCCACAGAGGAAGCATTTAGACCAGCCTTAGTAAGAGGGGAATCGTCCATCCATCCCAATGGTTGGCACCTGAGTTCTGGGTAGCCCTAAAGTGCTAAAGTATTTAGTATGATAAAGTACTTAGTATGCTAACGTGCTTTGGAGTGTTAAGTTAATTTGAAAGGCAGTCTAGGCCACAATGACTGCAATTCCTGAATAAATTGTAGGTCCTGTGCTGGGCTCAGAGCCAGTGGATTGGGGTGGATATGATCAGTGAGATACCAGACAGGACAGCCAAGGGAGGACTTACTCCACCCCTCCCTGACCTCTGAACAGTGTAGTTTGCCGCTTCAAGATAAACTCCTTCTGCTAGAGGAAAAGAGAGGGAAGAGTAAGAATTTTCTCACACAACCTGTGAACCAGCTCAGCCACAGTGAATTAAAGTGCCAAGCAGAGGCTTGAAGTCTACATTCAAGATGAAGTCCCCATTCATACAGCCCCTAGCTCCTGTATGATATTTTTAGACCTTCTCTAGACTAGAACTGAACTCTCTTCTGTGAAGGGAGACCCAGTCCTGGCAGGATTCATCACCAGTTGCCTAAGGAGCCCTTGGGCCTTCAATAAAGATAAGCAGTAGCCAGGCAGTAATTGTCATGGGCTTTGGGTGAGGCCCAGCACCGTGCTTGCTTCAGGTGTGACCCAACACATTCCCAGCTGTGGTAGCCATGGGACAGACATCTGCTTGAGGAAAGGAGAGAGAAGAGTTAAAATAACTTTATCTTGCAACCTGAGAACTAGCTCAGTCACAATAAAATAAAGCACTAAGCACAGTCTTAAAGTCCTCAATTTCAGGCCTTAGTTCCTGGATGGCATTTGTAGACCCGCCCTGGGCCAGAAGGGAGACTGTTACTCTGAAGGGAGAGTCCCAGGCCTGGCAGGCTTCATTATCTGCTTACTAATGGGTCCTTGGGCCTTGGATAAGCATCAGCCTAGCTAGGCAGTAGTAACTGTGGGCCTGGGGTGGTGATGACCACAGGGAGAGACACCAGGTTGTGGTAAAAAAGAAGGAAAAGTAAAGAGACTTTGTCTTGCAACTTGGTTACCAGCTCAGCCACAGTGAAATAAAGCACCAGCCAGACTCCCATAGTTCCTGATTCCAAGCCCTAGCTCCTGGAAAGACCCATCCTGAGCTGAAAGGGAACCTGCTCCCATGAAGAGAAAGACCCAGTCTTGGCAGGATTCATCAACTGCTGACTAATGAGTCCTTGGGCTTTGAATAAACATTGGTGACAACCAGATAGTAGTTGCCATGGGCCTTGGGTGAGGCCCAATACTATGCTGGCTTTAGGTGTGACCTCATGAATTCTCAGTAGTGACGGTCATGGGGAGAGACTCCTTTCGCTTGAGGAAGAGAGGGAAGAGTAAAAAGAACTTGGTCTTGACATTTGGGTACCAGCTCTGTCCCCACAAAACAAAACATGAAGTAGATTCCTAAAGTTTCCAGGCCCTAGTTCCTGGAAAGTATCTGTAGACCCATCTTTGGTCAGAAGGGAACCTTCTGACCTGCAGGGAAAGGCCCAGTACTGGCATCCTCTACTCCAGTCTGTTTCCGTGATATCTGTGCTCATGATACATTGATGCAGCTTTTTTTTTTTTTTTTTTTTTTTTTTTTTTTTTTTTCATTGCTTTATAACGTTTAGGTCAGCTATTGCCCTTAACTCTATTTTGAGTCTGTTCGTAATAGAGTCAAAATAGAGTCAGGCCATAGGTCAAGGGCAAAAGCTCAGTCACTCAATTTTATATTAAGTGTACTTTTATTGTGAATGTGTTTTATTTATTTTCTCATTAAAAAGTAATTGTTAGTTCACTATCCCTAATACATGTAATAGAAAACATGAAAGTCCCCAGCAGTAACTCAGAAAGATCAGTCATAGCTTTACTCACATGATTTTGAATTTTAAAACATGTTATTAAGTGAACATACAAATACAATGTATAAAATGTTATCTGTGAATATATATTTGAGTACTTACTGAGGCCAGACACTGTTGCATTTATGAATATTAACTCACTTATTTATCATAACCTCAAGAGGTGTATACTTGTGTTTTGTCCATAAATTACCCCCCATTCTGGACTAATTGCATGTGCTTAACCATCATCATTTCCACTTTATCTTTCTTCTCCCAATTCCATTGTCGATCATTTAATTCTGCTGGGAAATAAAGCTGTTTAGGCCTTCCTCTCTTCTCTTTCTAATTTGTTGTTACTACGCAAATTCTGAATAGTATCTCTTTCAATGTCTCACTGCTCATTTTTCAAGTTTTCTCCCACCTCAGTTGGTAGCATGACTCAAGAAATTCCAGCCCTTGCATATACAAAATTTAGAATTTGAAAGTCTTTTTTCTCTTTAGCAGCAAGAAAATTTTGCTTTAGAAGCTGAAAACAACATAGACTGGTTTTCCCCTTTGGATTTCTGCTGTAAATTACGCCAATTATACTTGAGTAATAGGAATGACTTTAACTCTCATTCAGAAATAAAACACAAAAGATTCAGGAAAAAACATTGCAAAGATTAGTATTTCAAGATATCTTATTGTATAGGTATTCCATGTACCAATGAAAATAGGCCGGGCGCTGTGGCTCACACCTATAATCCCAACACTTCGGAAGGCCAAGGCAGACAGATCACCTGAGGTCAGGAATTCGAGACCAGCCTGACCAACATGATGAAACCCTGTCTCTACTAAAAATACAAAAATTAGCCTGGCGTGATGGCATGCACCTGTAATACCAGCTATTCAGAAGGCTGAGACAGAAGAATTGCTTGAACCCAGAAGGCAGAGGTTGTGGTGAGCCAAGATGGTTCCATTGCACTGTAGTCTGGGAAACAAGAGCAAAACTCTGTCTCAAAAAAAAAATAAATAAATAAATAATGAAAATAATTGTAAATATATTAGCCATGTGCCTATCATATTTATTAAAATTGCTTCATTTAAATTCTCCTGTAACTTCTTTTTCTTTTATTTTTTTATTATTTTAATACAGCTTCTTCTTTGTGATTTTCTTATAACACCCATGTCAGCTATTAAGTTATGCTTGACCTCATAGCCTGACCCTGTTTTGACTCATACAAACTTTGACTTGAAAATTAAACCAAGTATTTCACATATGTCATAATACTAGAGTACTATAATTTTGAAACTTTTGGAGGACTCAGAATGAGGGGCACATAATAGTATGGATCGCATTTACCAATTCTCCAATAAATTTGAATTTACTCGGAGTAAGTACTTTCCACAGCTCATAGCTGAAGAAAAGTTCATTGGTTTTTAACCCTCTTCTACTTTGTGTGTAACCTCGCTTCTCATCCATTGCTCTTGTTTGTGATAATATATTATGCTTTCTTCTTCATATGTTATTCAGAAGTCAATAATATTCACTGCATACCACATTCTAAAAACAGAAGTCATACTGAAGTACATTTATCCTAGAATAAAGATCAAAATTGGAAGTTCCAGCACTTACTTTTGTCTTGTTTCTTAAATTTGAGCTATAAGCCAATTATTAATTTTAAATAAGTGGTATAATTAAACCCATCTGTCAAACAGAAGCATTATTATTTTGTGGCCTATGTTATAATAAAAGATCATAATAAAAATAAAAATAAAACAACACATAAATCAAGATACATTATCCTGCCTAGGGCTATTTTTCACCAATACTGTTAAGAGAAAAAGGTATTTTCTTTCCTGTAACATATGGGTTTGTGGTGTCTCTTTTTAGTACTTAAGGATCATCTCTGAACAAATATAATTTCTTGTTATAAGCATTCAGATGAGGATAAAAGAGAAACAATGTCATTTGTGGCAGCCTCTTGTTGTCATTTTTTATTTTTATTTTATTTTATTTTTAAAAGTACTTAAGTCATATTTCCTTTTTTTTTTTTTTTTTCTTTGAGACGGAGTCTCGCTCTGTCGCCCAGGCTGGAGTGCAGTGGCCCGATCTCAGCTCACTGCAAGCTCCGCCTCCCGGGTTCCCGCCATTCTCCTGCCTCAGTCTCCCGAGTAGCTGGGACTATAGGCGCCGCCACCTCGCCCGGCTAGTTTTTTTTGTATTTTTTAGTAGAGACGGGGTTTCACCGTGTTAGCCAGGATGGTCTCGATCTCCTGACCTCGTGATCCTCCCGTCTCGGCCTCCCAAAGTGCTGGGATTACAGGCTTGAGCCACCGAGCCCGGCAAGTCATATTTCCTAGTTCACATCTCCATTATCTAAAAATGTAGATGGCTCTAGTTCTATAATGTGTTGTCTCCTTTGGCATTTAAAGTAGCTTGTTTCCTCATATTTGTTTTGTTAGTGAGTTTACATCCTTTGGCATTTAAAGTAGCTTGTTTCCTCATATTTGTTTTGTTAGTGAGTTTATATCCTTTGGCATTTAAAGTAGCTTGTTTCCTCATATTTGTTTTGTTAGTGAGTTTACATTGTCCATGCCTCATCTGGGTCTTCATCTTGGGTTGAACACGGATCCTTTCAAGAATATTTGTACTTGCTTCTCCCAGATACCCTGCACTACTTAGTTTCCTAGTAGTAGTTTCTCTGGTTGAGATGTCCTGGAATTCACAGAGAATGTAAATTTGAAGCCCAAACTGCTGGAATAAAGATGGAGTCACTCCCCTACACAATAATAATTAGAGTTGAATACCCCACTGTCAACATTAGGCAGATCAATGAGAAAGAAGGTTAACAAGAATATGTAGGTCTTGAACTCACCTCTGCACCAAGCGGACCTCATAGACATCTACAGAACTCTCCACCCCAAATCAACAGAATGTACATTCTTCTCAGCACCAAATCACACTTATTCCAAAATTCAACACATAGTTGGAAGTAAAGCACTCCTCAGAAAATGTAAAAGAACAAAAATCACGACAAATTGTCTCTCAGGCCACAGTGCAATCAAATTAAACTCCAGATTAAGAAACTCACTCAAAACGCAAAAATACATGGAAACTGAACAACCTGCTCCTAAATGACTCTGGATAAATAATGAAATGAAAGTAGAAATGAAGACATTCTTTGAAACCAATGAGAACAAAGACACAACATGCCAGAATTTCTGAGAAGCATTTAAAGCAGTGTGTAGAGGGAAATTTATAGCACTAAATGCCCACAAGAGAAAGCAGGAAGGATCTAAAATCGACAACCTAGCATAACAATTAAAATAGCTAGAGAAGCAATGGCAAACAAATTCAAAAGCTAACAGAAGGCGAGAAATAACTAAGATCAGAGCAGAACTGAAGGAGATAGAGAGACAAAAAAACCTTCAAAAAATCAATGAATCCAGGAGCTGGTTTTTGAAATGATCAAGAAAATAGACCACCAGCAAGACTAATAAAGAAGAAAAGAGAGAAGAATGAAATAGATGCAATTAAAAAT
The DNA here is from genome assembly GCF_043159975.1 of Macaca nemestrina. NCBI lineage: Eukaryota > Metazoa > Chordata > Mammalia > Primates > Cercopithecidae > Macaca > Macaca nemestrina. The sequence goes on from NC_092140.1 coordinate 52,931,248, forward strand.
GATAAAGGGGATATTACCACCAATCACCCAGAAATACAAACTATCATCAGAGAATACTATAAACACCTCCACGCAAATAAACTAGAAAACCTAGAAGAAATGGATAAATTCCTGGACACATACACCCTTCCAAGACTAAACCAGGAAGAAGTTGAATCCCTGAATAGATCAATAACAGGTTCTGAAATTGAGGCAATAATTAATAGCCTACCAACCAAAAAAAGTCCAGGACCAGACGGATTCATAGCCGACTTCTACCAGAGGTACAAATTTGAGTTGGTACCATTCCTTCTGAAACTATTCCAATCAACAGAAAAAGGGGGAATGCTCCTTAACTCATTTTATGAGGCCAACATCATCCTAATGCCAAAGTCTGGCAAAGACACAGCAAAAAAAGAGAATTTTAGACCAATATCCCTGATGAACATCGATGCAAAAATCCTCAATAAAATACTGGCAAACCGAATCCAGCAGCACATCAAAAAGCTTATCTATCACGATTAAGTTGCCTTCATCCTTGTGATGCAAGGCTGGTTCAACATAGGCAAATCAATAAACGTAATCCATCACAGAAACAGAACCAAAGACAAAAAACACATGATTATCTCAATAGATGCAGAAAAGGCCTTCAAAAAAACTCAACAGCCCTTCATGCTAAAAAGTCTCAATAAACTAGGTATTTATGAGACATACCTCAAAATAATAAGAGCTATTTATGACAAACCCACAGCCAATATCATACTGAATGGGAAAAAACTGGAAACATTCCCTGTGAAAACTGGCACAAGACAGGGATGCCCTCTCTCACCATTCCTATTCAACACAGTGTTGGAAGTTCTGGCCAGGGCAATCAGGCAGGAGAAAGAAATAAAGGGTATTCAAGTAGGAAAAGCGGACGTCAAATTGTCCCTGTTGGCAGATGACATGATAGAATATTTAGAAAACCCCGTCGTCTCAGCCCAAAATCTCCTTAAGCTGATAAGCAACTGCAGCAAAGTCTCAGGAGACAAAATCAATGTGCAAAAATCACAAGCATTCCTATACACCAATAAAAGACAAACAGAGAGCCAAATCATGAGTGAACTCCCATTCACAATTGCTTCAAAGAGAATAAAATACTTAGGAATCCAACTTACAAGGCATGTGAAGGACCTCTTTAAGGAATACTACAAATCACTGCTCAACAAAATAAAAGAGGACTCAAACAAATGGAAGAACATTCCATGCTCATGGATAGGAAGAATCAACATCATGAAAATGGTCATACCGTCTAAGGTAATTTATACATTCAATGCCATCCCCATTAAGCTACCAATGACTTTCTTCACAGAACTGGTAAAAAACTACTTTAAAGTTTATAAGTAACCAAAAAAGAGCCCTCATTGCCAAGATAATCCTAAGCCAAAAGAACAAAGCTGGAAGCATCATGCTACCTGACTTCAAACTATACTACAAGGCTACAGTAACCAAAACAGCATGGTACTGGTACCAAAACAGAGATATACATCAATGGAACAGAACAGAGCCCTCAGAAATAATACCACACATCTACAGCCATCTGATCTTTGACAAACCTGACAAAAACAAGAAATGGGGAAAGGATTCCCTATTTAATAAATGGTGTTGGGGAAACTGGCTAGCCATACGTAGAAAGCTGAAACTGGACCCCTTCCTTAAACCTTATGCAAAAATTAATTCAAGATGGATTAAAGACTTAAATGTTAGACCTAAAACCATAAAATTCCTAGATGAAAACTTAGACAATACCATTCAGGACTTAGGCATGGGCAAGGACTTCAGGACTAAAACACCAAAAGCAATGGCAACAAAAGATAAAATAGACAAATTTGATCTAACTAAACTGAAGAGCTTCTGCACAGCAAAAGAAACTACCATCAGAGTGAACAGGCAACCTACAGAATGAGAAAATTTTTGCAATCTACCCAGCTGAAAAAGGGGTAATATCCAGAATCTACAAAGAACTTATACAAATTAAAAAAAAAAAAAAATCAAACAACCCCATCAAAAAATGGGCAAAGGATATGAACAGACACAAAGAAGACACTTATGCAGCCAACAGACACATGAAAAAATGCTCATCATCACTGGTCATCAGAGAAATGCAAGTCAAAACCACAATGAGATACTTTCTCACACCAGTTAGAATGGCAATCATTAAAAAGTCAGGAAACAACAATTGCTGGGGAGAATGTGGAGAAATAGGAACATTTTTACACTGTTAGTGGGACTGTCAACTAGTTCAACCATTGTGGAAGACAGTGTGGCAATTTGTTAAGGATCTAAAACTAGAAATAAAATATCATTTGACCCAGCCATCCCATTACTGGGTATGTACCCAAAGGATTATAAATCATGCTACTATAAAGACATATTCACACATATATTTATTGCGGCACTATTCTCAATAGCAAAAACTTGGAACCAACCCAAATGTCCATTGATGATAGACTGGATTCAGATAATGTGGCACATATACACCATGGAATACTATGCAGCCATAAAAAAGAATGAGTTGTTGTCCTTTGTAGGGACATGGATGAAGCCGGAAACCATCATTCTGAGCAAACTATCACAAGGACAGAAAACCAAACACCACATGTTCTTACTCATAGGTGGGAATTGAACAATGACAACACTTGGACACAGGGCGGGGAACATCACACACTGGGGCTTGTCGTTGGTTGTGGGGACGGGGTAGGAATAGCATTAGGAGAAATACCTAATGTAACCAACGAGTTAATAGGTGTGGCACACCAACATGGCACATGTATACATATGTAACAAACCTGCACATTGTGCACATGTACCCTAGAACTTAAAGTGTAAAAAATAAAATTAAATAAAAAGTAAAAAATAAAGAGGGAGTCATTTATTGTCTTACATTATAGGGGATTTTAAGAAACTGGCTTGTTTTAGGGAAGGAATTCTATGTCTCCATCAGTATGCTTTGCCTCCTATAAGTTGGTTTTATTCTTAATGAGGCTTTTACTTGGATACTGAAAATTTTTTGGTAGATCGGGCATAGCAGTATTCTCATAATCCTTGAACAATGATTGCCCAGGAGAATAGTGTACCATGACTGAATTGTGTGGCATGTGTGTCATAAATGAAGGCAAGGCCATGGAATTGATATCTTCATGAGCTCCATTGATAGGATAATATAAGGTAGCTGAGGCCACCAGGTAGCCTATGAGAGCAAATACTCAGTCGAAGCCTCTGCATTCTAGTACTGACTCCACTTTCCAAAGTCATTTGTGAGATCAAGCCTAATACTTGGTGAGAGTTCTTTTAAGAGTGATGGAAATGTCCTAAAACCAGATAGTGTGGTTGTTTAACTCTTTAAACTTACTAAAAGCGTTAAATTTATCCTAACAACACATGAATTTATGGTATATAAATTATATTTCATTAAATCTGTTTAAAAAACAAGGAACAATTTTAAAGAAAATCATCTCTCCACACCAGATTCCTGATTTTCCTCATTTCTCCATTTACCCTGAGCCTCAGTGATTTCCACTTAGATGTTAGTTTAATTCTCTGGGATGCTCAATTTTATTCTCATCCATCCAGACATTTCTATTAGTCAAAATTATTAGACTGGTTGGCCTTTCCAGTAGATTCCTCCCTTTTTAATTATGTATCAAATACTTTTCTTAATATTGCTAGAATATCTATGGTGACCTTTTTATGTTACAGAATGGATGTAGAATTTATTTGATAATTTTCATTTTTGATTATTTTAATTGTTTGTCGAGAAAAACTCAATTGAATGCATAGGTTTAGACTTGTGTTTTGAGTCATAACTTCAATATTCTTTTAATAAATATCTTGATTAAAGGTCTACACAGCATCTGTTACCATAATTGATAATCATATGCATTTGCTATGGCTACCATAAAATGTATCAGAAATTGGGTGGGTTAGACAACAGAAATTTATTTTTTCCCACTTCTGGAGACTTGAAGTCCCAGATAAAAGTTTTGTCAAAATTTTGTTTTCTGAGGATCATGAAGGATCAATCTTCTACAGGCTTCTCTCCTTGACCATTTTCATCTTGTGTCTTCCTGTCATCTTATTTCCCTGTATGTTTTGTCTACAAATTCTCTTCCTCTAAGGATACTAGTTATATTGGATTAAGACCTACCCTAATGGCCTTATTTCACCTTCACTACTTCTTTTACAACTCTATAGTCAAATACAGTTTACATTCTGAATTACCAGGGGCTAGGAATTCAACATATGAATTTTAGAAGGAGCACATTTAGCCCATGACAATATTTTCCTCTTTTTAAAACAAATTTTAATCAATGATATTATTTCAATAACTAATAGGCTGGATTAATCATGTGCCAAAAATAGTGAAGAATTTCACTTAATGGGAAAGTTCTACTTCTGACCAAAATCAATATTTTGATTACCTGCAGAAGTTCCAATATCAATATTATACTTTGCTTTTATATGTCTATTTGCCTTCTTTCTTACATTATCTCTTATGAAAGAAATACTAAATTAGAAGCAATTAATAAAATATATTTAAAACCTATCTGTTTATCTCTCTACACATTAATATGTCTTCGTATTTAAGCCATTCTAGTGATACAAAAAAATCTTCTGCCAGATCACGGACTCCAAACTTGAAAGGCACTAAATGCTGCAGTGTGCATGTAACGTGCCACAACTATTTTAAGTTTTAAATCTAACAGCAGAATGTAGATGGACACTGCGACTGTTGAGTGTGAAAAGAACATGATCTTGTATGCAGCTTTTATTCCTTTTTGCAGGCTGCTGCCACTGCTGTCAGATTTTCTAACTGAGATCTATGGTGTGACGCTCTCACTGATACCTAAGGGCATTTCCAAAGTAACCACAAAAAACACAATCGCAAAGAGCAATCAGCTCCCCCTACTCATGCAAGGATCTGCTTTAAATAATCAAATGCCCTCTTTTAGGAGACTTTTCTCTAGTTATTAATCAGTTGCAAAGAGACTTTGAAATATATATGCACCAAATTTATCCATAAAATTGGAACAGCTAATACTGCAGAGAGATAAAATTAGTGATTTTACTACTATTTATCAATTCATCATGAGGTCTCTAATGGGAGGAAGATATCACATTTTCACCAAATCTGTTTAATTTAAAATGACTAGTAGAACATATTATAAAGATAAAATACTTAAGTCCAATAAGAAGAAATTCGATATTTAAGTTAATTTAAATTCCTGAATTTTTCTTACATATATGATAAAATATATTACCTTTGGGTGTTCAGTTACACTTGGTGACTGCAGTTACCACAAATTCATCAGTATTATAGTGAATAATAAAATAGGAGGAATAAACAGAACCAGCAGTCACTGTACTACTAGATACAAATATGGCTTTTTTACAGACTCTGGAACATTCCACATCAAGGGTTATATAATCTCTTGTGCATTAAAACAAACAAAAACACACTGTAGTCAAAAAATTTAACTTAAATAAAAATGCAATTATGGGAAAAAACAAATGGAATTAGTATTGGTAATTATGTCATAAAAATTATTGGAGATTATCTCATTCTTAGCTGTGTGATTAACAGTTGGAAGAATTTCATATGCAGTTTATTTTACATAAAACATGAAAAATAAACTACAAAGTTTCTTGTTCATTATGAAAAGATCACATATATGAGCACCCACCTTCTTGATTTCTTCACATAATTTAAAACTCACAGCCCTTAATTTGTGATTATGCTACCTTGACACTAACCTACTTTTTAAAATGATGTAACATGACTACAAATGCCACTCGTAAATAGGAAAAGAAAAAAAGCACAAACTAAATGGAGCTCACAATCATATAGTGCTCTATGGTACTAATCAAATCATATAGAGTTTGAATAGTGCATAAACTATTCAAATACAGTGTTCTTCATATTTACTCTTATGCCTGAAAAAATTTTTCTGTTAATAAAATATAGTTTTATTATGTTCTATTTTCTATTACTTAATGCAGCATTTTAGTGACATTTGCATAGTGTTTTACAGAATTACAAGTCACTTTCATATTATTTCACAATATTACTTAGGTTTTGTTATGCTTTTTTTGCCTAATAAGGATTTAAAGTCTCAGAGTGGTTAAGTAAATTGCTTGATATTGTATAGCCAGTAAAGATCGCTTTTTTCGTCTGCTCCTTGAAAACACATCTCTTTTCAGTGCTGTTCTATCTTTTTGCAGGCAAATCTCATGACTAATTCGTTTATAGTCACTAGGTTTACTTTCTCCAACCATATCTCAATTATTGCAATAAAGCTGTAACTTCAGTACTTACAATGTCATTACTCTCATGAAGATCACTAATGTCATATTTGTAGTTAAATTCAAAAATTCTTTTTTAAATAATTGTACATCTTTCCACATTTAACACTGTCAGTAACTCCTTTCCCCTGATTTACATGGTCTTACAAACTCCTTACATTTTTCTTAAATCTGATTACTCCTTTCTGGTCTTGCTGCTTTATCTTCTGCTCTCTGAGGATTAGCTTATCCCAGAGTTCTGCCTTTCTGCCTCTTTATTCTTCATATTCTCCATAATAATTACATTTTCTTTTAAGACTTCAGTTTCTATGTGCTCAGCACCCCAGAATTCAGAGTCCTCTCCTGAGTTCCATAATTTATATTTGAATATAATTTACATTTGTTCTTTTATTTTGTAAGAAAATATTTCTTTTAGAGTATCACATGTGTAAAAAGCAAGTGCAAATATCATATATGTGTGGCTCGATGTTTTTTTCAAAGACTGAACACAGATATGTTACCACAATCCAGTTCAGGAAATGGATTATTATAACACTGCAGAACTCATGAAGCCCTGTTCAGTGACTACCCACCAAAGCAAATTCCATTCTGACTTTTATTACCATATATTAGCATTGCCTAACAGTATATTTATATAGATAAAATCTATATTCTTTTTTGTATATTTTGTAATATACTTTTTTTGTATATGCCTGTGATATTCATACATACAATGTGTATAACAATGTCTTATATTTATTTTTCTGTAGAATTTGGTTTTATTCATATATTTTTAAATTAAGTCAGCTGTTGAAGGTCATTTTTACTGGAGCAAGTCAATTAAGATTGTTTCTATGTTTGAGTCATTATTTGCACATTTCCTCCAAATATTAATTTATGTGTTTTTTTGGTGCAAATATCCATGCATTTCTGTTAGGATTTATCTAAGAATGAAATTAGAGGGTCATATGTGTAGGTTCACATGAATGAAATTAGAGGGTCATAGTCTATGTATAGGTTCACATTTAGAAGTTACTAAAAAAGGCTTTTTAAAGCATTGTATCAGCATACAATTTTTAAAAAAAATCTCAAACTCAAAATTGTATTTTATTTTCTGAGAGATTAGTCCTCCAAAGGAGAGTTTCAACAGATGTTGAGCTCCAGACTGCTCGGATTATGCATAGAACATGGGGCTTTCTCCTCAGTGTCTTGAAGTTATTTGCCACTGCACTCATTTTGACAGCTGAGCTAAATCTCCTTATGGCCTTGTTGAAACACCAGGGAGAAGAAAACTCCGTCCTGCAAACTTCTTGCCACAATGGTATCCTGCTTTTAATCACAAAATTGCTTCGTGGCTTCATTTAATCAAAGGCTTAATGATCTGGAATCAGCATTAAGGAGTGATCAATATTGATGAGCCCTCAGAAGGTTTCACGGCATCAGCCTATGAAGTTGCAATCCTTTCATATTCCTTCCTGACGGGCAGAAATACTAGGGATTTCTGAGAGAAACTAATAGTAGGCATTTCATGAATGTGTGGGCTTTGCATAAAGATTTTTGTGTAGAGATTTACATTTTACCTTATACATATCATACGTAGGTGTAAGTAAAGAATTAGTCTACCCAGAATCCAGGAAAACTCAGGGTCAGAGTACTGCATTGTTTTATTCTATTCTTTTAGATTATCTTTCATAGAGGATTAGCCTTCGTCTACATTTAATTTTTGAGGTTCTCTTAAGGAAATAATTCAATAGTATTCTGAAATGTTTTGAATATAGTAAAGGGCAAATCATTAATTTATCGTACTACTATTTTTAAATAATATAAAATAGTGTTTTTATAGAACTTCTTATGAAGTTATTTCCCTGAAATGAACATAGAAGTATGCAGGTATTTATTTTAGTCATCATTAGAAAAAAACTCTTTGCATCCATAGGTAATTATGATCCATGGAGTTATTCAGTAATATCTAGGCAATGAGATAGTCTTGAATCTGCTATAAAATAGTTAAAAGTTTTTCATTGAATCATTATTCAATACATATTTACCTAAAACCAGTTATATTTCAGGTATAGAATTATCCTAGGAAGGGCTCAGTATCTTGTGTAATAGATACAAAGTAAATAAGAAAAGATTCATGAAAAAATAATAAATTGAATTACTTTATTATATTAAGAAAATTGTTAAGCTTCTTTGAACACAGCCTTAAATTTGATATTTATTTTTTAATTTATTTTTATTTATTTATTTTTATTATTATACTTTAAGTTCTAGGGCACATGAGCATAGCGCACAGGTTTGTTACATATGTATACTTGTGCCATGTTGGTGTGCTGCCCCATCAACTCGTCAGCACCCATCAACTCATCATTTACATCCGGTATAACTCCCAATGCAATCCCTGCATAGTATTCCATGGTGTATATGTGCCACATTTTCTTAATCCAGTCTGCCACTGATGGACATTTGGGTTGATTCCAAGTCTTTGCTATTGTGAATAGTGCTGCAATAAACATCCGTGTGCATGTGTCTTTATAGCAGCATGATTTATAATCCTTTGGGTATATAACCAGTAATGGGATGGCTGGTTCATATGATACATCTAGTTCTAGATCCTTGAGGAATCACCATACTGTTTTCCATAATTGTTGAACTAGTTTACAATCCCACCAACAGTGTAAAAGTGTTCCTATTTCTCCACATCCTCTCCAGCACCTGTTGTTTCCTGACTTTTTAATGATTGCCATTCTAACTGGTGTGAGATGGTATCTCATTGTGGTTTTGATTTTCATTTCTCTGATGGCCAGCGATGATGAGCATTTTTTCATGTGTCTGTTGGCTATATGAATGTCTTCTTTTGAGAAATGTCTGTTCATATCCTTTGCCCACTTTTTGATGGGGTTGTTTGTTTTTTTCTTGTAAATTTGTTTGAGTTCTTTGTAGGTTCTGGATATTAGCCCTTTGTCTGATGAGTAGATTGCAAAAATTTTCTCCCATTCTGTAGGTTGCCTGTTCACTCTGATGGTAGTTTCCTTTGCTGTGCAGAAGCTCTTTAGTTTAATGAGATCCCATTTGTCAAGTTTGGCTTTTGTTGCCATTGCTTTTGGTGTTTTAGACATGAAGTCTTTGTCCATTCCTATGTCCTGAATGGTACTACCAGACCTAATACCATAAAAACCCTAGAAATTTGATATTTAAAGACAAGAAAAGGACTGTCAGTTTTAGGCTAGTGAACACGTATACAACGAGAATAATGAGTACGATAATTTTTAACCCATATAATTCAGGCAGAACCGTGTGAATGACATTGTAATTATAAATCAAGATACATTTGGAGGCAAGGAAAGAAAGATGGATGAACAGAAGGAAAAAAGGAAGGAAGAAATAGAGAATTCAAGGAAGGGAGATCAGTTGGATATTAGTGAAGTCCTGTATAAAAGAAACTGTAAGAACTAAATTAGAATGATATCAACCAAAATGAAAAAGAGGACCATATTTTTATAAAACTTAAAAGAAATAATTGGCATATTTAAAGCAATAGTTTTATATGTAATACAAAACAGGTAGCTGTCAAAATTGTTTCTGAAATTTGAAAACTGAAAGAATGAGAGGACTCTAGTAAAATATTAAAAGTATGAGGAGGAGCTATTTTTGGTAAAGATGAAGAATTTCATTTTACACAAGTTGTCATTTCTTAAGAAGGGGGAGTGGGAAATAGGACTTACTGTGTTCTAAATTGTTCTGTCCTTTCTTCTTTATTGTTAATACCTTTAAATTGTTTCTAATCAGATGGTTTTATAGATGTAAAAAGAAAGAAGCAATCAAAATTGTAAGAAAAATTGAACAAGACTACTTGTTAGGATATGTTTCAGGAGTCCTGCCATTCAAAAATGTCCTTATTTGCCTAACTGCTGAATGAAATATTCTAAGAGCAAAAATAGGTTTTTCTCTTCTAATAAGCAAACTTAGTAGTGTTCCACATACCATTATTTACATCCTGAAAGAGATTTTTATTTAGCAGATATCAATCACTTTTTGTATTCTGTCCCACCTTTCAATTCAGGACTTTATTTTAAATGTCATTGTACTTCACTTCTTTTACTTTCATGAATTTAATACAAACACAGTCAATGGTGTTATTTTGCATCATCAAATATAACAACAATACTGATGAAGGATTTTGAGATCCTATGAAAACTTTTTACTGACTTAGAAATAAACCCATAGGAAAAAGGAGGATTTTACAAGTTCATGAAATAAGGTTTAGAAAAGACAGTTAAAATTCAACAGAGTGCAATGAGTTACAAAATTCACCTATTTATATTCAGTGAATCCAGTGTTTCCTAAGATTTATCTGTATAGTGCTCCTCATATAATTGCCAGTCATCACTGTCTATATTTCCACTGTTTTCATCTTTTCATGTAAATTTTGATTATCTTCAAAAAATCTATGCTAATTTTTGTGAAACAATTCTTTCCTTTCATTTTTATGGACTTTCTCCTTTCCCTCATAACTTACAGGTCTCATAGTCATAAACATTGTTTACATAGATCTGTGGACAGAAATTGGTTTGCATTAGAATAAAATTAATGAGGAGTGATGGCAAAGAGAAAAGAAACAATGAACATTTAAAATTAAAGTTTTAAAAATAATTTCTTATAAAAGATTGACGAGAACAGGAGGAGATAGTAGATCTAGTACAACTTCAGCCCCAAATGCAGAAGATAACTAAAACCAAAAAGCAATGATTACATTTCATTCTTCTTACTCTTACATTTAAGCATCATTTAGATCCATAATAAAATCTTATTAAACACTTGTTATATTTAAAGATAATTTTTACTCTGAAAGAGATAACAATTATATCTAAAATGCTTCCTCAGACCCTCACCATATATAGTCTTGTTTCATCTGAATAAATAACAACTTCATCTTTCCTGTTTCTCATTCCAAAACTTGAGTTATTCTTGAGTACTGAGTCTCAGTTTTCCCTAAATACAATTTTTAGTATTTCCAAAAGTATTATTTGATATAAATCCTATTGTTTTCTTATTTGAATTTCATATTACACATTTATGTAATTGGAATTTCTAACTTTTGTGTTTAGCTAATTTTTTTTTGATGTATCTGTGTTTTTGATTTTGTATGGGGGACACATTGAATTTTGTTTTTTAACATTTTGGTACTTACTTTTTAATATTTTCAACAACGTAGAACCATAAAGAAGAGTTCTTTAAACATCCAAGGCAAATTTGTAGAGATATTGTACCGATTTCTGCAGTAATTTGAGAAAATATGTCTTCATATTGTGTTTTATTTACAACAGTTCACTGAGATTGCATAAATGCACCTCACATTGCACATTCACCACATAGTTGTGTTCTAAATGTGGTAGAGAGAATTCTAAGATGGCCCATAGAATTCTTGTCCCGTGCCCTATTTCCTGATTGTAGATGGGATTTGTGAATATGTTGGGATAGTCTTTCCCTTGATTCAATTATGTTATTTAAGACCCTGTGATAATAGACTGGAGTGAGATCCCTCTGTTGGAAGTGAAGAAGCCAGCTACTATATCATGAGAACGCCCGGTGCCTAGGATCTGAGGGAGGCTTCTACCAGCTGAGAGGGATCTTTGGCTAATATCCAGTGACAAAACAGGAACCTCAATTCTACAACCACAAGAAACCAAATTCTGCCAACAACTTGAATTAACTTGAAAGAGGACAGATATACTTAGGTGAAAGTGCAGTCCTGGCAGACTCCTAGATTTTGACCTGAAAAGATGCTAAGCAAAAGATCTTGCTATGCTGTGCCTGGATTCATAAAAACAGGATAACAAGCGTTATATTGTTTCCAGCTGCTAAAATTGTTTTAACTAGTTAACCAACAGTATAAATATAAATATACATATACATAATAAATGTAAATTACATAAATATCAATATAAATTTGCATAATATATAAATATAAATAAATAATACTTATATATGTATACATAAACATATATATGTATACATAAATATACGTAAACATATGTATACGTAAATATACATAAATATAAATTTACTTAATAAATATAAATATAAATTACATAAATATAAATGTAAATAAAACTAATTACACAACACTTTACATTTTGTTGCTATGTTAAGTAGTGTTGATTTTCATTACATTTGATGCTACTTTAATGTAATATGTTTTTTAACTTCTTTCAATCAAGTTGGCAGCGATTTGGACCAACGTGTATTTAAGCCAGATCACATGCAAGGCTGACAGTCAGCAGGTACACATTACAGTTCCACTATCTTTTTTTGGCCAGCATTCATTCTGCTTGTTTGTGCATCCATATGAATTGGTTGGTACCTATCCTATATTATTTGTAAAGCATCTAGGATAACTTCTAGTCACAAGGATGTGAGTATGATATAAAAATTGTGACTACAAACAAAAAATAAACAGCACAAATTGTATTTTCACCAGGGCATTTGTTCAAGGAGATATATATTATGCAGCGCTTTACTCATAAGTATGATTCATTCCATATCCCAATATATTTAGAAATGTCAACATTAGGATTGAAAGATTTGTCTTAATTAGGGAACATTTTCTATAAATTGCTGTTAACTAGAGAACTACTAAACACATTTCCAAAAACATAATAATATTTACAAAATGTACCCATAAGTTAGCTTATACTAGGTAATCAGTCTATGGTTTTAAAGTATTTAAAATAAAAAATAGAACATTTATACATGGCAATCAACAATATGGAAGTAGAATTTTGAAGCTCATGTCATTTAAACACAAACTGCATATATTCTAGAAAGAAGCACTGCTCCTAGATCATAGGAATAAATAGCATGATTTTCAACATGCTACACAGTGGAATGTAAAGAATTATAGTTATTATGCTACCCTTGATCAAAGCCACACATCAAAACATAAATAATGCTCAAGGAGTACTTCAAAAATTGCTTAACATCAATATATTAGAAAATGAACTGCGTCCTTTCCATTTCTCACTCAGTCTTTGAGTAACAATTGATTCCTGGAAATCTTGAAGTCCAGATCAGAAATGATATACAGTGGCACCCTAGGACAAGCTTACAGGATCTATCTCACTTGACATCTAATGTAATTTATTTTACTTATTTTAATTTTATATTCATCTGTAAAATGAAGATCGAGCCCACAAAAAATTCATTAAGTGAGATCCTGACAGAAACAATATGAACTCGTTTTTTTAGTATAGGACATTTTCTCTCTCTGTGTCTCACTCCTTCCTCTATCTATTTCCTCAATATTATTAATATAGACTAAGAAAAGAAATATATATATTAAATTTCACTTTGAAAATGCTTGATAAAAATAAATAAAAGCACAAAAATTTGTATTTTATTAAAATATATTGAAGGAAATTACATTTCTAAAAATACCCACTAAAATTTTTGTTCTTTGGTTTAACAGAGAGTATATGTTTTTAAAAATATTAGGGAGAAAGCTCCACAGATTTCTGTTTTTGAAAGCATAGCACACAATAGGCAGTTCTTCATGCTTGGGAAATTTATAATTTTTTTGTTCTACATTTCCAAAAGGAAAAAAGTAATCTAAATTTAAGATAAAAATTGTATATCTTTAAATACATTATTTCTTTCTTCCTACTGCATTTTTATTGGTTTCTATGTATTTATTTCATCTTTGAATCCAATTAGTGTGACTATATTAGTCAGAAACTTCTTTGTAAGTTGTAAGTTTTCTGTATGATATGTTACCATATCTGGTCATAAATTCATCAAGAAAAGATAGTGTCATGCTAATAGATCCTAAGGTTACCAATTGCATTATCTGTCACAGTTTTCAGTGCAGAGTTCAGTTTCTCATGAGGTACATCTATACTGCAGAGAATTCTAATAATAGATTTTTTAAAATGAAGTCAACATTAAATCAACAAATTGATAGAGAAGTTGTTCTCTGTCTCAAAGACATTAGGAAGTCAGTGTTTGCACCAAATTTTTATCCAAATTTTCACAAAATAATAAAAATAACTGATTTTTTAGAAATGTAAGGCAGAACGCATAGCAGTTTACTAAAAACTAGAACTTTATTGGATTACTGCATATCTTTAATAATGTGAATTTTACATTGTCAAATATATCTTTTTAAAGAAAAACGTTATCAAATATATCTTTTATAGAAAAAGTGATGCTTTAAGAAGATATTCTATGTTTTCCCTGGGCTTCTTGTTACATTATTATGTAACTAAATGAATATAATATATATTTTATATATATATATATTAATTTTGGTAAGCAAGGGAATTTTTGAGAGATTGTATCATTGTACCAATATATCAGTCCTATCATAATTACAACTTCGTTGGCAGTGCAGTACCATAAAAACCATCTGTTTTTTCTAATGTAATTTTTCACATTGCTCTTTATATGATTCAGATATTGTTATAAGTATACTGTCTTCATCTATCCATTTAATTATCACAAGAGCAGTATGTGAGCTATGATAAATCTTTATTCTGCAGATGAAGTAACTGAGAAACAATATCCCAAAGGCACACAGCCAGTATTATCAGAACCAGAATTAGGATCCTGGCCATGCCCCTCAAGAGTCTGTGCTCTCAAACACTATGCTCAGCCGCTACTTTGGGGTTGTCACATTTTAACTCTGACATTTAAAGCAAGTTACTTTAAGTTTCTTGTGTCATTTCTCTTTTTGGAATCTGTAAAATAGGGCAGTAATGGCTTCCGTTTGATGCTATTCAGAAGATTGTCATATGTGTGTTTATCAGGATTAAGATGAGTATAATAAAGTTAAAAAGTGCCTCATACACTGTGACTATTAAATTTTTGTCTTTGATTCCACTGCTAGCAAAATAAGTTTTCTTAAAAAAAAAAAAAAAGCAAAAAAACAGTAAAGAGTTGTTGACCTGTCAATTCCCATGATTCTGTTCATACACATTCTTATTATGTTTCTTTCTTTAAAATGTCAAGATACACTTATCACTTATGATGGGAATGTTTAAACTTTGAAGCCTTTCACTTGTCTGACTAATTAAAAAAGCATAAAATGTGGCATTTCTAACACATTTGGAAGATGGAAACAATGTACAATTATGTAGGTCTCTATCTGAAGACTTTCGAGGCTACTTTTAAAAAAGAAGTTTAAAATAATTTTCATAGTTAAAGGCTTCTGAAAAAAGAACTACTGTTTAGAAAACTCATTTTCTGCAAGCATTGTTTTTCCTACAAATATATTAAGGAAGGCAAATGTTAAATATAATTTACAGAATTACAGATAAATACACATTTTGAAATAAAAGGCTTATTGCATTGTATATAGATCTGCAAGCATACAATTTGACCAGGCATTTTTTTCAGTCAATCCTGATTAAATAATAACATTTTTAGTACCATCTTTCTTAACTTTGAAAATTGATACTAAGAATTTGGATCTTATATGAGGAAGACGTCCCACATTATTTGCTTTTTTAAATATTATGCTTGGTAAAATGTGAAACATTTAGACTGTCTTACTGGATATTTGCATAGAAAACTAGGAAACCACAGTTTGTTTGGTTATTTTGAACTGAAGTAAAGAGATTTCAAGATTGTCTCTTGATGTAAATATATTTTTTAATTAACACACATGCCCTTATTTCTCTTCTTAAGAGTACTAAATTTTTCAAACTGTAAGGTTCGAGTAGAATTGACTCTCCCATCCCAAGTCCAGGGTAGATTCTGAATAGGTTGCCCATAATGATTTGTTGAGTTTGACAAATAACCTAAGTGATTCCAACTTGAATGTATATCATATTATTTACTAGAAATATGATTAAATACATTAGCTTTCTCCAACTGCCTTGGAAACATAAAATATGAGGCTGAGACCTATTTCATTCTTAAAACTTCCAAGAAGCCCCTCCTGGAGTTGGAAGTGAGGTCAATATTACATCACAGGAAGATATTAGAGAGAGAGAGAGAGAAAACACATTTACAACAAAATATTGGTAGTCCTTTTGCATTCCAGATGAAGCCTCAACTGATACCTAAAGTATCCCTGGCCTCTCAGATTTATGATTTAGTATAGTGCATCTAAAACAGTCTGAGTTAGGTTTATAACTGATAACATGCATTAAAATAACTGATAAGCATTCTGTGTTTTTTTTTTTTTTTTCTCCCTGGGCAAAGAACTGACTTATTAGAAATGACCTTCAACACAGTCTTGATACAGCTGTCGATTATTGGAGGATTACAGTAATGGGTTATAAGTTTAATTACTTGACAAATTTTTTTCCCCCAAATTTAATTTGAGCCCTTGTCTATTATCATTAGAACCATCAATAGTAAATGAAAACAGTGAGATGCCTCATTTACAGTTTTGACAATCGTGGAAGGACTGATAAGGCAGAACAAAAATGATAATAATATGCTCTCATAATATGCTTTACATAGATACATTGTTAAAAATAGTATGTAGGCTTTTTGGTATTAGCAGCACTGTGCATCAACTATGAAACAGGAAGCATATTTTTCAAACTGGCTGGGGAATGTTAGGATAATATTAAATATTATATAATTATTCCAAAATGGGTTTTACCCTGAATTCCAAGCTCTCCTCAATAGAAGTGTAGACTTTTCATGTAAGTTGTTCTTCAATTAGGTCCTATTTCCCTTCACTTACCATACCCTAGTACCACTTCTTGAGAAATCCCAGAAATTGGCAAAATTAAAAGAATTTTTGCCCATAACAAAAGGTGATACAAGACAATTGGGTGTCAGAGAAAATAAAATTATTCACTTGGATTTCAGGACACCTGCCTGCTGCTTAGAATCTGATCAAGTTGGCTTGATGATTTTTATCCAAACCTTTAGGCCTTAGCCCTATGATTTTCTTCGCTAGAGCACTAGAATAGTCTAAGATACTTTCAGGCTCAAAATTCTGTGATCTGAGAGTGCATCAATAGGTGCTTTCTTCAGCTCAATTTTTAGTTTTGAACTTGATTTTCTGTCTGTTAGAATATTTTTCATGCTAGTTTAAAGGATTCACAGTTCTCAGAGAAAGTGAGATCCTCAATAGATTCACAGAAATCACAGGGCTGTTCATTTACAGCACTAATAGGTGACATTCACTGGCAGAAAAACCCAATCCCAAAAATAAAGAATATTTGTGGCACTTCCTCAGTTTATTTGGATCAAATCGTTCAGCTATAATCTGCTTTTCCAAGCATCATTTTTTGTTGGACTGAATGCCAGATTCAGGATGTATAAAGGAATTACCTACACTAAACACCAAGAATATTAAGAACAAAAACAAAAGCAAAAAAAAAAAAAAAAGAAAGAAGACAAATAATTTGTTTACTTTGTATATTCTCATTATATAATTTTAATTCATCTATGTATGCACCTGAATGTAAAAGCATAACCATGATTTTATTTAAAATAAGATGAAAATGCTAAGTCATGGGCCAGACATTTCATTAAACACAATGTATACTCTATCTTAATGCTCACATGGATTCAGGATACAAGTTTGTTAATATTTTCATTTTATCAGTTAAGAATTATTGAGTGTCCAATGTGATTAGGGTCACAGAGCTTGTTAGTGGAAGAACATTGTTCAAGCATAGCTCTATACATTCCCAAGGCTCATGTTCTCTCTGCAACATCTAGCTGTCCCAGGGGTAAAATGTGATGTTACAAATCCAGCGACAGCAAAGTATGTTCTTCCTGATATTTGCTTCATATTTTGTGGTAACTTATTGTGCTGCATGGTAAACAGGACTGGGATTTCATTCAGCAGAATTGGGGATATAGAATCACAGTCACACAGATTGTTATTTCAAGGGAAGTCAATAGAATACCTCAAGTTCTATGCTCCTTTGTCAGTTCAAAATATTGTTCTCATATTTCATTTTTCTTGTCACAAAAAGTAGGTGCTTTTTGAATAGGAGTACTAGAACAGCTTGCAAAACTGGAATTGAGGTAAAAAACAATGCAGGAGTTAATATTTAACAGATACCAGGTTTTTGTATGCAGGTGATTATATATATGCACATCTGTGAATACTTGTGCTATACATTTGGAAAAATTATGATATTATTATTGTAATCAATAGAGAACTAATTTGTAAAAATCAAAATGTATTGGCCATTTATGCTGTTGAAATTTATAATTTTTGCATTGACTGACAGGCCAAACTGTGATCTTTGCATATTAAATTACTTGTAGAACATTTAAAATGCTAACCTAAGGAAGTGCTTTATTTATAAGTACAATCACAACCACTTGTTGATCTTCCAACTTTTCAGACAGGTTACAGCATATCGTTTACTGTTGTTATTTGAACTTAGCTTAATTTTTTGTATTGTTCATAAAAATAAAGTAATTTATTCAGAGGTTCAATCTAAACTATTCTACTCTAGGGAGAAAATGTTCCATAAGTTCTAAAAATACAATCCAAATACTTCTTGTGCTCTCATTTTTATTAGCCTTTGTGTAGTCTGAAATCTAATTCACTTTGACCTTCAGGCTCATAAACTTTTTTTGATCATCTTTATCATTACATTTTTTGAAGTTTATTATGGCAATTTATAATTGAGCTTTGATTGCAAAATAGGTGGTGTATTTGTTATTATTTTAGTGTGGGAAGAAAAATAACTTATTTTATGTATTTTTAAGATGACCCAGAAAATTATACCTGTCAAGTCAATTAAAGAAAATGTATCACTCAAATTAAAAATGTGCTTTAAAACAGTTTAAGTTATAAAATATGCTTTACAACAATTCAAGCTATACAACAATTCAAGCTATAAAACAATTCAAGCTATAAAATATGCTTTAAAACCATTTTCAGTATATTAACAGTTTAATTTTTACCATTAAAGTAATAACATTTTTATCATTAAGTATGTAGTGAATCAATTCCATTTTTCTATTTCTCGTTATCGTTAATAAATGTCGATTTATGTGCTGACATAATTGTTTAGTAATTAGGTAAAATTATCAAAATAACTACTAATACTACCAATGTTTTATGGTGTATTTCAGAGAGATCAATTGCATGACAATAATCTCCAAATGAACACAGCTTAAAAACTTGTATCTCCTTTACTCCTGAACACATAATTGAAAAATAAAAGGAAATGTTTACTTTTTGTTCTTTTGAGAGAGGGTCTTGCTCTGCCACACAGGCTGAAATGTAGCGGCATGATCATAGCACATTGCAACCTTGAACTCCTGAGTTCAAGCCATCCTCCTGCCTTGGCCTCTCAAAGTGCTGGGATTAACGCTGTAAGGTACCGCACCCAGCCAAAGATAATGTATTATAATAAAAACCTACTTCATTGAGGATCAGAAATCCTAAAAATGTTAGCTGTAGTGTACCTTTTCACTACTTGAAGACTTTTGGAAAATAACCACAAGTCTTTAATGTGTTTATCTTTCTTCATCTATAAAATGCAGAATCTATGAACCCTGGTGACATCAAGTGCTATCTAAGTAAATTATATATGATTTTCCATCTATCTACTGTAAATTGGTACTCAGTTAAACTTTGTTACTGGCATTGTGCAGTGGAGAAATAAAAAGTTAAAACTATAGCAAAAATGTTCAATAGATTTTTAGTTTATTGGAGGTTTACTGTAGATTATTAGGGTAAATAATTTAACTTGTTTTTATAATTTGCCAATAATAAAATGTATTTGTTGAAATGACATAAATGTTCTATAGATTTGAAAGCAATTCAATGAAACCAAGTCACAGTATCTGAAGGTTTAGGAGGACTGGAAGGTAAAAAACTGATTCAGTTGGCATAAATTTATATGATGTCTTATTATCATAGTCCAAAAATATGACTGCTACTTGATATTTTTACAATGTTTAAAAAACAAGTTAATTGAGACTCATATAACTTACTGCATTTATCTCATATCTTTTCATGAACTATTCTACAGCAGACAATTTGCAACATATTTTGTTTAAAGAATAAAAACTACCAAATAGAGCTCCTTCATCTTCCTATTAAAAAATACAAATCCCCATGTTTCTTGACCTACTTTCTTTTTTGTTATTTTCTTTTTAATAGAGAAAGTACCTCTCTTCTTGTCAAAGGATAATTATCTGTTTTGAATTATTTCACATTTCTCTCACAGTTTTTAATCAAGAATCTGCATTTATATCTTCATTCTTCCTTTCCACGAACATATATAGTCATGGTCCAGCAACTCCTATATTACAAAAATCCTGTTCTGACTTCAAGTCTCTTTCAACTATTATAATATTTATCTTCTCTTATAAATAAAAGCCGAGAAAACATTGTCTTTATATTTGCTTTTACCTTTGTCACCCTTTATGCTGTTTTTATCCAATTTATTCTAACATAACTTTCCATCTTACATTAGGGTCCACTCTTGTCAATGTTAGCTATTAATGTCTTGTGTTAAAATCCTGGAATTGTCTCATTCTTCATCATTCTTGACCTTTTATTGCCTCTCCAAAGCTGTTTAAAATGTTACAATTCTTAAAATTATTTATTACTTTCTCTTCTGACACCACAGTTACTGATTTTTTCTCCAAGCTGTCTACTATATTCTTCCTCTTGATCCAACCTATAATTATTGGAGTTCTTCAGATTCTGTCATAAGCCTTCTGATTTCTCTACACTTTCTCATTTAATCATGACATTTATTTCCATAGATTTAAAATCATATAAAGTAAGAGTTTCATGCCTATTTATTGTCTTCTTATCCTTGTACTCAACACCTGTCTATGTGACATTGACACTTTGATGTCATAGAAATATGACATAACTAACTTATTCTCATTCTTTCCTTTCCTTACTGTGTCTATCTCTGTTTCCCCAGTTTCTTCAACCTTATTACATGTCATTTTCTCCTTTACCCACTCTGGTTGGGTCACTCAGATTTTGTGCAATATGGTCTCTCTTCCTGAAATTGTAAACTCACAATTAATCTCATGGCTGGGTCTTTCTTATTTTTTTGTGCTCAACTTAAACATTTTTCCCTGGAGAATTTCCTCAACCATCTAATGTAAGGCTAGCTTCTCCTGCTATTTTCATTCTTCAAAATCCATCTATTTCCTTCATTACAAAGTATATTTAATATCCCCGGTATCATTTAATTGTTGACTGTCTGCATTTCCTATAAAGCATTATATTCCTTGAGATCAAATGCCATTAACTTTTTAATCATTATATACTTGGTACCTAGAATGAAAAAATGAATAAATTAATGAATAAATCAGAATTTCCCTTCAAAGTTTTCTGAGTCCAAAACCTATAGGTTTTCACTATACTAGATAACCTTCAGATCCCTCAACACAGTAACAACAACATCAAAAAATCATGACTTTTTACAATGACCTTAAAACAAAACAAGTTTTAAAAAGAATTCGACACATAAAGAACTGGTATGCAATTAGCTATGTAGTGTCCCAGGATCTGCAATTGAAATGTTAGCTTTTGTAATATCAGAATACACAAACAGTTCATGTATACGTAATTTTCCAGTCTTGTAAAATTGTTTCTAGCTGTAACAGAAGGAAACAAATGAATCTCATTTTTCTCTTAGTATATAGTGTGGAAAATAAATAAATAATTGTTTTTGTATTAACAACTTACTTAAACAGGTAGTAAGAACTGATTTAAAAGTCAAGTTTTCTGCAGGAAGAAAATTAATTATAGCAGATTTCTGACTTCAAGGCACATGTTGACATATTTTATATTCAGTTTTTACTAAGAAATGAAAATGAGAATGGGGAATCGGATCGTGCTTAAAGCAGTCTGCTTCCATTGTTAGACAAAGCAGTTCTAACTGTTGGTAACCACGAAAAATCCAAAAGCACAAAAAATGTTTGTACAGAGACTTTGAAGCTGATTGAAAGGTACACATCAACTTATAGATCACTCTCAATAGTTCTCAACATGGGTCTTCTACTGGAACTAGAAATTTCCAACTTTCCATTAAAGCCCTCAAAACAAACACACAAATAAACAAGAAACAATTAAATATTACCTCCATTTAATCAAAGCAGTAGAATTTAAACTCCATCCCTTCTTCTGCCAGATTTCTGGCAAAAAGAAGTATAGGCACTTTGTTTTTTACTTCTTTGTATAAATGTGATTTGTTTGTGAGTCACTATTTACAGGAAGCTGTGAGAAATTATGTATTCAAATAATGTATGACTGTATTTCAACTGAAGTAATGGTAATTTTTGACTTACAGGCATTGGTGTAAAATGCTACATTTGAATTGCTATATTGTTAAAATTATCTGTTCTTGAACATTTTAAATGTAGTTGTAAGGGACCTTACTTAGTGACTCTCAGATTACAGAGTTCTTAATTCGCATTCACTTATTTCCTGTCATATTGATGTATCTATTTACAATATATTCATTATAGTAGTCCATTGAACAAACATAGACAGAAAATCTAAACAAAATACAATGATATACATTTCTTTCACAATTAATGCAATGTGTTTAGTTAGATGTGGAAAAGTCTTAAGGGTGAGACTGCTCAGGACAATAAAAGGATTTCAGTGAGGAAATAATCTTTGAATAGAGTTAGAAATAACAACTTTTTTCATAAATTAGGAAATTTTTATTAAAATTAACTACATGTATGTTTCTTTTTAAAAAAATTTGTATACCATTGATATTTTCTTTACTTTATCATTTAACAATTGAGGTCTCCAGTTACGTGCTCTAGGTACTTAATTAATCACCAGTGCATAAAATACACTTGAGGAAAGGATTTCTTGTCTAAATTTAATGTATAATAAGTCAATGAGATTACCTCTATTCATAATTATGTTTGCTCTTCATCAGTATTGAAAAGCCTGTGTGAGGTAAGAAAAAGTTCCCACTTGAATTTTTATTAGACTTTGTCTCTGATTTTATAATAATGAAATAGCTAAGTTGAGAGCCTTAGAACCAGTAGGTAATCGTAGCTCCCTCTACACACAAATGTCTCCTCCCAAACAAAAAACAAACAAACAAACAAACAAACAAACAAAAATCCCATGAAAAAGCCTTCCAAAGTCAGTAGAGTTTTGAGGAAATGGTTTCGAACTATTGTAATAGTACATAATTTTGCTCTCCTTTAAAAAATATTCTAGTAAGTTCAATGACTTGTAAATGAGTTTGATGTATATCTTTCTAACTCTCAATTCCACTGTAAAGATAGAAAACATGTGCCTTATAAGATAAAATTTATCATTTTTAAAATCTAAACCTAGACTGGCTCCGAAGAAATCCTGCCTTTCTCTCTAATCAGTATCAGAAAAAAATGATGTGAAATAAACTTCTTCAAAGTAGAAAATAAAAAAAAAAAATCTTCTGGAAAATATTTTCCAAGTAATGTTTGGCAGATGTTGAAATTTATCAATGGGCCAGTGTAGCTAGTTTGCAAATACTTATTTTACAAATATTTTAATTTAGAATGTTTTCATAATAATATTGTCTTAAATATCATAGCGACAAGCTATGGCAGTTCCTTGGTTCCAGGCCTATCCTGCCAGCTCAGCATTTACATGTGCCAAGATCACGAGCCCCTTCCCTCATCTTTCTAAAAAGAGTCTTTTACTTCTTGAGTGGCTGCTTCAGTGGCTTCTCAATATCATTTAGTGTGGTATAACACTCTTTATATCTTAAAACATCTTTTCTAAACGTATCAAGATGCTTTTTACTGCAAGTCACACTAACAAAATTAATAGCAGATTAAACAGTGAGGCTATTTACTTAGATAATAAAATGACATGTGGAAAGTTTCTGAGATTCATTCATTGATTCAATAATCAAGTACCTGGTGTGCTCTATATTTCAACCCTTCCAGTCTCAGTGTGTTACAGCATCTTTATTCACATTTGTAAGATGGCAATACTTGTAATACGGCAATAACAAATTGCATGTACCCCTTTGGTAGCATCTAAAGGGAGAAAGAAGAAAGCTTCCCCCTGCTTTTCCTCCATCTAATTACATTCTAAAGAGGGCACAGGTACAGTTTATGCTACTTGAAAAGGGAACATTTTATTATTTTTGAGGACTGTTGTACATATTCTAGGTTAAATTATGCAATACTTAGGTCAAGATATAAATCATGAAAATTGTGTTTTCCTCTCTAGCTTAAGGCTTAAATAATGATAATAATAATAATAATAAATCCTGTTTCTCCTATATTCTAGATAGGGAGATTTTGAGGTAAGGAGTCGCTCAAAATTCAGAAGTCCTGATGCATTTTAGTTTATCTGTTAACCAATACTCAAATAATAATCAATTCAAATGAAAAATGAGACTAAAAGGGAAATATTTCTAATGTAAGCTGATTCATTAGCAAATGGCCCACTATGTGAAATAAGGATCTGCTGAACTCTCTATGCCTTTCTTGGAAAAACAAAATAAAATTCCTGTAATATTTAGGATTTTGCAGCAGTGGGTATATTTCTAAATATTACAGAAATTTTATTTTGTTTTTAAAATCTGGGGCTCACTAGCCCTAAAGTCTCCTTGCTCTTATCATAGCCCATTTTGTTGTTTTAATCCCTTGAGATGTTTTAACATGTGAACTCTCAAGTTTAACCAAGTTGAATGACTTTTCTTCTTTATAATGCAAGGCTTTGAGCCAAGGCTGAATTAGAGGACAGAAGAAGGAAATTGAATTACCAGAGCCCAGCAAAATCAAGCTCAATACTTATACCACCAAGCTTTGTCTATTTCGAACAGAATACAATTTAGCCTTATTTCTTAAGATTATTTTCTGCTTGCTTAAAATCATGGACGATCCATTAGTCATGCGTATGTTGTTGCTATTTAGTTGAAATTGATTTTGATATGACTTTGTATATGATTTACTTTCTGGGTATATATGAAAATATTCACTAACCTGTAATTTGAGTCTCAAATTAGTTTATCTGGTCCTAAAAAAACAAGGAATAATTAAAAAATAAAGTAGTGAAACATATGGTCTAGCAATTCAGGCACTTTCCTGTATGTAAGGGGCTGGTTGTTTTAGACATGCAGCTGCTTTTGAAGTTCCTGCTTGAATCCACTGCAAGGATGCTCCCGTAAGCTTGCCAAGCTGCACCAGATGTCAGTCATATCTCCTGAGAAAAAAGATTTGGCCAGTTTCTTCAACCCCTGAATTGTCATCCAGCTGTTTGCTGTGGCGACAGCCAGCCCGGTTACTCTATTGGCTGATGGGTGCACAGAAGGCACCTCAGATATATGCACATATTTATCCTAAAGAGGAACATGGTTGCCAACTCCTCTGTTGTCTATTCCCTAATGAACTCAGCTGGAACTTGCTTTGAACATTTTTTTTTGGCTCTCTTTTGCTCATCTAGCTTAAGACTTAAAACGTGAATTCAGCTTTTAAAACCAGTTACCTCTACCTTTCCCCTGGTATAACCCTAGTTTGAATTTGAATCCCAAATAAATAGCGGACAGTTACAGAAGATGATGGGATGGTGAATAATTATTAAGTGAGTAGTGTTTCTTAGATATATTACTTCACCAGGTATTGAAGAAAATTATTTGATAAAAGAGTTTGAAAGAAGATATATCTCAAAAAAGAATGCAAAGTAATGAGGAAAGATGGAAGAAAAATTATTAGTAGAGGGAGAAAGAGAGAGAGAGAAAGATTCTACATTGATATTAAATCAATTTTCTCCTCTTAGTCAAAACTGGAACTATATTTATGTGGAGGTAGAGTTTCATTGACTTTTCTTGGGACTCTTTTTCTTTGGAATTGGGAAAATTGAGATTGAGATGGGTAGAAGAAGCCATGACAAGCTAGCCTTCACTTCCTTCTAGAGGTTAGACAATACATATTAATATTAGTAACTAATACCAATAAATAATTATTTTAATGTCACTTTTTTTCTAGGAAACTGTCTTAGTCTGTTTGTGTTGCTATAACAAAATGCTATAAACTGGATAGTTTAGAAACAACAGAAATTTATTTCTTACAATACTGGAAGCTGGAAAGTTCATGATCAAGTCCCCAGCAGTTCATCATCTGGTGACAGACTCTTCCTGGTTGTATTAGCCTGTTACCACACTGCTATAAGTAAATACCTAAGACTGGGTAATTTATACAGAAAAGAGGATTAATTGGCTTATGTTTCTATAGGCTGTAGAGGAAGCATAGCAGCTTCTGCTTCTGGGGAGGACTCAGGAAGCTTCCAATCATGGTGGAAGGCAAAGGCGGAGTGAGGTGTCTCACACGGCAGAAGCAGGAGCAAGAAGAGTTGGGGAGATGCCACACACTTTTAAACAACCAGATCTCATGAGAACTCACACATCATTATGGAAACAGCACCAAGGAGATAGTGCTAAACCATTCATGAGAAACCGCCCTCTTGATTCAATCACCTCCCCACAGGCCCACTTCCAAAACTTGGGATTACATTCAATATGAGATTTGGGCAGCGACACAAATCTAAACCATATCACTGGTTCACAGATCATGCCTAGAAGTTGTGTCCTCACATGTTGGGTATCCTAGCTCCTTCAGACCTCCTTAGAATGGTACTAATTTTATTTAGAGGGCTCTGGAATCATTATTCAATCACTTCCCAAAGTCTTCAGCTCTTAACACCATCATCTTGTGAGTTAGGATTTCAAATCATAAATTTGGGGGCAGTGAGGGTAAACAAACATTCAGATCATGGCAAAACACATGGCTATCTGGAATAATGGTCAACATATTAAGACTCAGTTAATTATGAATGGAAGATTTCTTTCTGATCTACCTATATAAGAAGTCAGGTATTCCATTCCATCTAGGGGCAATAATCCAAATTATAGACATAGTGTCTTAGGGGAAAATAACCTTGTGAATCTTAATCAAATAAATAATTCTAAATGTAAACTATTATATCATAAATTATTTTAATGTTCACTATTTAGCATTAATAAAAGTGTAAATTTATTTTTCCTTAATTCTTTTCTTAAAAATAAACTTCATCAATTGGAACATTGGTGAATAATTATATTTTCAGTTCATTCCTTTCGAAGGTCTTAGTATAGAAAAAAAATGGTTTGTGATCAACCTGGGTCAGATAGTGAGACCCCGTCTCTACTAAAAACACAACAATTAGCTGGATGTAGTGGTAGATGCCTGTAGTCCCAGTTACTTGAGGAGTTCGCTAAGGTGGAAGGATTGCTTGAGCCCAGGAGGTCGAGGCTGCAGTGAGCCGTGCTCATGCTACTGCACTCCAGCCTAGATGACAAGGTGAGATCCTGTCTCAAAAACAAACAAACAACAACAAAAAAAAAACGAAACCATAAGTGATGTATTTTCCTTAAGCAGCTATTTTTGACTTTTTTTTCTCTTTGTTGTAATTCCCTAAAGCCCTGTTAAAACAATTTTTTTCAATGCCCCTTCAGGAAATTTTATTATAAGTATACTGAATATCTGTTTATGTACTGTATATATTAATATATCTATACTCTATAAGCAAAAATAACAAATATTATAATCTAATTCAATGCATAGTTAAGAGCGATTAGAAAATTAAAGCAGAGACATTACAATGAATGCCTCAGGAATAAAAAGGATTATAAGGGACTATTATGAAAAATCATGTGCCAACAAATTAGACAACATAGAAGAAATAGATATATCCCCAGAAAACTATAATCTGCCAAGATTAAATCAAGAATAAATACAAAACCTGAAAAGAAGTAATAACAAATAAAGAGATTGAAAAAGTAATTAAAAACCTCCCAACAAAGACAACCCAGGGCCAGATGACTTCAAAGCCGAATTCTACCAAACATTCAAAGAAAGTTATTACCAATACTTCTTAAGCTCTTCCAAAAACACAGG
Source organism: Macaca nemestrina (assembly GCF_043159975.1). Lineage (NCBI taxonomy): Eukaryota > Metazoa > Chordata > Mammalia > Primates > Cercopithecidae > Macaca > Macaca nemestrina. The sequence goes on from NC_092140.1 coordinate 52,959,412, forward strand.
TAGAGAAAACACTTCCAAACATGTTTTATAAGGCCAACATCACCTTAATCTATAAGCCAAAGACATTGCAAGAAAATAAAACTATAAGCCAATAACTCTGATGAACATCCATTGTAAAAATCCTGAATGAAGTATTAGCAAACTGAATTTGAAAACACATCTAAAAGATTATACATTATTGTTATGTGGAATTTATGCCTGGCAAACAAGGCAAGTTTAACATGCAAACCAATCAATGTGATATACCACATTAACGGAATGTAAGAATAGAAACTACATGATCGTCTCAATTGTTGCAAAAAACGCATTTGACAAAGTTCAGCCCTTTTCTTGATTAAAAAACAAAAAACAAACAAAAAAAACTTGTAACAATTTTGCTATAGGAGAAAATTTTCTTAACAGAATAAAGTCCATTTATGAAAAACCCACAGCTAATATCATAATCAATGAGAACAACTGAAAGTTTTCTTACTGAGTTCCCACATAAGACAGAGATTCCCAGTCTCACCACTTCCATCAACATAGTATTAGAAGGATTAGCCAGATAAGTCAGATAATAAAAGGAAATAAAAGGCATTCAAATCAGAAAAAGGAAATAAAATTACTTCTGTTTGTGAATAACATAATCCCTTATGTAAAAGTCTTCAAATATTTAACAGAAACTTGTTAAAACCACTAAACAAATTCAGCAAAGTTGCAGGTTACAAAATCAACATGCAAAAATCAGTAGCAGTTCTATGCACAAAAAATGACTTAACTGAAAAAGAAATCAAAGAAACAATATCATGTATAATTACATAAAAACACCATCAAATAAATTTAACCAAGGAGGTGAAGATTTGTACACTGTAAGCTATAAAACTTTAATGATAGAAATTGAAGAAGACACAAATAAATGGAAGGTATCCTGTGTTCATGAATGGGAAGAATTAATATTGTTAAATGTCCATACCAGCCACACAGATTTATGGAATCCTTAACAAAATTGCAATGGCATTCTTCACAGAAATAGAAGAAACGATCTTCAAATTAATAGGGAAGCATCACACTACCTGATGTAAAATTATAGTACAAAGTTATAGTAATCACAATAGTATGATACTGCATATAAACAAAATATAGACCAATGGAAATAAATAGGAAATAAAAAAAAATTCAAACATATATTATGGTCAACTAACTTTTAGCGAGAACACCAAGGGGAATAGTTAGTCTCTTCAATAAATGATGGTTGGAAAACTGGATTTCCATATGCAAAACAATAAAATTGGACTTTTGTATTAAACCACACCCAAAGATCAACTCAAAATGGATAAAAGAGCTAGACTGTTGAAATCATAAAACTTCTAGAAGACAACTTAGGATAAAACTCCTTGACATTGGCCTTGGCATTGGTTTACTGAAAATCACATCAAAAGTTCAGGCTACAAAAGCAAAATTAAATAAATAGGACTACATCAAATTAAAAAACTTCTACACAGCAAAGGAAGTAGCTAGCAAAATAAAAAAGTTACCTATGGACTGAAGAAAAATAATTGTAAATCACGTATCTGGTAAGAGGTTAATTACCAAAATGTGTGTGTGTATATATATATATTAACACGTACAGCTCAAGAGCAGAAAAGCAAATAACCCAGTTTAAAAATGGGCAAAGAATCTAAACAGACATTTCTTCAAAGAAGACATATAAATGGCGAATAGGCACACGTAAAGGTGCCCCAAATCACTAATTATAAGGGAAATGTAAATTAAAAGCACTGTGAACTATCACCTCATGCCCATAATGATGAGTATTGGTGAGGGTATAGAGAGAAGGGAACACTAGTGCACCGTTGTTGGGGATGTAGACTGGTACAGTCATTATGAAAAACAGAATGGAAATTCCTAAATAAATTAAAAATGCAATGGCATATGACCCAGCAATCCCTTTTTTGGGTATATACTAAAAGGAGTTGAAACAACCTCCTTTTAAATTTATCTGCCCTCCCGTTGCATAGCAACATTATTCAAAATAGCAAAAACATGGAAACATATTAAGTATCCATTGATGAACAAATGGATAAAGCAAATGGTCAGCCTTAAAAAAGTAGATCTTGCAGTTTGCCATATAATGAATGCACCTGAAGGACATTATGCTAAGTAAGGTAAGCCGGACACAGAAAGAAAAATATTGCATGATCTCACTTATCTGTTGAACACTTTTTAAAAAGAGCCTAGAAACACTGAGATAGAGTTTGAAACAGTGGTTACCACAAGTGGTGGGAGCAGAAAATAGGGAGATGTAGGTCAAAGGATACCAAACTGCAGATATGTAAGATAAACAAGACTAGATATCTAATGTACGGTATTAGAATTAAGGTTGATAAAATAGTGTTTTACGAGGAAATTTTATTAAAGTATAGTTTAGCTGCTCTTCTCACAAAATAAGTAGTATGAGTTGTTAGATATGTTAATCTACTTCTCTGTAGTAACCGTTTTACTATGTATCCTGTAACATCATATTGTAAACCTCAAGTATAGACAGTAAAAATTGATATTAAAAAAGTTAATAACATAAAGAACAAAATATAATTTTGTTAAAAGCAAAATTAAAATGTAAAAGTACCATCAAACATCTTTATAACTGAATTTGCTACATAATTTTAATATAGTATACATATAAATTGGAATGTATGAAATTACATGTGAAATGGCAATTTATATAAACAATAATAATTTAATCAACTTATAAAAGTTATTCAAAATTATTTTCATAAGCAAAATTAAAACAATTTAATCATTAAATTATTAAAAATTATCTTATTGTCAACTTTGAGCTTTTGCTTGCAAGAAGATAATACGTAATAATGTGTAAGTAACTAGGTGCAAGTTATTTATTCAGATACTGTGAATACTTTTTTTTTCCACTACCTGCCAAAGTTAACAATGAGTTGAATAAACACTGTAGAATTAAGAAATGAAATATAAGGGGCGGAGCAAGATGGCTGAATAGGAACAGCTCCAGTCTCCAACTCCCAGCGCGAGCGACACAGAAGACCGGTGATTTCTGCATTTTCAACTGAGGTACTGGGTTCATCTCACTGGGGAGTGCCGGACGATCGGTGCTGGTCAGCTGCTGCAGCCAACCAGGGAGAGCTGAAGCAGGGCTAGGCATTGCCTCACCTGGGAAGCACAAGGGGGAAGGGAATCCCTTTTCCTAGCCAGGGGAACTGAGACACACAACACCTGGAAAATCGGGTAACTCCCACCCCAATACTGCGCTTTAAGCAAACAGGCACACCAGGAGATCATATCCCACACCTGGCCGGGAGGGTCCCACACCCACGGAGCCTTCCTCATTGCTAGCACAGCAGTCTGCAATCTCGCCGCAGGGCAGCAGCGAGGCTGGGGGAGGGGCGCCCACAATTGCTGAGGCTTAAGTAGGTAAACAAAGCTGCTGGGAAGCTCGAACTGGGTGGAGCTCACAGCAGCTCAAGGAAACCTGCCTATCTCTGTAGACTCCACCTTTGGGGACAGGGCAATAACAAACACAGCCGAAACCTCTGCAGACGCAAACGACTCTGTCTGACAGCTTTGAAGAGAGCAGTGGATCTCCCAACACGGAGGTTGAGATCTGAGAAGGGACAGACTCCCTGCTCAAGTGGGTCCCTGACCCCTGAGTAGCCTAACTGGGAGACATCCCCCACTAGGGGCAGTCTGACACCCCACACCTCACAGGGTGGAGTACACCCCTGAGAGGAAGCTTCCAAAGCAAGAATCAGACAGGTGCACTCGCTGTTCAGAAATATTCTATCTTCTGCAACCTCTGCTGCGGGATACCCAGGCAAACAGGGTCTGGAGTGGACCTCAAGCAACCTCCAACAGACCTACAGCTGAGGGTCCTGACTGTTAGAAGGAAAACTATCAAACAGGAAGGACACCTACACCAAAACCCCATCAGTACATCACCATCATCAAAGACCAGAGGCAGATAAAACCACAAAGATGGGGAAAAAGCACGGCAGAAAAGATGGAAATTCAAAAAATAAGAACGCATCTCCCCCGGCAAAGGAGCGCAGCTCATCGCCAGCAACGGATCAAAGCTGGACGGAGAATGACTTTGACGAGATGAGAGAAGAAGGCTTCAGTCCATCAAATTTCTCAGAGCTAAAGGAGGAATTACGTACCCAGCGCAAAGAAACTAAAAATCTTGAAAAAACAGTGGAAGAATTGATGGCTAGAGTAATTAATGCAGAGAAGGTCATAAACGAAATGAAAGAGATGAAAACCATGACACGAGAAATACGTGACAAATGCACAAGCTTCAGTAACCGACTCGATCAACTGGAAGAAAGAGTATCTGCGATTGAGGATCAAATGAATGAAATGAAGCAAGAAGAGAAACCAAAAGAAAAAAGAAGAAAAAGAAATGAACAAAGCCTGCAAGAAGTATGGGATTATGTAAAAAGACCAAATCTACGTCTGATTGGGGTGCCTGAAAGTGAGGGGGAAAATGGAACCAAGTTGGAAAACACTCTTCAGGATATCATCCAGGAGAACTTCCCCAACCTAGTAGGACAGGCCAACATTCAAATCCAGGAAATACAGAGAACGCCACAAAGATACTCCTCGAGAAGAGCAACTCCAAGACACATAATTGCCAGATTCACCAAAGTTGAAATGAAGGAAAAAATCTTAAGGGCAGCCAGAGAGAAAGGTCGGGTTACCCACAAAGGGAAGCCCATCAGACTAACAGCAGATCTCTCGGCAGAAACTCTCCAAGCCAGAAGAGAGTGGGGGCCAATATTCAACATTCTTAAAGAAAAGAATGTTAAACCCAGAATTTCATATCCAGCCAAACTAAGTTTCATAAGTGAAGGAGAAATAAAATCCTTTACAGATAAGCAAATGCTTAGAGATTTTGTCACCACTAGGCCTGCCTTACAAGAGACCCTAAAGGAAGCACTAAACATGGAAAGGAACAACTGGTACCAGCCATTGCAAAAACATGCCAAAATGAAAAGACCATGGAGGCTAGGAAGAAACTGCATCAAGTAACGAGCAAAATAACCAGTTAATATCATAATGGCAGGATCAAGTTCACACATAACAATCTTAACCTTAAATGTAAATGGACTAAATGCTCCAATTAAAAGACACAGACTGGCAAACTGGAGAAAGAGTCAAGACCATCAGTCTGCTGTATTCAGGAGACCCATCTCACACGCAGAGACATACATAGGCTCAAAATAAAGGGATGGAGGAAGATTTACCAAGCAAATGGAGAACAAAAAAAAGCGGGGGTTGCAATACTAGTCTCTGATAAAACAGACTTTAAACCATCAAAGATCAAAAGAGACAAAGAAGGCCATTACATAATGGTAAAGGGATCAATTCAACAGGAAGAGCTAACTATCCTAAATATATATGCACCCAATACAGGAGCACCCAGATTCATAAAGCAAGTCCTTAGAGACTTACAAAGAGACTTAGACTCCCATACAATAATAATGGGAGACTTCAACACTCCACTGTCAACATTAGACAGATCAACGAGACAGAAAGTTAACAAGGATATCCAGGAATTGAACTCATCTCTGCAGCAAGCAGACCTAATAGACATCTATAGAACTCTCCACCCCAAATCAACAGAATATACATTCTTCCCAGCACCACATCGTACTTACTCCAAAATCGACCACGTAATTGGAAGTAAAGCACTCCTCAGCAAATGTACAAGAACAGAAATTATAACAAACTGTCTCTCAGACCACAGTGCAATCAAACTACAACTCAGGACTAAGAAACTCAATCAAAACCGCTCAACTACATGGAAACTGAACAACCTGCTCCTGAATGACTACTGGGTACATAACGAAATGAAGGCAGAAATAAAGATGTTCTTTGAAACCAATGAGAAAAAAGATACAACATACCAGAATCTCTGGGACACATTTAAAGCAGTGTGTAGAGGGAAATCTATAGCACTAAATGCCCACAAGAGAAAGCAGGAAAGATCTAAAATTGACACTCTAACATCGCAATTAAAAGAACTAGAGAAGCAAGAGCAAACACAGTCAAAAGCTAGCAGAAGGCAAGAAATAACTAAGATCAGAGCAGAACTGAAGGAGATAGAGACACAAAAAACTCTCCAAAAAATCAATGAATCCAGGAGTTGGTTTTTTGAAAAGATCAACAAAATTGACAGACCACTAGCCAGACTAATAAAGAAGAAAAGAGAGAAGAATCAAATCGACGCAATTAAAAATGATAAAGGGGATATCACCACCGACCCCACAGAAATACAAACTACCATCAGAGAATACTATAAACACCTCTACGCAAATAAACTGGAAAATCTAGAAGAAATGGATAATTTACTGGATGCTTACACTCTTCCAAGACTAAACCAGGAAGAAGCTGAATCCCTGAATAGACCAATAGCAGGCTCTGAAATTGAGGCAATAATTAATAGCCTACCAACCAAAAAAAGTCCAGGACCAGATGGATTTACAGCTGAATTCTACCAGAGGTACAAGGAGGAGTTGGTACCATTCCTTCTGAAACTATTCCAATCAATAGAAAAAGAGGGAATCCTCCCTAACTCATTTTATGAGGCCAACATCATCCTGATACCAAAGCCTGGCAGAGACACAACAAAAAAAGAGAATTTTAGACCAATATCCCTGATGAACATCGATGCAAAAATCCTCAATAAAATACTGGCAAAACAGATTCAGCAACACATCAAAAAGCTTATCCACCATGATCAAGTGGGCTTCATCCCTGGGATGCAAGGCTGGTTGAACATTCGCAAATCAATAAACATAATCCAGCATATAAACAGAACCAAAGACAAGAACCACATGATTATCTCAATTGATGCAGAAAAGGCTTTTGACAAAATTCAACAGCCTTTCATGCTAAAAACGTTCAATAAATTCGGTATTGATGGAACGTACCTCAAAATAATAAGAGCTATTTATGACAAACCCACAGCCAATATCATACTGAATGGGCAAAAACTGGAAAAATTCCCTTTGAAAACTGGCACAAGACAGGGATGCCCTCTCTCACCACTCCTATTCAACATAGTGTTGGAAGTTCTGGCTAGGGCAATTAGGCAAGAGAAAGAAATCAAGGGTATTCAGTTAGGAAAAGAAGAAGTCAAATTGTCCCTGTTTGCAGATGACATGATTGTATATTTAGAAAACCCCATTGTCTCAGCCCAAAATCTCCTTAAGCTGATAAGCAACTTCAGCAAAGTCTCAGGAGACAAAATTAATGTGCAAAAATCACAAGCATTCTTATACACCAGTAACAGACAAACAGAGAGCCAAATCAGGAATGAACTTCCATTCACAATTGCTTCAAAGAGAATAAAATACCTAGGAATCCAACTTACAAGGGATGTAAAGGACCTCTTCAAGGAGAACTACAAACCACTGCTCAGTGAAATAAAAGAGGACACAAACAAATGGAAGAACGTACCATGCTCATGGATAGGAAGAATCAATATCGTGAAAATGGCCATACTGCCCAAGGTAATTTATAGATTCAATGCCATCCCCATCAAGCTACCAATGAGTTTCTTCACAGAATTGGAAAAAACTGCTTTAAAGTTCATATGGAACCAAAAAAGAGCCCGCATCTCCAAGACAATCCTAAGTCAAAAGAACAAAGCTGGAGGCATCACGCTACCTGACTTCAAACTATACTACAAGGCTACAGTAACCAAAACAGCATGGTACTGGTACCAAAACAGAGATATAGACCAATGGAACAGAACAGAGTCCTCAGAAATAATGCCACACATCTACAGCCATCTGATCTTTGACAAACCTGAGAAAAACAAGAAATGGGGAAAGGATACCCTATTTAATAAATGGTGCTGGGAAAATTGGCTAGCCATAAGTAGAAAGCTGAAACTGGATCCTTTCCTTACTCCTTATATGAAAATTAATTCAAGATGGATTAGAGACTTAAATGTTAGACCTAATACCATAAAAATCCTAGAGGAAAACCTAGGTAGTACCATTCAGGACATAGGCATGGGCAAAGACTTCATGTCTAAAACACCAAAAGCAACGGCAGCAAAAGCCAAACTTGACAAATGGGATCTCATTAAACTAAAGAGCTTCTGCACAGCAAAAGAAACTACCATCAGAGTGAACAGGCAACCTACAGAATGGGAGAAAATTTTTGCAATCTACTCATCAGACAAAGGGCTAATATCCAGAACCTACAAAGAACTCAAACAAATTTACAAGAAAAAAACAAACCACTCCATCAAAAAGTAGGCAAAGGATATGAACAGACATTTCTCAAAAGAAGACATTCATACAGCCAACAGACACATGAAAAAATGATCATCATCACTGGCCATCAGAGAAATGCAAATCAAAACTACAATGAGATACCAACTCACACCAGTTAGAATGGCAATCATTAAAAAGTCAGGAAACAACAGGTGCTGGAGAGGATGTGGAGAAATAGGAACACTTTTACACTGTTGGTGGGATTGTAAACTAGTTCAACCATTATGGAAAACAGTATGGCGATTCCTCAAGGATCTAGAACTAGATGTACCATATGACCCAGCCATCCCATTACTGGGTATATACCCAAAGGATTATAAATCATGCTGCTTTAAAGACACATGCACACGTATGTTTATTGCGGCACTATTCACAATAGCAAAGACTTGGAATCAACCCAAATGTCCATCAGTGGCAGACTGGATTAAGAAAATGTGGCACATATACACCATGGAATACTATGCAGCCATAAAAAAGGATGAGTTTGTGTCCTTTGTAGGGACATGGATGCAGCTGGAAACCATCATTCTCAGCAAACTATCGCAAGAACAGAAAACCAAACACCGCATGTTCTCACTCTTAGGTGGGAACTGAACAATGAGATCACTTAGACTCCAGAAGGGGAACATCATACACCGGGGCCTATCATGGGGAGGGGGGAGGGGGTAGGGATTGCATTGGGAGTTATACCGGATGTAAATGACGAGTTGATGGGTGCTGACGAGTTGATGGGTGCAGCACACCCAACATGGCACAAGTATACATATGTAACAAACCTGCACGTTATGCACGTGTACCCTAGAACTTAAAGTATAATAATAATAAAAAATAAAAAAAAGAATGAGTATTGATTGTTGTCAATTTTTTTTGTTGTTGTTTCTTGCATCTATTTATATAATCATATTTTTTATCTTTATATCCTCAATATGGTATCTTACATCAATTGGTTTTCTAGTATTGAACAAATTTTTAGCTTCTATGAAAAACACTACATGGTCATGATGCATAATACTTTTTATAAATGTGTTAACCTCACATGATTTTCAACAGGAGAGTGAAATAATATTAACTTGGTCTTCAATTATTTCTCTGGCCACTAGTTTGATAATAACCATCTGGGGTTACATGTGGAAGCAGATATTCCTGTTGAAGCCTATTACAAAAATTCACTTGAGTGACGAGTGTAGCTTCACTCATAGATGTAACAGGAGACTTGTGGAACTGTGGCTGGAGTTTTACATAAATTTCAAAGTTAGAATCATAGAATTCCTATTGAATTGAATACGGGGTATAAGAGAAAGAGAAATGTCAAATTTTTCAACCTAACTTAAATTATAGAATTACTGTCAACAATGATGGGAAAAATATGAATGGTTAAGAGCTGAGAGAGAAGAACAAAATTCAATTTTGAACAAATTAAGTGTAAGACTTAAATTAGGTATATAATTGTAGTTATCAATATAGTGTTTAATATATAAGTATGGAGTTCAGGAAGATGACTAATGATAAAATTAGGGACTTATTATTATCCAATTAATGAAAAAACATGCAATTTTTTTGATTTACTATGATGACATTTTATAATAGTTGCTGGAATGCTAATATTCTTTGTCCTTTTTCCGATATGAAGATTCTATTCACATCAAGTTAGCAATCACATTTTTCATGAGAAAGTTATTAAAATCCAGGGAGAACATGTTGATACCTGATGAAATATCTTTACTCTGCAAGTTGGAACCCCTCCAGTAATTTGCACACATACTCTCATAGAAATCCAAGGTCTTTCTCCTGGCAGTGCTATGAAAATGTTGATACATTCTGACTGGTTAATATCCTCCTGGCTTTAATAGTGAGCAACCATAAGAAGTCACTTAGGATTACTTTGCTTTCAGTTCTCTAAATTAGAATCACTGACACCTTCGAATTAGCTACATCACATCAGTTAGAATTTTCAGTGTTTTACAATCTTTTCCATGACAGGTTTCTGAACATTCCATTGGGTAAATACTATGCATGTATTTTAAGAGAGAACCTTTCAGAAATAAAATATAGTTCAAAATTATTTAAGAAAACTCTCCGTTGTTACCTTCATTCATATTTCAAATAATATATACTCCACTATGACAATAAATCTCTATCAAACTAATATCCCAACAATTTAATTTTAACATCTTGTCCTTTCAGAAATACATCCACATTCAGGCTTTGTAACATTTGTCAATTTTATTACATATATCTACTGATTTTTCAGTCAAATGTAAGAATTTAAATAACGTTACTTATACAGTAACAGTATATGCTGTTGGTAAAGCAACACTAAATTTAAATACCTTAGTCATTTACATGAGCAAGGAATATCATATTTATGAAATTACTTGGACTACAGCTTTGAAAATATTTATTCTTGATAAATGTTAATTGACTTATTATTATTAGTGAAAATAATAAACAGATTTATTGAATCAGCAGTCTTTCCATCACAACATTTTGAAGTTTAATTATTAGGCCAGTACATAACCCACTAAGGTTCCTCTTTATTTTTCCTATGTCGGTGTACATCTGTGCTTAATAAGACCAGCTCATGAGAAACTGAAGGAAGTACTTGTTTGTTATTGCGTGTATTTTTTTATTTGTCCATTGAGTGTGGTATCATATTTAATGTTGTGTTTTCCACTTTCATTTGGAAGATAATAGGTAGTAAGTTCTTGGAAAAGAGTAACTAAGTTAACAAGTCTGTATCCAGATTGACAAAAACAAAGCAAAACACACAGAAGACTCAAGTTACTAAATTACTAAATCAACTATGAAAGAAAAACATCAATAGTGACCTTACAAAAATGAAAATAATTGTAAAGTATTTGACAATATATTATATATCAAAAGTTAAATAATCAAATGTCTAGGAAGTCATAAACTATCCAAACTGGCAAGAAAAAGTGCAAAAACTGAATGGTCTTATAACAAGTAAATAAATTAAATTAGTAATCCACCACTTCCCACAAAGAAAGCTTCGGACCAGCAGCGTTGCGGTAAATTCTACCACATCTTAAAAGAATGAACATCCTTGCTTTGCAAGAACTTCCAAAATTAGAACACGAGGGAACAGTATTCAACATATTTTATGAGACTAACATTAACCTGATACCAAAACCATACAAAGATGTTACTTGATGCCAGAAGACTATATGCCTAAAATCAGGAACAAAATAATAATGCCTTTACCACTTATATTTGAAGTTGCACTGGAGAATCTAGCCAGAAGAATTAGTCAATAAAGAAGCAAGTAAAAAGTACTCAGATTAGAAAGAAAAAATAAAACTGCCTGTATTTGCAGATGACATGGTCTTGAATATAGAGCTACAGCAACAACAACTATTAAAACTAATAACTGAGCCCAGCAATTTTGTAGGGTATACAATTAACATACAAAAATCAACTGTATTTCTATACACTAGAAATGAAAATTTCACAAGTGAAAGTAAGAAAATAATTCCATTTTTAATAGCATCAAAAAGAGTAAAATACTTGAGATTATTATTAATAAATGAACTGCAAGACTTGCTCACTCAAAACTATAAAGCATTGTTGAGAGACAATAATTGAGAGCTAAATAAATGGAAAGCATCGCATGTCAGGATCAGAAAAAAAAAAAAAACAAATTTAAATGACCATAACCGCCCAAATTATTCTAAAGATTCAACAAAATCCTTATCCCAATATCTGCTACCTTGTTTTTTTGTTTGTTTGGTTTTTTTTTTTTTTAGAAATTGACAAACTAATACTAAAGTTAATAGGGAAATTCAAGGGACCCAGATTAATCAAAAAAAATCTGGATGAAGTACAACAAAATTTTCCTCGTTGCAAACCTTACTACAAATGGACAGTAACCAAGACAGTGTAGTAATGGTAAAGTTAGACATATAGGTCAATGGACTAGAATCAAGAGTCCGGAAATAAACTCTTACTTTTATAGCCAATTGATATTCAACAGGGTGCCAAAACAATTTAATGGGAAAAAAATACTTCTTTTGGCCGGGCGCGGTGGCTCACGCCTGTAATCCCAGCACTTTGGGAGGCCGAGGCGGGTGGCTCACGAGGTCAGGAGATCGCGACCATCCTGGCTCACACTGTGAAACCCCGTCTCTACTAAAATACAAAAAATTAGCCGGGCGTGGTGCTGGCACCTGTAGTCCCAGCTATCTCGGGAGGCTGAGGCAGGAGAATGGTGTGAACCCAGGAGGCGGAGCTTGCAGTGAGCCGAGATTGCCACTGCACTCTGGCCTGGGCAACAGAGTGAGACTCTGTCTCAAAATAAATAAATTAATTAATTAATTAAATTGAATTTTTAAAATATATATTTTTTTCAACAAATGATACTGGTACAACTCGTTATACACCTGCAAAGAAAATAATAGTAACTTGGACTGCGACCACACTAATTTAAACCAAAAATGAAATTCTAAGGCCACCCACCTATCTGAATTGACTCTTTCTCTCCGCCAAGGGCATTCTGGAGTTAACCTAAAAACCTAGTACAAGCCGTGATGGAAGAGGGGTTGGACATGCCTCATTACACTCCTCTAGCATTAACATCAACACAAACCTTACGTCTGATAAGAAGCATTCACAATCAATTCTCTCTGAAGCCTGCTACCTGGAGGCTTCATCCATAGGATAAAACCTTGATCTCCACAACCCCGTCTTAACCCAGACATTCCTTTCCACTGATAATAACTCTTTCAACCAATTTCCCATCAGAAAATTTTTAAATCTACTTATGACCTGGAGGCACCTGCTTCTAGTTGTCCTGCTCTTCCATATCAAACCAATGTATATCTTACTTGCATTGATTGATGTATTATGTCTCCCTAAAATGTATAGCAAGTCATACCTTGGCCACCTTGGACACATACTGCCAAGATTTCCTGAGGCTGTGTCATTGGTGCGTACTTAACCTTGGCAAAATAAACTTTCTAAATTAATTGAGACCTGTCTCAGATGTTCTGAGTTCACACTAATATGTAAAAATTAACCGAAATGGATTATAGATTTAAATGAAAGACGAAAAAGTACAAAACTTTTAGCAGAAAACAGAAAAAAAAAGTATGACATAAGCAAAAGCTTTTGTGGAAACACATACACCACACACACATGCACACACGCACTAACAACGACAAAATAGACAAACTAGACTTCATGAAAGACAAATTTTTGTTCATAAAAGGACACTACTCAACAAATGAAAATAAATGAAAAGAAAAACCATAGAATGGGGGAAGATATTCGCAATTTGTATGTTTGATGAGGGACTTTCATCCAGAACATATAAAGAACACGTATAATTGAACAACAAAAAAGGCAAACAACCCAATTATAAAATGGAGAAAAAAGAATCTGAACAGACATTTCTTTAAAGACATACAAATGAACAATACACACATGCAAAGAAGCTCCATATTATGTATTAGGGAAGTATAAATCAAAACTACAGTGAAACACAATGTTACACCCAGTAGAATGGCTAAAACAAAAAGTCAATAAAAAATGTTGATAAGGATGTGAAGAAACTGGAAACCTCATTCATTGCTGTTAAGATTATAAAATGGTTCAGCCACCTTGGAAATAGTTGGACAGTTCCTAAGCATGCTGAACATATGACCCAGCGAATTAACTCTTTTTAGGTATATCTTTCAATATAACAGGTATATAATGGAAAGCACATGTCCACTCAGACACTTAAACATTAATGTCAATAGCAACAATATTTTAACAGCTCAAAGTGAAAACAACTCTTTGGGAGGCCAAGGTGGGCAGATCATCTGAGGTCAGGAGTTTGAGACCAGCATGGTTAACATAGTGAAATCCCATCTCTACTAAAAATTCAAAAATTAGCCTGACGTGGTGGCATGCGTCTGTAATCCCAGCTACTTGCGAGGTTGAAGCAGGAGCATCGTGTAACCCCGGGAAGCAGAGGTTGCAGTGAGCAGAGATAGAGACATAGCACTCTAGCCTGAGCTACAGAGTGAGACTGTCTCAAAAAAAAAAAAAAAAAAAATTAATTAATTAATTTAACAAAAGACACAGTGATCACAACTCAAATGTCTTCAACTGATTTGAAGAAATTCCATTAGCATAGAAAGTCCAAATTAGGCAAATATGTAGTGATAAAAAGTAGATTCCTGGATGCCAGGGCCTGAAAGCTGTGAAAATGGAGTGTGGCTGCTAATGGGCATGAGGTTACTGCAGGCATGATAAAAACGGTTTAGAATTAGATAGTGATAGTTGTGCAACTCAGGGAATATAATTGGAATATACAATTTAAAAGTGTACATTTTATAATAATGAGTTATATCTCAATAAAGCTGTTATTTTAAAAAGTACAAAGCAGTTTATGAGAATTTATGTCTTCCCATGTGTGCATTCCTAGAGAAAATATATTTATTTACAAATGGTAGTTAAACTCAACCAAAATATTAGATTCTCTATAACTTAATGAGTGACATTAAAAGAAAAAATTGATTAGCCATTGTAATGTAAATACAACACTCTGAAGATAAATACAAGCCACGGAAGGAGAAAGTTAGTAAAGAAATCATCTCTTGCAGTTTCAAGTATCAACATGTCAGCTCAGTTCCCACTCTTCCTTGCATTTTGGCACCATAGGATACCAATGGCAGAACTGTAACTTTGTGCCAAAATTCTTCTAATTAGCACACAATATGCAAAGTACAGGAAAGTATTAAACATAAAATATAGATTTATGTAAAAATGTCATGCCTTGAACTGCAATTAGCTATGTCTGTTTTTATTATGCTTCCCAAATAACTCCACATATAGGTTGGAAAATATTTATATAATGGAAATGTTAAGTTCTAGTTAACCCAAAAAGTTAGAAATCTTACATAGCTATGGTTTACTGTAGAGAACCAGATTTCACCTTTCAATGGCTGGTATTAAAAATCAGCTCCACCACCCACACAAACAAAAATGATTCCCTTCTATCATGCTTGCCTTAACTGTCTGTGCTTCTGTGTTTTCATCTATATTTAAAAAACAAAAATAACGCCTAGTACTAAGCATTCCTGTGAAGTGTAAATGAAAATCAAATGTTGAAAGAGTCTAACATATGGTTGGCCATCCAACAATATTTGTAAGATCTGATTAAATTTTTTCAGATAGCATATGATACAAAGACATTAATAAAACCGTACTGAACACAATCAACACATTTTAATTATTTAGAACATATTTTTATATTTTGAAAAATTTAAGCGTCATTCTTATGAAACTGGACCACTTGCTATTGCATTATAGATGCCTGAAAGATCTTTAATATAATAAAAGATAACTTGCAGTGTTTTGTATTATGCATCACTGAACTGGCAGAAGCCCAAACTTATGAAAACATCCTCTGAAATCTTGTGATTAAGATAACAAACAAGGAGAATTTTGAAGTCTAACATGTAAGATCCAAGCCTTTGTGACTCTTATAAGGGACCACTGAGCACAATAAAATAAATAATACTCTTCAAAAACAGATGTCTTTCAAAATAACTCTAAGAATGTAATTTTTGAACAATGAAGGACAAGGACAGACTCAGTATAGCAGTGTGGCAAAATGATCACTGACTAGCAGCATAACAGATATAAACCATGAATCATAATAAAAAATTCAAAAGGATTAACATAGTGCTACAAATCAATACTTTGTTGTAATGAAATATAAAATATTATATTATCCTGTATCTAAAAATAGTTTCCTGTAAGGGGAATAAAAACCCCAAAAATATTTCTTTCCTTTTCAGCTCAATGGGAAAAGTAATATAAATCAAAATATCATTAGTGAACTGGCAGCACTGTAACGTCCAACCCATTGCAGTCTTCACGGTATCTCAAATAGGTATCACGGAGGAAAAGACACGAAATAAAACCCCATGAGGTGCAATATAAGAACACATATGATAAATGGAGGAATACCCAATACTGTCCTCCGGGAGGAATTAAATCACTGAAAGTAGGAGTGCATCAGGTCTGACTTCATATCTCATGGTCATTGGTGTACAATAGTACTGACATGAGGTGTCATGTTATTTATTTATTTATTTATTTATTTATTTATTTATTTATTTATTTGTGTATTTACTGAGATGGAGTCTTGCTCTGTCATTAGGCTGGAGTAAGTGGCACGATCTCAGCTCACTGCAACCTCTACCTTCTGGGTTCAAGCAATTCTTTCACCTTAGCCTCCCAAGTAGCTGGAACTACAGGAATGCACCAACATGCCTAGCTAATTTTTATGTTTTTAATAGAGATGTTGCTACAGGAGGAATTAAATCACTGAAAGTAGAAGTGCATCAAGCCTGACTTCATATCTCATGGTCGTTGGTGTACAGCAGTCCTGACAGGAGATGTCATGTTATTTTTACTTATTTATTTATTTTTGAGACATAGTTTCGCTCTGTGCCAGACTAGAGTACAATGGTGCGATCTCACCTCCGCCTCCCAAGTTCAAGCAATTCTTTTGCCTTAGACTCCCGAGTAGCTGGGACTACAGGCATGCGCCAACCACGCCCCAACTAATTTTTGTATTTTTAGTAGAGATGGGGTTTCACCATATTGGCCAGGATGGTCTCAATCTCCTGATCTCCTGATCCGCCCGCCTCGGCCTCCCAAAGTGCTGAGATTACAGACATGAGCCACTGTGCCTGGCCGGTCATGTTATTAAACATGAGAAGTTAATAGAGAGCAACTGACTTTCTTTCTAAATATCTATTTCGTTTTCCAAATGCCCATGGGTGTACCTTATTGCTTTCATTATAAAGTTATTTCAAAGTAATGTCTACAGATAAACCTCTAAATTTAGGGTCAAATGTAAAAATCTGAGTGTGTATATTTAAAGAAAGTTTTAAAAAGTCTAAAAAGCAAAATAAAGCCTTTAGATTCTACAGTCTAGTAAAATGATGTAGTATTGGGGTTTATGTAGCATATTTTATTTTCATATAAGATATTTTTCCTGTAGAGATAACTTTAACCAAAGTGATGTTTATGATTTGACAAAGAAGGACCAGGTAATACACAATTCATACAGAAGTTGGATTAGGTGAAAATTTTACTCTTAAAGAAATATAGGTTGAGAAGATTTGGGGATTTCATTTTTTTTTTTAATGTTAAGGAAAATTAAGAAAAAAATAGAAACAAAGTTTATAAATTCTTCAAGTTCAAATTTTCTGCATATGTTACATATATGTAATTATATATATAATTGATTTTTATCACCTCATTTTTGAAAGTGATTTTGCCATTTACTTGTCATATATTTCAGTTAAAAGTAGTAGAGCCAGTCTTTTAGGTCTCAACTGTATTTACTTGCTCTTGTAACCGATTTTTTACTCTATCAAACTTATGAAACATACTCCCATTTTGTACTCTCTTTTACTACAAGGAAATTAAAAAGAAATGTTACTGTGTGTAAATAATATAAATTATTCAAAGGACAGTTTAGTAACTTTAGTTGCATAATTTTATAAATTGTCTAGGTGTATTTTGTCATGATTTGTTCTGGATTTCATTATGTCAAAATATAATGTGTAATATTAAATATTTCTTTAAAATTTAGCAAAAGTTGAAAATAATGTGTAATATAAAATATTTCTTAAAAATTTAGCAAAAGTTGAAAATCCTCTGTTGTTCAGTCAGGAAACAAAAGCTTATAAGATTCCATGTCCTGGCAGCTTAGATTGAGACAAGAGATTTGTCAAGCATTCTTGTTACTGAAATACTTGCAGTTTAAATTAATTACTATGTAATAAAAACAATATGCGAACATTGTTCATAGTTTTAAAATGGAGAAAATAATTGATTTCTCTTTGGAATTTTCAAGTTAAAGATTCTTCAATACCAGGCTGGTCTTATTAGGTGAAGTGTCAGCCCACCTTCAGTGATGGTAGAGATATTTTTCATTTACCCAGGCCAATGAGTTTCAGGAAAATGAGAAACTTTGTGATAAAATTATATAATATGCAAAATTACTTGTTTTAAATAGAGTAAATTAATAGTAAGATATTGCTTTCTAATCAAAAAGTACATGAAAAAGCAAGAATTAACTTAGAAAAATCAACATCATTTGGTATGAGGATACATTCCAAAGATATGCAAAAATTCCATTTCTTTTTGCATTCAAGACAGCATAAAAGAGAAAATTATATCAAATGTGAATTTTGGGGTGACTGGAATTGTGTCTTATGATAACAGGCTATATATTAATGCTTAGATCCTGTTTATGGTTTAAGTACTGCTTTGACAAAAATGCTGACAGTGACATGGATGATAAAATCCAGGCTGAGGTGGTCTCATATGGAGAGGAAGAAGTTGTTCTGGTGGCATTTTTTTCCTTTCCCTAGAGATCTATGGAACTTTGAACTTGAAAGAAATGATTTAGGGCATCTGGCAGAAAAAAAATTGTAAGCAGCAAAACATTCAAAAGATGATTTGGGTGCCGTTAAAAGCATTCAGTTTTGTGTATTCACAAATATATGGTTTGGAATTTGAATTAATGTTTAAAAGGGAAGCAGAGCATAAAAAGTTCAGAAAATTTGCAGCCTGAGAAAGTGAAAAGAAAAATCCATTTTTTGGGGAGAAATTGAAGCCCACAACAGAAATTTGCATAAGTAACAATGAGCCTAATGTTAATCACCAAGACAATAGGAAAGATGACTCCAGGGCATGTCAGAGACCTTTGTGGTAGACCCTCCCATCACAGGCTTTGAGGCCTAGGAGGAAAAAAATGGTTTTCTGGGTTGGGAACAGGCACCCCCCTGCTGTGTGCAGCCTAGGGACTTGGTGCCCTATGCCCTAGTTGCTCCAGCCATGGCTAAAAGGGGACAAAGTACAGCTTGGGCCATGACTTCAAGGGGTGCAAGCCCCAAACATTGGCAGCTTCCATGTGGTATTGAGCCTGCGGATGCACAGAAGTCAAGTATTGATTTTGGGAACCTTGGCCTATATTTCAGAGGATGTATGGAAACATCTAGATGTCCAGGCATCCAGTTTGTAGCAGAGGCAGAGCCCTCATGGAGAACCTCTGCTAGGGAAGTGCAGAAGGGAAATGTGGGGTGGGACCCCCACACAGAGTCCCCACTGGGGCATTGCTTAGTGGAGCTGTGAACAGAGGGCCACCATACTGTAGTCCTCAGAATGGTAGATCCACCAACAGCTTGCATCATGTGCCTGGAAAAACCACAGACACTCATTGTCAACCTGAGAAAGCAGCCTGGGGAGGGAGGTGTACCCTGAAAAGGAACAGGGGCAGAGCTTCCCAAGGCCATGGCAGCCCACCTCTTGCATCAGCATGACCTGGAAATGAGACGTGGAGTAAAAGGAGATAATTTTGGAGCTTTAGGATTTGACTGTCCCATTGAATTTTGGACTTACATGGGGCAAGTGGCCTCTTGATTTTGGTCAATTTGTCTCATTTGGAATGGGTGTATTTACCCAATGCCTGTACTTCCATTGTATCTAGGAAGTAAATAACTTGCTTTTGATTTTACAGGCTCATAGGCAGAAGGGACCTGCCTTGTCTCAGATAAGATGTTGAACTGTGGGCATTTGAATTAATGCTGAAATGAGTTAATACGTTGAAGGACTGTTGGGAAAGCATGGTTAGTTTTGCAATGTGAGCACTTGAGATTTGAGAGTGGTCAGGGGCAGAATAATATGGTTTTTCTTCGTCCCCACCCAAATCTCATCTTGAATTGTAGTTCCTATAATTCCCATGTGTTGTGTGAAGGATCTAGAGGGAGGGAATTGAATTGGAGTTGAGTCTTTCCCTTACTTTTTTCATGGTAGTGAATAAGTCTCACAAGAACTGATGATTTTATAAAGGGGAGTTTCCCTGCAAATGCTCTCTCTTGCCTGCTACCATGTAATACATGCCTTTGCTCTTTGCATTCTGCCATGATTGTGAGGCCTCCCCAGCCATGTGGAACTGTGAGTCCATTAAACTTCTTTTTCTTTATAAATTACCCAGTCTTGATACCTGACAAAGACATACCATCTTTATTAACAGCATGAAAACAGACTAATACACTCCCCATGAAGCAGAGAAGTTGAAACTTTGGCGTTAGGGTCAGCCAGCTTAGAGGTCACATTTTGGACAGGTTGCTTACTAGTGGACAAGTTACTCAAATTTTCTAAGTATAAATCCTTAAGTGTTAAATATTTTTGAAAAATGTGATAGGTATCAAAATTAAAAGAGACAGTGCTTGGTATGTATTATAAGTCAATAAATAATCTTATAGTATGCTAGCTACAATAAGTGACAGCTTTAGATACTTTATAATAGGCATATAGTTTTCCTGTTCTTTTTGGAAGTGTTATTTCCAAAAATTTCTTAGAAATCACCTTTAAGTGTATATTTATCAGACTACAGAGAATTATCAAGAGGTACACCAGAGACAAGTCTTGCTATTTGGGAGAAAAAAAAATACATCTACATATAAATGTTTTGTGCTAAGAAGGTTTGGGTCTTAGTGATGTAATCTTTCCCATCTTAAACATCACTTCTTTCTTAAGCTCAAATAGATTTTCTTTATTTATGTAATTATTGTTTTAAGTCCCTTAGTCTTTTTTCTTTTTTTTTTTTTTTTTTTTTTTTGAGACGGAGTCTCGCTCTGCCGCCCAGGCTGGAGTGCAGTGGCCGGATCTCAGCTCACTGCAAGCTCCGCCTCCCGGGTTCACGCCATTCTCCAGCCTCAGCCTCCCCAGTAGTTGGGACTACAGGCGCCCGCCACCGCGCCCGGCTAGTTTTTTGTATTTTTTAGTAGAGACGGGGTTTCACCGTGTTAGCCAGGATGGTCTCGATCTCCTGACCTCGTGATCCGCCCGTCTCGGCCTCCCAAAGTGCTGGGATTACAGGCTTGAGCCACCGCGCCCGGCAGTCTTTTTTCTTTTACTGCAGCTACATTTGTTCTAACAGCATATATTCTATTTTATTTCCCTCCATATTTTATTGCTTTTACTTTTATTATTTTTCAAATAATTAGTTCTGGTTTTGGAAATTTGATTCCATTTACTACCTAAACACACACACACATACAAATATAATTTTAGTAGTCCTGTTTTGTCTTTTTATTAAAACAATATTTTCTATTCTCAGACTGTTACCTTCTTAAATTACTTTTTATTTAAAAATATTGGTGCATTATTTTACAAGTCAAATTGAAAGATATTTGTCTATGACCAAGTAACAGGGACAGAATTTACTCTCTCCTCACTTAAAAACTCAAAAATTAGATGATTTATATGAAACACACATGTTCACTATCATTAGAGTCACTAACATTTTTAAAAAACAGATAAAGCCAAGTACTGGAAAAAAGGTGGTACAATCAGATCTTTCAGGCTAAAAATAGTATAGTTTCTTTAGAAAACAGTTTAGCAATTTCTCACTTTCAAAAGTTAAAGTTATCAAACTATCCAGCAATTCCACTTTCAGATACTTGTCCTAAAGTAAATTATTATATTTGATTTATTAATAATAGCCATTTATTTTTGTATTCTCATTTAAATTCAGGATATATTATATACATGATGGTACTCAACTTATGTACTTAATATGACCAATATATTGATATCATCTATGAATATTCAGTAACAGAACTGTTAATTAATAAACTAAAAGGAAAGGAAACTACTATTTTTTAAAAAACAGTTAAGTAATCAAAATAAAATGATTCAACAAAGGAAAGGAGAAATTCTTTTGTTCATAAATCAAGAAATCTATCACAATGTATAAATATATAATTTCTTATACTGATATATCAAATCAACTTTTCTGTTAATATTTTCATCATTTTAATATTAAATATTAATAACTTATTTTACTTAGTTTTTAGTGATAAAAATTGATACATTTTAAATTAATATATATGTAAATTTTAGTATTTTTATAAATGTCCTAAGACAATGTATTTCACACAAAACTAGCATTTGCTAATCTATTTGTATGTGAGTACTTGAGGTCATAGCTTTATATGACCTCAATAAACATGCAACTTACAAGAAAAACAGAAGCAAATTAACAAAAGGATGATTTTGTACTGATTAGCATTAACATTTTTAGGATAAAGGATGTGATTTTTTTTATTTGTTATTATGAGAAATTATAATCGCTAGTTTTTTTCATTAAAGGAATTAATTGGGTGTACGTTGGAAATGTAAAGGTTTTCTGAATAAATCATTTGGCAATCTTTAAGAAAGCATTTGTTGATAAAGTTTAGTTTACTTTGTGTATGGCTTTGGTTTTGTTTTTTAATCTAGGAATTGGTGTCGACAAAAAACACAACTGACATTCTTCTCATCTGATAAACTATCATTAATAATACAGTTTTCTATCAACTTTTTTCTTCCAAGTCCAAGAAAATGTAACTGCAGGTAATATTTTTTTTTAAAATAAAGATCATTCTGGTATGATGTTGCATATAAGGTTATTTTTATAAGCAGTTTTAAGAAGTACTTCCCAACTGAGTTAATACTATATGATGGGATCCTATTGACATACACAGGGGTTGCTGCTCTATAATGAATTCTCTCTTTATTCAGAGATATTTTATTTCTTCCATTCCTGTCTCTTTTTAGATTTTGCCCATTTTTTCCTAGTGTTATTTTTCAGTTTCAGGACACCATCCTGAATACCATATTTTGTTCATTTTTTGTTTTTTTCTTGTTAGCATTTTCTTGTGTGAGAGTTTTTCAGACTTTCCTTGTTTTTGATGACCTTGACAGTTTTGAGGCCTACTGGTAAGGTGTTTTGTTACAATATCCTTCTATTGGAATTTGCAGATTATTTTCTCATGATGAAAATATGTTATATATATTTTTGGCATAAGACAGCAGAAGTTAGTTACCATTTGCATCATATCATATAAAGGTTTCATATAATCGACATGACTTATGACTATTCATGCTAACTCAGAATATCTGTATGAGATAGTGTTTGTCAGCTTTCTCCATTGTAAGGTTAATACTTATTTTTGACTTTCAATACAGTACTCTTTAGAAAAAAGTCGCTATATGTAGATCATGTATGATGAGCCTTTGCTCATCATATTGGAAAGGCATTAGAAACTACGACCTAGATTCTTGATGTGCTTGTTGCTAATGGAGTGTCATTGCTTGTTGACCCTCTCAGCTAACAATTATACACACACACACAACACACAGACACACATGGATATATAAATTAGAATATAAGTATTCTAATTGGTGTATATACATATGTATTTCTATATATAAGCATTTGTATTTAAACTACAAAGGAGTTCATCCTTAGTCATGATATATAATGTACACATTTTTGGGACTGAACTTGCTAATAGTGAGACTTTTTGCATCTAAGTTCATGAGAAATATTGATCTATAATTTTTTCTTTTTTTCAATGTCTTTAACTGGTTTTAGTATTAAAGTAATGCATGCCTCATAGAACAAATCAAGATGTGTTCTCTCTGCTTCTGTTTTATGGAATAATTGGTTGAAAATTGGTTTCATTTTTTTTCTTTAAATGATAAGTGGAATATACAAATGGTACCATAGGTTTCTGATGCTTCCTTTTGTGGAAGATTATTGATTCCATTTCCTTAATAGAAACAGGCTAATCAGGTTGCGTATTCTCCTTATGCGGATTTTGATACTTAATGTAATTCAAAGAATTTTTCTAACTAACATGTTATCTAATTTGTGAATAGAGGTGTTAATAGAATCTTTTTTTATGATTCAAGGATTTATTTTCATTTTGTAAAATGTATCACTAATTGCCTTAGCAAAGTCAGTGTAAACACACTCCATAGTTCTGCAACTATCAATTCAAAATATTTTCTTCTAGTGATTGAAAGGCTCAACATTGTAATCTTGCTAGTGGGTAAGTTATACAAAACATTATTAGAGTTACAACTGTATTACAGAACCACACAGACTCAAAGTAGCATTGTTAAGCAAAACAGCTATATAAAGCATTTTTCTTTGTAGGTAAGGTAAAGAGTAGTTGTTAGTGATCATCAATTTACAACATTGGTAATCTGGCAAGACAATGATGTTAAAGTTTGTATCAGTCTATTCTCACACTGCTATAAAGATACTACCAGAGATTGGATGATTTATATGAGAGGAAGTTTAATTGACTCACAGTTTTGTATGGCTGGAGAGGCCTCAGGAAACTTGCAATCATGGCAGAAGGTGAAGGGGAAGCAAGGCACATCTTACATGGCAGCAGGAGAGAGAGAACACAGGGGAAGCATCAGATCTCGTGAGAACTCCCCCGTTATCAGGAGAACTGCATGGGGGAAACTCCCCCCATGATCCAATCACTGCCCACAGGTTCCCCTCTACATGTGGGGATTACAATTTGAGATGAGATTTGGGTGGGGACACAGAGCCAAGCCATATCAAGGTTTATAGTTGAAAAATAACTAAAATAGTTTATAAACTCTAAACTGGAACATATGAATTTTGTACTTATTTACCAGAAAATTGAAGAAAGCACATATTAAGTTAAAATAACTTAAAAACAAGAATACACATTTACTAATCTACTAAACGAACAAACCACAAAGTTTTATTGTTTTATAATAAAAACATAATCCATGGAGATATATTATCATCAAGAAGGGATTCTATAAGGAAAACATTTACTAGCAACTATGGGAATGACTAGTTCAAAGATGAATTAAATGCCCAATTTGAAGAGGAATGGCAGATGCAAGAAAAAGAAAAAGCTTAAGCAAACACTGATATTTCCCAACTTTCTTCATCATCTACTGAATTTGACAAAAATGAATCTTTTAAAAGTTGTACACATGTCACTTGTATTCAGTTCAACTATTCTGAATATAATGCAGTATAAATTAATCTCTCTACTTCACTTTTTGTCAAAATACTGTCTTTATCATTTGATCATATCAAATGTTTCACACTCCCCTCCCAGTACATATTGGACTAGAACCAGCATATTTCATTAGAGGAAACAAACACATGAATAAGATTTCTCTTCAAAATACCAGCAATGCTAAAAAACTATCAAGATTTTTTATATTAGAAAATTAAAAAGTTTGATCCAGAGAGCTGAGTTGTTATATTCATTCCATTTTGATATACAGCACAAAGTTATATAATGAACATGGGATAACAAATGATTAAATGCATTAAATGGCACCATTTTCTTAAGGAGGATGTTTTGCTTCACTTATCAGAAAACTAGTTAGAAAGTGTCTGCTTTTCCTCATATTAGAAGATAGAATTTTCTTGAAAGCAATTTTTATTCAGTTTCATACTTAGTGTTCCTGGTGCACAGTGCAACTTAGGGTATTTTGGCAACTCAATCTTAGTTAGACTGGAACTATTGAAAAATAAATGTTAGTGGTTAAGATGGCTTGTCATTTTAGGGCTGAGTTTTAATAGAATGAAAATGTTAATTCTTACACTTTAAAGAAATAAAGCTTTGAGATTACTTATTGGCTCAAAACAGTTTTATAGAAAAAAGTACTCTGTAACAAAAACTTGGCACTGAGTTTCAAGACTCCACAATTTTTATGCGAAGTGTACAAAGGTTTTACAAGGATGAAGCAGGGCAAGAATATCAACAGCAGGCATCTCCTCTCCTTTTTCTGTATGGGGTGGCCAGATGACTGATGGGATAACTTCGTTAAACACTGTCTTGAGGCCTCACAGCTCAAGCACTATAGGTGTTTTAGAGTTCTCATCTCCTTAGTTATGGTTAATCCCTGTGGACAGGTGATAGGAGCCAGCTTCTTCACCTCTAGTTTCTTAATATGACTTTATCATCTCTAAGATCCTTTGGTTCACAAAGGTTAATGGGTTAATGGGAGTGTTGGGACAATGGTGTCACACTTCAGGATACCACTTAGCAAAGACATTTTCAAATAATGCAGGACTCGTAAAGAAAAAAACAAAATCTGTTTGAGGATAGGATAGGATAGGATAGGAGACGTTATCTGTGATGGTCTTATAAATTAGCTGTATCTCATAAACCCAGATTTACCAGTTTTCTATCTATCATAATATTGAAAGAAGAGTTTTCAGAAACAGTGGACATATATTCTCCACAAAATACATTGGTGTGTAATTGACCAGCAGGCAAATTTTACCTAAAACTCCAGTTCCCACCACCACATACTTAATGACCTGCACCTGGGCCACTCTGGACACTGCTGCAGGCATGAAGGACCAAGCCTGCCAGACTGGTTAAGTTCAAAGCTCAAAGCTTCTCACTTATACTGTTACTTGCCAGGTCAGCTGTTTAAGGACTAGCTCCTTCCCAGTTAATATTGTATGTTTGAGAGGGAAAGCCTCAAGTAAGAACACCTTTCCTAAAATCTTTCATTCGCTATCTAACACTGGGAGTTGACTTTGCATCTCTTTGAGATAGTTCCTTCATCTATCCAATAGCATCATATGTAAATATGGTTAATTTTTGGTTATGGTTCATAAGCAAATATGGTTGTGGGTACAAAATAAGATTATATATGTGCAATGTCAAAATAGTGCTTTGGTAGAAATAAGCATTCAAGAGATTTAAAATTTTATGAATTTGGCATTACTACAAATTTTTAATTTGTTTTCCTCAATTCCTGAACTGAAATATCTATCATTATTGTTGTTCTCCTGGAATTTAGCTGGAACATCCCCTGAAAAAAATTAACAGTCATTAATCATAGGTTATCTATCTGTAGTCTCTTGTCCTTTTTACATAACAGAGAAACATTTTTATCCTCTTTGTTCAAAGAAGGGTCATGATGATTAAGGTGACATTACCTCAACTTACAATGAAACCATATCTCTTACAGAACTCTAGTTAGGACTTCAGAGCCAAAACTGAGATTCAATTTTCCAGAAATAAATAATCAGTATGACAGTTCTCAGACAGCAACTGATTTTTCATAAGATTATATTCATCTATTCTGGGATATTGTTCCCTGATTAAATATTAAGAACAAATTGTTTACAGATTATTTTGCTTAAAAAGAGAGACTATAGGTTCAGTTTAGATTTTGCAGAGTGGAAAGTTTTTTGACCATTCATTACTTATGAACAGATTTCAATATTATAGTGACAGTATACTCAGCTAGAATAACAATGACACACAACTTGACTTTTATAGAGGGCAAACATATCACAGAAATGCTAACAAATCCATAATGCGTAAGCACTCAAAACATCAAAGAGCGAAAAAAATGTATTCCAATCAAGCCCCTCCAGATCAGTCAAGAAAGTGTATAATGAAATTTCTTATCATTATTTACACTTTGTTTGGACTGCGTTTAGCATGATAAATTTGTATTTTTTATGTGTAAAACCGAGACTGGTCAGGATATATGCCCTATTCTATGGGAAAAGAGTAACGTACTGCTACTTAAATAACTAATGTTCTAAATATTCAGCAGTGTATTAAATGGTCTGTGACCTGTTGAGACTAAAGAGAAAGAAAAAGAAAGAGAAGAAAACGAAAAAAAAGGGAAAACAACTGTGGTTTAAAATTATCCTAAATTAAATACAGTTTTCCAGTTTTGCATATAATTATTTACAAATTAAAGCATAAATTTTAGCTTCTCTTTCTCCAAACGTTTTTATCTTAAAAACCATTAATAGAAAAAAGGTACCTACTAAGATGTGTGTGTGTGTGTGTGTGTGTGTGTGTGTGTGTGTGTGTGTGTGTGTGTAGTGTAGATTCTAGGAGTCCCAGATAAAGATAAACTATGACATAGATGATTTTTACTTAGAATGTGTGGTTAATTGTTGGTCAGTTGATATTGATTCTCCTTCACAAGAGCAATTTATTTTTATTCTAAGGATTGTGAAGCCTAGTGTTCTAGCCTAGTCCAGACATTTTGCTTTACCCTTTAGCTAAGTGGCGAGAATCAGATTCTGTTACTTATATCCAAGGCACTAAAACTAATACGAAATCTACCAGAATTTTATTGTCTGCATAGATTCCATTACAATATGGAAGTCAAGCAATTCTGACACAAAGAGGAGGATTTTATAAGCCTGAATATTATAATAATTTCTTTACACTATGCCAAGTTGTAATATCTGGATTTCTGTAGCAGTGCATATAACAAATGAAACCAAAAAGTCTTTAACATTTCAGGGAACATTTTTCTTAATATTGCTTGATTTAGAGCATCAGCAATAAGTTCAGCAATGTACACTGAGTATATCACTTTATCTAAATTGTATATGTTACTACCCAGAGGTATGTGAACAAATGTTTGTTAATTTAAGCAATTAGTTTGGATGCAAAAATGAGCTGTAGAAACAGCAACAAATATCTCTCATGAATTTCGTGCTTTGAAGAGAAAATAGTAGTTTAGAGAATGGTAGGATTTAAGAGTCTTTTTCCTAGTCAAATTCTATTTGAATCTAAGTATTTTTATGAACTGTTAAACTCTCTGTAACCTGCAAATCAATAGTTTTCAACTATTTCTTTTTACATAAATAAAAATCAATACAGAATTAAGTAAATTGCCTGGAGAAATTACAGGAAAATTATTTTCTCTCTGATTATCTGACCAATTGCCAAGGCATTGTTTAACTACAGTTATCATGTCATTCAGTTATCTGGATGTTATTAAGAGATAGCAGGAATGATTGAAAAAAGTAATACATTTGGAATTAGAATTCTAGCTGTAGTATTATGCAACATCTGATCCTGTCTTCTCATGAAGTAAATGAGCGTAATATGTCATTCAATTGAGTGTAAAAGTATTGGGTACATTATAAATGCACATACATTTGGCAGGGCTTGAGATGTGAAGTCATGTATAACCAGTTACATAAAATGTCTGGGATCATTTGTAAAATAAAACAATAAAAAGATTAAATAATTCTTTGGGCCTAAAACCAACCCTCAGTGTAGACTCTTGAAATATTAGAATAAAAAGTTACCATTTAATTGTTTGCATACTATGCTTTTATTTTTATAATTTATTTGTATTTATTGTTTTATTATGGTAAGAACACTTAATGTGAGAGCTATCTTCAATATAATTTTAAGTGTACAATACAGTATTGCTAAGCATAGGCACAGAGTTGTAGAGTAGGCCTATAGAAATTATCCATCTTGCATAACTGAAACTTTATATTACCTGAATAGCAACTCCTTGTTTGCCCTTCCCCGCAGCCCTGGAAACCACCATTCTATTCTGCATTTCCATTAGTCTATTTTAGATATTTCATATAAGTGCAAGCATGCACTATTTGTCCACCTGAGACTGATTTATTTTGCTTTACATAATGTCCCCCAGGTTCATCCATGTTGTCTCATATGGCAGAATTCCTTTTTGTTCAAGGCTGAACAGTATTTCACTGTATGTGTATCGATATTTCTTGACCTATTCATATGTTGAATTTGTAGCTTGTTTCCATATCTTGACTATGGTAAATAATGTTACAATGAAGATGGAAGCGCATATATCTTTTCAAGAAACAGTTTTCAATTGTTTTGGATTAATACCCCAAAGGGAGATTTTTGGAACATACGGTAGCTCTATTTTAATTTTTGAGGAATTGCCATGCTATTTTCCACACCAACCACACCATTCTACATTTCCACCTACAGTGTACCAGGGTTCCAATTTCTCCACCTTCTTACCATCACATGTTCTCCTTCTCTGTTTTTCTCTTCCTTATTCTCTCTCTCTCACAATAGCTGTGCCATCAGATGTGAGATGAAATCTCGTTGTGATTTTAATTTGCATGTTACTGATGATTAATCGTGTTGACCCTATTTCCATATACCACTTGGCCATTTGTATGTCTTGTTTTTTAGAGAAATACTGTTCAAATACTTAACTCATTTTTTTAAATGTGGTTATTGGTGTTTTTGCTATTGTGCTATAGCTGTTCCTTACATATTTTGGATAATCTCGTATCAGATGTATGGTTTACAAATATTTTCATTATTTAGGTTATATGTTGTTGCTTGTTTCCTTTGCTGTTCAGAAGACTTTTACTTTGATATAGTTAAATTGATTTGTCAAATTTTACTTTTGTCACCTGTGCTTTTTGTGAAATATCCAAGGAATCATTACCAAGCCAATGTTGTGTGGCTTTTTCACGAATTACAGGTTGTAATTCAATTTAGCTTCTTTTAAAAAAATAAACATTGAGTAAGGCAATGTGTTGGAAGAAATCACCTCTGTTTGAAGACTTACTGTTATTTTCATATCAATGAAAATCACTACTTGAGTGATGGCATCATTCATATCCCAAACCCAGTGTCATGTAATATACCTATGCAACAAATCTGCACGTGGACCCTTTGAATTTAAAATACAAGTTGAAATTATTTCAAAAAATCATTAGAAATTTAATAAGGCCTAAAAAATGAAAATCCTCTTTTACATTTTAATGACTGATTAGAATATTCAGAAAGAATATGATTCTTAAAAAGTTTATAAAATATATTAACTACTGTGGAAAATGTATTCTATCTTGAATAATATATACAGATATGAATAAAACATGCAAGATATATATACACACATATGTTTATATGTCTAAACTTACCTCTTTCCTGCAATGATAAGTAAAATATTTAAATATTAAGGATAGCTAATTTTATAAATAAATATCTCAAAATTCAAAATTTTTAATTAGTATAATTTTGGCAGGTCATAGTGTAGAAACTAATATCAGTTCACTTTGGTGTAATGCCTATACATTCTCTATAATTTTCAAATATAAGATAATGGTTATTTATTTTTAATGAATCTGACATGTTTGATGGTGGAAGCATGAAGATCCTACTCCCCTGTATACAAGCATTTAAAGTCCCCTTATATTATTGTAACTTATACTAAGAACACCTGAAATGACAAGATATGTAGAACAATCTGATATTAATAGTTTATCCTAGTTATTGTTTATATCCATGTCAAATGTCTGAATGAATAACTACTTGAATGAATGATTATCATAACCAAAAATCTAATGTTTTCCTTCTATTTCTAGTTTCCTTACTCCACTTTAGGTAATACCCATTCTGGCTTGAAGTATTCATTTTTACAAAATGTCGTATTTATCTCTCTGTCTTCTTCGTTATATTATTCATTATGCACACATATTTTTCATCTTTTTTTTTGAAAAATCAATTGTATGATTATGTCATTTTCCTCCTTAAATTTCGCAATGGAATGCCATTGTCCTCAAGTTAAAACTCATACATTCAACCTAGCTTAAAGCATATGGCTTCTACATTTTCAGCTTTATTTTGAGCTATTCTCCTTCTCATTCTCCATGATATTTTATTCTTTATTTCTATGATGCACTGCATTCTTTGATGACTTAAGTATATATTCTATTCTCTTATCTCTTCCTGATACACTTTCCCTCCCTTATGCCCTGCCTTCCACACAGTAGATTAGCTTAATCAGTTTGTTTCTTCTTTATCAGTTTACAATTCATGCCTTCACACTCTACACCACTTTAAAACCCTTCCCCATGCATTGCCGTACTACACTGTATTTTCCCTATTCAATTCACTTGTCCAAATTATTTATTTAATTTTTGCCTTATCTTGTTGACGTTAGACTTTATAAACTTACCATTTTCTTATCAACTATCAGAGTACCTAGGACATAATTTATGATTAATTAGTATTTTAAAAATTGAACTGAAGACTGTAGGAAGCTGCTGAATGTTATAAGCAATATACAGACATAGCAAGTGAACTGAAAATAGAAGTTACACACTTGTAATCATTTATAACTTCTTCTGTGTCTCTTTTTAATGTAGAAACTAGAAAACACAAACCAACTCTTACAGACTCTAGTTGGAGTTTGGATGCAAATTAAATCTCATCAATTGACTGAATTCATAACATATTTGAATGCAAAAAAGGACAAACAGATACATTTTTTTCCTGTTTTAAAATCTTCTAATGAGCCAAATCACAGATGCTGTTTCTTGAGACAATTTTGATGACGGAGTTTGTGCTTAGCATTTACATATCAAGTTTCTTTCTTCTTGGACAGCAAGAGAAAGATATGGGAGAAGAGGAGGAGTGGCTGCCTATTTCCGTTTGATTTGCCTTAACTTAAGCAATTGCAGTTTGTTTGTTCTTGCTTTGAATTCACTAGTTAGAATAGCCTATTGAATCCCTTTCCCCAGAGCTCAAAGATTGTATCATTTATATTCTTATATTAATACTTTTACCCTAAAATATTAACAGTAGTTGCTTTTTTTCATGATCTCATTTTTAATGGTGCAATATTGGCACCAGAAGTGGTTGCAGACACTTAAAGAAGAATACTAATTTTATTATTTGATTGGGTATCATTAAAGCAATTATCCTCTAGTTATTGCTGGAAAATGGGACACTAGTAGATCATGACATACATAAAATAGTTGCATAAATTATATTATCTGGTTACCTGGAATGAAGAACCAATTAACATAACTCTCCAAAAAGAAAATGTTTGCTGCAATAAGACATATTAGTGGTAACGTGAATTATACATTGTCTGCCTCCTTCAATCTGTACCACAAGGAGCAGAGAACAAACACAAAACTGAAATTAAGGACTCAAAGCACAAAAAGCCTAGGAAATTCAACTCTCCAAAATAATTTATTTCTTGTAATTGCAGAACTGTTTTCACACAGCATATTCTGGATCTGATACTTTGAGTTGGTGACTTACCATATGTTTTATTTTATTTCATTATTTCATTATTTTAATTTTCTTTTTTTTTCATTTATTTATTTATTTATTTATTTATTTATTTATTTTGAGACGAAGTCTCGCTCCATCTCCTAGGCGAGTGCAGTGGC
Source organism: Macaca nemestrina (assembly GCF_043159975.1). Lineage (NCBI taxonomy): Eukaryota > Metazoa > Chordata > Mammalia > Primates > Cercopithecidae > Macaca > Macaca nemestrina. Next base: position 52,992,550 of record NC_092140.1, read on the forward strand.
ACGATCTTGGCTCACTGCAAGCTCCGCCTCCCAGGTTCAAGCGATTCTCCTGTCTCAGCCTCCGGAGTAGCGGGGACTACAGGTGCCTGCCACCACGCCCAGCTAATTTTTTGTATTTGTAGTAGAGACGGGGTTTCAGCGTGTTAGCCAGGATGGTCTCTATCTCCTGACCTCGTGATCCACCTGCCTCGGCCTCCGAAAGTGCTGGGATTACAAGAGTGAGCCACTGCACTCAGCCCTTTATTTATTTATTTATTTATTTATTTATTTATTTAATAGAGATGGGGCCTCACTATTTTGCTCAGGCTGGTCTCGAATTCCTGGGCACAAGCAATCCTCCCTTCTCTGCCTCCCAAGGTGCTAGGATTACAGGTGTGAGCCACTGCACCTGGTCAAGTTACCATATACATTTAATTCATGTTCTTGTCATATCTGTTGTTTCAAATTAGGAAACTTTTGAAATAAGGTGGAACAGTGAGAACTGGAATGAGGTCTTTAGATGAATTTAGATACCATGAGTATAATTATGTGTAATGAGCTAGGCTTGGCTTATTTAGAAACAATGTAGTGACTGCTCCTCGGGGAGTTAACTTGCAAGGGAATGCCAGTTAACCTCACACTGCACCCAAATTGTTCCAATTGCCATCACATCCATATGTCAGCCCAGATCTCAACATATCCTCAGGGAGACAAGTGCAAAATTCTGCCTGAAAGAAGTTTCATACGTCAATAATATTGTAGCATTATTGTAACTTATAACTGAGTATTATTTGTAGAAATTGATTTTTCATTTGTTACAACCATAAAAAAGAAACATATTTTATATGAGACAAAAATATCTGTCTATAAGGATGTATTAAAAACAATGTTCTCCATTCAAAGAATTCATTTGAGTATCTTCAGATGGTTTTGAAGATTACTCAAATGATTGACTGAAATCTGGTCTACTTGAGATTAGAAGACCAATTTTATATTCTAATAAAGAAAATGCAAACAATTAATAAAATAAAATAAAGCGTTCATGTAGATTATCATAAAAGGGATCTTCCCATCTTAACTATATACTTCAGGAGAGGCTAAACAGATAATTCTGCAAGGTGACAAAAAGTAGATTAGAGAAGTGAATACTATCATCCTTAAAATGGTCTGCAATGGCTAGACTCATAGCCTGTGAAAGATACTGGAAGAAAAACGTGATTTTTGAAGCAGCAGAAGCTAAAAGGCAACCTATGATTATCAGATACTTTTCTATGAAAATCAGCCATGCTGATTAGTTATCTCATATATATATATATATACACACACACATACACACACAAACACACATACACACACACACACGAGCAAAAGTCAGAGATGTTGAGTTTCTTGAGACAATTTTGATAATGGAGTCGATATATTTTGTGTATATATACACACACACACGACTAAAGTCTTTAGACATATATATGTCTACAGTAACATATATAATATATGTGTGTGTACATACATATATACACACATATAATTTTAAACTTAGTAAATGAGGTCCAGATATTACCCACTACAATAGAGTAAAATCGTCTTCTGCAAACAGACATGTATTAGTTCACAGACTCAAAGTACAGACCCAGGACTCGAAGAAAGATTGCATGACAGTACACAAGGATATAATTCAAGCATTCCTTCTGTCATTTGCCAGTGGCACTCAGAATCATTTCCAAAGATATAATATATGGAGAAAAGTAATATACTGAGATGTTTGTATGGTTACTTGTCACTGGCTCTGAAAAATCATTAACCCTTGGATGCACAGAAAGCTACTGTCATCCATGGGTTAGAGAGGGCCCGTGGAGTCCTGTGATAAAAGCAATGTTTGCCAATTTCCATCACACAGTGGACCCAGAATATCCATGGGTTCACCCTGTGCTTATTTCACCAGCTCCTGAATCATAAAGTTGCCAGGTCAGTGGATTTCAAAATCTGATGCATGTTTCTGTTTACAATAATTTTAAAAAATAATACTGAGATTTCATTGATGTATTTTTTTTTTTGACTGGGTTAGGATTTTCGTTGATGAAGCAAAAGCAACCGTGCATCGACCTGCTGGCAATTTAACATGAATAAAAACAGTGGCACTGACAGTACTAGCAAGTCGTCATATTCTTCTCCATCTTGCATTTACAGCACACACACGCACACACACACACACACAAATGACAGCTTTACTTTAGAATGTTCTAATGAAGTAGCACAAATTGTTATTTTATTAACTCCTTAACATATGTGACATGGCCGGGCGCGGTGGCTCAAGCCTATAATCCCAAAACTTTGGGAGGCCAAGACGGGTGGATCACGAGGTCAGGAGATCGAGACCATCCTGGCTAACACGGTGAAACCCCGTCTCTACTAAAAAATACAAAAAACTAGCCGGGTGAGGTGGCGGGCGCCTGTAGTCCCAGCTACTCGGGAGGCTGAGGCAGGAAAATGGCGTGAACCCGGGAGGCGGAGCTTGCAGTGAGCTGAGATCAGGCCACTGCACTCCAGCCGGGGCGACAGAGCGAGACTCCGTCTCAAAAAAAAAAAAAAAAAAAAAGAAAAAAAAAAGAAACATATGTGACAAAATTTGAGACTGTGTTAAAAAGTATTTTTGCTGAATATCAATGTTCACGAATTTCCTAGAGAAAAAGCACTTACGCACCTCTTTCAGTTACAAGCTGAACTAACTACTTATTTCGTGGAAAAAGGTTTTCACTTGAAAGAATTGCTGGAACAAAATTATAGTAGTCAAGATTTAGGCACTGGGAGATATTTCCTTGAAAATAAATAAAGCAAGTTTATCTTTTCAAAAAACAGAGAGCATTTGTTGCCAATGATAACATTCTAGCTTTCAAGTGGAAAATTGAATTTCATAAAGCTTATATCTGCCACCATGAGCTTGACAATTTCCCCACACTTCAAGTCTTTTCAAATAAGATTTATGGTATTATTTATGAATGAGATATTTGATGTTGCTTAATAAAATGTGTCAGAATTGGAATGTTTTGCACAACACCATGAATTAATATTTTCCAAATGATCAGTGCATGATGTTACAAAATCATGCAGGCATAAAAGATCCATTCAAAGTTCAAATGGGCTAATGAAAAAGAGTATGAAATTTATAAATAAGGTTGCAGGTTCCACATTGCAACTAACGTTTGAAAAACCACCTCTTTTTAAGTTTTGTTGTAGTATTGAAGAAGTAGAGGCACAATTATATGAAAAAGCTATTAATGTATGCTTCCCTTTTCTAGTAACATGTCTGTGTAAGACCAGATGGTCTTCACGTCATTTAACCCAAACAGCATGTAACTGATTATGAAAACTCAAGAGCATTCTATTAGTCCAGATATTAAAGAGATATGGAAAATTATAAAACAATGCTGCTCTCACTATTTTAGGCAATTATAGTCAGATTTTCAAAAAAAAATGCATGATAAGCTTCTTGTAATGGCTTACCATTGTTTATTTTCAGTGAATTGACAAATATATATTTAATTTTTTTTGTTTTAATGTCTAATACAATAAATATCAATAGATTTTACCCACATAAATAAAATCTCTTTGGAATCCTCAGTAGCTTTTATAGAGTGTAAAGTGACTGTAGGCCAAAAATGTTTGAACCATTCTACACAGATTCAGCAACAAAAGTTTTGCTTTTTTTTTTAACTTTTAAGTTCAGGGGTACATGTATAGGTTTGGCATATAGGTAAATTTATGTCATGAGGGTTTGTTGCTCAGATTATTTCATCAACCAGGTATTAAGTTCAGTATCCATTAGTTATTTTTCCTGATCCTCTCCATCCTCCCACCCTCTGCCCTCTGGTAGGCCCCATTGTGTGTTGTTCCCCTCTCTACGTCTATGTGTTCTCATCATTTAGCTCCCACTTATAAGTGATAACATGAGGTATTTGAATTAGTAAATAAGATAAATAGTAACTTCCTGCATTAGTTTGCTAGGGATAATGGCCTCCAGCTCCATCCATGTCCCTGCAGAGGACATGCTCTCATTCTTTTTATGGCTGAGTAGTATTCCATGGTGTATATGTACCACATTTTCTTTATCCAGTCTATCATTGATGGGCATTTATGTTGGTTCCATATGTTTGCTATTGTGAATAGTGCTGCAGTGAACATACATGTGGATGTGTTCTTGTAATAGAATGATTTATATTCTTTCTGGTATATACCCAGTAACGGGATTACTGTGTTGAATGGTATTTCTGTCTCCAGGTCTCTGAGGAATTGCCATACTGTCTTCCGCAATGGTAGGACTCATTTACACTCCCACCAACAATGTAAAGGTGTTCCTTTTTCTCCACAAAGTCGCCAGCATCTGTTAGTTTTTGACTTTTTAATAATAGTCATTCTGATTTGTGTGAGATGGTATCTCACTGTGGTTTTTATTTGCATTTCCCTAATGACAAATCACGTTGAGCTTTTTTTATGTGATTGTTGGTCGCATACATTTCTTTTGAGAAATGTGTGTTCGTGTCCTTTGCCCACTTTTTAACGGGATTTTTTTTCTTGTAAATTTGTTTAAGTTCCTTATAGATGCTGAATATTAGACCTTTGTCAGATGTATAGTTTGCAAAATTTTTCTCCCATTCTGTAGGCTCTCTATTCACTCTATTGATAGTTTCTTTTTCTGTGCAGAAGTTCTTTGGTTTAATTAGATCACATTTGTCATTTTTTGCTTTTGTTGCAATGCTTTTGGCATCTTCATCATGAAATCTCTGCCCATGCCTGTGTCCTGAATGCATTGCCTAGATTTTCTGCTAGAGTTTGTATAGCTTTGGGTTTTACACTTAAGTCTTTAATCCATCTTGATTTGATTTTTTATCTGGTGTAAGGAAGAGATCAAGTTTTTTGAAACCGGCCTTCTATGCTAAATAACAAATTCAAACTAATAATGCCAGTAAATTTTATCGGTTTTATTTTCAAATTATCTCTAGAATTCAACCCTTTCTTACCATCACCACTGATACATCTCAGGTGTAATCTCTGTCATCTCTTATCTAGATTTTATGATTTTCCTGAATGATCATCCTCAACTTACTGTTCTTTCTAGTAATTTAATAATCATAGGAGGTGAGTTTATTGTTAAAATATATCAGGTAATGTTCTGGTTGTTCAAATTTCCAGTTATTTTATTTATGTGGGAATGGTATTTAGAGCATTAGATTAAGGAGGAGTAAATGTAAGATTCAAATGGGTAAAATTCCTTACAAATATGTACTGTTCTAGAAACCAAGATTAAATATTTTGACTCGAGTTCCCTGGAGTGTAACTCAAGAAGAGTCTGTTAGGTTGTGTAGTCAAAGCCTAAACTAAATATTGGACTACATTTAATAACTTTGAAATTACTGAATTTTCTAGGTCTACTATAGAGAGGAAAATCTTAGGTTGTAGAAAACAGGTTTCTGAGATCAAATCTATTATGTGCAAACTACGTAGTGAATTCTACAAATTACTAGAGGATGTTCCATTATCTAGGCTGAGTGGGCACCAGCAACTTTGAAGGCTTTTGTGGTGCCTCACCTTTGTAGGTCAGAGACAATGTGTGAGATCCTGGGATGGAATTACATTTCATTACCTCAGTAGAAATGACATGATGATCCTGGAGGAGTAGAAGGTGATTTGTGTTAACTGTCTGATATTACTTACATGAGCACAAGAATCACAGTAAACCATAGGGTTAAAATAGTTGCAAAGTACTATTTAATGAGTGATCTCCAGCAATGGCTAACTAATCACAGGGTCTCTAAAAATAAATGTATACCAGGTTAAGGTGTTGCTTGACATACATCAAAGGAAAAATTTAAGAAGCATAGTTCATGATAGAGGGAATTTATGTCTTTAACACAGTTTTTAGCACTAAACTAGTTTCCAGACCTGGAGTTCCTTGATTGAAGAGGAGACTGTCTTTTCAAGGAAAGACCTTGCTTCATAGTCACAAGTGTATTCCGTAAATATTCCTTTAGTTATCCTCCATTTTCTGGGTGAGAGTAGACTTGGAAAACATTAATGGCTGTATTTGTATTAGACATTAACTCTGAGCATACACTAACCATTAGAGACTCAAAATGCCACTGAGGTTCAGGAGTGACAATGGAGACTTGAAGAAATCATAGATTAAATAGAGAGCTCAAGTCCATCTAACACTACTTCTAGTGGAATTATGAACCCATTAATAGTTGCTGGACTCACGTGAGGGCTCCTATGGTGGTAAAGGCTTAATAGAAGTCCCAGTAACTTCCCACACTCACTTTAAATTAAAGGTATTGGTTTAACTCCTTTTGGAAGAAGCATCAAAGATTAATGCCACTGTGAAAATTCTGAGAGACGAAGAGGTGATGACTCCCATCTTAGCCCCATTGCCCAGAGAAAGTAATTTGTGGGGCAGAGAACAATAACAGATTATTAGAACTATAATTATATGGTGATGCCAATCAGATGCAATTCAAGATCTGTGACCTCTTTTTGAGTAAATCTACAAAGGTTTAGAGAATATAGCTACTCACTCACTAATAAATGAAATCTGAAGCAGGCCGCATTTGTAGAACGAGCAGCAACATTTATTACCTTATCTCTCTTTGTCACATCATAGTCCAGAGGAATTTTATTAATTTTGTTAGTTGTCTTAGATTAGAATTTTCCAAAAGCAACCAAAAATTTGAATGTAGAGTTTATTTGCACATTAGTCCAGGAAACAACAAAAAAAATAGGGCAGGTCATCAACAATATCTTATCCAATATCAAAAAATAATCACACTGTACCTTTAATTTATAATATTATAATAATTAGACCTATCTTAGTCTTATATTTAAAAAGTCTTAGAACTAAGTAAGTTGTAAACAACAGAAATATATTGCTTATAGTTCTAGAGGATGAGAAGTGCAGATTTGGTGTCTAGAATAGGGCCTCTTCCCCATAAATAGCATTTCTAATTGTGTCTTCACTTGGTGGAAGAGGAAAATAACCTCCTTTGAACTTTTCTATTATAAGGGTGCTAATCCCATTTATGAGGGCTCTGCCCTCATGACTTAATGACCTCCTAAAATGCACCACCTCTTAATATTATCACATTGGGGATTAGGTTTCCACATAAGAATTTCAGGAGAACACAAACATTCCGACCATAGGAGGACTTTATGAGCAGAAAACTAGCAATCACACTTTAATATTTATGAGTACTATGCTTATAGAGATTGGAAAATAAGGGCTTATCATTGAAGTATTTAAAGCTAGAGTAGTCTGTTGCATTTCAGGAAGTCCTTTCTAAAACTAAGAGATAAATTGCTTTGCTTTGCATTGCCCATCATGAATAAAGAGACACACTACTTGGTTGTAGTGTTTGCTCTATGGAATTCCTTTTAAACCTCAGTAGGAAAATAATAGTAGAGATCCCTAAAGATTTGACATAAGGCCATACTCTTTTCTGCCATTTAAAGACTAGTCAGTCTGAGTCCTGACTAGGTACTTAGCAATGGTAAAAACGGAATTACTGACCATAGGACATCAAATGAATCTCTGACTGGAATGCCTAGTCATGAACCTGATGTGTTTGATACATGAAACCGTAAAATGATATTTGTATAACAATATTCCAATAAAAAAATGCATGTGATGTATCCAACAAATAAACCTAACAGATATAGAAAGCACAAATAAATTGTAGGCCAATGGCATAGACTCTCATTGCTTTACTGTCTCTTCTTCAGCTGAACTTCGTGGAGAATACCCTATGACTAATGGAGAAGGAAATGCAAGGATTTGGTTGATAGAGATCCATAGCATGGCAGCACCACTTTGAAGAGAACAGTTGTAATACAATTATAGCTAGGGATGACTCTGAAAGATGGCAGGAAACAGGAATTTTGACAGCAGGCAGAACTGTAGGCTTTAAATGTAATTTTTCATTGTGTTACTGATGATCTGAGATACAGATTTACACTCACTCATGAGCAGTGGCCAATGGGTTTGTCAGGTTGTCAGATTCTTAGGAAGAAAAGAATTAGAATATTAATGACAAGAAATTTTAGGTGTATAATATATGGTTACACTTCTTGGGCTAGGCCAAGATAGTTCTGCACTGTTTAGATGCCTACTAGAGAGCATCAACAGTCTAAAAGACTAACTGTTCAGGTAGAAGAGATGATATTGGATGTTTGTTATGCTTGTCAGTTAGTGTTTTTCACAAATGCCCTCAATTTTTGTACAATGGGCCCTCGTAAAAAGTCGCTATTTTCGTTACAGTGATGCGTAGACATAGAAAATGGTCTTACCATCACAACAGTTTATTAGACAACAACAGAAACAACATAGAAGCTTTAATACAGTAGCATCACCTGTAGAAATTTGCAATTATCTGATGCCAGGTTGATAACACTGAAGTTTTCCCTTGATGGAGAGAGCTTTGCTTTGTCCTCACTGGGATATATATTCTACATTAGTATTTGCCTTTTCTGGCCAAAGCCTGCCTGTCAGCACCTCTATTTGTGGCCTTATGGACAGATTGATATTCCACACAACATCACTTCTAACCAGGGGAAATTTTATTACAATTTAAATGTAGCAAAAACGTATTCCTTAATTATTCACAGGCATTTCTGCATTTTATATCACATGGAAGCAGCTGATTTGATAAGATGATTATGGAAACTCCTACGGACTCAATTATGTTGATGACTGGGAGACAAATGTAAGTTTCAGTTGCTGTCCTGCAGAATGTGCTATGTGCCTTTAGCGCTAATTATATGGTGTATTCACATCAAGATGCATCAGCTGGGAACCAAAAGAATATGTGGGAGTGGTCACTCTCACTATTGTACTTCACAATCAATTAAAAAACTATTTAGAAATGTCAACTAAAGCTAAACATATCTTTAATTCCATTCCTAGTTATTTCCCCAACAGAAGTGCACAAGGTAACAAGCAAATATTCATTAGAATATTTTTGGCATCATTATATGTAATACACAAGTGGACCTCAAGGAGAGATATCTGATGTTTATTCTGAATAAAAAGGTATGCCCATGTCAAACTCTAGAAAATTTTCAAAGAAAACGTTCATCTCAATAGTTTAAACTTTAAATCTCACTGTTAGACTATAATATGTGGACAGGACATACTTTTTACAAACTCTGCAATAACTTTTTCAATGGAAAATCATGATTTTGTTGCAATTCTAGTTCACTTCATTAATTTGTTAGGCACAAACTTTGTTTACATTAAATACCAACAATAAACCAATTTTTTCACTCACTATTTTGCATTTACATCTTGTATATTACTACAACCTCAAAAATTAGAAGTGACTCAGATTCCTATTCAACTTTTGAAATGTGCAGAAACAGGCTATTGGTGGTTAAAAAGATGAACCATGAAATCTAGATTAGGTAGAAGATAAATTGAAAAAAAAAAAAAGAGACTTGTGGATAAGGCAATTATACATTAATGGGTTGGAGGGCCTAATGCAACCCAAGAATATTGTCATCAAACAGTGAGATAAAACAGTGAGGAAAGAAAATAATCTTGGGGTTTTAACCAAGGTCCAGGGGCATAGATTGGAATTTGTACCATGTGCTATTATTGCCTCAAACAAAATCTTTATTCTTTTTTTAACCTTTATTTTAAGTTTAGTGGTACATGTGCAGGTTTGTTATATAGGTAAACTTGTATCATGGTGGTTTGCTGGACGGATTTTTTTGTCACCCAGGGTTTAAGCCTAGTACCCATTAGTTATTTTTTCCTGATCTTTTGTTGATCTCTACACATTGAAGGCTACTTTCTTTGAACCCTTGTCACCAAGTGACTTAGAGTCTTATTTTGTCCTGCAATGCACACCTGCCCTGTGTATAGGGTAAGCTAGAAATACCTCAGTTAATCTCTGGAAGCATCCTTCAACCAATGATATTCATGATGTCGGTAAATAAATACCATAGCTTTCTCATCCCCTATTTGATTTGTCATAACTCACAAATATGTAAAATTGTCTTGCAACATTTCCTAAAGGAATTAACCTGCAGCCACATACAGTATAAAAACAATTAATGAAAAAAAATTTGTTGTATTTTTTCCATTTTTTGCCTTACTCATTTCTCTGTATTTCCTAAAATTATTTTCTAAAAAGCCATTCAGACTTAAATCTTTGTCTCAGTTTCTGCTTCTAAGGAATTCCAAACTAGTATAGAGGTTTTCTCAAAGAATGATGGTGAAGATAATTAGGAATGAGAATGTCAAAAAATTTAAAGCCAAGATTATTCATTATGTAAACTGTAATAATTTTGAGGTTATTTTGAATGACTACAAGAGCCAAGATGAGGAAGAAACTGGTGAGTCTGATAGCAAAGTCTAGATTTTTATTTTATTTATCTATTTATTTAGTTATTTATTTAGTTAGTTATTTTTGAGACACAGTCTGGCTCTCTCGCCCAGGCTGGAGTGCAGTGGCGCGGTCTCCGCTGACTGCAAGCTCCGCCTCCCGGGTTCATGCCATTCTCCTGCCTCAGCCTCCCGAGTAGCTGGGACTACAGTCGCCGGGCACCACGTTTTGTATTTTTAGTAGCCACGGGATTTCACCGTATTAGTCAGGATGGTCTCCATCTCCTGACCTCATGAGTCGCCCGCCTGGGCTTCCCAAAGTGCTGGGATTACAGGCGTGAGCCACCTCGCCCGGCCGATATTTTTATTTATAAGAGTAAATAATAATAATAAAGAATGGTTACAAGGATGAGCCTAGAAAGTCATAAATTTTCACTTGTTTTATGGAAGTTGAAAAAAGACATTCTGGAAGTGGGGGATAAATAGAATGCTACTGATCCACTCCCTCAAAGCAAGAGTAATAGTAGTCTGGAATCAAGAACCAAAAGGGAAATATCATATTGAGAATAAGAGAAGATTTTTTTGTGGCTTTTTTTGTTTGTTTGTTTTTTGTTTTGTGGCCGGGGGCAGGGATGAATGCATCTAAGAAAGCTTCATTCAAGAGGATGAAGGTGTAGGTAAGTTTCTTGTGCATTGAAGGAACATTCTTTAGAAATTCTATAGTGAAAAAGAGCGGGGGCAAGAATGTAGAATATCTGAGGGAAGAGGACATGTTTGTACACACACATACAATGGGTATATTTAGCTCCCTTCTTGTTTAGCACGTTCTCTGTTGAAATCCAATATTTTTTAAGTTTTAAAAAGGGCATAATAAATGAAAGTAATTTATTGTCATAATACTGCTAGTACTGCTACATAATAACAAAAAATTTTAGTGGCTTGCCTGAAAAAATGTTACTTGATCTTCCATTTGAAATATTTATATGTATATGTGTGTGTGTGTATATATATATATATAGAGAGAGAGAGAGAGGAAGAGAGAGAGAGAAAGTATCAGTTATAACAGCAAAATGTTTGGTTTATTGTTTGTATTTAATGTAAACCAAGTTTACGCTTAACAAATTAATGAAGTGAATAGAAGTGATACATAAACATAATTTTCCATGAAAAGATTATTGCAAAGTTTATTTAAAAATTCTTAAAATCTTATACATATACACACACACACAGAGAGAGAGTGAGAGAGAGGGAGAGAGATGCAGAGAGAGAGAGAGCGCTAAACAATTAGAGAGCTGAATATAGCCTATCTATCTATCTATCTATCTATCTATCTATCTATCTATCTATCTATCTATGTATCCATCCATCTATCTATCTATCTGAGATCACTGTTCCAGGCTAACATATGCACTTTTATTTTATTGACCTTGCATATTCTTTAGGTAAAGTCCAAATCCCTAAACTGTAAATAAATTCCATTATGGTTTAAGGGTCTTATCCTTTAAGGCATTCTTTCTAGTTTTGGCATTTACTACTCCACCTCTAACACTCTCTGCTCTAGCTCACCTGTTCTTAACCTAAGATATGTCTTTGAATCACTTGACACGTTATTTTTTTCTGAAATATCTGAGGAAACCTGACATTTGACTTTCAGTTGCCCAGAAGCAGATACAAAATACATTTGTATTTCGAACAAGTTTTGCAGATGATCATGGTAATAAACCTTGATTTATCAGTTTTTCATGTCTTTTCCTCTTGTCTGAAGTGTGCTTTTCTCTGAAGTCCTTAAACAATTCATCTCATCATATTGTGCTGAACTAAGTTATAATCTCCTGCAGGAAATTGTCCATTGCCACTTGTATGTGAATTTTGTCCATTTTATGTGTCATTAGTCTTCTTATGCTAAACCCTATTATGAGTACATTGTAAAGTTTGCTTGCCTTTATACTATGAGGCAGCTGTGGGAAGGGACTTTGTCTAAGTTTGAATTTCCAAAGTAAGCAACTTTATATGGTGCTTGGTGGACAGTAAAAAAAAAAAAAAAAAAAAAAGTTCTTGGCTGGGCATGGTGGCTCACGCCTGGGATTCCAGCACTTTGGGAGGTCGAGGTGGGCAGATCACTTGAGGTCAGGAGTTCAGGACCGGCCTAGCCAACATGGTGAAACCCTGTCTCTACTAAAAATAAAAAAAAAAATAGCTGGGTTTGGTGGCATGCGCCTGTAATCTCAGGTACTGGGAGTGCTGAGGCAGGAGAATCGCTTGAGTCTGTTAGGTAGAGATTGCAGTGGGCCGAGATTGCACCACTGCACTCCAGTCTGGGTGACAGAGGAAGACTCCATCTCAAAAAAAAAAAAACAGTTCTCATAATAAATAAGTAGAGACATAAATTACACAGAATGGAAATAAGTTTACCAGTTCAGTGTCATCTTGTTGGAAACATATCTATTTATAAGCGTCTTACCAAGGGGTAGAAAAATTTGTGAAAACAAAGAGATTAAAAGAATTGCTAGGATTTTGTTAATTTTATATTTTAGATACGTTTATGGAATTTTCTGAAACACTAGGGTAGGGCACAAACTCTCTCTCTCTCTTTATATATATATGTGTGAGTGTATATATACGTATACACACATATATGTATATACACACACACCAGAATGTCTATTTGTGTGTGTGTGTGTGTGTAAGCTGATGAAAAAATTAAAATTGATTTTATCTTAAGTTAAATAAGTTTGTTTTTATAAAGTTTCCCCTAATTTTAAGGCTTTTTTGGTTTAACTAAAGTTATTCGTGATGGATAGTTTTAGTTATGATAAAACTTACTCTCTTTAGCCATTAGGAATAAGTGAGAAACTTGTAGTATCTAAATGTTTCATTACTTTTTTGAACATTTAGTTCTATGAATTGTAGATCTTTTATGAAACATGGCAAATGAGTAAAATGAGTAAAACAAGTGTTTACATCAAGAATCCTTTCTATCAAAAATTCTCTTCCATCTCTATTGAGAACTGTAGTCAAAAGTGTTTGAATTCAGTTCTGAATAATTTTAAGTAGCTTTCAGATGGCTATAACTAAATGTAAACAACTTTACTTCTTTAGAGTTTCTGTCTGAGCGATCATATTTAAATTATAAATATGGTGATAATTTTCAAAGATTCAGTTGTCATTAATAATGAGTTGACAAAACTTCAGAAATATGCTTCTGTTAAAAATGTGAACAAAATATATCTGTTACTCATTTAGTAAACAATGCCCTGTTGAAATCCAAAAAAACAAACAAACAATATTTTTTGAGTTTTAAAAAGGGCTTAATAATTAGAAGTAATTTATTATTATAATACTGCTATATAACCATGTAAAAATTCTGTCGGCTTGCAGAAAAAATGTTTCTTGCTCTTACATTGAAAATCACCTGGAGTCCGGAGATCCTGTCATCTTGACTGGATTAATTGGTTACTGATTAGCCTATACTGGCTTTGGATAGGGCCAATACGGCAACTCCCCTCAACTTGTATTTTATCATTCAATAGGTTCTCATAGTATCTTAATTACTGTTCTCTAGAGAAACTGAATCAATAGGATGTATACATGTATATATGCAGAGAAAACAATTTATTCTAAGGAATTGACTCACATGATTATGGAGGATACCAAGTTCAAAATGTGCAGGTTAGGCTTGTAGTCTGAAAAGCCAGTAGAGGTCCTGCTGCAGCTTCTCATGGCCCAGCAAGTTGAGGCATAATATTCACACATAAGAATACGGGAGGCATAGGAACACACGAGAAAATATGCAAAACTTCTTCAGGCATAGGCTCAGAACTGATATATCATTTCTACTACAATCTCTGTGATAACATAAATCATAAAATCAGTCCAAGTTGAAGGAATGAAGGACACTAATTCTTCAATAAGATGAATGGCAAAATCATATCGCAAAGTACATGGACACAGAAAGAGGGAAACAATTGAGGCTGTTAATGCAATCACTCTAAAACAATTTTTTAAATCTTTTTAATCTGGTATAATTTTATTTTAACAGACGCTTTTTTTATTGCCTAATTTTATCATACACTTAGATAAATAATTCTTAGATGAACAACACCTGTTTTCTTTTTTCTTTTCTTTTTTTTTTTTTTTCTTTTTTTCTTTTATTTTTATACGGAGTCTCGTTCTGTCGCCCAGGCTGGAGTGTGCAGTGGCGCGAACTTGGCTCACTGCAAGCTCCGCCTCCCGGGTTCATGCCATTCTCCTGCCTCAGCCTCCCGAGTAGCTGGGACTATAGGCGCCCGCCACCACGCCTTGCTAACTTTTTGTATTTTTAGTAGAGACGAGGTTTCACCGTGTTAGCCAGCATGGTCTCGATTTCCTGACCTCGTGATCCTCCCGCCTCAGTCTCCCAAAGTGCTGGGATTACAGCGTGAGCCACCGCGCCTGGCCAACACGTTTTCTTACAGGTGAATTCACATAAGATTTGTTAGATTTGAACTTAAAAGATATCTGTTTTTAGTTGAAGATGATTAACCACCATATTATATAACACGCCAAATTTGCAAAAGTTAGAATTTTTAATTGTTATATCAAAGAGGCCAGATGTTTAGCTACTAACAATAATTTTGTGAGCCTTAGAGTATTTACTGCTAAGCTGACTGAGCATTTATACACTTTATGCCTTTATTTAAAGCCGGGTCCCCAATGCTTAAAGATTGTTTGACTCAAACAATGAGTATTTAAATTTCAAGTTTTTGCCTTGAAATGGTGTTGTTTATTTTATAGAAGGAAAAGTTTATAAATTTCCATACAAATAATGCCAAAGTAAATTTACAAAATTAAAGTATTTAAGAAACTTATATAAATGTTGACAGCAATTATTTTAGGTTAAGAGAAACTGTAGTAATCATTTAGCTTATGGCCTAGTACAACAATTTTTTGTTTTTTTTTCTGGCGGGAGGGACAAAGTCTCGCTTTGTCACTGGAGTGCAGTGGCATGATCTCTGCTCACTACAACCTCCACCTCCCAGGCTCAAGTGATTCTCCTGCCTCAGTCTCCTGAGTAGCTGGGATTACAAGCGCCAGCCACCACGTCCAGCTAACTTTTGTATTTTTAGTAGAGATGGGGTTTCACCATATTGGTCAGGCTGGTCTTGAACTCCTGACCTCAAACAATCCACCTTTCTTGGCCTTCCAAAGTGCTGGGATTACAGACGTGAGCCAATGCACCCAGCCCTAGCACAACAATATTTGAAAAATTATGTAAAAGCAAGAAAATATAAAATAAATACATAAAACATATGAGGAGATTTTCTGATGATGTCTGAAAATGAAAACTATGTAGCCAGAAGAAAATTTAATTGTTGTAAAGTATGTCTTTAAAATTTCAAAATATCTGTTGGAAATGTTCATGTGATTTTATTGTATTTTAAGATTTCATTAGTCATGATGAGTTACGTTCTCTCAGGATTATTTCCATCCACATGAACACACACACTCACACTCTCATATAGTGAAATGTCTTCAGTTTTATAATCTTTTAAACTTCAAAACAAAATTTGAGATTCTATCAACAGATGGTGAAGTGAAACAGATTGGAATTTCTTATTCCAATAACTGTTGAAATTCATACAACGGCAAAAAAAAAATATCAAACAGCCAAATAAACAGGAGCATAACTACATGCTGTGAATTTTTTTAAAAATCACAGCTAAGACAGAAAAATAATATTCTGGCATAGGGTGTCTGTCCCCAGCTCAGAACAGAAGATGGAGCACTGAGTGAGAAATAAAGGTAAATAAACACTCAGATTGTCAAAAACTCTTTGCTACTTGGAGCAAAGTAGAATAGGGGTAGGGATGATATAAGAACAATTATACCTTTCTCTCCTCTATGATTGTTTTCTGAGTTCTGGTGGTGTCTGTTAGTGGAAATATCAGCTAAAAAGAGTAATACCAAATAGGCAACATCTACAAAGACAAGGGTTGCCCATAGTAGAAGCATAAGAATTAGGCTCCAGATATTTATTTATTTATTCATTCATTCATTCATTTATTCATTCAACATAGCATTACTGAGTGCTTTCTAGGTAGTAGCAACTATTCCAGACATTAACACTACTCATAAAAATGTTCCAGCACAAATCTCTACTCTTACGTAGTTTAAACTCTAGTATGTGAGAGATACATAGCATAAGAATTTAGAACATAAAATTATTTCATGTCATGATAAATGATTGAACTATATCATTAAGAATAATGTGATGGAGAGTAACTAGGGTGAGAAAATGGGCACCATTAGACAGGGTAGCCAGGTGTCTCTATGGAAAAGATATTTGAATTAAAGTCAGAATGATGAGGAGGAACCAGGTGGGAAAAGATCAGGAGGGAGAGTTATCCAAGCAGAGGCAAGAAGACGAACAAAAGACCTGGGCAGAAAACACGTTCATCATGTTTCCTGTCAAGATTGGTCTGTTCAAGGGTAAAACCGAGAGAAAATAAGCTTAGAGATAAGTAACAATCCAGCTGATGCTTGCCACAGAAGAGTCAGAGTTTTATTTGAAGTGGAATTGGAAGACATAGTATATTAAAAACTGGATAGTGATATGATGTGTTTTGCATTTTTAAAAGGTCATTTTGAAGGCTGTGTGGAAAAAGCGTTTCAGAATAAAGAGGAATGAAAGCACAAAGGTCAGTTCAAAGACTATGTCAGAAGTCCACATGAGTGAAGATGAGAGGTTGTAAAATTGATAACACTAACTATGGAAGAAGTTGCAGACTGGGGAAATTTTTTAGTGTTTGTGAATAGAGTGGACAGAAGGTGGATAAAAATAGGATAGAATCGGAAATCCAGGTTCTATCTTCAACTATATAAAATGCATTTCTGACTCTATACAGAGGACCCAAAACAGGATATTTAATTTCAAATTACAAAATGAAGCTCAGGTGCCACAACAAAAGCCTCAGAAGGTTCCATTTTAGCTCTCCCTCATCTTCAACCGTCCTGCAGAGGATGCTACAGAAGCAATAGAAGCAACAGATGGTGTTGAATCCTTCTTCTACCAGCTATTGAAAAGACAGAAAGAAAGAATGCAGCCAAAGACCACCAAAGAACATGCTCTTCCATGAGACCAGATTCAAGTACATGGCACAGGAAATAAAGGACATGATGGAACACATCTCACTGGGCCTGGTGAGACTGGCAGAGGCAGGGGCTCAACAGCCTGTTCTTCAAGCTGTCTCGGTAATAGGCTTCCTGCTTCATACTTCTTGTCTTTTTGGAGATCTCTTTGATCCTGATTATTCCTCAGCCTCATCTTCTGGCCTTTTGTAAAATGTGCAAGCCCTTTAATATGCTTTAAATAAATTGACTTGTACTTGTCAACCATGTTAGTTTTGTTGCTGTCAGTGTTCACAGAGAAATACCCAACTGATATATTAAAAAGCAAGAATAGCTGGCACTCCAGAATAGAAAAATCCAGTGATGAGAATGGAAAAACAGGAAATAATAAACATGTAAAGACATTAAGAGACTATGATCACCTGAAAACTCGAGATAATTAAGAAAAAAAGGTGTACCAGATCCACAACTTATTCATTAAACAATGCCAATTAAAATATTTGGGACTGACATACTAACAAATGAGTTAATCAATAGGCAGATAAATGAAACAGACTAGGAGTACAGAAATACAATCTCATACATTTGGGAATTTGATGGCATCACATTTCACATTAGATTAAAAAATAGATTATTCTGTAAACAGGATATAAAATTGTTTCTCCAAAAATTAAATCTGAAAAATAAATACATGACTCTATAGACAGATAAAATCTGAGGTGAATTAAAATTTAAAATATAAGAAAAATATAAAACTCTAATGTTATCACTTTTTTTACTTAAAGCACAAATCTGTTCTACAGAGTGACAATGTAAACATAGTTAAATGACAAACCACAGAAATTTAGTAGATGTTTATAACATAAACAAGTAAAATGTTCAACAATTGCAATATATAAAAATTTATTCACAAATATTAAAAATAAGCTAAATGTATAAACAGAAGTTTTTAAGTAGAAGACACAAGAATACGCAAAGTTGTTTGGCCTTGCTACTATTTATGGAAACACAACCGTGGGTTACCATCTTGTGGTGCCAAGTATGACAACAGCAATTGATGGTAATGTTGTAGTTTAACTTTATGTCTTACACACTGTTGGTATGAGTATAAGCAATTACAACTATATTGAAGAACAATTTTACGGTATCCAGAAAATTGAAGATAGACCTACCCTGTGGCATAGGATATATAGGAATATATACCAAGGAGGAACATCTTGTTCAAAAGTGCATACAATGTTTATTGCCACTTATAAAGAGTGTTTGTGGCAGTGTTGTTTAAAATAGTGCAAAATTGATAATATAAAAGTCCATCCAGGAGGATATAGATAAATAACACCACCATCAGTGGAATAATAATAATAATTTATTATATTATTATAATAGCATTTAGTCCAATTAAGCAATTGCATTTCTAAAATATTGCATTGTTTACTTGTATTTAAGTTATTTAATCATTATAAATCCCTGAAAAGAAAAACGGTATTATTAATCCCATTCTGAAGATAAGAAAACTGATACAGAATTTAATTATACAAATTTTTTGAGAGCACAAAACTAGTAAAAAACAGAACCAAGATTCAGGTTACTCTCAATATGCTCTAGAAGCCACTCTGTTAACTCTATCATTGTAATATAATATAGCATTTATGTAATATTTACCAAGTTTGTTTTTATATATATGTATATATATACACACAAATGGAGATAGAAATATAGATAGAAAGATAGATAGATAGATAGATAGATAGATAGATAGATACACACAAACGGAGAGAGAGAGAGAGAGAGAGAGAGAGAGAGAGATCCATCCCATGGAATAATATTCAGCCATTTAAAAAAATGAACTGGAGTTTTATGAATCAACATGAGTAGTTCTTTAAAACTTAATATTAGCAACAAATCACATTGTAGAACAATCTGTGTTCTCCTCACACAGCTGCTGTGTTGAGCAATCTCAAAGAGTGCCATTGGCTTTGTGCCCTAGGAGCTGCAGTCCAGTTTTAACACTATAGTCAGAAACCAGCTAGTGCTGGTTTCTTAGCCCTGTCACAGTTAACCTGTGGATCCACACTTGGATTACTTTAATGACTAATAGTTCCCCCCTTCTACCCTATAATCTTTTCCAATATAGAATTAATGAGATCCCCTTACATATTGTCAGATAATCTTACTTGTCCACATAATACCTTCCCATGTATTTTTTTTTAAATCTCACTTGGGGTAAGGTCCCCAAGTTGTGCATGTACAACTTATAGTGACCTGCAACCTGCTAGGAAATATGGTTTTGAATTACCTCACTGACCCTTATCTCCTGTGGCCCTCCCTGCTACTCATCCCAGGATTGACATACTGGCCTCTTTTGCTTTTTTAATCAGAAAGTCACACTTCTTCCTCAGGGTTATCTTACTTCCTATTTCTTCTGGCTGTAACACTCTCTGCCCCAGATATCTACAAGGACCATTCTCTCAGCTCATCAAAGGATTGTTGCGAATGTCATCTTTTGACTAAAACCTTCACTGGTAACACTATTTAATTTGCCTAGAAACACGATTTAACTAAAACCTTCCCTGGACACACTACCCCCTCACAGGCGGTTTTCTCTATTATACTTATCAGCATGTAATATGCTGCGTATGTTAATCATTTTTAATGGACTATTGCTCACTTCAATGTAAGGTGCATGAAAGTAGAGAGATTTGTCTGTGTTGCTCTCTGCTGTATTCCTAGCATCAGTTTCTTCTACATAACAAAATTTATACTGAATGAACAAATGTCATAGGGCTTATATCAATTTAATAGCAAATATAAAATAACATTGTACTATTTCTTTGGATGTACATATTTATGGGATATATATAACATGTGCTATAAGAGTATCAAGTTCATGCTTATGTATTATTTTTTCAAAAATTTTATTTGCTTATTTATGTTTTTCTGATGGGAGAGTAAAAGAGTCTGAGATAATGTAGCAAATCCTGTCAGTTTTGTTGACAAGGAGTTCAATACATTTACAGAATGGTATCTTGAAGTCTTGAATAATCTGTGGGCTACAGTAATTGTGGTTTAAAAATTTCATAACTTATTGGAAGAGTATAAGGAAACATTTCAGAAAACTTAGAGAAAAAAGCATATTAGAATCGATTTAGTATATAAGACTAGAGAATCCACCAGATGACAATGTCCCCTGGGATATTGGGCCCTCCCTTCACTAAACTAATGAAGAGTCCACTAATAAAATTGTTACAGTAGGTAGCTAGTAGGAGAGGGCTGCCCCCAACACACACCAGGAGTGACAGGTGATCATCAGGTGATGGTCAGGCAGTTGTTAACTGTCTCTCTAAGTAATAACTGGTCACAGCTAGCATCAGGGAAAGGCAGTCTTCTAAAAGTAGAAAACACCTGAAACTGATGATCAGCCGCTTCCCAGTAAGATCTCAGGAGCAGGGAGAAGTAATGCAGGACCCCAGAAGTATGCCAACGTATAAAACCCCAAATCAAAAGGTCCAACCCTTCACTTCTGTTTCAAATCGCCCACTTGTCTCTCTTACAAGCGTACATTGTTTCCTTCCTTTCATTCCTGATCTAGAGCTTTTTAACAAACTTTCTCTCCTGCTCTAAAGCTTGTTTGGTCTTCCATTCTGCTTTATGCTCTTTGGTTGAATTCTTTCTTCTGAGGAGGCAAGAATTGAGGTTACTGCAGACCTGTTAGAATACATTTGCCACCGCTAACATATTTGGTGCCATGTACTTCAGATAACTTCCACTGCTAACAAAATGTGAGTGAGACTGGTGGATTGAATCAATCTCCATATTCTTGTTGTGATACTGTACTGTAGTTTTGCAAAATGTCATCACTGAGGAAAACTTTGTAAAAGGTAGAGGGGGATCTTCCTGTATGAATTCTTTAAATTCTATGTAAATTTACAATCGTATCAAAATAAAACATTTAATTTAAAAATAAAAAGCAATTCCTCTTATCCTACAGAGCTTGGGTAGAAACTAAGAGTGTTATCACAAGATATTTATGCCCAGATTTGTTCATCATGTGCTGGGTTTTATAAATTATCCCAAGTGATTAGGTCAAGCAGTTTCCACAGTAGTCCATTATATGATGAAAACAGTATATGCAAGATCAAGTCCAAGCAGGTCTGAGAGAACATCAAAGGGTGACCAAGACTCTCACTAGCCTCTGTTACACTCAAGTCTCTTCATCAAGTCCCACATATAGCCTCATGAGTAGTTTCCCTAGAAAAACTAGTGAAGAAGAAAAAAATCCAGGTCTGATTTTAAGAAAATTCAACTGAATATGTGTGATGGTTAATACTGAGTGTTAACTTGATTGGATTGAAGGATGCAAAGTATTATTCCTGGGTGTGTCTGTGAGAGTGTTGCCAAAGGAGATAAACATTAGAATAAGTGACTGGAAGAGGCAGACCCACCCTAAGTCTGGATGAGAACCATCTAATAGGCTGCCACTGTGGCTAGAGTAAAACTAGACAAAGGAATGTGGAAAGGCTAAACTAAGTCTTCTAGCCTTCATCTTTCTCCCGTGCAGGATGCTTCCTGCCCTCGAACATTGGACACCAAGTTCTTCTGCTTTTGGACTCTTTGACTTATACAAGTGGTTTCCTAAGGGCTCTGGGGTCTTTGGCCATACACTGAAGGCTACACTGGTAGCTTCCCTACTTTTGAGGTTTGGGGACTCAGACTGGCTTCCTTGCTCCTCAGCTTGCAGACAGTGTATTGTGGGACTTCATCTTGTGATCGTGAGAGTCAATTCTCCTTAATAACCTCCCTTTCATATATACATCTGTCTTATTAGTGTTGTCCCTCTAGAGAACCCTGACAAATAAAAAATGTTACTGTGAACTGAAGATGACTGGCCCCATGTAGAGATTAACCGAAAGAATGAATGAAAATGATTTTGGTGAATATCAACACATCGGTTCAGAGTTCTGGGGAGAGCAGAATAGGAGAACCGGAAAAGGAATGTTCTGTGATAGGAGAATATGGATAAATCTAGGGAAGTGCAATGCTCACCAGACATCATTTGCTGTAGAGGAGGTATTCCATAAACAGGAAGACAGAATTCTTCTCCAGCAGATGTCACTCAGTCTCTGTCCTTAGCCATCCTGAGTGTATTCACAGTAAGACGAGAACATCACAGCCATGTTATTAGAGATGAAAGGTATGCATGAGTCCAACAGTGTGAGCTTCTTCTGGTTAAGGGTGGTCTATCTTCTGCATTTGCTGAATGTGTAACCTACCAGCAGTAGACACCAATGCTGAGTCCCTGACATAGTAACATAGCTCAATGGTAGCAACCAATTTCTTACTGGAAACTTGATTACATTGGACCCCTTCAATTCTAAAGGAAATAGTAATTGCTAGACTGATGCATGTGTTTTTAAAGGATTTGTCTAATCTGCCTGCAAAGTCTATACTAGCACCACCACCTCTGGGTAAATAGCATATGATTTAACATAATATCTCACATAACCTCACTTTAGAACAAAAGACCCATTTATAGATATGAAAATGAGCACTCACTTACTCACAAGATCCACTGGATGCACCTTATACTGCTTTAGTTGGAAATGTCTGGCCTGACAGCACCTTGAAATGATCTCTTCAAGACTGAAATAATACATCATTGGCAATGTTATTCTGTAGGATTAGAACATTATCATTTAGAATCTGTATGTAAGTTAAACAAAAAGTCATTATATAATACTGTGTCTCTCAATATAGTAAAAGACTGAACCTATGAAACAACCGTAGAATTAGCAGTGACCTTTGTCATCATTATTGTCTTTGATTAACTTATTGTTTTGTACTTCATTGTTTCTAAAACTTTAGAGTTAGCAGAATAAGAGGAGCTGGAATCAAAAGATAGTATGTTTTCATCAGGTTGCACTGAACCTAACCTGTGATATTACATGGTCGTTTTGGACTCCTCAAACCAATGCACCAGTAGGCTAAGAAGTGAATCACTATATAGTCATGTGCCACTTAACGGCAGGGAAATATTCTGAGAAATGCATCATTAAGTGATTTTATCATTGTTCATATATCACAGAGTGCACTTACACAAACCTAGATGGCATAGCCTACTACACACCTAGACTATGTGCTATAACCTATTGCTCTTAGGCTACAAATATGTACAACTGGTTTCTTTACTAAATACTGTAGACAATTGCAACACAATGGTAGTATTTGTGTATCTAAGCATGTCTAAACATAGGAAAGGTACAGTGAAAATGTGGTATAGTCTTATGAGACTACTGTCATTTGTGCAGTCCATCATTGGCTGAAATTTTATTATACAGTACATGACTGTTTATTTGAAGTTAGTCAACCCTGAATATCATGAAAAGAGAGAGTTGATACTACAGCATGGAGGCAGGGAAGAATATATGCAGAATTGAAATGTATTCATCAGGGTGTGTTTGTGTTCTCATACTTAGTAAGAGGAAAAACTGTAGCAATCATAGCCAGACAAAAACAAGATGACCAGAGCTCAGAATCCCACTGCATAAAGTTCTGAGTAACTCTACCTGGCAAACAATCTAAAACAGACACATTATCTCCCTTTTTAAACCATTTATTTTTATTTCTTAATTATTAATTTTAACAACCTATTAGTACATAAAATGAATTAGCCCTATATCTGTTATATGTATGGTAAATTACTTTTCCCAAAGTGTATGTGATTAATATTTGCATAATGTTCCAAGAGACCTCATCTGTTATTGTTCTTTACATCCCTTGGAGAGAAGCTCTACTGTATTGTCACCTTGGTGCGTCTGTAACTTAAATAATAAACCTCACAGATCCACATCCCAGTTTACTGCATTCTTAGTACAATGGAGATATTGAGGAGTACACTTTCATTTATTTTATTTATTTATTTATTTTGAGATGGAGTCTTGCTCTGTTGCCCAGGCTGGAGTGCAGTGGCCGGATCTCAGCTCACTGCAAGCTCTGCCTCCCGGGTTTATGCCATTCTCCTGCCTCAGCCTCCCGAGTAGCTGGGACTACAGGCGCCTGCCACCTCGCCCGGCTAGTTTTTTGTATTTTTTTTTAGTAGAGACGGGGTTTCACCGTGTTAGCCAGGATGGTCTGGATCTCCTGACCTCGTGATCCGCCCGTCTCAGCATCCCAAAGTGCTGGGATTACAGACTTGAGCCACCGCGCCCGGCCCGAGAAGTACACTTTCAATACATCCTATGATTTTCCAAAACCTTCAACATTTACTTAACCAGCTGAAGAAGTTTCTCTAAGATTTACTTAACCAGCTGAAGAAGTTTCTCTAAGATTGGTTGTATCTATTTTCACACTGCTATAAGGAAATTCCCAAGACTGGGTGATTTATGAAGGAGAGAAGTTTAATTGACTCACAGTTTCACATGGCTCGGGAGGCCTCAGGAAACTTACAATCATGGAGAAAAGTGAAGGGGAAGCAAGAGCCTGGAGAGAAGGAGTGTATGTGGGAGGAAATGTCAAACACTTAGAAAACCATCAGATCTCATGAGAACTCACTCACTATGAGGAGAACAGCATGGGCTAAACTGCCTCCATCATCCACCTCGTTCCAGGTTCTACCCTTGACATGTGGGGATTATGGGGGTTACAATTCAAGATAAGTTGTGGGCAGAACACAGAGCCAAACTATGTGATTGGTCTACCCCTTACACCAGAGTGCTTCAAGCTTTATTGGGGAAGAGCCAGAATTATGAGGGAAACCCTGGCTTACTTCAGCATTAGAGGTGATTGTTATATTAATAAAAGCTGTTTGTGGGTTGGTGATATACTAGCCCTGTATTGATGTATTTATTCTACACTGTTGTAACAATTTTGAAAGATATCAGGTAGCCATTGACAAAATAAGAGACATTTGGACATCATTAAATAGTTTTCATATTATGAGAACAACTCAAATTTCCTTGTTATAATGCATATGAGTATTGGATGAAATACTTAGCATTTTGAATAGTTTGATTGATATATAATTTAGCTACCACAGATAATATAGATTGATATATAATTTGTGTACACACTTATTGTTGTACACAATTCAATGATTTTGAGTATATTTACAGAATTTATCGCAACAGTCTAAGTTTTAAATATTTTCATTGTCCTAGAAATAAATGGCATGCCCATTTGTAGTCCCTCTTCATGCTCACTACCAGCTGTAGGCCACCAAAAATCTTTTTTCCTTATAGATTTTCCTTTTCCGAACACTTTGTCCAAATAAAATCTTACAAAATGTACAATATTGTGTTTTTTGTGTCTGGCTTCTTTCACTTAGTGTTATGCTTTTGAGGTTTTTACTGTGAAAGGAAAATAAATATCAGGACCCCCAAAATCACTAAGCCAAATGGAAAAATCAAACTGGGAACTGCATAGGGCAAACATGCCTCCCATTTTACCCCTAAATAAGATAGCTACAAACACAAAAAAGCCACATACCTCTCTCGCAATCTGCCCACAAGGCAATTCCTCCTGGACAAAGGACACACAGAACTCAAAGTCATCCCTTTGCTCACGTGAGACAAATGTATTATCTGATTGCTCCCTTTGCCCTATGGTTTCACTAAACCAGACTAAAGCATAAGTGACTATTTCTGTAAATTGCATGATCAGTGAAAGACTAATCAGAAACTCAAAAGAATGCAACCTTTTGTCGTTTATCTACCTATGATCTGGAAGCCCCCTCCCCTGTTCGAGTTGTCCCACCTTTCGGGACCAAACACCTGTCCATCTTACATATCTTGATTGATGCCTCATGTTTTCCTAAAATGTGCAAAACCAAGCTGTGCCCGGACTACCTTGGGCACATGTGGTCAGGATGTCCTGAGGCTGTGTCATGGGTGCATCCTTAACGTTGGTCAAAAAATATTTCTAAATTAAATAAGACCCGTCTCAGATATTTGGAGTTCACAATACTTGACACTTACAAAACAAAGAAACAAAGTAAACTACACTATAATATTGACAACCTTTGAAATGCTCAAAGCAGAAAACATTTTATAATTAAGAGGAACAAAATTTAATTTGCATTTTGTTTTTTATGATGGAATTTTATGATTTCCTGAGAACACCAGTACGAAGAAGAGCATGCTGCTGTTATTTATCAACTGGCAATATATCCCACTCAGGAAATTATGTCATTTCCTTTTATGGAATATTTCCAAGGTCTAGAATCCACTAAGCATATTCATTAGAAAGGTACAAGCATTTACAAAATGAAACCCGGTAAATACTTTAGGATCAAAAAACTTAAAAACTAACTGCACCCTAAAATATCCCAGTTTCATAACTTATATGGGAAGCAAAGAACAATTTTCTACATCTACACAGTGTTGTAATACTGATGTTCGAAAGAGTGCTAAAATCTGTCAAAAAATCTTCAAAATGCAGCACCCTTTCAGTTCCTTTTTGTATCTATGTGGAAGAGTATAATTTTCTGTAATTTTTAACAGAGTTTCTGGATGAAGCTATTAAGTATAAAACCTAGAATGCATTTGGGAAGGTAAGAAAATGAAACACAGAAGACGTCTATGCTGGAATCATTTACACTTTTAAGATGTTCCCCAAGTTAACATCAATAGAATTAACTCTAAAACTACCTTAGTTCCATATCTTAGTCTCCCTGATATACATTACTGGAATGCCTTAAGACCTGGGTATTTCTTTTCGGCTCCCTGGCCATGCTCTGAGTGGTGCCAGCAATTGAGAAAGGATAGCTGTGTAATGAGCCCAGGCAGGAGGGATAGACCTGCTGGGAGAGCTCAGTCTTGTCAGATTCTCATGTTAGAGCTAGGCTAAGCACAGCCAAGTCACTGCCCTTGTGAGACCATGTGAACTTGGGCATGAAACCAGTGTTTCATAGTGATTATTGCCTAATGGTCTCCAGACAACCTTGGCTAACTCAGTATTTCTCCTGTCTTCTTCTTGTCTGTAATTCTCAGATAACTATAGAATGTGCTGGTAATGCAAAACCCTGACCTAAGGCAAAATTGTCCCCAACAGTCCAAGTCTTCTTCCTCTTCCTCGTAGGGAATGTAACACCTCGATTTAGAGAGAAACGTCCTGGGACAGCCCAAACTTTGTTCTTCTCACCTCTGGAAGCAAGGTATCCTTCAACGTTTTGTGCAGTGAGTCCTGTGACCGCTGTGTTATATAAGCAGTCTGCCATTCCAGGTTCCACATCTGTGGTACAATTGGGCCATGCACAGTCAAAACTCAATCTGCCCCAGCCAGTTTTTTTGAGCCCTTGGGGGACCAGCCCACAATGGATTGTAGGCTTTTTTTGGCCCCTTGCTGCCTATCTATAAGTAGTAAATCTCCTTTATATAACTTGTTGCATGTAAATGTGTTCTGTCTCACCAGACATAGTCTGTTAGTGAAACTGCAGCCCAGGATGCAGTGGATGTAAGTGTTCTGACTCCTGTTCCTGGTGGTTGGCATGGTGACAGTATTTGCTATCTTCCACATGTGAGTGTCCTTTCTTAAAATTGGTTACTAGTGAACCTGCTTCACAGTTATGATGGATTGAAGGCTTGCAACCTGTACTCTTGTTTTCTGGTCCCAGCATTAAGATAGAAAAACAAAGCATTTAGAAAAAAGAGTCAGGAACATGTAAAAAAGGCAGAAAGAAGCACAATCATATCAACATACAAGAACAAATTCAAATATCATGCATTAATTTTAATTCATGACATTTTCTGTGGAAAAGTGCCAAATCGGTTTATTGTCTCAAATCAAAAAATGTATAATAGGCATTGTCTTAAATTAATTAGAATTGTTTTCTGTTATGATTCAAGCAAAAGTTAATGCAAGAGCATAAATTAATATAATCACAGTTGTCAATTATCACCCCAAGATTCCTAAAGATAAGGATTGTCTCTATAAGCCAATTATCATAATATATGCCAAGATAGGAATTTAGCATCTATTAGGTAATAAATGCAGTAGTCTATTGCTATTTTTGAAAAATCAAGTTTTTGTTTTTATCTCGCTTTGAGAAATGTGGACACTAGCCTCTAAAAATTGCCAAATATATTTAAGCAGTGACTGCGCTACTCTGACAAAAGAGAAGCTACTACATCTGTGTTAATAACTACCAATGCAAAATGTGCTAGTTCAACTGAATAATCTTGTTAATGGCATCTGAAGAACATGAACTAAAAATTAAAAACCTTTTCTTCAGGTAATAGAAGGTGATGGGGCAAATATACATGGCATATGACTAGCATGTTTTTAGCCATGGAAAGAAACTATAAATAAGGAAAACAAACTATAAGAAAATGTTCTAAAGTCTGTATGAATCTCTTTCACACATTTTGTCTCCCTGAAGGAAAAGAAGCAAGCAAATTAGAGTCATTTGGATGGCTAATTAAAATTTTGATTTTAATTTGTAGTTTAATTATTTCAAAAAATATTTATAAAGGCCATTTATGCTGCACGGGAGTTTGACATTATAATACAAAACTCTACATATTCAAGGAACTTACACACTGGCATGAAAGATAGGCAAAACCATCGTAAAATGTTAGTATAGAAAGCAGTGAAATAAGATACTTATAGGAGACTAAAAACAAAAGTGTCATACTACTGGAGAAGGTTTGGTGTAGGGCTAGTTTCCAAAATAAAAACTTGGTAAGTTTGAAATAATTAAATGTATTCAATCTAGAGAAACGATAGATTTTGTGTTTTCTGATTTTGTGTTAAAATGTTCTTTGTTTCATGTCATTAGGTTAATTATGAATGATGACGTTTTAATGAACTTACTTGGAGCAATAAAATGTTGGCAGCCTTCTTTCAACCCCCTTTCTGGGAAATACTGATTTGGCATAGAGTGTGTGCCAGCTAATACCAAAATTCATCTTTTCCCAGGAAACTCAAAGTATGTAAGTACCTGTGTGAAAGGATCTATGAGTTTGAGTTGAAGAATAAATTATTAAACACTTTAAACTTTCAGGAGTCAAGAATCTTTGTAATGTTTGCCCACGATCTCAGAGCTTAGCAAACACAGAAGGATGTTTGGACTCAATTCAAAGGTATCACAAAAAGAATAGTTCATATCAAGGATCACCATTATTCCCCTCCCACCACCAATGGGACAGCTTGGAAAACAACAATGGAATAGATTGTCATCCTCAAAGCTCACCCCAGTGAAGACAAAATGGCTTAGAAATATATATACAGTCCTGGCTCTGCTGGTCCAGTTTATGATAATACACAAATAGGCTTGTGTTTTCAGAAATATAAGGTGAATTTTACAAAATTCAAGCTAACATACCATAGAAAGAAAGAAGACAGGGTCTGGAAGGCATTTCGATGGGTCTTCTAGAGGAATAGGGAAATGGGAATTAGTATCAATATGACTGTATAATTTGCTTTCTTATTGCTATAAATAATTTTTTACATATTTTTTCTGCAATTCTTCCAACTAATAACCTTGCATTCTGCTTGTTGAGAAAATAAAAGCCACATTTAGAAAATACTTTCATCTGAAAATTCTAGAATTTATGGACCTACCTTGATTTCAAACTTTGCTCTCTATCTTCTCTCCTTTTATAGAAGAGATTGTTGCTTCAATCGAACACATATTACCCTCTCCTTACCCCATCCCCACCTGGAGCTCAGGATACTTACTTACCCATGATTTCTTATGGATGTCAATTCTATCACACTCCATTTATACCTACCTAAGTGTGTGCGTGTGTGTGTTTCATTCTTAAGTCAATCATTCCCCTTAAAAGCATTCTCTAGTATCTCTAGCATTATATATATATATATATAAAATATATAAAACTATATATATATAAAACAACTATAACTCGCATCCCCTTGCTGCTTCTCTGATTCTCTTCACAAAATAACTTATCTGTTAGGCTGCTCATCTCATCCCCTAGCCTCAACCCAATCTACTAGAGCAACGTTTTGGCCCTATTTTGCTGAAACCGCTCTTCTATAGGTCTTGGATAACTAGTGTGAATCTACTTTCCAATTTTCATTGGACAGTCTTGGCTTACCCCTGTTGCACTAGCTAATTGTTAATGATTCACTTTTCACTCTCAAAGTTTCCAAGATACACAATAAGTTACATATGTTACTCCACTAATGGCATCCATATCATCACATAAAGTTTACTTTGGACCATAAATCAGTAGCAGCCTGCAAATATAATCTATCTCATGTTCTTTCAAAATTTTCTTTTTTTTGTTTCTGTGACATTACATTCTTCTGGTGGATCAGTAGTAGTGATGCTTACCAAATCTTCCAAGTACTTCATTACATTTCCAAGACATTTTCAGTTAGGCATATGATTCTAGCCAATAAAATGTGGAAAGAATATGAGTCTCTTACATGCTCAGTGAAAAATCATATAATATGACTCTTTATTATTTTTTAATAGAAAGCTGCATGTTCCAAGTAGTGCATCTACGAGCTATATCAGCCTCTATCAGTCTTGTTCCTGTGCGATTTTATACTTCATAGTCTCCACTGACCTTGCCGGGACAGAAACCATGAGTGAGAAACAAGCTTTTGTAATATTGAACCCTGAAATATGAGAGTCCTTTGTTACAGAAACATACCCTAGCCTGTCCTGAATAATATACCCACCTTAATATTTTCTCATTCTCATTTTTCATCCTGGCTCTGATGCCTTTGACTGACTTTAAATACATCACATTAGCATATTAAAGGATTCTATTTTCTTTGAACATTTATTATTGCTTATCTATTTGTTTGTTTGAGTGATTCTTTAACCCCTCACTAGAATGCAAACTTCATAAGAGTTTCAAATGTATTTGCATTGTTTACCACTGTTATCATTAACCTTAGAATATCGCCTGCCACAAAGTAGTTGCTTCTTATTTTCAGCTAAATGAAAGTACACTGTGGATGGAAAATTGAGAAATGTAACACAGCAAATTTAGAAAATTTCTATTTTTGCAGCTATTTTGTATTTTTAAAAATTCTTGAAAATATCCAACCCATGAAATTTTGATTAATGGGCCAATTATTTTCAGTTCAGAGATGTTTCCTGCTAATGTGAATCAATGTAGATAATTATTCAGTTCCATTTGTCTTAACCCGTTTTTCAGGAATATGAGTTAACAGTGTTTATATAAAGCTATCTTGAACATATTTTGTCTGAGTTGCAAAATGTCTGAATATGTATTTATCCTCTGTCACAATATGGACAACTTGACTAAATTTAACATGTCTAAGTCACAACTCTTTTCTTTCAAATTGTTGCACTTTGTTCTATCAGTGTCTGTTATTTTGCAATAGTACAGAAAATACTGAGATCAATATGATTTGTATTCTCCTAAAGAAGCCTCATATTTTAATATTCTTACTTAAAATATATTTTATGTGTAACTTTTGAAAATTCAAAAATATTGCTATCTAAATATGGATCCTTTTCATTAAGTTTGAGAGATGAACTGATGTAAATGGCCAATAATAAGAACAGGCTGTTTTTGTAAGAAAAAAATAGTTTTCAAATATTGTATTTTTTATGCATCTTCTAATCTCTTTTCAACTTAGAAATCATTATTATATGTGGGTCTAATCTTCATTTTACTTCACATTTTAATATTTTATCTTTCTGTCATATTCATTTATGTGTATGAGGGATTCTTTTTTTTTTTTTTGGAGGGGTCTCCTGAGTCCTTGATTCACTTGTGTTTATTTCCAACAACCATTCATTTTACTAAATGTATAAGTCAAGAATTACTTTGTTTAATACAAAAATTTCAATTTTATGTTTGTATTTAACTTTGATAATTGAAAGCTTTGTTATAATTCACAGATATAAGTGAGCCTTGCAATTTTTAAAAGATGAATCGGGTTTCCTAAAATGTTACAATTTTTTAGTCAATAAATTTAGGAAAGGCAGTGCTTCGGTTATTCAGAACATGTTAGTCATCTCATTTTCTACCACAGATCATTTTCATACATACTTGATGTCTACATTTTTCTCATCAGTGCAAGAAAAGAACTTCACTTAGGTGGAGTTGACATAGAGTTTTTAGAAATTGATGTCTGCTGTTTCTATGTATGCTTATACCCATATCTTTCTTGGAGACATATGATAAAAATGGCAGGAATGGAAATGGTGATTAAAAAAACAAAACAAAAAAGACAAGACACACAAACACAAAGTAGTTTGTAACTGCAGTGTTTCATCATTCTCGTGTGGAAATAATGCTGTCTAGTATTAGTAGTAAGCAATGTTTTGTTTGTTCTGTTTTTCTTTCTGCTTATCTGCACAGATATTCAGAATCCAGTGCCTCTTTGCCATATCTGATTTTCTGCTTGGTGGGGCCATTTAAAAAGAAACATATTCCAAGGCTTCAGAGTATTGTGTTTTCTGTATAAAAGAGACAAATGAGAGAAAGTTTCAGTGGCTGCTTATCTACAGTTCTGAAAACCATTCTTATTTTACAAACTTAATCTGTCAACTAAAAGTTAATAGGATGATAGATTCTCTGCCTCATCTCCAGGCAGGCAGCCATCTTGCAAAATATAACTAGTTTCTGAAAATGTTTTTTACAGTTGTATACTTTTCTCTCACCCTTATGAGACTTTAAGCCTTATATCACACAGGACTTGGGAATTTTCCCCCAGTGGGTCATGGATTCCTATGGTGACTTTAAACACTGTAGACAGTCACTGTTTATAAATGAAGCTTGATTGTCTTAAGTGCAAAGGACTTAAGAAAGTTTAAAACACAAGAGCGTCAGGAGCCTCAGCAAATGTAGGTGGGCCTGGCTTTGAGACAGCTGTTTCCTAGAGGCCAGGACAGCTTCAGCAAGGAACAGACAGGCACAGCCGTGGAATGTTCCGACTTCAGGGTTCTCACTGCAGCACGTGTGCAAGGTGAGGCAGATGCAGCTAGCATAAAGAACCCAAGATCTTATCGAAGGGAAGAATCTTCCCCTATACAGGCTCTTGCTACTTTAAAGGTATGAAGTAAATATTATATTTGCTGGATTAACATTTTTTTAATAACAGGTATGTAACCTGTGATTCTAAACAGCAATTAAGTTTCACTGGTAAACAGCACAAAGGATCCACAGAAAAAATGGACAAGAGACTTGAACAGATATTTCGCAGACAAAACGGAAATGACCAATAAATATGTAAAGTAATGTTTAATATCTTTGCTAGTCAAGGAAATGCAAATCAAGACCACAAAAATAAAATTCTATACCTATTTTCTTCGCAGAAATTTAAATGTTAAAGAAATGGTCAAGAATGATGATTTACAGATTGCTGATGGTATTTTGAATTGGTGCAAATGCTCTAAAAGAGTTTAGCATTGCCTTTTAAATTCAATCATTTCATACTTCATATATTGTGTGATTCATGAATCCTTTTCCTTGGAATAATAGTCGTTAAGAGAAATGTGTATTAGAGTTCCTAGTCTTCTTTCCTTCTCTACAATTTGAAGACTTATTTTATATATTCCAGATGCAAGTCCTTCGGTTATTATAGGCACTGCAAGTGTTAATAACTTCTCAAACTCTTTACTTGTCTTTTCCCTTTTAATTGTTTTTTAAATGGGCAAATATCTTTATTAGTAGTATAATAAATTTATTATTTTGTGGATAATGTTTTTGTGTGTTTTAAAACAAATATTTAACAACCTAAGATATTGAAGATATTATATATGTAGTATGTAATTATATAAATTAAAATTTATGTGATTTTCAACAAATTACATGTAATTTATGGTTTTATTTGCTCATTTAGATCTATAATCTACCAATAATTGATTTTGTGGCATACTTAGAGATAAGTCAAATTTTGTTTTTATGCAAATATTTAATAGATAGAGCACTACATTAAATAAATTTCTTTACTCATATTAAATATGTATACTTCCAGACTTCTAAAGTAATAATCATTATTAGTTTCACAATATTTCAATATTCTTTCATTGGGTACCCTAAAGGTTGCAACATATATCCTCATCTTATAAAGTCTAGCATATATTAGAACATTCACTAAATACTTTTGAGCATTGTAACTTTAGTCACTTCCTTCCCGCTGGAGTATTCTCAGTTTCATTTTATACGATATTTTATATAAAAAAGCAGCATACAAGACATAACTTTTTAAAATATAATCAATCATTTTTTGTTATATTTTCTATCACATTTCATTGTTCCATGTTTTTTCTCTTCTTCCCACTTTTATCTTTCAGTTGCTTCAGTTCACAATTTTTTCTCATAAATATGAGCCCTTACATATATATTCCTTTTCTGTTTCCTTTCTTGGAAACGTTTTATTTAATTTTTAAGAGGTTTTTAAAGGTTATTTTCAGTATTAGTTCCTCCATGTTCTTCCCTGCCTTTTACTAAGAAACATAATATTTTTCTCAGATACCCTTACCAAACCCCATCAAATTTCCAAGATAATAAATATTATATTGTATTTAGTCAGGTATTTTTTACAATTGTTCCCTCTCTAGGTATTGCAAGTTATGAAATGTGTGCTTCATGTTTGTAACTCTAATGTCTTACATATAACAATTATTTAGTAAATATTTGTTATATCCACAAGTAAATTAATTATCTGCTACCAATAATGTCCAACACTACAAAAGATGTCAACCAAATCCAGCAATTAACAGTGTAAAATTCACAGTATAGCATTCTATCCAAAACTGTAAATATGAAAATGACTGGTATAATATGCCCCAAGAATGGAAAAGAAAATTAATACAAATATGCAGAGATAAAATTAACAAAGAAACATTTAAATAAGTTACTCTAAATATTATAAATATGCTTAATGGTTTAAGTAAAACATTAATATAATGAGATTAAATGTAAAGAGTATTAAAAATAAACATTTTGGAGATATAAATTTTTAATTAATTTAATTAAAAATTCGCCAGATGAGATTTATGATAAATACATATCAGGAGAAGAAAAAAAATTGGGGCACCAGAAGCCACAGCAATGGTAACTATTCAAATACAACACAGAGAGAAGAAAAGAATTTAAATAATGAAAAGACCAATAGAGATGAAGAAGATAATATCAAGCAATCTCTAGAAGTCGGTTGGTTGAGGGAACATAAAAGTATTTGAAGAAAAAATTATCAAATATTTTCTAAATTGGACAACAACCTAAATTTACAAACTCAAGAAAATCAGTAATTCCCATAAACATAAAAAAACAAACCAAGGTACATTATATTCAAATTTCCAAAAATCAGTGATTACATTTTTTTTTTTTTTTTTTTTGAGACGGAGTCTCGCTCTGTCGCCCAGGCTGGAGTGCAGTGGCGCAATCTCGGCTCACTGCAAGCTCCGCCTCCCGGGTTCACGCTATTCTCCTGCCTCTGATTACATTTTAAAATTAAAGGGAAGAAGGGAAAACAATTTGTGCTGAGTAACATTGTGCAATGCTTCCTCAGACTTCTCTGAATTTCCACAAACCAACAGACATAGTACAGACAAAGGGAAAAATGAAGCCAAACTGTCCACTTACAATTCTATGTCCAGGGCCGGGCGCCGTGGCTCACGCCTGTAATCCCAGCACTTTGGGAGGCCGAGGCGGGTGGATCACGAGGTCAGGAGATGGAGACCATCCTGGCTAACACTGTGAAACCCCATCTCTACTAAAAATGCAAAAGAAAAAAATTAGCCGGGCATGGTGGCGGGCACCTGTAATCCCAGCTACTCGGGAGGCTGAGGCAGGAGAATGGCGTGAACCCAGGAGGCGGAGCTTGCAGTGAGCTGAAATTGCGCCACTGCACTCCAGCCTGGGCAACAGGGTGAGACTCCGTCTCAAAAAAAAAAAAGAAATCTATGTCCAGGAAAACATTAGAAAATCAAAATAAATTTTAAAAAGACAAACACAGAGAATATGTATCACAATTAGATCTGAATAACAAATGTTGCAGGAAGTTGTTCATACTGTAAGAAAACTATTCCAGATATATATTCTGTTCTACACAAATGAATGAAGTGTTTCAAAATCATTGAAACAGGAAGAGTGATAACAGTTATATCAACACTTTAAAGTATCATATGTGGAGAGGTTAGCAAAGTTCAGAATAAAGGCAAACCAAATTTTCCATGAACTAACTCCTATGATAAGTAGATTTCAAAGCAGAAGAGCACGTCTTTATCAGAAGTAACAGGAAAAAAACAATAGATGAATTGTAGATACAATAGATGAATAGATGAGCATTTAGATAGAATGGCTGCCATAGTATAATTCTCTAAGGATTCCATAAATGTTAGCTACTAAATATCAGAGAAGTCCCTCATTTTCTCCCTTTCCCTTTCACCTTACTTTATATTGGCAGATTTCTGGTCTTGGACCAGCAAATCCTACAAATAATCACCATGCTAGCCTTAAACTACATAGTTGACTTCTGTTGGTAATTTATTTGAAACTGTCATTTTAGGACAAAATTAAAAGAAATTGTATATATTTTTTAGATGATCTGATTTTTATGAATTAAATGTATATACACAAACCCATTGTTTGAATAAATATAATGTTTTATATTTATTATAGAGAAGAATTAGTTCTGGAACAATTGGGTTCCATTCTTAACCAAAAATTATATTTTAACTGTTTCTCTAAATGGAAACACAGGAATTTTTAAAATCAATATACTAACTATATAGTGAATTACATATGCAAAACAGTTTATAAAGCATTTAAGATACTCACTTTTGAAAACAAAACTTTATGTGGCTAGCAACTAGGTTTATTCTTAAGGAATAAGCATTTGATTTGGCTTTGCTTTCCCCTCGTTTTTAAAATTTAGCTCATTATGTCGCCATGTTGAGAATAAAAATGAATTGCTTCTCGGCCTTTTGATTAAGATCAAGTGGAGAATAACAATGACACATTTTAATTTTATAATATTTCTGAATGATTTATAATTAAAATTGCTTTTTTCCTGAGCTATAAAATATTAAATTGATCTTTTCGGGGTTAGCAGTAACTAATGTTTTTACTCCACTTTGGTGCATATCTTTATCATGCTGCTTAAGAAAATATTTTTATGAGTTTGTAAAGAAATAATATTTGCACAGATAGTCATTTATTTTTAAAAGTCATATAATTTTTTCCTGCACCTTTTTTTCTAACTGACCAAAAGAAAATTAGAAAAAAGGTGATAGAGTTGTTCATGCTGATGGCATCAGTGACCTGTCTGGAGCGGCTGCTGCAACCGGGGAGGCACAGAGGGGCCTGCACGCTCCACAGAGTTGGCAGGAGCTGGGAACAGGCGGAAGCCCAGCCGCCTTCTGAGTTGGCAGGGCAGGAGCTCTATCCCAGCTGCAGCCTCCCACCTGAGGCTGTGGACCTGGGCATCCCTGTACTCCTGGAGGCCAGGAACAGGCAGAAGCCTCACTCTCCCTGGGCGCATCTGCAGCCGTCCAGGCAATGGCTGTGAACCCAAGCAACTCGACACTGTTAGGAGCTCAAAAAGGCCTTCCTTCTCTGCGCAGGTTTATCAGTACCTGTTCTCACTCCCTGGCGTCTCCCTGCTCCTGGCACCTGCTCCACAGGCTCAGAAATGCCTACTCCCACTGCTCGGCATCTCCCCGCTCCTGGCGCCTGCTCCAAAGGCTTGGAACTGCCTGCTCCCTCACCCTGGCGTCCTCCCGCTCCGGTGTCCACTTAATCGTGGAGCAAAGTTGAGGCGAAACCCAGGAGCTGTTGCAACCCAGCTGGATGTGTGCAAGCTTTAGGCAGTGCTGACACGCTAGCCCCCTGCGCCTCAGCCCTCTCCAGATTTGGGGTGCCAACAAGCACAGAAGGGAGGCCGAAGGGGTGTTGAGGGTGGCTTAGCGCTGGCCTGCAGGTGCCCCTTGGCACAAATAGCCTGGGCAACCGCAGGAGGCAGACAGGCTCCCGGGTAGAAAGTGGGGGTCCCCAGTGAAACCATCAAGTGATGGACAGCCTGAAGCCTAGGGTCTGGGCTGATGGGCCAGAATGGGAACTTATGGTGTCTTTTCTGAGCTCACCCATGTCGCCCAAGAACCCATCGGCACACAGTTCCTCCCCTCTGAAGCCCAACACCCCGGCCCCCTACCCTCAGCCAGACTCAGAGGCAACTGGCAACCTGACTGTGGAGAGGAACTACCCACTTCAGGGTCTCCTCTCCGCTGAAAGCTGAACACTTGTCGGGACGCCCTGCCTGCACAGAGGAGCTACCCAATGCAGATCTCCTCGGAGCTGTTCCTTCCCTTAATAAAGCTCCTCTTCAGCTTGGTCACCCTCCACTTGTCTGCATACTTCATTCTTCCTGGATGCAGGACAAGAAATTGAGCCCTGCCAAATGGCAGAGCTAAAAGAGCTATAACACAAACAGGGCTGAAACATGACCCTTACTCACCATGTTGCAGGTGATGAGAAGGAGGGAAGAAAGAGGAAGAGAACAGCTGGAACCCTTGAGAGTGCCCAGACCTAGGAGTTCCCTGAGTCAGGGCTGTGACACCCTTTTGGGGACTCTGCGGTTCCTGCAGTCTCCAAGTTTCTGGGCGGCCCACTTTGCCAGGTGTCACCGCGTTCCCCGTGCCAGCTGTGGAAGCTGCTTGCAGTACACCTGGTCAAGCTGCAGCCTCAAAAAGAGCCAGTGCCAGGAGCTGCCCGCCCCGCTGCAGCCAGTGTGCCTGGCTGTGTGCAGTGGCTGGACCCCATGCTTGCTTGCACACACAGTCCTTGCTGCTTCACTCGCTCTTGGCAGGCATGGGATTCAGGATGAGAGTGCGAGCTGAATGCAGCCTGCCAGACCAAGTGGGTGGAACGAACCTAGCTGGCACGAACAAAACTTGGGCAAAGGTACCACCGACCACAGAGATTTCCAGCCAGAAAAGCGTCACCCCATGAATCCTAGGACTTTGTTACTCTGTCTGGTTTTCTACTCCACATCTCTTGCCCAGCAATATAATCACTCAAAATACCTGCATTAGTCCATTTTTGCATTGCTTTAAAGAAATACCTGAGGTTGGGTAATTTATAAAGAAACAAGAGTTATTTGTCTCATGGTACTTCAGGCTGTACAAAAAGTACAGTGCAGGCATCTGCTTCTAATGAGGGTCTCAGGAAACTTATAATCAGTACAGAAAGCAAAGGAGGAGCCATCAAATCACATGGCAAGTAAGGAAGCAAGAGAGAAGGGAAAAAATGTGCCACACTATTTCAAACAACCAAATCTCACATTTTAAAAACAATCAGTTGTTGTTTTAAACAAGTCAGAGCAAAAAATCACTCATTACTGCCAGGAGGGCACCTATCTGCAAGACCCAAACACCTCCCACTAGGCCCCACCTCCAACACTGAGGATCACATTTCAACATGCCATTCGGAGGAAACACACATGGAAACCGTACCTACATCTTAACAATACAGAACAAGTTGGAGCATGAGAATCCAACACTAATATCCTCTACTACAGATCACCTTCTATACCTAGGAATGACTAAAAACTTTAAAACAATAGGTAAATTGGTAGATAATTAGAGCAAAGATAGATAATATCCATTGAATGGAGTACTTACAAGATGGTCAGCAAAGATAGCCTAACACATAGAAAAATCAATAAAG
The DNA here is from genome assembly GCF_043159975.1 of Macaca nemestrina. NCBI lineage: Eukaryota > Metazoa > Chordata > Mammalia > Primates > Cercopithecidae > Macaca > Macaca nemestrina. The sequence goes on from NC_092140.1 coordinate 53,032,624, forward strand.
ACAGTGGTGAAAGAGCTGTGCATTGATCTTCAGCAAAGGATTATGTAAATGATCAGATTAGCAAATTAGTTCACCATACATTAAACATTGCCTATTTCTATGATAAAGAGAATATGACAATAACAGAATGGCAAGTTTTGTTCTGATTATTTTGGTTTGCACATATTTAGTACATACAACTAAGGAAGATAATATACTTTGCAATAATATACTAATGATATACAACTTCAAAACCTTGAAGTTTTCTAATGTACATATTCATTCTAACTCAATTTTCTCTGCAAGCTAATCAATTATTAGCACTTCAAAATATCCTTGCCTTTTGAAGCGATTTATACCCTCACTCTCACCACTCCATAGTAAGTTTATCAGGAGGCTTAAAAAAATAATCAAACTAATCGAAAAACACTGATGGCTATTTCATTATAAATCATTTACCATGTGTACATTATGTTATTTTAATCTTAAATATCTTAAGACACATTTCTGAAAAAATATTTCCCCCTGTATTATTGCAATTACTTATCTTTAGTTGGTCAATCATTCCTTAATGTAAATTCAAGAACTCTTTATCTTAAATCCATATTGGGTCTACATAGCTCTTATTAATGTGGAATACTGCAATACCAGGCCATCAAAGTAGTAGAATACAATCAAATAGTGATTACTTATTTTTTGTAATATTACATCTCTGCTTTTTAAATTTTTTTTACAAATAAAATATATTTATTTTTTAAAAAACTATGAGTACACAATAGTTGTATAAAAATATGGGGTATATGCGACACTTTGATACAGGCATATAATGCATAATGATCAAATCAGGGTAATCGTAGCAACCATCACCTCCAGCATTTATCACTATTTTTTGTATTAGGAACATTCCAATTCCACTCTTTTAATTATTTTTAAATATATGTAAGTTATTGTTAACTCTAGTCACCCTATTGTGCTGGATCTTATTTACTCTATCTATCTACCTGTATTTTTACACCCATCAAAATCCCTATTTTATCCCCTGCTTCCTTTCACCTTCCTAGCCTCCGGTAACCATCTATCTTCCCTTTATCTCCATGGGCTCAATTTTTTTTTTTTTTAATTTTTAGCTCCCACATATAAGTGAGAACATGTTAAATTTGTCTTTCTGTACCTAGCTTATTTCACTTAACATGATTGCCTCCAGTTCTATCCATGTTGCTGCAAGTCATGGAATTTCATTTTTTTTATGGCTGAATTATATTCCATTGTATATATGTACCTCATTTTCTTATCCATTCATCTGTTGATGGACACTTATGTTGTTGATTTCATATCTTGGCTATTATGAACAGTGCTGCAATAAATATGGCATGCAAATGTCTCTTGGATATGCTGGTATTCTTTCTTTTGGTTGTATATACGTAACAATGAGATTGCTGTATCACATGATAGTTGTATTTTTAGTTTAGTGGTTTGTTTTTGCTTTTGTTTTTGAGACGGAGTCTAGCTCTGTCGCCCAAGCTCGAGTGCAGTGGCGCGATCTCGTCTCACTGCAAGCTCCGCCTCCCGGGTTCCCGCCATTCGCCTGCCTCAGTCTCCCAAGTAGCTGGGACTACAGGCGCCCGCCACCACGCCCGGCTAATTTTTTGTATTTTTTTATAGAGACGAAGTTTCACCGTGTTAGCCAGGATGGTCTCTATCTCCTGACCTCGTAATCCGCCTGCCTCGGCCTCCAAAAGTGCTGGGATTACAGGCATGAGCCAACGCGCCCGGCCTAGCATTTTTTTTTTTTTTTTTTAAATTCAGACAAAATGTCAACAAAAAACTTAGAGTTTCTAATTTTTCGCATTATTTTTAATGAAGTCAGTGATCACTTATTAAATAAACCATTAGATTGAAACTGTCAAATTAGTATCAATCTGCTAATTTTCAGTTGCTGGTAAATATTAGCCAGCTGACAGATTTTTGTTAATTATATTGGTAAAATACATTTTACACCATTTTTACTAATTTATAAACACATAGATATTTCAAAAAATATTTTCTGTTACAAAACCCAATCAGCAGTTTTTCTCAAAAGTTATAGAGTTCACTCATGGACTTGCTACAAATATTTCAGTTCACACAATGTGAATATTAGCACTTCAAAACACCCTTGCTGTCTGAGGTGATTTATACCCTTACTCTCACCCCTTGCAAGTCCGTGATAAGTTTATTAGGAAGAATAAGAAAGGAGTTCACTCTTAAGCTCTGTATTTTTTTGTGTGATCTTAGGTGTTTATATTATATGATAAAAATGACTCAGCTTTTCTTTTAAAAAATTTAGATTTATTGAGGTATCATGTCAATACTGTAAAATTCAGCCTTTTTAGGTACAGTTCCATGAGTTTTAGCAAACACACAGTTATGTAACCACTAACATAATTGACAAACACTTTCATTACCCAAAAAATTTCCCTTAGGCCCCTTTGTTGTCAGTTTCCCCCACTGACCAGCCATTGGCAACCACTGATCTATCCCTCTAGCTTCCAGTGTCTGTGGTTTTACCTTTTCCAAAATGTTGTAGAAGTGAACTGACTGCAAATAGCCCTTTGTGTCTGGATTATTTCACTCAGTATAATGTTATTGAGATTTATTTATGTCATTGTATATATCATCAATTTATATCTTTTTTTCTTATTTAGTAGTAATCTTTTGTATGTAGATACCACAATTTGTTTATCTCTTTACTAGCTGATGAACTTTTAGGCTGTTTTTCAGTTTGGACTATTACAAATAAAATTGCTCTCAACATTTGGGTATGACTTTCTATAAACATAATGTTCATTTCTCCTGGGTGAAGTGGAATTGTTGAGTCTCTCGTTAGGTATATGTTTAACTTTATAATAATCTGCAAATTGTTTTCCAAAATGGCTGTACTATTTTCCAATACTATTAGTTCCTGTCCACACCAGAACTTTTTATTGTATGTTTTTAATGTTATCCATACTTCTCAGTGTGTTGGCTTTAATTTGTATTTCACTGATAACCTATGATATTAAATGCCATTTCATGTTATTTCCCATTTGTATATCTTTTTTGACAAACAGTCTGCTCACACATTTGTCAATGTTTTAATTTAGTAGTCTTCTTGAGTTGTAAGAGGTTTTTACATTTTGTATAAAAGACATTTAACAAATATGTGATTTGCAAATATTTTCTCTCAGTTGCGGTTAGTCTCTTCATTTTTCTTTAGATAGTGTATTTCAAATATCAGTAGCTTTTAAATTTTGATGAAATAAAATTTTTCATTGTTTTCTTTTGTGATTTGTTATACCAGAACGTTTTGCCGAACCCAATGTTACAATAATGTTTTTCTGTGTTTTTGTATAGAAGTTTATAGTTTTAGCTCTTACATCTAGATCTATGATACAGAACCATCTGAATCCAGTCAAGCTGATTTCATAATAAAACGAGCTAACAAAAATTAACATTCGACAGAGAATTTTAACAAGCATGAGAGACTCACAACAGAACATTTAAATTGTCCAGGATACAATCCAAAGTATTGTACAAAAAGCCAAGAAACTGTGAAAAATTCTCAAGGCAGAATGAAATCGAGATATTTCAACCTTAGGATGACTCAGATGAAAATATCAAACAAAGACTTCACATTTCAGAAATTTGATATTTTTAACTGTTTATATAGGAAAAATTAAATTCATTCAATAAGTAATATTTTCCTACATCACTATACATATATCTTCTCTAATGATCAAATTCATTGTATGAAATGGCATGCACAGACATATAAGAATGGAGTAGTATTAAGTTGTTGCAAAAGTAATTGCGGTTTTTGCCATTGAAGCTAGTGGCAAAAACCGCAATTTCTTTGGCACCAACCTAACAGAAACAAGAAGGAAGAAAAAGTCATTTGTATGTGCCATCAGAAAAGAACTTTGCTTTCCTGCATCCATCATGTAGATTAAAACTATACATAATTATCTACACATTTATGAAAGTGAATCAATTATGCAGATAAGTAACAGGTATAAAGCTTTTTTTCAATTAGTTCTCAGTAAAAGAGATATTCAAAATTGTAATTATTCCTGAAGAATTGCCTTGATTATTCAGTTAGAACTTGTACAGCTATCCTTTAAAAAATTAGTATAAACTATAATGCCAACAGTTTTCAAACTGTTTTGCTTAGGAAGCACCTAAAAGAATTTGAAAAACCACGTGCTCACTTGCACGTTTTAATTTTACATCTAAATTTTTCATCAGAAATTGAAAGTGGCAAAGGATACAATTTTCCAAAATTTAAATATAAAAGCATTACATCATTTTTCCAATACCTGATGGAATAGTAACTTAATAGTCATTATAATTTGTTTTAAAAATATGAGGACAAAAATTATTGGGAAGGGTTACATTCTTTTTCCTTCCTCTTGAAGTTACCTTCTCTCACCTCACAAAATTTTGTTACCTTAATATATTTTCATGTTTGAAAGTCTGTATTGATGATCTATCACATTTCTCTGAAACGAAATATTTGTTATTTGAATTTGAATTTTTTAAACCTCTGTGAGTAAAAGCCTCTATGTATTAAAAATATTTTTCCCTTTGGGTTGAGTTGTTATTATAACTTTTCTTAAATAAGTAATAAAAACAACTTTAACAAACCATAAATTTTCATGAATGCTTATAAATAAAATCTTTTTCATTTTAAAATTGATATATAGTAGTTGTACATATTTGGAAATACATGAAATATTTTGATCCTTTATACAGTGTGTAATTATCAAATCAGAATAATTGAAATAACCATCACCTCAAATCTTTTTCTTGAGAAAACACGACAATTTCTCTTTTAACTCTTTTGAAATATACACAAATTTTTGTTAACTACAATTTTCTCCTATTCTATTAAATATTAGAACCTATGTACAGAAATAGGAACACTTTTACACCGTTGGTGGAACTGTAAACTAGTTCAACCATTGTGGAAAACAGTGTGGCGATTCCTCAAGGATCAAGAACTACAAATACCATTTGACCCAGCCATCCCATTACTGGGGATATACCCAAAAGATTATAAGTCATGTTGCTATAAAGACACATGCACACGTATGTTTATTGCGGCACTATTCACAATAGCAAAGACTTGGAATCAACCCAAATGTCCATCAGTGACAGACTGGATTAAGAAAATGTGGCACATATACACTATGGAATACTGTGCAGTCATAAAAAAGGATGGGTTCCTGTCCTTTGTAGGGACATGGATGCAGCTGGAAACCATCATTCTCAGCAAACTATCGCAAGAACAGAAAACCAAATACTGCATGTTCTCACTCATAGGTGGGAACTGAACAATGAGATCACTTGGACACAGGAAAAGGATCATCACACACCGGGTCCTATTGTGGGGAGGCGGGGGTGGGGGGTGGAGGGATAGCATTAGGAGATATACTTAATGTAAATGACGAGTTAATGGGTGCAGCACACCAACATGGCACATGTATACATATGTAACAAACCTGCACGTTGTGCACATGTACCCTAGAACTTAAAGTATAATAACAACAACAACAACAACAAAAAACAGTAGGAAGAAAGTACACAAATTCACCTGCAGTTGCATATACCCAATAAACCTGTAAAACAAGAAACAAACAAACGGACAAAAATATATTAGAACCTAGTCATTTTAACTAACTGTATTTCTGTAATCCTTAACCAATTCTTTACATTCCACCTACCCCTTTTCCTCTAGCCTCAGGTTACCAGCATTCTACTCACTATCTCTGTGAGATATACTTTTTTAGCACTCAAATATTAAGGAAAACATGTGATATTTGTCTTTCTCTACCTGTCTTATTTCACTTAACATAATGACTTTCAAGCAAGAGAATATATTTTATGGTTTTTCTTATTTTTTTATTTAATGATTAATCTACTAATGTCTACTCTCTCTTCACTAATATATGAATGATGACATATGCATAATGTTACCCTGCTGTTTCCTGTTTTTGAGAGCACTTCTTATTATAATAATGTCTTTATATAAACAATAAAATTAAACAGGGACACAGTAACAGATTACTCTGAGTTATAGAACTATATATCCATCATGAAATTCTAGCAATATCATAAAACATAAAAATATGTTTCATTTTTATAGACTCACTATGATACACTAAATTGTAGCTCTGTCATTCATCTTTTCTGACTCTCATACCATTTATGAAACATGCAATTATCAGATTTATTTTCTACATAATGTTGACTTCTTTTCTGATTTTTTGTAAATGCTATAAATCACGACTTTTGTATACAAAGGCCCTATAAGTGTATACTAGAATATAAAATCCCTACTCATCTTCCAAAATTTAAACGGGATATAAAATAAATAAATACTGTGGGAATGAATGAGCTCAGTTTAGTCTTAAAAAGATAAATTGAATTCATGGCTACTCGAATATCTTAAATTGTTTTATTAACATTGCTTCCCATTGAAATCTGAGGAGACTTATAGTCAACAATAAAATAATAAAAAAATTCCTCAGAGAAGATAATAAACAACATAGGTTCCAATGTAAAAATATGATTTTCCCCTAGAACACACAACACACACAAACAAAATACTAATGGCATTCAACAGCAATACCTAGAAGCCACTGGGGATATTTATTAACGAAATTTTCCTCTGGGGATTGCCTGCTCCCTTAACAACTTGAAAGGATATTTTAGGCATTAAGCTCATTTGAGACTGACTCAGGCAGGTCAAAATATATATGAATCAAATATTAAATTCAGTTTAGGTTCAACCTGAAATATGAATTACTTAATGGAAAATAAAAAAGTTCTAGAATAAATTAATTTATGAGTTTCCTAGAATTATAGAAAACAAAACATATAGAACTCATTATAGATGCCTAGACTGATAATTTTAATTTGCTCACTTGCTTATCAGAGATCTAACTTCAAAAATTTACTAAAAGTACTGTTAGTAGAAAAATTTATAGTGGTAAACACCTGCACTGAGAATTTAGAAAGATCTCAAATTAATGATCTAACATTGCACCTGGAGGAAATAGAAAAACAAGAATAAACTAATCCCAAAGCTAACAGAAGAAAATAAATAGCCAAAACCAGGGCAGAAGTGAATAAGATTGAGACCCAAAATATTCATACAAAGTATCAACAGATCCAAAAGTTGTTTCTTTCAAAGGAAACCAAGATCAACAGATAGTTAGCTAGATTAACAGAATAAAAGAAAAATCCCCAAATAAGCACAATCAGAAACAACAAAAGTGACATTACAACCAATCCCACAGAAATACAAAAAATTCTCAGAAAGTATCTATGCACACCGACTAGACAATCTGGAAGAAATGAATATAGTCTTGGAAACACAAACCTCTGAAGTTAGAATAGGGAAGAAATCGAAAGCCTGAATATATCGAGATCATGTATTGAATCAGTAATTAAAAAAAAAAAAAACCCTATGAATGGGAAAATAAAAAAGCCCTGAACCAGATGAATTCACAGCTTAATTCTGCCAGATATACAAAATGTGTTGAAACCAATTCTGCTGAAACTATTTCAAAAATTGGAGGAAGAGAGATGCTTCTGTAATTCATTCTATGAAGCTAGCATCACCCTGATACCCAAAGCTGAAAAAGGCACAATCAAAAAAGAAAATTACAAGCCAATATCTCTAATGGATATAGACACAAATATTCTCAAGAAAATACTAGTCACCTGAATTCATCAGTACATCAAAAAGTTCATTCATCATAATCAAGTAAGCTTTATTCCTGTGATACAAGCCTGGTTCAACATATGTAAATCAATAAATGTTATTTATCACATAAAATTAAAAACAAAAATTATATTATCATGTCAATAGATTCAGGGAAGTCTTTCAATAAAATCCAACATTCCTTCATGATACAAACCCTTAACAAACTAGACATTGAAGGAGCCTTCCTCAAAATAATAAGAGCCAACTATGACAAGCCCAGAGCCGACATCATACTGAATGGGCAAAAGCTGGAAGCATTCCCCTTGAGAACAGGAACAAAAGAAGGATGGCCACTCTCACCACTCCTATTCATCCAAACAGGAAAAGGGGAAGTCAAACTATCTGTCTTCAATGGCAATATGGTCCTATACTTAGGAAACCATACAGACTCCACCAAAAGGTTTTTAGAATTGATAAATGACTTCATTAACATTTCAGGAGACAAAATCAGCAGTATTTCTACACTGACAGCATTAAACTGAGAGCCAAATCAAGAACACAATTCCCTTTATAAGAGCCAAACAAATACATAAAATATCTGGGAATACATTGAACCAAATACATAAAAGATATCTACAAGGAGAACTGGAAACGACTGCTTAAAGATATCACAGATGACACAAATAGAAAAGCATTCCATTCTAATGTATTGGAAGAACCAATGTTGTTAAAATGGCCATATTGCCCAAAGCAATTTATAGATTCAATACTATTTCAATCAAACTCATTTTGAACATCATTTTCCCACAGAATTAGGGGAAAAAACTATTCTAAAATTCATATAAAGCTACAGAAGATGCAAATGGACAAAGCAATCCTAAGTGAAATGAACAAGGCTGGAGGCATTACACTACCCAAATTCAAACTATACTACAAGGCTATAGTAACCAAAAAAGCATGGTATTGCTACAAGAACAGACACACGGGCCAATTAAATAGTGTTGAGATCCCAGAAATGAAGTTGTGTACCTGCAGTGGTCTGATCTTTGACAAAATTGATAAAAATGAACAACTGGGGAACGACTTCTTATTTAATAAATGCTGTTGGGATAACTGGCTGGTCATATGCAGAAGAAACTGGACTTCTACTTTTCACCATATAAAAAAATAAACTCGAGGTGAATCAAAGATTTACATGTAAGACCTAAAAGCATAAAAGTCTTAGAAGAAGACCTTGGAAATACTATTCTTGACATCAGCTTTGGAAAATAATTTGTGGCTAAGACCTCAAAAGTCATTGCAAAAACAAAACAAAACAAAACAAAACAAAAACAAAAATGGACTATTGGAATCTAATTAAACTAAAGAGCTTCTGCACAGCCAAAGAAACACTGAACAAAGTAAGCAGACACCCTACAGAATAAGATAAAGTATTCACAAACCATGCATCTGACAAAGGTCAAATATCCAGAATCTATAAGAAACTTAAATCAACAAGCTAAAACTAGATAATTCCATTCAAAAGTGGGCAAGGAACATGAACAGAAACTTCTCAAAAGAAAACATACAAGCTTCCAACAAACATGAAAAAAATGCTCAACATCACTAGTCACTAGAGAATTGCAAAACAAAACCAGAGTGAGATACCATCTCACACTAGTCAGAATGGCTCTTGTTTAAAAATCAAAACACAGGCTGGGCATGGTGGCTCACGCCTGTAATCCCAGCACTTTGGGAGGCCGAGGTGGGTGAATCATAAGGTCAAGAGATTGAGACTATCCTGGCCAACATGGTGAAACCCTGTCTCTAGTAAAAATGCAAAATTTAGCTGGGTATGGTGGCACACACCTGTAGTCCCAGCTACTAGGGAGGGTGAAGCATGAGGATCTCTTGAACCTAGAAGGCAGAGGTTGCAGTGAGCCGAGATTGTGCCACTGTACTCCAGCCTGGTGACAGAGTGAGATTCCGTCTCAAAAAACAAACAAACAAATAAACAAAAACAACAACAAAATAATTAAAACGCAGATGTTAGCAAAGCTGTGAAGAAAATGAAATGCTTGTACACTATTAGTGGGGATGCAAATTAGTTTAACCGCTGTGGAAAACAGCTTGAAGATTTCTTGAAAACTTAAAACATAACCACCATTTGACACAGCAATCCCATCATTGGGTATACACCCAAAGGGAAATAAATCATTCTATCAAAAGGACACGTGCATTCATATGTTTATTGCAACACTATTTAAACATGCATTTATTTGTTCATGACACAAAGACATGGAATAAACCTAGGTGCCCTTCCACAGTGGATTGTATAAATAAAATATGGCATATATACACCATGAAGTACTGTGCACCAAAATAATGAATGAATTCATGTCCTTTTCAGTAACATGGATGTAGTTGGAAGCCATTATTCTAAGCAAATTAATGCAGGAAAAGAAAATCCAGTACTACATGTTCTCTCCTATAAATCGGAGCTAAACATTGGGTACCCAGGGACACAAAGATGGGAACAATAGACATTGGGGATTCCAAAATATGGGATGTAGGGAGGAGGGAAAGGATTTATAAAGTATCTATTGGGTACTACGTTTAGTACCTGGGTGTCGAGATCATTTGTACCCTAAACGTCAGCATTATGCAACATACCAATGTAACAAACCTGCACATGTAGACCCTGAATCTAAAAGTTGAAATACTTTTTAAAAGTCTATTATATTATCACACAACGACCCAGTGGATTTTGCCATAAACAAAAAAAAAAAAAAAGTGAAAGTAAAAAAACGCAAGGTCTTTAGACGTAGGAATCAGAATGATATAAAGAAGGAAAAGAGATTTATACTAATATAGAACCTTTTTGGACATGAATTTTAAAAAAGTGATACCTAGGTTATCAAGTTACTTTTGTGTCCACCTAATATTTATACACTGTATCCCTAACCACAACTGGCTGTATTTGAAGACAGAGCCTCAAAGGAAGTAATTCAGGTTTGGTGTCCCTATAAGAGGAGACACTAGAGATCTCAGCTTCTCTCCACGCCACCCCCAACCCCACAAAACATGTAAGAAAGCTTATGTGAGGACACAGTGAGAAAGGTGCCATCTGTAAGTTATGAATAGTCCTCATTAGAAATCAAATCAACTGAAATTTTGATTTTAGCCTCCAGAACTTTGAGAAATAAATTTCTGTTGTTTAATCTACCCAGTCTACGGTATTTTGTTATGGCAGCCTGAGCTAATACAATCATGTATTTCAGCTTGAGGAGAATCTGTGTATTTGTTTATATATTTCCAGTATACATTGATGTATGTTCAAGACTTAACTTTATATTATAGAAATATTTGAAAAAATTTAAATCTATCAAGTAAATTAAATTATGTATATTCATTTTATATTAGTTCATTCTTACAATGCTTTATAAAACTACCACAGACTGGGTAATTTATGAAGAAAAGAGATTTAATTGACTCACAGTTCCAGAAGCATGACTGGGAGGACTCAAGAAACTTACAATCATGCGGGGAGGTGAAGAGGAAGCAAGAGCCTTCTTCACACAGCAGCAGGAGAGAGAGAGAAGGAGGAAGTATCACACGCTTTTAAACCATCACATCCTCATAAGAACTTACTCACAGTCATGAGAACAGCAAAGGAGAAATCCATCCCCATTATCCAATCACCTCTCCCCAGGTCCCTCCTCTAATTCAACATGAGATTTGGGTGGGGACACAAATCCAAACCATATCAATTATATATATATATAGTATATATATAATGTATAATGGCATTCCAAAATCAGCCATGACTTACTACTCAAAAATGCCTTAGTCTAAGTTTACAGAAAGTGAAAAGTTGAATATTTTCTAGAGGCGCTTACTTCATACTTGAGAACACAAATTTAGATCTTTCTTTGGAGGTAAAATGATAAAATGAGGGGAAAGCATGATTAAGATTCATTCCAAGTTTTTGAAAGCAAAGAACTTGGAATGCTTTTTGTAGATAGTAAAGAATCTGTGAAGAACATTAAGGAGAGGAGTAACATGATAAATATGTGCATTAAGATTTCTCTAACTTTAAAGAAAAGAATGGATTGAGGCAGATACGGGAGGGGGAAGTAAACCCAAGATCAGAGCCATATAAGCTAGAACCATAATAAAATCTATATGAGAGATAATGAAGGCTTGACACCATGTAATTACCATTTGATTAAATAAGTCTTTATAATATTTTGTTGTAGAATTCATTTAATTTTAGTTTTATACCTAAACAACAGCACATAAAAATAAATGTTTCTGTATATAATGACTGGAAAAATTCTGAAACTGAAATAATAGCAAAATAGGGGAAAATATATACAATTGAATTTCAAATTTTAGAATTATTGATTTTGAATTGTCAAATGTAAAATTGTACAAATTCATTACCTAAAAGATATATAGGATTGAAGGTGAGGCTGGAGAAAACACTGTTTCAGAGAAACAAATTTGAGTTTCCTCTGTAGAAGACTGAGAATACAAGATGAGCACTCACTATATCAACCAGCAATATCTTCAGTGTGATACAAAAAAAGAAAAAATAAACTTTATAAATGATTCATATGTATTAGGTACCCATTTCTTCAAAACAGATAAACCCAAAGTTAGTGATGTAATGAAATAAACTGATTGCCTGTAGTTTCTCACAGGGCCGTGGGCCGTGAATTCACACAGGGCACATTAGGATGGCTTATATCTGCATGACAGTGTCCGCGTCTCAGTAGTAATACTTGAAGACTGAGACTGGACTAATATGAAATCTCATTCATTCACACGTCTAGCAGATAATACTGATGATCACCTGGAGGCCTAGGTCAGACACAACACCAATACTTGGCCCAAGGCTGTTCCATATAGCCTGACTTTTTTCACATTGTTGTGATTGGACTATAAGGTATGCTTCCTTAAACAAAGAGAAGTGAGAGAAAGAGAGTCGTTTGGGAGCCATAATGCATTTTATGATCTTTAGTTTTGGAAACAAAGCAGCAATATTATATTGGCTTTAGCTTTAAAAGTCCACCAAGGTTCAACATTATATTCCACCATTTGAGGAATATCAACATCACACTCTAAAAAATTTGAATATGAAACAGACAATAATAAACATATGACTACAAATAGATGTTAATCAAAAAGGAAAACAATTTAAAACATGAGAATAAAGTGTGGTTCTTTGAAAAAAGTCAATAAAATTGATAATCCTTTAGGCAAGGTAACTAGGAAAAAAAGAGTAAAGAAATTTCCAATATCAGGAAAGAAATGGAGGACTTTGCTGAAGACCCTACAGCTGTTGCATAATAATAAAAAATAGAGGAGAGGGAAATTGGCAATGTTCATCAAACTTTCAGCTATACAATGATTAACTTCTGGGGCTCCAATGTAGAGCATGGTTACTATAGTTAACAACACTGTTTAGTACACTAGAAATGTGTTAAGAGAATAGATCTTAAATGTTCTCATCATACACATAAAAAAATGGAACTATATGAGATAGGTTAATCAGCTTAATTGTGGTGATCATTTCCCAACATATATGTATATCAAATTATTACATTGTATGTCTTAAACATGTACAATTTGCATTTGTAAATTTTACCACAATAAAGCTGGAAAAAAATAACTCTGAAAAAACTAAACTTGTGATTTTGAAAATTTTATTGGACCAATTCCTTGAAATAAACAAACTGCCAAAGCTCACTCAAGAAGAAATAGATAAGCTGAATAGCTCAAGATCAACTAATAAAATTTAAGTAAACTAAAGACCCAGATGGCTATACTGGGAAGTATTCCAAATATTAAAAAATGAATAATACCAAATTCACTAAACTGTTTCCAGAAAAAATAAAAGGAACACATCCAAACTTATCTTATGAGGTCAGAATTATCCTGACATCAATACCTGCCATTACAAGAATGGTTAACTGAAGACCAACATGTCTTATAAATACAGACACATTCTTCATAAAACATTGCCAAATTGTGTCCAGGAATATGTATAAAGAATTCTACACAACAACCAAGTAATGGTGTGCTAAGAATACAAAGATGGTTTACCTATGGAAAATAAATGTAAGACATTCTTAACAAAACCAGGCTAAAAAAGAAAAGCCATATGATCATCTCAATAAAAGAAGCACTTCACAAATTTTAGTATCCATACATGATAAACACTCCCAGCAAACTAGGAATAACAGGGAATCCATATAACCCTATAAAAAGAGATCTACAAAATTCTACTGCTGATTCCACATATAATTATGAAAAATTGAATACACCCCTTCTAAGATCAGTAACAGACAAGGTGTCAATTCTCCCCACTCCTACTAGACACTATACAGAAAGTCCCAGGTAACACAGTATGGAAATTTAAAAACAGTTTACAATAGTTTAAATGGATGAAGTAAAAGTGTCTCTATCTTCAGGTGAAATTGGTGATTTTAGAGAAAATCTGAAGGAACTATAAAAATGTTTTAAAAGATTATTGAACTAATAAGTGAATTGAAGAAAGTTTCAAGATTCAAAAATAAACTGTATTTCTATATACTGTAAACAACTTGAAATTGAATGATAAATAATATCATTTGCAATAGCATCAGAAACATAAAATAGTTACATATGTAACAAAATATGAGAAAAACCTGTTTGCTGAAAACTACAAAACAATAATGAAATAAATTTTAAACTGTCTAAATGAATTCCAGCAGAGTAATTTGCAATATTTTTTGTAGATATTTATAAATTGGTTTTTAAAATTACATGAAAAAGTGAAATAAACAGAATACTCAAAACATTCTGAAAAAGAATAAAGCAGTAGACAACTCACTACTTTTCCTTAAGAATTATTATAAAACTACAGTAATCCTGATTGTTTAATGTTGACAAGAGATGGATATGGACATCAGTGGAATACTATAGAGAGCCAAAAAATTTATCTCCATAAATATGGTCAATTGATATTTGAAAAAGGTGCCACGGCAAGTCAATGGAGAAATAATACTCCCTTTAACAAATAGTGCTGGAACAACTGGATATCCATGTACATAAAACTGAACTTTGTTCCACACATCACATAATATACAAATATTAACTCAAATGGATCCTAGAACTAGCTCTAAATCCTAAAACTATAAAACTTCTAAAGAAAATATAGGAGAAAATCTGTGTCTTTGGATTAAGTAAGGTTTTTTTAGATAGACTAACAAAGGACAATCCCACGAAAGAAAAAGAGAAATAAGATTTCATCGGGGGGCGGAGCAAGATGGCCGAATAGGAACAGCTCCAGTCTCCAACTCCCAGCACGAGCGACACAGAAGACCGGTGATTTCTGCATTTTCAACTGAGGTACTGGGTTCATCTCACTGGGGAGTGCCGGACGATCGGTGCTGGTCAGCTGCTGCAGCCCAACCAGCGAGAGCTGAAGCAGGGCGAGGCATTGCCTCACCTGGGAAGGGCAAGGGGGAAGGGAATCCCTTTTCCTAGCCAGGGGAACTGAGACACACAACACCTGGAAAATCGGGTAACTCCCACCCCAATACTGCGCTTTAAGCAAACAGGCACACCAGGAGATCATATCCCACACCTGGCTGGGAGGGTCCCACACCCACGGAGCCTCCCTCATTGCTAGCACAGCAGTCTGTGATCTACCGGCAAGGCAGCAGCGAGGCTGGGGGAGGGGCGCCCGTCATTGCTGAGGCTTAAGTAGGTAAACAAAGCCGCTGGGAAGCTCGAACTGGGTGGAGCTCACAGCAGCTCAAGGAAACCTGCCTGTCTCTATAGACTCCACCTCTGGGGACAGGGCACAGAAAACAATAACAAACTCAGCCGAAACCTCTGCAGACGCAAACGACTCTGTCTGACAGCTTTGAAGAGAGCAGTGCATCTCCCAACACGGAGGTTGAGATCTGAGAAGGGACAGACTCCCTGTTCAAGTGGGTCCCTGACCCCTGAGTTGCCTAACTGGGAGACATCCCCCACCAGGGGCAGTCTGACACCCTACACCTCACAGGGTGGAGTACACCCCTGAGAGGAAGCTTCCAAAGCAAGAATCAGACAGGTACACTCGCTGTTCAGAAATATTCTATCTTCTGCAGCCTCTGCTGCTGATACCCAGGCAAACAGGGTCTGGAGTGGACCTCAAGCAATCTCCAACAGACCTACAGCTGAGGGTCCTGACTGTTAGAAGGAAAACTATCAAACAGGAAGGACACATACACCAAAACCCCATCAGTACATCACCATCATCAAAGACCAGAGGCAGATAAAACCACGAAGATGGGGAAAAAGCAGGGCAGAAAAGATGGAAATTCAAAAAATAAGAGCGCATCTCCCCCAGCAAAAGAGCGCAGCTCATCGCCAGCAACGGATCAAAGCTGGACGGAGAATGACTTTGACGAGATGAGAGAAGAAGGCTTCAGTCCATCAAATTTCTCAGAGCTAAAGGAGGAATTACGTACCCAGCGCAAAGAAACTAAAAATCTTGAAAAAACAGTGGAAGAATTGATGGCTAGAGTAATTAATGCAGAGAAGGTCATAAACGAAATGAAAGAGATGAAAACCATGACACGAGAAATACGTGACAAATGCACAAGCTTCAGTAACCGACTCGATCAACTGGAAGAAAGAGTATCTGCGATTGAGGATCAAATGAATGAAATGAAGCGAGAAGAGAAACCAAAAGAAAAAAGAAGAAAAAGAAATGAACAAAGCCTGCAAGAAGTATGGGATTATGTAAAAAGACCAAATCTACGTCTGATTGGGGTGCCTGAAAGTGAGGGGGAAAATGGAACCAAGTTGGAAAACACTCTTCAGGATATCATCCAGGAGAACTTCCCCAACCTACTAGGACAGGCCAACATTCAAATCCAGGAAATACAGAGAACGCCACAAAGATACTCCTCGAGAAGAGCAACTCCAAGACACATAATTGCCAGATTCACCAAAGTTGAAATGAAGGAAAAAATCTTAAGGGCAGCCAGAGAGAAAGGTCGAGTTACCCACAAAGGGAAACCCATCAGACTAACAGCAGATCTCTCGGCAGAAACTCTCCAAGCCAGAAGAGAGTGGGGGCCAATATTCAACATTCTTAAAGAAAAGAATTTTAAACCCAGAATTTCCTATCCAGCCAAACTAAGTTTCATAAGTGAAGGAGAAATAAAATCCTTTACAGATAAGCAAATGCTTAGAGATTTTGTCACCACTTGGCCTGCCTTACAAGAGACCCTAAAGGAAGCACTAAACATGGAAAGGAACAACCGGTACCAGCCATTGCAAAAACATGCCAACATGTAAAGACCATCGAGGCTAGGAAGAAACTGCATCAACTAACGAGCAAAATAACCAGTTAATATCATAATGGCAGGATCAAGTTCACACATAACAATCTTAACCTTAAATGTAAATGGACTAAATGCTGCAATTAAAAGACACAGACTGGCAAACTGGAGAAAGAGTCAAGACCCATCAGTCTGCTGTATTCAGGAGACCCATCTCACACGCAGAGACATACATAGGCTCAAAATAAAGGGATGGAGGAAGATTTACCAAGCAAATGGAGAACAAAAAAAAGCGGGGTTGCAATACTAGTCTCTGATAAAACAGACTTTAAACCATCAAAGATCAAAAGAGACAAAGAAGGCCATTACATAATGGTAAAGGGATCAATTCAACAGGAAGAGCTAACTATCCTAAATATATATGCACCCAATACAGGAGCACCCAGATTCATAAAGCAAGTCCTTAGAGACTTACAAAGAGACTTAGACTCCCATACAATAATAATGGGAGACTTCAACACTCCACTGTCAACATTAGACAGATCAACGAGACAGAAAGTTAACAAGGATATCCAGGAATTGAACTCATCTCTGCAGCAAGCAGACCTAATAGACATCTATAGAACTCTCCACCCCAAATCAACAGAATATATATTCTTCTGAGCACCACATCGTACTTACTCCAAAATCGACCACGTAATTGGAAGTAAAGCACTCCTCAGCAATGTACAAGAACAGAAATTATAACAAACTGTCTCTCAGACCACAGTGCAATCAAACTAGAACTCAGGACTACGAAACTCAATCAAAACTGCTCAACTAAATGGAAACTGAACAACCTGCTCCTGAATGACTACTGGGTACATAACGAAAGGAAGACAGAAATAAAGATGTTCTTTGAAACCAATGAGAAAAAAGATACAACGTACCAGAATCTCTGGGACACATTTAAAGCAGTGTGTAGAGGGAAATTTATAGCACTAAATGCCCACAAGAGAAAGCAGGAAAGATCTAAAATTGACACTCTAACATCGCAATTAAAAGAACTAGGGAAGCTAGAGCAAACACATTCAAAAGCTAGCAGAAGGCAAGAAATAACTAAGATCAGAGCAGAACTGAAGGAGATAGAGACACAAAAAACCCTCCAAAAAATCAATGAATCCAGGAGTTGGTTTTTTGAAAAGATCAACAAAATTGACAGACCACTAGCAAGACTAATAAAGAAGAAAAGAGAGAAGAATCAAATCGACGCAATTAAAAATGATAAAGGGGATATCACCACCGACCCCACAGAAATACAAACTACCATCAGAGAATACTATAAACACCTCTACGCAAATAAACTGGAAAATCTAGAAGAAATGGATAATTTCCTGGACACTTACACTCTTCCAAGACTAAACCAGGAAGAAGTTGAATCCCTGAATAGACCAATAGCAGGCTCTGAAATTGAGGCAATAATTAATAGCCTACCAACCAAAAAAAGTCCAGGACCAGATGGATTCACAGCTGAATTCTACCAGATGTACAAGGAGGAGTTGGTACCATTCCTTCTGAAACTATTCCAATCAATAGAAAAAGAGGGAATCCTCCCTAATTCATTTTATGAGGCCAACATCATCCTGATACCAAAGCCTGGCAGAGACACAACAAAAAAAGAGAATTTTAGACCAATATCCCTGATGTACATCGATGCAAAAATCCTCAATAAAATACTGGCAAAACAGATTCAGCAACACATCAAAAAGCTTATCCACCATGATCAAGTGGGCTTCATCCCTGGGATGCAAGGCTGGTTCAACATTCGCAAATCAATAAACATAATCCAGCATATAAACAGAACCAAAGACAAGAACCACATGATTATCTCAATAGATGCAGAAAAGGCTTTAGACAAAATTCAACAGCCCTTCATGCTAAAAACGCTCAATAAATTCGGTATTGATGGAACGTACCTCAAAATAATAAGAGCTATTTATGACAAACCCACAGCCAATATCATACTGAATGGGCAAAAACTGGAAAAATTCCCTTTGAAAACTGGCACAAGACAGGGATGCCCTCTCTCACCACTCCTATTCAACATAGTGTTGGAAGTTCTGGCTAGGGCAATTAGGCAAGAGAAAGAAATCAAGGGGATTCAGTTAGGATAAGAAGAAGTCAAATTGTCCCTGTTTGCAGATGACATGATTGTATATTTAGAAAACCCCATTGTCTCAGCCCAAAATCTCCTGAAGCTGATAAGCAACTTCAGCAAAGTCTCAGGATACAAAATTAATGTGCAAAAATCACAAGCATTCTTATACACCAGTAACAGACAAACAGAGAGCCAAATCAGGAATGAACTTCCATTCACAATTGCTTCAAAGAGAATCAAATACCTAGGAATCCAACTTACAAGGGATGTAAAGGACCTCTTCAAGGAGAACTACAAACCACTGCTCAGTGAAATCAAAGAGGACACAAACAAATGGAAGAACGTACCGTGCTCATGGATAGGAAGAATCAATATCGTGAAAATGGCCATACTGCCCAAGGTAATTTATAGATTCAATGCCATCCCCATCAAGCTACCAATGAGTTTCTTCACAGAATTGGAAAAAACTGCTTTAAAGTTCATATGGAACCAAAAAAGAGCCCGCATCTCCAAGACAATCCTAAGTCAAAAGAACAAAGCTGGAGGCATCACGCTACCTGACTTCAAACTATACTACAAGGCTACAGTAACCAAAACAGCATGGTACTGGTACCAAAACAGAGATATAGACCAATGGAACAGAACAGAGTCCTCAGAGATAATACCACACATCTACAGCCATCTGATCTTTGACAAACCTGAGAGAAACAAGAAATGGGGAAAGGATTCCCTATTTAATAAATGGTGCTGGGAAAATTGGCTAGCCATAAGTAGAAAGCTGAAACTGGATCCTTTCCTTACTCCTTATAAGAAAATTAATTCAAGATGGATTAGAGACTTAAATGTTAGACCCAATACCATAAAAATCCTAGAGGAAAACCTAGGTAGTACCATTCAGGACATAGGCATGGGCAAAGACTTCATGTCTAAAACACCAAAAGCAACAGCAGCAAAAGCCAAAATTGAAAAATGGGATCTAATTAAACTAAAGAGCTTCGGCACAGCAAAAGAAACTACCATCAGAGTGAACAGGCAACCTACAGAATGGGAGAAAATTTTTGCAATCTACTCATCTGACAAAAGGCTAATATCCAGAACCTACAAAGAACTCAGACAAATTTACAAGAAACAAACAAACAACCCCATCAAAAAGTGGGCAAAGTATATGAACAGACATTTCTCAAAAGAAAACATTCATACAGCCAACAGACACATGAAAAAATGCTCATCATCACTGGCCATCAGAGAAATGCAAATCAAAACCACAATGAGATACCATCTCACACCAGTTAGAATGGCGATCATTAAAAAGTCAGGAAACAACAGGTGTTGCAGAGGATGTGGAGAAATAGGAACACTTTTACACTGTTGGTGGGATTGTAAACTAGTTCAACCATTATGGAAAACAGTATGGCGATTCCTCAAGGATCTAGAACTAGATGTACCATATGACCCAGCCATCCCATTACTGGGTATATATCCAAAGGATTATAAATTATGCTGCTATAAAGACACATGCACACGTATGTTTATTGCGGCACTATTCACAATAGCAAAGACTTGGAATCAACCCAAATGTCCATCAGTGACAGATTGGATTAAGAAAATGTGGCACATATACACCATGGAATACTATGCAGCCATAAAAAAGGATGAGTTCCTGTCCTTTGTAGGGACATGGATGCAGCTGGAAACCATCATTCTTAGCAAACTATCACAAGAACAGAAAAGCAAACACCGCATGTTCTCACTCATAGGTGGGAACTGAACAATGAGATCACTTGGACTCAGGAAGGGGAATATCACACACCGGGGCCTATCATGGGGAGGGGGGAGGGGGGAGGGATTGCATTGGGAGTTATACCTGATGTAAATGACGAGTTGATGGGTGCAGCACACCAACATGGCACAAGTATACATATGTAACAAACCTGCACGTTATGCACATGTACCCTACAACTTAAAGTATAATAATAATAAATAAATTTTAAAAAAAGAAAAAAAAAGATTTCATCAAAATTAAAAAGATGTGATCTACAAAAAACAGTAAGAAAATGAAAAGACAAGTCACCAGTTAGTTTAAAATAGAACATCTAACAATGAACTTGTACTAAGTGTATACAAAGGACCCTCAATATTCAGCAATAAGAAAGCATAAAAACACAATTTTGAAAAATGTGTGAAGTACTAATAAGGATCCATACCAACCCAGTGTCTTATGCCTCTCTTGTGGAAATGGAAAATGGCACAGCCCCTTTGGAAAACAGTTTGTCAGTTTCTCATAAAATGAAACATACTCTTATCATACCAGTATTCTCAGCAATTGTAGTATTTGTCTAAGAGAAATGAAAGTTTATTTACATAAAACATGTATGAAAATATTATAGCACCTTCATTCGTAAATCACAAAAAACTCAAAATGGGCCAAATACTTAACAGCTGGTGAATGGATGAACAACTCCTGGTATATCCACACAAAGGAATACTGTTAATAGACTTACGTCCAATGAACTAGTGATACACACAACAATACAGATGGATTTCAAATGTGTATTGCTACTTCAAAAACCTGGGCTCAACAGATTTTATGCTTTATGATTCCGTTAAATGGCTTTCTGAACCAGTAAAACTAGAGGAACAGAAAACAAATCAGTAGTCTCCAGAGAACTGAGGATAGGTGAGATAGGTGAGTAAAACAGGCCGAGATACCTTTTAAATTTACAGAACTGTTCTATATTTTGATTTTAGTGATGGTGACATGACAACATGTACTTGCCTAAACTCATAACACTGTGTAACATAAAGAGTTAATTTGACTCTATAAACTATAACACAGAAAAAAAAATGCAAAGCTACTGGCATCAAAACAATATAATCCAAACTATATAAAAATGAATGACTTAATTTTTAAAATTTCACTGTGCTTAAGCAAAATACCCTTAAAAATCTGAAAACCAAAATAAATGTGTTATATTTTTATGACATTATTGACTTAACAGGGTGTTTTTTAGCTTCCAATTGCTGTGTAACTAATTATCATAAGCATAGTGGTAGAAAACAGCTCCATTTGTTAGTTCATAGGTGAGAAATTCAGCATATCTTGGGTTTTCAGTGGAAATCTGAACACTGGTGAGGCTGTTTCTTCTGAATGCCCTGGGGAAATGATCCACTTCCAAACTGATCTTTTTTGTTTCCAGAATTCTGTCTGTGACTTGACTCTTTTGGATTCTAATCCATCATGTCAGCCTACATGAAGCTACTAGATGTTTGTTAGATATTAAGTGAGTTTTCTTTCCCCTTATCCATGTCTATAGCAGATTTCTCTTCTTCCTGCTTTGCCAGTGAAAATAGTAGCTAGCAGTCCTTGAGTTTTATATACATGTCATTATAATTTCTGCTCTAATTAGTTTCAAAGATATTATTTTTTATTTTATTCCATTTTGTATTATTTTTTATGGAGAGTGTGACAGGTTTTTTTTTTTTTGTTCTCTTTTTCTTCTTTTTTTGTGAATTTATATATTCTAATCAGAGTGCAAAACCCACTATTAGGTAAAGTTTCAAATCAGAAAGCAAAACAAAACCAAAACATGTTTATCAGAGAGACAGTAATGAGTTTTCTATTGCCACTGAATAATAAGTTATAGTAGAAATATTCTCCACATTTTGAGTGCCTACTCTGTGTCAGTCACTGTTCTAAGCATTTGTATTAACTCATGCTTCAACTCTTACACTGTCAAAGGAGGAAAAGATGTTATATATTTTTCTCAATGTTATACGGTTTTTAAGTAGCAGAATTTATAGTTGAACATATGCAATCTAATTCCGGAGAGCAGTTCATCTGTACAGATTCTGCTTAATCAAAATCTGGTAGTTTAAACAGTGAATACATTTCATAGTCAAATCTACAACACTGAACCATATTTGGTTATTTTGTTTAAAAATATGGAAAGAAATATATCTTTAAATATCTATATTTAGTTAAAAACATATAAAAGCAATCTCAGGTAAATACGTTCTCAAGAGTTTATGATTCTGTATCTTTAATAATACTGTCAGAAAGCTGAAATATTTACCTACAGTCAACAGAAATACTGTTATGCACTGGTATGTGCTTGTATTCCTTAATTTCACCTCATCTTTATCTAATAATTAAATATACAGCAGAGTCTGCACTGATATTTCCCTCCAAAACCTTGTTACCAATAGGATGTCATGCCACTATCATCTCTGTAAATCCCAGAATCCAAAAATGTCATTTTTAAAAGTCATTTTAGATCTGTCATTCTGGATAGGTGTATCTTCTTTCTTGAAAAGGCCAAGTTAAGTATCTTTATTAAAATTATAGTTACTCCATTTCTTTCTTCAATGCTCATATACAAAACATGGTCAAACTAGCCACATGAAAAGCTTAGATATTTTTGTCAAACTTGAAGCATGTAATACATAAGAAATTGTTTCATAATTTATTATTTTATAATTTACAAGAATTCTTTCTTTTAGAATATTGACAACTATCCTTGTATATATGCATATATTTATGGTGTACAACGTCATGCTATGATATATGTATACAATGTGGAATTAATGAATCAAGCTTATTAACATATCTATCAACTTAAATGCTCATCACTTATTCCTCCTAACTGAAACATTGTACCCTTTGACCAATATCTCCTCGTTACCCCCGGCCCCAGCCACTGGTAACCACCATTCTGCTCTGTGCTTCTATGAGTTTGTTTTAGATTCCACATATAAGTGAGAACATGCAATAATTGTCTTTGTATACCTGAATTGTCTTTGTGTGCCTGCCTTTCACTTAGCATTTTGTCTTCCAGGTTCATCCATGTTGCTCTTTAATGACAGAATTTCCCTTTCAATTAAAACTGAATTGTACTCATTTTGTAAATATACACAATTTATTTATCCATTCATGAAGACATTGTTTGGTTCCATATATTGGCTATGGTAAAGAATGTTGCATTAAACATGGAAGTGTAGCTATCCCTTTGACATGATTTCAGATCCTTTGGATTTTCACCCATATATAGGGATCTCGGTAAAAAATGATCCATAATGTAGTTTTTTGAGAAAATTCTATTTAAGTATTTCATAATAGCTGTACTAATTTACAAGCCTGCCAAAAGTGTGCCAGGGTTCTCTTTTCTCTATGTCCTCCCCAACATGTGTTATCTTTCATTTCTTTGATAATAGCCACTCTGACAACTGTGAGGAGATATCCCATTATAGCAGGTTTATATTTAAGTATTTAATTCATTTTGGCTTGATTTTTGTATATAGTATGAGATATAGGTCCAAGTACTTTTTTTTTGCACATTCATATCCAGTATTCTGTTAACGCAGTATGTCACATTTATATATTTGTGTATGTTAAACTATCCTTGCATCCCTGGGCTAAATCCCTCTTGACATGACAAATGATCTTTTTAATGTGCTGTTGAATTGAGTTTGCTAGTATTACATGAATTCTTATGTAACTTCCTTGGTGAAACCCAAGCTTCACATGCTATATTGCAATATGCCATAAATCCAACAACTAAGATGTTTAAAAAGGTATCAGTACTAAATAATAAATTCCAAACGTTTCCAAAATTATTATTTAATGAATATTTTCATTTTCGACTATTAAAGTTGTAAGTTTACATTTAGGAAATACATGAAGCAAAAAAAAGTCATCCTTGATTCTAACTATTCAGAGCTTTGGATAGCCTTGATTATGAATGGATGATCACTTCATTGTCTAATATTCATGGTACTTAAAGACATTAATGTACTTAAAATATTTTCATAGCATAAGCAATTATTTTACTCAGAAAACTAATTTTTTTATAATACTTTAAGTTCTAGGGTACACGTGCACAACGTTCAGGTTTGTTACATAAGTATACATGTGCCATGTTGTTTTGCTGCACCCATCAACTTGTCGTTTACATTAGGTATTTCTCCTAATGCTATCCCGACCCCAGCCCCCTACCCTCTGAGAGGTCCCAGTGTGTGATGTTCCCTGCCCTCTGTCCATGTGTTCTCATTGTTCAACTCCCACTTATGAGTGAGAACATGCGGCGTTTGGTTTTCTGTCCTTGCAAAAGTTTGCTTAGAATGATGGTTTCCAGCTTCATCCCCGTCCCTACAAAGGACACAAACTCATCCTTTTTATGGCTGCATAGTATTCCATGTTGTATATGTGCCACATTTTCTTAATCCAGTGTATCATTGCTGGATATTTGGGTTGGTTCTAAGTCTTCGCTATTGTGAATAGTGCCACAATAAACATACGTGTGCATGTGTCTTTATAGTAGCATGATTTATCATCCTTTGGGTACATACCCAGCAATGGGATTGCTGGGTCAAGTGGTATTTCTAGTTTCTAGATCCTTGAGGAATGGCCACACTGTCTTCCACAATGGTTGAACTAATTTGCACTCCCACCAAACAGTGTAAAGTATTCCTATTTCTCCACATCCTCTCCAACATCTGTTGTTTCTTTTTTTTTTTAATTTTTTTTGTATTTTCTTTATTATTATTATTATTGTTATACTCTAAGTTCTAGGGTACATGTGCATAACATGCAGGTTTGTTACATGTGTATACTTGTGCCATGTTGGTGTGCTGCATCCATCAACTCGTCAGCACCCATGAACTCGTCATTTACATCAGGTATAACTCCCAATGCAATCCCTCCCCCCTACCCCCATGATAGGCCCCGGTGTGTGATGTTCCCCTTCTCGAGTCCAAGTGATCTCATTGTTCAGTTCCCACCTATGAATGAGAACATGCAGTGTTTGGTTTTCTGTTCTTGCAATAGTTTGCTGAGAATGATAGTTTCCAGCTGCATCCATGTCCCTACAAAGGACAGGAACTCATCCTTTTTTATGGCTGCATAGTATTCCATGGTGTATATGTGCCACATTTTCTTAATCCAGTCTGTCGCTGATGGACATTTGGGTTGATT
Organism: Macaca nemestrina; assembly: GCF_043159975.1. Taxonomy (NCBI): domain Eukaryota; kingdom Metazoa; phylum Chordata; class Mammalia; order Primates; family Cercopithecidae; genus Macaca; species Macaca nemestrina. The sequence continues at coordinate 53,058,747 of NC_092140.1, forward strand.
CCAAATCTTTGCTATTGTGAATAGTGCTGCAATAAACATACATGTGCATGTGTCTTTATAGCAGCATGATTTATAACCTTTTAATGATCACCATTCTAACTGGTGTGAGATGGTACCTGTTCGTGGTTTTGATTTGCATTTCTCGGATGACCAGTGAAGATGAGCATTTTTTCATATGTTTATTGGCTGCATAAACGTCTTCTTTTGAGAGTTTCTGTTCATATCATTTACCCACTTTTTGATGGGGTTATTTTTTTCTTGTAAATTTGTTTAAGTTCTTTGTAGATTCTGGATATTAGCCCTTTGCCAGATGGGTAGATTGCAAAAAGTTTCTCCCATTCTGTAGGTTGCCTGTTCACTCTAATGAGAGTTTCTTTTACTGTGCATACACTCTTTAGTTTAATTAGATCCCATTTGTCAACTTTGGCTTTTGTTGCCACTGCTTTCGGTGTTTTAGTCATGAAGTCTTTGCCCATACCTATGTCCTGAATGGTATCGCCTATGTTTTCTTCTAGGTCTTGTCTTCTAGGTCTTCTATGGTGTTAGGTCTTACTTTTAAATCTTTAATCCATCCTTACGGTGTAGGGAAGGCATCCAGTCTCAGCTTTCTACATATGACTAGCCAGTTTTCCCAACACCATCCATCAAATAGGGAAACTTTTCCCCATTGCTTGTTTTTGCCAGATTTGTCAAAGATCAGATGGTTGCGGATGTGTGGTGTTATTTCCGTGGTCTCTGGACCACTGTTCTGTTCCATTGGTCTATATCTCTGTTTTGGTACCAGTACCATGCTGTTTTGGTTAAAGTAGCCTTGTAGTATAGTTTGAAGTCAGGTAGTGTGATGCTTCCAGCTTTGTTCTTTTGGATTAGGACTGTCTTGGCTATGCAGGCTGTTTTTTGGTTCCATATGAACTTTAAAGTAGTTTTTCCCCAATTCTGTGAAGGAAGTCATTGGTAACTTGATGGGGATGGCATTGAATCTATAAATTACCTTGGAAAGTATGGCCATTTTCACGATATTGATTCTTCCTATCCATTCGCATGGAATGTTCTTCCATTTGTTTGTGTCCTCTTTTATTTCATTGAGTAGTTTGTAGTCCCTTTGAAGAGGTCCTTCACATCCCTTGTAAGCTGGATTACTATGTATTTTACTCTTTTTGTAGTAATTGTGAATGCGAGTTCACTCATGATTTGGCTCTCTATTATTGGCATATAGGAATACTTGTGATTTTTGCACATTGATTTTGGATTCTGAGACTTTGCTGAAGTTGCTTATCAGCTTAAGGAGATTTTGGGGTGAGACGATGGGGTTTTCTAAATATATAATCATGTAATCAGAAAACTAATTTTTTAAAGGAATTCTGTGAAGAAAAACATTAAGCTGTTTAGGTTTACATATTATGAATACCTGTGTCTACTTTACATTCTAATCAATTCAACATTGTTTCCTAGGCACAGCTTTCTATTCTCAAGTGTATCCATTAGGCTAGACCTAAAAATATAATTGAAATAATTTGTGTAATATTTGCGGTAAGCCGAATTCCAAGATGGTCAGCTAAGAGTCCCAGCCTCTGGTTATTAAACCCTAAAGAAGTTACTACTATAAAGGGATTTTTCCAGTATAATTAATGTTACTGAGTTTTTTTGTTTCACAGATTATCTGTGTACACCTAAATGAGCCCTTTATAACCAGAATGTTTCCCAAGTGGCAACAGGGGGAAAAATTGGGAAGATTCAAACTTAAGAAGGATTTAAAAATTTGATATGATGTTGAAAGATGAAGGGTGAAAGATGATGAAAGATGAAAGATGTCCATGCAAAAACTGGAATTTCCTACATGCTGAGAACAATCCCTGCTGAAAGCCAACAGAAAAATAAAATATTTAATTCTATCAGTGCATTGTAATGCGTAAGAGATATAACAAAACTATTAAACATTTTTTTCAATTTGGAAGGCTGAGGTGGGTGGATCACGTGAGGTCAGGAGTTTGAGACCAGCCTGGCCAACGTGACGAAACCCCATCTCTACTAATAATCCAAAAATTAGCCAGCCCTGGTGGCGGGCACCTGTAATTCCACCTACTCTGGAGGCTGAGGCAGGAAAATCACTTTAACCTGGGAGGCAGAGGTTGCAGTGAGATGAGATTGCTTCACTGCACTCCAGCCTGGGTGACAGAGCGAGACTCCATTTCAAACAAACAAAAACATTTGCCAGTTCTTTTTTAAAAAATTCATTGTAATTTTGTACCGTGTTCTTCTCTTCCAGTTATTATTTTGAATAATACTGAGGTGGAATAATAGATACAAATTAGGTTTAGCAGGAATGTTCTAGATGCAATGGCAGTAATTCTCTATCATTCATCATCTGTGTTGCAAATTATATGTTTTAAAGCATACTAATCCATTTATCTTATGTATTATGAATATTACACCTATAAATCAGAAACTTAGGTATTTATGTTGTACTACTAAATTAAATTATACAAAAATTATTTATTCTCTAACTACAACCTGCCAGACACTTGAGCAGTCACTGGGTTTTTAATGTTCAGCACAAAAGATAGGGTTCTGAATTATGATTTTCAATAAAGTTATTATAAACATAAATATAAATAAATAAATTATTTTGTAAAACCTTATGGAGAAAAAAATATATACTGCTGTGAAAATACGTAACATTAAATTGTTTCTAGTTGAGGATTTCAGGACAAAGCTCCTCTGAAGAAGTAAATTATTGAGCTGAAACTGGATAGATGAAATATAGTTGTATAGATGAAAAACGGGAGGAAATTTTTTCAGCCAAAAAAAAAAAAAAAAAAAAAAGATGTGTGCAAAGCTTGGTGACACCAGAAAGCATAGTTTCTTTAAGAAATTGGAAAAAAGTCTATTGGACCAAAATGGAAAGGCATACCTGAGAATAAGCTTCAGATTTATAAGCAACAGCCTGATCACAGAACATTGACGTTTTTGTTAAGTATTTTTGATATTCATCTGAAACAAAATTGAAGTTTTCAAGTCAGAATTATTTTGATAATATCAAACTAGGATTCCAGAAAGACTGCTTTTCTGGTGATTTGAGTCTGTATTGAAGGGGTGGCTAGAGAAGTGAAAGATTAGTAGAAAGAAATTAATGTATTTTAGGTGAGAGATGTTTAATTACAACAAAGTAGTGTTACTAGAAATAGAAAAAGACTACTTGAGCTTGGGAGGTATTTGGGAATAAAATAGATATGACTTTTGATAAATTTAACAGAACAACTCAGGGATACGAAAACCATGATAATTTTTAGATTACTTTTTAAAATAACTGTGTCTTTGGTGTGTCATATGCTGAGGCAGATAACAAGAGAGAATTCTACTGGATAAGAAATATTATGAGGTTGTTTGAGACATGTTTAATTCGCTATTTTATTTGGAACATCTAGATAAAAATATCAAGTAGTGAATGGGGCATATTATTCAAGAACTTTAGAAAAGATTTGAAAGTTGGAAATATAAATCTGGATATCATTGGTGCATATACAATATTGGGACTGGTTATATAAGTGAGAAAATAGAGTTAGGGAGAGGGTCTGGGACTTGCTTGTTGTGATATCCCCAATGTTTAATGTCAGAATACATGATGAGATTTAAATAGATCTGTCAAAAAGGTGGGAGAAATTCCAGGGAGAGTGTAGTCATGGAAACTAGGGAAAGATCATGTTTCAGAAAGAAGCAGGGGCTCAACATTGTCAAATATTGCTGAGAGTTCAAGTGAGATAAAGACTAAATTACAGCATGAGATGAAGAAAACAGATTCATTGTAGCTCATAGAAAAAGCTATGTTCCATAGGATGATGGTGGTGGTGAATGGTTCGAGGATTGTTTGCAGAAAGAGAAAAGCTTCACTGACTATTGATTCTATTTTGTGTAGTTAGTTCTGAAAGTCTGCAGAGAAACTGAGCAGAAGTTGAAGTGAAATATGTGTTATGATGATTTTCTTTTTTCATTTTTTAAAGATAAGCAGGACTTTGAAATTATCAAATGTTTTTGGAAAAGATTTAGAGATCTCATTAAAAAAGAGATCAAATGTAGAGAATAATGAAATAATAATTTGTTCTTCAATTATATTGAGAATGGAAGTGAAGAAAATTACGGATAGAGAGGGAAGAAGCATTTTCTTTACCATTATAGAAGGAAAGGAATAAAACACTGATGTGGAAGGAGACAGACTGGGAAGTTAGTTACATTGTTAGAGAGTTTTGTTCTGATGTTATATAATGGCAATACTGCATTTGAAAAGAGATGAAAATGATTCAGACATTCAGGGATAAGAGTCTATTTTAGATTGTGGATCATATATGCACACTGATAACAATTTACCCATATATGCAAAATTTTTCCAGCTGTCCTTTTCTATGTCAATACAATCACAGACTGCAAAATGATAAAGAAAGGAGCAAAGAAATTGAGAATGTGCGTAGTGATGTTGCAATCGTGAACAGTAGTTCTAAGCTGGATAGAGAAAAAGCTTAATAAAGCAGAGGGATTACAGATAGAAATACATAAAAAATGTATATTTCCAAAATTCCCAATGAAATAGAAGAGTAATAATGAACATAGTTCAATAAAAAAGTAGAAAAAGAATTGTTGCGTTCACAGAACAGAATGTTTGATTTCATAATAGTAAAGACCATTAGGTTTGACGTGAAAATGTGTATTGGTTACTTTAATCAATATCTATTTAGCACACTTATGAGTACAGAAGTCATATCGTAGTGGGCTTAAGAGTTGAAGTTGATGATGTAGAAATTGCAAGTTTTCAAGTCCTGTCAGAGAGTTTAAAGATAAGTTGTCTTAATGAAAAGTGAGATCACTTGGACTCGGGAAGGGGGACATCACACACCGGGGCCTATTATGGGGGCGGGGAGAGCGGAGGGATTGCATAGGATTTATACCTCATGTAAATGACGAGTTGATGGGTGCAGCACAGCAACATGGCACAAGTATACATATGTAACAAACCTGCACGTTATGCACATGTACCCTACAACTTAAAGTATAATAATAATAAAAAATAAAAATTAAAAAAAACAAAAACAAAAAACAAAAAAAAACTAGGAAGACATAAATGTGTTTGGGGGCTAAAATTTATAAGATAGTAGACATAGAAATATCAGAAATAGATTAAAAGCATAGACAGATGTTCTCTGAGGAGGGAAAATACAATGAATAAAAATCACAAATGATCATTTTAGCCTTGCCAGAGAATGATGTAAAATCCTTCTTCAGAAGCACCCAAGGGAAAGAAAGTGAGGAAAATAAATACACAAACAGTACAGACATGGAGGTGGAGAAGAAAAAAGTGATAAGAAGTTATCAAACATAAATTCTCATTTCAGGGAGTTGAACTGAGGTTCTCTGTGGAAGGTGGGAAGCTCAAGTATATGATTGGCAGCTTCAAATTTTTTATAAAGTGACATGTTTTCTATTTACTTTCACATCATGGTGATATCTCATTTATCTGGGAAACAGGAGATTTGGATACCAGTTGTACCTCTGATGTACAATGGGCCAAAACCCTTAATACTTTTTTTTTTTTTAATGTGTGTAGATTCAAGGAATTTGTCACATGGATATATTGTGTAGTGGAGAGCTTTTGGATCCTAGTGAAGACATTACCTGAATAAAGAACATTGTATCTAATAGTACTTTTCAATCCTCATCTCCCTCCCATATCCCTAACTTTTGGTATCCCAAGTATCTATTTCCCCCCGTATTCCCCATGTGTACCTGTTCTTTATATTCTACTTTATAAGTGAGAACCTGCAGTGTTTGATTTTCTGTTTCTGAGTTATCTTACTTATGATAATGGCCTCCAGCTCCATCTGTGTTGCTGCAAGACAGGATTTCAGTTTGTCATTATTTCAAAAAGACACCTGTATTCGTATGTTTATTAGAGCATTATGCCCAATAACAAAGTCATGAAATCAACCAAAGTGTCCATCCACAGATGATTGGGTAAAGAAAATATGGTATCTATGCACCATGGAATAATAAACTGTGATGAATAAAAGACTGGGACTTGCTGTTGTCTAAATGCTGAAAACAACCTCTTGGGCAGCCAATAAAGAAAAATAAAATATTTAATTATATCAGTGTGCCATAGTGGATAGCAGGTGTAAAATAACTCTTAGAAATGTTTCATTTTGGGAGGCTGAGGTGTGTGGATCACATGAGGTCGGGAGTTTGAGACCAGCCTGACCAACATTGCAAAACTCTGTCTGTACTAAAAATACAAAAGTTAGCTGGGCTGGTGGAGGGTGTCTGTAATCCCAGCTACTTGGTAATAAACAGTGATAAAGAAAACTGTTTAGGCCGGGCGCGGTGGCTCAAGCCTGTAATCCCAGCACTTTGGGAGGCCGAGACGGGCGGATCACGAGGTCAGGAGATCGAGACCATCTTGGCTAACACGGTGAAACCCTGTCTCCACTAAAAAAATACAAAAAACTAGCTGGGTGAGTTTGCGGGCGCCTGTAATCCCAGCTACTCGGGAGGCTGAGGCAGGAGAATGGTGTGAACCTGAGAGGCGGAGCTTCCAGTGAACTGAGATCCCGCCACTGCACTCCAGCCTGGGTGACAGAGCAAGATTCCGTCTCAAAAAAAAAAAAAAAAAGAAAGAAAGAAAAAGAAAACTTTATTATTCTGTGGTATATAGATATCATATTTTTTAATCCAATTATCTGTAGTTGGAGACTTGTGAACAGTGTTGTAATAAACATAAGCACGCAGGTGTCTTTTTGAAATAATGACTTGTTTTTCATTTGGTAGATACCTAACAGTGGGGTTGCTGGGGTTGAATGATATTTCTACTTTTGACTCTGAGAAATTGCCATACTATTTTCCATAGAGGCTATACTAACAGTGTGTAAGTGTTCTCTTTTCTCTGTAACCTTTCCAACATCTGTTGTTTCTTGACATGTTACTTTCATGACCAGATTTCATTGCTTCTGGTATTTGAAGAATCTAGGCAGAAGGTAAAGCACTGGGGTGAGATGGGGCATGCCCATCTCCTGTGTGGAATGTCTATATAGGTGCAGGCAGTTAGACTAAGAATTTAAACTAGTTTAAGTCTTGCTCTACACCAAAGGCAAGAAAAGTAGTATTCATAAACATTTCCCTTTGACCCACACTCTGGACCTTGGCTTTTGAATCACAATTACCATGATGTCAAGAAATGGCAACCGAAGCTGTTTCTAAGAAAAACTGAGCCTAGGGAAAAAGAGAGGAGTTACTCTAAAGTTTAAAAAGAAAGCCGTAGTCACCCATCCCTTGCTTCTTTTCCCTAAGACATAAGTGTAAATTCATTAGAGTATTTGGAGATCGAGTTATCAACATAGTAATGTACTAAGTTCTGGCAGTACATTGCATTAAGTGCTAAGATGATGTAATTTCTGTGTGCTTTGGAAACCCAAAGGAGAAATGTTTAATGTATGTTTTGGCATAGGTTGCTTAGCAAAGTCTTCCTGAAGAAAGTGCTTAAATAGAAAGAAATCTAATTATAAAAGTTTATTTTCTTGTTTTACCATATTAAATTAGAATCTCTAAGGGAATGTCTTGACCCGTCTTATTCACTATTTTATCTCCACTAGATATCCCTGTGTGTTTGACACATACTAACTGCTCAATGAGTAGTGATTAATAAGAGTGAAAGAAAGAGTTAAAATAAAAGTTTAAAAAAGTTTAAATAAATTATGATGGCAATATTCATTTTACAGATGAGAAAATAGTAACATCTGATATGTGGGACTTAACATGTGTAAAGCACTACTCTAAGTGATGTAAATATTAACTAATTTAACCCTTGTAACAAAAATACAAGGGAGGCACTATTATTATTATCTTCATTTGATAGTTTTAAGAGCTGAGGCACAGAAAACTTAAATGACTTTCCCAATATATGTATATAAGCAGTCTCTTCACTTTGAGTTTTGCCTCTCTTTTCCACTCCATGACATCTCATTTCTCAGAACATCTCCATGTAGCTTAGGTTTCTCACTACATGATGGTCTCAGGTGGTCACATATCTCATCTGGTAGCTGTCTTCTAAAAAAGACTAAGGCAGAAGTTCTAGTACTCAACCAGAGCACAGTAGGGCTTTCATTGTACTTTATTAGTCAAAATGGTCACTGGCCATCCCAGATGCAAGAGAAGGGAAAATAGACACTTTTAATGCATATAAGAGAAGTTTCTGCCAATTGCAGTCTGCAACAAGAGAATAAGAACTTGCTTTGTATTACGTAGCTATTTTCTTCAAGTACACCGCTCTTCTCAATATTCTACACATCTAGGACATATTTCCCATCAGATATAAATTTTTGAATACCTGAGTGTAGAGAATTACATAATTATATAATTAATACTATTCCCTATTTTGGGGAGAAAAGCTTACCTTTCTTACATTCTCTACCTTTCAATTTCTATGTGTCCTTTTCTTACTCAAAACCTCACTCTCTACAACCAGGTAACTCATGTTATCAAACTAGTATTATCTTCATTGTGCTTATGATTTTTTTGTGTGTGTACATATATATAGATATAGATAGATAGATAATAGAGAGAGGAGAAAGAGAGAGAGATATATATATATCTATGTATAAATGTTTATATTGATTACAGATATATATATATATGTTTTTACACATGTGTATGCTTGCACATTACATGTATAATCAAGGTAATAAAATTTTATGCATACTTCCATACATCTTTTTTACCTTTCATGCAATAATGATTTTTGGAAAACTATGAACTTTATATTTATTATTAATTATTTTTAAAAGTTACATAATACTCCATATTATGGACATACCATACATTATTCAAACATAATATTTTATTAAAAATTAAAAATATATACCAATATAAAAAAATTAAACATTGCTCTGAGTTTTCCAGAGCTTTAAAAAAAATAAATTTAAGAAGGGAAAATGCAGTTTTGTTACATGGATATATTGCATAGTAGTGTACTCTGGGCTTTCAGTGTAACCATCGCTGGTGTAATGTACATTGCACCTATTAGGTAATTTCTCACCCATCTCCCTCCCACCATTCCACTCTTCCAAGTCCCAAGGGTCTATTATTCCATACTGTTTGTCTATGTGTACATGTTGTAGCTTCCACTTATAAGTGAGAACATGTGGTATTTGACTTCATGTTTCTGAGTTGTTTCACTTAACATAATGGGCTCCGGTTCCGTTATTGCTGTTTCAAAAGACATGATTTTATTCTTTCTTGTAGCATTCCACTGCATTCCGCTGTGTGAGTATATGTATTTATTTATATTTCTGTATGAAGATTTCCACATTAAGATGTCAACAATCACTAGAGTCTGCGAGTATGTTACCTTGTGTGGCAAAAGAATTTTGCAGATGGAATTAAGGTTGCTAATCAGCTGACCTTAAAATAGATTAATTTTCAATTAGCCACATGGGCCCACTGTAATCACAAGGTTCCTTAAAAGTAGAAAGAGAAGCAGATGGAAAGAGTTTGAAGGAGATGTGACTATGGAAGAAAGGCACAAAGAGATACAATATGACTGGCTTTGCATGGCAGGTATAGGGTTACAAGCCAGGGAATGTGGAAGGCCAGTAGGAGTTAGAAAAGTAAATAAATTGATTCTTCCCTAGAGCCTCCAAAACAGTATGTAGGTCATGCCAAAATTCAATAATTTTAACCCAGTAAGACCCCTTTCAGACTTTCTATCCACCATATTGTAAGGTAATAAATGTGTGTTGCTTTAAGCCTCTAAATTTCTGTAACTTGTTAAGGCAGCAATAAGAAATCAGTGCAATACACCAATACTTACTGGGCTTTTTATTTTTATGAAACATATTCACAAGAGTAGGATTGCAGGGTCAGAACATTTTTTAATTTCTTGACTGATTACCTTTACTTTGCTTCCAAAAACTTTAAGAATTTCGGACTGACATAGTTCTCTGCAGAATTGTGTTGAAAAAAACTAGGTCACATGTCTTTCATTGACATTATAAAACATGACCCAGAAGATTTGAAGTTCATCAAATATGATTAGAATAAGAATTCTAGTTTCTGAGACAGACTCTTCAGACAACTGTTTACTAACTTGTATTAAGCATGTGATAATTCATAGTTTTTCTGGAGAAATAAATTCACTACCATTGTATGATATTTGAGAATGTAATAAGGACATTTTAAAAATAAAATTTAAATTAACATAGCTTTTTGTAATTTTGCATAATATGAATTTTAAGAAACTTGAAAATCAATGTTTATTTTACTTTAAAATATGAAAATACTTTAATTTTCAAAAGTATGTTTACTATTGTGAAATTTTACATTTGGACAGTTTTTAACAATGATCAAAGCTGAAGGCATGACAGTTCCGGATTTAAAAATATAGCTACAGTAATCCAAATAATATGGTGCTAGAATAAAAACAGACATAGTGTCCTGGAATAGAACAGAGAGCCTAGAAATGAATCCATGCATTATGCTCAATGACTCTTTCACACTGTGTCAAGAACACACCATGTGGAAAAGATAGTCTTTTCTGTAAATGGTGCTAGGGAAGCTGGAGATCCACATTGCATAGGAAAGAAATTGGAGCCTTATCTTGTCCCATATACAAAAACCACTCAAAATGCATTAAACACCTAAACCTAAGATCTGAAACCATAAAGCTACTAGAAGAAAATATAATGAATGGTCTTCTTGACAGTAGTCTGTGCAATGATTCTTTATTTTTTTGATCTGATCCCAAAAACACAGGCAACAAAATAAAAAATAGACATGAGATTTTATCAAATCAAAAAGCTGTATAGCAAAGGAAAAAAATCAACAATGAAAAGGTAACCCATGAAAAGAGAACACACTTGCAAACTATGTATCTGATAAAGTGTTAATTTCCAAACTGTATAAGGAACACAAAAAACTCAATAGCACAAATAAATAAATCCTGTCTCGGTTCATTCAGGTTTCTGTAAGAAAATACTATAGATTGAGAGGTTTAAAAACAACAGAAGTGTACTTCTCACCATTCTGGAGACTGAGAAGTCCAAGATCAAGACTCTGGCAAATTCAATGTCTAGTGAGGGCCAGTCTTTTCCGTGTGTCCTCACATGGCAGAAGGAATAATGAAGTTCTCTGGAGCCTCTTTTCTAAAGGCACTAATCTCATTCATAAGGGATTTACTCTCAGGACCTTATTACCTCCTAAAGGCCCCACCTGCGAATACCATCCCCTTGGAGGTTAGGATTTTAACATATAAATTTGAGGGATACACACATATTCAGCCCGTAGCAAATCTGATTTAAAACTGGACTAAGAACCTGAAGATACATTTCTCAAAAGAAGACATATAAATGGCCAACAGGTATATGAAAAAGTGTCTAATATCTTTAATCAACAGAGAAATGCAAATTAAAACCGCAATTAGATATCACTTCACACCTGTCAGAATAGTTAGTACCAAAATGATGAATGATACCCGTTGGTGAGGGTGTAGAGGAAAGGGAAGCTTGTACACTCTTGGGGTGAGTATAACTTGCACAGTCATTATGAAAAACACTATAGAGGTCTCTACAAAAATTAAATATAGATTTACCATATGATCCAGCAATCACACTTCTGTTTATGTATCCAAAGTAAATGAAATTAGTATTTCAAAGACATATCTGCACCCCATGTTTATTGCAGCATTATTCACAATAACTAAGAGAGAAATAACCTAAGTGTCTATAAGTTGAAGGTATAAAGAAAATGTGATATATATATAGTATGTATATATAATTAACGGAATGTTATTCAGCCTTAAAGAGAAGAATATCTTGCCATTTTTAACAACATAGATAAACGTAGAAGGTATTATGCTAAGTGAAATAAGCTAGACACAGAAAGACAAATACCGCATGATCTCACTTATATGTGAAATCTAAAAACACTGAACTCATAAAAACAGAGAGTAGAATGGTGGTTGGCAGGAGTGAGGGTGAGGAAAACAGGGAAATGTTGGTGAAAGAGTACAAATGTCCAATAACGCTGAATAAATGAGGTTTGAGATCTAATATATATGATTATATACATTATATCATATATGATGACTATATATACTAAATACTATATCGTATACTCGAAATATGTTAGGAGAGTTTAACTTAAGTATTCTAAACACATAAAAAATCATAACTATGTGAGGTCATGGATATGTTAATTAGTTTGTGGCAATAATTTCTTTTTTTTCTATTTTTTTTTTAATACTTTAAGTTATAGGGTACATGTGCATAACGTGCAGGTTTGTTACATATGTATACTTGCGCCATGTTGGTGTGCTGCATCCATCAACTCATCAGCACCCATCAACTCGTCATTTACATCCGGTATAACTCCCAATGCAATCCCTCCCCCTTCCCCCCTCCCCATGATAGGCCCCGGTGTATGATGTTCCCCTTCTGGAGTCTAAGTGATCTCATTGTTCAGTTCCCACCTATGAGTGAGAACATGTGGTGTTTGGTTTTCTGTTCTTGCGATAGTTTGCTGAGAATGATGGTTTCCAGCTGCATCCATGTCCCTACAAAGGACACAAATTCATCCTTTTTTATGGCTGCATAGTATTCCATGGTGTATATGTGCCACATTTTCTTAATCCAGTCTGTCACTGATGGACATTTGGGCTGATTCCAAGTCTTTGCTATTGTGAATAGTACCACAATAAACATACGTGTGCATGTGTCTTTATAGCAGTATGATTTATAAACCTTTGGGTATATACCCAGTAATGGGATGGCTGGGTCATATGGTACATCTAGTTCTAGATCCTTGAGGAATCGCCATACTGTTTTCCATAATGGTTGAACTAGTTTACAATCCCACCAACAGTGTAAAAGTGTTTCTATTTCTCCACATCCTCTCCAGCACCTGTTGTTTCCTGACTTTTTAATGATCGCCATTCTAACTGGTGTGAGATGGTATCTCATTGTGGTTTTGATTTGCATTTCTCTAATGGCCAGTGATGATGAGTATTTTTTCATGTGTCTGTTGGCTGTATGAATGTTTTCTTTTGAGAAATGTCTGTTCATATCCTTCTCCTACTTTTTGATGGGGTTGTTTGTTTGTTTCTTGTAAATTTGTTTGAGTTCTTTGTAGGTTCTGGATATTAGCCCTTTGTCTGATGAGTAGATTGCAAAAATTTTCTCCCATTCTGTAGGTTGCCTGCTCACTCTGATGGTAGTTTCTATTGCTGTGCCGAAGCCCTTTAGTTTAATTAGATCCCATTTGTCAATTTTGGCTTTTGTTGCCATTGCTTTTGGTGTTTTAGACATGAAGTCCTTTCCCATGCCTATGTCCTGAATGGTATTACCTAGGTTTTCTTCTAGGGTTTTTATGGTATTAGGTCTAACATTTAAGTCTCTAATCCATCTTGAATTAATTTTCATATAACGAGTAAGGAAAGGATCCAGTTTCAGCTTTCTACTTATGGCTAGCCAATTTTCCCAGCACCATTTATTAAATAGGGAATCCTTTCCCCATTTCTTGTTTTTCTCAGGTTTGTCAAAGATCAGATGGCTGTAGATGTGTGGCATTATTTCTGAGGACTCTGTTTTGTTCCATTGGTCTATATCTCTGTTTTGGTACCAGTACCATGCTGTTTTGGTTACTGTAGCCTTGTAGTATAGTTTGAAGTCAGGTAGCGTGATGCCTCCAGCTTTGTTCTTTTGACTTAGGATTGTCTTGGAGATGCGGGCTCTTTTTTGGTTCCATATGAACTTTAAAGCAGTTTTTTCCAATTCTGTGAAGAAACTCATTGGTAGCTTGATGGGGATGGCATTGAATCTATAAATTACCTTGGGCAGTATGGCCATTTTCACGATATTGATTCTTCCTATCCATGAGCATGGTACGTTCTTCCATTTGTTTGTGTCCTCTTTTATTTCACTGAGCAGTGGTTTGTAGTTCTCCTTGAAGAGGTCCTTTACATCCCTTGCAAGTTGGATTCCTAGGTATTTTATTCTCTTTGAAGCAATTGTGAATGGAAGTTCCTGATTTGGCTCTCTGTTTGTCTGTTACTGGTGTATAAGAATGCTTGTGATTTTTGCACATTAATTTTGTCTCCTGAGACTTTGCTGAAGTTGCTTATCAGCTTAAGGAGATTTTGGGCTGAGGCAATGGGGTTTTCTAAATATACAATCATGTCATCTGCAAAGAGGGACAATTTGACTTCTTCTTTTCCTAACTGAATCCCCTTGATTTCTTTCTCTTGCCTGATTGCCCTAGCCAGAACTTCCAGCACTATGTTGAATAGGAGTGATGAGAGAGGGCATCCCTGTCTTGTGCCAGTTTTCAAAGGGAATTTTTCCAGTTTTTGCCCATTTAGTATGATATTGGCTGTGGGTTTGTCATAAATAGCTCTTATGATTTTGAGATACGTTCCATCAATACCGAAGTTATTGAGCGTTTTTAGCATGAAGGGCTGTTGAATTTTGTCAAAAGCCTTTTCTGCATCTATTGAGATAATTATGTGGTTTTTGTCTTTGGTTCTGTTTATATGTTGCATTACGTTTATTGATTTGTGTATGTTGAACCAGCCTTGCATCCCAGGGATGAAGCCCACTTGATCATGGTGGATAAGCTGTTTTATGTGTTGCTGGATCTGGTTTGCCAGTATTTTATTGAGGATTTTTGCTTCGATGTTCATCAGGGATATTGGTCTAAAATTCTCTTTTTTTGTTGTGTCTCTGCCAGGCTTTGGTATCAGGATGATGTTGGCCTCCTAAAATGAATTTGTACTGATTGGAATAGTTTCAGATGGAATGGTACCAGCTCCTCCTTGTACCTCTGGTAGAATTCAGCTGTGAATCCATCTGGTCCTGGACTTTTTTTCATTGGTAGGCTATTAATTATTGCCTCAATTTCAGAGCCTGCTATTGGTCTATTCAGGGATTCAGCTTCTTCCTGGTTTAGTCTTGGGAGAGTGTAAGTGTCCAGGAAATTACCCATTTCTTCTAGATTTTCTAGTTTATTTGTGTAGAGGTGTTTATAGTATTCTCTGATGGTAGTTTATATTTCTGTGGGGTTGGTGGTGATATCCCCTTTATCATTTTTTATTGCGTCGATTTGATTCTTCTCTCTTTTCTTCTTTATTAGTCTTGCTAGTGGTCTATCAATTTTGTTGATCTTTTCAAGAAACCAACTCCTGGATTCATTGATTTTTTTGGAGTTTTTGTGTCTCTATCTCCTTCAGTTCTGCTCTGATCTTAGTTATTTCTTGCCTTCTGCTAGCTTTTGAATGTGTTTCCTCTTGCTTCTCTAGTTCTTTTAATTGTGATGTTAGAGTGTCAATTTTAGATCTTTCCAGCTTTCTCTTGTGGGCATTTAGTGCTATAAATTTCCCTCTACACACTGCTTTAAATGTGTCCCAGAGATTCTGGTATGTTGTATCTTTGTTCTCATTGGTTTCAAAGAACATCTTTATTTCTGCTTTCCTTTCGTTATGTACCCAGTAGTCATTCAGGAGCAGGTTGTTCAGTTTCCATGTAGCTGAGTGATTTGGATTGAGTTTCTTAGTTCTGAGTTCTAGTTTGATTGCACTGTGGTCTGAGAGACAGTTTGTTATAATTTCTGTTCTTGTACATTTGCTGAGGAGTGCTTTACTTCCAATTATGTGGTCAATTTTGGAATAAGTGCGATGTGGTGCTGAGAAGAATGTATATTCCATTGATTTGGGGTGGAGAGTTCTATAGATGTCTATTAGGTCTGCTTGCTGCAGAGATGAGTTCAATTCCTGGATATCCTCGTTAACTTGCTGTCTCGTTGATCTGTTTAATGTTGACAGTGGGGTGTTGAAGTCGCCCATTATTACTGTATGGGAGTCTAAGTCTCTTTGTAAGTCTCTAAGGACTTGCTTTCTGAATCTGGTTGCTCCTGTATTGGGTGCATATATATTTAGGATAGTTAGCTCTTCCTGTTGAATTGATCCCTTTACCATTATGTAATGACCTTCTTTGTGTCTTTTGATCTTTGATGGTTTAAAGTCTGTTTTATCAGAGACTAGTATTGCAACCCCTGCTTTTTTTTTTTTTTTTTTTGTTCTCCATTTGCTTGGTAAATCTTCCTCCATCCCTTTATTTTGAGCCTATGTATGTCTCTGTGTGTGCGATGGGTCTCCTGAATACAGCAGACTGATGGGTCTTGACTCTTTATCCAGTTTGCCAGTCTGTGTCTTTTAATTGGAGCATTTAGTCCATTTACATTTAAGGTGAATATTGTTATGTGTGAACGTGATCCTGCCATTATGATATTAACTGGTTATTTTGCTCGTTACTTGATGCAGTTTCTTCCTAGCCTCCATGGTCTTTACATTTTGGCATGTTTTTGCAATGGCTGGTACCGGTTGTTCCTTTCCATGTTTAGTGTTTCCTTTAGGGTGTCTTGTAAGGCAGGCCTAGTGGTGACAAAATCTCTAATCATTTGCTTATCTGTAAAGGATTTTATTTCTCCTTCACTTATGAAACTTAGTTTGGCTGAATATAAAATTCTGGGTTGAAAATTCTTTTCTTTAAGAATGTTGAATATTGGCCCCCACTCTCTTCTGGCTTGTAGAGTTTCTGCTGAGAGATCTGCTGTTAGTCTGATGGGCTTCCCTTTGTGGGTAACCCGACCTTTCTCTCTGGCTGCCCTTAAGATTTTTTCCTTCATTTCAACTTTGGTGAATCTGGCAATTATGTGTCTTGGAGTTGCTCTTCTCGAGGAGTATCTTTGTGGCGTTCTCTGTATTTCCTGGATTTGAATGTTGGCCTGCCCTACTAGGTTAGGGAAGTTCACCTGGATGATATCCTGAAGAGTGTCCGTTTTCCCCCTCACTTTCAGGCACCCCAATCAGATGTAGATTTGGTCTTTTTACATAATCCCATACTTCTTGCAGGCTTTGTTCATTTCTTTTTCTTCTTTTTTCTTTAGATTTCTCTTCTCGCTTCATTTCATTTATTTGATCCTCAGTCACTGATACTCTTTCTTCCAGTTGATCCAGTCAGTTACTGAACCTTGTGCATTTGTCACGCATTTCTCATGTCATGGTTTTCATCTCTGTCAGTTCGTTTATGGCCTTCTCTGCATTGATTTTTCTAGTTATTAATTCTTCCACTCTTTTTTCAAGATTTTTAGTTTCTTTGAGCTGGGTACGTAATTCCTCCTTTAGCTCTGAGAAGTTTGATGGACTGAAGCCTTCTTCTCTCATCTCATCAAAGTCATTCTCCATCCAGCTTTGATCCATTGCTGGCGATGAGCTGCGTTCCTTTGGAGGTGGAGATGAGTTCTTATTTTTTGAATTTCCAGCTTTTCTGCCCTGCTTTTTCCCCATCTTTGTGGTTTTATCTGCCTCTGGTCTTTGATGATGGTGACGTACTGATGGGGTTTTGGTGTAGGTGTCCTTCCTGTTTGTTAGTTTTCCTTCTAACAGTCAGGACCCTCAGCTGTAGGTCTGTTGGAGATTGCTTGAGGTCCACTCTGGACCCTGTTTTCCTGGGTATCAGCAGCAGAGGCTGCAGAAGATAGAATATTTCTGAACAGCGAGTGTACCTGTCTGATTCTTGCTTTGGAAGCTTCCTCTCAGGGGTGTACTCCACCATGTGAGGTGTGGGGTGTTGGTCTGCCCCTAGTGGGGGATGTCTTCCAGTTAGGCTACTCAGGGGTCAGGGACCCACTTTAGCAGGCAGTCTGTCCGTTCTCAGATCTCAACCTCCGTGTTGGGAGATCCACTGCTCTCTTCAAAGCTGTCAGACAGAGTTGTTTGCATCTGCAGAGGTTTCTGCTGCTTTTTGTTGTTGTTGTTGTTCTTGTTGTTGTTTAGCTGTGCCCCGTCCCCAGAGGTGGAGTCTACAGAGACAGGCAGGCCTCCTTGAGCTGCTGTGAGCTCCACCCAGTTCGAGCTTCCCAGTGGCTTTGTTTACCTACTTAAGCCTCAGCAATGGCAGGTGCCCCTCCCCCAGCCTCACTGCTGCCTTGCTTTTAGATCGCAGACTGCTGTGCTAGCAATGAGGGAGGCTCCGTGGGTGTGGGACCCTCCCAGCCAGGTGTGGGATATAATCTCCTGGTGTGCCCGTTTGCTAAGACCCTTGGTAAAGTGCAGTATTGGGGTGGGAGTTACCCGATTTTCCAGGTGTGGTGTTTGTCTCAGTTCCCCTGGATTGGAAAAGGGATTCCCTTCCCCCTTGCACTTCCCAGGTGAGGCAATGCCTCGCCCTGCTTCAGCTCTTGCTGATCGGGCTGCAGCAGCTTACCAGCACCGATTGGCTGGCACTCCCTAGTGAGATGAACCCAATACCTCAGTTGAAAATGCAGAAATCACCTGTCTTCTGTGTCTCTCACGCTGGGAGCTGGAGACTGGAGGTGTTCCTATTTGGCCATCTTGCTCCACCCCCTTATGGAATTTTATAAGTCAGGTATGCTAGCTCTAGTTAAGACCAAGGAAATTAATATAGTTTAAAAAGCTAGTATATATACTATGTCATTATGTATAGTTAATGTGCATTGTTGTTTTTAGTGGGGCATTGACATTAAATCATGAAATTTACTGAAATTTATCTACCTTTTAAACAATAGACAGCAATAAACATTAATTTAATACTTAGATAGCAAAATGATGACAGACTTTATTTCTGATAATAATTACAAGTGGAGTTATATCATATAATATATGTGTAGTTCTGTATGTCTAGTACTAGAGTTTCTTCATAAACCAGAAAAAATATTAGTCTATATCTTCCTTGATAATGATTTTAGGAGAAAGCTAAGAAGGTAATGAATTCAAAAATATTTAATATTAATGTGCAAATTTTAGGTGACAGAAGGACAAATATATAAAAATTGGAGGATCTTTGTGCAGGAAATGATCTTTATGCTAGAGATAACATAAAATCCATGATGCAAGCATAGGTAAAAATTTAAAGGAACTTTTACTTTCTTCAAATTTCTTCAAATATGAAGAAGATAATTTTGTAATTTTTAGTCTTTCCGGAGAAAATCAACATGCAGGTAAGGGTATGATTAAATTATTTTTGCTCACGCAGATTATATGAATAAATAGCATATCTGGTATCAAAGCACAATAGTTTCCATGGACACCAGATTTAATGACTAGGTAGGAAAATTATGTTCCCAAATCCATAAGTTACATTTCTAATAGAGTTCTGACTGATACTTCAATTTATAAATTTCTCTTATTTAGTTTTTTTAAAGCCATAAATATTTGGGGAAGGTTTTTTACCGATGTATTTTAATTGTGTGTTTTAAAATTACATGTGTGCTACATGTCTATGTGTGACATGTCTATATGTGTGAATAAAACACGTTATTAGTTATTAGATGGTTGGACTTTTCAACATATCACTGAAATAGGCACTGAAGCCATAAAATACTACGGTATGTGGTACTAAAATCAATATGTGCTTTCAAAAATAATATTGGTACATAGCTTCTCTTCTTATATTAATTCAAAATTCCTTCACTCTTAAAAAAAATTTACAGTTCTAAATCAACACATTCAATTAAATATGAGGATATAATCTGATATTTAATTGTATTACTTTCTAAAATATAAATAAAATATGAGTTTGTTAAATATTTAAATATAATGAAAACAAAATATTTATTTAGTTATTTAGTAATTTTTAGTTAAATGATACTTCAACATCAAATTGAACTATTTTTATATGAGGTGGAAAAAAACTCAAGACTCGACAAGGTTGTGTGCTTTATCCAAGGTGAACAAATAAAAATTGATTTAATATGATCTCATTAATTTTGTAAGTGAACCTTTTTTTAAGCAAATGCCATGTAAGAAGTACTGGATGAATAATGAGTTTAGAGAATTGTTATTATGTGTTTGTGTATGTATGTGTTTGTGCATATAGACATTTTTAAATTGTATTCATACATATGGATATGATTTAAAATTGAATTGGATGTACATCCAAAGCTGCATGTATACAATGATTATATGGCACCAGATATAGCTCTTTTAATTAAGTTCATTATTTTTAAACTAACTCCATAGCTTATTGAAATATGAACATTATTTATTTATGGTATTTGTAGAAAATTCTACAGAATCTGATATTGTCATTTCATTTTGTTGTGATTTATTAACTTTTTGATAAATATTTCATAAGATACTTATTTCTAAAGCTAGTAGAGTGTTCTGAGTTAGGGAGTGTCTGTTTAGTAATGTCAGTGTCCACACACTTTGGGCAGCATTTGCATTTAGGTTACATTGACTGAAGAATGCAGGATCATGAAAAAGCACACACTAATCCTTAATTTAATTTCTTGCAAAGCTCAAACCAATATGTATATGTCATCTTCAATGCACAAAGGACTTGAAACTAAGAACTCCAGAATCCTAGCCTTAGAAAACTGAGCATTCATACTTAGGAGAAAATGTAAAACATATTTAGGAATTAAATCAAAACATGTTTTCTGCCTCTTAACTGTCTTAAGCAAAAACAAAAAACCTTCAAATGTGGTTCATAGAGTAAAAAACAATACAGAGGCATCAACAAACAAATTAGCCAATATCTGAAGGTCCTAACATATTAGCCAAGAATGAAAATCACGTCACTACATGAAATTTTCATGTGTCTAATTATTTGAGAATCTCTCTCTTAACTAACAGCACATGTTTAAGCAAATATTTTCAATTAGGCCGGGCGCAGTGGCTCATGACTGTAATCCCGGCACTTTGGGAGCCCGAGGTAGGCAAATCACCTGAGGTCAGGAGTTTGAGACCAGCCTGTCCAACACGGTGAACACACACGGTCTCTACTAAAAATACAAAAATACAAAAAAAAAAAAAAAAACAACAACAACAACAACAACAACAACAACAACAACAACTTAGCTGGGCATAGTGGCTCATACCTGTAATCCCAGCTACTCAGGAGGCTGAGGCAGGAAAATCGCTTGAAACCAGTAGATAGAGGTTGTAAGTGAGATGAGATCGCGCCACTGCACTCCAGCCTGGGCAACAAGAGAGAAACTCCGTCTCAAAAAAATAAATAAAAATAAAAATACACACACACACACACACACACACACACACACACACACACACACACACACACAATTAGCCAAGAGTGGTGGCAGACGCCTGTAATCTCAGTTACTCTGGAGGCTGAGGCAGGAGAATTGCTTGAAACCGGGATGCAGAGGTTGCAGTGAGCCGAGATTGCACCTCTGCACTCCATCTTGAGTAACAGAGGAGACTCCGTCTCAAACATATATGTGTATATATATATTCAATTAAATTGTTACATTGTGAGGAATAATTAATAGAATCATAATACTAAAAATTCCCAGAGCAACCACCATAAAACCTCAGAAAGGAAGTTAATATGTGGTCATTGTCATTAACTGAGACTATTCATGTTATCATTTATTATTTTATTTTATTTTTATTTATTCTTAACAGTATTATTTTTAAGAGTATGCTGGTCAAAGGACACGAAATTTCAGCTGGGCAGAAAGAAAAAATTCAAATGATCTGTTGTACAGTATGGTGCCTATAGTCAATATATTGTATATTTGAAAATTGCCAAGAGAGTGGATTTTAACTATTTTTGTTATAAAAAAGTATGTGAAATAATACATATGTTAATTGGATGGATTTAGCCATTCCAAAATGTATACATTATGAAAAGATCATAAATATATACGCCTTTTACTTGCCAACTTAAATAAATAAAATAGTTTAAAAAAAAAGGATAAATACTCTGTATTTTTAATGCATTAAATTGTGGTAAAATATTCAATTTGAATAAAATTATTGAAATATATATGAGGTGTCTTCTGCTGCTAACCACAGAGCCAAGAATATTATAGGTTCTTAATCAAATACTAGCAAATGAAAGAAGTAATGAAGGAATGTTTACATTATTTGGGGAGTAGTAGAAAATTTAGTGGGAAGATGATACCAGTCACTCTCCTTCTCTCCACAAATGGAGAGTAAACTTAGCTACAATTACATGAAGTTTAGAACCTCGGTAGGTACATACAGAGTTATTCAAGGGGTAGAATCGCATTTTGCTTATGCCTTATCATCATGCGTATATACAGCAGCAGAATGTAACACTGACCAAAGAAGTACAAAAAGAAGAAAATTAATGGCAATCCAAGATTGGAAACATAGCATACTTCAGGAAAATAGTCAAGCACCCTTGATAATGCCCTGTAGATATTTTCCTATGCGCAGTATTGGTGCACACATGCTAGTAGCTGCCTAACACTTCAGAATGAAGAATGTGGCTGCAGGATGAAGCAGCTGATTCTGGGAGAGTGGCCGAAGGGAAATAAAATTTGCCTCGTGGGAATTATTGCTAGTGCAGTCCCAGAAGCAACAAGAATTGCTTAGCCAAAATTTTTCTTAGAGCCAGTCTTTTTCCATTTCCCTGTAAATGCAATTTTCTACATTAAATGCACACATACACATTCAATAATATTGTAATTACATGTGAGTGAGCTTTTCTTCTGAAAAAAAGTAGAAAATATACAACCTGTCCAAACTTCCAGTGTGCAAATTCTACTTATCAAGAAAAAAAAAACTGTACTCATAAGGACATATGTGCTGTTGCTTATTATCTAAATCTTTTGTGTGTTTGAAGTACGTGTGCCCTTCTAATTAATGACTTTGGTAAAACGTCATCATTAAAAAATAATATAACATGGCCACAGATGCAGAGAATTTATATTTGTTTCTGAACTCCAACCGCTAATTAGTGTCAAGATACTGTCTGTGACACAGTGCATTCATATTAACTGGATGCAACGTATTTTATTTTGAAATAAGTACTTGCTGTCAGAGAAAACTGTATAAATGTGACATATTCAGGCTATAGGCCTGATGGGCCATTTGCAGTGAGAGAGAAACCTTACAAGCATTAGAGTCAGCCTTTCTCTGAGAAATGAGGGCAGGGTAATACATATCTGTCCTGAGAAAAGCTCTGAGATGTGGTAGAAGGCTAATGTTCACACTCTATCTAATTGCTAAATAAGATGACTTTTTGTTTGGAATCTGTATGTGAATATCTTTCCTGACAGTCTCAGGCAATGTGTTGCTGTTTTACCTAGTCCTGCAAGACTCTATATGATTCATGAAAGAATGTTAGATTCTTGCCTGAAACTAGTTATGGTTATCATAGTAAATAAATTAATGAAAAATTATGTGCTATAGGTAATTAAAAGAGCTATGCAATGTATGCAGGCCTGCTTCCACTCAAATCTATATAGAATTGATGGTTTAATGTATATTATTTAATTCAAACATAAATGTAAATTTTATTGTATGTTAAAAATAAGAGGGAGTTTATAGTCATAAATATGAATAAATAAAGGATTTATCTTATCAATGTAGAATATAAAGCACATCATAACAAAACATAATGCCATGAAGGGATTAAAGGCATGAAGATGAACAGAATACAACCATTTTTTTATGATTACTTACATTCTATGTTCTGCAAAAGTACAAGTAGCACACTGGGACTTTACAGTAGAAATATTTTCCATAGACATAATACAAACACAATTGAATATCTTCTGCTGCCATGTAACTAACTACATTATGGACTTATTTTAAATAAAACACAATTTACTACAAAAAAAATTTTCATTTCCAATTTTGCAAATATAAACAATTACTATTAGAAAAATCTTCCCAAATCTGACCAGTATGATAACATAAAATTGTTTCAAACACAAATTAAAGAGAGCTATATACCAAAAGCATATGACAAAAAAATGCAATAAAGCCAGTGATTAAATTTTTGTTTTTAAAGCTATAGATTCATGTCCTAATTCAAAGTTTTAAGTTTGCTAATTTTTCCTTGTGTCATCTTCAACTAAGCTAAACCACATATCAGCTTCTACTGAGCTATTTGATTTATGCCAAATGGATTTAATAATTTATTCTAAATTAAAATAATATACTTTTAATCTGAATGATCCTTCACAATTCACCAGCACTTTTATATACATTTTATCATGTGACCTTCGCAACAACCATTGTCTGTCAATTTGATTATGGAAACTGAAATCTGAGGCCTGAAGTACACAACTTTTATGCTCCAGCCATAGTACATGGTTTGGCTCTTGGTGCCCACCCAAATCTCATCTCAAATTGTAATCCCCAAGTGTCGAGGGAGAGACCTATAATCTCCATGTGTCGAAGGAGGAAGGTGATTGGATCGTTGGGGGGGGGGGTGTTGCACCCATGCTGTTCTCTTGATAGTCAGTTCTCACGAGATCTGATAGCTTTATAAGTGTTTGAACATTCCTCCTTCATTCTTCTCTCTACCACCACTTTGTGAAGAAAATGCTTGTTTCTCCTTTGCCTTCTGCCATGTTTATAAGTTTCCTGAGGCCTCCCCAGTCATGTTGACCTGCGAGTCAATTAAACTTCTTTCCTTTATAAATCACCCAGTCTCAAGTATTTCCTTTTAGCAATGTGAAAATGGACTAATACAGTTAACTTGTACAAGGAGTGGGGTACTGCTGTAAAGATACAGAAAATGTGGAGGCAACTTTGTAACAAGGCAATGGGCAGAAGCTGGAACAATCTGGAGAGCTCAGAATAAGATAGGAAGATGTGGGAAAGTTTGGAACTTCCTAGAGACTTGTTGAATGGTTTTGACCAAAGTGTTGATAGTGATATGGACAATGAACTCCATGCTGAGGTGGTCTCAGATGGAGATGAGAAACTTATTGGAAACTGGAGCAAAAGACACTCTCACTATGCTTTAGAAAAGAGACTGCATCATTCTGCCCTTGCCCTAGAGATCTGTGGAACTTTGAACTTGAGAGACATAATCTGAAATCAGAACTTATGTTTAAAAGGGAAGCAGAGCATAAAGTTGGGAACGTTTGCAGTCTGACAATATGATAGAAAAGAAAAACCACTTTGCTGAGGAGAAATTCAAGCCTGCTGCAGAAAGTTGCATAAGTAGTGAGGAGCCGAATGTCCCATATTGGGGACTTTCACAGCAGCTCCTCCCATCACAGGCCTGGAAATCTAGAAGGAAAAATTAGTTTTTGGGTGGGGCCCAGGGCCCTGCTGCTTTGTCTCAGAGAATACTTTGGACTGTGAACTTTTGACTTAATGCTGAAATGAGTTCAGACATTGAGGGACTGTTGGGAATGCATGATTGGTTTTGAAATGTGAGGACATGAGATTTGGGAGAGGACAGGGGCAGAATGATATGGTTTGGCTCTGAGTCCCCACCTAAATCTCATCTCAAATTGTAATTCCCACGTGTGGAAGGAGCGACCTGTAATCCTCACATGTCAAGAGAAGGAGGCAATTGGATCATGGGGGCAGTTTCTCCTATGATGTTCACTTTATAGTGAGTGAGTTCTCAGGCGGTCTGATGGTTTTATAAGTGTTGGAAGCTCTTGCTTTGTTTTTCTCTCTCCTGCCACCTTGTGAAGAAGGTGCTTGCTTCTTCTTCCCCTTTCACCACGACTGTAAGTTTCCTGAGGCCTCCCCAGACATGCGGAACTGTGAGTCGATTAAACCTTTTTTCTTTATAAATTACTCAGTGTCAGGTATTTCTTTATAGCAGTGTGAAAATCAACTAATACACACAGTCTCTCAATATCTCTCTCTCACACACTCTCTATCACACGCACACACACACTTACTTTTGCACAGAAATGACAAAAATGAAAAAGTCTTCCAGGCTTAAAAAATAATCATTAATTTTTCTCACATACACTTATGGTAAATCTTTCTAATTCAAATTTTGATAGCCTGTTAAACAATTTATGGAGTAAAAGACCAGCTGCCAAGCCCCACACCCACTACTGAATGCAATCCAGGCAGGGATGGGTAAGATTGAAACCAAGTGATAGGAATACAGCCTGACTTTAAGTTCCCTGTCTAGAGTGGAGTGAAGATCCAGGACCACTGCTCTGACAAGGGCCTTGATTCCTAGGGAACCTGGAACCAGCTTTGAAGTGCCATGTCTCTTCCATCTGACCAACACAGACAAAGCATTTGAGCTTTTTACTGAGTGGTCTATTTTTCAGACATAAAGGATGAGAAATATTTGAAATATTACAGATGCTTGGTAATCTCTTAGATAAGTTTTCTCCTTGCTTCTTTCTAGAAGTTAGACTCCTTTGAAGAAATGTATGTATAATTAACTGATTTTCCTGAATGCCGCAAGAAAATCTACTTAAAAACTCTCACCATTTCACTCCTTTACTTTTTGTTTCTCAGAAAGCTTTTGCCATCAATACTAATATTTACTCTATATTTTATGTTTGCTCTGAAAAGTATAACAGAAAGTACTGTGATTGCATAATGAATTCTATTCTTTTTGAATGCTGGTATACAATAACATAAATTTTGATAAGCCAAAAGGTGATTCTTATCTCAGAGAGAAGCCTACTCGCTCTCTGATTATCATATTTTGTACATAAATATAACTTCTTACAAAGTAAAATTCCTTCATCTATGAACTTAGTTAAGAGTGTTGAGTGCCAACTATTTCTCAGACTACTAGTAAATGACTTAGTAAGATTTGTATCCAGGAACTAAAGTAGATGCTTAAACTATTTGTGGTGACTTATATTAGTCATAAAATTTAACATTTATATGCTAACTCATATGGCAACATTATTGATGAAAACAAAATATTGAGGTATGAAGAACATTTTATGTTGAAAAGATAGCAAATTGTTCACTAGAATTCCTTTCTCCCTCTCTCCTTTCATTTGGTAATTAAAAACACCTGTCTTTGAGTTTTAGCTGTATGAATGTTGTTCCAACTATATCCTACATTGTATAGGTTTTCAATCATTAGCTGTAACCATGTGGAATAAGTTATGACCAAAAGAATGCAAGCAAAAATAATGTGTACAAATTTACATATGTATTAGTTGAAGGAGGTGTATGTATTTTATATATGTATATATACTCAATGCCTGTTCATTATTTATTGCATGCTAGCTTAAAAAAAATGCTGACTTTGGGACTCCCTAGATTATAAGGAGACAACTTTCTCTAAGGTGAATATAGAGGATATATACCTGGAACTGGGCAATTTACAAAAGAAAGATGTTTAAATTATGGCAGAAGCCAAGGAGGCACAAGTCACATCTTATGTGGATGGCAGCAGGCAAAGAGAGACTTTGTGCAGGGCAATTCCCATTTTTAAAACCATCGGATCTCATGGGACCCATTCACTAATACGAGAACAGCACAGGAAAGACCCACCAATGATTCAATCATCTTCCACCAGGTCCCTCTCACAACACATGGGAATTATGGGAGCTATCGAATGAGATTTGGGTGGGGAAACAGAGCTGAACCATATCAGGATTATTGACACTTTTAAATTAGTTTAGCTATTAAATCAACTATAGCTGTATATGCACGTTAGGTATATATATGCCACGAGTAGATAGTTGTATATACCCATATATACACAGAGAGAAATATACACATGGGGGAAAGGAGGATTTTTTTTAATTTTTATTTTTTAAAGGGAACATGTTTTCACAAATGTTAGTATCGAGATTGGAGTCACAAGCTTAATATTTTCAAACTGTCCTATACAAATAGTATGTAATGGTTTCCTTAGGCTCCTCACTGGCTTTAAATCATATTTGCATGCATTTTGCTGGTATTCTTATGGAATGTTTACTTTAAATACATAAAACAGAATTGCTGTTTAGAGGAACCAAGTTTATTTCATTGCATACTCTTCAGCTATATTTTATGTGCTACCAAACGGATCAGGAAACAATAAAATCCATGTTTTACTCTATTGAGAAGTTTATATTTCCAATGATAAAATGAGAATTTCTGGTATATATTTGATGAAAACTGCAGAACTAATAACATTTTACTCTTAAGAAGTGAAAACACAATGATTCTTTTTTAAAGGCAGTGTGATATAAATAAATTTTAATTTTGTAGGGACTATACCAATTGCACTGATGACAACACTCCTGCCAAAAATAAGACTCAATGAAAAATACAAGGACTATATGCATGAGTCACTTATTCTCAATACACTGTTTTGATGTCAGTCATTATCTTTTTTGGTGGTTGTTGGGGTAAGTATAATCAGAACCATATATTGAACAAGTTTAACAGTTGATCCTACACATCTACATATTTAAAAATTAGCATAATTTATCATATATCATTTGCAAATAAGCAGTGTTTTGGCATTGATGTTCCCCCTGAATTTTACAGTGCTTGAGCAAAATCCAGCTATATAAAATTCTGGGTATATTATGGTCTATTCCAAGCTCGTGCTCACAATAACTAATAGGTAGATTGAGTCAATATACATTTAATTTGCTTAAAACTGCCCCTGGTACCTTGCTAATATTATACATATACACATACTCATCTGCTAACAATATTATTATCAGAGACTTTTGAAAAAAAATTCTCTATGCAGAAAATTTGATGCCAAGCCAGAGTAAAATGAAATGCTGTAGGAGGATCCTAGAAGATTTAGTGAGAAATTTGAAGCTGTTAAGAAAGAATCTGAAGTTGGGAAAATGTGTTTCTCTCTCTCTCTCTCTCTCTCTCTCTCTCTCTCTCTCTCTCTCTCTCTTTCTGTTTTCTACTCTTAAATGCTGTCTTTGTATTTTCTTATGTGAGTGATGTGGCAAGGCAGGCTGAGAAGGCATCACACTTATAAGTTTATGGGCAATCAGGATGGGTCTCAGGGAAGATAGAACATACTTTACACACAGACTCTTGTCTGAAATTTTGGAAAGTGAGATAAAAATAATGCCAATTTTGGCCGGGCGCGGTGGCTCACACCTGTAATCCCAGCACTTTGGAAGGCCGAGGCGGGCAGATCACCTGAGGTCGGGAGTTTGAGACCAGCCTGACTAACATGGAGAAACCCCATCTCTACTAAAAAACAAAAAATTAGCTGGGTGTGGTGACGCATGCCTGTAATCCCAGGTACTCAGGAGGCTGAAGCAGGAGAATCGATAGAACCTGGGAGCAAGATGTTGCGGTGAGCCGAGATTGCGCCATTGCACTTCAGCCTGAGAAACAAGAGCGAAACTCTGTCTCAAGAAACAAACAAAACAAAACAAAACAAAACAAAACAAAAACAGCAGTTTTTTTTTTTAAGCATGAGTAGTAAGAGAAAATGAAACAAGTATTATAACTACTTAAATTTATTTATTTTAAGCTTAAAGCTGAGGGGGCTCACAGGTGGTCACAAAAAGTGGACTAAGACAGCAAAGTGCATTTTAAGATGTGTAATTACTTTTTTCCTATTTTTATTGGTGTAAAATACATAATATAGGTATATAAATCTGAAGCTAATGAATGCTTATATTCATATACATCTGTGTGATCACGCTCAGATTTAGATGTGTATCTTTTCCATCACACCTGAATGTTCCTTCATATCCTCTCATTCAATACCTTTGCCCAGGGGTAGCAGCTATTCTGACTATCACCATTGATTTGTTAGTTTCATCAGCCCTTAAGTTTCATATATATGGGGATACATGGTATATATAATGTGGTATTTAGTTTCTTTCATACACTTCTACTTTTTTTTTTAAACCTCTGTTAATTAGTCATTATAGAATATAAACATTTAGCTCTCATCCATGGGCCCCAATTCGTCTCACTAAAATCAGTGTTCATGTTTTTAAAGCTAGGTAAACAATACAAATCTGAGTCTTGAACTATATAATGATTATAATTATTTTCTATTTATATTTCCTTTGGAGGTAATGTTTCATTTTTCATTTGCTTTGCTCTCCATGTGCCTGTCACTAATTTGTTTCCAAACATTCTCCACTAAGTATCAGTTTCTCCTAAAACATTGAGACCTGGGATATAACAGGAGTTTCATCTTCTTGGAGCTATTTTCTCTGGAGCCATTAGTTCTGCCCCAGTCTGGTCAGGTATTAATACAGACCATGTACTTGTCCCATAGGGGCTCTCTGTAAATAGCAGTTGAAGCCCAGATATACTAGAACAGAAGAAGGAGAAAAAGATACAGGAAGACAAAAAAATGGAATGTCAGGAGAAGCAAATGAAGGCCAGATATAAAAGGAAAGAAATGAAGGAAATAAGGAAGGGGGAAATGAAAAACGAAAGGAAAGAGAAGAGAATGAAGGAAGTAAACCACAAAAATCTCATCCTGGTTAATCTTATTTCATCATTGCTGCATTTATCCTCCCATTTTGTAATAAGATATGGGGAACTCATGACACAAAGAATATTATGTCATCCAGGAAATATTCAATATTGACTTTGTTTCTTACTCTCACCTCAGCCCAAACACAGATATAACATTAATTGAGATATCACCTTGTGATAGGTGAAATATAGTGCATAATATTGTACTCATTAATATTAGAACGTATTTCTTTTTATTTTCAACTTGTATTTATGTTCTGGGTTACATGTGCAGGATATGCAGGTTTATTACATAGGGAAATGTGTGCCATGGTATTTGTTGCACTGATCAACCCATCTTCTAAGTATTAAGCCCAGGATACATTAATTATTCTTCCTGATTTTCTCCCTCTTCTCTGCTGACAGGCCCCAGTGTGTGTTGTTCTCCTCCATGTGTCTATGTCTTATAATCATTCAGCTCCCACTTACAAATGAGAACATGCAGTGTTCGGTTTTCTGTTCTTGTGACAGTTTGCTGAGGATAATGGCTTCCAGCTCCTTCCATGTTCTTGCAAAGTACATGCTCCCATTCTTTTTTATAGCTGCAGAGTATTCCATGGTGTATATCTACCACATTTCCTTTATCCCGTTTATCATTTATGGGCATTTGGGTTGATTCCATGTCTTTGCTATTGCGAAGAGTGCTGCAATGAATATATGCATTCATGTATCTTTATAAGAGAATGATTTATACTTCTTTGGGTATACACTTAGTAATGGGCTTCTAGGTTAAATGTTATTTCTGCTTCTAGATCTTTGAGGAGTCGCCATACTGTTTTCCACAATGGTTGAACTTACATTCCCAGCAGTGTCAAAGTGTTTCTTTTTCTCTGCATCCTTGCCAGCATCTATTGTTTCTTGACATTTCAATAATTGCCATTCTTACTGGCATGAGATGGTGTCTCACTGTGGTTTTGATTTGCATTTCTCTAATAATCAGTGATGTTGAGCTTTTCTTCATGAGTTTGTGGTTACATGAACGTCTTTTTATGATAATTGTCTGTCTATGCTCTTTGCCTACTTTTTAATGTGACTGCATGTTTTTTCTTGTAAATTTGTTTAAATTCATAGTAGACTCTTGGTATTAGACCTTTGAAAGATGGATAAATTGCAAAACTTTTTTCCCCAAATGCTCATCAATCATTGACTGGATAAAGAAAATATGGTGCATATACCCATGGAATATTATGCAAATAAAAAGGAACCAGATCAGGTACTTTGCAGGGACATGCATGGAGCTAGAAACCATTATTCTCAGCAAAGTAACACAGCAACCGAAAAACAAACACCACATGATCTTACTTACAAGTGGGAGCTGAACAACAAGAACACATGGACACAGGGATGGGAACAATACACACTGGGCCCTGTCAGAGGAGGGCAGGGGGTGGAGAGCATCAGGAAAAATAGCTAATTCATGCCAGGCTTAATACCTAGGTGATGGGTTGATGGGTGAAGCAAACTACCGTGGCACACATTTACCTATGTAACAAACCTGCACATCCTGCAAATGCACCACAGAACTTAAAATAAAATGCAATAAAAATTTTGTTTTCCATTCTGTAGGTTGTCTGTTCACTCTGATGATAGTTTCTTTTCCTGTGCAGAAGTGGAACAGAATAGAGAACTCAGAAATACGACCACACTCTTTACCTGATCTTTGACCAACCTGAGAAAAATATGCAATGGGTAAAGAATTCCTTGTTTAATAAATGATCATGGGAGAACTGGTTAGTCAAGTGCAGAAAATTGGAACTGGACCTCTTCTTTACACCTTATATAAAAATTAACTCAATATAGATTAAAGACTTAAATGAAAAACCCAAAACTATAAAAATCCTAGAAGACACTCTAGGTAATACCATTCAGGACATAGACACCAGCAAACATTTCATGGCAAAAACACCAAAAGCAATTGCAACAACAACAAAATGACACATGGGACATAATTAAACTAAGGAACATCTTCCAAATTATCCAGACAATTAATTTCTGAGTCATACAAATCTGAATACCCAGGTTAGCTAGTGCTATGAATGTCACAGGCTTCTCCATTTTAACAACATATTTCTGTTGTCTTAATTTTGTACTGCTAGGATAGCTCAATTTGTGAATTCTAAACTCACATCAACTATGGCTTCAGAAGCAAATTCTTATTGATGGCCCACTGCTGATCAATCCACAAGCTGATAGAAAAGGAAAAAAACAAAAAAAGTAAATGACGTGCAAAAATAAACATTTCAAAATTAATCTGAAATTATATCTAAAAGTTTATTTTTAATTTCAAAAGGCTCTTTAACTATTTTTTCTAATATTATGTAGCCATTTTTAGAAATGTGTTTATATTTTGCAAAAACATCAAAAAGAAATTACCAACAGAGTAAACTGACAGCCTGCTGAATGGGAGAAAATATTCACAGACTATGTATCTGAAAGAGGTCTAATACCTAGAATCTACAAGGAACTTAAACAAATTAATAAGCAAAAAGCCGAATTAAAAAATGGGCAAAGGACATGAACAGACACTTCTTAAAAGAAGACATACAAGCAAACAACAGGCATATGAAAAAATGGTCAACATACTAATCATCGTAGAAATACAAATCAAAACCACAATGAGTTACTATCTCACATCAGTCAGAATGGCTATTAATTAAAAACAAAACAAACAAACAAAAAAACCGATGTTGGAAAGGCTATGGAGAAAAGGGAACACTTACACACTGTTGGTGGGAATGTAAGTTAGTTCAGCCGCTGGTGAAAGCATCTTGAAGACTTCTCAATGAACTTAAAATAGAAGTAGTATTTGGCCCAGCAATCCTACTATTGGGTATATAACCAAAGGAAAAGAATTCATTTTGTCAAAAAGACACATGCACCCATATATTCATCACAGCACTATTCACTATAGGAAAGATGTGGAATCAGCCTTGGTGCCCAACGAAAGTAGTTTGGATAAAGAAAATGTGGCACATTTACACCATAGAATACTATGCAGCCATAAAAAAGAATAAAATCTTGTCCTTTGCAGCAATGTGGATGGAGCTAGAGGCCATAATCCTAAGTGACAAAACTCAAGAACAGAAAACCATATACCACATGCCCTCACTTATAATTAGGAGCTAAACATTGTGTTCTCATGGACATGAAGATATAAACAATAGTCACTGGGACCACTATATGGGAGAGGGAAGAATGTGTGGGCTGAAGAAACATCTGTTGGGTACCATGCTTACTGCCTGGGTGATAAGATCACTGGGACCCTAAACCTCAGAATCACTCGGTTTACCCATGTAACAAACCAGCACATGTACCCTTTAACCTATAATAAAAGTTGAAATTAACAATAAAGCATAATTCTAAAATATATATATATGTCCACCCAATCAAAATGATATTTTTCATAAAATTACACATAGTAAAAATGAATGGATAATATTTTTGAACAAATTATTGTTTTTACATTTATATCATTCATAAAATCTACTATAAAATATAATAAACATTGAATATGTGAAACATGCCTTATGCTAATAATTTCTACTTGTATTTCTGTGCTGTATTTCACTAATATTATCTACTGGTTTGTTAAATAGTTTTTGTCTTGATATATACTAATTTGGGTTAATAATTTTTCTGTCAGGACTTACATATAATCTTTTGGCCAATTCAGTTAATTCACCTGCCACCTAAGTAAAATAATGAAATTCAGCTTATGCAGTGACAACTATGGCTTTGACTACATCATACTAAATTGCATATATGACTGCTTTTATACTTTTCAACTATTCTGTCATTGTGTACAAAAAAGAGTTTGAAAAAGCCTTTTGCTAGATGGCAAGGACTGTTTATCTGTTTACAATAACAATGATGAATACTAGTGCTTTGGATAACATCACACTTATCTTTCAACTGTCATCTCCTAGTACAGTGCTTAATACACAGTATGGAAACACACTTCTTTGCTGAATAAATAATTATTTTTTCAATAAAGAAAATAATTAGACCCCTACGTTTTCTGGGCAGAGATGTAAATAAGAACAATTGAATTTTGTAAGTAAAAGTTAATAGATATTTTCTCCTAACAATCCTTATAATAGTATAATCCTTTAGTTTTTCATCATTCAGGTTACTTCTTTCTACAACAAAGACTACTTTGAAATATATTGGCTTAAAAAATGACGACCTTTTTGGAGTAAGTGTGATGTGGTGATGTGGTGCTGAGAAGAATGTATATTCTGTTGATTTGGGGTGGAGAGTTCTGTAGATGTCTATTAGGTCTGCTTGCTGCAGAGATGAGTTCAATTCCTGGATATCCTCGTTAACTTGCTGTCTCGTTGATCTGTTTAATGTTGACGGTGGGGTGTTGAAGTCTCCCATTATTATTGTATGGGAGTCTAAGTCTCTTTGTAAGTCTCTAAGGACTTGCTTTATGAATGTGGGTGCTCCTGTGTTGGGCGCACATATATTTAGGATAGTTAGCTCTTCCTGTTGAATTGATCCCTTTACCATTATGTAATGGCCTTCTTTGTCTCTTTTCATCTTTGATGGTTTAAAGTCTGTTTTATCAGACACTAGGATTGTAACACCTGCTTTTCTTTTGTTGTTGTTGTTCTCCATTTGCTTGGTAGATCTTCCTCCATCCCTTTATTTTGAGCCTATATGTGTCTCTGCATGTGAGATGGGTCTCCCGAATACAGTAAATTGATGGATCTTGACGGTTTATCCAATTTGCCAGTCTGTGCCTTTTAATTGGAGCATTCAGTCAATTTACATTTAAGGTTAATATTGTTATGTTTGAACTTGATCCTGTTATTATGATGTTAGCTGGTTATTTTGCTCGTTGGTTAATGCAGTTTCTTCCTAGCATTGATGGTCTTTACATTTTAGCATGTTTTTGCAGTGGCTGGTATACCGGTTGTTCCTTTCCATGTTTAGTGCTTCTTTCAGGATCTCTTGTAGGGCAGGCCTGGTGGTGACAAAAATCTCTAAGTATTTGCTTATCTGTAAAGGATTTTATTTCCCCTTCACTGATGAAACTTAGTTTGGCTGGATATGAAATTCTGGGTTGAAAATTCTTTTCTTAAAGAATGTTGAATATTGGCCCCCACTTTCTTCTGGCTTGTAGAGTTTCTGCCAAGAGATCTGCTGTTAGTCTGATGGACTTTCCTTTGTGGGTAACCCAATCTTTCTCTCTGGCTGCCCTTAACATTTTTTCCTTCATTTCTTTGGTGAATCTGACAATTATGTGTCTTGGAGTTGCTCTTCTCGAGGAGCATCTTTGTGGCGTTCTTTGTATTTCCTGAATTTGAATGTTGGCTTGCCTTACTAGGTTGCGGAAGTTCTCCTGGATGATATCCTGAAGAGTGTTTTCCAACTTGGTTCCATTTTCCCCCTCACTTTCAGACACCCCAATCAGATGTAGATTTGGTCTTTTCACATAATCCCATATTTCTTGGAGGCTTTGTTCATTTCTTTTTCCTTTTTTTTCTCTAGACTTCTCTTCTCGCTTCATTTCATTCATTTGATCTTCAATCACTGATACTCTTTCTTCCAGTTGATTAAGTCAGTTACTAAAGCTTGTGCATTTGAAATGTATTTCTCGTGTCATGGTTTTTATCTCTGTCAGTTCCTTTATGGCCTTCTCTGCATTACTTATTCTAGTTATCCATTCTTCTATTCTTTTTTCAAGATTTTTAGCTTCTTTTTACTGGGTATGTAGTTCCTCCTTTAGCTCTGAGAAGTTTGATCAACTGAAGACTTCTTCTCTCCACTCATCAAAGTCATTCTCCCTCCAGCTTTGAACCGTTGCTGGCGATGAGCTGCATTCCTTTAGAGGGGGAGATGCGCTCTGATTTTTTGAATTTCCATCTTTTCTGCCCTGCTTTTTCCCCATCTTTGTGGTTTTATCTGCCTTTGGTCTTTGATTCTGGTGACGTACTGATGGGGTTTTGGTGTGAATATCCTTTCTGTTTGTTAGTTTTCCTTCTAACAGTCAGGCCCCTCAGCTGTAGGTCTGTTGGAGATTGCTTGAGGTCCACTCCAGACCCTGTTTTCCCGGGTATCAGCAGCAGAGGCTGCAGAAGATAGAATATTGCTGAACAGCGAGTGCTGCTGTCTGATTCTTGCTCTGGAAGCTTCATCTCAGGGGTGTACCCTGCCGTGTGAGGTGTGAGGTGTCGGTCTACACTTAGTGGGGGATGTCTCCCTGTTAAGCTAGTCGGGGGTCAGGGACCCACTTGAGCAGGCAGTCTGTCCTTCTCAGATCTCAACTTCCATGCTGGGAGATCCACTGCTCTCCTCAAAACTGGCAGAGAGGGTCATTAACATCTGCAGAGGTTTCTGCTGCTTTTTGTTAACTATGCCCTGTCCCCAGAGGTGGAGTCTACAGAGACAGGCAGGCCTCCATGAGCTGTGGTGGGCTCCACCCAGTTCGAGCTTCCCCATGGCTTTGTTTACCTACTTAAGCCTACCTACTTTGTTTACCTCCCCCAGCCATGCTGCTGCCTTTTCAGTTAGATCTCAGACTGCTGTGCTAGCAAAGAGGAAGGCATCCTGGGAGTGGGACCTTCTGGGCCAGGTGTGGGATATAATCTCCTGGTGTGCTGTTTGCTAAGACCCTTGGTAAAGCACAGTATTAGGGTGGGAGTTACCCGATTTTCCAGGTGTTGTATGTCATAGATTCCTTTGGCTAGGAAAAGGGATTCCCTTCCCCCTTGTGCTTCCCAGGTGAGGCGATGCCTCGCCCTGCTTCAGCTGTGGCTGCTCAGGCTGCACTAGCTGACCAGCACTGATTGTCCAGCATTCCCCAGTGAGATGAACCCAGTACCTCAGCTGAAAATGCAGAAAGCACTCCTGTGTCACTTGTGCTGGGAACTGGAGGCTGGAGCTCTGTCTATTCGGCCATCTTGCACCCAACTCTGCTTCTTACTAGTTTTTATTTGAGGATATTTTCTTTTTCACTATGGGCTTCAATACAATCTAAAGTATCCCTTCTCAGATTCCACAGAAGAAGTGCTAATAAACTGCTCCATGAACAGAATGGTATAACTCTGTGACGTGAATTCACATATCAGAGAGCAGTGTCTCAGAAAGCTTCTTTCTAGTTTTTCTCTGAGGATATTTCCTTTGTCATGATAGGTTTCAAAGCAATCAGAAATGTCACTTCTCAGAATCCATAGAAGCAGAGCTAACAAACTGCTGCAGATAACATTGGTGTAACTCTGTGAGATGAATTCACACATCACAAGGAAATTTCTCTGAAGGCTTTTCTCCAGTTTTTACTTGAGGATATTTCCTTTTTCAACATGGGCATCAAAGCAATCTAAACTATTACTTCTCAGATTCCACAGAAGACGTACTAATAAGCTGCTCCGTGAACAGAATGGTGTAAATGTGTGAGCTGAATTCACACAACACAGAGCAGTTTCTCAGAAAGCTTCTTTCTAGCTTTTATATGAGGATATTTCTCTTTTCACCAGAGGCTTCAAAGCAATCCAAAATTTCCATTCTCAGATTCCACAAAATCAATGCTAGCAAACTGCTCCATGAAATAGTGGTGTGACTCTGAGGGATGAATTCACATATTACAAAGCACTTTCTCAGAAAGCTTGTTTCCAGTTGTTATCTGAGGACATTTCCTTTGCCACGATAGGATTCAAAGAGATCAGAAATATCCCTTGTCAGATCCCACAAAAAAGTGCTAGCAGTGGGCTCCATGAAATATTTGTGTATCTCTGTGAGATGAATTCACACATCCAAAGCAGTTTCTTGGAAAGCTTCTTTTAAGTTTTTAACTGAGGACATTTCCTTTTTCACCATCAGCATCAATGCCCTCCCGAATATCCCATTGTACATTCCACGAAATTGGTATTAGCAAACTGCTCAACGAAAGAATGGTGTAACTCTGTGAGATGAGTTCAAACAGCACAAAGGAGTTTCTCAGAAAGCTCCTTTCTAATTTGTATCTGAGGGTACTTCCTTTTTCATCATGGGCTTCCTTGCAATCCAAATTATCCCTTCTCGCATTCTACAGAAGCAGCATTAAGAAACTGCTCCATGAAGAGAATGGTGTAAATTCTCTGAGGTGAATTCCCATATCACACAGCAGTTTCTCAGACAGCTTCTTTCTATTTATTATCTGAGGATATATCCTTTGTCTCTGTAGGCTTCATCACGATCCAAATTATCCCTTCACTGATTCCACAGAAACAGTGCAATCAGGCTGCTCCAGGAAAGAGTAGTGTACCTCTGAAAGATGAATTCACCAATCACAAAGCAGTTTCTCAGAAAGCTTCTTTCTAGGTTTTCTATGAGGATACGTGTCTCTGAATGCTTCACTTCAGTTCTTATCTGAGGATATTTCCTATTTCACTGTAACAATGCACTCGGAATAGCCCAGTGCCAATTCCAGGAAAACAGGGTTAGTAATCTGATACAGGAAAAGGACGGTGTTACATTGTGAGATGAATACACACACGACAAAGTAGTTTCTCAGAAAGCTTTTTTCTAGTTTTTATCTGAGAATATTTCCTTTGTCATGAGAGGATTCAATGCCATCAGAAATCCCACTTCTCAGAAACCACAGGACCACAGGTAACAAACTGTTTTGGATAAGATTGGTATAACTCGGTGAGATGAATTCACATATCACAAAGCAGTTTCTCAGAAAGCTTCTTTCACGTTTCTATCTGAGGACATTTCCTTTTTCTTTTTTTTTTTTTAGGCGGAGTCTCGCTCTGTCGCCCAAGCTGGAGTGCAGTGGCGCGATCTCGGCTCACTGCAAGCTCCGCCTCCCGGGTTCACGCCATTCTCCTGCCTCAGCCTCCCGAGTAGCTGGGACTACAGGCGCCTGCCACCATGCCCGGCTAATTTTTTGTATTTTTAGTAGAGACGGGGTTTCACCGTGGTCTCGATCTCCTGACCTTGTGATCCGCCCGCCTCGGCCTCCCAAAGTGCTGGGATTACAGGCGTGAGCCACCGCGCCCGGCGACATTTCCTTTTTCACAATCGGCCTCAATGCTCTCACGAAATTCCAATTGCAGATTCCACGAGAAGAGTGTCAGGAAAACTTCACAATGAAAGAACGATGTAGTGCTGTCAGGGGAATTCACACATCACAAAGAAATTACTCTGAAGTCTTCTCTCCAGTTTTCATTAGAGGATATTTCCTTTTTCACCATGGGCTTCAATGTAATCTAAACTATCCATTCTCAGAATCCACAGAAGAAGTGCTAATAAACTGCTCCATGTACAGAAAGGTATAAATCTGTGAGGTGAATTCACAGATCACAAAGCAGTTTCTCAGAAAGCTCTTTCTAGCTTTTCCTTGAGGATATTTCCATTTTCACCGTTGGCCTAAAAGCCATCCAATATGTTCCTTCTCAAATTACACGAAATCAGTGCTAGCAAGCTGCGCCATGAAAGAGTGGTGGAACTCTGAGGGATGAATTCACACATCACAAAGCACTTTCTCAGGAACCTTGTTTCCAGTTATTATCTGAGGATATTTCCTTTGCCACGATAGGATTCAAAGCAATCAGAAATGTCCCTTGTCAGATTCCACAAAAAACAGTGCTAGCAAAGGGCTCCATGAAAGATTTGTGTGACTCTGTGAGATGAATTCACACATGACAAAGCAATTTATCAGAAAGATTCTCTTAAGTTTTTATCTGAGGACATTTCCCTTTTCACCATCGTCCTCAATGACCTCCCAAATATCCCATTGCAGATTTCACGAAAATAGTGTTAGCAAACTGCTCAATGAAAGGATGGTTTCACTGTGTGTGGAGATTAATTCACACAGCACATAGCAGTTTCTCTGAACGCTTATCTCCATTTCTTATCTGTGGACATTTCATTTTTCACCATAACACTCAAAGTGCTCCAAATCTCCCA
This sequence comes from Macaca nemestrina, assembly GCF_043159975.1. Lineage (NCBI taxonomy): Eukaryota > Metazoa > Chordata > Mammalia > Primates > Cercopithecidae > Macaca > Macaca nemestrina. The sequence continues at coordinate 53,098,882 of NC_092140.1, forward strand.
TTGCTGATTCCATGAAAACAGTGTTGGTAATCTGTTGTATAAAAAGGACGGTGTTACATTGTGAGATGAATACACACATAGTAAAGCAGTTTCTCAGAATGCTTTTTTCTACTTTTTATATCAGGATACTTCCTTAGTCACCATAGGCTGCAAAGCGATCCAAAATATCCTTCTCAAATTTCAAAAAATCAGTGCTAGCAAGTTGCTCCATGAAAGAGTAGTGTAACTCTGTGAGACGAATTCACACAACACCAAGCGGTTTCTCAGAAAGCCTCTTTTCAAATTTTATCTGAGGATATTTGTTTTTTCACCATGGGCTTCAATACAATCAAAAGAATCACTACTGAGATACCACAGAAGCAGTGCTAACAAACTGCTTCATGAACAGAATGGTGTAATTCAATGAAATGAATTCACGCATGACATATCAGTTTCTCAGAAACCTTCTTTCTAGTTTTTATCTGAGGATATTGCCTTTGTCATCATAGGCTTCAAACCGATCTAAAACATCCCATCTCAGATTTCAGAGAAGCAGTGCTAACAAACTGCTCCATGAAGAGAATGGTGTAACTCTGTGCGATGAATTCACACATCACAAACAAGCTTCTTAGAAAGCTTCTGGCTACTTTTTATTGGAGGATATTGCCTTTGTCACCATAGGCTTCAAACCGATCGAAAATATCCCTCCACCGATTCCACAGAAGAAGCGCTAACAAACGGCTCCATGAACAGAATGGTGTAACTCTGTGAGATGAATTCACACATCATGAAGAAGTTTCTCAGAAAGCTTCTTTCACGTTTCTATCTGAGGACATTTCCTTTTTCACAATCGGCCTCAATGCCCTCCCGAAACTCTCATTGCAGTTTCCATGAGAATAGTGTCAGCAAACTGCACAATGAAAGAATGATGTAATGCTGTGAGGGGAATTCACACGTCACAAAGAAATTTCTCTGAAGGCTTCTCTCTAGTTTTCTTTAGAGGATATTCCCTTTTTCACAATGGCTTCAATGCAATCTAAAGTATCTATTCTCAGATTCCACAGAAGAAGTGCTAATAAACTGCTCCATGTACAGAAAGGTGTAAATCTGTGACATGAATTCACATATCACAGCAGTTTCTCAGAAAGCGAATTTGTAGCTTTTATATGAGGATATATCCATTTTCACCATTAGCCTAAAACTGATACAATATGGCTCTTCTCAGATTCCACGAAATCAGTGCTAGCAAGTTGGGCCATGAAGGAGTGGTGGAACACTGAAGGATGAATTCACACATCACAAAGCAATTTCTCAGAAAGCTTGTTTCCGGTATTTATCTGAGGATATTTCCTTTGCCACGATAGGATTCAAAGCGATCAGAAATGTCCCTTGTCAGATTCCAGAGAAACCAGTGCCAGCAAAGGGCTCCATGAAAGATTTGTGTGACTCTGTGAGATGAATTCACACACCACCAAGGAGTTTCTCAGAAAGCCACTTTTCAGCTTTTATCTGAGGACATTTCCCTTTTCAACGTCGGCCTCAATGCCCTCCTAAATATCCCATCGCAGATTCCACGAAATTAGTGTTAGCAAACTGCTCAATGAAAGAATGATGTAACTCTGTGAGATGAATTCACACATCATGAAGCAGTTTCTCAGAAAGTTTCTTTCTCGTTTTTACCTGAGGATATCTCCTTTGTCACAATAGGACACAAGGCGATCAGAAATGTCACTTCTCCGAATTCACAGAAGCACAGGTAACAAATTGTTATGGATACCATTGGTGTAACTCTGTGAGATGAATTCACACATCACAAAGCAGTTTCTCAGAAAACTTCTTTCACGTTTTTATCAGAGGACATTTCCTTTTTCACCATCGGCCTCAATGCCCTCCTGAAACTCGCATTGCAGATTCCACCAGACGAGTATCAGAAAATTCACAATGAAAGAATGATGTAGTGCTGTGACGGGAATACACACATCACAAAGAAATTACTCTGAAGGCTTCTCTCCAGTTTTCATTGCAGGATATTTCCTTTTTCAACATGGGCTTCAATGTCATCTGAACTCTCCATTCTCATATTCCACAGAAGAAGTGCGAATAAACTGCTCCTTGTACGCAACGGTGGAAATCTGTGAGGTGAATTCACACATCACAGAGCAGTTTCTCAGAAAGCTTCTTTCTAGCTTTTCTATGAGGATATTTCCATTTTCACTGTTGGCCTAAATGCCATCCAGTATGTCCCTTCTCAGATTCCACGAAATCAGGGCTAGCAAGCTGCGCCATGAAAGAGTGGTGGAACTCTGAGGGATGAATTCACACATCACAAAGCACTTTCTCAGGAAGCTTGTTCCCAGTTTTTATCTGAGGAAATTTCCCCTGCCATGATAGGATTCAAAGCTATCAGAAATGTCCCTTGTCAGATTCCACAGAAACCAGTGCCAGCAAAGGGCTCCATGAAAGATTCTGCGACTCTGTGAGATGAATTCAAACATCACCAAGCAGTTTCTCAGAAAGGTTCCTTCTCGTTTTTATCTGAGGACATTACCCTTTTCACCATCAGCCTATATACCCTCCCAAATATCCCATTGCAGATTCCACGAAATTAGTGTTAGCAATCTGCTCAATCAAAGAATGGTGTAACTCTGTGAGATGAATTCACACATCTCAAAGCAGTTTCTTGGAAGGCTTATCTTCAGGTCTTATCTGAGGATATTTCCTTTTTCACCATAACACTCAAAGTGCTCCGATTATCCTATTGCCGATTCCATGAAAACAGTGTTGGTGATCTGCTCCATGGAAAGGACGTTGTTATATTGGGAGACGAATACAAACAGCATAATGCAGTTTCTCAGAAATCTTCTTTCTGGTTTTGATCTCTGGATATTTTCTTTGTCAGCACAGGCTGTCAAGGGATCCAAAATATCCCTTCTCAGATACCAGGACGTCAGTGCTAGCAAGCTGCTCCATGAAAGAGAAGTGCAACTCTGTGAGACGAATTCACACAACACCAAGTAGGTTCTGAGAAAGCTTCTTTTCAAATTTTTAATCTGAGGATATTTCCTTTTTAAGCATGGGCTTCAGTGCAATCCAAAGTAATGCTACTGAGATTCCACAGAAGCAGTGCAAACAAACTGCTCCAAGAACACAATGGTATAACGCTGTGAGATGAATTCAAACATCACCAAGCAGATTCTCTGAAAGTTTCTTTCTACTTTTTATCTGAGGATATTGCATTTTTCACCATAGGCTTCAAACCCATCGAAAATATCCCTTCTCAGATACCCCAGAAGCAGTGCTAACAAACTTCTCCATGAAGAGAATGCTGTAACTCTGTGAGATGAATTCACAAATCACAAAGCAGTTTCTCAGAAAGTTTCCTTCTCTTTGTTATCTGAACATATTTCCTTTGTCAAATTTGTACACAAGACGATCAGAAATGTCACTTCTCCGAATTCACAGAAGCACATGTAACAAACTGTTCCGGATACCATTGGTGTAACTCTCTGAGATGAATTCACACATCACAAAGCAGTTTCTCAGAAAGCTTCTTTCACATTTCTATCTGAGGACATTTCCTTTTTCACCATCGGCCTCATTGCCCTCCTGAAACTCCCATTGCAGATTCCACGAGAAGAGTGTCAGCAAACTTCACAATGAAAGAATGATGTAGTGCTGTGAGGGGAATTCACACGTAACAAAGAAATTAATCGAAAGGCTTCTCTCCATTTTTCATTGGAGGATATTTCCTTTTTAACCATGGGCTTCAATTCCATCTGAACTTTCCATTCTCAGATTCCACAGAAGAAATGCTAACAAACTGCTCCTTGTATAGAATGGTGGAAATCTGTGAGGTGAATTCACCCATCACAGAGAAGTTTCTCAGAAAGCTTCTTTCTAGCTATTCTATGAGGATATTTCCATTTGCACCATTGGCCTACAAGCCATCCAATATGTCCCTTCTCAGATTCCACGAAATCAGTGCTAGCAAGCTGCGCCAAGAAACAGTGGTGGAACTCTGAGGGATGAATTCACACATCACAAAGCACTTTCTCAGGAAACTTGTTTCCAGTTTTTATCTGAGGATATTTCCCTTACCACGATAGGATTCCAAGTGATCAGAAATGTCCCTTGTCAGATTCCACAGAAACCAGTACCAGCAAAGGGCTTTATGAAAGATTTGGGTGACTCTGTGAGATGAATTCACACACCACCAAACAGTTTCTTAGAAAGCTTCTTTCTCTTTGTTATCGAAGGATATTTCCTTTGGCCCTATAGTCTTCAAAGGGATATGAAATATCAGTTCTCAGATTCCACAGGAATAAGGCTAGCAAACAGATCCACGAAATACAGATGTAATTCTGTGAATGGAAGTCACATATCACAAAGCAGTTTCTCAGAAAGCTTCTTTCCAGTTTTTCTCTTAGGATATTTTCTTTTTCACCATAGCCCTCTATGGGCTTCCAAATATCACTTTGCCAATTCCAAAAGAGCAGGTTTAGCAAACGGCTTCTTGAGGGGAAAGCTGTATCTCTGTGAGAAGAATTAACAGAACACTAACCAGTTTCTCAGAAAGATTTTTCCAGACTTGATCTGAGGATATTTCCTTTTTCACCGTACCCCTCTATGGGCATCGAAACATCACTTTGCAATTCCACAAGAACAGGCTTAGCGAAAGGCTTCTTGAGGGGAAAGCTGTAACTCTGTGAGATGATTTCACAGAACACAAAGAAGTTTCTCAGAAAGCTTCTTTCTCTTTGTTATCGGAGGATATTTCCTTTGGCCCTATAGTCTTCAAAGGGATATGAAATATCAGTTCTCAGATTCCACAGATATAAGGCTAGCAAACAGATCCACGAAATACAGATGTAACTCTGTGAGTGGAAGTCACACATCACAAAGCAGTTTCTCAGAAAGCTTCTTTCCAGTTTTTCTCTGAGGATATTTTCTTTTTCACCATAGTCCTCAAGGGGATTCCAAATATTACTTTTCAAATTCCACAAAACAGGCTTAGCGAACTGCTTCTTTAGGGGAATGCTGTAACTCTGTGAGATGAATTAACAGAACACTAAGCAGTTTCTCAGAAAGCTTCTTTCCAGATTTAATCTGAGGATATTTCCTTTTTCACCGTAGCCCTCTATGGGCATCGAAATATCACTTTACAAATTCCACAAAACAGGCTTATTTAAAGGGTTGTTGAGGGGAAAGCTGTAACTCTGTGAGATTGTTTCAAAGAACACAAAGAAGTTTCTCAGAAAGCTTCTTTCTCTTTGTTATCGGAGGATATTTCCTTTGGCCCTATAGTCTTCAAAGGGATCCGAAATATCAGTTCTCAGATTCCACAGAAATAAGGCTAGCAAACAGATCCATGAAATAGAGATGTAACTCTGTGAGTGGAAGTCACACATCACAAAGCAGTTTCTCAGAAAGCTTCTTTCGCGTTTTTCTCTGAGGATATTTTCTTTTTCACCATAGCCCTCTTTGGGCTTCCAAATATCACTTTGCCAATTCCAAAAGAACAGGCTGAGTGAATGGTTTCCTGAGGGGAAAGCTGTAATTCTGTGAGATGAATTAACAGCACACTAAGCAGTTTCTCAGAAAGCTTCTTTCCAGATTTCATATGAGGATATTTCCTTTTTCACCGTAGTCCTCTATGGGCATCGAAATATCACTTTGCCAATTCCTCAAGAACAGGGTTAGCGAAGGGTTCTGGAGGGGAAAGCTGTACTCTGAGAGACGATTTCACAGAAAACAAAGAAGTTTCTCAGAAAGCTTCTTTCTCCTTGTTATAGGAGGATATTTCCTTTGGCCCTATAGTCTTCAAAAGGATATGAAATATCAGTTCTCAGATTCCACAGAAATAAGGCTAGCAAACAGATCCACGAAATACAGATGTAACTCTGTGAGTGGAAGTCACACATCACAAAGCAGTTTCTCAGAAAGCTTCTTTCCAGTTCTTCACTGAGGATATTTTCTTTTTCATCATAGCCCTCTATGGGCTTCCAAATATCACTTTGCCAATTCCACAAGAACAGGCTTAGCGAACGGCTTCTTGAGGGGAAAGCTGTAACTCTGTGAGAAGAATTAACAAAACACTATCAGTTTCTCAGAAAGCTTCTTTCCAGATTTCATCTGAGGATATTTCCTTTTTCACCGTGGCCCTCTATGGGCATGGAAATATCACTTTACCAATTCCACAAAACAGGCTTAGTTAAAGGCTTCTTGAGGGGAAAGCTGTAACTCTGTGAGATGATTTCAAAGAACACAAAGAAGTTTCTTAGAAAGCTTCTTTCTCTTTGTTATCGGAGGATATTTCCTTTGTCACTATAGTCTTCAAAGGGATCCGAAATATCAGTTCTCAGATTCCACGGAAATAAGGCTAGCAAACAGATCCACGAAATACACATGCAACTCTGTGAGTTGAAGTCACACATCACAAAGTAGTTTCTCAGAAAGCTTCTTTCCAGTTTTTCTCTGAGGATAATTTCTTTTTCACCATAGCCCTCTATGGGCTTCCAAATATCACTTTGCCAATTCCACAAGAACAGGCTTAGCAAACGATTTCTTGAGGTGAAAGTTGTAACTCTGTTAGATGAATTAACAGAACACTAAGCAGTTTCTCAGAAAGCTTCTTTCCAGATTTCATATGAGGATATTTCCTTTTTTACTGTAGCCCTCTATGGGCATCGAAATATCACTTTGCCAATTCCACAAGAACAGGCTTAGCGAAAGGCTTCTCTAGGGGAAAGCTGTAACTCTGTGAGATGATTTCCCAGAACACAAAGAAGTTTCAGATAAAGCTTCTCTCTCTTTGTTATCGGAGGATATTTCCTTTGGACCTATAGTCTTCAAAGAGATATGAAATATCAGTTCTCAGATTCCACAGAAATAAGGCTAGCAAACAGATCCAAGAAATACAGATGTAACTCTGTGAGTGGAAGTCACACATCAAAAGCAGTTTCTCAGAAAGCTTCTTTCCAGTTCTTCTCTGAGGATATTTTCTTTTTCACCCTATTCCTCAAGGAGCTTCCAAATATCACTTTGCCAATTCCACAAGAACAGGCTTAGCGAACGGCTTCTTGAAGGGAAAGCTGTAACCCTGTGAGATGAATTAACAGAACACTAAGCAGTTTCTCAGAAAGCTTCTTTCCAGATTTCATCGGAGGATATTTCCTTTTTCACCGTAGCCCTCGATGGGCATGGAAATATCACTTTGCCAATTCCACAAAAGAGGCTTAATTAAAGGCTTCTTGAGGGGAAAGCTGTAACTCTTTGAGATGATTTCAAATAACACAACGAAGTTTCTCAAAAAGCTTCTTTCTCTTTGTTAGTGGAGGATATTTCATTTGGCCCTATAGTCTTCAAAGGGATCCGAAATATCAGTTCTCAGATTCCACAGAAATAAGACTAGCAAACAGATCCAAGAAATACAGATGTAACTCTGTGAGTGGAAGTCACACATCAAAAGTAGTTTCTCAGAAAGCTTCTTTCCAGTTTTTCTCTAAGGATATTTTCTTTTTCACCATAGACCTCTATGGGCTTCCAAATATCTCTTGCCAATTCCACAAGAACACGCATAGCGAACGGCTTCTTGAGGGGGAAGCTCTAACTCTGTGAGATGATTTAACAGAACACTAAGCAGTTTCTCAGAAAGCTTCTTTCCAGATTTCATCTGAGGATATTTCCTTTTTCACCGTTGTCCTCTATGGGCATCGAAATATCACTTTGCCTATTTCACAAGAACAGGCTTAGCGAAAGGCTTCTTGAGAGGAAAGCTGTAACTCTGAGAGATGATTTCACAGAACACAAAGAAGTTTCTCAGAAAGCTTTTTTCTCTTTGTTATCGGAGGATATTTCCTTTGGCCCTATAGTCTTCAAAGGGATATGAAATATCAGTTCTCAGATTCCACAGAAATAAGGCTAGCAAACACATCCAAGAAATACAGATGTAACTCTGTGAATGGAAGTCACACATCACAAAGCAGTTTCTCCGAAAGTTTCTTTCCAGTTTTTCTCTGAGGAAATTTTCTTTTTCACCATAGCCCTCTAAGGGCTTCCAAATATCACTTTGCCAATTCCCCAAGAACAGGCTTACTGAAAGGCTTCTTGAGGGGAAATCTGTAACTCTGTGAGATGATTTCACAGAACACAAAGGAGTTTCTCAGAAATCTTCTTTCTCTTTGTTATCGGAGGATATTTCCTTTGGTCCTATAGTCTTCAAAGGGATCGGAATTATCAGTTCTCAGATTCCACATAAATAAGGCTAGCAAATAGATCCAAGGAATACAGATGTAACTCTGTGAGTGGAAGTCGCACATCACAAAGCAGTTTCTCAGAAAGCTTCTCTCCCGTTTTTCTCTGAGGATATTTTCTTTTTCACCATAGGCCTCTATGGGTTTCCAAATAACACTTTGCCAATTCCACAATAACAGGCTTAGAGAAAGGCTTCTTGAGAGGAATGCTGTAACTGTGTGAGATGAATTAACAGAACACTCAGCAGTTTTTCAGAAAGCTTCTTTCCAGATTTCATCTGAGGATATTTCCTTTTTCACCGTAGCCCTGTTTAAGCATCGAAATATCACTTTGCCAATTCCAAAAGAACAGGCTTGGCGAAAGGCTTCTTGAGGGGAAAGCTGTAACCCTGTGACATGATTTCACAGAACACAAAGAAGTTTCTCAGAAAGCTTCTTTCTCTTCGTTATCGGAGCATATTTCCTTTGGCCATATAGACTTCAAAGGGACCTGAAATATCAGTCTCAGATTCCACAGAAATAAGGCTAGCAAACAGATCCACGAAATACAGATGTAATTCTGTGAGTGGAAGTCACACATCAAAAGTAGTTTCTCAGGAAGCTTCTTTCCAGTTTTTCTCTGAGGATATATTCTTTTTCACCATAGCCCTCTATGGGCTTCCAAATATCACTTGCCAATTCCACATGAACAGGTTTAGCGAAAGGCTTCTTGAGGGGAAAGCTGTAACTCTGTGAGATGATTTTACAGAACACTAAGCAGTTTCTCAGAAAGCTTCTTTCCAGATTTCATCTGAGGATATTTCCTTTTTCACCGTTGCCCTCTATGGGCATCGAAATATCACTTTGCCAATTCCACATGAACAGGCTTAGCGAAAGGCTGCTTGAGGGGAAAGCTGTAACTCTGAGAGATGATTTCACAGAACACAAAGAAGTTTCTCAGAAAGCTTCTTTCTCTTTGTTATCGGAGGAAATTTCCTTTGGCCCTGTAGGCTTCAAAGGGATCCGAAATATCAGTTCTCAGATTCCACAGAAATAAGGCTAGCAAACAGAGCCACGAAATACAGATGTAACTCTGTGAGTGGAAGTCACACATCCCAAAGAGTTTCTCTGAAAGCTTCTTTCCAGTTTTTCTCTGAGGAAATTTTCTTTTTCACCATAGCCCTCTAGGGGCTTCCAAATATCACTTTGCCAATTCCACAAGAACAGGCTTACCGAAAGGCTTCTTTAGGGGAAATCTGTAACTCTGTGAGATGATTTCACAGAACACAAAGAAGTTTCTCAGAAAGCTTCTTTCTCTTCGTTATCGGAGCATATTTCCTTTGGCCATATAGACTTCAAAGGGATCTGAAATATCAGTCTCAGATTCCACAGAAATAAGGCTAGCCAACAGATCCATGAAATACAGATGTAACTCTGTGAGTGGAAGTCACACATCACATAGCTGTTTCTCAGAAATCTTCTTTCCAGTTTCTCTCAGAGGATGTTTTCTTTTAAACCATGGCCCTCTAAGGGCTTCCAAATATCACTTTGCCAATTCCACAACAACAGGCTTAGCGAACGGCTTCTTGAGGGGAAAGCTGTAACTGTGTGAGATGAATTAACAGAACACTAAGCAGTTTCTCAGAAAGCTTCTTTCCAGTTTTCATCTGAGGATATTTCCTTTTTCACCGGAGCCCTATATGGGCATCGAAATATCACTTTGCCAATTTCACAAGAACAGGCTTACCAAAAGGCTTCTTGAGGGGAAAGCTGTAACTCTGTGAGATGATTTCACAGAACACAAAGAAGTTTCTCAGAAAGCTTCTTTCTCTTTGTTATCGGAGGAAATTTCCTTTGGCCCTGTAGGCTTCAAAGGGATCCGAAATATCAGTTCTCAGATTCCACAGAAATAAGGCTAGCAAACAGAGCCACGAAATACAGATGTAACTCTGTAAGTGGAAGTCACACATCACAGAGCATTTTCTCAGAAAGCTTCTTTCGAGATTTCATCTGAGGATATTTCCTTTATCTCCATAGCCCTCTATGGGCTTCGAAATATCACTTTGCCAATTCCACAAGAAATGTCTTAGCGAAAGGCTTCTTGAGGGGAAAGCAGTAACTCTGTGAGATGATTTCACAGAACACAAAGAAGTTTATCAGAAAGTTTCTTTCTTTTTGTTATCAGAGGATATTTCCCTTGGCCCTGTAGTGTTCAAAGGGATCCGAAATAACTGTTCTCAGATTCCACAGAAATAAGGCTAGCAAGGAGATCCACGAAATACAGATGTAACTCTGTGAGATGAATTGACGGAACATTAAGCAGTTTCTCAGAAAGCTTCTTTCCAGATTTCATCTGAGGATATTTCCTTTTTCACCATAGCCCTCTATGGGCTTACAAATATGACTTTGCCTGTTCCACAAGAACTGTCTTAGCGAAAGGCTTTTTGAGGGGAAAGCTGTAACTCTGTGAGATGATTTCACAGAACACAAAGAAGTTTCTCAGAAAGCTTCTTTCTCTTTGTTATCGGAGGATATTTCCTTTGGTCCTGTAGTCTTCAAAAGGATTAGAAATATCTGTTCTCAGATTCCACAGAAATAAGGCTATCAAAGAGATCCACGAAATACAGATGTATCTGTGTGACTGGAAGTCACACACCACAGAGCAGTTTCTCAGAAAGCTTCTTTCCAGATTTCATCTGAGGATATTTCCTTTTTCACCACAGCGCTTTATGGGCTTCCAAATATCACTTTGCCAGTTCAACAAGACCAGTCTGAGCGAAAGGCTTCTAGAGGGGAAACCTGTAACTCTGTGAGATGATTCCACAGAACACCAAGAAGTTTCTCAGAAAGCTTCTTTCTCTTTGATATCGGAGGATATTTCATTTGGCCCTATAGTCTTCAATGGGATCCGATATATCTGTTCTCAGATTCCACAGAAATAAGGCTAGCAAAGTGATCCACGAAATACAGATGTAACTCGTTGAGAGGAATTAACGGAACACTAAGCAGCTTCTCAGAAAGCTTCTTTCCAAATTTCATCTGAGGATATTTCCTTTTTCACCATAGCCCTCTATGGGCTTCCAAATACCACTTTTCCAATTCCACAACAACTGTCTTAGCGAAAGGCTTCTTGAGGGGAAAGCTGTAACTCTGTGACATGATTTCACAGAACACAAAGAAGTTTCTCAGAAAGCTTCTTTCTCTTTGTTATCGGAGGATATTTTCTTTGGCCCTATAGTCTTCAAAGGGTTCCGAAATATCTGTTCTCAGATTCCACAGAAATAAGGCTAGCAAAGAGATCCACGAAATACAGATGTAACTCTGTGAGATGAGTTAACAGAACACTAAGCAGTTTCTCAGAAAGCTTCTTTCCAGATTTCATCTGAGGATACTTTCTTTTTCACCATAGCCCTCTATGGTCTTCCTTATACCACTTTGCCATTTCCACAAGAAGTGTCTTAGCGAAAGGCTTCTTGAGGGGAAAGCTCTAACGTTGTGAGATGATTTCACAGAACACAAATAAGTTTCTCAGAAAGCTTCTTTCTCTTTGTTATCGGAGGATATTTTCTTTGGCCCTATAGTCTTCAAAGGGTTCCGAAACATCTGTTTTCAAATTCCACAGAAATAAGGCTAGCAAAGAGATCCACGAAATACAGGTGTAACTCTGTGATATGAATTAACAGAACACTAAGCAGTTTCTCAGAAAGCTTCTTTCCAGATTTCATCTGAGGATATTTCCTTTTTCACCATAGCCCTCTATGGGCTTCCAAATATCACTTTGCCAATTCCACAAGAACTCTCTTAGCGAAAGGCTCCTTTAGGGGAAAGCTGTAACTCTGTGAGATGATTTCACAGAACACAAAGAAGTTTCTCAGAAAGCTTCTTTCTCTTTGTTATCGGAGGATATTTCCTTTGGCCCTATATTCTTCAAAGGAATCCGAAATATCTGTTCTCAGATTCCACAGAAATAAGAGTAGCAAAACATGCACAAAATACAGATGTAACTCTGTGAGTGGAAGTCACACATCACAGAGCAGTTTCTCAGAAAGCTTCTTTCCAGATTTCATCTGAGGATATTTCCTTTTTCACCTTAGCCCTCTATGGGCCTCAAATATCTCTATACCAGTTCCACAAGAACTGTCTTAGCGGAAGTCTTCTTGAGTGGAAAGCTGTAACTCTATGACATGATTTCACAGAACACAAAGAAGTTTCTCAGAAAGCTTCTTTCTCTTTGTTATCAGAGGATATTTCCTTTGGCCCTATAGTCTTCAAAGGGATCCGAAATAACTGTTCTCAGATTCCACAGAAATAAGGCTAGCAAAGAGATCCACGAAATACAGATGTAACTCTGTAAGTGGAAGTCACACATCACAGAGCATTTTCTCAGAAAGCTTCTTTCCAGATTTCATCTGAGGATATTTCCTTTTTCACCTTAGCCCTCTATGGGCCTCAAATATCTCTATACCAGTTCCACAAGAACTGTCTTAGCGGAAGTCTTCTTGAGTGGAAAGCTGTAACTCTATGACATGATTTCACAGAACACAAAGAAGTTTCTCAGAAAGCTTCTTTCTCTTTGTTATCAGAGGATATTTCCTTTGGCCCTATAGTCTTCAAAGGGATCCGAAATAACTGTTCTCAAATTCCACAGAAATAAGGCTAGCAAAGAGATCCACGAAATACAGATGTAAATCTGTAAGTGGAAGTCACACATCACAGAGCATTTTCTCAGAAAGCTTCTTTCCAGATTTCATCTGAGGATATATCCTTTATCTCCACAGCCCTCTATGGGCTTCGAAATATCACTTTGCCAATTCCACAACAAGTGTCTTAGCGAAAAGCTTCTTGAAGGGAAAGCTGTAACTCTGTGAGATGATTTCACAGAATACAAAGAAGTTTCTCAGAAAGTTTCTTTCTCTATGTTATCAGAGGATATTTCCTTTGGCCCTATATCTTCAAAGGGATCCGAAATAACTGTTCTCATATTCCACGGAAATAAGGCTAGCAAAGAGATCCACGAAATACAGATGTAACTCTGTGAGATGAATTAACAGATCATTAAGCAGTTTCTCAGAAAGCTTCTTTCCAGATTTCATCTGAGGATATTGCCTTTTTCATAATAGCCCTCTAGGGGCTTCCAAATATCACTTTGCCAATTCCACAAGAAATGTCTTAGAGAAAGGCTTCTTGAGGGGATAGCTGTATCTCTCTGAGATGATTTCACAGAACACAAAGAAGTTTCTCAGAAAGCTTCTTTCTCTTTGTTATCGGAGGATATTTCCTTTGGCCCTATAGTCTTCAAAGGGATCCGAAATATCTGTTCTCAGATTCCACAGAAATAAGGCTAGCAAAGAGATCCACGAAATACAGATGTAACTCTGTGAGGTGAATTAACAGAACACTAAGCAATTTCTCAGAAAGCTTCTTTCCAGATTTCATCTGAGGATATTTCCTTTTTCACCATAGCCCTCTAAGGGCTTCCAAATATCATTTGCCAGTTCCACAAGAACTGTCTTAGCGAAAGGCTTCTTGAGGGGAAAGCTGTAACTCTGTGAGATGATTTCACAGAACACAAAGAAGTTTCTCAGAAACCTTCTTTCTCTTTGTTATGTGAGGACATTTCCTTTGACCCTATAGTCTTCAAAGGGATCCGAAATATCTGTTCTCAGACTCCACAGAAATAAGGCTGGCAAAGAGATCCACGAAATACAGAATGAACTATGTGAGGTGAATTAACAGAACATTAAGCAGTTTCTCAGAAAGCTTCTTTCCAGATTTTATCTAAGGATATTTCCTTTTTCACAATAGCCCTCTAGGGGCTTCCAAATATCTCTTTGCTAGTTCCACAAGAACTGTCTTATCGAAAGGCTTCTTGACGGGAAAGCTGTAACCCTGTGAGATGATTTCACAGAACACAAAGAAGTTTCTCAGAAAGCTTCTTTCTGTTTTTTATCGGAGGATATTTGCTTTGGCCCTATAGTCTTCAAAGGGATCCGAAATATCTGTTTTCAGATTCCACAGAAATAAGGCTAGCAAACGGATCCACGAAATACAGATGTAACTCTGTGAGATGAATTAACGGAATATTAAGCAGTTTCTCAGAAAGCTTCTTTCCAGATTTTATCTAAGGATATTACCTTTTTCACCATAGCCCTCTAGGGGCTTCCAAATATCACTTTGCCAATTCCACAAGAACTGTCTTAGCGAAAAGCTTCTTGCTGGGAAAGCTGTAACTCTGTGAGATGATTTCACACAACACAAAGAAGTTTCACAGAAAGCTTCTTTCTCTTTGTTATCGGAGGACATTTCCTTTGGCCGTATATTCTTCAAAGGGATCGAAATATCTCTTCTCAGATTCCACAGAAATAAGGCTAGCAAAGAGATCCACGAAATACAGATGTAACTCTGTGACTGAAAGTCACACATCACAGAGCAGTTTCTCAGAAAGCTTCTTTCCAGATTTCATCTGAGGATATTTCCTTTTTCACCATAGCCCTCTATGGGCTTCCAAATATAACTTTTCCAGCTCCAAAAAAACTGTCTTAGCGAAAGGCTTCCTGACGGGAAAGCTGTAACTCTGTGAGATGATTCACAGAACAACAAGAAGTTTCTCAGAAAGCTTCTTTCTCTTTGTTATCGGAGGATATTTCGATATTTCCTTTGGCCCTATAGTCTTCAAAGGGATCCGAAATATCTGTTCTCAGATTCCACAGAAATAAGGCTACCAAAGAGATCAACGAAATACAGATGTAACTCCGTGAGATGAATTAACAGAACACTAAGCAGTTTCTCAGAAAGCTTCTTTCCAGATTTCATGTGAGGATATTTCCTTTTTCACCATGGCCCTCTATGGGCTTCCAAATACCACTTTGCCAATTCCACAGCAACTGTCTTAGCGAAAGGCTTCTTGAGGGGAAAGCTGTAACTCTGTGAGTTGATTTCGCAGAACACAAAAAAGTTTCTCAGAAAGCTTCTTTCTCTTTGTTATCGGAGGATTTTTCCTTTGGCCCTACAGTTTTCAAAGGGATCTGAAATATCTGTTCTCAGATTCCACAGAAATAAGGCTAGCAAAGAGATCCACGAAATACAGATATAATTTTTGATATGAATTAACAGAACACTAAACAGTTTCTCAGAAAGCTTCTTTCCAGATTTCATCTGAGGATATTTCCTTTTTAACCCTAGCTCTCCATGGGCTTCCAAATACCACTTTTCCAGTTCCATAAGAACTGTCTTAGCGAAATGCTTCTTGAGGGGAAAGCTATAACTCTGTGAGATGATTTCACAGAACACAAAGAAGTTTCTCAGAAAGCTTCTTTCTCTTTGTTATCGGAGGATATTTCCTTTGGCCCTATAGTCTTCAAAGGGATCCGAAATATCTGTTCTCAGATTCCACCGAAATAAGGCTAGCAAAGAGATCCACGAAATACAGATGTAACTCTGTGAGATGAATTAACGAAACATTAAGCAGTTTCTCAGAAAGCTTCTTTCCAGATTTCATCTGAGGATATTGCCTTTTTCGCCATAGCTCTCTATGATCTTCCGAATATCACTTTGCCAATTCCACTAGAACTGTCTTAGCGAAAGGCTCCTTGAGGTTAAAGCTGTAATTCTGTGAGATGATTTCACAGAACACAAAGAAGTTTCTCAGAAAGCTTCTTTCTCTTTTTTATCAGAGGATATTTCCTTTGGCCCTATACTCTTCAAAGGGAGCTGAAATATCTGTTCTCAGATTCCACAGAAATAAGGCTAGCAAAGAGATCCACGAAATACAGATGTAACTCTGTGAGATGAATTTACAGAACACTAAGCAGTTTCTCAGAAAGTTTCTTTCCAGATTTCATCTGAGGATATTTCCTTTTTCTCCATAGCCCTCTATGGGCTTCCAAATATCACTTTGACAATTCCACAAGAACTCTCTTAGCGAAAGGCTCCTTTAGGGGAAAGCTGTAACTCTGTGAGATGATTTCACAGAACACAAAGAAGTTTCTCACAAAGCTTTTTTCTCTTTGTTATCGGAGGATATTTCCTTTGGCCCTAAAGTCTTCAAAGGGATCCGAAATATCTGTTTTCAGATTCCACAGAAATAAGGCTAGCAAAGAGATCCACGAAATACAGATGTAACTCTGTGAGATGAATTAAAGGAACATTAAGCAGTTTCTCAGAAAGCTTCTTTCCAGATTTTATCTAAGGATATTTCCTTTTTCACCATAGCCCTCCAGGGGCTTCCAAATATCACTTTTCCAATTCCACAAGAACTGTCTTAGCGAAAAGCTTCTTGCTGGGAAAGCTGTAACTCTGTGACATGATTTCACAGAACACAAAGAAGTTTCTCAGAAAGCTTCTTTCTCTTTGTTATCGGAGGACATTTCCTTTGGCCCTATATTCTTCAAAGGGATCGAAATATCTCTTCTCAGATTCCACAGAAATAAGGCTAGCAAAGAGATCCACGAAATACAGATGTAACTCTGTGAGATGAATTAACGGAACATTAAGCAGATTCTCGGAAAGCTTCTTTCCGGATTTCATCTGAGGATATTGCCTTTTTCACCATAGCCCTCTAAGGGCTTTCAAATATCACTTTGCTAATTCCACAAGAACTGTCTTAGCGAAATGCTTCTTGAGGGGAAAGCTGTAACTCTGTGATATGATTTCACAGAACACAAAGAAGTTTCTTAGAAATCTTCTTTCTCTTTGTTATGGGAGGATATTTCCTTTGGCCCTATAGTCTTCAAAGGGATCTTAAATATCTGTTCTCAGATACCACATAAATAAGGCTAGCAAAGAGATCCACGAAATACAGATGTAACTCTGTGACTGGAAGTCACACATCACAGAGCAGTTTCTCAGAAAGCTTCTTTCCAGATTTCATCTGATGATATTTCCCTTTTCACCATAGCCCTCTATGGGCTTCCAAATATCACTTTGCCAGTTCCAAAAGAACTGTCTTAGCGAAAGGCTTCCTGACGGGAAAGCTGTAACTCTGTGAGATGATTCCGGAGAACAAGAAGAAGTTTCTCAGAAAGCTTCTTTCTCTTTGTTATCGGAGGATATTTCCATATTTCCTTTGGCCCTATAGTCTTCATAGGGATCCGAAATATCTGTTCTCAGATTCCACAGAAATAAGGCTAACAAAGAGATCAACGAAATACAGATGGATCTCCGTGAGATGAATTAACAGAACACTAAGCAGTTTCTCAGAAAGCTTCTTTCCAGATTTCATGTGAGGATATTTCCTTTTTCACCATGGCCCTCTATGGGCTTCCAAATACCACTTTGCCAATTCCACAGCAAGTGTCTTAGAGAAAGGCTTCTTGAGGGGAAAGCTGTAACTCTGTGAGATGATTTCGCAGAACACAAAAAAGTTTCTCAGAAAGCTTCTTTCTCTTTGTTATCTGAGGATTTTTCCTTTGGCCCTACAGTTCTCAAAGGGATCCGAAATATCTGTTCTCAGATTCCACAGAAATAAGGCTAGCAAAGAGATCCACGAAATACAGATGTAATTTTTGATATGAATTAACAGAACACTAAACAGTTTCTCAGAAAGCTTATTTCCAGATTTCATCTGAGGATATTTCCTTTTTAACCCTAGCCCTCCATGGTCTTCCAAATACCACTTTTCCAATTCCATAAAAACTGTTTAGCGAAAGGCTTCTTGAGGGGAAAGCTATAACTCTGTGAGATGATTTCACAGAACACAAAGAAGTTTCTCAGAAAGCTTCTTTCTATTTGTTATCGGAGGATATTTCCTTTGGCCCTATAGTCTTCAAAGGGATCCGAAATATCTGTTCTCAGATTCCACAGAAATAAGGCTAGCAAAGTGATCCACGAGATACAGATGTAACTCTGTGATATGAATTAACACAACACTAAGCAGTTTGTCAGAAAGCTTCTTTCCAGATTTCTTCTGAGGATATTTCTTTTTCCACCATAGCCCTCTACGGGCTTCCAAATATCACTTTGCCAATTCCACAAGAACTGTCTTAGCGAAAGGCTTCTTGAGGGGAAAGTTTTAACTCTGTGAGATGATTTCACTGAACACAAAAAAGTTTCTCAGAAAGCCTCTTTCTCTTTGTTATCGGAGGATATTTTCTTTGGCCCTATAGTCTTCAAAGGGATCCGAAATATCCGTTTTAAAATTCCACAGAAATAAGGCTAGCACAGAGATCCACGAAATACAGATGTACCTCTGTGAGAAGAATTAACAGAACACTAAGCAGTTTCTCAGAAAGTTTCTTTCCAGATTTCATCTGAGGATATTTCCTTTTTCACCATAGCCCTCTATGGGCTTCCAAATATCACTTTGACAATTCCACAAGAACTCTCTTAGCGAAAGGCTCCTTTAGGGGAAAGCTGTAACTCTGTGAGATGATTTCACAGAACACAAAGAAGTTTCTCAGAAAGCTCCTTTCTCTTTGTTATCGGAGGATATTTCTTTGGCCCTATATTCCTCAAAGGAATCCGAAATATCTGTTCTCAGATTCCACAGAAATAAGGGTAGCAAAACATCCACAAAATACAGATGTAACTCTGTGAGTGGAAGTCACACATCACAGAGCAGTTTCTCAGAAAGCTTCTTTCCGGATTTCATCTGAGGATATTTCCTTTTTAACCTTAGCCCTCTATGGGCTTCCAAATATCTCTATACCAGTTCCACAAGAACTGTCTTAGCGAAAGTCTTCTTGAGGGGAAAGCTGTAACTCTATGACATGATTTCACAGAACACAAAGAAGTTTCTCAGAAAGCTTCTTTCTCTTTGTTATCAGAGGATATTTCCTTTGGCCCTATTGTCTTAAAAGGGATCCGAAATAACTGTTCTCAGATTCCACAGAAATAAGGCTAGCAAAGAGATCCACGAAATACAGATGTAACTCTGTAAGTGGAAGTCACACAAAACAGAGCATTTTCTCTGAAAGCTTCTTTCCAGATTTCATCTGAGGATATTTCCTTTATCTCCATAGCCCTCTATGGGCTTCCAAATATCACTTTGCCAATTCCACAAGAAGTGCCTTAGCGAAAAGCTTCTTGAGGGGAAAGCTGTAACTCTGTGAGATGATTTCACAGAATACAAAGAAGTTTCTCAGAAAGTTTCTTTCTCTATGTTATCAGAGGATATTTCCTTTGGCCCTATAGTCTTCAAAGGGATCCGAAATAACTGTTCTCATGTTCCACAGAAATAAGGCTAGCAAAGAGATCCACGAAATACAGATGTAACTCTGTGAGATGAATTAACAGAACATTAAGCAGTTTCTCAGAAAGCTTCTTTCCAGATTTCATCTGAGGATATTGCCTTTTTCATAATAGCCCTCTAGGGGCTTCCAAATATCACTTTGCCAATTCCGCAAGAAATGTCTTAGAGAAAGGCTTCTTGAGGGGATCGCTGTATCTCTCTGAGATGATTTCACAGAACACAAAGAAGTTTCTCAGAAAGCTTCTTTCTCTTTGTTATCGGAGGATATTTCCTTTGGCACTATAGTCTTCAAAGGGATCCGAAATATCTGTTCTCAGATTCCACAGAAATAAGGCTAGCAAAGAGATCCACGAAAGACAGATGTAACTCTGTGAGATGAAATAACAGAACACTAAGCAGTTTCTCAGAAAACTTCTTTCCAGATTTCATCTGAGGATATTTCCTTTTTCACCATAGCCCTCTAAGGGCTTCCAAATATCATTTGCCAGTTCCACAAGAACTGTCTTAGCGAAAGGCTTCTTGAGGGGAAAGCTGTAACTCTGTGAGATGATTTCACAGAACACAAAGAAGTTTCTCAGAAAGCTTCTTTCTATTTGTTATCGGAGGATATTTCCTTTGGCCCTATAGTCTTCAAAGGGATCCGAAATATCTGTTCTCAGATTCCACAGAAATAAGGCTAGCAAAGTGATCCACGAGATACAGATGTAACTCTGTGATATGAATTAACACAACACTAAGCAGTTTGTCAGAAAGCTTCTTTCCAGATTTCTTCTGAGGATATTTCTTTTTCCACCATAGCCCTCTACGGGCTTCCAAATATCACTTTGCCAATTCCACAAGAACTGTCTTAGCGAAAGGCTTCTTGAGGGGAAAGTTTTAACTCTGTGAGATGATTTCACTGAACACAAAAAAGTTTCTCAGAAAGCTTCTTTCTCTTTGTTATCGGAGGATATTTTCTTTGGCCCTATAGTCTTCAAAGGGATCCGAAATATCCGTTTTAAAATTCCACAGAAATAAGGCTAGCACAGAGATCCACGAAATACAGATGTAACTCTGTGAGATGAATTAACAGAACACTAAGCAGTTTCTCAGAAAGTTTCTTTCCAGATTTCATCTGAGGATATTTCCTTTTTCACCATAGCCCTCTAAGGGCTTCCAAATATCACTTTGACAATTCCACAAGAACTCTCTTAGCGAAAGGCTCCTTTAGGGGAAAGCTGTAACTCTGTGAGATGATTTCACAGAACACAAAGAAGTTTCTCAGAAAGCTCCTTTCTCTTTGTTATCGGAGGATATTTCTTTGGCCCTATATTCCTCAAAGGAATCCGAAATATCTGTTCTCAGATACCACAGAAATAAGGGTAGCAAAACATCCACAAAATACAGATGTAACTCTGTGAGTGGAAGTCACACATCACAGAGCAGTTTCTCAGAAAGCTTCTTTCCAGATTTCATCTGAGGATATTTCCTTTTTCACCTTAGCCCTCTATGGGCTTCCAAATATCTCTATACCAGTTCCACAAGAACTGTCTTAGCGAAAGTCTTCTTGAGGGGAAAGCTGTAACTCTATGACATGATTTGACAGAACACAAAGAAGTTTCTCAGAAAGCTTCTTTCTCTTTGTTATCAGAGGATATTTCCTTTGGCCCTATTGTCTTAAAAGGGATCCGAAATATATGTTCTCAGATTCCACAGAAATAAGGCTAGCAAAGAGATCCACGAAATACAGATGTAACTCTGTAAGTGGAAGTCACACAAAACAGAGTATTTTCTCTGAAAGCTTCTTTCCAGATTTCATCTGAGGATATTTCCTTTATCTCCATAGCCCTCTATGGGCTTCCAAATATCACTTTGCCAATTCCACAAGAAGTGCCTTAGCGAAAAGCTTCTTGAGGGGAAAGCTGTAACTCTGTGAGATGATTTCACAGAATACAAAGAAGTTTCCCAGAAAGTTTCTTTCTCTATGTTATCGGAGGATATTTCCTTTGGCCCTATAGTCTTCAAAGGGATCCGAAATAACTGTTCTCATATTCCACAGAAATAAGGCTAGCAAAGAGATCCACGAAATACAGATGTAACTCTGTGAGATGAATTAACAGAACATTAAGCAGTTTCTCAGAAAGCTTCTTTCCAGATTTCATCTGAGGATATTGCCTTTTTCATAATAGCCCTCTAGGGCTTCCAAATATCACTTTGCCAATTCCACAAGAAATGTCTTAGAGAAAGGCTTCTTGAGGGGATAGCTGTATCTCTCTGAGATGATTTCACAGAACACAAAGAAGTTTCTCAGAAAGCTTCTTTCTCTTTGTTATCGGAGGATATTTCCTTTGGCACTATAGTCTTCAAAGGGATCCGAAATATCTGTTCTCAGATTCCACAGAAATAAGGCTAGCAAAGAGATCCACGAAAGACAGATGTAACTCTGTGAGATGAAATAACAGAACACTAAGCAGTTTCTCAGAAAGCTTCTTTCCAGATTTCATCTGAGGATATTTCCTTTTTCACCATAGCCCTCTAAGGGCTTCCAAATATCATTTGCCAGTTCCACAAGAACTGTCTTAGCCAAAGGCTTCTTGAGGGGAAAGCTGTAACTCTGTGAGATGATTTCACGGAACACAAAGAAGTTTCTCAGAAACCTTCTTTCTCTTTGTTATGGGAGGACATTTCCTTTGACCCTATAGTCTTCAAAGGGATCCGAAATATCTGTTCTCAGACTCCACAGAAATTAGGCTGGCAAAGAGATCCACGAAATACAGAATGAACTATGTGAGGTGAATTAACAGAACATTAAGCAGTTTCTCAGAAAGCTTCTTTCCAGATTTTATCTAAGGATATTTCCTTTTTCACCATAGCCCTCTAGGGGCTTCCAAATATCACTTTGCCAGTTCCACAAGAACTGTCTTAGCGAAAGGCTTCTTGACGGGAAAGCTGTAACTCTGTGAGATGATTTCACAGAACACAAAGAAGTTTCTCAGAAAGCTTCTTTCTCTTTGTTATCGGAGGATATCTCCTTTGGACCTATAGTCTTCAAAGGGATGGAAATATCTGTTCTCAGATTCCACAGAAATAAGGCTAGCAAAGAAATCCACGAAATACAGATGTAAGTCTTTTAGATGAATTAACAGAACACTAAGCAGTTTCTCAGAAAGCTTCTTTCCAGGTTTCATATGAGGATATTTCCTTTTTCACCACAGCCCACTATGGGCTTCCAAATATCACTTTGCCCATTCCACAAGAACTGTCTTATTAATCGGCTTCTTTAGGGGAAATTTGTAACTCTGTGAGATGATTTCACAGAACACAAAGAAGTTTCTCACAAAGCTTTTTTCTCTTTGTTATCGGAGGATATTTGCTTTGGCCCTATAGTCTTCAAAGGGATCCGAAATATCTGTTTTCAGATTCCACAGAAATAAGGCTAGCAAAGGGATCCACGAATTTCAGATGTAGCTCGGTGAGATGAATTAACGGAACATTAAGCAGTTTCTCAGAAAGCTTCTTTCCAGATTTTATCTAAGGATATTACCTTTTTCACCATAGCCCTGTAGGGGCTTCCAAATATCACTTTGCCAATTCCACAAGAACTGTCTTAGCGAAAAGCTTCTTGCTGGGAAAGCTGTAACTCTGTGAAATGATTTCACAGAACACAAAGAAGTTTCACAGAAAGCTTCTTTCTCTTTGTTATCAGAGGATATTTCCTTTGGCCGTATATTCTTCAAAGGGATCGAAATATCTCTTCTCAGTTTCCACAGAAATAAGGCTAGCAAAGAGATCCACGAAATACAGATGTAACTCTGTGACTGGAAGTCACACATCACAGAGCAGTTTCTCAGAAAGCTTCTTTCCTGATTTCATCTGAGGATATTTCCTTTTTCACCGTAGCCTTCTATGGGCTTCCAAATATCACTTTGCCAGTTCCAAAAGAACTGTCTTAGCGAAAGGCTTCCTGACGGGAAAGCTGTAACTCTGTGAGATGATTCCACAGTACAACAAGAAGTTTCCCAGAAAACTTCTTTCTCTTTGTTATCGGAGGATATTTCGATATTTCCTTTGGCCCTATAGTCTTCAAAGGGATCCGAAATATCTGTTCTCAGATTCCACAGAAATAAGGCTACCAAAGAGATCAACAAAATACAGATGTTACTCCGTGAGATGAATTAACAGAACATTAAGCAGTTTCTCAGAAATCTTCTTTCCAGATTTCATGTGAGGATATTTCCTTTTTCACCATGGCCCTCTAGGGGTTCCAAATACCACTTTGCCAATTCCACAGCAACTGTCTTAGCGAAAGGCTTCTTGAGGGGAAAGCTGTAACTCTGTGAGATGATTTCGCAGAACACAAAAAAGTTTCTCAGAAAGCTTCTTTCTCTTTGTTATCGGAGGATTTTTCCTTTGGCCCTACACTTTTCAAAGGGATCTGAAATATCTGTTCTCAGATTCCACAGAAATAAGGCTAGCAAAGAGATCCACGAAACACAGATATAATTTTTGATATGAATTAACAGAACACTAAACAGTTTCTCAGAAAGCTTCTTTCCAGATTTCATCTGAGGATATTTCCTTTTTAAACCTAGCCCTCTATGGGCTTCCAAATACCACTTTTCCAATTCCATAAGAACTGTCTTAGCGAAAGGCTTCTTGAGGGGAAAGCTATAACTCTGTGAGATGATTTCACAGAACACAAAGAAGTTTCTCAGAAAGCTTCTTTCTCTTTGTTATCGGAGGATATTTCCTTTGGCCCCATAGTCTTCAAAGGAATCCGAAATATCTGTTCTTTGATTCCACAGAGATAAGGCTAGCAAAGAGATCCACGAAATACAGATGTAACTCTGTGAGATGAATTAACGAAACATTAAGCAGTTTCTCAGAAAGCTTCTTTCCAGATTTCATCTCAGGATATTGCGTTTTTCGCCATAGCTCTCTATGAGCTTCCGAATATCACTTTGCCAATTCCACAAGAACTGTCTTAGCGAAAGGCTCCTTGAAGGGAAAGCTGTAACTCTGTGAGATGATGTCTCAGATCACAAAGAAGTTTCTCAGAAAGCTTCTTTCTCTTTTTTATCAGAGTATATTTCCTTTAGCCCTATATATTCAAAGGGAGCTGAAATATCTTTCTCAGATTCCACAGAAATAAGGCTAGCAAAGAGATCCACGACATACACATGTAACTCTTTGAGATGAATTAACAGAACACTAAGCAGTTTCTCAGAAAGCTTCTTTCCAGATTTCATCTGTGGATATTTCCTTTTTCACCATAGCCCTCTTAGGTCTTCCAAATATCACTTTGCCATTTCCACAAGAACTGTTTTAGCGAACGGCTTCTTGAGGGGAAAGCTGTAACTCTGTGAGATGATTTCACAGAACACAAAGAAGTTTCTCAGAAAGCTTCTTTCTCTTTGTTATCGGAGGATATTTCCTTTGGCCCTATAGTCTTCGAAGGGATCAGAAATATCTGTTCTCAGATTCCACAGAAATAAGGCTAGCAAAGAGATCCACGAAATACAGATGTAACTCTGTGAGATTAATTAACAGAACACTAAGGAGTTTCTCAGAAAGCTTCTTTCCAGATTTCATCTGAGGATATTTCCTTTTTCACCATAGCCCTCTAAGGGCTTCCAAATATCACTGTGCCAGTTCAACAAGAACTGTCTTAGCGAAAGGCTCCTTTAGGGGAAAGCTGTAAGTCTGTGAGATGATTTCACAGAACACAAAGAAGTTTCTCAGAAAGCTTCTTTCTCTTTCTTATCAGAGGATACTTCCTTTGGCCCTATAGTCTTCAGAGGGATCCGAAATATCCATTCACAGATACCACAGAAATAAGGCTAGCAAAGAGATCCACGAAATACAAATGTAACTCTGTGAGATGAATTTACAGAACACTAAATTTTCTCAGAAAGTTTCTTTCCAGATTTCATTTGAGGATATATCCTTTTTCACCATAGCCCTCTATGGGCTTCCAAATATCACTTTGCCAATTCCACAAGAACTGTCTTAGCGAAAGGCTACTTGAGGGGAAAGCTGTAATTCTGTTAGATGATTTCACAGAACAAAAAGAAGTTTCCCAGAAAGCTTCTTTCTCTTTGTTATCGGAGGATATTTCCTTTGGCTCTATAGTCTTCAAAGCGATCCGAAATATCTGTTCTCAGATTCCACAGAAATAAGGCTAGCAAAGATATCCACGAAACACAGATGTAACTCTATGAGATGAATTAACAGAACACTAAGCAGTTTCTTAGAAAGCTTCTTTCCAGATTTCATCTCAGTATATTTCCTTTTTCACCCTCGCCCTCTATGGGCTTCCAAATATCACTTTGCCAGTTCCACAAGAACTCTCTTAGCGACAGGGTTCTTAAGGGGAAAGCTGTAACGCTGTGAGATGATTTCACAGAACACAAAGAAGTTTCTCAGAAAGCTTCTTTCTCTTTGTTATCGGAGGATATTTCCTTTGTCCCTATAGTCTTCAAAGGGATCCGAAATATCTGTTCTCAGATTCCACAGAAATAAGGCTAGCAAAGAGATCCACGAAATACAGATGTAACTCTGTGAGAAGTAGTCACACATCTCAGAGTAGTTTCTCAGAAAGCTTCTTTCCAGATTTCATCAGAGGATATTTCCTTTTTCACCGTAGCCATATATGGCCTTCCAAATATCACTTTGCCAATTCCACAAGAACTGTCTTAGGGAAAGGCTACTTGAGGGGAAAGCTGTAACTCTGTGAGATGATTTCAGAGAACACAAACAAGTTTCTCATAAAGCTTCTTTCTCTTTGTTATCGGAGGATATTTCCTTTGCCCCTATAGTCTTCAAAGGGATCCGAAATATCTGTTCTCAGATTCCACTGAATTAAGGCTAGCAAAGAGATCCACGAAATACAGATGTAACTCTGTGAGTGGAAGTCACACATCACAGAGTAGTTTCTCAGAAAGCTTCTTTCCAGATTTCATCTGAGGATATTTCCTTTTTCACCATAAACCTCTAAGGGCTTCCAAATATCACTTTGCCAGTTCAACAAGAACTGTCTTAGCGAAAGGCTTCTTGAGGGGAAAGCTGTACTCTGTGAGATGATTTCACAGAACACAAAGAAGTTTCTTAGAAAGCTTCTTTCTCTTTTTTATCGGAGAATATTTCCTTTGGCCCTATAGTCTTCAAAGGGATCCGAAATATCTGTTCACATATACCACAGAAGTAAGGCTAGTAAAGAGATCCACGAAATAGAAATATAACATTCGAGATGAATTAACAGAACACTAAACAGTTTCTCAGAAAGCTTCTTTCCACATTTCAACTGTAGATATATCCTTTTTCACCATATCCCTCTAGGGGCTTCCTAATATCACTTTGCCAATTCCACAAGAACTGTCTTAGCGAAAGGCTTCTTGAGGGGAAAGCAGATCTCTGTGAGATGATTTCACAGAACACTAAGATGTTTCTCGGAAAGCTTCTTTCTCTTTGTCTTCGGGGGATATTTCCTTTGGCCCTATAGTCTTCAAAGGGATCTGAAATATCTGTTCTCAGATTCCACAGAAATAAGGCTAGCAAAGAGATCCACGAAATACAGATGTAACTCTGTGAGTGGAAGTCACACATCACAGAGCAGTTTCTCAGAAACCTTCTTTCCATATTTCATCTGAGGATATTTCCTTTTTCACCATAGACCTCTAAGGGCTTCCAAATATCACTTTACCAATTCCACTAGAACTGAATTAGCGAAAGGCTTCTTGAGGGGAAAGCTGTAACTCTGTGAGATGATTTCACAGACCACTAAGAACTTTCTCAGAAAACTTCTTTCTCTTTGTTATCCCAGGATATTTCCTTTGGCCCTATAGTCTTCAAAGGAATCCGAAATATCTGTTCTCAGATTCCACAGAAATAAGGCTAGCAAAGAGATCCACGAGATACAGATGTAACTCTGTGAGATGAATTAACACAACACTAAGCAGTTTCTCAGAAAGCTTCTTTCCAGATTTCATCTGAGGATATTTCCTTTTTCACGATAGCCCTCTATGGGCTTCCACATATCACTTTGTCAGTTCAACAAGAACTGTCTTAGCGAAAGGCTTCTTGAGGGGAAAGCTGTCACTCTGTGAGATGATTTCACAGAACACAAAGAAGTTTCTCAGAAACCTTCTTTCTCTTTTTTATCGGAGTATATTTCCTTTGGCCCTATAGTCTTCAAAGGGATCCGAAATATCTGTTCACAGATACCTCAGAAGTAAGGCTAGCAAAGAGATCCACGAAATACAAATGTATCATTTGAGATGAATTAACAGAACACTAAACAGTTTCTCAGAAAGCTTCTTTCCACGTTTCATCTGTGGATATATACTTTTTCACGATAGCCCTCTATGGGCTTCCAAATATCTCTTTGCCAATTCCACAAGAACTGTCTTAGCGAAAGACTTCTTTAGGGGAAAGCTGTAACTCTGTGAGATGATTTCACAGAACACAAAGAAGTTTCTCAGAAAGCTTCTTTCTCTTTGTAAAAGGAGGATATTTCCTTTGGCCCTATAATCTTCAAAGGAATCCGAAATATCTGTTCTCAGATTGCACCGAAATGAGGCTAGCAAAGAGATCTACGATATACAGATGTCACTCTGTGAGATGAATTAACGGAATATTAAGCAGTTTCTCAGAAAGATTCTTTCCAGATTTCATCTGAGGATATTTCCTGTTTCACCATAGCCCTCTAGGTGCTTCCTAATATCACTTTGCCAATTCCACAAGAACTTTCTTAGCGAAAGGCTTCTTGAGGGGAAAGCAGTAACTCTGTGAGATTATTTCACAGAATACCAAGATGTTTCTCGGAAAGCTTCTTTCTCTTTGTTATCGGAGGATATTTTCTTTGGCCCTATAGTCTTCAAAGGGATCCGAAATATCTGTTCTCGGATTCCACAGAAATAAGGCTAGCAAAGAGATCCAAGAAACACGCATGTAACTCTGTGAGATGAATTAAGACAACACTAAGCAATTTCTCAGAAATATTCTTTCCAGATTTAATCTTCGGATATTTCCTTTTTCACCATAGACCTCTAAGGGCTTCCAAATATCACTTTGGCAATTCCACAAGAACCGTCTTAGCGAAAGGCTTCTTGAGAGAAAACTGTCACTCTGTGAGATGATTTCACAGACCACAAAGAAGTTTCTCAGAAAGCTTCTTTCTCTTTGTTATCCCAGGATATTTCCTTTGGCCCTATAATCTTCAAAGGGATCCGAAATATCTGTTCTCAGATTCCACAGAAATAAGGCTAGCAAAGAGATCCACGAAATACAGATGTAACTCTGTGTGATGAATTAACACAACACTAAGCAGTTTCTCAGAAACCTTCTTTCCAGATTTCATCTTTGTATATGTCCTTTTTCAAAGTAGCCCTCTATGGGCTTCCAAATATCACTTTGCCACTTCCACAAGAACTGTCTTAGCGAAAGGGTTTTGAGGGGAAAGCTGTAACTCTGTGAGATGATTTCAAAGAAGACAAAGAAATTTCTCAGAAAGCTTCTTTCTCTTTGTTATCGGAGGATATTTCCTTTGGCCCTATAGTCTTCAAAGGGATCCGAAGTATTTATTATCAGATTCCACAAAATTAAGGCTAACAAAGAGATCCACGAGATACAGATGTGACTCTGTTAGATGAATTAACACAACAATAAGCAGTTTCTCAGAAAGCTTCTTTCCAGATTTCATCAGAGGATATTTCCTTTTTGACCTTACCCTCTATGGGCTTCCACATATCACTTTGCCAATTCCACAAGAACTGTCTTAGCGAAAGGCTTCTTGAGGGGAAAGCTGTAACTCTGTGAGATGATTTCACAGAACACAAATAAGTTTCTCAGAAAGCTTCTTTCTCTTTGATATCGGAGGATATTTCCTTTGGCCCTATAATCTTCAAAGGGATCCGAAATATCTGTTCTCAGATTCCACAGAAATAAGGCTAGCAAAGAGATCCACGAAATACAGATGTAACTCTGTGAGTGGAAGTCACACATCACAGAGCAGTTTCTCAGAAAGCTTCTTTCCAGATTTCATCTGAGGATATTTCCTTTTTCACCATAGCCCTCTATGGGCTTCCAAATATCACTTTGCCAATTCCACAAGAACTGTCTTAGCGAAAGGCTTCTTGAGGGAAAAGCTGTAACTCTGTGAGATGATTTCACAGACCACTAAGAAGTTTCTCAGAAATCTTCTCTCTCTTTGTTATCCCAGGATATATCCTTTGGCCCTATAGTCTTCAAAGGGATCCAAAATATCTGTTCTCAGATTCCACAGAAATAAGGCTAGCAAAGATATCCACGAAATATAGATGGTACTCTGTGTGATGAATTAACACAACACTAAGCAGTTTCTCAGAATGCTTCTTTCCAGATTTCATCTTTGTATATATCCTTTTTCAAAGTAGCCCTCTTTGGGCTTCCAAATATCACTTTGCCAGTTCCACAAGAACTGTCTTAGCGAAAGGGTTTTGAGGGGAAAGCTGTAACTCTGTGAGATGATTTCACAGAAGACAAAGAAGTTTCTCAGAAAGCTTCTTTCTCTTTGTTATCGGAGGATATTTCCTTTGGCCCTATAGTCTTCAAAGGGTTCTGAAATATCTCTTCTCAGATTCCACAGAAATAAGGCTAGCAAAGAGTTCCACGTAATACAAACGTAACACTGTGAGATTAATTCACAGAAGACTAAACAGTTTCTCAGAAAGCTTCTTTGAAGATTTCATCTGAGGATATATCCTTTTTCACCATAGCCCTCAATGGGCTTCCTAATATCACATTGTCAATTACACAACTTCTGTCTTTGTGAACGGCTACTTGAGGGGAAAGCTGTAACTATGTGAGATGATTTCACAGAACACAAAGAAATTTCTCAGAATGCTTCTTTCTCTTTGTTATGGGAGGATATTTCCTTTGTCCCAATAGTCTTCAAAGGGATCCGAAATATCGGTTCTCAGATTCCACAGAATTAGGCTAGAAAAGAGATCCACGAAATACAGAAGTAACTCTCTGAGTGGAAGTCACACATCACAGAGTAGTTTCTCAGAAAGCTTCTTTCCAGATTTCATCAGAGGATATTTCCTTTTTCACCATAGCCATATATGGCCTTCCAAATATCACTTTGCCAATTCCACAAGAACTGTCTTAGCGAAAGGCTACTTGAGGGGAAAGCTGTACTCTGTGAGATGATTTCACAGAACACAAAGAAGTTTCTCAGAAAGCTTCTTTCTCTTTGTTATCGAAGAATATTTCCTTTGGCCCTATAGTATTCAAAGGGATCCGAAATATCTGTTCACATATACCACAGAAGAAAGGCTAGTAAAGAGATCCACGAAATACAAATGTAACATTCGAGACGAATTAACAGAACACTAAACAGTTTCTCAGAAAGCTTCTTTTCACATTTCATCTGTAGATATATCCTTTTTCACCACAGCCCTCTAGTGGCTTCCTTATATCACTTTGCCAATTCCACAAGAACTGTCTTAGCGAAAGGCTTCTTTAGGGGAAAGCAGAACTCTGTGAGATGATTTCACAGAACACAAACATGTTTCTCGGAAAGCTTCTTTCTCTTTCTTATCGGCGGATATTTCCTTTGGCCCTATAGTCTTCAAAGGGATCTGAAATATCTGTTCTCAGATTCCACAGAAAGAAGGCTAGCAAAGAGATCCACGAAATACAGATGTAACTCTGTGAGTGGAAGTCACACATCACAGAGCAGTTTCTCAGAAACCTTCTTTCATATTTCATCTGAGGATATTTCCTTTTTCACCATAGACCTCTAAGGGCTTCCATATATCACTTTACCAATTCCACTACAACTGAATTAGCGAAAGGCTTCTTGAGGGGAAAGCTGTAACTCTGTGAGATGATCACAGACCACTAAGAACTTTCTCAGAAAGCTTCTTTCTCTTTGTTATCCCAGGATATTTCCTTTTGCCCTATAGTCCTCAAAGGAATCCGAAATATCTGTTCTCAGATTCCACAGAAATAAGGCTAGCAAAGAGATCCACGAAATACAGATGTAACTCTGTGAGATGAATTAACGGAACATTAAGCATTTTCTCAGAAAGCTTCTTTCCAGATTTCATCTGGGAATGTTTCCTTTTTCACCATAGCCCTCTAGGGGCTTCCAAATATCACTTTTCCAATTCCACAAGAACTGTCTTAGCGAACGGCTTCTTGAGGGGAAAGTGTAACTCTGTGAGATGATTTCACAGAACACTTAGAAGTTTCTCAGAGAGCTTCTTTCTCTTTGTTATCGGGGGATATTTCCTTAGGCCCTATAGTCTTCAAAGGGATCCCAATTATCTGTACTCAGATTCCACAGAAATAAGGCTAGCAAAGAGACCCAGGAAATACACATACAACCCGGGAGTGGAAGTCACATATCACATAGCTCTTTCTCAGAATGCTTCTTTCAAGATTTCATTTGTGGATATTTCCTTTCTCACCATAGCACTCTTTGGGCTTCCAAATATCACTTTGCCAATTCCACAAGAACTGTCTTAGGGAAAGGCTTCTGGAGGGGAAAGCTGTAACTCTGTGAGATAATTTCACAGAACACAAAGAAGTTTCTCAGAAAGCTTCTTTCTCTTTGTTACTGGAGGATATTTCCTTTGGCCCTATAGTCTTCAAAGAGATCCGAAATATATGTTCTCAGATTCCACAGAAATAAGGCTAGTAAAGAGATCCACGAAATACAGATGTAACTCTGTGAGGTGAATTAACAGAACACTAAGCAGTTTCTGAGAAAGCTTTTTTCCAGATTTCATCTGAGGATATTTCCTTTTCCACCATAGCCCACTATGGGCTTCCAAATACCACTTTGCCAATTGCACAAGAACTGTCTTAGCAAAATGCTTCTTGAGGGGAAAGCTGTAAGTCTGTGAGATGATTTCACAGAACACAAAGAATTAATCAGAAAGCTTCTTTCTCTTTGTTATCGGAGGATATTTCCTTTGGCCCTATAGTCTTCAAAGGGATCCGAAATATCTATTCTCAGATTCCACAGAAAGAAGGCTAGCAAAGAGATCCACGAAATACAGATGTAACTCGGTGAGTGGAAGTCACACATCACAGATCAGTTTCTCAGGAAGCATCTTTCCATATTTCATCTGAGGATATTTTCTTTTTCATCATAGCCCTCCATGGGCTTCCAAATATCACTTTGCCAGTTGCACAAGAACTGTCTAAGCGAAAGGCTTCTTGAAGGGCAAGCTGTAACTGTGAGAGATGATTTCAGAGAACACAAAGAAGTTTCTCAGAAAGCTTCTTTCTCTTTGTTATCGGAGGATATTTCCTTTGTCCCTATAGTCTTCAAAGGGATCCGAAATATCTGTTCTCAGATTCCACAGAAATAAGGCTAGCAAAAAGATCCACGAAATACACATGTAACACTGTGAGATGAAATAACAGAACGTTAGACAGTTTCTCAGAAAGCTTCTTTCAGATTTCATCTGAGGATAGTTCCTTTTTTACCGTAGCCCTCAATGGGCTTCCAAATATCACTTTGCCAGTTCCACAAGAACTGTCTTAAAGAAAGGCTTCTTGAGGGGAAAGCTGTAACTCTGTGAGATGATTTCACAGAACACAAAGAAGTTTCTCAGAAAGCTTCTTTCTCTTTGTTATCGGAGGATATTTCCTTTGGCCCTATAGTCTTCAAAGGGATCCGAAATATCTGTTCTCCGATTCCACAGAAATAAGGCTATCAAAGAGATCCACGAAATACAGATGAAACTATGTGAGTGGAAGTCACACATCACAGAGCACTTTCTTATAAAGCTTCTTTCCAGATTTCAACTGAGGATATTTCCCTTTTCACCATAGCCCTCTATGGGCTTCCAAATATCACTTTGCCAGTTCCAAAAGAACTGTCTTAGCGAAAGGCTTCCTGACGGGAAAGCTGTAACTCTGTGAGATGATTCCGGAGAACAACAAGAAGTTTCTCAGAAAGCTTCTTTCTCTTTGTTATCGGAGGATATTTCCATATTTCCTTTGGCCCTATAGTCTTCATAGGGATCCGAAATATCTGTTCTCAGATTCCACAGAAATAAGGATAACAAAGAGATCAACGAAATACAGATGGATCTCCGTGAGATGAATTAACAGAACACTAAGCAGTTTCTCAGAAAGCTTCTTTCCAGATTTCATGTGAGGATATTTCCTTTTTCACCATGGCCCTCTATGGGCTTCCAAATACCACTTTGCCAATTCCACAGCAAGTGTCTTAGAGAAAGGCTTCTTGAGGGGAAAGCTGTAACTCTGTGAGATGATTTCGCAGAACACAAAAAAGTTTCTCAGAAAGATTCTTTCTCTTTGTTATCTGAGGATTTTTCCTTTGGCCCTACAGTTCTCAAAGGGATCCGAAATATCTGTTCTCAGATTCCACAGAAATAAGGCTAGCAAAGAGATCCACGAAATACAGATGTAATTTTTGATATGAATTAACAGAACACTAAACAGTTTCTCAGAAAGCTTATTTCCAGATTTCATCTGAGGATATTTCCTTTTTAACCCTAGCCCTCCATGGTCTTCCAAATACCACTTTTCCAATTCCATAAAAACTGTTTAGCGAAAGGCTTCTTGAGGGGAAAGCTATAACTCTGTGAGATGATTTCACAGAACACAAAGAAGTTTCTCAGAAAGCTTCTTTCTATTTGTTATCGGAGGATATTTCCTTTGGCCCTATAGTCTTCAAAGGGATCCGAAATATCTGTTCTCAGATTCCACAGAAATAAGGCTAGCAAAGTGATCCACGAGATACAGATGTAACTCTGTGATATGAATTAACACAACACTAAGCAGTTTGTCAGAAAGCTTCTTTCCAGATTTCTTCTGAGGATATTTCTTTTTCCACCATAGCCCTCTACGGGCTTCCAAATATCACTTTGCCAATTCCACAAGAACTGTCTTAGCGAAAGGCTTCTTGAGGGGAAAGTTTTAACTCTGTGAGATGATTTCACTGAACACAAAAAAGTTTCTCAGAAAGCTTCTTTCTCTTTGTTATCGGAGGATATTTTCTTTGGCCCTATAGTCTTCAAAGGGATCCGAAATATCCGTTTTAAAATTCCACAGAAATAAGGCTAGCACAGAGATCCACGAAATACAGATGTAACTCTGTGAGATGAATTAACAGAACACTAAGCAGTTTCTCAGAAAGTTTCTTTCCAGATTTCATCTGAGGATATTTCCTTTTTCACCATAGCCCTCTATGGGCTTCCAAATATCACTTTGACAATTCCACAAGAACTCTCTTAGCGAAAGGCTCCTTTAGGGGAAAGCTGTAACTCTGTGAGATGATTTCACAGAACACAAAGAAGTTTCTCAGAAAGCTCCTTTCTCTTTGTTATCGGAGGATATTTCTTTGGCCCTATATTCTTCAAAGGAATCCGAAATATCTGTTCTCAGATTCCACAGAAATAAGGGTAGCAAAACATCCACAAAATACAGATGTAACTCTGTGAGTGGAAGTCACACATCACAGAGCAGTTTCTCAGAAAGCTTCTTTCCGGATTTCATCTGAGGATATTTCCTTTTTAACCTTAGCCCTCTATGGGCTTCCAAATATCTCTATACCAGTTCCACAAGAACTGTCTTAGCGAAAGTCTTCTTGAGGGGAAAGCTGTAACTCTATGACATGATTTGACAGAACACAAAGAAGTTTCTCAGAAAGCTTCTTTCTCTTTGTTATCAGAGGATATTTCCTTTGGCCCTATTGTCTTAAAAGGGATCCGAAATAACTGTTCTCAGATTCCACAGAAATAAGGCTAGCAAAGAGATCCACGAAATACAGATGTAACTCTGTAAGTGGAAGTCACACAAAACAGAGCATTTTCTCTGAAAGCTTCTTTCCAGATTTCATCTGAGGATATTTCCTTTATCTCCATAGCCCTCTATGGGCTTCCAAATATCACTTTGCCAATTCCACAAGAAGTGCCTTAGCGAAAAGCTTCTTGAGGGGAAAGCTGTAACTCTGTGAGATGATTTCACAGAACACAAAGAAGTTTCTCAGAAAGTTTCTTTCTCTATGTTATCAGAGGATATTTCCTTTGGCCCTATAGTCTTCAAAGGGATCCGAAATAACTGTTCTCATATTCCACAGAAATAAGGCTAGCAAAGAGATCCACGAAATACAGATGTAACTCTGTGAGATGAATTAACAGAACATTAAGCAGTTTCTCAGAAAGCTTCTTTCCAGATTTCATCTGAGGATATTGCCTTTTTCATAATAGCCCTCTAGGGGCTTCCAAATATCACTTTGCCAATTCCTCAAGAAATGTCTTAGAGAAAGGCTTCTTGAGGGGATCGCTGTATCTCTCTGAGATGATTTCACAGAACACAAAGAAGTTTCTCAGAAAGCTTCTTTCTCTTTGTTATCGGAGGATATTTCCTTTGGCACTATAGTCTTCAAAGGGATCCGAAATATCTGTTCTCAGATTCCACAGAAATAAGGCTAGCAAAGAGATCCACGAAAGACAGATGTAACTCTGTGAGATGAAATAACAGAACACTAAGCAGTTTCTCAGAAAGCTTCTTTCCAGATTTCATCTGAGGATATTTCCTTTTTCACCATAGCCCTCTAAGGGCTTCCAAATATCATTTGCCAGTTCCACAAGAACTGTCTTAGCGAAAGGCTTCTTGAGGGGAAAGCTGTAACTCTGTGAGATGATTTCACAGAACACAAAGAAGTTTCTCAGAAAGCTTCTTTCTATTTGTTATCGGAGGATATTTCCTTTGGCCCTATAGTCTTCAAAGGGATCCGAAATATCTGTTCTCAGATTCCACAGAAATAAGGCTAGCAAAGAGATCCACGAAAGACAGATGTAACTCTGTGAGATGAAATAACAGAACACTAAGCAGTTTCTCAGAAAGCTTCTTTCCAGATTTCATCTGAGGATATTTCCTTTTTCACCATAGCCC
Organism: Macaca nemestrina; assembly: GCF_043159975.1. Lineage (NCBI taxonomy): Eukaryota > Metazoa > Chordata > Mammalia > Primates > Cercopithecidae > Macaca > Macaca nemestrina. The sequence continues at coordinate 53,135,182 of NC_092140.1, forward strand.
TCTAAGGGCTTCCAAATATCATTTGCCAGTTCCACAAGAACTGTCTTAGCCAAAGGCTTCTTGAGGGGAAAGCTGTAACTCTGTGAGATGATTTCACGGAACACAAAGAAGTTTCTCAGAAACCTTCTTTCTCTTTGTTATGGGAGGACATTTCCTTTGACCCTATAGTCTTCAAAGGGATCCGAAATATCTGTTCTCAGACTCCACAGAAATAAGGCTGGCAAAGAGATCCACGAAATACAGAATGAACTATGTGAGGTGAATTAACAGAACATTAAGCAGTTTCTCAGAAAGCTTCTTTCCAGATTTTATCTAAGGATATTTCCTTTTTCACCATAGCCCTCTAGGGGCTTCCAAATATCACTTTGCCAGTTCCACAAGAACTGTCTTAGCGAAAGGCTTCTTGACGGGAAAGCTGTAACTCTGTGAGATGATTTCACAGAACACAAAGAAGTTTCTCAGAAAGCTTCTTTCTCTTTGTTATCGGAGGATATCTCCTTTGGACCTATAGTCTTCAAAGGGATGGAAATATCTGTTCTCAGATTCCACAGAAATAAGGCTAGCAAAGAAATCCACGAAATACAGATGTAAGTCTTTTAGATGAATTAACAGAACACTAAGCAGTTTCTCAGAAAGCTTCTTTCCAGGTTTCATATGAGGATATTTCCTTTTTCACCACAGCCCACTATGGGCTTCCAAATATCACTTTGCCCATTCCACAAGAACTGTCTTATTAATCGGCTTCTTTAGGGGAAATTTGTAACTCTGTGAGATGATTTCACAGAACACAAAGAAGTTTCTCACAAAGCTTTTTTCTCTTTGTTATCGGAGGATATTTGCTTTGGCCCTATAGTCTTCAAAGGGATCCGAAATATCTGTTTTCAGATTCCACAGAAATAAGGCTAGCAAAGGGATCCACGAATTTCAGATGTAGCTCGGTGAGATGAATTAACGGAACATTAAGCAGTTTCTCAGAAAGCTTCTTTCCAGATTTTATCTAAGGATATTACCTTTTTCACCATAGCCCTGTAGGGGCTTCCAAATATCACTTTGCCAATTCCACAAGAACTGTCTTAGCGAAAAGCTTCTTGCTGGGAAAGCTGTAACTCTGTGAAATGATTTCACAGAACACAAAGAAGTTTCACAGAAAGCTTCTTTCTCTTTGTTATCAGAGGATATTTCCTTTGGCCGTATATTCTTCAAAGGGATCGAAATATCTCTTCTCAGTTTCCACAGAAATAAGGCTAGCAAAGAGATCCACGAAATACAGATGTAACTCTGTGACTGGAAGTCACACATCACAGAGCAGTTTCTCAGAAAGCTTCTTTCCTGATTTCATCTGAGGATATTTCCTTTTTCACCGTAGCCTTCTATGGGCTTCCAAATATCACTTTGCCAGTTCCAAAAGAACTGTCTTAGCGAAAGGCTTCCTGACGGGAAAGCTGTAACTCTGTGAGATGATTCCACAGTACAACAAGAAGTTTCCCAGAAAACTTCTTTCTCTTTGTTATCGGAGGATATTTCGATATTTCCTTTGGCCCTATAGTCTTCAAAGGGATCCGAAATATCTGTTCTCAGATTCCACAGAAATAAGGCTACCAAAGAGATCAACAAAATACAGATGTTACTCCGTGAGATGAATTAACAGAACACTAAGCAGTTTCTCAGAAATCTTCTTTCCAGATTTCATGTGAGGATATTTCCTTTTTCACCATGGCCCTCTAGGGGTTCCAAATACCACTTTGCCAATTCCACAGCAACTGTCTTAGCGAAAGGCTTCTTGAGGGGAAAGCTGTAACTCTGTGAGATGATTTCGCAGAACACAAAAAAGTTTCTCAGAAAGCTTCTTTCTCTTTGTTATCGGAGGATTTTTCCTTTGGCCCTACACTTTTCAAAGGGATCTGAAATATCTGTTCTCAGATTCCACAGAAATAAGGCTAGCAAAGAGATCCACGAAACACAGATATAATTTTTGATATGAATTAACAGAACACTAAGCAGTTTCTCAGAAAGCTTCTTTCCAGATTTCATCTGTGGATATTTCCTTTTTCACCATAGCCCTCTTAGGTCTTCCAAATATCACTTTGCCATTTCCACAAGAACTGTTTTATCGAACGGCTTCTTGAGGGGAAAGCTGTAACTCTGTGAGATGATTTCACAGAACACAAAGAAGTTTCTCAGAAAGCTTCTTTCTCTTTGTTATCGGAGGATATTTCCTTTGGCCCTATAGTCTTCGAAGGGATCAGAAATATCTGTTCTCAGATTCCACAGAAATAAGGCTAGCAAAGAGATCCACGAAATACAGATGTAACTCTGTGAGATTAATTAACAGAACACTAAGGAGTTTCTCAGAAAGCTTCTTTCCAGATTTCATCTGAGGATATTTCCTTTTTCACCATAGCCCTCTAAGGGCTTCCAAATATCACTGTGCCAGTTCAACAAGAACTGTCTTAGCGAAAGGCTCCTTTAGGGGAAAGCTGTAAGTCTGTGAGATGATTTCACAGAACACAAAGAAGTTTCTCAGAAAGCTTCTTTCTCTTTCTTATCAGAGGATACTTCCTTTGGCCCTATAGTCTTCAGAGGGATCCGAAATATCCATTCACAGATACCACAGAAATAAGGCTAGCAAAGAGATCCACGAAATACAAATGTAACTCTGTGAGATGAATTTACAGAACACTAAATTTTCTCAGAAAGTTTCTTTCCAGATTTCATTTGAGGATATATCCTTTTTCACCATAGCCCTCTATGGGCTTCCAAATATCACTTTGCCAATTCCACAAGAACTGTCTTAGCGAAAGGCTACTTGAGGGGAAAGCTGTAATTCTGTTAGATGATTTCACAGAACAAAAAGAAGTTTCCCAGAAAGCTTCTTTCTCTTTGTTATCGGAGGATATTTCCTTTGGCTCTATAGTCTTCAAAGCGATCCGAAATATCTGTTCTCAGATTCCACAGAAATAAGGCTAGCAAAGATATCCACGAAACACAGATGTAACTCTATGAGATGAATTAACAGAACACTAAGCAGTTTCTTAGAAAGCTTCTTTCCAGATTTCATCTCAGTATATTTCCTTTTTCACCCTCGCCCTCTATGGGCTTCCAAATATCACTTTGCCAGTTCCACAAGAACTCTCTTAGCGACAGGGTTCTTAAGGGGAAAGCTGTAACGCTGTGAGATGATTTCACAGAACACAAAGAAGTTTCTCAGAAAGCTTCTTTCTCTTTGTTATCGGAGGATATTTCCTTTGGCCCTATAGTCTTCAAAGGGATCCGAAATATCTGTTCTCAGATTCCACAGAAATAAGGCTAGCAAAGAGATCCACGAAATACAGATGTAACTCTGTGAGTAGTAGTCACACATCTCAGAGTAGTTTCTCAGAAAGCTTCTTTCCAGATTTCATCAGAGGATATTTCCTTTTTCACCGTAGCCATATATGGCCTTCCAAATATCACTTTGCCAATTCCACAAGAACTGTCTTAGGGAAAGGCTACTTGAGGGGAAAGCTGTAACTCTGTGAGATGATTTCAGAGAACACAAACAAGTTTCTCATAAAGCTTCTTTCTCTTTGTTATCGGAGGATATTTCCTTTGCCCCTATAGTCTTCAAAGGGATCCGAAATATCTGTTCTCAGATTCCACTGAATTAAGGCTAGCAAAGAGATCCACGAAATACAGATGTAACTCTGTGAGTGGAAGTCACACATCACAGAGTAGTTTCTCAGAAAGCTTCTTTCCAGATTTCATCTGAGGATATTTCCTTTTTCACCATAAACCTCTAAGGGCTTCCAAATATCACTTTGCCAGTTCAACAAGAACTGTCTTAGCGAAAGGCTTCTTGAGGGGAAAGCTGTACTCTGTGAGATGATTTCACAGAACACAAAGAAGTTTCTTAGAAAGCTTCTTTCTCTTTTTTATCGGAGAATATTTCCTTTGGCCCTATAGTCTTCAAAGGGATCCGAAATATCTGTTCACATATACCACAGAAGTAAGGCTAGTAAAGAGATCCACGAAATAGAAATATAACATTCGAGATGAATTAACAGAACACTAAACAGTTTCTCAGAAAGCTTCTTTCCACATTTCAACTGTAGATATATCCTTTTTCACCATATCCCTCTAGGGGCTTCCTAATATCACTTTGCCAATTCCACAAGAACTGTCTTAGCGAAAGGCTTCTTGAGGGGAAAGCAGATCTCTGTGAGATGATTTCACAGAACACTAAGATGTTTCTCGGAAAGCTTCTTTCTCTTTGTCATCGGGGGATATTTCCTTTGGCCCTATAGTCTTCAAAGGGATCTGAAATATCTGTTCTCAGATTCCACAGAAATAAGGCTAGCAAAGAGATCCACGAAATACAGATGTAACTCTGTGAGTGGAAGTCACACATCACAGAGCAGTTTCTCAGAAACCTTCTTTCCATATTTCATCTGAGGATATTTCCTTTTTCACCATAGACCTCTAAGGGCTTCCAAATATCACTTTACCAATTCCACTAGAACTGAATTAGCGAAAGGCTTCTTGAGGGGAAAGCTGTAACTCTGTGAGATGATTTCACAGACCACTAAGAACTTTCTCAGAAAACTTCTTTCTCTTTGTTATCCCAGGATATTTCCTTTGGCCCTATAGTCTTCAAAGGAATCCGAAATATCTGTTCTCAGATTCCACAGAAATAAGGCTAGCAAAGAGATCCACGAGATACAGATGTAACTCTGTGAGATGAATTAACACAACACTAAGCAGTTTCTCAGAAAGCTTCTTTCCAGATTTCATCTGAGGATATTTCCTTTTTCACGATAGCCCTCTATGGGCTTCCACATATCACTTTGTCAGTTCAACAAGAACTGTCTTAGCGAAAGGCTTCTTGAGGGGAAAGCTGTCACTCTGTGAGATGATTTCACAGAACACAAAGAAGTTTCTCAGAAACCTTCTTTCTCTTTTTTATCGGAGTATATTTCCTTTGGCCCTATAGTCTTCAAAGGGATCCGAAATATCTGTTCACAGATACCTCAGAAGTAAGGCTAGCAAAGAGATCCAAGAAATACAAATGTATCATTTGAGATGAATTAACAGAACACTAAACAGTTTCTCAGAAAGCTTCTTTCCACGTTTCATCTGTGGATATATACTTTTTCACGATAGCCCTCTATGGGCTTCCAAATATCTCTTTGCCAATTCCACAAGAACTGTCTTAGCGAAAGACTTCTTTAGGGGAAAGCTGTAACTCTGTGAGATGATTTCACAGAACACAAAGAAGTTTCTCAGAAAGCTTCTTTCTCTTTGTAAAAGGAGGATATTTCCTTTGGCCCTATAATCTTCAAAGGAATCCGAAATATCTGTTCTCAGATTCCACCGAAATGAGGCTAGCAAAGAGATCTACGATATACAGATGTCACTCTGTGAGATGAATTAACGGAATATTAAGCAGTTTCTCAGAAAGATTCTTTCCAGATTTCATCTGAGGATATTTCCTGTTTCACCATAGCCCTCTAGGTGCTTCCTAATATCACTTTGCCAATTCCACAAGAACTTTCTTAGCGAAAGGCTTCTTGAGGGGAAAGCAGTAACTCTGTGAGATTATTTCACAGAATACCAAGATGTTTCTCGGAAAGCTTCTTTCTCTTTGTTATCGGAGGATATTTTCTTTGGCCCTATAGTCTTCAAAGGGATCCGAAATATCTGTTCTCGGATTCCACAGAAATAAGGCTAGCAAAGAGATCCAAGAAACACGCATGTAACTCTGTGAGATGAATTAAGACAACACTAAGCAATTTCTCAGAAATATTCTTTCCAGATTTAATCTTCGGATATTTCCTTTTTCACCATAGACCTCTAAGGGCTTCCAAATATCACTTTGGCAATTCCACAAGAACCGTCTTAGCGAAAGGCTTCTTGAGAGAAAACTGTCACTCTGTGAGATGATTTCACAGACCACAAAGAAGTTTCTCAGAAAGCTTCTTTCTCTTTGTTATCCCAGGATATTTCCTTTGGCCCTATAATCTTCAAAGGGATCCGAAATATCTGTTCTCATATTCCACAGAAATAAGGCTAGCAAAGAGATCCACGAAATACAGATGTAACTCTGTGTGATGAATTAACACAACACTAAGCAGTTTCTCAGAAACCTTCTTTCCAGATTTCATCTTTGTATATGTCCTTTTTCAAAGTAGCCCTCTATGGGCTTCCAAATATCACTTTGCCACTTCCACAAGAACTGTCTTAGCGAAAGGGTTTTGAGGGGAAAGCTGTAACTCTGTGAGATGATTTCAAAGAAGACAAAGAAATTTCTCAGAAAGCTTCTTTCTCTTTGTTATCGGAGGATATTTCCTTTGGCCCTATAGTCTTCAAAGGGATCCGAAGTATTTATTATCAGATTCCACAAAATTAAGGCTAACAAAGAGATCCACGAGATACAGATGTGACTCTGTTAGATGAATTAACACAACAATAAGCAGTTTCTCAGAAAGCTTCTTTCCAGATTTCATCAGAGGATATTTCCTTTTTGACCTTACCCTCTATGGGCTTCCACATATCACTTTGCCAATTCCACAAGAACTGTCTTAGCGAAAGGCTTCTTGAGGGGAAAGCTGTAACTCTGTGAGATGATTTTACAGAACACAAATAAGTTTCTCAGAAAGCTTCTTTCTCTTTGATATCGGAGGATATTTCCTTTGGCCCTATAATCTTCAAAGGGATCCGAAATATCTGTTCTCAGATTCCACAGAAATAAGGCTAGCAAAGAGATCCACGAAATACAGATGTAACTCTGTGAGTGGAAGTCACACATCACAGAGCAGTTTCTCAGAAAGCTTCTTTCCAGATTTCATCTGAGGATATTTCCTTTTTCACCATAGCCCTCTATGGGCTTCCAAATATCACTTTGCCAATTCCACAAGAACTGTCTTAGCGAAAGGCTTCTTGAGGGAAAAGCTGTAACTCTGTGAGATGATTTCACAGACCACTAAGAAGTTTCTCAGAAATCTTCTCTCTCTTTGTTATCCCAGGATATATCCTTTGGCCCTATAGTCTTCAAAGGGATCCAAAATATCTGTTCTCAGATTCCACAGAAATAAGGCTAGCAAAGATATCCACGAAATATAGATGGTACTCTGTGTGATGAATTAACACAACACTAAGCAGTTTCTCAGAATGCTTCTTTCCAGATTTCATCTTTGTATATATCCTTTTTCAAAGTAGCCCTCTTTGGGCTTCCAAATATCACTTTGCCAGTTCCACAAGAACTGTCTTAGCGAAAGGGTTTTGAGGGGAAAGCTGTAACTCTGTGAGATGATTTCACAGAAGACAAAGAAGTTTCTCAGAAAGCTTCTTTCTCTTTGTTATCGGAGGATATTTCCTTTGGCCCTATAGTCTTCAAAGGGTTCTGAAATATCTCTTCTCAGATTCCACAGAAATAAGGCTAGCAAAGAGTTCCACGTAATACAAACGTAACACTGTGAGATTAATTCACAGAAGACTAAACAGTTTCTCAGAAAGCTTCTTTGAAGATTTCATCTGAGGATATATCCTTTTTCACCATAGCCCTCTATGGGCTTCCACATATCACTTTGTCAGTTCAACAAGAACTGTCTTAGCGAAAGGCTTCTTGAGGGGAAAGCTGTCACTCTGTGAGATGATTTCACAGAACACAAAGAAGTTTCTCAGAAACCTTCTTTCTCTTTTTTATCGGAGTATATTTCCTTTGGCCCTATAGTCTTCAAAGGGATCCGAAATATCTGTTCACAGATACCTCAGAAGTAAGGCTAGCAAAGAGATCCAAGAAATACAAATGTATCATTTGAGATGAATTAACAGAACACTAAACAGTTTCTCAGAAAGCTTCTTTCCACGTTTCATCTGTGGATATATACTTTTTCACGATAGCCCTCTATGGGCTTCCAAATATCTCTTTGCCAATTCCACAAGAACTGTCTTAGCGAAAGACTTCTTTAGGGGAAAGCTGTAACTCTGTGAGATGATTTCACAGAACACAAAGAAGTTTCTCAGAAAGCTTCTTTCTCTTTGTAAAAGGAGGATATTTCCTTTGGCCCTATAATCTTCAAAGGAATCCGAAATATCTGTTCTCAGATTCCACCGAAATGAGGCTAGCAAAGAGATCTACGATATACAGATGTCACTCTGTGAGATGAATTAACGGAATATTAAGCAGTTTCTCAGAAAGATTCTTTCCAGATTTCATCTGAGGATATTTCCTGTTTCACCATAGCCCTCTAGGTGCTTCCTAATATCACTTTGCCAATTCCACAAGAACTTTCTTAGCGAAAGGCTTCTTGAGGGGAAAGCAGTAACTCTGTGAGATTATTTCACAGAATACCAAGATGTTTCTCGGAAAGCTTCTTTCTCTTTGTTATCGGAGGATATTTTCTTTGGCCCTATAGTCTTCAAAGGGATCCGAAATATCTGTTCTCGGATTCCACAGAAATAAGGCTAGCAAAGAGATCCAAGAAACACGCATGTAACTCTGTGAGATGAATTAAGACAACACTAAGCAATTTCTCAGAAATATTCTTTCCAGATTTAATCTTCGGATATTTCCTTTTTCACCATAGACCTCTAAGGGCTTCCAAATATCACTTTGGCAATTCCACAAGAACCGTCTTAGCGAAAGGCTTCTTGAGAGAAAACTGTCACTCTGTGAGATGATTTCACAGACCACAAAGAAGTTTCTCAGAAAGCTTCTTTCTCTTTGTTATCCCAGGATATTTCCTTTGGCCCTATAATCTTCAAAGGGATCCGAAATATCTGTTCTCATATTCCACAGAAATAAGGGTAGCAAAGAGATCCACGAAATACAGATGTAACTCTGTGTGATGAATTAACACAACACTAAGCAGTTTCTCAGAAACCTTCTTTCCAGATTTCATCTTTGTATATGTCCTTTTTCAAAGTAGCCCTCTATGGGCTTCCAAATATCACTTTGCCACTTCCACAAGAACTGTCTTAGCGAAAGGGTTTTGAGGGGAAAGCTGTAACTCTGTGAGATGATTTCAAAGAAGACAAAGAAATTTCTCAGAAAGCTTCTTTCTCTTTGTTATCGGAGGATATTTCCTTTGGCCCTATAGTCTTCAAAGGGATCCGAAGTATTTATTATCAGATTCCACAAAATTAAGGCTAACAAAGAGATCCACGAGATACAGATGTGACTCTGTTAGATGAATTAACACAACAATAAGCAGTTTCTCAGAAAGCTTCTTTCCAGATTTCATCAGAGGATATTTCCTTTTTGACCTTACCCTCTATGGGCTTCCACATATCACTTTGCCAATTCCACAAGAACTGTCTTAGCGAAAGGCTTCTTGAGGGGAAAGCTGTAACTCTGTGAGATGATTTCACAGAACACAAATAAGTTTCTCAGAAAGCTTCTTTCTCTTTGATATCGGAGGATATTTCCTTTGGCCCTATAATCTTCAAAGGGATCCGAAATATCTGTTCTCAGATTCCACAGAAATAAGGCTAGCAAAGAGATCCACGAAATACCGATGTAACTCTGTGAGTGGAAGTCACACATCACAGAGCAGTTTCTCAGAAAGCTTCTTTCCAGATTTCATCTGAGGATATTTCCTTTTTCACCATAGCCCTCTATGGGCTTCCAAATATCACTTTGCCAATTCCACAAGAACTGTCTTAGCGAAAGGCTTCTTGAGGGAAAAGCTGTAACTCTGTGAGATGATTTCACAGACCACTAAGAAGTTTCTCAGAAATCTTCTCTCTCTTTGTTATCCCAGGATATATCCTTTGGCCCTATAGTCTTCAAAGGGATCCAAAATATCTGTTCTCAGATTCCACAGAAATAAGGCTAGCAAAGATATCCACGAAATATAGATGGTACTCTGTGTGATGAATTAACACAACACTAAGCAGTTTCTCAGAATGCTTCTTTCCAGATTTCATCTTTGTATATATCCTTTTTCAAAGTAGCCCTCTTTGGGCTTCCAAATATCACTTTGCCAGTTCCACAAGAACTGTCTTAGCGAAAGGGTTTTGAGGGGAAAGCTGTAACTCTGTGAGATGATTTCACAGAAGACAAAGAAGTTTCTCAGAAAGCTTCTTTCTCTTTGTTATCGGAGGATATTTCCTTTGGCCCTATAGTCTTCAAAGGGTTCTGAAATATCTCTTCTCAGATTCCACAGAAATAAGGCTAGCAAAGAGTTCCACGTAATACAAACGTAACACTGTGAGATTAATTCACAGAAGACTAAACAGTTTCTCAGAAAGCTTCTTTGAAGATTTCATCTGAGGATATATCCTTTTTCACCATAGCCCTCAATGGGCTTCCTAATATCACATTGTCAATTACACAACTTCTGTCTTTGTGAACGGCTACTTGAGGGGAAAGCTGTAACTATGTGAGATGATTTCACAGAACACAAAGAAATTTCTCAGAATGCTTCTTTCTCTTTGTTATGGGAGGATATTTCCTTTGTCCCAATAGTCTTCAAAGGGATCCGAAATATCGGTTCTCAGATTCCACAGAATTAGGCTAGAAAAGAGATCCACGAAATACAGAAGTAACTCTCTGAGTGGAAGTCACACATCACAGAGTAGTTTCTCAGAAAGCTTCTTTCCAGATTTCATCAGAGGATATTTCCTTTTTCACCATAGCCATATATGGCCTTCCAAATATCACTTTGCCAATTCCACAAGAACTGTCTTAGCGAAAGGCTACTTGAGGGGAAAGCTGTACTCTGTGAGATGATTTCACATAACACAAAGAAGTTTCTCAGAAAGCTTCTTTCTCTTTGTTATCGAAGAATATTTCCTTTGGCCCTATAATATTCAAAGGGATCCGAAATATCTGTTCACATATACCACAGAAGAAAGGCTAGTAAAGAGATCCACGAAATACAAATGTAACATTCGAGACGAATTAACAGAACACTAAACAGTTTCTCAGAAAGCTTCTTTTCACATTTCATCTGTAGATATATCCTTTTTCACCACAGCCCTCTAGTGGCTTCCTTATATCACTTTGCCAATTCCACAAGAACTGTCTTAGCGAAAGGCTTCTTTAGGGGAAAGCAGAACTCTGTGAGATGATTTCACAGAACACAAACATGTTTCTCGGAAAGCTTCTTTCTCTTTCTTATCGGCGGATATTTCCTTTGGCCCTATAGTCTTCAAAGGGATCTGAAATATCTGTTCTCAGATTCCACAGAAAGAAGGCTAGCAAAGAGATCCACGAAATACAGATGTAACTCTGTGAGTGGAAGTCACACATCACAGAGCAGTTTCTCAGAAATCTTCTTTCATATTTCATCTGAGGATATTTCCTTTTTCACCATAGACCTCTAAGGGCTTCCATATATCACTTTACCAATTCCACTACAACTGAATTAGCGAAAGGCTTCTTGAGGGGAAAGCTGTAACTCTGTGAGATGATCACAGACCACTAAGAACTTTCTCAGAAAGCTTCTTTCTCTTTGTTATCCCAGGATATTTCCTTTTGCCCTATAGTCCTCAAAGGAATCCGAAATATCTGTTCTCAGATTCCACAGAAATAAGGCTAGCAAAGAGATCCACGAAATACAGATGTAACTCTGTGAGATGAATTAACGGAACATTAAGCATTTTCTCAGAAAGCTTCTTTCCAGATTTCATCTGGGAATGTTTCCTTTTTCACCATAGCCCTCTAGGGGCTTCCAAATATCACTTTTCCAATTCCACAAGAACTGTCTTAGCGAACGGCTTCTTGAGGGGAAAGTGTAACTCTGTGAGATGATTTCACAGAACACTTAGAAGTTTCTCAGAGAGCTTCTTTCTCTTTGTTATCGGGGGATATTTCCTTAGGCCCTATAGTCTTCAAGGGGATCCCAATTATCTGTACTCAGATTCCACAGAAATAAGGCTAGCAAAGAGACCCAGGAAATACACATACAACTCGGGGAGTGGAAGTCACATATCACATAGCTCTTTCTCAGAATGCTTCTTTCAAGATTTCATTTGTGGATATTTCCTTTCTCACCATAGCACTCTTTGGGCTTCCAAATATCACTTTGCCAATTCCACAAGAACTGTCTTAGGGAAAGGCTTCTGGAGGGGAAAGCTGTAACTCTGTGAGATAATTTCACAGAACACAAAGAAGTTTCTCAGAAAGCTTCTTTCTCTTTGTTACTGGAGGATATTTCCTTTGGCCCTATAGTCTTCAAAGAGATCCGAAATATATGTTCTCAGATTCCACAGAAATAAGGCTAGTAAAGAGATCCACGAAATACAGATGTAACTCTGTGAGGTGAATTAACAGAACACTAAGCAGTTTCTGAGAAAGCTTTTTTCCAGATTTCATCTGAGGATATTTCCTTTTCCACCATAGCCCACTATGGGCTTCCAAATACCACTTTGCCAATTGCACAAGAACTGTCTTAGCAAAATGCTTCTTGAGGGGAAAGCTGTAAGTCTGTGAGATGATTTCACAGAACACAAAGAATTAATCAGAAAGCTTCTTTCTCTTTGTTATCGGAGGATATTTCCTTTGGCCCTATAGTCTTCAAAGGGATCCGAAATATCTATTCTCAGATTCCACAGAAAGAAGGCTAGCAAAGAGATCCACGAAATACAGATGTAACTCGGTGAGTGGAAGTCACACATCACAGATCAGTTTCTCAGGAAGCATCTTTCCATATTTCATCTGAGGATATTTTCTTTTTCATCATAGCCCTCCATGGGCTTCCAAATATCACTTTGCCAGTTGCACAAGAACTGTCTAAGCGAAAGGCTTCTTGAAGGGCAAGCTGTAACTGTGAGAGATGATTTCAGAGAACACAAAGAAGTTTCTCAGAAAGCTTCTTTCTCTTTGTTATCGGAGGATATTTCCTTTGTCCCTATAGTCTTCAAAGGGATCCGAAATATCTGTTCTCAGATTCCACAGAAATAAGGCTAGCAAAAAGATCCACGAAATACACATGTAACACTGTGAGATGAAATAACAGAACGTTAGACAGTTTCTCAGAAAGCTTCTTTCAGATTTCATCTGAGGATAGTTCCTTTTTTACCGTAGCCCTCAATGGGCTTCCAAATATCACTTTGCCAGTTCCACAAGAACTGTCTTAAAGAAAGGCTTCTTGAGGGGAAAGCTGTAACTCTGTGAGATGATTTCACAGAACACAAAGAAGTGTCTCAGAAAGCTTCTTTCTCTTTGTTATCGGAGGATATTTCCTTTGGCCCTATAGTCTTCAAAGGGATCCGAAATATCTGTTCTCCGATTCCACAGAAATAAGGCTATCAAAGAGATCCACGAAATACAGATGAAACTATGTGAGTGGAAGTCACACATCACAGAGCACTTTCTCATAAAGCTTCTTTCCAGATTTCAACTGAGGATATTTCCTTTTTCACCATAGCCCTCTATGGGCTTCCAAATACCACTTTGCAAATTCCAGAAGAACTGTCTTAGAGACGGCTTCTTGAGGGGAAAGCTGTAACTCTGAGAGATGATTTCAGAGAACACAAAGAATTTTCTCAGAAAGCTTCTTTCTCTTTGTTATCGGAGGATATTTCCTTTGGCCCTATAGTCTTCAAAGGGATCCGAAATATCTGTTCTCAGATTCCACAGAAATAAGGCTAGCAGAGAGATCCACGAAATACATATGTAACTCTGTAAGATGAATTAACGGAAAACTAAAAAGCTTCTCAGAAAGCTTCTTTCCAGATTTCATCTGAGTATATTTCCTTTTTCACGATAGCCCTCTATGGGATTCCAAATATCACTTTGCCAGTTCCACAGGAACTGTCTTAGCGAAAGGCTTCTTGAGGGGAAAGCTGTAACTCTGTGAGATGATTTCACAGAACACAACGAAGTTTCTTAGAAAGCTTCTTTCTCTTTATTATTGGAGGATATTTACTTTGGCCCTATAGTCTTCAAAGAGATTCGAAATATCTGTTCTCAGATTCCACAGAAATAATGATAGCAAAGAGATCCACGACATACACATGTAACTCTGTGAGGTGAATTAACAGAACAGTAAGCAGCTTCTCAGAAAGCTTCTTTCCAGAATTCATCAGAGGATATTTCCTTTTTCACCATAGCCCTCTTTGGGCTTCCAAATCTCACTTTGCCAATTCCACAAGAACTGTCTTAGCGAAAGGCTTCTTGAGGGGAAAGTTGTAACTCTGTGAGATGATTTCACAGAACACAAAGAAGTTTCTCGGAAAGCTTCTTTCTCTTTGTTATCGGAGGATACTTTCTTTGGCCCTATATTCTTAAAAGTGATCGGAAACATCTCTTCTCAGATTCCACAGAAATAAGGCTAGCAAAGAGATCCACGAAATACAGATGTACCACTGTGAGATGAAGTAACAGAACGTTAGGCAGTTTCTCAGAAAGCTTCTTTCAGATTTCATATGAGGATAGTTCCTTTTTTACCGTAGCCCTCTATGGGCTTCCAAATATCACTTCTCCAATTCCACGAGAACTGTCTTAGCGAAAGGCTTCTTGAGGGTAAAGCTGTAACTCTGTGAGATGATTTCACAGAACAGAAAGAAGTTTCTCAGAAAGCTTCTTTCTCTTTGTTATCGGAGGATACTTCCTTTGACCCTATAGTCTTCAAAGGGATCCGAAATATCTGTTCTCAGATTCCACAGAAATAAGGCTAGCAAAGAGATCCACGAAATACAGATGCAACTCTGTGAGATGAATTAACAGAAAACTTATCAGTTTCTCAGACAGCTTATTTCCAGAATTGATCTGATGATATTTCCTTTTTCATCATAGCCCTCTATGGGCTTCCAAATATCACTTTGCCAATTCCACAAGAACTGTCTTAGCGAAAGGCTTCTACAGGGGAATGCTGTAACTCTGTGAGATGGTTTCACAGAACACAAAGAAGTTTCTGAGAAAGCGTCTTTCTCTTTATTATCCGAGGATATTTCCTTTTGCCCTACAGTCTTCAAAGGGATCCGAAATATCTGTTCTCAGATTCCACAGAAATATGGCTAGCAAAGAGATCCACGAAATACAGATGTAACTCTGTGAGATGAATTAACAGAATACTAAGCAGTTTCTCAGAAAGCTTCTTTCCAGATTTCATCTGAGGATATTTCCTTTTTCACCATAGCCCTCAATGGGCTTCCAAATATAACCTTGCCAGTTCCACAAGAACTGTCTTAGAGAAAGGCTTCTTGAGGGGAAAGCTGTAACACTGTGAGATGATTTCACAAAACACAAAGAAGTTTCTCAGAAAACTTCTTTCTCTTTGTTATCAGAGGATATTTCCGTTGGCCCTCTAGTCTTCAAAGGGATCCGAAATATCTGTTCTCAGATTCCCCAGAAATAAGGCTAACAAAGGGATCCACAAAATACAGAAGTAACTCTGTGAGTGGAAGTCACACATCACAGAGCACTTTCTCAGAAACCTTTTTTCCAGATTTCATCTGAGGATATTTCCTTTTTCACCATAGCCCTCTAAGGGCTTCCAAATATTACTTTGCCAATTCCACAAGAACTGTCTTAGCGAATTGCTTCTTGAGGGCAAAGCTGTAACTCTGTGAGATGATATCACAGAACACAAATAAGTTTCTCAGAAAGCTTCTTTCTCTTTGTTATCGGAGGATATTTCCTTTGTTCCTATAGTCCTCAAAGGGATCCGAAATATCTGTTCTCAGATTCCACAGAAATAAGGCTGGCAAAGAGATCCACGAAATACAGATGTAACTCTGTGAGATGAATTAACAGAACACGAAGCAGTTTCTCAGAAAGCCTCTTCCCAGATTTCATCTGAGGATATTTCCTTTTTCACCATAGCCCTCGATGGGCTTCCAAATATCACTTTGCCAGTTCCACAAGAACTGTATTAACGAAAGGCTTCTTGAGGGGAAAGCTGTAACTCTGTGAGATGATTTCACAGAACACAAAGAAGTTTCTCAAAAGCTTCTTTCTCTTTGTTATCGGAGGATATTTCCTTTGGCCCTATAGTCTTCAAAGGGATCCGAAATATGTGTTCTCAGATTCCACAGAAATAAGGTTAGCAAAGAGATCCACGAAATACAGATGAAACTCTGTGAGTGGAAGTCACACATCACAGAGCACTTTCTCAGAAAGCTTCTTTCCAGATTTTATCTGAGGATATTTCCTTTTTCACCATAGCCTTCTATGGGCTTCCAAATACCACTTTGCAAATTCCACAAGAACTGTCTTAGA
This sequence comes from Macaca nemestrina, assembly GCF_043159975.1. Classification (NCBI taxonomy): domain Eukaryota; kingdom Metazoa; phylum Chordata; class Mammalia; order Primates; family Cercopithecidae; genus Macaca; species Macaca nemestrina. The sequence continues at coordinate 53,151,329 of NC_092140.1, forward strand.
AAAGGCTTCTTGAGGGGAAATCTGTAACTCGTTGAGATGATTTCATAGAACATAAAGAAGTTTCTCAGAAAGCTTCTTTCTCATTGTTATCGGAGGATATTTCCTTTGGCCATATAGTCTTCAAAGGGATCCGAAATTTCTGTTCTCAGATTCCACAAAAATAAGGCTAGCAAAGAGATCCACGAAATACCGATGTAACTCTGTGAGTGGAAGTCAAACATCACAGAGCATTTTCTCAGAAATCTTCTTTCCAGATTTCATCTGAGGATATTTCTTTTTTCTCCATAGCCCTCTATGGGCTTCCAAATATCACGTTGCCAATTCCACAAAAACTGTCTTAGCGAAAGGCTTCTTGAGGGGAAAGCTGTAACTCGGTGAGATGATTTCACAGAACACAAAGTAGTTTCTCAGAAAGCTTCTTTCTCTTTGTCATCGGAGGATTTTTCCTTTGTCTCTATAGTCTTCAAAGGGATCTGAAATATCAGTTCTCAGATTCCACAGAAATAAAGCCAGCAACGAGATCCACGAAATACAGATGTAACTCTGTGAGTGGAAGTCACACATCACAGAGCACTTTCTCAGAAAGCTTCTTTCCAGATTTCATCGGAGGATATTTCCTTTTTCACCATAGCACTCTGTGGGCTTCCAAATATCACTTTGCCAATTCCACAAGAACTGTCTTAGCGAAAGGCTTCTCGAGGGGAAAGCTGTAACTCTGTGAGATGATTTCACAGAACACAAAGAAGTTTCTCAGAAAGATTCTTTGCCTTGTTATCAGAGGATATTTCCTTTGGCCCTTTAGTCCTCAAAGGGATCCGAAATATCTCTTCTCAGATCCAAAAGAAATAAGGCTAGCAAAGAGATCCACGAAATATAGATGTAACTCTGTGAGATGAATTAATAGAACACTAAGCAGTTTCTCAGACAGCTTCTTTCCAGATTTCATCTGAGGATATTTCCTTTTTCACCATAGCCCTCGATGGGCTTCCAAATATCACTTTGCCAATTCCACAAGAACTGTCTTAGTGAAAGGCTTCTTGAGGGGAAAGCTCTAACTCTGTGAGATGATTTCACAGAACACAAAGAAGTTTCTCAGAAAGCTTCTTTCTCTTTGTTATCGGAGGATATTTCCTTTGGCCCTATAGTCTTCAAAGGGATCCGAAATATCTGTTCTCAGATTCCACAGAAATAAGGCTAGCAAAGAGATCCACGAAATACAGATGTAACTCTGTGAGTGGAAGTCACACATCACAGAGCAGTTTCTCAGAAAACTTCTTTCCAGATTTCATCTGAGGATATTTCCTTTTTCACCATAGCCGTCTAGGGGCTTCCAAATATCACTTTGCCAATTCCACAAGAACTGTCTTAGCGAAAGGCTTCTTGAGGGGAAAGCTGTAAGTCTGTTAGATGATTTCACAGAACACAAAGAAGTTTCTCAGAAAGCTTCTTTCTCTTTGTTATCGGAGGATATTTCCTTTGGCCCTCTGGTCTTCAAAGGGATCCGAAATATCTGTTCTCAGACTCCAAAGAAATAAGGTAGCAAAGAGATTCACGAAATACAGATGTAACTCTGTTAGTGGAAGTCACACATCACAGAGCAGTTTTTCAGAAAATTCTTTCAAGATTTCACCTGGTGATATTTCCTTTTTCACCATAGCCCTCTATGGGCTTCCAAATATCCCTTTGCAAATTCCACAAGAACTGTCTTAGCGAAAGGCTTCTTGAAGGGAAAGCTGTAACTCTGTGACATGATTTCACAAAACACAAAGAAGTTTCTCAGAAAGCTTCTTTCTCTTTGTTATCGGAGGATATTTCCTTTTCCCCTATAGTCTTCAAAGGGATCCGAAATATCTGCTCTCAGATTCCACAGAAATAAGGCTAGCAAAGAGATCCACGAAATACAGATGTAACTCTGTGAGATGAATTAACAGAACACTAAGCAGTTTCTCAGAAAGCTTCTTTCCGGATTTCATCTGAGGACATTTCCTTTTCACCATAGCCCTCTATGGGTTCCTAATATCACTTTGCCAATTCCACAAGAACTGTCTTAGCCAAAGGCTTCTTGAGGGGAAAGCTGTAACTCTGTGAGATGATTTCTCAGAACATGCAGAAGTTTCTCAGAAATCTTCTTTCTCTTTGTTATTGGAGGATATTTCTATTGGCCCTATAGTCTTCAAAGGGATCCGAAATATCTCTTCTCAGATTCCACAGAAATAACACTAGCAAAGAGATCCACGAAATACAGATATAATTCAGGGAGTGGAAGTCATACAACAAACAGCAGATTCTCAGAAAGCTTCTTTCCAGATTTCATCTCAGGATATTTCTTTTTTCACAATAGCCCTCTATAGGCTTCCAAATATCACTTTGCCTTTTACACAAGAACTGTGTTAGCGAAAGGCTTCTTGAGGGGAAAGCTGTAACTCTGTGAGATGATTTCACAGAACACCAAGAAGTTTCTCAGACAGATTCTTTCTCTTTGTTAACGGAGGATATTTCCTTTTGCCCTATAGTATTCAAAGGGATTCGGAATATCTGTTCTCAGATTCCACAGAAATAAGACCTGCAAAGAGATCGACGAAATACAGATGTAACTCTGTGAGATGAATAAACAGAACACTAAGCAGTTTCTCAGAAAGCTTCTTTCCAGATTTCATCTGAGGATATTTCCTTTTTAAACACAGCCCTCTATGGGCTTCCAAATATCACCTTGCCAATTCCACAAGAACCGTCCTAGCGAAAGGCTTCTTGAGGGGATAGCTGTAACTCTGTGTGATGATTTCACAGAACACAAAGAAGTTTCTCAGAAAGCTTCTTTCTCTTTGTTATCGGAGGATATTTCCTTTGGCCATATACTCTTCAAACGGATCCGAATTATCTGTTATCAGATTCCACAGAAATAAGGCTAGCAAAAACATCCACGAAATACAGATGTAACTCTGTGAGATGAATTAACAAAACACTAATCAGTTTCTCAGAAAGCTTGTTTCCTGATTTCATGTGAGGATATTTTCTATTTCACCATAGCCCTTTATGGGCTTCCAAATATCTCGTTGCCAATTCCACAAGAACAGTCTTAGCGAAAGGCTTCCTGAGGGGAAAGCTGTAACTCTGTTAGATTATTTCACAGAACACAAAGAAAGTTTCTCAGAAAGCTTCTTTCTCTTTGTTATCTGAAGATATTTCCTTTGGCCCTATAGTCTTCAAAGGGATCCGAAACATCTGCTCTCAGATTCCTCGGAAATAAGGCAAGCAAAGAGATCCACGAAATACAGATGTAATTCTGTGAGTGGAAGTAACACATCACAGAGCAGATTCTCAGAAAGCATCTTTCCAGATATCATCTGAGGATATTTCCTTTTTCAGGATAGCCTTCTATGGGCTTCCAAATATCACTTTTCCAATTCCACAAGAACCGTCCTAGCGAAAGGCTTCTTGAGGGGAAAGCTGTATCTCTGTGTGATGATTTCACCGAACACAAAGAAGTTTCTCAGAAAGCTTCTTTCTGTTTGTTATCGGAGGATATTTCCTTTGGCACTCTGGTCTTCAAAGGAATCTGAAATATCTGTTCTCAGATTCCACAGAAATAAGGCTAGCAAAGAGATCCAAGAAATACAGATGTAACTCTTTGAGTGGAAATTCCACATCACAGAGCAGTTTCTCGGAAAGCTTCTTTCCAGATTTCATCTGAGGATATTTCCTTTTTCACCGTAGCCCTCTATGGGCTTCCAAATATCACTTTGCCAATTCCACAAGAACTGTCTTAGCGAAAGGCTTCTTCAGGGTAAAGCTGTAAGTCTGTGAGATGATTTCACAGAACACAAAGAAGTTTCTCAGAAAGCTTCTTTCTCTTTGTTATCGGAGGATATTTCCTTTGACCCTATAGTCTTCAAAGGGATCCGAAATATCTATTCTCAGATTCCACAAAAATAAGGCTAGCAAAGAGATGCACGACATACAGATGTAACACTGTGAGATCAATTAAAAGAACACTCAGCAGTTTCTCAGAGAGCTTCTTTCCAGATTTAATGTGAGGATAATTCCTTTTTCACCACAGCCCTCTATGGGCTTCCAAATATCACGTTGTCAATTCCAAAAAAATTGTCTAAGCGCAAGAATTCTTGAGGGGAAAGCTATCACTCTGTGAGATGATTTCACAGAACACAAAGACGTTTCTCAGAAACCTTCTTTCTCTTTGTTATCAGAGGATATTTCCTTTGGCTTTCTAGTCTTCAAAGGGATCCGAAATATCTGTTCTCACACTCCACAGAAATAAGGCTAGCTAAGAGATCCACGAAATACAGTTATAACGCTGGGAGTGGAAGTCACACATCACAGAACAGTTTCTCAGAAAGCTTCTTTCCAGATTTCATCTGAGGATATTTCCTTTTTCACCGTAGCCCTCTATGGGCTTCCAAATATCACTTTGCCAATTGCAAAAGAACTGTCTTAGCGAAAGGCTTCTTGAGGGGAAAGCTGTAACTCTGTGAGATGATTTCAAAGAACACAAAGAAGTTTCTCAGAAAGCTTCTTTCTCTTTGTTATCGGAGGATATTTCCTTTGGCCCTATAGTCTTCAAAAGTATCCGAACTATCTGTTCTTAGATTCCACAGAAATAAGGCTAGCAAAGAGATACACGAAACACAGATGTAACTCTCTGAGAGGAATTAACAGAACACTAGGCAGTTTCTCAGAAAGCTTCTTTCCAGATTTCATCTGAGGATATTTCCTTTTTCACCATAGCCCTCTAAGGCTTCCAAATATCACTTTGCCAATTCCAAAACAACTGTCTTAGCGAAAGGCTTCTTGAGGGGAAAGCTGTTACTCTATGAGATGATTTCACAGAACACAAAGAAGTTTCTCAGAAAGCTTCTTTCTCTTTGATATCGGAGGATATTTCCTTTGGCCCTATAGTCTTCAAAGGGATCCGAATTATCTGTTCTCAGATTCCACAGAAATAATTCTAGAAAAGAGATCCACGAAATACCGATATGACTCTGGGAGTGGAAGTCATATATCACAGAGCAGTTTCTCAGATAGCTTCTTTCCAGATTTCATGTGAGGATATTTCCTTTTTCCCAATACCCTCTATATGCTTCCAAATATCACCTTGCCAATTCCACAAGAACTGTCTTAGCGAAAGGCTTCTTGAGGGGAAAGCGGTAACTCTGTGAGATGATTTCACAGAACACAAAGAAGTTTCTCAGAAAGCTTCTTACTCTTTGTTATCGGAGGATATTTCCTTTTCCCCTATAGTCTTCAAAGAGATCCGAGATATCTTTTCTCAAATTCCACAGAAAAAAGTCTAGCAATGAGATCCACGAAATACAGATGTAACTCTGTGAGATGAATTAACAGAACACTAAGCAGTTTCTCAGAAGGCTTCTTTCCAGATTTCATCTGAGGAAATTTCCTTTTTCACCATAGCCCTCTAGGGCTTCCAAATATCACATTGCCAATTCCACAAGAACTGTCTTAGCCAAAGGCTTCTGGAGGGGAAAGCTTTAACTCTGGAAGATGATTTCACAGAACACAAAGAAGTTTCTCAGAAAGCTTCCTTATCTTGGTTATCGGATGATATTCCCTTTGAAGACTATAGGGGCAAAGGAAATATCCTCCCATAACAAAGAGAAAGAAGCTTTCTGAGAAACTTCTTTGTGTTCTGTGAAATCATCTCACAGAGTTAAAGCTTTCCCCTGAAGAAGCCTTTCGCTAAGACAGTCCTTGTGGTATTGGCCAAGTGATATTTGGAAGCCCATAGAAGGCTATGGTGAAAAAGGAAATATCCGCAGATGAAATCTGGAAAGAAGCTTTCTGAGAAACTGCTTAGTGTTCTGTTAATTCATCTCACAGAGTTACATGTGTATTTCGTGGATCTCTTTGCTAGCCTTATTTCTGTGGAATCTGACAACAGATATTTCAGATACCTTTGAAGACTACAGGGCCAAAGGAAATATCCTCCGATAACAAAGAGAAAGACGCCTTCTGTGAAACTTCTTTATGTTCTGTGAAATCATCTCACAGAGTTACAGCTTTCCCCTCAAGAAGCCTTTCGCTAAGACAGTTCTTGTGGAATTAGCAAAGGGATATTTGGAAGCCCATAGAGGGCTATGGTGAAAAAGGAAATATCCTCAGATGAAACCTGGAAAGAAGCTTTTTTTTTTTTTTTTTTTTTTTTTTTTTTTTTTTTTTTTTTTTTTTTTTTTTTTTGTGAAAGAGTCTTGCTCTGCCGCCCAGCCTGGAGTGCAGTGGCCGGATCTCAGCTCACTGCAAGCTCCGCCTCCTGGGTTCACACCATTCTCCTGCCTCAGCCTCCCGAGTAGTTGGGACTACAGGCGCCCGCCACCGCGCCGGGTTTTTTTTTGTATTTTTTAGTAGAGACGGGGTTTCACCGTGTTAGCCAGGATGGTCTCGATCTCCTGACCTCGTGATTCACCCGTCTCGGCCTCCCAAAGTGCTGGGATTACAGGCTTGAGCCACCGCGCCCGGCCGTAAATCTGGAAAGAAGCTTTCTGAGAAACTGCTTAGTGTTCTGTTAATTCATCTCACAGAGTTACATCTGTATTTCGTGGATATCTTTGCTAGCCTTATTTCTGTGGAATCTGAGAACACATATTTCGGATCCCTTTGAAGACTATAGGGCCAAAGGAAATAATCTCCGATAACAAAGAAAAAGAAGGTTTCTGAGAAACTTCTTAGTGTTGTGTGAAATCATCTCATAGAGTTACAGCTTTCACCTCAAGAAGCCTTTCGCTAAGACTGTTCTTGTGGAATTGGCAAAGTGATATTTGGAAGCCCATAGAGGGCTATGGTGAAAAAGGAAATATCCTCAGATGAAATCTGGAAAGAAGCTTTCTGAGACACTGCTTAGTGTTCTGTTAATCCACCTCACCGATTTACATCTGTATTTCGTGGATCTCTTTGCTAGCCTTATTTCTGTGGAATCTGAGAACAGATATTTCGGATTCCTTTGAAAACTGTAGGGCCAAAGGAAATATCCTCCGATAACAAAGAGAAAGAAGCTTTCTGAGAAACTTCTTGGTGTTCTGTGAAATTATCTCACAGTGTTACAGCTTTCCCCTCAAGAAGCCTTTCGCTAAGAGAGTTTTTCTGGAATTGGCAAAGTGATATTTGGAAGCCCATAGAGAGCTATGGTGAAAAAGGAAATATTCTCAGATGAAATCTGGAAAGAAGCTTTCTGAGAAACTGCTTAGTGTTCTGTTAATTCATCTCACAGAGTTACATCTGTATTTCGTGGATCTCTTTGCTAGCCTTATTTCTGTGGAATCTGAGAACAGATATTTCGGATCCTTTTGAAAACTATAGGGCCAAAGGAAATATAGTCCGATAGCAAAGAGAAAAGAAGCATTCTGAGAAGCTTCTTTGTGTTCTGTGAAATCATCTCACAGAGTTACAGCTTTCCCCTCAAGAAGCCTTTGGCTAAGACAATTCTTGTGGAATTGGCAAAGTGATATATGGAAGCCCTTAGAGGGCTATGGTGAAAAAGGAAATATCCTCAGATGAAATCTGGAAAGAAGCTTTCTGAGAAAGTGCTCTGTGATGTGTGACTTCCACTCACAGAGTTACATCTGTATTTCTTGTATCTCTTTGCTAGTCTTATTTCTGTGGAATCTGAGAACATACATTTCAGATCCCTTTGAAGACTATAGGGCCAAAGGAAATATCCTCCGATAACAAAGAGAAAGTATCTTTCTGAGAAACTGCTCTGTGATGTTTGACTTCCACTCACAGAGTTACATATGTATTTCGTGGATGTCTTTGATAGCCTTATTTCTGTGGAATCTGAGAACAGATATTTCGGATCCCTCTGAAGACTATAGGGCCAAAGGAAATATCCTCCGATAACAAAGAGAAAGAAGCTTTTGAGAAACTTCTTTGTGTTCCGTGAAATCATCTCACAGAGTTACAGCTTTCCCCTCAAGAAGCCTTTCGCTAACACAGTTCTTGTGGAATTGTCAAAGTGATATTTGGAATCCCATAGAGGTCTAAGGTGAAAAACGAAATATCCTCAGATGAAATCTGGAAAGAAGCTTTCTGAGAAACTGCTTAGTGTTCTGTTAATTCATCTCACAGAGTTACATGTGTATTTCGTGAACCTCTTTGCTAGCCTTATTTCTGTGGAATCTGAGAACAGATATCTCGGATCCCTTTGAAGACTATGGGGCCAAAGGAAATATCCTCCGATAACAAACAGAAAGAAGCTTTCTGAGAGACCTCGTTGTGTTCTGTGAAATCATCTCACAGAGTTACAATTTTCCCCTCAAGAAGCCTTTCGCTAAGTCAGTTCCGGTGGAATTGGCAAAGTGATATTTGGAAGCCCATAGAGGGTTATGGTGGAAAAGGAAATATCCTCAGATGAAATCTGGAAAAAAATTTCTGAGAAACTGCTTAATGTTCTGTTAATTCATCTCACAGAGTTACATCTGTATTTCGTGGATCTCTTTGCTAGCCTTATTTCTGTGGAATCTGAGAACAGATATCTTGGAACCCTTTGAAGACTATAGAGACAAAGGAAATATCCTCCGATAACAAAGAGAAAGAATCTTTCTGAGAAACTGCTCTGTGATGTGTGACTTCCATTCACAGACTTACATCTGTATTTCTTGGATGTCTTTGATAGCCTTCTTTCTGTGGAATCTCAGAACAGATATTTCGGATCCCTTTGAAGGCTACAGGGCCAAAGAAAATATCCTCCGATAACAAAGAGAAATAAGATTTCTGAGAAACTTCTTTGTGTTCTGTGAAATCATCTCACAGAGTTACAGCTTTCCCCTGAAGAAGCCTTTCGCTAAGACAGTTCTTGTGGAACTGGCAAAGTGATATTTGGAAGCCCATAGAGGGCTATGGTGAAAAAGGAAATATCCTCAGATGAAATCTGGAAAGAAGCTTTCTGAGAAACTGCGTAGTGTTCTGTTAATTGATCTCACAGAGTTACATCTGTCTTTCGTGGATCTCTTTGCTAGCCTTATTTCTGTGGAATCTGACAACAGATATTTCAGATACCTTTGAAGACTACAGGGCCAAAGGAAATATCCTCCGATAACAAAGAGAAAGACGCCTTCTGTGAAACTTCTTTATGTTCTATGAAATCATCTCACAGAGTTACAGCTTTCCCCTTAAGAAGCCTTTCGCTAAGACAGTTCTTGTGGAATTGGCAAAGTGATATTTGGAAGCCCATATAGGGCTATGGTGAAAAAGGAAATATCCTCAGATGAAATCTGGAAAGAAGCTTTCTTAGAAACTGCTTAGTGTTCTGTTAATTCATCTCACAGAGTTACATCTGTATTTCGTTTATCTCTTTGCTAGCCTTATTTCTTTGGAATCTGAGAACAGATATTTCAGATCCCTTTGAAGACTATAAGGCCAAAGGAAAAATCCTCCGATAACAAAGAGAAAGAAGCTTTCTGAGAAACTTCTTTGTGTTCTGTGAAATCATCTCACAGAGTTACAGCTTTCCCCTCAAGAAACCTTTCGCTAAGACAGTTCTTGTGGAATTGACAAAGTGATATTTGGAAGCCCTTAGAGGGCTATGGTGAAAAAGGAAATATCCTCAGATGAAACCTGGAAAGAAGCTTTTTTTTTTTTTTTTTTTTTTTTTTTTTTTTTTTTTTTTTTTTTTTTTTTTTGTGAAAGAGTCTTGCTCTGCCGCCCAGCCTGGAGTGCAGTGGCCGGATCTCAGCTCACTGCAAGCTCCGCCTCCCGGGTTCACACCATTCTCCTGCCTCAGCCTCCCGAGTAGTTGGGACTACAGGCGCCCGCCACCGCGCCGGGTTTTTTTTTGTATTTTTTAGTAGAGACGGGGTTTCACCGTGTTAGCCAGGATGGTCTCGATCTCCTGACCTCGTGATTCACCCGTCTCGGCCTCCCAAAGTGCTGGGATTACAGGCTTGAGCCACCGCGCCCGGCCGTAAATCTGGAAAGAAGCTTTCTGAGAAAATGCTTAGTGTTCTGTTAATTCATCTCACAGAGTTACATCTGTATTTCGTGGATATCTTTGCTAGCCTTATTTCTGTGGAATCTGAGAACACATATTTCGGATCCCTTTGAAGACTATAGGGCCAAAGGAAATAATCTCCGATAACAAAGAAAAAGAAGGTTTCTGAGAAACTTCTTAGTGTTGTGTGAAATCATCTCATAGAGTTACAGCTTTCACCTCAAGAAGCCTTTCGCTAAGACTGTTCTTGTGGAATTGGCAAAGTGATATTTGGAAGCCCATAGAGGGCTATGGTGAAAAAGGAAATATCCTCAGATGAAATCTGGAAAGAAGCTTTCTGAGACACTGCTTAGTGTTCTGTTAATCCACCTCACCGATTTACATCTGTATTTCGTGGATCTCTTTGCTAGCCTTATTTCTGTGGAATCTGAGAACAGATATTTCGGATTCCTTTGAAAACTGTAGGGCCAAAGGAAATATCCTCCGATAACAAAGAGAAAGAAGCTTTCTGAGAAACTTCTTGGTGTTCTGTGAAATTATCTCACAGTGTTACAGCTTTCCCCTCAAGAAGCCTTTCGCTAAGAGAGTTTTTCTGGAATTGGCAAAGTGATATTTGGAAGCCCATAGAGAGCTATGGTGAAAAAGGAAATATTCTCAGATGAAATCTGGAAAGAAGCTTTCTGAGAAACTGCTTAGTGTTCTGTTAATTCATCTCACAGAGTTACATCTGTATTTCGTGGATCTCTTTGCTAGCCTTATTTCTGTGGAATCTGAGAACAGATATTTCGGATCCTTTTGAAAACTATAGGGCCAAAGGAAATATAGTCCGATAGCAAAGAGAAAAGAAGCATTCTGAGAAGCTTCTTTGTGTTCTGTGAAATCATCTCACAGAGTTACAGCTTTCCCCTCAAGAAGCCTTTGGCTAAGACAATTCTTGTGGAATTGGCAAAGTGATATATGGAAGCCCTTAGAGGGCTATGGTGAAAAAGGAAATATCCTCAGATGAAATCTGGAAAGAAGCTTTCTGAGAAAGTGCTCTGTGATGTGTGACTTCCACTCACAGAGTTACATCTGTATTTCTTGTATCTCTTTGCTAGTCTTATTTCTGTGGAATCTGAGAACATACATTTCAGATCCCTTTGAAGACTATAGGGCCAAAGGAAATATCCTCCGATAACAAAGAGAAAGTATCTTTCTGAGAAACTGCTCTGTGATGTTTGACTTCCACTCACAGAGTTACATATGTATTTCGTGGATGTCTTTGATAGCCTTATTTCTGTGGAATCTGAGAACAGATATTTCGGATCCCTCTGAAGACTATAGGGCCAAAGGAAATATCCTCCGATAACAAAGAGAAAGAAGCTTTTGAGAAACTTCTTTGTGTTCCGTGAAATCATCTCACAGAGTTACAGCTTTCCCCTCAAGAAGCCTTTCGCTAACACAGTTCTTGTGGAATTGTCAAAGTGATATTTGGAATCCCATAGAGGTCTAAGGTGAAAAACGAAATATCCTCAGATGAAATCTGGAAAGAAGCTTTCTGAGAAACTGCTTAGTGTTCTGTTAATTCATCTCACAGAGTTACATGTGTATTTCGTGAACCTCTTTGCTAGCCTTATTTCTGTGGAATCTGAGAACAGATATCTCGGATCCCTTTGAAGACTATGGGGCCAAAGGAAATATCCTCCGATAACAAACAGAAAGAAGCTTTCTGAGAGACCTCGTTGTGTTCTGTGAAATCATCTCACAGAGTTACAATTTTCCCCTCAAGAAGCCTTTCGCTAAGTCAGTTCCGGTGGAATTGGCAAAGTGATATTTGGAAGCCCATAGAGGGTTATGGTGGAAAAGGAAATATCCTCAGATGAAATCTGGAAAAAAATTTCTGAGAAACTGCTTAATGTTCTGTTAATTCATCTCACAGAGTTACATCTGTATTTCGTGGATCTCTTTGCTAGCCTTATTTCTGTGGAATCTGAGAACAGATATCTTGGAACCCTTTGAAGACTATAGAGACAAAGGAAATATCCTCCGATAACAAAGAGAAAGAATCTTTCTGAGAAACTGCTCTGTGATGTGTGACTTCCATTCACAGACTTACATCTGTATTTCTTGGATGTCTTTGATAGCCTTCTTTCTGTGGAATCTCAGAACAGATATTTCGGATCCCTTTGAAGGCTACAGGGCCAAAGAAAATATCCTCCGATAACAAAGAGAAATAAGATTTCTGAGAAACTTCTTTGTGTTCTGTGAAATCATCTCACAGAGTTACAGCTTTCCCCTGAAGAAGCCTTTCGCTAAGACAGTTCTTGTGGAACTGGCAAAGTGATATTTGGAAGCCCATAGAGGGCTATGGTGAAAAAGGAAATATCCTCAGATGAAATCTGGAAAGAAGCTTTCTGAGAAACTGCGTAGTGTTCTGTTAATTGATCTCACAGAGTTACATCTGTCTTTCGTGGATCTCTTTGCTAGCCTTATTTCTGTGGAATCTGACAACAGATATTTCAGATACCTTTGAAGACTACAGGGCCAAAGGTAATATCCTCCGATAACAAAGAGAAAGACGCCTTCTGTGAAACTTCTTTATGTTCTGTGAAATCATCTCACAGAGTTACAGCTTTCCCCTCAAGAAGCCTTTCGCTAAGACAGTTCTTGTGGAATTGGCAAAGTGATATTTGGAAGCCCATATAGGGCTATGGTGAAAAAGGAAATATCCTCAGATGAAATCTGGAAAGAAGCTTTCTGAGAAACTGCTTAGTGTTCTGTTAATTCATCTCACAGAGTTACATCTGTATTTCGTTTATCTCTTTGCTAGCCTTATTTCTTTGGAATCTGAGAACAGATATTTCAGATCCCTTTGAAGACTATAAGGCCAAAGGAAAAATCCTCCGATAACAAAGAGAAAGAAGCTTTCTGAGAAACTTCTTTGTGTTCTGTGAAATCATCTCACAGAGTTACAGCTTTCCCCTCAAGAAACCTTTCGCTAAGACAGTTCTTGTGGAATTGACAAAGTGATATTTGGAAGCCCTTAGAGGGCTATGGTGAAAAAGGAAATATCCTCAGATGAAACCTGGAAAGAAGCTTTTTTTTTTTTTTTTTTTTTTTTTTTTGTGAAAGAGTCTTGCTCTGCCGCCCAGCCTGGAGTGCAGTGGCCGGATCTCAGCTCACTGCAAGCTCCGCCTCCCGGGTTCACACCATTCTCCTGCCTCAGCCTCCCGAGTAGTTGGGACTACAGGCGCCCGCCACCGCGCCGGGTTTTTTTTTGTATTTTTTAGTAGAGACGGGGTTTCACCGTGTTAGCCAGGATGGTCTCGATCTCCTGACCTCGTGATTCACCCGTCTCGGCCTCCCAAAGTGCTGGGATTACAGGCTTGAGCCACCGCGCCCGGCCGTAAATCTGGAAAGAAGCTTTCTGAGAAACTGCTTAGTGTTCTGTTAATTCATCTCACAGAGTTACATCTGTATTTCGTGGATATCTTTGCTAGCCTTATTTCTGTGGAATCTGAGAACACATATTTCGGATCCCTTTGAAGACTATAGGGCCAAAGGAAATAATCTCCGATAACAAAGAAAAAGAAGGTTTCTGAGAAACTTCTTAGTGTTGTGTGAAATCATCTCATAGAGTTACAGCTTTCACCTCAAGAAGCCTTTCGCTAAGACTGTTCTTGTGGAATTGGCAAAGTGATATTTGGAAGCCCATAGAGGGCTATGGTGAAAAAGGAAATATCCTCAGATGAAATCTGGAAAGAAGCTTTCTGAGACACTGCTTAGTGTTCTGTTAATCCACCTCACCGATTTACATCTGTATTTCGTGGATCTCTTTGCTAGCCTTATTTCTGTGGAATCTGAGAACAGATATTTCGGATTCCTTTGAAAACTGTAGGGCCAAAGGAAATATCCTCCGATAACAAAGAGAAAGAAGCTTTCTGAGAAACTTCTTGGTGTTCTGTGAAATTATCTCACAGTGTTACAGCTTTCCCCTCAAGAAGCCTTTCGCTAAGAGAGTTTTTCTGGAATTGGCAAAGTGATATTTGGAAGCCCATAGAGAGCTATGGTGAAAAAGGAAATATTCTCAGATGAAATCTGGAAAGAAGCTTTCTGAGAAACTGCTTAGTGTTCTGTTAATTCATCTCACAGAGTTACATCTGTATTTCGTGGATCTCTTTGCTAGCCTTATTTCTGTGGAATCTGAGAACAGATATTTCGGATCCTTTTGAAAACTATAGGGCCAAAGGAAATATAGTCCGATAGCAAAGAGAAAAGAAGCATTCTGAGAAGCTTCTTTGTGTTCTGTGAAATCATCTCACAGAGTTACAGCTTTCCCCTCAAGAAGCCTTTGGCTAAGACAATTCTTGTGGAATTGGCAAAGTGATATATGGAAGCCCTTAGAGGGCTATGGTGAAAAAGGAAATATCCTCAGATGAAATCTGGAAAGAAGCTTTCTGAGAAAGTGCTCTGTGATGTGTGACTTCCACTCACAGAGTTACATCTGTATTTCTTGTATCTCTTTGCTAGTCTTATTTCTGTGGAATCTGAGAACATACATTTCAGATCCCTTTGAAGACTATAGGGCCAAAGGAAATATCCTCCGATAACAAAGAGAAAGTATCTTTCTGAGAAACTGCTCTGTGATGTTTGACTTCCACTCACAGAGTTACATATGTATTTCGTGGATGTCTTTGATAGCCTTATTTCTGTGGAATCTGAGAACAGATATTTCGGATCCCTCTGAAGACTATAGGGCCAAAGGAAATATCCTCCGATAACAAAGAGAAAGAAGCTTTTGAGAAACTTCTTTGTGTTCCGTGAAATCATCTCACAGAGTTACAGCTTTCCCCTCAAGAAGCCTTTCGCTAAGACAGTTCTTGTGGAATTGTCAAAGTGATATTTGGAATCCCATAGAGGTCTAAGGTGAAAAACGAAATATCCTCAGATGAAATCTGGAAAGAAGCTTTCTGAGAAACTGCTCTGTGATGTGTGACTTCCACTCCCAGCGTTATAACTGTATTTCGTGGATCTCTTTGCCTGCCTTATTTCTGTGGAATCTGAGAACAGATATTTCGGATCCCTTTGCAGACTAGAGGGCCAAAGGAAACGTCCTCGGATAACAAAGTGAAAGAAGCTTTCTGAGAAACTTCTTTGTGTTCTGTGAAATCATCTCACAGAGTTACAGCTTTCCCCTCAAGAAGCCTTTCGCTATAAAATTCTTGTGAAACCGGCAAAGTGATATTTGGAAGCCCGTAGAGGGCTATGGTGAAAAAGGAAATATCCTCAGATGAAATCTGGAAGGAAGCTTTCTGAGAAACTGCTTAGTATTCTGTTAATTTATCTCACAGAGTTACATCTGTATTTCGTGGATCTCTCTGCTAGCCTTATTTCGGTGGAATCTGAGAAAAGATATTTCGGTTCCGTTTGAAGACTATAGGGCCAAAGGAAATATCCTCCGATAACAAAGAGAAAGAAGCTTTCTGAGAAACTTCTTTGTGTTCTCTGAAATCATCTCACTGAGTTACAGCTTTCCCCTCAAGAAGACTTTCGCTAAGACAGTTTTGTGGAACTGGCAAAGTGATATTTTGAAGCCCATAGAGGTCTATGGTGAAAAAGGAAATATCCTCAGATGAAATCTGCAAAGAAGCTTTCTGAGAAACTGCTTTTTGTTCTGTTCATTCATCTCACAGAGTTACATCTGTATTTCGTGGATCTCTATGCTACCCTTATTTTTTGGAATCTGAGAACAGATATTTCGGATCCCTTTGAAGAGTATAGGTGCAAAGGAAATATCCTCCGATTACAAAGAGAAAGAAGCTTTCTGAGAAACTTCTTTGTGTACTGTGAAATCATTGCACAGAGTTACAGCTTACCCCTCAAGAAGCCTTTCGCTAAGACAGTTATAGTAGAATTGGCAAAGTGATATTTGGATGCCCAAAGAGGGCTATGTTGAAAAAGGAAATATTCTCAGATGAAATCTGGAAACAAGCTTTCTGAGAAACTGCTTAGTGTTCTGTTAATTCATCTCACAGAGTTACATCTGTTTTTCGTGGATCTCTTTGCTAGCCTTATTTCAGTGTAATCTGAGAACAGATATTTCGGATGCCTTTGAAGACTATAGGTCCACGGAAATACACTACGATAACAAAGTGAAAGAAGCTTTCTGAGAAACTTCTTTGTGTTCTGTGAAATCATCTCACAGAGTTACAGCTTTACCCTCAAGAAGCCTTTCGCTAAGACAGTTCTTGTGGAATTGGCAAAGTGATATTTGGAAGCCCATAGAGGGTTATGGTGAAAAAGGGAATATCCTCACATGAAATCTGGAAAGAAGCTTTCTGAGAAACTGCTCTGTGATGTGTGACTACCACACCAAGAGTTATTTGTGTGTTTCGTGGATCTCTTTGCGAGACTTATTTTTGTGGAATCTGAGAACAGATAATTCGGATCCCTTTGAAGACTATAGGGCCAAAGAAAATATCCTCCAATAACAAAGAAAAAGAAGCTCTCTGAGATACTTCTTAGTGTTCTGTGAAATCATCTCACAGAGTTACAGCTTTCCCCTCAAGAAGCCTTTCGCTAAGACAGTTCTTGTGGAATTGTCAAAGTGATATTTGGAAGCCCTTAGAGTGCTATGGTGAAAAAGGAAATATCCTCAGATGAAATCTGGAAAGAAACTTTCTGAGAAACTGCTTAATATTCCGTTAATTCAGCTCACTGAGTTACATCTGTATTTCGTGGATCTCTTTGCTAGCCTTATTTCTGTGGAATCTGAGAACAGATATTTCGGATCCCTTTGAAGACTATAGGGCCAAAGGAAATATCCTCTGATAACAAAGAGAAAGAAGCTTTCTGAGAAACTTCTTTGTGTTCTGTGAAATCATCTCACAGGGTTACAGCTTTTCCCTCAAGAAGACTTTCACTAAGACAGTTCTTGTGGAATTGGCAAAGTGATATTTGGAAGCCCATAGAATGCTAAGGTGAAAAAGGAAATATCCTCAGATGAAATCTGGAAAGAAGCTTTCTGGGAAACTGCTTAATATTCCGTTAATTCAGCTCATAGACTTACATCTGTATTTCGTGGATCTCTTTGCTAGACTTATTTCTGTGGAATCTGAGAACAGATATTTCAGATCCCTTTGAAGACTATAGGGCCAAAGGAGATATCCTCCCATAACAAAGAGAAAGAAGATTTCTGAGAAACTTCTATGTGTTCTCTGAAATCATCTCACAGAGTTACAACTTTCCCCTCAAGAAGCCTTTCGCTAAGACAGTTCTTGTGGAATTGGCAAAGTGATATTTGGAAGCCCCTAGCGGGCTATGGTGAAAAAGGAAATATCCTCAGATGAAATCTGGAAAGAGGCTTTCTGAGAAACTGCTTAGTGTTCTGTTAATTTATCTCACAGAGTTACATCTGTATTTCTTGGATCTCTTTGCTTCCCTTATTTCTGTGGAATCTGAGAACAGATATTTCGGATCCCTTTGAAGACTATAGGGCCAAAGGAAATATCCTCCGATAACAAAGATAAAGAAGATTTCTGAGAAACTTCTTTGTGTTCTGTGAAATCATCTCACAGATTTACAGCTTTCCTCTCAAGAAGCCTTTCGCTAAGACAGTTCTTGTGGAATTGGCAAAGTGATATGTGGAAGCCCATAGAGGGCTATGGTGTAAAAGGAAATATCCTCAGACGAAATCTGGAAAGAAGCATTCTGAGAAACTGCTCTGTGATGTGTGACTTCCACTCCCAGAGTTATATCTGTTCGTGGATCTCTTTGCTAGCCCTATTTCTGTGGAATCTGAGAACAGATATTTCGGATCCCTTTGAAGAGTATAGGGCCAAAGGAAATATCCTCCGATAACAAAGAGAAAGAAGCTTTCTGAGAAACTTCTTTGTGTTCTGTGAAATAATCTCACAGAGTTACAGCTTTCCCCTCAAGAAGCCTTTCGCTAATACAGTTCTTGTGGAATTGGCAAAGTGATATTTGGTAGCCCTTAGGGGGCTATGGTGAAAAAGGAAATATCCTCAGATGAAATCTGGAAAGAAGCTTACTGAGAAACTGCTTAATGTTCTTTTAATTCATCACAGAGAGTTACATCTGTGTTTCGTGGATCTCTTTGCTAGCCTTATGTCTGTGGAATAGGAGAACAGATACTTCGGATCCCTTTCAAGACTATAGGGCCAAAGGAAATATCCTCTGATAACAAATAGACAGAAGCTTTCTGAGAAACTTCTTTGTGTTCTGTGAAATCACCTCACAGAGTTACAGCTTTCCCCTCAAGAAGCCTTTCGCTAAGACAGTTCTTGTGGAATTGGCAAAGTGATATTTGGAAGCCCATAGAGGGCTATGTTGAAAAAGGAAATATCCTCAGATGAAATCTGGAAAGAAGCTTTTTGAGAAAGTGCTTAGTGTTCTGTTAATTCACCTCACAGAATTACATCTGTATTTCGTGCATCTCTTTGCTAGCCTTATTTCTGTGGAATCTGAGAACAGATATTTCGGATCCCTTTGAAGACTATAGGGCCAAAGGAAATATCCTCCGATAACAAAAGAAAGAAGGTTTCTGAGAAACTTCTTTGTGTTCTTGAAATCATTTCACAGAGTTACAGCTTTCCCCTCAAGAAGCCTTTCGCTAAGACAGTTCTTGTGGAATTGGCAAAGTGATATTTGGAAGCCCATAGAGGGCTATAGTGAAAAAGGAAATATCCTCAGATGAAATCTGGAAAGAAGGTTTCTGAGAACCTGCTCAGTGATGTGTGACTTCCACTCACAGAGTTACATCTGTATTTCGTGGATCTCTTTGCTAGTCTTATTTCTGTGGAATCTGAGAACAGATATTTCGGATCCCTTTGAAGACTATAGGGCCAAAGGAAGTATCCTCCGATAACAAAAGAAAGAAGGTTTCTGAGAAACTTCTTTGTGTTCTCTTAAATCATCTCACAGAGTTACAGCTTTCCCCTCAAGAAGCCTTTCGCTAAGACAGTTCTTGTGGAATTGGCAAAGGGATATTTGGAAGCCCATAGAGGGCTATGGTGAAAAAGGAAATATCCTCAGATGAAATCTGGAAAGAAGCTTTCTGAGAAACTGCTCTGTGATGTGTGACTTCCACTCACAGAGTTACATCTGTATTTCGTGCATCTCTTTGCTAGCCTTATTTCTGTGGAATCTGAGAACAGATATTTCGGATCCCTTTGAAGACTATAGGGCCAAAGGAAATATCCTCCGGTAACAAAGAGAAAGAAGCTTTCTGAGAAACTTATTTGTGTTCTGTGAAATCATCTCACAGAGTTACAGCTTTCCCCTCAAGAAGCCTTTCGCTAAGACAGTTCTTGTGGAATTGGCAAAGTGATATTTGGAAGCCCTTAGAGGGCCATGGTGAAAAAGGAAATATCCTCAGATGAAATCTGGAAAGAAGCTTTCTGAGAAACTGCTCTGTGATGTGTGACTTCCACTCCTGCAGTTTCATCTGTATTTCGTGGATTTCTTTGTTAGCCTTATTTCTGTGGATTCTGAGAACAGATATTTCGGATCCCTTTGAAAACTATAGGGCCAAAGGAAATATCCTCCGATAACAAAGAGAAAGAAGCTTTCTGAGAAACTTCTTTGTGTTCTGTGAAATCATCTCACAGAGTTACAGCTTTCCCCTCAAGAAGCCTTTCGCTAAGACTTTTCTTGTGGAATTGGCAAAGTGATATTTGGAAGCCCATAGAGGGCTATGGTGAAAAAGGAAATATCCTCAGATGAAATCCCGAAAGAAGCTTTCTGAGAAACTGCTCTGTTATGTGTGACTTCCACTCACAGAGTTACATCTGTATTCCGTGGATCTCTTTGCTAGCCTTATTTCTGTGGAATCTGAGAACAGATAATTCGGATCCATGTGAAGACTATATGGCCAAAGGAAATATCCTCCGATAACAAAGAGAAAGAAGCTTTCTGAAAAACTTCTTCGTGTTCTGTGAAATCATCTCACAGAGTTACAGCTTTCCCCTCAAGAAGCCTTTCGCTAAGACAGTTCTTGTGGAATTGGCAAAGTGATATGTGGAAGCCCTTTGAGGGCTATGGTGAAAAAGGAAATATCCTCAGATGAAATCTGGAAAGAAGCTTTCTGAGAAACTGCTCTGTGATGTGTGACTTCCACTCACAGAGTTACATCTGTATTTCGTGCATCTCTTTGCTAGCCTTATTTCTGTGGAATCTGAGAACAGATATTTTGGATCCCTTTGAAGACTATAGGGCCAAAGGAAATATCCTCCGATAACAAAGAGAAAGAAGCTTTCTGAGAAACTTCTTTGTGTTCTGTGAAATCATCTCACAGAGTTACAGCTTTCCCCTCAAGAAGCCTTTCGCTAAGACAGTTCTTGTGGAATTGGCAAAGTGATATTTGGAAGCCCATAGAGGGCCATGGTGAAAAAGGAAATATCCTCAGATGAAATCTGGAAAGAAGTTTTCTGAGAAACTGCTCTGTGATGTGTGACTTCCACAAACAGAGTTACATCTGTATTTCGTGCATCTCTTAGCTAGCCTTATTTCTGTGGAATCTGAGAACAGATATTTCGGATTCCTTTGAAGACTTTAGGGCCAAAGGAAATATCCTCCGATAACAAAGAGAAAGAAGCTTTCTGAGAAACTTCTTTGTGTTCTGTGAAATCATCTCACAGAGTAACAGCGTTCCCCTCAAGAAGCCTTTCGCTAAGACAGTTCTTGTGGAATTGGCAAAGTGATATTTGGTAG
The DNA here is from genome assembly GCF_043159975.1 of Macaca nemestrina. Lineage (NCBI taxonomy): Eukaryota > Metazoa > Chordata > Mammalia > Primates > Cercopithecidae > Macaca > Macaca nemestrina. Next base: position 53,171,994 of record NC_092140.1, read on the forward strand.
CCCATAGAGGGCCATGGTGAAAAAGGAAATATACTCAGATGAAATCTGGAAAGAAGCTTTCTGAGAAACTGCTCTGTGATGTGTGACTTCCACTCCCAGAGTTACATCTGTATTTCGTGGATCTCTTTGCTACCCTTATTTCTGTGGAATCTGAGAACAGATATTTCGGATCCCTTTGAAGACTATAGGGCCAAAGGAAATATCCTCCGATAATAAAGAGAAAGAAGCTTTCTGAGAAACTTCTTTTTACTCTGTGAAATCATCTCACAGAGTTACAGCTTTCCCCTCAAGAAGCCTTTCGCTAAGACAGTTCTTGTGGAATAGGCAAAGTGATAATTGGAAGCCCATAGTGGGCTGTGGTGAAAAAGGAAATATCCTCAGATGAAATCTGGAAAGAAGCTTTCTGAGAAACTGCTCTGTGATGTGTGACTTACTCTCACAGATTTACATGTGTATTTCGTGCATCTCTTAGCTAGCCTTATTTCTGTGGAATCTGAGAACAGATATTTCGGATCCCTTTGAAGACTTTAGGGCCAAAGGAAATATACTCCGATAACAAAGAGAAAGAAGATTTCTGAGAAACTTCTTTGTATTCTGTGAAATCATCTCACAGAGTTACAGCTTTCCCCTCAAGAAGCCTTTCGCTAAGACAGTTCTTGTGGAATTGGCAAAGTGATATTTGGAAGCCCATAGAGGGCCATGGTGAAAAAGGAAATATCCTCAGATGAAATCTGGAAAGAAGCTTTCTGAGAAACTGCTCTGTGATGTGTGACTTCCACTCCCAGAGTTTCATCTGTATTTCGTGGATCTCTTTGCTACCCTTATTTCTGTGGAATCTGAGAACAGATATTTCGGATCCCTTTGAAGACTATAGGGCCAAAGGAAATATCCTCCGATAAAAAAGAGAAAGAAGCTTTCTGAGAAACTTCTTTGTGTTCTGTGAAATCATCTCACAGAGTTACAGCTTTCCCCTCAAGAAGCCTTTCCCTAAGACAGCTCTTGTGGAATTGGCAAAGTGATATTTGGAAGCCCATAGAGGGCTATGTTGAAAAAGGATATATCCTCAGATGAAATCTGGAAAGAAGCTTTTTGAGAAAGTGCTTAGTGTTCTGTTAATTCACCTCACAGAGTTACATCTGTGTTTCGTGGATCTCTTTGCTAGCCTTATTTCTGTGGAATCTGAGAACAGATATTTCGGATCCCTTTGAAGACTTTAGGGCCAAAGGAAATATCCTCCGATAACAAAGAGAAAGAAGCTTTCTGAGAAACTTCTTTGTGTTCTGTGAAATCATCTCACAGAGTTACAGCTTTCCCCTCAAGAAGCCTTTCGCTAAGACAGTTCTTGTAGAATTGGCAAAGGGATATTGGGAAGCCCATAGAGGGCTATGGTGAAAAAGGAAATATCCTCAGTTGAAATCTGGAAAGAAGCTTTATGAGAAACTGCTCTGTGATGTGTGACTTCCACTCACAGAGTTATATCTGTATTTCGTGGATCACTTTGCAAGCCTTATTTCCTTGGAATCTGAGAACAGATATTTCGGTTCCCTTTGAGCACTATAGGGCCAAAGGGAATATCCTCCGATAACAAAGAGAAAGAAGCTTTCTGAGAAACTTATTTGTGTTCTGTGAAATCATCTCACAGAGTTACAGCTTTCCCCTCAAGAAGCCTTTCGCTAAGACAGTTCTTGTGGAATTGGCAAAGTGATATTTGGAAGCCCATGGAGGGCTATGGTGAAAAAGGAAATATCCTCAGATGAAATCTGGAAAGAAGCTTTCTGAGAAACTGCTCTGTGATGTGTGACTTCCAGTCACAGAGTTACATCTGTATTTGTGGATCTCTTTGCTAGCCTTATTTCTGTGGAATCTGAGAACAGATATTTCGGATCCCTTTGAAGACTATAGGGCCAAAGGAAATATCCTCCTATAACAAAGAGAAATAAGCTATCTGAGAAACTTCTTTGTGTTCTGTGAAATCATCTCACAGAGTTACAGCTTTCCCCTCAAGAAGCCTTTCGCTAAGACAGTTCTTGTGGAATTGGCAAAGTGATATTTGGTAGCCCATAGAGGGCCATGGTGAAAAAGGAAATATCCTCAGATGAAATCTGGAAAGAAGCTTTCTGAGAAACTGCTCTGTGATGTGTGACTTCCACTCCCAGAGTTACATCTGTATTTCGTGGATCTCTTTGCTACCCTTATTTCTGTGGAATCTGAGAACAGATATTTCGGATCCCTTTGAAGACTATAGGGCCAAAGGAAATATCCTCCGATAATAAAGAGAAAGAAGCTTTCTGAGAAACTTCTTTTTACTCTGTGAAATCATCTCACAGAGTTACAGCTTTCCCCTCAAGAAGCCTTTCGCTAAGACAGTTCTTGTGGAATTGGCAAAGTGATATTTGGAAGCCCATAGAAGGCTGTGGTGAAAAAGGAAATATCCTCAGATGAAATCTGGAAAGAAGCTTTCTGAGAAACTGCTCTGTGATGTGTGACTTACACTCAAAGATTTACATCTATATTTCGTGGATCTCTTAGCTAGCCTTATTTCTGTGGAAACTGAGAACAGATATTTCGGATCCCTTTGAAGACTTTAGGGCCAAAGGAAATATCCTCCGATAACAAAGAGAAAGAAGATTTCTGAGAAACTTCTTTGTGTTCTGTGAAATCATCTCACAGAGTTACAGCTTTCCCCTCAAGAAGCCTTTCGCTAAGACAGTTCTTGTGGAATTGCAAAGTGATATTTGGAAGCCCATAGAGGGCCATGGTGAAAAAGGAAATATCCTCAGATGAAATCTGGAAAGAAGCTTTCTGAGAAACTGCTCTGTGATGTGTGACTTCCACTCCCAGAGTTTCATCTGTATTTCGTGGATCTCTTTGCTTCCCTTATTTCTGTGGAATCTGAGAACAGATATTTCGGATCCCTTTGAAGACTATAGGGCCAAAGGAAATATCCTCCGATAAAAAAGAGAAAGAAGCTTTCTGAGAAACTTCTTTGTGTTCTGTGAAATCATCTCACAGAGTTACAGCTTTCCCCTCAAGAAGCCTTTCGCTAAGGCAGTTCTTGTGGAATTGGCAAAGTGATATTTGGAAGCCCATAGAGGGCCATGGTGAAGAAGGAAATATCCTCAGATGAAATCTGGAAAGAAGCTTTCTGAGAAACTGCTCTGTGATGTGTGACTTCCACTCCCAGAGTTTCATCTGTATTTCGTGGATCTCTTTGCTACCCTTATTTCTGTGGAATCTGAGAACAGATATTTCGGATCCCTTTGAAGACTATAGGGCCAAAGGAAATATCCTCCGATAAAAAAGAGAAAGAAGCTTTCTGAGAAACTTCTTTGTGTTCTGTGAAATCATCTCACAGAGTTACAGCTTTCCCCTCAAGAAGCCTTTCCCTAAGACAGCTCTTGTGGAATTGGCAAAGTGATATTTGGAAGCCCATAGAGGGCTATGTTGAAAAAGGATATATCCTCAGATGAAATCTGGAAAGAAGCTTTTTGAGAAAGTGCTTAGTGTTCTGTTAATTCACCTCACAGAGTTACATCTGTGTTTCGTGGATCTCTTTGCTAGCCTTATTTCTGTGGAATCTGAGAACAGATATTTCGGATCCCTTTGAAGACTTTAGGGCCAAAGGAAATATCCTCCGATAACAAAGAGAAAGAAGCTTTCTGAGAAACTTCTTTGTGTTCTGTGAAATCATCTCACAGAGTTACAGCTTTCCCCTCAAGAAGCCTTTCGCTAAGACAGTTCTTGTAGAATTGGCAAAGGGATATTGGGAAGCCCATAGAGGGCTATGGTGAAAAAGGAAATATCCTCAGTTGAAATCTGGAAAGAAGCTTTATGAGAAACTGCTCTGTGATGTGTGACTTCCACTCACAGAGTTACATCTGTATTTCGTGGATCACTTTGCAAGCCTTATTTCCTTGGAATCTGAGAACAGATATTTCGGTTCCCTTTGAGCACTATAGGGCCAAAGGAAATATCCTCCGATAACAAAGAGAAAGAAGCTTTCTGAGAAACTTATCTGTGTTCTGTGAAATCATCTCACAGAGTTACAGCTTTCCCCTGAAGAAGCCTTTCGCTAAGACAGTTCTTGTGGAATTGGCAAAGTGATATTTGGAAGCCCATGGAGGGCTATGGTGAAAAAGGAAATATCCTCAGATGAAATCTGGAAAGAAGCTTTCTGAGAAACTGCTCTGTGATGTTTGACTTCCAGTCACAGAGTTACATCTGTATTTCGTGGATCTCTTTGCTAGCCTTATTTCTGTGGAATCTGAGAACAGATATTTCGGATCCCTTTGAAGACTATAGGGCCAAAGGAAATATCCTCCGATAATAAAGAGAAAGAAGCTTTCTGAGAAACTTCTTATTACTCTGTGAAATCATCTCACAGAGTTACAGCTTTCCCCTCAAGAAGCCTTTCGCTAAGACAGTTCTTGTGGAATTGGCAAAGTGATATTTGGAAGCCCATAGAGGGCTGTGGTGAAAAAGGAAATATCCTCAGATGAAATCTGGAAAGAAGCTTTCTGAGAAACTGCTCTGTGATGTGTGACTTACACTCACAGATTTACATCTGTATTTCGTGCATCTCTTAGCTAGCCTTATTTCTGTGGAAACTGAGAACAGATATTTCGGATCCCTTTGAAGACTTTAGGGCCAAAGGAAATATCCTCCGATAACAAAGAGAAAGAAGATTTCTGAGAAACTTCTTTGTGTTCTGTGAAATCATCTCACAGAGTTACAGCTTTCCCCTCAAGAAGCCTTTCGCTAAGACAGTTCTTGTGGAATTGGCAAAATGATATTTGGAAGCCCATAGAGGGCCATGGTGAAAAAGGAAATATCCTCAGATGAAATCTGGAAAGAAGCTTTCTGAGAAACTGCTCTGTGATGTGTGACTTCCACTCCCAGAGTTTCATCTATATTTCGTGGATCTCTTTGCTTCCCTTATTTCTGTGGAATCTGAGAACAGATATTTCGGATCCCTTTGAAGACTATAGGGCCAAAGGAAATATCCTCCGATAAAAAAGAGAAGGAAGCTTTCTGAGAAACTTCTTTGTGTTCTGTGAAATCTTCTCACAGAGTTACAGCTTTCCCCTCAAGAAGCCTTTCCCTAAGACAGCTCTTGTGGAATTGGCAAAGTGATATTTGGAAGCCCATAGATGGCTATGTTGAAAAAGGATATATCCTCAGATGAAATCTGGAAAGAAGCTTTTTGAGAAAGTGCTTAGTGTTCTGTTAATTCACCTCACAGAGTTACATCTGTATTTCGTGGATCTCTTTGCTAGCCTTATTTCTGTGGAATCTGAGAACAGATATTTCGGATCCCTTTGAAGACTTTAGGGCCAAAGGAAATATCCTCCGATAACAAAGAGAAAGAAGCTTTCTGAGAAACTTCTTTGTGTTCTGTGAAATCATCTCACAGAGTTACAGCTTTACCCTCAAGAAGCCTTTCGCTAAGACAGTTCTTGTAGAATTGGCAAAGGGATATTGGGAAGCCCATAGAGGGCTATGGTGAAAAAGGAAATATCCTCAGTTGAAATCTGGAAAGAAGCTTTCTGAGAAACTGCTCTGTGATGTGTGACTTCCACTCACAGAGTTACATCTGTATTTCGTGGATCACTTTGCAAGCCTTATTTCCTTGGAATCTGAGAACAGATATTTCGGTTCCCTTTGAGCACTATAGTGCCAAAGGAAATATCCTCCGATAACAAAGAGAAAGAAGCTTTCTGAGAAACTTCTTTGTGTTCTGTGAAATCATCTCACAGAGTTACAGCTTTCCCCTCAAGAAGCCTTTCGCTAAGACAGTTCTTGTGGAATTGGCAAAGTGATATTTGGAAGCCCTTAGAGGGCCATGGTGAAAAAGGAAATATCCTCAGATGAAATCTGGAAAGAAGCTTTCTGAGAAACTGCTCTGTGATGTGTGACTTCCACTCCTGCAGTTTCATCTGTATTTCGTGGATTTCTTTGTTAGCCTTATTTCTGTGGATTCTGAGAACAGATATTTCGGATCCCTTTGAAAACTATAGGGCCAAAGGAAATATCCTCCGATAACAAAGAGAAAGAAGCTTTCTGAGAAACTTCTTTGTGTTCTGTGAAATCATCTCACAGAGTTACAGCTTTCCCCTCAAGAAGCCTTTCGCTAAGACTTTTCTTGTGGAATTGGCAAAGTGATATTTGGAAGCCCATAGAGTGCTATGGTGAAAAAGGAAATATCCTCAGATGAAATCCCGAAAGAAGCTTTCTGAGAAACTGCTCTGTTATGAGTGACTTCCACTCACAGAGTTACATCTGTATTCCGTGGATCTCTTTGCTAGCCTTATTTCTGTGGAATCTGAGAACAGATAATTCGGATCCATGTGAAGACTATAGGGCCAAAGGAAATATCCTCCGATAACAAAGAGAAAGAAGCTTTCTGAAAAACTTCTTCGTGTTCTGTGAAATCATCTCACAGAGTTACAGCTTTCCCCTCAAGAAGCCTTTCGCTAAGACAGTTCTTGTGGAATTGGCAAAGTGATATGTGGAAGCCCATAGAGGGCTATGGTGAAAAAGGAAATATCCTCAGATGAAATCTGGAAAGAAGCTTTCTGAGAAACAGCTCTGTGATGTGTGACTTCCACTCACAGAGTTACATCTGTATTTCGTGCATCTCTTTGCTAGCCTTATTTCTGTGGAATCTGAGAACAGATATTTTGGATCCCTTTGAAGACTATAGGGCCAAAGGAAATATCCTCCGATAACAAAGAGAAAGAAGCTTTCTGAGAAACTTCTTTGTGTTCTGTGAAATCATCTCACAGAGTTACAGCTTTCCCCTCAAGAAGCCTTTCGCTAAGACAGTTCTTGTGGAATTGGCAAAGTGATATTTGGAAGCCCATAGAGGGCCATGGTGAAAAAGGAAATATCCTCAGATGAAATCTGGAAAGAAGTTTTCTGAGAAACTGCTCTGTGGTGTGTGACTTCCACAAACAGAGTTACATCTGTATTTCGTGCATCTCTTAGCTAGCCTTATTTCTGTGGAATCTGAGAACAGATATTTCGGATTCCTTTGAAGACTTTAGGGCCAATGGAAATATCCTCCGATAACAAAGAGAAAGAAGCTTTCTGAGAAACTTCTTTGTGTTCTGTGAAATCATCTCACAGAGTAACAGCGTTCCCCTCAAGAAGCCTTTCGCTAAGACAGTTCTTGTGGAATTGGCAAAGTGATATTTGGTAGCCCATAGAGGGCCATGGTGAAAAAGGAAATATCCTCAGATGAAATCTGGAAAGAAGCTTTCTGAGAAACTGCTCTGTGATGTGTGACTTCCACTCCCAGAGTTACATCTGTATTTCGTGGATCTCTTTGCTACCCTTATTTCTGTGGAATCTGAGAACAGATATTTCGGATCCCTTTGAAGACTATAGGGCCAAAGGAAATATCCTCCGATAATAAAGAGAAAGAAGCTTTCTGAGAAACTTCTTTTTACTCTGTGAAATCATCTCACAGAGTTACAGCTTTCCCCTCAAGAAGCCTTTCGCTAAGACAGTTCTTGTGGAATAGGCAAAGTGATATTTGGAAGCCCATAGTGGGCTGTGGTGAAAAAGGAAATATCCTCAGATGAAATCTGGAAAGAAGCTTTCTGAGAAACTGCTCTGTGATGTGTGACTTACTCTCACAGATTTACATGTGTATTTCGTGCATCTCTTAGCTAGCCTTATTTCTGTGGAATCTGAGAACAGATATTTCGGATCCCTTTGAAGACTTTAGGGCCAAAGGAAATATACTCCGATAACAAAGAGAAAGAAGATTTCTGAGAAACTTCTTTGTATTCTGTGAAATCATCTCACAGAGTTACAGCTTTCCCCTCAAGAAGCCTTTCGCTAAGACAGTTCTTGTGGAATTGGCAAAGTGATATTTGGAAGCCCATAGAGGGCCATGGTGAAAAAGGAAATATCCTCAGATGAAATCTGGAAAGAAGCTTTCTGAGAAACTGCTCTGTGATGTGTGACTTCCACTCCCAGAGTTTCATCTGTATTTCGTGGATCTCTTTGCTACCCTTATTTCTGTGGAATCTGAGAACAGATATTTCGGATCCCTTTGAAGACTATAGGGCCTAAGGAAATATCCTCCGATAAAAAAGAGAAAGAAGCTTTCTGAGAAACTTCTTTGTGTTCTGTGAAATCATCTCACAGAGTTACAGCTTTCCCCTCAAGAAGCCTTTCCCTAAGACAGCTCTTGTGGAATTGGCAAAGTGATATTTGGAAGCCCATAGAGGGCTATGTTGAAAAAGGATATATCCTCAGATGAAATCTGGAAAGAAGCTTTTTGAGAAAGTGCTTAGTGTTCTGTTAATTCACCTCACAGAGTTACATCTGTGTTTCGTGGATCTCTTTGCTAGCCTTATTTCTGTGGAATCTGAGAACAGATATTTCGGATCCCTTTGAAGACTTTAGGGCCAAAGGAAATATCCTCCGATAACAAAGAGAAAGAAGCTTTCTGAGAAACTTCTTTGTGTTCTGTGAAATCATCTCACAGAGTTACAGCTTTCCCCTCAAGAAGCCTTTCGCTAAGACAGTTCTTGTAGAATTGGCAAAGGGATATTGGGAAGCCCATAGAGGGCTATGGTGAAAAAGGAAATATCCTCAGTTGAAATCTGGAAAGAAGCTTTCTGAGAAACTGCTCTGTGATGTGTGACTTCCACTCACAGAGTTATATCTGTATTTCGTGGATCACTTTGCAAGCCTTATTTCCTTGGAATCTGAGAACAGATATTTCGGTTCCCTTTGAGCACTATAGGGCCAAAGGAAATATCCTCCGATAACAAAGAGAAAGAAGCTTTCTGAGAAACTTATTTGTGTTCTGTGAAATCATCTCACAGAGTTACAGCTTTCCCCTCAAGAAGCCTTTCGCTAAGACAGTTCTTGTGGAATTGGCAAAGTGATATTTGGTAGCCCATAGAGGGCCATGGTGAAAAAGGAAATATCCTCAGATGAAATCTGGAAAGAAGCTTTCTGAGAAACTGCTCTGTGATGTGTGACTTCCACTCCCAGAGTTACATCTGTATTTCGTGGATCTCTTTGCTACCCTTATTTCTGTGGAATCTGAGAACAGATATTTCGGATCCCTTTGAAGACTATAGGGCCAAAGGAAATATCCTCCGATAATAAAGAGAAAGAAGCTTTCTGAGAAACTTCTTTTTACTCTGTGAAATCATCTCACAGAGTTACAGCTTTCCCCTCAAGAAGCCTTTCGCTAAGACAGTTCTTGTGGAATTGGCAAAGTGATATTTGGAAGCCCATAGAAGGCTGTGGTGAAAAAGGAAATATCCTCAGATGAAATCTGGAAAGAAGCTTTCTGAGAAACTGCTCTGTGATGTGTGACTTACACTCACAGATTTACATCTATATTTCGTGGATCTCTTAGCTAGCCTTATTTCTGTGGAAACTGAGAACAGATATTTCGGATCCCTTCGAAGACTTTAGGGCCAAAGGAAATATCCCCCGATAACAAAGAGAAAGAAGATTTCTGAGAAACTTCTTTGTGTTCTGTGAAATCATCTCACAGAGTTACAGCTTTCCCCTCAAGAAGCCTTTCGCTAAGACAGTTCTTGTGGAATTGGCAAAGTGATATTTGGAAGCCCATAGAGGGCCATGGTGAAAAAGGAAATATCCTCAGATGAAATCTGGAAAGAAGCTTTCTGAGAAACTGCTCTGTGATGTGTGACTTCCACTCCCAGAGTTTCATCTGTATTTCGTGGATCTCTTTGCTTCCCTTATTTCTGTGGAATCTGAGAACAGATATTTCGGATCCCTTTGAAGACTATAGGGCCAAAGGAAATATCCTCCGATAAAAAAGAGAAAGAAGCTTTCTGAGAAACTTCTTTGTGTTCTGTGAAATCATCTCACAGAGTTACAGCTTTCCCCTCAAGAAGCCTTTCGCTAAGACAGTTCTTGTGGAATTGGCAAAGTGATATTTGGAAGCCCATAGAGGGCCATGGTGAAGAAGGAAATATCCTCAGATGAAATCTGGAAAGAAGCTTTCTGAGAAACTGCTCTGTGATGTGTGACTTCCACTCCCAGAGTTTCATCTGTATTTCGTGGATCTCTTTGCTACCCTTATTTCTGTGGAATCTGAGAACAGATATTTCGGATCCCTTTGAAGACTATAGGGCCAAAGGAAATATCCTCCGATAAAAAAGAGAAAGAAGCTTTCTGAGAAACTTCTTTGTGTTCTGTGAAATCATCTCACAGAGTTACAGCTTTCCCCTCAAGAAGCCTTTCCCTAAGACAGCTCTTGTGGAATTGGCAAAGTGATATTTGGAAGCCCATAGAGGGCTATGTTGAAAAAGGATATATCCTCAGATGAAATCTGGAAAGAAGCTTTTTGAGAAAGTGCTTAGTGTTCTGTTAATTCACCTCACAGAGTTACATCTGTATTTCGTGGATCTCTTTGCTAGCCTTATTTCTGTGGAATCTGAGAACAGATATTTCGGATCCCTTTGAAGACATTAGGGCCAAAGGAAATATCCTCCGATAACAAAGAGAAAGAAGCTTTCTGAGAAACTTCTTTGTGTTCTGTGAAATCATCTCACAGAGTTACAGCTTTCCCCTCAAGAAGCCTTTCGCTAAGACAGTTCTTGTAGAATTGGCAAAGGGATATTGGGAAGCCCATAGAGGGCTATGGTGAAAAAGGAAATATCCTCAGTTGAAATCTGGAAAGAAGCTTTATGAGAAACTGCTCTGTGATGTGTGACTTCCACTCACAGAGTTACATCTGTATTTCGTGGATCACTTTGCAAGCCTTATTTCCTTGGAATCTGAGAACAGATATTTCGGTTCCCTTTGAGCACTATAGGGCCAAAGGAAATATCCTCCGATAACAAAGAGAAAGAAGCTTTCTGAGAAACTTATTTGTGTTCTGTGAAATCATCTCACAGAGTTACAGCTTTCCCCTCAAGAAGCCTTTCGCTAAGACAGTTCTTGTGGAATTGGCAAAATGATATTTGGAAGCCCATGGAGGGCTATGGTGAAAAAGGAAATATCCTCAGATGAAATCTGGAAAGAAGCTTTCTGAGAAACTGCTCTGTGATGTGTGACTTCCAGTCACAGAGTTACATCTGTATTTCGTGGATCTCTTTGCTAGCCTTATTTCTGTGGAATCTGAGAACAGATATTTCGGATCCCTTTGAAGACTATAGGGCCAAAGGAAATATCCTCCGATAATAAAGAGAAAGAAGCTTTCTGAGAAACTTCTTATTACTCTGTGAAATCATCTCACAGAGTTACAGCTTTCCCCTCAAGAAGCCTTTCGCTAAGACAGTTCTTGTGGAATTGGCAAAGTGATATTTGGAAGCCCATAGAGGGCTGTGGTGAAAAAGGAAATATCCTCAGATGAAATCTGGAAAGAAGCTTTCTGAGAAACTGCTCTGTGATGTGTGACTTACACTCACAGATTTACATCTGTATTTCGTGCATCTCTTAGCTAGCCTTATTTCTGTGGAAACTGAGAACAGATATTTCGGATCCCTTTGAAGACTTTAGGGCCAAAGGAAATATCCTCCGATAACAAAGAGAAAGAAGATTTCTGAGAAACTTCTTTGTGTTCTGTGAAATCATCTCACAGAGTTACAGCTTTCCCCTCAAGAAGCCTTTCGCTAAGACAGTTCTTGTGGAATTGGCAAAATGATATTTGGAAGCCCATAGAGGGCCATGGTGAAAAAGGAAATATCCTCAGATGAAATCTGGAAAGAAGCTTTCTGAGAAACTGCTCTGTGATGTGTGACTTCCACTCCCAGAGTTTCATCTATATTTCGTGGATCTCTTTGCTTCCCTTATTTCTGTGGAATCTGAGAACAGATATTTCGGATCCCTTTGAAGACTATAGGGCCAAAGGAAATATCCTCCGATAAAAAAGAGAAAGAAGCTTTCTGAGAAACTTCTTTGTGTTCTGTGAAATCTTCTCACAGAGTTACAGCTTTCCCCTCAAGAAGCCTTTCCCTAAGACAGCTCTTGTGGAATTGGCAAAGTGATATTTGGAAGCCCATAGATGGCTATGTTGAAAAAGGATATATCCTCAGATGAAATCTGGAAAGAAGCTTTTTGAGAAAGTGCTTAGTGTTCTGTTAATTCACCTCACAGAGTTACATCTGTATTTCGTGGATCTCTTTGCTAGCCTTATTTCTGTGGAATCTGAGAACAGATATTTCGGATCCCTTTGAAGACTTTAGGGCCAAAGGAAATATCCTCCGATAACAAAGAGAAAGAAGCTTTCTGAGAAACTTCTTTGTGTTCTGTGAAATCATCTCACAGAGTTACAGCTTTACCCTCAAGAAGCCTTTCGCTAAGACAGTTCTTGTAGAATTGGCAAAGGGATATTGGGAAGCCCATAGAGGGCTATGGTGAAAAAGGAAATATCCTCAGTTGAAATCTGGAAAGAAGCTTTCTGAGAAACTGCTCTGTGATGTGTGACTTCCACTCACAGAGTTACATCTGTATTTCGTGGATCACTTTGCAAGCCTTATTTCCTTGGAATCTGAGAACAGATATTTCGGTTCCCTTTGAGCACTATAGGGCCAAAGGAAATATCCTCCGATAACAAAGAGAAAGAAGCTTTCTGAGAAACTTCTTTGTGTTCTGTGAAATCATCTCACAGAGTTACAGCTTTCCCCTCAAGAAGACTTTCGCTAAGACAGTTCTTGTGGAATTGGCAAAGTGATATTTGCAAGCCCATAGAGGGCTATGGTGAAAAAGGAAATATCCTCAGATGAAATCTGGAAAGAAGTTTTCTGAGAAACTGCTCTGTGATGTGTGACTTCCATTCACAGAGTTACATCTGTATTTCGTGGATCTCTTTGCTCGCCTTGTTTCTGTGGAATCTGAGAACAGATATTTCGGTTCCCTTTGAGGACTATAGGGCAAAAGGAAATATCCTCCGATAACAAAGAGAAAGAAGCTTTCTGAGAAATTTCTTTGTGTTCTGTGAAATCATCTCACAGAGTTACAGCTTTCCCCTCAAGAAGCCTTTCGCTAAGACAGTTCTTGTGGAATTGGCAAAGTGATATTTGGAAGCCCATAGAGGGCCATGGTGAAAAAGGAAATATCCTCAGATGAAATCTGGAAAGAAGCTTTCTGAGAAACTGCTCTGTGATGTGTGACTTCCACTCCCAGAGTTTCATCTGTATTTCGTGGATCTCTTTGCTACCCTTATTTCTGTGGAATCTGAGAACAGATATTTCGGATCCCTTTGAAGACTATAGGGCCAAAGGAAATATCCTCCGATAACAAAGAGAAAGAAGTTTTCTGAGAAACTTCTTTGTGTTCTGTGAAATCATCTCACAGAGTTACAGCTTTCCCCTCAAGAAGCCTTTCCCTAAGACAGCTCTTGTGGAAATGGCAAAGTGATATTTGGAAGCCCATAGAGGGCTATTTTGAAAAAGGATATATCCTCAGATGAAATCTGGAAAGAAGCTTTTTGAGAAAGTGCTTAGTGTTCTGTTAATTCACCTCACAGAGTTACATCTGTATTTCGTGGATGTCTTTGCTAGCCTTATTTCTGTGGAATCTGAGAACAGATATTTCGGATCCCTTTGAAGACTTTAGGGCCAAAGGAAATATCCTCCGTTAACAAAGAGAAAGAAGCTTTCTGAGAAACTTCTTTGTGTTCTGTGAAATCATCTCACAGAGTTACAGCTTTACCCTCAAGAAGCCTTTCGCTAAGACAGTTCTTGTAGAATTGGCAAAGGGATATTTGGAAGCCCATAGAGGGCTATGGTGAAAAAGGAAATATCCTCAGTTGAAATCTGGAAAGAAGCTTTCTGAGAAACTGCTCTGTGATGTGTGACTTCCACAAACAGAGTTACATCTGTATTTCGTGGATCACTTTGCAAGCCTTATTTCCTTGGAAACTAAGAACAGATATTTCGGAACCCTTTGAAGACTATAGGGCCAAAGGAAATATCCTCCGATAACAAAGAGAAAGTAGCTTTCTGAGAAACTCTTTTGTGTTCTGTGAAATCATCTCACAGAGTTACAGCTTTCCCCTCAAGAAGCCTTTCGCTAAGACAGTTCTTGTGGAATTGGCAAAGTGATATTTGGAAGCCCATAAAGGGCTATGGTGAAAAAGGAAATATCCTCAGATGAAATCTGGAAAGAAGCTTTCTGAGAAACTGCTCTGTGATGTGTGAATTCCACTCACAGAGTTACATCTGAATTTCGTGCATCTCTTTGCTAGCCTTATTTCTGTGGAATCTGAGAACAGATATTTCGGATCCCTTTGAAGACTATAGGGCCATGGGAAATATCCTCCGATAACAAAGAGAAAGAAGCTTTCTGAGAAACTTCTTTGTGTTCTGTGAAATCATCTCACAGAGTTACAGCTTTCCCCTCAAGAAGCCTTTCGCTAAGACAGTTCTTGTGGAATTGGCAAAAGGGATATTTGGAAGCCCATAGGCGGCTATGGTGAAAAAGGGAATATCCGCAGATGAAATCTGGAAAGAAGATTTCTGAGAAACTGCTCTGTGATGTGTGACTTCCACAAACAGAATTACATCTGTATTTCGTGCATCTCTTAGCTAGCCTTATTTCTGTGGAATCTGAGAACAGATATTTCGGATCCCTTTGAAGACTTTAGGGCCAAAGGAAATATCCTCCGATAACAAAGAGAAAGAAGCTTTCTGAGAAACTTCTTTGTGTTCTGTGAAATCATCTCACAGAGTAGCAGCTTTCCCCTCAAGAAGCCTTTCGCTAAGACAGTTCTTGTGGAATTGGCAAAGTGATATTTGGAAGCCCATAGAGGGCTATGGTGAAAAAGGAAATATCTTCAGATGAAATCTGGAAAGAAGCTTTCTGAGAAACTGCTCTGTGATGTGTGACTTCCACTCACAGAGTTACATCTGTATTCCGTGGATCTCTTTGCTAGCCTTATTTCTGTGGAATCTGAGAACAGATAATTCGGATCCCTGTGAAGACTATAGGGCCAAAGGAAATATCCTCCGATAACAAAGAGAAAGAAGCTTTCTGAGAAACTTCTTCGTGTTCTGTGACATCATCTCCCAGAGTTACAGCTTTCCCTTCAAGAAGCCTTTCGCTAAGACAGTTCTTGTGGAATTGGCAAAGTGATATTTGGTAGCCCATAGAGGGCCATGGTGAAAAAGGAAATATCCTCAGATGAAATCTGGAAAGAAGCTTTCTGAGAAACTGCTCTGTGATGTGTGACTTCCACTCCCAGAGTTACATCTGTATTTCGTGGATCTTTTTGCTACCCTTATTTCTGTGGAATCTGAGAACAGATATATCGGATCCCTTTGAAGACTATAGGGCTAAAGGAAATATCCTCCGATAACAAAGAGAAAGAAGCTTTCTGAGAAACTTATTTGTGTTCTGTGAAATCATCTCACAGAGTAACAGCTTTCCCCTCAAGAATCCTTTCGCTAAGACAGTTCTTGTGGAATTGGCAAAGTGATATTTGGAAGCCCGTAGAGGGCTATGGTGAAAAAGGAAATATCCTCAGATGAAATCTGGAAAGAAGCTTTCTGAGAAACTGCTCTGTGATGTGTGACTTCAACTCACAGAGTTACATCTGTATTTCGTGGATCTCTTTGCTAGCCTTATTTCTGTGGAATCTGAGAAGAGATATTTCGGATCCCTTTGAAGACTATAGGGCCAAAGGAAATATTCTCCGATAACAAAGAGAAAGAAGCTTTCTGAGAAACTTCTTTGTGTTCTGTGAAATCATCTCACAGAGCTACAGCTTTCCCCTCAAGAAGCCTTTCGCTAAGACAGTTCTTGTGGAATTGACAAAGGGATATTTGGAAGCCCATAGAGGGCCATGGTGAAAAAGGAAATATCCTCAGATGAAATCTGGAAAGAAGCTTTCTGAGAAACTGCTCTGTGATGTGTGACTTCCACTCACAGAGTTACATCTGTATTTCGTGGATTTCTTTGTTCGCCTTATTTCTGTGGATTCTGAGAACAGATATTTCGTATCCTTTGAAAACTATAGGGCCAAAGGAAATATCCTCCGATAACAAAGAGAAAGAAGCTTTCTGAGAAACTTCTTTGTGGTCTGTGAAATCATCTCACAGAGTTACAGCTTTCCCCTCAAGAAGCCTTTCGCTAAGGCAGTTCTTGTGGAATTGGCAAAGTGATATTTGGAAGCCCATAGAGGGCTATGGTGAAAAAGGAAATATCCTCAGATGAAATCTGGAAAGAAGCTTTCTCAGAAACTGCTCTGTTATGTGTGACTTCCACTCACAGAGTTACATCTGTATTCCGTGGGTCCCTTTGCTAGCCTTATTTCTGTGGAATCTGAGAACAGATAATTCGGATCCCTGTGAAGACTATAGGGCCAAAGGAAATATCCTCCGATAACAAAGAGAAACAAGCTTTCTGAGAAACTTCTTCGTGTTCTGTGAAATCATCTCACAGAGTTACAGCTTTCCCCTCAAGAAGCCTTTCGCTAAGACAGTTCTTGTGGAATTGGCAAAGTGATATTTGGTAGCCCATAGAGGGCCATGGTGAAAAAGGAAATATCCTCAGATGAAATCAGGAAAGAAGCTTTCTGAGAAACTGCCCTGTGATGTGTGACTTCCACTCCCAGAGTTAAATCTCTATTTCGTGGATCTCTTTGCTACCCTTATTTCTGTGGAATCTGAGAACAGATATTTCGGATCCCTTTGAAGACTATAGGGCCAAAGGAAATATCCTCCGATAATAAAGAGAATGAAGCTTTCTGAGAAACTTCTTTTTACTCTGTGAAATCATCTCACAGAGTTACAGCTTTCCCCTCAAGAAGCCTTTCGCTAAGACAGTTCTTGTGGAATTGGCAATGTGATATTTGGAAGCCCATAGAGGGCTGTGGTGAAAAAGGAAATATCCTCAGATGAAATCTGGAAAGAAACTTTCTGAGAAACTGCTCTGTGATGTGTGACTTCCACTCACAGAGTTACATCTGTATTTCGTGGATCTCTTTGCTACCCTTATTTCTGTGGAATCTGAGAACAGATATTTCGGATCCCTTTGAAGAATATAGGGCCAAAGGAAATATCCTCCGATAACAAAGAGAAAGAAGCTTTCTGAGAAACTTCTTTGTGTTCTGTGAAATCATCTCACAGAGTTACAGCTTTCCCTTCAAGAAGCCTTTCGCTAAGACAGTTCTTGTGGAATTGGCAAAGTGATATTTGGTAGCCCATAGAGGGCCATGGTGAAAAAGGAAATATCCTCAGATGAAATCTGGAAAGAAGCTTTCTGAGAAACTGCTCTGTGATGTGTGACTTCCACTCCCAGAGTTACATCTGTATTTCGTGGATCTTTTTGCTACCCTTATTTCTGTGGAATCTGAGAACAGATATATCGGATCCCTTTGAAGACTATAGGGCCAAAGGAAATATCCTCCGATAATAAAGAGAAAGAAGCTTTCTGAGAAACTTCTTTTTACTCTGTGAAATCATCTCACAGAGTTACAGCTTTCCCCTCAAGAAGCCTTTCGCTAAGACAGTTCTTGTGGAATTGGCAAAGTGATATTTGGAAGCCCATAGAAGGCTGTGGTGAAAAAGGAAATATCCTCAGATGAAATCTGGAAAGAAGCTTTCTGAGAAACTGCTCTGTGATGTGTGACTTACACTCACAGATTTACATCTATATTTCGTGGATCTCTTAGCTAGCCTTATTTCTGTGGAAACTGAGAACAGATATTTCGGATCCCTTCGAAGACTTTAGGGCCAAAGGAAATATCCCCCGATAACAAAGAGAAAGAAGATTTCTGAGAAACTTCTTTGTGTTCTGTGAAATCATCTCACAGAGTTACAGCTTTCCCCTCAAGAAGCCTTTCGCTAAGACAGTTCTTGTGGAATTGGCAAAGTGATATTTGGAAGCCCATAGAGGGCCATGGTGAAAAAGGAAATATCCTCAGATGAAATCTGGAAAGAAGCTTTCTGAGAAACTGCTCTGTGATGTGTGACTTCCACTCCCAGAGTTTCATCTGTATTTCGTGGATCTCTTTGCT
This sequence comes from Macaca nemestrina, assembly GCF_043159975.1. Lineage (NCBI taxonomy): Eukaryota > Metazoa > Chordata > Mammalia > Primates > Cercopithecidae > Macaca > Macaca nemestrina. Next base: position 53,189,959 of record NC_092140.1, read on the forward strand.
TCCCTTATTTCTGTGGAATCTGAGAACAGATATTTCGGATCCCTTTGAAGACTATAGGGCCAAAGGAAATATCCTCCGATAAAAAAGAGAAAGAAGCTTTCTGAGAAACTTCTTTGTGTTCTGTGAAATCATCTCACAGAGTTACAGCTTTCCCCTCAAGAAGCCTTTCGCTAAGACAGTTCTTGTGGAATTGGCAAAGTGATATTTGGAAGCCCATAGAGGGCCATGGTGAAGAAGGAAATATCCTCAGATGAAATCTGGAAAGAAGCTTTCTGAGAAACTGCTCTGTGATGTGTGACTTCCACTCCCAGAGTTTCATCTGTATTTCGTGGATCTCTTTGCTACCCTTATTTCTGTGGAATCTGAGAACAGATATTTCGGATCCCTTTGAAGACTATAGGGCCAAAGGAAATATCCTCCGATAAAAAAGAGAAAGAAGCTTTCTGAGAAACTTCTTTGTGTTCTGTGAAATCATCTCACAGAGTTACAGCTTTCCCCTCAAGAAGCCTTTCCCTAAGACAGCTCTTGTGGAATTGGCAAAGTGATATTTGGAAGCCCATAGAGGGCTATGTTGAAAAAGGATATATCCTCAGATGAAATCTGGAAAGAAGCTTTTTGAGAAAGTGCTTAGTGTTCTGTTAATTCACCTCACAGAGTTACATCTGTATTTCGTGGATCTCTTTGCTAGCCTTATTTCTGTGGAATCTGAGAACAGATATTTCGGATCCCTTTGAAGACATTAGGGCCAAAGGAAATATCCTCCGATAACAAAGAGAAAGAAGCTTTCTGAGAAACTTCTTTGTGTTCTGTGAAATCATCTCACAGAGTTACAGCTTTCCCCTCAAGAAGCCTTTCGCTAAGACAGTTCTTGTAGAATTGGCAAAGGGATATTGGGAAGCCCATAGAGGGCTATGGTGAAAAAGGAAATATCCTCAGTTGAAATCTGGAAAGAAGCTTTATGAGAAACTGCTCTGTGATGTGTGACTTCCACTCACAGAGTTACATCTGTATTTCGTGGATCACTTTGCAAGCCTTATTTCCTTGGAATCTGAGAACAGATATTTCGGTTCCCTTTGAGCACTATAGGGCCAAAGGAAATATCCTCCGATAACAAAGAGAAAGAAGCTTTCTGAGAAACTTATTTGTGTTCTGTGAAATCATCTCACAGAGTTACAGCTTTCCCCTCAAGAAGCCTTTCGCTAAGACAGTTCTTGTGGAATTGGCAAAATGATATTTGGAAGCCCATGGAGGGCTATGGTGAAAAAGGAAATATCCTCAGATGAAATCTGGAAAGAAGCTTTCTGAGAAACTGCTCTGTGATGTGTGACTTCCAGTCACAGAGTTACATCTGTATTTCGTGGATCTCTTTGCTAGCCTTATTTCTGTGGAATCTGAGAACAGATATTTCGGATCCCTTTGAAGACTATAGGGCCAAAGGAAATATCCTCCGATAATAAAGAGAAAGAAGCTTTCTGAGAAACTTCTTATTACTCTGTGAAATCATCTCACAGAGTTACAGCTTTCCCCTCAAGAAGCCTTTCGCTAAGACAGTTCTTGTGGAATTGGCAAAGTGATATTTGGAAGCCCATAGAGGGCTGTGGTGAAAAAGGAAATATCCTCAGATGAAATCTGGAAAGAAGCTTTCTGAGAAACTGCTCTGTGATGTGTGACTTACACTCACAGATTTACATCTGTATTTCGTGCATCTCTTAGCTAGCCTTATTTCTGTGGAAACTGAGAACAGATATTTCGGATCCCTTTGAAGACTTTAGGGCCAAAGGAAATATCCTCCGATAACAAAGAGAAAGAAGATTTCTGAGAAACTTCTTTGTGTTCTGTGAAATCATCTCACAGAGTTACAGCTTTCCCCTCAAGAAGCCTTTCGCTAAGACAGTTCTTGTGGAATTGGCAAAATGATATTTGGAAGCCCATAGAGGGCCATGGTGAAAAAGGAAATATCCTCAGATGAAATCTGGAAAGAAGCTTTCTGAGAAACTGCTCTGTGATGTGTGACTTCCACTCCCAGAGTTTCATCTATATTTCGTGGATCTCTTTGCTTCCCTTATTTCTGTGGAATCTGAGAACAGATATTTCGGATCCCTTTGAAGACTATAGGGCCAAAGGAAATATCCTCCGATAAAAAAGAGAAAGAAGCTTTCTGAGAAACTTCTTTGTGTTCTGTGAAATCTTCTCACAGAGTTACAGCTTTCCCCTCAAGAAGCCTTTCCCTAAGACAGCTCTTGTGGAATTGGCAAAGTGATATTTGGAAGCCCATAGATGGCTATGTTGAAAAAGGATATATCCTCAGATGAAATCTGGAAAGAAGCTTTTTGAGAAAGTGCTTAGTGTTCTGTTAATTCACCTCACAGAGTTACATCTGTATTTCGTGGATCTCTTTGCTAGCCTTATTTCTGTGGAATCTGAGAACAGATATTTCGGATCCCTTTGAAGACTTTAGGGCCAAAGGAAATATCCTCCGATAACAAAGAGAAAGAAGCTTTCTGAGAAACTTCTTTGTGTTCTGTGAAATCATCTCACAGAGTTACAGCTTTACCCTCAAGAAGCCTTTCGCTAAGACAGTTCTTGTAGAATTGGCAAAGGGATATTGGGAAGCCCATAGAGGGCTATGGTGAAAAAGGAAATATCCTCAGTTGAAATCTGGAAAGAAGCTTTCTGAGAAACTGCTCTGTGATGTGTGACTTCCACTCACAGAGTTACATCTGTATTTCGTGGATCACTTTGCAAGCCTTATTTCCTTGGAATCTGAGAACAGATATTTCGGTTCCCTTTGAGCACTATAGGGCCAAAGGAAATATCCTCCGATAACAAAGAGAAAGAAGCTTTCTGAGAAACTTCTTTGTGTTCTGTGAAATCATCTCACAGAGTTACAGCTTTCCCCTCAAGAAGACTTTCGCTAAGACAGTTCTTGTGGAATTGGCAAAGTGATATTTGCAAGCCCATAGAGGGCTATGGTGAAAAAGGAAATATCCTCAGATGAAATCTGGAAAGAAGTTTTCTGAGAAACTGCTCTGTGATGTGTGACTTCCATTCACAGAGTTACATCTGTATTTCGTGGATCTCTTTGCTCGCCTTGTTTCTGTGGAATCTGAGAACAGATATTTCGGTTCCCTTTGAGGACTATAGGGCAAAAGGAAATATCCTCCGATAACAAAGAGAAAGAAGCTTTCTGAGAAATTTCTTTGTGTTCTGTGAAATCATCTCACAGAGTTACAGCTTTCCCCTCAAGAAGCCTTTCGCTAAGACAGTTCTTGTGGAATTGGCAAAGTGATATTTGGAAGCCCATAGAGGGCCATGGTGAAAAAGGAAATATCCTCAGATGAAATCTGGAAAGAAGCTTTCTGAGAAACTGCTCTGTGATGTGTGACTTCCACTCCCAGAGTTTCATCTGTATTTCGTGGATCTCTTTGCTACCCTTATTTCTGTGGAATCTGAGAACAGATATTTCGGATCCCTTTGAAGACTATAGGGCCAAAGGAAATATCCTCCGATAACAAAGAGAAAGAAGTTTTCTGAGAAACTTCTTTGTGTTCTGTGAAATCATCTCACAGAGTTACAGCTTTCCCCTCAAGAAGCCTTTCCCTAAGACAGCTCTTGTGGAAATGGCAAAGTGATATTTGGAAGCCCATAGAGGGCTATTTTGAAAAAGGATATATCCTCAGATGAAATCTGGAAAGAAGCTTTTTGAGAAAGTGCTTAGTGTTCTGTTAATTCACCTCACAGAGTTACATCTGTATTTCGTGGATGTCTTTGCTAGCCTTATTTCTGTGGAATCTGAGAACAGATATTTCGGATCCCTTTGAAGACTTTAGGGCCAAAGGAAATATCCTCCGTTAACAAAGAGAAAGAAGCTTTCTGAGAAACTTCTTTGTGTTCTGTGAAATCATCTCACAGAGTTACAGCTTTACCCTCAAGAAGCCTTTCGCTAAGACAGTTCTTGTAGAATTGGCAAAGGGATATTTGGAAGCCCATAGAGGGCTATGGTGAAAAAGGAAATATCCTCAGTTGAAATCTGGAAAGAAGCTTTCTGAGAAACTGCTCTGTGATGTGTGACTTCCACAAACAGAGTTACATCTGTATTTCGTGGATCACTTTGCAAGCCTTATTTCCTTGGAAACTAAGAACAGATATTTCGGAACCCTTTGAAGACTATAGGGCCAAAGGAAATATCCTCCGATAACAAAGAGAAAGTAGCTTTCTGAGAAACTCTTTTGTGTTCTGTGAAATCATCTCACAGAGTTACAGCTTTCCCCTCAAGAAGCCTTTCGCTAAGACAGTTCTTGTGGAATTGGCAAAGTGATATTTGGAAGCCCATAAAGGGCTATGGTGAAAAAGGAAATATCCTCAGATGAAATCTGGAAAGAAGCTTTCTGAGAAACTGCTCTGTGATGTGTGAATTCCACTCACAGAGTTACATCTGAATTTCGTGCATCTCTTTGCTAGCCTTATTTCTGTGGAATCTGAGAACAGATATTTCGGATCCCTTTGAAGACTATAGGGCCATGGGAAATATCCTCCGATAACAAAGAGAAAGAAGCTTTCTGAGAAACTTCTTTGTGTTCTGTGAAATCATCTCACAGAGTTACAGCTTTCCCCTCAAGAAGCCTTTCGCTAAGACAGTTCTTGTGGAATTGGCAAAAGGGATATTTGGAAGCCCATAGGCGGCTATGGTGAAAAAGGGAATATCCGCAGATGAAATCTGGAAAGAAGATTTCTGAGAAACTGCTCTGTGATGTGTGACTTCCACAAACAGAATTACATCTGTATTTCGTGCATCTCTTAGCTAGCCTTATTTCTGTGGAATCTGAGAACAGATATTTCGGATCCCTTTGAAGACTTTAGGGCCAAAGGAAATATCCTCCGATAACAAAGAGAAAGAAGCTTTCTGAGAAACTTCTTTGTGTTCTGTGAAATCATCTCACAGAGTAGCAGCTTTCCCCTCAAGAAGCCTTTCGCTAAGACAGTTCTTGTGGAATTGGCAAAGTGATATTTGGAAGCCCATAGAGGGCTATGGTGAAAAAGGAAATATCTTCAGATGAAATCTGGAAAGAAGCTTTCTGAGAAACTGCTCTGTGATGTGTGACTTCCACTCACAGAGTTACATCTGTATTCCGTGGATCTCTTTGCTAGCCTTATTTCTGTGGAATCTGAGAACAGATAATTCGGATCCCTGTGAAGACTATAGGGCCAAAGGAAATATCCTCCGATAACAAAGAGAAAGAAGCTTTCTGAGAAACTTCTTCGTGTTCTGTGACATCATCTCCCAGAGTTACAGCTTTCCCTTCAAGAAGCCTTTCGCTAAGACAGTTCTTGTGGAATTGGCAAAGTGATATTTGGTAGCCCATAGAGGGCCATGGTGAAAAAGGAAATATCCTCAGATGAAATCTGGAAAGAAGCTTTCTGAGAAACTGCTCTGTGATGTGTGACTTCCACTCCCAGAGTTACATCTGTATTTCGTGGATCTTTTTGCTACCCTTATTTCTGTGGAATCTGAGAACAGATATATCGGATCCCTTTGAAGACTATAGGGCTAAAGGAAATATCCTCCGATAACAAAGAGAAAGAAGCTTTCTGAGAAACTTATTTGTGTTCTGTGAAATCATCTCACAGAGTAACAGCTTTCCCCTCAAGAATCCTTTCGCTAAGACAGTTCTTGTGGAATTGGCAAAGTGATATTTGGAAGCCCGTAGAGGGCTATGGTGAAAAAGGAAATATCCTCAGATGAAATCTGGAAAGAAGCTTTCTGAGAAACTGCTCTGTGATGTGTGACTTCAACTCACAGAGTTACATCTGTATTTCGTGGATCTCTTTGCTAGCCTTATTTCTGTGGAATCTGAGAAGAGATATTTCGGATCCCTTTGAAGACTATAGGGCCAAAGGAAATATTCTCCGATAACAAAGAGAAAGAAGCTTTCTGAGAAACTTCTTTGTGTTCTGTGAAATCATCTCACAGAGCTACAGCTTTCCCCTCAAGAAGCCTTTCGCTAAGACAGTTCTTGTGGAATTGACAAAGGGATATTTGGAAGCCCATAGAGGGCCATGGTGAAAAAGGAAATATCCTCAGATGAAATCTGGAAAGAAGCTTTCTGAGAAACTGCTCTGTGATGTGTGACTTCCACTCACAGAGTTACATCTGTATTTCGTGGATTTCTTTGTTCGCCTTATTTCTGTGGATTCTGAGAACAGATATTTCGTATCCTTTGAAAACTATAGGGCCAAAGGAAATATCCTCCGATAACAAAGAGAAAGAAGCTTTCTGAGAAACTTCTTTGTGGTCTGTGAAATCATCTCACAGAGTTACAGCTTTCCCCTCAAGAAGCCTTTCGCTAAGGCAGTTCTTGTGGAATTGGCAAAGTGATATTTGGAAGCCCATAGAGGGCTATGGTGAAAAAGGAAATATCCTCAGATGAAATCTGGAAAGAAGCTTTCTCAGAAACTGCTCTGTTATGTGTGACTTCCACTCACAGAGTTACATCTGTATTCCGTGGGTCCCTTTGCTAGCCTTATTTCTGTGGAATCTGAGAACAGATAATTCGGATCCCTGTGAAGACTATAGGGCCAAAGGAAATATCCTCCGATAACAAAGAGAAACAAGCTTTCTGAGAAACTTCTTCGTGTTCTGTGAAATCATCTCACAGAGTTACAGCTTTCCCCTCAAGAAGCCTTTCGCTAAGACAGTTCTTGTGGAATTGGCAAAGTGATATTTGGTAGCCCATAGAGGGCCATGGTGAAAAAGGAAATATCCTCAGATGAAATCAGGAAAGAAGCTTTCTGAGAAACTGCCCTGTGATGTGTGACTTCCACTCCCAGAGTTAAATCTCTATTTCGTGGATCTCTTTGCTACCCTTATTTCTGTGGAATCTGAGAACAGATATTTCGGATCCCTTTGAAGACTATAGGGCCAAAGGAAATATCCTCCGATAATAAAGAGAATGAAGCTTTCTGAGAAACTTCTTTTTACTCTGTGAAATCATCTCACAGAGTTACAGCTTTCCCCTCAAGAAGCCTTTCGCTAAGACAGTTCTTGTGGAATTGGCAATGTGATATTTGGAAGCCCATAGAGGGCTGTGGTGAAAAAGGAAATATCCTCAGATGAAATCTGGAAAGAAACTTTCTGAGAAACTGCTCTGTGATGTGTGACTTCCACTCACAGAGTTACATCTGTATTTCGTGGATCTCTTTGCTACCCTTATTTCTGTGGAATCTGAGAACAGATATTTCGGATCCCTTTGAAGAATATAGGGCCAAAGGAAATATCCTCCGATAACAAAGAGAAAGAAGCTTTCTGAGAAACTTCTTTGTGTTCTGTGAAATCATCTCACAGAGTTACAGCTTTCCCTTCAAGAAGCCTTTCGCTAAGACAGTTCTTGTGGAATTGGCAAAGTGATATTTGGTAGCCCATAGAGGGCCATGGTGAAAAAGGAAATATCCTCAGATGAAATCTGGAAAGAAGCTTTCTGAGAAACTGCTCTGTGATGTGTGACTTCCACTCCCAGAGTTACATCTGTATTTCGTGGATCTTTTTGCTACCCTTATTTCTGTGGAATCTGAGAACAGATATATCGGATCCCTTTGAAGACTATAGGGCTAATGGAAATATCCTCCGATAACAAAGAGAAAGAAGCTTTCTGAGAAACTTATTTGTGTTCTGTGAAATCATCTCACAGAGTAACAGCTTTCCTCTCAAGAATCCTTTCGCTAAGACAGTTCTTGTGGAATTGGCAAAGTGATATTTGGAAGCCCGTAGAGGGCTATGGTGAAAAAGGAAATAACCTCAGATGAAATCTGGAAAGAAGCTTTCTGAGAAACTGCTCTGTGATGTGTGACTTCAACTCACAGAGTTACATCTGTATTTCGTGGATCTCTTTGCTAGCCTTATTTCTGTGGAATCTGAGAAGAGATATTTCGGATCCCTTTGAAGACTATAGGGCCAAAGGAAATATTCTCCGATAACAAAGAGAAAGAAGCTTTCTGAGAAACTTCTTTGTGTTCTGTGAAATCATCTCACAGAGCTACAGCTTTCCCCTCAAAGAAGCCTTTCGCTAAGACAGTTCTTGTGGAATTGACCAAGGGATATTTGGAAGCCCATAGAGGGCCATGGTGAAAAAGGAAATATCCTCAGATGAAATCTGGAAAGAAGCTTTCTGAGAAACTGCTCTGTGATGTGTGACTTCCACTCACAGAGTTACATCTGTATTTCGTGGATTTCTTTGTTAGCCTTATTTCTGTGGATTCTGAGAACAGATATTTCGTATCCTTTGAAAACTATGGGGCCAAAGGAAATATCCTCCGATAACAAAGAGAAAGAAGCTTTCTGAGAAACTTCTTTGTGTTCTGTGAAATCATCTCACAGAGTTACAGCTTTCCCCTCAAAAAGCCTTTCGCTAAGGCAGTTCTTGTGGAATTGGCAAAGTGATATTTGGAAGCCCATAGAGGGCTATGGTGAAAAAGGAAATATCCTCAGATGAAATCTGGAAAGAAGCTTTCTCAGAAACTGCTCTGTTATGTGTGACTTCCACTCACAGAGTTACATCTGTATTCCGTGGGTCCCTTTGCTAGCCTTATTTCTGTGGAATCTGAGAACAGATAATTCGGATCCCTGTGAAGACTATAGGGCCAAAGGAAATATCCTCCGATAACAAAGAGAAACAAGCTTTCTGAGAAACTTCTTCGTGTTCTGTGAAATCATCTCACAGAGTTACAGCTTTCCCCTCAAGAAGCCTTTCGCTAAGACAGTTCTTGTGGAATTGGCAAAGTGATATTTGGTAGCCCATAGAGGGCCATGGTGAAAAAGGAAATATCCTCAGATGAAATCTGGAAAGAAGCTTTCTGAGAAACTGCCCTGTGATGTGTGACTTCCACTCCCAGAGTTAAATCTCTATTTCGTGGATCTCTTTGCTACCCTTATTTCTGTGGAATCTGAGAACAGATATTTCGGATCCCTTTGAAGACTATAGGGCCAAAGGAAATATCCTCCGATAATAAAGAGAATGAAGCTTTCTGAGAAACTTCTTTTTACTCTGTGAAATCATCTCACAGAGTTACAGCTTTCCCCTCAAGAAGCCTTTCGCTAAGACAGTTCTTGTGGAATTGGCAAAGTGATATTTGGAAGCCCATAGAGGGCTATGGTGAAAAAGGAAATATCCTCTGATGAAATCCGGAAAGAAGCTTTCTGAGAAACTGCTCTGTGATGTGTGACTTCCCCTCACAGAGTTACATCTGTATTTCGTGGATCTCTTTGCTAGCCTTATTTCTGTGGAATCTGAGAACAGATATTTCGGATCCCTTTGAAGACTATAGGGCCAAAGGAAATATCTTCCGATATCAAAGAGAAAGAAGCTTTCTGAGAAACTTCTTTGTGTTCTGTGAAATCATCTCACAGAGTTACAGCTTTCCCCTCAAGAAGCCTTACGCTAAGACAGTTCTTGTGGAATTGGCAATGTGATATTTGGAAGCCCATAGAGGGCTGTGGTGAAAAAGGAAATATCCTCAGATGAAATCTGGAAAGAAACTTTCTGAGAAACTGCTCTGTGATGTGTGACTTCCACTCACAGAGTTACATCTGTATTTCGTGGATCTCTTTGCTACCCTTATTTCTGTGGAATCTGAGAACAGATATTTCGGATCCCTTTGAAGAATATAGGGCCAAAGGAAATATCCTCCGTTAACAAAGAGAAAGAAGCTTTCTGAGAAACTTCTTTGTGTTCTGTGAAATCATCTCACAGAGTTACAGCTTTCCCCTCAAGAAGCCTTTCGCTAAGACAGTTCTTGTGGAATTGGCAAAGTGATATTTGGAAGCCCACAGAGGGCCATGGTGAAAAAGGAAATATCCTCAGATGAAATCTGGAAAGAAGCTTTCTGAGAAACTGCTCTGTGATGTGTGACTTCCGCTCCCAGAGTTACATCTGTATTTCGTGGATCTCTTTGCTACCCTTATTTCTGTGGAATCTGAGAACAGATATTTCGGATCCCTTTGAAGACTATAGGGCCAAAGGAAATATCCTCCGATAAAAAAGAGAAAGAAGTTTTCTGAGAAACTTCTTTGTGTTCTGTGAAATCATCTCACAGAGTTACAGCTTTCCCCTCAAGAAGCCTTTCCCTAAGACAGTTCTTGTAATATTGGCAATGTGATATTTGGAAGCCCATAGAGGTCTATGTTGACAAAGGAGATATCCTCAGATGAAATCTGGAAAGAAGCTTTTTGAGAAAGTGCTTAGTGTTCTGTTAATTCACCTCACAGAGTTACATCTGTATTTCGTGGATCTCTTTGCTAGCCTTATTTCTGTGGAATCTGAGAACAGATATTTCGGATCCCTTTGAAGACTTTAGGGCCAAAGGAAATATCCTCCGATAACAAAGAGAAAGAAGCTTTCTGAGAAACTTCTTTGTGTTCTGTGAAATCATCTCACAGAGTTACAGCTTTCCCCTCAAGAAGCCTTTCGCTAAGACAGTTCTTGTGGAATTGGCAAAGGGATATTTGGAAGCCCATAGGCGGCTATGGTGAAAAAGGGAATATCCGCAGATGAAATCTGGAAAGAAGCTTTCTGAGTAACTGCTCTGTGATGTGTGACTTCCACAAACAGAGTTACATCTGTATTTCGTGCATCTCTTAGCTAGCCTTATTTCTGTGGAATCTGAGAACAGATATTTCGGATTCCTTTGAAGACTTTAGGGCCAAAGGAAATATCCTCCGATAACAAAGAGAAAGAAGCTTTCTGAGAAACTTCTTTGTGTTCTGTGAAATCATCTCACAGAGTAACAGCGTTCCCCTCAAGAAGCCTTTCGCTAAGACAGTTCTTGTGGAATTGGCAAAGTGATATTTGGTAGCCCATAGAGAGCTATTGTGAAAAAGGAAATATCCACAGATGAAATCTGGAAAGAAGCTTTCTGAGAAACTGCTCTGTGATGTGTGACTTCCACTCACAGATTACATCTGTATTTCGTGGATCTCTTTGCTAGCCTTATTTCTGTGGAATCTGAGAAGAGATATTTCGGTTCCCTTTGAAGACTATAGGGCCAAAGGAAATATTCTCCGATAACAAAGAGAAAGAAGCTTTCTGAGAAACTTCTTTGTGTTCTGTGAAATCATCTCACAGAGTTACAGCTTTCCACTCAAGAAGCCTTTCGCTAAGACAGTTCTTGTGGAATTGGCAAAGGTATATTTGGAAGCCCATAGAGGGCTATGGTGTAAAAGGAAATATCCTCAGATGAAATCTGGAAAGAAGCTTTCTCAGAAACTGCTCTGTTATGTGTGACTTCCACTCACAGAGTTACATCTGTATTCCGTGGATCTCTTTGCTAGCCTTATTTCTGTGAAATCTGAGAACAGATAATTCGGATCCCTGTGAAGACTATAGGGCCAAAGGAAATATCCTCCGATAACAAAGAGAAAGAAGCTTTCTGAGAAACTTCTTCGTGTTCTGTGAAATCATCTCACAGAGTTACAGATTTCCCCTCAAGAAGCCTTTCGCTAAGACAGTTCTTGTGGAATTGGCAAAGTGATATTTGGTAGCCCATAGAGGGCCATGGTGAAAAAGGAAATATCCTCAGATGAAATCTGGAAAGAAGCTTTCTGAGAAACTGCTCTGTGATGTGTGACTTCCACTCCCAGTGTTACATCTGTATTTCGTGGATCTCTTTGCTACCCTTATTTCTGTGGAATCTTAGAACAGATATTTCGGATCCCTTTGAAGACTATAGGGCCAAAGGAAATATCCTCCGATAATAAAGAGAAAGAAGCTTTCTGAGAAACTTCTTTTTACTCTGTGAAATCATCTCACAGAGTTACAGCTTTCCCCTCAAGAAGCCTTTCGCTAAGACAGTTCTTGTGGAATTGGCAAAGTGATATTTGGAAGTCCATAGAGGGCTGTGGTGAAAAAGGAAATATCCTCAGATGAAATCTGGAAAGAAGCTTTCTGAGAAACTGCTCTGTGATGTGTGACTTCCACTCCCAGAGTTTCATCTGTATTTCGTGGATCTCTTTGCTACCCTTATTTCTGTGGAATCTGAGAACAGATATTTCGGATCCCTTTGAAGACTATAGGGCCAAAGGAAATATCCTCCGATAAAAAAGAGAAAGAAGCTTTCTGAGAAACTTCTTTGTGTTCTGTGAAATCATCTCACAGAGTTACAGCTTTCCCCTCAAGAAGCCTTTCCCTAAGACAGCTCTTGTGGAATTGGCAAAGTGATATTTGGAAGCCCTTAGAGGGCTATGTTGAAAAAGGATATATCCTCAGATGAAATCTGGAAAGAAGCTTTTTGAGAAAGTGCTTAGTGTTCTGTTAATTCACCTCACAGAGTTACATCTGTATTTCGTGGATCTCTTTGCTAGCCTTATTTCTGTGGAATCTGAGAACAGATATTTCGGATCCCTTTGAAGACTTTAGGGCCAAAGGAAATATCCTCCGATAACAAAGAGAAAGAAGCTTTCTGAGAAACTTCTTTGTGTTCTGTGAAATCATCTCACAGAGTTACACCTTTACCCTCAAGAAGCCTTTCGCTAAGACAGTTCTTGTAGAATTGGCAAAGGGATATTGGGAAGCCCATAGAGGGCTATGGTGAAAAAGGAAATATCCTCAGTTGAAATCTGGAAAGAAGCTTTCTGAGAAACTGCTCTGTGATGTGTGACTTCCACTCACAGAGTTACATCTGTATTTCGTGGATCACTTTGCAAGCCTTATTTCCTTGGAATCTGAGAACAGATATTTCGGATCCCTTTGAAGACTATAGGGCCATGGGAAATATCCTCCGATAACAAAGAGAAAGAAGCTTTCTGAGAAACTTCTTTGTGTTCTGTGAAATCATCTCACAGAGTTACAGCTTTCCCCTCAAGAAGCCTTTCGCTAAGACAGTTCTTGTGGAATTGGCAAAAGGGATATTTGGAAGCCCATAGGCGGCTATGGTGAAAAAGGGAATATCCGCAGATGAAATCTGGAAAGAAGCTTTCTGAGAAACTGCTCTGTGATGTGTGACTTACACTCACAGAGTTACATCTGTATTTCGTGCATCTCTTAGCTAGCCTTATTTCTGTGGAATCTGAGAACAGATATTTCGGATCCCTTTGAAGACTTTAGGGCCAAAGGAAATATCCTCCGATAACAAAGAGAAAGAAGATTTCTGAGAAACTTCTTTGTGTTCTGTGAAATCATCTCACAGAGTTACAGCTTTCCCCTCAAGAAGCCTTTCGCTAAGACAGTTCTTGTGGAATTGGCAAAGTGATATTTGGAAGCCCATAGAGGGTCATGGTGAAAAAGGAAATATCCTCAGATGAAATCTGGAAAGAAGCTTTCTGAGAAACTGCTCTGTGATGTGTGACTTCCACTCCCAGAGTTTCATCTGTATTTCGTGGATCTCTTTGCTACCCTTATTTCTGTGGAATCTGAGAACAGATATTTCGGATCCCTTTGAAGACTATAGGGCCAAAGGAAATATCCTCCGATAAAAAAGAGAAAGAAGCTTTCTGAGAAACTTCTTTGTGTTCTGTGAAATCATCTCACAGAGTTACAGCTTTCCCCTCAAGAAGCCTTTCCCTAAGACAGCTCTTGTGGAATTGGCAAAGTGATATTTGGAAGCCCTTAGAGGGCTATGTTGAAAAAGGATATATCCTCAGATGAAATCTGGAAAGAAGCTTTTTGAGAAAGTGCTTAGTGTTCTGTTAATTCACCTCACAGAGTTACATCTGTATTTCGTGGATCTCTTTGCTAGCCTTATTTCTGTGGAATCTGAGAACAGATATTTCGGATCCCTTTGAAGACTTTAGGGCCAAAGGAAATATCCTCCGATAACAAAGAGAAAGAAGCTTTCTGAGAAACTTCTTTGTGTTCTGTGAAATCATCTCACAGAGTTACAGCTTTACCCTCAAGAAGCCTTTCGCTAAGACAGTTCTTGTAGAATTGGCAAAGGGATATTGGGAAGCCCATAGAGGGCTATGGTGAAAAAGGAAATATCCTCAGTTGAAATCTGGAAAGAAGCTTTCTGAGAAACTGCTCTGTGATGTGTGACTTCCACTCACAGCGTTACATCTGTATTTCGTGGATCACTTTGCAAGCCTTATTTCCTTGGAATCTGAGAACAGATATTTCGGATCCCTTTGAAGACTATAGGGCCATGGGAAATATCCTCCGATAACAAAGAGAAAGAAGCTTTCTGAGAAACTTCTTTGTGTTCTGTGAAATCATCTCACAGAGTTACAGCTTTCCCCTCAAGAAGCCTTTCGCTAAGACAGTTCTTGTGGAATTGGCAAAAGGGATATTTGGAAGCCCATAGGCGGCTATGGTGAAAAAGGGAATATCCGCAGATGAAATCTGGAAAGAGCTTTCTGAGAAACTGCTCTGTGATGTGTGACTTCCACAAACAGAATTACATCTGTATTTCGTGCATCTCTTAGCTAGCCTTATTTCTGTGGAATCTGAGAACAGATATTTCGGATCCCTTTGAAGACTTTAGGGCCAAAGGAAATATCCTCCGATTAGAAAGAGAAAGAATCTTTCTGAGAAACTTCTTTGTGTTCTGTGAAATCATCTCACAGAGTAGCAGCTTTCCCCTCAAGAAACCTTTCGCTAAGACAGTTCTTGTGGAATTGGCAAAGGGATATTTGGAAGCCCATAGAGGGCTATGGTGAAAAAGGAAATATCCTCAGATGAAATCTGGAAAGAAGCTTTCTGAGAAACTGCTCTGTGATGTGTGACTTCCACTCACAGAGTTACATCTGTATTTCGTGCATCTCTTTGCTAACCTTATTTCTGTGGAATCTGAGAACAGATATTTCGGATCCCTTTGAAGACTATAGGGCCAAAGGAAATATCCTCCGATAACAAAGAGAAAGAAGCTTTCTGAGAAACTTCTTTGTGTTCTGTGAAATCATCTCACAGAGTTACAGCTTTCCCCTCAAGAAGCCTTTCGCTAAGACAGTTCTTGTGGAATTGGCAAAGTGATATTTGGAAGCCCTTAGAGGGCCACGGTGAAATAGGAAATATCCTCAGATGAAATCTGGAAAGAAGCTTTCTGAGAAACTGCTATGTGATGTGTGACTTCCACTCACAGAGTTACATCTGTATTTCGTGGATTTCTTTGTTAGCCTTATTTCTGTGGATTCTGAGAACAGATATTTCGGATCCCTTTGAAAACTATAGGGCCAAAGGAAATATCCTCCGATAACAAAGAGAAAGAAGCTTTCTGAGAAACTTCTTTGTGTTCTGTGAAATCATCTCACAGAGTTACAGCTTTCCCCTCAAGAAGCCTTTCGCTAAGACAGTTCTTGTGGAATTGGCAAAGTGATATTTGGAAGCCCATAGAGGGCTATGGTGAAAAAGGAAATATCCTCAGATGAAATCCGGAAAGAAGCTTTCTGAGAAACTGCTCTGTGATGTGTGACTTCCCCTCACAGAGTTACATCTGTATTTCGTGGATCTCTTTGCTAGCCTTATTTCTGTGGAATCTGAGAACAGATATTTCGGATCCCTTTGAAGACTATAGGGCCAAAGGAAATATCCTCCGATAACAAAGAGAAAGAAGCTTTCTGAGAAACTTCTTTGTGTTCTGTGAAATCATCTCACAGAGTTACAGCTTTCCCCTCAAGAAGCCTTTCGCTAAGACAGTTCTTGTGGAATTGGCAAAGTGATATTTGGAAGCCCATAGAGGGCCATGGTGAAAAAGGAAATATCCTCAGATGAAATCTGGAAAGAAGCTTTCTGAGAAACTGCTCTGTGATGTGTGACTTCCACAAACAGAGTTACATCTGTATTTCGTGCATCTCTTAGCTAGCCTTATTTCTGTGGAATCTGAGAACAGATATTTCGGATTCCTTTGAAGACTTTAGGGCCAAAGGAAATATCCTCCGATAACAAAGAGAAAGAAGATTTCTGAGAAACTTCTTTGTGTTCTGTGAAATCATCTCACAGAGTAACACCTTTCCCCTCAAGAATCCTTTCGCTAAGACAGTTCTTGTGGAATTGGCAAAGTGATATTTGGAAGCCCATAGAGGGCTATGGTGAAAAGGAAATATCCTCAGATGAAATCTGGAAAGAAGCATTCTGAGAAACTGCTCTGTGATGTGTGACTTCCACTCACAGAGTTACATCTGTATTTCGTGGATCTCTTTGCTAGCCTTATTTCTGTGGAATCTGAGAAGAGATATTTCGGATCCCTTTGAAGACTATAGGGCCAAAAGAAATATTCTCCGATAACAAAGAGAAAGAAGCTTTCTGAGAAACTTCTTTGTGTTCTGTGAAATCATCTCACAGAGCTACAGCTTTCCCCTCAAGAAGCCTTTCGCTAAGACAGTTCTTGTGGAACTGACAAAGGGATATTTGGAAGCCCATAGAGGGCCATGGTGAAAAAGGAAATATCCTCAGATGAAATCTGGAAAGAAGCTTTCTGAGAAACTGCTCTGTGATGTGTGACTTCCACTCACAGAGTTACATCTGTATTTCGTGGATTTCTTTGTTAGCCTTATTTCTCTGGATTCTGAGAACAGATATTTCGGATCCCTTTGAAAACTATAGGGCCAAAGGAAATATCCTCCGATAACAAAGAGAAAGAAGCTTTCTGAGAAACTTCTTTGTGTTCTGTGAAATCATCTCACAGAGTTACAGCTTTCCCCTCAAGAAGCCTTTCGCTAAGACAGTTCTTGTGGAATTGGCAAAGTGATATTTGGAAGCCCATAGAGGGCTATGGTGAAAAAGGAAATATCCTCAGATGAAATCTGGAAAGAAGCTTTCTCAGAAACTGCTCTGTTATGTGTGACTTCCACTCACAGAGTTACATCTGTATTCCGTGGATCTCTTTGCTAGCCTTATTTCTGTGGAATCTGAGAACAGATAATTCGGATCCCTGTGAAGACTATAGGGCCAAAGGAAATATCCTCCGATAACAAAGAGAAAGAAGCTTTCTGAGAAACTTGTTTGTGTTCTGTGAAATCATCTCACAGAGTTACAGCTTTCCCCTCAAGAAGCCTTTCGCTAAGACAGTTCTTGTGGAATTGGCAAAGTGATATTTGGTAGCCCATAGAGGGCCATGGTGAAAAAGGAAATATCCTCAGATGAAATCTGGAAAGAAGCTTTCTGAGAAACTGCTCTGTGATATGTGTCTTCCACTCCCAGATTTACATCTCTATTTCGTGGATCTCTTTGCTACCCTTATTTCTGTGGAATCTGAGAACAGATATTTCGGATCCCTTTGAAGACTATAGGGCCAAAGGAAATATCCTCCGATAATAAAGAGAATGAAGCTTTCTGAGAAACTTCTTTTTACTCTGTGAAATCATCTCACAGAGTTACAGCTTTCCCCTCAAGAAGCCTTTCGCTAAGACAGTTCTTGTGGAATTGGCAAAGTGATATTTGGAAGCCCATAGAGGGCTATGGTGAAAAAGGAAATATCCTCAGATGAAATCCGGAAAGAAGCTTTCTGAGAAACTGCTCTGTGATGTGTGACTTCCCCTCACAGAGTTACATCTGTATTTCGTGGATCTCTTTGCTAGCCTTATTTCTGTGGATTCTGAGAACAGATATTTCGGATCCCTTTGAAGACTATAGGGCCAAAGGAAATATCTTCCGATATCAAAGAGAAAGAAGCTTTCTGAGAAACTTCTTTGTGTTCTGTGAAATCATCTCACAGAGTTACAGCTTTCCCCTCAAGAAGTCTTTCGCTAAGACAGTTCTTGTGGAATTGGCAAAGTGATATTTGGAAGCCCTTAGAGGGCTATGGTGAAAAAGGAAATATCTTCAGATGAAATCTGGAAAGAAGCTTTCTGAGAAACTGCTCTGTGTTGTGTGACTTCCACTCACAGAGTTACATCTGTATTTCGTGGATCTCTTTGCTAGCCTTATATCTGTGGAATCTGAAAGGAGATATTTCGGATCCCTTTGAAGACTATAGGGCCAAAGGAAATATTCTCCGATAACAAAGAGAAAGAAGCTTTCTGAGAAACTTCTTTGTGTTCTGTGAAATCATCTCACAGAGTTACAGCTTTCCCCTCAAGAAGCCTTTCGCTAAGACAGTTCTTGTGGAATTGGCAAAGTGATATTTGGAAGCCCATAGAGGGCTATGGTGAAAAAGGAAATATCCTCAGATGAAATCTGGAAAGAAGCTTTCTGAGAAACTGCTCTGTGATTTGTGACTTCCACTCACAGAGTTACATCTGTATTTCGTGGATCTCTTAGCTAGCCTTATTTCTGTGGAATCTGAGAAGAGATATTTCAGATCCCTATGAAGACTATAGGGCCAAAGGAAATATCTTCCGGTATCAAAGAGAAAGAAGCTTTCTGAGAAACTTCTTTGTGTTCTGTGAAATCATCTCACAGAGTTACAGCTTTCCCCTCAAGAAGCCGTTCGCTAAGACAATTCTTGTGGAATTGGCAAAGTGATATTTGGAAGCCCTTAGAGGGCTATGGTGAAAAAGGAAATATCTTCAGATGAAATCTGGAAAGAAGCTTTCTGAGAAACTGCTCTGTGTTGTGTGACTTCCACTCACAGAGTTACATCTGTATTTCGTGGATCTCTTTGCTAGCCTTATATCTGTGGAATCTGAAAGGAGATATTTCGGATCCCTTTGAAGACTATAGGGCCAAAGGAAATATTCTCCGATAACAAAGAGAAAGAAGCTTTCTGAGAAACTTCTTTGTGTTCTGTGAAATCATCTCACAGAGTTACAGCTTTCCCCTCAAGAAGCCTTTCGCTAAGACAGTTCTTGTGGAATTGGCAAAGTGATATTTGGAAGCCCATAGAGGGCTATGGTGAAAAAGGAAATATCCTCAGATGAAATCTGGAAAGAAGCTTTCTGAGAAACTGCTCTGTGATTTGTGACTTCCACTCACAGAGTTACATCTGTATTTCGTGGATCTCTTAGCTAGCCTTATTTCTGTGGAATCTGAGAAGAGATATTTCAGATCCCTATGAAGACTATAGGGCCAAAGGAAATATCTTCCGGTATCAAAGAGAAAGAAGCTTTCTGAGAAACTTCTTTGTGTTCTGTGAAATCATCTCACAGAGTTACAGCTTTCCCCTCAAGAAGCCGTTCGCTAAGACAGTTCTTGTGGAATTGGCAAAGTGATATTTGGAAGCCCATAGATGGCTGTGGTGAAAAAGGATATATCCTCAGATGAAATCTGGAAAGAAGCTTTCTGAGAAACTGCTCTGTGATGTGTGACTACCATTCACAGAGTTACATCTGTATTTCGTGGATCTCTTTGCTCGCCTTATTTCTGTGGAATCTGAGAACAGATATTTCGGTTCCCTTTGAAGACTACAGGGCCAAAGGAAATATCCTCCGATAACAAAGAGAAAGAAGCTTTCTGAGAAACTTATTTGTGTTCTGTGAAATCATCTCACAGAGTTACAGCTTTTCCCTCAAGAAGCCTTTCGCTAAGACAGTTCTTGTGGAATTGGCAAAGTGATATTTGGAAGCCCATAGAGGGCTATGTTGAAAAAGGAAATATCCTCAGATGAAATCTGGAAAAAGCTATTTGAGAAAGTGCTTAGTGTTCTGTTAATTCACCTCAGAGAGGTACATCTGTATTTCGTGGATCTCTTTGCTAGCCTTATTTCTGTGGAATCTGAGAACAGATATTTCGAATCCCTTTGAAGACTATAGGGCCAAAGGATATATCCTCCGATAACAAAGAGAAAGAAGCTTTCTGAGAAACTTCTTTGTGTTCTGTGAAATCATCTCACAGAGTTACAGCTTTCCCCTCAAGAGGCCTTTCGCTAAGACAGTTCTTGTGGAATTGGCAAAGTGATATTTGGAAGCCCGTAGAGGGCCATGGTGAAAAAGGAAATATCCTCAGATGAAATCTGGAAAGAAGCTTTCTGAGAAACTGCTCTGTGATGTGTGACTTCCACTCACAGAGTTACATCTGTATTTCGTGCATCTCTTTGCTAGCCTTATTTCTGTGGAATCTGAGAACAGATATTTCGGTTCCCTTTGAGGACTATAGGGCCAAAGGAAATATCCTCTGATAACAAAGAGAAAGAAGCTTTCTGAGAAACTTATTTGTGTTCTGTGAAATCATCTCACAGAGTTACAGCTTTCCCCTCAAGTAGCCTTTCGCTAAGACAGTTCTTGTGGAATTGGTAAAGTGATATTTGGAAGCCCATAGAGGGCCATGGTGAAAAAGGAAATATCCTCAGATGAAATCTGGAAAGAAGCTTTCTGAGAAACTGCTCTGTTATGTGTGACTTCCATTCACAGAGTTACATCTGTATTTCGTGGATCTCTTTGCTCGCCTTGTTTCTGTGGAATCTGAGAACAGATATTTCGGTTCCCTTTGAGGACTATAGGGCAAAAGGAAATATCCTGCGATAACAAAGAGAAAGAAGCTTTCTGAGAAACTTCTTTGTGTTCTGTGAAATCATCTCACAGAGTTACAGCTTTCCCCTCAAGAAGCCTTTCGCTAAGACAGTTCTTGTGGAATTGGCAAAGTGATATTTGGAAGCCCATAGAGGGCTATGGTGAAAAAGGAAATATCCTCAGATGAAATCTGGAAAGAAGCTTTCAGAGAAACTGCTCTGTGATGTGTGACTTCCACTCACAGAGTTACATCTGTATTTCGTGGATCTCTTTGCTAGCCTTATTTCTGTGGAATCTGAGAACAGATATTTCGGATCCCTTTGAAGACTATAGGGAAAAGGAAATATCCTCCGATAACAAAGAGAAAGAAGCTTTCTGAGAAACTTCTTTGTGTTCTGTGAAATCATCTCACAGAGTTACAGCTTTCCCCTCAAGAAGCCTTTCGCTAAGACAGTTCTTGTGGAATTGGCAAAGTGATATTTGGAAGCCCACAGAGGGCCATGGTGAAAAAGGAAATATCCTCAGATGAAATCTGGAAAGAAGCTTTCTGAGAAACTGCTCTGTGAAGTGTGACTTCCACTCCCAGAGTTACATCTGTATTTCGTGGATCTCTTTGCTACCCTTATTTCTGTGGAATCTGAGAACAGATATTTCGGATCCCTTTGAAGACTATAGGGCCAAAGGAAATATCCTCCGATAAAAAAGAGAAAGAAGCTTTCTGAGAAACTTCTTTGTGTTCTGTGAAATCATCTCACAGAGTTACAGCTTTCCCCTCAAGATGCCTTTCCCTAAGACAGTTCTTGTAATATTGGCAAAGTGATATTTGGAAACCCATAGAGGGCTATGTTGACAAAGGAAATATCCTCAGATGAAATCTGGAAAGAAGCTTTTTCAGAAAGTGCTTAGTGTTCTGTTAATTCACCTCACAGAGTTACATCTGTATTTCGTGGATCTCTTTGCTAGCCTTATTTCTGTGGAATCTGAGAACAGATATTTCGGATCCCTTTGAAGACTTTAGGGCCAAAGGAAATATCCTCCGATAACAAAGAGAAAGAAGCTTTCTGAGAAACTTCTTTGTGTTCTGTGAAATCATCTCACAGAGTTACAGCTTTCCCCTCAAGAAGCCTTTCGCTAAGACAGTTCTTGTGGAATTGGCTATGTGATATTTGGTAGCCCATAGAGGGCCATGGTGAAAAAGGAAATATCCTCAGATGAAATCTGGAAAGAAGCTTTCTGAGAAACTGCTCTGTGATGTGTGACTTCCACTCCCATAGTTACATCTCTATTTCGTGGATCTCTTTGCTACCCTTATTCTGTGGAATCTGATAACAGATATTTCGGATCCCTTTGAAGACTATAGGGCCAAATGAAATATCCTCCGATAATAAAGAGAATGAAGCTTTCTGAGAAATTTCTTTTTACTCTGTGAAATCATCTCACAGAGTTACAGCTTTCCCCTCAAGAAGCCTTTCGCTAAGACAGTTCTTGTGGAATTGGCAAAGTGATATTTGGAAGCCCATAGAGGGCTATGGTGAAAAGGAAATATCCTCAGATGAAATCTGGAAAGAAGCATTCTGAGAAACTGCTCTGTGATGTGTGACTTCCACAAACAGAGTTACATCTGTATTTCGTGGATCTCTTTGCTAGCCTTATTTCTGTGGAATCTGAGAAGAGATATTTCGGATCCCTTTGAAGACTATAGGGCCAAAAGAAATATTCTCCGATAACAAGGAGAAAGAAGCATTCTGAGAAACTTCTTTGTGTTCTGTGAAATCATCTCACAGAGCTACAGCTTTCCCCTCAAGAAGCCTTTCGCTAAGACAGTTCTTGTGGAACTGACAAAGGGATATTTGGAAGCCCATAGAGGGCCATGGTGAAAAAGGAAATATCCTCAGATGAAATCTGGAAAGAAGCTTTCTGAGAAACTGCTCTGTGATGTGTGACTTCCACTCACAGAGTTACATCTGTATTTCGTGGATTTCTTTGTTAGCCTTATTTCTCTGGATTCTGAGAACAGATATTTCGGATCCCTTTGAAAACTATAGGGCCAAAGGAAATATCCTCCGATAACAAAGAGAAAGAAGCTTTCTGAGAAACTTCTTCGTGTTCTGTGAAATCATCTCACAGAGTTACAGCTTTCCCCTCAAGAAGCCTTTCGCTAAGACAGTTCTTGTGGAATTGGCAAAGTGATATTTGGTAGCCCATAGAGGGCCATGGTGAAAAAGGAAATATCCTCAGATGAAATCTGGAAAGAAGCTTTCTGAGAAACTGCTCTGTGATATGTGTCTTCCACTCCCAGAGTTACATCTCTATTTCGTGGATCTCTTTGCTACCCTTATTTCTGTGGAATCTGAGAACAGATATTTCGGATCCCTTTGAAGACTATAGGGCCAAAGGAAATATCCTCCGATAATAAAGAGAATGAAGCTTTCTGAGAAACTTCTTTTTACTCTGTGAAATCATCTCACAGAGTTACAGCTTTCCCCTCAAGAAGCCTTTCGCTAAGACAGTTCTTGTGGAATTGGCAAAGTGATATTTGGAAGCCCATAGAGGGCTATGGTGAAAAAGGAAATATCCTCAGATGAAATCCGGAAAGAAGCTTTCTGAGAAACTGCTCTGTGATGTGTGACTTCCCCTCACAGAGTTACATCTGTATTTCGTGGATCTCTTTGCTAGCCTTATTTCTGTGGATTCTGAGAACAGATATTTCGGATCCCTTTGAAGACTATAGGGCCAAAGGAAATATCTTCCGATATCAAAGAGAAAGAAGCTTTCTGAGAAACTTCTTTGTGTTCTGTGAAATCATCTCACAGAGTTACAGCTTTCCCCTCAAGAAGTCTTTCGCTAAGACAGTTCTTGTGGAATTGGCAAAGTGATATTTGGAAGCCCTTAGAGGGCTATGGTGAAAAAGGAAATATCTTCAGATGAAATCTGGAAAGAAGCTTTCTGAGAAACTGCTCTGTGTTGTGTGACTTCCACTCACAGAGTTACATCTGTATTTCGTGGATCTCTTTGCTAGCCTTATATCTGTGGAATCTGAAAGGAGATATTTCGGATCCCTTTGAAGACTATAGGGCCAAAGGAAATATTCTCCGATAACAAAGAGAAAGAAGCTTTCTGAGAAACTTCTTTGTGTTCTGTGAAATCATCTCACAGAGTTACAGCTTTCCCCTCAAGAAGCCTTTCGCTAAGACAGTTCTTGTGGAATTGGCAAAGTGATATTTGGAAGCCCATAGAGGGCTATGGTGAAAAAGGAAATATCCTCAGATGAAATCTGGAAAGAAGCTTTCTGAGAAACTGCTCTGTGATTTGTGACTTCCACTCACAGAGTTACATCTGTATTTCGTGGATCTCTTAGCTAGCCTTATTTCTGTGGAATCTGAGAAGAGATATTTCAGATCCCTATGAAGACTATAGGGCCAAAGGAAATATCTTCCGGTATCAAAGAGAAAGAAGCTTTCTGAGAAACTTCTTTGTGTTCTGTGAAATCATCTCACAGAGTTACAGCTTTCCCCTCAAGAAGCCGTTCGCTAAGACAGTTCTTGTGGAATTGGCAAAGTGATATTTGGAAGCCCTTAGAGGGCTATGGTGAAAAAGGAAATATCTTCAGATGAAATCTGGAAAGAAGCTTTCTGAGAAACTGCTCTGTGTTGTGTGACTTCCACTCACAGAGCTACATCTGTATTTCGTGGATCTCTTTGCTAGCCTTATATCTGTGGAATCTGAAAGGAGATATTTCGGATCCCTTTGAAGACTATAGGGCCAAAGGAAATATTCTCCGATAACAAAGAGAAAGAAGCTTTCTGAGAAACTTCTTTGTGTTCTGTGAAATCATCTCACAGAGTTACAGCTTTCCCCTCAAGAAGCCTTTCGCTAAGACAGTTCTTGTGGAATTGGCAAAGTGATATTTGGAAGCCCATAGAGGGCTATGGTGAAAAAGGAAATATCCTCAGATGAAATCTGGAAAGAAGCTTTCAGAGAAACTGCTCTGTGATGTGTGACTTCCACTCACAGAGTTACATCTGTATTTCGTGGATCTCTTAGCTAGCCTTATTTCTGTGGAATCTGAGAAGAGATATTTCAGATCCCTATGAAGACTATAGGGCCAAAGGAAATATCTTCCGGTATCAAAGAGAAAGAAGCTTTCTGAGAAACTTCTTTGTGTTCTGTGAAATCATCTCACAGAGTTACAGCTTTCCCCTCAAGAAGCCGTTCGCTAAGACAGTTCTTGTGGAATTGGCAAAGTGATATTTGGAAGCCCATAGATGGCTGTGGTGAAAAAGGATATATCCTCAGATGAAATCTGGAAAGAAGCTTTCTGAGAAACTGCTCTGTGATGTGTGACTACCATTCACAGAGTTACATCTGTATTTCGTGGATCTCTTTGCTCGCCTTATTTCTGTGGAATCTGAGAACAGATATTTCGGTTCCCTTTGAAGACTACAGGGCCAAAGGAAATATCCTCCGATAACAAAGAGAAAGAAGCTTTCTGAGAAACTTATTTGTGTTCTGTGAAATCATCTCACAGAGTTACAGCTTTTCCCTCAAGAAGCCTTTCGCTAAGACAGTTCTTGTGGAATTGGCAAAGAGATATTTGGAAGCCCATAGAGGGCTATGTTGAAAAAGGAAATATCCTCAGATGAAATCTGGAAAAAGCTATTTGAGAAAGTGCTTAGTGTTCTGTTAATTCACCTCAGAGAGGTACATCTGTATTTCGTAGATCTCTTTGCTAGCCTTATTTCTGTGGAATCTGAGAACAGATATTTCGAATCCCTTTGAAGACTATAGGGCCAAAGGATATATCCTCCGATAACAAAGAGAAAGAAGCTTTCTGAGAAACTTCTTTGTGTTCTGTGAAATCATCTCACAGAGTTACAGCTTTCCCCTCAAGAGGCCTTTCGCTAAGACAGTTCTTGTGGAATTGGCAAAGTGATATTTGGAAGCCCGTAGAGGGCCATGGTGAAAAAGGAAATATCCTCAGATGAAATCTGGAAAGAAGCTTTCTGAGAAACTGCTCTGTGATGTGTGACTTCCACTCACAGAGTTACATCTGTATTTCGTGCATCTCTTTGCTAGCCTTATTTCTGTGGAATCTGAGAACAGATATTTCGGTTCCCTTTGAGGACTATAGGGCCAAAGGAAATATCCTCTGATAACAAAGAGAAAGAAGCTTTCTGAGAAACTTATTTGTGTTCTGTGAAATCATCTCACAGAGTTACAGCTTTCCCCTCAAGTAGCCTTTCGCTAAGACAGTTCTTGTGGAATTGGTAAAGTGATATTTGGAAGCCCATAGAGGGCCATGGTGAAAAAGGAAATATCCTCAGATGAAATCTGGAAAGAAGCTTTCTGAGAAACTGCTCTGTTATGTGTGACTTCCATTCACAGAGTTACATCTGTATTTCGTGGATCTCTTTGCTCGCCTTGTTTCTGTGGAATCTGAGAACAGATATTTCGGTTCCCTTTGAGGACTATAGGGCAAAAGGAAATATCCTGCGATAACAAAGAGAAAGAAGCTTTCTGAGAAACTTCTTTGTGTTCTGTGAAATCATCTCACAGAGTTACAGCTTTCCCCTCAAGAAGCCTTTCGCTAAGACAGTTCTTGTGGAATTGGCAAAGTGATATTTGGAAGCCCATAGAGGGCTATGGTGAAAAAGGAAATATCCTCAGATGAAATCTGGAAAGAAGCTTTCAGAGAAACTGCTCTGTGATGTGTGACTTCCACTCACAGAGTTACATCTGTATTTCGTGGATCTCTTTGCTAGCCTTATTTCTGTGGAATCTGAGAACAGATATTTCGGATCCCTTTGAAGACTATAGGGAAAAGGAAATATCCTCCGATAACAAAGAGAAAGAAGCTTTCTGAGAAACTTCTTTGTGTTCTGTGAAATCATCTCACAGAGTTACAGCTTTCCCCTCAAGAAGCCTTTCGCTAAGACAGTTCTTGTGGAATTGGCAAAGTGATATTTGGAAGCCCACAGAGGGCCATGGTGAAAAAGGAAATATCCTCAGATGAAATCTGGAAAGAAGCTTTCTGAGAAACTGCTCTGTGAAGTGTGACTTCCACTCCCAGAGTTACATCTGTATTTCGTGGATCTCTTTGCTACCCTTATTTCTGTGGAATCTGAGAACAGATATTTCGGATCCCTTTGAAGACTATAGGGCCAAAGGAAATATCCTCCGATAAAAAAGAGAAAGAAGCTTTCTGAGAAACTTCTTTGTGTTCTGTGAAATCATCTCACAGAGTTACAGCTTTCCCCTCAAGATGCCTTTCCCTAAGAGAGTTCTTGTAATATTGGCAAAGTGATATTTGGAAACCCATAGAGGGCTATGTTGACAAAGGAAATATCCTCAGATGAAATCTGGAAAGAAGCTTTTTCAGAAAGTGCTTAGTGTTCTGTTAATTCACCTCACAGAGTTACATCTGTATTTCGTGGATCTCTTTGCTAGCCTTATTTCTGTGGAATCTGAGAACAGATATTTCGGATCCCTTTGAAGACTTTAGGGCCAAAGGAAATATCCTCCGATAACAAAGAGAAAGAAGCTTTCTGAGAAACTTCTTTGTGTTCTGTGAAATCATCTCACAGAGTTACAGCTTTCCCCTCAAGAAGCCTTTCGCTAAGACAGTTCTTGTGGAATTGGCTATGTGATATTTGGTAGCCCATAGAGGGCCATGGTGAAAAAGGAAATATCCTCAGATGAAATCTGGAAAGAAGCTTTCTGAGAAACTGCTCTGTGATGTGTGACTTCCACTCCCATAGTTACATCTCTATTTCGTGGATCTCTTTGCTACCCTTATTTCTGTGGAATCTGATAACAGATATTTCGGATCCCTTTGAAGACTATAGGGCCAAAGGAAATATCCTCCGATAATAAAGAGAATGAAGCTTTCTGAGAAATTTCTTTTTACTCTGTGAAATCATCTCACAGAGTTACAGCTTTCCCCTCAAGAAGCCTTTCGCTAAGACAGTTCTTGTGGAATTGGCAAAGTGATATTTGGAAGCCCATAGAGGGCTATGGTGAAAAAGGAAATATCCTCAGATGAAATCCGGAAAGAAGCTTTCTGAGAAACTGCTCTGTGATGTGTGACTTCCCCTCACAGAGTTACATCTGTATTTCGTGGATCTCTTTGCTAGCCTTATTTCTGTGGAATCTGAGAACAGATATTTCGGATCCCTTTGAAGACTATAGGGCCAAAGGAAATATCTTCCGATATCAAAGAGAAAGAAGCTTTCTGAGAAACTTCTTTGTGTTCTGTGAAATCATCTCACAGAGATACAGCTTTCCCCTCAAGAAGCCTTACGCTAAGACAGTTCTTGTGGAATTGGCAAAGTGATATTTGGAAGCCCATAGAGGGCTGTGGTGAAAAAGGAAATATCCTCAGATGAAATCTGGAAAGAAGCTTTCTGAGAAACTGCTCTGTGATGTGTGACTTCCACTCACAGAGTTACATCTGTAGTTCGTGGATCTCTTAGCTAGCCTTATTTCTGTGGAATCTGAGAAGAGATATTTCAGATCCCTTTGAAGACTATAGGGCCAAAGGAAATATCTTCCGATATCAAAGAGAAAGAAGCTTTCTGAGAAACTTCTTTGTGTTCTGTGAAATCATCTCACAGAGTTACAGCTTTCCCCTCAAGAAGCCGTTCGCTAAGACAGTTCTTGTGGAATTGGCAAAGTGATATTTGGAAGCCCATAGAGGGCTGTGGTGAAAAAGGAAATATCCTCAGATGAAATCTGGAAAGAAGCTTTCTGAGAAACTGCTCTGTGATGTGTGACTTCCATTCACAGAGTTACATCTGTATTTCGTGGATCTCTTTGCTCGCCTTATTTCTGTGGAATCTGAGAACAGATATTTCGGTTCCCTTTGAAGACTATAGGGCCAAAGGAAATATCCTCCGATAACAAAGAGAAAGAAGCTTTCTGAGAAACTTATTTGTGTTCTGTGAAATCATCTCACAGAGTTACAGCTTTTCCCTCAAGAAGCCTTTCGCTAAGACAGTTCTTGTGGAATTGGCAAAGTGATATTTGGAAGCCCATAGAGGGCTATGTTGAAAAAGGAAATATCCTCAGATGAAATCTGGAAAGAAGCTATTTGAGAAAGTGCTTAGTGTTCTGTTAATTCACCTCAGAGAGGTACATCTGTATTTCGTGGATCTCTTTGCTAGCCTTATTTCTGTGGAATCTGAGAACAGATATTTCGGATCCCTTTGAAGACTATAGGGCCAAAGGAAATATCCTCCGATAAAAAAGAGAAAGAAGCTTTCTGAGAAACTTCTTTGTGTTCTGTGAAATCATCTCACAGAGTTACAGCTTTCCCCTCAAGAAGCCTTTCCCTAAGACAGTTCTTGTAATATTGGCAAAGTGATATTTGGAAACCCATAGAGGGCTATGTTGACAAAGGAAATATCCTCAGATGAAATCTGGAAAGAAGCTTTTTCAGAAAGTGCTTAGTGTTCTGTTAATTCACCTCACAGAGTTACATCTGTATTTCGTGGATCTCTTTGCTAGCCTTATTTCTGTGGAATCTGAGAACAGATATTTCGGATCCCTTTGAAGACTTTAGGGCCAAAGGAAATATCCTCCGATAACAAAGAGAAAGAAGCTTTCTGAGAAACTTCTTTGTGTTCTGTGAAATCATCTCACAGAGTTACAGCTTTCCCCTCAAGAAGCCTTTCGCTAAGACAGTTCTTGTGGAATTGGCTAAGTGATATTTGGTAGCCCATAGAGGGCCATGGTCAAAAAGGAAATATCCTCAGATGAAATCTGGAAAGAAGCTTTCTGAGAAACTGCTCTGTGATGTGTGACTTCCACTCCCATAGTTACATCTCTATTTCGTGGATCTCTTTGCTACCCTTATTTCTGTGGAATCTGATAACAGATATTTCGGATCCCTTTGAAGACTATAGGGCCAAAGGAAATATCCTCCGATAATAAAGAGAATGAAGCTTTCTGAGAAATTTCTTTTTACTCTGTGAAATCATCTCACAGAGTTACAGCTTTCCCCTCAAGAAGACTTTCGCTAAGACAGTTCTTGTGGAATTGGCAAAGTGATATTTGGAAGCCCATAGAGGGCTATGGTGAAAAAGGAAATATCCTCAGATGAAATCCGGAAAGAAGCTTTCTGAGAAACTGCTCTGTGATGTGTGACTTCCCCTCACAGAGTTACATCTGTATTTCGTGGATCTCTTTGCTAGCCTTATTTCTGTGGAATCTGAGAACAGATATTTCGGATCCCTTTGAAGACTATAGGGCCAAAGGAAATATCTTCCGATATCAAAGAGAAAGAAGCTTTCTGAGAAACTTCTTTGTGTTCTGTGAAATCATCTCACAGAGATACAGCTTTCCCCTCAAGAAGCCTTACGCTAAGACAGTTCTTGTGGAATTGGCAAAGTGATATTTGGAAGCCCATAGAGGGCTGTGGTGAAAAAGGAAATATCCTCAGATGAAATCTGGAAAGAAGCTTTCTGAGAAACTGCTCTGTGATGTGTGACTTCCACTCACAGAGTTACATCTGTAGTTCGTGGATCTCTTAGCTAGCCTTATTTCTGTGGAATCTGAGAAGAGATATTTCAGATCCCTTTGAAGACTATATGGCCAAAGGAAATATCTTCCGATATCAAAGAGAAAGAAGCTTTCTGAGAAACTTCTTTGTGTTCTGTGAAATCATCTCACAGAGTTACAGCTTTCCCCTCAAGAAGCCGTTCGCTAAGACAGTTCTTGTGGAATTGGCAAAGTGATATTTGGAAGCCCATAGAGGGCTGTGGTGAAAAAGGAAATATCCTCAGATGAAATCTGGAAAGAAGCTTTCTGAGAAACTGCTCTGTGATGTGTGACTTCCATTCACAGAGTTACATCTGTATTTCGTGGATCTCTTTGCTCGCCTTATTTCTGTGGAATCTGAGAACAGATATTTCGGTTCCCTTTGAAGACTATAGGGCCAAAGGAAATATCCTCCGATAACAAAGAGAAAGAAGCTTTCTGAGAAACTTATTTGTGTTCTGTGAAATCATCTCACAGAGTTACAGCTTTTCCCTCAAGAAGCCTTTCGCTAAGACAGTTCTTGTGGAATTGGCAAAGTGATATTTGGAAGCCCATAGAGGGCTATGTTGAAAAAGGAAATATCCTCAGATGAAATCTGGAAAGAAGCTATTTGAGAAAGTGCTTAGTGTTCTGTTAATTCACCTCAGAGTGGTACATCTGTATTTCGTGGATCTCTTTGCTAGCCTTATTTCTGTGGAATCTGAGAACAGATATTTCGAATCCCTTTGAAGACTATTGGGCCAAAGGATATATCCTCCGATAACAAAGAGAAAGAAGCTTTCTGAGAAACTTCTTTGTGTTCTGTGAAATCATCTCACAGAGTTACAGCTTTCCCCTCAAGAGGCCTTTCGCTAAGACAGTTCTTGTGGAATTGGCAAAGTGATATTTGGAAGCCCGTAGAGGGCCATGGTGAAAAAGGAAATATCCTCAGATGAAATATGGAAAGAAGCTTTCTGAGAAACTGCTCTGTGATGTGTGACTTCCACTCCCAGAGTTACATCTCTATTTCGTGGATCTCTTTGCTACCCTTATTTCTGTGGAATCTGAGAACAGATATTTCGGATCCCTTTGAAGACTATAGGGCCAAAGGAAATATCCTCCGATAATAAAGAGAATGAAGCTTTCTGAGAAACTTCTTTTTACTCGGTGAAATCATCTCACAGAGTTACAGCTTTCCCCTCAAGAAACCTTTCGCTAAGACAGTTCTTGTGGAATTGGCAAAGTGATATTTGGAAGCCCATAGAGGGCTATGGTGAAAAAGGAAATATCCTCAGATGAAATCCGGAAAGAAGCTTTCTGAGAAACTGCTCTGTGATGTGTGACTTCCCCTCACAGAGTTACATCTGTATTTCGTGGATCTCTTTGCTAGCCTTATTTCTGTGGATTCTGAGAACAGATATTTCGGATCCCTTTGAAGACTATAGGGCCAAAGGAAATATCTTCCGATATCAAAGAGAAAGAAGCTTTCTGAGAAACTTCTTTGTGTTCTGTGAAATCATCTCACAGAGTTACAGCTTTCCCCTCAAGAGGCCTTTCGCTAAGACAGTTCTTGTGGAATTGGCAAAGTGATATTTGGAAGCCCGTAGAGGGCCGTGGTGAAAAAGGAAATATCCTCAGATGAAATCTGGAAAGAAGCTTTCTGAGAAACTGCTCTGTGTTGTGTGACTTCCACTCACAGAGTTACATCTGTATTTCGTGGATCTCTTTGCTAGCCTTATATCTGTGGAATCTGAGAAGAGATATTTCGGATCCCTTTGAAGACTATAGGGCCAAAGGAAATATTCTCCGATAACAAAGAGAAAGAAGCTTTCTGAGAAACTTCTTTGTGTTCTGTGAAATCATCTCACAGAGTTACAGCTTTCCCCTCAAGAAGCCTTTCGCTAAGACAGTTCTTGTGGAATTGGCAAAGTGATATTTGGAAGCCCATAGAGGGCTATGGTGAAAAAGGAAATATCCTCAGATGAAATCTGGAAAGAAGCTTTCTGAGAAACTGCTCTGTGATGTGTGACTTCCACTCACAGAGTTACATCTGTATTTCGTGGATCTCTTAGCTAGCCTAATTTCTGTGGAATCTGAGAAGAGATATTTCAGATCCCTTTGAAGACTATAGGGCCAAAGGAAATATCTTCCGATATCAAAGAGAAAGAAGCTTTCTGAGAAACTTCTTTGTGTTCTGTGAAATCATCTCACAGAGTTACAGCTTTCCCCTCAAGAAGCCGTTCGCTAAGACAGTTCTTGTGGAATTGGCAAAGTGATATTTGGAAGCCCATAGAGGGCTGTGGTGAAAAAGGAAATATCCTCAGATGAAATCTGGAAAGAAGCTTTCTGAGAAACTGCTCTGTGATGTGTGACTTCCATTCACAGAGTTACATCTGTATTTCGTGGATCTCTTTGCTCGCCTTATTTCTGTGGAATCTGAGAACAGATATTTCGGTTCCCTTTGAAGACTATAGGGCCAAAGGAAATATCATCCGATAACAAAGAGAAAGAAGCTTTCTGAGAAACTTATTTGTGTTCTGTGAAATCATCTAACAGAGTTACAGCTTTTCCCTCAAGAAGCCTTTCGCTAAGACAGATCTTGTGGAATTGGCAAAGTGATATTTGGAAGCCCATAGAGGGCTATGTTGAAAAAGGAAATATCCTCAGATGAAATCTGGAAAGAAGCTATTTGAGAAAGTGCTTAGTGTTCTGTTAATTCACCTCAGAGAGGTACATCTGTATTTCGTGGATCTCTTTGCTAGCCTTATTTCTGTGGAATCTGAGAACAGATATTTCGAATCCCTTTGAAGACTATAGGGCCAAAGGATATATCCTCCGATAACAAAGAGAAAGAAGCTTTCTGAGAAACTTCTTTGTGTTCTGTGAAATCATCTCACAGAGTTACAGCTTTCCCCTCAAGAGGCCTTTCGCTAAGACAGTTCTTGTGGAATTGGCAAAGTGATATTTGGAAGCCCGTAGAGGGCCATGGTGAAAAAGGAAATATCCTCAGATGAAATCTGGAAAGAAGCTTTCTGAGAAACTGCTCTGTGATGTGTGACTTCCACTCACAAAGTTACATCTGTATTTCGTGCATCTCTTTGCTAGCCTTATTTCTGTGGAATCTGAGAACAGATATTTCGGTTCCCTTTGAGGACTATAGGGCCAAAGGAAATATCCTCTGATAACAAAGAGAAAGAAGCTTTCTGAGAAACTTATTTGTGTTCTGTGAAATCATCTCACAGAGTTACAGCTTTCCCCTCAAGAAGCCTTTCGCTAAGACAGTTCTTGTGGAATTGGTGAAGTGATATTTGGAAGCCCATAGAGGGCTGTGGTGAAAAAGGAAATATCCTCAGATGAAATCTGGAAAGAAGCTTTCTGAGAAACTGCTCTGTTATGTGTGACTTCCATTCACAGAGTTACATCTGTATTTCGTGGATCTCTTTGCTCGCCTTATTTCTGTGGAATCTGAGAACAGATATTTCGGTTCCCTTTGAAGACTATAGGGCCAAAGGAAATATCATCCGATAACAAAGAGAAAGAAGCTTTCTGAGAAACTTATTTGTGTTCTGTGAAATCATCTAACAGAGTTACAGCTTTTCCCTCAAGAAGCCTTTCGCTAAGACAGATCTTGTGGAATTGGCAAAGTGATATTTGGAAGCCCATAGAGGGCTATGTTGAAAAAGGAAATATCCTCAGATGAAATCTGGAAAGAAGCTATTTGAGAAAGTGCTTAGTGTTCTGTTAATTCACCTCAGAGAGGTACATCTGTATTTCGTGGATCTCTTTGCTAGCCTTATTTCTGTGGAATCTGAGAACAGATATTTCGAATCCCTTTGAAGACTATAGGGCCAAAGGATATATCCTCCGATAACAAAGAGAAAGAAGCTTTCTGAGAAACTTCTTTGTGTTCTGTGAAATCATCTCACAGAGTTACAGCTTTCCCCTCAAGAGGCCTTTCGCTAAGACAGTTCTTGTGGAATTGGCAAAGTGATATTTGGAAGCCCATAGAGGGCTATGTTGACAAAGGAAATATCCTCAGATGAAATCTGGAAAGAGGCTTTTTCAGAAAGTGCTTAGTGTTCTGTTAATTCACCTCACAGAGTTACATCTGTATTTCGTGGATCTCTTTGCTAGCCTTATTTCTGTGGAATCTGAGAACAGATATTTCGGATCCCTTTGAAGACTTTAGGGCCAAAGGAAATATCCTCCGATAACAAAGAGAAAGAAGCTTTCTGAGAAACTTATTTGTGTTCTGTGAAATCATCTAACAGAGTTACAGCTTTTCCCTCAAGAAGCCTTTCGCTAAGACAGATCTTGTGGAATTGGCAAAGTGATATTTGGAAGCCCATAGAGGGCTATGTTGAAAAAGGAAATATCCTCAGATGAAATCTGGAAAGAAGCTATTTGAGAAAGTGCTTAGTGTTCTGTTAATTCACCTCAGAGAGGTACATCTGTATTTCGTGGATCTCTTTGCTAGCCTTATTTCTGTGGAATCTGAGAACAGATATTTCGAATCCCTTTGAAGACTATAGGGCCAAAGGATATATCCTCCGATAACAAAGAGAAAGAAACTTTCTGAGAAACTTCTTTGTGTTCTGTGAAATCATCTCACAGAGTTACAGCTTTCCCCTCAAGAGGCCTTTCGCTAAGACAGTTCTTGTGGAATTGGCAAAGTGATATTTGGAAGCCCGTAGAGGGCCATGGTGAAAAAGGAAATATCCTCAGATGAAATCTGGAAAGAAGCTTTCTGAGAAACTGCTCTGTGATGTGTGACTTCCACTCACAGAGTTACATCTGTATTTCGTGCATCTCTTTGCTAGCCTTATTTCTGTGGAATCTGAGAACAGATATTTCGGTTCCCTTTGAGGACTATAGGGCCAAAGGAAATATCCTCTGATAACAAAGAGAAAGAAGCTTTCTGAGAAACTTATTTGTGTTCTGTGAAATCATCTCACAGAGTTACAGCTTTCCCCTCAAGAAGCCTTTCGCTAAGACAGTTCTTGTGGAATTGGTGAAGTGATATTTGGAAGCCCATAGAGGGCTGTGGTGAAAAAGGAAATATCCTCAGATGAAATCTGGAAAGAAGCTTTCTGAGAAACTGCTCTGTTATGTGTGACTTCCATTCACAGAGTTACATCTGTATTTCGTGGATCTCTTTGCTCGCCTTGTTTCTGTGGAATCTGAGAACAGATATTTCGGTTCCCTTTGAAGACTATAGGGCAAAAGGAAATATCCTCCGATAACAAAGAGAAAGAAGCTTTCTGAGAAACTTCTTTGTGTTCTGTGAAATCATCTCACAGAGTTACAGCTTTCCCCTCAAGAAGCCTTTCGCTAAGACAGTTCTTGTGGAATTGGCAAAGTGATATTTGGAAGCCCATAGAGGGCTATGGTGAAAAAGGAAATATCCTCAGATGAAATCTGGAAAGAAGCTTTCAGAGAAACTGCTCTGTGATGTGTGACTTCCACTCACAGAGTTACATCTGTATTTCGTGGATCTCTTTGCTAGCCTTATTTCTGTGGAATCTGAGAACAGATATTTCGGATCCCTTTGAAGACTATAGGGAAAAGGAAATATCCTCCGATAACAAAGAGAAAGAAGCTTTCTGAGAAACTTCTTTGTGTTCTGTGAAATCATCTCACAGAGTTACAGCTTTCCCCTCAAGAAGCCTTTCGCTAAGACAGTTCTTGTGGAATTGGCAAAGTGATATTTGGAAGCCCATAGAGGGCTATGGAGAAAAAGGAAATATCCTCAGATGAAATCCGGAAAGAAGCTTTCTGAGAAACTGCTCTGTGATGTGTGACTTCCCCTCACAGAGTTACATCTGTATTTCGTGGATCTCTTTGCTAGCCTTATTTCTGTGGATTCTGAGAACAGATATTTCGGATCCCTTTGAAGACTGTAGGGCCAAAGGAAATATCTTCCGATATCAAAGAGAAAGAAGCTTTCTGAGAAACTTCTTTGTGTTCTGTGAAATCATCTCACAGAGTTACAGCTTTCCCCTCAAGAGGCCTTTCGCTAAGACAGTTCTTGTGGAATTGGCAAAGTGATATTTGGAAGCCCGTAGAGGGCCGTGGTGAAAAAGGAAATATCCTCAGATGAAATCTGGAAAGAAGCTTTCTGAGAAACTGCTCTGTGATGTGTGACTTCCACTCACAGAGTTACATCTGTATTTCGTGCATCTCTTTGCTAGCCTTATTTCTGTGGAATCTGAGAACAGATATTTCGGATCCCTTTGAAGACTATAGGGAAAAGGAAATATCCTCCGATAACAAAGAGAAAGAAGCTTTCTGAGAAACTTCTTTGTGTTCTGTGAAATCATCTCACAGAGTTACAGCTTTCCCCTCAAGAAGCCTTTCGCTAAGACAGTTCTTGTGGAATTGGCAAAGTGATATTTGGAAGCCCATAGAGGGCTATGGTGAAAAAGGAAATATCCTCAGATGAAATCTGGAAAGAAGCTTTCTGAGAAACTGCTCTGTGATGTGTGACTTCCACTCACAGAGTTACATCTGTATTTCGTGG
Organism: Macaca nemestrina; assembly: GCF_043159975.1. Classification (NCBI taxonomy): domain Eukaryota; kingdom Metazoa; phylum Chordata; class Mammalia; order Primates; family Cercopithecidae; genus Macaca; species Macaca nemestrina. The sequence goes on from NC_092140.1 coordinate 53,226,297, forward strand.
ATCTCTTAGCTAGCCTAATTTCTGTGGAATCTGAGAAGAGATATTTCAGATCCCTTTGAAGACTATAGGGCCAAAGGAAATATCTTCCGATATCAAAGAGAAAGAAGCTTTCTGAGAAACTTCTTTGTGTTCTGTGAAATCATCTCACAGAGTTACAGCTTTCCCCTCAAGAAGCCGTTCGCTAAGACAGTTCTTGTGGAATTGGCAAAGTGATATTTGGAAGCCCATAGAGGGCTGTGGTGAAAAAGGAAATATCCTCAGATGAAATCTGGAAAGAAGCTTTCTGAGAAACTGCTCTGTGATGTGTGACTTCCATTCACAGAGTTACATCTGTATTTCGTGGATCTCTTTGCTCGCCTTATTTCTGTGGAATCTGAGAACAGATATTTCGGTTCCCTTTGAAGACTATAGGGCCAAAGGAAATATCATCCGATAACAAAGAGAAAGAAGCTTTCTGAGAAACTTATTTGTGTTCTGTGAAATCATCTAACAGAGTTACAGCTTTTCCCTCAAGAAGCCTTTCGCTAAGACAGATCTTGTGGAATTGGCAAAGTGATATTTGGAAGCCCATAGAGGGCTATGTTGAAAAAGGAAATATCCTCAGATGAAATCTGGAAAGAAGCTATTTGAGAAAGTGCTTAGTGTTCTGTTAATTCACCTCAGAGAGGTACATCTGTATTTCGTGGATCTCTTTGCTAGCCTTATTTCTGTGGAATCTGAGAACAGATATTTCGAATCCCTTTGAAGACTATAGGGCCAAAGGATATATCCTCCGATAACAAAGAGAAAGAAGCTTTCTGAGAAACTTCTTTGTGTTCTGTGAAATCATCTCACAGAGTTACAGCTTTCCCCTCAAGAGGCCTTTCGCTAAGACAGTTCTTGTGGAATTGGCAAAGTGATATTTGGAAGCCCACAGAGGGCCATGGTGAAAAAGGAAATATCCTCAGATGAAATCTGGAAAGAAGCTTTCTGAGAAACTGCTCTGTGAAGTGTGACTTCCACTCCCAGAGTTACATCTGTATTTCGTGGATCTCTTTGCTACCCTTATTTCTGTGGAATCTGAGAACAGATATTTCGGATCCCTTTGAAGACTATAGGGCCAAAGGAAATATCCTCCGATAAAAAAGAGAAAGAAGCTTTCTGAGAAACTTCTTTGTGTTCTGTGAAATCATCTCACAGAGTTACAGCTTTCCCCTCAAGATGCCTTTCCCTAAGAGAGTTCTTGTAATATTGGCAAAGTGATATTTGGAAACCCATAGAGGGCTATGTTGACAAAGGAAATATCCTCAGATGAAATCTGGAAAGAAGCTTTTTCAGAAAGTGCTTAGTGTTCTGTTAATTCACCTCACAGAGTTACATCTGTATTTCGTGGATCTCTTTGCTAGCCTTATTTCTGTGGAATCTGAGAACAGATATTTCGGATCCCTTTGAAGACTATAGGGCCAAAGGAAATATCCTCCGATAACAAAGAGAAAGAAGCTTTCTGAGAAACTTCTTTGTGTTCTGTGAAATCATCTCACAGAGTTACAGCTTTCCCCTCAAGAAGCCTTTCGCTAAGACAGTTCTTGTGGAATTGGCAAAGTGATATTTGGAAGCCCATAGAGGGCTATGGAGAAAAAGGAAATATCCTCAGATGAAATCCGGAAAGAAGCTTTCTGAGAAACTGCTCTGTGATGTGTGACTTCCCCTCACAGAGTTACATCTGTATTTCGTGGATCTCTTTGCTAGCCTTATTTCTGTGGATTCTGAGAACAGATATTTCGGATCCCTTTGAAGACTGTAGGGCCAAAGGAAATATCTTCCGATATCAAAGAGAAAGAAGCTTTCTGAGAAACTTCTTTGTGTTCTGTGAAATCATCTCACAGAGTTACAGCTTTCCCCTCAAGAGGCCTTTCGCTAAGACAGTTCTTGTGGAATTGGCAAAGTGATATTTGGAAGCCCGTAGAGGGCCGTGGTGAAAAAGGAAATATCCTCAGATGAAATCTGGAAAGAAGCTTTCTGAGAAACTGCTCTGTGATGTGTGACTTCCACTCACAGAGTTACATCTGTATTTCGTGCATCTCTTTGCTAGCCTTATTTCTGTGGAATCTGAGAACAGATATTTCGGATCCCTTTGAAGACTATAGGGAAAAGGAAATATCCTCCGATAACAAAGAGAAAGAAGCTTTCTGAGAAACTTCTTTGTGTTCTGTGAAATCATCTCACAGAGTTACAGCTTTCCCCTCAAGAAGCCTTTCGCTAAGACAGTTCTTGTGGAATTGGCAAAGTGATATTTGGAAGCCCATAGAGGGCTATGGTGAAAAAGGAAATATCCTCAGATGAAATCTGGAAAGAAGCTTTCTGAGAAACTGCTCTGTGATGTGTGACTTCCACTCACAGAGTTACATCTGTATTTCGTGGATCTCTTAGCTAGCCTAATTTCTGTGGAATCTGAGAAGAGATATTTCAGATCCCTTTGAAGACTATAGGGCCAAAGGAAATATCTTCCGATATCAAAGAGAAAGAAGCTTTCTGAGAAACTTCTTTGTGTTCTGTGAAATCATCTCACAGAGTTACAGCTTTCCCCTCAAGAAGCCGTTCGCTAAGACAGTTCTTGTGGAATTGGCAAAGTGATATTTGGAAGCCCATAGAGGGCTGTGGTGAAAAAGGAAATATCCTCAGATGAAATCTGGAAAGAAGCTTTCTGAGAAACTGCTCTGTGATGTGTGACTTCCATTCACAGAGTTACATCTGTATTTCGTGGATCTCTTTGCTCGCCTTATTTCTGTGGAATCTGAGAACAGATATTTCGGTTCCCTTTGAAGACTATAGGGCCAAAGGAAATATCATCCGATAACAAAGAGAAAGAAGCTTTCTGAGAAACTTATTTGTGTTCTGTGAAATCATCTAACAGAGTTACAGCTTTTCCCTCAAGAAGCCTTTCGCTAAGACAGATCTTGTGGAATTGGCAAAGTGATATTTGGAAGCCCATAGAGGGCTATGTTGAAAAAGGAAATATCCTCAGATGAAATCTGGAAAGAAGCTATTTGAGAAAGTGCTTAGTGTTCTGTTAATTCACCTCAGAGAGGTACATCTGTATTTCGTGGATCTCTTTGCTAGCCTTATTTCTGTGGAATCTGAGAACAGATATTTCGAATCCCTTTGAAGACTATAGGGCCAAAGGATATATCCTCCGATAACAAAGAGAAAGAAGCTTTCTGAGAAACTTCTTTGTGTTCTGTGAAATCATCTCACAGAGTTACAGCTTTCCCCTCAAGAGGCCTTTCGCTAAGACAGTTCTTGTGGAATTGGCAAAGTGATATTTGGAAGCCCACAGAGGGCCATGGTGAAAAAGGAAATATCCTCAGATGAAATCTGGAAAGAAGCTTTCTGAGAAACTGCTCTGTGAAGTGTGACTTCCACTCCCAGAGTTACATCTGTATTTCGTGGATCTCTTTGCTACCCTTATTTCTGTGGAATCTGAGAACAGATATTTCGGATCCCTTTGAAGACTATAGGGCCAAAGGAAATATCCTCCGATAAAAAAGAGAAAGAAGCTTTCTGAGAAACTTCTTTGTGTTCTGTGAAATCATCTCACAGAGTTACAGCTTTCCCCTCAAGATGCCTTTCCCTAAGAGAGTTCTTGTAATATTGGCAAAGTGATATTTGGAAACCCATAGAGGGCTATGTTGACAAAGGAAATATCCTCAGATGAAATCTGGAAAGAAGCTTTTTCAGAAAGTGCTTAGTGTTCTGTTAATTCACCTCACAGAGTTACATCTGTATTTCGTGGATCTCTTTGCTAGCCTTATTTCTGTGGAATCTGAGAACAGATATTTCGGATCCCTTTGAAGACTTTAGGGCCAAAGGAAATATCCTCCGATAACAAAGAGAAAGAAGCTTTCTGAGAAACTTCTTTGTGTTCTGTGAAATCATCTCACAGAGTTACAGCTTTCCCCTCAAGAAGCCTTTCGCTAAGACAGTTCTTGTGGAATTGGCTATGTGATATTTGGTAGCCCATAGAGGGCCATGGTGAAAAAGGAAATATCCTCAGATGAAATCTGGAAAGAAGCTTTCTGAGAAACTGCTCTGTGATGTGTGACTTCCACTCCCATAGTTACATCTCTATTTCGTGGATCTCTTTGCTACCCTTATTTCTGTGGAATCTGATAACAGATATTTCGGATCCCTTTGAAGACTATAGGGCCAAAGGAAATATCCTCCGATAATAAAGAGAATGAAGCTTTCTGAGAAATTTCTTTTTACTCTGTGAAATCATCTCACAGAGTTACAGCTTTCCCCTCAAGAAGCCTTTCGCTAAGACAGTTCTTGTGGAATTGGCAAAGTGATATTTGGAAGCCCATAGAGGGCTATGGTGAAAAAGGAAATATCCTCAGATGAAATCCGGAAAGAAGCTTTCTGAGAAACTGCTCTGTGATGTGTGACTTCCCCTCACAGAGTTACATCTGTATTTCGTGGATCTCTTTGCTAGCCTTATTTCTGTGGAATCTGAGAACAGATATTTCGGATCCCTTTGAAGACTATAGGGCCAAAGGAAATATCTTCCGATATCAAAGAGAAAGAAGCTTTCTGAGAAACTTCTTTGTGTTCTGTGAAATCATCTCACAGAGATACAGCTTTCCCCTCAAGAAGCCTTACGCTAAGACAGTTCTTGTGGAATTGGCAAAGTGATATTTGGAAGCCCATAGAGGGCTGTGGTGAAAAAGGAAATATCCTCAGATGAAATCTGGAAAGAAGCTTTCTGAGAAACTGCTCTGTGATGTGTGACTTCCACTCACAGAGTTACATCTGTAGTTCGTGGATCTCTTAGCTAGCCTTATTTCTGTGGAATCTGAGAAGAGATATTTCAGATCCCTTTGAAGACTATAGGGCCAAAGGAAATATCTTCCGATATCAAAGAGAAAGAAGCTTTCTGAGAAACTTCTTTGTGTTCTGTGAAATCATCTCACAGAGTTACAGCTTTCCCCTCAAGAAGCCGTTCGCTAAGACAGTTCTTGTGGAATTGGCAAAGTGATATTTGGAAGCCCATAGAGGGCTGTGGTGAAAAAGGAAATATCCTCAGATGAAATCTGGAAAGAAGCTTTCTGAGAAACTGCTCTGTGATGTGTGACTTCCATTCACAGAGTTACATCTGTATTTCGTGGATCTCTTTGCTCGCCTTATTTCTGTGGAATCTGAGAACAGATATTTCGGTTCCCTTTGAAGACTATAGGGCCAAAGGAAATATCCTCCGATAACAAAGAGAAAGAAGCTTTCTGAGAAACTTATTTGTGTTCTGTGAAATCATCTCACAGAGTTACAGCTTTTCCCTCAAGAAGCCTTTCGCTAAGACAGTTCTTGTGGAATTGGCAAAGTGATATTTGGAAGCCCATAGAGGGCTATGTTGAAAAAGGAAATATCCTCAGATGAAATCTGGAAAGAAGCTATTTGAGAAAGTGCTTAGTGTTCTGTTAATTCACCTCAGAGAGGTACATCTGTATTTCGTGGATCTCTTTGCTAGCCTTATTTCTGTGGAATCTGAGAACAGATATTTCGGATCCCTTTGAAGACTATAGGGCCAAAGGAAATATCCTCCGATAAAAAAGAGAAAGAAGCTTTCTGAGAAACTTCTTTGTGTTCTGTGAAATCATCTCACAGAGTTACAGCTTTCCCCTCAAGAAGCCTTTCCCTAAGACAGTTCTTGTAATATTGGCAAAGTGATATTTGGAAACCCATAGAGGGCTATGTTGACAAAGGAAATATCCTCAGATGAAATCTGGAAAGAAGCTTTTTCAGAAAGTGCTTAGTGTTCTGTTAATTCACCTCACAGAGTTACATCTGTATTTCGTGGATCTCTTTGCTAGCCTTATTTCTGTGGAATCTGAGAACAGATATTTCGGATCCCTTTGAAGACTTTAGGGCCAAAGGAAATATCCTCCGATAACAAAGAGAAAGAAGCTTTCTGAGAAACTTCTTTGTGTTCTGTGAAATCATCTCACAGAGTTACAGCTTTCCCCTCAAGAAGCCTTTCGCTAAGACAGTTCTTGTGGAATTGGCTAAGTGATATTTGGTAGCCCATAGAGGGCCATGGTCAAAAAGGAAATATCCTCAGATGAAATCTGGAAAGAAGCTTTCTGAGAAACTGCTCTGTGATGTGTGACTTCCACTCCCATAGTTACATCTCTATTTCGTGGATCTCTTTGCTACCCTTATTTCTGTGGAATCTGATAACAGATATTTCGGATCCCTTTGAAGACTATAGGGCCAAAGGAAATATCCTCCGATAATAAAGAGAATGAAGCTTTCTGAGAAATTTCTTTTTACTCTGTGAAATCATCTCACAGAGTTACAGCTTTCCCCTCAAGAAGACTTTCGCTAAGACAGTTCTTGTGGAATTGGCAAAGTGATATTTGGAAGCCCATAGAGGGCTATGGTGAAAAAGGAAATATCCTCAGATGAAATCCGGAAAGAAGCTTTCTGAGAAACTGCTCTGTGATGTGTGACTTCCCCTCACAGAGTTACATCTGTATTTCGTGGATCTCTTTGCTAGCCTTATTTCTGTGGAATCTGAGAACAGATATTTCGGATCCCTTTGAAGACTATAGGGCCAAAGGAAATATCTTCCGATATCAAAGAGAAAGAAGCTTTCTGAGAAACTTCTTTGTGTTCTGTGAAATCATCTCACAGAGATACAGCTTTCCCCTCAAGAAGCCTTACGCTAAGACAGTTCTTGTGGAATTGGCAAAGTGATATTTGGAAGCCCATAGAGGGCTGTGGTGAAAAAGGAAATATCCTCAGATGAAATCTGGAAAGAAGCTTTCTGAGAAACTGCTCTGTGATGTGTGACTTCCACTCACAGAGTTACATCTGTAGTTCGTGGATCTCTTAGCTAGCCTTATTTCTGTGGAATCTGAGAAGAGATATTTCAGATCCCTTTGAAGACTATATGGCCAAAGGAAATATCTTCCGATATCAAAGAGAAAGAAGCTTTCTGAGAAACTTCTTTGTGTTCTGTGAAATCATCTCACAGAGTTACAGCTTTCCCCTCAAGAAGCCGTTCGCTAAGACAGTTCTTGTGGAATTGGCAAAGTGATATTTGGAAGCCCATAGAGGGCTGTGGTGAAAAAGGAAATATCCTCAGATGAAATCTGGAAAGAAGCTTTCTGAGAAACTGCTCTGTGATGTGTGACTTCCATTCACAGAGTTACATCTGTATTTCGTGGATCTCTTTGCTCGCCTTATTTCTGTGGAATCTGAGAACAGATATTTCGGTTCCCTTTGAAGACTATAGGGCCAAAGGAAATATCCTCCGATAACAAAGAGAAAGAAGCTTTCTGAGAAACTTATTTGTGTTCTGTGAAATCATCTCACAGAGTTACAGCTTTTCCCTCAAGAAGCCTTTCGCTAAGACAGTTCTTGTGGAATTGGCAAAGTGATATTTGGAAGCCCATAGAGGGCTATGTTGAAAAAGGAAATATCCTCAGATGAAATCTGGAAAGAAGCTATTTGAGAAAGTGCTTAGTGTTCTGTTAATTCACCTCAGAGTGGTACATCTGTATTTCGTGGATCTCTTTGCTAGCCTTATTTCTGTGGAATCTGAGAACAGATATTTCGAATCCCTTTGAAGACTATAGGGCCAAAGGATATATCCTCCGATAACAAAGAGAAAGAAGCTTTCTGAGAAACTTCTTTGTGTTCTGTGAAATCATCTCACAGAGTTACAGCTTTCCCCTCAAGAGGCCTTTCGCTAAGACAGTTCTTGTGGAATTGGCAAAGTGATATTTGGAAGCCCGTAGAGGGCCATGGTGAAAAAGGAAATATCCTCAGATGAAATCTGGAAAGAAGCTTTCTGAGAAACTGCTCTGTGATGTGTGACTTCCACTCCCAGAGTTACATCTCTATTTCGTGGATCTCTTTGCTACCCTTATTTCTGTGGAATCTGAGAACAGATATTTCGGATCCCTTTGAAGACTATAGGGCCAAAGGAAATATCCTCCGATAATAAAGAGAATGAAGCTTTCTGAGAAACTTCTTTTTACTCGGTGAAATCATCTCACAGAGTTACAGCTTTCCCCTCAAGAAACCTTTCGCTAAGACAGTTCTTGTGGAATTGGCAAAGTGATATTTGGAAGCCCATAGAGGGCTATGGTGAAAAAGGAAATATCCTCAGATGAAATCCGGAAAGAAGCTTTCTGAGAAACTGCTCTGTGATGTGTGACTTCCCCTCACAGAGTTACATCTGTATTTCGTGGATCTCTTTGCTAGCCTTATTTCTGTGGATTCTGAGAACAGATATTTCGGATCCCTTTGAAGACTATAGGGCCAAAGGAAATATCTTCCGATATCAAAGAGAAAGAAGCTTTCTGAGAAACTTCTTTGTGTTCTGTGAAATCATCTCACAGAGTTACAGCTTTCCCCTCAAGAGGCCTTTCGCTAAGACAGTTCTTGTGGAATTGGCAAAGTGATATTTGGAAGCCCGTAGAGGGCCGTGGTGAAAAAGGAAATATCCTCAGATGAAATCTGGAAAGAAGCTTTCTGAGAAACTGCTCTGTGTTGTGTGACTTCCACTCACAGAGTTACATCTGTATTTCGTGGATCTCTTTGCTAGCCTTATATCTGTGGAATCTGAGAAGAGATATTTCGGATCCCTTTGAAGACTATAGGGCCAAAGGAAATATTCTCCGATAACAAAGAGAAAGAAGCTTTCTGAGAAACTTCTTTGTGTTCTGTGAAATCATCTCACAGAGTTACAGCTTTCCCCTCAAGAAGCCTTTCGCTAAGACAGTTCTTGTGGAATTGGCAAAGTGATATTTGGAAGCCCATAGAGGGCTATGGTGAAAAAGGAAATATCCTCAGATGAAATCTGGAAAGAAGCTTTCTGAGAAACTGCTCTGTGATGTGTGACTTCCACTCACAGAGTTACATCTGTATTTCGTGGATCTCTTAGCTAGCCTAATTTCTGTGGAATCTGAGAAGAGATATTTCAGATCCCTTTGAAGACTATAGGGCCAAAGGAAATATCTTCCGATATCAAAGAGAAAGAAGCTTTCTGAGAAACTTCTTTGTGTTCTGTGAAATCATCTCACAGAGTTACAGCTTTCCCCTCAAGAAGCCGTTCGCTAAGACAGTTCTTGTGGAATTGGCAAAGTGATATTTGGAAGCCCATAGAGGGCTGTGGTGAAAAAGGAAATATCCTCAGATGAAATCTGGAAAGAAGCTTTCTGAGAAACTGCTCTGTGATGTGTGACTTCCATTCACAGAGTTACATCTGTATTTCGTGGATCTCTTTGCTCGCCTTATTTCTGTGGAATCTGAGAACAGATATTTCGGTTCCCTTTGAAGACTATAGGGCCAAAGGAAATATCATCCGATAACAAAGAGAAAGAAGCTTTCTGAGAAACTTATTTGTGTTCTGTGAAATCATCTAACAGAGTTACAGCTTTTCCCTCAAGAAGCCTTTCGCTAAGACAGATCTTGTGGAATTGGCAAAGTGATATTTGGAAGCCCATAGAGGGCTATGTTGAAAAAGGAAATATCCTCAGATGAAATCTGGAAAGAAGCTATTTGAGAAAGTGCTTAGTGTTCTGTTAATTCACCTCAGAGAGGTACATCTGTATTTCGTGGATCTCTTTGCTAGCCTTATTTCTGTGGAATCTGAGAACAGATATTTCGAATCCCTTTGAAGACTATAGGGCCAAAGGATATATCCTCCGATAACAAAGAGAAAGAAGCTTTCTGAGAAACTTCTTTGTGTTCTGTGAAATCATCTCACAGAGTTACAGCTTTCCCCTCAAGAGGCCTTTCGCTAAGACAGTTCTTGTGGAATTGGCAAAGTGATATTTGGAAGCCCGTAGAGGGCCATGGTGAAAAAGGAAATATCCTCAGATGAAATCTGGAAAGAAGCTTTCTGAGAAACTGCTCTGTGATGTGTGACTTCCACTCACAGAGTTACATCTGTATTTCGTGCATCTCTTTGCTAGCCTTATTTCTGTGGAATCTGAGAACAGATATTTCGGTTCCCTTTGAGGACTATAGGGCCAAAGGAAATATCCTCTGATAACAAAGAGAAAGAAGCTTTCTGAGAAACTTATTTGTGTTCTGTGAAATCATCTCACAGAGTTACAGCTTTCCCCTCAAGAAGCCTTTCGCTAAGACAGTTCTTGTGGAATTGGTGAAGTGATATTTGGAAGCCCATAGAGGGCTGTGGTGAAAAAGGAAATATCCTCAGATGAAATCTGGAAAGAAGCTTTCTGAGAAACTGCTCTGTTATGTGTGACTTCCATTCACAGAGTTACATCTGTATTTCGTGGATCTCTTTGCTCGCCTTGTTTCTGTGGAATCTGAGAACAGATATTTCGGTTCCCTTTGAAGACTATAGGGCAAAAGGAAATATCCTCCGATAACAAAGAGAAAGAAGCTTTCTGAGAAACTTCTTTGTGTTCTGTGAAATCATCTCACAGAGTTACAGCTTTCCCCTCAAGAAGCCTTTCGCTAAGACAGTTCTTGTGGAATTGGCAAAGTGATATTTGGAAGCCCATAGAGGGCTATGGTGAAAAAGGAAATATCCTCAGATGAAATCTGGAAAGAAGCTTTCAGAGAAACTGCTCTGTGATGTGTGACTTCCACTCACAGAGTTACATCTGTATTTCGTGGATCTCTTTGCTAGCCTTATTTCTGTGGAATCTGAGAACAGATATTTCGGATCCCTTTGAAGACTATAGGGAAAAGGAAATATCCTCCGATAACAAAGAGAAAGAAGCTTTCTGAGAAACTTCTTTGTGTTCTGTGAAATCATCTCACAGAGTTACAGCTTTCCCCTCAAGAAGCCTTTCGCTAAGACAGTTCTTGTGGAATTGGCAAAGTGATATTTGGAAGCCCATAGAGGGCTATGGAGAAAAAGGAAATATCCTCAGATGAAATCCGGAAAGAAGCTTTCTGAGAAACTGCTCTGTGATGTGTGACTTCCCCTCACAGAGTTACATCTGTATTTCGTGGATCTCTTTGCTAGCCTTATTTCTGTGGATTCTGAGAACAGATATTTCGGATCCCTTTGAAGACTATAGGGCCAAAGGAAATATCTTCCGATATCAAAGAGAAAGAAGCTTTCTGAGAAACTTCTTTGTGTTCTGTGAAATCATCTCACAGAGTTACAGCTTTCCCCTCAAGAGGCCTTTCGCTAAGACAGTTCTTGTGGAATTGGCAAAGTGATATTTGGAAGCCCGTAGAGGGCCGTGGTGAAAAAGGAAATATCCTCAGATGAAATCTGGAAAGAAGCTTTCTGAGAAACTGCTCTGTGATGTGTGACTTCCACTCACAGAGTTACATCTGTATTTCGTGCATCTCTTTGCTAGCCTTATTTCTGTGGAATCTGAGAACAGATATTTCGGATCCCTTTGAAGACTATAGGGCCAAAGGAAATATCTTCCGATATCAAAGAGAAAGAAGCTTTCTGAGAAACTTCTTTGTGTTCTGTGAAATCATCTCACAGAGTTACAGCTTTCCCCTCAAGAGGCCTTTCGCTAAGACAGTTCTTGTGGAATTGGCAAAGTGATATTTGGAAGCCCGTAGAGGGCCGTGGTGAAAAAGGAAATATCCTCAGATGAAATCTGGAAAGAAGCTTTCTGAGAAACTGCTCTGTGATGTGTGACTTCCACTCACAGAGTTACATCTGTATTTCGTGCATCTCTTTGCTAGCCTTATTTCTGTGGAATCTGAGAACAGATATTTCGGTTCCCTTTGAGGACTTTAGGGCCAAAGGAAATATCCTCCGATAACAAAGAGAAAGAAGCTTTCTGAGAAACTTCTTTGTGTTCTGTGAAATCATCTCACAGAGTTACAGCTTTCCCCTCAAGAAGCCTTTCGCTAAGACAGTTCTTGTGGAATTGGCAAAGTGATATTTGGAAGCCCTTAGAGGGCTATGGTGAAAAAGGAAATATCTTCAGATGAAATCTGGAAAGAAGCTTTCTGAGAAACTGCTCTGTGTTGTGTGACTTCCACTCACAGAGTTACATCTGTATTTCGTGGATCTCTTTGCTAGCCTTATATCTGTGGAATCTGAGAAGAGATATTTCGGATCCCTTTGAAGACTATAGGGCCAAAGGAAATATTCTCCGATAACAAAGAGAAAGAAGCTTTCTGAGAAACTTCTTTGTGTTCTGTGAAATCATCTCACAGAGTTACAGCTTTCCCCTCAAGAAGCCTTTCGCTAAGACAGTTCTTGTGGAATTGGCAAAGTGATATTTGGAAGCCCATAGAGGGCTGTGGTGAAAAAGGAAATATCCTCAGATGAAATCTGGAAAGAAGCTTTCTGAGAAACTGCTCTGTGATGTGTGACTTCCATTCACAGAGTTACATCTGTATTTCGTGGATCTCTTTGCTCGCCTTATTTCTGTGGAATCTGAGAACAGATATTTCGGTTCCCTTTGAAGACTATAGGGCCAAAGGAAATATCATCCGATAACAAAGAGAAAGAAGCTTTCTGAGAAACTTCTTTGTGTTCTGTGAAATCATCTCACAGAGTTACAGCTTTCCCCTCAAGAAGCCTTTCCCTAAGACAGTTCTTGTAATATTGGCCAAGTGATATTTGGAAGCCCATAGAGGGCTATGTTGACAAAGGAAATATCCTCAGATGAAATCTGGAAAGAGGCTTTTTCAGAAAGTGCTTAGTGTTCTGTTAATTCACCTCACAGAGTTACATCTGTATTTCGTGGATCTCTTTGCTAGCCTTATTTCTGTGGAATCTGAGAACAGATATTTCGGATCCCTTTGAAGACTTTAGGGCCAAAGGAAATATCCTCCGATAACAAAGAGAAAGAAGCTTTCTGAGAAACTTCTTTGTGTTCTGTGAAATCATCTCACAGAGTTACAGCTTTACCCTCAAGAAGCCTTTCGCTAAGACAGTTCTTGTGGAATTGGCAAAGGGATATTTGGAAGCCCATAGGCGGCTATGGTGAAAAAGGGAATAGCCGCAGATGAAATCTGGAAAGAAGCTTTCTGAGTAACTGCTCTGTGATGTGTGACTTCCCCTCACAGAGTTACATCTGTATTTCGTGGATCTCTTTGCTAGCCTTATTTCTGTGGAATCTGAGAACAGATATTTCGGATCCCTTTGAAGACTATAGGGCCAAAGGAAATATCTTCCGATATCAAAGAGAAAGAAGCTTTCTGAGAAACTTCTTTGTGTTCTGTGAAATCATCTCACAGAGATACAGCTTTCCCCTCAAGAAGCCATACGCTAAGACAGTTCTTGTGGAATTGGCAAAGTGATATTTGGAAGCCCATAGAGGGCTGTGGTGAAAAAGGAAATATGCTCAGATGAAATCTGGAAAGAAGCTTTCTGAGAAACTGCTCTGTGATGTGTGACTTCCACTCACAGAGTTACATCTGTAGTTCGTGGATCTCTTAGCTAGCCTTATTTCTGTGGAATCTGAGAAGAGATATTTCAGATCCCTTTGAAGACTATAGGGCCAAAGGAAATATCTTCCGATATCAAAGAGAAAGAAGCTTTCTGAGAAACTTCTTTGTGTTCTGTGAAATCATCTCACAGAGTTACAGCTTTCCCCTCAAGAAGCCGTTCGCTAAGACAGTTCTTGTGGAATTGGCAAAGTGATATTTGGAAGCCCATAGAGGGCTGTGGTGAAAAAGGAAATATCCTCAGATGAAATCTGGAAAGAAGCTTTCTGAGAAACTGCTCTGTGATGTGTGACTTCCATTCACAGAGTTACATCTGTATTTCGTGGATCTCTTTGCTCGCCTTATTTCTGTGGAATCTGAGAACAGATATTTCGGTTCCCTTTGAAGACTATAGGGCCAAAGGAAATATCCTCCGATAACAAAGAGAAAGAAGCTTTCTGAGAAACTTATTTGTGTTCTGTGAAATCATCTCACAGAGTTACAGCTTTTCCCTCAAGAAGCCTTTCGCTAAGACAGTTCTTGTGGAATTGGCAAAGTGATATTTGGAAGCCCATAGAGGGCTATGTTGAAAAAGGAAATATCCTCAGATGAAATCTGGAAAGAAGCTATTTGAGAAAGTGCTTAGTGTTCTGTTAATTCACCTCAGAGAGGTACATCTGTATTTCGTGGATCTCTTTGCTAGCCTTATTTCTGTGGAATCTGAGAACAGATATTTCGAATCCCTTTGAAGACTATAGGGCCAAAGGATATATCCTCCGATAACAAAGAGAAAGAAGCTTTCTGAGAAACTTCTTTGTGTTCTGTGAAATCATCTCACAGAGTTACAGCTTTCCCCTCAAGAGGCCTTTCGCTAAGACAGTTCTTGTGGAATTGGCAAAGTGATATTTGGAAGCCCGTAGAGGGCCATGGTGAAAAAGGAAATATCCTCAGATGAAATCTGGAAAGAAGCTTTCTGAGAAACTGCTCTGTGATGTGTGACTTCCACTCCCAGAGTTACATCTCTATTTCGTGGATCTCTTTGCTACCCTTATTTCTGTGGAATCTGAGAACAGATATTTCGGATCCCTTTGAAGACTATAGGGCCAAAGGAAATATCCTCCGATAATAAAGAGAATGAAGCTTTCTGAGAAACTTCTTTTTACTCGGTGAAATCATCTCACAGAGTTACAGCTTTCCCCTCAAGAAACCTTTCGCTAAGACAGTTCTTGTGGAATTGGCAAAGTGATATTTGGAAGCCCATAGAGGGCTATGGTGAAAAAGGAAACATCCTCAGATGAAATCCGGAAAGAAGCTTTCTGAGAAACTGCTCTGTGATGTGTGACTTCCCCTCACAGAGTTACATCTGTATTTCGTGGATCTCTTTGCTAGCCTTATTTCTGTGGATTCTGAGAACAGATATTTCGGATCCCTTTGAAGACTATAGGGCCAAAGGAAATATCTTCCGATATCAAAGAGAAAGAAGCTTTCTGAGAAACTTCTTTGTGTTCTGTGAAATCATCTCACAGAGTTACAGCTTTCCCCTCAAGAGGCCTTTCGCTAAGACAGTTCTTGTGGAATTGGCAAAGTGATATTTGGAAGCCCGTAGAGGGCCGTGGTGAAAAAGGAAATATCCTCAGATGAAATCTGGAAAGAAGCTTTCTGAGAAACTGCTCTGTGATGTGTGACTTCCACTCACAGAGTTACATCTGTATTTCGTGCATCTCTTTGCTAGCCTTATTTCTGTGGAATCTGAGAACAGATATTTCGGTTCCCTTTGAGGACTTTAGGGCCAAAGGAAATATCCTCCGATAACAAAGAGAAAGAAGCTTTCTGAGAAACTTCTTTGTGTTCTGTGAAATCATCTCACAGAGTTACAGCTTTCCCCTCAAGAAGCCTTTCGCTAAGACAGTTCTTGTGGAATTGGCAAAGTGATATTTGGAAGCCCTTAGAGGGCTATGGTGAAAAAGGAAATATCTTCAGATGAAATCTGGAAAGAAGCTTTCTGAGAAACTGCTCTGTGATGTGTGACTTCCACTCACAGAGTTACATCTGTATTTCGTGGATCTCTTTGCTAGCCTTATATCTGTGGAATCTGAGAAGAGATATTTCGGATCCCTTTGAAGACTATAGGGCCAAAGGAAATATTCTCCGATAACAAAGAGAAAGAAGCTTTCTGAGAAACTTCTTTGTGTTCTGTGAAATCATCTCACAGAGTTACAGCTTTCCCCTCAAGAAGCCTTTCGCTAAGACAGTTCTTGTGGAATTGGCAAAGTGATATTTGGAAGCCCATAGAGGGCTATGGTGAAAAAGGAAATATCCTCAGATGAAATCTGGAAAGAAGCTTTCTGAGAAACTGCTCTGTGATGTGTGACTTCCACTCACAGAGTTACATCTGTATTTCGTGGATCTCTTAGCTAGCCTAATTTCTGTGGAATCTGAGAAGAGATATTTCAGATCCCTTTGAAGACTATAGGGCCAAAGGAAATATCTTCCGATATCAAAGAGAAAGAAGCTTTCTGAGAAACTTCTTTGTGTTCTGTGAAATCATCTCACAGAGTTACAGCTTTCCCCTCAAGAAGCCGTTCGCTAAGACAGTTCTTGTGGAATTGGCAAAGTGATATTTGGAAGCCCATAGAGGGCTGTGGTGAAAAAGGAAATATCCTCAGATGAAATCTGGAAAGAAGCTTTCTGAGAAACTGCTCTGTGATGTGTGACTTCCATTCACAGAGTTACATCTGTATTTCGTGGATCTCTTTGCTCGCCTTATTTCTGTGGAATCTGAGAACAGATATTTCGGTTCCCTTTGAAGACTATAGGGCCAAAGGAAATATCATCCGATAACAAAGAGAAAGAAGCTTTCTGAGAAACTTATTTGTGTTCTGTGAAATCATCTAACAGAGTTACAGCTTTTCCCTCAAGAAGCCTTTCGCTAAGACAGATCTTGTGGAATTGGCAAAGTGATATTTGGAAGCCCATAGAGGGCTATGTTGAAAAAGGAAATATCCTCAGATGAAATCTGGAAAGAAGCTATTTGAGAAAGTGCTTAGTGTTCTGTTAATTCACCTCAGAGAGGTACATCTGTATTTCGTGGATCTCTTTGCTAGCCTTATTTCTGTGGAATCTGAGAACAGATATTTCGAATCCCTTTGAAGACTATAGGGCCAAAGGATATATCCTCCGATAACAAAGAGAAAGAAGCTTTCTGAGAAACTTCTTTGTGTTCTGTGAAATCATCTCACAGAGTTACAGCTTTCCCCTCAAGAGGCCTTTCGCTAAGACAGTTCTTGTGGAATTGGCAAAGTGATATTTGGAAGCCCGTAGAGGGCCATGGTGAAAAAGGAAATATCCTCAGATGAAATCTGGAAAGAAGCTTTCTGAGAAACTGCTCTGTGATGTGTGACTTCCACTCACAAAGTTACATCTGTATTTCGTGCATCTCTTTGCTAGCCTTATTTCTGTGGAATCTGAGAACAGATATTTCGGTTCCCTTTGAGGACTATAGGGCCAAAGGAAATATCCTCTGATAACAAAGAGAAAGAAGCTTTCTGAGAAACTTATTTGTGTTCTGTGAAATCATCTCACAGAGTTACAGCTTTCCCCTCAAGAAGCCTTTCGCTAAGACAGTTCTTGTGGAATTGGTGAAGTGATATTTGGAAGCCCATAGAGGGCTGTGGTGAAAAAGGAAATATCCTCAGATGAAATCTGGAAAGAAGCTTTCTGAGAAACTGCTCTGTTATGTGTGACTTCCATTCACAGAGTTACATCTGTATTTCGTGGATCTCTTTGCTCGCCTTGTTTCTGTGGAATCTGAGAACAGATATTTCGGTTCCCTTTGAGGACTATAGGGCAAAAGGAAATATCCTCCGATAACAAAGAGAAAGAAGCTTTCTGAGAAACTTCTTTGTGTTCTGTGAAATCATCTCACAGAGTTACAGCTTTCCCCTCAAGAAGCCTTTCGCTAAGACAGTTCTTGTGGAATTGGCAAAGTGATATTTGGAAGCCCATAGAGGGCTATGGTGAAAAAGGAAATATCCTCAGATGAAATCTGGAAAGAAGCTTTCAGAGAAACTGCTCTGTGATGTGTGACATCCACTCACAGAGTTACATCTGTATTTCGTGGATCTCTTTGCTAGCCTTATTTCTGTGGAATCTGAGAACAGATATTTCGGATCCCTTTGAAGACTATAGGGAAAAGGAAATATCCTCCGATAACAAAGAGAAAGAAGCTTTCTGAGAAACTTCTTTGTGTTCTGTGAAATCATCTCACAGAGTTACAGCTTTCCCCTCAAGAAGCCTTTCGCTAAGACAGTTCTTGTGGAATTGGCAAAGTGATATTTGGAAGCCCATAGAGGGCTATGGTGAAAAAGGAAATATCCTCAGATGAAATCTGGAAAGAAGCTTTCTGAGAAACTGCTCTGTGATGTGTGACTTCCACTCACAGAGTTACATCTGTATTTCGTGGATCTCTTAGCTAGCCTAATTTCTGTGGAATCTGAGAAGAGATATTTCAGATCCCTTTGAAGACTATAGGGCCAAAGGAAATATCTTCCGATATCAAAGAGAAAGAAGCTTTCTGAGAAACTTCTTTGTGTTCTGTGAAATCATCTCACAGAGTTACAGCTTTCCCCTCAAGAAGCCGTTCGCTAAGACAGTTCTTGTGGAATTGGCAAAGTGATATTTGGAAGCCCATAGAGGGCTGTGGTGAAAAAGGAAATATCCTCAGATGAAATCTGGAAAGAAGCTTTCTGAGAAACTGCTCTGTGATGTGTGACTTCCATTCACAGAGTTACATCTGTATTTCGTGGATCTCTTTGCTCGCCTTATTTCTGTGGAATCTGAGAACAGATATTTCGGTTCCCTTTGAAGACTATAGGGCCAAAGGAAATATCATCCGATAACAAAGAGAAAGAAGCTTTCTGAGAAACTTATTTGTGTTCTGTGAAATCATCTAACAGAGTTACAGCTTTTCCCTCAAGAAGCCTTTCGCTAAAACAGATCTTGTGGAATTGGCAAAGTGATGTTTGGAAGCCCATAGAGGGCTATGTTGAAAAAGGAAATATCCTCAGATGAAATCTGGAAAGAAGCTATTTGAGAAAGTGCTTAGTGTTCTGTTAATTCACCTCAGAGAGGTACATCTGTATTTCGTGGATCTCTTTGCTAGCCTTATTTCTGTGGAATCTGAGAACAGATATTTCGAATCCCTTTGAAGACTATAGGGCCAAAGGATATATCCTCCGATAACAAAGAGAAAGAAGCTTTCTGAGAAACTTCTTTGTGTTCTGTGAAATCATCTCACAGAGTTACAGCTTTCCCCTCAAGAGGCCTTTCGCTAAGACAGTTCTTGTGGAATTGGCAAAGTGATATTTGGAAGCCCGTAGAGGGCCATGGTGAAAAAGGAAATATCCTCAGATGAAATCTGGAAAGAAGCTTTCTGAGAAACTGCTCTGTGATGTGTGACTTCCACTCACAGAGTTACATCTGTATTTCGTGCATCTCTTTGCTAGCCTTATTTCTGTGGAATCTGAGAACAGATATTTCGGTTCCCTTTGAGGACTATAGGGCCAAAGGAAATATCCTCTGATAACAAAGAGAAAGAAGCTTTCTGAGAAACTTATTTGTGTTCTGTGAAATCATCTCACAGAGTTACAGCTTTCCCCTCAAGAAGCCTTTCGCTAAGACAGTTCTTGTGGAATTGGTAAAGTGATATTTGGAAGCCCATAGAGGGCTGTGGTGAAAAAGGAAATATCCTCAGATGAAATCTGGAAAGAAGCTTTCTGAGAAACTGCTCTGTGATGTGTGACTTCCACTCACAGAGTTACATCTGTATTTCGTGGATCTCTTAGCTAGCCTAATTTCTGTGGAATCTGAGAAGAGATATTTCAGATCCCTTTGAAGACTATAGGGCCAAAGGAAATATCTTCCGATATCAAAGAGAAAGAAGCTTTCTGAGAAACTTCTTTGTGTTCTGTGAAATCATCTCACAGAGTTACAGCTTTCCCCTCAAGAAGCCGTTCGCTAAGACAGTTCTTGTGGAATTGGCAAAGTGATATTTGGAAGCCCATAGAGGGCTGTGGTGAAAAAGGAAATATCCTCAGATGAAATCTGGAAAGAAGCTTTCTGAGAAACTGCTCTGTGATGTGTGACTTCCATTCACAGAGTTACATCTGTATTTCGTGGATCTCTTTGCTCGCCTTATTTCTGTGGAATCTGAGAACAGATATTTCGGTTCCCTTTGAAGACTATAGGGCCAAAGGAAATATCCTCCGATAACAAAGAGAAAGAAGCTTTCGGAGAAACTTATTTGTGTTCTGTGAAATCATCTCACAGAGTTACAGCTTTTCCCTCAAGAAGCCTTTCGCTAAGACAGTTCTTGTGGAATTGGCAAAGTGATATTTGGAAGCCCATAGAGGGCTATGTTGAAAAAGGAAATATCCTCAGATGAAATCTGGAAAGAAGCTATTTGAGAAAGTGCTTAGTGTTCTGTTAATTCACCTCAGAGAGGTACATCTGTATTTCGTGGATCTCTTTGCTAGCCTTATTTCTGTGGAATCTGAGAACAGATATTTCGAATCCCTTTGAAGACTATAGGGCCAAAGGATATATCCTCCGATAACAAAGAGAAAGAAGCTTTCTGAGAAACTTCTTTGTGTTCTGTGAAATCATCTCACAGAGTTACAGCTTTCCCCTCAAGAGGCCTTTCGCTAAGACAGTTCTTGTGGAATTGGCAAAGTGATATTTGGAAGCCCGTAGAGGGCCATGGTGAAAAAGGAAATATCCTCAGATGAAATCTGGAAAGAAGCTTTCTGAGAAACTGCTCTGTGATGTGTGACTTCCACTCCCAGAGTTACATCTCTATTTCGTGGATCTCTTTGCTACCCTTATTTCTGTGGAATCTGAGAACAGATATTTCGGATCCCTTTGAAGACTATAGGGCCAAAGGAAATATCCTCCGATAATAAAGAGAATGAAGCTTTCTGAGAAACTTCTTTTTACTCGGTGAAATCATCTCACAGAGTTACAGCTTTCCCCTCAAGAAACCTTTCGCTAAGACAGTTCTTGTGGAATTGGCAAAGTGATATTTGGAAGCCCATAGAGGGCTATGGTGAAAAAGGAAATATCCTCAGATGAAATCCGGAAAGAAGCTTTCTGAGAAACTGCTCTGTGATGTGTGACTTCCCCTCACAGAGTTACATCTGTATTTCGTGGATCTCTTTGCTAGCCTTATTTCTGTGGATTCTGAGAACAGATATTTCAGATCCCTTTGAAGACTATAGGGCCAAAGGAAATATCTTCCGATATCAAAGAGAAAGAAGCTTTCTGAGAAACTTCTTTGTGTTCTGTGAAATCATCTCACAGAGTTACAGCTTTCCCCTCAAGAGGCCTTTCGCTAAGACAGTTCTTGTGGAATTGGCAAAGTGATATTTGGAAGCCCGTAGAGGGCCGTGGTGAAAAAGGAAATATCCTCAGATGAAATCTGGAAAGAAGCTTTCTGAGAAACTGCTCTGTGATGTGTGACTTCCACTCACAGAGTTACATCTGTATTTCGTGCATCTCTTTGCTAGCCTTATTTCTGTGGAATCTGAGAACAGATATTTCGGTTCCCTTTGAGGACTTTAGGGCCAAAGGAAATATCCTCCGATAACAAAGAGAAAGAAGCTTTCTGAGAAACTTCTTTGTGTTCTGTGAAATCATCTCACAGAGTTACAGCTTTCCCCTCAAGAAGCCTTTCGCTAAGACAGTTCTTGTGGAATTGGCAAAGTGATATTTGGAAGCCCTTAGAGGGCTATGGTGAAAAAGGAAATATCTTCAGATGAAATCTGGAAAGAAGCTTTCTGAGAAACTGCTCTGTGTTGTGTGACTTCCACTCACAGAGTTACATCTGTATTTCGTGGATCTCTTTGCTAGCCTTATATCTGTGGAATCTGAGAAGAGATATTTCGGAACCCTTTGAAGACTATAGGGCCAAAGGAAATATTCTCCGATAACAAAGAGAAAGAAGCTTTCTGAGAAACTTCTTTGTGTTCTGTGAAATCATCTCACAGAGTTACAGCTTTCCCCTCAAGAAGCCTTTCGCTAAGACAGTTCTTGTGGAATTGGCAAAGTGATATTTGGAAGCCCATAGAGGGCTATGGTGAAAAAGGAAATATCCTCAGATGAAATCTGGAAAGAAGCTTTCTGAGAAACTGCTCTGTGATGTGTGACTTCCACTCACAGAGTTACATCTGTATTTCGTGGATCTCTTAGCTAGCCTAATTTCTGTGGAATCTGAGAAGAGATATTTCAGATCCCTTTGAAGACTATAGGGCCAAAGGAAATATCTTCCGATATCAAAGAGAAAGAAGCTTTCTGAGAAACTTCTTTGTGTTCTGTGAAATCATCTCACAGAGTTACAGCTTTCCCCTCAAGAAGCCGTTCGCTAAGACAGTTCTTGTGGAATTGGCAAAGTGATATTTGGAAGCCCATAGAGGGCTGTGGTGAAAAAGGAAATATCCTCAGATGAAATCTGGAAAGAAGCTTTCTGAGAAACTGCTCTGTGATGTGTGACTTCCATTCACAGAGTTACATCTGTATTTCGTGGATCTCTTTGCTCGCCTTATTTCTGTGGAATCTGAGAACAGATATTTCGGTTCCCTTTGAAGACTATAGGGCCAAAGGAAATATCATCCGATAACAAAGAGAAAGAAGCTTTCTGAGAAACTTATTTGTGTTCTGTGAAATCATCTAACAGAGTTACAGCTTTTCCCTCAAGAAGCCTTTCGCTAAGACAGATCTTGTGGAATTGGCAAAGTGATATTTGGAAGCCCATAGAGGGCATATCCTCAGATGAAATCTGGAAAGAAGCTATTTGAGAAAGTGCTTAGTGTTCTGTTAATTCACCTCAGAGAGGTACATCTGTATTTCGTGGATCTCTTTGCTAGCCTTATTTCTGTGGAATCTGAGAACAGATATTTCGAATCCCTTTGAAGACTATAGGGCCAAAGGATATATCCTCCGATAACAAAGAGAAAGAAGCTTTCTGAGAAACTTCTTTGTGTTCTGTGAAATCATCTCACAGAGTTACAGCTTTCCCCTCAAGAGGCCTTTCGCTAAGACAGTTCTTGTGGAATTGGCAAAGTGATATTTGGAAGCCCGTAGAGGGCCATGGTGAAAAAGGAAATATCCTCAGATGAAATCTGGAAAGAAGCTTTCTGAGAAACTGCTCTGTGATGTGTGACTTCCACTCACAAAGTTACATCTGTATTTCGTGCATCTCTTTGCTAGCCTTATTTCTGTGGAATCTGAGAACAGATATTTCGGTTCCCTTTGAGGACTATAGGGCCAAAGGAAATATCCTCTGATAACAAAGAGAAAGAAGCTTTCTGAGAAACTTATTTGTGTTCTGTGAAATCATCTCACAGAGTTACAGCTTTCCCCTCAAGAAGCCTTTCGCTAAGACAGTTCTTGTGGAATTGGTGAAGTGATATTTGGAAGCCCATAGAGGGCTGTGGTGAAAAAGGAAATATCCTCAGATGAAATCTGGAAAGAAGCTTTCTGAGAAACTGCTCTGTTATGTGTGACTTCCATTCACAGAGTTACATCTGTATTTCGTGGATCTCTTTGCTCGCCTTGTTTCTGTGGAATCTGAGAACAGATATTTCGGTTCCCTTTGAGGACTATAGGGCAAAAGGAAATATCCTCCGATAACAAAGAGAAAGAAGCTTTCTGAGAAACTTCTTTGTGTTCTGTGAAATCATCTCACAGAGTTACAGCTTTCCCCTCAAGAAGCCTTTCGCTAAGACAGTTCTTGTGGAATTGGCAAAGTGATATTTGGAAGCCCATAGAGGGCTATGGTGAAAAAGGAAATATCCTCAGATGAAATCTGGAAAGAAGCTTTCAGAGAAACTGCTCTGTGATGTGTGACTTCCACTCACAGAGTTACATCTGTATTTCGTGGATCTCTTTGCTAGCCTTATTTCTGTGGAATCTGAGAACAGATATTTCGGATCCCTTTGAAGACTATAGGGAAAAGGAAATATCCTCCGATAACAAAGAGAAAGAAGCTTTCTGAGAAACTTCTTTGTGTTCTGTGAAATCATCTCACAGAGTTACAGCTTTCCCCTCAAGAAGCCTTTCGCTAAGACAGTTCTTGTGGAATTGGCAAAGTGATATTTGGAAGCCCATAGAGGGCTATGGTGAAAAAGGAAATATCCTCAGATGAAATCTGGAAAGAAGCTTTCTGAGAAACTGCTCTGTGATGTGTGACTTCCACTCACAGAGTTACATCTGTATTTCGTGGATCTCTTAGCTAGCCTAATTTCTGTGGAATCTGAGAAGAGATATTTCAGATCCCTTTGAAGACTATAGGGCCAAAGGAAATATCTTCCGATATCAAAGAGAAAGAAGCTTTCTGAGAAACTTCTTTGTGTTCTGTGAAATCATCTCACAGAGTTACAGCTTTCCCCTCAAGAAGCCGTTCGCTAAGACAGTTCTTGTGGAATTGGCAAAGTGATATTTGGAAGCCCATAGAGGGCTGTGGTGAAAAAGGAAATATCCTCAGATGAAATCTGGAAAGAAGCTTTCTGAGAAACTGCTCTGTGATGTGTGACTTCCATTCACAGAGTTACATCTGTATTTCGTGGATCTCTTTGCTCGCCTTATTTCTGTGGAATCTGAGAACAGATATTTCGGTTCCCTTTGAAGACTATAGGGCCAAAGGAAATATTATCCGATAACAAAGAGAAAGAAGCTTTCTGAGAAACTTATTTGTGTTCTGTGAAATCATCTAACAGAGTTACAGCTTTTCCCTCAAGAAGCCTTTCGCTAAAACAGATCTTGTGGAATTGGCAAAGTGATGTTTGGAAGCCCATAGAGGGCTATGTTGAAAAAGGAAATATCCTCAGATGAAATCTGGAAAGAAGCTATTTGAGAAAGTGCTTAGTGTTCTGTTAATTCACCTCAGAGAGGTACATCTGTATTTCGTGGATCTCTTTGCTAGCCTTATTTCTGTGGAATCTGAGAACAGATATTTCGAATCCCTTTGAAGACTATAGGGCCAAAGGATATATCCTCCGATAACAAAGAGAAAGAAGCTTTCTGAGAAACTTCTTTGTGTTCTGTGAAATCATCTCACAGAGTTACAGCTTTCCCCTCAAGAGGCCTTTCGCTAAGACAGTTCTTGTGGAATTGGCAAAGTGATATTTGGAAGCCCGTAGAGGGCCATGGTGAAAAAGGAAATATCCTCAGATGAAATCTGGAAAGAAGCTTTCTGAGAAACTGCTCTGTGATGTGTGACTTCCACTCACAGAGTTACATCTGTATTTCGTGCATCTCTTTGCTAGCCTTATTTCTGTGGAATCTGAGAACAGATATTTCGGTTCCCTTTGAGGACTATAGGGCCAAAGGAAATATCCTCTGATAACAAAGAGAAAGAAGCTTTCTGAGAAACTTATTTGTGTTCTGTGAAATCATCTCACAGAGTTACAGCTTTCCCCTCAAGAAGCCTTTCGCTAAGACAGTTCTTGTGGAATTGGTAAAGTGATATTTGGAAGCCCATAGAGGGCTGTGGTGAAAAAGGAAATATCCTCAGATGAAATCTGGAAAGAAGCTTTCTGAGAAACTGCTCTGTGATGTGTGTCTTCCACTCACAGAGTTACATCTGTATTTCGTGGATCTCTTAGCTAGCCTAATTTCTGTGGAATCTGAGAAGAGATATTTCAGATCCCTTTGAAGACTATAGGGCCAAAGGAAATATCTTCCGATATCAAAGAGAAAGAAGCTTTCTGAGAAACTTCTTTGTGTTCTGTGAAATCATCTCACAGAGTTACAGCTTTCCCCTCAAGAAGCCGTTCGCTAAGACAGTTCTTGTGGAATTGGCAAAGTGATATTTGGAAGCCCATAGAGGGCTGTGGTGAAAAAGGAAATATCCTCAGATGAAATCTGGAAAGAAGCTTTCTGAGAAACTGCTCTGTGATGTGTGACTTCCATTCACAGAGTTACATCTGTATTTCGTGGATCTCTTTGCTCGCCTTATTTCTGTGGAATCTGAGAACAGATATTTCGGTTCCCTTTGAAGACTATAGGGCCAAAGGAAATATCCTCCGATAACAAAGAGAAAGAAGCTTTCTGAGAAACTTATTTGTGTTCTGTGAAATCATCTCACAGAGTTACAGCTTTTCCCTCAAGAAGCCTTTCGCTAAGACAGTTCTTGTGGAATTGGCAAAGTGATATTTGGAAGCCCATAGAGGGCTATGTTGAAAAAGGAAATATCCTCAGATGAAATCTGGAAAGAAGCTATTTGAGAAAGTGCTTAGTGTTCTGTTAATTCACCTCAGAGAGGTACATCTGTATTTCGTGGATCTCTTTGCTAGCCTTATTTCTGTGGAATCTGAGAACAGATATTTCGAATCCCTTTGAAGACTATAGGGCCAAAGGATATATCCTCCGATAACAAAGAGAAAGAAGCTTTCTGAGAAACTTCTTTGTGTTCTGTGAAATCATCTCACAGAGTTACAGCTTTCCCCTCAAGAGGCCTTTCGCTAAGACAGTTCTTGTGGAATTGGCAAAGTGATATTTGGAAGCCCGTAGAGGGCCATGGTGAAAAAGGAAATATCCTCAGATGAAATCTGGAAAGAAGCTTTCTGAGAAACTGCTCTGTGATGTGTGACTTCCACTCCCAGAGTTACATCTCTATTTCGTGGATCTCTTTGCTACCCTTATTTCTGTGGAATCTGAGAACAGATATTTCGGATCCCTTTGAAGACTATAGGGCCAAAGGAAATATCCTCCGATAATAAAGAGAATGAAGCTTTCTGAGAAACTTCTTTTTACTCGGTGAAATCATCTCACAGAGTTACAGCTTTCCCCTCAAGAAACCTTTCGCTAAGACAGTTCTTGTGGAATTGGCAAAGTGATATTTGGAAGCCCATAGAGGGCTATGGTGAAAAAGGAAATATCCTCAGATGAAATCCGGAAAGAAGCTTTCTGAGAAACTGCTCTGTGATGTGTGACTTCCCCTCACAGAGTTACATCTGTATTTCGTGGATCTCTTTGCTAGCCTTATTTCTGTGGATTCTGAGAACAGATATTTCGGATCCCTTTGAAGACTATAGGGCCAAAGGAAATATCTTCCGATATCAAAGAGAAAGAAGCTTTCTGAGAAACTTCTTTGTGTTCTGTGAAATCATCTCACAGAGTTACAGCTTTCCCCTCAAGAGGCCTTTCGCTAAGACAGTTCTTGTGGAATTGGCAAAGTGATATTTGGAAGCCCGTAGAGGGCCGTGGTGAAAAAGGAAATATCCTCAGATGAAATCTGGAAAGAAGCTTTCTGAGAAACTTCTTTGTGTTCTGTGAAATCATCTCACAGAGTTACAGCTTTCCCCTCAAGAGGCCTTTCGCTAAGACAGTTCTTGTGGAATTGGCAAAGTGATATTTGGAAGCCCGTAGAGGGCCATGGTGAAAAAGGAAATATCCTCAGATGAAATCTGGAAAGAAGCTTTCTGAGAAACTGCTCTGTGATGTGTGACTTCCACTCCCAGAGTTACATCTCTATTTCGTGGATCTCTTTGCTACCCTTATTTCTGTGGAATCTGAGAACAGATATTTCGGATCCCTTTGAAGACTATAGGGCCAAAGGAAATATCCTCCGATAATAAAGAGAATGAAGCTTTCTGAGAAACTTCTTTTTACTCGGTGAAATCATCTCACAGAGTTACAGCTTTCCCCTCAAGAAACCTTTCGCTAAGACAGTTCTTGTGGAATTGGCAAAGTGATATTTGGAAGCCCATAGAGGGCTATGGTGAAAAAGGAAATATCCTCAGATGAAATCCGGAAAGAAGCTTTCTGAGAAACTGCTCTGTGATGTGTGACTTCCCCTCACAGAGTTACATCTGTATTTCGTGGATCTCTTTGCTAGCCTTATTTCTGTGGATTCTGAGAACAGATATTTCGGATCCCTTTGAAGACTATAGGGCCAAAGGAAATATCTTCCGATATCAAAGAGAAAGAAGCTTTCTGAGAAACTTCTTTGTGTTCTGTGAAATCATCTCACAGAGTTACAGCTTTCCCCTCAAGAGGCCTTTCGCTAAGACAGTTCTTGTGGAATTGGCAAAGTGATATTTGGAAGCCCGTAGAGGGCCGTGGTGAAAAAGGAAATATCCTCAGATGAAATCTGGAAAGAAGCTTTCTGAGAAACTGCTCTGTGATGTGTGACTTCCACTCACAGAGTTACATCTGTATTTCGTGCATCTCTTTGCTAGCCTTATTTCTGTGGAATCTGAGAACAGATATTTCGGTTCCCTTTGAGGACTTTAGGGCCAAAGGAAATATCCTCCGATAACAAAGAGAAAGAAGCTTTCTGAGAAACTTCTTTGTGTTCTGTGAAATCATCTCACAGAGTTACAGCTTTCCCCTCAAGAAGCCTTTCGCTAAGACAGTTCTTGTGGAATTGGCAAAGTGATATTTGGAAGCCCTTAGAGGGCTATGGTGAAAAAGGAAATATCTTCAGATGAAATCTGGAAAGAAGCTTTCTGAGAAACTGCTCTGTGTTGTGTGACTTCCACTCACAGAGTTACATCTGTATTTCGTGGATCTCTTTGCTAGCCTTATATCTGTGGAATCTGAGAAGAGATATTTCGGATCCCTTTGAAGACTATAGGGCCAAAGGAAATATTCTCCGATAACAAAGAGAAAGAAGCTTTCTGAGAAACTTCTTTGTGTTCTGTGAAATCATCTCACAGAGTTACAGCTTTCCCCTCAAGAAGCCTTTCGCTAAGACAGTTCTTGTGGAATTGGCAAAGTGATATTTGGAAGCCCATAGAGGGCTATGGTGAAAAAGGAAATATCCTCAGATGAAATCTGGAAAGAAGCTTTCTGAGAAACTGCTCTGTGATGTGTGACTTCCACTCACAGAGTTACATCTGTATTTCGTGGATCTCTTAGCTAGCCTAATTTCTGTGGAATCTGAGAAGAGATATTTCAGATCCCTTTGAAGACTATAGGGCCAAAGGAAATATCTTCCGATATCAAAGAGAAAGAAGCTTTCTGAGAAACTTCTTTGTGTTCTGTGAAATCATCTCACAGAGTTACAGCTTTCCCCTCAAGAAGCCGTTCGCTAAGACAGTTCTTGTGGAATTGGCAAAGTGATATTTGGAAGCCCATAGAGGGCTGTGGTGAAAAAGGAAATATCCTCAGATGAAATCTGGAAAGAAGCTTTCTGAGAAACTGCTCTGTGATGTGTGACTTCCATTCACAGAGTTACATCTGTATTTCGTGGATCTCTTTGCTCGCCTTATTTCTGTGGAATCTGAGAACAGATATTTCGGTTCCCTTTGAAGACTATAGGGCCAAAGGAAATATCATCCGATAACAAAGAGAAAGAAGCTTTCTGAGAAACTTATTTGTGTTCTGTGAAATCATCTAACAGAGTTACAGCTTTTCCCTCAAGAAGCCTTTCGCTAAGACAGATCTTGTGGAATTGGCAAAGTGATATTTGGAAGCCCATAGAGGGCTATGTTGAAAAAGGAAATATCCTCAGATGAAATCTGGAAAGAAGCTATTTGAGAAAGTGCTTAGTGTTCTGTTAATTCACCTCAGAGAGGTACATCTGTATTTCGTGGATCTCTTTGCTAGCCTTATTTCTGTGGAATCTGAGAACAGATATTTCGAATCCCTTTGAAGACTATAGGGCCAAAGGATATATCCTCCGATAACAAAGAGAAAGAAGCTTTCTGAGAAACTTCTTTGTGTTCTGTGAAATCATCTCACAGAGTTACAGCTTTCCCCTCAAGAGGCCTTTCGCTAAGACAGTTCTTGTGGAATTGGCAAAGTGATATTTGGAAGCCCGTAGAGGGCCATGGTGAAAAAGGAAATATCCTCAGATGAAATCTGGAAAGAAGCTTTCTGAGAAACTGCTCTGTGATGTGTGACTTCCACTCACAAAGTTACATCTGTATTTCGTGCATCTCTTTGCTAGCCTTATTTCTGTGGAATCTGAGAACAGATATTTCGGTTCCCTTTAAGGACTATAGGGCCAAAGGAAATATCCTCTGATAACAAAGAGAAAGAAGCTTTCTGAGAAACTTATTTGTGTTCTGTGAAATCATCTCACAGAGTTACAGCTTTCCCCTCAAGAAGCCTTTCGCTAAGACAGTTCTTGTGGAATTGGTGAAGTGATATTTGGAAGCCCATAGAGGGCTGTGGTGAAAAAGGAAATATCCTCATATGAAATCTGGAAAGAAGCTTTCTGAGAAACTGCTCTGTTATGTGTGACTTCCATTCACAGAGTTACATCTGTATTTCGTGGATCTCTTTGCTCGCCTTGTTTCTGTGGAATCTGAGAACAGATATTTCGGTTCCCTTTGAGGACTATAGGGCAAAAGGAAATATCCTCCGATAACAAAGAGAAAGAAGCTTTCTGAGAAACTTCTTTGTGTTCTGTGAAATCATCTCACAGAGTTACAGCTTTCCCCTCAAGAAGCCTTTCGCTAAGACAGTTCTTGTGGAATTGGCAAAGTGATATTTGGAAGCCCATAGAGGGCTATGGTGAAAAAGGAAATATCCTCAGATGAAATCTGGAAGAAAGCTTTCAGAGAAACTGCTCTGTGATGTGTGACTTCCACTCACAGAGTTACATCTGTATTTCGTGGATCTCTTTGCTAGCCTTATTTCTGTGGAATCTGAGAACAGATATTTCGGATCCCTTTGAAGACTATAGGGAAAAGGAAATATCCTCCGATAACAAAGAGAAAGAAGCTTTCTGAGAAACTTCTTTGTGTTCTGTGAAATCATCTCACAGAGTTACAGCTTTCCCCTCAAGAAGCCTTTCGCTAAGACAGTTCTTGTGGAATTGGCAAAGTGATATTTGGAAGCCCATAGAGGGCTATGGTGAAAAAGGAAATATCCTCAGATGAAATCTGGAAAGAAGCTTTCTGAGAAACTGCTCTGTGATGTGTGACTTCCACTCACAGAGTTACATCTGTATTTCGTGGATCTCTTAGCTAGCCTAATTTCTGTGGAATCTGAGAAGAGATATTTCAGATCCCTTTGAAGACTATAGGGCCAAAGGAAATATCTTCCGATATCAAAGAGAAAGAAGCTTTCTGAGAAACTTCTTTGTGTTCTGTGAAATCATCTCACAGAGTTACAGCTTTCCCCTCAAGAAGCCGTTCGCTAAGACAGTTCTTGTGGAATTGGCAAAGTGATATTTGGAAGCCCATAGAGGGCTGTGGTGAAAAAGGAAATATCCTCAGATGAAATCTGGAAAGAAGCTTTCTGAGAAACTGCTCTGTGATGTGTGACTTCCATTCACAGAGTTACATCTGTATTTCGTGGATCTCTTTGCTCGCCTTATTTCTGTGGAATCTGAGAACAGATATTTCGGTTCCCTTTGAAGACTATAGGGCCAAAGGAAATATCATCCGATAACAAAGAGAAAGAAGCTTTCTGAGAAACTTATTTGTGTTCTGTGAAATCATCTAACAGAGTTACAGCTTTTCCCTCAAGAAGCCTTTCGCTAAAACAGATCTTGTGGAATTGGCAAAGTGATGTTTGGAAGCCCATAGAGGGCTATGTTGAAAAAGGAAATATCCTCAGATGAAATCTGGAAAGAAGCTATTTGAGAAAGTGCTTAGTGTTCTGTTAATTCACCTCAGAGAGGTACATCTGTATTTCGTGGATCTCTTTGCTAGCCTTATTTCTGTGGAATCTGAGAACAGATATTTCGAATCCCTTTGAAGACTATAGGGCCAAAGGATATATCCTCCGATAACAAAGAGAAAGAAGCTTTCTGAGAAACTTCTTTGTGTTCTGTGAAATCATCTCACAGAGTTACAGCTTTCCCCTCAAGAGGCCTTTCGCTAAGACAGTTCTTGTGGAATTGGCAAAGTGATATTTGGAAGCCCGTAGAGGGCCATGGTGAAAAAGGAAATATCCTCAGATGAAATCTGGAAAGAAGCTTTCTGAGAAACTGCTCTGTGATGTGTGACTTCCACTCACAGAGTTACATCTGTATTTCGTGCATCTCTTTGCTAGCCTTATTTCTGTGGAATCTGAGAACAGATATTTCGGTTCCCTTTGAGGACTATAGGGCCAAAGGAAATATCCTCTGATAACAAAGAGAAAGAAGCTTTCTGAGAAACTTATTTGTGTTCTGTGAAATCATCTCACAGAGTTACAGCTTTCCCCTCAAGAAGCCTTTCGCTAAGACAGTTCTTGTGGAATTGGTAAAGTGATATTTGGAAGCCCATAGAGGGCTGTGGTGAAAAAGGAAATATCCTCAGATGAAATCTGGAAAGAAGCTTTCTGAGAAACTGCTCTGTGATGTGTGACTTCCACTCCCAGAGTTACATCTGTATTTCGTGGATCTCTTTGCTACCCTTATTTCTGTGGAATCTGAGAACAGATATTTCGGATCCCTTTGAAGACTATAGGGCCAAAGGAAATATCCTCCGATAAAAAAGAGAAAGAAGCTTTCTGAGAAACTTCTTTGTGTTCTGTGAAATCATCTCACAGAGTTACAGCTTTCCCCTCAAGAAGCCTTTCCCTAAGACAGTTCTTGTAATATTGGCCAAGTGATATTTGGAAGCCCATAGAGGGCTATGTTGACAAAGGAAATATCCTCAGATGAAATCTGGAAGGAGGCTTTTTCAGAAAGTGCTTAGTGTTCTGTTAATTCACCTCACAGAGTTACATCTGTATTTCGTGGATCTCTTTGCCAGCCTTATTTCTGTGGAATCTGAGAACAGATATTTCGGATCCCTTTGAAGACTTTAGGGCCAAAGGAAATATCCTCCGATAACAAAGAGAAAGAAGCTTTCTGAGAAACTTCTTTGTGTTCTGTGAAATCATCTCACAGAGTTACAGCTTTCCCCTCAAGAGGCCTTTCGCTAAGACAGTTCTTGTGGAATTGGCAAAGTGATATTTGGAAGCCCGTAGAGGGCCATGGTGAAAAAGGAAATATCCTCAGATGAAATCTGGAAAGAAGCTTTCTGAGAAACTGCTCTGTGATGTGTGACTTCCACTCACAGAGTTACATCTGTATTTCGTGCATCTCTTTGCTAGCCTTATTTCTGTGGAATCTGAGAACAGATATTTCGGTTCCCTTTGAGGACTATAGGGCCAAAGGAAATATCCTCTGATAACAAAGAGAAAGAAGCTTTCTGAGAAACTTATTTGTGTTCTGTGAAATCATCTCACAGAGTTACAGCTTTCCCCTCAAGAAGCCTTTCGCTAAGACAGTTCTTGTGGAATTGGTGAAGTGATATTTGGAAGCCCATAGAGGGCTGTGGTGAAAAAGGAAATATCCTCAGATGAAATCTAGAAAGAAGCTTTCAGAGAAACTGCTCTGTGATGTGTGACTTCCACTCACAGAGTTACATCTGTATTTCGTGGATCTCTTTGCTCGCCTTATTTCTGTGGAATCTGAGAACAGATATTTCGGATCCCTTTGAAGACTATAGGGAAAAGGAAATATCCTCCGATAACAAAGAGAAAGAAGCTTTCTGAGAAACTTCTTTGTGTTCTGTGAAATCATCTCACAGAGTTACAGCTTTCCCCTCAAGAAGCCTTTCGCTAAGACAGTTCTTGTGGAATTGGCAAAGTGATATTTGGAAGCCCACAGAGGGCCATGGTGAAAAAGGAAATATCCTCAGATGAAATCTGGAAAGAAGCTTTCTGAGAAACTGCTCTGTGATGTGTGACTTCCACTCCCAGAGTTACATCTGTATTTCGTGGATCTCTTTGCTACCCTTATTTCTGTGGAATCTGAGAACAGATATTTCGGATCCCTTTGAAGACTATAGGGCCAAAGGAAATATCCTCCGATAAAAAAGAGAAAGAAGCTTTCTGAGAAACTTCTTTGTGTTCTGTGAAATCATCTCACAGAGTTACAGCTTTCCCCTCAAGAAGCCTTTCCCTAAGACAGTTCTTGTAATATTGGCCAAGTGATATTTGGAAGCCCATAGAGGGCTATGTTGACAAAGGAAATATCCTCAGATGAAATCTGGAAAGAGGCTTTTTCAGAAAGTGCTTAGTGTTCTGTTAATTCACCTCACAGAGTTACATCTGTTTTTCGTGGATCTCTTTGCTAGCCTTATTTCTGTGGAATCTGAGAACAGATATTTCGGATCCCTTTGAAGACTTTAGGGCCAAAGGAAATATCCTCCGATAACAAAGAGAAAGAAGCTTTCTGAGAAACTTCTTTGTGTTCTGTGAAATCATCTCACAGAGTTACAGCTTTACCCTCAAGAAGCCTTTCGCTAAGACAGTTCTTGTGGAATTGGCAAAGGGATATTTGGAAGCCCATAGGCGGCTATGGTGAAAAAGGGAATAGCCGCAGATGAAATCTGGAAAGAAGCTTTCTGAGTAACTGCTCTGTGATGTGTGACTTCCACAAACAGAATTACATCTGTATTTCGTGCATCTCTTAGCTAGCCTTATTTCTGTGGAATCTGAGAACAGATATTTCGGATCCCTTTGAAGACTTTAGGGCCAAAGGAAATATCCTCCGATAACAAAGAGAAAGAAGCTTTCTGAGAAACTTCTTTGTGTTCTGTGAAATCATCTCACAGAGTAGCAGCTTTCCCCTCAAGAAGCTTTTCGCTAAGACAGTTCTTGTGGAATTGGCAAAGTGATATTTGGAAGCCCATAGAGGGCTATGGTGAAAAAGGAAATATCTTCAGATGAAATCTGGAAAGAAGCTTTCTGAGAAACTGCTCTGTGTTGTGTGACTTCCACTCACAGAGTTACATCTGTATTTCGTGGATCTCTTTGCTCGCCTTATTTCTGTGGAATCTGAGAACAGATATTTCGGTTCCCTTTGAGGACTAGAGGGCCAAAGGAAATATCCTCCGATAACAAAGAGAAAGAAGCTTTCTTAGAAACTTATTTGTGTTCTGTGAAATCATCTCACAGAGTTACAGCTTTCCCCTCAAGAAGCCTTTCGCTAAGACAGTTGTTGTGGAATTGGCAAAGTGATATTTGGAAGCCCATAGAGGGCTATGGTGAAAAAGGAATTATCCTTAGATGAAATCTGGAAAGAAGCTTTCTGAGAAACTGCTCTGTGATGTGTGACTTCCACTCACAGAGTTACATCTGTATTTCGTGGATCTCTTTGCTAGCCTTATTTCTGTGGAATCTGAGAACAGATATTTCGGATCCCTTTGAAGACTATAGGGCCAAAGGAAATATCCTCCGATAACAAAGAGAAAGAAGCTTTCTGAGAAACTTCTTTGTGTTCTGTGAAATCATCTCACAGAGTTACAGCTTTCCCCTCAAGAAGCCTTTCGCTAAGACAGTTCTTGTGGAATTGGCAAAGTGATATTTGGAAGCCCACAGAGGGCCATGGTGAAAAAGGAAATATCCTCAGATGAAATCTGGAAAGAAGCTTTCTGAGAAACTGCTCTGTGATGCGTGACTTCCACTCACAGAGTTACATCTGTATTTCGTGGATCTCTTTGCTAGCCTTATTTCTGTGGAATCTGAGAACAGATATTTCGGATCCCTTTGAAGACTATAGGGCCAAAGGAAATATCCTCCGATAACAAAGAGAAAGAAGCTTTCTGAGAAACTTCTTTGTGTTCTATGAAATCATCTCACCGAGTTACAGCTTTCCCCTCAAGAATCCTTTCGCTAAGACAGTTCTTGTGGAATTGGCAAAGTGATATTTGGAAGCCCATAGAGGGCTATGTTGAAAAAGGAAATATCCTCAGATGAAATCTGGAAAGAAGCTATTTGAGAAAGGGCTTAGTGTTCTGTTAATTCACCTCACAGAGGTACATCTGTATTTCGTGGATCTCTTTGCTAGCCTTATTTCTTTGGAATCTGAGAACAGATATTTCGGATCCCTTTGAAGACTATAGGGCCAAAGGAATTATCTTCCGATAAGAAAGAGAAAGAAGCTTTCTGAGAAACTTCTTTGTGTTCTGTGAAATCATCTCACAGAGTTACAGCTTTCCCCTCAAGAAGCCTTTCGCTAAGACAGTTCTTTGGAATTGGCAAAGGGATATTTGGAAGCCCATAGAGGGCTATGGTGAAAAAGGAAATATCCTCAGATGAAATCTGGAAAGAAGCTTTCTGAGAAACTGCTCTATGATGTGTGACTTTCACTCACAGAGTTACATCTGTATTTCGTGCATCTCTTTGCTAGCCTTATTTCTGTGGAATCTGAGAACAGATATTTCGGATCCCTTTGAATACTATAGGGTCAAAGGAAATATCCTCCGATAACAAAGAGAAAGAAGCTTTCTGAGAAACTTCTTTGTGTTCTGTGAAATCACCTCACAGAGTTACAGCTTTCCCCTCAAGAAGCCTTTCGCTAAGACAGTTCTTGTGGAATTGGCAAAGTGAGATTTGGAAGCCCGTAGAGGGCCATGGAGAAAAAGGAAATATCCTCAGATGAAATCTGGAAAGAAGCTTTCTGAGAAACTGCTCTGTGATGTGTGACTGCCACTCCCAGAGTTACATCTGTATTTCGTGGATTTCTTTGTAAGCCTTATTTCTGTGGAATCTGAGAACAGATATTTCGGATCCCTTTGAAAACTATAGGGCCAAAGGAAATATCCTCCGATAACAAAGAGAAAGAAGCTTTCTGAGAAACTTCTTTGTGTTCTGTTAAATCATCTCACAGAGTTACAGCTTTCGCCTCAAGAAGCCTTTCGCTAAGACAGTTCTTGTGGAATAGGCAAAGGGATATTTGGAAGCCCATAGAGGGCTGTGGTGAAAAAGGAAATATCCTCAGATGAAATCTGGAAAGAAGCTTTCTGAGAAACTGCTCTGTGATGTGTGACTTCCACTCACAGAGTTACATCTGTATTCCGTGGATCTCTTTGCTAGCCTTATTTCTGTGGAATCTGAGAAGAGATATTTCGGATCCCTTCCAAGACAATAGGGCCAAAGGAAAATCCTCCGATAACAAAGAGAAAGAAGCTTTCTGAGAAACTTCTTTGTGTTCTGTGAAATCATCTCACAGAGTTACAGCTTTCCCCTCAAGAAGCCTTTCGCTAAGGCAGTTCTTGTGGAATTGACAAAGTCGTATTTGGAAGCCCATAGAGGGCTATGGTGAAAAAGGAAATATCTTCAGATGAAATCTGGAAAGAAGCTTTCTGAGAAACTACTCTGTGATGTGTGACTTCCACTCACAGAGTTACATCTGTGTTTCGTGGTTCTCTTTGCTAGCCTTATTTCTGTGGAATCTGGGAGCAGATATTTCGGATCCCTTTGAAGACTATAGGGCCAAAGGAAATATCCTCCGATAACAAAGAGAAAGAAGCTTTCTGAGAAACTTCTTTGTGTTCTGTGAAATCATCTCACAGAGTTACAGCTTTCCCCTCAAGAAGCCTTTCGCTAAGACAGTTCTTGTGGAATTGGCAAAGGGATATTTGGAAGCCCATAGAGGGCTAGGGTGAAAAAGGAAATATCCTCAGATGAAATCTGTAAAGAAGCTTTTTGAGAAACTGCTTAGTGTTCTGTTAATTCACCTCACAGAGTTACATCTGCATTTCGTGGATCTCTTTGCTAGCCTTATATCTGTGGATTCTGAGAACAGATATTTCGGATCCCTTTGAAGACCATAGGGCCAAACGAAATATCCTCCGATAACAAAGAGAAAGAAGCTTTCTGAGAAACTTCTTTGTGTTCTGTGAAATCATTTCACAGAGTTACAGCTTTCCCCTCAAGAAGCCTTTCGCTAAGACAGTTCTTGTGGAATTGGCAAAGTGATATTTGGAAGCCCATAGAGGGCTATGTTGACAAAGGAAATATCCTCAGATGAAATGCGGAAAGAAGCTTTTTCAGAAAGTGCTTAGTGTTCTGTTAATTCACCTCACAGAGTTACATCTGTATTTCGTGGATCTCTTTGCTAGCCTTATTTCTGTGGAATCTGAGAACAGATATTTCGGATCCCTTTGAAGACTTTAGGGCCAAAGGAAATATCCTCCGATAACAAAGAGAAAGAAGCTTTCTGAGAAACTTCTTTGTGTTCTGTGAAATCATCTCACAGAGTTACAGCTTTACCCTCAAGAAGCCTTTCGCTAAGACTGTTCTTGTGGAATTGGCAAAGGGATATTTGGAAGCCCATAGGCGGCTATGGTGAAAAAGGGAATATCCGCAAATGAAATCTGGAAAGAAGCTTTCTGAGTAACTGCTCTGTGATGTGTGACTTCCACAAACAGAATTACATCTGTATTTCGTGCATCTCTTAGCTAGCCTTATTTCTGTGGAATCTGAGAACAGATATTTCGGATCCCTTTGAAGACTTTAGGGCCAAAGGAAATATCGTCCGATAACAAAGAGAAAGAAGCTTTCTGAGAAACTTCTTTGTGTTCTGTGAAATCATCTCACAGAGTAGCAGCTTTCCCCTCAAGAAGCTTTTCGCTAAGACAGTTCTTGTGGAATTGGCAAAGTGATATTTGGAAGCCCATAGAGGGCTATGGTGAAAAAGGAAATATCTTCAGATGAAATCTGGAAAGAAGCTTTCTGAGAAACTGCTCTGTGTTGTGTGACTTCCACTCACAGAGTTACATCTGTATTTCGTGGATCTCTTTGCTAGCCTTATATCTGTGGAATCTGAGAAGAGATATTTCGGATCCCTTTGAAGACTATAGGGCCAAAGGAAATATTCTCCGATAACAAAGAGAAAGAAGCTTTCTGAGAAACTTCTTTGTGTTCTGTGAAATCATCTCACAGAGTTACAGCTTTCCCCTCAAGAAGCCTTTCGCTAAGACAGTTCTTGTGGAATTGGCAAAGTGATATTTGGAAGCCCAGAGAGGGCCATGGTGAAAAAGGAAATATCCTCAGAAGAAATCTGGAAAGAAGCTTTCTGAGAAACTGCTCTGTGATGTGTGACTTCCATTCACAGAGTTACATCTGTATTTCGTGGATCTCTTTGCTCGCCTTATTTCTGTGGAATCTGAGATCAGATATTTCGGTTCCCTTTGAGGACTAGAGGGCCAAAGGAAATATCCTCCGATAACAAAGAGAAAGAAGCTTTCTTAGAAACTTATTTGTGTTCTGTGAAATCATCTCACAGAGTTACAGCTTTCCCCTCAAGAAACCTTTCGCTAAGACAGTTCTTGTGGAATTGGCAAAGTGATATTTGGAAGCCCATAGAGGGCCATGGTGAAAAAGGGAATAGCCGCAGATGAAATCTGGAAAGAAGCTTTCTGAGAAACTGCTCTGTGATGCGTGACTTCCACTCACAGAGTTACATCTGTATTTCGTGGATCTCTTTGCTAGCCTTATTTCTGTGGAATCTGAGAACAGATATTTCGGATCCCTTTGAAGACTATAGGGCCAAAGGAAATAACCTCCGATAACAAAGAGAAAGAAGCTTTCTGAGAAACTTCTTTGTGTTCTATGAAATCATCTCACCGAGTTACAGCTTTCCCCTCAAGAAGCCTTTCGCTAAGACAGTTCTTGTGGAATTGGCAAAGTGATATTTGGAAGCCCATAGAGGGCTATGTTGAAAAAGGAAATATCCTCAGATGAAATCTGGAAAGAAGCTATTTGAGAAAGTGCTTAGTGTTCTGTTAATTTACCTCACAGAGGTACATCTGTATTTCGTGGATCTCTTTGCTAGCCTTATTTCTGTGGAATCTGAGAACAGATATTTCGGATCCCTTTGAAGACTATAGGGCCAAAGGAAATATCCTCCGATAACAAAGAGGAAGAAGCTTTCTGAGAAACTTCTTTGTGTTCTGTGAAATCACCTCACAGAGTTACAGCTTTCCCCTCAAGAAGCCTTTCGCTAAGACAGTTCTTGTGGAATAGGCAAAGTGAGATTTGGAAGCCCGTAGAGGGCCATGGAGAAAAAGGAAATATCCTCAGATGAAATCTGGAAAGAAGCTTTCTGAGAAACTGCTCTGTGATGTGTGACTGCCACTACCAGAGTTACATCTGTATTTCGTGGATTTCTTTGTAAGCCTTATTTCTGTGGAATCTGAGAACAGATATTTCGGATCCCTTTGAAAACTATAGGGCCAAAGGAAATATCCTCCGATAACAAAGAGAAAGAAGCTTTCTGAGAAACTTCTTTGTGTTCTGTGAAATCATCTCACAGAGTTACAGCTTTCGCCTCAAGAAGCCTTTCGCTAAGACAGTTCTTGTGGAATAGGCAAAGGGATATTTGGAAGCCCATAGAGGGCTGTGGTGAAAAAGGAAATATCCTCAGATGAAATCTGGAAAGAAGCTTTCTGAGAAACTGCTCTGTGATGTGTGACTTCCACTCACAGAGTTACATCTGTATTCCGTGGATCTCTTTGCTAGCCTTATTTCTGTGGAATCTGAGAACAGATAATTCGGATCCCTGTGAAGACTATAGGGCCAAAGGAAATATCTTCCGATAACAAAGAGAAAGAAGCTTTCTGAGAAACTTCTTTGTGTTCTGTGAAATCATCTCACAGAGTTACAGCTTTCCCCTCAAGAAGCCTTTCGCTAAGGCAGTGCTTGTGGAATTGACAAAGTCGTATTTGGAAGCCCATAGAGGGCTATGGTGAAAAAGGAAATATCTTCAGATGAAATCTGGAAAGAAGCTTTCTGAGAAACTACTCTGTGATGTGTGACTTCCACTCACAGAGTTACATCTGTGTTTCGTGGTTCTCTTTGCTAGCCTTATTTCTGTGGAATCTGGGAGCAGATATTTCGGATCCCTTTGAAGACTATAGGGCCAAAGGAAATATCCTCCGATAACAAAGAGAAAGAAGCTTTCTGTGAAACTTCTTTGTGTTCTGTGAAATCATCTCACAGAGTTACAGCTTTCCCCTCAAGAAGCCTTTCGCTAAGACAGTTCTTGTGGAATTGGCAAAGGGATATTTGGAAGCCCATAGAGGGCTACGGTGAAAAAGGAAATATCCTCAGATGAAATCTGGAAAGAAGGTTTTTGAGAAACTGCTTAGTGTTCTGTTAATTCACCTCACAGAGTTACATCTGTATTTCGTGGATCTCTTTGCTAGCCTTATATCTGTGGAATCTGAGAACAGATATTTCGGATCCCTTTGAAGACCATAGGGCCAAACGAAATATCCTCCGATAACAAAGAGAAAGAAGCTTTCTGAGAATTTTCTTTGTGTTCTGTGAAATCATCTCACAGAGTTACAGCTTTCCCCTCAAGAAGCCTTTCGCTAAGACAGTTCTTGTGGAATTGGCAAAGTGATATTTGGAAGCCCATAGAGGGCCATGGTGAAAAAGGAAATATCCTCAGATGAAATCTGGAAAGAAGCTTTCTGAGAAACTGCTCTGTGATGTGTGACTTCCACTCACAGAGTTACATCTGTATTTCGTGGATCTCTTTGCTACCCTTATTTCTGTGGAATCTGAGAACAGATATTTCGGATCCCTTTGAAGACTTTTGGGCCAAAGGAAATATCCTCCGATAAAAAAGAGAAAGAAGCTTTCTGAGAAACTTCTTTGTGTTCTGTGAAATCATCTCACAGAGTTACAGCTTTCCCCTCAAGAAGCCTTTCACTAAGACAGTTCTTGTGGAATTGGTAAAGTGATATTTGGAAGCCCATAGAGGGCTATGGTGTAAAAGGAAATATCCTCAGATGAAATCTGGAAAGAAGCTTTTTAAGAAATTGCTTAGTGTTCTGTTAATTCACCTCACAGAGTTACATCTGCATTTCGTGGATCTCTTTGCTAGCCTTATATCTGTGGAATCTGAGAACAGATATTTCGGATCCCTATGAAGACTATAGGGCCAAACGAAATATCCTCCGATAACAAAGAGAAAGAAGCTTTCTGAGAAACTTCTTTGTGTTCTGTGAAATCATCTCACAGAGTTACAGCTTTCCCCTCAAGAAGCCTTTCGCTAAGATAGTTCTTGTGGAATTGGCAAAGTGATATTTGGAAGCCCATAGAGGGCTATGATGAAAAAGGAAATATCCTCAGATGAAATCTGGAAAGAAGCTTTCTGAGAAACTGCTCTGTGATGTGTGACTTCCACTCACAGAGTTACATCTGTATTTCGTGCATCTCTTTGCTAGCCTTATTTCTGTGGAATCTGAGAACAGATATTTCAGAACCCTTTGAAGACTACAGGGCCAAAGTGAATATCCTCCGATAACAAAGAGAAAGAAGCTTTCTGAGAAACTTCTTTGTGTTCTGTGAAATCATCTCACAGAGTTACAGCTTTCCCCTCAAGAAGCCTTTCGCTAAGACAGTTCTTGTGGAATTGGCAAAGTGATATTTGGAAGCCCATAGAGGGCTATGTTGAAAAAGGAAATATCCTCAGATGAAATCTGGAAAGAAGCTATTTGAGAAAGTGCTTAGTGTTCTGTTAATTTACCTCACAGAGGTACATCTGTATTTCGTGGATCTCTTTGCTAGCCTTATTTCTGTGGAATCTGAGAACAGATATTTCGGGTCCCTTTGAAGACTATAGGGCCAAAGGAAATATCCTCCGATAACAAAGAGGAAGAAGCTTTCTGAGAAACTTCTTTGTGTTCTGTGAAATCACCTCACAGAGTTACAGCTTTCCCCTCAAGAAGCCTTTCGCTAAGACAGTTCTTGTGGAATAGGCAAAGTGAGATTTGGAAGCCCGTAGAGGGCCATGGAGAAAAAGGAAATATCCTCAGATGAAATCTGGAAAGAAGCTTTCTGAGAAACTGCTCTGTGATGTGTGACTGCCACTACCAGAGTTACATCTGTATTTCGTGGATTTCTTTGTAAGCCTTATTTCTGTGGAATCTGAGAACAGATATTTCGGATCCCTTTGAAAACTATAGGGCCAAAGGAAATATCCTCCGATAACAAAGAGAAAGAAGCTTTCTGAGAAACTTCTTTGTGTTCTGTGAAATCATCTCACAGAGTTACAGCTTTCGCCTCAAGAAGCCTTTCGCTAAGACAGTTCTTGTGGAATAGGCAAAGGGATATTTGGAAGCCCATAGAGGGCTGTGGTGAAAAAGGAAATATCCTCAGATGAAATCTGGAAAGAAGCTTTCTGAGAAACTGCTCTGTGATGTGTGACTTCCACTCACAGAGTTACATCTGTATTCCGTGGATCTCTTTGCTAGCCTTATTTCTGTGGAATCTGAGAACAGATAATTCGGATCCCTGTGAAGACTATAGGGCCAAAGGAAATATCTTCCGATAACAAAGAGAAAGAAGCTTTCTGAGAAACTTCTTTGTGTTCTGTGAAATCATCTCACAGAGTTACAGCTTTCCCCTCAAGAAGCCTTTCGCTAAGGCAGTGCTTGTGGAATTGACAAAGTCGTATTTGGAAGCCCATAGAGGGCTATGGTGAAAAAGGAAATATCTTCAGATGAAATCTGGAAAGAAGCTTTCCGAGAAACTACTCTGTGATGTGTGACTTCCACTCACAGAGTTACATCTGTGTTTCGTGGTTCTCTTTGCTAGCCTTATTTCTGTGGAATCTGGGAGCAGATATTTCGGATCCCTTTGAAGACTATAGGGCCAAGGAAATATCCTCCGATAACAAAGAGAAAGAAGCTTTCTGTGAAACTTCTTTGTGTTCTGTGAAATCATCTCACAGAGTTACAGCTTTCCCCTCAAGAAGCCTTTCGCTAAGACAGTTCTTGTGGAATTGGCAAAGGGATATTTGGAAGCCCATAGAAGGC
The DNA here is from genome assembly GCF_043159975.1 of Macaca nemestrina. Lineage (NCBI taxonomy): Eukaryota > Metazoa > Chordata > Mammalia > Primates > Cercopithecidae > Macaca > Macaca nemestrina. Next base: position 53,269,211 of record NC_092140.1, read on the forward strand.
TACGGTGAAAAAGGAAATATCCTCAGATGAAATCTGGAAAGAAGCTTTTTGAGAAACTGCTTAGTGTTCTGTTAATTCACCTCACAGAGTTACATCTGTATTTCGTGGATCTCTTTGCTAGCCTTATATCTGTGGAATCTGAGAACAGATATTTCGGATCCCTTTGAAGACCATAGGGCCAAACGAAATATCCTCTGATAACAAAGAGAAAGAAGCTTTCTGAGAATTTTCTTTGTGTTCTGTGAAATCATCTCACAGAGTTACAGCTTTCCCCTCAAGAAGCCTTTCGCTAAGACAGTTCTTGTGGAATTGGCAAAGTGATATTTGGAAGCCCATAGAGGGCCATGGTGAAAAAGGAATTATCCTCAGATGAAATCTGGAAAGAAGCTTTCTGAGAAACTGCTCTGTGATGTGTGACTTCCACTCACAGAGTTACATCTGTATTTCGTGGATCTCTTTGCTACCCTTATTTCTGTGGAATCTGAGAACAGATATTTCGGATCCCTTTGAAGACTTTTGGGCCAAAGGAAATATCCTCCGATAAAAAAGAGAAAGAAGCTTTCTGAGAAACTTCTTTGTGTTCTGTGAAATCATCTCACAGAGTTACAGCTTTCCCCTCAAGAAGCCTTTCACTAAGACAGTTCTTGTGGAATTGGTAAAGTGATATTTGGAAGCCCATAGAGGGCTATGGTGTAAAAGGAAATATCCTCAGATGAAATCTGGAAAGAAGCTTTTTAAGAAATTGCTTAGTGTTCTGTTAATTCACCTCACAGAGTTACATCTGCATTTCGTGGATCTCTTTGCTAGCCTTATATCTGTGGAATCTGAGAACAGATATTTCGGATCCCTATGAAGACTATAGGGCCAAACGAAATATCCTCCGATAACAAAGAGAAAGAAGCTTTCTGAGAAACTTCTTTGTGTTCTGTGAAATCATCTCACAGAGTTACAGCTTTCCCCTCAAGAAGCCTTTCGCTAAGATAGTTCTTGTGGAATTGGCAAAGTGATATTTGGAAGCCCATAGAGGGCTATGATGAAAAAGGAAATATCCTCAGATGAAATCTGGAAAGAAGATTTCTGAGAAACTGCTCTGTGATGTGTGACTTCCACTCACAGAGTTACATCTGTATTTCGTGCATCTCTTTGCTAGCCTTATTTCTGTGGAATCTGAGAACAGATATTTCAGAACCCTTTGAAGACTACAGGGCCAAAGTGAATATCCTCCGATAACAAAGAGAAAGAAGCTTTCTGAGAAACTTCTTTGTGTTCTGTGAAATCATCTCACAGAGTTACAGCTTTCCCCTCAAGAAGCCTTTCGCTAAGACAGTTCTTGTGGAATTGGCAAAGTGATATTTGGAAGCCCATAGAGGGCTATGGTGTAAAAGGAAATATCCTCAGATGAAATCTGGAAAGAAGCTTTCTGAGAAACTGCTCTGTGATGTGTCACTTCCAATCACAGAGTTACATCTGTATTTCGTGGATCTCTTTGCTAGCCTTATTTCTGTGGAATCTGAGAACAGATATTTCGGATCCCTTTGAAAACTATAGAGCCAAAGGAAATATCCTCGGATAACAAAGAGAAAGAAGCTTTCGGAGAAACTTCTTTGTGTTCTGTGAAATCATCTCACAGAGTTACAGCTTTCCCCTCAAGAAGCCTTTCGCTAAGACAGTTCTTTTGGAATTGGCAAAGTGGTATTTGGAAGCCCATAGAGGGCTATGGTGAAAAAGGAAATAACCTCAGAAGAAATCTGGAAAGAAGCTTTCTGAGAAACTGCTCTGTGATGTGTGACTTCCACTCACAGAGTTACATCTGTATTTCGTGGATCTCTTAGCTAGCCTTATTTCTGTGGAATCTGGGAGCAGATATTTCGGATCCCTTTGAAGACTATAGGGCCAAAGGAAATATCCTCCGATAACAAAGAGAAAGAAGCTTTCTGAGAAACTTCTTTGTGTTCTGTGAAATCATCTCACAGAGTTACAGCTTTCCCCTCAAGAAGCCTTTCGCTAAGACAGTTCTTGTGGAATTGGCAAAGTGATAATTGGAAGCCTATAGAGGGCTATGGTGAAAAAGGAAATATCGTCAGATGAAATCTGGAAAGAAGCTTTCTGCGAAACTGCTTAGTGTTCTGTTAATTCATCTCACAGAGTTATATGTGTATTTCGAGGATCTCTTTGCTAGCCCTATTTCTGTGGAATCTGAGAACAGATATTTCGGATCCCTTTGAAGACTATAGGGCCAAAGAAAATATCCTCCGATTACAAAGAGAAGGAAGCTTTCTGAGAATTTTCTTTGTGTTCTGTGAAATCATCTCACAGAGTTACAGCTTTCCCCTCAAGAAGCCTTTCGCTAAGACAGTTCTTGTGGAATTGGCAAAGTGATATTTGGAAGCCCATAGAGGGCCATGGTGAAAAAGGAAATATCCTCAGATGAAATCTGGAAAGAAGCTTTCTGAGAAACTGCTCTGTGATGTGTGACTTCCACTCCCAGAGTTACATCTGTATTTCGTGGATCTGTTTGCTACCCTTATTCCTGTGGAATCTGAGAACAGATATTTCGGTTCCCTTTGAAGACTTTAGGGCCAAAGGAAATATCCTCCGTTAAAAAAGAGAAAGAAGCTTTCTGAGAAACTTCTTTGTGTTCTGTGAAATCATCTCACAGAGTTACAGCTTTCCCCTCAAGAAGCTTTTCGCTAAGGCAGTTCTTGTGGAATTGGCAAAGTGATATTTGGAAGCCCATAGAGGGCTATGGTGAAAAAGGAAATATCCTCAGATGAAATCTGTAAAGAAGCTTTTTGAGAAACTGCTTAGTGTTCTGTTAATTCACCTCACAGAGTTACATCTGCATTTCGTGGATCTCTTTGCTAGCCTTATATCTGTGGAATCTGAGAACAGATATTTCGGATCCCTTTGAAGACTATAGGGCCAAACGAAATATCCTCCGATAACAAAGAGAAAGAAGCTTTCTGAGAAACTTCTTTGTGTTCTGTGAAATCATCTCACAGAGTTACAGCTTTCCCCTCAAGAAGCCTTTCGCTAAGACAGTTCTTGTGGAATTGGCAAAGGGATATTTGGAAGCCCATAGAGGGCCATGGTGAAAAAGGAAATATCCTCAGATGAAATCTGGAAAGAAGCTTTCTGAGAAACTGCTCTGTGATGTGTGACTTCCACTCACAGAGTTACATCTGTATTTCGTGCATCTCTTGGCTAGCCTTATTTCTGTGGAATCTGAGAACAGATATTTCGGAACCCTTTGAAGACTATAGGGCCAAAGGGAATATCCTCCGATAACAAAGAGAAAGAAGCTTTCTGAGAAACTTCTTTGTGTTCTGTGAAATCATCTCACAGAGTTACAGCTTTCCCCTCAAGAAGCCTTTCGATAAGACAGTTCTTGTGAAATTGGCAAAGTGATATTTGGAAGCCCATAGAGGGCTATGGTGAAAAAGGAAATATCCTCAGATGAAATCTGGAAAGAAGCATTCTGAGAAACTGCTCTGTGATGTGTGACTTCCACTCACAGAGTTACATCTGTATTTCGTGCATCTCTTTGCTAGCCTTATTTCTGTGGAATCTGAGAACAGATATTTCGGATCCCTTTGAAGACTATAGGGCCAAAGGAAATATCCTCCGATAACAAAGAGAAAGAAGCTTTCTGAGAAACTTCTTTGTGTTCTGTGAAATCATCTCACAGAGTTACAGCTTTCCCCTCAAGAAGCCTTTCGCTAAGACAGTTCTTGTGGAATTGGCAAAGTGATATTTGGAAGCCCGTAGAGGGCCGTGGTGAAAAAGGAAATATCCTCAGATGAAATCTGGAAAGAAGATTTCTGAGAAACTGCTCTGTGATGTGTCACTTCCACTCCCAGAGTTACATCTGTATTTCATGGATTTCTTTGTTAGCCTTATTTCTGTGGAATCTGAGAACAGATATTTCGGATCCCTTTGAAAACTATAGGGCCAAAGGAAATATCCTCCGATAACAAAGAGAAAGAAGCTTTCTGAGAAACTTCTTTGTGTTCTGTGAAATCATCTCACAGAGTTACAGCTTTCCCCTCAAGAAGCCTTTCGCTAAGACAGTTCTTGTGGAATTGGCAAAGGGATATTTGGAAGCCCATAGAGGGCCATGGTGAAAAAGGAAATATCCTCAGATGAAATCTGGAAAGAAGCTTTCTGAGAAACTGCTCTGTGATGTGTGACTTCCACTCACAGAGTTACATCTGTATTTCGTGCACCTCTTTGCTAGCCTTATTTCTGTGGAATTTGAGAACAGATATTTCGGAACCCTTTGAAGACTATAGGGCCAAAGGGAATATCCTCCGATAACAAAGAGAAAGAAGCTTTCTGAGAAACTTCTTTGTGTTCTGTGAAATCATCTCACAGAGTTACAGCTTTCCCCTCAAGAAGCCTTTCGCTAAGACAGTTCTTGTGGAATTGGCAAAGGGATATTTGGAAGCCCATAGAGGGCTATGGTGAAAAAGGAAATATCCTCAGATTAAATCTGGAAAGAAGCTTTCTGAGAAACTGCTCTGTGATGTGTCACTTCCAATCACAGAGTTACATCTGTATTTCATGCATCACTTGGCTAGCCTTATTTCTGTGGAATCTGAGAACAGATATTTCGGATCCCTTTGAAAACTATAGGGCCAAAGGAAATATCCTCCGATAACAAAGAGAAAGAAGCTTTCTGAGAAACTTCTTTGTGTTCTGTGAAATCATCTCACAGAGTTACAGCTTTCCCCTCAAGAAGCCTTTCGCTAAGACAGTTCTTGTGGAATTGGCAAAGAGATATTTGGAAGCCCATAGAGGGCCATGGTGAAAAATGAAATATCCTCAGATGAAATCTGGAAAGAAGCTTTCTGAGAAACTGCTCTGTGATGTGTGACTTCCACTCACAGAGTTACATCTGTATTCCGTGGATCTCTTTGCTAGCCTTATTTCTGTGGAATCTGAGAACAGATAATTCGGATCCCGGTGAAGACTATAGGGCCAAAGGAAATATCCTCCGATAACAAAGAGAAAGAAGCTTTCTGAGAAACTTCTTTGTGTTCTGTGAAATCATCTCACAGAGTTACAGCTTTCCCCTCAAGAAGCCTTTCGCTAAGACAGTTCTGGTGGAATTGGCAAAGTGGTATTTGGAAGCCCCTAGAGGGCTATGGTGAAAAAGGAAATAACCTCAGAAGAAATCTGGAAAGAAGCTTTCTGAGAAACTGCTCTGTGATGTGTGACTTCCACTCACAGAGATACATCTGTATTTCGTGCATCTCTTTGCTAGCCTTATTTCTGTGGAATCTGAGAACAGATATTTCGGATCCCTTTGAAAACTATAGAGCCAAAGGAAATATCCTCCGATAACAAAGAGAAAGAAGCTTTCGGAGAAACTTCTTTGTGTTCTGTGAAATCATCTCACAGAGTTACGGCTTTTCCCTCAAGAAGCCTTTCGCTAACACAGTTCTTGTGGAATTGGCAAAGAGATATTTGGAAGCCCATAGAGGGCCATGGTGAAAAATGAAATATCCTCAGATGAAATCTGGAAAGAAGCTTTCTGAGAAACTGCTCTGTGATGTGTGACTTCCACTCACAGAGTTACATCTGTATTCCGTGGATCTCTTTGCTAGCCTTATTTCTGTGGAATCTGAGAACAGATAATTCGGATCCCGGTGAAGACTATAGGGCCAAAGGAAATATCCTCCGATAACAAAGAGAAAGAAGCTTTCTGAGAAACTTCTTTGTGTTCTGTGAAATCATCTCACAGAGTTACAGCTTTCCCCTCAAGAAGCCTTTCGCTAAGACAGTTCTGGTGGAATTGGCAAAGTGGTATTTGGAAGCCCATAGAGGGCTATGGTGAAAAAAGGAATAACCTCAGAAGAAATCTGGAAAGAAGCTTTCTGAGAAACTGCTCTGTGATGTGTGACTTCCACTCACAGAGTTACATCTGTATTTCGTGGATCTCTTAGCTAGCCTTATTTCTGTGGAATCTGGGAGCAGATATTTCGGATCCATTTGAAGACTATAGGGCCATAGGAAATATCCTCCGATAACAAAGAGAAAGAAGCTTTCTGAGAAACTTCTTTGTGTTCTGTGAAATCATCTCACAGAGTTACAGCTTTCCCCTCAAGAAGCCTTTCGCTAAGACAGTTCTTGTGGAATTGGCAAAGAGATATTTGAAAGCCCATAGAGGGCTATGGTGAAAAAGGAAATATCCTCAGATGAAATCTGGAAAGAAGCTTTCTGAGAAACTGCTCTGTGATGTGTGACTTCCACAAACAGAGTTACATCTGTATGACGTGCATCCCTTAGCTAGACTTATTTCTGTCTAATCTGAGAACAGATATTTCGGATCCCTTTGAAGACTTTAGGGCCAAAGGAAATATCCTCCGATAACAAAGAGAAAGAAGCTTTCTGAGAAACTTCTTTGTGTTCTGTGAAATCATCTCACAGAGTTACAGCTTTCCCCTCAAGAAGCCTTTCGCTAAGACAGTTCTTGTGGAATTGGCAAAGTGATATTTGGAAGCCCAAAGAGGGCTATGCTGTAAAAGGAAATATCCTCAGATGAAATCTGGAAAGATGCTTTCTGAGAAAGTGCTCTGTGATGTGTGACTTCCACTCACAGAGTTACATCTGTATTCCGTGGATCTCTTTGCTATCCTTATTTCTGTGGAATCTGAGAACAGATAATTCGGATCCCTGTGAAGACTATAGGGCCAAAGGAAATATCCTCCGATAACAAAGAGAAAGAAGCTTTCTGAGAAGCTTCTTTGTTTTCTTTGAAATCATCTCACAGAGTTACAGCTTTCCCCTCAAGAAGCCTTTCGCTAAGACAGTTCTTGTGGAATTGGCAAAGTGATATTTGGAAGCCCTTAGTGGGCTATGTTGAAAAAGGAAATATTCTAAGATGAAATCTGGAAACAAGCTTTTTGAGAAAGTGCTTAGTGTTCTGTTAATTCACCTCACAGAGTTACATCTGTATTTCGTGGATCTCTTTGCTAGCCTTATTTCTGTGGAATCTGAGAACAGATATTTCGGATCCCTTTGAAGACTATAGGGCCAAAGGAAATATCCCCCAATAACAAAGAGAAAGAAGCTTTCTGAGAAACTTCTTTGTGTTCTGTGAAATCATCTCACAGAGTTACAGCTTTCCCCTCAAGAAGCCTTTCGCTAAGACAGTTCTTGTGGAATTGGCAAAGTGATATTTGCAAGCCTATAGAGGGCCATGGTGAAAAAGGAAATATCCTCAGATGAAATCTGGAAAGAAGCTTTCTGAGAAACTGCTCTGTGATGTGTGACTTCCACTCCCAGAGTTACATCTGTATTTCGTGGATCTCTTTGCTACCCTTATTTCTGTGGAATCTGAGAACAGATATTTCGGATCCCTTTGAAGACTATAGGGCCAAAGGAAATATCCTCCGATAAAAAAGAGAAAGAAGCTTTCTGAGAAACTTCTTTGTGTTCTGTGAAATCATCTCACAGAGTTACAGCTTTCCCCTCAAGAAGCCTTTCGCTAAGACAGTTCTTGTGGAATTGGCAAAGGGATATTTGGAAGCCCATAGAGGGCTATGGTGTAAAAGGAAATATCCTCAGATGAAATCTGGAAAGAAGCTTTCTGAGAAACTGCTCTGTGATGTGTGACTTCCACTCACAGAGTTACATCTGTATTCCGTGGATCTCTTTGCTAGCCTTATTTCTGTGCAATCTGAGAACAGATAATTCGGATCCCTGTGAAGACTATAGGGCCAAAGGAAATATCCTCCGATAACAAAGAGAAAGAAGCTTTCTGAGAAACTTCTTTGTGTTCTGTGAAATCATCTCACAGAGTTACAGCTTTCCCCTCAAGAAGCCTTTCGCTAAGACAGTTCTTGTGGAATTGGCAAAGTGGTATTTGGAAGCCCATAGAGGGCTATGGTGAAAAAGGAAATAACCTCAGAAGAAATCTGGAAAGAAGCTTTCTGAGAAACTGCTCTGTGATGTGTGACTTCCACTCACAGAGTTACATCTGTATTTCGTGGATCTCTTAGCTAGCCTTATTTCTGTGGAATCTGGGAGCAGATATTTCGGATTCCTTTGAAGACTATAGGGCCAAAGGAAATATCCTCCGATAACAAAGAGAAAGAAGCTTTCTGAGAAACTTCTTTGTGTTCTGTGAAATCATCTCACAGAGTTACAGCTTTCCCCTCAAGAAGCCTTTCGCTAAGACAGTTCTTGTGAAATTGGCAAAGTGATATTTGGAAGCCTATAGAGGGCTATGGTGAAAAAGGAAATATCGTCAGATGAAATCTGGAAAGAAGCTTTCTGCGAAACTGCTTAGTGTTCTGTTAATTCATCTCACAGAGTTATATGTGTATTTCGAGGATCTCTTTGCTAGCCCTATTTCTGTGGAATCTGAGAACAGATATTTCGGATCCCTTTGAAGACTTTAGGGCCAAAGGAAATATCCTCCGATAACAAAGAGAAAGAAGCTTTCTGAGAAACTTCTTTGTGTTCTGTGAAATCATCTCACAGAGTTACAGCTTTACCCTCAAGAAGCCTTTCGCTAAGACTGTTCTTGTGGAATTGGCAAAGGGATATTTGGAAGCCCATAGGCGGCTATGGTGAAAAAGGGAATATCCGCAAATGAAATCTGGAAAGAAGCTTTCTGAGTAACTGCTCTGTGATGTGTGACTTCCACAAACAGAATTACATCTGTATTTCGTGCATCTCTTAGCTAGCCTTATTTCTGTGGAATCTGAGAACAGATATTTCGGATCCCTTTGAAGACTTTAGGGCCAAAGGAAATATCCTCCGATAAAAAAGAGAAAGAAGCTTTCTGAGAAACTTCTTTGTGTTCTGTGAAATCATCTCACAGAGTTACAGCTTTCCCCTCAAGAAGCCTTTCCCTAAGACAGTTCTTGTAATATTGGCAAAGTGATATTTGGAAGCCCATAGAGGGCTATGTTGACAAAGGAAATATCCTCAGATGAAATGCGGAAAGAAGCTTTTTCAGAAAGTGCTTAGTGTTCTGTTAATTCACCTCACAGAGTTACATCTGTATTTCGTGGATCTCTTTGCTAGCCTTATTTCTGTGGAATCTGAGAACAGATATTTCGGATCCCTTTGAAGACTTTAGGGCCAAAGGAAATATCCTCCGATAACAAAGAGAAAGAAGCTTTCTGAGAAACTTCTTTGTGTTCTGTGAAATCATCTCACAGAGTTACAGCTTTACCCTCAAGAAGCCTTTCGCTAAGACTGTTCTTGTGGAATTGGCAAAGGGATATTTGGAAGCCCATAGGCGGCTATGGTGAAAAAGGGAATATCCGCAAATGAAATCTGGAAAGAAGCTTTCTGAGTAACTGCTCTGTGATGTGTGACTTCCACAAACAGAATTACATCTGTATTTCGTGCATCTCTTAGCTAGCCTTATTTCTGTGGAATCTGAGAACAGATATTTCGGATCCCTTTGAAGACTTTAGGGCCAAAGGAAATATCGTCCGATAACAAAGAGAAAGAAGCTTTCTGAGAAACTTCTTTGTGTTCTGTGAAATCATCTCACAGAGTAGCAGCTTTCCCCTCAAGAAGCTTTTCGCTAAGACAGTTCTTGTGGAATTGGCAAAGTGATATTTGGAAGCCCATAGAGGGCTATGGTGAAAAAGGAAATATCTTCAGATGAAATCTGGAAAGAAGCTTTCTGAGAAACTGCTCTGTGTTGTGTGACTTCCACTCACAGAGTTACATCTGTATTTCGTGGATCTCTTTGCTAGCCTTATATCTGTGGAATCTGAGAAGAGATATTTCGGATCCCTTTGAAGACTATAGGGCCAAAGGAAATATTCTCCGATAACAAAGAGAAAGAAGCTTTCTGAGAAACTTCTTTGTGTTCTGTGAAATCATCTCACAGAGTTACAGCTTTCCCCTCAAGAAGCCTTTCGCTAAGACAGTTCTTGTGGAATTGGCAAAGTGATATTTGGAAGCCCAGAGAGGGCCATGGTGAAAAAGGAAATATCCTCAGAAGAAATCTGGAAAGAAGCTTTGTGAGAAACTGCTCTGTGATGTGTGACTTCCATTCACAGAGCTACATCTGTATTTCGTGGATCTCTTTGCTCGCCTTATTTCTGTGGAATCTGAGATCAGATATTTCGGTTCCCTTTGAGGACTAGAGGGCCAAAGGAAATATCCTCCGATAACAAAGAGAAAGAAGCTTTCTTAGAAACTTATTTGTGTTCTGTGAAATCATCTCACAGAGTTACAGCTTTCCCCTCAAGAAACCTTTCGCTAAGACAGTTCTTGTGGAATTGGCAAAGTGATATTTGGAAGCCCATAGAGGGCTATGGTGAAAAAGGAAATATCCTTAGATGAAATCTGGAAAGAAGCTTTCTGAGAAACTGCTCTGTGATGTGTGACTTCCACTCACAGAGTTACATCTGTATTTCGTGGATCTCTTTGCTAGCCTTATTTCTGTGGAATCTGAGAACAGATATTTCGGATCCCTTTGAAGACTATAGGGCCAAAGGAAATATCCTCCGATAACAAAGAGAAAGAAGCTTTCTGAGAAACTTCTTTGTGTTCTGTGAAATCATCTCACAGAGTTACAGCTTTCCCCTCAAGAAGCCTTTCGCTAAGACAGTTCTTGTGGAATTGGCAAAGTGATATTTGGAAGCCCATAGAGGGCCATGGTGAAAAAGGAAATATCCTCAGATGAAATCTGGAAAGAAGCTTTCTGAGAAACTGCTCTGTGATGCGTGACTTCCACTCACAGAGTTACATCTGTATTTCGTGGATCTCTTTGCTAGCCTTATTTCTGTGGAATCTGAGAACAGATATTTCGGATCCCTTTGAAGACTATAGGGCCAAAGGAAATATCCTCCGATAACAAAGAGAAAGAAGCTTTCTGAGAAACTTCTTTGTGTTCTATGAAATCATCTCACCGAGTTACAGCTTTCCCCTCAAGAAGCCTTTCGCTAAGACAGTTCTTGTGGAATTGGCAAAGTGATATTTGGAAGCCCATAGAGGGCTATGTTGAAAAAGGAAATATCCTCAGATGAAATCTGGAAAGAAGCTATTTGAGAAAGTGCTTAGTGTTCTGTTAATTTACCTCACAGAGGTACATCTGTATTTCGTGGATCTCTTTGCTAGCCTTATTTCTGTGGAATCTGAGAACAGATATTTCGGATCCCTTTGAAGACTATAGGGCCAAAGGAAATATCCTCCGATAACAAAGAGGAAGAAGCTTTCTGAGAAACTTCTTTGTGTTCTGTGAAATCACCTCACAGAGTTACAGCTTTCCCCTCAAGAAGCGTTTCGCTAAGACAGTTCTTGTGGAATAGGCAAAGTGAGATTTGGAAGCCCGTAGAGGGCCATGGAGAAAAAGGAAATATCCTCAGATGAAATCTGGAAAGAAGCTTTCTGAGAAACTGCTCTGTGATGTGTGACTGCCACTACCAGAGTTACATCTGTATTTCGTGGATTTCTTTGTAAGCCTTATTTCTGTGGAATCTGAGAACAGATATTTCGGATCCCTTTGAAAACTATAGGGCCAAAGGAAATATCCTCCGATAACAAAGAGAAAGAAGCTTTCTGAGAAACTTCTTTGTGTTCTGTGAAATCATCTCACAGAGTTACAGCTTTCGCCTCAAGAAGCCTTTCGCTAAGACAGTTCTTGTGGAATAGGCAAAGGGATATTTGGAAGCCCATAGAGGGCTGTGGTGAAAAAGGAAATATCCTCAGATGAAATCTGGAATGAAGCTTTCTGAGAAACTGCTCTGGGATGTGTGACTTCCACTCACAGAGTTACATCTGTATTCCGTGGATCTCTTTGCTAGCCTTATTTCTGTGGAATCTGAGAACAGATAATTCGGATCCCTGTGAAGACTATAGGGCCAAAGGAAATATCTTCCGATAACAAAGAGAAAGAAGCTTTCTGAGAAACTTCTTTGTGTTCTGTGAAATCATCTCACAGAGTTACAGCTTTCCCCTCAAGAAGCCTTTCGCTAAGGCAGTGCTTGTGGAATTGACAAAGTCGTATTTGGAAGCCCATAGAGGGCTATGGTGAAAAAGGAAATATCTTCAGATGAAATCTGGAAAGAAGCTTTCTGAGAAACTACTCTGTGATGTGTGACTTCCACTCACAGAGTTACATCTGTGTTTCGTGGTTCTCTTTGCTAGCCTTATTTCTGTGGAATCTGGGAGCAGATATTTCGGATCCCTTTGAAGACTATAGGGCCAAAGGAAATATCCTCCGATAACAAAGAGAAAGAAGCTTTCTGTGAAACTTCTTTGTGTTCTGTGAAATCATCTCACAGAGTTACAGCTTTCCCCTCAAGAAGCCTTTCGCTAAGACAGTTCTTGTGGAATTGGCAAAGGGATATTTGGAAGCCCATAGAGGGCTACGGTGAAAAAGGAAATATCCTCAGATGAAATCTGGAAAGAAGCTTTTTGAGAAACTGCTTAGTGTTCTGTTAATTCACCTCACAGAGTTACATCTGTATTTCGTGGATCTCTTTGCTAGCCTTATATCTGTGGAATCTGAGAACAGATATTTCGGATCCCTTTGAAGACCATAGGGCCAAACGAAATATCCTCCGATAACAAAGAGAAAGAAGCTTTCTGAGAATTTTCTTTGTGTTCTGTGAAATCATCTCACAGAGTTACAGCTTTCCCCTCAAGAAGCCTTTCGCTAAGACAGTTCTTGTGGAATTGGCAAAGTGATATTTGGAAGCCCATAGAGGGCCATGGTGAAAAAGGAAATATCCTCAGATGAAATCTGGAAAGAAGCTTTCTGAGAAACTGCTCTGTGATGTGTGACTTCCACTCACAGAGTTACATCTGTATTTCGTGGATCTCTTTGCTACCCTTATTTCTGTGGAATCTGAGAACAGATATTTCGGATCCCTTTGAAGACTTTTGGGCCAAAGGAAATATCCTCCGATAAAAAAGAGAAAGAAGCTTTCTGAGAAACTTCTTTGTGTTCTGTGAAATCATCTCACAGAGTTACAGCTTTCCCCTCAAGAAGCCTTTCACTAAGACAGTTCTTGTGGAATTGGTAAAGTGATATTTGGAAGCCCATAGAGGGCTATGGTGTAAAAGGAAATATCCTCAGATGAAATCTGGAAAGAAGCTTTTTAAGAAATTGCTTAGTGTTCTGTTAATTCACCTCACAGAGTTACATCTGCATTTCGTGGATCTCTTTGCTAGCCTTATATCTGTGGAATCTGAGAACAGATATTTCGGATCCCTATGAAGACTATAGGGCCAAACGAAATATCCTCCGATAACAAAGAGAAAGAAGCTTTCTGAGAAACTTCTTTGTGTTCTGTGAAATCATCTCACAGAGTTACAGCTTTCCCCTCAAGAAGCCTTTCGCTAAGATAGTTCTTGTGGAATTGGCAAAGTGATATTTGGAAGCCCATAGAGGGCTATGATGAAAAAGGAAATATCCTCAGATGAAATCTGGAAAGAAGCTTTCTGAGAAACTGCTCTGTGATGTGTGACTTCCACTCACAGAGTTACATCTGTATTTCGTGCATCTCTTTGCTAGCCTTATTTCTGTGGAATCTGAGAACAGATATTTCAGAACCCTTTGAAGACTACAGGGCCAAAGTGAATATCCTCCGATAACAAAGAGAAAGAAGCTTTCTGAGAAACTTCTTTGTGTTCTGTTAAATCATCTCACAGAGTTACAGCTTTCCCCTCAAGAAGCCTTTCGCTAAGACAGTTCTTGTGGAATTGGCAAAGTGATATTTGGAAGCCCATAGAGGGCTATGGTGTAAAAGGAAATATCCTCAGATGAAATCTGGAAAGAAGCTTTCTGAGAAACTGCTCTGTGATGTGTCACTTCCAATCACAGAGTTACATCTGTATTTCGTGGATCTCTTTGCTAGCCTTATTTCTGTGGAATCTGAGAACACATATTTCGGATCCCTTTGAAGACTATAGGGTCAAAGGAAATATCCTCCTATAACAAAGAGAAAGAAGCTTTCTGAGAAACTTCTTTGTGTTCTGTGAAATCATCTCACAGAGTTACAGCTTTCCCCTCAAGAAGACTTTCGCTAAGACAGTTCTTGTGGAATTGGCAAAGTGATATTTGGAAGCCCGTAGAGGGCCATGGTGAAAAAGGAAATATCCTCAGATGAAATCTGGAAAGAAGCTTTCTGAGAAACTGCTCTGTGATGTGTGACTTCCACTCCCAGAGTTACATCTGTATTTCATGGATTTCTTTGTTAGCCTTATTTCTGTGGAATCTGAGAACAGATATTTCGGATCCCTTTGAAAACTATAGAGCCAAAGGAAATATCCTCGGATAACAAAGAGAAAGAAGCTTTCGGAGAAACTTCTTTGTGTTCTGTGAAATCATCTCACAGAGTTACGGCTTTTCCCTCAAGAAGCCTTTCGCTAACACAGTTCTTGTGGAATTGGCAAAGTGAGATTTGGAAGCCCATAGAGGGCCATGGTGAAAAAGGAAATATCCTCAGATGAAATCTGGAAAGAAGCTTTCTGAGAAACTGCTCTGTGATGTGTGACTTCCACTCACAGAGTTACATCTGTATTCCGTGCATCTCTTTGCTAGCCTTATTTCTGTGGAATCTGAGAACAGATAATTCGGATCCCTTTGAAGACTATAGGGCCAAAGGAAATATCCTCCGATAACAAAGAGAAAGAAGCTTTCTGAGAAACTTCTTTGTGTTCTGTGAAATCATCTCACAGAGTTACAGCTTTCCCCTCAAGAAGCCTTTCGCTAAGACAGTTCTTGTGGAATTGGCAAAGTGGTATTTGGAAGCCCATAGAGGGCTATGGTGAAAAAGGAAATAACCTCAGAAGAAATCTGGAAAGAAGCTTTCTGAGAAACTGCTCTGTGATGTGTGACTTCCACTCACAGAGTTACATCTGTATTTCGTGGATCTCTTAGCTAGCCTTATTTCTGTGGAATCTGGGAGCAGATATTTCGGATCCCTTTGAAGACTATAGGGCCAAAGGAAATATACTCCGATAACAAAGAGAAAGAAGCTTTCTGAGAAACTTCTTTGTGTTCTGTGAAATCATCTCACAGAGTTACAGCTTTCCCCTCAAGAAGCCTTTCGCTAAGACAGTTCTTGTGGAATTGGCAAAGTGATAATTGGAAGCCCATAGAGGGCCATGGTGAAAAAGGAAATATCCTCAGAAGAAATCTGGAAAGAAGCTTTCTGAGAAACTGCTCTGTGATGTGTGACTTCCACTCACAGAGTTACATCTGTATTTCGTGGATCTCTTAGCTAGCCTTATTTCTGTGGAATCTGGGAGCAGATATTTCGGATCCCTTTGAAGACTATAGGGCCAAAGGAAATATACTCCGATAACAAAGAGAAAGAAGCTTTCTGAGAAACTTCTTTGTGTTCTGTGAAATCATCTCACAGAGTTACAGCTTTCCCCTCAAGAAGCCTTTCGCTAAGACAGTTCTTGTGGAATTGGCAAAGTGATATTTGGAAGCCCATAGAGGGCCATGGTGAAAAAGGAAATATCCTCAGATGAAATCTGGAAAGAAGCTTTCTGAGAAACTGCTCTGTGATGTGTGACTTCCACTCCCAGAGTTACATCTGTATTTCGTGGATCTGTTTGCTACCCTTATTCCTGTGGAATCTGAGAACAGATATTTCGGTTCCCTTTGAAGACTTTAGGGCCAAAGGAAATATCCTCCGTTAAAAAAGAGAAAGAAGCTTTCTGAGAAACTTCTTTGTTTTCTGTGAAATCATCTCACAGAGTTACAGCTTTCCCCTCAAGAAGCCTTTCGCTAAGGCAGTTCTTGTGGAATTGGCAAAGTGATATTTGGAAGCCCATAGAGGGCTATGGTGAAAAAGGAAATATCCTCAGATGAAATCTGTAAAGAAGCTTTTTGAGAAACTGCTTAGTGTTCTGTTAATTCACCTCACAGAGTTACATCTGCATTTCGTGGATCTCTTTGCTAGCCTTATATCTGTGGAATCTGAGAACAGATATTTCGGATCCCTTTGAAGACTATAGGGCCAAACGAAATATCCTCCGATAACAAAGAGAAAGAAGCTTTCTGAGAAACTTCTTTGTGTTCTGTGAAATCATCTCACAGAGTTACAGCTTTCCCCTCAAGAAGCCTTTCGCTAAGACAGTTCTTGTGGAATTGGCAAAGGGATATTTGGAAGCCCATAGAGGGCCATGGTGAAAAAGGAAATATCCTCAGATGAAATCTGGAAAGAAGCTTTCTGAGAAACTGCTCTGTGATGTGTGACTTCCACTCACAGAGTTACATCTGTTTTTCGTGCATCTCTTGGCTAGCCTTATTTCTGTGGAATCTGAGAACAGATATTTCGGAACCCTTTGAAGACTATAGGGCCAAAGGGAATATCCTCCGATAACAAAGAGAAAGAAGCTTTCTGAGAAACTTCTTTGTGTTCTGTGAAATCATCTCACAGAGTTACAGCTTTCCCCTCAAGAAGCCTTTCGATAAGACAGTTCTTGTGAAATTGGCAAAGTGATATTTGGAAGCCCATAGAGGGCTATGGTGAAAAAGGAAATATCCTCAGATGAAATCTGGAAAGAAGCATTCTGAGAAACTGCTCTGTGATGTGTGACTTCCACTCACAGAGTTACATCTGTATTTCGTGCATCTCTTTGCTAGCCTTATTTCTGTGGAATCTGAGAACAGATATTTCGGATCCCTTTGAAGACTATAGGGCCAAAGGAAATATCCTCCGATAACAAAGAGAAAGAAGCTTTCTGAGAAACTTCTTTGTGTTCTGTGAAATCATCTCACAGAGTTACAGCTTTCCCCTCAAGAAGCCTTTCGCTAAGACAGTTCTTGTGGAATTGGCAAAGTGATATTTGGAAGCCCGTAGAGGGCCGTGGTGAAAAAGGAAATATCCTCAGATGAAATCTGGAAAGAAGCTTTCTGAGAAACTGCTCTGTGATGTGTCACTTCCACTCCCAGAGTTACATCTGTATTTCATGGATTTCTTTGTTAGCCTCATTTCTGTGGAATCTGAGAACAGATATTTCGGATCCCTTTGAAAACTATAGGGCCAAAGGAAATATCCTCCGATAACAAAGAGAAAGAAGCTTTCTGAGAAACTTCTTTGTGTTCTGTGAAATCATCTCACAGAGTTACAGCTTTCCCCTCAAGAAGCCTTTCGCTAAGACAGTTCTTGTGGAATTGGCAAAGGGATATTTGGAAGCCCATAGAGGGCCATGGTGAAAAAGGAAATATCCTCAGATGAAATCTGGAAAGAAGCTTTCTGAGAAACTGCTCTGTGATGTGTGACTTCCACTCACAGAGTTACATCTGTATTTCGTGCACCTTTTTGCTAGCCTTATTTCTGTGGAATTTGAGAACAGATATTTCGGAACCCTTTGAAGACTATAGGGCCAAAGGGAATATCCTCCGATAACAAAGAGAAAGAAGCTTTCTGAGAAACTTCTTTGTGTTCTGTGAAATCATCTCACAGAGTTACAGCTTTCCCCTCAAGAAGCCTTTCGCTTAGACAGTTCTTGTGGAATTGGCAAAGTGATATTTGGAAGCCCATACAGGGCCATGGTGAAAAAGGAAATATCCTCAGATGAAATCTGGAAAGAAGCTTTCTGAGAAACTGCTCTGTGATGTGTGACTTCCACTCCCAGAGTTACATCTGTATTTCGTGGATCTGTTTGCTACCCTTATTCCTGTGGAATCTGAGAACAGATATTTCGGTTCCCTTTGAAGACTTTAGGGCCAAAGGAAATATCCTCCGTTAAAAAAGAGAAAGAAGCTTTCTGAGAAACTTCTTTGTTTTCTGTGAAATCATCTCACAGAGTTACAGCTTTCCCCTCAAGAAGCCTTTCGCTAAGGCAGTTCTTGTGGAATTGGCAAAGTGATATTTGGAAGCCCATAGAGGGCTATGGTGAAAAAGGAAATATCCTCAGATGAAATCTGTAAAGAAGCTTTTTGAGAAACTGCTTAGTGTTCTGTTAATTCACCTCACAGAGTTACATCTGCATTTCGTGGATCTCTTTGCTAGCCTTATATCTGTGGAATCTGAGAACAGATATTTCGGATCCCTTTGAAGACTATAGGGCCAAACGAAATATCCTCCGATAACAAAGAGAAAGAAGCTTTCTGAGAAACTTCTTTGTGTTCTGTGAAATCATCTCACAGAGTTACAGCTTTCCCCTCAAGAAGCCTTTCGCTAAGACAGTTCTTGTGGAATTGGCAAAGGGATATTTGGAAGCCCATAGAGGGCCATGGTGAAAAAGGAAATATCCTCAGATGAAATCTGGAAAGAAGCTTTCTGAGAAACTGCTCTGTGATGTGTGACTTCCACTCACAGAGTTACATCTGTATTTCGTGCATCTCTTGGCTAGCCTTATTTCTGTGGAATCTGAGAACAGATATTTCGGAACCCTTTGAAGACTATAGGGCCAAAGGGAATATCCTCCGATAACAAAGAGAAAGAAGCTTTCTGAGAAACTTCTTTGTGTTCTGTGAAATCATCTCACAGAGTTACAGCTTTCCCCTCAAGAAGCCTTTCGATAAGACAGTTCTTGTGAAATTGGCAAAGTGATATTTGGAAGCCCATAGAGGGCTATGGTGAAAAAGGAAATATCCTCAGATGAAATCTGGAAAGAAGCATTCTGAGAAACTGCTCTGTGATGTGTGACTTCCACTCACAGAGTTACATCTGTATTTCGTGCATCTCTTTGCTAGCCTTATTTCTGTGGAATCTGAGAACAGATATTTCGGATCCCTTTGAAGACTATAGGGCCAAAGGAAATATCCTCCGATAACAAAGAGAAAGAAGCTTTCTGAGAAACTTCTTTGTGTTCTGTGAAATCATCTCACAGAGTTACAGCTTTCCCCTCAAGAAGCCTTTCGCTAAGACAGTTCTTGTGGAATTGGCAAAGTGATATTTGGAAGCCCGTAGAGGGCCGTGGTGAAAAAGGAAATATCCTCAGATGAAATCTGGAAAGAAGCTTTCTGAGAAACTGCTCTGTGATGTGTCACTTCCACTCCCAGAGTTACATCTGTATTTCATGGATTTCTTTGTTAGCCTTATTTCTGTGGAATCTGAGAACAGATATTTCGGATCCCTTTGAAAACTATAGGGCCAAAGGAAATATCCTCCGATAACAAAGAGAAAGAAGCTTTCTGAGAAACTTCTTTCTGTTCTGTGAAATCATCTCACAGAGTTACAGCTTTCCCCTCAAGAAGCCTTTCGCTAAGACAGTTCTTGTGGAATTGGCAAAGGGATATTTGGAAGCCCATAGAGGGCCATGGTGAAAAAGGAAATATCCTCAGATGAAATCTGGAAAGAAGCTTTCTGAGAAACTGCTCTGTGATGTGTGACTTCCACTCACAGAGTTACATCTGTATTTCGTGCACCTTTTTGCTAGCGTTATTTCTGTGGAATTTGAGAACAGATATTTCGGAACCCTTTGAAGACTATAGGGCCAAAGGGAATATCCTCCGATAACAAAGAGAAAGAAGCTTTCTGAGAAACTTCTTTGTGTTCTGTGAAATCATCTCACAGAGTTACAGCTTTCCCCTCAAGAAGCCTTTCGCTAAGACAGTTCTTGTGGAATTGGCAAAGGGATATTTGGAAGCCCATAGAGGGCTATGGTGAAAAAGGAAATATCCTCAGATTAAATCTGGAAAGAAGCTTTCTGAGAAACTGCTCTGTGATGTGTCACTTCCAATCACAGAGTTACATCTGTATTTCATGCATCACTTGGCTAGCCTTATTTCTGTGGAATCTGAGAACAGATATTTCGGATCCCTTTGAAAACTATAGGGCCAAAGGAAATATCCTCCGATAACAAAGAGAAAGAAGCTTTCTGAGAAACTTCTTTGTGTTCTGTGAAATCATCTCACAGAGTTACAGCTTTCCCCTCAAGAAGCCTTTCGCTAAGACAGTTCTTGTGGAATTGGCAAAGAGATATTTGGAAGCCCATAGAGGGCCATGGTGAAAAATGAAATATCCTCAGATGAAATCTGGAAAGAAGCTTTCTGAGAAACTGCTCTGTGATGTGTGACTTCCACTCACAGAGTTACATCTGTATTCCGTGGATCTCTTTGCTAGCCTTATTTCTGTGGAATCTGGGAACAGATAATTCGGATCCCGGTGAAGACTATAGGGCCAAAGGAAATATCCTCCGATAACAAAGAGAAAGAAGCTTTCTGAGAAACTTCTTTGTGTTCTGTGAAATCATCTCACAGAGTTACAGTTTTCCCCTCAAGAAGCCTTTCGCTAAGACAGTTCTGGTGGAATTGGCAAAGTGGTATTTGGAAGCCCATAGAGGGCTATGGTGAAAAAGGAAATAACCTCAGAAGAAATCTGGAAAGAAGCTTTCTGAGAAACTGCTCTGTGATGTGTGACTTCCACTCACAGAGTTACATCTGTATTTCGTGCATCTCTTTGCTAGCCTTATTTCTGTGGAATCTGAGAACAGATATTTCGGATCCCTTTGAAAACTATAGAGCCAAAGGAAATATCCTCCGATAACAAAGAGAAAGAAGCTTTCGGAGAAACTTCTTTGTGTTCTGTGAAATCATCTCACAGAATTACGGCTTTTCCCTCAAGAAGCCTTTCGCTAACACAGTTCTTGTGGAATTGGCAAAGAGATATTTGGAAGCCCATAGAGGGCCATGGTGAAAAATGAAATATCCTCAGATGAAATCTGGAAAGAAGCTTTCTGAGAAACTGCTCTGTGATGTGTGACTTCCACTCACAGAGTTACATCTGTATTCCGTGGATCTCTTTGCTAGCCTTATTTCTGTGGAATCTGAGAACAGATAATTCGGATCCCGGTGAAGACTATAGGGCCAAAGGAAATATCCTCCGATAACAAAGAGAAAGAAGCTTTCTGAGAAACTTCTTTGTGTTCTGTGAAATCATCTCACAGAGTTACAGCTTTACCCTCAAGAAGCCTTTCGCTAAGACAGTTCTGGTGGAATTGGCAAAGTGGTATTTGGAAGCCCATAGAGGGCTATGGTGAAAAAAGGAATAACCTCAGAAGAAATCTGGAAAGAAGCTTTCTGAGAAACTGCTCTGTGATGTGTGACTTCCACTCACAGAGTTACATCTGTATTTCGTGGATCTCTTAGCTAGACTTATTTCTGTGGAATCTGGGAGCAGATATTTCGGATCCCTTTGAAGACTATAGGGCCAAAGGAAATATCCTCCGATAACAAAGAGAAAGAAGCTTTCTGAGAAACTTCTTTGTGTTCTGTGAAATCATCTCACAGAGTTACAGCTTTACCCTCAAGAAGCCTTTCGCTAAGACAGTTCTTGTGGAATTGGCAAAGGGATATTTGGAGGCCCATAGAGGGCTATGGTGAAAACGGAAATATCCTCAGATGAAATCTGGAAAGAAGCTTTTTGAGAAACTGCTTAGTGTTCTGTTAATTCACCTCACAGAGTTACATCTGTATTTCGTGGATCTCTTTGCTAGCCTTATTTCTGTGGAATCTGAGAACATATATTTCGGATCCCTTTGAAGACTATAGGGCCATAGGAAATATCCTCCGATAACAAAGAGAAAGAAGCTTTCTGAGAAACTTCTTTGTGTTCTGTGAAATCATCTCACAGAGTTACAGCTTTCCCCTTAAGAAGCCTTTCGCTAAGACAGTTCTTGTGGAATTGGCAAAGTGATATTTGGAAGCCCATAGAGGGCTATGGTGAAAAAGGAAATATCCTCAGATGAAATCTGGAAAGAAGCTTTCTGAGAAACTGCTCTGTGATGTGTGACTTCCACTCCCAGAGTTACATCTGTATTTCGTGGATCTCTTTGCTAGCCTTATTTCTGTGGAATCTGAGAAGAGATATTTCGGATCCCTTTGAAGACTATAGGGCCAAAGGAAATATCCTCCGATAACAAAGAGAAAGAAGCTTTCTGAGAAACTTCTTTGTGTTCTGTGAAATCATCTCACAGAGTTACAGCTTTCCCCTCAAGAAGCCTTTCGCTAAGACAGTTCTTGTGGAATTGGCAAAGGGATATTTGAAAGCCCATAAAGGGCTATGGTGAAAAAGGAAATATCCTCAGATGAAATCTGGAAAGAAGCTTTCTGAGAAACTGCTCTGTGATGTGTGACTTCCACAAACAGAGTTACATCTGTATGACGTGCATCCCTTAGCTAGACTTATTTCTGTCTAATCTGAGAACAGATATTTCGGATCCCTTTGAAGACTTTAGGGCCAAAGGAAATATCCTCCGATAACAAAGAGAAAGAAGCTTTCTGAGAAACTTCTTTGTGTTCTGTGAAATCATCTCACAGAGTTACAGCTTTCCCCTCAAGAAGCCTTTCGCTAAGACAGTTCTTGTGGAATTGGCAAAGTGATATTTGGAAGCCCAAAGAGGGCTATGCTGTAAAAGGAAATATCCTCAGATGAAATCTGGAAAGATGCTTTCTGAGAAAGTGCTCTGTGATGTGTGACTTCCACTCACAGAGTTACATCTGTATTCCGTGGATCTCTTTGCTATCCTTATTTCTGTGGAATCTGAGAACAGATAATTCGGATCCCTGTGAAGACTATAGGGCCAAAGGAAATATCCTCCGATAACAAAGAGAAAGAAGCTTTCTGAGAAGCTTCTTTGTTTTCTTTGAAATCATCTCACAGAGTTACAGCTTTCCCCTCAAGAAGCCTTTCGCTAAGACAGTTCTTGTGGAATTGGCAAAGTGATATTTGGAAGCCCTTAGTGGGCTATGTTGAAAAAGGAAATATTCTAAGATGAAATCTGGAAACAAGCTTTTTGAGAAAGTGCTTAGTGTTCTGTTAATTCACCTCACAGAGTTACATCTGTATTTCGTGGATCTCTTTGCTAACCTTATTTCTGTGGAATCTGAGAACAGATATTTCGGATCCCTTTGAAGACTATAGGGCCAAAGGAAATATCCCCCAATAACAAAGAGAAAGAAGCTTTCTGAGAAACTTCTTTGTGTTCTGTGAAATCATCTCACAGAGTTACAGCTTTCCCCTCAAGAAGCCTTTCGCTAAGACAGTTCTTGTGGAATTGGCAAAGTGATATTTGCAAGCCTATAGAGGGCCATGGTGAAAAAGGAAATATCCTCAGATGAAATCTGGAAAGAAGCTTTCTGAGAAACTGCTCTGTGATGTGTGACTTCCACTCCCAGAGTTACATCTGTATTTCGTGGATCTCTTTGCTACCCTTATTTCTGTGGAATCTGAGAACAGATATTTCGGATCCCTTTGAAGACTATAGGGACAAAGGAAATATCCTCCGATAAAAAAGAGAAAGAAGCTTTCTGAGAAACTTCTTTGTGTTCTGTGAAATCATCTCACAGAGTTACAGCTTTCCCCTCAAGAAGCCTTTCGCTAAGACAGTTCTTGTGGAATTGGCAAAGGGATATTTGGAAGCCCATAGAGGGCTATGGTGTAAAAGGAAATATCCTCAGATGAAATCTGGAAAGAAGCTTTCTGAGAAACTGCTCTGTGATGTGTGACTTCCACTCACAGAGTTACATCTGTATTCCGTGGATCTCTTTGCTAGCCTTATTTCTGTGCAATCTGAGAACAGATAATTCGGATCCCTGTGAAGACTATAGGGCCAAAGGAAATATCCTCCGATAACAAAGAGAAAGAAGCTTTCTGAGAAACTTCTTTGTGTTCTGTGAAATCATCTCACAGAGTTACAGCTTTCCCCTCAAGAAGCCTTTCGCTAAGACAGTTCTTGTGGAATTGGCAAAGTGGTATTTGGAAGCCCATAGAGGGCTATGGTGAAAAAGGAAATAACCTCAGAAGAAATCTGGAAAGAAGCTTTCTGAGAAACTGCTCTGTGATGTGTGACTTCCACTCACAGAGTTACATCTGTATTTCGTGGATCTCTTAGCTAGCCTTATTTCTGTGGAATCTGGGAGCAGATATTTCGGATCCCTTTGAAGACTATAGGGCCAAAGGAAATATCCTCCGATAACAAAGAGAAAGAAGCTTTCTGAGAAACTTCTTTGTGTTCTGTGAAATCATCTCACAGAGTTACAGCTTTCCCCTCAAGAAGCCTTTCGCTAAGACAGTTCTTGTGAAATTGGCAAAGTGATATTTGGAAGCCTATAGAGGGCTATGGTGAAAAAGGAAATATCGTCAGATGAAATCTGGAAAGAAGCTTTCTGCGAAACTGCTTAGTGTTCTGTTAATTCATCTCACAGAGTTATATGTGTATTTCGAGGATCTCTTTGCTAGCCCTATTTCTGTGGAATCTGAGAACAGATATTTCGGATCCCTTTGAAGACTATAGGGCCAAAGAAAATATCCTCCGATAACAAAGAGAAAGAAGCTTTCTGAGAATTTTCTTTGTGTTCTGTGAAATCATCTCACAGAGTTACAGCTTTCCCCTCAAGAAGCCTTTCGCTAAGACAGTTCTTGTGGAATTGGCAAAGTGATATTTGGAAGCCCATAGAGGGCCAAGGTGAAAAAGGAAATATCCTCAGATGAAATCTGGAAAGAAGATTTCTGAGAATCTGCTCTGTGATGTGTGACTTCCACTCCCAGAGTTACATCTGTATTTCGTGGATCTCTTTGTTACCCTTATTTCTGTGGAATCTGAGAACAGATATTTCGGTTCCCTTTGAAGACTTTAGGGCTAAAAGAAATATCCTCCGATAACAAAGAGAAAGAAGCTTTCTGAGAAACTTCTTTGTGTTCTGTGAAATCATCTCACAGAGTTACAGCTTTCCCCTCAAGAAGCCTTTCGCTAAGGCAGTTCTTGTGGAATTGGCAAAGTGATATTTGGAAGCCCATAGAGGGCTATGGTGAAAAAGGAAATATCCTCAGATGAAATCTGTAAAGAAGCTTTTTGAGAAACTGCTTAGTGTTCTGTTAATTCACCTCAAAGAGTTACATCTGCATTTCGTGGATCTCTTTGCTAGCCTTATATCTGTGGAATCTGAGAACAGATATTTCGGATCCCTTTGAAGACTATAGGGCCAAAGGAAATATCCTCCCATAACAAAGAGAAAGAAGCTTTCTGAGAAACTTCTTTGTGTTCTGTGAAATCATCTCACAGAGTTACAGCTTTCCCCTCAAGAAGCCTTTCGCTAAGACAGTTCTTGTGGAATTGGCAAAGGGATATTTGGAAGCCCATAGAGGGCTATGGTGAAAAAGGAAATATCCTCAGATGAAATCTGGAAAGAAGCTTTCTGAGAAACTGCTCTGTGATGTGTGACTTCCACTCACAGAGTTACATCTGTATTTCGTGGATCTCTTTGCTAGCCTTATTTCTGTGGAATCTGAAAAGAGATATTTCGGATCCCTTTGAAGACTATAGGGCCAAAGGAAATATCCTCCGATAACAAAGAGAAAGAAGCTTTCTGAGAAACTTCTTTGTGTTCTGTGAAATCATCTCACAGAGTTACAGCTTTCCCCTCAAGAAACCTTTCGCTAAGACAGTTCTTGTGGAATTGGCAAAGTGATATTTGCAAGCCTATAGAGGGCCATGGTGAAAAAGGAAATATCCTCAGATGAAATCTGGAAAGAAGCTTTCTGAGAAACTGCTCTGTGATGTGTGACTTCCACTCCCAGAGTTACATCTGTATTTCGTGGATCTCTTTGCTACCCTTATTTCTGTGGAATCTGAGAAGAGATATTTCGGATCCCTTTGAAGACTATAGGGCCAAAGGAAATATCCTCCGATAAAAAAGAGAAAGAAGCTTTCTGAGAAACTTCTTTGTGTTCTGTGAAATCATCTCACAGAGTTACAGCTTTCCCCTCAAGAAGCCTTTCGCTAAGACAGTTCTTGTGGTATTGGCAAAGTGATATTTGGAAGCCCACAGAGGGCTATGGTGTAAAAGGAAATATCCTCAGATGAAATCTGGAAAGAAGCTTTCTGAGAAACTGCTCTGTGATGTGTCACTTCCAATCACAGAGTTACATCTGTATTTCGTGCATCTCTTTGCTAGCCTTATTTCTGTGGAATCTGAGAACAGATATTTCGGATACCTTTGAAGACTATAGGGCCAAAGGAAATATCCTCCTATAACAAAGAGAAAGAAGCTTTCTGAGAAACTTCTTTGTGTTCTGTGAAATCATCTCACAGAGTTACAGCTTTCCCCTCAAGAAGCCTTTCGCGAAGACAGTTCTTGTGGAATTGGCAAAGTGATATTTGGAAGCCCGTAGAGGGCCATGGTGAAAAAGGAAATATCCTCAGATGAAATCTGGAAAGAAGCTTTCTGAGAACTGCTCTGTGATGTGTGACTTCCACTCCCAGAGTTACATCTGTATTTCATGGATTTCTTTGTTAGCCTTATTTCTGTGGAATCTGAGAACAGATATTTCGGATCCCTTTGAAAACTATAGAGCCAAAGGAAATATCCTCCGATAACAAAGAGAAAGAAGCTTTCGAAGAAACTTCTTTGTGTTCTGTGAAATCATCTCACAGAGTTACAGCTTTCCCCTCAAGAAGCCTTTCGCTAAGACAGTTCTTGTGGAATTGGCAAAGTGATATTTGGAAGCCTATAGAGGGCTATGGTGAAAAAGGAAATATCGTCAGATGAAATCTGGAAAGAAGCTTTCTGCGAAACTGCTTAGTGTTCTGTTAATTCATCTCACAGAGTTATATGTGTATTTCGAGGATCTCTTTGCTAGCCCTAATTCTGTGGAATCTGAGAACAGATATTTCGGATCCCTTTGAAGACTATAGGGCCAAAGAAAATATCCTCCGATAACAAAGAGAAAGAAGCTTTCTGAGAATTTTCTTTGTGTTCTGTGAAATCATCTCACAGAGTTACAGCTTTCCCCTCAAGAAGCCTTTCGCTAAGACAGTTCTTGTGGAATTGGCAAAGTGATATTTGGAAGCCCATAGAGGGCCAAGGTGAAAAAGGAAATATCCTCAGATGAAATCTGGAAAGAAGCTTTCTGAGAATCTGCTCTGTGATGTGTGACTTCCACTCCCAGAGATACATCTGTATTTCGTGGATCTCTTTGTTACCCTTATTTCTGTGGAATCTGAGAACAGATATTTCGGTTCCCTTTGAAGACTTTAGGGCCAAAGGAAATATCCTCCGATAACAAAGAGAAAGAAGCTTTCTGAGAAACTTCTTTGTGTTCTGTGAAATCATCTCACAGAGTTACAGCTTTCCCCTCAAGAAGCCTTTCGCTACGGCAGTTCTTGTGGAATTGGCAAAGTGATATTTGGAAGCCCATAGAGAGCTATGGTGAAAAAGGAAATATCCTCAGATGAAATCTGTAAAGAAGCTTTTTGAGAAACTGCTTAGTGTTCTGTTAATTCACCTCACAGAGTTACATCTGCATTTCGTGGATCTCTTTGCTAGCCTTATTTCTGTGGAATCTGAGAACAGATATTTCGGATCCCTTTGAAGACTATAGGGCCAAAGGAAATATCCTCCGATATCAAAGAGAAAGAAGCTTTCTGAGAAACTTCTTTGTGTTCTGTGAAATCATCTCACAGAGTTACAGCTTTCCCCTCAAGAAGCCTTTCGCTAAGACAGTTCTTGTGGAATTGGCAAAGGGATATTTGGAAGCCCATAGAGGGCCATGGTGAAAAAGGAAATATCCTCCGATGAAATCTGGAAAGAAGCTTTCTGAGAAACTGCTCTGTGATGTGTGACTTCCACTCACAGAGTTACATCTGTATTTCGTGCATCTCTTTGCTAGCCTTATTTCTGTGGAATCTGAGAACAGATATTTCGGAACCCTTTGAAGACTATAGGGCCAAAGGGAATATCCTCCGATAACAAAGAGAAAGAAGCTTTCTGAGAAACTTCTTTGTGTTCTGTGAAATCATCTCACAGAGTTACAGCTTTCCCCTCAAGAAGCCTTTCGCTAAGACAGTTCTGGTGGAATTGGCAAAGGGATATTTGGAAGCCCATAGAGGGATATGGTGAAAAAGTAAATATCCTCAGATGAAATCTGGAAAGAAGCTTTCTGAGAAACTGCTCTGTGATGTGTCACTTCCAATCAGAGAGTTACATCTGTATTTCGTGCATCTCTTTGCTAGCCTTATTTCTTTGGAATCTGAGAACAGATATTTCGGATCCCTTTGAAAACTATAGGGCCAAAGGAAATATCCTCCGATAACAAAGAGAAAGAAGCTTTCTGAGAAACTTCTTTGTGTTCTGTGAAATCATCTCACAGATTTACAGCTTTCCCCTCAAGAAGCCTTTCGCTAAGACAGTTCTTGTGGAATTGGCAAAGTGGTATTTGGAAGCCCATAGAGGGCTATGGTGAAAAAGGAAATAACCTCAGAAGAATACTGGAAAGAAGCTTTCTGAGAAACTACTCTGTGATGTGTGACTTTCACTCACAGAGTTACATCTGTATTTCGTGGATTTCTTAGCTAGCCTTATTTCTGTGGAATCTGGGAGCAGATATTTCGGATCCCTTTGAAGACTATAGGGCCAAAGGAAATATCCTCCGATAACAAAGAGAAAGAAGCTTTCTGAGAAACTTCTTTGTGTTCTGTTAAATCATCTCACAGAGTTACAGCTTTACCCTCAAGAAGCCTTTCGCTAAGACAGTTCTTGTGGAATTGGCAAAGGGATATTTGGAAGCCCATAGAGGGCTATGGTGAAAAAGGAAATATCCTCAGTTGAAATCTCGAAAGAAGCTTTTTGAGAAACTGCTTAGTGTTCTGTTAATTCACTTCACAGAGTTACATCTGTATTTCGTGGATCTCTTTGCTAGCCTTATTTCTGTGGAATCTGAGAACAGATATTTCGGATCCCTTTGAAGACTATAGGGCCATAGGAAATATCCTCCGATAACAAAGAGAAAGAAGCTTTCTGAGAAACTTCTTTGTGTTCTGTGAAATCATCGGACAGAGTTACAGCTTTCCCCTTAAGAAGCCTTTCGCTAAGACAGTTCTTGTGGAATTGGCAAAGTGATATTTGGAAGCCCATAGAGGGCTATGGTGAAAAAGGAAATATCCTCAGATGAAATCTGGAAAGAAGTTTTCTGAGAAACTGCTCTGTGATGTGTGACTTCCACTCCCAGAGTTACATCTGTATTTCGTGCATCTCTTTGATAGCCTTATTTCTGTGGAATCTGAGAACAGATATTTCGGATCCCTTTGAAGACTATAGGGCCAAAGGAAATATCCTCCGATAACAAAGAGAAAGAAGCTTTCTGAGAAACTTCTTTGTGTTCTGTGAAATTATCTCACAGAGTTACAGCTTTCCCCTCAAGAAGCCTTTCGCTAAGACAGTTCTTGTGGAATTGGCAAAGGGATATTTGAAAGCCCATAAAGGGCTATGGTGAAAAAGGAAATATCCTCAGATGAAATCTGGAAAGAAGCTTTCTGAGAAACTGCTCTGTGATGTGTGACTTCCACAAACAGAGTTACATCTGTATTACGTGCATCCATTAGCTAGACTTATTTCTGTCTAATCTGAGAACAGATATTTCGGATCCCTTTGAAGAGTTTAGGGCCAAAGGAAATATCCTCCGATAACAAAGAGAAAGAAGCTTTCTGAGAAACTTCTTTGTGTTCTGTGAAATCAACTCACAGAGTTACAGCTTTCCCCTCAAGAAGCCTTTCGCTAAGACAGTTCTTGTGGAATTGGCAAAGTGATATTTGGAAGCATATAGAGGGCTATGGTGTAAAAGGAAATATCCTCAGATGAAATCTGGAAAGATGATTTCTGAGAAACTGCTCTGTTATGTGTGACTTCCACTCACAGAGTTACATATGTATTCCGTGGATCTCTTTGCTAGCCTTATTTCTGTGGAATCTGAGAACAGATAATTCGGATCCCTGTGAAGACTATAGGGCCAAAGGAAATATCCTCCGATAACAAAGAGCAAGAAGCTTTCTGAGAAGCTTCTTTGTTTTCTGTGAAATCATCTCACAGAGTTACAGCTTTCCCCTCAAGAAGCCTTTCGCTAAGACAGTTCTTGTGGAATTGGCAAAGTGATATTTGGAAGCCCTTAGTGGGCTATGTTGAAAAAGGAAATATCCTAAGATGAAATCTGGAAACAAGCTTTTTGGAAAGTGCTTAGTGTTCTGTTAATTCACCTCACAGAGTTACATCTGTATTTCGTGGATCTCTTTGCTAGCCTTATTTCTGTGGAATATGAGAACAGATATTTCGGATCCCTTTGAAGACTATAGGGCCAAAGGAAATATCCTCCCATAACAAAGAGAAAGAATCTTTCTGAGAAACTTCTTTGTGTTCTATGAAATCATCTCACAGAGTTACAACTTTCCCCTCAAGAAGCCTTTCGCTAAGACAGTTCTTGTGGAATTGGCAAAGTGATATTTGGAAGCCCATAGAGGGCTATGGTGAAAAAGGAAATATCCTCAGATGAAATCTGGAAAGAAGCTTACTGAGAAACTGCTCTGTGATTTGTGACTTTCACTCACAGAGTGACATCTGTATTTCGTGGATCTCTTTGCTAGCCTTATTTCTGTGGAATCTGAGAACAGATATTTCGGATCCCTTTGAATACTATAGGGCCAAAGGAAATATCCTCCGATAACAAAGAGAAAGAAGCTTTCTGAGAAACTTCTTTGTGTTCTGTGAAATCATCTCACAGAGTTACAGCTTTCCCCTCAAGAAGCCTTTCGCTAAGACAGTTCTTGTGGAATTGGCAAAGTGATATTTGGAAGCCCATAGAGGTCTATGGTGAAAAAGGAAGTATCCTCAGATGAAATCTGGAAAGAAGCTTTCTGAGAAACTGCTCTGTGATGTGTGAATTCCACTCACAGAGTTACATCTGTATTTCGTGCATCTCTTTGCTAGCCTTATTTCTGTGGAATCTGAGAACAGATATTTCGGATTCCTTTGAAGTCTAAAGGGCCAAAGGAAATATCCTCCGATAACAAAGAGAAAAAAGCTTTCTGAGAAACTTCTTTGTGTTCTGTGAAATCATCTCACAGAGTTACAGCTTTCCCCTCAAGAAGCCTTTCGCTAAGACAGTTCTTGTGGAATTGGCAAAGGGATATTTGGAAGCCCATAGTGGGCTACGATGAAAAAGGAAATATCCTCGGATGAAATCTGGAAAGAAGCTTTCTGAGAAACTGCTCTGTGATGTGTGACTTCCACAAACAGAGTTACATCTGTATTTCGTGGATCTCTTTGCTACCCTTATTTCTGTGGAATCTAAGAACAGATATTTCGGATCCCTTTGAAGACTATAGGGCCAAAGGAAATATCCTCCGATAAAAAAGAGAAAGAAGCTTTCTGAGAAACTTCTTTGTGTTCTGTGAAATCATCTCACAGAGTTACAGCTTTCCCCTCAAGAAGCCTTTCGCTAAGACAGTTCTTGTGGAATTGGCAAAGTGATATATGGAAGCCCATAGAGGGCTATGTTGAAAAAGGAAATATCCTCAGATGAAATCTGGAAAGAAGCTTTCTGAGAAACTGCTCTGTGATGTGTGACTTCCATTCACAGACTTACATCTGTATTTCGTGGATCTCTTTGCTCGCCTTATTTCTGTGGAATCTGAGAACAGATATTTCAGTTCCCTTTGAGGACTATAGGCCAAAGAAAATATCCTCCGATAACAAAGAGAAAGAAGCTTTCTGAGATACTTCTTTGTGTTCTCTGAAATCATCTCACAGAGTTACAGCTTTCCCCTCAAGAAGCCTTTCGCTAAGACAGTTCTTGTGGAATTGGCAAAGGGATATTTGGAAGCCCATAGAGGGCTATGGTGAAAAAGGAAATATCCTCTGATGAAATCTGGAAAGAAACTTTGTGAGAAACTGCTCTGTGATGTGTGACTTCCACTCACAGAGTTACATCTGTATTTCGTGGATCTCTTTGCTAGCCTTATTTCTGTGGAATCTGAGAAGAGATATTTCGGATCCCTTTGAAGACTAAAGGGCCAAAGGAAATATCCTCCGATAACAAAGATAAAGAAGCTTTCTGAGAAACTTCTTTGTGTTCTGTGAAATCATCTCACAGAGTTACAGCTTTCCCCTGAAGAAGCCTTTCGCTAAGACAGTTCTTGTGGAATTGGCAAAGGGATATTTGGAAGCCCATAGAGGGCTATGTTGAAAAAGGAAATATCCTCAGATGAAATCTGGAAGGAAGCTTTCTGAGAAACTGCTGTGATGTGTGACTTCCATTCACAGAGTTACATCTGTATTTCGTGGATCTCTTTGCTAGCCTTATTTCGGTGGAATCTGAGAACAGATATTTCGGTTCCCTTTGAGGACTATAGGGCCAAAGGAAATATCCTCCGATAACAAAGAGAAAGAAGCTTTCTGAGAAACTTCTTTGTGTTCTGTGAAATCATCTCACAGAGTTACAGCTTTCCCCTCAAGAAGCCTTTCGCTAAGACAGTTCTTGTGGAATTGTCAAAGGGATATTTGGAAGCCCATAGAGGGCTATGGTGAAAAAGGAAATATCCTCAGATGAAATCTGGAAAGAAGCTTTCTGAGAAACTGCTCTGTGATGTGTGACTTCCACTCACAGAGTTACATCTGTATTTCGTGGATCTCTTAGCTAGCCTTATTTCTGTGGAATCTGGGAGCAGATATTTCGGATCCCTTTGAAGACTATAGGGCCAAAGGAAATATCCTCCGATAACAAAGAGAAAGAAGCTTTCTGAGAAACTTCTTTGTGTTCTGTGAAATCATCTCACAGAGTTACAGCTTTCGCCTCAAGAAGCCTTTCGCTAAGACAGTTCTTGTGGAATTGGCAAAGTGATATTTGGAAGCCCATAGAGGTCTACGGTGAAAAAGGAAGTATCCTCAGATGAAATCT
Organism: Macaca nemestrina; assembly: GCF_043159975.1. Lineage (NCBI taxonomy): Eukaryota > Metazoa > Chordata > Mammalia > Primates > Cercopithecidae > Macaca > Macaca nemestrina. The sequence continues at coordinate 53,301,826 of NC_092140.1, forward strand.
GGAAAGAAGCTTTCTGAGAAACTGCTCTGTGATGTGTGACTTCCACAAACAGAGTTACATCTGTATTTCGTGGATCTCTTTGCTACCCTTATTTCTGTGGAATCTAAGAACAGATATTTCGGATCCCTTTGAAGACTAAAGGGCCAAAGGAAATATCCTCCGATAACAAAGAGAAAGAAGCTTTCTGAGAAACTTCTTTGTGTTCTGTGAAATCATCTCACAGAGTTACAGCTTTCCCCTCAAGAAGCCTTTCGCTAAGACAGTTCTTGTGGAATTGGCAAAGGGATATTTGGAAGCCCATAGAGGGCTATGGTGAAAAAGGAAATATCCTCAGATGAAATCTGTAAAGAAGCTTTCTGAGAAACTGCTCTGTGATGTGTGACTTCCACAAACAGAGATACATCTGTATTTCGTGGATCTCTTTGCTACCCTTATTTCTGTGGAATCTGAGAAGAGATATTTCGGATCCCTTTGAAGACTATAGGGCCAAAGGAAATATCCTCCGATAAAAAAGAGAAAGAAGCTTTCTGAGAAACTTCTTTGTGTTCTGTGAAATCATCTCACAGAGTTACAGCTTTCCCCTCAAGAAGCCTTTCGCTAAGACAGTTCTTGTGGAATTGGCAAAGTGATATATGGAAGCCCATAGAGGGCTATGTTGAAAAAGGAAATATCCTCTGATGAAATCTGGAAAGAAACTTTCTGAGAAACTGCTCTGTGATGTGTGACTTCCACTCACAGAGTTACATCTGTATTTCGTGGATCTCTTTGCTAGCCTTATTTCTGTGGAATCTGAGAAGAGATATTTCGGATCCCTTTGAAGACTAAAGGGCCAAAAGAAATATCCTCCGATAACAAAGAGAAAGAAGCTTTCTGAGAAACTTCTTTGTGTTCTGTGAAATCATCTCACAGAGTTACAGCTTTCCCCTCAAGAAGCCTTTCGCTAAGACAGTTCTTGTGGAATTGTCCAAGGGATATTTGGAAGCCCATAAAGGGCTAAGGTGAAAAAGGAAATATCCTCAGATGAAATCTGGAAAGAAGCTTTCTGAGAAACTGCTCTGTGATCTGTGACTTCCACTCACAGAGTTACATCTGTATTTCGTGCATCTCTTTGCTAGCCCTATTTCTGTGGAATCTGATAACAGATATTTCGGATCCCTTTGAAGACTATAGGGCCAAAGGAAATATCCTCCAATAACAAAGAGAAAGAAGCTTTCTGAGAAACTTCTTTGTGTTCTGTGAAATCATCTCACAGAGTTACAGCTTTCCCCTCAAGAAGCCTTTCGCGAAGACAGTTCTTGTGGAATTGGCAAAGTGATATTTGGAAGCCCATAGAGGGCTATGGTGAAAAAGGAAGTTTCCTCAGATGAAATCTGGAAAGAAGTTTTCTGAGAAACTGCTCGGTGATGTGTGATTTCCACTCACAGAGTTACATCTGTATTTCGTGCATCTCTTTGCTAGTCTTATTTCTGTGGAATCTGAGAACAGATATTTCGGATCCCTTTGAAGACTATAGGGCCAAAGGAAATATCCTCCGATAAGAAAGAGAAAGAAGCTTTATGAGAAACTTCTTTGTGTTCTGTGAAATCATTTCACAGAGTTACAGCTTTCCCCTCAAGAAGCCTTTCGCTAAGACAGTTCTTGTGGAATTGGCAAAGGGATATTTGGAAGCCCATAGAGGGCTATGGTGAAAAAGGAAATATCCTCAGATGAAATCTGGAAAGAAGCTTTCTGAGAAACTGCTCTGTGATGTGTGACTTCCACAAACAGAGTTACATCTGTATTTCGTGCATCTCTTAGCTAACCTTATTTCTGTGGAATCTGAGTACAGATATTTCGGATCCCTTTGAAGACTTTAGGGCCAAAGGAAATATCCTCCGATAACAAAGAGAAAGAAGTTTTCTGAGAAACTTCTTTGTGATCTGTGAAATCATCTCACAGAGTTACAGCTTTCCCCTCTAGAAGCCTTTCGCTAAGACAGTTCTAGTGGAATTGGCAAAGGGATATTTGGAAGCCCTTAGAGGGCTATGGTGAAAAAGGAAATATCCTCAGATGAAATCTGGAAAGAAGCTTTCTGAGAAACTGCTCTGTGATGTGTGACTTCCACTCACAGAGTTACATCTGTATTTCGTGGATCTCTTTGCTAGTCTTATTTCTGTGGAATATGAGAACAGATATTTCGGATCCCTTTGAAGACTATAGGGCCAAAGGAAATTTCCTCCGATAACAAAGAGAAAGAAGCTTTCTGAGAAACTTCTTAGTGTTCTGTGAAATCATCTCACAAAGTCACAGCTTTCCCCTCAAGAAGCCTTTCGCTAAGACAGTTCTTGTGAAATTGGCAAAGTGATATTTGGAAGCCCATAGAGGGCCACGGTGAAAAAGGAAATATCCTCAGATGAAATCAGGAAAGAAGTTTCTGAGAAACTGCTCTGTGATGTGTGACTTCCACTCCCAGAGTTACAGCTGTATTTCGTGGATCTCTTTGCTACCATTATTTCTGTGGAATCTGAGAACAGATATTTCGGATCCCTTTGAAGACTATAGGGCCAAAGGAAATATCCTCCGATAACAAAGAGGAAGAAGCTTTCTGAGAAACTTCTTTGTGTTCTGTGAAATCATCTCACAGAGTTACAGCTTTCCCCTCAAGAAGCCTTTCGCTAAGACAGTTCTTGTGGAATTGGCAAAGTGATATTTGGAAGCCCATAGAAGGCTATGGTGAAAAAGGAAATATCCTCAGATGAAATCTGGAAAGAAGCTTTTTGAGAAACTGCTCTGTGATGTGTGAATTCCACAAACAGAGTTACATCTGTATTTCGTGCATCTCTTTGCTAGCCTTATTTCTGTGGAATCTGAGAAGAGATATTTCGGATCCCTTTGAAGACTATAGGGCCAAAGGAAATATCCTCCGATAACAAAGAGAAAGAAGCTTTCTGAGAAACTTCTTTGTGTTCTGTGAAATCATCTCACAGAGTTACAGCTTTCCCCTCAAGAAGCCTTTCGCTAAGACAGTTCTTGTGGAATTGGCAAAGAGATATTTGGAAGCCCATAGAAGGGCTATGGTGAAAAAGGAAATATCCTCAGATGAAATCTGGAAAGAAGCTTTCTGAGAAACTGCTCTGTGATGTGTGACTTCCACAAACAGAGTTATATCTGTATTTCGTGCATCTCTTAGCTAGCCTTATTTCTGTGGAATCTGAGAACAGATATTTCGGATCCCTTTGAAGACTTTAGGGCCAAAGGAAATATCCTCCGATAACAAAGAGAAAGAAGCTTTCTGAGAAACTTCTTTGTGTTCTGTGAAATCATCTCACAGAGTTACAGCTTTCCCCTCAAGAAGCCTTTCGCTAAGACAGTTCTTGTGGAATTGGCAAAGTGATATTTGGAAGCCCATAGAGGGCTATGGTGAAAAAGGAAATATCCTCAGATGAAATCTGGAAAGAAGCTTTCTGAGAAACTGCTCTGTGATGTGTGACTTCCACTCACAGAGTTACATCTGTATTTCGTGGATCTCTTTGCTAGCCTTATTTCTGTGGAATCTGAGAAGAGATATTTCGGATCCCTTTGAAGACTATTGGGCCAAAGGAAATATTCTCCGATAACAAAGAGAAAGAAGATTTCTGAGAAACTTCTTTGTGTTCTGTGAAATCATCTCACAGAGTTACAGCTTTCCCCTCAGGAAGCCTTTCGCTAAGACAGTTCTTGAGGAATTGGCAAAGGGATATTTGGAAGCCCATAGAGGGCTATGGTGAAAAAGGAAATATCCTTAGATGAAATCTGGAAAGAAGCTTTCTGAGAAACTGCTCTGTGATGTGTGACTTCCACTCACAGAGTTACATCTGTATTTCTTGCATCTCTTTGCTAGCCTTATTTTTGTGGAATCTGAGAAGAGATATTTCGGATCCCTTTGAAGATTATAGGGCCAAAGGAAATATTCTCCGATAACAAAGTGAAAGAAGCTTTCTGAGAAACTTCTTTTTACTCTGTGAAATCATCTCACAGTGTTACAGCTTTCCCCTCAAGAAGCCTTTCGCTAAGACAGTTCTTGTGGAATTGGCAAAGGGATATTTGGAAGCCCATAGAGGGCTATGGTGAAAAAGGAAATATCCTCAGATGAAATCTGGAAAGAAGCTTTCTGAGAAACTGCTCTGTGATTTGTGACTTCCACTCACAGAGTTACATCTGTGTTTCGTGGATCTCTCTGCTAGCCTTATTTCTGTGGAATCTGGGAGCAGATATTTCGGATCCCTTTGAAGACTATAGGGCCAAAGGAAATATCCTCCGATAACAAAGAGAAAGAAGCTTTCTGAGAAACTTCTTTGTGTTCTGTGAAATCATCTCACAGAGTTACAGCTTTCCCCTCAAGAAGCCTTTCGCTAAGACAGTTCTTGTGGAATTGGCAAAGGGATATGTGGAAGCCCATAGAGGGCTATGTTGAAAAAGGAAATATCCTCAGATGAAATCTGGAAAGAAGCTTTCTGAGAAACTGCTCTGTGATGTGTGACTTCCATTCACAGAGTTACATCTGTATTTCGTGGATCTCTTTGCTAGCCTTATTTCGGTGGAATCTGAGAACAGATATTTCGGTTCCCTTTGAGGACTATAGGGCCAAAGGAAATATCCTCCGATAACAAAGAGAAAGAAGCTTTCTGAGAAACTTCTTTGTGTTCTGTGAAATCATCTCACAGAGTTACAGCTTTCCCCTCAAGAAGCCTTTCGCTAAGACAGTTCTTGTGGAATTGGCAAAGGGATATTTGGAAGCCCATAGAGGGCTATGGTGAAAAAGGAAATATCCTCAGATGAAATCTGGAAAGAAGCTTTCTGAGAAACTGCTCTGTGATGTGTGACTTCCACTCACAGAGTTACATCTGTATTTCGTGGATCTCTTTGCTAGCCTTATTTCTGTGGAATCTGAGAAGAGATATTTCGGATCCCTTTGAAGACTATAGGGCCAAAGGAAATATTCTCCGATAACAAAGTGAAAGAAGCTTTCTGAGAAACTTCTTTTTACTCTGTGAAATCATCTCACAGAGTTACAGCATTCCCCTAAAGAAGCCTTTCGCTAAGACAGTTCTTGTGGAATTGGCAAAGGGATATTTGGAAGCCCATAGAGGGCTATGGTGAAAAAGGAAATATCCTCAGATGAAATCTGGAAAGAAGCTTTCTGAGAAACTGCTCTGTGATGTGTGACTTCCACTCACAGAGTTACATCTGTATTTCGTGCATCTCTTTGCTAGCCTTATTTCTGTGGAATCTGAGAACAGATATTTCGGATCCCTTTGAAGACTATAGGGCCAAAGGAAATATCCTCCGATAACAAAGAGAAAGAAGCTTTCTGAGAAACTTCTTTGTGTTTTGTGAAATCATCTCACAGAGTTACAGCTTTCCCCTCAGGAAGCCTTTCGCTAAGACAGTTCTTGTGGAATTGGCAAAGTGATATTTGGAAGCCCATAGAGGGCTATGGTGAAAAAGGAAATATCCTCAGATGAAATCTGGAAAGAAGCTTTCTGAGAAACTGCTCTGTGATGTGTGACTTCCACTCACAGAGTTACATCTGTATTTCGTGGATCTCTTTGATAGCCTTATTTATGTAGAATCTGAGAACAGATATTTCGGATCCCTTTGAAGACTATAGGGCCAAAGAAAATATCCTCCGATAACAAAGAGAAAGGAGCTTTCTGAGAAACTTCTTTGTGTTCTGTGAAATCATCTCACAGAGTTACAGCTTTCCCCTCAAGAAGCCTTTCGCTAAGACAGTTCTTGTGGAATTGGAAAAGTGATAATTGGCAGCCCATTGAGGGCCATGGTGAAAAAGGAAATATCGTCAGATGAAATCTGGAAAGAAGCATTCTGAGAAACTGCTCTGTGATGTGTGACTTCCACTCCCAGAGTTACATCTGTATTTCGTGGATTTCTTTGTTAGCCTTATTTCTGTGGAATCTGAAAACAGATATTTCGGATCCCTTTGAAGACTATAGGGCCAAAGGAAATATCCTCCGATAACAAAGAGAAAGAAGCTTTCTGAGAAACTTCTTTGTGTTCTGTGAAATCATCTCACAGAGTTACAGCTTTCCCATCAAGAAGCCTTTCGCTAAGACAGTTCTTGTGGAATTGGCAAAGTGATATTTGGAAGCCCTAAGAGGGCTATGGTGAAAAAGGAAATATCCTCAGATGAAATCTGGAAAGAAGCTTTCTGAGAATCTGCTCTGTGATGTGTGACTTCCACTCACAGATTTACATCTGTATTTCGTGGATCTCTTTGCTAGCCTTATTTCTGTGGAATCTGGGAGCAGATATTTCGGATCCCTTTGAAGACTATAGGGCCAAAGGAAATATCCTCCGATAACAAAGAGAAAGAAGCTTTCTGAGAAACTTCTTTGTGTTCTGTGAAATCACCTCACAGAGTTACAGCTTTCCCCTCAAGAAGCCTTTCGCTAAGACAGTTCTTGTGGAATTGGCAAAGGGATATTTGGAAGCCCATAGAGGGCTATGTTGAAAAAGGAAATATCCTCAGATGAAATCTGGAAAGAAGCTTTCTGAGAAACTGCTCTGTGATGTGTGACTTCCATTCACAGAGTTACATCTGTATTTCGTGGATCTCTTTGCTAGCCTTATTTCGGTGGAATCTGAGAACAGATATTTCGGTTCCCTTTGAGGACTATAGGGCCAAAGGAAATATCCTCCGATAACAAAGAGAAAGAAGCTTTCTGAGAAACTTCTTTGTGTTCTGTGAAATCATCTCACAGAGTTACAGCTTTCCCCTCAAGAAGCCTTTCGCTAAGACAGTTCTTGTGGAATTGGCAAAGGGATATTTGGAAGCCCATAGAGGGCTATGGTGAAAAAGGAAATATCCTCAGATGAAATCTGGAAAGAAGCTTTCTGAGAAACTGCTCTGTGATGTGTGACTTTCACTCACAGAGTTACATCTGTATTTCGTGGATCTCTTTGCTAGCCTTATTTCTGTGGAATCTGAGAAGAGATATTTCGGATCCCTTTGAAGACTATAGGGCCAAAGGAAATATCCTCCGATAACAAAGAGAAAGAAGCTTTCTGAGAAACTTCTTTGTGTTCTGTGAAATCATCTCACAGAGTTACAGCTTTCCCCTCAAGAAGCCTTTCGCTAAGACAGTTCTTGTGGAATTGGCAAAGTGATATTTGGAAGCCCATAGAGGTCTATGGTGAAAAAGGAAGTATCCTCAGATGAAATCGGGAAAGAAGCTTTCTGAGAAACTGCTCTGTGATGTGTGAATTCCACTCACAGAGTTACATCTGTATTTCGTGCATCTCTTTGCTAGCCTTATTTCTGGGGAATCTGAGAACAGATATTTCGGATTCCTTTGAAGACTAAAGGGCCAAAGGAAATATCCTCCGATAACAAAGAGAAAGAAGCTTTCTGAGAAACTTCTTTGTGTTCTGTGAAATCATCTCACAGAGTTACAGCTTTCCCCTCAAGAAGCCTTTCGCTAAGACAGTTCTTGTGGAATTGGCAAAGTGATATTTGGAAGCCCATAGAGGGCTATGGTGAAAAAGGAAATATCCTCAGATGAAATCTGGAAAGAAGCTTTCTGAGAAACTGCTCTGTGATGTGTGACTTCCACAAACAGAGTTACATCTGTATTTCGTGGATTTCTTTGCTACCCTTATTTCTGTGGAATCTAAGAACAGATATTTCGGATCCCTTTGAAGACTATAGGGCCAAAGGAAATATCCTCCGATAACAAAGAGAAAGAAGCTTTCTGAGAAACTTCTTTGTGTTCTGTGAAATCATCTAACAGAGTTACAGCTTTCCCCTCAAGAAGCCTTTCGCTAAGACAGTTCTTGTGGAATTGGCAAAGTGATATATGGAAGCCCATAGAGGGCTATGTTGAAAAAGGAAATATCCTCAGATGAAATCTGGAAAGAAGCTTTCTGAGAAACTGCTCTGTGATGTGTGACTTCCATTCACAGACTTACATCTGTATTTCGTGGATCTCTTTGCTCGCCTTATTTCTGTGGAATCTGAGAACAGATATTTCAGTTCCCTTTGAGGACTATAGGGCCAAAGGAAATATCCTCCGATAACAAAGAGAAAGAAGCTTTCTGAGAAACTTCTTTGTGTTCTGTGAAATCATCCCACAGAGTTACAGCTTTCCCCTCAAGAAGCCTTTCGCTAAGACAGTTCTTGTGGAATTGGCAAAGGGATATTTGGAAGCCCATAGAGGGCTATGGTGAAAAAGGAAATATCCTCTGATGAAATCTGGAAAGAAACTTTCTGAGAAACTGCTCTGTGATGTGTGACTTCCACTCCCAGAGTTACATCTGTATTTCGTGGATCTCTTTGCTACCATTATTTCTGTGGAATCTGAGAACAGATATTTCGGATCCCTTTGAAGACTATAGGGCCAAAGGAAATATCCTCCGATAACAAAGAGGAAGAAGCTTTCTGAGAAACTTCTTTGTGTTCTGTGAAATCATCTCACAGAGTTACAGCTTTCCCCTCCAGAAGCCTTTCGCTAAGACAGTTCTTGTGGAATTGGCAAAGTGATATTTGGAAGCCCATAGAAGGCTATGGTGAAAAAGGAAATATCCTCAGATGAAATTTGGAAAGAAGCTTTTTGAGAAACTGCTCTGTGATGTGTGAATTCCACTCACAGAGTTACATCTGTATTTCGTGCATCTCTTTGCTAGCCTTATTTCTGTGGAATCTGAGAAGAGATATTTCGGATCCCTTTGAAGACTATTGGGCCAAAGGAAATATCCTCCGATAACAAAGAGAAAGAAGCTTTCTGAGAAACTTCTTTGTGTTCTGTGAAATCATCTCACAGAGTTACAGCGTTCCCCTCAGGAAGCCTTTCGCTAAGACAGTTCTTGTGGAATTGGCAAAGAGATATTTGGAAGCCCATAGAAGGGCTATGGTGAAAAAGGAAATATCCTCAGAAGAAATCTGGAAAGAAGCTTTCTGAGAAACGGCTCTGTGATGTGTGACTTCCACAAACAGAGTTATATCTGTATTTCGTGCATCTCTTAGCTAGCCTTATTTCTGTGGAATCTGAGAAGAGATATTTCGGATCCCTTTGAAGACTTTAGGGCCAAAGGAAATATCCTCCGATAACAAAGAGAAAGAAGCTTTTGAGAAACTTCTTTGTGTTCTGTGAAATCATCTCACAGAGTTACATCTTTCCCCTCAAGAAGCCTTTCGCTAAGACAGTTCTTGTGGAATTGGCAAAGTGATATTTGGAAGCCCATAGAGGGCTATGGTGAAAAAGGAAATATCCTCAGATGAAATCTGGAAAGAAGCTTTCTGAGAAACTGCTCTGTGATGTGTGACTTCCACTCACAGAGTTACATCTGTATTTCGTGCATCTCTTTGCTAGCCCTATTTCTGTGGAATCTGAGAACAGATATTTCGGATCCCTTTGAAGACTTTAGGGCCAAAGGAAATATCCTCCAATAACAAAGAGAAAGAAGCTTTCTGAGAAACTTCTTTGTGTTCTGTGAAATCATCTCACAGAGTTACAGCTTTCCCCTCAAGAAGCCTTTCGCTAAGACAGTTCTTGTGGAATTGGCAAAGTGATATTTGGAAGCCCATAGAGGGCTATGCTGAAAAAGGAAGTATCCTCAGATGAAATCTGGTAAGAAGTTTTCTGAGAAACTGCTCTGTGATGTGTGATTTCCACTCACAGAGTTACCTCTGTATTTCGTGCATCTCTTTGCTAGCCTTATTTCTGTGGAATCTGAGAACAGATATTTCGGATCCCTTTGAAGACTATAGGGCCAAAGGAAATATCCTCCGATAACAAAGAGAAAGAAGCTTTCTGAGAAACTTCTTTGTGTTCTGTGAAATCATCTCACAGAGTTACAGCTTTCCCCTCAAGAAGCCTTTCGCTAAGACAGTTCTTGTGGAATTGGCAAAGGGATATTTGGAAACCCATAGAGGGCTATGGTGAAAAAGGAAATATCCTCAGATGAAATCTGGAAAGAAGCTTTCTGAGAAACTGCTCTGTGATGTGTGACTTCCACAAACAGAGTTACATCTGTATTTCGTGCATCTCTTAGCTAGCCTTATTTTTGTGGAATCTGAGTACAGATATTTCGGATCCCTTGGAAGACTTTAGGGCCAAAGGAAATATCCTCCGATAACAAAGAGAAAGAAGTTTTCTGAGAAACTTCTTTGTGTTCTGTGAAATCATCTCACAGAGTTACAGCTTTCCCCTCTAGAAGCCTTTCGCTAAGACAGTTCTTGTGGAATTGGCAAAGGGATATTTGGAAGCCCTTAGAGGGCTATGGTGAAAAAGGAAATGTCCTCTGATGAAATCTGGAAAGAAGCTTTCTGAGAAACTGCTCTGTGATGTGTGACTTCCACTCACAGAGTTACATCTGTATTTCGTGAATCTCTTTGCTAGTCTTATTTCTGTGGAATATGAAAACAGATATTTCGGATCCCTTTGAAGACTATAGGGCCAAAGGAAATTTCCTCCGATAACAAAGAGAAAGAAGCTTTCTGAGAAACTTCTTAGTGTTCTGTGAAATCATCTCACAAAGTCACAGCTTTCCCCTCAAGAAGCCTTTCGCTAAGACAGTTCTTGTGGAAATGGCAAAGTGATATTTGGAAGCCCATAGAGGGCCACGGTGAAAAAGGAAATATCCTCAGATGAAATCTGGAAAGAAGTTTCTGAGAAACTGCTCTGTGATGTGTGAATTCCACTCACAGAGTTACATCTGTATTTCGTGCATCTCTTTGCTAGCCTTATTTCTGTGGAATCTGAGAAGAGATATTTCGGATCCCTTTGAAGACTATAGGGCCAAAGGAAATATCCTCCGATAACAAAGAGAAAGAAGCTTTCTGAGAAACTTCTTTGTGTTCTGTGAAATCATCTCACAGAGTTACAGCTTTCCCCTCAAGAAGCCTTTCGCTAAGACAGTTCTTGTGGAATTGGCAAAGAGATATTTGGAAGCCCATAGAAGGGCTATGGTGAAAAAGGAAATATCCTCAGATGAAATCTGGAAAGAAGCTTTCTGAGAAACTGCTCTGTGATGTGTGACTTCCACAAACAGAGTTATATCTGTATTTCGTGCATCTCTTAGCTAGCCTTATTTCTGTGGAATCTGAGAACAGATATTTCGGATCCCTTTGAAGACTATTGGGCCAAAGGAAATATCCTCCTATAACAAAGAGAAAGAAGATTTCTGAGAAACTTCTTTGTGTTCTGTGAAATCATCTCACAGAGTTACAGCTTTCCCCTCAGGAAGCCTTTCGCTAAGACAGTTCTTGTGGAATTGGCAAAGGGATATTTGGAAGCCCATAGAGGGCTATGGTGAAAAAGGAAATATCCTTAGATGAAATCTGGAAAGAAGCTTTCTGAGAAACTGCTCTGTGATGTGTGACTTCCACTCACAGAGTTACATCTGTATTTCGTGCATCTCTTTGCTTGCCTTATTTTTGTGGAATCTGAGAAGAGATATTTCGGATCCCTTTGAAGATTATAGGGCCAAAGGAAATATTCTCCGATAACAAAGTGAAAGAAGCTTTCTGAGAAAGTTCTTTTTACTCTGTGAAATCATCTCACAGAGTTACAGCTTTCCCCTCAAGAAGCCTTTCGCTAAGACAGTTCTTGTGGAATTGGCAAAGGGATATTTGGAAGCCCATAGAGGGCTATGGTGAAAAAGGAAATATCCTCAGATGAAATCTGGAAAGAAGCTTTCTGAGAAACTGCTCTGTGATGTGTGACTTCCCCTCACAGAGTTACATCTGTATTTCGTGGATCTCTTTGCTCGCCTTATTTCTGTGGAATCTGAGAACAGATATTTCAGTTCCCTTTGAGGACTATAGGGCCAAAGGAAATATCCTCCGATAACAAAGAGAAAGAAGCTTTCTGAGAAACTTCTTTGTGTTCTGTGAAATCATCCCACAGAGTTAGAGCTTTCCCCTCAAGAAGCCTTTCGCTAAGACAGTTCTTGTGGAATTGGCAAAGGGATATTTGGAAGCCCATAGAGGGCTATGGTGAAAAAGGAAATATCCTCTGATGAAATCTGGAAAGAAACTTTCTGAGAAACTGCTCTGTGATGTGTGACTTCCACTCCCAGAGTTACATCTGTATTTCGTGGATCTCTTTGCTACCATTATTTCTGTGGAATCTGAGAACAGATATTTCGGATCCCTTTGAAGACTATAGGGCCAAAGGAAATATCCTCCGATAACAAAGAGGAAGAAGCTTTCTGAGAAACTTCTTTGTGTTCTGTGAAATCATCTCACAGAGTTACAGCTTTCCCCTCCAGAAGCCTTTCGCTAAGACAGTTCTTGTGGAATTGGCAAAGTGATATTTGGAAGCCCATAGAAGGCTATGGTGAAAAAGGAAATATCCTCAGATGAAATTTGGAAAGAAGCTTTTTGAGAAACTGCTCTGTGATGTGTGAATTCCACTCACAGAGTTACATCTGTATTTCGTGCATCTCTTTGCTAGCCTTATTTCTGTGGAATCTGAGAAGAGATATTTCGGATCCCTTTGAAGACTATTGGGCCAAAGGAAATATCCTCCGATAACAAAGAGAAAGAAGCTTTCTGAGAAACTTCTTTGTGTTCTGTGAAATCATCTCACAGAGTTACAGCGTTCCCCTCAGGAAGCCTTTCGCTAAGACAGTTCTTGTGGAATTGGCAAAGAGATATTTGGAAGCCCATAGAAGGGCTATGGTGAAAAAGGAAATATCCTCAGAAGAAATCTGGAAAGAAGCTTTCTGAGAAACGGCTCTGTGATGTGTGACTTCCACAAACAGAGTTATATCTGTATTTCGTGCATCTCTTAGCTAGCCTTATTTCTGTGGAATCTGAGAAGAGATATTTCGGATCCCTTTGAAGACTTTAGGGCCAAAGGAAATATCCTCCGATAACAAAGAGAAAGAAGCTTTTGAGAAACTTCTTTGTGTTCTGTGAAATCATCTCACAGAGTTACATCTTTCCCCTCAAGAAGCCTTTCGCTAAGACAGTTCTTGTGGAATTGGCAAAGTGATATTTGGAAGCCCATAGAGGGCTATGGTGAAAAAGGAAATATCCTCAGATGAAATCTGGAAAGAAGCTTTCTGAGAAACTGCTCTGTGATGTGTGACTTCCACTCACAGAGTTACATCTGTATTTCGTGCATCTCTTTGCTAGCCCTATTTCTGTGGAATCTGAGAACAGATATTTCGGATCCCTTTGAAGACTTTAGGGCCAAAGGAAATATCCTCCAATAACAAAGAGAAAGAAGCTTTCTGAGAAACTTCTTTGTGTTCTGTGAAATCATCTCACAGAGTTACAGCTTTCCCCTCAAGAAGCCTTTCGCTAAGACAGTTCTTGTGGAATTGGCAAAGTGATATTTGGAAGCCCATAGAGGGCTATGCTGAAAAAGGAAGTATCCTCAGATGAAATCTGGTAAGAAGTTTTCTGAGAAACTGCTCTGTGATGTGTGATTTCCACTCACAGAGTTACATCTGTATTTCGTGCATCTCTTTGCTAGCCTTATTTCTGTGGAATCTGAGAACAGATATTTCGGATCCCTTTGAAGACTATAGGGCCAAAGGAAATATCCTCCGATAACAAAGAGAAAGAAGCTTTCTGAGAAACTTCTTTGTGTTCTGTGAAATCATCTCACAGAGTTACAGCTTTCCCCTCAAGAAGCCTTTCGCTAAGACAGTTCTTGTGGAATTGGCAAAGGGATATTTGGAAACCCATAGAGGGCTATGGTGAAAAAGGAAATATCCTCAGATGAAATCTGGAAAGAAGCTTTCTGAGAAACTGCTCTGTGATGTGTGACTTCCACAAACAGAGTTACATCTGTATTTCGTGCATCTCTTAGCTAGCCTTATTTTTGTGGAATCTGAGTACAGATATTTCGGATCCCTTGGAAGACTTTAGGGCCAAAGGAAATATCCTCCGATAACAAAGAGAAAGAAGTTTTCTGAGAAACTTCTTTGTGTTCTGTGAAATCATCTCACAGAGTTACAGCTTTCCCCTCTAGAAGCCTTTCGCTAAGACAGTTCTTGTGGAATTGGCAAAGGGATATTTGGAAGCCCTTAGAGGGCTATGGTGAAAAAGGAAATGTCCTCTGATGAAATCTGGAAAGAAGCTTTCTGAGAAACTGCTCTGTGATGTGTGACTTCCACTCACAGAGTTACATCTGTATTTCGTGAATCTCTTTGCTAGTCTTATTTCTGTGGAATATGAAAACAGATATTTCGGATCCCTTTGAAGACTATAGGGCCAAAGGAAATTTCCTCCGATAACAAAGAGAAAGAAGCTTTCTGAGAAACTTCTTAGTGTTCTGTGAAATCATCTCACAAAGTCACAGCTTTCCCCTCAAGAAGCCTTTCGCTAAGACAGTTCTTGTGGAAATGGCAAAGTGATATTTGGAAGCCCATAGAGGGCCACGGTGAAAAAGGAAATATCCTCAGATGAAATCTGGAAAGAAGTTTCTGAGAAACTGCTCTGTGATGTGTGACTTCCACTCCCAGAGTTACATCTGTATTTCGTGGATCTCTTTGCTACCATTATTTCTGTGGAATCTGAGAACAGATATTTCGGATCCCTTTGAAGACTATAGGGCCAAAGGAAATATCCTCCGATAACAAAGAGGAAGAAGCTTTCTGAGAAACTTCTTTGTGTTCTGTGAAATCATCTCACAGAGTTACAGCTTTCCCCTCAAGAAGCCTTTCGCTAAGACAGTTCTTGTGGAATTGGCAAAGTGATATTTGGAAGCCCAGAGAAGGCTATGGTGAAAAAGGAAATATCCTCAGATGAAATCTGAAAAGAAGCTTTTTGAGAAACTGCTCTGTGATGTGTGAATTCCACTCACAGAGTTACATCTGTATTTCGTGCATCTCTTTGCTAGCCTTATTTCTGTGGAATCTGAGAAGAGATATTTCGGATCCCTTTGAAGACTATAGGGCCAAAGGAAATATCCTCCGATAACAAAGAGAAAGAAGCTTTCTGAGAAACTTCTTTGTGTTCTGTGAAATCATCTCACAGAGTTACAGCTTTCCCCTCAAGAAGCCTTTCGCTAAGACAGTTCTTGTGGAATTGGCAAAGAGATATTTGGAAGCCCATAGAAGGGCTATGGTGAAAAAGGAAATATCCTCAGATGAAATCTGGAAAGAAGCTTTCTGAGAAACTGCTCTGTGATGTGTGACTTCCACAAACAGAGTTATATCTGTATTTCGTGCATCTCTTAGCTAGCCTTATTTCTGTGGAATCTGAGAACAGATATTTCGGATCCCTTTGAAGACTATTGGGCCAAAGGAAATATCCTCCTATAACAAAGAGAAAGAAGATTTCTGAGAAACTTCTTTGTGTTCTGTGAAATCATCTCACAGAGTTACAGCTTTCCCCTCAGGAAGCCTTTCGCTAAGACAGTTCTTGTGGAATTAGCAAAGGGATATTTGGAAGCCCATAGAGGGCTATGGTGAAAAAGGAAATATCCTTAGATGAAATCTGGAAAGAAGCTTTCTGAGAAACTGCTCTGTGATGTGTGACTTCCACTCACAGAGTTACATCTGTATTTCGTGCATCTCTTTGCTTGCCTTATTTTTGTGGAATCTGAGAAGAGATATTTCGGATCCCTTTGAAGATTATAGGGCCAAAGGAAATATTCTCCGATAACAAAGTGAAAGAAGCTTTCTGAGAAAGTTCTTTTTACTCTGTGAAATCATCTCACAGAGTTACAGCTTTCCCCTCAAGAAGCCTTTCGCTAAGACAGTTCTTGTGGAATTGGCAAAGGGATATTTGGAAGCCCATAGAGGGCTATGGTGAAAAAGGAAATATCCCCTGATGAAATCTGGAAAGAAGCATTCTGAGAAACTGCTCTGTGATGTGTGACTTCCACTCACAGAGTTACATCTGTATTTCGTGGATCTCTTTGCTTGCCTTATTTCTGTGGAATCTGAGAACAGATATTTCGGATCCCTTTGAAGACTATAGGGCCAAAGAAAATATCCTCCGATAACAAAGAGAAAGGAGCTTTCTGAGAAACTTCTTTGTGTTCTGTGAAATCATCTCACAGAGTTACAGCTTTCCCCTCAAGAAGCCTTTCGCTAAGACAGTTCTTGTGGAATTGGCAAAGGGATATTTGGAAGCCCATAGAGGGCTATGGTGAAAAAGGAAATATCCTCAGATGAAATCTGGAAAGAAGCTTTCTGAGAAACTGCTCTGTGATGTGTGACTTCCACTCACAGAGTTACATCTGTATTTCGTGGATCTCTTTGCTAGCCTTATTTCTGTGGAATCTGAGAAGAGATATTTCGGATCCCTTTGAAGACTATTGGGCCAAAGGAAATATTCTCCGATAACAAAGAGAAAGAAGCTTTCTGAGAAACTTCTTTGTGTTCTGTGAAATCATCTCACAGAGTTACAGCTTTCCCCTCAGGAAGCCTTTCGCTAAGACAGTTCTTGTGGAATTGGCAAAGGGATATTTGGAAGCCCATAGAGGGCTATGGTGAAAAAGGAAATATCCTTAGATGAAATCTGGAAAGAAGCTTTCTGAGAAACTGCTCTGTGATGTGTGACTTCCACTCACAGAGTTACATCTGTATTTCGTGCATCTCTTTGCTAGCCTTATTTTTGTGGAATCTGAGAAGAGATATTTCGGATCCCTTTGAAGATTATAGGGCCAAAGGAAATATTCTCCGATAACAAAGTGAAAGAAGCTTTCTGAGAAACTTCTTTTTACTCTGTGAAATCATCTCACAGAGTTACAGCTTTCCCTTCAAGAAGCCTTTCGCTAAGACAGTTCTTGTGGAATTAGCAAAGGGATATTTGGAAGCCCATAGAGGGCTATGGTGAAAAAGGAAATATCCTCAGATGAAATCTGGAAAGAAGCTTTCTGAGAAACTGCTCTGTGATGTGTGACTTCCACTCACAGAGTTACATCTGTATTTCGTGGATCTCTTTGCTTGCCTTATTTCTGTGGAATCTGAGAACAGATAGTTCGGATCCCTTTGAAGACTATAGGGCCAAAGGAAATATTCTCCGATAACAAAGTGAAAGAAGCTTTCTGAGAAACTTCTTTTTACTCTCTGAAATCATCTCACAGAGTTACAGCTTTCCCTTCAAGAAGC
Organism: Macaca nemestrina; assembly: GCF_043159975.1. NCBI lineage: Eukaryota > Metazoa > Chordata > Mammalia > Primates > Cercopithecidae > Macaca > Macaca nemestrina. Next base: position 53,318,881 of record NC_092140.1, read on the forward strand.
CTTTCGCTAAGACAGTTCTTGTGGAATTGGCAAAGGGATATTTGGAAGCCCATAGAGGGCTATGGTGAAAAAGGAAATATCCTCAGATGAAATCTGGAAAGAAGCTTTCTGAGAAACTGCTCTGTGATGTGTGACTTCCACTCACAGAGTTACATCTGTATTTCGTGCATCTCTTTGCTAGCCTTATTTCTCTGGAATCTGAGAACAGATATTTCGGATCCCTTTGAAGACTTTAGGGCCAAAGGAAATATCCTCCGATAACAAAGAGAAAGAAGCTTTCTCAGATACTTCTTTGTGGTCTGTGAAATCATCTCACAGAGTTACAGCTTTCCCCTCAAGAAGCCTTTCGCTAAGACAGTTCTTGTGGAATTGGCAAAGTGATATTTGGAAGCCCATAGAGGGCTATGGTGAAAAAGGAAATATCCTCAGATGAAATCTGGAAAGAAGCTTTCTGAGAAACTGCTCTGTGATGTGTGACTTCCACTCACAGAGTTACATCTGTATTTCGTGGATCTCTTTGCTTGCCTTATTTCTGTGGAATCTGAGAACAGATATTTCGGATCCCTTTGAAGACTATAGGGCCAAAGGAAATATCCTCCGATAACAAAGAGAAAGAAGCTTTCTGAGAAACTTCTTTGTGTTCTGTGAAATCATCTCACAGAGTTACAGCTTTCCCCTCAGGAAGCCTTTCGCTAAGACAGTTCTTGTGGAATTGGCAAAGTGATATTTGGAAGCCCATAGAGGGCTATGGTGAAAAAGGAAATATCCTCAGATGAAATCTGGAAAGAAGCTTTCTGAGAAACTGCTCTGTGATGTGTGACTTCCACTCACAGAGTTACATCTGTATTTCGTGGATCTCTTTGATAGCCTTATTTCTGTGGAATCTGAGAACAGATATTTCGGATCCCTTTGAAGACTATAGGACCAAAGAAAACATCCTCCGATAACAAAGAGAAAGGAGCTTTCTGAGAAACTTCTTTGTGTTCTGTGAAATCATCTCACAGAGTTACAGCTTTCCCCTCAAGAAGCCTTTCGCTAAGACAGTTCTTGTGGAATTGGAAAAGTGATATTTGGCAGCCCATTGAGGGCCATGGTGAAAAAGGAAATATCGTCAGATGAAATCTGGAAAGAAGCGCTCTGAGAAACTGCTCTGTGATGTGTGACTTCCACTCCCAGAGTTACATCTGTATTTCGTGGATTTCTTTGTTAGCCTTATTTCTGTGGAATCTGAGAACAGATATTTCGGATCCCTTTGAAGACTATAGGGCCAAAGGAAATATCCTCCGATAATAAAGAGAAAGAAGCTTTCTGAGAAACTTCTTTGTGTTCTGTGAAATCATCTCACAGAGTTACAGCTTTCCCCTCAAGAAGCCTTTCGCTAAGACAGTTCTTGTGGAATTGGCAAAGTGATATTTGGAAGCCCAGAGAAGGCTATGGTGAAAAAGGAAATATCCTCAGATGAAATCTGAAAAGAAGCTTTTTGAGAAACTGCTCTGTGATGTGTGAATTCCACTCACAGAGTTACATCTGTATTTCGTGCATCTCTTAGCTAGCCTTATTTCTGTGGAATATGAGTACAGATATTTCGGATCCCTTTGAAGACTTTAGGGCCAAAGGAAATATCCTCCGATAACAAAGAGAAAGAAGTTTTCTGAGAAACTTCTTTGTGTTCTGTGAAATCATCTCACAGAGTTACAGCTTTCCCCTCTAGAAGCCTTTCGCTAAGACAGTTCTTGTGGATTTGGCAAAGGGATATTTGGAAGCCCTTAGAGGGCTATGGTGAAAAAGGAAACATCCTCAGATGAAATCTGGAAAGAAGCTTTCTGAGAAACTGCTCTGTGATGTGTGACTTCCACTCACAGAGTTACATCTGTATTTCGTGAATCTCTTTGCTAGTCTTATTTCTGTGGAATATGAGAACAGATATTTCGGATCACTTTGAAGACTATAGGGCCAAAGGAAATTTCCTCCGATAACAAAGAGAAAGAAGCTTTCTGAGAAACTTCTTAGTGTTCTGTGAAATCATCTCACAAAGTCACAGCTTTCCCCTCAAGAAGCCTTTCGCTAAGACAGTTCTTGTGGAATTGGCAAAGTGATATTTGGAAGCCCATAGAGGGCCACGGTGAAAAAGGAAATATCCTCAGATGAAATCTGGAAAGAAGTTTCTGAGAAACTGCTCTGTGATGTGTGACTTCCACTCCCAGAGTTACATCTGTATTTCCTGGATCTCTTTGCTACCATTTTTTCTGTGGAATCTGAGAACAGATATTTCGGATCCCTTTGAAGACTATAGGGCCAAAGGAAATATCCTCCGATAACAAAGAGGAAGAAGCTTTCTGAGAAACTTCTTTGTGTTCTGTGAAATCATCTCACAGAGTTACAGCTTTCCCCTCAAGAAGCCTTTCGCTAAGACAGTTCTTGTGGAATTGGCAAAGTGATATTTGGAAGCCCAGAGAAGGCTATGGTGAAAAAGGAAATATCCTCAGATGAAATCTGAAAAGAAGCTTTTTGAGAAACTGCTCTGTGATGTGTGAATTCCACTCACAGAGTTACATCTGTATTTCGTGCATCTCTTTGCTAGCCTTATTTCTGTGGAATCTGAGAAGAGATATTTCGGATCCCTTTGAAGACTATAGGGCCAAAGGAAATATCCTCCGATAACAAAGAGAAAGAAGCTTTCTGAGAAACTTCTTTGTGTTCTGTGAAATCATCTCACAGAGTTACAGCTTTCCCCTCAAGAAGCCTTTCGCTAAGACAGTTCTTGCGGAATTGGCAAAGAGATATTTGGAAGCCCACAGAAGGGCTATGGTGAAAAAGGAAATATCCTCAGATGAAATCTGGAAAGAAGCTTTCTGAGAAACTGCTCTGTGATGTGTGACTTCCACAAACAGAGTTATATCTGTATTTCGTGCATCTCTTAGCTAGCCTTATTTCTGTGGAATCTGAGAACAGATATTTCGGATCCCTTTGAAGACTTTAGGGCCAAAGGAAATATCCTCCGATAACAAAGAGAAAGAAGCTTTCTGAGAAACTTCTTTGTGTTCTGTGAAATCATCTCACAGAGTTACAGCTTTCCCCTCAAGAAGACTTTCGCTAAGACAGTTCTTGTGGAATTGGCAAAGTGATATTTGGAAGCCCATAGAGGGCTATGGTGAAAAAGGAAATATCCTCAGATGAAATCTGGAAAGAAGCTTTCTGAGAAACTGCTCTGTGATGTGTGACTTCCACAAACAGAGTTACATCTGTATTTCGTGCATCTCTTAGCTAGCCTTATTTTTGTGGAATCTGAGTACAGATATTTCGGATCCCTTGGAAGACTTTAGGGCCAAAGGAAATATCCTCCGATAACAAAGAGAAAGAAGTTTTCTGAGAAACTTCTTTGTGTTCTGTGAAATCATCTCACAGAGTTACAGCTTTCCCCTCTAGAAGCCTTTCGCTAAGACAGTTCTTGTGGAATTGGCAAAGGGATATTTGGAAGCCCTTAGAGGGCTATGGTGAAAAAGGAAATATCCTCAGATGAAATCTGGAAAGAAGCTTTCTGAGAAACTGCTCTGTGATGTGTGACTTCCACTCACAGAGTTACATCTGTATTTCGTGAATCTCTTTGCTAGTCTTATTTCTGTGGAATATGAAAACAGATATTTCGGATCCCTTTGAAGACTATAGGGCCAAAGGAAATTTCCTCCGATAACAAAGAGAAAGAAGCTTTCTGAGAAACTTCTTAGTGTTCTGTGAAATCATCTCACAAAGTCACAGCTTTCCCCTCAAGAAGCCTTTCGCTAAGACAGTTCTTGTGGAATTGGCAAAGTGATATTTGGAAGCCCATAGAGGGCCACGGTGAAAAAGGAAATATCCTCAGATGAAATCTGGAAAGAAGTTTCTGAGAAACTGCTCTGTGATGTGTGACTTCCACTCCCAGAGTTACATCTGTATTTCGTGGATCTCTTTGCTACCATTATTTCTGTGGAATCTGAGAACAGATATTTCGGATCCCTTTGAAGACTATAGGGCCAAAGGAAATATCCTCCGATAAAAAAGAGGAAGAAGCTTTCTGAGAAACTTCTTTGTGTTCTGTGAAATCATCTCACAGAGTTACAGCTTTCCCCTCAAGAAGCCTTTCGCTAAGACAGTTCTTGTGGAATTGGCAAAGTGATATTTGGAAGCCCAGAGAAGGCTATGGTGAAAAAGGAAATATCCTCAGATGAAATCTGAAAAGAAGCTTTTTGAGAAACTGCTCTGTGATGTGTGAATTCCACTCACAGAGTTACATCTGTATTTCCTGCATCTCTTTGCTAGCCTTATTTCTGTGGAATCTGAGAAGAGATATTTCGGATCCCTTTGAAGACTATAGGGCCAAAGGAAATATCCTCCGATAACAAAGAGAAAGAAGCTTTCTGAGAAACTTCTTTGTGTTCTGTGAAATCATCTCACAGAGTTACAGCTTTCCCCTCAAGAAGCCTTTCGCTAAGACAGTTCTTGTGGAATTGGCAAAGAGATATTTGGAAGCCCATAGAAGGGCTATGGTGAAAAAGGAAATATCCTCAGATGAAATCTGGAAAGAAGCTTTCTGAGAAACTGCTCTGTGATGTGTGACTTCCACAAACAGAGTTATATCTGTATTTCGTGCATCTCTTAGCTAGCCTTATTTCTGTGGAATCTGAGAACAGATATTTCGGATCCCTTTGAAGACTATTGGGCCAAAGGAAATATCCTCCTATAACAAAGAGAAAGAAGATTTCTGAGAAACTTCTTTGTGTTCTGTGAAATCATCTCACAGAGTTACAGCTTTCCCCTCAGGAAGCCTTTCGCTAAGACAGTTCTTGTGGAATTGGCAAAGGGATATTTGGAAGCCCATAGAGGGCTATGGTGAAAAAGGAAATATCCTTAGATGAAATCTGGAAAGAAGCTTTCTGAGAAACTGCTCTGTGATGTGTGACTTCCACTCACAGAGTTACATCTGTATTTCGTGCATCTCTTTGCTTGCCTTATTTTTGTGGAATCTGAGAAGAGATATTTCGGATCCCTTTGAAGATTATAGGGCCAAAGGAAATATTCTCCGATAACAAAGTGAAAGAAGCTTTCTGAGAAACTTCTTTTTACTCTGTGAAATCATCTCACAGAGTTACAGCTTTCCCCTCAAGAAGCCTTTCGCTAAGACAGTTCTTGTGGAATTGGCAAAGGGATATTTGGAAGCCCATAGAGGGCTATGGTGAAAAAGGAAATATCCTCAGATGAAATCTGGAAAGAAGCTTTCTGAGAAACTGCTCTGTGATGTGTGACTTCCACTCACAGAGTTACATCTGTATTTCGTGCATCTCTTTGCTAGCCTTATTTCTGTGGATTCTGAGAACAGATATTTCGGATCCCTTTGAAGACTATAGGGCCAAAGGAAATATCCTCCGATAACAAAGAGAAAGAAGCTTTCTGAGAAACTTCTTTGTGTTCTGTGAAATCATCTCACAGAGTTACAGCTTTCCCCTCAAGAAGCCTTTCGCTAAGACAGTTCTTGTGGAATTGGCAAAGGGATATTTGGAAGCCCATAGAGGGCTATGGTGAAAAAGGAAATATCCCCTGATGAAATCTGGAAAGAAGCATTCTGAGAAACTGCTCTGTGATGTGTGACTTCCACTCACAGAGTTACATCTGTATTTCGTGGATCTCTTTGCTTGCCTTATTTCTGTGGAATCTGAGAACAGATATTTCGGATCCCTTTGAAGACTATAGGGCCAAAGGAAATATCCTCCGATAACAAAGAGAAAGAAGCTTTCTGAGAAACTTCTTTGTGTTCTGTGAAATCATCTCACAGAGTTACAGCTTTCCCCTCAGGAAGCCTTTCGCTAAGACAGTTCTTGTGGAATTGGCAAAGTGATATTTGGAAGCCCATAGAGGGCTATGGTGAAAAAGGAAATATCCTCAGATGAAATCTGGAAAGAAGCTTTCTGAGAAACTGCTCTGTGATGTGTGACTTCCACTCACAGAGTTACATCTGTATTTCGTGGATCTCTTTGATAGCCTTATATCTGTGGAATCTGAGAACAGATATTTCGGATCCCTTTGAAGACTATAGGGCCAAAGAAAATATCCTCCGATAACAAAGAGAAAGGAGCTTTCTGAGAAACTTCTTTGTGTTCTGTGAAATCATCTCACAGAGTTACAGCTTTCCCCTCAAGAAGCCTTTCGCTAAGACAGTTCTTGTGGAATTGGCAAAGGGATATTTGGAAGCCGATAGAGGGCTATGGTGAAAAAGGAAATATCCTCAGATGAAATCTGGAAAGAAGCTTTCTGAGAAACTGCTCTGTGATGTGTGACTTCCACTCACAGAGTTACATCTGTATTTCGTGGATCTCTTTGCTAGCCTTATTTCTGTGGAATCTGAGAAGAGATATTTCGGATCCCTTTGAAGACTATTGGGCCAAAGGAAATATTCTCCGATAACAAAGAGAAAGAAGCTTTCTGAGAAACTTCTTTGTGTTCTGTGAAATCATCTCACAGAGTTACAGCTTTCCCCTCAGGAAGCCTTTCGCTAAGACAGTTCTTGTGGAATTGGCAAAGGGATATTTGGAAGCCCATAGAGGGCTATGGTGAAAAAGGAAATATCCTTAGATGAAATCTGGAAAGAAGCTTTCTGAGAAACTGCTCTGTGATGTGTGACTTCCACTCACAGAGTTACATCTGTATTTCGTGCATCTCTTTGCTAGCCTTATTTTTGTGGAATCTGAGAAGAGATATTTCGGATCCCTTTGAAGATTATAGGGCCAAAGGAAATATTCTCCGATAACAAAGTGAAAGAAGCTTTCTGAGAAACTTCTTTTTACTCTGTGAAATCATCTCACAGAGTTACAGCTTTCCCTTCAAGAAGCCTTTCGCTAAGACAGTTCTTGTGGAATTAGCAAAGGGATATTTGGAAGCCCATAGAGGGCTATGGTGAAAAAGGAAATATCCTCAGATGAAATCTGGAAAGAAGCTTTCTGAGAAACTGCTCTGTGATGTGTGACTTCCACTCACAGAGTTACATCTGTATTTCGTGGATCTCTTTGCTTGCCTTATTTCTTTGGAATCTGAGAACAGATATTTCGGATCCCTTTGAAGACTATAGGGCCAAAGGAAATATTCTCCGATAACAAAGTGAAAGAAGCTTTCTGAGAAACTTCTTTTTACTCTGTGAAATCATCTCACAGAGTTACAGCTTTCCCTTCAAGAAGCCTTTCGCTAAGACAGTTCTTGTGGAATTGGCAAAGGGATATTTGGAAGCCCATAGAGGGCTATGGTGAAAAAGGAAATATCCTCAGATGAAATCTGGAAAGAAGCTTTCTGAGAAACTGCTCTGTGATGTGTGACTTCCACTCACAGAGTTACATCTGTATTTCGTGCATCTCTTTGCTAGCCTTATTTCTCTGGAATCTGAGAACAGATATTTCGGATCCCTTTGAAGACTTTAGGGCCAAAGGAAATATCCTCCGATAACAAAGAGAAAGAAGCTTTCTCAGATACTTCTTTGTTGTCTGTGAAATCATCTCACAGAGTTACAGCTTTCCCCTCAAGAAGCCTTTCGCTAAGACAGTTCTTGTGGAATTGGCAAAGTGATATTTGGAAGCCCATAGAGGGCTATGGTGAAAAAGGAAATATCCTCAGATGAAATCTGGAAAGAAGCTTTCTGAGAAACTGCTCTGTGATGTGTGACTTCCACTCACAGAGTTACATCTGTATTTCGTGGATCTCTTTGCTTGCCTTATTTCTGTGGAATCTGAGAACAGATATTTCGGATCCCTTTGAAGACTATAGGGCCAAAGGAAATATCCTCCGATAACAAAGAGAAAGAAGCTTTCTGAGAAACTTCTTTGTGTTCTGTGAAATCATCTCACAGAGTTACAGCTTTCCCCTCAGGAAGCCTTTCGCTAAGACAGTTCTTGTGGAATTGGCAAAGTGATATTTGGAAGCCCATAGAGGGCTATGGTGAAAAAGGAAATATCCTCAGATGAAATCTGGAAAGAAGCTTTCTGAGAAACTGCTCTGTGATGTGTGACTTCCACTCACAGAGTTACATCTGTATTTCGTGGATCTCTTTGATAGCCTTATTTCTGTGGAATCTGAGAACAGATATTTCGGATCCCTTTGAAGACTATAGGACCAAAGAAAACATCCTCCGATAACAAAGAGAAAGGAGCTTTCTGAGAAACTTCTTTGTGTTCTGTGAAATCATCTCACAGAGTTACAGCTTTCCCCTCAAGAAGCCTTTCGCTAAGACAGTTCTTGTGGAATTGGCAAAGTGATATTTGGAAGCCCAAAGAGCGCTATGGTGAAAAAGGAAATATCCTCAGATGAAATCTGGAAAGAAGCTTTCTGAGAAACTGCTCTGTGATGTGTGACTTCCACTCCCAGAGTTACATCTGTATTTCGTGGATCTCTTTGCTAGCCTTATTTCTGTGGAATCTGAGAACAGATATTTCGGATCCCTTTGAAGACTATAGGGCCAAAGGAAATATCCTCCGATAACAAAGAGAAAGAAGCTTTCTGAGAAACTTCTTTGTGTTCTGTGAAATCATCTCACAGAGTTACAGCTTTCCCCTCAAGAAGCCTTTCGCTAAGACAGTTCTTGTGGAATTGGCAAAGGGATATTTGAAAGCCCGTAGAGGGCTATGGTGAAAAAGGAAATATCCTCAGATGAAATCTGGAAAGAAGCTTTCTGAGAAACTGCTCGGTGATGTGTGACTTCCACAAACAGAGTTACATCTGTATTACGTGCATCCCTTAGCTAGACTTATTTCTGTCTAATCTGAGAACAGATATTTCGGATCCCTTTGAAGACTTTAGGGCGAAAGGAAATATCCTCCGATAACAAAGAGAAAGAAGCTTTCTGAGAAACTTCTTTGTGTTCTGTGAAATCATCTCACAGAGTTACAGCTTTCCCCTCAAGAAGCCTTTCGCTAAGACAGTTCTTGTGGAATTGGCAAAGTGATATTTGGAAGCCCATAGAGGGCTATGGTGTAAAAGGAAATATCCTCAGATGAAATCTGGAAAGATGCTTTCTGAGAAACTGCTCTGTTATGTGTGACTTCCACTCACAGAGTTATATCTGTATTCCGTGGATCTCTTTGCTAGCCTTATTTCTGTGGAATCTGAGAACAGATAATTCGGATCCCTGTGAAGACTATAGGGCCAAAGGAAATATCCTCCGATAACAAAGAGAAAGAAGCTTTCTGAGAAGCTTCTTTGTTTTCTGTGAAATCATCTCACAGAGATACAGCTTTCCCCTCAAGAAGCCTTTCGCTAAGACAGTTCTTGTGGAATTGGCAAAATGATATTTGGAAGCCCTTAGTGGGCTATGTTGAAAAAGGAAATATCCTAAGATGAAATCTGGAAACAAGCTTTTTGAGAAAGTGCTTAGTGTTCTGTTAATTCACCTCACAGAGTTACATCTGTATTTCGTGCATCTCTTTGCTAGCCTTATTTCTGTGGAATATGAGAACAGATATTTCGGATCCCTTTAAAGACTATAGGGCCAAAGGAAATATCCTCCGATAACAAAGAGAAAGAAGCTTTCTGAGAAACTTCTTTGTGTTCTGTGAAATCATCTCACAGAGTTACAGCTTTCCCCTCAAGAAGCCTTTCGCTAAGACAGTTCTTGTGGAATTGGCAAAGGGATATTTGAAAGCCCATAGAGGGCTATGGTGAAAAAGGAAATATCCTCAGATGAAATCTGGAAAGAAGCTTTCTGAGAAACTGCTCTGTGATGTGTGACTTCCACAAACAGAGTTACATCTGTATTACGTGCATCCCTTAGCTAGACTTATTTCTGTCTAATCTGAGAACAGATATTTCGGATCCCTTTGAAGACTTTAGGGCGAAAGGAAATATCCTCCTATAACAAAGAGAAAGAAGCTTTCTGAGAAACTTCTTTGTGTTCTGTGAAATCATCTCCCAGAGTTACAGCTTTCCCCTCAAGAAGCCTTTCGCTAAGACAGTTCTTGTGGAATTGGCAAAGTGATATTTGGAAGCCCATAGAGGGCCATGGTGAAAAAGGAAATATCCTCAGATGAAATCTGGAAAGAAGCTTTCTGAGAAACTGCTCTGTGACGTGTGACTTCCACTCCCAGAGTTACATCTGTATTTCATGGATTTCTTTGTTAGCCTTATTTCTGTGGAATCTGAGAACAGATATTTCGGATCCCTTTGAAAACTATAGAGCCAAAGGAAATATCCTCCGATAACAAAGAGAAAGAAGCTTTCGGAGAAACTTCTTTGTGTTCTGTGAAATCATCTCACAGAGTTACAGCTTTTCCCTCAAGAAGCCTTTCGCTAAGACAGTTCTTGTGGAATTGGCAAAGGGATATTTGGAAGCCCATAGAGGGCCATGGTGAAAAAGGAAATATCCTCAGATGAAATCTGGAAAGAAGCTTTCTGAGAAACTGCTCTGTGATGTGTGACTTCCACTCACAGAGTTACATCTGTATTTCGTGCATCTCTTAGCTAGCCTTATTTCTGTGGAATCTGGGGGCAGATATTTCGGATCCCTTTGAAGACTATAGGGCCAAAGAAAATATCCTCCGATAACAAAGAGAAAGAAGCTTTCTGAGAAACTTCTTTGTGTTCTGTGAAATCATCTCACAGAGTTACAGCTTTCCCCTCAAGAAGCCTTTCGCTAAGACAGTTCTTGTGGAATTGGCAAAGTGATATTTGGAAGCCCATAGAGGGCTATGGTGAAAAAGGAAATATCCTCAGATGAAATCTGGAAAGAAGATTTCTGAGAAACTGCTCTGTGATGTGTCACTTCCAATCACAGAGTTACATCTGTATTTCGTGCATCTCTTTGCTAGCCTTATTTCTGTGGAATCTGAGAACAGATATTTCGGATCCCTTTGAAGACTATAGGGCCAAAGGAAATATCCTCCTATAACAAAGAGAAAGAAGCTTTCTGAGAAACTTCTTTGTGTTCTGTGAAATCATCTCACAGAGTTACAGCTTTCCCCTCAAGAAGCCTTTCGCTAAGACAGTTCTTGTGGAATTGGCAAAGTGATATTTGGAAGCCCGTAGAGGGCCATGGTGAAAAAGGAAATATCCTCAGATGAAATCTGGAAAGAAGCTTTCTGAGAAACTGCTCTGTGATGTGTGACTTCCACTCACAGAGTTACATCTGTATTTCATGGATTTCTTTGTTTGCCTTATTTCTGTGGAATCTGAGAACAGATATTTCGGATCCCTTTGAAAACTATAGAGCCAAAGGAAATATCCTCCGATAACAAAGAGAAAGAAGCTTTCGGAGAAACTTCTTTGTGTTCTGTGAAATCATCTCACGGAGTTACAGCTTTCCCCTCAATAAGCCTTTCGCTAAGACAGTTCTTGTGGAATTGGCAAAGGGATATTTGGAAGCCCATAGAGGGCCATGGTGAAAAAGGAAATATCCTCAGATGAAATCTGGAAAGAAGCTTTCTGAGAAACTGCTCTGTGATGTGTGACTTCCACTCACAGAGTTACATCTGTATTTCGTGCATCTCTTTGCTAGCCTTATTTCTGTGGAATCTGAGAACAGATATTTCGGATCCCTTTGAAGACTTTAGGGCGAAAGGAAATATCCTCCGATAACAAAGAGAAAGAAGCTCTCTGAGAAACTTCTTTGTGTTCTGTGAAATCATCTCACAGAGTTACAGCTTTCCCCTCAAGAAGCCTTTCGCTAAGACAGTTCTTGTGGAATTGGCAAAGTGATATTTGGAAGCCCATAGAGGGCTATGGTGTAAAAGGAAATATCCTCAGATGAAATCTGGAAAGATGCTTTCTGAGAAACTGCTCTGTTATGTGTGACTTCCACTCACAGAGTTACATCTGTATTCCGTGGATCTCTTTGCTAGCCTTATTTCTGTGGAATCTGAGAACAGATAATTCGGATCCCTGTGAAGACTATAGGGCCAAAGGAAATATCCTCCGATAACAAAGAGAAAGAAGCTTTCTGAGAAGCTTCTTTGTTTTCTGTGAAATCACCTCACAGAGTTACAGCTTTCCCGTCAAGAAGCCTTTCGCTAAGACAGTTCTTGTGGAATTGGCAAAGTGATATTTGGAAGCCCTTAGTGGGCTATGTTGAAAAAGGAAATATCCTAAGATGAAATCTGGAAACAAGCTTTTTGAGAAAGTGCTTAGTGTTCTGTTAATTCACCTCACAGAGTTACATCTGTATTTCGTGGATCTCTTTGCTAGCCTTATTTCTGTGGAATCTGAGAACAGATATTTCGGATCCCTTTGAAGACTATAGGACCAAAGGAAATATCCTCCTATAACAAAGAGAAAGAAGCTTTCTGAGAAACTTCTTTGTGTTCTGTGAAATCATCTCCCAGAGTTACAGCTTTCCCCTCAAGAAGCCTTTCGCTAAGACAGTTCTTGTGGAATTGGCAAAGTGATATTTGGAAGCCCGTAGAGGGCCATGGTGAAAAAGGAAATATCCTCAGATGAAATCTGGAAAGAAGCTTTCTGAGAAACTGCTCTGTGACGTGTGACTTCCACTCCCAGAGTTACATCTGTATTTCATGGATTTCTTTGTTAGCCTTATTTCTGTGGAATCTGAGAACAGATATTTCGGATCCCTTTGAAAACTATAGAGCCAAAGGAAATATCCTCCGATAACAAAGAGAAAGAAGCTTTCGGAGAAACTTCTTTGTGTTCTGTGAAATCATCTCACAGAGTTACAGCTTTTCCCTCAAGAAGCCTTTCGCTAAGACAGTTCTTGTGGAATTGGCAAAGGGATATTTGGAAGCCCATAGAGGGCCATGGTGAAAAAGGAAATATCCTCAGATGAAATCTGGAAAGAAGCTTTCTGAGAAACTGCTCTGTGATGTGTGACTTCCACTCACAGAGTTACATCTGTATTTCGTGCATCTCTTAGCTAGCCTTATTTCTGTGGAATCTGGGAGCAGATATTTCGGATCCCTTTGAAGACTATAGGGCCAAAGGAAATATCCTCCGATAACAAAGAGAAAGAAGGTTTCTGAGAAACTTCTTTGTGTTCTGTGAAATCATCTCACAGAGTTACAGCTTTCCCCTCAAGAAGCCTTTCGCTAAGACAGTTCTTGTGGAATTGGCAAAGTGATATTTGGAAGCCCATAGAGGGCTATGGTGAAAAAGGAAATATCCTCAGATGAAATCTGGAAAGAAGATTTCTGAGAAACTGCTCTGTGATGTGTCACTTCCAATCACAGAGTTACATCTGTATTTCGTGCATCTCTTTGCTAGCCTTATTTCTGTGGAATCTGAGAACAGATATTTCGGATCCCTTTGAAGACTATAAGGCCAAAGGAAATATCCTCCTATAACAAAGAGAAAGAAGCTTTCTGAGAAACTTCTTTGTGTTCTGTGAAATCATCTCACAGAGTTACAGCTTTCCCCTCAAGAAGCCTTTCGCTAAGACAGTTCTTGTGGAATTGGCAAAGTGATATTTGGAAGCCCGTAGAGGGCCATGGTGAAAAAGGAAATATCCTCAGATGAAATCTGGAAAGAAGCTTTCTGAGAAACTGCTCTGTGATGTGTGACTTCCACTCACAGAGTTACATCTGTATTTCATGGATTTCTTTGTTAGCCTTATTTCTGTGGAATCTGAGAACAGATATTTCGGATCCCTTTGAAAACTATAGGTCCAAAGGAAATATCCTCCGATAACAAAGAGAAAGAAGCTTTCGGAGAAACTTCTTTGTGTTCTGTGAAATCATCTCACAGAGTTACAGCTTTTCCCTCAAGAAGCCTTTCGCTAAGACAGTTCTTGTGGAATTGGCAAAGGGATATTTGGAAGCCCATAGAGGGCCATGGTGAAAAAGGAAATATCCTCAGATGAAATCTGGAAAGAAGCTTTCTGAGAAACTGCTCTGTGATGTGTGACTTCCACTCACAGAGTTACATCTGTATTTCGTGGATCTCTTAGCTAGCCTTATTTCTGTGGAATCTGGGAGCAGATATTTCGGATCCCTTTGAAGACTATAGGGCCAAAGGAAATATCCTCCGATAACAAAGAGAAAGAAGCTTTCTGAGAAACTTCTTTGTGTTCTGTGAAATCATCTCACAGAGTTACAGCTTTCCCCTCAAGAAGCCTTTCGCTAAGACAGTTCTTGTGGAATTGGCAAAGTGATATTTGGAAGCCCATAGAGGGCTATGGTGAAAAAGGAAATATCCTCAGATGAAATCTGGAAAGAAGCTTTCTGAGAAACAGCTCTGTGATGTGTCACTTCCAATCACAGAGTTACATCTGTATTTCGTGCATCTCTTTGCTAGCCGTATTTCTGTGGAATCTGAGAACAGATATTTCGGATCCCTTTGAAGACTTTAGGGCGAAAGGAAATATCCTCCGATAACAAAGAGAAAGAAGCTTTCTGAGAAACTTCTTTGTGTTCTGTGAAATCATCTCACAGAGTTACAGCTTTCCCCTCAAGAAGCCTTTCGCTAAGACAGTTCTTGTGGAATTGGCAAAGTGATATTTGGAAGCCCTTAGTGGGCTATGTTGAAAAAGGAAATATCCTAAGATGAAATCTGGAAACAAGCTTTTTGAGAAAGTGCTTAGTGTTCTGTTAATTCACCTCACAGAGTTACATCTGTATTTCGTGGATCTCTTTGCTAGCCTTATTTCTGTGGAATATGAGAACAGATATTTCGGATCCCTTTGAAGACTATAGGGCCAAAGGAAATATCCTCCCATAACAAAGAGAAAGAAGCTTTCTGAGAAACTTCTTTGTGTTCTGTGAAATCATCTCACAGAGTTACAGCTTTCCCCTCAAAAAGCCTTTCGCTAAGACAGTTCTTGTGGAATTGGCAAAGGGATATTTGGAAGCCCATAGAGGGCTATGGTGAAAAAGGAAATATTCTAGATGAAATCTGGAAAGAAGCTTTCTGAGAAACTGCTCTGTGATGTGTCACTTCCAATCACAGAGTTACATCTGTATTTCGTGCATCACTTTGCTAGCCTTATTTCTGTGGAATCTGAGAACAGATATTTCGGATCCCTTTGAAGACTATAGGGCCAAAGGAAATATCCTCCTATAACAAAGAGAAAGAAGCTTTCTGAGAAACTTCTTTGTGTTCTGTGAAATCATCTCACAGAGTTACAGCTTTCCCCTCAAGAAGCCTTTCGCTAAGACAGTTCTTGTGGAATTGGCAAAGTGATATTTGGAAGCCCGTAGAGGGCCATGGTGAAAAAGGAAATATCCTCAGATGAAATCTGGAAAGAAGCTTTCTGAGAAACTGCTCTGTGATGTGTGACTTCCACTCACAGAGTTACATCTGTATTTCATGGATATCTTTGTTAGCCTTATTTCTGTGGAATCTGAGAACAGATATTTCGGATCCCTTTGAAAACTATAGGGCCAAAGGAAATATCCTCCGATAACAAAGAGAAAGAAGCTTTCTGAGAAACTTCTTTGTGTTCTGTGAAATCATCTCACAGAGTTACAGCTTTCCCCTCAAGAAGCCTTTCGCTAAGACAGTTCTTGTGGAATTGGCAAAGGGATATTTGGAAGCCCATAGAGGGCTATGGTGAAAAAGGAAATATCCTCAGATGAAATCTGGAAAGAAGCTTTCTGAGAAACTGCTCTGTGATGTGTGACTTCCACTCACCGAGTTACATCTGTATTTCGTGCATCTCTTTGCTAGCCTTATTTCTGTGGAATCTGAGAACAGATATTTCGGAACCGTTTGAAGACTATAGGGCCAAAGGGAATATCCTCTGATAACAAAGAGAAAGAAGCTTTCTGAGAAACTTCTTTGTGTTCTGTGAAATCATCTCTCAAGTTACAGTTTTCCCCTCAAGAAGCCTTTCGCTAAGACAGTTCTTGTGGAATTGGCAAAGTGATATTTGGAAGCCCATAGAGGGCTATGGTGAAAAAGGAAATATCCTCAGATGAAATATGGAAAGAACCTTTCTGAGAAACTGCTCTGTGATGTGTCACTTCCAATCACAGAGTTACATCTGTATTTCATGCATCTCTTTGCTAGCCTTATTTCTGTGGAATCTGAGAACAGATATTTCTGATCCCTTTGAAGACTATAGGGCCAAAGGAAATATCCTCCTATAACAAAGAGAAAGAAGCTTTCTGAGAAACTTCTTTGTGTTCTGTGAAATCATCTCACAGAGTTACAGCTTTCCCCTCAAGAAGCCTTTCGCTAAGACAGTTCTTGTGGAATTGGGAAAGTGATATTTGGAAGCCCGTAGAGGGCCATGGTGAAAAAGGAAATATCCTCAGATGAAATCTGGAAAGAAGCTTTCTGAGAAACTGCTCTGTGATGTGTGACTTCCACTCCCAGAGTTACATCTGTATTTCATGGATTTCTTTGTTAGCCTTATTTCTGTGGAATATGAGAACAGATATTTCGGATCCCTTTGAAAACTATAGGGCCAAAGGAAATATCCTCCGATAACAAAGAGAAAGAAGCTTTCTGAGAAACTTCTTTGTTTCTGTGAAATCATCTCACAGAGTTACAGCTTTCCCCTCAAGAAGCCTTTCGCTAAGACAGTTCTTGTGGAATTGGCAAAGGGATATTTGTAAGCCCATACAGGGCCATGGTGAAAAAGGAAATATCCTCAGATGAAATCTGGAAAGAAACTTTCTGAGAAACTGCTCTGTGATGTGTGACTTCCACTCACAGAGTTACATCTGTATTTCGTGCATCTCTTTGCTAGCCTTATTTCTGTGGAATCTGAGAACAGATATTTCGGAACCCTTTGAAGACTATAGGGCCAAAAGGAATATCCTCCGATAACAAAGAGAAAGAAGCTTTCTGAGAAACTTCTTTGTGTTCTGTGAAATCATCTCACAGAGTTACAGCTTTCCCCTCAAGAAGCCTTTCGCTAAGACAGTTCTTGCGGAATTGGCAAAGTGATATTTGGAAGCCCATAGAGGGCTATGGTGAAAAAGGAAATATCCTCAGATGAAATCTGGAAAGAAGCTTTCTGAGAAACTGCTCTGTGATGTGTTACTTCCAATCACAGAGTTACATCTGTATTTCGTGCATCTCTTTGCTAGCCTTATTTCTGTGGAATCTGAGAACAGATATTTCGGATCCCTTTGAAAACTATAGGGCCAAAGGAAATATCCTCCGATAACAAAGAGAAAGAAGCTTTCTGAGAAACTTCTTTGTGTTCTGTGAAATCATCTCACAGAGTTACAGCTTTCCCCTCAAGAAGCCTTTCGCTAAGACAGTTCTTGTGGAATTGGCAAAGTGGTATTTGGAAGCCCATAGAGGGCTATGGTGAAAAAGGAAATATCCTCAGATGAAATCTGGAAAGATGCTTTCTGAGAAACTGCTCTGTTATGTGTGACTTCCACTCACAGAGTTACATCTGTATTCCATGGATCTCTTTGCTAGCCTTATTTCTGTGGAATCTGAGAACAGATAATTCGGATCCCTGTGAAGACTATAGGGCCAAAGGAAATATCCTCCGATAACAAAGAGAAAGAAGCTTTCTGAGAAGCTTCTTTGTTTTCTGTGAAATCACCTCACAGAGTTACAGCTTTCCCGTCAAGAAGCCTTTCACTAAGACAGTTCTTGTGGAATTGGCAAAGTGATATTTGGAAGCCCTTCGTGGGCTATGTTGAAAAAGGAAATATCCTAAGATGAAATCTGGAAACAAGCTTTTTGAGAAAGTGCTTAATGTTCTGTTAATTCACCTCACAGAGTTACATCTGTATTTCGTGGATCTCTTTGCTAGCCTTATTTCTGTGGAATATGAGAACAGATATTTCGGATCCCTTTGAAGACTATAGGGCCAAAGGAAATATCCTCCCATAACAAAGAGAAAGAAGCTTTCTGAGAAACTTCTTTGTGTTCTGTGAAATCATCTCACAGAGTTACAGCTTTCCCCTCAAGAAGCCTTTCGCTAAGACAGTTCTTGTGGAATTGGCAAAGGGATATTTGGAAGCCCATAGAGGGCTATGGTGAAAAAGGAAATATTCTCAGATGAAATCTGGAAAGAAGCTTTCTGAGAAACTGCTCTGTGATGTGTCATTTCGAATCACAGAGTTACATCTGTATTTCGTGCATCTCTTTGCTAGCCTTATTTCTGTGGAATCTGAGAACAGATATTTCGGATCCCTTTGAAGACTATAGGACCAAAGGAAATATCCTCCTATAACAAAGAGAAAGAAGCTTTCTGAGAAACTTCTTTGTGTTCTGTGAAATCATCTCCCAGAGTTACAGCTTTCCCCTCAAGAAGCCTTTCGCTAAGACAGTTCTTGTGGAATTGGCAAAGTGATATTTGGAAGCCCGTAGAGGGCCATGGTGAAAAAGGAAATATCCTCAGATGAAATCTGGAAAGAAGCTTTCTGAGAAACTGCTCTGTGATGTGTGACTTCCACTCCCAGAGTTACATCTGTATTTCATGGATTTCCTTGTTAGCCTTATTTCTGTGGAATCTGAGAACAGATATTTCGGATCCCTTTGAAAACTATAGAGCCAAAGGAAATATCCTCCGATAACAAAGAGAAAGAAGCTTTCGGAGAAACTTCTTTGTGTTCTGTGAAATCATCTCACAGAGTTACAGCTTTTCCCTCAAGAAGCCTTTCGCTAAGACAGATCTTGTGGAATTGGCAAAGGGATATTTGGAAGCCCATAGAGGGCCATGGTGAAAAAGGAAATATCCTCAGATGAAATCTGGAAAGAAGCTTTCTGAGAAACTGCTCTGTGATGTGTGACTTCCACTCACAGAGTGACATCTGTATTTCGTGGATCTCTTAGCTAGCCTTATTTCTGTGGAATCTGGGAGCAGATATTTCGGATCCCTTTGAAGACTATAGGGCCAAAGGAAATATCCTCCGATATCAAAGAGAAAGAAGCTTTCTGAGAAACTTCTTTGTGTTCTGTGAAATCATCTCACAGAGTTACAGCTTTCCCCTCAAGAAGCCTTTCGCTAAGACAGTTCTTGTGGAATTGGCAAAGTGATATTTGGAAGCCCATAGAGGGCTATGGTGAAAAAGGAAATATCCTCAGATGAAATCTGGAAAGAAGCTTTCTGAGAAACTGCTCTGTGATGTGTCACTTCCAATCACAGAGTTACATCTGTATTTCGTGCATCTCTTTGCTAGCCTTATTTCTGTGGAATCTGAGAACAGATATTTCGGATCCCTTTTAAGACTATAGGGCCAAAGGAAATATCCTCCGATAACAAAGAGAAAGAAGCTTTCTGAGAAACTTCTTTGTGTTCTGTGAAATCATCTCACAGAGTTACAGCTTTCCCCTCAAGAAGCCTTTCGCTAAGACAGTTCTTGTGGAATTGGGAAAGTGATATTTGGAAGCCCGTAGAGGGCCATGGTGAAAAAGGAAATATCCTCAGATGAAATCTGGAAAGAAGCTTTCTGAGAAACTGCTCTGTGATGTGTGACTTCCACTCCCAGAGTTACATCTGTATTTCATGGATTTCTTTGTTAGCCTTATTTCTGTGGAATATGAGAACAGATAATTCGGATCCCTGTGAAGACTATAGGGCCAAAGGAAATATCCTCCGATAACAAAGAGAAAGAAGCTTTCTGAGAAACTTCTTTGTTTCTGTGAAATCATCTCACAGAGTTACAGCTTTCCCCTCAAGAAGCCTTTCGCTAAGACAGTTCTTGTGGAATTGGCAAAGGGATATTTGGAAGCCCATACAGGGCCATGGTGAAAAAGGAAATATCCTCAGATGAAATCTGGAAAGAAACTTTCTGAGAAACTGCTCTGTGATGTGTGACTTCCACTCACAGAGTTACATCTGTATTTCGTGCATCTCTTAGCTAGCCTTATTTCTGTGGAATCTGAGAACAGATATTTCGGAACCCTTTGAAGACTATAGGGCCAAAAGGAATATCCTCCGATAACAAAGAGAAAGAAGCTTTCTGAGAAACTTCTTTGTGTTCTGTGAAATCATCTCACAGAGTTACAGCTTTCCCCTCAAGAAGCCTTTCGCTAAGACAGTTCTTGTGGAATTGGCAAAGTGATATTTGGAAGCCCATAGAGGGCTATGGGGAAAAAGGAAATATCCTCAGATGAAATCTGGAAAGAAGCTTTCTGAGAAACTGCTCTGTGATGTGTTACTTCCAATCACAGAGTTACATCTGTATTTCGTGCATCTCTTTGCTAGCCTTATTCCTGTGGAATCTGAGAACAGATATTTCGGATCCCTTTGAAAACTATAGGGCCAAAGGAAATATCCTCCGATAACAAAGAGAAAGAAGCTTTCTGAGAAACTTCTTTGTGTTCTGTGAAATCATCTAACAGAGTTACAGCTTTCCCCTCAAGAAACCTTTCGCTAAGACAGTTCTTGTGGTATTGTCAAAGGGATATTTGGAAGCCCATAGAGGGCCATGGTGAAAAAGGAAATATCCTCAGATGAAATCTGGAAAGAAGCTTTCTGAGAAACTGCTCTGTGATGTGTGACTTCCACTCCCAGAGTTACATCTGTATTCCGTGGATCTCTTTGCTAGCCTTATTTCTGTGGAATCTGAGAACAGATAATTCGGATCCCGGTGAAGACTATGGGCCAAAGGAAATATCCTCCGATAACAAAGAGAAAGAAGCTTTCTGAGAAACTTCTTTGTGTTCTGTGAAATCATCTCACAGAGTTACAGCTTTCCCCTCAAGAAGCCTTTCGCTAAGACAGTTCTTGTGGAATTGGCAAAGTGGTATTTGGAAGCCCATAGAGGGCTATGGTGAAAAAGGAAATATCCTCAGATGAAATCTGGAAAGATGCTTTCTGAGAAACTGCTCTGTTATGTGTGACTTCCACTCACAGAGTTACATCTGTATTCCGTGGATCTCTTTGCTAGCCTTATTTCTGTGGAATCTGAGAACAGATAATTCGGATCCCTGTGAAGACTATAGGGCCAAAGGAAATATCCTCCGATAACAAAGAGAAAGAAGCTTTCTGAGAAGCTTCTTTGTTTTCTGTGAAATCACCTCACAGAGTTACAGCTTTCCCCTCAAGAAGCCTTTCGCTAAGACAGTTCTTGTGGAATTGGCAAAGTGATATTTGGAAGCCCTTAGTGGGCTATGTTGAAAAAGGAAATATCCTAAGATGAAATCTGGAAACAAGCCTTTTGAGAAAGTGCTTAGTGTTCTGTTAATTCACCTCACAGAGTTACATCTGTATTTCGTGGATCTCTTTCCTAGCCTTATTTCTGTGGAATATGAGAACAGATATTTCGGATCCCTTTGAAGACTATAGGGCCAAAGGAAATATCCTCCCATAACAAAGAGAAAGAAGCTTTCTGAGAAACTTCTTTGTGTTCTGTGAAATCATCTCACAGAGTTACAGCTTTCCTCTCAAGAAGCCTTTCGCTAAGACAGTTCTTGTGGAATTGGCAAAGGGATATTTGGAAGCCCATAGAGGGCTATGGTGAAAAAGGAAATATCCTCAGATGAAATCTGGAAAGAAGCTTTCTGAGAAACTGCTCTGTGATGTGTGACTTCCACTCACAGAGTTACATCTGTATTTCGTGGATCTCTTTGCTAACCTTGTTTCTGTGGAATCTGATAAGAGATATTTCGGATCCCTTTGAAGACTATAGGGCCAAAGGAAATATCCTCCGATAACAAAGAGAAAGAAGCTTTCTGAGAAACTTCTTTGTGTTCTGTGAAATCATCTCACAGAGTTACAGCTTTCCCCTCAAGAAGCCTTTCGCTAAGACGGTTCTTGTGGAATTGACAAAGGGATATTTGGAAGCCCATAGAGGTCTATGGTGGAAAAGGAAGTATCCTCAGATGAAATCTGGAAAGAAGCTTTCTGAGAAACTGCTCTGTGATGTGTGAATTCCAGTCACAGAGTTTCATCTGTATTTCGTGCATCTCTTTGCTAGCCTTATTTCTGTGGAATCTGAGAACAGATATTTCGGATTCCTTTGAAGACTAAAGGGCCAAAGGAAATATCCTCCGATAACAAAGAGAAAGAAGCTTTCTGAGAAACTTCTTTGTGTTCTGTGAAATCATCTCACAGAGTTACAGCTTTCCCCTCAAGAAGCCTTTCGCTAAGACAGTTCTTGTGGAATTGGCAAAGGGATATTTGGAAGCCCATAGAGGGCTATGGTGAAAAAGGAAATATCCTCAGATGAAATCTGGAAAGAAGCTTTCTGAGAAACTGCTCTATGATGTGTGACTTCCACAAACAGAGTTACATCTGTATTTCGTGCATCTCTTAGCTAGCCTTATTTCTGTGGAATCTGTGTACAGATATTTCGGATCCCTTTGAAGACTTTAGGGCCAAAGGAAATATCCTCCGATAAAAAAGAGAAAGAAGTTTTCTGAGAAACTTCTTTGTGTTCTGTGAAATCATCTCACAGAGTTACAGCTTTCCCCTAAAGAAGCCTTTCGCTAAGACAGTTCTTGTGGAATTGGCAAAGTGATATTTGGAAGCCCATAGAGGGCCATGGTGAAAAAGGAAATATCTTCAGAAGAAATCTGGAAAGAAGCTTTCTGAGAAACTGCTCTGTGATGTGTGACTTCCACTCCCAGAGTTATATCTGTATTTCGTGTATCTCTTTGCTACCCTTATTTCTGTGGAATCTAAGAACAGATATTTCGGATCCCTTTGAAGACTATAGGGCCAAAGGAAATATCCTCCGATAAAAAAGAGAAAGTAGCTTTCTGAGAAACTTCTTTGAGTTCTGTGAAATCATCTCACAGAGTTACAGCTTTCCCCTCAAGAAGCCTTTCGCTAAGACAGTTCTTGTGGAATTGGCAAAGTGATATATGGAAGCCCATAGAGGGCTATGTTGAAAAAGGAAATATCCTCAGATGAAATCTGGAAAGAAGCTTTCTGAGAAACTGCTCTGTGATGTGTGACTTCCATTCACAGAGTTACATCTGTATTTCGTGGATCTCTTTGCTCACCTTATTTCTGTGGAATTTGAGAACAGATATTTCAGTTCCCTTTGAGGACTATAAGGCCAAAGGAAATATCCTCCGATAACAAAGAGTAAGAAGCTTTCTGAGAAACTTCTTTCTGTTCTGTGAAATCACCTCACAGAGTTACAGCTTTCCCCTCAAGAAGCCTTTCGCTAAGACAGTTCTTGTGGAATTGGCAAAGTGGTATTTGGAAGCCCATAGAGGGCTATGGTGAAAAAGGAAATATCCTCGGATGAAATCTGGAAAGATGCTTTCTGAGAAACTGCTCTGTTATGTGTGACTTCCACTCACAGAGTTACATCTGTATTCCGTGGATCTCTTTGCTAGCCTTATTTCTGTGGAATCTGAGAACAGATAATTCGGATCCCTGTGAAGACTATAGGGCCAAAGGAAATATCCTCCGATAACAAAGAGAAAGAAGCTTTCTGAGAAGCTTCTTTGTTTTCTGTGAAATCACCTCACAGAGTTACAGCTTTCCCGTCAAGAAGCCTTTCACTAAGACAGTTCTTGTGGAATTGGCAAAGTGATATTTGGAAGCCCTTCGTGGGCTATGTTGAAAAAGGAAATATCCTAAGATGAAATCTGGAAACAAGCTTTTTGAGAAAGTGCTTAATGTTCTGTTAATTCACCTCACAGAGTTACATCTGTATTTCGTGGATCTCTTTGCTAGCCTTATTTCTGTGGAATATGAGAACAGATATTTCGGATCCCTTTGAAGACTATAGGGCCAAAGGAAATATCCTCCCATAACAAAGAGAAAGAAGCTTTCTGAGAAACTTCTTTGTGTTCTGTGAAATCATCTCACAGAGTTACAGCTTTCCCCTCAAGAAGCCTTTCGCTAAGACAGTTCTTGTGGAATTGGCAAAGGGATATTTGGAAGCCCATAGAGGGCTATGGTGAAAAAGGAAATATTCTCAGATGAAATCTGGAAAGAAGCTTTCTGAGAAACTGCTCTGTGATGTGTCATTTCGAATCACAGAGTTACATCTGTATTTCGTGCATCTCTTTGCTAGCCTTATTTCTGTGGAATCTGAGAACAGATATTTCGGATCCCTTTGAAGACTATAGGACCAAAGGAAATATCCTCCTATAACAAAGAGAAAGAAGCTTTCTGAGAAACTTCTTTGTGTTCTGTGAAATCATCTCCCAGAGTTACAGCTTTCCCCTCAAGAAGCCTTTCACTAAGACAGTTCTTGTGGAATTGGCAAAGTGATATTTGGAAGCCCGTAGAGGGCCATGGTGAAAAAGGAAATATCCTCAGATGAAATCTGGAAAGAAGCTTTCTGAGAAACTGCTCTGTGATGTGTGACTTCCACTCCCAGAGTTACATCTGTATTTCATGGATTTCCTTGTTAGCCTTATTTCTGTGGAATCTGAGAACAGATATTTCGGATCCCTTTGAAAACTATAGAGCCAAAGGAAATATCCTCCGATAACAAAGAGAAAGAAGCTTTCGGAGAAACTTCTTTGTGTTCTGTGAAATCATCTCACAGAGTTACAGCTTTTCCCTCAAGAAGCCTTTCGCTAAGACAGTTCTTGTGGAATTGGCAAAGGGATATTTGGAAGCCCATAGAGGGCCATGGTGAAAAAGGAAATATCCTCAGATGAAATCTGGAAAGAAGCTTTCTGAGAAACTGCTCTGTGATGTGTGACTTCCACTCACAGAGTGACATCTGTATTTCGTGGATCTCTTAGCTAGCCTTATTTCTGTGGAATCTGGGAGCAGATATTTCGGATCCCTTTGAAGACTATAGGGCCAAAGGAAATATCCTCCGATATCAAAGAGAAAGAAGCTTTCTGAGAAACTTCTTTGTGTTCTGTGAAATCATCTCACAGAGTTACAGCTTTCCCCTCAAGAAGCCTTTCGCTAAGACAGTTCTTGTGGAATTGGCAAAGTGATATTTGGAAGCCCATAGAGGGCTATGGTGAAAAAGGAAATATCCTCAGATGAAATCTGGAAAGAAGCTTTCTGAGAAACTGCTCTGTGATGTGTCACTTCCAATCACAGAGTTACATCTGTATTTCGTGCATCTCTTTGCTAGCCTTATTTCTGTGGAATCTGAGAACAGATATTTCGGATCCCTTTTAAGACTATAGGGCCAAAGGAAATATCCTCCGATAACAAAGAGAAAGAAGCTTTCTGAGAAACTTCTTTGTGTTCTGTGAAATCATCTCACAGAGTTACAGCTTTCCCCTCAAGAAGCCTTTCGCTAAGACAGTTCTTGTGGAATTGGGAAAGTGATATTTGGAAGCCCGTAGAGGGCCATGGTGAAAAAGGAAATATCCTCAGATGAAATCTGGAAAGAAGCTTTCTGAGAAACTGCTCTGTGATGTGTGACTTCCACTCACAGAGTTACATCTGTATTTCATGGATTTCTTTGTTAGCCTTATTTCTGTGGAATATGAGAACAGATAATTCGGATCCCTGTGAAGACTATAGGGCCAAAGGAAATATCCTCCGATAACAAAGAGAAAGAAGCTTTCTGAGAAACTTCTTTGTTTCTGTGAAATCATCTCACAGTGTTACAGCTTTCCCCTCAAGAAGCCTTTCGCTAAGACAGTTCTTGTGGAATTGGCAAAGGGATATTTGGAAGCCCATACAGGGCCATGGTGAAAAAGGAAATATCCTCAGATGAAATCTGGAAAGAAACTTTCTGAGAAACTGCTCTGTGATGTGTGACTTCCACTCACAGAGTTACATCTGTATTTCGTGCATCTCTTAGCTAGCCTTATTTCTGTGGAATCTGAGAACAGATATTTCGGAACCCTTTGAAGACTATAGGGCCAAAAGGAATATCCTCCGATAACAAAGAGAAAGAAGCTTTCTGAGAAACTTCTTTGTGTTCTGTGAAATCATCTCACAGAGTTACAGCTTTCCCCTCAAGAAGCCTTTCGCTAAGACAGTTCTTGTGGAATTGGCAAAGTGATATTTGGAAGCCCATAGAGGGCTATGGGGAAAAAGGAAATATCCTCAGATGAAATCTGGAAAGAAGCTTTCTGAGAAACTGCTCTGTGATGTGTTACTTCCAATCACAGAGTTACATCTGTATTTCGTGCATCTCTTTGCTAGCCTTATTTCTGTGGAATCTGAGAACAGATATTTCGGATCCCTTTGAAAACTATAGGGCCAAAGGAAATATCCTCCGATAACAAAGAGAAAGAAGCTTTCTGAGAAACTTCTTTGTGTTCTGTGAAATCATCTAACAGAGTTACAGCTTTCCCCTCAAGAAACCTTTCGCTAAGACAGTTCTTGTGGTATTGTCAAAGGGATATTTGGAAGCCCATAGAGGGCCATGGTGAAAAAGGAAATATCCTCAGATGAAATCTGGAAAGAAGCTTTCTGAGAAACTGCTCTGTGATGTGTGACTTCCACTCCCAGAGTTACATCTGTATTCCGTGGATCTCTTTGCTAGCCTTATTTCTGTGGAATCTGAGAACAGATAATTCGGATCCCGGTGAAGACTATGGGCCAAAGGAAATATCCTCCGATAACAAAGAGAAAGAAGCTTTCTGAGAAACTTCTTTGTGTTCTGTGAAATCATCTCACAGAGTTACAGCTTTCCCCTCAAGAAGCCTTTCGCTAAGACAGTTCTTGTGGAATTGGCAAAGTGGTATTTGGAAGCCCATAGAGGGCTATGGTGAAAAAGGAAATATCCTCAGATGAAATCTGGAAAGATGCTTTCTGAGAAACTGCTCTGTTATGTGTGACTTCCACTCACAGAGTTACATCTGTATTCCGTGGATCTCTTTGCTAGCCTTATTTCTGTGGAATCTGAGAACAGATAATTCGGATCCCTGTGAAGACTATAGGGCCAAAGGAAATATCCTCCGATAACAAAGAGAAAGAAGCTTTCTGAGAAGCTTCTTTGTTTTCTGTGAAATCACCTCACAGAGTTACAGCTTTCCCCTCAAGAAGCCTTTCGCTAAGACAGTTCTTGTGGAATTGGCAAAGTGATATTTGGAAGCCCTTAGTGGGCTATGTTGAAAAAGGAAATATCCTAAGATGAAATCTGGAAACAAGCCTTTTGAGAAAGTGCTTAGTGTTCTGTTAATTCACCTCACAGAGTTACATCTGTATTTCGTGGATCTCTTTCCTAGCCTTATTTCTGTGGAATATGAGAACAGATATTTCGGATCCCTTTGAAGACTATAGGGCCAAAGGAAATATCCTCCCATAACAAAGAGAAAGAAGCTTTCTGAGAAACTTCTTTGTGTTCTGTGAAATCATCTCACAGAGTTACAGCTTTCCTCTCAAGAAGCCTTTCGCTAAGACAGTTCTTGTGGAATTGGCAAAGGGATATTTGGAAGCCCATAGAGGGCTATGGTGAAAAAGGAAATATCCTCAGATGAAATCTGGAAAGAAGCTTTCTGAGAAACTGCTCTGTGATGTGTGACTTCCACTCACAGAGTTACATCTGTATTTCGTGGATCTCTTTGCTAACCTTGTTTCTGTGGAATCTGATAAGAGATATTTCGGATCCCTTTGAAGACTATAGGGCCAAAGGAAATATCCTCCGATAACAAAGAGAAAGAAGCTTTCTGAGAAACTTCTTTGTGTTCTGTGAAATCATCTCACAGAGTTACAGCTTTCCCCTCAAGAAGCCTTTCGCTAAGACGGTTCTTGTGGAATTGACAAAGGGATATTTGGAAGCCCATAGAGGTCTATGGTGGAAAAGGAAGTATCCTCAGATGAAATCTGGAAAGAAGCTTTCTGAGAAACTGCTCTGTGATGTGTGAATTCCAGTCACAGAGTTTCATCTGTATTTCGTGCATCTCTTTGCTAGCCTTATTTCTGTGGAATCTGAGAAGAGATATTTCGGATCCCTTTGAAGACTAAAGGGCCAAAGGAAATATCCTCCGATAACAAAGAGAAAGAAGCTTTCTGAGAAACTTCTTTGTGTTCTGTGAAATCATCTCACAGAGTTACAGCTTTCCCCTCAAGAAGCCTTTCGCTAAGACAGTTCTTGTGGAATTGTCCAAGGGATATTTGGAAGCCCATAGAGGGCTAAGGTGAAAAAGGAAATATCCTCAGATGAAATCTGGAAAGAAGCTTTCTGAGAAACTGCTCTGTGATCTGTGACTTCCACTCACAGAGTTACATCTGTATTTCGTGCATCTCTTTGCTAGCCCTATTTCTGTGGAATCTGATAACAGATATTTCGGATCCCTTTGAAGACTATAGGGCCAAAGGAAATATCCTCCAATAACAAAGAGAAAGAAGCTTTCTGAGAAACTTCTTTGTGTTCTGTGAAATCATCTCACAGAGTTACAGCTTTCCCCTCAAGAAGCCTTTCGCTAAGACAGTTCTTGTGGAATTGGCAAAGTGATATTTGGAAGCCCATAGAGGGCTATGGTGAAAAAGGAAGTATCCTCAGATGAAATCTGGAAATAAGTTTTCTGAGAAACTGCTCTGTAATGTGTGATTTCCACTCACAGAGTTACATCTGTATTTCGTGCATCTCTTTGCTAGTCTTATTTCTGTGGAATCTGAGAACAGATATTTCGGATCCCTTTGAAGACTATAGGGCCAAAGGAAATATCCTCCGATAACAAAGAGAAAGAAGCTTTCTGAGAAACTTCTTTGTGTTCTGTGAAATCATCTCACAGAGTTACAGCTTTCCCCTCAAGAAGCCTTTCGCTAAGACAGTTCTTGTGGAATTGGCAAAGGGATATTTGGAAGCCCATAGAGGGCAATGGTGAAAAAGGAAATATCCTCAGATGAAATCTGGAAAGAAGCTTTCTGAGAAACTGCTCTGTGATGTGTGAATTCCACTCACCGAGTTTCATCTGTATTTCCTGGTTTTCTTTGTTAGCCTTATTTCCTTGGAATCTAAGAACAGATATTTCGGATCCCTTTGAAGACTATAGGGCCAAAGGAAATATCCTCCGATAGAAAAGAGAAAGAAGCTTTCTGAGAAACTACTTTGTGTTCTGTGAAATCATTTCACAGAGTTACAGCTTTCCCCTCAAGAAGCCGTTCGCTAACAGTTCTTGTGGAATTGGCAAAGTGATATTTGTAAGCCCATAGGGGGCTATGGTGAAAAAGGAAATATCCTCAGATGAAATCTGGAAAGAAGCTTTCTGAGAAACTGCTCTGTGATGTGTGACTTCCACTCACAGAGTTACATCTGTATTGCGTGGATCTCTTTGCTAGTCTTATTTCTGTGGAATCTGAGAACAGATATTTCGGATCCCTTTGAAGACTATAGGGCCAAAGGAAATATCCTCCGATAACAAAGAGAAAGAAGCTTTCTGAGAAACTTCTTTGTGTTCTGTGAAATCATCTCACAGAGTTACAGATTTCCCCTCAAGAAGCCTTTCGCTAAGACAGTTCTTGTGGAATAGGCAAAGTGATATTTGGAAGCCCTTAGAGGGCTATGGTGAAAAAGGAAATATCCTCAGATGAAATCTGGAAAGAAGCTTTCTGAGAAACTGCTCTGTGATGTGTGACTTCCACTCACAGAGTTACATCTGTATTTCCTGGTTTTCTTTGTTAGCCTTATTTCTGTGGAATCTGAGAAGAGATATTTCGGATCCCTTTGAACTATAGGGCCAAAGGAAAGATCCTCCGATAACAAAGAGAAAGAAGCTTTCTGAGAAACTTCTTTGTGTTCTGTGAAATCATCTCACAGAGTTACAGCTTTCCCCTCAAGAAGCCTTTCGCTAAGACAGTTCTTGTGGAATTGGCAAAGTGATATTTGAAAGCCCATAGAGGGCTATGGTGAAAAAGGAAATATCCTCAGATGAAATCTGGAAAGAAGCTTTCTGAGAAACAGCTCTGTGATGTGTGAATTCCACTCACAGAGTTACATCTCTATTTCCTGGTTTTCTTTGTTAGACTTATTTCTGTGGAATCTGAGAACAGATATTTCGGATCCCTTTGAAGACTATAGGGCCAAAGGAAAGATCCTCCGATAGCAAAGAGAAAGAAGCTTTCTGAGAAACTACTTTGTGTTCTGTGCAATCATTTCACAGAGTTACAGATTTCCCCTCAAGAAGCCGTTCGCTAACAGTTCTTGTGGAATTGGCAAAGGGATATTTGGAAGCCCATAGGGGGCTAAGGTGAAAAAAGAAATATCCTCAGATGAAATCTGGAAAGAAGCTTTCTGAGAAACTGCTTAGTGTTCTGTTAATTCACGTCACAGAGTTACATCTGTATTTCGTGGATCTCTTTGCAAGCCTTATTTCTGTGGAATCTGAGAACAGATATTTCGGATCCCTTTGAAAACTATAGGGCCATAGGAAATATCCTCCGATAACAAAGAGAAAGAAGCTTTCTGAGAAACTTCTTTGTGTTCTGTGAAATCATCTCACAGAGTTACAGCTTTCCCCTCAAGAAGCCTCTCGCTAAGACAGTTCTTGTGGAATTGGCAAAGTGATATTTGGAAGCCCATAGAGAGCTATGGTGAAAAAGGAAATATCCTCAGATGAAATCTGGAAAGAAGCTTTCTGAGAAACTGCTCTGTGATGTGTGACTTCCACTCACAGAGATAGATCTGTATTTCGTGCATCTCTTTGCTAGCCTTATTTCTGTGGAATCTGAGAACATATATTTCGGATCCCTTTGAA
This sequence comes from Macaca nemestrina, assembly GCF_043159975.1. Classification (NCBI taxonomy): domain Eukaryota; kingdom Metazoa; phylum Chordata; class Mammalia; order Primates; family Cercopithecidae; genus Macaca; species Macaca nemestrina. The sequence continues at coordinate 53,349,280 of NC_092140.1, forward strand.
GACTATAGGACCAAAGGAAATATCCTCCGATAACAAAGAGAAAGAAGCTTTCTGAGAAACTTCTTTGTGTTCTGTGAAATCATCTCACAGAGTTACAGCTTTCCCCTCAAGAAGCCTTTCGCGAAGACAGTTCCTGTGCGATTGGCAAAGTGATATTTGGAAGTCCATAGAGGGCTATGGTGTAAAAGGAAATACCCTCAGATGAAATCTGAAAGAATCTTTCTGAGAAACTGCTCTGTGATGTGTGACTTCCACTCACAGTTACATCTGTATTTCGTGGATCTCTTTGCTAGCCTTATTTCTGTGGAATCTGAGAACAGATATTTCGGATCCCTTTGAAGACTATAGGGCCAAAGTAAATATCCTCCGATAACAAAGAGAAAGAAGCTTTCTAAGAAACTTCTTTGTGTTCTGTGAAAACATCTCACAGACTTACAGCTTTCCCCTCAAGAAGCCTCTCGCTAAGACAGTTCTTGTGGAATTGGCAAAGTGATATTTGGAAGCCCATAGAGGGATATGGTGAAAAAGGAAATATCCTCAGATGAAATCTGGAAAGAAGCTTTCTGAGAAACTGCTCTGTGATGTGTGACTTCCACTCCCAGAGTTACATCTGTATTTCATGGATTTCTTTGTTAGCCTTATTTCTGTGGAATCTGAGAACAGATATTTCGGATCCCTTTGAAGACTATAGGGCCAAAGGAAATATCCTCCGATAACAAAGAGAAAGAAGCTTTCTGAGAAACTTCTTTGTGTTCTGTGAAATCATCTCACAGAGTTACAGCTTTCCCCTGAAGAAGCCTTTCGCTAAGACAGTTCTTGTGGAATTGGCAAAGGGATATTTGGAAGCCCATACAGGGCCATGGTGAAAAAGGAAATATCCTCAGATGAAATCTGGAAAGAAGCTTTCTGAGAAACTGCTCTGTGATGTGTGACTTCCACTCACAGAGTTACATCTGTATTTCGTGCATCTCTTTGCTAGCCTTATTTCTGTGGAATCTGAGAACAGAAATTTCGGAACCCTTTGAAGACTATAGGGCCAAAGGGAATATCCTCCGATAACAAAGAGAAAGAAGCTTTCTGAGAAACTTCTTTGTGTTCTGTGAAATCATCTCACAGAGTTACAGCTTTCCCCTCAAGAAGCCTTTCGCTAAGACAGTTCTTGTGGAATTGGCAAAGTGATATTTGGAAGCCCATAGAGTGCTATGGTGAAAAAGGAAATATCCTCAGATGAAATCTGGAAAGAAGCTTTCTGAGAAACTGCTCTGTGATGTGTCACTTCCAATCACAGAGTTACATCTGCATTTCGTGCATCTCTTTGCTAGCCTTATTTCTGTGGAATCTGAGAACAGATATTTCGGATCCCTTTGAAAACTATAGGGCCAAAGGAAATATCCTCCGATAACAAAGAGAAAGAAGCTTTCTGAGAAACTTCTTTGTGTTCTGTGAAATCATCTAACAGAGTTACAGCTTTCCCCTCAAGAAGCCTTTCGCTAAGACAGTTCTTGTGGAATTGGCAAAGGGATATTTGGGAGCCCATAGAGGGCCATGGTGAAAAAGGAAATATCCTCAGATGAAATCTGGAAAGAAGCTTTCTGAGAAACTGCTCTGTGATGTGTGACTTCCACTCACAGAGTTACATCTGTATTCCGTGGATCTCTTTGCTAGCCTTATTTCTGTGGAATCTGAGAACAGATAATTCGGATCCCGGTTAAGACTATAGGGCCAAAGGAAATATCCTCCGATAACAAAGAGAAAGAAGCTTTCTGAGAAACTTCTTTGTGTTCTGTGAAATCATCTCACAGAGTTACAGCTTTCCCCTCAAGAAGCCTTTCGCTAAGACAGTTCTTGTGGAATTGGCAAAGGGATATTTGGAAGCCCATAGAGGTCTATGGTGGAAAGGGAAATATCCTCAGATGAAATCTGGAAAGAAGCTTTCTGAGAAACTGCTCTGTGATGTGTGAATTCCACTCACAGAGTTACATCTGTATTTCGTGCATCTCTTTGCTAGCCTTATTTCTGTGGAATCTGATAACAGATATTTCGGATCCCTTTGAAGACTATAGGGCCAAAGGAAATATCCTCCAAAAACAAAGAGAAAGAAGCTTTCTGAGAAACTTCTTTGTGTTCTGTGAAATCATCTCACAGAGTTACAGCTTTCCCCTCAAGAAGCCGTTCGCTAAGACAGTTCTTGTGGAATTGGCAAAGTGATATTTGGAAGCCCATAGAGGGCTATGGTGAAAAAGGAAGTATCCTCAGATGAAATCTGGAAAGAAGTTTTCTGAGAAACTGCTCTGTGATGTGTGATTTCCACTCACAGAGTTACATCTGTATTTCGTGCATCTCTTTGCTAGTCTTATTTCTGTGGAATCTGAGAACAGATATTTCGGATCCCTTTGAAGACTATAGGGCCAAAGGAAATATCCTCCGATAACAAAGAGAAAGAAGCTTTCTGAGAAACTTCTTTGTGTTCTGTGAAATCATCTCACAGAGTTACAGCTTTCCCCTGAAGAAGCCTTTCGCTAAGACAGTTCTTGTGGAATTGGCAAAGGGATATTTGGAAGCCCATACAGGGCCATGGTGAAAAAGGAAATATCCTCAGATGAAATCTGGAAAGAAGCTTTCTGAGAAACTGCTCTGTGATGTGTGACTTCCACTCACAGAGTTACATCTGTATTTCGTGCATCTCTTTGCTAGCCTTATTTCTGTGGAATCTGAGAACAGAAATTTCGGAACCCTTTGAAGACTATAGGGCCAAAGGGAATATCCTCCGATAACAAAGAGAAAGAAGCTTTCTGAGAAACTTCTTTGTGTTCTGTGAAATCATCTCACAGAGTTACAGCTTTCCCCTCAAGAAGCCTTTCGCTAAGACAGTTCTTGTGGAATTGGCAAAGTGATATTTGGAAGCCCATAGAGTGCTATGGTGAAAAAGGAAATATCCTCAGATGAAATCTGGAAAGAAGCTTTCTGAGAAACTGCTCTGTGATGTGTCACTTCCAATCACAGAGTTACATCTGCATTTCGTGCATCTCTTTGCTAGCCTTATTTCTGTGGAATCTGAGAACAGATATTTCGGATCCCTTTAAAAACTATAGGGCCAAAGGAAATATCCTCCGATAACAAAGAGAAAGAAGCTTTCTGAGAAACTTCTTTGTGTTCTGTGAAATCATCTAACAGAGTTACAGCTTTCCCCTCAAGAAGCCTTTCGCTAAGACAGTTCTTGTGGAATTGGCAAAGGGATATTTGGGAGCCCATAGAGGGCCATGGTGAAAAAGGAAATATCCTCAGATGAAATCTGGAAAGAAGCTTTCTGAGAAACTGCTCTGTGATGTGTGACTTCCACTCACAGAGTTACATCTGTATTCCGTGGATCTCTTTGCTAGCCTTATTTCTGTGGAATCTGAGAACAGATAATTCGGATCCCGGTTAAGACTATAGGGCCAAAGGAAATATCCTCCGATAACAAAGAGAAAGAAGCTTTCTGAGAAACTTCTTTGTGTTCTGTGAAATCATCTCACAGAGTTACAGCTTTCCCCTCAAGAAGCCTTTCGCTAAGACAGTTCTTGTGGAATTGGCGAAGTGGTATTTGGAAGCCCATAGAGGGCTATGGTGAAAAAGGAAATAACCTCAGAAGAAATCTGGAAAGAAGCTTTCTGAGAAACTGCTCTGTGATGTGTGACTTCCACTCACAGAGTTACATCTGTATTTCGTGGATCTCTTAGCTAGCCTTATTTCTGTGGAATCTGGGAGCAGATATTTCGGATCCCTTTGAAGACTATAGGGCCAAAGGAAATATCCTCCGATAACAAAGAGAAAGAAGCTTTCTGAGAAACTTCTTTGTGTTCTGTGAAATCATCTCACAGAGTTACAGCTTTACCCTCAAGAAGCCTTTCGCTAAGACAGTTCTTGTGGAATTGGCAAAGGGACATTTGGAAGCCCATAGAGGGCTATGGTGAAAAAGGAAATATCCTCAGATGAAATCTGGAAAGAAGCTTTTTGAGAAACTGCTTAGTGTTCTGTTAATTCACCTCACAGAGTTACATCTGTATTTCGTGGATCTCTTTGCTAGCCTTATTTCTGTGGAATCTGAGAACAGATATTTCGGATCCCTTTGAAGACTATAAGGCCAAAGGAAATATCCTCCGATAACAAAGAGAAAGATGCTTTCTGAGAAACTTCTTCGTGTTCTGTGAAATCATTTCACAGAGTTACAGCTTTCCCCTCAAGAAGCCTTTCGCTAAGACAGTTCTTGTGGAATTGGCAAAGGGATATTTGAAAGCCCATAGAGGGCTATGGTGAAAAAGGAAATATCCTCAGATGAAATCTGGAAAGAAGCTTTCTGAGAAACTGCTCTGTGATGTGTGACTTCCACAAACAGAGTTACATCTGTATTTCGTGGATCTCTTTGCTAGCCTTGTTTCTGTGGAATCTGAGAAGAGATATTTCGGATCCCTTTGAAGACTATAGGGCCAAAGGAAATATCCTCCGATAACAAAGAGAAAGAAGCTTTCTGAGAAACTTCTTTATGTTCTGTGAAATCATCTCACAGAGTTACAGCTTTCCCCTCAAGAAGTCTTTCGCTAAGACAGTTCTTGTGGAATTGACAAAGGGATATTTGGAAGCCCATAGAGGTCTATGGTGGAAAGGGAAATATCCTGAGATGAAATCTGGAAAGAAGCTTTCTGAGAAACTGCTCTGTGATGTGTGAATTCCACTCACAGAGTTACATCTGTATTTCGTGCATCTCTTTGCTAGCCTTATTTCTGTGGAATCTGATAACAGATATTTCGGATCCCTTTGAAGACTATAGGGCCAAAGGAAATATCCTCCAAAAACAAAGAGAAAGAAGCTTTCTGAGAAACTTCTTTGTGTTCTGTGAAATCATCTCACAGAGTTACAGCTTTCCCCTCAAGAAGCCGTTCGCTAAGACAGTTCTTGTGGAATTGGCAAAGTGATATTTGGAAGCCCATAGAGGGCTATGGTGAAAAAGGAAGTATCCTCAGATGAAATCTGGAAAGAAGTTTTCTGAGAAACTGCTCTGTGATGTGTGATTTCCACTCACAGAGTTACATCTGTATTTCGTGCATCTCTTTGCTAGTCTTATTTCTGTGGAATCTGAGAACAGATATTTCGGATCCCTTTGAAGACTATAGGGCCAAAGGAAATATCCTCCGATAACAAAGAGAAAGAAGCTTTCTGAGAAACTTCTTTGTGTTCTGTGAAATCATCTCACAGAGTTACAGCTTTCCCCTCAAGAAGCCTTTCGCTAAGACAGTTCTTGTGGAATTGGCAAAGGGATATTTGGAAGCCCATAGAGGGCTATGGTGAAAAAGGAAATATCCTCAGATGAAATCTGGAAAGAAGCTTTCTGAGAAACTGCTCTGTGATGTGTGACTTCCACAAACAGAATTACATCTGTATTTCGTGCATCTCTTAGCTAGCCTTATTTCTGTGAAATCTGAGTACAGATATTTCGGATCCCTTTGAAGACTTTAGGGCCAAAGGAAATATCCTCCGATAACAAAGAGAAAGAAGTTTTCTGAGAAACTTCTTTGTGTTCTGTGAAATCATCTCACAGAGTTACAGATTTCCCCTCAAGAAGCCTTTCGCTAAGACAGTTCTTGTGGAATTGGCAAAGGGATATTTGGAAGCCCTTAGAGGGCTATTGTGAAAAAGGAAATATCCTCAGATGAAATCTGGAAAGAAGCTTTCTGAGAAACTGCTCTGTGATGTGTGACTTCCACTCACAGAGTTACATCTGTATTTCGTGGATCTCTTTGCTAGTCTTATTTCTGTGGAATCTGAGAACAGATATTTCAGATCCCTTTGAAGACTGTAGGGCCAAAGGAAATATCCTCTGATAACAAAGAGAAAGAAGCTTTCTGAGAAACTTCTGAGAGTTCTGTGAAATCATCTCACAGAGTTACAGCTTTCCCCTCAAGAAGCCTTTCGCTAAGACAGTTCTTGTGGAATTGGCAAAGTGATATTTGGAAGCCCATAGAGGGACACGGTGAAAAAGGAAATATCCTCAGATGAAATCTGGAAAGAAGCTTTCTGAGAAACTGCTCTGTGATGTGTGACTTCCACTCCCAGAGTTACATCTGTATTTCGTGGATCTCTTTGCTAGCCTTATTTCTGTGGAATCTGAGAACAGATATTTCGGATCCCTTTGAAGACTATAGGGCCAAAGGAAATATCCTCCGATAACAAAGAGGAAGAAGCTTTCTGAGAAACTTCTTTGTTTTCTGTGAAATCATCTCACAGAGTTACAGCTTTCCCCTCAAGAAGCCTTTCGCTAAGACAGTTCTTGTGGAATTGGCAAAGTGATATTTGGAAGCCCATAGAAGGCTATGGTGAAAAAGGAAATATCCTCAGATGAAATTTGAAAAGAAGCTTTTTGAGAAACTGCTCTGTGATGTGTGAATTCCACTCACAGAGTTACATCTGTATTTCGTGCATCTCTTTGCTACCCTTATTTCTGTGGAATCTGAGAACAGATATTTCGGATCCCTTTGAAGACTATAGGGCCAAAGGAAATAACCTCCGATAACAAAGAGAAAGAAGCTTTCTGAGAAACTTCTTTGTGTTCTGTGAAATCATCTCACAGAGTTACAGCTTTCCCCTCAAGAAGCCTTTCGCTAAGACAGTTCTTGTGGAATTGGCAAAGAGATATTTGGAAGCCCATAGAGGGCTATGGTGAAAAAGGAAATATCCTCAGATGAAATCTGGAAAGAAACTTTCTGAGAAACTGCTCTGTGATGTGTGACTTCCACTCACAGAGTTACATCTGTATTTCGTGGATCTCTTTGCTAGCCTTATTTCTGTGGAATCTGAGAAGAGATATTTCGGATCCCTTTGAAGACTAAAGGGCCAAAGGAAATATCCTCCGATAACAAAGTGAAAGAAGCTTTCTGAGAAACTTCTTTGTGTTCTGTGAAATCATCTCACAGAGTTACAGCTTTCCCCTCAAGAAGCCTTTCGCTAAGACAGTTCTTGTGGAATTCTCAAAGTGATATTTGGAAGCCCATAGAGGGCTAAGGTGAAAAAGGAAATATCCTCAGATGAAATCTGGAAAGAAGCTTTCTGAGAAACTGCTCTGTGATCTGTGACTTCCACTCACAGAGTTACATCTGTATTTCGTGCATCTCTTTGCTAGCCCTATTTCTGTGGAATCTGATAACAGATATTTCGGATCCCTTTGAAGACTATAGGGCCAAAGGAAATATCCTCCAATAACAAAGAGAAAGAAGCTTTCTGAGAAAGTTCTTTGTGTTCTGTGAAATCATCTCACAGAGTTACAGCTTTCCCCTCAAGAAGCCTTTCGCTAAGACAGTTCTTGTGGAATTGGCAAAGTGATATTTCGAAGCCCATAGAGGGCTATGGTGAAAAAGGAAGTATCCTCAGATGAAATCTGGTAAGAAGTTTTCTGAGAAACTGCTCTGTGATGTGTGATTTCCACTCACAGAGTTACATCTGTATTTCGTGCATCTCTTTGCTAGCCTTATTTCTGTGGAATCTGAGGACAGATATTTCGGATCCCTTTGAAGACTATAGGGCCAAAGGAAATATCCTCCGATAACAAAGAGAAAGAAGCTTTCTGAGAAACTTCTTTGTGTTCTGTGAAATCATCTCACAGAGTTACAGCTTTCCCCTCAAGAAGCCTTTCTCTAAGACAGTTCTTGTGGAATTGGCAAAGGGATATTTGGAAGCCCATAGAGGGCTATGGTGAAAAAGGAAATATCCTCAGATGAAATCTGGAAAGAAGCTTTCTGAGAAACTGCTCTGTGATGTGTGACTTCCACAAACAGAGTTACATCTGTATTTCGTACATCTCTTAGCTAGCCTTATTTCTGTGGAATCTGAGTACAGATATTTCGGATCCCTTTGAAGACTTTAGGGCCAAAGGAAATATCCTCCGATAACAAAGAGATAGAAGTTTTCTGAGAAACTTCTTTGTGTTCTGTGAAATCATCTCACAGAGTTACAGCTTTCCCCTCTAGAAGCCTTTCGCTAAGACAGTTCTTGTGGAATTGGCAAAGGGATATTTGGAAGTCCTTAGAGGGCTATGGTGAAAAAGGAAATATCCTCAGATGAAATCTGGAAAGAAACTTTCTGAGAAACTGCTCTGTGATGTGTGACTTCCACTCACAGAGTTACATCTGTATTTCGTGGATCTCTTTGCTAGTCTTATTTCTGTGGAATATGAGAACAGATATTTCGGATCCCTTTGAAGACTATAGGGCCAAAGGAAATTTCCTCCGATAACAAAGAGAAAGAAGCTTTCTGAGAAACTTCTTAGTGTTCTGTGAAATCATCTCACAGAGTCACAGCTTTCCCCTCAAGAAGCCTTTCGCTAAGACAGTTCTTGTGGAATTGGCAAAGTGATATTTGGAAGCCCATAGAGGGCCACGGTGAAAAAGGAAATATCCTCAGATGAAATCTGGAAAGAAGCTTTCTGAGAAACTGCTCTGTGATGTGTGACTTCCACTCCCAGAGTTACATCTGTATTTAGTGGATCTCTTTGCTAGCCTTATTTCTGTGGAATCTGAGAACAGATATTTCGGATCCCTTTGAAGACTATAGGGCCAAAGGAAATATCCTCCGATAACAAAGAGGAAGAAGCTTTCTGAGAAACTTCTTTGTGTTCTGTGAAATCATCTCACAGAGTTACAGCTTTCCCCTCAAGAAGCCTTTCGCTAAGACAGTTCTTGTGGAATTGGCAAAGTGATATTTGGAAGCCCATAGAAGGCTATGGTGAAAAAGGAAATATCCTCAGATGAAATCTGGAAAGAAGCTTTTTGAGAAACTGCTCTGTGATGTGTGACTTCCACTCCCAGAGTTACATCTGTATTTCGTGCATCTCTTTGCTAGCCTTATTTCTGTGGAATCTGAGAAGAGATATTTCGGATCCCTTTGAAGACTATAGGGCCAAAGGAAATATCCTCCGATAACAAAGAGAAAGAAGCTTTCTGAGAAACTTCTTTGTGTTCTGTGAAATCATCTCACAGAGTTACAGCTTTCCCCTCAAGAAGCCTTTCGCTAAGACAGTTCTTGTGGAATTGGCAAAGTGATATTTGGAAGCCCATAGAGGGCTATGGTGAAAAAGGAAATATCCTCAGATGAAATCTGGAAAGAAGCTTTCTGAGAAACTGCTCTGTGACGTGTGACTTCCACTCACAGAGTTACATCTGTATTTCGTGGATCTCTTTGCTAGCCTTATTTCTGTGGAATCTGAGAAGAGATATTTCGGATCCCTTTGAAGACTATTGGGCCAAAGGAAATATTCTCCGATAACAAAGAGAAAGAAGATTTCTGAGAAACTTCTTTGTGTTCTGTGAAATCATCTCACAGAGTTACAGCTTTCCCCTCAGGAAGACTTTCGCTAAGACAGTTCTTGTGGAATTGGCAAAGGGATATTTGGAAGCCCATAGAGGGCTATGGTGAAAAAGGAAATATCCTCAGATGAAATCTGGAAAGAAGCTTTCTGAGAAACTGCTCTGTGATGTGTGACTTCCACTCACAGAGTTACATCTGTATTTCGTGGATCTCTTTGCTAGCCTTATTTTTGTGGAATCTGAGAACAGATATTTCGGATCCCTTTAAAGATTATAGGGCCAAAGGAAATATTCTCCGTTAACAAAGTGAAAGAAGCTTTCTGAGAAACTTCTTTTTACTCTGTGAAATCATCTCACAGAGTTACAGCTTTCCCCTCAAGAAGCCTTTCGCTAAGACAGTTCTTGTGGAATTGGCAAAGGGATATTTGGAAGCCCATAGAGGGCTATGGTGAAAAAGGAAATATCCTCAGATGAAATCTGGAAAGAAGCTTTCTGAGAAACTGCTCTGTGATGTGTGACTTCCACTCGCAGAGTTACATCTGTATTTCGTGCATCTCTTTGCTAGCCTTATTTTTGTGGAATCTGAGAAGAGATATTTCTTATCCCTTTGAAGATTATAGGGCCAAAGGAAATATTCTCCGATAACAAAGTGAAAGAAGCTTTCTGAGAAACTTCTTTTTACTCTGTGAAATCATCTCACAGAGTTACAGCTTTCCCCTCAAGAAGCCTTTCGCTAAGACAGTTCTTGTGGAATTGGCAAAGGGATATTTGGAAGCCCATAGAGGGCTATGGTGAAAAAGGAAATATCCTCAGATGAAATCTGGAAAGAAACTTTCTGAGAAACTGCTCTGTGATGTGTGACTTCCACTCACAGAGTTACATCTGTATTTCGTGCATCTCTTTGCTAGCCTTATTTCTCTGGAATCTGAGAACAGATATTTCGGATCCCTTTGAAGGCTTTAGGGCCAAAGGAAATATCCTCCGATAACAAAGAGAAAGAAGCTTTCTGAGAAACTTCTTTGTGTTCTGTGAAATCATCTCACAGAGTTACAGCTTTCCCCTCTGGAAGCCTTTCGCTAAGACAGTTCTTGTGGAATTGGCAAAGGGATATTTGGAAGTCCTTAGAGGGCTATGGTGAAAAAGGAAATATCCTCAGATGAAATCTGGAAAGAAACTTTCTGAGAAACTGCTCTGTGATGTGTGACTTCCACTCACAGAGTTACATCTGTATTTCGTGGATCTCTTTGCTAGTCTTATTTCTGTGGAATATGAGAACAGATATTTCGGATCCCTTTGAAGACTATAGGGCCAAAGGAAATTTCCTCCGATAACAAAGAGAAAGAAGCTTTCTGAGAAACTTCTTAGTGTTCTGTGAAATCATCTCACAGAGTCACAGCTTTCCCCTCAAGAAGCCTTTCGCTAAGACAGTTCTTGTGGAATTGGCAAAGTGATATTTGGAAGCCCATAGAGGGCCACGGTGAAAAAGGAAATATCCTCAGATGAAATCTGGAAAGAAGCTTTCTGAGAAACTGCTCTGTGATGTGTGACTTCCACTCCCAGAGTTACATCTGTATTTAGTGGATCTCTTTGCTACCATTATTTCTGTGGAATCTTAGAACAGATATTTCGGATCCCTTTGAAGACTATAGGGCCAAAGGAAATATCCTCCGATAACAAAGAGGAAGAAGCTTTCTGAGAAACTTCTTTGTGTTCTGTGAAATCATCTCACAGAGTTACAGCTTTCCCCTCAAGAAGCCTTTCGCTAAGACAGTTCTTGTGGAATTGGCAAAGTGATATTTGGAAGTCCATAGAAGGCTATGGTGAAAAAGGAAATATCCTCAGATGAAATCTGGAAAGAAGCTTTTTGAGAAACTGCTCTGTGATGTGTGAATTCCACTCACAGAGTTACATCTGTATTTCGTGGATCTCTTTGCTAGCCTTATTTCTGTGGAATCTGAGAAGAGATATTTCGGATCCCTTTGAAGACTATAGGGCCAAAGGAAATATCCTCCGATAACAAAGAGAAAGAAGCTTTCTGAGAAACTTCTTTGTGTTCTGTGAAATCATCTCACAGAGTTACAGCTTTCCCCTCAAGAAGCCTTTCGCTAAGACAGTTCTTGTGGAATTGGCAAAGTGATATTTGGAAGCCCATAGAGGGCTATGGTGAAAAAGGAAATATCCTCAGATGAAATCTGGAAAGAAGCTTTCTGAGAAACTGCTCTGTGATGTGTGACTTCCACTCACAGAGTTACATCTGTATTTCGTGGATCTCTTTGCTAGCCTTATTTTTGTGGAATCTGAGAAGAGATATTTCGGATCCCTTTGAAGACTATTGGGCCAAAGGAAATATTCTCCGATAACAAAGAGAAAGAAGATTTCTGAGAAACTTCTTTGTGTTCTGTGAAATCATCTCACAGAGTTACAGCTTTCCCCTCAGGAAGACTTTCGCTAAGACAGTTCTTGTGGAATTGGCAAAGGGATATTTGGAAGCCCATAGAGGGCTATGGTGAAAAAGGAAATATCCTCAGATGAAATCTGGAAAGAAGCTTTCTGAGAAACTGCTCTGTGATGTGTGACTTCCACTCACAGAGTTACATCTGTATTTCGTGGATCTCTTTGCTAGCCTTATTTTTGTGGAATCTGAGAAGAGATATTTCGGATCCCTTTAAAGATTATAGGGCCAAAGGAAATATTCTCCGTTAACAAAGTGAAAGAAGCTTTCTGAGAAACTTCTTTTTACTCTGTGAAATCATCTCACAGAGTTACAGCTTTCCCCTCAAGAAGCCTTTCGCTAAGACAGTTCTTGTGGAATTGGCAAAGGGATATTTGGAAGCCCATAGAGGGCTATGGTGAAAAAGGAAATATCCTCAGATGAAATCTGGAAAGAAGCTTTCTGAGAAACTGCTCTGTGATGTGTGACTTCCACTCACAGAGTTACATCTGTATTTCGTGCATCTCTTTGCTAGCCTTATTTTTGTGGAATCTGAGAAGAGATATTTCTTATCCCTTTGAAGGTTATAGGGCCAAAGGAAATATTCTCCGATAACAAAGTGAAAGAAGCTTTCTGAGAAACTTCTTTTTACTCTGTGAAATCATCTCACAGAGTTACAGCTTTCCCCTCAAGAAGCCTTTCGCTTAGACAGTTCTTGTGGAATTGGCAAAGGGATATTTGGAAGCCCCTAGAGGGCTATGGTGAAAAAGGAAATATCCTCAGATGAAATCTGGAAAGAAGCTTTCTGAGAAACTGCTCTGTGATGTGTGACTTCCACTCACAGAGTTACATCTGTATTTCGTGCATCTCTTTGCTAGCCTTATTTCTCTGGAATCTGAGAACAGATATTTCGGATCCCTTTGAAGGCTTTAGGGCCAAAGGAAATATCCTCCGATAACAAAGAGAAAGAAGCTTTCTGAGAAACTTCTTTGTGTTCTGTGAAATCATCTCACAGAGTTACAGCTTTCCCCTCAAGAAGCCTTTCGCTAAGACAGTTCTTGTGGAATTGGCAAAGTGATATATGGAAGCCCATAGAGGGCTATGGTGAAAAAGGAAATATCCTCAGATGAAATCTGGAAAGAAGCTTTCTGAGAAACTGCTCTGTGATGTGTGACTTCCACTCACAGTTACATCTGTATTTCGTGGATCTCTTTGCTAGCCTTATTTCTGTGGAATCTGAGAACAGATATTTCGGATCCCTTTGAAGACTATAGGGCCAAAGGAAATATCCTCCGATAACAAGGAGAAAGAAGCTTTCTGAGAAACTTCTTTGTGTTCTGTGAAATCATCTCACAGAGTTACAGCTTTCCCCTCAAGAAGCCTTTCGCTAAGACAGTTCTTGTGGAATTGGCAAAGTGATATTTGGAAGCCCATAGAGTGCTATGGTGAAAAAGGAAATATCCTCAGATGAAATCTGGAAAGAAGCTTTCTGAGAAACTGCTCTGTGATGTGTGACTTCCACTCACAGAGTTACATCTGTATTTCGTGGATCTCTTTGATAGCCTTATTTCTGTGGAATCTGAGAACAGATATTTCGGATCCCTTTGAAGACTATAGGGCCAAAGAAAATATCCTCCGATAACAAAGAGAAAGGAGCTTTCTGAGAAACTTCTTTGTGTTCTGTGAAATCATCTAACAGAGTTACAGCTTTCCCCTCAAGAAGCCTTTCGCTAAGACAGTTCTTGTGGAATTGGCAAAGTGATATTTGGCAGCCCATAGAGGGCCATGGTGAAAAAGGAAATATCGTCAGATGAAATCTGGAAAGAAGCTTTCTGAGAAACTGCTCTGTGATGTGTGACTTCCACTCCCAGAGTTACATCTGTATTTCGTGGATTTCTTTGTTAGCCTTATTTCTGTGGAATCTGAGAACAGATATTTCGGATCCCTTTGAAAACTATAGGGCCAAAGGAAATATCCTCCGATAACAAAGAGAAAGAAGCTTTCTGAGAAACTTCTTTGTGTTCTGTGAAATCATCTCACAGAGTTACAGCTTTACCCTCAAGAAGCCCTTCGCTAAGACAGTTCTTATGGAATTGGCAAAGGGATATGTGGAAGCCCATAGAGGGATACGGTGAAAAAGGAAATATCCTCAGATGAAATCTGGAAAGAAGCTTTCTGAGAAACTGCTCTGTGATGTGTGACTTCCACTCACAGAGTTACATCTGTATTTCGTGCATCTCTTAGCTAGCCTTATTTCTGTGGAATCTGAGAACAGATATTTCGGATCCCTTTGAAGACTTTAGGGCCAATGGAAATATGCTCCGATAACAAAGAGAAAGAAGCTTTCTGAGAAACTTCTTTGTGCTCTGTGAAATCATCTCACAGAGTTACAGCTTTCCCCTCAAGAAGCCTTTCGCTAAGACAGTTCTTGTGGAATTGGCAAAGTGATATTTGGAAGCCCAAAGAGGGCTATGGTGAAAAAGGAAATATCCTCAGATGAAATCTGGAAAGAAGCTTTCTGAGAAACTGCTCTGTGATGTGTGACTTCCACTCACAGAGTTACATCTGTATTTCGTGGATCTCTTTGCTAGCCTTATTTTTGTGGAATCTGAGAAGAGATATTTCGGATCCCTTTAAAGATTATAGGGCCAAAGGAAATATTCTCCGTTAACAAAGTGAAAGAAGCTTTCTGAGAAACTTCTTTTTACTCTGTGAAATCATCTCACAGAGTTACAGCTTTCCCCTCAAGAAGCCTTTCGCTAAGACAGTTCTTGTGGAATTGGCAAAGGGATATTTGGAAGCCCATAGAGGGCTATGGTGAAAAAGGAAATATCCTCAGATGAAATCTGGAAAGAAGCTTTCTGAGAAACTGCTCTGTGATGTGTGACTTCCACTCACAGAGTTACATCTGTATTTCGTGCATCTCTTTGCTAGCCTTATTTTTGTGGAATCTGAGAAGAGATATTTCTTATCCCTTTGAAGGTTATAGGGCCAAAGGAAATATTCTCCGATAACAAAGTGGAAGAAGCTTTCTGAGAAACTTCTTTTTACTCTGTGAAATCATCTCACAGAGTTACAGCTTTCCCCTCAAGAAGCCTTTCGCTTAGACAGTTCTTGTGGAATTGGCAAAGGGATATTTGGAAGCCCCTAGAGGGCTATGGTGAAAAAGGAAATATCCTCAGATGAAATCTGGAAAGAAGCTTTCTGAGAAACTGCTCTGTGATGTGTGACTTCCACTCACAGAGTTACATCTGTATTTCGTGCATCTCTTTGCTAGCCTTATTTCTCTGGAATCTGAGAACAGATATTTCGGATCCCTTTGAAGGCTTTAGGGCCAAAGGAAATATCCTCCGATAACAAAGAGAAAGAAGCTTTCTGAGAAACTTCTTTGTGTTCTGTGAAATCATCTCACAGAGTTACAGCTTTCCCCTCAAGAAGCCTTTCGCTAAGACAGTTCTTGTGGAATTGGCAAAGTGATATATGGAAGCCCATAGAGGGCTATGGTGAAAAAGGAAATATCCTCAGATGAAATCTGGAAAGAAGCTTTCTGAGAAACTGCTCTGTGATGTGTGACTTCCACTCACAGTTACATCTGTATTTCGTGGATCTCTTTGCTAGCCTTATTTCTGTGGAATCTGAGAACAGATATTTCGGATCCCTTTGAAGACTATAGGGCCAAAGGAAATATCCTCCGATAACAAGGAGAAAGAAGCTTTCTGAGAAACTTCTTTGTGTTCTGTGAAATCATCTCACAGAGTTACAGCTTTCCCCTCAAGAAGCCTTTCGCTAAGACAGTTCTTGTGGAATTGGCAAAGTGATATTTGGAAGCCCATAGAGTGCTATGGTGAAAAAGGAAATATCCTCAGATGAAATCTGGAAAGAAGCTTTCTGAGAAACTGCTCTGTGATGTGTGACTTCCACTCACAGAGTTACATCTGTATTTCGTGGATCTCTTTGATAGCCTTATTTCTGTGGAATCTGAGAACAGATATTTCGGATCCCTTTGAAGACTATAGGGCCAAAGAAAATATCCTCCGATAACAAAGAGAAAGGAGCTTTCTGAGAAACTTCTTTGTGTTCTGTGAAATCATCTAACAGAGTTACAGCTTTCCCCTCAAGAAGCCTTTCGCTAAGACAGTTCTTGTGGAATTGGCAAAGTGATATTTGGCAGCCCATAGAGGGCCATGGTGAAAAAGGAAATATCGTCAGATGAAATCTGGAAAGAAGCTTTCTGAGAAACTGCTCTGTGATGTGTGACTTCCACTCCCAGAGTTACATCTGTATTTCGTGGATTTCTTTGTTAGCCTTATTTCTGTGGAATCTGAGAACAGATATTTCGGATCCCTTTGAAAACTATAGGGCCAAAGGAAATATCCTCCGATAACAAAGAGAAAGAAGCTTTCTGAGAAACTTCTTTGTGTTCTGTGAAATCATCTCACAGAGTTACAGCTTTACCCTCAAGAAGCCCTTCGCTAAGACAGTTCTTATGGAATTGGCAAAGGGATATGTGGAAGCCCATAGAGGGATACGGTGAAAAAGGAAATATCCTCAGATGAAATCTGGAAAGAAGCTTTCTGAGAAACTGCTCTGTGATGTGTGACTTCCACTCACAGAGTTACATCTGTATTTCGTGCATCTCTTAGCTAGCCTTATTTCTGTGGAATCTGAGAACAGATATTTCGGATCCCTTTGAAGACTTTAGGGCCAATGGAAATATGCTCCGATAACAAAGAGAAAGAAGCTTTCTGAGAAACTTCTTTGTGCTCTGTGAAATCATCTCACAGAGTTACAGCTTTCCCCTCAAGAAGCCTTTCGCTAAGACAGTTCTTGTGGAATTGGCAAAGTGATATTTGGAAGCCCAAAGAGGGCTATGGTGAAAAAGGAAATATCCTCAGATGAAATCTGGAAAGATGCTTTCTGAGAAACTGCTCTGTGATGTGTGACTTCCACTCACAGAGTTACATCTGTATTTCGTGGATCTCTTTGCTAGCCTTATTTCTGTGGAATCTGGGAGCAGATATTTCGGATCCCTTTGAAGACTATAGGGCCAAAGGAAATATCCTCCGATAACAAAGAGAAAGAAGCTTTCTGAGAAACTTCTTTGTGTTCTGTGAAATCATCTCACAGAGTTACAGCTTTACCCTCAAGAAGCCTTTCGCTAAGAGAGTTCTTGTGGAATTGGCAAAGGGATATTTGGAAGCCCATAGAGGGATACGGTGAAAAAAGAAATATCCTCTGATGATATCTGCAAAGAAGCTTTCTGAGAAACTGCTCTGTGATGTGTGACTTCCACTCACAGAGTTACATCTGTATTTCGTGCATCTCTTAGCTAGCCTTATTTCTGTGGAATCTGAGAACAGATATTTCGGATCCCTTTGAAGAATATAGTGCCAAAGGAAATATTCTCCGATAACAAAGAGAAAGAAGCTTTCTGAGAAACTTCTTTGTGTTCTGTGAAATCATCTCACAGAGTTACAGCTTTCCCCTCAAGAAGTCTTTCGCTAAGACAGTTCTTGTGGAATTGGCAAAGTGATATTTGGAAGCCCATAGAGGGCTATGGTGAAAAAGGAAATATCCTCAGATGAAATCTGGAAAGAAGTTTCTGAGAAACTGCTCTGTGATGTGTGACTTCCACTCACAGAGTTACATCTGTATTTCGTGGATCTCTTTGCTAGCCTTATTTCTGTGGAATCTGAGAACAGATATTACGGATCCCTTTGAAGACTATAGGGACAAAGGAAATATCCTCCGATAACAAAGAGAAAGAAACTTTCTGAGAAACTTCTTTGTGTTCTGTGAAATCATCTAACAGAGTTACAGCTTTCCCCTCAAGAAGCCTTTCGCTAAGACAGTTCTTGTGAAATAGGCAAAGTGATATTTGGAAGCCCATAGAGGGCTAAGGTGAAAAAGGAAATATCCTCAGATGAAATCTGGAAAGAAGCTTTCTGAGAAACTGCTCTGTGATGTGTCACTTCCACTCACAGAGTTATATCTGTATTTCGTGGATCTCTTTGCTAGCCTTATTTCTGTGGAATCTGAGAAGAGATATTTTGGATCCCTTTGAAGACTATAAGGCCAAAGGAAATATCCTCCGATAACAAAGAGAAAGAAGCTTTCTGAGAAACTTCTTTGTGTTCTGTGAAATCATCTCACAGAGTTACAGCTTTCCCCTCAAGAAGCCTTTCGCTAAGACAGTTCTTGTGGAATAGGCAAAGTGATATTTGGAAGCCCATAGAGGGCTATGGTGAAAAAGGAAATATCCTAAGATGAAATCTGGAAAGAAGCTTTCTGAGAAACTGCTCTGTGATGTGTGACTTCCATTCACAGAGTTACATCTGTATTTCGTGGATCTCTTTGCTAGCCTTATTTCTGTGGAATCTGAGAAGAGATATTTCGGATCCCTTTGAAGACTATAGGGCCAAAGGAAATATCCTCCGATAGAAAAGAGAAAGAAGCTTTCTGAGAAACTACTTTGTGTTCTGTGAAATCATTTCACAGAGTTACAGCTTTCCCCTCAAGAAGCCGTTCGCTAACAGTTCTTGTGGAATTGGCAAAGTGATATTTGTAAGCCCATAGGGGGCTATGGTGAAAAAGGAAATATCCTCAGATGAAATCTGGAAAGAAGCTTTCTGAGAAACTGCTTAGTGTTCTTTTAATTCACCTCACAGAGTTTCATCTGTATTTCGTGTATCTCTTTTCTAGCCTTATTTCTGTGGAATCTGAGAAGAGATATTTCGGATCCCTTTAAAGACTATTGGGACAAAGGAAATATCCTCCGATAACAAAGAGAAAGAAGCTTTCTGAGAAACTTCTTTGTGTTCTGTGAAATCATCTCACAGAGTTACAGCTTTCCCCTCATGAAGCCTTTCGCTAAGACAGTTCTTGTGGAATTGGCAAAGTGATATTTGGAAGCCCATAGAGGGCTATGGTGAAAAAGGAAATATCCTCAGATGAAATCTGGAAAGAAGCTTTCTGAGAAACTGCTCTGTGATGTGTGACTTCCACTCACAGAGTTACATCTGTATTTCGTGGATTTCTTTGTTAGCCTTATTTCTGTGGAATCTGAGAAGAGATATTTCGGATCCCTTTGAACTATAGGGCCAAAGGAAAGATCCTCCGATAACAAAGAGAAAGAAGCTTTCTGAGAAACTTCTTTGTGTTCTGTGAAATCATCTCACAGAGTTACAGCTTTCCCCTCAAGAAGCCTTTCGCTAAGACAGTTCTTGTGGAATTGGCAAAGTGATATTTGGAAGCCCATAGAGGGCTATGGTGAAAAAGGAAATATCCTCAGATGAAATCTGGAAAGAAGCTTTCTGAGAAACTGCTCTGTGATGTGTGAATTCCACTCACAGAGTTACATCTGTATTTCCTCGTTTTCTTTGTTAGCCTTATTTCTGTGGAATCTGAGAACAGATATTTCGGATCCCTTTGAAGAATATAGGGCCAAAGGAAAGATCCTCCGATAGCAAAGAGAAAGAAGCTTTCTGAGAAACTACTTTGTGTTCTGTGCAATCATTTCACAGAGTTACAGCTTTCCCCTCAAGAAGCCGTTCGCTAACAGTTCTTGTGGAATTGGCAAAGGGATATTTGGAAGCCCATAGGGGGCTAAGGTGAAAAAGGAAATATCCTCAGATGAAATCTGGAAAGAAGCTTTCTGAGAAACTGCTTAGTGTTCTGTTAATTCACGTCACAGAGTTACATCTGTATTTCGTGGATCTCTTTGCTAGCCTTATTTCTGTGGAATCTGAGAACAGATATTTCGGATCCCTTTGAAGACTATAGGGCCAAAGGAAATATCCTCCGATAACAAAGAGAAAGAAGCTTTCTGAGAAACTTCTTTGTGTTCTGTGAAATCATCTCACAGAGTTACAGCTTTCCCCTCAAGAAGCCTCTCGCTAAGACAGTTCTTGTGGAATTGGCAAAGTGATATTTGGAAGCCCATAGAGGGCTAAGGTGAAAAAGGAAATATCCTCAGATGAAATCTGGAAAGAAGCTTTCTGAGAAACTGCTCTGTGATGTGTGACTTCCACTCACAGAGATAGATCTGTATTTCGTGCATCTCTTTGCTAGCCTTATTTCTGTGGAATCTGAGAACAGATATTTCGGATCCCTTTGAAGACTATAGGGCCAAAGGAAATATCCTCCGATAACAAAGAGAAAGAAGCTTTCTGAGAAACTTCTTTGTGTTCTGTGAAATCATCTCACAGAGTTACAGCTTTCCCCTCAAGAAGCCTTTCGCTAAGACAGTTCTTGTGCGATTGGCAAAGTGATATTTGGAAGCCCATAGAGGGCTATGGTGTAAAAGGAAATACCCTCAGATGAAATCTGGAAAGAAGCTTTCTGAGAAACTGCTCTGTGATGTGTGACTTCCACTCACAGTTACATCTGTATTTCGTGGATCTCTTTGCTAACCTTATTTCTGTGGAATGTGAAAAGAGATATTTCGGATGCCTTTGAAGACTATAGGGCCAAAGGAAATATCCTCCGATAACAAAGAGAAAGAAGCTTTCTGAGAATCTTCTTTGTGTTCTGTGAAATCATCTCACAGAGTTACAGCTTTCCGCTCCAGAAGTCTTTCGCTAAGACAGTTCTTGTGGAATTGGCAAAGGGATATTTGGAAGCCCATAGAGGGCTATGGTGAAAAGGAAATATCCTCAGATGAAATCTGGAAAGAAGCTTTCTGAGAAACGGCTTAGTGTTCTGTTAATTCACCTCGCAGAGTTACATCTGTATTTCGTGGATCTCTTTGCTAGCCTTATTTCTGTGGAATCTGAGAACAGATATTTCGGATCCCTTTGAAGACTATAGGGCCAAAGGAAATATCCTCCGATAGCAAAGAGAAAGAAGCTTTCTGAGAAACTATTTTGTGTTCTGTGAAATCATTTCACAGAGTTACAGCTTTCCCCTCAAGAAGCCGTTCGCTAACAGTTCTTGTGGAATTGGCAAATGGATATTTGGAAGCCCATAGGGGGCTAAGGTGAAAAAGGAAATATCCTCAGATGAAATCTGGAAAGAAGCTTTCTGAGAAACTGCTTAGTGTTCTGTTAATTCACGTCACAGAGTTACATCTGTATTTCGTGGATCTCTTTGCTAGCCTTATTTCTGTGGAATCTGAGAAGAGATATTTCGGATCCCTTTGAAGACTATAGGGCCAAAGGAAATATCCTCCGATAACAAAGAGAAAGAAGCTTTCTAAGAAACTTCTTTGTGTTCTGTGAAAACATCTCACAGAGTTACAGCTTTCCCCTCAAGAAGCCTCTCGCTAAGACAGTTCTTGTGCAATTGGCAAAGGGATATTTGGAAGCCCATAGAGGGAGATGGTGAAAAAGGAAATATCCTCAGATGAAGTCTGGAAAGAAGCTTTCTGAGAAACTGCTCTGTGATGTGTGACTTCCACTCACAGAGATACATCTGTATTTCGTGGATCTCTTTGCTAGCCTTATTTCTGTGGAATCTGAGAACAGATATTTCGGATCCCTTTGAATACTATAGGGCCAAAGGAAATATCCTCCGATAACAAAGAGAAAGAAGCTTTCTGAGAAACTTCTTTGTGTTCTGTGAAATCATCTCACAGAGTTACAGCTTTCCCCTCAAGAAGCCTTTCGCTAAGACAGTTCTTGTGCGATTGGCAAAGTGATATTTGGAAGCCCATAGAGGGCTCTGGTGTAAAAGGAAATACCCTCAGATGAAATCTGGAAAGAAGCTTTCTGAGAAACTGCTCTGTGATGTGTGACTTCCACTCACAGTTACATCTGTATTTCTTGGATCTCTTTGCTAGCCTTATTTCTGTAGAATCTGAGAAGAGGTATTTCGGATCCCTTTGAAGACTATAATGCCAAAGGAAATATCCTACGATAACAAAGAGAAAGAAGCTTTCTGAGAAACTTCTTTGTGTTCTGTGAAATCATCTCACAGAGTTACAGCTTTCCCCTCAAGAAGCCTTTCGCTCAGACACTTCTTGTGGAATTGGCAAAGTGATATTTGGAAGCCCATAGAGGGCTATGGTGAAAAAGGAAATATCCTCAGACGAAATCTGGAAAGAAGCTTTCTGAGAAACTGCTCTGTGATGTGTGAATTCCACTCACAGAGTTTCATCTGTATTTCCTGGTTTTCTTTGTTAG
Organism: Macaca nemestrina; assembly: GCF_043159975.1. Classification (NCBI taxonomy): domain Eukaryota; kingdom Metazoa; phylum Chordata; class Mammalia; order Primates; family Cercopithecidae; genus Macaca; species Macaca nemestrina. The sequence continues at coordinate 53,371,164 of NC_092140.1, forward strand.
CCTTATTTCTGTGGAATCTGAGAACTGATATTTCGGATCTCTTTGAAGACTATAGGGCCAAAGGAAATATCCTCCGATAGCAAAGAGAAAGAAGCTTTCTGAGAAACTACTTTGTGTTCTGTGAAATCATTTCACAGAGTTACAGCTTTCCCCTCAGAAGCCGTTCGCTAACAGTTCTTGTGGAATTGGCAAAGGGATATTTGGAAGCCCATAGGGGGCTACGGTGAAAAAGGAAATATCCTCAGATGAAATCTGGAAAGAAGCTTTCTGAGAAACTGCTTAGTGTTCTGTTAATTCACCTCACAGAGTTACATCTGTATTTCGTGGATCTCTTTCCTAGCCTTATTTCTGTGGAATCTGAGAACATATATTTCGGATCCCTTTGAAGACTATAGGGCCAAAGGAAATATCCTCCGATAACAAAGAGAATGAAGCTTTCTGAGAAACTTCTTTGTGTTCTGTGAAATCATCTCACAGAGTTACAGCTTTCCCCTCAAGAAGCCTCTCGCTAAGACAGTTCTTGTGGAATTGGCAAAGTGATATTTGGAAGCCCCTAGAGGGCTATGGTGAAAAAGGAAATATCCTCAGATGAAATCTGGAAAAAAGCTTTCTGAGAAACTGCTCTGTGATGTGTGACTTCCTCTCACAGAGATACATCTGTATTTCGTGCATCTCTTTGTTAGCCTGATTTCTGTGGAATCTGAGAACAGATATTTCGGATACCTTTGAAGACTATAGGGCCAAAGGAAATATCCTCCGATAACAAAGAGAAAGAAGCTTTCTGAGAAACTTCTTTGTGTTCTGTGAAATCATCTCACAGAGTTACAGCTTTCCCCTCAAGAAGCCTTTGGCGAAGACAGTTCTTGTGCGATTGGCAAAGTGATATTTGGAAGCCCGTAGAGGGCTATGGTGAAAAAGGAAATATCCTCAGATGAAATCTGGAAAGAAGCTTTCTGAGAAACTGCTCTGTGATGTGTGACTTCCACTCACAGTTACACCTGTATTTCTTGGATCTCTTTGCTACCCTTATTTCTGTGGAATCTGAGAACAGATATTTCGGATCCCTTTGAAGACTATAGGGCCAAAGGAAATATCCTCCGATAACAAAGAGAAAGAAGCTTTCTGAGAAACTTCTTTGTGTTCTGTGAAATCATCTCACAGAGTTACAGCTTTCCCCTCAAGAAGCCTTTCGCTAAGACAGTTCTTGTGGAATTGGCAAATTGATATTTGGAATCCCATAGAGGGCTATGGTGAAAAAGAAAATATCCTCAGATGAAATCTGGAAAGAAGCTTTCTGAGAAACTGCTCTGTGATGTGTCACTTCCACTCACAGAGTTTCATCTGTATTTCGTCGATCTCTTTGCTAGCCTTATTTCTGTGGAATCTGAGAACAGATATTTCGGATCCCTTTGAAGACTATAGGGCCAAAGGAAATATCCTCCGATAACAAAGAGAAAGAAGCTTTCTGAGAAACTACTTTGTGTTCTGTGAAATCATTTCACAGAGTTACAGCTTTCCCCTCAGAAGCCGTTCGCTAACAGTTCTTGTGGAATTGGCAAAGGGATATTTGGAAGCCCATAGGGGGCTACGGTGAAAAAGGAAATATCCTCAGATGAAATCTGGAAAGAAGCTTTCTGAGAAACTGCTTAGTGTTCTGTTAATTCACCTCACAGAGTTACATCTGTATTTCGTGGATCTCTTTCCTAGCCTTATTTCTGTGGAATCTGAGAACATATATTTCGGATCCCTTTGAAGACTATAGGGCCAAAGGAAATATCCTCCGATAACAAAGAGAATGAAGCTTTCTGAGAAACTTCTTTGTGTTCTGTGAAATCATCTCACAGAGTTACAGCTTTCCCCTCAAGAAGCCTCTCGCTAAGACAGTTCTTGTGGAATTGGCAAAGTGATATTTGGAAGCCCCTAGAGGGCTATGGTGAAAAAGGAAATATCCTCAGATGAAATCTGGAAAAAAGCTTTCTGAGAAACTGCTCTGTGATGTGTGACTTCCTCTCACAGAGATACATCTGTATTTCGTGCATCTCTTTGTTAGCCTGATTTCTGTGGAATCTGAGAACAGATATTTCGGATACCTTTGAAGACTATAGGGCCAAAGGAAATATCCTCCGATAACAAAGAGAAAGAAGCTTTCTGAGAAACTTCTTTGTGTTCTGTGAAATCATCTCACAGAGTTACAGCTTTCCCCTCAAGAAGCCTTTGGCGAAGACAGTTCTTGTGCGATTGGCAAAGTGATATTTGGAAGCCCGTAGAGGGCTATGGTGAAAAAGGAAATATCCTCAGATGAAATCTGGAAAGAAGCTTTCTGAGAAACTGCTCTGTGATGTGTGACTTCCACTCACAGTTACACCTGTATTTCTTGGATCTCTTTGCTACCCTTATTTCTGTGGAATCTGAGAACAGATATTTCGGATCCCTTTGAAGACTATAGGGCCAAAGGAAATATCCTCCGATAACAAAGAGAAAGAAGCTTTCTGAGAAACTTCTTTGTGTTCTGTGAAATCATCTCACAGAGTTACAGCTTTCCCCTCAAGAAGCCTTTCGCTAAGACAGTTCTTGTGGAATTGGCAAATTGATATTTGGAATCCCATAGAGGGCTATGGTGAAAAAGAAAATATCCTCAGATGAAATCTGGAAAGAAGCTTTCTGAGAAACTGCTCTGTGATGTGTCACTTCCACTCACAGAGTTTCATCTGTATTTCGTCGATCTCTTTGCTAGCCTTATTTCTGTGGAATCTGAGAACAGATATTTCGGATCCCTTTGAAGACTATAGGGCCAAAGGAAATATCCTCCGATAACAAAGAGAAAGAAGCTTTCTGAGAAACTCCTTTGTGTTCTGTGAAATCATCTCACAGAGTTACAGCGTCCCCCTCAAGAAGTCTTTCACTAAGACAGTTCTTTTGGAATTGGCAAAGGGATATTTGGAAGCCCATAGAGGGCTATGGTGAAAAAGGAAATATCCTCAGATGAAATCTGGAAAGAAGCTTTCTGAGAAACTGCTCTATGATGTGTGAATTCCACTCACAGAGTTACATCTGTATTTCCTGGTTTTCTTTGTTAGCCTTATTTCTGTGGAATCTGAGAACAGATATTTCGGATCCCTTTGAAGACTATAGGGTCAAAGGAAAGATCCTCCGATAGCAAAGAGAAAGAAGCTTTCTGAGAAACTTCTTTGTGTTCTGTGCAATCATTTCACAGAGTTACAGCTTTCCCAACAAGAAGCCGTTCGTTAACAGTTCTTTTGGAATTGGCAAAGGGATATTTGGAAGCCCATAGGGGGCTAAGGTGAAAAAGGAAATATCCTCAGATGAAATCTGGAAAGAAGCTTTCTGAGAAACTGCTTAGTGTTCTGTTAATTCACGTCACAGAGTTACATCTGTATTTCGTGGATCTCTTTGCTAGCCTTATTTCTGTGGAATCTGAGAAGAGATATTTCGGATCCCTTTGAAGACTATAAGGCCAAAGGAAATATCCTCCGATAACAAAGAGAAAGAAGCTTTCTGAGAAACTTCTTTGTGTTCTGTGAAATCATCTCCCAGAGTTACAGCTTTCCCCTCAAGAAGCCTTTCGCTAACACAGTTCTTGTGGAATTGGCAAAGTGATATTTGAAAGCCCATAGAGGGCAATGGTGAAAAAGGAAATATCCTCAGATGAAATCTGGTAAGAAGCTTTCTGAGAAACTGCTCTGTGATGTGTGAATTCCACTCACCGAGTTTCATCTGTATTTCCTGGTTTTCGTTGTTAGCCTTATTTCTGTGGAATCTAAGAACAGATATTTCGGATCCCTTTGAAGACTATAGGGCCAAAGGAAATATCCTCCGATAGCAAAGAGAAAGAAGCTTTCTGAGAAACTACTTTGTGTTCTGTGAAATCATTTCACAGAGTTACAGCTTTCCCCTCAAGAAGCCGTTCGCTAACAGTTCTTGTGGAATTGGCAAAGTGATATTTGGAAGCCCATAAGGGGCTATGGTGAAAAAGGAAATATCATCAGATGAAATCTGGAAAGAAGCTTTCTGAGAAACTGCTTAGTGTTCTGTTAATTCACCTCACAGAGTTACATCTGTATTTCGTGGATCTCTTTGCTAGCCTTATTTCTGTGGAATCTGAGAACAGATATTTCGGATCCCTTTGAAGACTATAGGGCCAAAGGAAATATCCTCCGATAACAAAGAGAAAGAAGTTTTCTGAGAAACTTCTTTGTGTTCTGTGAAATCATCTCACAGAGTTACAGCTTTCCCCTCAAGAAGCCTTTCGCTAAGACAGTTCTTGTGGAATTGGCAAAGTGATATTTGGAAGCCCATAGAGGGCTATGGTGAAAAAGGAAATATCCTCAGGTGAAATCTGGAAAGAAGCTTTCTGAGAAACTGCTCTGTGATGTGTGACTTCCACTCACAGAGATACATCTGTATTTCCTGGATCTCGTTGCTAGCCTTATTTCTGTGGAATCTGAGAACAGATATTTCTGATCCCTTTGAAGACTATAGGGCCAAAGGAAGTATCCTGTTGTAACAAAGAGAAAGAAGCTTTCTTAGAAACTTCTTTGTGTTCTGTGAAATCATCTCACAGAGTTACAGCTTTACCCTCAAGAAGCCCTTCGCTAAGACAGTTCTTATGGAATTGGCAAAGGGATATTTGGAAGCCCATAGAGGGCTATGGTGAAAAAAGATATATCCTCAGATGAAATCTGGAAAGAAGCTTTCTGAGAAACTGCTCTGTAATGTGTGACTTCCACTCACAGAGTTACATCTGTATTTCCTGGATCTCTTTGCTAGCCTTATTTCTGTGGAATCTGAGAAGAGATATTTCGGATCCCTTTAAAGACTATAGGGCCAAAGGAAATATCCTCCGATAACAAAGAGAAAGAAGCTTTCTGAGAAACTTCTTTGTGTTCTGTGAAATCATCTCACAGAGTTACAGCTTTCCCCTCATGAAGCCTTTCGCTAAGACAGTTCTTGTGGAATTGGCAAAGTGATATTTGGAAGCCCTTAGAGGGCTATGGTGAAAAAGGAAATATCCTAAGATGAAATCTGGAAAGAAGTTTTCGGAGAAACTGCTCTGTGATGTGTGACTTCCACTCACAGAGTTATATCTGTATTGCGTGGATCTCTTTGCTAGCCTTATTTCTGTGGAATCTGAGAACAGATATTTCGGATCCCTTTGAAGACTATAGGGCCAAAGGAAATATCCTCCGATAACAAAGAGAAAGAAGCTTTCTGAGAAACTTCTTTGTGTTCTGTGAAATCATCTCACAGAGTTACAGCTTTCCCCTCAAGAAGCCTTTCGCTAAGACAGTTCTTGTGGAATAGGCAAAGTGATATTTGGAAGCCCTTAGAGGGCTATGTTGAAAAAGGAAATATTCTAAGATGAAATCTGGAAAGAAGCTTTCTGAGAAACTGCTCTGTGATGTGTGACTTCCACTCACAGAGTTACATCTGTATTTCCTGGTTTTCTTTGTTAGCCTTATTTCTGTGGAATCTGAGAAGGGATATTTCGGATCCCTTTGAAGACTATAAGGCCAAAGGAAAGATCCTCCGATAACAAAGAGAAAGAAGCTTTCTGAGAAACTTCTTTGTGTTCTGTGAAATCATCTCACAGAGTTAAGGCTTTCCCCTCAAGAAGCCTTTCGCTAAGACAGTTCTTGTGGAATTGGCAAAGTGATATGTGGAAGCCCATAGAGGGCTATGGTGAAAAAGGAAATATCCTCTGGTGAAATCTGGAAAGAAGCTTTCTGAGAAACTGCTCTGTGATGTGTGAATTCCACTCACAGAATTACATCTGCATTTCCTGGTTTTCTTTGTTAGCCTTATTTCTGTGGAATCTGAGAACAGATATTTCGGATCCCTTTGAAGACTATAGGGCCAAAGGAAAGATCCTCCGATAACAAAGAGAAAGAAGCTTTCTGAGAAACTTCTTTGTGTTCTGTGAAATCATCTCACAGAGTTACAGCTTTCCCCTCCAGAAGCCTTTCGCTAAGACAGTTCTTGTGGAATTGGCAAAGGGATATTTGGAAGCCCATAGAGGGCTATGGTGAAAAAGGAAATATCCTCAGATGAAATCTGGAAAGAAGTTTTCTGAGAAACGGCTTAGTGTTCTGTTAATTCACCTCACAGAGTTACATCTGTATTTCGTGGATCTCTTTGCTAGCCTTATTTCTGTGGAATCTGAGAAGAGATATTTTGGATCCCTTTGAAGACTATAGGGCCAAAGGAAATATCCTCCGATAACAAAGAGAAAGAAGCTTTATGAGAAACTTCTTTGTGTTCTGTGAAATCATATCACAGAGTTACAGCTTTCCCCTCAAGAAGCCTTTCGCTAAGACAGTTCTTGTGGAATTGGCAAAGTGATATTTGGAAGCCCATAGAGGGCTATGGTGAAAAAGGAAATATCCTCAGATTAAATCTGAAAAGAAGCTTTCTGAGAAACTGCTCTGTGATGTGTGACTTCCACTCACAGAGATAAATCTGTATTTCGTGCATCTCTTTGCTAGCCTTATTTCTGTGGAATCTGAGAACAGATATTTCGGATCCCTTTGAAGACTATAGGGCCAAAGGAAATATCCTCCGATAACAAAGAGAAAGAAGCTTTCTGAGAAACTTCTTTGTGTTCTGTGAAATCATATCACAGAGTTACAGCTTTCCCCTAAAGAAGCCTTTCGCTAAGACAGTTCTTGTGGAATTGTAGAAGTGATATTTGGAAGCCCTTAGAGGGCTATGGTGAAAAAGGAAATATCCTCAGATGAAATCTGGAAAGAAGCTTTCTGAGAAACTGCTCGGTGATGTGTGAACTCCACTCACAGAGTTTCATCTGTATTTCCTGGTTTTCTTTGTTAGCCTTATTTCTGTGGAATCTGAGAACAGATATTTCGGATCCCTTTGAAGACTATAGGGCCAAAGGAAATATCCTCCGATAACAAAGAGAAAGAAGCTTTCTGAGAAACTTCTTTGTGTTCTGTGAAATCATCTCACAGAGTTACAGCTTTCCACTCCAGAAGCCTTTCGCTAAGACAGTTCTTGTGGAATTAGCAAAGGGATATTTGGAAGCCCATAGAGGGCTATGGTGAAAAAGGAAATATCCTCAGATGAAATCTGGAAAGAAGCTTTCTGAGAAACTGCTCTGTGATGTGTGACTTCCACTCACAGAGATACATCTGTATTTCGTGGATCTCTTTGCTAGCCTTATTTCTGTGGAATCTGAGAACAGATATTTCGGATCCCTTTGAAGACTATAGGGCCAAAGGTAATATCCTCGAATAAAAAAGATAAAGAAGCTTTCTGAGAAACTTCTTTGTGTTCTGTGAAATCATCTCACAGAGTTACAGCTTTCCCCTCAAGAAGCCTTTCGCTAAGACAGTTCTTGTGCGATTCGCAAAGTGATATTTGGAAGCCCATAGAGGGCTATGGTGTAAAAGGAAATACCCTCAGATGAAATCTGGAAAGAAGCTTTCTGAGAAACTGCTCTGTGATGTGTGACTTCCACTCACAGTTACATCTGTATTTCGTGGATCTCTTTGCTAGCCTTATTTCTGTGGAATCTGAGAACAGATATTTCGGATCCCTTTGAAGACTATAGGGCCAAAGGATATATCCTCCGATAACAAAGAGAAAGAAGCTTTCTGAGAAACTTCTTTGTGTTCTGTGAAATCATCTCACAGAGTTACAGCTTTCCCCTCAAGAAGCCTTTCGCTAAGACAGTTCTTGTGGAATTGTCAAAGTGATATTTGGAAGCCCATAGAGGGCTATGGTGAAAAAGGAAATATCCTCAGATGAAATCTGGAAAGAAGCTTTCTGAGAAACTGCTATGTGATGTCTCACTTCCACTCACAGAGTTACATCTGTATTTCGTGGATATCTTTGCTAGCCTTATTTCTGTGGAATCTGAGAAGAGATATTTCGGATCCCTTTGAAGACTATAAGGCCAAAGGAAATATCCTCCGATAACAAAGAGAAAGAAGCTTTATGAGAAACTTCTTTGTGTTCTGTGAAATCATCTCACAGAGTTACAGCTTTCCCCTCAAGAAGCCTTTCGCTAAGACACTTCTTGTGGAATTGGCAAAGTGATATTTGGAAGCCAATAGAGGGCTATGGTGAAAAAGGAAATATCCTCAGACGAAATCTGGAAAGAAGCTTTCTGAGAAACTGCTCTGTGATGTGTGAATTCCACTCACAGAGTTTCATCTGTATTTCCTGGTTTTCTTTGTTAGCCTTATTTCTGTGGAATCTGAGAACAGATATTTCGGATCCCTTTGAAGACTATAGGGCCAAAGGAAATATCCTCCGATAACAAAGAGAAAGAAGCTTTCTGAGAAACTTCTTTTTGTTCTGTGAAATCATCTCACAGAGTTACAGCTTTCCCCTCAGGAAGCCTTTCGCTAAGACAGTTCTTGTGGAATTGGAAAAGTGATATTTGGAAGCCCATAGAGGGCTATGGTGAAAAAGGAAATATCCTCAGATGAAATCTGGAAAGAAGCTTTCTGAGAAACTGCTCTGTGATGTGTCACTTCCACTCACAGAGTTACATCTGTATTTCGTGGATCTCTTTGCTAGCCTTATTTCTGTGGAATCTGAGAAGAGATATTTCGGATCCCTTTGAAGACTATAAGGCCAAAGGAAATATCCTCCGATAACAAAGAGAAAGAAGCTTTCTGAGAAACTTCTTTGTGTTCTGTGAAATCATCTCACAGAGTTACAGCTTTCCCCTCAAGAAGCCTTTCGCTCAGACACTTCTTGTGGAATTGGCAAAGTGATATTTGGAAGCCCATAGAGGGCTATGGTGAAAAAGGAAATATCCTCAGACGAAATCTGGAAAGAAGCTTTCTGAGAAACTGCTCTGTGATGTGTGAATTCCACTCACAGAGTTTCATCTGTATTTCCTGGTTTTCTTTCTTAGCCTTATTTCTGTGGAATCTGAGAACTGATATTTCGGATCCCTTTGAAGACTATAGGGCCAAAGGAAATATCCTCCGATAGCAAAGAGAAAGAAGCTTTCTGAGAAACTACTTTGTGTTCTGTGAAATCATTTCACAGAGTTACAGCTTTCCCCTCAGAAGCCGTTCGCTAACAGTTCTTGTGGAATTGGCAAAGGGATATTTGGAAGCCCATAGGGGGCTACGGTGAAAAAGGAAATATCCTCAGATGAAATCTGGAAAGAAGCTTTCTGAGAAACTGCTTAGTGTTCTGTTAATTCACCTCACAGAGTTACATCTGTATTTCGTGGATCTCTTTCCTAGCCTTATTTCTGTGGAATCTGAGAACATATATTTCGGATCCCTTTGAAGACTATAGGGCCAAAGGAAATATCCTCCGATAACAAAGAGAATGAAGCTTTCTGAGAAACTTCTTTGTGTTCTGTGAAATCATCTCACAGAGTTACAGCTTTCCCCTCAAGAAGCCTCTCGCTAAGACAGTTCTTGTGGAATTGGCAAAGTGATATTTGGAAGCCCCTAGAGGGCTATGGTGAAAAAGGAAATATCCTCAGATGAAATCTGGAAAAAAGCTTTCTGAGAAACTGCTCTGTGATGTGTGACTTCCTCTCACAGAGATACATCTGTATTTCGTGCATCTCTTTGTTAGCCTTTTTTCTGTGGAATCTGAGTACAGATATTTCGGATACCTTTGAAGACTATAGGGCCAAAGGAAATATCCTCCGATAACAAAGAGAAAGAAGCTTTCTGAGAAACTTCTTTGTGTTCTGTGAAATCATCTCACAGAGTTACAGCATTCCCCTCAAGAAGCCTTTGGCGAAGACAGTTCTTGTGCGATTGGCAAAGTGATATTTGGAAGCCCGTAGAGGGCTATGGTGAAAAAGGAAATATCCTCAGATGAAATCTGGAAAGAAGCTTTCTGAGAAACTGCTCTGTGATGTGTGACTTCCACTCACAGTTACACCTGTATTTCTTGGATCTCTTTGCTAGCCTTATTTCTGTGGAATCTGAGAACAGATATTTCGGATCCCTTTGAAGACTATAGGGCCAAAGGAAATATCCTCCGATAACAAAGAGAAAGAAGCTTTCTGAGAAACTTCTTTGTGTTCTGTGAAATCATCTCACAGAGTTACAGCTTTCCCCTCAAGAAGCCTTTCGCTAAGACAGTTCTTGTGGAATTGGCAAATTGATATTTGGAATCCCATAGAGGGCTATGGTGAAAAAGGAAATATCCTCAGATGAAATCTGGAAAGAAGCTTTCTGAGAAACTGCTCTGTGATGTGTCACTTCCACTCACAGAGTTTCATCTGTATTTCGTCGATCTCTTTGCTAGCCTTATTTCTGTGGAATCTGAGAACAGATATTTCGGATCCCTTTGAAGACTATAGGGCCAAAGGAAATATCCTCCGATAACAAAGAGAAAGAAGCTTTCTGAGAAACTTCTTTGTGTTCTGTGAAATCATCTCACAGAGTTACAGCGTCCCCCTCAAGAAGTCTTTCGCTAAGACAGTTCTTTTGGAATTGGCAAAGGGATATTTGGAAGCCCATAGAGGGCTATGGTGAAAAAGGAAATATCCTCAGATGAAATCTGGAAAGAAGCTTTCTGAGAAACTGCTCTATGATGTGTGAATTCCACTCACAGAGTTACATCTGTATTTCCTGGTTTTCTTTGTTAGCCTTATTTCTGTGGAATCTGAGAACAGATATTTCGGATCCCTTTGAAGACTATAGGGTCAAAGGAAAGATCCTCCGATAGCAAAGAGAAAGAAGCTTTCTGAGAAACTTCTTTGTGTTCTGTGCAATCATTTCACAGAGTTACAGCTTTCCCAACAAGAAGCCGTTCGTTAACAGTTCTTTTGGAATTGGCAAAGGGATATTTGGAAGCCCATAGGGGGCTAAGGTGAAAAAGGAAATATCCTCAGATGAAATCTGGAAAGAAGCTTTCTGAGAAACTGCTTAGTGTTCTGTTAATTCACGTCACAGAGTTACATCTGTATTTCGTGGATCTCTTTGCTAGCCTTATTTCTGTGGAATCTGAGAAGAGATATTTCGGATCCCTTTGAAGACTATAAGGCCAAAGGAAATATCCTCCGATAACAAAGAGAAAGAAGCTTTCTGAGAAACTTCTTTGTGTTCTGTGAAATCATCTCACAGAGTTACAGCTTTCCCCTCAAGAAGCCTTTCGCTAACACAGTTCTTGTGGAATTGGCAAAGTGATATTTGAAAGCCCATAGAGGGCAATGGTGAAAAAGGAAATATCCTCAGATGAAATCTGGTAAGAAGCTTTCTGAGAAACTGCTCTGTGATGTGTGAATTCCACTCACCGAGTTTCATCTGTATTTCCTGGTTTTCGTTGTTAGCCTTATTTCTGTGGAATCTAAGAACAGATATTTCGGATCCCTTTGAAGACTATAGGGCCAAAGGAAATATCCTCCGATAGCAAAGAGAAAGAAGCTTTCTGAGAAACTACTTTGTGTTCTGTGAAATCATTTCACAGAGTTACAGCTTTCCCCTCAAGAAGCCGTTCGCTAACAGTTCTTGTGGAATTGGCAAAGTGATATTTGGAAGCCCATAAGGGGCTATGGTGAAAAAGGAAATATCATCAGATGAAATCTGGAAAGAAGCTTTCTGAGAAACTGCTTAGTGTTCTGTTAATTCACCTCACAGAGTTACATCTGTATTTCGTGGATCTCTTTGCTAGCCTTATTTCTGTGGAATCTGAGAACAGATATTTCGGATCCCTTTGAAGACTATAGGGCCAAAGGAAATATCCTCCGATAACAAAGAGAAAGAAGCTTTCTGAGAAACTTCTTTGTGTTCTATGAAATCATCTCACAGAGTTACAGCTTTCCCCTCAAGAAGCCTTTCGCTAAGACAGTTCTTGTGGAATTGGCAAAGGGATATTTGGAAGCCCATAGAGGGCTATGGTGAAAAAGGAAATACCCTCAGATGAAATCTGGAAAGAAGCTTTCTGAGAAACTGCTCTGTGATGTGTGACTTCCACTCACAGAGTTACATCTGTATTTCGTGTATCTCTTTGCTAGCCTTATTTCTGTGGAATCTGAGAACAGATATTTCGGATCCCTTTGAAGACTATAGGGCCAAAGGAAGTATCCTGTGGTAACAAAGAGGAAGAAGCTTTCTTAGAAACTTCTTTGTGTTCTGTGAAATCATCTCACAGAGTTACAGCTTTACCCTCAAGAAGCCCTTCACTAAGACAGTTCTTATGGAATTGGCAAAGGGATATTTGGAAGCCCATAGAGTGCTATGGTGAAAAAAGAAATATCCTCAGATGAAATCTGGAAAGAAGCTTTCTGAGAAACTGCTCTGTAATGTGTGACTTCCACTCACAGAGTTACATCTGTATTGCGTGGATCTCTTTGCTAGCCTTATTTCTGTGGAATCTGAGAACAGATATTTCGGATCCCTTTGAAGACTATAGGGCCAAAGGAAATATCCTCCGATAACAAAGAGAAAGAAGCTTTCTGAGAAACTTCATTGTGTTCTGTGAAATCATCTCACAGAGTTACAGCTTTCCCCTCAAGAAGCCTTTCGCTAAGACAGTTCTTGTGGAATTGGCAAAGTGATATGTGGAAGCCCATAGAGGGCTATGGTGAAAAAGGAAATATCCTCTGGTGAAATCTGGAAAGAAGCTTTCTGAGAAACTGCTCTGTGTTGTGTGAATTCCACTCACAGAGTTACATCTGCATTTCCTGGTTATCTTTGTTAGCCTTATTTCTGTGGAATCTGAGAACAGATATTTCGGATCCCTTTGAAGAATATAGGGCCAAAGGAAAGATCCTCCGATAACAAAGAGAAAGAAGCTTTCTGAGAAACTTCTTTGTGTTCTGTGAAATCATCTCACAGAGTTACAGCTTTCCCCTCCAGAAGCCTTTCGCTAAGACAGTTCTTGTGGAATTGGCAAAGGGATATTTGGAAGCCCATAGAGGGCTATGTTGACAAAGGAAATATCCTCAGATGAAATCTGGAAAGAAGTTTTCTGAGAAACGGCTTAGTGTTCTGTTAATTCACCTCACAGAGTTACATCTGTATTTCGTGGATCTCTTTGCCAGCCTTATTTCTGTGGTATCTGAGAAGAGATATTTCGGATCCCTTTGAAGACTATAGGGCCAAAGGAAATATCCTCCGATAACAAAGAGAAAGAAGCTTTCTGAGAAACTTCTTTGTGTTCTGTGAAATCATATCACAGAGTTACAGCTTTCCCCTCAAGAAGCCTCTCGCTAAGACAGTTCTTGTGGAATTTGCAAAGTGATATTTGGAAGCCCATAGAGGGCTATGGTGAAAAAGGAAATATCCTCAGATTAAATCTGAAAAGAAGCTTTCTGAGAAACTGCTCTGTGATGTGTGACTTCCACTCACAGAGATAAATCTGTATTTCGTGCATCTCTTTGCTAGCCTTATTTCTGTGGAATCTGAGAACAGATATTTCGGATCCCTTTGAAGACTATAGGGCCAAAGGAAATATCCTTCGATAACAAAGGGAAAGAAGCTTTCTGAGAAACTTCTTTGTGTTCTGTGAAATCATCTCACAGAGTTACAGCTTTCCCCTCAAGAAGCCATTCGCTAAGACAGTTCTTGTGCGATTGGCAAAGTGATATTTGGAAGCCCATAGAGGGCTATGGTGTAAAAGGAAATACCCTCAGATGAAATCTGGAAAGAAGCTTTCTGAGAAACTGCTCTGTGATGTGTGACTTCCACTCACAGTTACATTTGTATTTCGTGGATCTCTTTGCTAGCCTTATTTCTGTGGAATCTGAGAAGAGATATTTCGGATCCCTTTGAAGACTATAGGGCCAAAAGAAATATCCTCCGATAACAAAGAGAAAGAAGCTTTCTGAGAAACTTCTTTGTGTTCTGTGAAATCATATCACAGAGTTACAGCTTTCCCCTAAAGAAGCCTTTCGCTAAGACAGTTCTTGTGGAATTGTCAAAGTGATATTTGGAAGCCCATAGAGGGCTATGGTGAAAAAGGAAATATCCTCAGATGAAATCTGGAAAGAAGCTTTCTGAGAACCTGCTCGGTGATGTTTGAACTCCACTCACAGAGTTTCATCTGTATTTCCTGGTTTTCTTTGTTAGCCTGATTTCTGTGGAATCTGAGAACAGATATTTCGGATCCCTTTGAAGACTATAGGGCCAAAGGAAATATCCTCCGATAACAAAGAGAAAGAAGCTTTCTGAGAAACTTCTTTGTGTTCTGTGAAATCATCACACAGAGTTACAGCTTTCCACTCCAGAAGCCTTTCGCTAAGACAGTTCTTGTGGAATTAGCAAAGGGATATTTGGAAGCCCATAGAGGGCTATGGTGAAAAAGAAAATATCCTCAGATGAAATCTGGAAAGAAGCTTTCTGAGAAACGGCTTAGTGTTCTGTTAATTCACTTCATAGAGTTACATCTGTATTTCGTGGATCTCTTTGCTAGTCTTATTTCTGTGGAATCTGAGAACAGATATTTCGGATCCTTTTAAAGACTATAGTGCCAAAGGAAATATCCTCCGATAGCAAAGAGAAAGAAGCTTTCTGAGAAACTACTTTGTGTTCTGTGAAATCATTTCACAGAGTTACAGTTTTCCCCTCAAGAAGCCGTTCGCTAACAGTTCTTGTGGAATTGGCAAAGGGATATTTGGAAGCCCATAGGGGGCTAAGGTGAAAAAGGAAATATCCTCAGATGAAATCTGGAAAGAAGCTTTCTGAGAAACTGCTCTGTGATGTGTGACTTCCACTCACAGAGATACATCTGTATTTCGTGCATCTCTTTGCTAGCCTTATTTCTGTGGAATCTGAGAAGAGATATTTCGGATCCCTTTGAAGACTATAGGGCCAAATGAAATATCCTCCGATAACAAAGAGAAAGAAGCTTTCTGAGAAACTTCTTTGTGTTCTGTGAAATCATCTCACAGAGTTACAGCTTTCCCCTCAAGAAGCCTTTCGCTAAGACAGTTCTTGTGGAATAGGCAAAGTGATATTTGGAAGCCCATAGAGGGCTATGGTGAAAAAGGAAATATCCTCAGATGAAATCTGGAAAGCAGCTTTCTGAGAAACTGCTCTGTGATGTGTGACTTCCACTCACAGAGATACATCTGTATTTCGTGCATCTCTTTGCTAGCCTTATTTCTGTGGAATCTGAGAACAGATATTTCGGATCCCTTTGAAGACTATAGGGCCAAAGGAAATATCCTCCGATAACAAAGAGAAAGAAGCTTTCTAAGAAACTTCTTTGTGTTCTGTGAAATCATCTCACAGAGTTACAGCTTTCCACTCAAGAAGACTTTCGCTAAGACAGTTCTTGTGCGATTGGCAAAGTGATATTTGGAAGCCCATAGAGGGCTACGGTGTAAAAGGAAATATCCTCAGATGAAATCTGGAAAGAAGTTTTCGGAGAAACTGCTCTGTGATGTGTGACTTCCACTCACAGAGTTACATCTGTATTGCGTGGATCTCTTTGCTAGCCTTATTTCTGTGGAATCTGAGAACAGATATTTCGGATCCCTTTGAAGACTATAGGGCCAAAGGAAGTATCCTGTGGTAACAAAGAGAAAGAAGCTTTCTTAGAAACTTCTTTGTGTTCTGTGAAATCATCTCACAGAGTTACAGCTTTACCCTCAAGAAGCCCGTCGCTAAGACAGTTCTTATGGAATTGGCAAAGGTATATTTGGAAGCCCATAGAGGGCTATGGTGAATAAAGAAATATCCTCAGATGAAATCTGGAAAGAAGCTTTCTGAGAAACTGCTCTGTAATGTGAGACTTCCACTCACAGTGTTACATCTGTATTTCGTGGATCTCTTTGCTAGCCTTATTTCTGTGGAATCTGAGAAGAGATATTTCGGATCCCTTTAAAGACTATAGGGCCAAAGGAAATATCCTCCGATAACAAAGAGAAAGAAGCTTTCTAAGAAACTTCTTTGTGTTCTGTGAAATCATCTCACAGAGTTACAGCCTTCCCCTCATGAAGGCTTTCGCTGAGACAGTTCTTGTGGAATTGGCAAAGTGATATTTGGAAGCCCATAGAGGGCTATGGTGAAAAAGGAAATATCCTCAGGTGAAATCTGGAAAGAAGTTTTCGGAGAAACTGCTCTGTGATGTGTGACTTCCACTCACAGAGTTACATCTGTATTGCGTGGATCTCTTTGCTAGCCTTATCTCTGTGGAATCTGAGAACAGATATTTCGGATCCCTTTGAAGACTATAGGGCCAAAGGAAATATCCTCCGATAACAAAGAGAAAGAAGCTTTCTGAGAAACCTCTTTGTGTTCTGTGAAATCATCTCACAGAGTTACAGCTTTCCCCTCCAGAAGCCTTTCGCTAAGACAGTTCTTGTGGAATAGGCAAAGTGATATTTGGAAGCCCTTAGAGGGCTATGGTGAAAAAGGAAATATCATCAGATGAAATCTGGAAAGATGCTTTCTGAGAAACTGCTCTGTGATGTGTGACTTCCACTCACAGAGTTACATCTGTATTTCCTGGTTTTCTTTGTTAGCCTTATTTCTGTGGAATCTGAGAACAGATATTTCGGATCCCTTTGAAGACTATAGGGCCAAAGGAAAGATCCTCCGATAACAAAGAGAAAGAAGCTTTCTGAGAAACTTCTTTGTGTTCTGTTAAATCATCTCACAGTTACAGCTTTCCCCTCAAGAAGCCTTTCGCTAAGACAGTTCTTGTGGAATTGGCATAGTGATATGTGGAAGCCCATAGAGGGCTATGGTGAAAAAGGAAATATCCTCAGGTGAAATCTGGAAAGAAGCTTTCTGAGAAACTGCTCTGTGATGTGTGAATTCCACTCACACAGTTACATCTGCATTTCCTGGTTTTCTTTGTTAGCCTTATTTCTGTGGAATCTGAGAACAGATATTTCGGATCCCTTTGAAGACTATAGGGCCAAAGGAAAGATCCTCCGATAACAAAGAGAAAGAAGCTTTCTGAGAAACTTCTTTGTGTTCTGTGAAATCATCTCACAGAGTTACAGCTTTCCCCTCCAGAAGCCTTTCGCTAAGACAGTTCTTGTGGAATTGGCAAAGGGATATTTGGAAGCCCATAGAGGGCTATGGTGAAAAAGGAAATATCCTCAGATGAAATCTGGAAAGAAGCTTTCTGAGAAACGGCTTAGTGTTCTGTTAATTCACCTCACAGAGTTACATCTGTATTTCGTGGATCTCTTTGCTATCCTTATTTCTGTGGAATCTGAGAACAGATATTTCGGATCCCTTTGAAGACTATAGGGCCAAAGGAAATATCCTCCGATAACAAAGAGAAAGAAGCTTTCTGAGAAACTTCTTTGTGTTCTGTGAAATCATCTCACAGAGTTACAGATTTCCCCTCAAGAAGCCGTTCGCTAACAGTTCTTGTGGAATTGGCAAAGGGATATTTGGAAGCCCATAGGGGGCTAAGGTGAAAAAGGAAATATCCTCAGATGAAATCTGGAAAGAAGCTTTCTGAGAAACTGCTCTGTGATGTGTGACTTCCACTCACAGAGATACATCTGTATTTCGTGCATCTCTTTGCTAGCCTTATTTCTGTGGAATCTGAGAAGAGATATTTCGGATCCCTTTGAAGACTATAGGGCCAAATGAAATATCCTCCGATAACAAAGAGAAAGAAGCTTTCTGAGAAACTTCTTTGTGTTCTGTGAAATCATCTCACAGAGTTACAGCTTTCCCCTCAAGAAGCCTTTCGCTAAGACAGTTCTTGTGGAATAGGCAAAGTGATATTTGGAAGCCCATAGAGGGCTATGGTGAAAAAGGAAATATCCTCAGATGAAATCTGGAAAGCAGCTTTCTGAGAAACTGCTCTGTGATGTGTGACTTCCACTCACAGAGATACATCTGTATTTCGTGCATCTCTTTGCTAGCCTTATTTCTGTGGAATCTGAGAACAGATATTTCGGATCCCTTTGAAGACTATAGGGCCAAAGGAAATATCCTCCGATAACAAAGAGAAAGAAGCTTTCTAAGAAACTTCTTTGTGTTCTGTGAAATCATCTCACAGAGTTACAGCTTTCCCCTCAAGAAGACTTTCGCTAAGACAGTTCTTGTGCGATTGGCAAAGTGATATTTGGAAGCCCATAGAGGGCTACGGTGTAAAAGGAAATATCCTCAGATGAAATCTGGAAAGAAGTTTTCGGAGAAACTGCTCTGTGATGTGTGACTTCCACTCACAGAGTTACATCTGTATTGCGTGGATCTCTTTGCTAGCCTTATTTCTGTGGAATCTGAGAACAGATATTTCGGATCCCTTTGAAGACTATAGGGCCAAAGGAAGTATCCTGTGGTAACAAAGAGAAAGAAGCTTTCTTAGAAACTTCTTTGTGTTCTGTGAAATCATCTCACAGAGTTACAGCTTTACCCTCAAGAAGCCCGTCGCTAAGACAGTTCTTATGGAATTGGCAAAGGTATATTTGGAAGCCCATAGAGGGCTATGGTGAATAAAGAAATATCCTCAGATGAAATCTGGAAAGAAGCTTTCTGAGAAACTGCTCTGTAATGTGAGACTTCCACTCACAGTGTTACATCTGTATTTCGTGGATCTCTTTGCTAGCCTTATTTCTGTGGAATCTGAGAAGAGATATTTCGGATCCCTTTAAAGACTATAGGGCCAAAGGAAATATCCTCCGATAACAAAGAGAAAGAAGCTTTCTAAGAAACTTCTTTGTGTTCTGTGAAATCATCTCACAGAGTTACAGCCTTCCCCTCATGAAGGCTTTCGCTAAGACAGTTCTTGTGGAATTGGCAAAGTGATATTTGGAAGCCCATAGAGGGCTATGGTGAAAAAGGAAATATCCTCAGGTGAAATCTGGAAAGAAGTTTTCGGAGAAACTGCTCTGTGATGTGTGACTTCCACTCACAGAGTTACATCTGTATTGCGTGGATCTCTTTGCTAGCCTTATCTCTGTGGAATCTGAGAACAGATATTTCGGATCCCTTTGAAGACTATAGGGCCAAAGGAAATATCCTCCGATAACAAAGAGAAAGAAGCTTTCTGAGAAACTTCTTTGTGTTCTGTGAAATCATCTCACAGAGTTACAGCTTTCCCCTCCAGAAGCCTTTCGCTAAGACAGTTCTTGTGGAATAGGCAAAGTGATATTTGGAAGCCCTTAGAGGGCTATGGTGAAAAAGGAAATATCATCAGATGAAATCTGGAAAGAAGCTTTCTGAGAAACTGCTCTGTGATGTGTGACTTCCACTCACAGAGTTACATCTGTATTTCCTGGTTTTCTTTGTTAGCCTTATTTCTGTGGAATCTGAGAACAGATATTTCGGATCCCTTTGAAGACTATAGGGCCAAAGGAAAGATCCTCCGATAACAAAGAGAAAGAAGCTTTCTGAGAAACTTCTTTGTGTTCTGTTAAATCATCTCACAGTTACAGCTTTCCCCTCAAGAAGCCTTTCGCTAAGACAGTTCTTGTGGAATTGGCATAGTGATATGTGGAAGCCCATAGAGGGCTATGGTGAAAAAGGAAATATCCTCAGGTGAAATCTGGAAAGAAGCTTTCTGAGAAACTGCTCTGTGATGTGTGAATTCCACTCACACAGTTACATCTGCATTTCCTGGTTTTCTTTGTTAGCCTTATTTCTGTGGAATCTGAGAACAGATATTTCGGATCCCTTTGAAGACTATAGGGCCAAAGGAAAGATCCTCCGATAACAAAGAGAAAGAAGCTTTCTGAGAAACTTCTTTGTGTTCTGTGAAATCATCTCACAGAGTTACAGCTTTCCCCTCCAGAAGCCTTTCGCTAAGACAGTTCTTGTGGAATTGGCAAAGGGATATTTGGAAGCCCATAGAGGGCTATGGTGAAAAAGGAAATATCCTCAGATGAAATCTGGAAAGAAGCTTTCTGAGAAACGGCTTAGTGTTCTGTTAATTCACCTCACAGAGTTACATCTGTATTTCGTGGATCTCTTTGCTATCCTTATTTCTGTGGAATCTGAGAACAGATATTTCGGATCCCTTTGAAGACTATAGGGCCAAAGGAAATATCCTCCGATAACAAAGAGAAAGAAGCTTTCTGAGAAACTTCTTTGTGTTCTGTGAAATCATCTCACAGAGTTACAGATTTCCCCTCAAGAAGCCTTTCGCTAAGACAGTTCTTGTGGAATTGGCAAAGTGATATTTGGAAGCCCATAGAGGGCTAAGGTGAAAAAGGAAATATCCTCAGATGAAATCTGGAAAGAAGCTTTCTGAGAAACTGCTCTGTGATGTGTGACTTCCACTCACAGAGATACATCTGTATTTCGTGCATCTCTTTGCTAGCCTTATTTCTGTGGAATCTGAGAACAGATATTTCGGATCCCTTTGAAGATTATAGGGCCAAAGGAAATATCCTCCGATAACAAAGAGAAAGAAGCTTTCTGAGAAACTTCTTTGTGTTCTGTGAAATCATCTCACAGAGTTACAGCTTTCCCCTCAAGAAGACTTTCGCTAAGACAGTTCTTGTGCGATTGGCAAAGTGACATTTGTAAGCCCATAGAGGGCTATGGTGTAAAAGGAAATACCCTCAGATGAAATCTGGAAAGAAGCTTTCTGAGAAACTGCTCTGTGATGTGTGACTTCCACTCACAGTTACATCTGTATTTTGTGGATCTCTTTGCTAGCCTTATTTCTGTGGAATCTGAGAACAGGTATTTCGGATCCCTTTGAAGACTATAGGGCCAAAGGAAATATCCTCCGATAACAAAGAGAAAGAAGCTTTCTGAGAAACTTCTTTTTGTTCTGTGAAATCATTTCACAGAGTTACAGCTTTCTTCTCAAGAAGCCTTTCGCTAAGACAGTTCTTGTGGAATTGTCAAAGTGATATTTGGAAGCCCATAGAGGGCTATGGTGAAAAAGGAAATATCCTCAGATGAGATCTGGAAAGAAGCTTTCTGAGAAACTGCTCGGTGATGTGTGAACTCCACTCACAGAGTTTCATCTGTATTTCCTGGTTTTCTTTGTTAGCCTTATTTCTGTGGAATCTGAGAACAGATATTTCGGATACCTTGAAGACTATAGGGCCAAAGGAAATATCCTCCGATAACAAAGAGAAAGAAGCTTTCTGAGAAACTTCTTTGTGTTCTGTGAAATCATCTCACAGAGTTACAGCTTTCCCCTCCAGAAGCCTTTCGCTAAGACAGTTCTTGTGGAATTAGCAAAGGGATATTTGGAAGCCCATAGAGGGCTATGGTGAAAAAGAAAATATCCTCAGATGAAATCTGGAAAGACGCTTTCTGAGAAACGGCTTAGTGTTCTGTTAATTCACTTCACAGAGTTACATCTGTATTTCGTGGATATCTTTGCTAGCCTTATTTCTGTGGAATCTGAGAACAGATATTTCGGATCCTTTTGAAGACTATAGGGCCAAAGGAAATATCCTCCGATAGCAAAGAGAAAGAAGCGTTCTGAGAAACTACTTTGTGTTCTGTGAAATCATTTCACAGAGTTACAGCTTTCCCCTCAAGAAGTCGTTCGCTAACAGTTCTTGTGGAATTGGCAAAGGGATATTTGGAAGCCCATAGGGGGCTATGGTGAAAAAGGAAATATCCTCAGATGAAATCTGGAAAGAAGCTTTCTGAGAAACTGCTTAGTGTTCTGTTAATTCACCTCATAGAGTTACATCTGTATTTCGTGGATCTCTTTGCTAGCCTTATTTCTGTGGAATCTGAGAAGAGATATTTCCGATCCCTTTGAAGACTATAGGGCCAAAGGAAATATCCTCCGATAACAAAGAGAAAGAAGCTTTCTGAGAAACTTCTTTGTGTTCTGTGAAATCATCTCACAGAGTTACAGCTTTCCCCTCAAGAAGCCTTTCGCTAAGACAGTTCTTGTGGAATTGGCAAAGTGATATTTGGAAGCCCCTAGAGGGCTATGGTGAAAAAGGAAATATCCTCAGATGAAATCTGGAAAGAAGCTTTCTGAGAAACTGCTCTGTGATGTGTGACTTCCACTCACAGAGATACATCTGTATTTCGTGGATGTCTTTGCTAGCCTTATTTCTGTGGAATCTGAGAAGAGATATTTCGGATCCCTTTGAAGACTATAAGGCCAAAGGAAATATCCTCCGATAACAAAGAGAAAGAAGCTTTCTGAGAAACTTCTTTGTGTTCTGTGAAATCATCTCACAAAGTTACAGCTTTCCCCTCATGAAGCCTTTCGCTAAGACAGTTCTTGTGCGATTGGCAAAGTGATATTTGGAAGCCCTTAGAGGGCTATGGTGAAAAAGGAAATATCCTCAGATGAAATCTGGAAAGAAGTTTTCGGAGAAACTGCTCTGTGATGTGTGACTTCCACTCACAGAGTTACATCTGTATTGCGTGGATCTCTTTGCTAGCCTTATTTCTGTGGAATCTGAGAACAGATATTTCGGATCCCTTTGAAGACTATAGGGCCAAAGGAAGTATCCTGTGGTAACAAAGAGAAAGAAGCTTTCTTAGAAACTTCTTTGTGTTCTGTGAAATCATCTCACAGAGTTACACCTTTACCCTCAAGAAGCCCGTCGCTAAGACAGTTCTTATGGAATTGGCAAAGGGATATTTGGAAGCCCATAGAGGGCTATGGTGAAAAAAGAAATATCCTCAGATGAAATCTGGAAAGAAGCTTTCTGAGAAACTGCTCTGTAATGTGTGACTTCCACTCACAGTGTTACATCTGTATTTCGTGGATCTCTTTGCTAGCCTTATTTCTGTGGAATCTGAGAAGAGATATTTCGGATCCCTTTAAAGACTATAGGGCCAAAGGAAATATCCTCCGATAACAAAGAGAAAGAAGCTTTCTAAGAAACTTCTTTGTGTTCTGTGAAATCATCTCACAGAGTTACAGCCTTCCCCTCATGAAGGCTTTCGCTAAGACAGTTCTTGTGGAATTGGCAAAGTGATATTTGGAAGCCCATAGAGGGCTATGGTGAAAAAGGAAATATCCTCAGGTGAAATCTGGAAAGAAGTTTTCGGAGTAACTGCTCTGTGATGTGTGACTTCCACTCACAGAGTTACATCTGTATTGCGTGGATCTCTTTGCTAGCCTTATCTCTGTGGAATCTGAGAACAGATATTTCGGATCCCTTTGAAGACTATAGGGCCAAAGGAAATATCCTCCGATAACAAAGAGAAAGAAGCTTTCTGAGAAACTTCTTTGTGTTCTTTGAAATCATCTCACAGAGTTACAGCTTTCCCCTCCAGAAGCCTTTCGCTAAGACAGTTCTTGTGGAATAGGCAAAGTGATATTTGGAAGCCCTTAGAGGGCTATGGTGAAAAAGGAAATATCATCAGATGAAATCTGGAAAGAAGCTTTCTGAGAAACTGCTCTGTGATGTGTGACTTCCACTCACAGAGTTACATCTGTATTTCCTGGTTTTCTTTGTTAGCCTTATTTCTGTGGAATCTGAGAGCAGATATTTCGGATCCCTTTGAAGACTATAGGGCCAAAGGAAAGATCCTCTGATAACAAAGAGAAAGAAGCTTTCTGAGAAACTTCTTTGTGTTCTGTGAAATCATCTGACAGAGTTACAGCTTTCCCCTCAAGAAGACTTTCGCTAACACACTTCTTGTGGAATTGGCAAAGTGATATTTGGAAGCCCAAAGAGGGCAATGGTGAAAAAGGAAATATCCTCAGATGAAATCTGGTAAGAAGCTTTCTGAGAAACTGCTCTGTGATGTGTGAATTCAACTCACCGAGTTTCATCTGTATTTCCTGGTTTTCTTTGTTAGCCTTATTTCTGTGGAATCTGAGAACAGATATTTCGGATCCCTTTAAAGACTATAGGGCCAAAGGAAATATTCTCCGATAACAAAGAGAAAGAAGCTTTCTGAGAAACTTCTTTGTGTTCTGTGAAATCATCTCACAGAGTTACAGCTTTCCACTCCAGAAGCCTTTCGCTAAGACAGTTCTTGTGGAATTAGCAAAGGGATATTTGGAAGCCCATAGAGGGCTACGGTGAAAAAGAAAATATCCTCAGATGAAATCTGGAAAGAAGCTTTCTGAGAAACGGCTTAGTGTTCTGTTAATTCACTTCACAGAGTTACATCTGTATTTCGTGGATCTCTTTGCTAGCCTTATTTCTGTGGAATCTGAGAAGAGATATTTCGGATCCCTTTGAAGACTATAGGGCCAAAGGAAATATCCTCCGATAACAAAGAGAAAGAAGCTTTCTGAGAAACTTCTTTGTGTTCTGTGAAATCATCTCACAGAGTTACAGCTTTCCCCTCAAGAAGACTTTCGCTAAGACAGTTCTTGTGCGATTGGCAAAGTGATATTTGGAAGCCCTTAGAGGGCTATGGTGAAAAAGGAAATATCCTCAGATGAAATCTGGAAAGAAGTTTTCGGAGAAACTGCTCTGTGATGTGTGACTTCCACTCACAGAGTTACATCTGTATTGCGTGGATCTCTTTGCTAGCCTTATTTCTGTGGAATCTGAGAACAGATATTTCGGATCCCTTTGAAGACTATAGGGCCAAAGGAAGTATCCTGTGGTAACAAAGAGAAATAAGCTTTCTTAGAAACTTCTTTGTGTTCTGTGAAATCATCTCACAGAGTTACAGCTTTACCCTCAAGAAGCCCGTCGCTAAGACAGTTCTTATGGAATTGGCAAAGGGATATTTGGAAGCCCATAGAGGGCTATGGTGAAAAAAGAAATATCCTCAGATGAAATCTGGAAAGAAGCTTTCTGAGAAACTGCTCTGTAATGTGTGACTTCCACTCACAGTGTTACATCTGTATTTCGTGGATCTCTTTGCTAGCCTTATTTCTGTGGAATCTGAGAAGAGATATTTCGGATCCCTTTAAAGACTATAGGGCCAAAGGAAATATCCTCCGATAACAAAGAGAAAGAAGCTTTCTAAGAAACTTCTTTGTGTTCTGTGAAATCATCTCACAGAGTTACAGCCTTCCCCTCATGAAGGCTTTCGCTAAGACAGTTCTTGTGGAATTGGCAAAGTGATATTTAGAAGCCCATAGAGGGCTATGGTGAAAAAGGAAATATCCTCAGGTGAAATCTGGAAAGAAGTTTTCGGAGAAACTGCTCTGTGATGTGTGACTTCCACTCACAGAGTTACATCTGTATTGCGTGGATCTCTTTGCTAGCCTTATCTCTGTGGAATCTGAGAACAGATATTTCGGATCCCTTTGAAGACTATAGGGCCAAAGGAAATATCCTCCGATAACAAAGAGAAAGAAGCTTTCTGAGAAACTTCTTTGTGTTCTGTGAAATCATCTCACAGAGTTACAGCTTTCCCCTCCAGAAGCCTTTCGCTAAGACAGTTCTTGTGGAATAGGCAAAGTGATATTTGGAAGCCCTTAGAGGGCTATGGTGAAAAAGGAAATATCATCAGATGAAATCTGGAAAGAAGCTTTCTGAGAAACTGCTCTGTGATGTGGGACTTCCACTCACAGAGTTACATCTGTATTTCCTGGTTTTCTTTGTTAGCCTTATTTCTGTGGAATCTGAGAACAGATATTTCGGATCCCTTTGAAGACTATAGGGCCAAAGGAAAGATCCTCCGATAACAAAGAGAAAGAAGCTTTCTGAGAAACTTCTTTGTGTTCTGTGAAATCATCTGACAGAGTTACAGCTTTCCCCTCAAGAAGACTTTCGCTAACACACTTCTTGTGGAATTGGCAAAGTGATATTTGGAAGCCCAAAGAGGGCAATGGTGAAAAAGGAAATATCCTCAGATGAAATCTGGTAAGAAGCTTTCTGAGAAACTGCTCTGTGATGTGTGAATTCCACTCACCGAGTTTCATCTGTATTTCCTGGTTTTCTTTGTTAGCCTTATTTCTGTGGAATCTGAGAACAGATATTTCGGATCCCTTTGAAGACTATAGGGCCAAAGGAAATATTCTCCGATAACAAAGAGAAAGAAGCTTTCTGAGAAACTTCTTTGTGTTCTGTGAAATCATCTCACAGAGTTACAGCTTTCCACTCCAGAAGCCTTTCGCTAAGACAGTTCTTGTGGAATTAGCAAAGGGATATTTGGAAGCCCATAGAGGGCTACGGTGAAAAAGAAAATATCCTCAGATGAAATCTGGAAAGAAGCTTTCTGAGAAACGGCTTAGTGTTCTGTTAATTCACTTCACAGAGTTACATCTGTATTTCGTGGATCTCTTTGCTAGCCTTATTTCTGTGGAATCTGAGAAGAGATATTTCGGATCCCTTTGAAGACTATAGGGCCAAAGGAAATATCCTCCGATAACAAAGAGAAAGAAGCTTTCTGAGAAACTTCTTTGTGTTCTGTGAAATCATCTCATAGCGTTACAGCTTTCCCCTCAAGAAGCCTTTCGCTAAGACAGTTCTTGTGCGATTGGCAAAGTGATATTTGGAAGCCCATAGAGGGCTACGGTGTAAAAGGAAATACCCTCAGATGAAATATGGAAAGAAGCTTTCTGAGAAACTGCTCTGTGATGTGTGACTTCCACTCACCGAGTTACATCTGTATTTCGTAGATCTCTTTGCTAGCCTTATTTCTGTGGAATCTGAGAAGAGATATTTCGGATCCCTTTGAAGACTATAAGGCCAAAGGAAATATCCTCCGATAACAAAGAGAAAGAAGCTTTCTGAGAAACTTCTTTGTGTTCTGTGAAATCATCTCACAGAGTTACAGCTTTCCCCTCAAGAAGCCTTTCGCTAACACAGTTCTTGTGGAATTGGCAAAGTGATATTTGGAAGCCCATAGAGGGCAATGGTGAAAAAGGAAATATCCTCAGATGAAATCTGGTAAGAAGCTTTCTGAGAAACTGCTCTGTGATGTGTGAATTCCACTCACCGAGTTTCATCTGTATTTCCTGGTTTTCGTTGTTAGCCTTATTTCTGTGGAATCTAAGAACAGATATTTCGGATCCCTTTGAAGACTATAGGGCCAAAGGAAATATCCTACGAAAGCAAAGAGAAAGAAGCTTTCTGAGAAACTACTTTGTGTTCTGTGAAATCATTTCACAGAGTTACAGCTTTCCCCTCAAGAAGCCGTTCGCTAACAGTTCTTGTGGAATTGGCAAAGTGATATTTGGAAGCCCATAAGGGGCTATGGTGAAAAAGGAAATATCCTCAGATGAAATCTGGAAAAAGGTTTCTGAGAAACTGCTTAGTGTTCTGTTAATTCACCTCACAGAGTTACATCTGTATTTCGTGGATCTATTTGCTAGCCTTATTTCTGTGGAATCTGAGAAAAGATATTTCGGATCCCTTTGAAGACTATAGGGCCACAGGAAATATCCTCCGATAACAAAGAGAAAGAAGCTTTCTGAGAAACTTCTTTGTGTTCTGTGAAATCATCTCACAGAGTTACAGCTTTCCCCTCAAGAAGACTTTCGCTAAGACAGTTCTTGTGGAATTGGCAAAGTGATATTTGGAAGCCCATAGAGGGCTATGGTGAAAAACGAAATATCCTCAGATGAAATCTGGAAAGAAGCTTTCTGAGAAATTGCTCTGTGATGTGTGACTTCCACTCACAGAGTTACATCTGTATTTCCTGGATCTCTTTGCTAGCCTTATTTCTGTGGAATCTGAGAACAGATATTTCGGATCCCTTTGAAGACTATAGGGCCAAAGGAAGTATCCTGTGGTAACAAAGAGAAAGAAGCTTTCTTAGAAACTTCTTTGTGTTCTGTGAAATCATCTCACAGAGTTACAGCTTTACCCTCAAGAAGCCCGTCGCTAAGACAGTTCTTATGGAATTGGCAGAGGGATATTTGGAAGCCCATAGAGGGCTATGGTGAAAAAAGAAATATCCTCAGATGAAATCTGGAAAGAAGCTTTCTGAGAAACTGCTCTGTAATGTGTGACTTCCACTCACAGAGTTACATCTGTATTTCGTGGATCTCTTTGCTAGCCTTATTTCTGTGGAATCTGAGAAGAGATATTTCGGATCCCTTTAAAGACTATAGGGCCAAAGGAAATATCCTCCGATAACAAAGAGAAAGAAGCTTTCTAAGAAACTTCTTTGTGTTCTGTGAAATCATCTCACAGAGTTACAGCTTTCCCCTCATGAAGCCTTTCGCTAAGACAGTTCTTGTGGAATTGGCAAAGTGATATTTGGAAGCCCTTAGAGGGCTATGGTGAAAAAGGAAATATCCTCAGATGAAATCTGGAAAGAAGTTTTCGGAGAAACTGCTCTGTGATGTGTGACTTCCACTCACAGAGTTACATCTGTATTGCGTGGATCTCTTTGCTAGCCTTATTTCTGTGGAATCTGAGAACAGATATTTCGGATCCCTTTGAAGACTATAGGGCCAAAGGAAGTATCCTGTGGTAACAAAGAGAAAGAAGCTTTCTTAGAAACTTCTTTGTGTTCTGTGAAATCATCTCACAGAGTTACAGCTTTACCCTCAAGAAGCCCGTCGCTAAGACAGTTCTTATGGAATTGGCAAGGGTATATTTGGAAGCCCATAGAGGGCTATGGTGAAAAAAGATATATCCTCAGATGAAATCTGGAAAGAAGCTTTCTGAGAAACTGCTCTGTAATGTGTGACTTCCACTCACAGTGTTACATCTGTATTTCGTGGATCTCTTTGCTAGCCTTATTTCTGTGGAATCTGAGAAGAGATATTTCGGATCCCTTTAAAGACTATAGGGCCAAAGGAAATATCCTCCGATAACAAAGAGAAAGAAGCTTTCTAAGAAACTTCTTTGTGTTCTGTGAAATCATCTCACAGAGTTACAGCCTTCCCCTCATGAAGGCTTTCGCTAAGACAGTTCTTGTGGAATTGGCAAAGTGATATTTGGAAGCCCTTAGAGGGCTATGGTGAAAAAGGAAATATCCTCAGGTGAAATCTGGAAAGAAGTTTTCGGAGAAACTGCTCTGTGATGTGTGACTTCCACTCACAGAGTTACATCTGTATTGCGTGGATCTCTTTGCTAGCCTTATCTCTGTGGAATCTGAGAACAGATATTTCGGATCCCTTTGAAGACTATAGGGCCAAAGGAAATAACCTCCGATAACAAAGAGAAAGAAGCTTTCTGAGAAACTTCTTTGTGTTCTGTGAAATCATCTCACAGAGTTACAGCTTTCCCCTTCAGAAGCCTTTCGCTAAGACAGTTCTTGTGGAATAGGCAAAGTTATATTTGGAAGCCCTTAGAGGGCTATGGTGAAAAAGGAAATATCCTCAGATGAAATCTGGAAAGAAGCTTTCTGAGAAACTGCTCTGTGATGTGTGACTTCCACTCACAGAGTTACATCTGTATTTCCTGGTTTTCTTTGTTAGCCTTATTTCTGTGGAATCTGAGAACAGATATTTCGGATCCCTTTGAAGACTATAGGGCCAAAGGAAAGATCCTCCGATAACAAAGAGAAAGAAGCTTTCTGAGAAACTTCTTTGTGTTCTGTTAAATCATCTCACAGTTACAGCTTTCCCCTCAAGAAGCCTTTCGCTAAGACAGTTCTTGTGGAATTGGCATAGTGATATGTGGAAGCCCATAGAGGGCTATGGTGAAAAAGGAAATATCCTCAGGTGAAATCTGGAAAGAAGCTTTCTGAGAAACTGCTCTGTGATGTGTGAATTCCACTCACACAGTTACATCTGCATTTCCTGGTTTTCTTTGTTAGCCTTATTTCTGTGGAATCTGAGAACAGATATTTCGGATCCCTTTGAAGACTATAGGGCCAAAGGAAAGATCCTCCGATAACAAAGAGAAAGAAGCTTTCTGAGAAACTTCTTTGTGTTCTGTGAAATCATCTCACAGAGTTACAGCTTTCCCCTCCAGAAGCCTTTCGCTAAGACAGTTCTTGTGGAATTGGCAAAGGGATATTTGGAAGCCCATAGAGGGCTATGGTGAAAAAGGAAATATCCTCAGATGAAATCTGGAAAGAAGCTTTCTGAGAAACGGCTTAGTGTTCTGTTAATTCACCTCACAGAGTTACATCTGTATTTCGTGGATCTCTTTGCTATCCTTATTTCTGTGGAATCTGAGAACAGATATTTCGGATCCCTTTGAAGACTATAGGGCCAAAGGAAATATCCTCCGATAACAAAGAGAAAGAAGCTTTCTGAGAAACTTCTTTGTGTTCTGTGAAATCATCTCACAGAGTTACAGATTTCCCCTCAAGAAGCCTTTCGCTAAGACAGTTCTTGTGGAATTGGCAAAGTGATATTTGGAAGCCCATAGAGGGCTAAGGTGAAAAAGGAAATATCCTCAGATGAAATCTGGAAAGAAGCTTTCTGAGAAACTGCTCTGTGATGTGTGACTTCCACTCACAGAGATACATCTGTATTTCGTGCATCTCTTTGCTAGCCTTATTTCTGTGGAATCTGAGAACAGATATTTCGGATCCCTTTGAAGATTATAGGGCCAAAGGAAATATCCTCCGATAACAAAGAGAAAGAAGCTTTCTGAGAAACTTCTTTGTGTTCTGTGAAATCATCTCACAGAGTTACAGCTTTCCCCTCAAGAAGACTTTCGCTAAGACAGTTCTTGTGCGATTGGCAAAGTGACATTTGTAAGCCCATAGAGGGCTATGGTGTAAAAGGAAATACCCTCAGATGAAATCTGGAAAGAAGTTTTCTGAGAAACTGCTCTGTGATGTGTGACTTCCACTCACAGTTAAATCTGTATTTTGTGGATCTCTTTGCTAGCCTTATTTCTGTGGAATCTGAGAAGAGATATTTCGGATCCCTTTGAAGACTATAGGGCCAAAGGAAATATCCTCCGATAACAAAGAGAAAGAAGCTTTCTGAGAAACTTCTTTTTGATCTGTGAAATCATTTCACAGAGTTACAGCTTTCTTCTCAAGAAGCCTTTCGCTAAGACAGTTCTTGTGGAATTGTCAAAGTGATATTTGGAAGCCCATAGAGGGCTATGGTGAAAATGGAAATATCCTCAGATGAGATCTGGAAAGAAGCTTTCTGAGAAACTGCTCGGTGATGTGTGAACTCCACTCACAGAGTTTCATCTGTATTTCCTGGTTTTCTTTGTTAGCCTTATTTCTGTGGAATCTGAGAACAGATATTTCGGATACCTTGAAGACTATAGGGCCAAAGGAAATATCCTCCGATAACAAAGAGAAAGAAGCTTTCTGAGAAACTTCTTTGTGTTCTGTGAAATCATCTCACAGAGTTACAGCTTTCCCCTCCAGAAGCCTTTCGCTAAGACAGTTCTTGTGGAATTAGCAAAGGGATATTTGGAAGCCCATAGAGGGCTATGGTGAAAAAGAAAATATCCTCAGATGAAATCTGGAAAGACGCTTTCTGAGAAACGGCTTAGTGTTCTGTTAATTCACTTCACAGAGTTACATCTGTATTTCGTGGATATCTTTGCTAGCCTTATTTCTGTGGAATCTGAGAACAGATATTTCGGATCCTTTTGAAGACTATAGGGCCAAAGGAAATATCCTCCGATAGCAAAGAGAAAGAAGCGTTCTGAGAAACTACTTTGTGTTCTGTGAAATCATTTCACAGAGTTACAGCTTTCCCCTCAAGAAGCCGTTCGCTAACAGTTCTTGTGGAATTGGCAAAGGGATATTTGGAAGCCCATAGGGGGCTATGGTGAAAAAGGAAATATCCTCAGATGAAATCTGGAAAGAAGCTTTCTGAGAAACTGCTTAGTGTTCTGTTAATTCACCTCATAGAGTTACATCTGTATTTCGTGGATCTCTTTGCTAGCCTTATTTCTGTGGAATCAGAGAAGAGATATTTCGGATCCCTTTGAAGACTATAGGGCCAAAGGAAATATCCTCCGATAACAAAGAGAAAGAAGCTTTCTGAGAAACTTCTTTGTGTTCTGTGAAATCATCTCACAGAGTTACAGCTTTCCCCTCAAGAAGCCTTTCGCTAAGACAGTTCTTGTGGAATTGGCAAAGTGATATTTGGAAGCCCCTAGAGGGCTATGGTGAAAAAGGAAATATCCTCAGATGAAATCTGGAAAGAAGCTTTCTGAGAAACTGCTCTGTGACGTGTGACTTCCACTCACAGAGATACATCTGTATTTCGTGGATGTCTTTGCTAGCCTTATTTCTGTGGAATCTGAGAAGAGATATTTCGGATCCCTTTGAAGACTATAAGGCCAAAGGAAATATCCTCCGATAACAAAGAGAAAGAAGCTTTCTGAGAAACTTCTTTGTGTTCTGTGAAATCATCTCACAGAGTTACAGCTTTCCCCTCAAGAAGCCTTTCGCTAAGACAGTTCTTGTGGAATTGGCAAAGTGATATTTGGAAGCCCATAGAGGGCAATGGTGAAAAAGGAAATATCCTCAGATGAAATCTGGTAAGAAGCTTTCTGAGAAACTGCTCTGTGATGTGTGAATTCCACTCACCGAGTTTCATCTGTATTTCCTGGTTTTCGTTGTTAGCCTTATTTCTGTGGAATCTAAGAACAGATATTTCGGATCCCTTTGAAGACTATAGGGCCAAAGGAAATATCCACCGAAAGCAAAGAGAAAGAAGCTTTCTGAGAAACTCCTTTGTGTTCTGTGAAATCATTTCACAGAGTTACAGCTTTCCCCTCAAGAAGCCGTTCGCTAACAGTTCTTGTGGAATTGGCAAAGTGATATCTGGAAGCCCATAAGGGGCTATGGTGAAAAAGGAAATATCCTCAGATGAAATCTGGAAAGAAGCTTTCTGTGAAACTGCTTAGTGTTCTGTTAATTCACCTCACAGAGATACATCTGTATTTCGTGCATCTCTTTGCTAGCCTTATTTCTGTGGAATCTGAGAACAGATATTTCGGATCCCTTTGAAGACTTTAGGGCCAAAGGAAATATCCTCCGATAACAAAGAGAAAGAAGCTTTCTGAGAAACTTCTTTGTGTTCTGTGAAATCATCTCACAGAGTTACAGCTTTCCCCTCAAGAAGCCTTTCGCTAAGACAGTTCTTGTGCGATTGGCAAAGTGATATTTGGAAGCCCATAGAGGGCTACGGTGTAAAAGGAAATACCCTCAGATGAAATATGGAAAGAAGCTTTCTGAGAAACTGCTCTGTGATGTGTGACTTCCACTCACAGAGTTACATCTGTATTTCGTGGATCTCTTTGCTAGCCTTATTTTTGTGGAATCTGAGAAGAGATATTTCGGATCCCTTTGAAGACTATAAGGCCAAAGGAAATATCCTCCGATAACAAAGAGAAAGAAGCTTTCTGAGAAACTTCTTTGTGTTCTGTGAAATCATCTCACAGAGTTACAGCTTTCCCCTCAAGAAGCCTTTCGCTAACACAGTTCTTGTGGAATTGTCAAAGTGATATTTGGAAGCCCATAGAGGGCAATGGTGAAAAAGGAAATATCCTCAGATGAAATCTGGTAAGAAGCTTTCTGAGAAACTGCTCTGTGATGTGTGAATTCCACTCACCGAGTTTCATCTGTAATTCCTGGTTTTCGTTGTTAGCCTTATTTCTGTGGAATCTAAGAACAGATATTTCGGATCCCTTTGAAGACTATAGGGCCAAAGGAAATATCCTCCGATAGCAAAGAGAAAGAAGCTTTCTGAGAAACTACTTTGTGTTCTGTGAAATCATTTCACAGAGTTACAGCTTTACCCTCAAGAAGCCCGTCGCTAAGACAGTTCTTATGGAATTGGCAAAGGTATATTTGGAAGCCCATAGAGGGCTATGGTGAAAAAAGAAATATCCTCAGATGAAATCTGGAAAGAAGCTTTCTGAGAAACTGCTCTGTAATGTGTGACTTCCACTCACAGAGTTACATCTGTATTTCGTGGATCTCTTTGCTAGCCTTATTTCTGTGGAATCTGAGAAGAGATATTTCGGATCCCTTTAAAGACTATAGGGCCAAAGGAAATATCCTCCGATAACAAAGAGAAAGAAGCTTTCTAAGAAACTTCTTTGTGTTCTGTGAAATCATCTCACAGAGTTACAGCTTTCCCCTCATGAAGCCTTTCGCTAAGACAGTTCTTGTGCGATTGGCAAAGTGATATTTGGAAGCCCTTAGAGGGCTATGGTGAAAAAGGAAATATCCTCAGATGAAATCTGGAAAGAAGTTTTCGGAGAAACTGCTCTGTGATGTGTGACTTCCACTCACAGAGTTACATCTGTATTGCGTGGATCTCTTTGCTAGCCTTATTTCTGTGGAATCTGAGAACAGATATTTCGGATCCCTTTGAAGACTATAGGGCCAAAGGAAGTATCCTGTGGTAACAAAGACAAAGAAGCTTTCTTAGAAACTTCTTTGTGTTCTGTGAAATCATCTCACAGAGTTACACCTTTACCCTCAAGAAGCCCGTCGCTAAGACAGTTCTTATGGAATTGGCAAAGGGATATTTGGAAGCCCATAGAGGGCTATGGTGAAAAAAGAAATATCCTCAGATGAAATCTGGAAAGAAGCTTTCTGAGAAACTGCTCTGTAATGTGTGACTTCCACTCACAGTGTTACATCTGTATTTCGTGGATCTCTTTGCTAGCCTTATTTCTGTGGAATCTGAGAAGAGATATTTCGGATCCCTTTGAAGACTATAGGGCCAAAGGAAATATCCTCCGATAACAAAGAGAAAGAAGCTTTCTGAGAAACTTCTTTGTGTTCTGTGAAATCATCTCACAGAGTTACAGCTTTCCCCTCAAGAAGTCTTTCGCTAAGACAGTTCTTGTGCGATTGGCAAAGTGATATTTGGAAGCCCTTAGAGGGCTATGGTGAAAAAGGAAATATCCTCAGATGAAATCTGGAAAGAAGTTTTCGGAGAAACTGCTCTGTGATGTGTGACTTCCACTCACAGAGTTACATCTGTATTGCGTGGATCTCTTTGCTAGCCTTATTTCTGTGGAATCTGAGAACAGATATTTCGGATCCCTTTGAAGACTATAGGGCCAAAGGAAGTATCCTGTGGTAACAAAGAGAAATAAGCTTTCTTAGAAACTTCTTTGTGTTCTGTGAAATCATCTCACAGAGTTACAGCTTTACCCTCAAGAAGCCCGTCGCTAAGACAGTTCTTATGGAATTGGCAAAGGGATATTTGGAAGCCCATAGAGGGCTATGGTGAAAAAAGAAATATCCTCAGATGAAATCTGGAAAGAAGCTTTCTGAGAAACTGCTCTGTAATGTGTGACTTCCACTCACAGTGTTACATCTGTATTTCGTGGATCTCTTTGCTAGCCTTATTTCTGTGGAATCTGAGAAGAGATATTTCGGATCCCTTTAAAGACTATAGGGCCAAAGGAAATATCCTCCGATAACAAAGAGAAAGAAGCTTTCTAAGAAACTTCTTTGTGTTCTGTGAAATCATCTCACAGAGTTACAGCCTTCCCCTCATGAAGGCTTTCGCTAAGACAGTTCTTGTGGAATTGGCAAAGTGATATTTAGAAGCCCATAGAGGGCTATGGTGAAAAAGGAAATATCCTCAGATGAAATCTGGAAAGAAGTTTTCGGAGAAACTGCTCTGTGATGTGTGACTTCCACTCACAGAGTTACATCTGTATTGCGTGGATCTCTTTGCTAGCCTTATCTCTGTGGAATCTGAGAACAGATATTTCGGATCCCTTTGAAGACTATAGGGCCAAAGGAAATATCCTCCGATAACAAAGAGAAAGAAGCTTTCTGAGAAACTTCTTTGTGTTCTGTGAAATCATCTCACAGAGTTACAGCTTTCCCCTCCAGAAGCCTTTCGCTAAGACAGTTCTTGTGGAATAGGCAAAGTGATATTTGGAAGCCCTTAGAGGGCTATGGTGAAAAAGGAAATATCATCAAATGAAATCTGGAAAGAAGCTTTCTGAGAAACTGCTCTGTGATGTGGGACTTCCACTCACAGAGTTACATCTGTATTTCCTGGTTTTCTTTGTTAGCCTTATTTCTGTGGAATCTGAGAACAGATATTTCGGATCCCTTTGAAGACTATAGGGCCAAAGGAAAGATCCTCCGATAACAAAGAGAAAGAAGCTTTCTGAGAAACTTCTTTGTGTTCTGTGAAATCATCTGACAGAGTTACAGCTTTCCCCTCAAGAAGACTTTCGCTAACACACTTCTTGTGGAATTGGCAAAGTGATATTTGGAAGCCCAAAGAGGGCAATGGTGAAAAAGGAAATATCCTCAGATGAAATCTGGTAAGAAGCTTTCTGAGAAACTGCTCTGTGATGTGTGAATTCCACTCACCGAGTTTCATCTGTATTTCCTGGTTTTCTTTGTTAGCCTTATTTCTGTGGAATCTGAGAACAGATATTTCGGATCCCTTTGAAGACTATAGGGCCAAAGGAAATATTCTCCGATAACAAAGAGAAAGAAGCTTTCTGAGAAACTTCTTTGGGTTCTGTGAAATCATCTCACAGAGTTACAGCTTTCCACTCCAGAAGCCTTTCGCTAAGACAGTTCTTGTGGAATTAGCAAAGGGATATTTGGAAGCCCATAGAGGGCTACGGTGAAAAAGAAAATATCCTCAGATGAAATCTGGAAAGAAGCTTTCTGAGAAACGGCTTAGTGTTCTGTTAATTCACTTCACAGAGTTACATCTGTATTTCGTGGATCTCTTTGCTAGCCTTATTTCTGTGGAATCTGAGAAGAGATATTTCGGATCCCTTTGAAGACTATAGGGCCAAAGGAAATATCCTCCGATAACAAAGAGAAAGAAGCTTTCTGAGAAACTTCTTTGTGTTCTGTGAAATCATCTCATAGCGTTACAGCTTTCCCCTCAAGAAGCCTTTCGCTAAGACAGTTCTTGTGCGATTGGCAAAGTGATATTTGGAAGCCCATAGAGGGCTACGGTGTAAAAGGAAATACCCTCAGATGAAATATGGAAAGAAGCTTTCTGAGAAACGGCTCTGTGATGTGTGACTTCCACTCACCGAGTTACATCTGTATTTCGTAGATCTCTTTGCTAGCCTTATTTCTGTGGAATCTGAGAAGAGATATTTCGGATCCCTTTGAAGACTATAAGGCCAAAGGAAATATCCTCCGATAACAAAGAGAAAGAAGCTTTCTGAGAAACTTCTTTGTGTTCTGTGAAATCATCTCACAGAGTTACAGCTTTCCCCTCAAGAAGCCTTTCGCTAACACAGTTCTTGTGGAATTGGCAAAGTGATATTTGGAAGCCCATAGAGGGCAA
Source organism: Macaca nemestrina (assembly GCF_043159975.1). Taxonomy (NCBI): domain Eukaryota; kingdom Metazoa; phylum Chordata; class Mammalia; order Primates; family Cercopithecidae; genus Macaca; species Macaca nemestrina. The sequence continues at coordinate 53,408,037 of NC_092140.1, forward strand.
TGGTGAAAAAGGAAATATCCTCAGATGAAATCTGGTAAGAAGCTTTCTGAGAAACTGCTCTGTGATGTGTGAATTCCACTCACCGAGTTTCATCTGTATTTCCTGGTTTTCGTTGTTAGCCTTATTTCTGTGGAATCTAAGAACAGATATTTCGGATACCTTTGAAGACTATGGGGCCAAAGGAAATATCCTACGAAAGCAAAGAGAAAGAAGCTTTCTGAGAAACTACTTTGTGTTCTGTGAAATCATTTCACAGAGTTACAGCTTTCCCCTCAAGAAGCCGTTCGCTAACAGTTCTTGTGGAATTGGCAAAGTGATATTTGGAAGCCCATAAGGGGCTATGGTGAAAAAGGAAATATCCTCAGATGAAATCTGGAAAAAGGTTTCTGAGAAACTGCTTAGTGTTCTGTTAATTCACCTCACAGAGTTACATCTGTATTTCGTGGATCTATTTGCTAGCCTTATTTCTGTGGAATCTGAGAAAAGATATTTCGGATCCCTTTGAAGACTATAGGGCCACAGGAAATATCCTCCGATAACAAAGAGAAAGAAGCTTTCTGAGAAACTTCTTTGTGTTCTGTGAAATCATCTCACAGAGTTACAGCTTTCCCCTCAAGAACACTTTCGCTAAGACAGTTCTTGTGGAATTGGCAAAGTGATATTTGGAAGCCCATAGAGGGCTATGGTGAAAAACGAAATATCCTCAGATGAAATCTGGAAAGAAGCTTTCTGAGAAATTGCTCTGTGATGTGTGACTTCCACTCACAGAGTTACATCTGTATTTCCTGGATCTCTTTGCTAGCCTTATTTCTGTGGAATCTGAGAACAGATATTTCGGATCCCTTTGAAGACTATAGGGCCAAAGGAAGTATCCTGTGGTAACAAAGAGAAAGAAGCTTTCTTAGAAACTTCTTTGAGTTCTGTGAAATCATCTCACAGAGTTACAGCTTTACCCTCAAGAAGCCCGTCGCTAAGACAGTTCTTATGGAATTGGCAGAGGGATATTTGGAAGCCCATAGAGGGCTATGGTGAAAAAAGAAATATCCTCAGATGAAATCTGGAAAGAAGCTTTCTGAGAAACTGCTCTGTAATGTGTGACTTCCACTCACAGAGTTACATCTGTATTTCGTGGATCTCTTTGCTAGCCTTATTTCTGTGGAATCTGAGAAGAGATATTTCGGATCCCTTTAAAGACTATAGGGCCAAAGGAAATATCCTCCGATAACAAAGAGAAAGAAGCTTTCTAAGAAACTTCTTTGTGTTCTGTGAAATCATCTCACAGAGTTACAGCTTTCCCCTCATGAAGCCTTTCGCTAAGACAGTTCTTGTGGAATTGGCAAAGTGATATTTGGAAGCCCTTAGAGGGCTATGGTGAAAAAGGAAATATCCTGAGATGAAATCTGGAAAGAAGTTTTCGGAGAAACTGCTCTGTGATGTGTGACTTCCACTCACAGAGTTACATCTGTATTGCGTGGATCTCTTTGCTAGCCTTATTTCTGTGGAATCTGAGAACAGATATTTCGGATCCCTTTGAAGACTATAGGGCCAAAGGAAGTATCCTGTGGTAACAAAGAGAAAGAAGCTTTCTTAGAAACTTCTTTGTGTTCTGTGAAATCATCTCACAGAGTTACAGCTTTACCCTCAAGAAGCCCGTCGCTAAGACAGTTCTTATGGAATTGGCAAAGGTATATTTGGAAGCCCATAGAGGGCTATGGTGAAAAAAGAAATATCCTCAGATGAAATCTGGAAAGAAGCTTTCTGAGAAACTGCTCTGTAATGTGTGACTTCCACTCACAGTGTTACATCTGTATTTCGTGGATCTCTTTGCTAGCCTTATTTCTGTGGAATCTGAGAAGAGATATTTCGGATCCCTTTAAAGACTATAGGGCCAAAGGAAATATCCTCCGATAACAAAGAGAAAGAAGCTTTCTAAGAAACTTCTTTGTGTTCTGTGAAATCATCTCACAGAGTTACAGCCTTCCCCTCATGAAGGCTTTCGCTAAGACAGTTCTTGTGGAATTGGCAAAGTGATATTTGGAAGCCCTTAGAGGGCTATGGTGAAAAAGGAAATATCCTCAGGTGAAATCTGGAAAGAAGTTTTCGGAGAAACTGCTCTGTGATGTGTGACTTCCACTCACAGAGTTACATCTGTATTGCGTGGATCTCTTTGCTAGCCTTATCTCTGTGGAATCTGAGAACAGATATTTCGGATCCCTTTGAAGACTATAGGGCCAAAGGAAATAACCTCCGATAACAAAGAGAAAGAAGCTTTCTGAGAAACTTCTTTGTGTTCTGTGAAATCATCTCACAGAGTTACAGCTTTCCCCTCCAGAAGCCTTTCGCTAAGACAGTTCTTGTGGAATAGGCAAAGTTATATTTGGAAGCCCTTAGAGGGCTATGGTGAAAAAGGAAATATCCTCAGATGAAATCTGGAAAGAAGCTTTCTGAGAAACTGCTCTGTGATGTGTGACTTCCACTCACAGAGTTACATCTGTATGTCCTGGTTTTCTTTGTTAGCCTTATTTCTGTGGAATCTGAGAACAGATATTTCGGATCCCTTTGAAGACTATAGGGCCAAAGGAAAGATCCTCCGATAACAAAGAGAAAGAAGCTTTCTGAGAAACTTCTTTGTGTTCTGTTAAATCATCTCACAGTTACAGCTTTCCCCTCAAGAATCCTTTCGCTAAGACAGTTCTTGTGGAATTGGCAAATTGATATGTGGAAGCCCATAGAGGGCTATGGTGAAAAAGGAAATATCCTCAGGTGAAATCTGGAAAGAAGCTTTCTGAGAAACTGCTCTGTGATGTGTGAATTCCACTCACTCAGTTACATCTGCATTTCCTGGTTTTCTTTGTTAGCCTTATTTCTGTGGAATCTGAGAACAGATATTTCGGATCCCTTTGAAGACTATAGGGCCAAAGGAAAGATCCTCCGATAACAAAGAGAAAGAAGCTTTCTGAGAAACTTCTTTGTGTTCTGTGAAATCATCTCACAGAGTTACAGCTTTCCCCTCCAGAAGCCTTTCGCTAAGACAGTTCTTGTGGAATTGGCAAAGGGATATTTGGAAGCCCATAGAGGGCTATGGTGAAAAAGGAAATATCCTCAGATGAAATCTGGAAAGAAGCTTTCTGAGAAACGGCTTAGTGTTCTGTTAATTCACCTCACAGAGTTACATCTGTATTTCGTGGATCTCTTTGCTATCCTTATTTCTGTGGAATCTGAGAACAGATATTTCGGATCCCTTTGAAGACTATAGGGCCAAAGGAAATATCCTCCGATAACAAAGAGAAAGAAGCTTTCTGAGAAACTTCTTTGTGTTCTGTGAAATCATCTCACAGAGTTACAGCTTTCCCCTCAAGAAGACTTTCGCTAAGACAGTTCTTGTGCGATTGGCAAAGTGACATTTGTAAGCCCATAGAGGGCTATGGTGTAAAAGGAAATACCCTCAGATGAAATCTGGAAAGAAGCTTTCTGAGAAACTGCTCTGTGATGTGTGACTTCCACTCACTGTTACATCTGTATTTTGTGGATCTCTTTGCTAGCCTTATTTCGGTGGAATCTGAGAACAGATATTTCGGATCCTTTTGAAGACTATAGGGCCAAAGGAAATATCCTCCGATAGCAAAGAGAAAGAAGCGTTCTGAGAAACTACTTTGTGTTCTGTGAAATCATTTCACAGAGTTACAGCTTTCCCCTCAAGAAGCCGTTCGCTAACAGTTCTTGTGGAATTGGCAAAGGGATATTTGGAAGCCCATAGGGGGCTATGGTGAAAAAGGAAATATCCCCAGATGAAATCTGGAAAGAAGCTTTCTGAGAAACTGCTTAGTGTTCTGTTAATTCACCTCATAGAGTTACATCCGTATTTCGTGGATCTCTTTGCTAGCCTTATTTCTGTGGAATCTGAGAAGAGATATTTCGGATCCCTTTGAAGACTATAGGGCCAAAGGAAATATCCTCCGATAACAAAGAGAAAGAAGCTTTCTGAGAAACTTCTTTGTGTTCTGTGAAATCATCTCACAGAGTTACAGCTTTACCCTCAAGAAGCCTTTCGCTAACACAGTTCTTGTGGAATTGGCAAAGTGATATTTGGAAACCCCTAGAGGGCTATGGTGAAAAAGGAAATATCCTCAGATGAAATCTGGAAAGAAGCTTTCTGAGAAACTGCTCTGTGATGTGTGACTTCCACTCACAGAGATACATCTGTATTTTGTGGATGTCTTTGCTAGCCTTATTTCTGTGGAATCTGAGAAGAGATATTTCGGATCCCTTTGAAGACTATAAGGCCAAAGGAAATATCCTCCGATAACAAAGAGAAAGAAGCTTTCTGAGAAACTTCTTTGTGTTCTGTGAAATCATCTCACAGAGTTACAGCTTTCCCCTCAAGAAGTCTTTCGCTAAGACAGTTCTTGTGGAATTGGCAAAGTGATATTTGGAAGCCCATAGAGGGCAATGGTGAAAAAGGAAATATCCTCAGATGAAATCTGGTAAGAAGCTTTCTGAGAAACTGCTCTGTGATGTGTGAATTCCACTCACCGAGTTTCATCTGTATTTCCTGGTTTTCGTTGTTAGCCTTATTTCTGTGGAATCTAAGAACAGATATTTCGGATCCCTTTGAAGACTATAGGGCCAAAGGAAATATCCACCGATAGCAAAGAGAAAGAAGCTTTCTGAGAAACTACTTTGTGTTCTGTGAAATCATTTCACAGAGTTACAGCTTTCCCCTCAAGAAGCCGTTCGCTAACAGTTCTTGTGGAATTGGCAAAGTGATATTTGGAAGCCCATAAGGGGCTATGGTGAAAAAGGAAATATCCTCAGATGAAATCTGGAAAGAAGCTTTCTGAGAAACTGCTTAGTGTTCTGTTAATTCACCTCACAGAGTTACATCTGTATTTCGTGGATCTATTTGCTAGCCTTATTTCTGTGGAATCTGTGAACAGATATTTCGGATCCCTTTGAAGAATATAGGGCCAAAGGAAATATCCTCCGATAACAAAGAGAAAGAAGCTTTTTGAGAAACTTCTTTGTGTTCTGTGAAATCATCTCACAGAGTTACAGCTTTCCCCTCAAGAAGACTTTCGCTAAGACAGTTCTTGTGGAATTGGCAATGTGATATTTGGAAGCCCATAGAGGGCTATGGTGAAAAAGGAAATATCCTCAGATGAAATCTGGAAAGAAGCTTTCTGAGAAATTGCTCTGTGATGTGTGACTTCCACTCACAGAGTTACATCTGTATTTCCTGGATCTCTTTGCTAGCCTTATTTCTGTGGAATCTGAGAAGAGATATTTCGGATGCCTTTGAAGACTATAGGGCCATAGGAAGTATCCTGTGGTAACAAAGAGAAAGAAGCTTTCTTAGAAACTTCTTTGTGTTCTGTTAAATCATCTCACAGAGTTACAGCTTTCCCCTCAAGAAGCCCGTCGCTAAGACAGTTCTTATGGAATTGGCAAAGCGATGTTTGGAAGCCCATAGAGGGCTATGGTGAAAAAAGAAATATCCTCAGATGAAATCTGGAAAGAAGCTTTCTGAGAAACTGCTCTGTAATGTGTGACTTCCACTCACAGAGTTACATATGTATTTCGTGGATCTCTTTGCTAGCCTTATTTCTGTGGATTCTGAGAAGAGATATTTCGGATCCCTTTAAAGACTATAGGGCCAAAGGAAATATCCTCTGATAACAAAGAGAAAGAAGCTTTCTGAGAAACTTCTTGGTGTTCTGTGAAATCATCTCACAGAGTTACAGCTTTCCCCTCATGAAGCCTTTCGCTAAGACAGTTCTTGTGGAATTGGCAAAGTGATATTTGGAAGCCCTTAGAGGGCTATGGTGAAAAAGGAAATATCCTCAGATGAAATCTGGAAAGAAGTTTTCGGAGAAACTGCTCTGTGATGTGTGACTTCCACTCACAGAGTTACATCTGTATTGCGTGGATCTCTTTGCTAGCCTTATTTCTGTGGAATCTGAGAACAGATATTTCGGATCCCTTTGAAGACTATAGGGCCAAAGGAAATATCCTCCGATAACAAAGAGAAAGAAGCTTTCTGAGAAACTTCTTTGTGTTCTGTGAAATCATCTCACAGAGTTACAGCTTTCCCCTCAAGAAGCCTCTCGCTAAGACAGTTCTTGTGGAATTGGCAAAGTGATATTTGGAAGCCCATAGAGGGCTAAGGTGAAAAAGGAAATATCCTCAGATGAAATCTGGAAAGAAGCTTTCTGAGAAACTGCTCTGTGATGTGTGACTTCCACTCACAGAGATACATCTGTATTTCGTGCATCTCTTTGCTAGCCTTATTTCTGTGGAATCTGAGAACAGATATTTCGGATCCCTTTGAAGATTATAGGGCCAAAGGAAATATCCTCCGATAACAAAGAGAAAGAAGCTTTCTGAGAAACTTCTTTGTGTTCTGTGAAATCATCTCACAGAGTTACAGCTTTCCCCTCAAGAAGACTTTCGCTAAGACAATTCTTGTGCGATTGGCAAAGTGACATTTGTAAGCCCATAGAGGGCTATGGTGTAAAAGGAAATACCCTCAGATGAAATCTGGAAAGAAGCTTTCTGAGAAACTGCTCTGTGATGTGTGACTTCCACTCACAGTTACATCTGTATTTCGTGGATCTCTTTGCTAGCCTTATTTCTGTGGAATCTGAGAAGAGATATTTCGGATCCCTTTGAAGAGTATAGGGCCAAAGGAAATATCCTCCGATAACAAAGAGAAAGAAGCTTTCTGAGAAACTTCTTTTTGTTCTGTGAAATCATTTCACAGAGTTACAGCTTTCCCCTCAAGAAGCCTGTCGCTAAGACAGTTCTTGTGGAATTGTCAAAGTGATATTTGGAAGCCCATAGAGGGCTATGGTGAAAAAGGAAATATCCTCAGATGAGATCTGGAAAGAAGCTTTCTGAGAAACTGCTCGGTGATGTGTGAACTCCACTCACAGAGTTTCATCTGTATTTCCTGGTTTTCTTTGTTAGCCTTATTTCTGTGGAATCTGAGAACAGATATTTCGGATTCCTTTGAAGACTATAGGGCCAAAGGAAATATCCTCCGATAACAAAGAGAAAGAAGCTTTCTGAGAAACTTCTTTGTGTTCTGTGAAATCATCTCACAGAGTTACAGCTTTCCCCTCCAGAAGCGTTTCGCTAGACAGTTCTTGTGGAATTAGCAAAGGGATATTTGGAAGCCCATAGAGGGCTATGGTGAAAAAGAAAATATCCTCAGATGAAATCTGGTAAGAATCTTTCTGAGAAACGGCTTAGTGTTCTCTTAATTCACTTCACAGAGTTACATCTGTATTTCGTGGATCTCTTTGCTAGCCTTATTTCTGTGGAATCTGAGAACAGATATTTCGGATCCTTTTGAAGACTATAGGGCCAAAGGAAATATCCTCTGATAGCAAAGAGAAAGAAGCTTTCTGAGAAACTACTTTGTGTTCTGTGAAATCATTTCACAGAGTTACAGCTTTCCCCTCAAGAAGCCGTTCGCTAACAGTTCTTGTGGAATTGGCAAAGGGATATTTGGAAGCCCATAGGGGGCTATGGTGAAAAAGGAAATATCCTCAGATGAAATCTGGAAAGAAGCTTTCTGAGAAACTGCTTAGTGTTCTGTTAATTCACCTCACAGAGTTACATCTGTATTTCGTGGATCTCTTTGCTAGCCTTATTTCTGTGGAATCTGAGAAGAGATATTTCGGATCTCTTTGAAGACTATAGGGCCAAAGGAAATATCCTCCGATAACAAAGAGAAAGAAGCTTTCTGAGAAACTTCTTTGTGTTCTGTGAAATCATCTCACAGAGTTACAGCTTTCCCCTCAAGAAGCCTTTCGCTAAGACAGTTCTTGTGGAATAGGCAAAGTGGTATTTGGAAGCCCATAGAGGGCTATGGTGAAAAAGGAAATATCCTCAGATGAAATCTGGAAAGAAGCTTTCTGAGAAACTGCTCTGTGATGTGTGACTTCCACTCACAGAGTTACATGTGTATTTCGTGGATCTCTTTGCTAGCCTTATTTCTGTGGAATCTGAGAACAGATATTTCGGATCCCTTTGAAGACTATAGGGCCAAAGGAAATATCCTCCGATAACAAAGAGAAAGAAGCTTTCTGAGGAACTTCTTTGTGTTCTATGAAATCATCTCACAGTGTTACAGCTTTCCCCTAAAGAAGCCTTTCGCTAAGACAGTTCTGGTGGAATTGGCAAAGTGATATTTGGAAGCCCATAGAGGGCTAGGGTAAAAAAGGAAATATCCTCAGATGAAATCTGGAAAGAAGTTTTCTGAGAAACTGCTCTGTGATGTGTCACTTCCACTCACAGAGTTACATCTGTATTTCGTGGATCTCTTTGCTAGCCTTATTTCTGTGGAATCTGAGAACAGAAATTTCGGATCCCTTGGAAGACTATAAGGCCAAAGGAAATATCCTCCCATAACAAAGAGAAAGAAGCTTTCTGACAAACTTCTTCGTGTTCTGTGAAATCATCTCACAGAGTTACAGCTTTCCCCTCAAGAAGCCTTTCGCTAAGACAATTCTTGTGGAATTGGCAAAGTGATATTTGGAAGCCCATAGAGGGCTATGGTGAAAAAGGAAATATCCTCAGATGAAATCTGGAAAGAAGCTTTCTGAGAAAGTTCTCTGTGATGTGTGAATTCCACTCACAGAGTTTCATCTGTATTTCCTGGTTTTCTTTGTTAGCCTTATTTCTGTGGCATCTGAGAACAGATATTTCGGATCCCTTTGAAGACTATAGGGCCAAAGGAAATATCCTCCGATAACAAAGAGAAAGAAGCTTTCTGAGAAACTTCTTTGTGTTCTGTTAAAGCATCTCACAGAGATACAGCTTTACACTCAAGCAGCCTTTCGCTAAGACAGTTCTTGTGGAATAGGCAAAGTGATATTTGGAAGCCCATAGAGGGCTATGGTGAAAAAGTAAATATCCTCAGATGAAATCTGGAAAGAAGCTTTCTGAGAAACTGCTCTGTGATGTGTGACTTCCACTCACAGATTTATATCTGTATTTCGTGGATCTCTTTGCTAGCCTTATTTCTGTGGAATCTGAGAACAGATATTTCGGATCCCTTTGAAGACTATAGGGCCAAAGGAAATATCCTCCGATAACAAAGAGAAAGAAGCTTTCTGAGAAACTTCTTTGTGTTCTGTGAAATCATCTCACAGAGTTACAGCTTTCCCCTCAAGAAGACTTTCGCTAAGACAGTTCTTGTGCGATTGGCAAAGTGATATTTGGAAGCCCATAGAAGGCTACGGTGTAAAAGGAAATACCCTCAGATGAAATCTGGAAAGAAGCTTTCTGAGAAACTGCTCTGTGATATGTGACTTCCACTCACAGTTACATCTGTATTTCGTGGATCTCTTTGCTAGCCTTATTTCTGTGGAATCTGAGAAGGGATATTTCGGATCCCTTTGAAGACTATAGGGACAAAGGAAATATCCTCCGATAACAAAGAGAAAGAAGCTTTCTGAGAAACTCCTCTGTGATGTGTGAATTCCACTCACAGAGTTTCATCTGTATTTCCTGGTTGTCTTTGTTAGCCTTATTTCTGTGGAATTTGAGAACAGATATTTCGGATCCCTTTTAAGACTAAAGGGCCAAGGAAATATCCTCCGATAACAAAGAGAAAGAAGCTTTCTGAGAAACTTCTTTGTGTTCTGTGAAATCATCTCACAGAGTTACAGCTTTCCCCTCAAGAAGCCTTTCGCTAAGACAGTTCTTGTGCGATTGGCAAAGTGATATTTGGAAGCCCTTAGAGGGCTACGGTGTAAAAGGAAATACCCTCAGATGAAATCTGGAAAGAAGCTTTATGAGAAACTGCTCTGTGATGTGTGACTTCCACCCACAGTTACATCTGTATTTCGTGGATCTCTTTGCTAACCTTATTTCTGTGGAATCTGAGAAGAGATATTTCGGATCCCTTTGAAGACTATAGGGCCAAAGGAAATATCCTCCGATAACAAAGAGAAAGAAGCTTTCTGAGAAACTTCTTTGTGTTCTGTGAAATCATCTCACAGAGTTACAGCTTCCCCTCAAGAAGCCTTTCGCTAAGACAGTTCTGTGGAATTGGCAAAGTGATATTTGGAGGCCCACAGAGGGCTATGGTGAAAAAGGAAATATCCTCAGATTAAATCTGGAAAGAAGCTTTATGAGAAACTGCTCTGTGATGTGTGACTTCCACTCACAGAGTTACATCTGTATTTCGTGGATTTCTTTGTTAGTCTTGTTTCTGTGAAATCTGAGAACAGATATTTCGTATCCTTTGAAGACTATAGGGCCAAAGGAAATATCCTTGGACAACAAAGAGAAAGAAGCTTTCTGAGAAACTTCTTTGTGTTCTGTGAAATCATCTCACAGAGTTGCAGCTTTACCCTCAAGAAGCCCTTCACTAAGACAGTTCTTATGGAATTGGCAAAGGGATATTTGGAAGCCCAAAGGGGGCTATGGTGAAAAAGGAAATATCCTCAGATGAAATCTGGAAAGAAGCTTTCTGAGAAACTGCTCTGTGATGTGTGACTTCCACTCACAGAGTTACATCTGTATTTCGTGTATCTCTTTGCTAGCCTAATTTCTGTGGAATCTGATAACAGATATTTCGGATCCCTTTGAAGACTATACGGCCAAAGGAAATATCCTCCGATAACAAAGAGAAAGAAGCTTTCTGAGAAACTTCTTTGTGTTCTATGAAATCATCTCACAGAGTTACAGCTTTCCCCTCAAGAAGCCTTTCGCTAAGACGGTTCTTGTGGAATTGGCAAAGTGATGTTTGGAAGCCCATAGAGGGCTAGGGTGAAAAAGGAAATATCCTCAGATGAAATCTGGAAAGAAGTTTTCTGAGAAACTGCTCTGTGATGTGTCACTTCCACTCACAGAGTTACATCTGTATTTTGTGGATCTCTTTGCTAGCCTTATGTCTGTGGAATCTGAGAACAGATATTTCGGATCCTTTTGAAGACTATAGGGCCAAAGGAAATATCCTCCGATAGCAAAGAGAAAGAAGCTTTCTGAGAAACTACTTTGTGTTCTGTGAAATCATTTCACAGAGTTTGAGCTTTCCCCTCAAGAAGCCGTTCCCTAACAGTTCTTGTGGATTTGGCAAAGGGATATTTGGAAGCCCATAGGGGGCTACGCTGAAAAAGGAAATATCCTCAGATGAAATCTGGAAAGAAGCTTTCTGAGAAACTTCTTAGTGTTCTGTTAATTCACCTCACAGAGTTACATCTGTATTTCGTGGATCTCTTTGCTAGCCTTATTTCTGTGGAATCTGAGAACAGATATTTCGGATCCCTTTGAAGACTATGGGGCCAAAGGAAATATCCTCCGATAACAAAGAGAAAGAAGCTTTCTGAGAAACTTCTTTGTGTTCTGTGAAATCATCTCACAGAGTTACAGCTTTCCACTGAAGAAGCCTTTCGCTAAGACAGTTCTTGTGGAATAGGCAAAGTGATATTTGGAAGCCCATAGAGGGCTATGGTGAAAAAGGAAATATCCTCAGATGAAATCTGGAAAGAAGCTTTCTGAGAAACTGCTCTGTGATGTGTGACTTCCACTCACAGAGATACATCTGTATTTCGTGGATGTCTTTGCTAGCCTTATTTCTGTGGAATCTGAGAACAGATATTTCTGATCCCTTTGAAGACTATAGGGCCAAAGGAAATATCCTCCGATAACAAAGAGAAAGAAGCTTTCTGAGAAACTTCTTTGTGTTCTGTGAAATCATCTCACAGAGTTACAGCTTTCCCCTCAAGAAGTCTTTCGCTAAGACAGTTCTTTTGGAATTGGCAAAGTGATATTTGGAAGCCCATAGAGGGCTATGGTGAAAAAGGAAATATCCTCAGTTTAAATCTGGAAAGAAGTTTTCGGAGAAACTGCTCTGTGATGTGTGACTTCCACTCACAGAGTTACATCTGTATTTCGTGTATCTCTTTGCTAGCCTTATTTCTGTGGAATCTGAGAACAGATATTTCGGATCCCTTTGAAGACTATAGGGCCAAAGGAAATATCCTCCGATAACAAAGAGAAAGAAGCTTTCTGAGGAACTTCTTTGTGTTCTATGAAATCATCTCACAGTGTTACAGCTTTCCCCTCAAGAAGCCTTTCGCTAAGACAGTTCTTGTGGAATTGGCAAAGTGATATTTGGAAGCCCATAGAGGGCTAGGGTAAAAAAGGAAATATCCTCAGATGAAATCTGGAAAGAAGTTTTCTGAGAAACTGCTCTGTGATGTGTCACTTCCACTCACAGAGTTACATCTGTATTTCGTGGATCTCTTTGCTAGCCTTATTTCTGTGGAATCTGAGAACAGAAATTTCGGATCCCTTGGAAGACTATAAGGCCAAAGGAAATATCCTCCCATAACAAAGAGAAAGAAGCTTTCTGAGAAACTTCTTCGTGTTCTGTGAAATCATCTCACAGAGTTACAGCTTTCCCCTCAAGAAGCCTTTCGCTAAGACAATTCTTGTGGAATTGGCAAAGTGATATTTGGAAGCCCATAGAGGGCTATGGTGAAAAAGGAAATATCCTCAGATGAAATCTGGAAAGAAGCTTTCTGAGAAACTGCTCTGTGATGTGTGAATTCCACTCACAGAGTTTCATCTGTATTTCCTGGTTTTCTTTGTAAGCCTTATTTCTGTGGCATCTGAGAACAGATATTTCGGATCCCTTTGAAGACTATAGGGCCAAAGGAAATATCCTCCGATAACAAAGAGAAAGAAGCTTTCTGAGAAACTCCTCTGTGATGTGTGAATTCCACTCACAGAGTTTCATCTGTATTTCCTGGTTGTCTTTGTTAGCCTTATTTCTGTGGAATTTGAGAACAGATATTTCGGATCCCTTTTAAGACTAAAGGGCCAAGGAAATATCCTCCGATAACAAAGAGAAAGAAGCTTTCTGAGAAACTTCTTTGTGTTCTGTGAAATCATCTCACAGAGTTACAGCTTTCCCCTGAAGAAGCCTTTCGCTAAGACAGTTCTTGTGCGATTGGCAAAGTGATATTTGGAAGCCCTTAGAGGGCTACGGTGTAAAAGGAAATACCCTCAGATGAAATCTGGAAAGAAGCTTTCTGAGAAACTGCTCTTTGATGTGTGACTTCCACCCACAGTTACATCTGTATTTCGTGGATCTCTTTGCTAACCTTATTTCTGTGGAATCTGAGAAGAGATATTTCGGATCCCTTTGAAGACTATAGGGCCAAAGGAAATATCCTCCGATAACAAAGAGAAAGAAGCTTTCTGAGAAACTTCTTTGTGTTCTGTGAAATCATCTCACAGAGTTACAGCTTCCCCTCAAGAAGCCTTTCGCTAAGACATTTCTGTGGAATTGGCAAAGTGATATTTGGAGGCCCACAGAGGGCTATGGTGAAAAAGGAAATATCCTCAGATTAAATCTGGAAAGAAGCTTTCTGAGAAACTGCTCTGTGATGTGTGACTTCCACTCACAGAGTTACATCTGTATTTCGTGGATTTCTTTGTTAGTCTTGTTTCTGTGAAATCTGAGAACAGATATTTCGTATCCTTTGAAGACTATAGGGCCAAAGGAAATATCCTTGGACAACAAAGAGAAAGAAGCTTTCTGAGAAACTTCTTTGTGTTCTGTGAAATCATCTCACAGAGTTGCAGCTTTACCCTCAAGAAGCCCTTCACTAAGACAGTTCTTATGGAATTGGCAAAGGGATATTTGGAAGCCCAAAGGGGGCTATGGTGAAAAAGGAAATATCCTCAGATGAAATCTGGAAAGAAGCTTTCTGAGAAACTGCTCTGTGATGTGTGACTTCCACTCACAGAGTTACATCTGTATTTCGTGTATCTCTTTGCTAGCCTAATTTCTGTGGAATCTGATAACAGATATTTCGGATCCCTTTGAAGACTATACGGCCAAAGGAAATATCCTCCGATAACAAAGAGAAAGAAGCTTTCTGAGAAACTTCTTTGTGTTCTATGAAATCATCTCACAGAGTTACAGCTTTCCCCTCAAGAAGCCTTTCGCTAAGACGGTTCTGGTGGAATTGGCAAAGTGATGTTTGGAAGCCCATAGAGGGCTAGGGTGAAAAAGGAAATATCCTCAGATGAAATCTGGAAAGAAGTTTTCTGAGAAACTGCTCTGTGATGTGTCACTTCCACTCACAGAGTTACATCTGTATTTTGTGGATCTCTTTGCTAGCCTTATGTCTGTGGAATCTGAGAACAGATATTTCGGATCCTTTTGAAGACTATAGGGCCAAAGGAAATATCCTCCGATAGCAAAGAGAAAGAAGCTTTCTGAGAAACTACTTTGTGTTCTGTGAAATCATTTCACAGAGTTTGAGCTTTCCCCTCAAGAAGCCGTTCCCTAACAGTTCTTGTGGATTTGGCAAAGGGATATTTGGAAGCCCATAGGGGGCTACGCTGAAAAAGTAAATATCCTCAGATGAAATCTGGAAAGAAGCTTTCTGAGAAACTTCTTAGTGTTCTGTTAATTCACCTCACAGAGTTACATCTGTATTTCGTGGATCTCTTTGCTAGCCTTATTTCTGTGGAATCTGAGAACAGATATTTCGGATCCCTTTGAAGACTATGGGGCCAAAGGAAATATCCTCCGATAACAAAGAGAAAGAAGCTTTCTGAGAAACTTCTTTGTGTTCTGTGAAATCATCTCACAGAGTTACAGCTTTCCACTGAAGAAGCCTTTCGCTAAGACAGTTCTTGTGGAATAGGCAAAGTGATATTTGGAAGCCCATAGAGGGCTATGGTGAAAAAGGAAATATCCTCAGATGAAATCTGGAAAGAAGCTTTCTGAGAAACTGCTCTGTGATGTGTGACTTCCACTCACAGAGATACATCTGTATTTCGTGGATGTCTTTGCAAGCCTTATTTCTGTGGAATCTGAGAACAGATATTTCTGATCCCTTTGAAGACTATAGGGCCAAAGGAAATATCCTCCGATAACAAAGAGAAAGAAGCTTTCTGAGAAACTTCTTTGTGTTCTGTGAAATCATCTCACAGAGTTACAGCTTTCCCCTCAAGAAGTCTTTCGCTAAGACAGTTCTTTTGGAATTGGCAAAGTGATATTTGGAAGCCCATAGAGGGCTATGGTGAAAAAGGAAATATCCTCAGTTTAAATCTGGAAAGAAGCTTTCTGAGAAACTGCTCTGTGATGTGTGACTTCCACTCACAGAGTTACATCTGTATTTCGTGTATCTCTTTGCTAGCCTTATTTCTGTGGAATCTGAGAACAGATATTTCGGATCCCTTTGAAGACTATAGGGCCAAAGGAAATATCCTCCGATAACAAAGAGAAAGAAGCTTTCTGAGGAACTTCTTTGTGTTCTATGAAATCATCTCACAGTGTTACAGCTTTCCCCTCAAGAAGCCTTTCGCTAAGACAGTTCTGGTGGAATTGGCAAAGTGATATTTGGAAGCCCATAGAGGGCTAGGGTAAAAAAGGAAATATCCTCAGATGAAATCTGGAAAGAAGTTTTCTGAGAAACTGCTCTGTGATGTGTCACTTCCACTCACAGAGTTACATCTGTATTTCGTGGATCTCTTTGCTAGCCTTATTTCTGTGGAATCTGAGAACAGAAATTTCGGATCCCTTTGAAGACTATAAGGCCAAAGGAAATATCCTCCCATAACAAAGAGAAAGAAGCTTTCTGAGAAACTTCTTCGTGTTCTGTGAAATCATCTCACAGAGTTACAGCTTTCCCCTCAAGAAGCCTTTCGCTAAGACAATTCTTGTGGAATTGGCAAAGTGATATTTGGAAGCCCATAGAGGGCTATGGTGAAAAAGGAAATATCCTCAGATGAAATCTGGAAAGAAGCTTTCTGAGAAACTGCTCTGTGATGTGTGAATTCCAGTCACAGAGTTTCATCTGTATTTCCTGGTTTTCTTTGTTAGCCTTATTTCTGTGGCATCTGAGAACAGATATTTCGGATCCCTTTGAAGACTATAGGGCCAAAGGAAATATCCTCCGATAACAAAGAGAAAGAAGCTTTCTGAGAAACTTCTTTGTGTTCTGTTAAAGCATCTCACAGAGATACAGCTTTACACTCAAGCAGCCTTTCGCTAAGACAGTTCTTGTGGAATAGACAAAGTGATATTTGGAAGCCCATAGAGGGCTATGGTGAAAAAGTAAATATCCTCAGATGAAATCTGGAAAGAAGCTTTCTGAGAAACTGCTCTGTGATGTGTGACTTCCACTCACAGATTTATATCTGTATTTCGTGGATCTCTTTGCTAGCCTTATTTCTGTGGAATCTGATAACAGATATTTCGGATCCCTTTGAAGACTATAGGGCCAAAGGAAATATCCTCCGATAACAAAGAGAAAGAAGCTTTCTGAGAAACTTCTTTGTGTTCTGTGAAATCATCTCACAGAGTTACAGTTTTCCCCTCAAGAAGACTTTCGCTAAGACAGTTCTTGTGCGATTGGCAAAGTGATATTTGGAAGCCCATAGAGGGCTACGGTGTAAAAGGAAATACCCTCAGATGAAATCTGGAAAGAAGCTTTCTGAGAAACTGCTCTGTGATGAGTGACTTCCACTCACAGTTACATCTGTATTTCGTGGATCTCTTTGCTAGCCTTATTTCTGTGGAATCTGAGAAGAGATATTTCGGATCCCTTTGAAGACTATAGGGCCAAGGAAATATCCTCCGATAACAAAGAGAAAGAAGCTTTCTGAGAAACTTCTTTGTGTTCTGTGAAATCATCTCACAGTTACAGCTTTCCCCTCAAGAAGCCTTTCGCTAAGACAGTTCTTGTGGAATTGGCAAAGTGATATTTGGAATCCCATAGAGGGCTAGGGTGAAAAAGGAAATATCCTCAGATGAAATCTGGAAAGAAGTTTTCTGAGAAACTGCTCTGTGATGTGTCACTTCCACTCACAGAGTTACATCTGTATTTCGTGGATCTCTTTGCTAGCCTTATTTCTGTGGAATCTGAGAAGAGATATTTCGGATCCCTTTGAAGACTATAAGGCCAAAGGAAATATCCTCCGATAACAAAGAGAAAGAAGCCTTTTGGGAAACTTCTTTGTGTTCTGTGAAATCATCTCACAGAGTTACAGCTTTCCCCTCAAGAAGCCTTTCAGTAAGACAATTATTGTGGAATTGGCAAAGTGATATTTGGAAGCCCAAAGAGGGCTATGGTGAAAAAGGAAATATCCTCAGATGAAATCTGGAAAGAAGCTTTCTGAGAAACTCCTCTGTGATGTGTGAATTCCACTCACAGAGTTTCATCTGTATTTCCTGGTTGTCTTTGTTAGCCTTATTTCTGTGGAATCTGAGAACAGATATTTCGGATCCCTTTTAAGACTTTAGGGCCAAAGGAAATATCCTCCGATAACAAAGAGAAAGAAGCTTTCTGAGAAACTGCTTAGTGTTCTGTTAATTCACCTCACAGAGTTACATCCGTATTTCGTGGATCTCTTTACTAGCCTTATTTCTGTGGAATCTGAGAACAGATATTTCGGATCCCTTAGAAGACTATAGGGCCAAAGGAAATATCTTCCGATAACAAAGAGAAAGAAGCTTTCTGAGAAACTTCTTTGTGTTCTGTGAAATCGTCTCACAGAGTTACAGCTTTCCCCTCAAGAAGCCTTTCGCTAAGACAGTTCTTGTGGAATTGGCAAAGTGATATTTGGAAGCCCATAGAGGGCTATGGTGAAAAAGGAAATATCCTCAGATCAAATCTGGAAAGAAGCTTTCTGAGAAACTGCTCTGTGATGTGTCACTTCCACTCACAGAGTTACATGTGTATTTCGTGGATCTCCTTGCTAGCCTTATTTCTGTGGAATCTGAGAACAGATATTTCGGATCCCTTTGAAGACTATAGGGCCAAAGGAAATATCCTCCGATAACAAAGAGAAAGAAGCTTTCTGAGAAACTTCTTTGTGTTCTGTGAAATCATCTCACAGAGTTACAGCTTTCCCCTCAAGAAGCCTTTCGCTAAGACAGTTCTTTTGGAATTGGCAAAGTGATATTTGGAAGCCCATAGAGGGCTATGGTGAAAAAGGAAATATCCTCAGATGAAATCTGGAAAGAAGCTTTCTGAGAAACTGCTCTGTGATGTGTGACTTCCACTCACAGAGTTACATCTGTATTTCGTGGATTTCTTTGTTAGCCTTGTTTCTGTGAAATCTGAGAACAGATATTTCGGATCCTTTTGAAGACTATAGGGCCAAAGGAAATATCCTCTGACAACAAAGAGAAAGAAGCTTTCTGAGAAACTTCTTTGTGTTCTGTGAAATCATCTCAGAGAGTTACAGTTTTACCCTCAAGAAGCCCTGCGCTAAGATAGTTCTTATGGAATTGGCAAAGGGATATTTGGCAGCCGAAAGAGGGCTATGGTGAAAAAGGAAATACCCTCAGATGAAATCTGGAAAGAAGCTTTCTGAGAAACGGCTTAGTTTTCTGTTAATTCACCTCACAGAGTTACAACTGTATTTCGTGGATCTCTTTGCTAGCCTTATTTCTGTGGAATCTGAGAACAGATATTTCGGATCCCTTTGAAGAGTATAGGGCCAAAGGAAATATCCTCCGATAACAAAGAGAAAGAAGTTTTCTGAGAAACTTCTTTGTGTTCTCTGAAATCATTTCACAGAGTTACAGCTTTCCCCTCAAGAAGCCTTTCGCTAAGACAGTTCTTGTGGAATTGGCAAAGGGATATTTGGAAGCCCATAGAGGGCTTAGGAGAAAAAGGAAATATCCTCAGAAGAAATCTGGAAAGAAGCTTTCTGAGAAACTGCTTGGTGTTCTGTTAATTCACCTCACAGAGTTACATCCGTATTTCGTGGATCTCTTTACTAGCCTTATTTCTGTGGAATCTGAGAACAGATATTTCGGATCCCTTAGAAGACTATAGGGCCAAAGGAAATATCTTCCGATAACAAAGAGAAAGAAGCTTTCTGAGAAACTTCTTTGTGTTCTGTGAAATCGTCTCACAGAGTTACAGCTTTCCCCTCAAGAAGCCTTTCGCTAAGACAGTTCTTGTGGAATTGGCAAAGTGATATTTGGAAGCCCATAGAGGGCTATGGTGAAAAAGGAAATATCCTCAGATGAAATCTGGAAAGAAGCTTTCTGAGAAACTGCTCTGTGATGTGTCACTTCCACTCACAGAGTTACATGTGTATTTCGTGGATCTCTTTGCTAGCCTTATTTCTGTGGAATCTGAGAAGAGATATTTCGGATCCCTTTGAAGACTATAGGGCCAAAGGAAATATCCTCCGATAACAAAGAGAAAGAAGCTTTCTGAGAAACTTCTTTGTGTTCTGTGAAATCATCTCACAGAGTTACAGCTTTACCCTCAAGAAGCCCTTCGCTAAGACAGTTCTTATGGAATTGGCAAAGGGATATTTGGAAGCCCAAAGAGGGCTATGGTGAAAAAGGAAATATCCTCAGATGAAATCTGGAAAGAAGCTTTCTGAGAAACTGCTCTGTGATGTGTGACTTCCACTCACAGAGTTACAACTGTATTTCGTGGATCTCTTTGCTAGCCTTATTTCTGTGGAATCTGAGAAGAGATATTTCGGATCCCTTTGAAGACTATAGGGCCAAAGGAAATATCCTCCGATAACAAAGAGAAAGAAGCTTTCTGAGAAACTTCTTTGTGTTCTGTGAAATCATCTCACAGAGTTACAGCTTTCCCCTCAAGAAGCCTTTCGCTAAGACAGTTCTTGTGGAATAGGCAAAGTGATATTTGGAAGCCCATAGAGGGCTATGGTGAAAAAGGAAATATCCTCAGATGAAATCTGGAAAGAAGCTTTCTGAGAAACTGCTCTGTGATGTGTCACTTCCACTCACAGAGTTACATCTGTATTTCGTGGATCTCTTTGCTAGCCTTATTTCTGTGGAATCTGAGAAGAGATATTTCGGATCCCTTTGAAGACTATAAGGCCAAAGGAAATATCCTCCGATAACAAAGAGAAAGAAGCTTTCTGAGAAACTTCTTTGTGTTCTGTGAAATCATCTCACAGAGTTACAGCTTTCCCCTCCAGAAGCCTTTCGCTAAGACAGTTCTTGTGGAATTGGCAAAGGGATATTTGGAAGCCCATAGAGGGCTATGGTGAAAAAGGAAATATCCTCAGAAGAAATCTGGAAAGAAGCTTTCTGAGAAACTGCTTAGTGTTCTGTTAATTCACCTCACAGAGTTACATCCGTATTTCGTGGATCTCTTTACTAGCCTTATTTCTGTGGAATCTGAGAACAGATATTTCGGATCCCTTAGAAGACTATAGGGCCAAAGGAAATATCTTCCGATAACAAAGAGAAAGAAGCTTTCTGAGAAACTTCTTTGTGTTCTGTGAAATCGTCTCACAGAGTTACAGCTTTCCCCTCAAGAAGCCTTTCGCTAAGACAGTTCTTGTGGAATTGGCAAAGTGATATTTGGAAGCCCATAGAGGGCTATGGTGAAAAAGGAAATATCCTCAGATCAAATCTGGAAAGAAGCTTTCTGAGAAACTGCTCTGTGATGTGTCACTTCCACTCACAGAGTTACATGTGTATTTCGTGGGTCTCTTTACTAGCCTTATTTCTGTGGAATCTGAGAAGAGATATTTCGGATCCCTTTGAAGACTATAGGGCCAAAGGAAATATCCTCCGATAACAAAGAGAAAGAAGCTTTCTGAGAAACTTCTTTGTGTTCTGTGAAATCATCTCACAGAGTTACAGCTTTCCCCTCAAGAAGCCTTTCGCTAAGACAGTTCTTTTGGAATTGGCAAAGTGATATTTGGAAGCCCATAGAGGGCTATGGTGAAAAAGGAAATATCCTCAGATTAAATCTGGAAAGAAGCTTTCTGAGAAACTGCTCTGTGATGTGTGACTTCCACTCACAGAGTTACATCTGTATTTCGTGGATTTCTTTGTTAGCCTTGTTTCTGTGAAATCTGAGAACAGATATTTCGGATCCTTTTGAAGACTATAGGGCCAAAGGAAATATCCTCCGATAACAAAGAGAAAGAAGCTTTCTGAGAAACTTCTTTGTGTTCTGTGAAATCATCTCACAGAGTTACAGCTTTACCCTCAAGAAGCCCTTCGCTAAGATAGTTCTTATGGAATTGGCAAAGGGATATTTGGAAGCCCAAAGAGGGCTATGGTGAAAAAGGAAATATCCTCAGATGAAATCTGGAAAGAAGCTTTCTGAGAAACTGCTCTGTGATGTGTGACTTCCAATCACAGAGTTACAACTGTATTTCGTGGATCTCTTTGCTAGCCTTATTTCTGTGGAATCTGAGAAGAGATATTTCTGATCCCTTTGAATACTATAGGGCCAAAGGAAATATCCTCCGATAACAAAGAGAAAGAAGCTTTCTGAGAAACTTCTTTGTGTTCTGTGAAATCATCTCACAGAGTTACAGCTTTCCCCTGAAGAAGCCTTTCGCTAAGACAGTTCTTGTGGAATAGGCAAAGTGATATTTGGAAGCCCATAGAGGGCTATGGTGAAAAAGGAAATATCCTCAGATGAAATCTGGAAAGAAGATTTCTGAGAAACTGCTCTGTGATGTGTGACTTCCACTCACAGAGTTACATCTGTATTTCGTGGATCTCTTTGCTAGCCTTATTTCTGTGGAATCAGATAACAGATATTTCAGATCCCTTTGAAGACTATAGGGCCAAAGGAAATATCCTCCGATAACAAAGAGAAAGAAGCTTTCTGAGAAACTTCTTTGTGTTCTGTGAAATCATCTCACAGAGTTACAGCTTTAACCTGAAGAAGCCTTTCGCTAAGACAGTTCTTGTGGAATAGGCAAAGTGATATTTCGAAGCCCATAGAGGGCTATGGTGAAAAAGGAAATATCCTCAGATGAAATCTGGAAAGAAGCTTTCTGAGAAACTGCTCTGTGATGTGTCACTTCCACTCACAGAGTTACATCTGTATTTCGTGGATCTCTTTGCTAGCCTTATTTCTGTGGAATCTGAGAAGAGATATTTCGGATCCCTTTGAAGACTATAGGGCCAAAGGAAATATCCTCCGATAACAAAGAGAAAGAAGCTTTCTGAGAAACTTCTTTGTGTTCTGTGAAATCATCTCACAGAGTTACAGCTTTCCCCTCAAGAAGCCTTTCGCTAAGACAGTTCTTGTGGAATTGGCAAAGTGATATTTGGAAGCCCATAGAGGGCTACGGTGAAAAAGGAAATACCCTCAGATGAAATCTGGAAAGAAGTTTTCTGAGAAACTGCTCTGTGATGTGTCACTTCCAATCACAGAGTTACATCTGTATTTCGTGGATCTCTTTGCTAGCCTTATTTCTGTGGAATTTGATAACAGATATTTCGGATCCCTTTGAAGACTATAGGGCCAAAGGAAATATCCTCCGATAACAAAGAGAAAGAAGCTTTCTGAGAAACTTCTTTGTGTTCTGTGAAATCATCTCACAGAGTTACAGCTTTCCCCTCAAGAAGCCTTTCGCTAAGACACTTCTTGTGGAATTGGCAAAGTGATATTTGGAAGCCCCTAGAGGGCTATGATGAAAAAGGAAATATCCTCAGATGAAATCTGGAAAGAAACTTTCTGAGAAACTGCTCTGTGATGTGTGACTTCCACTCACAGAGTTACATCTGTATTTCGTGGATTTCTTTGTTAGCCTTGTTTCTGTGAAATCTGAGAACAGATATTTCGGATCCTTTTGAAGACTATAGGGCCAAAGGAAATATCCTCTGACAACAAAGAGAAAGAAGCTTTCGGAGAAACATCTTTGTGTTCTGTGAAATCATCTCAGAGAGTTACAGTTTTACCCTCAAGAAGCCCTTCGCTAAGGTAGTTCTTATGGAATTGGCAAAGGGATATTTGGAAGCCCAAAGAGGGCTATGGTGAAAAAGGAAATACCCTCAGATGAAATCTGGAAAGAAGCTTTCTGAGAAACGGCTTAGTGTTCTGTTAATTCACCTCACAGAGTTACATGTGTATTTCGTGGATCTCTTTGCTAGCCTTATTTCTGTGGAATCTGAGAACAGATATTTCGGATCCCTTTGAAGAGTATAGGGCCAAAGGAAATATCCTCCGATAACAAAGAGAAAGAAGTTTTCTGAGAAACTTCTTTGTGTTCTGTGAAATCATTTCACAGAGTTACAGCTTTCCCCTCAAGAAGCCTTTCGCTAAGACAGTTCTTGTGGAATTGGCAAAGGGATATTTGGAAGCCCATAGAGGGCTTAGGAGAAAAAGGAAATATCCTCAGAAGAAATCTGGAAAGAAGCTTTCTGAGAAACTGCTTAGTGTTCTGTTAATTCACCTCACAGAGTTACATCCGTATTTCGTGGATCTCTTTACTAGCCTTATTTCTGTGGAATCTGAGAACAGATATTTCGGATCCCTTAGAAGACTATAGGGCCAAAGGAAATATCTTCCGATAACAAAGAGAAAGAAGCTTTCTGAGAAACTTCTTTGTGTTCTGTGAAATCGTCTCACAGAGTTACAGCTTTCCCCTCAAGAAGCCTTTCGCTAAGACAGTTCTTGTGGAATTGGCAAAGTGATATTTGGAAGCCCATAGAGGGCTATGGTGAAAAAGGAAATATCCTCAGATTAAATCTGGAAAGAAGCTTTCTGAGAAACTGCTCTGTGATGTGTCACTTCCACTCACAGAGTTACATGTGTATTTCGTGGGTCTCTTTACTAGCCTTATTTCTGTGGAATCTGAGAAGAGATATTTCGGATCCCTTTGAAGACTATAGGGCCAAAGGAAATATCCTCCGATAACAAAGAGAAAGAAGCTTTCTGAGAAACTTCTTTGTGTTCTGTGAAATCATCTCACAGAGTTACAGCTTTCCCCTCAAGAAGCCTTTCGCTAAGACAGTTCTTTTGGAATTGGCAAAGTGATATTTGGAAGCCCATAGAGGGCTATGGTGAAAAAGGAAATATCCTCAGATTAAATCTGGAAAGAAGCTTTCTGAGAAACTGCTCTGTGATGTGTGACTTCCACTCACAGAGTTACATCTGTATTTCGTGGATTTCTTTGTTAGCCTTGTTTCTGTGAAATCTGAGAACAGATATTTCGGATCCTTTTGAAGACTATAGGGCCAAAGGAAATATCCTCCGATAACAAAGAGAAAGAAGCTTTCTGAGAAACTTCTTTGTGTTCTGTGAAATCATCTCACAGAGTTACAGGTTTACCCTCAAGAAGCCCATCGCTAAGATAGTTCTTATGGAATTGGCAAAGGGATATTTGGAAGCCCAAAGAGGGCTATGGTGAAAAAGGAAATATCCTCAGATGAAATCTGGAAAGAAGCTTTCTGAGAAACTGCTCTGTGATGTGTGACTTCCACTCACAGAGTTACAACTGTATTTCGTGGATCTCTTTGCTAGCCTTATTTCTGTGGAATCTGAGAAGAGATATTTCTGATCCCTTTGAATACTATAGGGCCAAAGGAAATATCCTCCGATAACAAAGAGAAAGAAGCTTTCTGAGAAACTTCTTTGTGTTCTGTGAAATCATCTCACAGAGTTACAGCTTTCCCCTGAAGAAGCCTTTCGCTAAGACAGTTCTTGTGGAATAGGCAAAGTGATATTTCGAAGCCCATAGAGGGCTATGGTGAAAAAGGAAATATCCTCAGATGAAATCTGGAAAGAAGATTTCTGAGAAACTGCTCTGTGATGTGTGACTTCCACTCACAGAGTTACATCTGTATTTCGTGGATCTCTTTGCTAGCCTTATTTCTGTGGAATCAGATAACAGGTATTTCAGATCCCTTTGAAGACTATAGGGCCAAAGGAAATATCCTCCGATAACAAAGAGAAAGAAGCTTTCTGAGAAACTTCTTTGTGTTCTGTGAAATCATCTCACAGAGTTACAGCTTTAACCTGAAGAAGCCTTTCGCTAAGACAGTTCTTGTGGAATAGGCAAAGTGATATTTCGAAGCCCATAGAGGGCTATGGTGAAAAAGGAAATATCCTCAGATGAAATCTGGAAAGAAGCTTTCTGAGAAACTGCTCTGTGATGTGTCACTTCCACTCACAGAGTTACATCTGTATTTCGTGGATCTCTTTGCTAGCCTTATTTCTGTGGAATCTGAGAAGAGATATTTCGGATCCCTTTGAAGACTATAAGGCCAAAGGAAATATCCTCCGATAACAAAGAGAAAGAAGCTTTCTGAGAAACTTCTTTGTGTTCTGTGAAATCATCTCACAGAGTTACAGCTTTCCCCTCCAGAAGCCTTTCGCTAAGACAGTTCTTGTGGAATTGGCAAAGGGATATTTGGAAGCCCATAGAGGGCTATGGTGAAAAAGGAAATATCCTCAGATGAAATCTGGAAAGAAGCTTTCTGAGAAACGGCTTAGTGTTCTGTTAATTCACCTCACAGAGTTACATCTGTATTTCGTGGATCTCTTTGCTAGCCTTATTTCTGTGGAATCTGAGAACAGATATTTCGGATC
The DNA here is from genome assembly GCF_043159975.1 of Macaca nemestrina. Lineage (NCBI taxonomy): Eukaryota > Metazoa > Chordata > Mammalia > Primates > Cercopithecidae > Macaca > Macaca nemestrina. The sequence goes on from NC_092140.1 coordinate 53,433,365, forward strand.
CCTTTGAAGACTATAGGGCCAAAGGAAATATCCTCCGATAACAAAGAGACAGAAGCTTTCTGAGAAACTTCTTTGTGTTCTGTGAAATCATTTCACAGAGTTACAGCTTTCCCCTCAAGAAGCCGTTCGCTACGACAGTTCTTGTGGAATTGGCAAAGGGATATTTGGAAGCCCATAGAGGGCTTAGGAGAAAAAAGAAATATCCTCAGAAGAAATCTGGAAAGAAGCTTTCTGAGAAACAGCTTAGTGTTTTGTTAATTCACCTCACAGAGTTACATCTGTATTTCGTGGATCTCTTTGCTAGCCTTATTTCTGTGCAATCTGAGAACAGATATTTCGGATCCCTTTGAAGACTATAGGGCCAAAGGAAATATCCTCCGATAACAAAGAGAAAGAAGCTTTCTGAGAAACTTCTTTGTGTTCTGTGAAATCGTCTCACAGAGTTACAGCTTTCCCCTCAAGAAGCCTTTCGCTAAGACAGTTCTTGTGGAATTGGCAAAGTGATATTTGGAAGCCCGTAGAGGGCTATGGTGAAAAAGGAAATATCCTCAGATGAAATCTGGAAAGAAGCTTTCTGAGAAACTGCTCTGTGATGTGTGACTTCCACTCACAGAGTTACATCTGTATTTCGTGGATCTCTTTGCTAGCCTTATTTCTGTGGAATGTGATATCAGATATTTCGGATCCCTTTGAAGACTATAGGGCCAAAGGAAATATCCTCCGATAACAAAGAGAAAGAAGCTTTCTGAGAAACTTCTTTGTGTTTTGTGAAATCATCTCACAGAGTTACAGCTTTCCCCTCAAGAAGCCTTTCGCTAAGACAGTTCTTGTGGAATAGGCAAAGTGATATTTGGAAGCCCATAGAGGGCTATGGTGAAAAAGGAAATATCCTCAGATGAAATCTGGAAAGAAGCTTTCTGAGAAACTGCTCTGTGATGTGTGACTTGCACTCACAGAGTTACATCTGTATTTCGTGGATCTCTTTGCTAGCCTTATTTCTGTGGAATCTGAGAAGAGATATTTCGGATCCCTTTGAAGACTATAAGGCCAAAGGAAATATCCTCCGATAACAAAGAGAAAGAAGCTTTCTGAGAAACTTCTTTGTGTTCTGTGAAATCATCTCACAGAGTTACAGCTTTCCCCTCAAGAAGCCTTTCGCTAAGACAGTTCTTGTGGAATTGGCAAAGTGATATTTGGAAGCCCATAGAGGGCTATGGTGAAAAAGGAAATATACTCAGATGAAATCAGAAAGAAGCTTTCTGAGAAACTGCTCTGTGATGTGTGACTTCCACTCACAGAGTTACATCTGTATTTCGTGGATCTCTTTGCTAGCCTTATTTCTGTGCAATCTGAGAACAGATATTTCGGATCCCTTTGAAGACTATAGGGCCAAAGGAAGTATCCTTTGGTAACAAAGAGAAAGAAGCTTTCTGAGAAACTTCTTTGTGTTTTGTGAAACCATCACACAGAGTTACAGCTTTCCCCTCAAGAAGCCTTTCGCTAAGACAGTTCTTGTGGAATTGGCAAAGTGATATTTGGAAGCCCATAGAGGGCTATGGTGAAAAAGGAAATATCCTCAGATGAAATCAGGAAAGAAGCTTTCTGAGAAACTTCCCTGTTATGTGTGACTTCCACTCACAGAGTTACATCTGTGTTTCGTGGATGTCTTTGCTAGCCTTATTTCTGTGGAATCTGAGAACAGATATTTCGGATCCCTTTGAAGACTATAGGGCCAAAGGAAATATCCTCCGATAACAAAGAGAAAGAAGATTTCTGAGAAACTTCTTTGTGTTCTGTGAAATCATCTCAGAGAGTTACAGCTTTCCCCTCAAGAAGCCTTTCGCTAAGACAGTTCTTGTGGAATTGGCAAAGTGATATTTGGAAGCCCATAGAGGGCGATGGTGAAAAAGGAAATATCCTCAGATGAAATCTGGAAAGAAGCTTTCTGAGAAACTGATCGGTGATGTGTGACTTTCACTCACAGAGTTAAATCAATATTTCGTGGATCTCTTTGCTAGCCTTATTTCTGTGGAATCTGAGAACAGATATTTGGGATCCCTTTGAAGACTATAGGGCCAAAGGAATATCCTCTGATAACAAAGAGAAAGAAGCTTTCTGAGAAACTTCTTTGTGTTCTGTGAAATCATCTCACAGAGTTACAGCTTTCCCCTCAAGAAGCCTTTCGCTAAGAAAGTTCTTGTGGAATTGGCAAAGTGATATTTGGAAGCCCATAGAGGGCTATGGTGAAAAAGGAAATATCCTCAGATGAAATCAGGAAAGAAGCTTTCTGAGAAACTTCCCTGTTATGTGTGACTTCCACTCACAGAGTTACATCTGTATTTCGTGGATGTCTTTGCTAGCCTTATTTCTGTGGAATCTGAGAACAGATATTTCGGATCCCTTTGAAGACTATAGGGCCAAAGGAAATATCCTCCGATAACAAAGGGAAAGAAGATTTCTGAGAAACTTCTTTGTGTTCTGTGAAATCATCTCAGAGAGTTACAGCTTTCCCCTCAAGAAGCCTTTCGCTAAGACTGTTCTTGTGGAATTGGCAAAGTGAAATTTGGAAGCCCATAGAGGGCGATGGTGATAAAGGAAATATCCTCAGATGAAATCTGGAAAGAAGCTTTCTGAGAAACTGCTCTGTGATGTGTGACTTGCACTCACAGAGTTACATCTGTATTTCGTGGATCTCTTTGCTAGCCTTATTTCTGTGGAATCTGAGAAGAGATATTTCGGATCCCTTTGAAGACTATAAGGCCAAAGGAAATATCCTCCGATAACAAAGAGAAAGAAGCTTTCTGAGAAACTTCTTTGTGTTCTGTGAAATCATCTCACAGAGTTACAGCTTTCCCCTCAAGAAGCCTTTCGCTAAGACAGTTCTTGTGGAATTGGCAAAGTGATATTTGGAAGCCCATAGAGGGCTATGGTGAAAAAGGAAATATACTCAGATGAAATCAGAAAGAAGCTTTCTGAGAAACTGCTCTGTGATGTGTGACTTCCACTCACAGAGTTACATCTGTATTTCGTGGATCTCTTTGCTAGCCTTATTTCTGTGCAATCTGAGAACAGATATTTCGGATCCCTTTGAAGACTATAGGGCCAAAGGAAGTATCCTTTGGTAACAAAGAGAAAGAAGCTTTCTGAGAAACTTCTTTGTGTTTTGTGAAACCATCACACAGAGTTACAGCTTTCCCCTCAAGAAGCCTTTCGCTAAGACAGTTCTTGTGGAATTGGCAAAGTGATATTTGGAAGCCCATAGAGGGCTATGGTGAAAAAGGAAATATCCTCAGATGAAATCAGGAAAGAAGCTTTCTGAGAAAATTCCCTGTTATGTGTGACTTCCACTCACAGAGTTACATCTGTGTTTCGTGGATGTCTTTGCTAGCCTTATTTCTGTGGAATCTGAGAACAGATATTTCGGATCCCTTTGAAGACTATAGGGCCAAAGGAAATATCCTCCGATAACAAAGAGAAAGAAGATTTCTGAGAAACTTCTTTGTGTTCTGTGAAATCATCTCAGAGAGTTACAGCTTTCCCCTCAAGAAGCCTTTCGCTAAGACAGTTCTTGTGGAATTGGCAAAGTGATATTTGGAAGCCCATAGAGGGCGATGGTGAAAAAGGAAATATCCTCAGATGAAATCTGGAAAGAAGCTTTCTGAGAAACTGATCGGTGATGTGTGACTTTCACTCACAGAGTTAAATCAATATTTCGTGGATCTCTTTGCTAGCCTTATTTCTGTGGAATCTGAGAAAAGATATTTCGGATTCCCTTGAAGACTATAGGGCCAAAGGAAATATCCTCCGATAACAAAGAGAAAGAAGCTTTCTGAGAAACTTCTTTGTGTTCTGTGAAATCATCTCAGAGATTTACAGATTTCCCCTCAAGAAGACTTTCGCTAAGACAGTTCTTGTGGAATTGGCAAAGTGATATTTGGAAGCCCATAGAGGGCTATGGTGAAGAAGGAAATATCCTCAGATGAAATCTGGAAAGAAGCTTTCTGAGAAACTGCTCTGTGATGTGTGACTTCCACTCACAGAGATACATCTGTATTTCGTGGATCTCTTTGCTAGCCTTATTTCTGTGGAATCTGAGATCAGATATTTCGGATCCCTTTGAAGACTATAGGGACAAAGGAAATATCCTCCGATAACAAAGAGAAAGAAGCTTTCTGAGAAAATTCTTTGTGTTCTGTGAAATCATCTCACCGAGTTACAGCTTTCCCCTCAAGAATCCTTCGGCTAAGACAGTTCTTGTGGAATAGGCAAAGTGATATTTGGAAGCCCATAGAGGGCTATGGTGAAAAAGGAAATATCCTCAGATGAAATCTGGAAAGAAGCTTTCTGAGAAACTGCTCTGTGATGTGTGACTTGCACTCACAGAGTTACATCTGTATTTCGTGAATCTCTTTGCTAGCCTTATTTCTGTGGAATCTGAGAAGAGATATTTCGGATCCCTTTGAAGACTATAAGGCCAAAGGAAATATCCTGCGATAACAAAGAGAAAGAAGCTTTCTGAGAAACTTCTTTATGTTCTGTGAAATCATCTCACAGAGTTACAGCTTTCCCCTCAAGAAGCCTTTCGCTAAGACAGTTCTTGTGGAATTGGCAAAGTGATATTTGGAAGCCCATAGAGGGCTATGGTGAAAAAGGAAATATACTCAGATGAAATCAGAAAGAAGCTTTCTGAGAAACTGCTCTGTGATGTGTGACTTCCACTCACAGAGTTACATCTGTATTTCGTGGATCTCTTTGCTAGCCTTATTTCTGTGCAATCTGAGAATAGATATTTCGGATCCCTTTGAAGACTATAGGGCCAAAGGAAGTATCCTTTGGTAACAAAGAGAAAGAAGCTTTCTGAGAAACTTCTTTGTGTTCTGTGAAATCATCTCACAGAGTTACAGCTTTCCCCTCAAGAAGCCTTTCGCTAAGACAGTTCTTGTGGAATTGGCAAAGTGATATTTGGAAGCCCATAGAGGGCTATGGTGAAAAAGGAAATATCCTCAGATGAAATCAGGAAAGAAGCTTTCTGAGAAAATTCCCTGTTATGTGTGACTTCCACTCACAGAGTTACATCTGTATTTCGTGGATGTCTTTGCTAGCCTTATTTCTGTGGAATCTGAGAACAGATATTTCGGATCCCTTTGAAGACTATAGGGCCAAAGGAAATATCCTCCGATAACAAAGAGAAAGAAGATTTCTGAGAAACTTCTTTGTGTTCTGTGAAATCATCTCAGAGAGTTACAGCTTTCCCCTCAAGAAGCCTTTCGCTAAGACAGTTCTTGCGGAATTGGCAAGTAATATTTGGAAGCCCGTAGAGGGCTATGATGAAAAAGGAAAAATCCTCTGATGAAATCTGGAAAGAAGCTTTTTGACAAACTGCTCTGTGATGTGTGACTTCCACTCACAGAGTTACATCTGTATTTCGTGGATCTCTTTGCTAGCCTTATTTCTGTGGAATCTGAGAAGAGATGTTTCGGATCCCTTTGAAGACTATAGGGCCAAAGGAAATATCCTCCGATAACAAAGAGAAAGAAGATTTCTGAGAAACTTCTTTGTGTTCTGTGAAATCATCTCACAGAGTTACAGCTTTCCCCTCAAGAAGCCTTTCGCTAAGACAGTTCTTGTGAAATTGGCAATGTGATATTTGGAAGCCCATAGAGCGCTATGGTGAAAAAGGAAATATCCTCATTTGAAATCTGGAAAGAAGCTTTCTGAGAAACTGCTCTGTGATGTGTGACTTCCACTCACAGAGTTACATCTGTATTTCGTGGATCTCTTTCCTAGCCTTATTTCTGTGGAATCTGAGAACAGATATTTCGGATCACTTTGAAGACTATAGGGCCAAAGGAAATATCCTCCGATAACAAAGAGAAAGAAGCTTTCTGAGAAACTTCTTTGTGTTCTGTGAAATCATCTCACAGAGTTAGAGCTTTCCCCTCAAGAAGCATTTCGCTAAGACAGTTCTTGTGGAATTGGCAAAGTGATATTTGGAAGCCCATAGAGGGCAATGGTGAAAAAGGAAATATCCTCAGATGAAATCTGGAAAGAAGCTTTCTGAGAAACTGCTCTGTGATGTGTGACTTCCACTCACAGAGTTACATCTGTATTTCGTGGATCTCTTTGCTAGCCTTATTTCTGTGGAATCTGAGAACAGATATTTGGGATCCCTTTGAAGACTATAGGGCCAAAGGAAAAACCTCTGATAAAAAAGAGAAAGAAGCTTTCTGAGAAACTTCTTTGTGTTCTGTGAAATCATCTCACAGAGTTACAGCTTTCCCCTCAATAAGCCTTTCGCTAAGAAAGTTCTTGTGGAATTGGCAAAGTGATATTTGGAAGCCCATAGAGGGCTATGGTGAAAAAGGAAATATCCTCAGATGAAATCTGGAAAGAAGCTTTCTTAGAAACTGCTCTGTGATGTGTGACTTCCACTCACAGAGTTACATCTGTATTTCGTGGATCTCTTTGATAGCCTTTTTTCTGTGGAATCTGAGAACAGATATTTCGGATCCCTTTGAAGACTATAGGGCCAAAGGAAATATCCTCCGATAACAAAGAGAAAGAAGCTTTCTGAGAAACTTCTTTGTGTTCTGTGAAATCATCTCACAGAGTTACAGCTTTCCCCTCAAGAAGCCTTTCGCTAAGACAGTTCTTGTGGAATGGCAAAGTTATATTTGGAAGCCCATAGAGGGTATTGGTGAAAAAGGAAATATCCTCAGATGAAATCTGGAAAAAAGCTTTCTGAGAAACTTCTCTGTGATGTGTGACTTCCACTCACAGAGTTACATCTGTATTTCGTGGATCTCTTTGCTAGCCTTATTTCTGTGGAATCTGAGAACAGGTATTTCGGATCCCTTTGAAGACTATAGGGCCAAAGGAAATATCCTCCGATAACAAAGAGAAAGAAGCTTTCTGAGAAACTTCTTTGTGTTCTGTGAAATCATCTCACAGAGTTACAGCTTTCCCCTCAAGAAGCCTTTCGCTAAGACAGTTCTTGTGGAATTGGCAAAGGGATATTTGGAAGCCCATAGAGGGCTATGGTGAAAAAGGAAATATCCTCAGATGAAATCTGGAAAGAAGCTTTCTGAGAAACTGCTCTGTGATGTGTGACTTCCACTCACAGAGATACATCTGTATTTCGTGGATCTCTTTGCTAGCCTTATTTCTGTGGAATCTGAGATCAGATATTTCGGATCCCTTTGAAAACTATAGGGACAAAGGAAATATCCTCCGATAACAAAGAGAAAGAAGCTTTCTGAGAAAATTCTTTGCGTTCTGTGAAATCATCTCACCGAGTTACAGCTTTCCCCTCAAGAATCCTTCGGCTAAGACAGTTCTTGTGGAATTGGCAAAGTGATATTTGGAAGCCCATAGAGGGCTATGGAGAAAAAGGAAATATCCTCAGATGAAATCTGGAAAGAAGCTTTCGTAGAAACAGCTCTATGATGTGTGAATTCCACTCACAGAGTTTCATCAGTATTTCCTGGATTTCTTTGTTAGCCTTATTTCTGTGGAATCTGAGAAGAGATATTTCGGATCCTTATGAAGACTATAGGGCCAAAGGAAATATCCTCCGATAACAAAGAGAAAGAAGCTTTCTGAGAAACTTCTTTGTGTTCTGTGAAATCATCTCACAGAGTTACAGCTTTCCCCTCAAGAAGCCTTTCGCTAAGACAGTGCTTGTGGAATTGGCAAAGGGATATTTGGAAGCCCATAGAGGGCTATGGTGAAAAAGGAAATATCCTCTGATGAAATCTGGAAAGAAGCTTTCTGAGAAACTGCTTAGTGTAATGTTAATTCACCTCACAGAGTTACATCTGTATTTCGTGGATCTCTTTGCTAGCCTTATTTCTGTGGAATCTGAGAACAGATATTTCGGATCCCTTTGAAGACTATAGGGCCAAAGGAAATATCCTCCGAAAACAAAGAGAAAGAAGCTTTCTGAGAAACTTCTTTTTGTTCTGTGAAATCATCTCACAGAGTTACAGCTTTCGCCTCAAGAAGCCTTTCGCTAAGACAGTTCTTGTGGAATTGGCAAAGTGATATTTGGAAGCCCATAGAGGGCTATGTTGAAAAAGGAAATATCCTCAGATGAAATCTGGAAAGAAGCTTTCTGAGAAACTGCTCTGTGATGTGTGACTTCCACTCACAGAGTTACATCTGTATTTCGTGGATCTCTTCGCTAGCCTTATTTCTGTGGAATCTGAGAAGAGATATTACGGATCCCTTTGAAGACTATAGGGCCAAAGGAAATATCCTCCGATAAAAAAGAGAAAGAAGCTTTCTGAGAAACTTCTTTGTGTTCTGTGAAATCATCTCACAGAGTTACAGCTTTCCCCTCAAGAAGCCTTTCGCTAAGACAGTTCTTGTGGAATTGGCAAAGTGATATTTGGAAGCCCATAGAGGGCTATGGTGAAAAAGGAAATATCCTCGGATGAAATCTGGAAAGAAGCTTTCTGAGAAACTGCTCTGTGATGTGTGACTTCCACTCACAGAGATACATCTGTATTTCGTGGATCTCTTTGCTAGCCTTATTTCTGTGGAATCTGAGAACAGATATTTCGGATCCCTTTGAAGACTATAGGGCCAAAGGAAATATCCTCCGATAACAAAGAGAAAGAAGCTTTCTGAGAAACTTCTTTGTGTTCTGTGAAATCATCTCACAGAGTTACAGCTTTCCCCTCAAGAAGCCTTTCGCTAAGACAGTTCTTGTGGAATTGGCAAAGTGATATTTGGAAGCCCATAGACGGCTATCGTGAAAAAGGAAATATCCTCAGATGAAATCTGGAAAGAAGCTTTCTGAGAAACTACTCTGTGATGTGTCACTTCCACTCACAGAGTTACATGTGTATTTCGAGGATCTCTTTGCTAGCCTTATTTCTGTGGAATCTGAGAACAGATATTTCGGATCCCTTTGAAGACTACAGGGCCAAAGGATGTATCCTCCGGTAAAAAAGTGTAGGAAGCTTTCTCAGAAACTTCTTTGTGTTCTGTGAAATCATCTCACAGAGTTACAGCTTTCCCCTCAAGAAGCCTTTCGCTAAGACAGTTCTTGTGGGATTGGCAAAGTGATATTTGGAAGCAAATAGAGGGCTATGGTGAAAAAGGAAATATTCTCAGATGAAATCTGGAAAGAAGCTTTCTTAGAAACTGCTCTATGATGTGTGAATTCCACTCACAGAGTTTCATCAGTATTTCTTGGATTTATTTGTTAGCCTTATTTCTGTGGAATCTGAGAAGAGATATTTCGGATCCTTTTGAAGACTATAGGGCCAAAGGAAATATCCTCCGATAACAAAGAGAAAGAAGCTTTCTGAGAAACTTCTTTGTGTTCTGTGAAATCATCTCACAGAGTTACAGCTTTCCCTTCAAGAAGCCTTTCGCTAAGACAGTTCTTGTGGAATTGGCAAAGGGATATTTGGAAGCCCATAGAGGGCTATGGTGAAAAAGGATATATCCTCAGATGAAATCTGGAAAGAAGCTTTGTGAGAAAGTGCTCTGTGATGTGTGACTTCCACTCACAGAGTTACATCTGTATTTCGTGGATCTCTTTGCTAGCCTTATTTCTGTGGAATCTGAGAAGAGATATTTCGGATCCCTTTGAAGACTATAGGTCCAAAGGAAATATCCTCCGATAACAAAGAGAAAGAAGCTTTCTGAGAAACTTCTTTGTGTTCTGTGAAATCATCTCACAGAGTTACAGCTTTCCCCTCAAGAAGCCTTTCGCTAAGACAGTTCTTGTGGAATTGGCAAAGTGATATTTGGAAGCCCATAGACGGCTATGGTGAAAAAGGAAATATCCTCAGATGAAATCTGGAAAGAAGATTTCTGAGAAACTGCTCTGTGATGTGTGACTTCCACTAACAGAGTTACATCTGTATTTCGTGGATCTCTTTGCTAGCCTTATTTCTGTGGAATCTGAGAACAGATATTTGGGATCCCTTTGAAGACTATAGGGCCAAAGGAAAAACCTCTGATAACAAAGAGAAAGAAGCTTTCTGAGAAACTTCTTTGTGTTCTGTGAAATCATCTCACAGAGTTACAGCTTTCCCCTCAAGAAGCCTTTCGCTAAGAAAGTTCTTGTGGAATTGGCAAAGTGATATTTGGAAGCCCATAGAGGGCTATGGTGAAAAAGGAAATATCCTCAGATGAAATCTGGAAAGAAGCTTTCTTAGAAACTGCTCTGTGATGTGTGACTTCCACTCACAGAGTTACATCTGTATTTCGTGGATCTCTTTGCTAGCCTTTTTTCTGTGGAATCTGAGAACAGATATTTCGGATCCCTTTGAAGACTATAGGGCCAAAGGAAATATCCTCCGATAACAAAGAGAAAGAAGCTTTCTGAGAAACTTCTTTGTGTTCTGTGAAATCATCTCACAGAGTTACAGCTTTCCCCTCAAGAAGCCTTTCGCTAAGACAGTTCTTGTGGAATTGGCAAAGTGATATTTGGAAGCCCATAGAGAGTATTGGTGAAAAAGGAAATATCCTCAGATGAAATCTGGAAAGAAGCTTTCTGAGAAACTTCTCTGTGATGTGTGACTTCCACTCACAGAGTTACATCTGTATTTCGTGGATCTCTTTGCTAGCCTTATTTCTGTGGAATCTGAGAACAGGTATTTCGGATCCCTTTGAAGACTATAGGGCCAAAGGAAATATCCTCCGACAACAAAGAGAAAGAAGCTTTCTGAGAAACTTCTTTGTGTTCTGTGAAATCATCTCACAGAGTTACAGCTTTCCCCTCAAGAAGCCTTTCGCTAAGACAATTCTTGTGGAATTGGCAAAGTGATATTTGGAAGCCCATAGAGGGCTATGGTGAAAAAGGAAATATCCTCAGATGAAATCTGGAAAGAAGTTTTCTGAGAAACTGCTCTGTGATGTGTGACTTCCACTCACAGAGTTACATCTGTATTTCGTGGATCTCTTTGCTAGCCTTATTTCTGTGGAATCTGAGATCAGATATTTCGGATCCCTTTGAAGACTATAGGGACAAAGGAAATATCCTCCGATAACAAAGAGAAAGAAGCTTTCTGAGAAAATTCTTTGTGTTCTGTGAAATCATCTCACCGAGTTACAGCTTTCCCCTCAAGAATCCTTCGGCTAAGACAGTTCTTGAGGAATTGGCAAAGTGATATTTGGAAGCCCATAGAGCGCTATGGTGAAAAAGGAAATATCCTCAGATGAAATCTGGAAAGAAGTTTTCTGAGAAACTGCTCTGTGATGTGTGACTTCCACTCACAGAGTTACATTTGTATTTCGTGGATCTCTTTGCTAGCCTTATTTCTGTGGAATCTGAGAACAGATATTTCGGATCCCTTTGAAGACTATAGTGCCAAAGGAAATATCCTCCGATAACAAAGAGAAAGAAGCTTTCTGAGAAACTTCTTTGTGTTCTGTGAAATCATCTCAGAGATTTACAGATTTCCCCTCGAGAAGACTTTCGCTAAGACAGTTCTTGTGGAATTGGCAAAGTGATATTTGGAAGCCCATAGAGGGCTAGGGTGAAGAAGGAAATATCCTCAGATGAAATCTGGAAAGAAGCTTTCTGAGAAACTGCTCTGTGATGTGTGACTTCCACTCACAGAGATACATCTGTATTTCGTGGATCTCTTTGCTAGCCTCATTTTTGTGGAATCTGAGAACAGATATTTCGGATCCCTTTGAAGACTATAGGGCCAAAGGAAAATCCTCCGATAACAAAGAGAAAGAAGCTTTCTGAGAAACTTCTTTGTGTTCTGTGAAATCATCTCACAGAGTTACAGCTTTCCCCTCAAGAAGCCTTTCGCTAAGACAGTTCTTGTGGAATTGGCAAAGTGATATTTGGAAGCCCATAGAGGGCTATGGTGAAAAAGGAAATATCCTCAGATGAAATCTGGAAAGAAGCTTTCGAAGAAACTGCTCTATGATGTGTGAATTCCACTCACAGAGTTTCATCAGTATTTCCTGGATTTCTTTGTTAGCCTTATTTCTGTGGAATCTGAAAAGAGATATTTCGGATCCTTATGAAGACTATAGGGCCAAAGGAAATATCCTCCGATAACAAAGAGAAAGAAGCTTTCTAAGAAACTTCTTTGTGTTCTGTGAAATCATCTCACAGAGTTACAGCTTTCCCCTCAAGAAGCCTTTCGCTAAGACAGTTCTTGTGGAATTGGCAAAGGGATATTTGGAAGCCCATAGAGGGCTATGGTGAAAAAGGAAATATCCTCAGATGAAATCTGGAAAGAAGCTTTCTGAGAAACTCGTCTGTGATGTGTGACTTCCACTCACAGAGTTACATCTGTATTTCGTGGATCTCTTTGCTAGCCTTATTTCTGTGGAATCTGAGAAGAGATATTTCGAATCCCTTTGAATACTATAGGGCCAAAGGAAATATCCTCCTATAACAAAGAGAAAGAAGCTTTCTAAGAAACTTCTTTGTGTTCTGTGAAATCTTCTCACAGAGTTACAGCTTTCCCCTCAAGTAGACTTTCGCTAAGACAGTTCTTGTGGAATTGGCAAAGTGATATTTGGAAGCCCGTAGAGGGCTATGGTGAAAAAGGAAATATCCTCAGATGAAATCTGGAAAGAAGCTTTCTGAGAAACTGGTCTGTGATGTGTGACTTCCAGTCACAGAGATACATCTGTATTTCGTGTATCTCTTTGTTAGCCTTATTTCTGTGGAATCTGAGAATAGATATTTCGGATCCCTTTGAAGACTATAGGGCCAAAGGAAATATCCTCCGATAACAAAGAGAAAGAAGCTTTCAGAGAAACTTCTTTGTGTTCTGTGAAATCATCTCACAGAGTTACAGCTTTCCCCTCAAGAAGCCTTTCGCTAAGACACTTCTTGTGGAATTGGCCAAGTGATATTTGGAAGCCCATAGAGGGCTATGGTGAAAAAGGAAATATCCTCAGATGAAATCTGGAAAGAAGCTTTCTGAGAAACTGCTCTGTGATGTGTTACTTCCACTCACAGAGTTACATCTGTATTTCGTGCATCACTTTGCTAGCCTTATTTCGGTGGAATCTGAGAAGAGATATTTCGGATCCCTTTGAAGACTATAGGGCCAAAGGAAATATCCTCCGATAACAAAGAGAAAGAAGCTTTCTGAGAAACTACTTTGTGTTCTTTGAAATCATCTCAAAGAGTTACAGCTTTCCCCTTAAGAAGCCTTTCGCTAAGACAGTTCTTGTGGAATTTGCAAAGTAATATTTGGAAGCCCATAGAGGGCTATGGTGAAAAAGGAAATATCCTCAGATGAAATCTGGAAAGAAGCTTTCTGAGAAACTGCTCTGTGATGTGTGACTTCCACTCACAGATTTACATCTGTATTTCGTGGATCTCTTTGCTAGCCTTATTTCTGTGGAATCTGAGAAGAGATATTTCGGATCCCCTTGAAGACTATAGGGCCAAAGGAAATATCCTCCGACAACAAAGAGAAAGAAGGTTTCTGAGAAACTTCTTTGTGTTCTGTGAAATCATCTCACAGAGTTACAGCTTTCCCCTCAGGAAGTCTTTCGCTAAGACAGTTCTTTCGAAATAGGCAAAGTGATATTTGGAAGCCCATAGAGGGCTATGGTGAAAAAGGAAATATCCTCAGATGAAATCTGGAAAGAAGCTTTCTGAGAAACTGGTCTGTGATGTGTGACTTCCACTCACAGAGATACATCTGTATTTCGTGTATCTCTTTGCTAGCCTTATTTCTGTGGAATCTGAGAATAGATATTTCGTATCCCTTTGAAGACTATAGGGCCAAAGGAAATATCCTCCGATAACAAAGAGAAAGAAGCTTTCTGAGAAACTTCTTTGTGTTCTGTGAAATCATCTCACAGAGTTACAGCTTTCCCCTCAAGAAGCCTTTCGCTAAGACACTTCTTGTGGAATAGGCAAATTGATATTTGGAAGCCCATAGAGGGCTATGGTGAAAAAGGAAATATCCTCAGATGAAATCTGGAAAGAAGCTTTCTGAGAAACTGCTCTGTGATGTGTGACTTCCACTCACAGAGTTACATCTGTATTTCGTGGATCTCTTTGCTAGCCTTATTTCTGTGGAATCTGAGAACTGATATTTCGGATCCCTTTGAAGACTATAGGGCCAAAGGAAATATCCTCCGGTAACAAAGAGAAAGAAGCTTTCTGAGAAACTTCTTTGTATTCTGTGAAATCACCTCACAGAGTTGCAGCTTTCCCCTCAAGAAGCCTTTCGCTAAGACAGTTCTTGTGGAATGGGCAAAGTGATATTTGGAAGCCGATAGAGGGCTATGGTGAAAAAGGAAATATCCTCAGATGAAATCTGGAAAGAAGCTTTCTGAGAAACTGCTCTGTGATGTGTGACTTCCACTCACAGAGTTACATCTGTATTTCGTGGATCTCTTTGCTAGCCTTATTTCTGTGGAATCTGAGAAGAGACATTTCGGATCCCTTTGAATACTATAGGGCCAAAGGAAATATCCTCCTATAACAAAGAGAAAGAAGCTTTCTGAGAAACTTCTTTGTGTTCTGTGAAATCATCTCACAGAGTTACAGCTTTCCCCTCAAGAAGCCTTTCGCTAAGACAGTTCTTGTGGAATTGGCAAAGTGATATTTGGAAACCCGTAGAGGGCTATGGTGAAAAAGGAAATATCCTCAGATGAAATCTGGAAAGAAGCTTTCTGAGAAACTGGTATGTGATGTGTGACTTCCACTCACAGAGATACATCTGTATTTCGTGTATCTCTTTGCTAGCCTTATTTCTGTGGAATCTGAGAATAGATATTTCGGATCCCTTTGAAGACTATAGGGCCAAAGGAAATATCCTCCGACAACAAAGAGAAAGAAGGTTTCTGAGAAACTTCTTTGTGTTCTGTGAAATAATCTCACAGAGTTACAGCTTTCCCCTCAGGAAATCTTTCGCTAAGACAGTTCTTTCGAAATAGGAAAAGTGATATTTGGAAGCCCATAGAGGGCTATGGTGAAAAAGGAAATATCCTCAGATGAAATCTGGAAAGAAGCTTTCTGAGAAACTGCTCTGTGATGTGTGACTTCCACTCACAGAGTTACATCTGTATTTCGTGGATCTCTTTGCTAGCCTTATTTCTGTGGAATCTGAGAAGAGATATTTCGAATCCCTTTGATACTATAGGGCCAAAGGAAATATCCTCCTATAACAAAGAGAAAGAAGCTTTCTAAGAAACTTCTTTGTGTTCTGTGAAATCTTCTCACAGAGTTACAGCTTTCCCCTCAAGTAGCCTTTCGCTAAGACAGTTCTTGTGGAATTGGCAAAGTGATATTTGGAAGCCCGTAGAGGGCTATGGTGAAAAAGGAAATATCCTCAGATGAAATCTGGAAAGAAGCTTTCTGAGAAACTGGTCTGTGATGTGTGACTTCCAGTCACAGAGATACATCTGTATTTCGTGCATCTCTTTGCTAGCCTTATTCTGTGGAATCTGAGAACAGATATTTCGGATCCCTTTGAAGACTATTGGGCCAAAGGAAATATCCTCCGATAACAAAGAGAAAGAAGCTTTCTGAGAAACTTCTTTGTGTTCTGTGAAATCATCTCACAGAGTTACAGCTTTCCCCTCAAGAAGCCTTTCGCTAAGACAGTTCTTGTGGAATTGGCCAAGTGATATTTGGAAGCCCATAGAGGGCTATGGTGAAAAAGGAAATATCCTCAGATGAAATCTGGAAAGAAGCTTTCTGAGAAACTGCTCTGTGATGTGTGACTTCCACTCACAGAGTTACATCTGTATTTCGTGCATCACTTTGCTAGCCTTATTTCTGTGGAATCTGAGAAGAGATATTTCGGATCCCTTTGAAGACTATAGGGCCAAAGGAAATATCCTCTGATAACAAAGAGAAAGAAGCTTTCTGAGAAACTACTTTGTGTTCTTTGAAATCATCTCAAAGAGTTACAGCTTTCCCCTTAAGAAGCCTTTCGCTAAGACAGTTCTTGTGGAATTGGCAAAGTGATATTTGGAAGCCCATAGAGGGCTATGGTGAAAAAGGAAATATCCTCAGATGAAATCTGGAAAGAAGCTTTCTGAGAAACTGCTCTGTGATGTGTGACTTCCACTCACAGATTTACATCTGTATTTCGTGAATCTCTTTGCTAGCCTTATTTCTGTGGAATCTGAGAAGAGATATTTCGTATCCCTTTGAAGACTATAGGGCCAAAGGAAATATCCTCCGACAACAAAGAGAAAGAAGGTTTCTGAGAAACTTCTTTGTGTTCTGTGAAATCATGTCACAGAGTTACAGCTTTCCCCTCAGGAAGTCTTTCGCTAAGACACTTCTTTCGAAATAGGCAAAGTGATATTTGGAAGCCCGTAGAGGCCTATGGTGAAAAAGGAAATATCCTCAGATGAAATCTGGAAAGAAGCTTTCTGAGAAACTGGTCTGTGATGTGTGACTTCCACTCACAGAGATACATCTGTATTTCGTGTATCTCTTTGCTAGCCTTATTTCTGTGGAATCTGAGAATAGATATTTCGGATCCCTTTGAAGACTATAGGGCCAAAGGAAATATCCTCCGATAACAAAGAGAAAGAAGCTTTCTGAGAAACTTCTTTGTGTTCTGTGAAATCATCTCACAGAGTTACAGCTTTCCCCTCAAGAAGCCTTTCGCTAAGACACTTCTTGTGGAATAGGCAAAGTGATATTTGGAAGCCCATAGAGGGCTATGGTGAAAAAGGAAATATCCTCAGATGAAATCTGGAAAGAATCTTTCTGAGAAACTGCTCTGTGATGTGTGACTTCCACTCAGAGAGTTACATCTGTATTTCGTGGATCTCTTTGCTAGCCTTATTTCTGTGGAATCTGAGAACTGATATTTCGGATCCCTTTGAAGACTATAGGGCCAAAGGAAATATCCTCCGATAACAAAGAGAAAGAAGCTTTCTAGAAACTTCTTTGTGTTTTGTGAAATCATCTCACAGAGTTACAGCTTTCCCCTCAAGAAGCCTTTCGCTAAGACAGTTCTTGTGGAATTGGCAAAGTGATATTTGGAAGCCCATAGAGGGCTATGTTGAAAAAGGAAATATCCTCAGATGAAATCTGGAAAGAAGCTTTCTGAGAAACTGCTCTGTGATGTGTGACTTCCAATCACCGAGTTACATCTGTATTTCGTGCATCACTTTGCTAGCCTTATTTCTGTGGAATCTGAGAAGAGATATTTCGGATCCCTTTGAAGACTATAGGGCCAAAGGAAATATCCTCCGATAACAAAGAGAAAGAAGCTTTCTGAGAAACTACTTTGTGTTCTTTGAAATCATCTCAAAGAGTTACAGCTTTCCCCTTAAGAAGCCTTTCGCTAAGACAGTTCTTGTGGAATTGGCAAAGTGATATTTGGAAGCCCATAGAGGGCTATGGTGAAAAAGGAAATATCCTCAGATGAAATCTGGAAAGAAGCTTTCTGAGAAACTGCTCTGTGATGTGTGACTTCCACTCACAGATTTACATCTGTATTTCGTGAATCTCTTTGCTAGCCTTATTTCTGTGGAATCTGAGAAGAGATATTTCGGATCCCTTTGAAGACTATAGGGCCAAAGGAAATATCCTCCGACAACAAAGAGAAAGAAGGTTTCTGAGAAACTTCTTTGTGTTCTGTGAAATCATGTCACAGAGTTACAGCTTTCCCCTCAGGAAGTCTTTCGCTAAGACACTTCTTTCGAAATAGGCAAAGTGATATTTGGAAGCCCGTAGAGGCCTATGGTGAAAAAGGAAATATCCTCAGATGAAATCTGGAAAGAAGCTTTCTGAGAAACTGGTCTGTGATGTGTGACTTCCACTCACAGAGATACATCTGTATTTCGTGTATCTCTTTGCTAGCCTTATTTCTGTGGAATCTGAGAATAGATATTTCGGATCCCTTTGAAGACTATAGGGCCAAAGGAAATATCCTCCGATAACAAAGAGAAAGAAGCTTTCTGAGAAACTTCTTTGTGTTCTGTGAAATCATCTCACAGAGTTACAGCTTTCCCCTCAAGAAGCCTTTCGCTAAGACACTTCTTGTGGAATAGGCAAAGTGATATTTGGAAGCCCATAGAGGGCTATGGTGAAAAAGGAAATATCCTCAGATGAAATCTGGAAAGAATCTTTCTGAGAAACTGCTCTGTGATGTGTGACTTCCACTCAGAGAGTTACATCTGTATTTCGTGGATCTCTTTGCTAGCCTTATTTCTGTGGAATCTGAGAACTGATATTTCGGATCCCTTTGAAGACTATAGGGCCAAAGGAAATATCCTCCGATAACAAAGAGAAAGAAGCTTTCTAGAAACTTCTTTGTGTTTTGTGAAATCATCTCACAGAGTTACAGCTTTCCCCTCAAGAAGCCTTTCGCTAAGACAGTTCTTGTGGAATTGGCAAAGTGATATTTGGAAGCCCATAGAGGGCTATGTTGAAAAAGGAAATATCCTCAGATGAAATCTGGAAAGAAGCTTTCTGAGAAACTGCTCTGTGATGTGTGACTTCCAATCACCGAGTTACATCTGTATTTCGTGCATCACTTTGCTAGCCTTATTTCTGTGGAATCTGAGAAGAGATATTTCGGATCCCTTTGAAGACTATAGGGCCAAAGGAAATATCCTCCGATAACAAAGAGAAAGAAGCTTTCTGAGAAACTACTTTGTGTTCTTTGAAATCATCTCAAAGAGTTACAGCTTTCCCCTTAAGAAGCCTTTCGCTAAGACAGTTCTTGTGGAATTGGCAAAGTGATATTTGGAAGCCCATAGAGGGCTATGGTGAAAAAGGAAATATCCTCAGATGAAATCTGGAAAGAAGCTTTCTGAGAAACTGCTCTGTGATGTGTGACTTCCACTCACAGATTTACATCTGTATTTCGTGGATCTCTTTGCTAGCCTTATTTCTGTGGAATCTGAGAAGAGATATTTCGGATCCCCTTGAAGACTATAGGGCCAAAGGAAATATCCTCCGACAACAAAGAGAAAGAAGGTTTCTGAGGAACTTCTTTGTGTTCTGTGAAATCATCTCACAGAGTTACAGCTTTCCCCTCAGGAAGTCTTTCGCTAAGACAGTTCTTGCGAAATAGGCAAAGTGATATTTGGAAGCCCATAGAGGGCTATGGTGAAAAAGGAAATATCCTCAGATGAAATCTGGAAAGAAGCTTTCTGAGAAACTGCTCCGTGATGTGTGACTTCCCCTCACAGAGTTACATCTGTATTTCGTGGATCTCTTTGCTAGCCTTATTTCTGTGGAATCTGAGAAGAGATATTTCGGATCCCTTTGAATACTATAGGGCCAAAGGAAATATCCTCCTATAACAAAGAGAAAGAAGCTTTCTGAGAAACTTCTTTGTGTTCTGTGAAATCTTCTCACAGAGTTACAGCTTTCCCCTCAAGAAGCCTTTCGCAAAGACAGTTCTTGTGGAATTGGCAAAGTGATATTTGGAAGCCCGTAGAGGGCTATGGTGAAAAAGGAAATATCCTCAGATGAAATCTGGAAAGAAGCTTTCTGAGAAACTGGTCTGTGATGTGTGACTTCCACTCACAGAGATACATCTGTATTTCGTGTATCTCTTTGCTAGCCTTATTTCTGTGGAATCTGAGAATAGATATTTCGGATCCCTTTGAAGACTATAGGGCCAACGGAAATATCCTCCGATAACAAAGAGAAAGAAGCTTTCTGAGAAACTTCTTTGTGTTCTGTGAAATCATCTCACAGAGTTACAGCTTTCCCCTCAAGAAGCCTTTCGCTAAGACACTTCTTGTGGAATAGGCAAAGTGATATTTGGAAGCCCATAGAGGGCTATGGTGAAAAAGGAAATATCCTCAGATGAAATCTGGAAAGAAGCTTTCTGAGAAACTGCTCTGTGAGGTGTGACTTCCACTCACAGAGTTACATCTGTATTTCGTGGAACTCTTTGCTAGCCTTATTTCTGTGGAATCTGAGAACTGATATTTCGGATCCCTTTGAAGACTATAGGGCCAAAGGAAATATCCTCCGGTAACAAAGAGAAAGAAGCTTTCTGAGAAACTTCTTTGTATTCTGTGAAATCACCTCACAGAGTTGCAGCTTTCCCCTCAAGAAGCCTTTCGCTAAGACAGTTCTTGTGGAATTGGCAAAGTGATATTTGGAAGCCGATAGAGGGCTATGGTGAAAAAGGAAATATCCTAGATGAAATCTGGAAAGAAGCTTTCTCAGAAACTGCTCTGTGATGTGTGACTTCCACTCACAGATTTACATCTGTATTTCGTGGATCTCTTTGCTAGCCTTATTTCTGTGGAATCTGAGAAGAGATATTTCGGATCCCTTTGAATACTATAGGGCCAAAGGAAATATCCTCCTATAACAAAGAGAAAGAAGCTTTCTGAGAAACTTCTTTGTGTTCTGGGAAATCTTCTCACAGAGTTACAGCTTTCCCCTCAAGAAGCCTTTCGCTAAGACAGTTCTTGTGGAATTGGCAAAGTGATATTTGGAAGCCCGTAGAGGGCTATGGGGAAAAAGGAAATATCCTCAGATGAAATCTGGAAAGAAGCTTTCTGAGAAACTGGTCTATGATGTGTTACTTCCACTCACAGAAATACATCTGTATTTCGTGTATCTCTTTGCTAGCCTTATTTCTGTGGAATCTGAGAATAGATATTTCGGATCCCTTTGAAGACTGTAGGGCCAAAGGAAATATCCTCCGATAACAAAGAGCAAGAAGCTTTCTGAGAAACTTCTTTGTGTTCTGTGAAATCATCTCACAGAGTTACAGCTTTCCCCTCAGGAAGCCTTTCGCTAATACAGTTCTTGCGAAATAGGCAAAGTGATAGTTGGAAGCCCATAGAGGGCTATGGTGAAAAAGGAAATATCCTCAGATGAAATCTGGAAAGAAGCTTTCTGAGAAACTGCTCTGTGATGTGTGACTTCCACTCACAGAGTTACATCTGTATTTCGTGCATCTCTTTGCTAGCCTTATTCTGTGGAATCTGAGAACAGATATTTCGGATCCCTTTGAAGACTATAGGGCCAAAGGAAATATCCTCCGATAACAAAGAGAAAGAAGATTTCTGAGAAACTTCTTTGTCTTCTGTGAAATCATCTCACAGAGTTACAGCTTTCCCCTCAAGAAGCCTTTCCCTAAGACAGTTCTTGTGGAATTGGCAAGGTGATATTTGGAAGCCCACAAAGGGCTATGGTGTAAAAGGAAATACCCTCAGATGAAATCTGGAAAGAAGCTTTCTGAGAAACTGCTCTGTGATGTGTGACTTCTACTCACAGAGTTGCGTCTGTGTTTTGTGTATCTCTTTGCTAGCCTTACTTCTGTGGAATCTGAGAAGAGATATTTCGGATCCCTTTGAAGACTATAGGGCAAAAGGAAATATACTCCGATAACAAAGAGAAAGAAGCTTTCTGAGAAACTTCTTTGTCTTCTGTGAAATCATCTCACAGAGTTACAGCTTTCCCCACAAGAAGCCTTTCGCTAAGACAGTTCTTGTGGAATTGGCCAAGTGATATTTGGAAGCTCATAGAGGGCTATGTTGAAAAAGGAAATATCCTCAAATGAAATCTGGAAAGAAGCTTTCTGAGAAACTGCTCTGTGATGTGTGACTTCCACTCACAGAGTTACATCTGTATTTCGTGCATCACTTTGCTAGCCTTATTTCTGTGGAATCTGAGAAGAGATATTTCGGATCCCTTTGAAGACTATAGGGCCAAAGGAAATATCCTCCGATAACAAAGAGAAAGAAGCTTTCTGAGAAACTACTTTGTGTTCTTTGAAATCATCTCAAAGAGTTACAGCTTTCCCCTTAAGAAGCCTTTCGCTAAGACAGTTCTTGTGGAATTGGCAAAGTGATATTTGGAAGCCCATAGAGGGCTATGGTGAAAAAGGAAATATCCTCAGATGAAATCTGGAAAGAAGCTGTCTGAGAAACTGCTCTGTGATGTGTGACTTCCACTCACAGATTTACATCTGTATTTCGTGGATCTCTTTGCTAGCCTTATTTCTGTGGAATCTGAGAAGAGATATTTCGGATCCCCTTGAAGACTATAGGGCCAAAGGAAATATCCTCCGACAACAAAGAGAAAGAAGGTTTCTGAGAAACTTCTTTGTGTTCTGTGAAATCATCTCACAGAGTTACAGCTTTCCCCTCAGGAAGTCTTTCGCTAAGACAGTTCTTGCGAAATAGGCAAAGTGATATTTGGAAGCCCATAGAGGGCTATGGTGAAAAAGGAAATATCCTCAGATGAAATCTGGAAACCAGCTTTCTGAGAAACTGCTCCGTGATGTGTGACTTCCACTCACAGAGTTACATCTGTATTTCGTGGATCTCTTTGCTAGCCTTATTTCTGTGGAATCTGAGAAGAGATATTTCGGATCCCTTTGAATACTATAGGGCCAAAGGAAATATCCTCCTATAACAAAGAGAAAGAAGCTTTCTGAGAAACTTCTTTGTGTTCTGTGAAATCTTCTCACAGAGTTACAGCTTTCCCCTCAAGAAGCCTTTCGCAAAGACAGTTCTTGTGGAATTGGCAAAGTGATATTTGGAAGCCCGTAGAGGGCTATGGTGAAAAAGGAAATATCCTCAGATGAAATCTGGAAAGAAGCTTTCTGAGAAACTGGTCTGTGATGTGTGACTTCCACTCACAGAGATACATCTGTATTTCGTGTATCTCTTTGCTAGCCTTATTTCTGTGGAATCTGAGAATAGATATTTCGTATCCCTTTGAAGACTATAGGGCCAAAGGAAATATCCTCCGATAACAAAGAGAAAGAAGCTTTCTGAGAAACTTCTTTGTGTTCTGTGAAATCATCTCACAGAGTTACAGCTTTCCCCTCAAGAAGACTTTCGCTAAGACACTTCTTGTGGAATAGGCAAATTGATATTTGGAAGCCCATAGAGGGCTATGGTGAAAAAGGAAATATCCTCAGATGAAATCTGGAAAGAAGCTTTCTGAGAAACTGCTCTGTGATGTGTGACTTCCACTCACAGAGTTACATCTGTATTTCGTGGATCTCTTTGCTAGCCTTATTTCTGTGGAATCTGAGAACTGATATTTCGGATCCCTTTGAAGACTATAGGGCCAAAGGAAATATCCTCCGGTAACAAAGAGAAAGAAGCTTTCTGAGAAACTTCTTTGTATTCTGTGAAATCACCTCACAGAGTTGCAGCTTTCCCCTCAAGAAGCCTTTCGCTAAGACAGTTCTTGTGGAATGGGCAAAGTGATATTTGGAAGCCGATAGAGGGCTATGGTGAAAAAGGAAATATCCTCAGATGAAATCTGGAAAGAAGCTTTCTGAGAAACTGCTCTGTGATGTGTGACTTCCACTCACAGAGTTACATCTGTATTTCGTGGATCTCTTTGCTAGCCTTATTTCTGTGGAATCTGAGAAGAGACATTTCGGATCCCTTTGAATACTATAGGGCCAAAGGAAATATCCTCCTATAACAAAGAGAAAGAAGCTTTCTGAGAAACTTCTTTGTGTTCTGTGAAATCATCTCACAGAGTTACAGCTTTCCCCTCAAGAAGCCTTTCGCTAAGACAGTTCTTGTGGAATTGGCAAAGTGATATTTGGAAACCCGTAGAGGGCTATGGTGAAAAAGGAAATATCCTCAGATGAAATCTGGAAAGAAGCTTTCTGAGAAACTGGTATGTGATGTGTGACTTCCACTCACAGAGATACATCTGTATTTCGTGTATCTCTTTGCTAGCCTTATTTCTGTGGAATCTGAGAATAGATATTTCGGATCCCTTTGAAGACTATAGGGCCAAAGGAAATATCCTCCGACAACAAAGAGAAAGAAGGTTTCTGAGAAACTTCTTTGTGTTCTGTGAAATAATCTCACAGAGTTACAGCTTTCCCCTCAGGAAATCTTTCGCTAAGACAGTTCTTTCGAAATAGGAAAAGTGATATTTGGAAGCCCATAGAGGGCTATGGTGAAAAAGGAAATATCCTCAGATGAAATCTGGAAAGAAGCTTTCTGAGAAACTGCTCTGTGATGTGTGACTTCCACTCACAGAGTTACATCTGTATTTCGTGGATCTCTTTGCTAGCCTTATTTCTGTGGAATCTGAGAAGAGATATTTCGAATCCCTTTGATACTATAGGGCCAAAGGAAATATCCTCCTATAACAAAGAGAAAGAAGCTTTCTAAGAAACTTCTTTGTGTTCTGTGAAATCTTCTCACAGAGTTACAGCTTTCCCCTCAAGTAGCCTTTCGCTAAGACAGTTCTTGTGGAATTGGCAAAGTGATATTTGGAAGCCCGTAGAGGGCTATGGTGAAAAAGGAAATATCCTCAGATGAAATCTGGAAAGAAGCTTTCTGAGAAACTGGTCTGTGATGTGTGACTTCCAGTCACAGAGATACATCTGTATTTCGTGCATCTCTTTGCTAGCCTTATTCTGTGGAATCTGAGAACAGATATTTCGGATCCCTTTGAAGACTATTGGGCCAAAGGAAATATCCTCCGATAACAAAGAGAAAGAAGCTTTCTGAGAAACTTCTTTGTGTTCTGTGAAATCATCTCACAGAGTTACAGCTTTCCCCTCAAGAAGCCTTTCGCTAAGACAGTTCTTGTGGAATTGGCCAAGTGATATTTGGAAGCCCATAGAGGGCTATGGTGAAAAAGGAAATATCCTCAGATGAAATCTGGAAAGAAGCTTTCTGAGAAACTGCTCTGTGATGTGTGACTTCCACTCACAGAGTTACATCTGTATTTCGTGCATCACTTTGCTAGCCTTATTTCTGTGGAATCTGAGAAGAGATATTTCGGATCCCTTTGAAGACTATAGGGCCAAAGGAAATATCCTCTGATAACAAAGAGAAAGAAGCTTTCTGAGAAACTACTTTGTGTTCTTTGAAATCATCTCAAAGAGTTACAGCTTTCCCCTTAAGAAGCCTTTCGCTAAGACAGTTCTTGTGGAATTGGCAAAGTGATATTTGGAAGCCCATAGAGGGCTATGGTGAAAAAGGAAATATCCTCAGATGAAATCTGGAAAGAAGCTTTCTGAGAAACTGCTCTGTGATGTGTGACTTCCACTCACAGATTTACATCTGTATTTCGTGAATCTCTTTGCTAGCCTTATTTCTGTGGGATCTGAGAAGAGATATTTCGTATCCCTTTGAAGACTATAGGGCCAAAGGAAATATCCTCCGACAACAAAGAGAAAGAAGGTTTCTGAGAAACTTCTTTGTGTTCTGTGAAATCATGTCACAGAGTTACAGCTTTCCCCTCAGGAAGTCTTTCGCTAAGACACTTCTTTCGAAATAGGCAAAGTGATATTTGGAAGCCCGTAGAGGCCTATGGTGAAAAAGGAAATATCCTCAGATGAAATCTGGAAAGAAGCTTTCTGAGAAACTGGTCTGTGATGTGTGACTTCCACTCACAGAGATACATCTGTATTTCGTGTATCTCTTTGCTAGCCTTATTTCTGTGGAATCTGAGAATAGATATTTCGGATCCCTTTGAAGACTATAGGGCCAAAGGAAATATCCTCCGATAACAAAGAGAAAGAAGCTTTCTGAGAAACTTCTTTGTGTTCTGTGAAATCATCTCACAGAGTTACAGCTTTCCCCTCAAGAAGCCTTTCGCTAAGACACTTCTTGTGGAATAGGCAAAGTGATATTTGGAAGCCCATAGAGGGCTATGGTGAAAAAGGAAATATCCTCAGATGAAATCTGGAAAGAATCTTTCTGAGAAACTGCTCTGTGATGTGTGACTTCCACTCAGAGAGTTACATCTGTATTTCGTGGATCTCTTTGCTAGCCTTATTTCTGTGGAATCTGAGAACTGATATTTCGGATCCCTTTGAAGACTATAGGGCCAAAGGAAATATCCTCCGATAACAAAGAGAAAGAAGCTTTCTAGAAACTTCTTTGTGTTTTGTGAAATCATCTCACAGAGTTACAGCTTTCCCCTCAAGAAGCCTTTCGCTAAGACAGTTCTTGTGGAATTGGCAAAGTGATATTTGGAAGCCCATAGAGGGCTATGTTGAAAAAGGAAATATCCTCAGATGAAATCTGGAAAGAAGCTTTCTGAGAAACTGCTCTGTGATGTGTGACTTCCAATCACCGAGTTACATCTGTATTTCGTGCATCACTTTGCTAGCCTTATTTCTGTGGAATCTGAGAAGAGATATTTCGGATCCCTTTGAAGACTATAGGGCCAAAGGAAATATCCTCCGATAACAAAGAGAAAGAAGCTTTCTGAGAAACTACTTTGTGTTCTTTGAAATCATCTCAAAGAGTTACAGCTTTCCCCTTAAGAAGCCTTTCGCTAAGACAGTTCTTGTGGAATTGGCAAAGTGATATTTGGAAGCCCATAGAGGGCTATGGTGAAAAAGGAAATATCCTCAGATGAAATCTGGAAAGAAGCTTTCTGAGAAACTGCTCTGTGATGTGTGACTTCCACTCACAGATTTACATCTGTATTTCGTGAATCTCTTTGCTAGCCTTATTTCTGTGGAATCTGAGAAGAGATATTTCGGATCCCTTTGAAGACTATAGGGCCAAAGGAAATATCCTCCGACAACAAAGAGAAAGAAGGTTTCTGAGAAACTTCTTTGTGTTCTGTGAAATCATGTCACAGAGTTACAGCTTTCCCCTCAGGAAGTCTTTCGCTAAGACACTTCTTTCGAAATAGGCAAAGTGATATTTGGAAGCCCGTAGAGGCCTATGGTGAAAAAGGAAATATCCTCAGATGAAATCTGGAAAGAAGCTTTCTGAGAAACTGGTCTGTGATGTGTGACTTCCACTCACAGAGATACATCTGTATTTCGTGTATCTCTTTGCTAGCCTTATTTCTGTGGAATCTGAGAATAGATATTTCGGATCCCTTTGAAGACTATAGGGCCAAAGGAAATATCCTCCGATAACAAAGAGAAAGAAGCTTTCTGAGAAACTTCTTTGTGTTCTGTGAAATCATCTCACAGAGTTACAGCTTTCCCCTCAAGAAGCCTTTCGCTAAGACACTTCTTGTGGAATAGGCAAAGTGATATTTGGAAGCCCATAGAGGGCTATGGTGAAAAAGGAAATATCCTCAGATGAAATCTGGAAAGAATCTTTCTGAGAAACTGCTCTGTGATGTGTGACTTCCACTCAGAGAGTTACATCTGTATTTCGTGGATCTCTTTGCTAGCCTTATTTCTGTGGAATCTGAGAACTGATATTTCGGATCCCTTTGAAGACTATAGGGCCAAAGGAAATATCCTCCGATAACAAAGAGAAAGAAGCTTTCTAGAAACTTCTTTGTGTTTTGTGAAATCATCTCACAGAGTTACAGCTTTCCCCTCAAGAAGCCTTTCGCTAAGACAGTTCTTGTGGAATTGGCAAAGTGATATTTGGAAGCCCATAGAGGGCTATGTTGAAAAAGGAAATATCCTCAGATGAAATCTGGAAAGAAGCTTTCTGAGAAACTGCTCTGTGATGTGTGACTTCCAATCACCGAGTTACATCTGTATTTCGTGCATCACTTTGCTAGCCTTATTTCTGTGGAATCTGAGAAGAGATATTTCGGATCCCTTTGAAGACTATAGGGCCAAAGGAAATATCCTCCGATAACAAAGAGAAAGAAGCTTTCTGAGAAACTACTTTGTGTTCTTTGAAAT
Source organism: Macaca nemestrina (assembly GCF_043159975.1). Classification (NCBI taxonomy): domain Eukaryota; kingdom Metazoa; phylum Chordata; class Mammalia; order Primates; family Cercopithecidae; genus Macaca; species Macaca nemestrina. The sequence goes on from NC_092140.1 coordinate 53,460,874, forward strand.
CATCTCAAAGAGTTACAGCTTTCCCCTTAAGAAGCCTTTCGCTAAGACAGTTCTTGTGGAATTGGCAAAGTGATATTTGGAAGCCCATAGAGGGCTATGGTGAAAAAGGAAATATCCTCAGATGAAATCTGGAAAGAAGCTTTCTGAGAAACTGCTCTGTGATGTGTGACTTCCACTCACAGATTTACATCTGTATTTCGTGGATCTCTTTGCTAGCCTTATTTCTGTGGAATCTGAGAAGAGATATTTCGGATCCCCTTGAAGACTATAGGGCCAAAGGAAATATCCTCCGACAACAAAGAGAAAGAAGGTTTCTGAGGAACTTCTTTGTGTTCTGTGAAATCATCTCACAGAGTTACAGCTTTCCCCTCAGGAAGTCTTTCGCTAAGACAGTTCTTGCGAAATAGGCAAAGTGATATTTGGAAGCCCATAGAGGGCTATGGTGAAAAAGGAAATATCCTCAGATGAAATCTGGAAAGAAGCTTTCTGAGAAACTGCTCCGTGATGTGTGACTTCCCCTCACAGAGTTACATCTGTATTTCGTGGATCTCTTTGCTAGCCTTATTTCTGTGGAATCTGAGAAGAGATATTTCGGATCCCTTTGAATACTATAGGGCCAAAGGAAATATCCTCCTATAACAAAGAGAAAGAAGCTTTCTGAGAAACTTCTTTGTGTTCTGTGAAATCTTCTCACAGAGTTACAGCTTTCCCCTCAAGAAGCCTTTCGCAAAGACAGTTCTTGTGGAATTGGCAAAGTGATATTTGGAAGCCCGTAGAGGGCTATGGTGAAAAAGGAAATATCCTCAGATGAAATCTGGAAAGAAGCTTTCTGAGAAACTGGTCTGTGATGTGTGACTTCCACTCACAGAGATACATCTGTATTTCGTGTATCTCTTTGCTAGCCTTATTTCTGTGGAATCTGAGAATAGATATTTCGGATCCCTTTGAAGACTATAGGGCCAACGGAAATATCCTCCGATAACAAAGAGAAAGAAGCTTTCTGAGAAACTTCTTTGTGTTCTGTGAAATCATCTCACAGAGTTACAGCTTTCCCCTCAAGAAGCCTTTCGCTAAGACAGTTCTTGTGGAATAGGCAAAGTGATATTTGGAAGCCCATAGAGGGCTATGGTGAAAAAGGAAATATCCTCAGATGAAATCTGGAAAGAAGCTTTCTGAGAAACTGCTCTGTGAGGTGTGACTTCCACTCACAGAGTTACATCTGTATTTCGTGGAACTCTTTGCTAGCCTTATTTCTGTGGAATCTGAGAACTGATATTTCGGATCCCTTTGAAGACTATAGGGCCAAAGGAAATATCCTCCGGTAACAAAGAGAAAGAAGCTTTCTGAGAAACTTCTTTGTATTCTGTGAAATCACCTCACAGAGTTGCAGCTTTCCCCTCAAGAAGCCTTTCGCTAAGACAGTTCTTGTGGAATTGGCAAAGTGATATTTGGAAGCCGATAGAGGGCTATGGTGAAAAAGGAAATATCCTAGATGAAATCTGGAAAGAAGCTTTCTCAGAAACTGCTCTGTGATGTGTGACTTCCACTCACAGATTTACATCTGTATTTCGTGGATCTCTTTGCTAGCCTTATTTCTGTGGAATCTGAGAAGAGATATTTCGGATCCCTTTGAATACTATAGGGCCAAAGGAAATATCCTCCTATAACAAAGAGAAAGAAGCTTTCTGAGAAACTTCTTTGTGTTCTGGGAAATCTTCTCACAGAGTTACAGCTTTCCCCTCAAGAAGCCTTTCGCTAAGACAGTTCTTGTGGAATTGGCAAAGTGATATTTGGAAGCCCGTAGAGGGCTATGGGGAAAAAGGAAATATCCTCAGATGAAATCTGGAAAGAAGCTTTCTGAGAAACTGGTCTATGATGTGTTACTTCCACTCACAGAAATACATCTGTATTTCGTGTATCTCTTTGCTAGCCTTATTTCTGTGGAATCTGAGAATAGATATTTCGGATCCCTTTGAAGACTGTAGGGCCAAAGGAAATATCCTCCGATAACAAAGAGCAAGAAGCTTTCTGAGAAACTTCTTTGTGTTCTGTGAAATCATCTCACAGAGTTACAGCTTTCCCCTCAGGAAGCCTTTCGCTAATACAGTTCTTGCGAAATAGGCAAAGTGATAGTTGGAAGCCCATAGAGGGCTATGGTGAAAAAGGAAATATCCTCAGATGAAATCTGGAAAGAAGCTTTCTGAGAAACTGCTCTGTGATGTGTGACTTCCACTCACAGAGTTACATCTGTATTTCGTGCATCTCTTTGCTAGCCTTATTCTGTGGAATCTGAGAACAGATATTTCGGATCCCTTTGAAGACTATAGGGCCAAAGGAAATATCCTCCGATAACAAAGAGAAAGAAGATTTCTGAGAAACTTCTTTGTCTTCTGTGAAATCATCTCACAGAGTTACAGCTTTCCCCTCAAGAAGCCTTTCCCTAAGACAGTTCTTGTGGAATTGGCAAGGTGATATTTGGAAGCCCACAAAGGGCTATGGTGTAAAAGGAAATACCCTCAGATGAAATCTGGAAAGAAGCTTTCTGAGAAACTGCTCTGTGATGTGTGACTTCTACTCACAGAGTTACGTCTGTGTTTTGTGTATCTCTTTGCTAGCCTTACTTCTGTGGAATCTGAGAAGAGATATTTCGGATCCCTTTGAAGACTATAGGGCAAAAGGAAATATACTCCGATAACAAAGAGAAAGAAGCTTTCTGAGAAACTTCTTTGTCTTCTGTGAAATCATCTCACAGAGTTACAGCTTTCCCCACAAGAAGCCTTTCGCTAAGACAGTTCTTGTGGAATTGACCAAGTGATATTTGGAAGCTCATAGAGGGCTATGTTGAAAAAGGAAATATCCTCAAATGAAATCTGGAAAGAAGCTTTCTGAGAAACTGCTCTGTGATGTGTGACTTCCACTCACAGAGTTACATCTGTATTTCGTGCATCACTTTGCTAGCCTTATTTCTGTGGAATCTGAGAAGAGATATTTCGGATCCCTTTGAAGACTATAGGGCCAAAGGAAATATCCTCCGATAACAAAGAGAAAGAAGCTTTCTGAGAAACTACTTTGTGTTCTTTGAAATCATCTCAAAGAGTTACAGCTTTCCCCTTAAGAAGCCTTTCGCTAAGACAGTTCTTGTGGAATTGGCAAAGTGATATTTGGAAGCCCATAGAGGGCTATGGTGAAAAAGGAAATATCCTCAGATGAAATCTGGAAAGAAGCTTTCTGAGAAACTGCTCTGTGATGTGTGACTTCCACTCACAGATTTACATCTGTATTTCGTGGATCTCTTTGCTAGCCTTATTTCTGTGGAATCTGAGAAGAGATATTTCGGATCCCCTTGAAGACTATAGGGCCAAAGGAAATATCCTCCGACAACAAAGAGAAAGAAGGTTTCTGAGAAACTTCTTTGTGTTCTGTGAAATCATCTCACAGAGTTACAGCTTTCCCCTCAGGAAGTCTTTCGCTAAGACAGTTCTTGCGAAATAGGCAAAGTGATATTTGGAAGCCCATAGAGGGCTATGGTGAAAAAGGAAATATCCTCAGATGAAATCTGGAAACCAGCTTTCTGAGAAACTGCTCCGTGATGTGTGACTTCCACTCACAGAGTTACATCTGTATTTCGTGGATCTCTTTGCTAGCCTTATTTCTGTGGAATCTGAGAAGAGATATTTCGGATCCCTTTGAATACTATAGGGCCAAAGGAAATATCCTCCTATAACAAAGAGAAAGAAGCTTTCTGAGAAACTTCTTTGTGTTCTGTGAAATCTTCTCACAGAGTTACAGCTTTCCCCTCAAGAAGCCTTTCGCAAAGACAGTTCTTGTGGAATTGGCAAAGTGATATTTGGAAGCCCGTAGAGGGCTATGGTGAAAAAGGAAATATCCTCAGATGAAATCTGGAAAGAAGCTTTCTGAGAAACTGGTCTGTGATGTGTGACTTCCACTCACAGAGATACATCTGTATTTCGTGTATCTCTTTGCTAGCCTTATTTCTGTGGAATCTGAGAATAGATATTTCGGATCCCTTTGAAGACTATAGGGCCAAAGGAAATATCCTCCGATAACAAAGAGAAAGAAGCTTTCTGAGAAACTTCTTTGTGTTCTGTGAAATCATCTCACAGAGTTACAGCTTTCCCCTCAAGAAGCCTTTCGCTAAGACACTTCTTGTGGAATAGGCAAAGTGATATTTGGAAGCCCATAGAGGGCTATGGTGAAAAAGGAAATATCCTCAGATGAAATCTGGAAAGAAGCTTTCTGAGAAACTGCTCTGTGATGTGTGACTTCCACTCACAGAGTTACATCTGTATTTCGTGGATCTCTTTGCTAGCCTTATTTCTGTGGAATCTGAGAACTGATATTTCGGATCCCTTTGAAGACTATAGGGCCAAAGGAAATATCCTCCGGTAACAAAGAGAAAGAAGCTTTCTGAGAAACTTCTTTGTATTCTGTGAAATCACCTCACAGAGTTGCAGCTTTCCCCTCAAGAAGCCTTTCGCTAAGACAGTTCTTGTGGAATTGGCAAAGTGATATTTGGAAGCCGATAGAGGGCTATGGTGAAAAAGGAAATATCCTCATATGAAATCTGGAAAGAAGCTTTCTGAGAAACTGCTCTGTGATGTGTGACTTACACTCACAGAGTTACATCTGTATTTCGTGAATCTCTTTGCTAGCCTTATTTCTGTGGAATCTGAGAAGAGATATTTCGGATCCCTTTGAATACTATAGGGCCAAAGGAAATATCCTCCTATAACAAAGAGAAAGAAGCTTTCTGAGAAACTTCTTTGTGTTCTGTGAAATCTTCTCACAGAGTTACAGCTTTCCCCTCAAGAAGCCTTTTGCTAAGACAGTTCTTGTGGAATTGGCAAAGTGATATTTGGAAGCCCGTATAGGGCTATGGTGAAAAAGGAAATATCCTCAGATGAAATCTGGAAAGAAGCTTTCTGAGAAACTGGTCTGTGATGTGTGACTTCCACTCACAGAGATACATCTGTATTTCGTGTATCTCTTTGCTAGCCTTATTTCTGTGGAATCTGAGAATAGATATTTCGGATCCCTTTGAAGACTATAGGGCCAAAGGAAATATCCTCCGATAACAAAGAGAAAGAAGCTTTCTGAGAAACTTCTTTGTGTTCTGTGAAATCATCTCACAGAGTTACAGCTTTCCCCTCAAGAAGCCTTTCGCTAAGACACTTCTTGTGGAATAGGCAAAGTGATATTTGGAAGCCCATAGAGGGCTATGGTGAAAAAGGAAATATCCTCAGATGAAATCTGGAAAGAAGCTTTCTGAGAAACTACTCTGTGATGTGTGACTTCCACTCACAGAGTTACATCTGTATTTCGTGGATCTCTTTGCTAGCCTTATTTCTGTGGAATCTGAGAACTGATATTTCGGATCCCTTTGAAGACTATAGGGCCAAAGGAAATATCCTCCGGTAACAAAGATAAAGAAGCTTTCTGAGAAACTTCTTTGTATTCTGTGAAATCACCTCACAGAGTTGCAGCTTTCCCCTCAAGAAGCCTTTCGCTAAGACAGTTCTTGTGGAATTGGCAAAGTGATATTTGGAAGCCCATAGAGGGCTATGGTGAAAAAGGAAATATCCTCAGATGAAATCTGGAAAGAAGCTTTCTGAGAAACTGCTCTGTGATGTGTGACTTCCACTCACAGAGTTACATCTGTATTTCGTGGATCTCTTTGCTAGCCTTATTTCTGTGGAATCTGAGAAGAGACATTTCGGATCCCTTTGAATACTATAGGGCCAAAGGAAATATCCTCCTATAACAAAGAGAAAGAAGCTTTCTGAGAAACTTCTTTGTGTTCTGTGAAATCATCTCACAGAGTTACAGCTTTCCCCTCAAGAAGCCTTTCGCTAAGACAGTTCTTGTGGAATTGGCAAAGTGATATTTGGAAGCCCGTAGAGGGCTATGGTGAAAAAGGAAATATCCTCAGATGAAATCTGGAAAGAAGCTTTCTGAGAAACTGGTATGAGATGTGTGACTTCCACTCGCAGAGATACATCTGTATTTCGTGTATCTCTTTGCTAGCCTTATTTCTGTGGAATCTGAGAATAGATATTTCGGATCCCTTTGAAGACTGTAGGGCCAAAGGAAATATCCTCCGATAACAAAGAGCAAGAAGGTTTCTGAGAAACTTCTTTGTGTTCTGTGAAATCATCTCACAGAGTTACAGCTTTCCCCTCAGGAAGCCTTTCGCTAATACAGTTCTTGCGAAATAGGCAAAGTGATAGTTGGAAGCCCATAGAGGGCTATGGTGAAAAAGGAAATATCCTCAGATGAAATCTGGAAACAAGCTTTCTGAGAAACTGCTCTGTGATGTGTGACTTCCACTCACAGAGTTACATCTGTATTTCGTGGATCTCTTTGCTAGCCTTATTTCTGTGGAATCTGAGAACTGATATTTCGGATCCCTTTGAGACTATAGGGCCAAAGGAAATATCCTCCGGTAACAAAGAGAAAGAAGCTTTCTGAGAAACTTCTTTGTGTTCTGTGAAATCATCTCACAGAGTTGCAGCTTTCCCCTCAAGAAGCCTTTCGCTAAGACAGTTCTTGTGGAATTGGCAAAGTGATATTTGGAAGCCCATAGAGGGCTATGGTGAAAAAGGAAATATCCTAAGATGAAATCTGGAAAGAAGCTTTCTGAGAAACTGCTCTGTGATGTGTGACTTCCACTCACAGAGTTACATCTGTATTTCGTGGATCTCTTTCCTAGCCTTATTTCTGTGGAATCTGAGAACAGATATTTCGGATGCCTTTGAAGACTATAGGGCGAAAGGAAATATCCTCCGATAACAAAGAAAAAGAAGCTTTCTGAGAAACTTCTTTGTGTTCTGTGAAATCATCTCACAGAGTTACAGCTTTCCCCTCAAGAAGTCTTTTGCTAAGACAAGTCTTGTGGAATTGGCAAAGTGATATTTGGAAGCCCATAGACAGCTATGGTGAAAAAGGAAATATCCTCAGATGAAATCTGGAAAAAAGCTTTCTGAGAAAGTGTTCTGCGATGTGTGACTTCCACTCACAGAGTTACATCTGTATTTCGTGGATCTCTTTGCTAGCCTTATTTCTGTGGAATCTGAGAACAGATATTTCGGATCCCTTTGAAGACTATAGGGCCAAAGGAAATATCCTCCGATAACAAAGAGAAAGAAGCTTTCTGAGAAACTTCTTTGTGTTTTGTGAAATCATCTCACAGAGTTACAGCTTTCCCCTCAAGAAGCCTTTCGCTAAGACAGTTCTTGTGGAATTGGCAAAGTGATATTTGGAAGCCCTTAGAGGGCTATGGTGAAAAAGGAAATATCCTCAGATGAAATCTGGAAAGAAGCTTTCTGAGAAACTACTCTGTGATGTGTGACTTCCACTCACAGAGTTACATCTGTATTTCGTGGATCTCTTTGCTAGCCTTATTTCTGTGGAATCTGAGAACAGATATTTCGGATCCCTTTGAAGACTATAGGGCCAAAGGAAATATCCTCCCATATCAAAGAGAAAGAAGCTTTCTGAGAAACTTCTTTGTGTTCTGTGAAATCATCTCACAGAGTTACAGCTTTCCACTCAAGAAGCCTTTCGCTAAGACAGTTCTTGTGGAATTGGCAAAGGGATATTTGGAAGCCCATAGAGGGTTATGGTGAAAAAGGTAATATCCTCAGATGAAATCTGGAAAGAAGCTTTCTGAGAAATTGCTCTGTGATGTGTGACTTCCACTCACAGAGTTACATCTGTATTTCGTGCATCTCTTTGCTAGCCTTATTCTTTGGAATCTGAGAACAGATATTTCGGATCCCCTTGAAGACTATAGGGCCAAAGGAAATATCCTCCGATAACAAAGAGAAAGAAGATTTCTGAGAAACTTCTTTGTCTTCTGTGAAATCATCTCACAGAGTTACAGCTTTCCCCTCAAGAAGCCATTCCCTAAGACAGTTCTTGTGGAATTGGCAAGGTGATATTTGGAAGCCCACATAGGGCTATGGTGTAAAAGGAAATACCCTCAGATGAAATCTGGAAAGAAGCTTTCTGAGAAACTGCTCTGTGATGTTTGACTTCTACTCACAGAGTTACGTCAGTGTTTTGTGTATCTCTTTGCTAGCCTTACTTCTGTGGAATCTGAGAAGAGATATTTCGGATCCCTTTGAAGACTATAAGGCAAAAGGAAATATACTCCGATAACAAAGAGAAAGAAGCTTTCTGAGAAACTTCTTTGTGTTCTGTGAAATCATCTCACAGAGTTACAGCTTTCCCCTCAGGAAGTCTTTCGCTAGACAGTTCTTGCGAAATAGGCAAAGTGATATTTGGAAGCCCATAGAGGGCTATGGTGAAAAAGGAAATATCCTCAGATGAAATCTGGAAAGAAGCTTTCTGAGAAACTGCTCCGTGATGTGTGACTTCCACTCACAGAGTTACATCTGTATTTCGTGGATCTCTTTGCTAGCCTTATTTCTGTGGAATCTGAGAAGAGACATTTCGGATCCCTTTGAATACTATAGGGCCAAAGGAAATATCCTCCGATAACAAAGAGAAAGAAGCTTTCTGAGAAACTTCTTTGTGTTCTGTGAAATCATCTCACAGAGTTACAGCTTTCCCCTTAAGAAGCCTTTCGCTAAGACACTTCTTGTGGAATTGGCAAAGTGATATTTGGAAGCCCATAGAGGGCTATGGTGAAAAAGGAAATATCCTCAGATGAAATCTGGAAAGAAGCTTTCTGAGAAACTGCTCTGTGATGTGTGACTTCCACTCACAGAGATACATCTGTATTTCGTGTATCTCTTTGCTAGCCTTATTTCTGTGGAATCTGAGAACAGATATTTCGGATCCCTTTGAAGACTATAGGGCCAAAGGAAATATCCTCCGATAACAAAGAGAAAGAAGCTTTCTGAGAAACTTCTTTGTGTTCTGTGAAATCATCTCACAGAGTTACATCTTTCCCCTCAGGAAGCCTTTCGCTAATACAGTTCTTGCGAAATAGGCAAAGTGATAGTTGGAAGCCCATAGAGGGCTATGGTGAAAAAGGAAATATCCTCAGATGAAATCTGGAAAGAAGCTTTCTGAGAAACTGGTCTGTGATGTGTGACTTCCACTCACAGAGATACATCTGTATTTCGTGTATCTCTTTGCTAGTCTTATTCTGTGGAATCTGAGAAGAGATATTTCTGATCCCTTTGAAGACTATAGGGCCAAAGGAAATATCCTCCGATAACAAAGAGAAAGAAGCTTTCTGAGAAACTTCTTTGTGTTCTGTGAAATCATCTCACAGAGTTGCAGCTTTCCCCTCAAGAAGCCTTTCGCTAAGACAGTTCTTGTGGAATTGGCAAAGTGATATTTGGAAGCCGATAGAGGGCTATGGTGAAAAAGGAAATATCCTCAGATGAAATCTGGAAAGAAGCTTTCTGAGAAACTGCTCTGTGATGTGTGACTTCCACTCACAGAGTTACATCTGTATTTCGTGGATCTCTTTGCTAGCCTTATTTCTGTGGAATCTGAGAAGAGACATTTCGGATCCCTTTGAATACTATAGGGCCAAAGGAAATATCCTCCTATAACAAAGAGAAAGAAGCTTTCTGAGAAACTTCTTTGTGTTCTGTGAAATCATCTCACAGAGTTACAGCTTTCCCCTCAAGAAGCCTTTCGCTAAGACAGTTCTTGTGGAATTGGCAAAGTGATATTTGGAAGCCCGTAGAGGGCTATGGTGAAAAAGGAAATATCCTCAGATGAAATCTGGAAAGAAGCTTTCTGAGAAACTGCTCTGTGATGTGTGACTTCCACTCACAGAGATACATGTGTATTTCGTGTATCTCTTTGCTAACCTTATTTCTGTGGAATCTGAAAACAGATATTTCGGATCCCTTTGAAGACTATAGGGCCAAAGGAAATATCCTCCGATAACAAAGAGAAAGAAGCTTTCTGAGAAACTTCTTTGTGTTCTGTGAAATCATCTCACAGAGTTACAGCTTTCCCCTCAAGAAGCCTTTCGCTAAGACAGTTCTTGTGGAATTGGCAAAGTGATATTTGGAAGCCCGTAGAGGGCTATGGTGAAAAAGGAAATATCCTCAGATGAAATCTGGAAAGAAGCTTTCTGAGAAACTGCTCTGTGTTGTGTGACTTCCACTCACAGAGATACATCTGTATTTCGTGTATCTCTTTGCTAGCCTTATTTCTGTGGAATCTGAGAACAGATATTTCGGATCCCTTTGAAGACTATAGGGCCAAAGGAAATATCCTCCGATAACAAAGAGAAAGAAGCTTTCTGAGAAACTTCTTTGTGTTTTGTGAAATCATCTCACAGAGTTACAGCTTTCCCCTCAAGAAGCCTTTCGCTAAGACAGTTCTTGTGGAATTGGCAAAGTGATATTTGGAAGCCCATAGAGGGCTATGGTGAAAAAGGAAATATCCTCAGATGAAATCTGGAAAGAAGCTTTCTGAGAAACTACTCTGTGATGTGTGACTTCCACTCACAGAGTTACATCTGTATTTCGTGGATCTCTTTGGTAGCCTTATTTCTGTGGAATCTGAGAACAGATATTTCGGATCCCTTTGAAGACTATAGGGCCAAAGGAAATATCCTCCCATATCAAAGAGAAAGAAGCTTTCTGAGAAACTTCTTTGTGTTCTGTGAAATCATCTCACAGAGTTACAGCTTTCCCCTCAAGAAGCCTTTCGCTAAGACAGTTCTTGTGGAATTGGCAAAGGGATATTTGGAAGCCCATAGAGGGTTATGGTGAAAAAGGTAATATCCTCAGATGAAATCTGGAAAGAAGCTTTCTGAGAAATTGCTCTGTGATGTGTGACTTCCACTCACAGAGTTACATCTGTATTTCGTGCATCTCTTTGCTAGCCTTATTCTGTGGAATCTGAGAACAGATATTTCGGATCCCTTTGAAGACTATAGGGCCAAAGGAAATATCCTCCGATAACAAAGAGAAAGAAGATTTCTGAGAAACTTCTTTGTCTTCTGTGAAATCATCTCACAGAGTTACAGCTTTCCCCTCAAGTAGCCTTTCCCTAAGACAGTTCTTGTGGAATTGGCAAGGTGATATTTGGAAGCCCACATAGGGCTATGGTGTAAAAGGAAATACCCTCAGATGAAATCTGGAAAGAAGCTTTCTGAGAAACTGCTCTGTGATGTGTGACTTCCACTCACAGAGTTACATCTGTATTTCGTGGATCTCTTTGCTAGCCTTATTTCTGTGGAATCTGGGAAGAGACATTTCGGATCCCTTTGAATACTATAGGGCCAAAGGAAATATCCTCCTATAACAAAGAGAAAGAAGCTTTCTGAGAAACTTCTTTGTGTTCTGTGAAATCATCTCACAGAGTTACAGCTTTCCCCTCAAGAAGCCTTTCGCTAAGACAGTTCTTGTGGAATTGGCAAAGTGATATTTGGAAGCCCGTAGAGGGCTATGGTGAAAAAGGAAATATCCTCAGATGAAATCTGGAAAGAAGCTTTCTGAGAAACTGCTCTGTGATGTGTGACTTCCACTCACAGAGATACATGTGTATTTCGTGTATCTCTTAGCTAACCTTATTTCTGTGGAATCTGAAAACAGATATTTCGGATCCCTTTGAAGACTATAGGGCCAAAGGAAATATCCTCCGATAACAAAGAGAAAGAAGCTTTCTGAGAAACTTCTTTGTGTTCTGTGAAATCATCTCACAGAGTTACAGCTTTCCCCTCAAGAAGCCTTTCGCTAAGACAGTTCTTGTGGAATTGGCAAAGTGATATTTGGAAGCCCGTAGAGGGCTATGGTGAAAAAGGAAATATCCTCAGATGAAATCTGGAAAGAAGCTTTCTGAGAAACTGCTCTGTGATGTGTGACTACCACTCACAGAGATACATCTGTATTTCGTGTATCTCTTTGCTAGCCTTATTTCTGTGGAATCTGAGAACAGATATTTCGGATCCCTTTGAAGACTATAGGGCCAAAGGAAATATCCTCCGATAACAAAGAGAAAGAAGCTTTCTGAGAAACTTCTTTGTGTTTTGTGAAATCATCTCACAGAGTTACAGCTTTCCCCACAAGAAGCCTTTCGCTAAGACAGTTCTTGTGGAATTGGCAAAGCGATATTTGGAAGCCCATAGAGGGCTATGGTGAAAAAGGAAATATCCTCAGATGAAATCTGGAAAGAAGCTTTCTGAGAAACTACTCTGTGATGTGTGACTTCCACTCACAGAGTTACATCTGTATTTCGTGGATCTCTTTGGTAGCCTTATTTCTGTGGAATCTGAGAACAGATATTTCGGATCCCTTTGAAGACTATAGGGCCAAAGGAAATATCCTCCCATATCAAAGAGAAAGAAGCTTTCTGAGAAACTTCTTTGTGTTCTGTGAAATCATCTCACAGAGTTACAGCTTTCCCCTCAAGAAGCCTTTCGCTAAGACAGTTCTTGTGGAATTGGCAAAGGGATATTTGGAAGCCCATAGAGGGTTATGGTGAAAAAGGTAATATCCTCAGATGAAATCTGGAAAGAAGCTTTCTGAGAAATTGCTCTGTGATGTGTGACTTCCACTCACAGAGTTACATCTGTATTTCGTGCATCTCTTTGCTAGCCTTATTCTGTGGAATCTGAGAACAGATATTTCGGATCCCTTTGAAGACTATAGGGCCAAAGGAAATATCCTCCGATAACAAAGAGAAAGAAGATTTCTGAGAAACTTCTTTGTCTTCTGTGAAATCATCTCACAGAGTTACAGCTTTCCCCTCAAGTAGCCTTTCCCTAAGACAGTTCTTGTGGAATTGGCAAGGTGATATTTGGAATCCCACATAGGGCTATGGTGTAAAAGGAAATACCCTCAGATGAAATCTGGAAAGAAGCTTTCTGAGAAACTGCTCTGTGATGTGTGACTTCCACTCACAGAGTTACATCTGTATTTCGTGGATCTCTTTGCTAGCCTTATTTCTGTGGAATCTGAGAAGAGACATTTCGGATCCCTTTGAATACTATAGGGCCAAAGGAAATATCCTCCTATAACAAAGAGAAAGAAGCTTTCTGAGAAACTTCTTTGTGTTCTGTGAAATCATCTCACAGAGTTACAGCTTTCCCCTCAAGAAGCCTTTCGCTAAGACAGTTCTTGTGGAATTGGCAAAGTGATATTTGGAAGCCCGTAGAGGGCTATGGTGAAAAAGGAAATATCCTCCGATGAAATCTGGAAAGAAGCTTTCTGAGAAACTGCTCTGTGATGTGTGACTTCCACTCACAGAGATACATGTGTATTTCGTGTATCTCTTTGCTAACCTTATTTCTGTGGAATCTGAGAACAGATATTTCGGATCCATTTGAAGACTATAGGGCCAAAGGAAATATCCTCCGATAACAAAGAGAAAGAAGCTTTCTGAGAAACTTCTTTGTGTTCTGTGAAATCATCTCACAGAGTTACAGCTTTCCCCTCAAGAAGCCTTTCGCTAAGACAGTTCTTGTGGAATTGGCAAAGGGATATTTGGAAGCCCATAGAGGGTTATGGTGAAAAAGGTAATATCCTCAGATGAAATCTGGAAAGAAGCTTTCTGAGAAATTGCTCTGTGATGTGTGACTTCCACTCACAGAGTTACATCTGTATTTCGTGCATCTCTTTGCTAGCCTTATTCTTTGGAATCTGAGAACAGATATTTCGGATCCCTTTGAAGACTATAGGGCCAAAGGAAATATCCTCCGATAACAAAGAGAAAGAAGATTTCTGAGAAACTTCTTTGTCTTCTGTGAAATCATCTCACAGAGTTACAGCTTTCCCCTCAAGAAGCCTTTCCCTAAGACAGTTCTTGTGGAATTGGCAAGGTGATATTTGGAAGCCCACATAGGGCTATGGTGTAAAAGGAAATACCCTCAGATGAAATCTGGAAAGAAGATTTCTGAGAAACTGCTCTGTGATGTTTGACTTCTACTCACAGAGTTACGTCTGTGTTTTGTGTATCTCTTTGCTAGCCTTACTTCTGTGGAATCTGAGAAGAGATATTTCGGATCCCTTTGAAGACTATAGGGCAAAAGGAAATATACTCCGATAACAAAGAGAAAGAAGCTTTCTGAGAAACTTCTTTGTGTTCTGTGAAATCATCTCACAGAGTTACAGCTTTCCCCTCAGGAAGTCTTTCGCTAGACAGTTCTTGCGAAATAGGCAAAGTGATATTTGGAAGCCCATAGAGGGCTATGGTGAAAAAGGAAATATCCTCAGATGAAATCTGGAAAGAAGCTTTCTGAGAAACTGCTCCGTGATGTGTGACTTCCACTCACAGAGTTACATCTGTATTTCGTGGATCTCTTTGCTAGCCTTATTTCTGTGGAATCTGAGAAGAGATATTTCTGATCCCTTTGAATACTATAGGGCCAAAGGAAATATCCTCCTATAACAAAGAGAGAGAAGCTTTCTGAGAAACTTCTTTGTGTTCTGTGAAATCTTCAAACAGAGTTACAGCTTTCCCCTCAAGAAGCCTTTCGCTAAGACAGTTCTTGTGGAATTGGCAAAGTGATATTTGGAAGCCCGTAGAGGGCTATGGTGAAAAAGGAAATATCCTCAGATGAAATCTGGAAAGAAGCTTTCTGAGAAACTGGTCTGTGATGTGTGACTTCCACTCACAGAGATACATCTGTATTTCGTGTATCTCTTTGCTAGCCTTATTTCTGTGGAATCTGAGAATAGATATTTCGGATCCCTTTGAAGACTATAGGGCCAAAGGAAATATCCTCCGATAACAAAGAGAAAGAAGCTTTCTGAGAAACTTCTTTGTGTTCTGTGAAATCATCTCACAGAGTTACAGCTTTCCCCTTAAGAAGCCTTTCGCTAAGACACTTCTTGTGGAATTGGCAAAGTGATATTTGGAAGCCCATAGAGGGCTATGGTGAAAAAGGAAATATCCTCAGATGAAATCTGGAAAGAAGCTTTCTGAGAAACTGCTCTGTGATGTGTGACTTCCACTCACAGAGATACATCTGTATTTCGTGGATCTCTTTGCTAGCCTTATTTCTGTGGAATCTGAGAACAGATATTTCGGATCCCTTTGAAGACTATAGGGCCAAAGGAAATATCCTCCGATAACAAAGAGAAAGAAGCTTTCTGAGAAACTTCTTTGTGTTCTGTGAAATCATCTCACAGAGTTACAGCTTTCCCCTCAGGAAGCCTTTCGCTAATACAGTTCTTGCGAAATAGGCAAAGTGATAGTTGGAAGCCCATAGAGGGCTATGGTGAAAAAGGAAATATCCTCAGATGAAATCTGGAAAGAAGCTTTCTGAGAAACTGCTCTGTGATGTGTGACTTCCACTCACAGAGTTACATCTGTATTTCGTGGATCTCTTTGCTAGCCTTATTTCTGTGGAATCTGAGAACTGATATTTCGGATCCCTTTGAAGACTATAGGGCCAAAGGAAATATCCTCCGGTAACAAAGAGAAAGAAGCTTTCTGAGAAACTTCTTTGTGTTCTGTGAAATCATCTCACAGAGTTGCAGCTTTGCCCTCAAGAAGCCTTTCGCTAAGACAGTTCTTGTGGAATTGGCAAAGTGATATTTGGAAGCCCATAGAGGGCTATGGTGAAAAAGGAAATATCCTCAGATGAAATCTGGAAAGAAGCTTTCTGAGAAACTGCTCTGTGATGTGTGACTTCCACTCACAGAGTTACATCTGTATTTCGTGGATCTCTTTGCTAGCCTTATTTCTGTGGAATCTGAGAACAGATATTTCGGATGCCTTTGAAGACTATAGGGCGAAAGGAAATATCCTCCGATAACAAAGAGAAAGAAGCTTTCTGAGAAACTTCTTTGTGTTCTGTGAAATCATCTCACAGAGTTACAGCTTTCCCCACAAGAAGCCTTTCGCTAAGGCAGTTCTTGTGGAATTGGCAAAGTGATATTTGGAAGCCCATAGAGGGTTATGGTGAAAAAGGAAATATCCTCAGATGTAATCAGGAAAGAAGCTTTCTGAGAAAATACTCTGTGATGTGTGACTTCCACTCACAGAGTTACATCTGTATTTCATGCATCTCTTTGCTAGCCTTATTCTGTGGAATCTGAGAACAGATATTTCGGATCCCTTTGAAGACTATAGGGCCAAAGGAAATATCCTCCGATAACAAAAAGAAAGAAGCTTTCTGAGAAACTTCTTTGTGTTCTGTGAAATCATCTCACAGAGTTACAGCTTTCCCTTCAGGAAGTCTTTCGCTAAGACAGTTCTTGCGAAATAGGCAAAGTGATATTTGGAAGCCCATAGAGGGCTATGGTGAAAAAGGAAATATCCTCAGATGAAATCTGGAAAGAAGCTTTCTGAGAAACTGCTCCGTGATGTGTGACTTCCACTCACAGAGTTACATCTGTATTTCGTGGATCTCTTTGCTAGCCTTATTTCTGTGGAATCTGAGAAGAGATATTTCTGATCCCTTTGAATACTATAGGGCCAAAGGAAATATCCTCCTATAACAAAGAGAAAGAAGCTTTCTGAGAAACTTCTTTGTGTTCTGTGAAATCTTCAAACAGAGTTACAGCTTTCCCCTCAAGAAGCCTTTCGCTAAGACAGTTCTTGTGGAATTGGCAAAGTGATAGTTGGAAGCCCGTAGAGGGCTATGGTGAAAAAGGAAATATCCTCAGATGAACTCTGGAAAGAAGCTTTCTGAGAAACTGGTCTGTGATGTGTGACTTCCACTCACAGAGATACATCTGTATTTCGTGTATCTCTTTGCTAGCCTTATTTCTGTGGAATCTGAGAAGAGATATTTCGGATCCCTTTGAAGACTATAGGGCCAAAGGAAATATCCTCCGATAACAAAGAGAAAGAAGCTTTCTGAGAAACTTCTTTGTGTTCTGTGAAATCATCTCACAGAGTTACAGCTTTCCCCTTAAGAAGCCTTTCGCTAAGACACTTCTTGTGGAATTGGCAAAGTGATATTTGGAAGCCCATAGAGGGCTATGGTGAAAAAGGAAATATCCTCAGATGAAATCTGGAAAGAAGCTTTCTGAGAAACTGCTCTGTGATGTGTGACTTCCACTCACAGAGTTACATCTGTATTTCGTGGATCTCTTTGCTAGCCTTATTTCTGTGGAATCTGAGAACTGATATTTCTGATCCCTTTGAAGACTATAGGGCCAAAGGAAATATCCTCCGGTAACAAAGAGAAAGAAGCTTTCTGTGAAACTTCTTTGTATTCTGTGAAATCACCTCACAGAGTTGCAGCTTTCCCCTCAAGAAGCCTTTCGCTAAGACAGTTCTTGTGGAATTGGCAAAGTGATATTTGGAAGCCGATAGAGGGCTATGGTGAAAAAGGAAATATCCTCAGATGAAATCTGGAAAGAAGCTTTCTGAGAAACTGCTCTGTGATGTGTGACTTCCACTCACAGAGTTACATCTGTATTTCGTGGATCTCTTTGCTAGCCTTATTTCTGTGGAATCTGAGAAGAGACATTTCGGATCCCTTTGAATACTATAGGGCCAAAGGAAATATCCTCCTATAACAAAGAGAAAGAAGCTTTCTGAGAAACTTCTTTGTGTTCTGTGAAATCATCTCACAGAGTTACAGCTTTCCCCTCAAGAAGCCTTTCGCTAAGACAGTTCTTGTGGAATTGGCAAAGTGATATTTGGAAGCCCGTAGAGGGCTATGGTGAAAAAGGAAATATCCTCAGATGAAATCTGGAAAGAAGCTTTCTGAGAAACTGCTCTGTGATGTGTGACTTCCACTCACAGAGATACATGTGTATTTCGTGTATCTCTTTGCTAACCTTATTTCTGTGGAATCTGAGAACAGATATTTCGGATCCCTTTGAAGACTATAGGGCCAAAGGAAATATCCTCCGATAACAAAGAGAAAGAAGCTTTCTGAGAAACTTCTTTGTGTTCTGTGAAATCAT
This sequence comes from Macaca nemestrina, assembly GCF_043159975.1. Lineage (NCBI taxonomy): Eukaryota > Metazoa > Chordata > Mammalia > Primates > Cercopithecidae > Macaca > Macaca nemestrina. The sequence goes on from NC_092140.1 coordinate 53,478,702, forward strand.
CTCACAGAGTTACAGCTTTCCCCTCAAGAAGCCTTTCGCTAAGACAGTTCTTGTGGAATTGGCAAAGTGATATTTGGAAGCCCGTAGAGGGCTATGGTGAAAAAGGAAATATCCTCAGATGAAATCTGGAAAGAAGCTTTCTGAGAAACTGCTCTGTGATGTGTGACTTCCACTCACAGAGATACATCTGTATTTCGTGTATCTCTTTGCTAGCCTTATTTCTGTGGAATCTGAGAACAGATATTTCGGATCCCTTTGAAGACTATAGGGCCAAAGGAAATATCCTCCGATAACAAAGAGAAAGAAGCTTTCTGAGAAACTTCTTTGTGTTTTGTGAAATCATCTCACAGAGTTACAGCTTTCCCCTCAAGAAGCCTTTCGCTAAGACAGTTCTTGTGGAATTGGCAAAGTGATATTTGGAAGCCCATAGAGGGCTATGGTGAAAAAGGAAATATCCTCAGATGAAATCTGGAAAGAAGCTTTCTGAGAAACTACTCTGTGATGTGTGACTTCCACTCACAGAGTTACATCTGTATTTCGTGGATCTCTTTGCTAGCCTTATTTCTGTGGAATCTGAGAACAGATATTTCGGATCCCTTTGAAGACTATAGGGCCAAAGGAAATATCCTCCCATATCAAAGAGAAAGAAGCTTTCTGAGAAACTTCTTTGTGTTCTGTGAAATCATCTCACAGAGTTACAGCTTTCCCCTCAAGAAGCCTTTCGCTAAGACAGTTCTTGTGGAATTGGCAAAGGGATATTTGGAAGCCCATAGAGGGTTATGGTGAAAAAGGTAATATCCTCAGATGAAATCTGGAAAGAAGCTTTCTGAGAAACTGCTCTGTGATGTGTGACTTCCACTCACAGAGTTACATCTGTATTTCGTGCATCTCTTTGCTAGCCTTATTCTGTGGAATCTGAGAACAGATAATTCGGATCCCTTTGAAGACTATAGGGCCAAAGGAAATATCCTCCGATAACAAAGAGAAAGAAGATTTCTGAGAAACTTCTTTGTCTTCTGTGAAATCATCTCACAGAGTTACAGCTTTCACCTCAAGAAGCCTTTCCCTAAGACAGTTCTTGTGGAATTGGCAAGGTGATATTTGGAAGCCCACATAGGGCTATGGTGTAAAAGGAAATACCCTCAGATGAAATCTGGAAAGAAGCTTTCTGAGAAACTGCTCTGTGATGTTTGACTTCTACTCACAGAGTTACGTCTGTGTTTTGTGTATCTCTTTGCTAGCCTTACTTCTGTGGAATCTGAGAAGAGATATTTCGGATCCCTTTGAAGACTATAGGGCAAAAGGAAATATACTCCGATAACAAAGAGAAAGAAGCTTTCTGAGAAACTTCTTTGTGTTCTGTGAAATCATCTCACAGAGTTACAGCTTTCCCCTCAGGAAGTCTTTCGCTAGACAGTTCTTGCGAAATAGGCAAAGTGATATTTGGAAGCCCATAGAGGGCTATGGTGAAAAAGGAAATATCCTCAGATGAAATCTGGAAAGAAGCTTTCTGAGAAACTGCTCTGTGATGTGTGACTTCCACTCACAGAGTTACATCTGTATTTCGTGGATCTCTTTGCTAGCCTTATTTCTGTGGAATCTGAGAACAGATATTTCGGATCCCTTTGAATAATATAGGGCCAAAGGAAATATCCTCCTATAACAAAGAGAGAGAAGCTTTCTGAGAAACTTCTTTGTGTTCTGTGAAATCTTCTCACAGAGTTACAGCTTTCCCCTCAAGAAGCCTTTCGCTAAGACAGTTCTTGTGGAATTGGCAAAGGGATATTTGGAAGCCCGTAGAGGGCTATGGTGAAAAAGGAAATATCCTCAGATGAAATCTGGAAAGAAGCTTTCTGAGAAACTGGTCTGTGATGTGTGACTTCCACTCACAGAGATACATCTGTATTTCGTGTATCTCTTTGCTAGCCTTATTTCTGTGGAATCTGAGAATAGATATTTCGGATCCCTTTGAAGACTATAGGGCCAAAGGAAATATCCTCCGATAACAAAGAGAAAGAAGCTTTCTGAGAAACTTCTTTTTGTTCTGTGAAATCATCTCACAGAGTTACAGCTTTCCCCTCAAGAAGCCTTTCGCTAAGACACTTCTTGTGGAATAGGCAAAGTGATATTTGGAAGCCCATAGAGGGCTATGGTGAAAAAGGAAATATCCTCAGATGAAATCTGGAAAGAAGCTTTCTGAGAAACTGCTCTGTGATGTGTGACTTCCACTCACAGAGTTACATCTGTATTTCGTGGATCTCTTTGCTAGCCTTATTTCTGTGGAATCTGAGAACTGATATTTCGGATCCCTTTGAAGACTATAGGGCCAAAGGAAATATCCTCCGGTAACAAAGAGAAAGAAGCTTTCTGAGAAACTTCTTTGTATTCTGTGAAATCACCTCACAGAGTTGCAGCTTTCCCCTCAAGAAGCCTTTCGCTAAGACAGTTCTTGTGGAATTGGCAAAGTGATATTTGGAAGCCGATAGAGGGCTATGGTGAAAAAAGAAATATCCTCAGATGAAATCTGGAAAGAAGCTTTCTGAGAAACTGCTCTGTGATGTGTGACTTCCACTCACAGAGTTACATCTGTATTTCGTGGATCTCTTTGCTGGCCTTATTTCTGTGGAATCTGAGAAGAGATATTTCGGATCCCTTTGAATACTATAGGGCCAAAGGAAATATCCTCCTATAACAAAGAGAAAGAAGCTTTCTGAGAAACTTCTTTGTGTTCTGTGAAATCTTCTCACAGAGTTACAGCTTTCCCCTCAAGAAGCCTTTCGCTAAGACAGTTCTTGTGGAATTGGCAAAGTGATATTTGGAAGCCCGTAGAGGGCTATGGTGAAAAAGGAAATATCCTCAGATGAAATCTGGAAAGAAGCTTTCTGAGAAACTGGTCTGTGATGTGTGACTTCCACTCACAGAGATACATCTGTATTTCGTGTATCTCTTTGCTAGCCTTATTTCTGTGGAATCTGAGAATAGATATTTCGGATCCCTTTGAAGACTATAGGGCCAAAGGAAATATCCTCCGATAACAAAGAGAAAGAAGCTTTCTGAGAAACTTCTTTGTGTTCTGTGAAATCATCTCACAGAGTTACAGTTTTCCCCTCAAGAACCCTTTCGCTAAGACACTTCTTGTGGAATAGGCAAAGTGATATTTGGAAGCCCATAGAGGGCTATGGTGAAAAAGGAAATATCCTCAGATGAAATCTGGAAAGAAGCTTTCTGAGAAACTGCTCTGTGATGTGTGACTTCCACTCACAGAGTTACATCTGTATTTCGTGGATCTCTTTGCTAGCCTTATTTCTGTGGAATCTGAGAACTGATATTTCGGATCCCTTTGAAGACTATAGGGCCAAAGGAAATATCCTCCGGTAACAAAGAGAAAGAAGCTTTCTGAGAAACTTCTTTGTATTCTGTGAAATCACCTCACAGAGTTGCAGCTTTCCCCTCAAGAAGCCTTTCGCTAAGACAGTTCTTGTGGAATTGGCAAAGTGATATTTGGAAGCCGATAGAGGGCTATGGTGAAAAAGGAAATATCCTCAGATGAAATCTGGAAAGAAGGTTTCTGAGAAACTGCTCTGTGATGTGTGACTTCCACTCACAGAGTTACATCTTTATTTCGTGGATCTCTTTGCTAGCCTTATTTCTGTGGAATCTGAGAACAGATATTTCGGATGCCTTTGAAGACTATAGGGCGAAAGGAAATATCCTCCGATAACAAAGAGAAAGAAGCTTTCTGAGAAACTTCTTTGTGTTCTGTGAAATCATCTCACAGAGTTACAGCTTTCCCCTCAAGAAGTCTTTTGCTAAGACAAGTCTTGTGGAATTGGCAAAGTGATATTTGGAATCCCATAGACGGCTATGGTGAAAAAGGAAATATCCTCAGATGAAATCTGGAAAAAAGCTTTCTGAGAAAGTGTTCTGTGATGTGTGACTTCCACTCACAGAGTTACATCTGTATTTCGTGGATCTCTTTGCTAGCCTTATTTCTGTGGAATCTGAGAACAGATATTTCGGATCCCTTTGAAGACTATAGGGCCAAAGGAAATATCCTCCGATAACAAAGAGAAAGAAGCTTTCTGAGAAACTTCTTTGTGTTTTGTGAAATCATCTCACCGAGTTACAGCTTTCCCCTCAAGAAGCCTTTCGCTAAGATAGTTCTTGTGGAATTGGCAAAGTGATATTTGGAAGCCCATAGAGGGCTATGGTGAAAAAGGAAATATCCTCAGATGAAATCTGGAAAGAAGCTTTCTGAGAAACTGCTCTGTGATGTGTGACTTCCACTCACAGAGTTACATCTGCATTTCGTGGATATCTTTGCTAGCCTTATTTCTGTGGAATCTGAGAACAGATATTTCGGATCCCTTTGAAGACTATAGGGCCAAAGGAAATATCCTCCCATATCAAAGAGAAAGAAGCTTTCTGAGAAACTTCTTTGTGTTCTGTGAAATCATCTCACAGAGTTACAGCTTTCCCCTCAAGAAGCCTTTCGCTAAGACAGTTCTTGTGGAATTGGCAAGGTGATATTTGGAAGCCCACATAGGGCTATGGTGTAAAAGGAAATACCCTCAGATGAAATCTGGAAAGAAGCTTTCTGAGAAACTGCTCTGTGATGTGTGACTTCTACTCACAGAGTTACGTCTGTGTTTTGTGTATCTCTTTGCTAGCCTTACTTCTGTGGAATCTGAGAAGAGATATTTCGGATCCCTTTGAAGACTATAGGGCCAAAGGAAATATCCTCCGATAACAAAGAGAAAGAAGCTTTCTGAGAAACTTCTATGTGTTCTGTGAAATCATCTCACAGAGTTACAGCTTTCCCCACAAGAAGCCTTTCGCTAAGACAGTTCTTGTGGAATTGGCAAAGTGATATTTGGAAGCCCATAGAGGGTTATGGTGAAAAAGGAAATATCCTCAGATGTAATCAGGAACGAAGCTTTCTGAGAAAATGCTCTGTGATGTGTGACTTCCACTCACAGAGTTACATCTGTATTTCATGCATCTCTTTGCTAGCCTTATTCTGTGGAATCTGAGAACAGATATTTCGGATCCCTTTGAAGACTATAGGGCCAAAGGAAATATCCTCCGATAACAAAAAGAAAGAAGCTTTCTGAGAAACTTCTTTGTGTTCTGTGAAATCATCTCACAGAGTTACAGCTTTCCCCTCAGGAAGTCTTTCGCTAAGACAGTTCTTGCGAAATAGGCAAAGTGATATTTGGAAGCCCATAGAGGGCTATGGTGAAAAAGGAAATATCCTCAGATGAAATCTGGAAAGAAGCTTTCTGAGAAACTGCTCTGTGATGTGTGACTTCCACTCACAGAGTTACATCTGTATTTCGTGGATCTCTTTGCTAGCCTTATTTCTGTGGAATCTGAGAAGAGATATTTCTGATCCCTTTGAATACTATAGGGCCAAAGGAAATATCCTCCTATAACAAAGAGAAAGAAGCTTTCTGAGAAACTTCTTTGTGTTCTGTGAAATCTTCAAACAGAGTTACAGCTTTCCCCTCAAGAAGCCTTTCGCTAAGACAGTTCTTGTGGAATTGGCAAAGTGATATTTGGAAGCCCGTAGAGGGCTATGGTGAAAAAGGAAATATCCTCAGATGAAATCTGGAAAGAAGCTTTCTGAGAAACTGGTCTGTGATGTGTGACTTCCACTCACAGAGATACATCTGTATTTCGTGTATCTCTTTGCTAGCCTTATTTCTGTGGAATCTGAGAATAGATATTTCGGATCCCTTTGAAGACTATAGGGCCAAAGGAAATATCCTCCGATAACAAAGAGAAAGAAGCTTTCTGAGAAACTTCTTTGTGTTCTGTGAAATCATCTCACAGAGTTACAGCTTTCCCCTTAAGAAGCCTTTCGCTAAGACACTTCTTGTGGAATTGGCAAAGTGATATTTGGAAGCCCATAGAGGGCTATGGTGAAAAAGGAAATATCCTCAGATGAAATCTGGAAAGAAGCTTTCTGAGAAACTGCTCTGTGATGTGTGACTTCCACTCACCGAGTTACATCTGTATTTCGTGGATCTCTTTGCTAGCCTTATTTCTGTGGAATCTGAGAACTGATATTTCGGATCCCTTTGAAGACTATAGGGCCAAAGGAAATATACTCCGGTAACAAAGAGAAAGAAGCTTTCTGAGAAACTTCTTTGTATTCTGTGAAATCACCTCACAGAGTTGCAGCTTTCCCCTCAAGAAGCCTTTCGCTAAGACAGTTCTTGTGGAATTGGCAAAGTGATATTTGGAAGCCGATAGAGGGCTATGGTGAAAAAGGAAATATCCTCAGATGAAATCTGGAAAGAAGCTTTCTGAGAAACTGCTCTGTGATGTGTGACTTCCACTCACAGAGTTACATCTGTATTTCGTGGATCTCTTTGCTAGCCTTATTTCTGTGGAATCTGAGAAGAGACATTTCGGACCCCTTTGAATTCTATAGGGCCAAAGGAAATATCCTCCTATAACAAAGAGAAAGAAGCTTTCTGAGAAACTTCTTTGTGTTCTGTGAAATCATCTCACAGAGTTACAGCTTTCCCCTCAAGAAGCCTTTCGCTAAGACAGTTCTTGTGGAATTGGCAAAGTGATATTTGGAAGCCCGTAGAGGGCTATGGTGAAAAAGGAAATATCCTCAGATGAAATCTGGAAAGAAGCTTTCTGAGAAACTGCTCTGTGATGTGTGACTTCCACTCACAGAGATACATCTGTATTTCGTGTATCTCTTTGCTAGCCTTATTTCTGTGGAATCTGAGAACAGATATTTCGGATCCCTTTGAAGACTATAGGGCCAAAGGAAATATCCTCCGATAACAAAGAGAAAGAAGCTTTCTGAGAAACTTCTTTGTGTTTTGTGAAATCATCTCACCGAGTTACAGCTTTCCCCTCAAGAAGCCTTTCGCTAAGATAGTTCTTGTGGAATTGGCAAAGTGATATTTGGAAGCCCATAGAGGGCTATGGTGAAAAAGGAAATATCCTCAGATGAAATCTGGAAAGAAGCTTTCTGAGAAACTGCTCTGTGATGTGTGACTTCCACTCACAGAGTTGCATCTGTATTTCGTGGATATCTTTGCTAGCCTTACTTCTGTGGAATCTGAGAACAGATATTTCGGATCCCTTTGAAGACTATAGGGCCAAAGGAAATATCCTCCCATATCAAAGAGAAAGAAGCTTTCTGAGAAACTTCTTTGTGTTCTGTGAAATCATCTCACAGAGTTACAGCTTTCCCCTCAAGAAGCCTTTCGCTAAGACAGTTCTTGTGGAATTGGCAAAGGGATATTTGGAAGCCCATAGAGGGTTATGGTGAAAAAGGTAATATCCTCAGATGAAATCTGGAAAGAAGCTTTCTGAGAAATTGCTCTGTGATGTGTGACTTCCACTCACAGAGTTACATCTGTATTTCGTGCATCTCTTTGCTAGCCTTATTCTGTGGAATCTGAGAACAGATATTTCGGATCCCTTTGAAGACTATAGGGCCAAAGGAAATATCCTCCGATAACAAAGAGAAAGAAGATTTCTGAGAAACTTCTTTGTCTTCTGTGAAATCATCTCACAGAGTTACAGCTTTCCCCTCAAGTAGCCTTTCCCTAAGACAGTTCTTGTGGAATTGGCAAGGTGATATTTGGAAGCCCACATAGGGCTATGGTGTAAAAGGAAATACCCTCAGATGAAATCTGGAAAGAAGCTTTCTGAGAAACTGCTCTGTGATGTTTGACTTCTACTCACAGAGTTACGTCTGTGTTTTGTGTATCTCTTTGCTAGCCTTACTTCTGTGGAATCTGAGAAGAGATATTTCGGATCCCTTTGAAGACTATAGGGCAAAAGGAAATATACTCCGATAACAAAGAGAAAGAAGCTATCTGAGAAACTTCTTTGTGTTCTGTGAAATCATCTCACAGAGTTACAGCTTTCCCCACAAGAAGCCTTTCGCTAAGACAGTTCTTGTGGAATTGGCAAAGTGATATTTGGAAGCCCATAGAGGGTTATGGTGAAAAAGGAAATATCCTCAGATGTAATCAGGAAAGAAGCTTTCTGAGAAAATGCTCTGTGATGTGTGACTTCCACTCACAGAGTTACATCTGTATTTCATGCATCTCTTTGCTAGCCTTATTCTGTGGAATCTGAGAACAGATATTTCGGATCCCTTTGAAGACTATAGGGCCAAAGGAAATATCCTCCGATAAAAAAAAGAAAGAAGCTTTCTGAGAAACTTCTTTGTGTTCTGTGAAATCATCTCACAGAGTTACAGCTTTCCCCTCAGGAAGTCTTTCGCTAAGACAGTTCTTGCGAAATAGGCAAAGTGATATTTGGAAGCCCATAGAGGGCTATGGTGAAAAAGGAAGTATCCTCAGATGAAATCTGGAAAGAAGCTTTCTGAGAAACTGCTCCGTGATGTGTGACTTCCACTCACAGAGTTACATCTGTATTTCGTGGATCTCTTTGCTAGCCTTGTTTCTGTGGAATCTGAGAAGAGATATTTCTGATCCCTTTGAATACTATAGGGCCAAAGGAAATATCCTCCTATAACAAAGAGAAAGAAGCTTTCTGAGAAACTTCTTTGCGTTCTGTGAAATCTTCAAACAGAGTTACAGCTTTCCCCTCAAGAAGCCTTTCGCTAAGACAGTTCTTGTGGAATTCGCAAAGTGATATTTGGAAGCCCGTAGAGGGCTATGGTGAAAAAGGAAATATCCTCAGATGAAATCTGGAAAGAAGCTTTCTGAGAAACTGGTCTGTGATGTGTGACTTCCACTCACAGAGATACATCTGTATTTCGTGTATCTCTTTGCTAGCCTTATTTCTGTGGAATCTGAGAATAGATATTTCGGATCCCTTTGAAGACTATAGGGCCAAAGGAAATATCCTCCGATAACAAAGAGAAAGAAGCTTTCTGAGAAACTTCTTTGTGTTCTGTGAAATCATCTCACAGAGTTACAGCTTTCCCCTTAAGAAGCCTTTCGCTAAGACACTTCTTGTGGAATTGGCAAAGTGATATTTGGAAGCCCATAGAGGGCTATGGTGAAAAAGGAAATATCCTCAGATGAAATCTGGAAAGAAGCTTTCTGAGAAACTGCTTTGTGATGTGTGACTTCCACTCACAGAGTTACATCTGTATTTCGTGGATCTCTTTGCTAGCCTTATTTCTGTGGAATCTGAGAACTGATATTTCGGATCCCTTTGAAGACTATAGGGCCAAAGGAAATATCCTCCAGTAACAAAGAGAAAGAAGCTTTCTGAGAAACTTCTTTGTATTCTGTGAAATCACCTCACAGAGTTGCAGCTTTCCCCTCAAGAAGCCTTTCGCTAAGACAGTTCTTGTGGAATTGGCAAAGTGATATTTGGAAGCCGATAGAGGGCTATGGTGAAAAAGGAAATATCCTCAGATGAAATCTGGAAAGAAGCTTTCTGAGAAACTGCTCTGTGATGTGTGACTTCCACTCACAGAGTTACATCTGTATTTCGTGGATCTCCTTGCTAGCCTTATTTCTGTGGAATCTGAGAAGAGACATTTCGGATCCCTTTGAATACTATAGGGCCAAAGGAAATATCCTCCTATAACAAAGAGAAAGAAGCTTTCTGAGAAACTTCTTTGTGTTCTGTGAAATCATCTCACAGAGTTACAGCTTTCCCCTCAAGAAGCCTTTCGCTAAGACAGTTCTTGTGGAATTGGCAAAGTGATATTTGGAAGCCCGTAGAGGGCTATGGTGAAAAAGGAAATATCCTCAGATGAAATCTGGAAAGAAGCTTTCTGAGAAACTGCTCTGTGATGTGTGACTTCCACTCACAGAGATACATCTGTATTTCGTGTATCTCTTTGCTAGCCTTATTTCTGTGGAATCTGAGAACAGATATTTCGGATCCCTTTGAAGACTCTAGGGCCAAAGGAAATATCCTCCGATAACAAAGAGAAAGAAGCTTTCTGAGAAACTTCTTTGTGTTCTGTGAAATCATCTCACAGAGTTACAGCTTTCCCCTCAGGAAGCCTTTCGCTAATACAGTTCTTGCGAAATAGGCAAAGTGATATTTGGAAGCCCTTAGAGGGCTATGGTGAAAAAGGAAATATCCTCAGATGAAATCTGGAAAGAAGCTTTCTGAGAAACTGCTCTGTGATGTGTGACTTCCACTCACAGAGTTACATCTGTATTTCGTGGATCTCTTTGCTAGCCTTATTTCTGTGGAATCTGAGAACTGATATTTCGGATCCCTTTGAAGACTATAGGGCCAAAGGAAATATCCTCCGGTAACAAAGAGAAAGAAGCTTTCTGAGAAACTTCTTTGTCTTCTGTGAAATCATCTCACAGAGTTACAGCTTTCCCCTCAAGTAGCCTTTCCCTAAGACAGTTCTTGTGGAATTGGCAAGGTGATATTTGGAAGCCCTCATAGGGCTATGGTGTAAAAGGAAATACCCTCAGATGAAATCTGGAAAGAAGCTTTCTGAGAAACTGCTCTGTGATGTGTGACTTCTACTCACAGAGTTACGTCTGTGTTTTGTGTATCTCTTTGCTAGCCTTACTTCTGTGGAATCTGAGAAGAGATATTTCGGATCCCTTTGAAGACTATAGGGCAAAAGGAAATATACTCCGATAACAAAGAGAAAGAAGCTTTCTGAGAAACTTCTTTGTGTTCTGTGAAATCATCTCACAGAGTTACAGCTTTCCCCACAAGAAGCCTTTCGCTAAGACAGTTCTTGTGGAATTGGCAAAGTGATATTTGGAAGCCCATAGAGGGTTATGGTGAAAAAGGAAATATCCTCAGATGTAATCAGGAAAGAAGCTTTCTGAGAAAATGCTCTGTGATGTGTGACTTCCACTCACAGAGTTACATCTGTATTTCATGCATCTCTTTGCTAGCCTTATTCTGTGGAATCTGAGAACAGATATTTCGGATCCCTTTGAAGACTATAGGGCCAAAGGAAATATCCTCCGATAACAAAAAGAAAGAAGCTTTCTGAGAAACTTCTTTGTGTTCTGTGAAATCATCTCACAGAGTTACAGCTTTCCCCTCAGGAAGTCTTTCGCTAAGACAGTTCTTGCGAAATAGGCAAAGTGATATTTGGAAGCCCATAGAGGGCTATGGTGAAAAAGGAAATATCCTCAGATGAAATCTGGAAAGAAGCTTTCTGAGAAACTGCTCCGTGATGTGTGACTTCCACTCACAGAGTTACATCTGTATTTCGTGGATCTCTTTGCTAGCCTTATTTCTGTGGAATCTGAGAAGAGATATTTCTGATCCCTTTGAATACTATAGGGCCAAAGGAAATATCCTCCTATAACAAAGAGAAAGAAGCTTTCTGAGAAACTTCTTTGTGTTCTGTGAAATCTTCAAACAGAGTTACAGCTTTCCCCTCAAGAAGCCTTTCGCTAAGACAGTTCTTGTGGAATTGGCAAAGTGATATTTGGAAGCCCGTAGAGGGCTATTGTGAAAAAGGAAATATCCTCAGATGAAATCTGGAAAGAAGCTTTCTGAGAAACTAGTCTGTGATGTGTGACTTCCACTCACAGAGATACATCGGTATTTCGTGTATCTCTTTGCTAGCCTTATTTCTGTGGAATCTGAGAAGAGATATTTCGGATCCCTTTGAAGACTATAGGGCCAAAGGAAATATCCTCCGATAACAAAGAGAAAGAAGCTTTCTGAGAAACTTCTTTGTGTTCTGTGAAATCATCTCACAGAGTTACAGCTTTCCCCTTAAGAAGCCTTTCGCTAAGACACTTCTTGTGGAATTGGCAAAGTGATATTTGGAAGCCCATAGAGGGCTATGGTGAAAAAGGAAATATCCTCAGATGAAATCTGGAAAGAAGCTTTCTGAGAAACTGCTCTGTGATGTGTGACTTCCACTCACAGAGTTACATCTGTATTTCCTGGATCTCTTTGCTAGCCTTATTTCTGTGGAATCTGAGAACTGATATTTCGGATCCCTTTGAAGACTATAGGGCCAAAGGAAATATCCTCCAGTAAGAAAGAGAAAGAAGCTTTCTGAGAAACTTCTTTGTATTCTGTGAAATCACCTCACAGAGTTGCAGCTTTCCCCTCAAGAAGCCTTTCGCTAAGACAGTTCTTGTGGAATTGGCAAAGTGATATTTGGAAGCCGATAGAGGGCTATGGTGAAAAAGGAAATATCCTCAGATGAAATCTGGAAAGAAGCTTTCTGAGAAACTGCTCTGTGATGTGTGACTTCCACTCACAGAGTTACATCTGTATTTCGTGGATCTCTTTGCTAGCCTTATTTCTGTGGAATCTGAGAAGAGACATTTCGGATCCCTTTGAATACTATAGGGCCAAAGGAAATATCCTCCTATAACAAAGAGAAAGAAGCTTTCTGAGAAACTTCTTTGTGTTCTGTGAAATCATCTCACAGAGTTACAGCTTTCCCCTCAAGAAGCCTTTCGCTAAGACAGTTCTTGTGGAATTGGCAAAGTGATATTTGGAAGCCCGTAGAGGGCTATGGTGAAAAAGGAAATATCCTCAGATGAAATCTGGAAAGAAGCTTTCTGAGAAACTGCTCTGTGATGTGTGACTTCCACTCACAGAGATACATCTGTATTTCGTGTATCTCTTTGCTAGCCTTATTTCTGTGGAATCTGAGAACAGATATTTCGGATCCCTTTGAAGACTATAGGGCCAAAGGAAATATCCTCCGATAACAAAGAGAAAGAAGCTTTCTGAGAAACTTCTTTGTGTTCTGTGAAATCATCTCACAGAGTTACAGCTTTCCCCTCAGGAAGCCTTTCGCTAATACAGTTCTTGCGAAATAGGCAAAGTGATATTTGGAAGCCCATAGAGGGCTATGGTGAAAAAGGAAGTATCCTCAGATGAAATCTGGAAAGAAGCTTTCTGAGAAACTGCTCCGTGATGTGTGACTTCCACTCACAGAGTTACATCTGTATTTCGTGGATCTCTTTGCTAGCCTTGTTTCTGTGGAATCTGAGAAGAGATATTTCTGATCCCTTTGAATACTATAGGGCCAAAGGAAATATCCTCCTATAACAAAGAGAAAGAAGCTTTCTGAGAAACTTCTTTGCGTTCTGTGAAATCTTCAAACAGAGTTACAGCTTTCCCCTCAAGAAGCCTTTCGCTAAGACAGTTCTTGTGGAATTCGCAAAGTGATATTTGGAAGCCCGTAGAGGGCTATGGTGAAAAAGGAAATATCCTCAGATGAAATCTGGAAAGAAGCTTTCTGAGAAACTGGTCTGTGATGTGTGACTTCCACTCACAGAGATACATCTGTATTTCGTGTATCTCTTTGCTAGCCTTATTTCTGTGGAATCTGAGAATAGATATTTCGGATCCCTTTGAAGACAATAGGGCCAAAGGAAATATCCTCCGATAACAAAGAGAAAGAAGCTTTCTGAGAAACTTCTTTGTGTTCTGTGAAATCATCTCACAGAGTTACAGATTTCCCCTCAAGAAGCCTTTCGCTAAGACAGTTCTTGTGGAATTGGCAAAGTGATATTTGGAAGCCCATAGAGGGCTATGGTGAAAAAGGAAATATCCTCAGATGAAATCTGGAAAGAAGCTTTCTGAGAAACTGCTCTGTGATATGTGACTTCCACTAACAGAGATACATCTGTATTTCTTGTATCTCTTTGCTAGCCTTATTTCTGTGGAATCTGAGAACAGATATTTCGGATCCCTTTGAAGACTATAGGGCCAAAGAAAATATCCTCCGATAACAAAGAGAAAGAAGCTTTCTGAGAAACTTCTTTGTGTTCTGTGAAATCATCTCACAGAGTTACAGCTTTCCCCTCAAGAAGCCTTTCGCTAAGACAGTTCTTGTGGAATTGGCAAAGTGATATTTGGAAGCCCATAGAGGGCTATGGTGAAAAAGGAAATATCCTCAGATGAAATCTGGAAAGAAGCTTTCTGAGAAACTGCTCTGTGATGTGTGACTTCCACTCACAGAGTTACATCTGTATTTCATGGATCTCTTTGCTAGCCTTATTTCTGTGGAATCTGAGAACTGATATTTCGGATCCCTTTGAAGACTGTAGGGCCAAAGGAAATATCCTCCGGTAACAAAGAGAAAGAAGCTTTCTGAGAAACTTCTTTGTGTTCTGTGAAATCATCTCACAGAGTTGCAGCTTTCCCCTCAAGAAGCCTTTCGCTAAGACACTTCTTGTGGAATTGGCAAAGTGATATTTGGAAGCCCATAGAGGGCTATGGTGAAAAAGGAAATATCCTAAGATGAAATCTGGAAAGAAGCATTCTGAGAAACTGCTCTGTGATGTGTGACTTCCACTCACAGAGTTACATCTGTATTTCGTGGATCTCTTTGCTAGCCTTATTTCTGTGGAATCTGAGAAGAGATATTTCGGATCCCTTTGAAGACTATAGGGCCAAAGGAAATATCCTCCGATAACAAAGAGCAAGAAGCTTTCTGGGAAACTTCTTTGTGTTCTGTGAAATCATCTCACAGAGTTACAGCTTTCCCCTCAAGAAGTCTTTTGCTAAGACAGTTCCTGTGGAATTGGCAAAGTGATATTTGGAAGCCCATAGACGGCTATGGTGAAAAAGGAAATATCCTCAGATGAAATCTGGAAAGAAGCTTTTTGAGAAAGTGCTCTGTGATGTGTGACTTCCACTCACAGAGTTACATCTGTATTTCGTGGATCTCTTTGCTAGCCTTATTTCTGTGGAATCTGAGAACAGATATTTCGGATCCCTTTGAAGACTATAGGGCCAAAGGAAATATCCTCCGATAACAAAGAGAAAGAAGCTTTCTGAGAAACTTCTTTGTGTTTTGTGAAATCATCTCACAGAGTTACAGCTTTCCCCTCAAGAAGCCTTTCGCTAAGACAGTTCTTGTGGAATTGGCAAAGGGATATTTGGAAGCCCATAGAGGGTTATGGTGAAAAAGGTAATATCCTCAGATGAAATCTGGAAAGAAGCTTTCTGAGAAATTGCTCTGTGATGTGTGACTTCCACTCACAGAGTTACATTTGTATTTCGTGCATCTCTTTGCTAGCCTTATTCTGTGAAATCTGAGAATAGATATTTCGGATCCCTTTGAAGACTATAGGGCCAAAGGAAATATCCTCCGATAACAAAGAGAAAGAAGCTTTCTGAGAAACTTCTTGGTGTTCTGTGAAATCATCTCACAGAGTTACAGCTTTCCCCTCAAGAAGCCTTTCGCTAAGACAGTTCTTGTGGAATTGGCAAAGTGATGTTTCGAAGCCCATAGAGGGCTATGGTGAAAAAGGAAATATCCTCAGATGAAATCTGGAAAGAAGCTTTCTGAGAAACTGCTTAGTGTTCTGATAATTCATCTCACAGAGTTACATCTTTATTTCGTGGATCTCTTTGCTAGCCTTATTTCTGTGGAATCTGAGAAAAGATATTTCGGATCCCTTTGAAGACTATAGGGCCAAAGGAAATATCCTCCGATAACAAAGAGAAAGAAGCTTTCTGAGAAACTTCTTTTTGTTCTGTGAAATCATCTCACAGAGTTACAGCTTTCCCCTCAAGAAGCCTTCGGCTAAGACAGTTCTTGTGGAATTGGCAAAGTGATATTTGGAAGCCCATAGAGGGCTATGGTGAAAAAGGATATATCCTCAGATGAAATCTGGAAAGAAGTTTTCTGAGAAACTGCTCTGTGATGTGTGACTTCCACTCACAGAGTTACAGCTGTATTTCGTGGATCTCTTTGCTAGCCTTTTTTCTGTGTAATCTGAGAACAGATATTTCGGATCCCTTTGAAGACTATAGGTCCGAAGGAAATATCCTCCTATAACAAAGAGAAAGAAGCTTTCTGAGAAACTTCTTTGTGTTCTGTGAAATCATTTCACAGAGTTACAGATTTCCCCTCAAGATGCCTTTCGCTAAGACAGTTCTTGTGGAATTGGCAAAGTGATATTTGGAAGCCCATAGAGGGCTATGGTGAAAAAAGAAATATCCTCAGATGAAATCTGGAAAGCTTTCTGAGAAACTGCTCTGTAATGTGTGAATTCCACTCACAGAGTTTCATCTCTATTTCCTGGGTTTCTTTGTCAGCCTTATTTCCTTGGAATCTGAGAACAGATATTTCGGATCCCTTTGAAGACTATAGGGCCAAAGGAAATATCTTCCGATAACAAAGAGAAAGAAGCTTTCTGAGAAACTTCTTTGTGTTCTGTGAAATCATCTCACAGAGTTACAGCTTTCCCCTCAAGAAGCCTTTCGCTAAGACAGTTCTTGTGGAATTGGCAAAGTGATATTTGCAAGCCCTTAGAGGGCTATGGTGAAAACGGAAATATCCTCAGATGAAATCTGGAAAGAAGCTTTCTGAGAAACTGCTTAGTGTTCTGATAATTCATCTCACAGAGTTACATCTTTATTTCGTGGATCTCTTTGCTAGCCTTATTTCTGTGGAATCTGAGAAAAGATATTTCGGATCCCTTTGAAGACTACAGGGCCAAAGGAAATATCCTCCGATAACAAAGAGAAAGAAGCTTTCTGAGAAACTTCTTTTTGTTCTCTGAAATCATCTCACAGAGTTACAGCTTTCCCCTCAAGAAGCCTTCGGCTAAGACAGTTCTTGTGGAATTGGCAAAGTGATATTTGGAAGCCCATAGAGGGCTATGGTGAAAAAGGATATATCCTCAGAAGAAATCTGGAAAGAAGTTTTCTGAGAAACTGCTCTGTGATGTGTGACTTTCACTCACAGAGTTACATCTGTATTTCGTGGATCTCTTTGCTAGCCTTATTTATGTGGAATCTGAGAACAGATATTTCGGATCCCTTTGAAGACTATAGGGCCAAAGGAAATATCCTCCGATAAAAAAGAGAAAGAAGCTTTCTGAGAAACTTCTTTGTGTTCTGTGAAATCATCTCACAGAGTTACAGATTTCCCCTCAAGAAGCCTTTCGCTAAGACAGTTCTTGTGGAATTGGCAAAGTGATATTTGGAAGCCCATAGAGGGCTATGGTGAAAAAGGAAATATCCTCAGATGAAATCTGGAAAGAAGCTTTCTGAGAAACCTCTCTGTGATGTGTGACTTCCACTAACAGAGATACATCTGTATTTCTTGTATCTCTTTGCTAGCCTTATTTCTGTGGAATCTGAGAACAGATATTTTGGATCCCTTTGAAGACTATAGGGCCAAAGAAAATATCCTCCGATAACAAAGAGAAATAAGCTTTCTGAGAAACTTCTTTGTGTTCTGTGAAATCATCTCACAGAGTTACAGCTTTCCCCTCAAGAAGCCTTTCGCTAAGACAGTTCTTGTGGAATTGGCAAAGTGATATTTGGAAGCCCATAGAGGGCTATGGTGAAAAGGGAAATATCCTCAGATGAAATCTGGAAAGAAGCTTTCTGAGAAACTCCTCTGTGATGTGTGACTTCCACTCACAGAGTTACATCTGTATTTCGTGGATCTCTTTGCTAGCCTTATTTCTGTGGAATCTGAGAACTGCTATTTCGGATCCCTTTGAAGACTATAGGGCCAAAGGAAATATCCTCCGATAACAAAGAGAAAGAAGCTTTCTGAGAAACTTCTTTGTGTTTTGTGAAATCATCTCACAGAGTTACAGCTTTCCCCTCAAGAAGCCTTTCGCTAACACAGTTCTTGTGGAATTGGCAAAGTGATATTTGGAAGCCCATAGACGGCTATGGTGAAAAAGGAAATATCCTCAGATGAAATCTGGAAAGAAGCTTTCTGAGAAACTGCTCTGTGATGTGTGACTTCCACTCACAGAGTTACATCTGTATTTCGTGGATCTCTTTGCTAGCCTTATTTCTGTGGAATCTGAGAACAGATATTTCGGATCCCTTTGAAGACTATAGGGCCAAAGGAAATATCCTCCCATATCAAAGAGAAAGAAGCTTTCTGAGAAACTTCTTTGTGTTCTGTGAAATCATCTAACAGAATTACACCTTTCCCCTCTAGAAGCCTTTCGCTAAGACAGTTCTTGTGGAATTGGCAAAGGGATATTTGCAAGCCCATAGAGGGTTATGGTGAAAAAGGTAATATCCTCAGATGAAATCTGGAAAGAAGCTTTCTGAGAAATTGCTCTGTGATGTGTGACTTCCACTCACAGAGTTACATCTGTATTTCGTGCATCTCTTTGCTAGCCTTATTCTGTGAAATCTGAGAATAGATATTTCGGATCCCTTTGAAGACTATAGGGCCAAAGGAAATATCCTCCGATAACAAAGAGAAAGAAGCTTTCTGAGAAACTTCTTGGTGTTCTGTGAAATCATCTCACAGAGTTACAGCTTTCCCCTCAAGAAGCCTTTCGCTAAGACAGTTCTTGTGGAATTGGCAAAGTGATGTTTCGAAGCCCATAGAGGGCTATGGTGAAAAAGGAAATATCCTCAGATGAAATCTGGAAAGAAGCTTTCTGAGAAACTGCTTAGTGTTCTGATAATTCATCTCACAGAGTTACATCTTTATTTCGTGGATCTCTTTGCTAGCCTTATTTCTGTGGAATCTGAGAACTGATATTTCGGATCCCTTTGAAGACTGTAGGGCCAAAGGAAATATCCTCCGGTAACAAAGAGAAAGAAGCTTTCTGAGAAACTTCTTTGTGTTCTGTGAAATCATCTCACAGAGTTGCAGCTTTCCCCTCAAGAAGCCTTTCGCTAAGACACTTCTTGTGGAATTGGCAAAGTGATATTTGGAAGCCCATAGAGGGCTATGGTGAAAAAGGAAATATCCTAAGATGAAATCTGGAAAGAAGCATTCTGAGAAACTGCTCTGTGATGTGTGACTTCCACTCACAGAGTTACATCTGTATTTCGTGGATCTCTTTGCTAGCCTTATTTCTGTGGAATCTGAGAACAGATATTTCGGATCCCTTTGAAGACTATAGGGCCAAAGGAAATATCCTCCGATAACAAAGAGCAAGAAGCTTTCTGGGAAACTTCTTTGTGTTCTGTGAAATCATCTCACAGAGTTACAGCTTTCCCCTCAAGAAGTCTTTTGCTAAGACAGTTCCTGTGGAATTGGCAAAGTGATATTTGGAAGCCCATAAACGGCTATGGTGAAAAAGGAAATATCCTCAGATGAAATCTGGAAAGAAGCTTTGTGAGAAAGTGCTCTGTGATGTGTGACTTCCACTCACAGAGTTACATCTGTATTTCGTGCATCTCTTTGCTAGCCTTATTTCTGTGGAATCTGAGAAGAGATATTTCGGATCCCTTTGAAGACTATAGGGCCAAACGAAATATCCTCCGATAACAAAGAGAAAGAAGCTTTCTGAGAAACTTCTTTGTCTTCTGTGAAATCATCTCACAGAGTTACAGCTTTCCCCTCAAGAAGCCTTTCGCTAAGACACTTCTTGTGGAATTGGCAAAGTGATATTTGGAAGCGCATAGAGGGCTATGGTGAAAAAGGAAATATCCTCAGATGAAATCTGGAAAGAAGCTTTCTGAGAAACTTCTCTGTGATGTGTGACTTCCACTCACAGAGTTACATTTGTATTTCGTGGATCTCTTTGCTAGCCTTATTTCTGTGGTATCTGAGAACAGATATTTCGGATCCCTTTTAAGACTATAGGGCCGAAGGAAATATCCTCCGATAACAAAGAGAAAGAAGCTTTGTGAGAAACTTCTTTGTGTTCTGTGAAATCATCGCACAGAGTTACAGCTTTCCCCTCAAGAGGCCTTTCGCTAAGACAGTTCTTGTGGAATTGGCAAAGTGATATTTGGAAGCCCATAGAGGGCTATGGCGAAAAAGGAAATATCCTCAGAAGAAATCTGGAAAGAAGCTTTCTGAGAAACTGTTCTCTGATGTTTGACTTCCACTCACAGAGTTACATCTGTATTTCGTGGATCTCTTTGCTAGCCTTATTTCTGTTGAAACTGAGAACAGATATTTCGGATCCCTTTGAAGACTATAGTGCCGAAGGAAATATCCTCCGATAACAAAGAGAAAGAAGCTTTCTGAGAAACTTCTTTGTGTTCTGTGAAATCATCTCACAGAGTTACAGCTTTCCCCTCAAGAAGCCTTTCGCTAAGACAGTTCTTGTGGAATTGGCAAAGTGATATTTGGAAGCCCATAGAGGGTTATGGTGAAAAAGGAAATATCCTCAGATGAAATCTGGAAAGAAGCATTCTGAGAAACTGCTCTGTGATGTGTTACCTCCACTCACAGAGTTACATCTGTATTTCGTGGATCTCTTTCTTAGCCTTATTTCTGTGGAATCTGAGAACAGATATTTCGGATCCCTTTGAAGACTATAGGGCCAAAGGAAATATCCTCCGATAACAAAGAGAAAGAGGCTTTCTTAGAAACTTCTTTGTCTTCTGTGAAATCATCTCAGAGAGTTACAGCTTTCCCCTCAAGAAGCCTTTCGCTAAGACAGTTCTTTTGGAATAGTCAAAGTGATATTTGGAAGCCCTTAGAGGGCTATGGTGAAAAAGGAAATATCCTCAGATGAAATCTGGAAAGAAGTTTTCTGAGAAACTGCTCTGTGATGTGTGACTTCCACTCACAGAGATACATCTGTATTTCATGCATCTCTTTGCTAATCTTATTTCTGTGGAATCTGAGAACAGATATTTCGGATCCCTTTGAAGACTATAGGGCCAAAGGAAATATCCTCCGATAACAAAGAGAAAGAAGCTTTCTGAGAAACTTCTTTGTGTTCTGTGAAATCATCTCACAGAGTTATAGCTTTGACCTCAATAAGCTTTTCGCTAAGACAGTTCTTGTGGAATTGGTAAAGTGCTATTTGGAAGCCCATAGAGGGCTATGGTGAAAAAGGAAATATAATCAAATGAAATCTGGAAAGAAGCTTTCTGAGAAACTGCTCTGTGATGTGTGACTTCCACTTACAGAGTTACATCTGTATTTCGTGGATCTCTTTGCTAGCCTTATTTCTGTGGAATATGAGAACAGATATTTCGGATACCTTTGAAGACTACAGGGCCAAAGGATGTATCCTCCGGTAACAAAGAGAAAGAAGCTTTCTGAGAAAATTCTTTGTGTTCTGTGAAATCATCTCACAGAGTTACAGCTTTCCCCTCAAGAAGCCTTTCGCTAAGACAGTTCTTGTGGAATTGGCAAAGTGATATTTGGAAGCCCATAGAGCGCAATGGTGGAAAAGGAAATATCCTCGGATGAAATCTGGAAAGAAGCTTTCTGAGAAACTGCTCTGTGATATGTGACTTCCACTCACGGAGATACATCTGTATTTCGTGGATCTCTTTGCTAGCCTTATTTCTGTGGAATCTGAGAACATATATTTCGGATCCCTTTGAAGACTATAGGGCCAAAGGAGATATCCTCCGATAACAAAGAGAAAGAAGCTTTCTGAGAAACTTCTTTGTGTTCTGTGAAATCATCTCACAGAGTTAAAGCTTTCCCCTCAAGAAGCCTTTCGCTAAGACACTTCTTGTGGAATAGTCAAAGTGATATTTGGAAGCCCATAGAGGGCTATGGTGAAAAAGGAAATATCCTCAGATGAAATCTGGAAAGAAGCTTTCTGAGAAACTGCTCTGTGATGTGTGACTTCCACTCAAAGAGTTACATCTGTATTTCTTGGATCTCTTTGCTAGCCTTATTTCTGTGGAATCTGAGAAGAGATATTTCGGATCCCTTTGAAGACTATAGGGCCAAAGGAAATATCCTCCGATAACAAAGAGAAAGAAGCTTTCTGAGAAACTTCTTTGTGTTCTGTGAAATCATCTCACAGAGTTACAGCTTTGACCTCAAGAAGCTTTTCGCTAAGACAGTTCTTGTGGAATTGGCAAAGTGCTATTTGGAAGCCCATAGAGGGCTATGGTGAAAAAGGAAATATAATCAGATGAAATCTGGAAAGAAGCTTTCTGAGAAACTGCTCTGTGATGTGTGACTTCCACTTACAGAGTTACATCTGTATTTCGTGGATCTCTTTGCTAGCCTTATTTCTGTGGAATATGAGAACAGATATTTCGGATACCTTTGAAGACTACAGGGCCAAAGGATGTATCCTCCGGTAACAAAGAGAAAGAAGCTTTCTGAGAAAATTCTTTGTGTTCTGTGAAATCATCTCACAGAGTTACAGCTTTCCCCTCAAGAAGCCTTTCGCTAAGACAGTTCTTGTGGAATTGGCAAAGTGATATTTGGAAGCCCATAGAGCGCTATGGTGGAAAAGGAAATATCCTCAGATGAAATCTGGAAAGAAGCTTTCTGAGAAACTGCTCTGTGATGTGTGACTTCCACTCAAAGAGTTACATCTGTTTTTCGTGGATCTCTTTGCTAGCCTTATTTCTGTGGAATCTGAGAAGAGATATTTCGGATCCCTTTGAAGACTATAGGGCCAAAGGAAATATCCTCTGATAACAAAGAGAAAGAAGCTTTCTGAGAAACTTCTTTGTGTTCTGTGAAATCATCTCACAGAGTTACAGCTTTGCCCTCAAGAAGCTTTTCGCTAAGACAGTTCTTGTGGAATTGGCATAGTGCTATTTGGAAGCCCATAGAGGGCTATGGTGAAAAAGGAAATATAATCAGATGAAATCTGGAAAGAAGCTTTCTGAGAAACTGCTCTGTCATGTGTGACTTCCACTTACAGAGTTACATCTGTATTTCGTGGATCTCTTTGTTAGCCTTATTTCTGTGGAATATGAGAACAGATATTTCGGATCCCTTTGAAGACTACAGGGCCAAAGGATGTATCCTCCGGTAACAAAGAGAAAGAAGCTTTCTGAGAAACTTCTTTGTGTTCTGTGAAATCATCTCACAGAGTTACAGCTTTCCCCTCAAGAAGCCTTCCGCTAAGACAGTTCTTGTGGAATTGGCAAAGTGATATTTGGAAGCCCATAGAGCGCTATGGTGAAAAAGGAAATATCCTCAGGTGAAGTCTGGAAAGAAGCTTTCTGAGAAACTGCTCTGTGATGTGTTACTTCCCACTCACAGAGTTACATCTGTATTTCGTGGATCTCTTTGCTAGCCTTATTTCTGTGGAATCTGAGAACAGATATTTCGGATCCCTTTGAAGACTATAGGGCCAAAGGAAATATACTCTGATAACAAAGAGAAAGAAGCTTTCTGAGAAACTTCTTTGTGTTCTGTGAAATCATCTCACAGAGTTACAGCTTTCCCCTCAGGAAGCCTTTCGCTATGACAGTTCTTGTGGAATTGGCAAAGTGATATTTGGAAGCCCATAGAGGGCTATGGTGAAAAAGGAAATATCCTCAGATGAAATCTGGAAAGAAGTTTTCTGAGAAACTGCTCTGTGATATGTGACTTCCACTCACGGAGATACATCTGTATTTCGTGCATCTCTTTGTTAGCCTTATTTCTGTGGAATCTGAGAACATATATTTCGGATCCCTTTGAAGACTATAGGGCCAAAGGAAATATCCTCCGATAACAAAGAGAAAGAAGCTTTCTGAGAAACTTCTTTGTGTTCTGTGAAATCATCTCACAGAGTTACAGCTTTCCCCTCAAGAAGCCTTTCGCTAAGACACTTCTTGTGGAATAGTCAAAGTGATATTTGGAAGCCCATAGAGGGCTATGGTGAAAAAGGAAATATCCTCAGATGAAATCTGGAAAGAAGCTTTCTGAGAAACTGCTCTATGATGTGTGACTTCCACTCAAAGAGTTACATCTGTATTTCGTGGATCTCTTTGCTAGCCTTATTTCTGTGGAATCTGAGAAGAGATATTTCGGATCCCTTTGAAGACTATAGGGCCAAAGGAAATATCCTCCGATAACAAAGAGAAAGAAGCTTTCTGAGAAACATCTTTGTGTTCTGTGAAATCATCTCACAGAGTTACAGCTTTCCCCTCAAGAAGCCTTTCGCTAAGACAGTTCTTGTGGAATTGGCAAAGTGATATTTGGAAGCCCATAGAGGGTTATGGTGAAAAAGGAAATATCCTCAGATGAAATCTGGAAAGAAGCTTTCTGAGAAACTGCTCTGTGATGTGTGACTTCCACTCACAGAGTTACATCTGTATTTCGTGTATCTCCTTGCTAGCCTTATTTCTGTGGAATCTGAGAACAGATATTTCGGATCCCTTTGAAGACTATAGGGCCAAAGGAAATATCCTCCGATAACAAAGAGAAAGAAGCTTTCTGAGAAACTTCTTTGTGTTCTGTGAAATCATCTCACAGAGTTACAGCTTTCCCCTCAAGAAGCCTTTCGCTAAGACAGTTCTTGTGGAATTGGTAAAGTGATATTTGGAAGCCCATAGAGGGCTATGGTGAAAAAGGAAATATCCTCAGATGAAATCTGGAAAGAAGCTTTGTAAGAAAATGATCCGTGATGTGTGACTTCCACTCACAGAATTAAATCAGTATTTCGTGGATTTCTTTGCTAGCCTTATTTCTGTGGAATCTGAGAAAAGATATTTCGGACCCCTTTGAAGACTATAGGGCCAAAGGAAATATCCTCCGATAACAAAGAGAAAGAAGCTTTCTGAGAATCTTCTTTGTGTTCTGTGAAATCATCTCACAGAGTTACAGCTTTCCCCTCAAGAAGCCTTTCGCTAAGACAGTTCTTGTGGGATTGGCAAAGTGATATTAGGAAGCCCTAGAGGGATATGGTGAAAAAGGAAATATCCTCAGATGAAATCTGGAAAGAAGCTTTCTGAGAAACTTCTCTGTGATGTGTGACTTCCACTCACAGAGTTACATCTGTATTTCGTGGATCTCTCTGCTAGTCTTTTTTCTATGGAATCTGAGAAGAGATATTTCGGATCCTTTTGAAGACTATAGGGCCAAAGGAAATATCCTCCGATAAGAAACAGAAAGAAGCTTTCTGAGAAACTTCTTTTTGTTCTGTGAAATCATCTCACAGAGTTACAGCTTTCCCATCAAGAAGCCTTTCGCTAAGAAAGTTCTTGTGGAATTGGCAAAGTGATATTTGGAAACCCATGGACGGCTATGGTGAAAAAGGAAATATCCTCAGATGAAATCTGGAAAGAAGCTTTCTGAGAAACTGCTCTGTGATGTGTGACTTCCACTCACAGAGTTACATCTGTATTTCGTGTATCTCCTTGCTAGCCTTATTTCTGTGGAATCTGAGAACAGATATTTCGGATCCCTTTGAAGACTATAGGGCCAAAGGAAATATCCTCTGATAACAAAGAGAAAGAAGCTTTCTGAGAAACTTCTTTGTGTTCTGTGAAATCATCTCACAGAGTTACAGCTTTCCCCTCAAGAAGCCTTTCGCTAAGACAGTTCTTGTGGAATTGGCAAAGTGATATGTGGAAGCCCATAGAGCGCTATGGTGAAAAAGGAAATATCCTCAGATGAAATCTGGAAAGAAGCTTTCTGAGAAACTGTTCTGTGATGTGTTACTTCCACTCACAGAGTTACATCTGTATTTCGTGGATCTCTTTGCTAGCCTTATTTCTGTGGAATCTGAGAACAGATATTTCGGATAACTTTGAAGACTATAGGGCCAAAGGAGATAACCTCCGATAACAAAGAGAAAGAAGCTTTCTGAGAAACTTCTTTGTGTTCTGTGAAATCATCTCACAGAGTTACAGCTTTCCCCTCAGGAAGCCTTTCGCTAAGACAGTTCTTGTGGAATTGGCAAAGTGATATTTGGAAGCCCATAGAGGGCTATGGTGAAAAAGGAAATATCCTCAGATGAAATCTGGAAAGAAGCTTTGTGAGAAACTGCTCTGTGATGTGTGACTTCCACTCAAAGAGTTACATCTGTATTTCATGGATCTCTTTGCTAGCCTTATTTCTGTGGAATCTGAGAAGAGATATTTCGGATCCCTTTGAAGACTATAGGGCCAAAGGAAATATCCTCCGATAACAAAGAGAAAGAAGCTTTCTGAGAAACTTCTTTGTGTTCTGTGAAATCATCTCACAGAGTTACAGCTTTCCCCTCAAGAAGCCTTTCGCTAAGACAGTTCTTGTGGAATTGGCAAAGTGATATTTGGAAGCCCATAGAGGGTTATGGTGAAAAAGGAAATATCCTCAGATGAAATCTGGAAAGAAGCTTTCTGAGAAACTGCTCTGTGATGTGTTACCTCCACTCACAGAGTTACATCTGTATTTCGTGGATCTCTTTCTTAGCATTATTTCTGTGGAATCTGAGAACAGATATTTCGGATCCCTTTGAAGACTATAGGGCCAAAGGAAATATCCTCCGATAACAAAGAGAAAGAAGCTTTCTGATAAACTTCTTTGTCTTTTGTGAAATCATCTCAGAGAGTTACAGCTTTCCCCTCAAGAAGCCTTTCGCTAAGACAGTTCTTGTGGAATTGGCAAAGTGATATTTGGAAGCCCTTAGAGGGCTATGGTGAAAAAGGAAATATCCTCAGATGAAATCTGGAACGAAGCTTTCTGAGAAACTGCTCTGTGATATGTGACTTCCACTGACGGAGATACATCTGTATTTCGTGCATCTCTTTGCTAGCCTTATTTCTGTGGAATCTGAGAACATATATTTCGGATCCCTTTGAAGACTATAGGGCCAAAGGAAATATCCTCCGATAACAAAGAGAAAGAAGCTTTCTGAGAAACTTCTTTGTGTTCTGTGAAATCATCTCACAGAGTTACAGCTTTCCCCTCAAGAAGCCTTTCGCTAAGACACTTCTTGTGGAATAGTCAAAGTGATATTTGGAAGCCCATAGAGGGCTACGGTGAAAAAGGAAATATCCTCAGATGAAATCTGGAAAGAAGCTTTCTGAGAAACTGCTCTGTGATGTGTGACTTCCACTTAAAGAGTTACATCTGTATTTCGTGGATCTCTTTGCTAGCCTTATTTCTGTGGAATCTGAGAAGAGATATTTCGGATCCCTTTGAAGACTATAGGGCCAAAGGAAATATCCTCCGATAACAAAGAGAAAGAAGCTTTCTGAGAAACTTCTTTTTGTTCTGTGAAATCATCTCACAGAGTTACAGCTTTCCCCTCAAGAAGCCTTTCGCTAAGACAGTTCTTGTGGAATTGGCAAAGTGATATTTGGAAACCCATGGACGGCTATGGTGAAAAAGGAAATATCCTCAGATGAAATCTGGAAAGAAGCTTTCTGAGAAACTGCTCTGTGATGTGTGACTTCCACTCACAGAGTTACATCTGTATTTCGTGTATCTCCTTGCTAGCCTTATTTCTGTGGAATCTGAGAACAGATATTTCGGATCCCTTTGAAGACTATAGGGCCAAAGGAAATATCCTCTGATAACAAAGAGAAAGAAGCTTTCTGAGAAACTTCTTTGTGTTCTGTGAAATCATCTCACAGAGTTACAGCTTTCCCCTCAAGAAGCCTTTCGCTAAGACAGTTCTTGTGGAATTGGCAAAGTGATATGTGGAAGCCCATAGAGCGCTATGGTGAAAAAGGAAATATCCTCAGTTGAAATCTGGAAAGAAGCTTTCTGAGAAACTGTTCTGTGATGTGTTACTTCCACTCACAGAGTTACATCTGTATTTCGTGGATCTCTTTGCTAGCCTTATTTCTGTGGAATCTGAGAACAGATATTTCGGATACCTTTGAAGACTATAGGGCCAAAGGAAATATACTCTGATAACAAAGAGAAAGAAGCTTTCTGAGAAACTTCTTTGTGTTCTGTGAAATCATCTCACAGAGTTACAGCTTTCCCCTCAGGAAGCCTTTCGCTAAGACAGTTCTTGTGTAATTGGCAAAGTGATATTTGGAAGCCCATAGCGGGTTATGGTGAAAAAGGAAATATCCTCAGATGAAATCTGGAAAGAAGCTTTCTGAGAAACTGCTCTGTGATGTGTTACCTCCACTCACAGAGTTACATCTGTATTTCGTGGATCTCTTTCTTAGCCTTATTTCTGTGGAATCTGAGAACAGATATTTCGGATCCCTTTGAAGACTATAGGGCCAAAGGAAATATCCTCCGATAACAAAGAGAAAGAAGCTTTCTGATAAACTTCTTTGTCTTCTGTGAAATCATCTCAGAGAGTTACAGCTTTCCCCTCAAGAAGCCTTTCGCAAAGACAGTTCTTGTGGAATTGGCAAAGTGATATTTGGAAGCCCTTAGAGGTCTATGGTGAAAAAGGAAATATCCTCAGATGAAATCTGGAAAGAAGCTTTCTGAGAAACTGCTCTGTGATATGTGACTTCCACTCACGGAGATACATCTGTATTTCGTGCATCTCTTTGCTAGCCTTATTTCTGTGGAATCTGAGAACATATATTTCGGATCCCTTTGAAGACTATAGGGCCAAAGGAAATATCCTCCGATAACAAAGAGAAAGAAGCTTTCTGAGAAACTTCTTTGTGTTCTGTGAAATCATCTCACAGAGTTACAGCTTTCCCCTCAAGAAGCCTTTCGCTAAGACACTTCTTGTGGAATAGTCAAAGTGATATTTGGAAGCCCATAGAGGGCTACGGTGAAAAAGGAAATATCCTCAGATGAAATCTGGAAAGAAGCTTTCTGAGAAACTGCTCTGTGATGTGTGACTTCCACTCAAAGAGTTACATCTGTATTTCGTGGATCTCTTTGCTAGCCTTATTTCTGTGGAATCTGAGAAGAGATATTTCGGATCCCTTTGAAGACTATAGGGCCAAAGGAAATATCCTCCGATAACAAAGAGAAAGAAGCTTTCTGAGAAACTTCTTTGTATTCTGTGAAATCATCTCACAGAGTTACAGCTTTCCCCTCAAGAAGCCTTTCGCTAAGACAGTTCTTGTGGAATTGGCAAAGTGATATTTGGAAGCCCATAGAGGGTTATGGTGAAAAAGGAAATATCCTCAGATGAAATCTGAAAAGAAGCTTTCTGAGAAACTGCTCTGTGATGTGTGACTTCCACTCACAGAGTTACATCTGTATTTCGTGTATCTCCTTGCTAGCCTTATTTCTGTGGAATATGAGAACAGATATTTCGGATCCCTTTGAAGACTATAGGGCCAAAGGAAATATCCTCCGATAACAAAGAGAAAGAAGCTTTCTGAGAAACTTCTTTGTGTTCTGTGAAATCATCTCACAGAGTTACAGCTTTCCCCTCAAGAAGACTTTCGCTAAGACAGTTCTTGTGGAATTGGTAAAGTGATATTTGGAAGCCCATAGAGGGCTATGGTGAAAAAAAAAATATCCTCAGATGAAATCTGGAAAGAAGCTTTCTAAGAAAATGATCCGTGATGTGTGACTTCCACTCACAGAATTAAATCAGTATTTCGTGGATTTCTTTGCTAGCCTTATTTCTGTGGAATCTGAGAAAAGATATTTCGGACCCCTTTGAAGACTATAGTGCCAAAGGAAATATCCTCCGATAACAAAGAGAAAGAAGCATTCTGAGAAACTTCTTTGTGTTCTGTGAAATCATCTCACAGAGTTACAGCTTTCCCCTCAAGAAGCCTTTCGCTAAGAGAGTTCTTGTGGAATTGGCAAAGTGATATTTGGAAGCCCATAGAGCGCTATGGTGAAAAAGGAAATGTCCTCAGATGAAATCTGGAAAGAAGCTTTCTAAGAAAATGCTCTGTGATGTGTTACCTCCACTCACAGAGTTACATCTGTATTTCGTGGACCTCTTTCTTAGCCTTATTTCTGTGGAATCTGAGAACAGATATTTCGGATCCCTTTGAAGACTATAGGGCCAAAGGAAATATCCTCCGATAACAAAGAGAAAGAAGCTTTCTGAGAAACTTCTTTGTCTTCTGTGAAATCATCTCAGAGAGTTACAGCTTTCCCCTCAAGAAGCCTTTCGCTAAGACAGTTCTTGTGGAATTGGCAAAGTGATATTTGGAAGCCCTTAGAGGGCTATGGTGAAAAAGGAAATATCCTCAGATGAAATCTGGAAAGAAGTTTTCTGAGAAACTGCTCTGTGATGTGTGACTTCCACTCACAGAGATACATCTGTATTTCATGCATCTCTTTGCTAACCTTATTTCTGTGGAATCTGAGAACAGATATTTCGGATCCCTTTGAAGACTATAGGGCCAAAGGAAATATCCTCCGATAACAAAGAGAAAGAAGCTTTCTGAGAAACTTCTTTGTGTTCTGTGAAATCATCTCACAGAGTTACAGCTTTGCCCTCAAGAAGCTTTTCGCTAAGACAGTTCTTGTGGAATTGGCAAAGTGCTATTTGGAAGCCCATAGAGGGCTATGGTGAAAAAGGAAATATAATCAGATGAAATCTGGAAAGAAGCTTTCTGAGAAACTGCTCTGTGATGTGTGACTTCCACTTACAGAGTTACATCTGTATTTCGTGGATCTCTTTGCTAGCCTTATTTCTGTGGAATATGAGAACAGATATTTCGGATACCTTTGAAGACTACAGGGCCAAAGGATGTATGCTCCGGTAACAAAGAGAAAGAAGCTTTCTGAGAAACTTCTTTGTGTTCTGTGAAATCATCTCACAGAGTTACAGCTTTCCCCTCAAGAAGCCTTTCGCTAAGACACTTCTTGTGGGATTGGCAAAGTGATATTAGGAAGCCCATAGAGGGATATGGTGAAAAAGAAAATATCCTCAGATGAAATCTGGAAAGAAGCTTTCTGGGAAACTTCTCTGTGATGTGTGACTTCCACTCACAGAGTTACATCTGTATTTCGTGGATCTCTCTGCTAGTCTTTTTTCTATGGAATCTGAGAAGAGATATTTCGGATCCCTTTGAAGACTATAGGGCCAAAGGAAATATCCTCCGATAACAAAGAGAAAGAAGCTTTCTGAGAAACTTCTTTGTGTTCTGTGAAATCATCTCACAGAGTTACAGCTTTCCCCTCAAGAAGCCTTTCGCTAAGACAGTTCTTGTGGAATTGGCAAAGTGATATTTGGAAACCCATGGACGGCTATGGTGAAAAAGGAAATATCCTCAGATGAAATCTGGAAAGAAGCTTTCTGAGAAACTGCTCTGTGATGTGTGACTTCCACTCACAGAGTTACATCTGTATTTCGTGTATCTCCTTGCTAGCCTTATTTCTGTGGAATCTGAGAACAGATATTTCGGATCCCTTTGAAGACTATAGGGCCAAAGGAAATATCCTCTGATAACAAAGAGAAAGAAGCTTTCTGAGAAACTTCTTTGTGTTCTGTGAAATCATCTCACAGAGTTACAGCTTTCCCCTCAAGAAGCCTTTCGCTAAGACAGTTCTTGTGGAATTGGCAAAGTGATATGTGGAAGCCCATAGAGCGCTATGGTGAAAAAGGAAATATCCTCAGTTGAAATCTGGAAAGAAGCTTTCTGAGAAACTGTTCTGTGATGTGTTACTTCCACTCACAGAGTTACATCTGTATTTCGTGGATCTCTTTGCTATCCTTATTTCTGTGGAATCTGAGAACAGATATTTCGGATACCTTTGAAGACTATAGGGCCAAAGGAAATATACTCTGATAACAAAGAGAAAGAAGCTTTCTGATAAACTTCTTTGTGTTCTGTGAAATCATCTCACAGAGTTACAGCTTTCCCCTCAGGAAGCCTTTCGCTAAGACAGTTCTTGTGGAATTGGCAAAGTGATATTTGGAAGCCCATAGAGGGCTATGGTGAAAAAGGAAATATCCTCAGATGAAATCTGGAAAGAAGCTTTCTGAGAAACTGCTCTGTGATATGTGACTTCCACTCACGGAGATACATCTGTATTTCGTGCATCTCTTTGCTAGCCTTATTTCTGTGGAATCTGAGAACATATATTTCGGATCCCTTTGAAGACTATAGGGCCAAAGGAAATATCCTCCGATAACAAAGAGAAAGAAGCTTTCTGAGAAACTTCTTTGTGTTCTGTGAAATCATCTCACAGAGTTACAGCTTTCCCCTCAAGAAGCCTTTCGCTAAGACACTTCTTGTGGAATAGTCAAAGTGATATTTGGAAGCCCATAGAGGGCTATGGTGAAAAAGGAAATATCCTCAGATGAAATCTGGAAAGAAGCTTTCTGAGAAACTGCTCTGTGATGTGTGACTTCCAATCAAAGAGTTACATCTGTATTTCGTGGATCTCTTTGCTAACCTTATTTCTGTGGAATCTGAGAACAGATATTTCGGATCCCTTTGAAGACTATAGGTCCAAAGGAAATATCCTCCGATAACAAAGAGAAAGAAGCTTTCTGAGAAACTTCTTTGTGTTTTGTGAAATCATCTCACAGAGTTACAGCTTTGCCCTCAAGAAGCTTTTCACTAAGACAGTTCTTGTGGAATTGGCAAAGTGCTATTTGGAAGCCCATAGAGGGCTATGGTGAAAAAGGAAATATAATCAGATGAAATCTGGAAAGAAGCTTTCTGAGAAACTGCTCTGTGATGTGTGACTTCCACTTACAGAGTTACATCTGTATTTCGTGGATCTCTTTGCTAGCCTTATTTCTGTGGAATATGAGAACAGATATTTCGGATACCTTTGAAGACTACAGGGCCAAAGGATGTATCCTCCGGTAACAAAGAGAAAGAAGCTTTCTGAGAAACTTCTTTGTGTTCTGTGAAATCATCTCACAGAGTTACAGCTTTCCCCTCAAGAAGCCTTTCGCTAAGACACTTCTTGTGGGATTGGCAAAGTGATATTAGGAAGCCCATAGAGGGATATGGTGAAAAAGAAAATATCCTCAGATGAAATCTGGAAAGAAGCTTTCTGGGAAACTTCTCTGTGATGTGTGACTTCCACTCACAGAGTTACATCTGTATTTCGTGGATCTCTCTGCTAGTCTTTTTTCTATGGAATCTGAGAAGAGATATTTCGGATCCCTTTGAAGACTATAGGGCCAAAGGAAATATCCTCCGATAACAAAGAGAAAGAAGCTTTCTGAGAAACTTCTTTTTGTTCTGTGAAATCATCTCACAGAGTTACAGCTTTCCCCTCAAGAAGCCTTTCGCTAAGACAGTTCTTGTGGAATTGGCAAAGTGATATTTGGAAACCCATGGACGGCTATGGTGAAAAAGGAAATATCCTCAGATGAAATCTGGAAAGAAGCTTTCTGAGAAACTGCTCTGTGATGTGTGACTTCCACTCACAGAGTTACATCTGTATTTCGTGTATCTCCTTGCTAGCCTTATTTCTGTGGAATCTGAGAACAGATATTTCGGATCCCTTTGAAGACTATAGGGCCAAAGGAAATATCCTCTGATAACAAAGAGAAAGAAGCTTTCTGAGAAACTTCTTTGTGTTCTGTGAAATCATCTCACAGAGTTACAGCTTTCCCCTCAAGAAGCCTTTCGCTAAGACAGTTCTTGTGGAATTGGCAAAGTGATATGTGGAAGCCCATAGAGCGCTATGGTGAAAAAGGAAATATCCTCAGTTGAAATCTGGAAAGAAGCTTTCTGAGAAACTGTTCTGTGATGTGTGACTTCCACTCACAGAGTTACATCTGTATTTCGTGGATCTCTTTGCTAGCCTTATTTCTGTGGAATCTGAGAACAGATATTTCGGATACCTTTGAAGACTATAGGGCCAAAGGAAATATCCTCCGATAACAAAGAGAAAGAAGCTTTCTGAGAAACTTCTTTGTATTCTGTGAAATCATCTCACAGAGTTACAGCTTTCCCCTCAAGAAGCCTTTCGCTAAGACAGTTCTTGTGGAATTGGCAAAGTGATATTTGGAAGCCCATAGAGGGTTATGGTGAAAAAGGAAATATCCTCAGATGAAATCTGAAAAGAAGCTTTCTGAGAAACTGCTCTGTGATGTGTGACTTCCACTCACAGAGTTACATCTGTATTTCGTGTATCTCCTTGCTAGCCTTATTTCTGTGGAATATGAGAACAGATATTTCGGATCCCTTTGAAGACTATAGGGCCAAAGGAAATATCCTCCGATAACAAAGAGAAAGAAGCTTTCTGAGAAACTTCTTTGTGTTCTGTGAAATCATCTCACAGAGTTACAGCTTTCCCCTCAAGAAGACTTTCGCTAAGACAGTTCTTGTGGAATTGGTAAAGTGATATTTGGAAGCCCATAGAGGGCTATGGTGAAAAAAAAAATATCCTCAGATGAAATCTGGAAAGAAGCTTTCTAAGAAAATGATCCGTGATGTGTGACTTCCACTCACAGAATTAAATCAGTATTTCGTGGATTTCTTTGCTAGCCTTATTTCTGTGGAATCTGAGAAAAGATATTTCGGACCCCTTTGAAGACTATAGTGCCAAAGGAAATATCCTCCGATAACAAAGAGAAAGAAGCATTCTGAGAAACTTCTTTGTGTTCTGTGAAATCATCTCACAGAGTTACAGCTTTCCCCTCAAGAAGCCTTTCGCTAAGAGAGTTCTTGTGGAATTGGCAAAGTGATATTTGGAAGCCCATAGAGCGCTATGGTGAAAAAGGAAATGTCCTCAGATGAAATCTGGAAAGAAGCTTTCTAAGAAAATGCTCTGTGATGTGTTACCTCCACTCACAGAGTTACATCTGTATTTCGTGGACCTCTTTCTTAGCCTTATTTCTGTGGAATCTGAGAACAGATATTTCGGATCCCTTTGAAGACTATAGGGCCAAAGGAAATATCCTCCGATAACAAAGAGAAAGAAGCTTTCTGAGAAACTTCTTTGTCTTCTGTGAAATCATCTCAGAGAGTTACAGCTTTCCCCTCAAGAAGCCTTTCGCTAAGACAGTTCTTGTGGAATTGGCAAAGTGATATTTGGAAGCCCTTAGAGGGCTATGGTGAAAAAGGAAATATCCTCAGATGAAATCTGGAAAGAAGTTTTCTGAGAAACTGCTCTGTGATGTGTGACTTCCACTCACAGAGATACATCTGTATTTCATGCATCTCTTTGCTAACCTTATTTCTGTGGAATCTGAGAACAGATATTTCGGATCCCTTTGAAGACTATAGGGCCAAAGGAAATATCCTCCGATAACAAAGAGAAAGAAGCTTTCTGAGAAACTTCTTTGTGTTCTGTGAAATCATCTCACAGAGTTACAGCTTTGCCCTCAAGAAGCTTTTCGCTAAGACAGTTCTTGTGGAATTGGCAAAGTGCTATTTGGAAGCCCATAGAGGGCTATGGTGAAAAAGGAAATATAATCAGATGAAATCTGGAAAGAAGCTTTCTGAGAAACTGCTCTGTGATGTGTGACTTCCACTTACAGAGTTACATCTGTATTTCGTGGATCTCTTTGCTAGCCTTATTTCTGTGGAATATGAGAACAGATATTTCGGATACCTTTGAAGACTACAGGGCCAAAGGATGTATGCTCCGGTAACAAAGAGAAAGAAGCTTTCTGAGAAACTTCTTTGTGTTCTGTGAAATCATCTCACAGAGTTACAGCTTTCCCCTCAAGAAGCCTTTCGCTAAGACACTTCTTGTGGGATTGGCAAAGTGATATTAGGAAGCCCATAGAGGGATATGGTGAAAAAGAAAATATCCTCAGATGAAATCTGGAAAGAAGCTTTCTGGGAAACTTCTCTGTGATGTGTGACTTCCACTCACAGAGTTACATCTGTATTTCGTGGATCTCTCTGCTAGTCTTTTTTCTATGGAATCTGAGAAGAGATATTTCGGATCCCTTTGAAGACTATAGGGCCAAAGGAAATATCCTCCGATAACAAAGAGAAAGAAGCTTTCTGAGAAACTTCTTTGTGTTCTGTGAAATCATCTCACAGAGTTACAGCTTTCCCCTCAAGAAGCCTTTCGCTAAGACAGTTCTTGTGGAATTGGCAAAGTGATATTTGGAAACCCATGGACGGCTATGGTGAAAAAGGAAATATCCTCAGATGAAATCTGGAAAGAAGCTTTCTGAGAAACTGCTCTGTGATGTGTGACTTCCACTCACAGAGTTACATCTGTATTTCGTGTATCTCCTTGCTAGCCTTATTTCTGTGGAATCTGAGAACAGATATTTCGGATCCCTTTGAAGACTATAGGGCCAAAGGAAATATCCTCTGATAACAAAGAGAAAGAAGCTTTCTGAGAAACTTCTTTGTGTTCTGTGAAATCATCTCACAGAGTTACAGCTTTCCCCTCAAGAAGCCTTTCGCTAAGACAGTTCTTGTGGAATTGGCAAAGTGATATGTGGAAGCCCATAGAGCGCTATGGTGAAAAAGGAAATATCCTCAGTTGAAATCTGGAAAGAAGCTTTCTGAGAAACTGTTCTGTGATGTGTTACTTCCACTCACAGAGTTACATCTGTATTTCGTGGATCTCTTTGCTATCCTTATTTCTGTGGAATCTGAGAACAGATATTTCGGATACCTTTGAAGACTATAGGGCCAAAGGAAATATACTCTGATAACAAAGAGAAAGAAGCTTTCTGATAAACTTCTTTGTGTTCTGTGAAATCATCTCACAGAGTTACAGCTTTCCCCTCAGGAAGCCTTTCGCTAAGACAGTTCTTGTGGAATTGGCAAAGTGATATTTGGAAGCCCATAGAGGGCTATGGTGAAAAAGGAAATATCCTCAGATGAAATCTGGAAAGAAGCTGTCTGAGAAACTGCTCTGTGATATGTGACTTCCACTCACGGAGATACATCTGTATTTCGTGCATCTCTTTGCTAGCCTTATTTCTGTGGAATCTGAGAACATATATTTCGGATCCCTTTGAAGACTATAGGGCCAAAGGAAATATCCTCCGATAACAAAGAGAAAGAAGCTTTCTGAGAAACTTCTTTGTGTTCTGTGAAATCATCTCACAGAGTTACAGCTTTCCCCTCAAGAAGCCTTTCGCTAAGACACTTCTTGTGGAATAGTCAAAGTGATATTTGGAAGCCCATAGAGGGCTATGGTGAAAAAGGAAATATCCTCAGATGAAATCTGGAAAGAAGCTTTCTGAGAAACTGCTCTGTGATGTGTGACTTCCAATCAAAGAGTTACATCTGTATTTCGTGGATCTCTTTGCTAACCTTATTTCTGTGGAATCTGAGAACAGATATTTCGGATCCCTTTGAAGACTATAGGTCCAAAGGAAATATCCTCCGATAACAAAGAGAAAGAAGCTTTCTGAGAAACTTCTTTGTGTTTTGTGAAATCATCTCACAGAGTTACAGCTTTGCCCTCAAGAAGCTTTTCACTAAGACAGTTCTTGTGGAATTGGCAAAGTGCTATTTGGAAGCCCATAGAGGGCTATGGTGAAAAAGGAAATATAATCAGATGAAATCTGGAAAGAAGCTTTCTGAGAAACTGCTCTGTGATGTGTGACTTCCACTTACAGAGTTACATCTGTATTTCGTGGATCTCTTTGCTAGCCTTATTTCTGTGGAATATGAGAACAGATATTTCGGATACCTTTGAAGACTACAGGGCCAAAGGATGTATCCTCCGGTAACAAAGAGAAAGAAGCTTTCTGAGAAACTTCTTTGTGTTCTGTGAAATCATCTCACAGAGTTACAGCTTTCCCCTCAAGAAGCCTTTCGCTAAGACACTTCTTGTGGGATTGGCAAAGTGATATTAGGAAGCCCATAGAGGGATATGGTGAAAAAGAAAATATCCTCAGATGAAATCTGGAAAGAAGCTTTCTGGGAAACTTCTCTGTGATGTGTGACTTCCACTCACAGAGTTACATCTGTATTTCGTGGATCTCTCTGCTAGTCTTTTTTCTATGGAATCTGAGAAGAGATATTTCGGATCCCTTTGAAGACTATAGGGCCAAAGGAAATATCCTCCGATAACAAAGAGAAAGAAGCTTTCTGAGAAACTTCTTTTTGTTCTGTGAAATCATCTCACAGAGTTACAGCTTTCCCCTCAAGAAGCCTTTCGCTAAGACAGTTCTTGTAGAATTGGCAAAGTGATATTTGGAAACCCATGGACGGCTATGGTGAAAAAGGAAATATCCTCAGATGAAATCTGGAAAGAAGCTTTCTGAGAAACTGCTCTGTGATGTGTGACTTCCACTCACAGAGTTACATCTGTATTTCGTGTATCTCCTTGCTAGCCTTATTTCTGTGGAATCTGAGAACAGATATTTCGGATCCCTTTGAAGACTATAGGGCCAAAGGAAATATCCTCTGATAACAAAGAGAAAGAAGCTTTCTGAGAAACTTCTTTGTGTTCTGTGAAATCATCTCACAGAGTTACAGCTTTCCCCTCAAGAAGCCTTTCGCTAAGACAGTTCTTGTGGAATTGGCAAAGTGATATGTGGAAGCCCATAGAGCGCTATGGTGAAAAAGGAAATATCCTCAGTTGAAATCTGGAAAGAAGCTTTCTGAGAAACTGTTCTGTGATGTGTGACTTCCACTCACAGAGTTACATCTGTATTTCGTGGATCTCTTTGCTAGCCTTATTTCTGTGGAATCTGAGAACAGATATTTCGGATACCTTTGAAGACTATAGGGCCAAAGGAAATATACTCTGATAACAAAGAGAAAGAAGCTTTCTGAGAAACTTCTTTGTGTTCTGTGAAATCATCTCACAGAGTTACAGCTTTCCCCTCAGGAAGCCTTTCGCTAAGACAGTTCTTGTGGAATTGGCAAAGTGATATTTGGAAGCCCATAGAGGGCTATGGTGAAAAAGGAAATATCCTCAGATGAAATCTGGAAAGAAGCTTTCTGAGAAACTGCTCTGTGATATGTGACTTCCACTCACGGAGATACATCTGTATTTCGTGGATCTCTTTGCTAACCTTATTTCTGTGGAATCTGAGAACAGATATTTCGGATCCTTTGAAGACTATAGGTCCAAAGGAAATATCCTCCGATAACAAAGAGAAAGAAGCTTTCTTAGAAACTTCTTTGTGTTTTGTGAAATCATCTCACAGAGTTACAGCTTTGCCCTCAAGAAGCTTTTCGCTAAGACAGTTCTTGTGGAATTGGCAAAGTGCTATTTGGAAGCCCATAGAGGGCTATGGTGAAAAAGGAAATATAATCAGATGAAATCTGGAAAGAAGCTTTCTGAGAAACTGCTCTGTGATGTGTGACTTCCACTTACAGAGTTACATCTGTATTTCGTGGATCTCTTTGCTAGCCTTATTTCTGTGGAATATGAGAACAGATATTTCGGATACCTTTGAAGACTACAGGGCCAAAGGATGTATCCTCCGGTAACAAAGAGAAAGAAGCTTTCTGAGAAACTTCTTTGTGTTCTGTGAAATCATCTCACAGAGTTACAGCTTTCCCCTCAAGAAGCCTTTCGCTAAGACAGTTCTTGTGGTATTGGAAAAGTGATATTAGGAAGCCCATAGAGGGATATGGTGAAAAAGGAAATATCCTCAGATGAAATCTGGAAAGAAGCTTTCTGAGAAACTTCTCTGTGATGTGTGACTTCCACTCACAGAGTTACATCTGTATTTCGTGGATCTCTCTGCTAGTATTTTTTCTATGGAATCTGAGAAGAGATATTTCGGATCCCTTTGAAGACTATAGGGCCAAAGGAAATATCCTCCGATAACAAAGAGAAAGAAGCTTTCTGAGAAACTTCTTTTTGTTCTGTGAAATCATCTCACAGAGTTACAGCTTTCCCCTCAAGAAGCCTTTCGCTAAGACACTTCTTGTGGAATTGGCAAAGTGATATTTGGAAACCCATGGACGGCTATGGTGAAAAAGGAAATATCCTCAGATGAAATCTGGACAGAAGATTTCTGAGAAACTGCTCTGTGACGTGTGACTTCCACTCACAGAGTTACATCTGTATTTCGTGTATCTCCTTGGTAGCGTTATTTCTGTGGAATCTGAGAACAGATATTTCGGATCCCTTTGAAGACTATAGGGCCAAAGGAAATATACTCTGATAACAAAGAGAAAGAAGCTTTCTGAGAAACTTCTTTGTGTTCTGTGAAATCATCTCACAGAGTTACAGCTTTCCCCTCAAGAAGCCTTTCGTAAGACAGTTCTTGTGGAATTGGCAAAGTGATATTTGGAAGCCCATAGAGCGCTATGGTGAAAAAGGAAATATCCTCAGTTGAAATCTGGAAAGAAGCTTTCTGAGAAACTGCTCTGTGATGTGTTACTTCCACTCACAGAGTTACATCTGTATTTCGTGGATCTCTTTGCTAGCCTTATTTCTGTGGAATCTGAGAACAGATATTTCGGATACCTTTGAAGACTATAGGGCCAATGGAAATATACTCTGATAACAAAGAGAAAGAAGCTTTCTGATAAACTTCTTTGTGTTCTGTGAAATCATCTCACAGAGTTACAGCTTTCCCCTCAGGAAGCCTTTCGCTAAGACAGTTCTTGTGGAATTGGCAAAGTGATATTTGGAAGCCCATAGAGGGCTATGGTGAAAAAGGAAATATCCTCTGATGAAATCTGGAAAGAAGCTTTCTGAGAAACTGCTCTGTGATATGTGACTTCCACTCACGGAGATACATCTGTATTTCGTGCATCTCTTTGCTAGCCTTATTTCTGTGGAATCTGAGAACATATATTTCGGATCCCTTTGAAGACTATAGGGCCAAAGGAAATATCCTCCGATAACAAAGAGAAAGAAGCTTTCTGAGAAACTTCTTTGTGTTCTGTGAAATCATCTCACAGAGTTACAGCTTTCCCCTCAAGAAGCCTTTCGCTAAGACACTTCTTGTGGAATAGTCAAAGTGATATTTGGAAGCCCATAGAGGGCTATGGTGAAAAAGGAAATATCCTCAGATGAAATCTGGAAAGAAGCTTTCTGAGAAACTGCTCTGTGATGTGTGACTTCCAATCAAAGAGTTACATCTGTATTTCGTGGATCTCTTTGCTAACCTTATTTCTGTGGAATCTGAGAACAGATATTTCGGATCCCTTTGAAGACTATAGGTCCAAAGGAAATATCCTCCGATAACAAAGAGAAAGAAGCTTTCTGAGAAACTTCTTTGTGTTTTGTGAAATCATCTCACAGAGTTACAGCTTTGCCCTCAAGAAGCTTTTCGCTAAGACAGTTCTTGTGGAATTGGCAAAGTGCTATTTGGAAGCCCATAGAGGGCTATGGTGAAAAAGGAAATATCCTCAGATGAAATCTGGAAAGAAGCTTTCTGAGAAACTGCTCTGTGATGTGTGACTTCCACTTACAGAGTTACATCTGTATTTCGTGGATCTCTTTGCTAGCCTTATTTCTGTGGAATATGAGAACAGATATTTCGGATACCTTTGAAGACTACAGGGCCAAAGGATGTATCCTCCGGTAACAAAGAGAAAGAAGCTTTCTGAGAAACTTCTTTGTGTTCTGTGAAATCATCTCACAGAGTTACAGCTTTCCCCTCAAGAAGCCTTTCGCTAAGACACTTCTTGTGGGATTGGCAAAGTGATATTAGGAAGCCCATAGAGGGATATGGTGAAAAAGAAAATATCCTCAGATGAAATCTGGAAAGAAGCTTTCTGGGAAACTTCTCTGTGATGTGTGACTTCCACTCACAGAGTTACATCTGTATTTCGTGGATCTCTCTGCTAGTCTTTTTTCTATGGAATCTGAGAAGAGATATTTCGGATCCCTTTGAAGACTATAGGCCCAAAGGAAATATCCTCCGATAACAAAGAGAAAGAAGCTTTCTGAGAAACTTCTTTTTGTTCTGTGAAATCATCTCACAGAGTTACAGCTTTCCCCTCAAGAAGCCTTTCGCTAAGACAGTTCTTGTGGAATTGGCAAAGTGATATTTGGAAACCCATGGACGGCTATGGTGAAAAAGGAAATATCCTCAGATGAAATCTGGAAAGAAGCTTTCTGAGAAACTGCTCTGTGATGTGTGACTTCCACTCACAGAGTTACATCTGTATTTCGTGTATCTCCTTGCTAGCCTTATTTCTGTGGAATCTGAGAACAGATATTTCGGATCCCTTTGAAGACTATAGGGCCAAAGGAAAT
Source organism: Macaca nemestrina (assembly GCF_043159975.1). Lineage (NCBI taxonomy): Eukaryota > Metazoa > Chordata > Mammalia > Primates > Cercopithecidae > Macaca > Macaca nemestrina. The sequence goes on from NC_092140.1 coordinate 53,520,130, forward strand.
ATCCTCTGATAACAAAGAGAAAGAAGCTTTCTGAGAAACTTCTTTGTGTTCTGTGAAATCATCTCACAGAGTTACAGCTTTCCCCTCAAGAAGCCTTTCGCTAAGACAGTTCTTGTGGAATTGGCAAAGTGATATGTGGAAGCCCATAGAGCGCTATGGTGAAAAAGGAAATATCCTCAGTTGAAATCTGGAAAGAAGCTTTCTGAGAAACTGTTCTGTGATGTGTTACTTCCACTCACAGAGTTACATCTGTATTTCGTGGATCTCTTTGCTAGCCTTATTTCTGTGGAATCTGAGAACAGATATTTCGGATACCTTTGAAGACTATAGGGCCAAAGGAAATATACTCTGATAACAAAGAGAAAGAAGCTTTCTGAGAAACTTCTTTGTGTTCTGTGAAATCATCTCACAGAGTTACAGCTTTCCCCTCAGGAAGCCTTTCGCTAAGACAGTTCTTGTGTAATTGGCAAAGTGATATTTGGAAGCCCATAGAGGGCTATGGTGAAAAAGGAAATATCCTCAGATGAAATCTGGAAAGAAGCTTTCTGAGAAACTGCTCTGTGATATGTGACTTCCACTCACGGAGATACATCTGTATTTCGTGGATCTCTTTGCTAACCTTATTTCTGTGGAATCTGAGAACAGATATTTCGGATCCCTTTGAAGACTATAGGTCCAAAGGAAATATCCTCCGATAACAAAGAGAAAGAAGCTTTCTTAGAAACTTCTTTGTGTTTTGTGAAATCATCTCACAGAGTTACAGCTTTGCCCTCAAGAAGCTTTTCGCTAAGACAGTTCTTGTGGAATTGGCAAAGTGCTATTTGGAAGCCCATAGAGGGCTATGGTGAAAAAGGAAATATAATCAGATGAAATCTGGAAAGAAGCTTTCTGAGAAACTGCTCTGTGATGTGTGACTTCCACTTACAGAGTTACATCTGTATTTCGTGGATCTCTTTGCTAGCCTTATTTCTGTGGAATATGAGAACAGATATTTCGGATACCTTTGAAGACTACAGGGCCAAAGGATGTATCCTCCGGTAACAAAGAGAAAGAAGCTTTCTGAGAAACTTCTTTGTGTTCTGTGAAATCATCTCACAGAGTTACAGCTTTCCCCTCAAGAAGCCTTTCGCTAAGACAGTTCTTGTGGTATTGGAAAAGTGATATTAGGAAGCCCATAGAGGGCTATGGTGAAAAAGGAAATATCCTCAGATGAAATCTGGAAAGAAGCTTTCTGAGAAACCTCTCTGTGATGTGTGACTTCCACTCACAGAGTTACATCTGTATTTCGTGGATCTCTCTGCTGGTATTTTTTCTATGGAATCTGAGAAGAGATATTTCGGATCCCTTTGAAGACTATAGGGCCAAAGGAAATATCCTCCGATAACAAAGAGAAAGAAGCTTTCTGAGAAACTTCTTTTTGTTCTGTGAAATCATCTCACAGAGTTACAGCTTTCCCCTCAAGAAGCCTTTCGCTAAGACAGTTCTTGTGGAATTGGCAAAGTGATATTTGGAAACCCATGGACGGCTATGGTGAAAAAGGAAATATCCTCAGATGAAATCTGAACAGAAGATTTCTGAGAAACTGCTCTGTGACGTGTGACTTCCACTCACAGAGTTACATCTGTATTTCGTGTATCTCCTTGGTAGCGTTATTTCTGTGGAATCTGAGAACAGATATTTCGGATCCCTTTGAAGACTATAGGGCCAAAGGAAATATACTCTGATAACAAAGAGAAAGAAGCTTTCTGAGAAACTTCTTTGTGTTCTGTGAAATCATCTCACAGAGTTACAGATTTCCCCTCAAGAAGCCTTTCGTAAGACAGTTCTTGTGGAATTGGCAAAGTGATATTTGGAAGCCCATAGAGCGCTATGGTGAAAAAGGAAATATCCTCAGTTGAAATCTGGAAAGAAGCTTTCTGAGAAACTGCTCTGTGATGTGTTACTTCCACTCACAGAGTTACATCTGTATTTCGTGGATCTCTTTGCTAGCCTTATTTCTGTGGAATCTGAGAACAGATATTTCGGATACCTTTGAAGACTATAGGGCCAATGGAAATATACTCTGATAACAAAGAGAAAGAAGCTTTCTGATAAACTTCTTTGTGTTCTGTGAAATCATCTCACAGAGTTACAGCTTTCCCCTCAGGAAGCCTTTCGCTAAGACAGTTCTTGTGGAATTAGCAAAGTGATATTTGGAAGCCCATAGAGGGCTATGGTGAAAAAGGAAATATCCTCAGATGAAATCTGGAAAGAAGCTTTCTGAGAAACTGCTCTGTGATATGTGACTTCCACTCACGGAGATACATCTGTATTTCGTGCATCTCTTTGCTAGCCTTATTTCTGTGGAATCTGAGAACATATATTTCGGATCCCTTTGAAGACTATAGGGCCAAAGGAAATATCCTCCGATAACAAAGAGAAAGAAGCTTTCTGAGAAACTTCTTTGTGTTCTGTGAAATCATCTCACAGAGTTACAGCTTTCCCCTCAAGAAGCCTTTCGCTAAGACACTTCTTGTGGAATAGTCAAAGTGATATTTGGAAGCCCATAGAGGGCTATGGTGAAAAAGGAAATATCCTCAGATGAAATCTGGAAAGAAGCTTTCTGAGCAACTGCTCTGTGATGTGTGACTTCCACTCAAAGAGTTACATCTGTATTTCGTGGATCTCTTTGCTAGCCTTATTTCTGTGGAATCCGAGAAGAGATATTTCGGATCCCTTTGAAGACTATAGGGCCAAAGGAAATATCCTCCGATAACAAAGAGAAAGAAGTTTTCTGAGAAACTTCTTTGTGTTCTGTGAAATCATCTCACAGAGTTACAGCTTTCCCCTCAAGAAGCCTTTCGCTAAGACAGTTCTTGTGGAATTGGTAAAGTGATATTTGGAAGCCCATAGAGGGCTATGGTGAAAAAGGAAATATCCTCAGATGAAATCTGGAAAGAAGCTTTCTAAGAAAATGATCCGTGATGTGTGACTTCCACTCACAGAATTAAATCAGTATTTCGTGGATTTCTTTGCTATCCTTATTTCTGTGGAATCTGAGAAAAGATATTTCGGATCCCTTTGAAGACTATAGGGCCAAAGGAAATATCCTCCGATAACAAAGAGAAAGAAGCTTTCTGAGAAACTTCTTTGTGTTCTGTGTAATCATCTCACAGAGTTACAGCTTTCCCTCAAGAAGCCTTTCGCTAAGACAGTTCTTGTGGAATTGGCAAAGTGATATTTGGAAGCCCATAGAGCGCTATGGTGAAAAAGGAAATGTCCTCAGATGAAATCTGGAAAGAAGCTTTCTGAGAAACTGCTCTGTGATGTGTTACCTCCACTCACAGAGTTACATCTGTATTTCGTGGATCTCTTTCTTAGCCTTATTTCTGTGGAATCTGAGAACAGATATTTCGGATACCTTTGAAGACTATAGGGCCAAAGGAAATATCCTCCGATAACAAAGAGAAAGAAGCTTTCTGAGAAACTTCTTTGTCATCTGTGAAATCATCTCAGAGAGTTACAGCTTTCCCCTCAAGAAGCCTTTCGCTAAGACAGTTCTTGTGGAATTGGCAAAGTGATATTTGGAAGCCCTTAGAGGGCTATGGTGAAAAAGGAAATATCCTCAGATGAAATCTGGAAAGAAGTTTTCTGAGAAATTGCTCTGTGATGTGTGACTTTCACTCACAGAGATACATCTGTATTTCATGCATCTCTTTGCTAACCTTATTTCTGTGGAATCTGAGAACATATATTTCGGATCCCTTTGAAGACTATAGGGCCAAAGGAAATATCCTCCGATAACAAAGAGAAAGAAGCTTTCTGAGAAACTTCTTTGTGTTCTGTGAAATCATCTCACAGAGTTACAGCTTTGCCCTCAAGAAGCTTTCCGCTAAGACAGTTCTTGTGGAATTGGCAAAGTGCTATTTGGAAGCCCATAGAGGGCTATGGTGAAAAAGGAAATATAATCAGATGAAATCTGGAAAGAAGCTTTCTGAAAAACTGCTCTGTGATGTGTGACTTCCACTTACAGAGTTAGATCTGTATTTCGTGCATCTCTTTGCTAGCCTTATTTATGTGGAATCTGAGAAGAGATATTTCGGATCCCTTTGAAGACTATAGGGCCAAAGGAAATATCCTCCGATAACAAAGAGAAAGAAGCTTTCTGAGAAACTTCTTTGTGTTCTGTGAAATCATCTCACAGAGTTACAGCTTTCCCCTCAAGAAGCCTTTCGCTAAGACAGTTCTTGTGGAATTGGCAAAGTGATATTTGGAAACCCATGGACGGCTATGGTGAAAAAGGAAATATCCTCAGATGAAATCTGGAAAGAAGCTTTCTGAGAAACTGCTCTGTGATGTGTGACTTCCACTCACAGAGTTACATCTGTATTTCGTGTATCTCCTTGCTAGCCTTATTTCTGTGGAATCTGAGAACAGATATTTCGGATCCCTTTGAAGACTATAGGGCCAAAGGAAATATCCTCTGATAACAAAGAGAAAGAAGCTTTCTGAGAAACTTCTTTGTGTTCTGTGAAATCATCTCACAGAGTTACAGCTTTCCCCTCAAGAAGCCTTTCGCTAAGACAGTTCTTGTGGAATTGGCAAAGTGATATGTGGAAGCCCATAGAGCGCTATGGTGAAAAAGGAAATATCCTCAGTTGAAATCTGGAAAGAAGCTTTCTGAGAAACTGTTCTGTGATGTGTTACTTCCACTCACAGAGTTACATCTGTATTTCGTGGATCTCTTTGCTAGCCTTATTTCTGTGGAATCTGAGAAGAGATATTTCGGATCCCTTTGAAGACTATAGGGCCAAAGGAAATATACTCTGATAACAAAGAGAAAGAAGCTTTCTGAGAAACTTCTTTGTGTTCTGTGAAATCATCTCACAGAGTTACAGCTTTCCCCTCAGGAAGCCTTTCGCTAAGACAGTTCTTGTGGAATTGGCAAAGTGATATTTGGAAGCCCATAGAGGGCTATGGTGAAAAAGGAAATATCCTCAGATGAAATCTGGAAAGAAGCTTTCTGAGAAACTGCTCTGTGATATGTTACTTCCACTCACGGAGATACATCTGTATTTCGTGCATCTCTTTGCTAGCCTTATTTCTGTGGAATCTGAGAACATATATTTCGGATCCCTTTGAAGACTATAGGGCCAAAGGAAATATCCTCCGATAACAAAGAGAAAGAAGCTTTCTGAGAAACTTCTTTGTGTTCTGTGAAATCATCTCACAGAGTTACAGCTTTCCCCTCAAGAAGCCTTTCGCTAAGACACTTCTTGTGGAATAGTCAAAGTGATATTTGGAAGCCCATAGAGGGCTATGGTAAAAAAGGAAATATCCTCAGATGAAATCTGGAAAGAAGCTTTCTGAGAAACTGCTCTGTGATGTGTGACTTCCACTCAAAGAGTTACATCTGTATTTCGTGGATCTCTTTGCTAGCCTTATTTCTGTGGAATCTGAGAAGAGATATTTCGGATCCCTTTGAAGACTATAGGGCCAAAGGAAATATCCTCCGATAACAAAGAGAAAGAAGCTTTCTGAGAAACTTCTTTGTGTTCTGTGAAATCATCTCACAGAGTTACAGCTTTCCCCTCAAGAAGCCTTTCGCTAAGACAGTTCTTGTGGAATTGGCAAAGTGATATTTGGAAACCCATAGAGGGTTATGGTGAAAAAGGAAATATCCTCAGATGAAATCTGGAAAGAAGCTTTCTGAGAAACTGCTCTGTGATGTGTTACCTCCACTCACAGAGTTACATCTGTATTTCGTGGATCTCTTTCTTAGCCTTATTTCTGTGGAATCTGAGAACAGATATTTCGGATCCCTTTGAAGACTATAGGGCCAAAGGAAATATCCTCCGATAACAAAGAGAAAGAAGCTTTCTGATAAACTTCTTTGTCTTCTGTGAAATCATCTCAGAGAGTTACAGCTCTCCCCTCAAGAAGCCTTTCGCTAAGACAGTTCTTGTGAAATTGGCAAAGTGATATTTGGAAGCCCTTAGAGGTCTATGGTGAAAAAGGAAATATCCTCAGATGAAATCTGGAAGGAAGCTTTCTGAGAAACTGCTCTGTGATATGTGACTTCCACTCACGGAGATACATCTGTATTTCGTGCATCTCTTTGCTAGCCTTATTTCTGTGGAATCTGAGAACATATATTTCGGATCCCTTTGAAGACTATAGGGCCAAAGGAAATATCCTACGATAACAAAGAGAAAGAAGCTTTCTGAGAAACTTCTTTGTGTTCTGTGAAATCATCTCACAGAGTTACAGCTTTCCCCTCAAGAAGCCTTTCGCTAAGACACTTCTTGTGGAATAGTCAAAGTGATATTTGGAAGACCATAGAGGGCTACGGTGAAAAAGGAAATATCCTCAGATGAAATCTGGAAAGAAGCTTTCTGAGAAACTGCTCTGTGATGTGTGACTTCCACTCAAAGAGTTACATCTGTATTTCGTGCATCTCTTTGCTAGCCTTATTTCTGTGGAATCTGAGAAGAGATATTTCGGATCCCTTTGAAGACTATAGGGCCAAAGGAAATATCCTCCGATAACAAAGAGAAAGAAGCTTTCTGAGAAACTTCTTTTTGTTCTGTGAAATCATCTCACAGAGTTACAGCTTTCCCCTCAAGAAGCCTTTCGCTAAGACAGTTCTTGTGGAATTGGCAAAGTGATATTTGGAAACCCATGGACGGCTATGGTGAAAAAGGAAATATCCTCAGATGAAATCTGGAAAGAAGCTTTCTGAGAAACTGCTCTGTGATGTGTGACTTCCACTCACAGAGTTACATCTGTATTTCGTGTATCTCCTTGCTAGCCTTATTTCTGTGGAATCTGAGAACAGATATTTCGGATCCCTTTGAAGACTATAGGGCCAAAGGAAATATCCTCTGATAACAAAGAGAAAGAAGCTTTCTGAGAAACTTCTTTGTGTTCTGTGAAATCATCTCACAGAGTTACAGCTTTCCCCTCAAGAAGCCTTTCGCTAAGACAGTTCTTGTGGAATTGGCAAAGTGATATGTGGAAGCCCATAGAGCGCTATGGTGAAAAAGGAAATATCCTCAGTTGAAATCTGGAAAGAAGCTTTCTGAGAAACTGTTCTGTGATGTGTTACTTCCACTCACAGAGTTACATCTGTATTTCGTGGATCTCTTTGCTAGCCTTATTGCTGTGGAATCTGAGAACAGATATTTCGGATACCTTTGAAGACTATAGGGCCAAAGGAAATATACTCTGATAACAAAGAGAAAGAAGCTTTCTGATAAACTTCTTTGTGTTCTGTGAAATCATCTCACAGAGTTACAGCTTTCCCCTCAGGAAGCCCTTCGCTAAGACAGTTCTTGTGGAATTGGCAAAGTGATATTTGGAAGCCCATAGAGGGCTATGGTGAAAAAGGAAATATCCTCAGATGAAATCTGGAAAGAAGCTTTCTGAGAAACTGCTCTGTGATATGTGACTTCCACTCACGGAGATACATCTGTATTTTGTGCATCTCTTTGCTAGCCTTATTTCTGTGGAATCTGAGAACATATATTTCGGATCCCTTTGAAGACTATAGGGCCAAAGGAAATATCCTCCGATAACAAAGAGAAAGAAGCTTTCTGAGAAACTTCTTTGTGTTCTGTGAAATCATCTCACAGAGTTACAGCTTTCCCCTCAAGAAGCCTTTCGCTAAGACACTTCTTGTGGAATAGTCAAAGTGATATTTGGAAGCCCATAGAGGGCTATGGTGAAAAAGGAAATATCCTCCGATGAAATCTGGAAAGAAGCTTTCTGAGAAACTGCTCTGTGAGGTGTGACTTCCACTCAAAGAGTTACATCTGTATTTCGTGGTTCTCTTTGCTAGCCTTATTTCTGTGGAATCTGAGAAGAGATATTTCGGACCCTTTGAAGACTATAGGGCCAAAGGAAATATCCTCCGATAACAAAGAGAAAGAAGCTTTCTGAGAAACTTCTTTGTGTTCTGTGAAATCATCTCACAGAGTTACAGCTTTCCCCTCAAGAAGCCTTTCGCTAAGACAGTTCTTGTGGAATTGGCAAAGTGATATTTGGAAGCCCATAGAGGGTTATGGTGAAAAAGGAAATATCCTCAGATGAAATCTGGAAAGAAGCTTTCTGAGAAACTGCTCTGTGATGTGTTACCTCCACTCACAGAGTTACATCTGTATTTCGTGGATCTCTTTCTTAGCCTTATTTCTGTGGAATCTGAGAACAGATATTTCGGATCCCTTTGAAGACTATAGGGACAAAGGAAATATCCTCTGATAACAAAGAGAAAGAAGCTTTCTGATAAACTTCTTTGTCTTCTGTGAAATCATCTCAGAGAGTTACAGCTCTCCCCTCAAGAAGCCTTTCGCTAAGACAGTTCTTGTGGAATTGGCAAAGTGATATTTGGAAGCCCTTAGAGGTCTATGGTGAAAAAGGAAATATCCTCAGATGAAATCTGGAAAGAAGCTTTCTGAGAAACTGCTCTGTGATATGTGACTTCCACTCACGGAGATACATCTGTATTTCGTGCATCTCTTTGCTAGCCTTATTTTTGTGGAATCTGAGAACTTATATTTCGGATCCCTTTGAAGACTATAGGGCCAAAGGAAATATCCTCCGATAACAAAGAGAAAGAAGCTTTCTGAGAAACTTCTTTGTGTTCTGTGAAATCATCTCACAGAGTTACAGCTTTCCCCTCAAGAAGCCTTTCGCTAAGACAGTTCTTGTGGAATTGGTAAAGTGATATTTGGAAGCCCATAGAGGGCTATGGTGAAAAAGGAAATATCCTCAGATGAAATCTGGAAAGAAGCTTTCTAAGAAAATGATCCGTGATGTGTGACTTCCACTCACAGAGTTACATCTGTATTTCGTGGATTTCTTTGCTAGCCTTATTTCTGTGGAATCTGAGAAAAGATATTTCGGACCCCTTTGAAGACTATAGGGCCAAAGGAAATATCCTCCGATAACAAAGAGAAAGAAGCTTTCTGAGAAACTTCTTTGTGTTCTGTGAAATCATCTCACAGAGTTACAGCTTTCCCCTCAAGAAGCCTTTCGCTAAGAGAGTTCTTGTGGAATTGGCAAAGTGATATTTGGAAGCCCATAGAGCGCTATGGTGAAAAAGGAAATGTCCTCAGATGAAATCTGGAAAGAAGCTTTCTGAGAAACTGCTCTGTGATGTGTTACCTCCACTCACAGAGTTACATCTGTATTTCGTGGATCTCTTTCTTAGCCTTATTTCTGTGGAATCTGAGAACAGATATTTCGGTTCCCTTTGAAGACTATAGGGCCAAAGGAAATATCCTCCGATAACAAAGAGAAAGAAGCTTTCTGAGAAACTTCTTGGTCTTCTGTGAAATCATCTCAGAGAGTTACAGCTTTCCCCTCAAGAAGCCTTTCGCTAAGACAGTTCTTGTGGAATTGGCAAAGTGATATTTGGAAGACCTTAGAGGGCTATGGTGAAAAAGGAAATATCCTCAGATGAAATCTGGAAAGAAGTTTTCTGAGAAACTGCTCTGTGATGTGTGACTTCCACTCACAGAGATACATCTGTATTTCATGCATCTCTTTGCTAACCTTATTTCTGTGGAATCTGAGAACATATATTTCGGATCCCTTTGAAGATATAGGGCCAAAGGAAATATCCTCCGATAACAAAGAGAAAGAAGCTTTCTGAGAAACTTCTTTGTGTTCTGTGAAATCATCTCACAGAGTTACAGCTTTGCCCTCAAGAAGCTTTTCGCTAAGACAGTTCTTGTGGAATTGGCAAAGTGCTATTTGTAAGCCCATAGAGGGCTATGGTGAAAAAGGAAATATAATCAGATGAAATCTGGAAAGAAGCTTTCTGAGAAACTGCTCTGTGATGTGTGACTTCCACTTACAGAGTTACATCTGTATTTCGTGGATCTCTTTGCTAGCCTTATTTCTGTGGAATATGAGAACAGATATTTCGGATACCTTTGAAGACTACAGGGCCAAAGGATGTATCCTCCGGTAACAAAGAGAAAGAAGCTTTCTGAGAAACTTCTTTGTGTTCTGTGAAATCATCTCACAGAGTTACAGCTTTCCCCTCAAGAAGCCTTTCGCTAAGACACTTCTTGTGGGATTGGCAAAGTGATATTAGGAAGCCCATAGAGGGATATGGTGAAAAAGAAAATATCCTCAGATGAAATCTGGAAAGAAGCTTTCTGGGAAACTTCTCTGTGATGTGTGACTTCCACTCACAGAGTTACATCTGTATTTCGTGGATCTCTCTGCTAGTCTTTTTTCTATGGAATCTGAGAAGAGATATTTCGGAACCCTTTGAAGACTATAGGGCCAAAGGAAATATCCTCCGATAACAAAGAGAAAGAAGCTTTCTGAGAAACTTCTTTTTGTTCTGTGAAATCATCTCACAGAGTTACAGCTTTCCCCTCAAGAAGCCTTTCGCTAAGACAGTTCTTGTGGAATTGGCAAAGTGATATTTGGAAACCCATGGACGGCTATGGTGAAAAAGGAAATATCCTCAGATGAAATCTGGAAAGAAGCTTTCTGAGAAACTGCTCTGTGATGTGTGACTTCCACTCACAGAGTTACATCTGTATTTCGTGTATCTCCTTGCTAGCCTTATTTCTGTGGAATCTGAGAACAGATATTTCGGATCCCATTGAAGACTATAGGGCCAAAGGAAATATCCTCTGATAACAAAGAGAAAGAAGCTTTCTGAGAAACTTCTTTGTGTTCTGTGAAATCATCTCACAGAGTTACAGCTTTCCCCTCAAGAAGCCTTTCGCTAAGACAGTTCTTGTGGAATTGGCAAAGTGATATGTGGAAGCCCATAGAGCGCTATGGTGAAAAAGGAAATATCCTCAGTTGAAATCTGGAAAGAAGCTTTCTGAGAAACTGTTCTGTGATGTGTTACTTCCACTCACAGAGTTACATCTGTATTTCGTGGATCTCTTTGCTATCCTTATTTCTGTGGAATCTGAGAACAGATATTTCGGATACCTTTGAAGACTATAGGGCCAAAGGAAATATACTCTGATAACAAAGAGAAAGAAGCTTTCTGATAAACTTCTTTGTGTTCTGTGAAATCATCTCACAGAGTTACAGCTTTCCCCTCAGGAAGCCTTTCGCTAAGACAGTTCTTGTGGAATTGGCAAAGTGATATTTGGAAGCCCATAGAGGGCTATGGTGAAAAAGGAAATATCCTCAGATGAAATCTGGAAAGAAGCTTTCTGAGAAACTGCTCTGTGATATGTGACTTCCACTCACGGAGATTCATCTGTATTTCGTGCATCTCTTTGCTAGCCTTATTTCTGTGGAATCTGAGAACATATATTTATGATCCCTTTGAAGACTATAGGGCCAAAGGAAATATCCTTCGATAACAAAGAGAAAGAAGCTTTCTGAGAAACTTCTTTGTGTTCTGTGAAATCATCTCACAGAGTTACAGCTTTCCCCTCAAGAAGCCTTTCGCTAAGACACTTCTTGTGGAATAGTCAAAGTGATATTTGGAAGCCCATAGAGGGCTATGGTGAAAAAGGAAATATCCTCAGATGAAATCTGGAAAGAAGCTTTCTGAGAAACTGCTCTGTGATGTGTGACTTCCAATCAAAGAGTTACATCTGTATTTCGTGGATCTCTTTGCTAGCCTTATTTCTGTGGAATCTGAGAAGAGATATTTCGGATACCTTTGAAGACTATAGGGCCAAAGGAAATATCCTCCGATAACAAAGAGAAAGAAGCTTTCTGAGAACCTTCTTTGTGTTCTGTGAATTCATCTCACAGAGTTACAGCTTTCCCCTCAAGAAGCCTTTCGCTAAGACAGTTCTTGTGGAATTGGCAAAGTGATATTTGGAAGCCCATAGAGGGTTATGGTGAAAAAGGAAATATCCACAGATGAAATCTGGAAAGAAGCTTTCTGAGAAACTGCTCTGTGATGTGTTACCTCCACTCACAGAGTTACATCTGTATTTCGTGGATCTCTTTCTTAGCCTTATTTCTGTGGAATCTGAGAACAGATATTTCGGATCCCTTTGAAGACTATAGGGCCAAAGGAAATATCCTCCGATAACAAAGAGAAAGAAGCTTTCTGAGAAACTTCTTTGTCTTCTGTGAAATCATCTCAGAGAGTTACAGCTTTCCCCTCAAGAAGCCTTTCGCTAAGACAGTTCTTGTGGAATTGGCAAAGTGATATTTGGAAGCCTTTAGAGGGCTATGGTGAAAAAGGAAATATCCTCAGATGAAATCTGGAAAGAAGTTTTCTGAGAAACTGCTCTGTGATGTGTGACTTCCACTCACAGAGATACATCTGTATTTCATGCATCTCTTTGCTAACCTTATTTCTGTGGAATCTGAGAACAGATATTTCGGATCCCTTTGAAGACTATAGGGCCAAAGGAAATATACTCTGATAACAAAGAGAAAGAAGCTTTCTGAGAAACTTCTTTGTGTTCTGTGAAATCATCTCACAGAGTTACAGCTTTCCCCTCAGGAAGCCTTTCGCTAAGACAGTTCTTGTGGAATTGGCAAAGTGATATTTGGAAGCCCATAGAGGGCTATGGTGAAAAAGGAAATATCCTCAGATGAAATCTGGAAAGAAGCTTTCTGAGAAACTGCTCTGTGATATGTGACTTCCACTCACGGAGATACATCTGTATTTCGTGCATCTCTTTGCTAGCCTTATTTCTGTGGAATCTGAGAACATATAATTCGGATCCCTTTGAAGACTATAGGGCCAAAGGAAATATCCTCCGATAACAAAGAGAAAGAAGCTTTCTGAGAAACTTCTTTGTGTTCTGTGAAATCATCTCACAGAGTTACAGCTTTCCCCTCAAGAAGCCTTTCGCTAAGACACTTCTTGTGGAATAGTCAAAGTGATATTTGGAAGCCCATAGAGGGCTATGGTGAAAAAGGAAATATCCTCAGATGAAATCTGGAAAGAAGCTTTCTGAGAAACTGCTCTGTGATGTGTGACTTCCAATCAAAGAGTTACATCTGTATTTCGTGGATCTCTTTGCTAACCTTATTTCTGTGGAATCTGAGAACAGATATTTCGGATCCCTTTGAAGACTATAGGTCCAAAGGAAATATCCTCCGATAACAAAGAGAAAGAAGCTTTCTGAGAAACTTCTTTGTGTTTTGTGAAATCATCTCACAGAGTTACAGCTTTGCCCTCAAGAAGCTTTTCGCTAAGACAGTTCTTGTGGAATTGGCAAAGTGCTATTTGGAAGCCCATAGAGGGCTATGGTGAAAAAGGAAATATAATCAGATGAAATCTGGAAAGAAGCTTTCTGAGAAACTGCTCTGTGATGTGTGACTTCCACTTACAGAGTTACATCTGTATTTCGTGGATCTCTTTGCTAGCCTTATTTCTGTGGAATATGAGAACAGATATTTCGGATACCTTTGAAGACTACAGGGCCAAAGGATGTATCCTCCGGTAACAAAGAGAAAGAAGCTTTCTGAGAAACTTCTTTGTGTTCTCTGAAATCATCTCACAGAGTTACAGCTTTCCCCTCAAGAAGCCTTTCGCTAAGACAGTTCTTGTGGTATTGGAAAAGTGATATTAGGAAGCCCATAGAGGGATATGGTGAAAAAGGAAATATCCTCAGATGAAATCTGGAAAGAAGCTTTCTGAGAAACTTCTCTGTGATGTGTGACTTCCACTCACAGAGTTACATCTGTATTTCGTGGATCTCTCTGCTCGTATTTTTTCTATGGAATCTGAGAAGAGATATTTCGGATCCCTTTGAAGACTATAGGGCCAAAGGAAATATCCTCCGATAACAAAGAGAAAGAAGCTTTCTGAGAAACTTCTTTTTGTTCTGTGAAATCATCTCACAGAGTTACAGCTTTCCCCTCAAGAAGCCTTTCGCTAAGACAGTTCTTGTGGAATTGGCAAAGTGATATTTGGAAACCCATGGACGGCTATGGTGAAAAAGGAAATATCCTCAGATGAAATCTGGACAGAAGATTTCTGAGAAACTGCTCTGTGACGTGTGACTTCCACTCACAGAGTTACATCTGTATGTCGTGTATCTCCTTGGTAGCGTTATTTCTGTGGAATCTGAGAACAGATATTTCGGATCCCTTTGAAGACTATAGGGCCAAAGGAAATATACTCTGATAACAAAGAGAAAGAAGCTTTCTGAGAAACTTCTTTGTGTTCTGTGAAATCATCTCACAGAGTTACAGCTTTCCCCTCAAGAAGCCTTTCGCTAAGACAGTTCTTGTGGAATTGGCAAAGTGATATTTGGAAGCCCATAGAGCGCTATGGTGAAAAAGGAAATATCCTCAGTTGAAATCTGGAAAGAAGCTTTCTGAGAAACTGCTCTGTGATGTGTTACTTCCACTCACAGAGTTACATCTGTATTTCGTGGATCTCTTTGCTAGCCTTATTTCTGTGGAATCTGAGAACAGATATTTCGGATACCTTTGAAGACTATAGGGCCAATGGAAATATACTCTGATAACAAAGAGAAAGAAGCTTTCTGATAAACTTCTTTGTGTTCTGTGAAATCATCTCACAGAGTTACAGCTTTCCCCTCAGGAAGCCTTTCGCTAAGACAGTTCTTGTGGAATTGGCAAAGTGATATTTGGAAGCCCATAGAGGGCTATGGTGAAAAAGGAAATATCCTCAGATGAAATCTGGAAAGAAGCTTTCTGAGAAACTGCTCTGTGATATGTGACTTCCACTCACGGAGATACATCTGTATTTCGTGCATCTCTTTGCTAACCTTATTTCTGTGGAATCTGAGAACATATATTTCGGATCCCTTTGAAGACTATAGGGCCAAAGGATATATCCTCCGATAACAAAGAGAAAGAAGCTTTCTGAGAAACTTCTTTGTGTTCTGTGAAATCATCTCACAGAGTTACAGCTTTCCCCTCAAGAAGCCTTTCGCTAAGACACTTCTTGTGGAATAGTCAAAGTGATATTTGGAAGCCCATAGAGGGCTATGGTGAAAAAGGAAATATCCTCAGATGAAATCTGGAAAGAAGCTTTCTGAGCAACTGCTCTGTGATGTGTGACTTCCACTCAAAGAGTTACATCTGTATTTCGTGGATCTCTTTGCTAGCCTTATTTCTGTGGAATCCGAAAAGAGATATTTCGGATCCCTTTGAACACTATAGGGCCAAAGGAAATATCCTCCGATAACAAAGAGAAAGAAGCTTTCTGAGAAACTTCTTTGTGTTCTGTGAAATCATCTCACAGAGTTACAGCTTTCCCCTCAAGAAGCCTTTCGCTAAGACAGTTCTTGTGGAATTGGCAAAGTGATATTTGGAAGCCCATAGAGCGCTATGGTGAAAAAGGAAATGTCCTCAGATGAAATCTGGAAAGAAGCTTTCTGAGAAACTGCTCTGTGATGTGTTACCTCCACTCACAGAGTTACATCTGTATTTCGTGGATCTCTTTCTTAGCCTTATTTCTGTGGAATCTGAGAACAGATATTTCGGATACCTTTGAAGACTATAGGGCCAAAGGAAATATCCTCCGATAACAAAGAGAAAGAAGCTTTCTGAGAAACTTCTTTGTCTTCTGTGAAATCATCTCAGAGAGTTACAGCTTTCCCCTCAAGAAGCCTTTCGCTAAGACAGTTCTTGTGGAATTGGCAAAGTGATATTTGGAAGCCCTTAGAGGGCTATGGTGAAAAAGGAAATATCCTCAGATGAAATCTGGAAAGAAGTTTTCTGAGAAATTGCTCTGTGATGTGTGACTTTCACTCACAGAGATACATCTGTATTTCATGCATCTCTTTGCTAACCTTATTTCTGTGGAATCTGAGAACATATATTTCGGATCCCTTTGAAGACTATAGGGCCAAAGGAAATATCCTCCGATAACAAAGAGAAAGAAGCTTTCTGAGAAACTTCTTTGTGTTCTGTGAAATCATCTCACAGAGTTACAGCTTTGCCCTCAAGAAGCTTTCCGCTAAGACAGTTCTTGTGGAATTGGCAAAGTGCTATTTGGAAGCCCATAGAGGGCTATGGTGAAAAAGGAAATATAATCAGATGAAATCTGGAAAGAAGCTTTCTGAAAAACTGCTCTGTGATGTGTGACTTCCACTTACAGAGTTAGATCTGTATTTCGTGCATCTCTTTGCTAGCCTTATTTCTGTGGAATCTGAGAACAGATATTTCGGATCCCTTTGAAGACTATAGGGCCAAAGGAAATATCCTCCGATAACAAAGAGAAAGAAGCTTTCTGAGAAACTTCTTTTTGTTCTGTGAAATCATCTCACAGAGTTACAGCTTTCCCCTCAAGAAGCCTTTCGCTAAGACAGTTCTTGTGGAATTGGCAAAGTGATATTTGGAAACCCATGGACGGCTATGGTGAAAAAGGAAATATCCTCAGATGAAATCTGGAAAGAAGCTTTCTGAGAAACTGCTCTGTGATGTGTGACTTCCACTCACAGAGTTACATCTGTATTTCGTGTATCTCCTTGCTAGCCTTATTTCTGTGGAATCTGAGAACATATATTTCGGATCCCTTTGAAGACTATAGGGCCAAAGGAAATATCCTCTGATAACAAAGAGAAAGAAGCTTTCTGAGAAACTTCTTTGTGTTCTGTGAAATCATCTCACAGAGTTACAGCTTTCCCCTCAAGAAGCCTTTCGCTAAGACAGTTCTTGTGGAATTGGCAAAGTGATATGTGGAAGCCCATAGAGCGCTATGGTGAAAAAGGAAATATCCTCAGTTGAAATCTGGAAAGAAGCTTTCTGAGAAACTGTTCTGTGATGTGTTACTTCCACTCACAGAGTTACATCTGTATTTCGTGGATCTCTTTGCTAGCCTTATTTCTGTGGAATCTGAGAACAGATATTTCGGATACCTTTGAAGACTATAGGGCCAAAGGAAATATACTCTGATAACAAAGAGAAAGAAGCTTTCTGAGAAACTTCTTTGTGTTCTGTGAAATCATCTCACAGAGTTACAGCTTTCCCCTCAGGAAGCCTTTCCCTAAGACAGTTCTTGTGGAATTGGCAAAGTGATATTTGGAAGCCCTTAGAGGTCTATGGTGAAAAAGGAAATATCCTCCGATGAAATCTGGAAAGAAGCTTTCTGAGAAACTGCTCTGTGATATGTGACTTCCACTCACGGAGATACATCTGTATTTCGTGCATCTCTTTGCTAGCCTTATTTCTGTGGAATCTGAGAACATATATTTCGGATCCCTTTGAAGACTATAGGGCCAAAGGAAATATCCTCCGATAACAAAGAGAAAGAAGCTTTCTGAGAAACTTCTTTGTGTTCTGTGAAATCATCTCACAGAGTTACAGCTTTCCCCTCAAGAAGCCTTTCGCTAAGACACTTCTTGTGGAATAGTCAAAGTGATATTTGGAAGCCCATAGAGGGCTATGGTAAAAAAGGAAATATCCTCAGATGAAATCTGGAAAGAAGCTTTCTGAGAAACTGCTCTGTGATGTGTGACTTCCACTCAAAGAGTTACATCTGTATTTCGTGGATCTCTTTGCTAGCCTTATTTCTGTGGAATCTGAGAAGAGATATTTCGGATCCCTTTGAAGACTATAGGGCCAAAGGAAATATCCTCCGATAACAAAGAGAAAGAAGCTTTCTGAGAAACTTCTTTGTGTTCTGTGAAATCATCTCACAGAGTTACAGCTTTCCCCTCAAGAAGCCTTTCGCTAAGACAGTTCTTGTGGAATTGGCAAAGTGATATTTGGAAGCCCATAGAGGGTTATGGTGAAAAAGGAAATATCCTCAGATGAAATCTGGAAAGAAGCTTTCTGAGAAACTGCTCTGTGATGTGTTACCTCCACTCACAGAGTTACATCTGTATTTCGTGGATCTCTTTCTTAGCCTTATTTCTGTGGAATCTGAGAACAGATATTTCGGATCCCTTTGAAGACTATAGGGCCAAAGGAAATATCCTCCGATAACAAAGAGAAAGAAGCTTTCTGATAAACTTCTTTGTCTTCTGTGAAATCATCTCAGAGAGTTACAGCTCTCCCCTCAAGAAGCCTTTCGCTAAGACAGTTCTTGTGAAATTGGCAAAGTGATATTTGGAAGCCCTTAGAGGTCTATGGAGAAAAAGGAAATATCCTCAGATGAAATCTGGAAGGAAGCTTTCTGAGAAACTGCTCTGTGATATGTGACTTCCACTCACGGAGATACATCTGTATTTCGTGCATCTCTTTGCTAGCCTTATTTCTGTGGAATCTGAGAACATATATTTCGGATCCCTTTGAAGACTATAGGGCCAAAGGAAATATCCTCCGATAACAAAGAGAAAGAAGCTTTCTGAGAAACTTCTTTGTGTTCTGTGAAATCATCTCACAGAGTTACAGCTTTCCCCTCAAGAAGCCTTTCGCTAAGACACTTCTTGTGGAATAGTCAAAGTGATATTTGGAAGCCCATAGAGGGCTACGGTGAAAAAGGAAATATCCTCAGATGAAATCTGGAAAGAAGCTTTCTGAGAAACTTCTCTGTGATGTGTGACTTCCACTCAAAGAGTTACATCTGTATTTCGTGCATCTCTTTGCTAGCCTTATTTCTGTGGAATCTGAGAAGAGATATTTCGGATCCCTTTGAAGACTATAGGGCCAAAGGAAATATCCTCCGATAACAAAGAGAAAGAAGCTTTCTGAGAAACTTCTTTTTGTTCTGTGAAATCATCTCACAGAGTTACAGCTTTCCCCTCAAGAAGCCTTTCGCTAAGACAGTTCTTGTGGAATTGGCAAAGTGATATTTGGAAACCCATGGACGGCTATGGTGAAAAAGGAAATATCCTCAGATGAAATCTGGAAAGAAGCTTTCTGAGAAACTGCTCTGTGATGTGTGACTTCCACTCACAGAGTTACATCTGTATTTCGTGTATCTCCTTGCTAGCCTTATTTCTGTGGAATCTGAGAACAGATATTTCGGATCCCTTTGAAGACTATAGGGCCAAAGGAAATATCCTCTGATAACAAAGAGAAATAAGCTTTCTGAGAAACTTCTTTCTGTTCTGTGAAATCATCTCACAGAGTTACAGCTTTCCCCTCAAGAAGCCTTTCGCTAAGACAGTTCTTGTGGAATTGGTAAAGTGATATGTGGAAGCCCATAGAGCGCTATGGTGAAAAAGGAAATGTCCTCAGATGAAATCTGGAAAGAAGCTTTCTGAGAAACTGCTCTGTGATGTGTTACCTCCACTCACAGAGTTACATCTGTATTTCGTGGATCTCTTTCTTAGCCTTATTTCTGTGGAATCTGAGAACAGATATTTCGGATCCCTTTGAAGACTATATGGCCAAAGGAAATATCCTCCGATAACAAAGAGAAAGAAGCTTTCTGAGAAATTTCTTGGTCTTCTGTGAAATCATCTCAGAGAGTTACAGCTTTCCCCTCAAGAAGCCTTTCGCTAAGACAGTTCTTGTGGAATTGGCAAAGTGATATTTGGAAGCCCTTAGAGGGCTATGGTGAAAAAGGAAATATCCACAGATGAAATCTGGAAAGAAGTTTTCTGAGAAACTGCTCTGTGAAGTGTGACTTCCACTCACAGAGATACATCTGTATTTCATGCATCTCTTTGCTAACCTTATTTCTGTGGAATCTGAGAACATATATTTCGGATCCCTTTGAAGATATAGGGCCAAAGGAAATATCCTCCGATAACAAAGAGAAAGAAGCTTTCTGAGAAACTTCTTTGTGTTCTGTGAAATCATCTCACAGAGTTACAGCTTTGCCCTCAAGAAGCTTTTCGCTAAGACAGTTCTTGTGGAATTGGCAAAGTGCTATTTGGAAGCCCATAGAGGGCTATGGTGAAAAAGGAAATATAATCAGATGAAATCTGGAAAGAAGCTTTCTGAGAAACTGCTCTGTGATGTGTGACTTCCACTTACAGAGTTACATCTGTATTTCGTGGATCTCTTTGCTAGCCTTATTTCTGTGGAATATGAGAACAGATATTTCGGATACCTTTGAAGACTACAGGGCCAAAGGATGTATCCTCCGGTAACAAAGAGAAAGAAGCTTTCTGAGAAACTTCTTTGTGTTCTGTGAAATCATCTCACAGAGTTACAGCTTTCCCCTCAAGAAGCCTTTCGCTAAGACACTTCTTGTGGGATTGGCAAAGTGATATTAGGAAGCCCATAGAGGGATATGGTGAAAAAGAAAATATCCTCAGATGAAATCTGGAAAGAAGCTTTCTGGGAAACTTCTCTGTGATGTGTGACTTCCACTCACAGAGTTACATCTGTATTTCGTGGATCTCTCTGCTAGTCTTTTTTCTATGGAATCTGAGAAGAGATATTTCGGAACCCTTTGAAGACTATAGGGCCAAAGGAAATATCCTCCGATAACAAAGAGAAAGAAGCTTTCTGAGAAACTTCTTTTTGTTCTGTGAAATCATCTCACAGAGTTACAGCTTTCCCCTCAAGAAGCCTTTCGCTAAGACAGTTCTTGTGGAATTGGCAAAGTGATATTTGGAAACCCATGGACGGCTATGGTGAAAAAGGAAATATCCTCAGATGAAATCTGGAAAGAAGCTTTCTGAGAAACTGCTCTGTGATGTGTGACTTCCACTCACAGAGTTACATCTGTATTTCGTGTATCTCCTTGCTAGCCTTATTTCTGTGGAATCTGAGAACAGATATTTCGGATACCTTTGAAGACTATAGGGCCAAAGGAAATATCCTCTGATAACAAAGAGAAAGAAGCTTTCTGAGAAACTTCTTTGTGTTCTGTGAAATCATCTCACAGAGTTACAGCTTTCCCCTCAAGAAGCCTTTCGCTAAGACAGTTCTTGTGGAATTGGCAAAGTGATATGTGGAAGCCCATAGAGCGCTATGGTGAAAAAGGAAATATCCTCAGTTGAAATCTGGAAAGAAGCTTTCTGAGAAACTGTTCTGTGATGTGTTACTTCCACTCACAGAGTTACATCTGTATTTCGTGGATCTCTTTGCTATCCTTATTTCTGTGGAATCTGAGAACAGATATTTCGGATACCTTTGAAGACTATAGGGCCAAAGGAAATATACTCTGATAACAAAGAGAAAGAAGCTTTCTGATAAACTTCTTTGTGTTCTGTGAAATCATCTCACAGAGTTACAGCTTTCCCCTCAGGAAGCCTTTCCCTAAGACAGTTCTTGTGGAATTGGCAAAGTGATATTTGGAAGCCCATAGAGGGCTATGGTGAAAAAGGAAATATCCTCAGATGAAATCTGGAAAGAAGCTTTCTGAGAAACTGCTCTGTGATATGTGACTTCCACTCACGGAGATTCATCTTTATTTCGTGCATCTCTTTGCTAGCCTTATTTCTGTGGAATCTGAGAACATATATTTCGGATCCCTTTGAAGACTATAGGGCCAAAGGAAATATCCTCCGATAACAAAGAGAAAGAAGCTTTCTGAGAAACTTCTTTGTGTTCTGTGAAATCATCTCACAGAGTTACAGCTTTCCCCTCAAGAAGCCTTTCGCTAAGACACTTCTTGTGGAATAGTCAAAGTGATATTTGGAAGCCCATAGAGGGCTATGGTGAAAAAGGAAATATCCTCAGATGAAATCTGGAAAGAAGCTTTCTGAGAAACTGCTCTGTGATGTGTGACTTCCAATCAAAGAGTTACATCTGTATTTCGTGGATCTCTTTGCTAGCCTTATTTCTGTGGAATCTGAGAAGAGATATTTCGGATCCCTTTGAAGACTATAGGGCCAAAGGAAATATCCTCCGATAACAAAGAGAAAGAAGCTTTCTGAGAACCTTCTTTGTGTTCTGTGAAATCATCTCACAGAGTTACAGCTTTCCCCTCAAGAAGCCTTTCGCTAAGACAGTTCTTGTGGAATTGGCAAAGTGATATTTGGAAGCCCATAGAGGGTTATGGTGAAAAAGGAAATATCCACAGATGAAATCTGGAAAGAAGCTTTCTGAGAAACTGCTCTGTGATGTGTTACCTCCACTCACAGAGTTACATCTGTATTTCGTGGATCTCTTTCTTAGCCTTATTTCTGTGGAATCTGAGAACAGATATTTCGGATCCCTTTGAAGACTATAGGGCCAAAGGAAATATCCTCCGATAACAAAGAGAAAGAAGCTTTCTGAGAAACTTCTTTGTCTTCTGTGAAATCATCTCAGAGAGTTACAGCTTTCCCCTCAAGAAGCCTTTCGCTAAGACAGTTCTTGTGGAATTGGCAAAGTGATATTTGGAAGCCCTTAGAGGGCTCTGGTGAAAAAGGAAATATCCTCAGATGAAATCTGGAAAGAAGTTTTCTGAGAAACTGCTCTGTGATGTGTGACTTCCACTCACAGAGATACATCTGTATTTCATGCATCTCTTTGCTAACCTTATTTCTGTGGAATCTGAGAACAGATATTTCGGATCCCTTTGAAGACTGTAGGGCCAAAGGAAATATCCTCCGATAACAAAGAGAAAGAAGCTTTCTGAGAAACTTCTTTGTGTTTTGTGAAATCATCTCACAGAGTTACAGCTTTGCCCTCAAGAAGCTTTTCGCTAAGACAGTTCTTGTGGAATTGGCAAAGTGCTATTTGGAAGCCCATAGAGGGCTATGGTGAAAAAGGAAATATAATCAGATGAAATCTGGAAAGAAGCTTTCTGAGAAACTGCTCTGTGATGTGTGACTTCCACTCAAAGAGTTACATCTGTATTTCGTGGATCTCTTTGCTAGCCTTATTTCTGTGGAATCTGAGAGCAGATATTTCGGATACCTTTGAAGACTATAGGGCCAATGGAAATATACTCTGATAACAAAGAGAAAGAAGCTTTCTGATAAACTTCTTTGTGTTCTGTGAAATCATCTCACAGAGTTACAGCTTTCCCCTCAGGAAGACTTTCGCTAAGACAGTTCTTGTGGAATTGGCAAAGTGATATTTGGAAGCCCATAGAGGGCTATGGTGAAAAAGGAAATGTCCTCAGATGAAATCTGGAAAGAAGCTTTCTGAGAAACTGCTCTGTGATATGTGACTTCCACTCACGGAGATACATCTGTATTTCGTGCATCTCTTTGCTAGCCTTATTTCTGTGGAATCTGAGAACATATATTTCGGATCCCTTTGAAGACTATAGGGCCAAAGGAAATATCCTCCGATAACAAAGAGAAAGAAGCTTTCTGAGAAACTTCTTTGTGTTCTGTGAAATCATCTCACAGAGTTACAGCTTTCCCCTCAAGAAGCCTTTCGCTAAGACACTTCTTGTGGAATAGTCAAAGTGATATTTGGAAGCCCATAGAGGGCTATGGTGAAAAAGGAAATATCCTCAGATGAAATCTGGAAAGAAGCTTTCTGAGCAACTGCTCTGTGATGTGTGACTTCCACTCAAAGAGTTACATCTGTATTTCGTGGATCTCTTTGCTAGCCTTATTTCTGTGGAATCTGAGAAGAGATATTTCGGATCCCTTTGAAGACTATAGGGCCAAAGGAAATATCCTCCGATAACAAAGAGAAAGAAGCTTTCTGAGAAACTTCTTTGTGTTCTGTGAAATCATCTCACAGAGTTACAGCTTTCCCCTCAAGAAGCCTTTCGCTAAGACAGTTCTTGTGGAATTGGCAAAGTGATATTTGGAAGCCCATAGAGCGCTATGGTGAAAAAGGAAATGTCCTCAGATGAAATCTGGAAAGAAGCTTTCTGAGAAACTGCTCTGTGATGTGTTACCTCCACTCACAGAGTTACATCTGTATTTCTTGGATCTCTTTCTTAGCCTTATTTCTGTGGAATCTGAGAACAGATATTTCGGATCCCTTTGAAGACTATAGGGCCAAAGGAAATATCCTCCGATAACAAAGAGAAAGAAGCTTTCTGAGAAACTTCTTTGTGTTCTGTGAAATCATCTCAAAAGTTACAGCTTTCTCCTCAAGAAGCCTTTCGCTAAAACAGTTCTTGTGGAATTGGCAAAGTGATATTTGGAAGCCCATAGAGGGCTATGGTGATAAAGGAAATATCCTCAGATGAAATCTGGAAAGAAGCTTTCTGAGAAACTGCTCTGTGATGTGTGACTTCCACTCACAGAGTTACATCTGTATTTCGTGGATCTCATTGCTAGCCTTATTTCTGTGGAATCTGAGAACAGATATTTCGTATCCCTTTGAAAACTATAGGGCCAAAGGAAATATCCTCCGATAACAAAGAGAAAGAAGCTTTCTGAGAAACTTCTTTGTGTTCTGTGAAATCATCTCACAGAGTTACAGCTTTCCCCTCAAGAAGCCTTTTGCTAAGACAGTTCTTGTGGAATTGGCAAAGGGATATTTGGAAACCCATAGACGGCTAAGGTGAAAAAGGAAATATCCTCAGAAGAAATATGGAAAGAAGCTTTCTGAGAAACTGCTCTGTGATGTGTCACTTCCACTCACAGAGTTACATCTGTATTTCTTGGATCTCTTTGCTAGCCTTATTTCTGTGGAATCTGAGAAGAGATATTTCGGATACCTTTGAAGACTACAGGGCCAAAGGATGTATCCTCCGGTAAGAAAGTGAAAGAAGCTTTCTGAGAAACTTCTTTGTGTTCTGTGAAATCATCTCACAGAGTTACAGCTTTCCCCTCAAGAAGCCTTTCGCTAAGACAGTTCTTGTGGAATTGGCAAAGTGATATTAGGAAGCCCATAGAGGGATATGGTGAAAAAGGAATTATCCTCAGCTGAAATCTGGAAAGAAGCTTTCTGAGAAACTGCTCTGTCATGTGTGACTTCCACTCACAGTGTTACATCTGTATTTCGTGGATCTCTTTGCTAGTATTTTTTCTATGGAATCTGAGAAGATATATTTCGGATCCCTTTGAAGACTATAGGGCCAAAGGAAATATCCTCCGATAACAAAGAAAAAGAAGCTTTCTGAGAAACTTCTTTGTGTTCTGTGAAATCATCTCACAGAGTTACAGCTTTCCCCTCAAGAAGCCTTTCGCTAAGACACTTCTTGTGGAATTGGCAAAGTGATATTTGGAAGCCCACAGAGGGCTAGGGTGTAAAAGGAAATACCCTCAGATGAAATCTGGAAAGAAGCTTTCTGAGAAACTGCTCTGTGATGTGTGACTTCCACTCACAGAGTTACATCTGTGTTTCGTGTATTTTTTTGCTAGACTTACTTCTGTGGAATCTGAGAAAAGATATTTCGGATCCCTTTGAAAACTATAGGGCCAAAGGAAATATCCTCCGATAACAAAGAGAAAGAAGATTTCTGAGAAAATTCTTTGTGTTCTGTGGAATCATCTCACAGAGTTACAGCTTTCCCCTCAAGAAGCCTTTCGCTAAGACACTTCTTGTGGAATAGGCAAAGTGATATTTGGAAGCCCATAGAGGGCTATGGTGAAAAAGGAAATATCCTCAGATGAAATCTGGAAAGAAGCTTTCTGAGAAACTGCTCTGTGATGTGTCACTTCCACTCAAAGAGTTACATCTGTATTTCGTGGATCTCTTTGCTAGCCTTATTTCTGTGGAATCTGAGAAGAGATATTTCGGATCCCTTTGAAGACTATAGGGCCAAAGGAAATATCCTCCGATAACAAAGAGAAAGAAGCTTTCTGAGAAACTTCTTTGTGTTGTGTGAAATCATCTCACAGAGTTACAGCTTTCCCCTCAAGAAGCCTTTTGCTAAGACAGTTCTTGTGGAATTGGCAAAGGGATATTTGGAAACCCATAGACGGCTATGGTGAAAAAGGAAATATCCTCAGAAGAAATATGGAAAGAAGCTTTCTGAGAAACTGCTCTGTGATGTGTCACTTCCACTCACAGAGTTACATCTGTATTTCTTGGATCTCTTTGCTAGCCTTATTTCTGTGGAATCTGAGAACAGATATTTCGGATACCTTTGAAGACTACAGGGCCAAAGGATGTATCCTCCGGTAAGAAAGTGAAAGAAGCTTTCTGAGAAACTTCTTTGTGTTCTGTGAAATAATCTCACAGAGTTACAGCTTTCCCCTCAAGAAGCCTTTCGCTAAGACAGTTCTTTTGGGATTGGCAAAGTGATATTAGGAAGCCCATAGAGGGATATGATGAAAAAGGAATTATCCTCAGCTGAAATCTGGAAAGAAGCTTTCTGAGAAACTGCTCTGTCATGTGTGACTTCCGCTCACAGAGTTACATCTGTATTTCGTGGATCTCTTTGCTAGTATTTTTTCTATGGAATCTGAGAAGAGATATTTCGGATCCCTTTGATGACTATAGGGCCAAAGGAAATATCCTCCGATAACAAAGAAAAAGAAGCTTTCTGAGAAACTTCTTTGTGTTCTGTGAAATCATCTCACAGAGTTACAGCTTTCCCCTCAAGAAGCCTTTCGCTAAGACACTTCTTGTGGAATTGGCAAAGTGATATTTGGAAGCCCACAGAGGGCTAGGGTGTAAAAGGAAATACCCTCAGATGAAATCTGGAAAGAAGCTTTCTGAGAAACTGCTCTGTGATGTGTGACTTCCACTCACAGAGTTACATCTGTGTTTCGTGTATTTTTTTGCTAGACTTACTTCTGTGGAATCTGAGAACAGATATTTCGGATCCCTTTGAAGACTATAGGGCCAAAGGAAATATCCTCCGATAACAAAGAGAAAGAAGATTTCTGAGAAACTTCTTTGTGTTCTGTGAAATCATCTCACAGAGTTACAGCTTTCCCCTCAAGAAGCCTTTCGCTAAGACAGTTTTTGTGTAATTGGCAAAGTGATATTTGGAAGCCCATAGAGCGCTATGGTGAAAAAGGAAATATCCTCAGTTGAAATCTGGAAAGAAGCTTTCTGAGAGACTCCTCTGTGATGTGTTACTTCCACTCACAGAGTTACATCTGTATTTCGTGGATCTTTTTGCTAGCCTTATTTCTGTGGAATCTGAGAACAGATATTTCGGATCCCTTTGAAGACTATAGGGCCAAAGAAATATCCTCTGATAACAAAGAGAAAGAAGCTTTCTGAGAAACTTCTTTGTGTTCTGTGAAATCATCTCAGAGATTTACAGCTTTCCCCTCAAGAAGCCTTTCGCTAAGACAGTTCTTGTGGAATTGGCAAAGTGATATTTGGAAGCCCATAGAGGGCTATGGTGAAAAAGGAAATATCCTCAGATGAAATCTGGAAAGAAGCTTTCTGAGAAACTGCTCTGTCATGTGTGACTTCCACTCACAGAGATACATCTGTATTTCGTGCATCTCTTTGCTAGCCTTATTTCTGTGGAATCTGAGAACATATATTTCGGATCCCTTTGAAGACTATAGGGCCAAAGGAAATATCCTCCGATAACAAAGAGAAAGAAGCTTTCTGAGAAACTTCTTTGTGTTCTGGGAAATCATCTCACAGAGTTACAGCTTTCCCCTCAAGAAGCCGTTCGCTAAGACAGATCTTGTGGAATTGGCAAAGTGATATTAGGAAGCCCATAGAGGGATATGGTGAAAAAGGAATTATCCTCAGCTGAAATCTGGAAAGAAGCTTTCTGAGAAACTGCTCTGTCATGTGTGACTTCCACTCACAGAGATACATCTGTATTTCGTGCATCTCTTTGCTAGCCTTATTTCTCTGGAATCTGAGAACATATATTTCGGATCCCTTTGAAGACTATAGGGCCAAAGGAAATATCCTCCGATAACAAAGAGAAAGAAGCTTTCTGAGAAACTTCTTTGTGTTCTGGGAAATCATCTCACAGAGTTACAGCTTTCCCCTCAAGAAGCCGTTCGCTAAGACAGATCTTGTGGAATTGGCAAAGTGATATTTGGAAGCCCACAGAGGGCTATGGTGTAAAAGGAAATACCCTCAGATGAAATCTGGAAAGAAGCTTTCTGAGAAACTGCTCTGTGATTTGTGACTTCCACTCACAGAGTTACATCTGTGTTTCGTGTATTTTTTTGCTAGCCTTACTTCTGTGGAATCTGAGAACAGATATTTCGGATCCCTTTGAAGACTATAGGGCCAAAGGAAATATCCTCCGATAACAAAGAGAAAGAAGCTTTCTGAGAAACTTCTTTGTGTTCTGTGAAATCATCTCACAGAGTTACAGCTTTCCCCTCAAGAAGCCTTTCGCTAAGACACTTCTTGTGGAATAGGCAAAGTGATATTTGGAAGCCCATAGAGGGCTATGGTGAAAAAGGAAATATCCTCAGATGAAATCTGGAAAGAAGCTTTCTGAGAAACTGCTCTGTGATGTGTCACTTCCACTCAGAGAGTTACATCTGTATTTCGTGGATCTCTTTGCTAGCCTTATTTCTGTGGAATCTGAGAACAGATATTTCGGATCCCTTTGAAGACTATAGGGCCAAAGGAAATATCCTCCGATTACAAAGAGAAAGAAGCTTTCTGAGAAACTTCTTTGTGTTCTGTGAAATCATCTCACAGAGTTACAGCTTTCCCCTCAAGAAGCCTTTCGCTAAGACAGTTCTTGTGGAATTGGCAAAGTGATATTTGGAAGCCCATAGAGGGCTATGGTGAAAAAGGAAATGTCCTCAGATGAAATCTGGAAAGAAGCTTTCTGAGAAACTGCTCGGTGATGTGTTACTTCCACTCACAGAGTTACATCTGTATTTCGTGGATCTCTTTCCTAGCCTTATTTCTGTGGAATCTGAGAAGAGATATTTCGGATCCCTTTGAAGACTATAGGGCCAAAGGAAATATCCTCCGATAACAAAGAGAAAGAAGCTTTCTGAGAAACTTCTTTGTCTTCTGTGAAATCATCTCACAGAGTTACAGCTTTCCTCTCAAGAAGCCTTTTGCTAAGACAGTTCTTGCGGAATTGGCAAAGGGATATTTGGAAACCCATAGACGGCTATGGTGAAAAAGGAAATATCCTCAGATGAAATCTGGAAAGAAGGTTTCTGAGAAACTGCTTAGTGTTCTGATAATTCACCTCACAGAGTTACATATTCATTTCGTGGATCTCTTTGCTAGCCTTATTTCTGTGGAATCTGAGAAAAGATATTTCGGATCCCTTTGAAGACTATAGGGCCAAAGGAAATATCCTCCGATAACAAAGAGAAAGAAGCTTTTTGAGAAACTTCTTTGTGTTCTGTGAAATCATCTCACAGAATTACAGCTTTCCCCTCAAGAAGCCTTTCGCTAAGACAGTTCTTGTGGAATTGGCAAAGTGATATTTGGAAGCCCATAGAGGGCTATGGTGAAAAAGGAAATATCCTCAGATGAAATCTGGAAAGAAGCTTTCTGAGAAAGTGCTCTGTGATGTGTGACTTCCACTCACCGAGTTACATCTGTATTTCGTGTATCTCCTTGCTAGCCTTATTTCTGTGGAATCTGAGAACAGATATTTCGGATCCCTTTGAAGACTATAGGGCCAAAGGAAATATCCTCCGATAACAAAGAGAAAGAAGCTTTCTGAGAAACTTCTTTGTGTTCTGTGAAATCATCTCACAGAGTTACAGCTTTCCCCTCAAGAAGCCTTTCGCTAAGACAGTTCTTGTGGAATTGGTAAAGTGATATTTGGAAGCCCATAGAGGGCTATGGTGAAATAGGAAATATCCTCAGATGAAATCTGGAAAGAAGCTTTCTGAGAAACTGCTCTGTGATGTGTCACTTCTACTCACAGAGTTACATCTGTATTTCGTGGATTTCTTTGCTAGCCTTATTTCTGTGGAATCTGAGAACAGATATTTCGGATACCTTTGAAGACTACAGGGCCAAAAGATGTATGCTCCGGTAACAAAGTGAAAGAAGCGTTCTGAGAAACTTCTTTGTGTTCTGTGAAATCATCTCACAGAGTTACAGCTTTCCCCTCAAGAAGCCTTTCGCTAAGACAGTTCTTGTGGGATTGGCAAAGTGATATTAGGAAGCCCATAGAGGGATATGGTGAAAAAGGAATTATCCTCAGCTGAAATCTGGAAAGAAGCTTTCTGAGAAACAGCTCTGTGATGTGTGACTTCCACTCACAGAGTTACATCTGTATTTCGTGGATCTCTTTGCTAGTATTTTTTCTATGGAATCTGAAAAGAGACATTTCGGATCCCTTTGAAGACTATAGGGCCAAAGGAAATATCCTCCGATAACAAAGAGAAAGAAGCTTTCTGAGAAACTTCTTTGTGTTCTGTGAAATCATCTCACAGAGTTACAGCTTCCCCTCAAGAAGCCTTTCGCTAAGACAGTTCTTGTGGAATTGGCAAAGTGATATTTGGAAGCCCATAGAGGGCTATGGTGAAAAAGGAAATATCCTCAGATGAAATCTGGAAAGAAGGTTTCTGAGAAACTGCTTAGTGTTCTGATAATTCACCTCACAGATTTACATCTTTATTTCGTGGATCTCTTTGCTAGCCTTATTTCTGTGGAATCTGAGAAAAGATATTTCGGATCCTTTTGAAGAATATAGGGCCAAAGGAAATATCCTGCGATAACAAAGAGAAAGAAGCTTTCTGAGAAACTCCTTTGTGTTCTGTGAAATCATCTCACAGAGTTACAGCTTTCCCCTCAAGAAGCCTTTCGCTAAGACAGTTCTTGTGGAATTGGCAAAGGGATATTTGGAAACCCATAGAGGGCTATGGTGAAAAAGGAAATATCCTCAGATGAAATCTGGAGAGAAGCTTTCTGAGAAACTGCTCTGTGATGTGTGACTTCCACTCACAGTGTTACATCTGTATTTCGTGTATCTCCTTGCTAGCCTTATTGCTGTGGAATCTAAGAACAGATATTTCGGATCCCTTTGAAGACTATAGGGCCAAAGGAAATATCCTCCGATAACAAAGAGAAAGAAGCTTTCTGAGAAACTTCTTTGTGTTCTCTGAAATCATCTCACAGAGTTACAGCTTTCCCCTCAAGAAGCCTTTCGCTAAGACAGTTCTTGTGGTATTGGCAAAGTGATATTTGGAAGCCCATAGAGGGCTATGGTGTATAAGGAAATACCCTCAGATGAAAGAACCTTTCTGAGAAACTGCTCTGTGATGTGTGACTTCCACTCACAGAGTTACATCTGTATTTCGTGGATCTCTTTGCTAGCCTTATTTCTGTGGAATCTGAGAACAGATATTTCGGATCCCTTTGAAGACTACAGGGCCAAAGGGTGTATCCTCCGGTAACAAAGTGAAAGAAGCGTTCTGAGAAACTTCTTTGTGTTCTGTGAAATCATCTCACAGAGTTACATCTTTCCCCTCAAGAAGCCTTTCGCTAAGACAGTTCTTGTGGGATTGGCAAAGTGATATTAGGAAGCCCATAGAATGATATGATGAAAAAGGAATTATCCTCAGCTGAAATCTGGAAAGAAGCTTTCTGAGAAACTGCTCTGTGATGTGTGACTTCCACTCATAGAGTTACATCTGTATTTCGTGGATCTCTTTGCTAGTATTTTTTCTATGGAATCTGAGAAGAGATATTTCGGATCCCTTTGAAGACTATAGGGCCAAAGGAAATATATTCCGATAACAAAGAGAAAGAAGCTTTCTGAGAAACTTCTTTGTGTTCTGTGAAATCATCTCACAGAGTTACAGCTTTCCCCTCAAGAAGCCTTTAACTAAGACAGTTCTTGTGGAATTGGCAAAGTGATATTTGCAAGCCCATAGAGGGCTATGGTGAAAAAGGAAATATCCTCAGATGAAATCTGGAAAGAAGGTTTCTGAGAAACTGCTTATTGTTCTGAAAATTCACCTCACATAGTTACATATTCATTTCGTGGATCTCTTTGCTAGCCTTATTTCTGTGGAATCTGAGAACAGATATTTCGGATCCCTTTGAAGACTATAGGGCCAAAGGAAATATCCTCCGATAACAAAGAGAAAGAAGCTTTCTGAGAAACTTCTTTGTCTTCTGTGAAATCATCTCACAGAGTTACAGCTTTCCCCTCAAGAAGCCTTTTGCTAAGACAGTTCTTGTGGAATTGGCAAAGGGATATTTGGAAACCCATAGACGGCTATGGTGAAAAAGGAAATATCCTCAGATGAAATCTGGAAAGAAGCTTTCTGAGAAACTGCTCTGTGATGTGTGACTTCCACTCACAGAGTTACATCTGTATTTCGTGGATCTCTTTGCTAGTATTTTTTCTATGGAATCTGAAAAGAGATATTTCGGATCCCTTTGAAGACTATAGGGCCAAAGGAAATATCCTCTGATAACAAAGAGAAAGAAGCTTTCTGAGAAACTTCTTTGTGTTCTGTGAAATCATCTCACAGAGTTACAGCTTTCCCCTCAAGAAGCCTTTAACTAAGACAGTTCTTGTGGAATTGGCAAAGTGATATTTGCAAGCCCATAGAGGGCTATGGTGAAAAAGGAAATATCCTCAGATGAAATCTGGAAAGAAGTTTTCTGAGAAACTGCTTAGTGTTCTGATAATTCACCTCACAGAGTTACATATTCATTTCGTGGATCTCTTTGCTAGCCTTATTTCTGTGGAATCTGAGAAAAGATATTTCGGATCCCTTTGAAGACTATAGGGCCAAAGGAAATATCCTCCGATAACAAAGAGAAAGAAGCTTTCTGAGAAACTTCTTTGTGTTCTGTGAAATCATCTCACAGAATTACAGCTTTCCCCTCAAGAAGCCTTTCGCTAAGACAGTTCTTGTGGAATTGGCAAAGTGATATTTGGAAGCCCATAGAGGGCTATGGTGAAAAAGGAAATATCCTCAGATGAAATCTGGAAAGAAGCTTTCTGAGAAACTGCTCTGTGATGTGTGACTTCCACTCACCGAGTTACATCTGTATTTCGTGTATCTCCTTGCTAGCCTTATTTCTGTGGAATCTGAGAACAGATATTTCGGATCCCTTTGAAGACTATAGGGCCAAAGGAAATATCCTCCGATAACAAAGAGAAAAAAGCTTTCTGAGAAACTTCTTTGTGTTCTGTGAAATCATCTCACAGAGTTACAGCTTTCCCCTCAAGAAGCCTTTCGCTAAGACAGTTCTTGTGGAATTGGTAAAGTGATATTTGGAAGCCCATAGAGGGCTATGGTGAAATAGGAAATATCCTCAGATGAAATCTGGAAAGAAGCTTTCTGAGAAAATGATCGGTGATGTTTGACTTCCACTCACAGAGTTAAATCAGTATTTCGTGGATTTCTTTGCTAGCCTTATTTCTGTGGAATCTGAGAAAAGATATTTCGGATCCCTTAGAAGACTATAGGGCCAAAGGAAATATCCTCCGATAACAAAGAGAAAGAAGCTTTCTGAGAAATTTCTTGGTGTTCTGTGAAATCATCTCACAGAGTTACAGCTTTCCCCTCAAGAAGCCTTTCGCTAAGACAGTTCTTGTGGAATTGGCAAAGTGATATTTGGAAGCTCATAGAGCGCTATGGTGAAAAAGGAAATGTCCTCAGATGAAATCTGGAAAGAAGCTTTCTGAGAAACTGCTCGGTGATGTGTTACTTCCACTCACAGAGTTACATCTGTATTTCGTGGATCTCTTTCCTAGCCTTATTTCTGTGGAATCTGAGAACAGATATTTCGGATCCCTTTGAAGACTATAGGGCCAAAGGAAATTTCCTCCGATAACAAAGAGAAAGAAGCTTTCTGAGAAACCTCTTTGTCTTCTGTGAAATCATCTCACAGAGTTACAGCTTTCCCCTCAAGAAGCCTTTTGCTAAGACAGTTCTTGTGGAATTGGCAAAGGGATATTTGGAAACCCATAGACGGCTATGGTGAAAAAGGAAATATCCTCAGATGAAATCTGGAAAGAAGCTTTCTGAGAAACTGCTCTGTGATGTGTCACTTCTACTCACAGAGTTACATCTGTATTTCGTGGATTTCTTTGCTAGCCTTATTTCTGTGGAATCTGAGAACAGATATTTCGGATACCTTTGAAGACTACAGGGCCAAAGGATGTAACCTCCGGTAACAAAGTGAAAGAAGCGTTCTGAGAAACTTCTTTGTGTTCTGTGAAATCATCTCACATAGTTACAGCTTTCCCCTCAAGAAGCCTTTCGCTAAGACAGTTCTTGTGGGATTGGCAAAGTGATATTAGGAAGCCCATAGAGGGATATGGTGAAAAAGGAATTATCCTCAGCTGAAATCTGGAAAGAAGCTTTCTGAGAAACAGCTCTGTGATGTGTGACTTCCACTCACAGAGTTACATCTGTATTTCGTGGATCTCTTTGCTAGTATTTTTTCTATGGAATCTGAAAAGAGATATTTCGGATCCCTTTGAAGACTATAGGGCCAAAGGAAATATCCTCCGATAACAAAGAGAAAGAAGCTTTCTGAGAAACTTCTTTGTGTTCTGTGAAATCATCTCACAGAGTTACAGATTTCCCCTCAAGAAGCCTTTAACTAAGACAGTTCTTGTGGAATTGGCAAAGTGATATTTGCAAGCCCATAGAGGGCTATGCTGAAAAAGGAAATATCCTCAGATGAAATCTGGAAAGAAGGTTTCTGAGAAACTGCTTAGTGTTCTGATAATTCACCTCACAGATTTACATCTTTATTTCGTGGATCTCTTTGCTAGCCTTATTTCTGTGGAATCTGAGAAAAGATATTTCGGATCCTTTTGAAGAATATAGGGCCAAAGGAAATATCCTGCGATAACAAAGAGAAAGAAGCTTTCTGAGAAACTCCTTTGTGTTCTGTGAAATCATCTCACAGAGTTACAGCTTTCCCCTCAAGAAGCCTTTCGCTAAGACAGTTCTTGTGGAATTGGCAAAGGGATATTAGGAAGCCCATAGAGGGATATGGTGAAAAAGGAATTATCCTCAGCTGAAATATGGAAAGAAGCTTTCTGAGAAACTGCTCTGTGATGTGTGACTTCCACTCACAGAGTTACATCTGTATTTCGTGTATCTCCTTGCTAGCCTTATTGCTGTGGAATCTAAGAACAGATATTTCGGATCCCTTTGAAGACTATAGGGCCAAAGGAAATATCCTCCGATAACAAAGAGAAAGAAGCTTTCTGAGAAACTTCTTTGTGTTCTCTGAAATCATCTCACAGAGTTACAGCTTTCCCCTCAAGAAGCCTTTCGCTAAGACAGTTCTTGTGGTATTGGCAAAGTGATATTTGGAAGCCCATAGAGGGCTATGGTGTAAAAGGAAATACCCTCAGATGAAATGTGGAAAGAACCTTTCTGAGAAACTGCTCTGTGATGTGTGACTTCCACTCACAGAGTTACATCTGTATTTCGTGGATCTCTTTGCTAGCCTTATTTCTGTGGAATCTGAGAACAGATATTTCGGATCCCTTTGAAGACTACAGGGCCAAAGGGTGTATCCTCCGGTAACAAAGTGAAAGAAGCGTTCTGAGAAACTTCTTTGTGTACTGTGAAATCATCTCACAGAGTTACATCTTTCCCCTCAAGAAGCCTTTCGCTAAGACAGTTCTTGTGGGATTGGCAAAGTGATATTAGGAAGCCCATAGAATGATATGATGAAAAAGGAATTATCCTCAGCTGAAATCTGGAAAGAAGCTTTCTGAGAAACTGCTCTGTGATGTGTGACTTCCACTCACAGAGTTACATCTGTATTTCGTGGATCTCTTTGCTAGTATTTTTTCTGTGGAATCTGAGAAGAGATATTTCGGATCCCTTTGAAGACTATAGGGCCAAAGGAAATATATTCCGATAACAAAGAGAAAGAAGCTTTCTGAGAAACTTCTTTGTGTTCTGTGAAATCATCTCACAGAGTTACAGCTTTCCCCTCAAGAAGCCTTTAACTAAGACAGTTCTTGTGGAATTGGCAAAGTGATATTTGCAAGCCCATAGAGGGCTATGGTGAAAAAGGAAATATCCTCAGATGAAATCTGGAAAGAAGGTTTCTGAGAAACTGCTTATTGTTCTGAAAATTCACCTCACATAGTTACATATTCATTTCGTGGATCTCTTTGCTAGCCTTATTTCTGTGGAATCTGAGAAAAGATATTTCGGATCCCTTTGAAGACTATAGGGCCAAAGGAAATATCCTCCGATAACAAAGAGAAAGAAGCTTTCTGAGAAACTTCTTTGTCTTCTGTGAAATCATCTCACAGAGTTACAGCTTTCCCCTCAAGAAGCCTTTTGCTAAGACAGTTCTTGTGGAATTGGCAAAGGGATATTTGGAAACCCATAGACGGCTATGGTGAAAAAGGAAATATCCTCAGATGAAATCTGGAAAGAAGCTTTCTGAGAAACTGCTCTGTGATGTGTGACTTCCACTCACAGAGTTACATCTGTATTTCGTGGATATCTTTGCTAGCCTTATTTCTGTGGAATCTGAGAACAGATATTTCGGATACCTTTGAAGACTACAGGGCCAAAGGATGTATCCTCCGGTAACAAAGTGAAAGAAGCGTTCTGAGAAACATCTTTGTGTTCTGTGAAATCATCTCACAGAGTTACAGCTTTCCCCTCAAGAAGCCTTTCGCTAAGACAGTTCTTGTGGGATTGGCAAAGTGATATTAGGAAGCCCATAGAGGGATATGGTGAAAAAGGAATTATCCTCAGCTGAAATCTGGAAAGATGCTTTCTGAGAAACAGCTCTGTGATGTGTGACTTCCACTCACAGGGTTACATCTGTATTTCGTGGATCTCTTTGCTAGTATTTTTTCTATGGAATCTGAAAAGAGATATTTCGGATCCCTTTGAAGACTATAGGGCCAAAGGAAATATCCTCCGATAACAAAGAGAAAGAAGCTTTCTGAGAAACTTCTTTGTGTTCTGTGAAATCATCTCACAGAGTTACAGCCTTCCCCTCAAGAAGCCTTTCGCTAAGACAGTTCTTGTGGAATTGGCAAAGTGATATTTGGAAGCCCATAGAGGGCTATGGTGAAAAAGGAAATATCCTCAGATGAAATCTGGAAAGAAGCTTTCTGAGAAAATGCTCTGTGATGTGTGAATTCCACTCACAGAGTTTCATCTGTATTTCCTGGATTTCTTTGTTAGCCTTATTTCCTTGGAATCTGAGAACAGATATTTCGGATCCCTTTGAAGACTATAGGGCCAAAGGAAATATATTCCGATAACAAAGAGAAAGAAGCTTTCTGAGAAACTTCTTTGTGTTCTGTGAAATCATCTCACAGAGTTACAGCTTTCCCCTCAAGAAGCCTTTAACTAAGACAGTTCTTGTGGAATTGGCAAAGTGATATTTGCAAGCCCATAGAGGGCTATGGTGAAAAAGGAAATATCCTCAGATGAAATCTGGAAAGAAGGTTTCTGAGAAACTGCTTAGTGTTCTGATAATTCACCTCACAGAGTTACATATTCATTTCGTGGATCTCTTTGCTAGCCTTATTTCTGTGGAATCTGAGAAAAGATATTTCGGATCCCTTTGAAGACTATAGGGCCAAAGGAAATATCCTCCGATAACAAAGAGAAAGAAGCTTTCTGAGAAACTTCTTTGTCTTCTGTGAAATCATCTCACAGAGTTACAGCTTTCCCCTCAAGAAGCCTTTTGCTAAGACAGTTCTTGTGGAATTGGCAAAGGGATATTTGGAAACCCATAGACGGCTATGGTGAAAAAGGAAATATCCTCAGATGAAATCTGGAAAGAAGCTTTCTGAGAAACTGCTCTGTGATATGTGACTTCCACTCACAGAGTTACATCTGTATTTCGTGGATATCTTTGCTAGCCTTATTTCTGTGGAATCTGAGAACAGATATTTCGGATACCTTTGAAGACTACAGGGCCAAAGGTTGTATCCTCCGGTAACAAAGTGAAAGAAGCGTTCTGAGAAACATCTTTGTGTTCTGTGAAATCATCTCACAGAGTTACAGCTTTCCCCTCAAGAAGCCTTTCGCTAAGACAGTTCTTGTGGGATTGGCAAAGTGATATTAGGAAGCCCATAGAGGGATATGGTGAAAAAGGAATTATCCTCAGCTGAAATCTGGAAAGATGCTTTCTGAGAAACAGCTCTGTGATGTGTGACTTCCACTCACAGGGTTACATCTGTATTTCGTGGATCTCTTTGCTAGTATTTTTTCTATGGAATCTGAAAAGAGATATTTCGGATCCCTTTGAAGACTATAGGGCCAAAGGAAATATCCTCCGATAACAAAGAGAAAGAAGCTTTCTGAGAAACTTCTTTGTGTTCTGTGAAATCATCTCACAGAGTTACAGCCTTCCCCTCAAGAAGCCTTTCGCTAAGACAGTTCTTCTGGAATTTGCAAAGTGATATTTGGAAGCCCATAGAGGGCTATGGTGAAAAAGGAAATATCCTCAGATGAAATCTGGAAAGAAGCTTTCTGAGAAAATGCTCTGTGATGTGTGAATTCCACTCACAGAGTTTCATCTGTATTTCCTGGATTTCTTTGTTAGCCTTATTTCCTTGGAATCTGAGAACAGATATTTCGGATCCCTTTGAAGACTATAGGGCCAAAGGAAATATATTCCGATAACAAAGAGAAAGAAGCTTTCTGAGAAACTTCTTTGTGTTCTGTGAAATCATCTCACAGAGTTACAGCTTTCCCCTCAAGAAGCCTTTAACTAAGACAGTTCTTGTGGAATTGGCAAAGTGATATTTGCAAGCCCATAGAGGGCTATGGTGAAAAAGGAAATATCCTCAGATGAAATCTGGAAAGAAGGTTTCTGAGAAACTGCTTAGTGTTCTGATAATTCACCTCACAGAGTTACATATTCATTTCGTGGATCTCTTTGCTAGCCTTATTTCTGTGGAATCTGAGAAAAGATATTTCGGATCCCTTTGAAGACTATAGGGCCAAAGGAAATATCCTCCGATAACAAAGAGAAAGAAGCTTTCTGAGAAACTTCTTTGTGTTCTGTGAAATCATCTCACAGAGTTACAGCTTTCCCCTCAAGAAGCCTTTCGCTAAGACAGTTCTTGTGGAATTGGCAAAGTGATATTTGGAAGCCCATAGAGGTCTATGGTGAAAAAGGAAATATCCTCAGATGAAATCTGGAAAGAAGCTTTCTGAGAAACTGCTCTGTGATGTGTGACTTCCACTCACAGAGTTACATCTGTATTTCGTGTATCTCCTTGCTAGCCTTATTTCTGTGGAATCTGAGAACAGATATTTCGGATCCCTTTGAAGACTATAGCGCCAAAGGAAATATCCTCCGATAACAGAGAAAGAAGCTTTCTGAGAAACTTCTTTGTGTTCTGTGAAATCATCTCACAGAGTTACAGCTTTCCCCTCAAGAAGCCTTTCGCTAAGACAGTTCTTGTGGAATTGGTAAAATGATATTTGGAAGCCCATAGAGGGCTATGGTGAAAAAGGAAATATCCTCAGATGAAATCTGGAAAGAAGCTTTCTGAGAAAATGATCTGTGATGTGTGACTTCCACTCACAGAGTTAAATCAATATTTCGTGGATTTCTTTGCTAGCCTTATTTCTGTGGAAACTGAGAAAAGATATTTCGGATCCCTTAGAAGACTATAGGGCCAAAGGAAATATCCTCCGATAACAAAGAGAAAGAAGCTTTCTGAGAAATTTCTTTGTGTTCTGTGAAATCATCTCACAGAGTTACAGCTTTCCCCTCAAGAAGCCTTTCGCTAAGACCGTTCTTGTGGAATTGGCAAAGTGATATTTGGAAGCCCATAGAGCGCTATGGTGAAAAAGGAAATGTCCTCAGATGAAATCTGGAAAGAAGCTTTCTGAGAAACTGCTCGGTGATGTGTTACTTCCACTCACAGAGTTACATCTGTATTTCATGGATCTCTTTGCTAGCCTTATTTCTGTGGAATCTGAGAACAGATATTTCGGATCCCTTTGAAGACTATAGGGCCAAAGGAAATATCCTCCGATAACAAAGAGAAAGAAGCTTTCTGAG
This sequence comes from Macaca nemestrina, assembly GCF_043159975.1. Classification (NCBI taxonomy): domain Eukaryota; kingdom Metazoa; phylum Chordata; class Mammalia; order Primates; family Cercopithecidae; genus Macaca; species Macaca nemestrina. The sequence goes on from NC_092140.1 coordinate 53,559,592, forward strand.
AAACTTCTTTGTCTTCAGTGAAATCATCTCACAGAGCTACAGCTTTCCCCTCAAGAAGCCTTTTGCTAAGACAGTTCTTGTGGAATTGGCAAAGGGATATTAGGAAACCCATAGACGGCTATGGTGAAAAAGGAAATATCCTCAGATGAAATCTGGAAAGAAGCTTTCTGAGAAACTGCTCTGTGATGTGTGACTTCCACTCACAGAGTTACATCTGTATTTCGTGTATCTCCTTGCTAGCCTTATTTCTGTGGAATCTGAGAACAGATATTTCGGATCCCTTTGAAGACTATAGGCCCAAAGGAAATATCCTCCGATAACAAAGAGAAAGAAGCTTTCTGAGAAACTTCTTTGTGTTCTGTGAAATCATCTCACAGAGTTACAGCTTTCCCCTCAAGAAGCCTTTCGCTAAGACAGTTTTTGTGGAATTGGCAAAGTGATATTTGGAAGCCCATAGAGGGCTATGGTGTAAAAGGAAATACCCTCAGATGAAATGTGGAAAGAACTTTTCTGAGAAACTGCTCTGTGATGTGTGACTTCCACTCACAGATTTACATCTGTATTTCGTGGATCTCTTTGCTAGCCTTATTTCTGTGGAATCTGAGAACAGATATTTCGGATACCTTTGAAGACTACAGGGCCAAAGGGTGTATCCTCCTGTAACAAAGTGAAAGAAGCTTTCTGAGAAACTTCTTTCTGTACTGTGAAATCATCTCACAGAGTTACAGCTTTCCCCTCAAGAAGCCTTTCGCTAAGACAGTTCTTGTGGGATTGGCAAAGTGATATTAGGAAGCCCATAGAGGGATATGGTGAAAAAGGAATTATCCTCAGCTGAAATCTGGAAAGAAGCTTTCTGAGAAACTGCTCTGTGATGTGTGACTTCCACTCACAGCGTTACATCTGCATTTCGTGGATCTCTTTGCTAGTATTTTTTCTATGGAATCTGAGAACAGATATTTCGGATCCCTTTGAAGACTATAGGGCCAAAGGAAATATCCTCCGATAACAAAGAGAAAGAAGCTTTCTGAGAAACTTCTTTTTGTTCTGTGAAATCATCTCACAGAGTTACAGCTTTCCCCTCAAGAAGCCTTTCGCTAAGACAGTTCTTCTGGAATAGCCAAGTGATATTTGGAAACCCATGGACGGCTATGGTGAAAAAGGAAATATCCTCAGATGAAATCTGGAAAGAAGCTTTCAGAGAAACTGCTCTGTGATGTGTGACTTCCACTCACAGAGTTACATCTGTATTTCGTGGATCTCCTTGCTAGCCTTATTTCTGTGGAATCTGAGAACAGATATTTCTGATCCCTTTGAAGACTATAGGGCCAAAGGAAATATCCTCCGATAACAAAGAGAAAGAAGCTTTCTGAGAAACTTCTTTGTGTTCTGTGAAATCATCTCACAGAGTTACAGCTTTCCCCTCAAGAAGCCTTTCGCTAAGACAGTTCTTGTGGAATTGGCAAAGTGATATTTGGAAGCCCATAGAGCGCTATGGTGAAAAAGGAAATATCCTCAGTTGAAATCTGGAAAGAAGCTTTCTGAGAAACTGCTCTGAGATGTGTTACTTCCACTCACAGAGTTACATCTGTATTTCTTGGATCTCTTTGCTGGCCTTATTTCTGTGGAATCTGAGAACAGATATTTCGGATCCCTTTGAAGACTATAGGGCCAAAGAAATATCCTCTGATAACAAAGAGAAAGAAGCTTTCTGAGAAACTTCTTTGTGTTCTGTGAAATCATCTCACAGAGTTACAGCTTTCCCCTCAAGAAGCCTTTCGCTAAGACAGTTCTTGTGGAATTGGCAAAGTGATATTTGGAAGCCCATAGAGGGCTATGGTGAAAAAGGAAATATCCTCAGATGAAATCTGGAAAGAAGCTTTCTGAGAAACTGCTCTGTGATGTGTGACTTCCACTCACAGAGATACATCTGTATTTCGTGCATCTCTTTGCTAGCCTTATTTCTGTGGAATCTGAGAACATATATTTCGGATCCCTTTGAAGACTATAGGGCCAAAGGAAATATCCTCCAATAACAAAGAGAAAGAAGCTTTCTGAGAAACTTCTTTGTGTTCTGTGAAATCATCTCACAGAGTTACAGCTTTCCCCTCAAGAAGCCTTTCGCTAAGACAGTTCTTGTGGAATTGGCAAAGTGATATTTGGAAGCCCTTAGAGGGTTATGGTGAAAAAGGAAATATCCTCAGATGAAATCTGGAAAGAAGCTTTCTGAGAAACTGCTCTGTGATGTGTGACTTCCACTCACAGAGTTACATCTGTATTTCGTGTATCTCCTTGCTAGCCTTATTTCTGTGGAATCTGAGAACAGATATTTCGGATCCCTTTGAAGACTATAGGGCCAAAGGAAATATCCTCCGATAACAAAGAGAAAGAAGGTTTCTGAGAAACTTCTTTGTGTTCTGTGAAATCATCTCACAGAGTTACAGCTTTCCCCTCAAGAAGCCTTTCGCTAAGACAGTTCTTGTGGAATTGGTAAAGTGATATTTGGAAGCCCATAGAGGGCTATGGTGAAAAAGGAAATATCCTCAGATGAAATCTGGAAAGAAGCTTTCTGAGAAAATGATCGGTGATGTGTGACTTCCACTCACAGAGTTAAATCAGTATTTCGTGGATTTCTTTGCTAGCCTTATTTCTGTGGAATCTGAGAAAAGATATTTCTGATCCCTTTGAAGACTATAGGGCCAAAGGAAATATCCTCCGATAACAAAGAGAAAGAAGCTTTCTGAGAAACTTCTTTGTGTTCTGTGAAATCATCTCACAGAGTTACAGCTTTCCCCTCAAGAAGCCTTTCGCTAAGACAGTTCTTGTGGAATTGGCAAAGTGATATTTGGAAGCCCATAGGGCGCTATGGTGAAAAAGGAAGTATCCTCAGTTGAAATCTGGAAAGAAGCTTTCTGAGAGACTCCTCTGTGATGTGTTACTTCCACTCACAGAGTTACATCTGTATATCGTGGATCTTTTTGCTAGCCTTATTTCTGTGGAATCTGAGAACAGATATTTCGGATCCCTTTGAAGACTATAGGGCCAAAGAAATATCCTCTGATAACAAAGAGAAAGAAGCTTTCTGAGAAACTTCTTTGTGTTCTGTGAAATCATCTCAGAGATTTACAGCTTTCCCCTCAAGAAGCCTTTCGCTAAGACAGTTCTTGTGGAATTGGCAAAGTGATATTTGGAAGCCCATAGAGGGCTATGGTGAAAAAGGAAATATCCTCAGATGAAATCTGGAAAGAAGCTTTCTGAGAAACTGCTCTGTCATGTGTGACTTCCACTCACAGAGATACTTCTGTATTTCGTGCATCTCTTTGCTAGCCTTATTTCTGTGGAATCTGAGAACATATATTTCGGATCCCTTTGAAGACTATAGGGCCAAAGGAAATATCCTCCGATAACAAAGAGAAAGAAACTTTCTGAGAAACTACTTTGTGTTCTGGGAAATCATCTCACAGAGTTACAGCTTTCCCCTCAAGTAGCCTTTCGCTAAGACAGATCTTGTGGAATTGGCAAAGTGATATTTGGAAGCCCACAGAGGGCTATGGTGTAAAAGGAAATACCCTCAGATGAAATCTGGAAAGAAGCTTTCTGAGAAAATGATCGGTGATGTGTGACTTCCACTCACAGAGTTAAATCAGTATTTCGTGGATTTCTTTGCTAGCCTTATTTCTGTGGAATCTGAGAAAAGATATTTCGGATCCCTTTGAAGACTATAGGGCCAAAGGTAATATCCTCCGATAACAAAGAGAAAGAAGATTTCTGATTAACTTCTTTGTGTTCTGTGAAATCATCTCACAGAGTTACAGCTTTCCCCTCAAGAAGCCTTTTGCAAAGACAGTTCTTGTGGAATTGACCAAGGGGTATTTGGAAACCCATAGACGGCTATGGTGAAAAAGGAAATATCCTCAGATGAAATATGGAAAGAAGCTTTCTGAGAAACTGCTCTGTGATGTGTCACTTCCACTCACAGAGTTACATCTGTATTTCGTGGATCTCTTTGCTAGCCTTAATTCTGTGGAATCTGAGAACAGATATTTCGGATACCTTTGAAGACTACAGGGCCAAAGGATGTATCCTCCGGTAACAAAGTGAAAAAAGCGTTCTGAGAAACTTCTTAGTGTTCTGTGAAATCATCTCACAGAGTTACATCTTTCCCCTCAAGAAGCCTTTCGCTAAGACAGTTCTTGTGGGATTGGCAAAGTGATATTTGCAAGCCCATAGAGGGCTATGGTGAAAAAGGAAATGTCCTCAGATGAAATCTGGAAAGAAGGTTTCTGAGAAACTGCTTAGTGTTCTGATAATTCACCTAACAGAGTTACATCTTCATTTCGTGGATCTCTTTGCTAGCCTTATTTCTGTGGTATCTGAGAACAGATATTTCGGATCCCTTTGAAGACTATAGGGCCAAAGGAAATATCCTCCGATAACAAAGAGAAAGAAGCTTTCTGAGAAACTTCTTTTTGTTCTGTGAAATCATCTCACAGAGTTACAGCTTTCCCCTCAAGAAGCCTTTCGCTAAGACAGTTCTTCTGGAATTGGCAAAGTGATATTTGGAAACCCATGGACGGCAATGGTGAAAAAGGAAATATCCTCAGATGAAATCTGGAAAGAAGCTTTCTGAGAAACTGCTCTATGATGTGTGACTTCCACTCACAGAGTTACATCTGTATTTCGTGTATCTCCTTGCTAGCCTTATTTCTGTGGAATCTGAGAAGAGATATTTCGGATCCCTTTGAAGTCTATAGGGCCAAAGGAAATATCCTCCGATAACAAAGAGAAAGAAGCTTTCTGAGAAACTTCTTTGTGTTCTGTGAAATCATCTCACAGAGTTACAGCTTTCCCCTCAAGAAGCCTTTCGCTAAGACAGTTCTTGTGGAATTGGCAAAGTGATATTTGGAAGCCCATTGAGCGCTATGGTGAAAAAGGAAATATCCTCAGTTGAAATCTGGAAAGAAGCTTTCTGAGAAACTGCTCTGTGATGTGTTACTTCCACTCACAGAGTTACATCTGTATTTTTGGGTCTCTTTGCTAGCCTTATTTCTGTGGAATCTGAGAACAGATATTTCGGATCCCTTTGAAGACTATAGGGCCAAAGAAATATCCTCTGATAACAAAGAGGAAGAAGCTTTCTGAGAAACTTCTCTGTGTTCTGTGAAATCATCTCACAGAGTTACAGCTTTCCCCTCAAGAAGCCTTTCGCTAAGACAGTTCTTGTGGAATTGGCAAAGTGATATTTGGAAGCCCATAGAGGGCTATGGTGAAAAAGGAAATATCCTCAGATGAAATCTGGAAAGAAGCTTTCTGAGAAACTGCTCTGTCATGTGTGACTTCCACTCACAGAGATACATCTGTATTTCGTGCATCTCTTTGCTAGCCTTATTTCTGTGGAATCTGAGAACATATATTTCGCATCCCTTTGAAGACTATAGGGCCAAAGGAAATATCCTCCGATAACAAAGAGAAAGAAGCTTTCTGAGAAACTTCTTTGTGTTCTGTGAAATCATCTCACAGAGTTACAGCTTTCCCCTCAAGAAGCCTTTCGCTAAGACAGTTCTTGTGGAATTGGTAAAGTGATATTTGGAAGCCCACAGAGGGCTAGGGTGTAAAAGGAAATACCCTCAGATGAAATCTGGAAAGAAGCTTTCTGAGAAACTGCTCTGTGATGTGTGACTTCCACTCACAGAGTTACATCTGTGTTTCGTGTATTTTTTTGCTAGACTTACTTCTGTGGAATCTGAGAACAGATATTTCGGATCCCTTTGAAGACTATAGGGCCAAAGGAAATATCCTCCGATAACAAAGAGAAAGAAGCTTTCTGAGAAACTTCTTTGTGTTCTCTGAAATCATCTCACAGAGTTACAGCTTTCCCCTCAAGAAGCCTTTCGCTAAGACACTTCTTGAGGAATAGGCAAAGAGATATTTGGAAGCCCATAGAGGGCTATGGTGAAAAAGGAAATATCCTCAGATGAAATCTGGAAAGAAGCTTTCTGAGAAACTGCTCTGTGATGTGTGACTTCCACTCATAGAGTTACATCTGTATTTCCTGGATCTCTTTGCTAGCCTTATTTCTGTGGAAGCTGAGAAGAGATATTTCGGATCCCTTTGAAGACTATAGGGCCAAAGGAAATATCCTCCGATAACAAAGAGAAAGAAGCTTTCTGAGAAACGTCTTTGTGTTCTGTGAAATCATCCCACAGAGTTACAGCTTTCCCCTCAAGAAGCCTTTAACTAAGACAGTTCTTGTGGAATTGGCAAAGTGATATTTGCAAGCCCATAGAGGGCTATGGTGAAAAAGGAAATATCCTCAGATGAAATCTGGAAAGAAGGTTTCTGAGAAACTGCTTAGTGTTCTGATAATTCACCTCACAGAGTTACATATTCATTTCGTGGATCTCTTTGCTAGCCTTATTTCTGTGGAATCTGAGAAAAGATATTTCGGATCCCTTTGAAGACTATAGGGCCAAAGGAAATATCCTCCGATAACAAAGAGAAAGAAGCTTTCTGAGAAACTTCTTTGTGTTCTGTGAAATCATCTCACAGAGTTACACCTTTCCCCTCAAGAAGCCTTTCGCTAAGACAGTTCTTGTGGAATTGGCAAAGTGATATTTGGAAGCCCCTAGAGGGCTATGGTGAAAAAGGAAATATCCTCAGATGAAATCTGGAAAGAAGCTTTCTGAGAAACTGCTCTGTGATGTGTGACTTCCACTCACAGACTTACATCTGTATTTCGTGTATCTCCTTGCTAGCCTTATTTCTGTGGAATCTGAGAACAGATATTTCGGATCCCTTTGAAGACTATAGGGCCAAAGGAAATATCCTCCGATAACAAAGAGAAAGAAGCTTTCTGAGAAACTTCTTTGTGTTCTGTGAAATCATCTCACAGAGTTACAGCTTTCCCCTCAAGAAGCCTTTCGCTAAGAGAGTTCTTGTGGAATTGGTAAAGTGATATTTGGAAGCCCATAGAGGGCTATGGTGAAATAGGAAATATCCTCAGATGAAATCTGGAAAGAAGCTTTCTGAGAAAATGATCGGTGATGTGTGTCTTCCACTCACAGAGTTAAATCAGTATTTCGTGGATTTCTTTGCTAGCCTTATTTCTGTGGAATCTGAGAAAAGATATTTCGGATCCCTTAGAAGACTATAGGGCCAAAGGAAATATCCTCCGATAACAAAGAGAAAGAAGCTTTCTGAGAAACTTCATTGTGTTCTGTGAAATCATCTCACAGAGTTACAGCTTTCCCCTCAAGAAGCCTTTCGCTAAGACAGTTCTTGTGGAATTGGCAAAGTGATATTTGGAAGCCCATAGAGGGCTATGGTGTAAAAGGAAATACCCTCAGATGAAATGTGGAAAGAAGCTTTCTGAGAAACTGCTCTGTGATGTGTGACTTCCACTCACAGAGTTACATCTGTATTTCGTGGATCTCTTTGCTAGCCTTATTTCTGTGGAATCTGAGAACAGATATTTCGGATCCCTTTGAAGACTACAGGGCCAAAGGGTGTATCCTCCGGTAACAAAGTGAAAGAAGCGTTCTGAGAAACTTCTTTGTGTACTGTGAAATCATCTCACAGAGTTACAGCTTTCCCCTCAAGAAGCCTTTCGCTAAGACACTTCTTGAGGAATAGGCAAAGTGATATTTGGAAGCCCATAGAGGGCTATGGTGAAAAAGGAAATATCCTCAGATGAAATCTGGAAAGAAGCTTTCTGAGAAACTGCTCTGTGATGTGTGACTTCCACTCAAAGAGTTACATCTGTATTTCGTGGATCTCTTTGCTAGCCTTATTTCTGTGGAAGCTGAGAAGAGATATTTCGGATCCCTTTGAAGACTACAGGGTCAAAGGAAATATCTTCCGATAACAAAGAGAAAGAAGCTTTCTGATAAACTTCTTTGTGTTCTGTGAAATCATCTCACAGAGTTACAGCTTTCCCCTCAAGAAGCCTTTCGCTAAGACAGTTCTTGTGGAATTGGCAAAGGGATATTTGGAAGCCCATAGAGGGTTATGGTGAAAAAGGAAATATCCTCAGATGAAATCTGGAAAGAAGCTTTCTGAGAAACTGCGCTGTCATATGTGACTTCCACTCACAGAGTTACATCTGTATTTCGTGTATCTCCTTGCTAGCCTTATTTCTGTGGAATCTGAGAACAGATATTTCGGATCCCTTTGAAGACTATAGGGCCAAAGGAAATATCCTCCGATAACAAAGAGAAAAAAGCTTTCTGAGAAACTTCTTTGTGTTCTGTGAAATCATCTCACAGAGTTACAGCTTTTCCCTCAAGAAGCCTTTCGCTAAGACAGTTCTTGTGGAATTGGTAAAGTGATATTGGGAAGCCCATAGAGGGCTATGGTGAAAAAGAAAATGTCCTCAGATGAAATCTGGAAAGAAGCTTTCTGAGAAAATGATCGGTGATGTGTGACTTCCACTCACAGAGTTAAATCAGTATTTCGTGGATTTCTTTGTTAGCCTTATTTCTGTGGAATCTGAGAAAAGGTATTTCGGATCCCTTTGAAGACTATAGGGCCAAAGGAAATATCCACCGATAACAAAGAGAAAGAAGCTTTCTGAGAAACTTCTTTGTGTTCTGTGAAATCATCTCACAGAGTTACAGCTTTCCCCTCAAGAAGCCTTTCGCTAAGACAGTTCTTGTGGAATTGGCAAAGTGATATTTGGAAGCCCATAGAGCGCTATGGTGAAAAAGGAAATATTCTCAGTTTAAATCTGGAAAGAAGCTTTCTGAGAGACTCCTCTGTGATGTGTTACTTCCACTCACAGAGTTACATCTGTATTTCGTGGATCTTTTTGCTAGCCTTATTTCTGTGGAATCTGAGAACAGATATTTCGGATCCCTTTAAAGTCTATAGGGCCAAAGAAATATCCTCTGATAACAAAGAGAAAGAAGCTTTCTGAGAAACTTCTTTGTGTTCTGTGAAATCATCTCAGAGATTTACAGCTTTCCCCTCAAGAAGCCTTTCGCTAAGACAGTTCTTGTGGAATTGGCAAAGTGATATTTGGAAGCCCACAGAGGGCTATGGTGTAAAAGGAAATACCCTCAGATGAAATCTGGAAAGAAGCTTTCTGAGAAACTGCTCTGTGATGTGTGACTTCCACTCACAGAGTTACATCTGTGTTTCGTGTATTTTTTTGCTAGCCTTACTTGTGTGGAATCTGAGAAGAGATATTTCGGATCCCTTTGAAGACTATAGGGCCAAAGGAAATATCCTCCGATAACAAAGAGAAAGAAGGGTTCTGAGAAACTTCTTTGTGTTCTGTGAAATCATCTCACAGAGTTACAGCCTTCCCCTCAAGAAGCCTTTCGCTAAGACAGTTCTTCTGGAATTTGCAAAGTGATATTTGGAAGCCCATAGAGGGCTATGGTGAAAAAGGAAATATCCTCAGATGAAATCTGGAAAGAAGCTTGCTGAGAAACTGCTCTGTGATGTGTGAATTCCACTCACAGAGTTTCATCTGTATTTCCTGGATTTCTTTGGTAGCCTTATTTCCTTGGAATCTGAGAACAGATATTTCGGATCCCTTTGAAGACTATAGGGCCAAAGGAAATATATTCCGATAACAAAGAGAAAGAAGCTTTCTGAGAAACTTCTTTGTGTTCTGTGAAATCATCTCACAGAGTTACAGCTTTCCCCTCAAGAAGCCTTTAACTAAGACAGTTCTTGTGGAATTGGCAAAGTGATATTTGGAAGCCCATAGAGGGCTATGGTGAAAAAGGAAATATCCTCAGATGAAATCTGGAAAGAAGCTTTCTGAGAAACTGCTCCGTGATGTGTGACTTCCACTCACAGACTTACATCTGTATTTCGTGTATCTCCTTGCTAGCCTTATTTCTGTGGAATCTGAGAACAGATATTTCGGATCCCTTTGAAGACTATAGGGCCAAAGGAAATATCCTCCGATAACAAAGAGAAAGAAGCTTTCTGAGAAACTTCTTTGTGTTCTGTGAAATCATCTCACAGAGTTACAGCCTTCCCCTCAAGAAGCCTTTCGCTAAGACAGTTCTTGTGGAATTGGTAAAGTGATATTTGGAAGCCCATAGAGGGCTATGGTGAAATAGGAAATATCCTCAGATGAAATCTGGAAAGAAGCTTTCTGAGAAAATGATCGGTGATGTGTGACTTCCACTCACAGAGTTAAATCAGTATTTCGTGGATTTTTTTGCTAGCCTTATTTCTGTGGAATCTGAGAAAAGATATTTCGGATCCCTTAGAAGACTACAGGGCCAAAGGAAATATCCTCCGATAACAAACAGAAAGAAGCTTTCTGAGAAATTTCTTTGTGTTCTGTGAAATCATCTCACAGAGTTACAGCTTTCCCCTCCAGAAGCCTTTCGCTAAGACAGTTCTTGTGGAATTGGCAAAGTGATATTTGGAAGCCCATAGAGCGCTATGGTGAAAAAGGAAATGTCCTCAGATGAAATCTGGAAAGAAGCTTTCTGAGAAACTGCTCGGTGATGTGTTACTTCCACTCACAGAGTTACATCTGTATTTCGTGGATCTCTTTGCTAGCCTTATTTCTGTGGAATCTGAGAACAGATATTTCGGATACCTTTGAAGACTATAGGGCCAAAGGAAATATCCTCCGATAACAAAGAGAAAGAAGCTTTCTGAGAAACTTCTTTGTCTTCTGTGAAATCATCTCACAGAGTTACAGCTTTCCCCTCAAGAAGCCTTTTGCTAAGACAGTTCTTGTGGAATTGGCAAAGGGATATTTGGAAACCCATAGACGGCTGTGGTGAAAAAGGAAATATCCTCAGATGAAATCTGGAAAGAAGCTTTCTGAGAAACTGCTCTGTGATGTGTGACTTCCACTCACAGAGTTACATCTGTATTTCGTGTATCTCCTTGCTAGCCTTATTTCTGTGGAATCTGAGAACAGATATTTCGGATCCCTTTGAAGACTATAGGCCCTAAGGAAATATCCTCCGATAGCAAAGAGAAAGAAGCTTTCTGAGAAACTTCTTTGTGTTCTGTGAAATCATCTCACAGAGTTACAGCTTTCCCCTCCAGAAGCCTTTCGCTAAGACAGTTCTTGTGGAATTGGCAAAGTGATATTTGGAAGCCCATAGAGGGCTATGGTGTAAAAGGAAATACCCTGAGATGAAATGTGGAAAGAAGCTTTCTGAGAAACTGCTCTGTGATGTGTGACTTCCACTCACAGAGTTACATCTGTATTTCGTGGATCTCTTTGCTAGCCTTATTTCTGTGGTATCTGAGAACAGATATTTCGGATACCTTTGAAGACTACAGGGCCAAAGGGTGTATCCTCCGGTAACAAAGTGAAAGAAGCGTTCTGAGAAACTTCTTTGTGTACTGTGAAATCATCTCACAGAGTTACAGCTTTCCCCTCAAGAAGCCTTTCGCTAAGACAGTTCTTGTGGGATTTGCAAAGTGATATTAGGAAGCCCATAGAGGGATATGGTGAAAAAGGAATTATCCTCAGCTGAAATCTGGAAAGAAGCTTTCTGAGAAACTGCTCTGTGATGTGTGACTTCCACTCACAGAGTTACATCTGTATTTCGTGGATCTCTTTGCTAGTATTTTTTCTATGGAATCTGAGAAGAGATATTTCGGATCCCTTTGAAGACTATAGGGCCAAAGGAAATATCCTCCGATAACAAAGAGAAAGAAGCCTTCTGAGAAACTTCTTTGTGTTCTGTGAAATCATCTCACAGAGTTACAGCCTTCCCCTCAAGAAGCCTTTCGCTAAGACAGTTCTTCTGGAATTTGCAAAGTGATATTTGGAAGCCCATAGAGGGCTATGGTGAAAAAGGAAATATCCTCAGATGAAATCTGGAAAGAAGCTTTCTGAGAAACTGCTCTGTGATGTGTGAATTCCACTCACAGAGTTTCATCTGTATTTCCTGGATTAATTTGTTAGCCTTATTTCCTTGGAATCTGAGAACAGATATTTCGAATACCTTTGAAGACTATAGGGCCAAAGGAAATATATTCCGATAAGAAAGAGAAAGAAGCTTTCTGAGAAACTTCTTTGTGTTCTGTGAAATCATCTCACAGAGTTACAGCTTTCCCCTCAAGAAGCCTTTAACTAAGACAGCTCTTGTGGAATTGGCAAAGTGATATTTGCAAGCCCATAGAGGGCTATGGTGAAAAAGGAAATATCCTCAGATGAAATCTGGAAAGAAGCTTTCTGAGAAAATGATCGGTGATGTGTGACTTCCACTCACAGAGTTAAATCAGTATTTCGTGGATTTCTTTGCTAGCCTTATTTCTGTGGAATCTGAGAAAAGATATTTCGGATCCCTTAGAAGACTATAGGGCCAAAGGAAATATCCTCCGATAACAAAGAGAAAGAAGCTTTCTGAGAAACTTCTTTGTGTTCTGTGAAATCATCTCACAGAGTTACAGCTTTCCTCTCAAGAAGCCTTTCGCTAAGACAGTTCTTGTGGAATTGGCAAAGTGATATTTGGAAGCCCATAGAGGGCTATGGTGTAAAAGGAAATACCCTCAGATGAAATGTGGAAAGAACCTTTCTGAGAAACTGCTCTGTGATGTGTGACTTCCACTCACAGAGTTACATCTGTATTTCGTGGATCTCTTTGCTAGCCTTATTTCTGTGGAATCTGAGAACAGATATTTCGGATACCTTTGAAGACTACAGGGCCAAAGGGTGTATCCTCCGGTAACAAAGTGAAAGAAGCTTTCTGAGAAACTTCTTTGTGTACTGTGAAATCATCTCACAGAGTTACAGCTTTCCCCTCAAGAAGCCTTTCGCTAAGACAGTTCTTGTGGGATTGGCAAAGTGATATTAGGAAGCCCATAGAGGGATATGGTGAAAAAGGAATTATCCTCAGCTGAAATCTGGAAAGAAGCTTTCTGAGAAACTGCTCTGTGATGTGTGACTTCCACTCACAGAGTTACATCTGTATTTCGTGGATCTCTTTGCTAGTATTTTTTCTATGGAATCTGAGAAGAGATATTTCGGATCCCTTTGAAGACTATAGGGCCAAAGGAAATATCCTCCGATAACAAAGAGAAAGAAGCTTTCTGAGAAACTTCTTTGTGTTCTGTGAAATCATCTCACAGAGTTACAGCTTTCCCCTCAAGAAGCCTTTAACTAAGACAGCTCTTGTGGAATTGGCAAAGTGATATTTGCAAGCCCATAGAGGGCTATTGTGAAAAAGGAAATATCCTCAGATGAAATCTGGAAAGAAGCTTTCTGAGAAAATGATCGGTGATGTGTGACTTCCACTCACAGAGTTAAATCAGTATTTCGTGGATTTCTTTGCTAGCCTTATTTCTGTGGAATCTGAGAAAAGATATTTCGGATCCCTTAGAAGACTATAGGGCCAAAGGAAATATCCTCCGATAACAAAGAGAAAAAAGCTTTCTGAGAAATTTCTTTGTGTTCTGTGAAATCATCTCACAGAGTTACAGCTTTCCCCTCAAGAAGCCTTTCGCTAAGACAGTTCTTGTGGAATTGGCAAAGTGATATTTGGAAGCCCATAGAGCGCTATGGTGAAAAAGGAAATGTCCTCAGATGAAATCTGGAAAGAAGCTTTCTGAGAAACTGCTCTGTGATGTGTGACTTCCACTCACAGAGTTACATGTGTATTTCGTGTATCTCCTTGCTAGCCTTATTTCTGTGGAATCTGAGAACAGATATTTCGGATCCCTTTGAAGACTATAGGCCCAAAGGAAATATCCTCCGATAACAAAGAGAAAGAAGCTTTCTGAGAAACTTCTTTGTGTTCTGTGAAATCATCTCACAGAGTTACAGCTTTCCCCTCAAGAAGCCTTTCGCTAAGACAGTTCTTGTGGAATTGGCAAAGTGATATTTGGAAGCCCATAGAGGGCTATGGTGTAAAAGGAAATACCCTCAGATGAAATGTGGAAAGAAGCTTTCTGAGAAACTGCTCTGTGATGTGTGACTTCCACTCACAGAGTTACATCTGTATTTCGTGGATCTCTTTGCTAGCCTTATTTCTGTGGAATCTGAGAACAGATATTTCGGATCCCTTTGAAGACTACAGGGCCAAAGGGTGTATCCTCCGGTAACAAAGTGAAAGAAGCGTTCTGAGAAACTTCTTTGTGTACTGTGAAATCATCTCACAGAGTTACAGCTTTCCCCTCAAGAAGCCTTTCGCTAAGACAGTTCTTGTGGGATTGGCAAAGTGATATTAGGAAGCCCATAGAGGGATATGGTGAAAAAGGAATTATCCTCAGCTGAAATCTGGAAAGAAGCTTTCTGAGAAACTGCTCTGTGATGTGTGACTTCCACTCACAGAGTTACATCTGTATTTCGTGGATCTCCTTGCTAGTATTTTTTCTATGGAATCTGAGAATAGATATTTCGGATCCCTTTGAAGACTATAGGGCCAAAGGAATTATCCTCCGATAACAAAGAGAAAGAAGCTCTCTGAGAAACTTCTTTGTGTTCTGTGAAATCATCTCACAGAGTTACAGCCTTCCCCTCAAGAAGCCTTTCGCTAAGACAGTTCTTCTGGAATTTGCAAAGTGATATTTGGAAGCCCATAGAGGGCTATGGTGAAAAAGGAAATATCCTCAGATGAAATCTGGAAAGAAGCTTTCTGAGAAACTGCTCTGTGATGTGTTACTTCCACTCACAGAGTTACATCTGTATTTCGTGGTTCTTTTTGCTAGCCTTATTTCTGTGGAATCTGAGAACAGATATTTCGGATCCCTTTGAAGACTATAGGGCCAAAGGAAATATCCTCCGATAACAAAGAGAAAGAAGCTTTCTGAGAAACTTCTTTGTCTACTCTGAAATCATCTCACAGAGTTACAGTTTTCCACTCAAGAAGCCTTTTGCTAAGACAGTTCTTGTGGAATTGGCAAAGGGATATTTGGAAACCCATAGACGGCTACGGTGAAAAAGGAAATATCCTCAGATGAAATCTGGAAAGAAGGTTTCTGAGAAACTGCTTAGTGTTCTGATAATTCACCTCACAGAGTTACATATTCGTTTCGTGGATCTCTTTGCTAGCCTTATTTCTGTGGAATCTGAGAAAAGATATTTCGGATCCCTTTGAAGACTATAGGGCCAAAGGAAATATCCTCCGATAACAAAGAGAAAGAAGCTTTCTGAGAAACTTCTTTGTGTTCTGTGAAATCATCTCACAGAGTTACAGCTTTCCCCTCAAGAAGCCTTTCGCTAAGACACTTCTTGTGGAATTGGCAAAGTGATATTTGGAAGCCCATAGAGGGCTATGGTGAAAAAGGAAATATCCTCAGATGAAATCTGGAAAGAAGCTTTCTGAGAAACTGCTCTGTGATGTGTGACTTCCACTCACAGAGTTACATCTGTATTTCGTGTATCTCCTTGCTAGCCTTATTTCTGTGGAATCTGAGAACAGATATTTCGGATCCCTTTGAAGACTATAGGGCCAAAGGAAATATCCTCCGATAACAAAGATAAAGAAGCTTTCTGAGAAAATTCTTTGTGTTCTGTGAAATCATCTCACAGAGTTACAGCTTTCCCCTCAAGAAGCCTTTCGCTAAGACAGTTCTTGTGGAATTGGTAAAGTGATATTTGGAATCCCATAGAGGGCTATGGTGAAATAGGAAATATCCTCAGATGAAATCTGGAAAGAAGCTTTCTGAGAAAATGATCGGTGATGTGTGACTTCCACTCACAGAGTTAAATCAGTATTTCGTGGATTTCTTTGCTAGCCTTATTTCTGTGGAATCTGAGAAAAGATATTTCGGATCCCTTAGAATACTATAGGGCCAAAGGAAATATCCTCCGATAACAAAGAGAAAGAAGCTTTCTGAGAAATTTCTTTGTGATCTGTGAAATCATCTCACAGAGTTACAGCTTTCCCCTCAAGAAGCCTTTAGCTAAGACAGTTCTTGTGGAATTGGCAAAGTGATATTTGGAAGCCCATAGAGCGCTATGGTGAAAAAGGAAATGTCCTCAGATGAAATCTTGAAAGAAGCTTTCTGAGAAACTGCTCGGTGATGTGTTACTTCCACTCACAGAGTTACATCTGTATTTCGTGGATCTCTTTGCTAGCCTTATTTCTGTGGAATCTGAGAACAGATATTTCGGATCCCTTTGAAGACTATAGGGCCAAAGGAAATATCCTCCGATAACAAAGAGAAAGAAGCTTTCTGAGAAACTTCTTTGTGTTCTGTGAAATCATCTCATAGAGTTACAGCTTTCCCCTAAGAAGCCTTTTGCTAAGACAGTTCTTGTGGAATTGGCAAAGGGATATTTGGAAACCCATAGACGGCTACGGTGAAAAAGGAAATATCCTCAGATGAAATCTGGAAAGAAGCTTTCTGAGAAACTGCTCTGTGATGTGTGACTTCCAATCACAGAGTTACATCTGTATTTCGTGTATCTCCTTGCTAGCCTTATTTCTGTGGAAACTGAGAACAGATATTTCGGATCCCTTTGAAGACTATAGGCCCAAAGGAAATATCCTCCGATAACAAAGAGAAAGAAGCTTTCTGAGAAACTTCTTTGTGTTCTGTGAAATCATCTCACAGAGTTACAGCTTTCCCCTCAAGAAGCCTTTCGCTAAGACAGTTCTTGTGGAATTGGCAAAGTGATATTTGGAAGCCCATAGAGGGCTATGGTGTAAAAGGAAATACCCTCAGATGAAATGTGGAAAGAAGCTTTCTGAGAAACTGCTCTGTGATGTGTGACTTCCACTCACAGAGTTACATCTGTATTTCGTGGATCTCTTTGCTAGCCTTGTTTCTGTGGAATCTGAGAACAGATATTTCGGATACTTTTGAAGACTACAGGGCCAAAGGGTGTATCCTCCGGTAACAAAGTGAAAGAAGCGTTCTGAGAAACTTCTTTGTGTTCTGTGAAATCATCTCACAGAGTTACAGCTTTCCCCTCAAGAAGCCTTTCGCTAAGACAGTTCTTGTGGGATTGGCAAAGTGATATTAGGAAGCCCATAGAGAGATATGGTGAAAAAGGAAATATCCTCAGATGAAATCTGGAAAGAAGCTTTCTGAGAAACTGCTCTGTGATGTGTGACTTCCACTCACAGAGTTACATCTGTATTTCGTGGATCTCTTTGCTAGTATTTTTTCTATGGAATCTGAGAAGAGATATTTCGGATCCCTTTGAAGACTATAGGGCCAAAGGAAATATCCTCCGATAACAAAGAGAAAGAAGCTTTCTGAGAAACTTCTTTGTGTTCTGTCAAATCATCTCACAGAGTTACAGCTTTCCCCTCAAGAAGCCTTTCGCTAAGACAGTTCTTCTGGTATTTGCAAAGTGATACTTGGAAGCCCATAGAGGGCTATGGTGAAAAAGGAAATATCCTCAGATGAAATCTGGAAAGAAGCTTTCTGAGAAACTGCTCTGTGATGTGTGAATTCCACTCACAGAGTTTCATCTGTATTTCCTGGATTTCTTTGTTAGCCTTATTTCCTTGGAATCTGAGAACAGATATTTCGGATCCCTTTGAAGACTATAGGCCCAAAGGAAATATCCTCCGATAACAAAGAGAAAGAAGCTTTCTGAGAAACTTCTTTGTGTTCTGTGAAGTCATCTCACAGAGTTACAGCTTTCCCCCCAAGAAGCCTTTCGCTAAGACACTTCTTGTGGAATAGGCAAAGTGATATTTGGAAGCCCATAGAGGGCTATGGTGAAATAGGAAATATCCTCAGATGAAATCTGGAAAGAAGCTTTCTGAGAAAATGATCGGTGATGTGTGACTTCCACTCACAGAGATAAATCAGTATTTCGTGGATTTCTTTGCTAGCCGTATTTCTGTGGAATCTGAGAAAAGATATTTCGGATCCCTTAGAAGACTATAGGGCCAAAGGAAATATCCTCCGATAACAAAGAGAAAGAAGCTTTCTGAGAAATTTCTTTGTGTTCCGTGAAATCATCTCACAGAGTTACAGCTTTCCCCTCAAGAAGCCTTTCGCTAAGACAGTTCTTGTGGAATTGGCAAAGTGATATTTGGAAGCCCATAGAGCGCTATGGTGAAAAAGGAAATGTCCTCAGATGAAATCTGGAAAGAAGCTTTCTGAGAAAATGACCGGTGATGTGTGACTTCCACTCACAGAGATAAATCAGTATTTCGTGGATTTCTTTGCTAGCCGTATTTCTGTGGAATCTGAGAAAAGATATTTCGGATCCCTTAGAAGACTATAGGGCCAAAGGAAATATCCTCCGATAACAAAGAGAAAGAAGCTTTCTGAGAAATTTCTTTGTGTTCTGTGAAATCATCTCACAGAGTTACAGCTTTCCCCTCAAGAAGCCTTTCGCTAAGACAGTTCTTGTGGAATTGGCAAAGTGATATTTGGAAGCCCATAGAGCGCTATGGTGAAAAAGGAAATGTCCTCAGATGAAATCTGGAAAGAAGCTTTCTGAGAAACTCCTCGGTGATGTGTTACTTCCACTCACAGAGTTACATCTGTATTTCGTGGATCTCTTTCCTAGCCTTATTTCTGTGGAATCTGAGAACAGATATTTCGGATCCATTTGAAGACTATAGGGCCAAAGGAAATATCCTCCGATAACAAAGAGAAAGAAGCTTTCTGAGAAACTTCTTTGTCTTCTCTGAAATCATCTCACAGAGTTACAGCTTTTCCCTCAAGAAGCCTTTTGCTAAGACAGTTCTTGTGGAATTGGCAAAGGGATATTTGGAAACCCATAGACGGCTATGGTGAAAAAGGAAATATCCTCAGATGAAATCTGGAAAGAAGGTTTCTGAGAAACTGCTTAGTGTTCTGATAATTCACCTCACAGAGTTACATATTCATTTCGTGGATCTCTTTGCTAGCCTTATTTCTGTGGAATCTGAGAAAAGATATTTCGGATCCCTTTGAAGACTATAGGGCCAAAGGAAATATCCTCCGATAACAAAGAGAAAGAAGCTTTCTGAGAAACTTCTTTGTGTTCTGTGAAATCATCTCACAGAGTTACAGCTTTCCCCTCAAGAAGCCTTTTGCTAGGACAGTTCTTGTGGAATTGGTAAAGTGATATTTGGAAGCCCATAGAGGGCTATGGTGAAATAGGAAATATCCACAGATGAAATCTGGAAAGAAGCTTTCTGAGAAAATGATCGGTGATGTGTGACTTCCACTCACAGAGTTAAATCAGTATTTCGTGGATTTCTTTGCTAGCCTTATTTCTGTGGAATCTGAGAAAAGATATTTCGGATCCCTTAGAAGACTATAGGGCCAAAGGAAATATCCTCCGATAACGAAGAGAAAGAAGCTTTCTGAGAAATTTCTTTGTGTTCTGTGAAATCATCTCACAGAGTTACAGCTTTCCCCTCAAGAAGCCTTTCGCTAAGACAGTTCTTGTGGAATTGGCAAAGTGATATTTGGAAGCCCATGGAGCGCTATGGTGAAAAAGGAAACGTCCTCAGATGAAATCTGGAAAGAAGCTTTCTGAGAAACTGCTCGGTGATGTGTTACTTCCACTCACAGAGTTACATCTGTATTTCGTGGATCTCTTTGCTAGCCTTATTTCTGTGGAATCTGAGAACAGATATTTCGGATCCCTTTGAAGACTATAGGGCCAAAGGAAATGTCCTCCGATAACAAAGAGAAAGAAGCTTTCTGAGAAACTTCTTTGTCTTCTGTGAAATCATCTCACAGAGTTACAGCTTACCCCTCAAGAAGCCTTTTGCTAAGACAGTTCTTGTGGAATTGGCAAAGGGATATTTGGAAAGCCATAGACGGCTATGGTGAAAAAGGAAATATCCTCAGATGAAATCTGGAAAGAAGCTTTCTGAGAAACTGCTCTGTGATGTGTGACTTCCACTCACAGAGTTACATCTGTATTTCGTGTATCTCCTTGCTAGCCTTATTTCTGTGGAATCTGAGAACAGATATTTCGGATCCCTTTGAAGACTATAGGGCCAAAGGAAATATCCTCCGATAACAAAGAGAAAGAAGCTTTCTGAGAAACTTCTTTGTGTTCTGTGAAATCATCTCACAGAGTTACAGCTTTCCCCTCAAGAATCCTTTCGCTAAGACAGTTCTTGTGGAATTGGCAAAGTGATATTTGGAAGCCCATAGAGGGCTATGGTGTAAAAGGAAATACCCTCAGATGAAATGTGGAAAGAAGCTTTCTGAGAAACTGCTCTGTGATGTGTGACTTCCACTCACAGAGTTACATCTGGATTTCGTGGATCTCTTTGCTAGCCTTATTTCTGTGGAATCTGAGAACAGATATTTCGGATACCTTTGAAGACTACAGGGCCAAAGGGTGTATCCTCCGGTAACAAAGTGATAGAAGTGTTCTGAGAAACTTCTTTGTGTACTGTGAAATCATCTCACAGAGTTACAGCTTTCCCCTCAAGAAGCCTTTCGCTAAGACAGTTCTTGTGGGATTGGCAAAGTGATATTAGGAAGCCCATAGAGGGATATGGTGAAAAAGGAATTATCCTCAGCTGAAATCTGGAAAGAAGCTTTCTGAGAAACTGCTCTGTGATGTGTGACTTCCACTCACAGAGTTACATCTGTATTTCGTGGATCTCTTTGCTAGCCTTATTTCTGTGGAATCTGAGAAGAGATATTTCGGATCCCTTTGAAGACTATAGGGCCAAAGGAAATATCCTCCGATAACAAAGAGAAAGAAGCTTTCTGAGAAACTTCTTTGTGTTCTGTGAAATCATCTCACAGAGTTACAGCTTTCCCCTCAAGAAGCCTTTCGCTAAGACAGTTCTTCTGGAATTTGCAAAGCGATATTTGGAAGCCCATAGAGGGCTATGGTGAAAAAGGAAATATCCTCAGATGAAATCTGGAAAGAAGCTTTCTGAGAAACTGCTCTGTGATGTGTGAATTCCACTCACAGAGTTTCATCTGTATTTCCTGGATTTCTTTGTTAGCCTTATTTCCTTGGAATCTGAGAACAGATATTTCGGATCCCTTTGAAGACTATAGGGCCAAAGGAAATATATTCCGATAACAAAGAGAAAGAAGCTTTCTGAGAAACTTCTTTGTGTTCTGTGAAATCATCTCACAGAGTTACAGCTTTCCCCTGAAGAAGCCTTTCGCTAAGACAGTTCTTGTGGAATTGGTAAAGTGATATTTGGAAGCCCATAGAGGGCTATGGTGAAATAGGAAATATCCTCAGATGAAATCTGGAAAGAAGCTTTCTGAGAAAATGATCGGTGATGTGTGACTTCCACTCACAGAGTTAAATCAGTATTTCGTGGATTTCTTTGCTAGCCTTATTTCTGTGGAATCTGAGAAAAGATATTTCGGATCCCTTAGAAGACTATAGGGCCAAAGGAAATATCCTCCGATAACAAAGAGAAAGAAGCTTTCTAAGAAATTTCTTTGTGTTCTGTGAAATCATCTCACAGAGTTACAGCTTTCCCCTCAAGAAGCCTTTCGCTAAGACAGTTCTTGTGGAATTGGCAAAGTGATATTTGGAAGCCCATAGAGCGCTATGGTGAAAAAGGAAATGTCCTCAGATGAAATCTGGAAAGAAGCTTTCTGAGAAACTGCTCGGTGATGTGTTACTTCCACTCACAGAGTTACATCTGTATTTCGTGGATCTCTTTGCTAGCCTTATTTCTGTGGAATCTGAGAACAGATATTTCGGATCCCTTTGAAGACTATAGGGCCAAAGGAAATATCCTCCGATAACAAAGAGAAAGAAGCTTTCTGAGAAACTTCTTTGTGTTCTGTGAAATCATCTCACAGAGTTACAGCTTTCCCCTCAAGAAGCCTTTTGCTAAGACAGTTCTTGTGGAATTGGCAAAGGGATATTTGGAAGCCCATAGAGGGTTATGGTGAAAAAGGAAATATCCTCAGATGAAATCTTGAAAGAAGCTTTCTGAGAAACAGCTCTGTGATGTGTCACTTCCACTCACAGAGTTACATCTGTATTTCGTGGATCTCTTTGCTAGCCTTATTTCTGTGGAATCTGAGAACAGATATTTCGGATACCTTTGAAGACTACAGGGCCAAAGGGTGTATCCTCCGGTAACAAAGTGACAGAAGTGTTCTGAGAAACTTCTTTGCGTACTGTGAAATCATCTCACAGAGTTACAGCTTTCCCCTCAAGAAGCCTTTCGCTAAGACAGTTCTTGTGGGATTGGAAAAGTGATATTAGGAAGCCGTTAGAGGGATATGGTGAAAAAGGAATTATCCTCAGCTGAAATCTGGAAAGAAGCTTTCTGAGAAACTGCTCTGTGATGTGTGACTTCCACTCACAGAGTTACATCTGTATTTCGTGGATCTCTTTGCTAGCCTTATTTCTGTGGAATCTGAGAAGAGATATTTCGGATCCCTTTGAAGACTATAGGGCCAAAGGAAATATCCTCCGATAACAAAGAGAAAGAAGCTTTCTGAGAAACTTCTTTGTGTTCTGTGAAATCATCTCACAGAGTTACAGCTTTCCCCTCAAGAAGCCTTTCGCTAAGACAGTTCTTCTGGAATTTGCAAAGCGATATTTGGAAGCCCATAGAGGGCTATGGTGAAAAAGGAAATATCCTCAGATGAAATCTGGAAAGAAGCTTTCTGAGAAACTGCTCTGTGATGTGTGAATTCCACTCACAGAGTTTCATCTGTATTTCCTGGATTTCTTTGTTAGCCTTATTTCCTTGGAATCTGAGAACAGATATTTCGGATCCCTTTGTAGACTATAGGGCCAAAGGAAATATATTCCGATAACAAAGAGAAAGAAGCTTTCTGAGAAACTTCTTTGTGTTCTGTGAAATCATCTCACAGAGTTACAGCTTTCCCCTGAAGAAGCCTTTCGCTAAGACAGTTCTTGTGGAATTGGTAAAGTGATATTTGGAAGCCCATAGAGGGCTATGGTGAAATAGGAAATATCCTCAGATGAAATCTGGAAAGAAGCTTTCTGAGAAAATGATCGGTGATGTGTGACTTCCACTCACAGAGTTAAATCAGTATTTCGTGGATTTCTTTGCTAGCCTTATTTCTGTGGAATCTGAGAAAAGATATTTCGGATCCCTTAGAAGACTATAGGGCCAAAGGAAATATCCTCCGATAACAAAGAGAAAGAAGCTTTCTGAGAAATTTCTTTGTGTTCTGTGAAATCATCTCACAGAGTTACAGCTTTCCCCTCAAGAAGCCTTTCGCTAAGACAGTTCTTGTGGAATTGGCAAAGTGATATTTGGAAGCCCATAGAGCGCTATGGTGAAAAAGGAAATGTCCTCAGATGAAATCTGGAAAGAAGCTTTCTGAGAAACTGCTCGGTGATGTGTTACTTCCACTCACAGAGTTACATCTGTATTTCGTGGATCTCTTTGCTAGCCTTATTTCTGTGGAATCTGAGAACAGATATTTCGGATCCCTTTGAAGACTGTAGGGCCAAAGGAAATATCCTCCGATAACAAAGAGAAAGAAGCTTTCTGAGAAACTTCTTTGTGTTCTGTGAAATCATCTCACAGAGTTACAGCTTTCCCCTCAAGAAGCCTTTTGCTAAGACAGTTCTTGTGGAATTGGCAAAGGGATATTTGGAAGCCCATAGAGGGTTATGGTGAAAAAGGAAATATCCTCAGATGAAATCTTGAAAGAAGCTTTCTGAGAAACAGCTCTGTGATGTGTCACTTCCACTCACAGAGTTACATCTGTATTTCGTGGATCTCTTTGCTAGCCTTATTTCTGTGGAATCTGAGAACAGATATTTCGGATACCTTTGAAGACTACAGGGCCAAAGGGTGTATCCTCCGGTAACAAAGTGACAGAAGTGTTCTGAGAAACTTCTTTGTGTACTGTGAAATCATCTCACAGAGTTACAGCTTTCCCCTCAAGAAGCCTTTCGCTAAGACAGTTCTTGTGGGATTGGAAAAGTGATATTAGGAAGCCCTTAGAGGGATATGGTGAAAAAGGAATTATCCTCAGCTGAAATCTGGAAAGAAGCTTTCTGAGAAACTGCTCTGTGATGTGTGACTTCCACTCACAGAGTTACATCTGTATTTCGTGGATCTCTTTGCTAGCCTTATTTCTGTGGAATCTGAGAAGAGATATTTCGGATCCCTTTGAAGACTATAGGGCCAAAGGAAATATCCTCCGATAACAAAGAGAAAGAAGCTTTCTGAGAAACTTCTTTGTGTTCTGTGAAATCATCTCACAGAGTTACAGCTTTCCCCTCAAGAAGCCTTTCGCTAAGACAGTTCTTCTGGAATTTGCAAAGCGATATTTGGAAGCCCATAGAGGGCTATGGTGAAAAAGGAAATATCCTCAGATGAAATCTGGAAAGAAGCTTTCTGAGAAACTGCTCTGTGATGTGTGAATTCCACTCACAGAGTTTCATCTGTATTTCCTGGATTTCTTTGTTAGCCTTATTTCCTTGGAATCTGAGAACAGATATTTCGGATCCCTTTGTAGACTATAGGGCCAAAGGAAATATATTCCGATAACAAAGAGAAAGAAGCTTTCTGAGAAACTTCTTTGTGTTCTGTGAAATCATCTCACAGAGTTACAGCTTTCCCCTGAAGAAGCCTTTCGCTAAGACAGTTCTTGTGGAATTGGTAAAGTGATATTTGGAAGCCCATAGAGGGCTATGGTGAAATAGGAAATATCCTCAGATGAAATCTGGAAAGAAGCTTTCTGAGAAAATGATCGGTGATGTGTGACTTCCACTCACAGAGTTAAATCAGTATTTCGTGGATTTCTTTGCTAGCCTTATTTCTGTGGAATCTGAGAAAAGATAATTCGGATCCCTTAGAAGACTATAGGGCCAAAGGAAATATCCTCCGATAACAAAGAGAAAGAAGCTTTCTGAGAAATTTCTTTGTGTTCTGTGAAATCATCTCACAGAGTTACAGCTTTCCCCTCAAGAAGCCTTTCGCTAAGACAGTTCTTGTGGAATTGGCAAAGTGATATTTGGAAACCCATAGAGCGCTATGGTGAAAAAGGAAATGTCCTCAGATGAAATCTGGAAAGAAGATTTCTGAGAAACTGCTCGGTGATGTGTTACTTCCACTCACAGAGTTACATCTGTATTTCGTGGATCTCTTTGCTAGCCTTATTTCTGTGGAATCTGAGAACAGATATTTCGGATCCCTTTGAAGACTATAGGGCCAAAGGAAATATCCTCCGATAACAAAGAGAAAGAAGCTTTCTGAGAAACTTCTTTGTGTTCTGTGAAATCATCTCACAGAGTTACAGCTTTCCCCTCAAGAAGCCTTTTGCTAAGACAGTTCTTGTGGAATTGGCAAAGGGATATTTGGAAGCCCATAGAGGGTTATGGTGAAAAAGGAAATATCCTCAGATGAAATCTTGAAAGAAGCTTTCTGAGAAACTGCTCTGTGATGTGTCACTTCTACTCACAGAGTTACATCTGTATTTCGTGGATCTCTTTGCTAGCCTTATTTCTGTGGAATCTGAGAACAGATATTTCGGATACCTTTGAAGACTACAGGGCCAAAGGATGTATCCTCCGGTAACAAAGTGAAAGAAGCGTTCTGAGAAACTTCTTTGTGTTCTGTGAAATCAACTCACAGAGTTACAGCTTTCCCCTCAAGAAGCCTTTCGCTAAGACAGTTCTTGTGGGATTGGCAAAGTGATATTAGGAAGCCCATAGAGGGATATGGTGAAAAAGGAATTATCCTCAGCTGAAATCTGGAAAGAAGCTTTCTGAGAAACAGCTCTGTGATGTGTGACTTCCACTCACAGAGTTACATCTGTATTTCGAGGATCTCTTTGCTAGTATTTTTTCTATGGAATCTGAGAAGAGATATTTCGGATCCCTTTGAAGACTATAGGGCCAAAGGAAATATCCTCCGATAACAAAGAGAAAGAAGCTTTCTGAGAAACTTCTTTGTGTTCTGTGAAATCATCTCACAGAGTTACAGCTTCCCCCTCAAGAAGCCTTTAACTAAGACAGTTCTTGTGGAATTGGCAAAGTGATATTTGCAAGCCCATAGAGGGCTATGGTGAAAAAGGAAATATCCTCAGATGAAATCTGGAAAGAAGCTTTCTGAGAAACTGCTCTGTGATGTGTGACTTCCACTGACAGATTTACATATGTATTTCGTGTATCTCCTTGCTAGCCTTATTTCTGTGGAATCTGAGAACAGATATTTCGGATCCCTTTGAAGACTATAGGGCCAAAGGAAATATCCTCCGATAACAAAGAGAAAGAAGCTTTCTGAGAAACTTCTTTGTGTTCCGTGAAATCATCTCACATAGTTACAGCTTTCCCCTGAAGAAGCCTTTCGCTAAGACAGTTCTTGTGGAATTGGTAAAGTGATATTTGGAAGCCCATAGAGGGCTATGGTGAAATAGGAAATATCATCAGATGAAATCTGGAAAGAAGCTTTCTGAGAAAATGATCGGTGATGTGTGACTTCCACTCACAGAGTTAAATCAGTATTTCGTGGATTTCTTTGCTAGCCTTATTTCTGTGGAATCTGAGAAAAGATATTTCGGATCCCTTAGAAGACTATAGGGCCAAAGGAAATATCCTCCGATAACAAAGAGAAAGAAGCTTTCTGAGAAATTTCTTTGTGTTCTGTGAAATCATCTCACAGAGTTACAGCTTTCCCCTCAAGAAGCCTTTCGCTAAGACAGTTCTTGTGTAATTGGCAAAGTGATATTTGGAAGCCCATAGAGCGCTATGGTGAAAAAGGAAATGTCCTCAGATGAAATCTGGAAAGAAGCTTTCTGAGAAACTGCTCTGTGATGTGTGACTTCCACTCACAGAGTTACATCTGTATTTCGTGGATCTCTTTGCTAGCCTTATTTCTGTGGAATCTGAGAACAGATATTTCGGATCCCTTTGAAGACTATAGGGCCAAAGGAAATATCCTCCGATAACAAAGAGAAAGAAGCTTTCTGAGAAACTTCTTTGTGTTCTGTGAAATCATCTCACAGAGTTACAGCTTTCCCCTCAAGTAGCCTTTTGCTAAGACAGTTCTTGTGGAATTGGCAAAAGGATATTTGGAAACCCATAGACGGCTATGGTGAAAAAGGAAATATCCTCAGATGAAATCTGGAAAGAAGCTTTCTGAGAAACTGCTCTGTGATGTGTGACTTCCACTCACAGAGTTACATCTGTATTTCGTGGATCTCTTTGCTAGCCTTATTTCTGTGGAATCTGAGAAGAGATATTTCGGATCCCTTTGAAGACTATAGGGCCAAAGGAAATATCCTCCGATAACAAAGAGAAAGAAGCTTTCTGAGAAACTGCTTTGTGTTCTGTCAAATCATCTCACAGAGTTACAGCTTTCCCCTCAAGAAGCCTTTCGCTAAGACAGTTCTTCTGGAATTTGCAAAGTGATATTTGGAAGCCCATAGAGGGCTATGGTGAAAAAGGAAATATCCTCAGATGAAATCTGGAAAGAAGCTTTCTGAGAAACTGCTCTGTGATGTGTGAATTCCACTCACAGAGTTTCATCTGTATTTCCTGGATTTCTTTGTTAGCCTTATTTCCTTGGAATCTGAGAACAGATATTTCGGATCCCTTTGAAGACTATAGGGCCAAAGGAAATATCCTCCGATAACAAAGAGAAAGAAGCTTTCTGAGAAACTTCTTTGTGTTCTGTGAAACCATCTCACAGAGTTACAGCTTTCTCCTCAACAAGCCTTTCGCTAAGACAGTTCTTGTGGAATAGGCAAAGTGATATTTGGAAGCCCATAGAGGGCTATGCTGAAAAAGGAAATATCCTCAGATGAAATCTGGAAAGAAGCTTTCTGAGAAACTGCTCTGTGATGTGTGACTTCCACTCACAGAGTTACATCTGTATTTCGTGCATCTCTTTGCTAGCCTTATTTCTGTGGAATCTGAGAAGAGATATTTCGGATCCCTTTGAAGACTATAGGGCCAAAGGAATTATCCTCCGATAACAAAGAGAAAGAAGCTTTCTGAGAAACTTCTTTGTGTTCTCTGAAATCATCTCAAAGAGTTACAGCTTTCTCCTCAAGAAGCATTTCGCTAAGACAGTTCTTGTGGAATTGGCCAAGTGATATTTGGAAGCCCATAGAGGGCTATGGTGAAAAAGGAAATATCCTCAGATGAAATCTGGAAAGAAGCTTTCTGAGAAACTGCTCTGTGATGTGTGACTTCCACTCACAGAGTTACATCTGTATTTCGTGGATCTCTTTGCTAGCCTTATTTCTGGGGAATCTGAGAACAGATATTTCGTATCCATTTGAAAACTATTGGGCCAAAGGAAATATCCTCCGATAACAAAGAGAAAGAAGCTTTCTGAGAAACTTCTTTGTGTTCTGTGAAATCATCTCGCAGAGTTACAGCTTTCCCCTCAAGAACCCTTTCGCTAAGTCAGCTCTTGTGGAATTGGCAAAGTGATATTTGGAAACCCATGGACGGCTATGGTGAAAAAGGAAATATCCTCAGATGAAATCTGGAAAGAAGCTTTCTGAGAAACTGCTCTGTGATGTTTGACTTCCACTCACAGAGTTATATCTGTATTTCGTGTATCTCCTTGCTAGCCTTATTTCTGTGGAATCTGAGAACAGATATTTCTGATCCCTTTGAAGACTATAGGGCCAAAGGAAATATCCTCCAATAACAAAGAGAAAGAAGCTTTCTGAGAAACTTCTTTGTGTTCTGTGAAATCATCTCACAGTTACAGCTTTCCCCTCAAGAAGCCTTTCGCTAAGACAGTTCTTGTGGAATTGGCAAAGTGATATTTGGAAGCCCATAGAGGGCTATGGTGTAAAAGGAAATACCCTCAGATGAAATCTGGAAAGAAGCTTTCTGAGAAACTGCTCTGTGATGTGTGACTTCCACTCACAGAGTTACATCTGTATTTCGTGCATCTCTTTGCTAGCCTTATTTCTGTGCAATCTGAGAAGAGATATTTCGTATCCCTTTGAAGACTATAGGGCCAAAGGAAATATCCTCCGATAACAAAGAGAAAGAAGCTTTCTGAGAAACTTCTTTGTGTTCTCTGAAATCATCTCACAGAGTTACAGCTTTCTCCTCAAGAAGCCTTTCGCTAAGACAGTTCTTGTGGAATTGGCAAAGTGATATTTGGAAGCCCATAGAGGTCTATGGTGAAAAAGGAAATATCCTCAGATGAAATCTGGAAAGAAGGTTTCTGAGAAACTGCTTAGTGTTCTCATAATTCACCTCACAGAGTTACATCTTTATTTCGTGGATCTCTTTGCTAGCCTTATTTCTGTGGAATCTGAGAACAGATATTTCGGATCCCTTTGAAGACTATAGGGCCAAAGGAAATATCCTCCGATAACAAAGAGAAAGAAGCTTTCTGAGAAACTTCTTTGTGTTCTGTGAAATCATCTCACAGAGTTCCAGCTTTCCCCTCAAGAACCCTTTCGCTAAGACAGTTCTTGTGGAATTGGCAAAGTGATATTTGGAAACCCATAGACGGCTATGGTGAAAAAGGAAATATCCTCAGATGAAATCTGGAAAGAAGCTTTCTGAGAAACTGCTCTGTGATGTGTGACTTCCACTCACAGAGTTACATCTGTATTTCGTGCATCTCTTTGCTAGCCTTATTTCTGTGGAATCTGAGAAGAGATATTTCGGATCCCTTTGAAGACTATAGGGCCAAAGGAATTATCCTCCGATAACAAAGAGAAAGAAGCTTTCTGAGAAACTTCTTTGTGTTCTCTGAAATCATCTCAAAGAGTTACAGCTTTCTCCTCAAGAAGCATTTCGCTAAGACAGTTCTTGTGGAATTGGCAAAGTGATATTTGGAAGCCCATAGAGGGCTATGGTGAAAAAGGAAATATCCTCAGATGAAATCTGGAAAGAAGCTTTCTGAGAAACTGCTCTGTGATGTGTGACTTCCACTCACAGAGTTACATCTGTATTTCGTGGATCTCTTTGCTAGCCTTATTTCTGTGGAATCTGAGAACAGATATTTCGTATCCATTTGAAAACTATAGGGCCAAAGGAAATATCCTCCGATAACAAAGAGAAAGAAGCTTTCTGAGAAACTGCTTTGTGTTCTGTGAAATCATCTCACAGAGTTACAGCTTTCCCCTCAAGTAGCCTTTTGCTAAGACAGTTCTTGTGGAATTGGCAAAAGGATATTTGGAAACGCATAGACGGCTATGGTGAAAAAGGAAATATCCTCAGATGAAATCTGGAAAGAAGCTTTCTGAGAAACTGCTCTGTGATGTGTGAATTCCACTCACAGAGTTTCATCTGTATTTCCTGGATTTCTTTGTTAGCCTTATTTCCTGGGAATCTGAGAACAGATATTTCGGATCCCTTTGAAGACTATAGGGCCAAAGGAAATATATTCCGATAACAAAGAGAAAGAAGCTTTCTGAGAAACTTCTTTGTGTTTTGTGAAATCACCTCACAGAGTTACAGCTTTCCCCTCAAGAAGCCTTTAACTAAGACAGTTCTTGTGGAATTGGCAAAGTGATATTTGCAAGCCCATAGAGGGCTATGGTGAAAAAGGAAATATCCTCAGATGAAATCTGGAAAGAAGCTTTCTGAGAAACTGCTCTGTGATGTGTGACTTCCACTCACAGAGTTACATCTGTATTTCGTGCATCTCTTTGCTAGCCTTATTTCTGTGGAATCTGAGAAGAGATATTTCGTATCCCTTTGAAGACTATAGGGCCAAAGGAAATATCCTCCGATAACAAAGAGAAAGAAGCTTTCTGAGAAACTTCTTTGTGTTCTCTGAAATCATCTCACAGAGTTACAGCTTTCTCCTCAAGAAGCCTTTCGCTAAGACAGTTCTTGTGGAATTGGCAAAGTGATATTTGGAAGCCCATAGAGGGCTATGGTGAAAAAGGAAATATCCTCAGATGAAATCTGGAAAGAAGGTTTCTGAGAAACTGCTCTGTGATGTTTGACTTCCACTCACAGAGTTATATCTGTATTTCGTGTATCTCCTTGCTAGCCTTATTTCTGTGGAATCTGAGAACAGATATTTCTGATCCCTTTGAAGACTATAGGGCCAAAGGAAATATCCTCCAATAACAAAGAGAAAGAAGCTTTCTGAGAAACTTCTTTGTGTTCTGTGAAATCATCTCACAGAGTTACAGCTTTCCCCTCAAGAAGCCTTTCGCTAAGACAGTTCTTGTGGAATTGGCAAAGTGATATTTGGAAGCCCATAGAGGGCTATGGTGTAAAAGGAAATACCCTCAGATGAAATCTGGAAAGAAGCTTTCTGAGAAACTGCTCTGTGATGTGTGACTTCCACTCACAGAGTTACATCTGTATTTCGTGTATCTCTTTGCTAGCCTTATTTCTGT
Source organism: Macaca nemestrina (assembly GCF_043159975.1). Lineage (NCBI taxonomy): Eukaryota > Metazoa > Chordata > Mammalia > Primates > Cercopithecidae > Macaca > Macaca nemestrina. The sequence goes on from NC_092140.1 coordinate 53,590,705, forward strand.
GGAATCTGAGAAGAGATATTTCGTATCCCTTTAAAGACTATAGGGCCAAAGGAAATATCCTCCGATAACAAAGAGAAAGAAGCTTTCTGAGAAACTTCTTTGTGTTCTCTGAAATCATCTCACAGAGTTACAGCTTTCTCCTCAAGAAGCCTTTCGCTAAGACAGTTCTTGTGGAATTGGCAAAGTGATATTTGGAAGCCCATAGAGGTCTATGGTGAAAAAGGAAATATCCTCAGATGAAATCTGGAAAGAAGGTTTCTGAGAAACCGCTTAGTGTTCTGATAATTCACCTCACAGAGTTACATCTTTATTTCGTGGATCTCTTTGCTAGCCTTATTTCTGTGGAATCTGAGAACAGATATTTCGGATCCCTTTGAAGACTATAGGGCCAAAGGAAATATCCTCCGATAACAAAGAGAAAGAAGCTTTCTGAGAAACTTCTTTGTGTTCTGTGAAATCATCTCACAGAGTTCCAGCTTTCCCCTCAAGAACCCTTTCGCTAAGACAGTTCTTGTGGAATTGGCAAAGTGATATTTGGAAACCCATAGACGGCTATGGTGAAAAAGGAAATATCCTCAGATGAAATCTGGAAAGAAGCTTTATGAGAAACTGCTCTGTGATGTGTGACTTCCACTCACAGAGTTACATCTATATTTCGTGTATCTCCTTGCTAGCCTTATTTCTGTGGAATCTGAGAACAGATATTTCGGATCCCTTTGAAGACTATAGTGCCAAAGGAAATATCCTCCGATAACAAAGAGAAAGAAGCTTTCTGAGAAACTTCTTTGTGTTCTGTGAAATCATCTCACAGAGTTAAAGCTTTCCCCTCAAGAAGTCTTTCGCTAAGACAGTTCTTGTGGAATTGGCAAAGTGATATTTGGAAGCCCATAGAGGGCTATGGTGAAAAAGGAAATATCCTCAGATGAAATCTGGAAAGAAGCTTTCTGAGAAACTGCTCTGTGATGTGTGACTTCCACTCACAGAGTTCCATCTGTATTTCGTGGATTTCTTTGTTAGCCTTGTTTCTCTGAAATCTGAGAACAGATCTTTCGGAACCCTTTGAAGACTATAGGGCCAAAGGAAATATCCTCTGACAACAAAGAGAAAGAAGCTCTCTGAGAAACTTCTTTGTGTTCTGTGAAATCATCTCACAGAGTTACAGCTTTCCCCTCAAGAAGCCTTTCGCTAAGACAGTTCTTGTGGAATTGGCAAAGTGATATTTGGAAGCCCATAGAGGGCTATGGTGAAAAAGGTAATATCCTCAGATGAAATCTGGAAAGAAGCTTTCTGAGAAACTGCTCTGTGATGTGAGACTTCCACTCACAGAGTTACATCTGTATTTCGTGGATCTCTTTGCTAGCCTTATTTCTGTGGAATCTGAGAACAGATATTTCGGATCCCATTGAAGACTATGGGGCCAAAGGAAATATCCTCCGATAACAAAGAGAAAGAAGCTTTCTGAGAAACTTCTTTTTGTTCTGTGAAATCATCTCACAGAGTTACAGCTTTCGCCTCAAGAAGCCTTTCGTAAGACAGTTCTTCTGGAATTGGCAAAGTGATATTTGGAAGCTCATAGAGGGCTATGGTGAAAAAGGAAATATCCTCAGATGAAATCTTGAAAGAAGCTTTCTGAGAAGCTGCTCTGTGATGTGTGACTTCCTCTCACAGAGTTTCATCTGTATTTCCTGGATTTCTTTGTTAGCCTTATTTCTGTGGAATCTGAGAACAGATATTTCGGATCCCTTTGAAGACCATAGGGCCAAAGGAAATATCCTCCGATAACAAAGAGAAAGAAGCTTTCTGAGAAACTTCTTTGTGTTCTGTGAAATCATCTCACAGTGTTACAGCTTTCCCCTCAAGAAGCCTTTCGCTAAGACAGTTCTTGTGGAATAGGCAAAGGGATATTTGGAAGCACATAGAGGGCTATGGTGAAAAAGGAAATATCCTCAGATGAAATCTGGAAAGAAGCTTTCTGAGAAACTGCTCTGTGATGTGTGACTTCCACTTACAGAGTTACATCTGTATTTCGTGCATCTCTTTGCTAGCCTTATTTCTGTGGAATCTGAGAACATATATTTCGGATCCCTTTGAAGACTATAGGGCCAAAGGAAATATCCTCCGATAACAAAGAGAAAGAAGCTTTCTGAGAAACTTCTTTGTGTTCTCTGAAATCATCTCACAGAGTTACAGCTTTCTCCTCAAGAAGCCTTTCGCTAAGACAGTTCTTGTGGAATTGGCAAAGTGATATTTGGAAGCCCATAGAGGGCTATGGTGAAAAAGGAAATATCCTCAGATGAAATCTGGAAAGAAGGTTTCTGAGAAACTGCTTAGTGTTCTGATAATTCACCTCACAGAGTTACATCTTTATTTCGTGGATCTCTTTGCTAGCCTTATTTCTGTGGAATCTGAGAACAGATATTTCGGATCCCTTTGAAGACTATAGGGCCAAAGGAAATATATTCCGATAACAAAGAGAAAGAAGCTTTCTGAGAAACTTCTTTGTTTTCTGTGAAATCACCTCACAGAGTTACAGCTTTCCCCTCAAGAAGCCTTTAACTAAGACAGTTCTTGTGGAATTGGCAAAGTGATATTTGCAAGCCCATAGAGGGCTATGGTGAAAATGGAAATATCCTCAGATGAAATCTGGAAAGAAGGTTTCTGAGAAACTGCTTAGTGTTCTGATAATTCACCTCACAGAGTTACGTCTTTATTTCGTGGATCTCTTTGCTAGCCTTCGTTCTGTGGAATCTGAGAACAGATATTTCGGATCCCTTTGAAGACTATAGGGCCAAAGGAAATATCCTCCGATAACAAAGAGAAAGAAGCTTTCTGAGAAACTTCTTTGTGTTCTGTGAAATCATCTCGCAGAGTTACAGCTTTCCCCTCAAGAACCCTTTCGCTAAGTCAGTTCTTGTGGAATTGGCAAAGTGATATTTGGAAACCCATGGACGGCTATGGTGAAAAAGGAAATATCCTCAGATGAAATCTGGAAAGAAGCTTTCTGAGAAACTGCTCTGTGATGTTTGACTTCCACTCACAGAGTTATATCTATATTTCGTGTATCTCCTTGCTAGCCTTATTTCTGTGGAATCTGAGAACAGATATTTCTGATCCCTTTGAAGACTATAGGGCCAAAGGAAATATCCTCCAATAACAAAGAGAAAGAAGCTTTCTGAGAAACTTCTTTGTGTTCTGTGAAATCATCTCACAGAGTTACAGCTTTCCCCTCAAGAAGCCTTTCGCTAAGACAGTTCTTGTGGAATTGGCAAAGTGATATTTGGAAGCCCATAGAGGGCTATGGTGTAAAAGGAAATACCCTCAGATGAAATCTGTAAAGAAGCTTTCTGAGAAACTGCTCTGTGATGTGAGACTTCCACTCACAGAGTTACATCTGTATTTCGTGGATCTCTTTGCTAGCCTTATTTCTGTGGAATCTGAGAACAGATATTTCGTATCCCTTTGAAGACTATAGGGCCAAAGGAAATATCCTCCGATAACAAAGAGAAAGAAGCTTTCTGAGAAACTTCTTTTTGTTCTGTGAAATCATCTCACAGAGTTACAGCTTTCGCCTCAAGAAGCCTTTCGTAAGACAGTTCTTCTGGAATTGGCAAAGTGATATTTGGAAGCTCATAGAGGGCTATGGTGAAAAAGGAAATATCCTCAGATGAAATCTTGAAGGAAGCTTTCTGAGAAGCTGCTCTGTGATGTGTGACTTCCTCTCACAGAGTTTCATCTGTATTTCCTGGATTTCTTTGTTAGCCTTATTTCTGTGGAATCTGAGAACAGATATTTCGGATCCCTTTGAAGACTATAGGGCCAAAGGAAATATCCTCCGATAACAAAGAGAAAGAAGCTTTCTGAGAAACTTCTTTGTGTTCTGTGAAATCATCTCACAGAGTTACAGCTTTCCCCTCAAGAAGCCTTTCGCTAAGACTGTTCTTGTGGAATAGGCAAAGGGATATTTGGAAGCACATAGAGGGCTATGGTGAAAAAGGAAATATCCTCAGATGAAATCTGGAAAGAAGCTTTCTGAGAAATTGCTTAGTGTTCTGTTAATTCACCTCACAGAGTTACATCTGTATTTCGTGGATCTCTTTGCTAGCCTTATTTCTGTGGAATCTGAGAACAGATATTTCGGATCCCTTTGAAGACTATAGGGCCAAAGGAAATATTCTCCGATAACAAAGAGAAAGAATCTTTCTAAGAAACTTCCTTGTTTTCTGTGAAATCATCTCACAGAGTTACAGCTTTCCGCTCAAGAAGCCTTTCGCTAAGACAGTTTATGTGGAATTGGCAAAGTGATATTTGGAAGCCCATAAACGGCTACGGTGAAAAAGGAAATATCCTCAGATGAAACCTGGAAAGAAGCTTTCTGAGAAACTGCTTAGTGTTCTGTTAATTCACCTCACAGGGTTACATCTGTATTTCGTGGATCTCTTTGCTAGCCTTATTTCTGTGGAATCTGAGAAGAGATATTTCGGATCCCTTTGAAGACTATAGGGCCAAAGGAAATATCCTCCGATAACAAAGAGAAAGAAGCTTTGTGAGAAACTTCTTTGTGTTCTGTGAAATCATCTCACAGAGTTACAGCTTTCCCCTCAAGAAGTCTTTCGCTAAGACAGTTCTTTTGGAATTGGCAAAGTGATATTTGGAAGACCATAGAGGGCTATGGTGAAAAAGGAAATATCCTCAGATGAAATCTGGAAAGAAGCTTTCTGAGAAACTGTTCTGTGATGTGTGACTTCCACTCACAGAGTTACATCTGAATTTCGTGAATCTCTTTGCTAGCCTTATTTCTGTGGAATCTGAGATCAGATATTTCGGATCCCTTTGAAGACTATAGGGACAAAGGAAATATCCTCCGATAACAAAGAGAAAGAAGCTTTCTGAGAAAATTCTTTGTGTTCTGTGAAATCATCTCACAGAGTTACAGCTTTCCCCTCCAGAAGCCTTCGGCTAAGACAGTTCTTGTGGAATTGGCAAAGTGATATTTGGAAGCCCATAGAGGGCTATGGTGAAAAAGGAAATATCCTCAGATGAAATCTGGAAAGAAGCTTTCTGAGAAACTGCTCTGTGATGTGTGACTTCCACTCACAGAGTTATATCTGTATTTCGTGGATCTCTTTGCTAGCCTTATTTCTGTGGAATCTGAGAACAGATATCTCGGATCCCTTTGAAGACTATAGGGCCAAAGGAAATATCCTCCGATAACAAAGAGAAAGAAGCTTTCTGAGAAACTTCTTTGTGTTTTCTGAAATCATCTCACAGAGTTACAGCTTTCCCCTCAAGAAGCCTTTCGTTAAGACAGTTCTTGTGGAATTGGCAAAGTGATATTTGGAAGCCCACAGAGGGCTATGGTGTAAAAGGAAATACCCTCAGATGAAATCTGGAAAGAAGCTTTCTGAGAAACTGCTCTGTGATGTGTGACTTCCACTCACAGAGTTACATCTGTGTTTCGTGTATCTCTTTGCTAGCCTTACTTCTGTGGAATCTGAGAAGAGATATTTCGGATCCCTTTGAAGACTATAGGGCCAAAGGAAATATCCTCCGATAACAAAGAGAAAGAAGCTTTCTGAGAAACTTCTTTGTGTTCTGTGAATTCATCTCACAGAGTTACAGCTTTCCCCTCAAAAAGCCTTTCGCTAAGACACTTCTTGTGGAATAGGCAAAGTGATATTTGGAAGCCCATAGAGGGCTATGGTGAAAAAGGAAATATCCTCAGATGAAATCTGGAAAGAAGCTTTCTGAGAAACTGCTCTGTGATGTGTGACTTCCACTCAAAGAGTTATATCTGTATTTCGTGGATCTCTTTGCTAGTCTTATTTCTGTGGAATTTGAGAAGAGATATTTCGGATCCCATTGAAGACTATAGGGCCAAAGGAAATATCCTCCGATAACAAAGAGAAAGAAGCTTTCTGAGAAACTTCTTTGTGTTCTGTGAAATCATCTCACAGAGTTACAGCTTTCCCCTCAAGAAGCCTTTCGCTAAGACAGTTCTTGTGAAATTGGCAAAGTGATATTTGGAAGCCCATAGAGGGTTATGGTGAAAAAGGAAATATCCTCAGATGAAATCTGGAAAGAAGCTTTCTGAGAAACTGCTCTGTGATGTGTGACTTCCACTCACAGAGTTACATCTGTATTTCGTGTATCTCCTTGCTAGCCTTATTTCTGTGGAATCTGAGAACAGATATTTCGGATCCCTTTGAAGACTATAGGGGCAAAGGAAATATCCTCCGATAACAAAGAGAAAGAAGCTTTCTGAGAAACTTCTTTGTGTTCTGTGAAATCATCTCACAGAGTTACAGCTTTCCCCTCAAGAAGCCTTTCGCTAAGACAGTTTTTGTGGAATTGGTAAAGTGATATTTGGAAGCCCATAGAGGGCTATGGTGAAAAAGGAAATATCCTCAGATGAAATCTGGAAAGAAGCTTTCTCAGAAAATGATCGGTGATGTGTGACTTCCACTCACAGAGTTAAATCAGAATTTCATGGATTTCTTTGCTAGCCTTAATTCTGTGGAATCTGAGAAAAGATATTTCGGATCCCTTTGAAGACTATAGGGCCAAAGGAAATATCCTCCGATAACAAAGAGAAAGAAGCTTTCTGAGAAACTTCTTTGTGTTCTGTGAAATCATCTCACAGAGTTACAGCTTTCCCCTGAAGAAGCCTTTCGCTAAGACAGTTCTTGTGGAATTGGTAAAGTGATATTTGGAAGCCCATAGTGCGCTACGGTGAAAAAGGAAATGTCCTCAGATGAAATCTGGAAAGAAGCTTTCTGAGAAACTGCTCTGTGATGTGTTACCTCCACTCACAGAGTTACATCTGTATTTCGTGGATCTCTTTCCTAGCCTTATTTCTGTGGAATCTGAGAAAAGATATTTCGGATCCCTTTGAAGACTATAGGGCCAAAGGAAATATCCTCCGATAACAAAGAGAAAGAAGCTTTCTGACAAACTTCTTTGTGTTCTGTGAAATCATCTCACAGAGTTACAGCTTTCCCCTCAAGAAGCCTTTCGATAGACAGTTCTTGTGGAATTGGCAAAGTGATATTTGGAAGCCCATAGAGGGCTATGGTGAAAAAGGAAATATCCTCAGATGAAATCTGGAAAGAAGCTTTCTGAGAAACTGCTCTGTGATGTGTGACTGCCACTGAAGAATTACATCTGTATTTCGTGGATCTCTTTGCTAGCCTTATTTCTGTGGAATCTGAGAAGAGATATTTCGGATCCCTTTGAAGACTATTGGGTCAAAAGAAATATCCTCCGATAACAAAGAGAAAGAAGCTTTCTGAGAAACTTCTTTGTGTTCTGTGAAATCATCTCACAGAGTTACAGCTTTCCCCTCAAGAAGCCTTTCGCTAACACAGTTCTTGTGGAATTGGCAAAGTGATATTTGGAAGCCCATAGAGGGCTATGGTGAAAAAGGTAATATCCTCAGATGAAATCTGGAAAGAAGCTTTCTGAGAAACTGCTCTGTGATGTGAGACTTCCACTCACAGAGTTACATCTGTATTTCGTGGATCTCTTTGCTAGCCTTATTTCTGTGGAATCTGAGAACAGATATTTCGGATCCCTTTGAAGACTATAGGGCCAAAGGAAATATCCTCCGATAACAAAGAGAAAGAAGCTTTCTGAGAAACTTCTTTTTGTTCTGTGAAATCATCTCACAGAGTTACAGCTTTCGCCTCAAGAAGCCTTTCGTAAGACAGTTCTTCTGGAATTGGCAAAGTGATATTTGGAAGCTCATAGAGGGCTATGGTGAAAAAGGAAATATCCTCAGATGAAATCTTGAAAGAAGCTTTCTGAGAAGCTGCTCTGTGATGTGTGACTTCCTCTCACAGAGTTTCATCTGTATTTCCTGGATTTCTTTGTTAGCCTTATTTCTGTGGAATCTGAGAACAGATATTTCGGATCCCTTTGAAGACTATAGGGCCAAAGGAAATATCCTCCGATAACAAAGAGAAAGAAGCTTTCTGAGAAACTTCTTTGTGTTCTGTGAAATCATCTCACAGAGTTACAGCTTTCCCCTCAAGAAGCCTTTCGCTAAGACAGTTCTTGTGGAATAGGCAAAGGGATATTTGGAAGCACATTGAGGGCTATGGTGAAAAAGGAAATATCCTCAGATGAAATCTGGAAAGAAGCTTTCTGAGAAATTGCTTAGTGTTCTGTTAATTCACCTCACAGAGTTACATCTGTATTTCGTGGATCTCTTTGCTAGCCTTATTTCTGTGGAATCTGAGAACAGATATTTCGGATCCCTTTGAAGACTATAGGGCCAAAGGAAATATTCTCCGATAACAAAGAGAAAGAATCTTTCTAAGAAACTTCCTTGTTTTCTGTGAAATCATCTCACAGAGTTACAGCTTTCCGCTCAAGAAGCCTTTCGCTAAGACAGTTCTTGTGGAATTGGCAAAGTGATATTTGGAAGCCCGTAAACGGCTACGGTGAAAAAGGAAATATCCTCAGATGAAACCTGGAAAGAAGCTTTCTGAGAAACTGCTTAGTGTTCTGTTAATTCACCTCACAGGGTTACATCTGTATTTCGTGGATCTCTTTGCTAGCCTTATTTCTGTGGAATGTGAGAAGAGATATTTCGGATCCCTTTGAAGACTATAGGGCCAAAGGAAATATCCTCCGATAACAAAGAGAAAGAAGCTTTCTGAGAAACTTCTTTGTGTTCTGTGAAATCATCTCACAGAGTTACAGCTTTCCCCTCAAGAAGCCTTTCGCTAAGACAGTTCTTGTGAAATTGGCAAAGTGATATTTGGAAGCCCATAGAGGGTTATGGTGAAAAAGGAAATATCCTCAGATGAAATCTGGAAAGAAGCTTTCTGAGAAACTGCTCTGTGATGTGTGACTTCCACTCACAGAGTTACATCTGTATTTCGTGTATCTCCTTGCTAGCCTTATTTCTGTGGAATCTGAGAATAGATATTTCGGATCCCTTTGAAGACTATAGGGGCAAAGGAAATATCCTCCGATAACAAAGAGAAAGAAGCTTTCTGAGAAACTTCTTTGTGTTCTGTGAAATCATCTCACAGAGTTACAGCTTTCCCCTCAAGAAGCCTTTCGCTAAGACAGTTTTTGTGGAATTGGTAAAGTGATATTTGGAAGCCCATAGAGGGCTATGGTGAAAAAGGAAATATCCTCAGATGAAATCTGGAAAGAAGATTTCTCAGAAAATGATCGGTGATGTGTGACTTCCACTCACAGAGTTAAATCAGTATTTCATGGATTTCTTTGCTAGCCTTAATTCTGTGGAATCTGAGAAAAGATATTTCGGATCCCTTTGAAGACTATAGGGCCAAAGGAAATATCCTCCGATAACAAAGAGAAAGAAGCTTTCTGAGAAACTTCTTTGTGTTCTGTGAAATCATCTCACAGAGTTACAGCTTTCCCCTCAAGAAGCCTTTCGCTAAGACAGTTCTTGTGGAATTGGTAAAGTGATATTTGGAAGCCCATAGTGCGCTACGGTGAAAAAGGAAATGTCCTCAGATGAAATCTGGAAAGAAGCTTTCTGAGAAACTGCTCTGTGATGTGTTACCTCCACTCACAGAGTTACATCTGTATTTCGTGGATCTCTTTCCTAGCCTTATTTCTGTGGAATCTGAGAACAGATATTTCGGATCCCTTTGAAGACTATAGGGCCAAAGGAAATATCCTCCGATAACAAAGAGAAAGAAGCTTTCTGACAAACTTCTTTGTGTTCTGTGAAATCATCTCACAGAGTTACAGTTTTCCCCTCAAGAAGCCTTTCGATAGACAGTTCTTGTGGAATTGGCAAAGTGATATTTGGAAGCCCATAGAGGGCTATGGTGAAAAAGGAAATATCCTCAGATGAAATCTGGAAAGAAGCTTTCTGAGAAACTGCTCTGTGATGTGTGACTGCCACTGAAGAATTACATCTGTATTTCGTGGATCTCTTTGCTAGCCTTATTTCTGTGGAATCTGAGAAGAGATATTTCGGATCCCTTTGAAGACTATTGGGTCAAAAGAAATATCCTCCGATAACAAAGAGAAAGAAGCTTTCTGAGAAACTTCTTTGTGTTCTGTGAAATCATCTCACAGAGTTACAGCTTTCCCCTCAAGAAGCCTTTCGCTAACACAGTTCTTGTGGAATTGGCAAAGTGATATTTGGAAGCCCATAGAGCGCTATGGTGAAAAAGGAAATATCCTCAGATGAAATCTGGAAAGAAGCTTTCTGAGAAACGGCTCTGTGATGTGTGACTTCCACTCACAGAGGTACATCTGTATTTCGTGGATCTCTTTGCTAGCCTTATTTCTGTGGAATCTGAGAACAGATATTTCGGATCCCTTTGAAGACTATAGGGCCAAAGGAAATATCCTCCGATAACAAAGAGAAAGAAACATTCTGAGAAACTTCTTTGTGTTCTGTGAAATCATCTCACAGAGTTACAGCTTTCCCCTAAAGAAGTCTTTTGCTAAGACAGTTCTTGTGGAATTGGGAAAGTGATATTTGGAAGCCCACAGAGGGCTATGGTGTAAAAGGAAATACCCTCAGATGAAATCTGGAAAGAAGCTTTCTGAGAAACTGCTCTGTGATGTGTGACTTCCACTCACAGAGTTACATCTGTGTTTCGTGTATCTCTTTGCTAGCCTTACTTCTGTGGAATCTGAGAAGAGATATTTCGGATCCCTTTGAAGACTATAGGGGCAAAGGAAATATCCTCCGATAACAAAGAGAAAGAAGCTTTCTGAGAAACTTCTTTGTGTTCTGTGAATTCATCTCACAGAGTTACAGCTTTCCCCTCAAAAAGCCTTTCGCTAAGACACTTCTTGTGGAATAGGCAAAGTGATATTTGGAAGCCCATAGATGGCTATGGTGAAAAAGGAAATATCCTCAGATGAAATCTGGAAAGAAGCTTTCTGAGAAACTGCTCTGTGATGTGTGACTTACACTCACAGAGATACACCTGTATTTCGTGCATCTCTTTGCTAGCCTTATTTCTGTGGAATCTGAGAACAGATATTTCGGATCCCTTTGAAGACTATAGGGCCAAAGGAAATATCCTCCGATAACAAAGAGAAAGAAGCTTTCTGAGAAACTTCTTTGTGTTCTGTGAAATCATCTCACAGAGTTACAGCTTTCCCCTCAAGAAGCCTTTCGTTAAGACAGTTCTTGTGGAATTGGCAAAGTGATATTTGGAAGCCCACAGAGGGCTATGGTGTAAAAGGAAATACCCTCAGATGAAATCTGGAAAGAAGCTTTCTGAGAAACTGCTCTGTGATGTGTGACTTCCACTCACAGAGTTACATCTGTGTTTCGTGTATCTCTTTGCTAGCCTTACTTTAGTGGAATCTGAAAAGAGATATTTCGGATCCCTTTGAAGACTATAGGGCCAAAGGAAATATCCTCCGATAACAAAGAGAAAGAAGCTTTCTGAGAAACTTCTTTGTGTTCTGTGAAATCACCTCACAGAGTTACAGCTTTCCCCTCAAGAAGCCTTTCGCTAAGACACTTCTTGTGGAATAGGCAAAGTGATATTTGGAAGCCCATAGAGGGCTATGGGGAAAAAGGAAATATCCTCAGATGAAATCTGGAAAGAAGCTTTCTGAGAAACTGCTCTGTGATGTGTGACTTCCAGTCAAAGAGTTACATCTGTATTTCGTGGATCTCTTTGCTAGCCTTATTTCTGTGGAATCTGAGAAGAGATATTTCGGATCCCTTTGAAGACTATAGGGCCAAAGGAAATATCCTCCGATAACAAAGAGAAAGAAGCTTTCTGAGAAACTTCTTTGTGTTCTGTGAAATCATCTCACAGAGTTACAGCTTTCCCCTCAAGAAGCCTTTCGCTAAGGCAGTTCTTTTGGAATAGGCAAAGTGATATTTGGAAGCCCATAGAGGGCTATGGTGAAAAAGGAAATATCCTCAGATGAAATCTGGAAAGAAGCTTTCTGAGAAACTGCTCTGTGATGTGTCACTTCCACTCCCAGAGTTACATCTGTATTTCGTGGATCTCTTTGCTAGCCTTATTTCTGTGGAATCTGAGAACTGATATTTCGGATCCCTTTGAAGACTATAGGGCCAAAGGAAATATCCTCCGGTAACAAAGAGAAAGAAGCTTTCTGAGAAACTTCTTTGTGTTCTGTGAAATCATCTCACAGAGTTACAGCTTTCCCCTCAAGAAGTCTTTTGCTAAGACAGTTCTTGTGGAATTGGCAAAGTGATATTTGGAAGCCCATAGAGGGCTATGGTGAAAATGGGAATATCCTCAGATGAAATCTGGAAAGAAGATTTCTGAGAAACTGCTCTGTGATGTGTGACTTCCACTCACAGAGTTACATCTGTATTTCGTGGATCTCTTTGCTAGCCTTATTTCTGTGGAATCTGCGAAGAGATATTTAGGATCCCTTTGAAGACTATAGGGCCAAAGGAAATATCCTCCGATAACAAAGAGAAAGAAGCTTTCTGAGAAACTTCTTTTTGTTCTGTGAAATCATCTCACAGAGTTACAGCTTTCGCCTCAAGAAGCCTTTCGTAAGACAGTTCTTCTGGAATTGGCAAAGTGATATTTGGAAGCCCATAGACGGCTATGGTGAAAAAGGAAATATCCTGCGAAGAAATCTGGAAAGAAGTTTTCTGAGAAACTGCTCTGTGATGTGTGACTGCCACTGAAGAATTACATCTCTATTTCGTGGATCTCTTTGCTAGCCTTATTTCTGTGGAATCTGAGAAGAGATATTTCGGATCCCTTTGAAGACTATTCGGCCAAAAGAAATATCCTCCGGTAACAAAGAGAAAGAAGTTTTCTGAGAAACTTCTCTGTATTCTGTGAAATCATCTCACAGAGTTACAGCTTTCCCCTCAAGAAGACTTTCGCTAAGACAGTTCTTGTGGAATTGGCAAAGTGATATTTGGAAGCCCATAGAGGGCTAAGGTGAAAAAGGAAATATCCTAAGATGAAATCTGGAAAGAAGCTTTCTGAGATACTGCTTAGTGTTCTGTTAATTCATCTCACAGAGTTACATGTGTATTTCGTGGATCTCTTTGCTAGCCTTATTTCTGTGGAATCTGAGAACAGATATTTCGGATCCCTTTGAAGACTATAGGGCCAAAGGAAATATCCTCCGAAAACGAAGAGAAAGAAGCTTTCTGAGAAACTCCTTTGTGTTCTGTGAAATCATCTCACAGAGTTACAGCTTTCCCCTCAAGAAGCCTTTCGCTAAGACAGTTCTTGTGGAATTGGCAAAGTGATATTTGGAAGCCCATAGAGGGCTATGGTGAAAAAGGAAATATCCTCAGATGAAATCTGGAAAGAAGCTTTCTGAGAAAATGCTCTGTGATGTGTGACTGCCACAGAAGAATTACATCTCTATTTCATGGATCTCTTTGCTTGCCTTATTTCTGTGGAATCTGAGAAGAGATATTTCGGATCCCTTTGAAGACTATTGGGCCAAAAGAAATATCCTCCGATAACAAAGAGAAAGAAGCTTTCTGAGAAACTTCTTTCTGTTCTGTGAAATCATCTCACAGAGTTACAGCTTTCCCCTCAAGAAGTCTTTCGCTAAGACAGTTCTTTTGGAATTGGCAAAGTGATATTTGGAAGCCCATAGAGGGCTATGGTGAAAAAGGAAATATCCTCAGATGAAATCTGGAAAGAAGCTTTCTGAGAAAGTGCTCTGTGATGTGTGACTTCCACTCACAGAGTTACATCTGTATTTCGTGGATCTCTTTGCGAGCCTTATTTCTGTGGAATCTGAGAACAGATATTTCGGATCCCTTTGAAGACTATAGGGCCAAAGGAAATATCCTCCGGTAACAAAGAGAAAGAAGCTTTCTGAGAAACTTCTTTGTGTTCTGTGAAATCATCTCACAGAGTTACAGATTTCCCCTCAAGAAGCCTTTCGCTAAGACAGTTCTTGTGGAATTGGCAAAGTGATATTTGGAAGCCCATAGAGGGTTATGGTGAAAAAGGAAATATCCTCAGATGAAATCTGGAAAGAAGCTTTCTGAGAAACTGCTCTGTGATGTGTGACTTCCACTCACAGAGTTACATCTGTATTTCATGCATCTCTTTGCTAGCCTTATTTCTGTGGAATCTGAGAAGAGATATTTCGGATCCCTTTGAAGACTATAGGGCCAAAGGAAATATCCTCCGATAACAAAGAGAAAGAAGCTTTCTGAGAAACTTCTTTGTGTTCTTTGAAATCATCTCAAAGAGTTACAGCTTTGCCCTCAAGAAGCCTTTCGCTAAGACAGTTCTTGTGGAATTGGCAAAGTGATATTTGGAAGCCCATAGAGGGCTATGGTGAAAAAGGAAATATCCTCAGATGAAATCTGGAAAGAAGCTTTCTGAGAAAGTGCTCTGTGATGTGTGACTTCCACTCACAGAGTTACATCTGTATTTCGTGGATCTCTTTGCTAGCCTTATTTCTGTGGAATATGAGAACAGATATTTCGGATAGCTTTGAAGACTACAGGGCCAAATGACGTATCCTCCGGTAACAAAGAGAAAGAAGCTTTCTGAGAAACTTCTTTGTGTTCTGTGAAATCATCTCACAGAGTTACAGCTTTCCCCTCAAGAAGCCTTTCGCTAAGACAGTTCTTGTGGAATTGGCAAAGTGATATTAGGAAGCTCTTAGAGGGATATGGTGAAAAAGGAAATATCCTCAGATGAAATCTGGAAAGAAGCTTTCTGAGAAACTGCTCTGTGATGTGTGACTTCCACTCACAGAGTTACATCTGTTTTTCGTGGATCTCTCTGCTAGTCTTTTTTCTATGGAATCTGAGAAGAGATATTTCGGATCCCTTTGAAGACTATAGGGCCAAAGGAAATATCCTCCGATAACAAAGAGAAAGAAGCTTTCTGAGAAACTTCTTTGTGTTCTGTGAAATCATCTCACAGAGTTACAGCTTTGCCCTCAAGAAGCCTTTCGCTAAGAGAGTTCTTGTGGAATTGGCAAAGTGATATTTGGAAGCCCATAGAGCGCTATGGTGAAAAAGGAAATATCCTCAGATGAAATCTGGAAAGAAGCTTTCTGAGAAACTGCTCTGTGATGTGTTACTTCCACTCACAGAGTTACATCTGTATTTCGTGGATCTCCTTGCTAGCCTTATTTCTGTGGAATCTGAGAACAGATATTTCGGATACCTTTGAAGACTATAGGGCCAAAGGAAATATCCTCTGATAACAAAGAGAAAGAAGCTTTCTGAGAAACTTCTTTGTGTTCTGTGAAATCATCTCACAGAGTTACAGCTTTCCCCTCAGGAAGCCTTTCGCTAAGACAGTTCTTGTGGAATTGGCAAAGTGATATTTGGAAGCCCATAGAGGGCTCTGGTGAAAAAGGAAATATCCTCAGATGAAATCTGGAAATAAGCTTTCTGAGAAACTGCTCTGTGATGTGTGACTTCCACTCACGGAGATACATCTGTATTTCGTGCATCTCTTTGCTAGCCTTATTTCTGTGGAATCTGAGAACATATATTTCGGATCCCTTTGAAGACTATAGGGCCAAAGGAAATATCCTCCGATAACAAAGAGAAAGAAGCTTTCTGAGAAACTTCTTTGTGTTCTGTGAAATCATCTCACAGAGTTACAGCTTTCCCCTCAAGAAGACTTTCGCGAAGACACTTCTTGTGGAATAGGCAAAGTGATATTTGGAAGCCCATAGAGGGCTATGGTGAAAAAGGAAATATCCTCAGATGAAATCTGGAAAGAAGCTTTCGGAGAAACTGCTCTGTGATGTGTGACTTCCACTCAAAGAGTTACATCTGTATTTCGTGGATCTCTTTGCTAGCCTTATTTCTGTGGAATCTGAGAAGAGATATTTCGGATCCCTTTGAAGACTATAGGGCCAAAGGAAATATCCTCCGATAACAAAGAGAAAGAAGCTTTCTGAGAAACTTCTTTGTGTTCTGTGAAATCATCTCACAGAGTTACAGCTTTCCCCTCAAGAAGCCTTTCGCTAAGACAGTTCTTGTGGAATTGGCAAAGTGATATTTGGAAGCCCATAGAGGGTTATGGTGAAAAAGGAAATATCCTCAGATGAAATCTGGAAAGAATCTTTCTGAGAAACTGCTCTGTGATGTGTGACTTCCACTCACAGAGTTACATCTGTATTTCGTGTATCTCCTTGCTAGCCTTATTTCTGTGGAATCTGAGAAGAGACATTTCGAATCCCTTTGAAGACTATAGGGCCAAAGGAAATATCCTCCGATAACAAAGAGAAAGAAGCTTTCTGAGAAACTTCTTTGTGTTCTGTGAAATCATCTCACAGAGTTACAGCTTTCCCCTCAAGAAGCCTTTCGCTAAGACACTTCTTGTGGAATTGGTAAAGTGATATTTGGAAGCCCATAGAGGGCTATGGTGAAAAAGGAAATATCCTCAGATGAAATCTGGAAAGAAGCTTTCTAAGAAAATGATCCGTGATGTGTGACTTTCACTCACCGAATTAAATCAGTATTTCGTGGATTTCTTTGCTAGCCTTATTTCTGTGGAATCTGAGAAAAGATATTTCGGATCCCTTTCAAGACTATAGGGCCAAAGGAAATATCCTCCGATAACAAAGAGAAAGAAGCTTTCTGAGAAACTTCTTTGTGTTCTGTGAAATCATCTCACAGAGTTACAGCTTTCCCCTCAAGAAGCCTTTCGCTAAGACAGTTCTTGTGGAATTGGCAAAGTGATATTTGGAAGCCCATAGAGCGCTATGGTGAAAAAGGAAATGTCCTCAGATGAAATCTGGAAAGAAGCTTTCGGAGAAACTGCTCTGTGATGTGTTACCTCCACTCACAGAGTTACATCTGTATTTCGTGGATCTCTTTCTTAGCCTTATTTCTGTGGAATCTGAGAACAGATATTTCGGATCCCTTTGAAGACTATAGGGCCAAAGGAAATATCCTCCGATAACAAAGAGAAAGAAGCTTTCTGAGAAACTTCTTTGTGTTCTGTGAAATCATCTCACAGAGTTACAGCTTTCCCCTCAAGAATCCTTTCGCTAAGACAGTTCTTGTGGAATTGGTAAAGTGATATTTGGAAGCCCATAGAGGGCTATGGTGTAAAAGGAAATATCCTCAGATGAAAGCTGGAAAGAAGCTTTCTAAGAAAATGATCCGTGATGTGTGACTTCCACTCACAGAATTAAATCAGTATTTCGTGGATTTCTTTGCTAGCCTTATTTCTGTGGAATCTGAGAAAAGATACTTCGGATCCCTTTGAAGACTATAGGCCCAAAGGAAATATCCTCCGATAACAAAGAGAAAGAAGCTTTCTGAGAAACTTCTTTGTGTTCTGTGAAATCATCTGACAGAGTTACAGCTTTCCCTTCAAGAAGCCTTTCGCTAAGACAGTTCTTGTGGAATTGGCAAAGTGATATTTGGAAGCCCATAGAGCGCTATGGTGAAAAAGGAAATGTCCTCAGATGAAATCTGGAAAGAAGCTTTCTGAGAAACTGCTCTGTGATGTGTTACCTCCACTCTCAGAGTTACATCTGTATTTCGTGGATCTGTTTCTTAGCCTTATTTCTGTGGAATCTGAGAACAGATATTTCGGATCCCTTTGAAGACTATAGGGCCAAAGGAAATATCCTCCGATAACAAAGAGAGAGAAGTTTTCTTAGAAACTTCTTTGTGTTCTGTGAAATCATCTCACAGAGTTACAGCTTTCCCCTCAAGAAGCCTTTCGCTAAGACAGTTCTTGTGGAATTGGCAAAGTGATATTTGGAAACCCATGGACGGCTATGGTGAAAAAGGAAATATCCTCAGATGAAATCTGGAAAGAAGCTTTCTGAGAAACTGCTCTGTGATGTGTGACTTCCACTCACAGAGTTACATCTGTATTTCGTGGATCTCCTTGCTAGCCTTATTTCTGTGGAATCTGAGAACAGATATTTCGGATCCCTTTGAAGACTATAGGGCCAAAGGAAATATCCTCCGATAACAAAGAGAAAGAAGCTTTCTGAGAAACTTCTTTGTGTTCTGTGAAATCATCTCACAGAGTTACAGCTTTCCCCTCAAGAAGCCTTTCGCTAAGACAGTTCTTGTGGAATTGGCAAAGTGATATTTGCAAGCCCATAGAGGGCTATGGTGAAAACGGAAATATCCTCAGATGAAATCTGGAAAGAATCTTTCTGAGAAACTGCTCTGTAATGTGTGAATTCCACTCACAGAGTTTCATCTGTATTTCCTGGGTTTCTTTGTTAGCCTTATTTCCTTGGAATCTGAGAAGAGATATTTCGGATCCCTCTGAAGACTATAGGGCCAAAGGAAATATCTTCCGATAACAAAGAGAAAGAAGCTTTCTGAGAAACTTCTTTGTGTTCTGTGAAATCATCTCAGAGAGTTACAGCTTTCCCCTCAAGAAGACTTTCGCTAAGACAGTTCTTGTGGAATTAGCAAAGTGATATTTGCAAGCCCATTGAGGGGTATGGTGAAAACGGAAATATCCTCATATGAAATCTGGAAAGAAGCTTTCTGAGAAACTGCTTAGTGTTCTGATAATTCATCTCAGAGAGTTACATCTTTATTTCGTGGATCTCTTTGCTAGCCTTATTTCTGTGGAATCTGAGAAAAGATATTTCGGATCGCTTTGAAGACTATAGGGCCAAAGGAAATATCCTCCGATAACAAAGAGAAAGAAGCTTTCTGAGAAACTTCTTTTTGTTCTGTGAAATCATCTCACAGAGTTACAGCTTTCCCCTCAAGAAGCCTTCGGCTGAGACAGTTCTTGTGGAATTGGGAAAGTGATATTTGGAAGCCCATAGAGGGCTATGGTGAAAAAGGATATATCCTCAGAAGAAATCTGGAAAGAAGTTTTCTGAGAAACTGCTCTGTGATGTGTGACTTCCACTCACAGAGTTACATCTGTATTTCGTGGATCTCTTTGCTAGCCTTATTTCTGTGGAATCTGAGAACAGATATTTCGGATTCCTTTGAAGAATATAGGGCCAAAGGAAATATCCTCCGATAACAAAGAGAAAGAAGCTTTCCGAGAAACTTCTTTGTGTTCTGTGAAATCATCTCACAGAGTTACAGATTTCCCCTCAAGAAGCCTTTCGCTAAGACAGTTCTTGTGGAATTGGCAAAGTGATATTTGGAAGCCCATAGAGGGCTATGGTGAAAAAGGAAATATCCTCAGATGAAATCTGGAAAGAAGCTTTCTGAGAAACTGCTCTGTGATGTGTGACTTCCACTCACAGAGATACATCTGTATTTAGTGTATCTCTTTGCTAGCCTTATTTCTGTGGAATCTGAGAACAGATATTTCGGATACCTTTGAAGACTATAGGGCCAAAGGAAATATCCTCCGATAACAAAGAGAAAGAAGCTTTCTGAGAAACTTCTTTGTGTTCTGTGAAATCATCTCACAGAGTTACAGCTTTCCCCTCAAGAAGCCTTTCGCTAAGACAGTTCTTGTGGAATTGGCAAAGTGATATTTGGAAGCCCATAGAGGGCTATGGTGAAAAAGGAAATATCCTCAGATGAAATCTGGAAAGAAGCTTTCTGAGAAACTCCTCTGTGATGTGTGACTTCCACTCACAGAGTTACATCTGTATTTCGTTGATCTCTTTGCTAGCCTTATTTCTGTGGAATCTGAGAACTGATATTTCGGATCCCTTTGAAGACTATAGGGCCAAAGGAAATATCCTCCGGTAACAAAGAGAAAGAAGCTTTCTGAGAAACTTCTTTGTGTTCTGTGAAATCATCTCACAGAGTTGCAGCTTTCCCCTCAAGAAGCCTTTCGCTAAGACAGTTCTTGTGGAATTGTCAAAGTGATATTTGGAAGCCCATAGAGGGCTATGGTGAAAAAGGAAATATCCTAAGATGAAATCTGGAAAGAAGCTTTCTGAGAAACTGCTCTGTGATGTGTGACTTACACTCACAGAGATACATCTGTATTTCGTGCATCTCTTTGCTAGCCTTATTTCTGTGGAATCTGAGAACATATATTTCGGATCCCTTTGAAGACTATAGGGCCAAAGGAAATATCCTCTGATAACAAAGAGAAAGAAGATTTCTGAGAAACTTCTTTGTGTTCTGTGAAATCATCTCACAGAGTTACAGCTTTCCCCTCAAGAAGCCTTTCGCTAAGACAGTTCTTGTGGAATTGGCAAAGTGATATTTGGAAACCCATGGACGGCTATGGTGAAAACGGAAATATCCTCAGATGAAATCTGGAAAGAAGCTTTCTGAGAAACTGCTCTGTGATGTGTGACTTCCACTCACAGAGTTACATCTGTATTTCGTGTATCTCCTTGCTAGCCTTATTTCTGTGGAATCTGAGAACAGATATTTCGGATCCCTTTGAAGACTATAGGGGCAAAGGAAATATCCTCCGATAACAAAGAGAAAGAAGCTTTCTGAGAAACTTCTTTGTGTTCTGTGAAATCATCTCACAGAGTTACAGCTTTCCCCTCAAGAAGCCTTTCGCTAAGACAGTTCTTGTGGAATTGGCAAAGGGATATTTGCAAGCCCATAGAGGGCTATGGTGAAAACGGAAATATCCTCAGATGAAATCTGGAAAGAATCTTTCTGAGAAACTGCTCTGTAATGTGTGAATTCCACTCACAGAGTTTCATCTCTATTTCCTGGGTTTCTTTCTTAGCCTTATTTCCTTGGAATCTGAGAAGAGATGTTTCGGATCCCTTTGAAGACTATAGGGCCAAAGGAAATATCTTCCGATAACAAAGAGAAAGAAGCTTTCTGAGAAACTTCTTTGTGTTCTGTGAAATCATCTCAGAGAGTTACAGCTTTCCCCTCAAGAAGCCTTTCGCTAAGACAGTTCTTGTGGAATTGGCCAAGTGATATTTGCAAGCCCATAGAGGGCTATGGTGAAAACGGAAATATCCTCAGATGAAATCTGGAAAGAAGCTTTCTGAGAAACTGCTTAGTGTTCTGATAATTCATCTCACAGAGTTACATCTTTATTTCGTGGATCAATTTGCTAGCCTTATTTCTGTGGAATCTGAGAAAAGATATTTCGGATCCCTTTGAAGACTATAGGGCCAAAGGAAATAGCCTCCGATAACAAAGAGAAAGAAGCTTTCTGAGAAACTTCTTTTTGTTCTGTGAAATCATCTCACAGAGTTACAGCTTTCCCCTCAAGAAGCCGTCGGCTGAGACAGTTCTTGTGGAATTGGCAAAGTGATATTTGGAAGCCCATAGAGGGCTATGGTGAAAAAGGATATATCCTCAGAAGAAATCTGGAAAGAAGTTTTTTGAGAAACTGCTCTGTGATGTGTGACTTCCACTCACAGAGTTACATCTGTATTTCCTGGATCTCTTTGCTAGCCTTATTTCTGTGGAATCTGAGAACAGATATTTCGGATCCCTTTGAAGACTATAGGGCCAAAGGAAATATCCTCCGATAACAAAGAGAAAGAAGCTTTCTGAGAAACTTCTTTGTGTTCTGTGAAATCGTCTCACAGAGTTACAGATTTCCCCTCAAGAAGCCTTTCGCTAAGACAGTTCTTGTGGAATTGGCAAAGTGATATTTGGAAGCCCATAGAGGGCTATGGTGAAAAAGGAAATATCCTCAGATGAAATCTGGAAAGAAGCTTTCTGAGAAACTGCTCTGTGATGTGTGACTTCCACTCACAGAGATACATCTGTATTTAGTGTATCTCTTTGCTAGCCTTATTTCTGTGGAATCTGAGAACAGATATTTCGGATACCTTTGAAGACTATAGGGCCAAAGGAAATATCCTCCGATAACAAAGAGAAAGAAGCTTTCTGAGAAACTTCTTTGTGTTCTGTGAAATCATCTCACAGAGTTACAGCTTTCCCCTCAAGAAGCCTTTCGCTAAGACAGTTCTTGTGGAATTGGCAAAGTGATATTTGGAAGCCCATAGAGGGCTATGGTGAAAAAGGAAATATCCTCAGATGAAATCTGGAAAGAAGTTTTCTGAGAAACTCCTCTGTGATGTGTGACTTCCACTCACAGAGTTACATCTGTATTTCGTTGATCTCTTTGCTAGCCTTATTTCTGTGGAATCTGAGAACTGATATTTCGATCCCTTTGAAGACTATAGGGCCAAAGGAAATATCCTCCGGTAACAAAGAGAAAGAAGCTTTCTGAGAAACTTCTTTGTGTTCTGTGAAATCATCTCACAGAGTTGCAGCTTTCCCCTCAAGAAGC
The DNA here is from genome assembly GCF_043159975.1 of Macaca nemestrina. Lineage (NCBI taxonomy): Eukaryota > Metazoa > Chordata > Mammalia > Primates > Cercopithecidae > Macaca > Macaca nemestrina. The sequence continues at coordinate 53,612,796 of NC_092140.1, forward strand.
CTTTCGCTAAGACAGTTCTTGTGGAATTGTCAAAGTGATATTTGGAAGCCCAAAGAGGGCTATGGTGAAAAAGGAAATATCCTAAGATGAAATCTGGAAAGAAGCTTTCTGAGAAACTGCTCTGTGATGTGTGACTTACACTCACAGAGATACATCTGTATTTCGTGCATCTCTTTGCTAGCCTTATTTCTGTGGAATCTGAGAACATATATTTCGGATCCCTTTGAAGACTATAGGGCCAAAGGAAATATCCTCCGATAACAAAGAGAAAGAAGATTTCTGAGAAACTTCTTTGTGTTCTGTGAAATCATCTCACAGAGTTACAGCTTTCCCCTCAAGAAGCCTTTCGCTAAGAGAGTTCTTGTGGAATTGGCAAAGTGATATTTGGAAACCCATGGACGGCTATGCTGAAAACGGAAATATCCTCAGATGAAATCTGGAAAGAAGCTTTCTGAGAAACTGCTCTGTGATGTGTGACTTCCACTCACAGAGTTACATCTGTATTTCGTGTATCTCCTTGCTAGCCTTATTTCTGTGGAATCTGAGAACAGATATTTCGGATCCCTTTGAAGACTATAGGGCCAAAGGAAATATCCTCCGATAACAAAGAGAAAGAAGCTTTCTGAGAAACTTCTTTGTGTTCTGTGAAATCATCTCACAGAGTTACAGCTTTCCCCTCAAGAAGCCTTTCGCTAAGACAGTTCTTGTGGAATTGGCAAAGTGATATTTGCAAGCCCATAGAGGGCTATGGTGAAAACGGAAATATCCTCAGATGAAATCTGGAAAGAATCTTTCTGAGAAACTGCTCTGTAATGTGTGAATTCCACTCACAGAGTTTCATCTCTATTTCCTGGGTTTCTTTGTTAGCCTTATTTCCTTGGAATCTGAGAAGAGATATTTCGGATCCCTTTGAAGACTATAGGGCCAAAGGAAATATCTTCCGATAACAAAGAGAAAGAAGCTTTCTGAGAAACTTCTTTGTGTTCTGTGAAATCATCTCAGAGAGTTACAGCTTTCCCCTAAAGAAGCCTTTCGCTAAGACAGTTCTTGTGGAATTGGCCAAGTGATATTTGCAAGCCCATAGAGGGCTATGTTGAAAACGGAAATATCCTCAGATGAAATCGGGAAAGAAGCTTTCTGAGAAACTGCTTAGTGTTCTGATAATTCATCTCACAGAGTTACATCTTTATTTCGTGGATCTCTTTGCTAGCCTTATTTCTGTGGAATCTGAGAAAAGATATTTCGGATCCCTTTGAAGACTATAGGGCCAAAGGAAATATCCTCCGATAACAAAGAGAAAGAAGCTTTCTGAGAAACTTCTTTTTGTTCTGCGAAATCATCTCACAGAGTTACAGCTTTCCCCTCAAGAAGCCGTCGGCTGAGGCAGTTCATGTGGAATTGGAAAAGTGATATTTGGAAGCCCATAGAGGGCTATGGTGAAAAAGGATATATCCTCAGAAGAAATCTGGAAAGAAGTTTTCTGAGAAACTGCTCTGTGATGTGTGACTTCCACTCACAGAGTTACATCTGTATTTCCTGGATCTCTTTGCTAGCCTTATTTCTGTGGAATCTGAGAACAGATATTTCGGATCCCTTTGAAGACTATAGGGCCAAAGGAAATATCCTCCGATAACAAAGAGAAAGAAGCTTTCTGAGAAACTTCTTTGTGTTCTGTGAAATCATCTCACAGAGTTACAGATTTCCCCTCATGAAGCCTTTCGCTAAGACAGTTCTTGTGGAATTGGCAAAGTGATATTTGGAAGCCCATAGAGGGCTATGGTGAAAAAGGAAATATCCTCAGATGAAATCTGGAAAGAAGTTTTCTGAGAAACTGCTCTGTGATGTGTGACTTCCACTCACAGAGATACATCTGTATTTAGTGTATCTCTTTGCTAGCCTTATTTCTGTGGAATCTGAGAACAGATATTTCGGATCCCTTTGAAGACTATAGGGCCAAAGGAAATATCCTCCGATAACAAAGAGAAAGAAGCTTTCTGAGAAACTTCTTTGTGTTCTGTGAAATCATCTCACAGAGTTGCAGCTTTCCCCTCAAGAAGCCTTTCGCTAAGACAGTTCTTGTGGAATTGGCAAAGTGATATTTGGAAGCCCATAGAGGGCTATGGTGAAAAAGGAAATATCCTAAGATGAAATCTGGAAAGAAGCTTTCTGAGAAACTGCTCTGTGATGTGTTACTTACACTCACAGAGATACATCTGTATTTCGTGCATCTCTTTGCTAGCATTATTTCTGTGGAATCTGAGAACATATATTTCGGTTCCCTTTGAAGACTATAGGGGCAAAGGAAATATCCTCCGATAACAAAGAGAAAGAATATTTCTGAGAAACTTCTTTGTGTTCCGTGAAATCATCTCACAGAGTTACAGCTTTCCCCTCAAGAAGCCTTTCGCTAAGACAGTTCTTGTGGAATTAGCAGGGTGATATTTGGAAGCCCACAGAGGGCTATGGTGTAAAAGGAAATACCCTCAGATGAAATCTGGAAAGAAGCTTTCTGAGAAACTGCTCTGTGATGTGTGACTTCTACTCACAGAGTTACGTCTGTGTTTCGTGTATCGCTTTGCTAGCCTTACTTCTGTGGAATCTGAGAAGAGATATTTCGGATCCCTTTGAAGACTATAGGGCCAAAGGAAATATCCTCCGATAACAAAGAGAAAGAAGCTTTCTGAGAAACTTCTCTGTGTTCTGTGAAATCATCTCACAGAGTTACAGCTTTCCCCTCAAGAAGCCTTTCGCTAAGACAGTTCTTGTGGAATTGGCAAAGTGATATTTGGAAGCCCATAGAGGGCTATGGTGAAAAAGGAAATATCCTCAGATGAAATCTGGAAAGAAGCTTTCTGAGAAACTGCTCTGTGATGTGTGACTTCCACTCACAGAGATACATCTGTATTTAGTGTATCTCTTTGCTAGCCTTATTTCTGTGGAATCTGAGAACAGATATTTCGGATACCTTTGAAGACTATAGGGCCAAAGGAAATATCCTCCGATAACAAAGAGAAAGAAGCTTTCTGAGAAACTTCTTTGTGTTCTGTGAAATCATCTCACAGAGTTACAGCTTTCCCCTCAAGAAGCCTTTCGCTAAGACAGTTCTTGTGGAATTGGCAAAGTGATATTTGGAAGCCCATAGAGGGCTATGGTGAAAAAGGAAATATCCTCAGATGAAATCTGGAAAGAAGCTTTCTGAGAAACTCCTCTGTGATGTGTGACTTCCACTCACAGAGTTACATCTGTATTTCGTTGATCTCTTTGCTAGCCTTATTTCTGTGGAATCTGAGAACTGATATTTCGGATCCCTTTGAAGACTATAGGGCCAAAGGAAATATCCTCCGATAACAAAGAGAAAGAAGCTTTCTGAGAAACTTCTTTGTGTTCTGTGAAATCATCTCACAGAGTTGCAGCTTTCCCCTCAAGAAGCCTTTCGCTAAGACAGTTCTTGTGGAATTGTCAAAGTGATATTTGGGAGCCCATAGAGGGCTATGGTGAAAAAGGAAATATCCTAAGATGAAATCTGGAAAGAAGCTTTCTGAGAAACTGCTCTGTGATGTGTGACTTACACTCACAGAGATACATCTGTATTTCGTGCATCTCTTTGCTAGCCTTATTTCTGTGGAATCTGAGAACATATATTTCGGATCCCTTTGAAGACTATAGGGCCAAAGGAAATATCCTCCGATAACAAAGAGAAAGAAGATTTCTGAGAAACTTCTTTGTGTTCTGTGAAATCATCTCACAGAGTTACAGCTTTCCCCTCAAGAAGCCTTTCGCTAAGACAGTTCTTGTGGAATTGGCAAAGTGATATTTGGAAGCCCATAGAGGGTTATGGTGAAAAAGGAAATATCCTCAGATGAAATCTGGAAAGAATCTTTCTGAGAAACTGCTCTGTGATGTGTGACTTCCACTCACAGAGTTACATCTGTATTTCGTGTATCTCCTTGCTAGCCTTATTTCTGTGGAATCTGAGAAGAGACATTTCGAATCCCTTTGAAGACTATAGGGCCAAAGGAAATATCCTCCGATAACAAAGAGAAAGAAGCTTTCTGAGAAACTTCTTTGTGTTCTGTGAAATCATCTCACAGAGTTACAGCTTTCCCCTCAAGAAGCCTTTCGCTAAGACACTTCTTGTGGAATTGGTAAAGTGATATTTGGAAGCCCATAGAGGGCTATGGTGAAAAAGGAAATATCCTCAGATGAAATCTGGAAAGAAGCTTTCTAAGAAAATGATCCGTGATGTGTGACTTTCACTCACCGAATTAAATCAGTATTTCGTGGATTTCTTTGCTAGCCTTATTTCTGTGGAATCTGAGAAAAGATATTTCGGATCCCTTTGAAGACTATAGGGCCAAAGGAAATATCCTCCGATAACAAAGAGAAAGAAGCTTTCTGAGAAACTTCTTTGTGTTCTGTGAAATCATCTCACAGAGTTACAGCTTTCCCCTCAAGAAGCCTTTCGCTAAGACAGTTCTTGTGGAATTGGCAAAGTGATATTTGGAAGCCCATAGAGCGCTATGGTGAAAAAGGAAATGTCCTCAGATGAAATCTGGAAAGAAGCTTTCGGAGAAACTGCTCTGTGATGTGTTACCTCCACTCACAGAGTTACATCTGTATTTCGTGGATCTCTTTCTTAGCCTTATTTCTGTGGAATCTGAGAACAGATATTTCGGATCCCTTTGAAGACTATAGGGCCAAAGGAAATATCCTCCGATAACAAAGAGAAAGAAGCTTTCTGAGAAACTTCTTTGTGTTCTGTGAAATCATCTCACAGAGTTGCAGCTTTCCCCTCAAGAAGCCTTTCGCTAAGACAGTTCTTGTGGAATTGGCAAAGTGATATTTGGAAGCCCATAGAGGGCTATGGTGAAAAAGGAAATATCCTAAGATGAAATCTGGAAAGAAGCTTTCTGAGAAACTGCTCTGTGATGTGTGACTTACACTCAAAGAGATACATCTGTATTTCGTGCATCTCTTTGCTAGCATTATTTCTGTGGAATCTGAGAACATATATTTCGGTTCCCTTTGAAGACTATAGGGGCAAAGGAAATATCCTCCGATAACAAAGAGAAAGAATATTTCTGAGAAACTTCTTTGTGTTCCGTGAAATCATCTCACAGAGTTACAGCTTTCCCCTCAAGAAGCCTTTCGCTAAGACAGTTCTTGTGGAATTAGCAGGGTGATATTTGGAAGCCCACAGAGGGCTATGGTGTAAAAGGAAATACCCTCAGATGAAATCTGGAAAGAAGCTTTCTGAGAAACTGCTCTGTGATGTGTGACTTCTACTCACAGAGTTACGTCTGTGTTTCGTGTATCGCTTTGCTAGCCTTACTTCTGTGGAATCTGAGAACAGATATTTCGGATCCCTTTGAAGACTATAGGGCCAAAGGAAATATCCTCCGATAACAAAGAGAAAGAAGCTTTCTGAGAAACTTCTCTGTGTTCTGTGAAATCATCTCACAGAGTTACAGCTTTCCCCTCAAGAAGCCTTTCGCTAAGACAGTTCTTGTGGAATTGGCAAAGTGATATTTGGAAGCACATAGAGGGCTATGGTGAAAAAGGAAATATCCTCAGATGAAATCTGGAAAGAAGCTTTCTGAGAAACTGCTCTGTGATGTGTGACTTCCACTCACAGAGATACATCTGTATTTAGTGTATCTCTTTGCTAGCCTTATTTCTGTGGAATCTGAGAACAGATATTTCGGATACCTTTGAAGACTATAGGGCCAAAGGAAATATCCTCCGATAACAAAGAGAAAGAAGCTTTCTGAGAAACTTCTTTGTGTTCTGTGAAATCATCTCACAGAGTTACAGCTTTCCCCTCAAGAAGCCTTTCGCTAAGACAGTTCTTGTGGAATTGGCAAAGTGATATTTGGAAGCCCATAGAGGGCTATGGTGAAAAAGGAAATATCCTCAGATGAAATCTGGAAAGAAGCTTTCTGAGAAACTCCTCTGTGATGTGTGACTTCCACTCACAGAGTTACATCTGTATTTCGTTGATCTCTTTGCTAGCCTTATTTCTGTGGAATCTGAGAACTGATATTTCGGATCCCTTTGAAGACTATAGGGCCAAAGGAAATATCCTCCGATAACAAAGAGAAAGAAGCTTTCTGAGAAACTTCTTTGTGTTCTGTGAAATCATCTCACAGAGTTGCAGCTTTCCCCTCAAGAAGCCTTTCGCTAAGACAGTTCTTGTGGAATTGGCAAAGTGATATTTGGGAGCCCATAGAGGGCTATGGTGAAAAAGGAAATATCCTAAGATGAAATCTGGAAAGAAGCTTTCTGAGAAACTGCTCTGTGATGTGTGACTTACACTCACAGAGATACATCTGTATTTCGTGCATCTCTTTGCTAGCCTTATTTCTGTGGAATCTGAGAACATATATTTCGGATCCCTTTGAAGACTATAGGGCCAAAGGAAATATCCTCCGATAACAAAGAGAAAGAAGATTTCTGAGAAACTTCTTTGTGTTCTGTGAAATCATCTCACAGAGTTACAGCTTTCCCCTCAAGAAGCCTTTCGCTAAGACAGTTCTTGTGGAATTGGCAAAGTGATATTTGGAAGCCCATAGAGGGTTATGGTGAAAAAGGAAATATCCTCAGATGAAATCTGGAAAGAATCTTTCTGAGAAACTGCTCTGTGATGTGTGACTTCCACTCACAGAGTTACATCTGTATTTCGTGTATCTCCTTGCTAGCCTTATTTCTGTGGAATCTGAGAAGAGACATTTCGAATCCCTTTGAAGACTATAGGGCCAAAGGAAATATCCTCCGATAACAAAGAGAAAGAAGCTTTCTGAGAAACTTCTTTGTGTTCTGTGAAATCATCTCACAGAGTTACAGCTTTCCCCTCAAGAATCCTTTCGCTAAGACAGTTCTTGTGGAATTGGTAAAGTGATATTTGGAAGCCCATAGAGGGCTATGGTGTAAAAGGAAATATCCTCAGATGAAAGCTGGAAAGAAGCTTTCTAAGAAAATGATCCGTGATGTGTGACTTCCACTCACAGAATTAAATCAGTATTTCGTGGATTTCTTTGCTAGCCTTATTTCTGTGGAATCTGAGAAAAGATACTTCGGATCCCTTTGAAGACTATAGGCCCAAAGGAAATATCCTCCGATAACAAAGAGAAAGAAGCTTTCTGAGAAACTTCTTTGTGTTCTGTGAAATCATCTGACAGAGTTACAGCTTTCCCTTCAAGAAGCCTTTCGCTAAGACAGTTCTTGTGGAATTGGCAAAGTGATATTTGGAAGCCCATAGAGCGCTATGGTGAAAAAGGAAATGTCCTCAGATGAAATCTGGAAAGAAGCTTTCTGAGAAACTGCTCTGTGATGTGTTACCTCCACTCTCAGAGTTACATCTGTATTTCGTGGATCTGTTTCTTAGCCTTATTTCTGTGGAATCTGAGAACAGATATTTCGGATCCCTTTGAAGACTATAGGGCCAAAGGAAATATCCTCCGATAACAAAGAGAGAGAAGTTTTCTTAGAAACTTCTTTGTGTTCTGTGAAATCATCTCACAGAGTTACAGCTTTCCCCTCAAGAAGCCTTTCGCTAAGACAGTTCTTGTGGAATTGGCAAAGTGATATTTGGAAACCCATGGACGGCTATGGTGAAAAAGGAAATATCCTCAGATGAAATCTGGAAAGAAGCTTTCTGAGAAACTGCTCTGTGATGTGTGACTTCCACTCACAGAGTTACATCTGTATTTCGTGGATCTCCTTGCTAGCCTTATTTCTGTGGAATCTGAGAACAGATATTTCGGATCCCTTTGAAGACTATAGGGCCAAAGGAAATATCCTCCGATAACAAAGAGAAAGAAGCTTTCTGAGAAACTTCTTTGTGTTCTGTGAAATCATCTCACAGAGTTACAGCTTTCCCCTCAAGAAGCCTTTCGCTAAGACAGTTCTTGTGGAATTGGCAAAGTGATATTTGCAAGCCCATAGAGGGCTATGGTGAAAACGGAAATATCCTCAGATGAAATCTGGAAAGAATCTTTCTGAGAAACTGCTCTGTAATGTGTGAATTCCACTCACAGAGTTTCATCTCTATTTCCTGGGTTTCTTTGTTAGCCTTATTTCCTTGGAATCTGAGAAGAGATATTTCGGATCCCTCTGAAGACTATAGGGCCAAAGGAAATATCTTCCGATAACAAAGAGAAAGAAGCTTTCTGAGAAACTTCTTTGTGTTCTGTGAAATCATCTCAGAGAGTTACAGCTTTCCCCTCAAGAAGACTTTCGCTAAGACAGTTCTTGTGGAATTAGCAAAGTGATATTTGCAAGCCCATTGAGGGGTATGGTGAAAACGGAAATATCCTCATATGAAATCTGGAAAGAAGCTTTCTGAGAAACTGCTTAGTGTTCTGATAATTCATCTCAGAGAGTTACATCTTTATTTCGTGGATCTCTTTGCTAGCCTTATTTCTGTGGAATCTGAGAAAAGATATTTCGGATCGCTTTGAAGACTATAGGGCCAAAGGAAATATCCTCCGATAACAAAGAGAAAGAAGCTTTCTGAGAAACTTCTTTTTGTTCTGTGAAATCATCTCACAGAGTTACAGCTTTCCCCTCAAGAAGCCTTCGGCTGAGACAGTTCTTGTGGAATTGGGAAAGTGATATTTGGAAGCCCATAGAGGGCTATGGTGAAAAAGGATATATCCTCAGAAGAAATCTGGAAAGAAGTTTTCTGAGAAACTGCTCTGTGATGTGTGACTTCCACTCACAGAGTTACATCTGTATTTCGTGGATCTCTTTGCTAGCCTTATTTCTGTGGAATCTGAGAACAGATATTTCGGATCCCTTTGAAGAATATAGGGCCAAAGGAAATATCCTCCGATAACAAAGAGAAAGAAGCTTTCCGAGAAACTTCTTTGTGTTCTGTGAAATCATCTCACAGAGTTACAGATTTCCCCTCAAGAAGCCTTTCGCTAAGACAGTTCTTGTGGAATTGGCAAAGTGATATTTGGAAGCCCATAGAGGGCTATGGTGAAAAAGGAAATATCCTCAGATGAAATCTGGAAAGAAGCTTTCTGAGAAACTGCTCTGTGATGTGTGACTTCCACTCACAGAGATACATCTGTATTTAGTGTATCTCTTTGCTAGCCTTATTTCTGTGGAATCTGAGAACAGATATTTCGGATACCTTTGAAGACTATAGGGCCAAAGGAAATATCCTCCGATAACAAAGAGAAAGAAGCTTTCTGAGAAACTTCTTTGTGTTCTGTGAAATCATCTCACAGAGTTACAGCTTTCCCCTCAAGAAGCCTTTCGCTAAGACAGTTCTTGTGGAATTGGCAAAGTGATATTTGGAAGCCCATAGAGGGCTATGGTGAAAAAGGAAATATCCTCAGATGAAATCTGGAAAGAAGCTTTCTGAGAAACTCCTCTGTGATGTGTGACTTCCACTCACAGAGTTACATCTGTATTTCCTGGATCTCTTTGCTAGCCTTATTTCTGTGGAATCTGAGAACTGATATTTCGGATCCCTTTGAAGACTATAGGGCCAAAGGAAATATCCTCCGGTAACAAAGAGAAAGAAGCTTTCTGAGAAACTTCTTTGTGTTCTTCGAAATCATCTCACAAAGTTGCAGCTTTCCCCTCAAGAAGCCTTTCGCTAAGACAGTTCTTGTGGAATTGTCAAAGTGATATTTGGAAGCCCATAGAGGGCTATGGTGAAAAAGGAAATATCCTAAGATGAAATCTGGAAAGAAGCTTTCTGAGAAACTGCTCTGTGATGTGTGACTTACACTCACAGAGATACATCTGTATTTCGTGCATCTCTTTGCTAGCCTTATTTCTGTGGAATCTGAGAACATATATTTCGGATCCCTTTGAAGACTATAGGGCCAAAGGAAATATCCTCTGATAACAAAGAGAAAGAAGATTTCTGAGAAACTTCTTTGTGTTCTGTGAAATCATCTCACAGAGTTACAGCTTTCCCCTCAAGAAGCCTTTCGCTAAGACAGTTCTTGTGGAATTGGCAAAGTGATATTTGGAAACCCATGGACGGCTATGGTGAAAACGGAAATATCCTCAGATGAAATCTGGAAAGAAGCTTTCTGAGAAACTGCTCTGTGATGTGTGACTTCCACTCACAGAGTTACATCTGTATTTCGTGTATCTCCTTGCTAGCCTTATTTCTGTGGAATCTGAGAACAGATATTTCGGATCCCTTTGAAGACTATAGGGGCAAAGGAAATATCCTCCGATAACAAAGAGAAAGAAGCTTTCTGAGAAACTTCTTTGTGTTCTGTGAAATCATCTCACAGAGTTACAGCTTTCCCCTCAAGAAGCCTTTCGCTAAGACAGTTCTTGTGGAATTGGCAAAGGGATATTTGCAAGCCCATAGAGGGCTATGGTGAAAACGGAAATATCCTCAGATGAAATCTGGAAAGAATCTTTCTGAGAAACTGCTCTGTAATGTGTGAATTCCACTCACAGAGTTTCATCTCTATTTCCTGGGTTTCTTTCTTAGCCTTATTTCCTTGGAATCTGAGAAGAGATGTTTCGGATCCCTTTGAAGACTATAGGGCCAAAGGAAATATCTTCCGATAACAAAGAGAAAGAAGCTTTCTGAGAAACTTCTTTGTGTTCTGTGAAATCATCTCAGAGAGTTACAGCTTTCCCCTCAAGAAGCCTTTCGCTAAGACAGTTCTTGTGGAATTGGCCAAGTGATATTTGCAAGCCCATAGAGGGCTATGGTGAAAACGGAAATATCCTCAGATGAAATCTGGAAAGAAGCTTTCTGAGAAACTGCTTAGTGTTCTGATAATTCATCTCACAGAGTTACATCTTTATTTCGTGGATCAATTTGCTAGCCTTATTTCTGTGGAATCTGAGAAAAGATATTTCGGATCCCTTTGAAGACTATAGGGCCAAAGGAAATAGCCTCCGATAACAAAGAGAAAGAAGCTTTCTGAGAAACTTCTTTTTGTTCTGTGAAATCATCTCACAGAGTTACAGCTTTCCCCTCAAGAAGCCGTCGGCTGAGACAGTTCTTGTGGAATTGGCAAAGTGATATTTGGAAGCCCATAGAGGGCTATGGTGAAAAAGGATATATCCTCAGAAGAAATCTGGAAAGAAGTTTTTTGAGAAACTGCTCTGTGATGTGTGACTTCCACTCACAGAGTTACATCTGTATTTCCTGGATCTCTTTGCTAGCCTTATTTCTGTGGAATCTGAGAACAGATATTTCGGATCCCTTTGAAGACTATAGGGCCAAAGGAAATATCCTCCGATAACAAAGAGAAAGAAGCTTTCTGAGAAACTTCTTTGTGTTCTGTGAAATCGTCTCACAGAGTTACAGATTTCCCCTCAAGAAGCCTTTCGCTAAGACAGTTCTTGTGGAATTGGCAAAGTGATATTTGGAAGCCCATAGAGGGCTATGGTGAAAAAGGAAATATCCTCAGATGAAATCTGGAAAGAAGCTTTCTGAGAAACTGCTCTGTGATGTGTGACTTCCACTCACAGAGATACATCTGTATTTAGTGTATCTCTTTGCTAGCCTTATTTCTGTGGAATCTGAGAACAGATATTTCGGATCCCTTTGAAGACTATAGGGCCAAAGGAAATATCCTCCGGTAACAAAGAGAAAGAAGCTTTCTGAGAAACTTCTTTGTGTTCTGTGAAATCATCTCACAGAGTTGCAGCTTTCCCCTCAAGAAGCCTTTCGCTAAGACAGTTCTTGTGGAATTGTCAAAGTGATATTTGGAAGCCCAAAGAGGGCTATGGTGAAAAAGGAAATATCCTAAGATGAAATCTGGAAAGAAGCTTTCTGAGAAACTGCTCTGTGATGTGTGACTTACACTCACAGAGATACATCTGTATTTCGTGCATCTCTTTGCTAGCCTTATTTCTGTGGAATCTGAGAACATATATTTCGGATCCCTTTGAAGACTATAGGGCCAAAGGAAATATCCTCCGATAACAAAGAGAAAGAAGATTTCTGAGAAACTTCTTTGTGTTCTGTGAAATCATCTCACAGAGTTACAGCTTTCCCCTCAAGAAGCCTTTCGCTAAGACAGTTCTTGTGGAATTGGCAAAGTGATATTTGGAAACCCATGGACGGCTATGCTGAAAACGGAAATATCCTCAGATGAAATCTGGAAAGAAGCTTTCTGAGAAACTGCTCTGTGATGTGTGACTTCCACTCACAGAGTTACATCTGTATTTCGTGTATCTCCTTGCTAGCCTTATTTCTGTGGAATCTGAGAACAGATATTTCGGATCCCTTTGAAGACTATAGGGCCAAAGGAAATATCCTCCGATAACAAAGAGAAAGAAGCTTTCTGAGAAACTTCTTTGTGTTCTGTGAAATCATCTCACAGAGTTACAGCTTTCCCCTCAAGAAGCCTTTCGCTAAGACAGTTCTTGTGGAATTGGCAAAGTGATATTTGCAAGCCCATAGAGGGCTATGGTGAAAACGGAAATATCCTCAGATGAAATCTGGAAAGAATCTTTCTGAGAAACTGCTCTGTAATGTGTGAATTCCACTCACAGAGTTTCATCTCTATTTCCTGGGTTTCTTTGTTAGCCTTATTTCCTTGGAATCTGAGAAGAGATATTTCGGATCCCTTTGAAGACTATAGGGCCAAAGGAAATATCTTCCGATAACAAAGAGAAAGAAGCTTTCTGAGAAACTTCTTTGTGTTCTGTGAAATCATCTCAGAGAGTTACAGCTTTCCCCTAAAGAAGCCTTTCGCTAAGACAGTTCTTGTGGAATTGGCCAAGTGATATTTGCAAGCCCATAGAGGGCTATGTTGAAAACGGAAATATCCTCAGATGAAATCGGGAAAGAAGCTTTCTGAGAAACTGCTTAGTGTTCTGATAATTCATCTCACAGAGTTACATCTTTATTTCGTGGATCTCTTTGCTAGCCTTATTTCTGTGGAATCTGAGAAAAGATATTTCGGATCCCTTTGAAGACTATAGGGCCAAAGGAAATATCCTCCGATAACAAAGAGAAAGAAGCTTTCTGAGAAACTTCTTTTTGTTCTGCGAAATCATCTCACAGAGTTACAGCTTTCCCCTCAAGAAGCCGTCGGCTGAGACAGTTCATGTGGAATTGGCAAAGTGATATTTGGAAGCCCATAGAGGGCTATGGTGAAAAAGGATATATCCTCAGAAGAAATCTGGAAAGAAGTTTTCTGAGAAACTGCTCTGTGATGTGTGACTTCCACTCACAGAGTTACATCTGTATTTCCTGGATCTCTTTGCTAGCCTTATTTCTGTGGAATCTGAGAACAGATAATTCGGATCCCTTTGAAGACTATAGGGCCAAAGGAAATATCCTCCGATAACAAAGAGAAAGAAGCTTTCTGAGAAACTTCTTTGTGTTCTGTGAAATCATCTCACAGAGTTACAGATTTCCCCTCATGAAGCCTTTCGCTAAGACAGTTCTTGTGGAATTGGCAAAGTGATATTTGGAAGCCCATAGAGGGCTATGGTGAAAAAGGAAATATCCTCAGATGAAATCTGGAAAGAAGTTTTCTGAGAAACTGCTCTGTGATGTGTGACTTCCACTCACAGAGATACATCTGTATTTAGTGTATCTCTTTGCTAGCCTTATTTCTGTGGAATCTGAGAACAGATATTTCGGATCCCTTTGAAGACTATAGGGCCAAAGGAAATATCCTCCGATAACAAAGAGAAAGAAGCTTTCTGAGAAACTTCTTTGTGTTCTGTGAAATCATCTCACAGAGTTGCAGCTTTCCCCTCAAGAAGCCTTTCGCTAAGACAGTTCTTGTGGACTTGGCAAAGTGATATTTGGAAGCCCATAGAGGGCTATGGTGAAAAAGGAAATATCCTAAGATGAAATCTGGAAAGAAGCTTTCTGAGAAACTGCTCTGTGATGTGTGACTTACACTCACAGAGATACATCTGTATTTCGTGCATCTCTTTGCTAGCATTATTTCTGTGGAATCTGAGAACATATATTTCGGTTCCCTTTGAAGACTATAGGGGCAAAGGAAATATCCTCCGATAACAAAGAGAAAGAATATTTCTGAGAAACTTCTTTGTGTTCCGTGAAATCATCTCACAGAGTTACAGCTTTCCCCTCAAGAAGCCTTTCGCTAAGACAGTTCTTGTGGAATTAGCAGGGTGATATTTGGAAGCCCACAGAGGGCTATGGTGTAAAAGGAAATACCCTCAGATGAAATCTGGAAAGAAGCTTTCTGAGAAACTGCTCTGTGATGTGTGACTTCTACTCACAGAGTTACGTCTGTGTTTCGTGTATCGCTTTGCTAGCCTTACTTCTGTGGAATCTGAGAAGAGATATTTCGGATCCCTTTGAAGACTATAGGGCCAAAGGAAATATCCTCCGATAACAAAGAGAAAGAAGCTTTCTGAGAAACTTCTCTGTGTTCTGTGAAATCATCTCACAGAGTTACAGCTTTCCCCTCAAGAAGCCTTTCGCTAAGACAGTTCTTGTGGAATTGGCAAAGTGATATTTGGAAGCCCATAGAGGGCTATGGTGAAAAAGGAAATATCCTCAGATGAAATCTGGAAAGAAGCTTTCTGAGAAACTGCTCTGTGATGTGTGACTTCCACTCACAGAGATACATCTGTATTTAGTGTATCTCTTTGCTAGCCTTATTTCTGTGGAATCTGAGAACAGATATTTCGGATACCTTTGAAGACTATAGGGCCAAAGGAAATATCCTCCGATAACAAAGAGAAAGAAGCTTTCTGAGAAACTTCTTTGTGTTCTGTGAAATCATCTCACAGAGTTACAGCTTTCCCCTCAAGAAGCCTTTCGCTAAGACAGTTCTTGTGGAATTGGCAAAGTGATATTTGGAAGCCCATAGAGGGCTATGGTGAAAAAGGAAATATCCTCAGATGAAATCTGGAAAGAAGCTTTCTGAGAAACTCCTCTGTGATGTGTGACTTCCACTCACAGAGTTACATCTGTATTTCGTTGATCTCTTTGCTAGCCTTATTTCTGTGGAATCTGAGAACTGATATTTCGGATCCCTTTGAAGACTATAGGGCCAAAGGAAATATCCTCCGATAACAAAGAGAAAGAAGCTTTCTGAGAAACTTCTTTGTGTTCTGTGAAATCATCTCACAGAGTTGCAGCTTTCCCCTCAAGAAGCCTTTCGCTAAGACAGTTCTTGTGGAATTGTCAAAGTGATATTTGGGAGCCCATAGAGGGCTATGGTGAAAACGGAAATATCCTCAGATGAAATCTGGAAAGAATCTTTCTGAGAAACTGCTCTGTAATGTGTGAATTCCACTCACAGAGTTTCATCTCTATTTCCTGGGTTTCTTTGTTAGCCTTATTTCCTTGGAATCTGAGAAGAGATGTTTCGGATCCCTTTGAAGACTATAGGGCCAAAGGAAATATCTTCCGATAACAAAGAGAAAGAAGCTTTCTGAGAAACTTCTTTGTGTTCTGTGAAATCATCTCAGAGAGTTACAGCTTTCCCCTCAAGAAGCCTTTCGCTAAGACAGTTCTTGTGGAATTGGCCAAGTGATATTTGCAAGCCCATAGAGGGCTATGTTGAAAACGGAAATATCCTCAGATGAAATCGGGAAAGAAGCTTTCTGAGAAACTGCTTAGTGTTCTGATAATTCATCTCACAGAGTTACATCTTTATTTCGTGGATCTCTTTGCTAGCCTTATTTCTGTGGAATCTGAGAAAAGATATTTCGGATCCCTTTGAAGACTATAGGGCCAAAGGAAATATCCTCCGATAACAAAGAGAAAGAAGCTTTCTGAGAAACTTCTTTTTGTTCTGCGAAATCATCTCACAGAGTTACAGCTTTCCCCTCAAGAAGCCGTCGGCTGAGACAGTTCATGTGGAATTGGCAAAGTGATATTTGGAAGCCCATAGAGGGCTATGGTGAAAAAGGATATATCCTCAGAAGAAATCTGGAAAGAAGTTTTCTGAGAAACTGCTCTGTGATGTGTGACTTCCACTCACAGAGTTACATCTGTATTTCCTGGATCTCTTTGCTAGCCTTATTTCTGTGGAATCTGAGAACAGATAATTCGGATCCCTTTGAAGACTATAGGGCCAAAGGAAATATCCTCCGATAACAAAGAGAAAGAAGCTTTCTGAGAAACTTCTTTGTGTTCTGTGAAATCATCTCACAGAGTTACAGATTTCCCCTCATGAAGCCTTTCGCTAAGACAGTTCTTGTGGAATTGGCAAAGTGATATTTGGAAGCCCATAGAGGGCTATGGTGAAAAAGGAAATATCCTCAGATGAAATCTGGAAAGAAGTTTTCTGAGAAACTGCTCTGTGATGTGTGACTTCCACTCACAGAGATACATCTGTATTTAGTGTATCTCTTTGCTAGCCTTATTTCTGTGGAATCTGAGAACAGATATTTCGGATCCCTTTGAAGACTATAGGGCCAAAGGAAATATCCTCCGATAACAAAGAGAAAGAAGCTTTCTGAGAAACTTCTTTGTGTTCTGTGAAATCATCTCACAGAGTTGCAGCTTTCCCCTCAAGAAGCCTTTCGCTAAGACAGTTCTTGTGGAATTGGCAAAGTGATATTTGGAAGCCCATAGAGGGCTATGGTGAAAAAGGAAATATCCTAAGATGAAATCTGGAAAGAAGCTTTCTGAGAAACTGCTCTGTGATGTGTGACTTACACTCACAGAGATACATCTGTATTTCGTGCATCTCTTTGCTAGCATTATTTCTGTGGAATCTGAGAACATATATTTCGGTTCCCTTTGAAGACTATAGGGGCAAAGGAAATATCCTCCGATAACAAAGAGAAAGAATATTTCTGAGAAACTTCTTTGTGTTCCGTGAAATCATCTCACAGAGTTACAGCTTTCCCCTCAAGAAGCCTTTCGCTAAGACAGTTCTTGTGGAATTAGCAGGGTGATATTTGGAAGCCCACAGAGGGCTATGGTGTAAAAGGAAATACCCTCAGATGAAATCTGGAAAGAAGCTTTCTGAGAAACTGCTCTGTGATGTGTGACTTCTACTCACAGAGTTACGTCTGTGTTTCGTGTATCGCTTTGCTAGCCTTACTTCTGTGGAATCTGAGAAGAGATATTTCGGATCCCTTTGAAGACTATAGGGCCAAAGGAAATATCCTCCGATAACAAAGAGAAAGAAGCTTTCTGAGAAACTTCTCTGTGTTCTGTGAAATCATCTCACAGAGTTACAGCTTTCCCCTCAAGAAGCCTTTCGCTAAGACAGTTCTTGTGGAATTGGCAAAGTGATATTTGGAAGCCCATAGAGGGCTATGGTGAAAAAGGAAATATCCTCAGATGAAATCTGGAAAGAAGCTTTCTGAGAAACTGCTCTGTGATGTGTGACTTCCACTCACAGAGATACATCTGTATTTAGTGTATCTCTTTGCTAGCCTTATTTCTGTGGAATCTGAGAACAGATATTTCGGATACCTTTGAAGACTATAGGGCCAAAGGAAATATCCTCCGATAACAAAGAGAAAGAAGCTTTCTGAGAAACTTCTTTGTGTTCTGTGAAATCATCTCACAGAGTTACAGCTTTCCCCTCAAGAAGCCTTTCGCTAAGACAGTTCTTGTGGAATTGGCAAAGTGATATTTGGAAGCCCATAGAGGGCTATGGTGAAAAAGGAAATATCCTCAGATGAAATCTGGAAAGAAGCTTTCTGAGAAACTCCTCTGTGATGTGTGACTTCCACTCACAGAGTTACATCTGTATTTCGTTGATCTCTTTGCTAGCCTTATTTCTGTGGAATCTGAGAACTGATATTTCGGATCCCTTTGAAGACTATAGGGCCAAAGGAAATATCCTCCGATAACAAAGAGAAAGAAGCTTTCTGAGAAACTTCTTTGTGTTCTGTGAAATCATCTCACAGAGTTGCAGCTTTCCCCTCAAGAAGCCTTTCGCTAAGACAGTTCTTGTGGAATTGTCAAAGTGATATTTGGGAGCCCATAGAGGGCTATGGTGAAAACGGAAATATCCTCAGATGAAATCTGGAAAGAATCTTTCTGAGAAACTGCTCTGTAATGTGTGAATTCCACTCACAGAGTTTCATCTCTATTTCCTGGGTTTCTTTGTTAGCCTTATTTCCTTGGAATCTGAGAAGAGATGTTTCGGATCCCT
This sequence comes from Macaca nemestrina, assembly GCF_043159975.1. NCBI lineage: Eukaryota > Metazoa > Chordata > Mammalia > Primates > Cercopithecidae > Macaca > Macaca nemestrina. The sequence goes on from NC_092140.1 coordinate 53,630,855, forward strand.
TTGAAGACTATAGGGCCAAAGGAAATATCTTCCGATAACAAAGAGAAAGAAGCTTTCTGAGAAACTTCTTTGTGTTCTGTGAAATCATCTCAGAGAGTTACAGCTTTCCCCTCAAGAAGCCTTTCGCTAAGACAGTTCTTGTGGAATTGGCCAAGTGATATTTGCAAGCCCATAGAGGGCTATGGTGAAAACGGAAATATCCTCAGATGAAATCTGGAAAGAAGCTTTCTGAGAAACTGCTTAGTGTTCTGATAATTCATCTCACAGAGTTACATCTTTATTTCGTGGATCAATTTGCTAGCCTTATTTCTGTGGAATCTGAGAACTGATATTTCGGATCCCTTTGAAGACTATAGGGCCAAAGGAAATATCCTCCGATAACAAAGAGAAAGAAGCTTTCTGAGAAACTTCTTTTTGTTCTGTGAAATCATCTCACAGAGTTACAGCTTTCCCCTCAAGAAGCCGTCGGCTGAGACAGTTCTTGTGGAATTGGCAAAGTGATATTTGGAAGCCCATAGAGGGCTATGGTGAAAAAGGATATATCCTCAGAAGAAATCTGGAAAGAAGTTTTTTGAGAAACTGCTCTGTGATGTGTGACTTCCACTCACAGAGTTACATCTGTATTTCCTGGATCTCTTTGCTAGCCTTATTTCTGTGGAATCTGAGAACAGATATTTCGGATCCCTTTGAAGACTATAGGGCCAAAGGAAATATCCTCCGATAACAAAGAGAAAGAAGCTTTCTGAGAAACTTCTTTGTGTTCTGTGAAATCATCTCACAGCGTTACAGATTTCCCCTCAAGAAGCCTTTCGCTAAGACAGTTCTTGTGGAATTGGCAAAGTGATATTTGGAAGCCCATAGAGGGCTATGGTGAAAAAGGAAATATCCTCAGATGAAATCTGGAAAGAAGCTTTCTGAGAAACTGCTCTGTGATGTGTGACTTCCACTCACAGAGATACATCTGTATTTAGTGTATCTCTTTGCTAGCCTTATTTCTGTGGAATCTGAGAACAGATATTTCGGATACCTTTGAAGACTATAGGGCCAAAGGAAATATCCTCCGATAACAAAGAGAAAGAAGCTTTCTGAGAAACTTCTTTGTGTTCTGTGAAATCATCTCACAGAGTTACAGCTTTCCCCTCAAGAATCCTTTCGCTAAGACAGTTCTTGTGGAATTGGCAAAGTGATATTTGGAAGCCCATAGAGGGCTATGGTGAAAAAGGAAATATCCTCAGATGAAATCTGGAAAGAAGCTTTCTGAGAAACTCCTCTGTGATGTGTGACTTCCACTCACAGAGTTACATCTGTATTTCGTTGATCTCTTTGCTAGCCTTATTTCTGTGGAATCTGAGAACTGATATTTCGGATCCCTTTGAAGACTATAGGGCCAAAGGAAATATCCTCCGGTAACAAAGAGAAAGAAGCTTTCTGAGAAACTTCTTTGTGTTCTGTGAAATCATCTCACAGAGTTGCAGCTTTCCCCTCAAGAAGCCTTTCGCTAAGACAGTTCTTGTGGAATTGTCAAAGTGATATTTGGAAGCCCAAAGAGGGCTATGGTGAAAAAGGAAATATCCTAAGATGAAATCTGGAAAGAAGCTTTCTGAGAAACTGCTCTGTGATGTGTGACTTACACTCACAGAGATACATCTGTATTTCGTGCATCTCTTTGCTAGCCTTATTTCTGTGGAATCTGAGAACAGATATTTCGGATCCCTTTGAAGACTATAGGGCCAAAGGAAATATCCTCCGATAACAAAGAGAAAGAAGCTTTCTGAGAAACTTCTTTGTGTTCTGTGAAATCATCTCACAGAGTTGCAGCTTTCCCCTCAAGAAGCCTTTCGCTAAGACAGTTCTTGTGGAATTGGCAAAGTGATATTTGGAAGCCCATAGAGGTCTATGGTGAAAAAGGAAATATCCTAAGATGAAATCTGGAAAGAAGCTTTCTGAGAAACTGCTCTGTGATGTGTGACTTACACTCACAGAGATACATCTGTATTTCGTGCATCTCTTTGCTAGCATTATTTCTGTGGAATCTGAGAACATATATTTCGGTTCCCTTTGAAGACTATAGGGGCAAAGGAAATATCCTCCGATAACAAAGAGAAAGAATATTTCTGAGAAACTTCTTTGTGTTCCGTGAAATCATCTCACAGAGTTACAGCTTTCCCCTCAAGAAGCCTTTCGCTAAGACAGTTCTTGTGGAATTAGCAGGGTGATATTTGGAAGCCCACAGAGGGCTATGGTGTAAAAGGAAATACCCTCAGATGAAATCTGGAAAGAAGCTTTCTGAGAAACTGCTCTGTGATGTGTGACTTCTACTCACAGAGTTACGTCTGTGTTTCGTGTATCGCTTTGCTAGCCTTACTTCTGTGGAATCTGAGAAGAGATATTTCGGATCCCTTTGAAGACTATAGGGCCAAAGGAAATATCCTCCGATAACAAAGAGAAAGAAGCTTTCTGAGAAACTTCTCTGTGTTCTGTGAAATCATCTCACAGAGTTACAGCTTTCCCCTCAAGAAGCCTTTCGCTAAGACAGTTCTTGTGGAATTGGCAAAGTGATATTTGGAAGCCCATAGAGGGCTATGGTGAAAAATTAAATATCCTCAGATGAAATCTGGAAAGAAGCTTTCTGAGAAAATGCTCTGTGATGTGTGACTGCCACAGAAGAATTACATCTCTATTTCGTGGATCTCTTTGCTAGACTTATTTCTGTGGAATCTGAGAAGAGATATTTCGGATCCCTTTGAAGACTATTGGGCCAAAAGAAATATCTTCTGATAACAAAGAGAAAGAAGATTTCTGAGAAACTTCTTTGTGTTCTGTGAAATCATCTCACAGAGTTACAGCTTTCCCCTCAAGAAGTCTTTCGCTAAGACAGTTCTTTTGGAATTGGCAAAGTGATATTTGGAAGCCCATAGAGGGCTATGGTGAAAAAGGAAATATCCTCAGATGAAATCTGGAAAGAAGCTTCCTGAGAAAGTGCTCTGTGATGTGTGACTTCCACTCACAGAGTTACATCTGTATTTCGTGGATCTCTTTGCGAGCCTTATTTCTGTGGAATCTGAGAACAGATATTTCGGATCCCTTTGAAGACTATAGGGCCAAAGGAAATATCCTCCGATAACAAAGAGAAAGAAGTTTTCTGAGAAACTTCTTTGTCTTCTGTGAAATATCTCACAGAGTTACAGATTTCCCCCCAAGAAGCCTTTCGCTAAGACAGTTCTTGTTGAATTGGCAAAGTGATATTTGGAAGCCCCTAGAGGGCTATGGTGAAAAAGGAAATATCCTCTGATGAAATCTGTAAAGAAGCTTTCTGAGAAACTGCTCTGTGATGTGTGACTTCCACTCACAAAGTTACATCTGTATTTCGTGGATCTCTTTGCTAGCCTGATTTCTGTGGAATCTGAGAACTGATATTTCGGATCCCTTTGAAGACTATAGGGCCAAAGGAAATATCCTCCGATAACAAAGAGAAAGAAGCTTTCTGAGAAACTTCTTTGTGTTCTGTGAAATCATCTCACAGAGTTACAGCTTTCCCCTCAAGAAGCCTTTCGCTAAGACAGTTCTTGTGGAATTGGCAAAGTGATATTTGGAAGCCCATAGACGGCTATGGTGAAAAAGGAAATATCCTCAGATGAAATCTGGAAAGAAGCTTTCTGAGAAACTGCTCTGTGATGTGTGACTTCCACTCACAGAGTTACATCTGTATTTCGTGGATCTCATTGCTAGCCTTATTTCTGTGGAATCTGAGAACAGATATTTCGGATCCCTTTGAAGACTATAGGGCCAAAGAAAATATCCTCCGAAAACAAAGAGAAAAAAGCTTTCTGAGAAACTCCTTTGTGTTCTGTGAAATCATCTCACAGAGTTACAGCTTTCCCCTCAAGAAGCCTTTCGCTAAGACAGTTCTTGTGGAATTGGCAAAGTGATATTTGGAAGCCCATAGAGGGTTATTGTGAAAAAGGAAATATCCTCAGATGAAATCTGGAAAGAAGCTTTCTGAGAAACTGCTCTGTGATGTGTGACTTCCACTCACAGAGTTACATCTGTATTTCGTGTATCTCCTTGCTAGCCTTATTTCTGTGGAATCTGAGAACAGATATTTCGGATACCTTTGAAGACTATAGGGCCAAAGGAAATATCCTCCGATAACAAGGAGAAAGAAGCTTTCTGAGAAACTTCTTTGTGTTCTGTGAAATCATCTCACAGAGTTACAGCTTTCCCCTCAAGAAGCCTTTCGCTAAGACAGTTCTTGTGGAATTGGCAAAGTGATATTTGCAAGCCCATAGAGGGCTATGGTGAAAACGGAAATATCCTCAGATGAAATCTGGAAAGAAGCTTTCTGAGAAACTGCTTAGTGTTCTGATAATTCATCTCACAGAGTTACATCTTTATTTCGTGGATCAATTTGCTAGCCTTATTTCTGTGGAATCTGAGAAAAGATATTTCGGATCCCTTTGAAGACTATAGGGCCAAAGGAAATAGCCTCCGATAACAAAGAGAAAGAAGCTTTCTGAGAAACTTCTTTTTGTTCTGTGAAATCATCTCACAGAGTTACAGCTTTCCCCTCAAGAAGCCGTCGGCTGAGACAGTTCTTGTGGAATTGGCAAAGTGATATTTGGAAGCCCATAGAGGGCTATGGTGAAAAAGGATATATCCTCAGAAGAAATCTGGAAAGAAGTTTTTTGAGAAACTGCTCTGTGATGTGTGACTTCCACTCACAGAGTTACATCTGTATTTCCTGGATCTCTTTGCTAGCCTTATTTCTGTGGAATCTGAGAACAGATATTTCGGATCCCTTTGAAGACTATAGGGCCAAAGGAAATATCCTCCGATAACAAAGAGAAAGAAGCTTTCTGAGAAACTTCTTTGTGTTCTGTGAAATCATCTCACAGAGTTACAGATTTCCCCTCAAGAAGCCTTTCGCTAAGACAGTTCTTGTGGAATTGGCAAAGTGTTATTTGGAAGCCCATAGAGGGCTATGGTGAAAAAGGAAATATCCTCAGATGAAATCTGGAAAGAAGCTTTCTGAGAAACTGCTCTGTGATGTGTGACTTCCACTCACAGAGATACATCTGTATTTCGTGTATCTCTTTGCTAGCCTTATTTCTGTGGAATCTGAGAACAGATATTTCGGATACCTTTGAAGACTATAGGGCCAAAGGAAATATCCTCCGATAACAAAGAGAAAGAAGCTTTCTGAGAAACTTCTTTGTGTTCTGTGAAATCATCTCACAGAGTTACAGCTTTCCCCTCAAGAAGCCTTTCGCTAAGACAGTTCTTGTGGAATTGGCAAAGTGATATTTGGAAGCCCATAGAGGGCTATGGTGAAAAAGGAAATATCCTCAGATGAAATCTGGAAAGAAGCTTTCTGAGAAACTCCTCTGTGATGTGTGACTTCCACTCACAGAGTTACATCTGTATTTCGTTGATCTCTTTGCTAGCCTTATTTCTGTGGAATCTGAGAACTGATATTTCGGAACCCTTTGAAGACTATAGGGCCAAAGGAAATATCCTCCGGTAACAAAGAGAAAGAAGCTTTCTGAGAAACTTCTTTGTGTTCTGTGAAATCATCTCACAGAGTTGCAGCTTTCCCCTCAAGAAGCCTTTCGATAAGACAGTTCTTGTGGAATTGTCAAAGTGATATTTGGAAGCCCAAAGAGGGCTATGGTGAAAAAGGAAATATCCTAAGATGAAATCTGGAAAGAAGCTTTCTGAGAAACTGCTCTGTGATGTGTGACTTACACTCACAGAGATACATCTGTATTTCGTGCATCTCTTTGCTAGCCTTATTTCTGTGGAATCTGAGAACATATATTTCGGATCCCTTTGAAGACTATAGGGCCTAAGGAAATATCCTCCGATAACAAAGAGAAAGAAGATTTCTGAGAAACTTCTTTGTGTTCTGTGAAATCATCTCACAGAGTTACAGCTTTCCCCTCAAGAAGCCTTTCGCTAAGAGAGTTCTTGTGGAATTGGTAAAGTGATATTTGGAAACCCATGGACGGCTATGGGGAAAACGGAAATATCCTCAGATGAAATCTGGAAAGAAGCTTTCTGAGAAACTGCTCTGTGATGTGTGACTTCCACTCACAGAGTTACATCTGTATTTCGTGTATCTCCTTGCTAGCCTTATTTCTGTGGAATCTGAGAACAGATATTTCGGATCCCTTTGAAGACTATAGGGCCAAAGGAAATATCCTCTGATAACAAAGAGAAAGAAGCTTTCTGAGAAACTTCTTTGTGTTCTCTGAAATCATCTCACAGAGTTACAGCTTTCCCCTCAAGAAGTCTTTCGCTAAGACAGTTCTTGTGGAATTGGCAAAGTGATATTTGCAAGCCCATAGAGGGCTATGGTGAAAACGGAAATATCCTCAGATGAAATCTGGAAAGAATCTTTCTGAGAAACTGCTCTGTAATGTGTGAATTCCACTCACCGAGTTTCATCTCTGTTTCCTGGGTTTCTTTGTTAGCCTTATTTCCTTGAAATCTGAGAAGAGATATTTCGGATCCCTTTGAAGACTATAGGGCCAAAGGAAATATCTTCCGATAACAAAGAGAAAGAAGCTTTCTGAGAAACTACTTTGTGTTCTGTGAAATCATCTCAGAGAGTTACAGCTTTCCCCTAAAGAAGCCTTTCGCTAAGACAGTTCTTGTGGAATTGGCCAAGTGATATTTGCAAGCCCATAGAGGGCTATGGTGAAAACGGAAATATCCTCAGATGAAATCGGGAAAGAAGCTTTCTGAGAAACTGCTTAGTGTTCTGATAATTCATCTCACAGAGTTACATCTTTATTTCGTGGATCTCTTTGCTACCCTTATTTCTGTGGAATCTGAGAAAAGATATTTCGGATCCCTTTGAAGACTATAGGGCCAAAGGAAATATCCTCCGATAACAAAGAGAAAGAAGCTTTCTGAGAAACTTCTTTTTGTTCTGTGAAATCATCTCACAGAGTTACAGCTTTCCCCTCAAGAAGCCGTCGGCTGAGACAGTTCTTGTGGAATTGGCAAAGTGATATTTGGAAGCCCATAGAGGGCTATGGTGAAAAAGGATATATCCTCAGAAGAAATCTGGAAAGAAGTTTTCTGAGAAACTGCTCTGTGATGTGTGACTTCCACTCACAGAGTTACATCTGTATTTCCTGGATCTCTTTGCTAGCCTTATTTCTGTGGAATCTGAGAACAGATATTTCGGATCCCTTTGAAGACTATAGGGCCAAAGGAAATATCCTCCGATAACAAAGAGAAAGAAGCTTTCTGAGAAACTTCTTTGTGTTCTGTGAAATCATCTCACAGAGTTACAGATTTCCCCTCATGAAGCCTTTCGCTAAGACAGTTCTTGTGGAATTGGCAAAGTGATATTTGGAAGCCCATAGAGGGCTATGGTGAAAAAGGAAATATCCTCAGATGAAATCTGGAAAGAAGCTTTCTGAGAAACTGCTCTGTGATGTGTGACTTCCACTCACAGAGATACATCTGTATTTAGTGTATCTCTTTGCTAGCCTTATTTCTGTGGAATCTGAGAACAGATATTTCGGATCCCTTTGAAGACTATAGGGCCAAAGGAAATATCCTCCGATAACAAAGAGAAAGAAGCTTTCTGAGAAACTTCTTTGTGTTCTGTGAAATCATCTCACAGAGTTGCAGCTTTCCCCTCAAGAAGCCTTTCGCTAAGACAGTTCTTGTGGAATAGGCAAAGTGATATTTGGAAGCCCATAGAGGGCTAAGGTGAAAAAGGAAATATCCTAAGATGAAATCTGGAAAGAAGCTTTCTGAGAAACTGCTCTGTGATGTGTGACTTACACTCACAGAGATACATCTGTATTTCGTGCATCTCTTTGCTAGCATTATTTCTGTGGAATCTGAGAACATATATTTTGGTTCCCTTTGTAGACTATAGGGTCAAAGGAAATATCCTCCGATAACAAAGAGAAAGAATATTTCTGAGAAACTCTTTGTGTTCCGTGAAATCATCTCACAGAGTTACAGCTTTCCCCTCAAGAAGCCTTTCGCTAAGACAGTTCTTATGGAATTAGCAGGGTGATATTTGGAAGCCCACAGAGGGCTATGGTGTAAAAGGAAATACCCTCAGATGAAATCTGGAAAGAAGCTTTCTGAGAAACTGCTCTGTGATGTGTGACTTCTTCTCACAGAGTTACGTCTGTGTTTCGTGTATCGCTTTGCTAGCCTTACTTCTGTGGAATCTGAGAAGAGATATTTCGGATCATTTGAAGACTATAGGGCCAAAGGAAATATCCTCCGATAACAAAGAGAAAGAAGCTTTCTGAGAAACTTCTCTGTGTTCTGTGAAATCATCTCACAGAGTTACAGCTTTCCCCTCAAGAAGCCTTTCGCTAAGACAGTTCTTGTGGAATTGGCAAAGTGATATTTGGAAGCCCATAGAGGGCTATGGTGAAAACGGAAATATCCTCAGATGAAATCGGGAAAGAAGCTTTCTGAGAAAATGCTCTGTGATGTGTGACTGCCACAGAAGAATTACATCTCTATTTCGTGGATCTCTTTGCTAGACTTATTTCTGTGGAATCTGAGAAGAGATATTTCGGATTCCTTTGAAGACTATTGGGCCAAAAGAAATATCCTCTGATAACAAAGAGAAAGAAGCTTTCTGAGAAACTTCTTTGTGTTCTGTGAAATCATCTCACAGAGTTACAGCTTTCCCCTCAAGAAGTCTTTCGCTAAGACAGTTCTTGTGGAATTGGCAAAGTGATATTTGGAAGCCCATAGAGGGCTATGGTGAAAAAGGAAATATCCTCAGATGAAATCTGGAAAGAAGCTTTCTGAGAAACTGCTCTGTGATGTGTGACTTCCACTCACAGAGTTACATCTGTATTTCGTGGATCTCTTTGCGAGCCATATTTCTGTGGAATCTGAGAACAGATATTTCGGATCCCTTTGAAGACTATAGGGCCAAAGGAAATATCCTCCGATAACAAAGAGAAAGAAGTTTTCTGAGAAACTTCTTTGTGTTCTGTGAAATATCTCACAGAGTTACAGATTTCCCCTCAAGAAGCCTTTCGCTAAGACAGTTCTTGTTGAATTGGCAAAGTGATATTTGGAAGCCCATAGAGGGCTATGGTGAAAAAGGAAATATCCTCTGATGAAATCTGTAAAGAAGCTTTCTGAGAAACTGCTCTGTGATGTGTGACTTCCACTCACAAAGTTACATCTGTATTTCGTGGATCTCTTTGCTAGCCTGATTTCTGTGGAATCTGAGAACTGATATTTCGGATCCCTTTGAAGGCTATAGGGCCAAAGGAAATATCCTCCGATAACAAAGAGAAAGAAGCTTTCTGAGAAACTTCTTTGTGTTCTGTGAAATCATCTCACAGAGTTGCAGCTTTCCCCTCAAGAAGCCTTTCGCTAAGACAGTTCTTCTGGAATTGGCAAAGTGATATTTGGAAGCCCATAGAGGGCTATGGTGAAAAAGGAAATATCCTCAGATGAAATCTGGAAAGAAGCTTTCTGAGAAACTGCTCTGTGATGTGTGACTTCCACTCACAGAGTTACATCTGTATTTCGTGGATCTCTTTGCGAGCCTTATTTCTGTGGAATCTGAGAACAGATATTTCGGATCCCTTTGAAGACTATAGGGCCAAAGGAAATATCCTCCGATAACAAAGAGAAAGAAGTTTTCTGAGAAACTTCTTTGTCTTCTGTGAAATATCTCACAGAGTTACAGATTTCCCCCCAAGAAGCCTTTCGCTAAGACAGTTCATGTTGAATTGGCAAAGTGATATTTGGAAGCCCCTAGAGGGCTATGGTGAAAAAGGAAATATCCTCTGATGAAATCTGTAAAGAAGCTTTCTGAGAAACTGCTCTGTGATGTGTGACTTCCACTCACAAAGTTACATCTGTATTTCGTGAATCTCTTTGCTAGCCTGATTTCTGTGGAATCTGAGAACTGATATTTCGGATCCCTTTGAAGACTATAGGGCCAAAGGAAATATCCTCCGATAACAAAGAGAAAGAAGCTTTCTGAGAAACTTCTTTGTGTTCTGTGAAATCATCTCACAGAGTTACAGCTTTCCCCTCAAGAAGCCTTTCGCTAAGACAGTTCTTGTGGAATTGGCAAAGTGATATTTGGAAGCCCGTAGACGGCTATGGTGAAAAAGGAAATATCCTCAGATGAAATCTGAAAAGAAGCTTCCTGAGAAACTGCTCTGTGATGTGTGACTTCCACTCACAGAGTTACATCTGTATTTCGTGGATCTCATTGCTAGCCTTATTTCTGTGGAATCTGAGAACAGATATTTCGGATCCCTTTGAAGACTATAGGGCCAAAGAAAATATCCTCCGAAAACAAAGAGAAAAAAGCTTTCTGAGAAACTCCTTTGTGTTCTGTGAAATCATCTCACAGAGTTACAGCTTTCCCCTCAAGAAGCCTTTCGCTAAGACAGTTCTTGTGGAATTGGCAAAGTGATATTTGGAAGCCCATAGAGGGTTATTGTGAAAAAGGAAATATCCTCAGATGAAATCTGGAAAGAAGCTTTCTGAGAAACTGCTCTGTGATGTGTGACTTCCACTCACAGAGTTACATCTGTATTTCGTGTATCTCCTTGCTAGCCTTATTTCTGTGGAATCTGAGAACAGATATTTCGGATCCCTTTGAAGACTATAGGGCCAAAGGAAATATCCTCCGATAACAAGGAGAAAGAAGCTTTCTGAGAAACTTCTTTGTGTTCTGTGAAATCATCTCACAGAGTTACAGCTTTCCCCTCAAGAAGCCTTTCGCTAAGACAGTTCTTGTGGAATTGGCAAAGTGATATTTGCAAGCCCATAGAGGGCTATGGTGAAAACGGAAATATCCTCAGATGAAATCTGGAATGAATCTTTCTGAGAAACTGCTCTGTAATGTGTGAATTCCACTCACAGAGTTTCATCTCTATTTCCTGGGTTTCTTTGTTAGCCTTATTTCCTTGGAATCTGAGAAGAGATATTTCGGATCCCTTTGAAGACTATAGGGCCAAAGGAAATATCTTCCGATAACAAAGAGAAAGAAGCTTTCTGAGAAACTTCTTTGTGTTCTGTGAAATCATCTCAGAGAGTTACAGCTTTCCCCTCAAGAAGCCTTTCGCTAAGACAGTTCTTGTGGAATTGGCCAAGTGATATTTGCAAGCCCATAGAGGGCTATGGTGAAAACGGAAATATCCTCAGATGAAATCTGGAAAGAAGCTTTCTGAGAAACTGCTTAGTGTTCTGATAATTCATCTCACAGAGTTACATCTTTATTTCGTGGATCAATTTGCTAGCCTTATTTCTGTGGAATCTGAGAAAAGATATTTCGGATCCCTTTGAAGACTATAGGGCCAAAGGAAATATCCTCCGATAACAAAGAGAAAGAAGCTTTCTGAGAAACTTCTTTTTGTTCTGTGAAATCATCTCACAGAGTTACAGCTTTCCCCTCAAGAAGCCGTCGGCTGAGACAGTTCTTGTGGAATTGGCAAGGTGATATTTGGAAGCCCATAGAGGGCTATGGTGAAAAAGGATATATCCTCAGAAGAAATCTGGAAAGAAGTTTTTTGAGAAACTGCTCTGTGATGTGTGACTTCCACTCACAGAGTTACATCTGTATTTCCTGGATCTCTTTGCTAGCCTTATTTCTGTGGAATCTGAGAACAGATATTTCGGATCCCTTTGAAGACTATAGGGCCAAAGGAAATATCCTCCGATAACAAAGAGAAAGAAGCTTTCTGAGAAACTTCTTTGTGTTCTGTGAAATCATCTCACAGAGTTACAGATTTCCCCTCAAGAAGCCTTTCGCTAAGACAGTTCTTGTGGAATTGGCAAAGTGATATTTGGAAGCCCATAGAGGGCTATGGTGAAAAAGGAAATATCCTCAGATGAAATCTGGAAAGAAGCTTTCTGAGAAACTGCTCTGTGATGTGTGACTTCCACTCACAGAGATACATCTGTATTTCGTGTATCTCTTTGCTAGCCTTATTTCTGTGGAATCTGAGAACAGATATTTCGGATACCTTTGAAGACTATAGGGCCAAAGGAAATATCCTCCGATAACAAAGAGAAAGAAGCTTTCTGAGAAACTTCTTTGTGTTCTGTGAAATCATCTCACAGAGTTACAGCTTTCCCCTCAAGAAGCCTTTCGCTAAGACAGTTCTTGTGGAATTGGCAAAGTGATATTTGGAAGCCCATAGAGGGCTATGGTGAAAAAGGAAATATCCTCAGATGAAATCTGGAAAGAAGCTTTCTGAGAAACTCCTCTGTGATGTGTGACTTCCACTCACAGAGTTACATCTGTATTTCGTTGATCTCTTTGCTAGCCTTATTTCTGTGGAATCTGAGAACTGATATTTCGGAACCCTTTGAAGACTATAGGGCCAAAGGAAATATCCTCCGGTAACAAAGAGAAAGAAGCTTTCTGAGAAACTTCTTTGTGTTCTGTGAAATCATCTCACAGAGTTGCAGCTTTCCCCTCAAGAAGCCTTTCGATAAGACAGTTCTTGTGGAATTGTCAAAGTGATATTTGGAAGCCCAAAGAGGGCTATGGTGAAAAAGGAAATATCCTAAGATGAAATCTGGAAAGAAGCTTTCTGAGAAACTGCTCTGTGATGTGTGACTTACACTCACAGAGATACATCTGTATTTCGTGCATCTCTTTGCTAGCCTTATTTCTGTGGAATCTGAGAACATATATTTCGGATCCCTTTGAAGACTATAGGGCCAAAGGAAATATCCTCCGATAACAAAGAGAAAGAAGATTTCTGAGAAACTTCTTTGTGTTCTGTGAAATCATCTCACAGAGTTACAGCTTTCCCCTCAAGAAGCCTTTCGCTAAGAGAGTTCTTGTGGAATTGGTAAAGTGATATTTGGAAACCCATGGACGGCTATGGGGAAAACGGAAATATCCTCAGATGAAATCTGGAAAGAAGCTTTCTGAGAAACTGCTCTGTGATGTGTGACTTCCACTCACAGAGTTACATCTGTATTTCGTGTATCTCCTTGCTAGCCTTATTTCTGTGGAATCTGAGAACAGATATTTCGGATCCCTTTGAAGACTATAGGGCCAAAGGAAATATCCTCTGATAACAAAGAGAAAGAAGCTTTCTGAGAAACTTCTTTGTGTTCTCTGAAATCATCTCACAGAGTTACAGCTTTCCCCTCTAGAAGCCTTTCGCTAAGACAGTTCTTGTGGAATTGGCAAAGTGATATTTGCAAGCCCATAGAGGGCTATGGTGAAAACGGAAATATCCTCAGATGAAATCTGGAAAGAATCTTTCTGAGAAACTGCTCTGTAATGTGTGAATTCCACTCACCGAGTTTCATCTCTGTTTCCTGGGTTTCTTTGTTAGCCTTATTTCCTTGAAATCTGAGAAGAGATATTTCGGATCCCTTTGAAGACTATAGGGCCAAAGGAAATATCTTCCGATAAAAAAGAGAAAGAAGCTTTCTGAGAAACTACTTTGTGTTCTGTGAAATCATCTCAGAGAGTTACAGCTTTCCCCTAAAGAAGCCTTTCGCTAAGACAGTTCTTGTGGAATTGGCCAAGTGATATTTGCAAGCCCATAGAGGGCTATGGTGAAAACGGAAATATCCTCAGATGAAATCGGGAAAGAAGCTTTCTGAGAAACTGCTTAGTGTTCTGATAATTCATCTCACAGAGTTACATCTTTATTTCGTGGATCTCTTTGCTACCCTTATTTCTGTGGAATCTGAGAAAAGATATTTCGGATCCCTTTGAAGACTATAGGGCCAAAGGAAATATCCTCCGATAACAAAGAGAAAGAAGCTTTCTGAGAAACTTCTTTTTGTTCTGTGAAATCATCTCACAGAGTTACAGCTTTCCCCTCAAGAAGCCGTCGGCTGAGACAGTTCTTGTGGAATTGGCAAAGTGATATTTGGAAGCCCATAGAGGGCTATGGTGAAAAAGGATATATCCTCAGAAGAAATCTGGAAAGAAGTTTTCTGAGAAACTGCTCTGTGATGTGTGACTTCCACTCACAGAGTTACATCTGTATTTCCTGGATCTCTTTGCTAGCCTTATTTCTGTGGAATCTGAGAACAGATATTTCGGATCCCTTTGAAGACTATAGGGCCAAAGGAAATATCCTCCGATAACAAAGAGAAAGAAGCTTTCTGAGAAACTTCTTTGTGTTCTGTGAAATCATCTCACAGAGTTACAGATTTCCCCTCATGAAGCCTTTCGCTAAGACAGTTCTTGTGGAATTGGCAAACTGATATTTGGAAGCCCATAGAGGGCTATGGTGAAAAAGGAAATATCCTCAGATGAAATCTGGAAAGAAGTTTTCTGAGAAACTGCTCTGTGATGTGTGACTTCCACTCACAGAGATACATCTGTATTTAGTGTATCTCTTTGCTCGCCTTATTTCTGTGGAATCTGAGAACAGATATTTCGGATCCCTTTGAAGACTATAGGGCCAAAGGAAATATCCTCCGATAACAAAGAGAAAGAAGCTTTCTGAGAAACTTCTTTGTGTTCTGTGAAATCATCTCACAGAGTTGCAGCTTTCCCCTCAAGAAGCCTTTCGCTAAGACAGTTCTTGTGGAATAGGCAAAGTGATATTTGGAAGCCCATAGAGGGCTAAGGTGAAAAAGGAAATATCCTAAGATGAAATCTGGAAAGAAGCTTTCTGAGAAACTGCTCTGTGATGTGTGACTTACACTCACAGAGATACATCTGTATTTCGTGCATCTCTTTGCTAGCATTATTTCTGTGGAATCTGAGAACATATATTTCGGTTCCCTTTGTAGAGTATAGGGCCAAAGGAAATATCCTCCGATAACAAAGAGAAAGAATATTTCTGAGAAACTCTTTGTGTTCCGTGAAATCATCTCACAGAGTTACAGCTTTCCCCTCAAGAAGCCTTTCGCTAAGACAGTTCTTATGGAATTAGCAGGGTGATATTTGGAAGCCCACAGAGGGCTATGGTGTAAAAGGAAATACCCTCAGATGAAATCTGGAAAGAAGCTTTCTGAGAAACTGCTCTGTGATGTGTGACTTCTACTCACAGAGTTACGTCTGTGTTTCGTGTATCGCTTTGCTAGCCTTACTTCTGTGGAATCTGAGAACAGATATTTCGGATCCCTTTGAAGTCTATAGGGCCAAAGGAAATATCCTCCGATAACAAAGAGAAAGAAGCTTTCTGAGAAACTTCTCTGTGTTCTGTGAAATCATCTCACAGAGTTACAGCTTTCCCCTCAAGAAGCCTTTCGCTAAGACAGTTCTTGTGGAATTGGCAAAGTGATATTTGGAAGCCCATAGAGGGCTATGGTGAAAACGGAAATATCCTCAGATGAAATCGGGAAAGAAGCTTTCTGAGAAAATGCTCTGTGATGTGTGACTGCCACAGAAGAATTACATCTCTATTTCGTGGATCTCTTTGCTAGACTTATTTCTGTGGAATCTGAGAAGAGATATTTCGGATTCCTTTGAAGACTATTGGGCCAAAAGAAATATCCTCTGATAACAAAGAGAAAGAAGCTTTCTGAGAAACTTCTTTGTGTTCTGTGAAATCATCTCACAGAGTTACAGCTTTCCCCTCAAGAAGTCTTTCGCTAAGACAGTTCTTGTGGAATTGGCAAAGTGATATTTGGAAGCCCATAGAGGGCTATGGTGAAAAAGGAAATATCCTCAGATGAAATCTGGAAAGAAGCTTTCTGAGAAACTGCTCTGTGATGTGTGACTTCCACTCACAGAGTTACATCTGTATTTCGTGGATCTCTTTGCGAGCCATATTTCTGTGGAATCTGAGAACAGATATTTCGGATACCTTTGAAGACTATAGGGCCAAAGGAAATATCCTCCGATAACAAAGAGAAAGAAGTTTTCTGAGAAACTTCTTTGTGTTCTGTGAAATATCTCACAGAGTTACAGATTTCCCCTCAAGAAGCCTTTCGCTAAGACAGTTCTTGTTGAATTGGCAAAGTGATATTTGGAAGCCCATAGAGGGCTATGGTGAAAAAGGAAATATCCTCTGATGAAATCTGTAAAGAAGCTTTCTGAGAAACTGCTCTGTGATGTGTGACTTCCACTCACAAAGTTACATCTGTATTTCGTGGATCTCTTTGCTAGCCTGATTTCTGTGGAATCTGAGAACTGATATTTCGGATCCCTTTGAAGGCTATAGGGCCAAAGGAAATATCCTCCGATAACAAAGAGAAAGAAGCTTTCTGAGAAACTTCTTTGTGTTCTGTGAAATCATCTCACAGAGTTGCAGCTTTCCCCTCAAGAAGCCTTTCGCTAAGACAGTTCTTCTGGAATTGGCAAAGTGATATTTGGAAGCCCATAGAGGGCTATGGTGAAAAAGGAAATATCCTCAGATGAAATCTGGAAAGAAGCTTTCTGAGAAACTGCTCTGTGATGTGTGACTTCCACTCACAGAGTTACATCTGTATTTCGTGGATCTCTTTGCGAGCCTTATTTCTGTGGAATCTGAGAACAGATATTTCGGATCCCTTTGAAGACTATAGGGCCAAAGGAAATATCCTCCGATAACAAAGAGAAAGAAGTTTTCTGAGAAACTTCTTTGTCTTCTGTGAAATATCTCACAGAGTTACAGATTTCCCCCCAAGAAGCCTTTCGCTAAGACAGTTCTTGTTGAATTGGCAAAGTGATATTTGGAAGCCCCTAGAGGGCTATGGTGAAAAAGGAAATATCCTCTGATGAAATCTGTAAAGAAGCTTTCTGAGAAACTGCTCTGTGATGTGTGACTTCCACTCACAAAGTTACATCTGTATTTCGTGGATCTCTTTGCTAGCCTGATTTCTGTGGAATCTGAGAACTGATATTTCGGATCCCTTTGAAGACTATAGGGCCAAAGGAAATATCCTCCGATAACAAAGAGAAAGAAGCTTTCTGAGAAACTTCTTTGTGTTCTGTGAAATCATCTCACAGAGTTACAGCTTTCCCCTCAAGAAGCCTTTCGCTAAGACAGTTCTTGTGGAATTGGCAAAGTGATATTTGGAAGCCCATAGACGGCTATGGTGAAAAAGGAAATATCCTCAGATGAAATCTGAAAAGAAGCTTTCTGAGAAACTGCTCTGTGATGTGTGACTTCCACTCACAGAGTTACATCTGTATTTCGTGGATCTCATTGCTAGCCTTATTTCTGTGGAATCTGAGAACAGATATTTCGGATCCCTTTGAAGACTATAGGGCCAAAGAAAATATCCTCCGAAAACAAAGAGAAAGAAGCTTTCTGAGAAACTTCTTTGTGTTCTGTGAAATCATCTCACAGAGTTACAGCTTTCCCCTCAAGAAGCCTTTCGCTAAGACAGTTCTTGTGGAATTGGCAAAGTGATATTTGGAAGCCCATAGAGGGCTATGGTGAAAAAGGAAATATCCTCAGATGAAATCTGGAAAGAAGCTTTCTGAGAAACTCCTCTGTGATGTGTGACTTCCACTCACAGAGTTACATCTGTATTTCGTTGATCTCTTTGCTAGCCTTATTTCTGTGGAATCTGAGAACTGATATTTCGGAACCCTTTGAAGACTATAGGGCCAAAGGAAATATCCTCCGGTAACAAAGAGAAAGAAGCTTTCTGAGAAACTTCTTTGTGTTCTGTGAAATCATCTCACAGAGTTGCAGCTTTCCCCTCAAGAAGCCTTTCGATAAGACAGTTCTTGTGGAATTGTCAAAGTGATATTTGGAAGCCCAAAGAGGGCTATGGTGAAAAAGGAAATATCCTAAGATGAAATCTGGAAAGAAGCTTTCTGAGAAACTGCTCTGTGATGTGTGACTTACACTCACAGAGATACATCTGTATTTCGTGCATCTCTTTGCTAGCCTTATTTCTGTGGAATCTGAGAACATATATTTCGGATCCCTTTGAAGACTATAGGGCCAAAGGAAATATCCTCCGATAACAAAGAGAAAGAAGATTTCTGAGAAACTTCTTTGTGTTCTGTGAAATCATCTCACAGAGTTACAGCTTTCCCCTCAAGAAGCCTTTCGCTAAGAGAGTTCTTGTGGAATTGGTAAAGTGATATTTGGAAACCCATGGACGGCTATGGGGAAAACGGAAATATCCTCAGATGAAATCTGGAAAGAAGCTTTCTGAGAAACTGCTCTGTGATGTGTGACTTCCACTCACAGAGTTACATCTGTATTTCGTGTATCTCCTTGCTAGCCTTATTTCTGTGGAATCTGAGAACAGATATTTCGGATCCCTTTGAAGACTATAGGGCCAAAGGAAATATCCTATGATAACAAAGAGAAAGAAGCTTTCTGAGAAACTTCTTTGTGTTCTCTGAAATCATCTCACAGAGTTACAGCTTTCCCCTCTAGAAGCCTTTCGCTAAGACAGTTCTTGTGGAATTGGCAAAGTGATATTTGCAAGCCCATAGAGGGCTATGGTGAAAACGGAAATATCCTCAGATGAAATCTGGAAAGAATCTTTCTGAGAAACTGCTCTGTAATGTGTGAATTCCACTCACCGAGTTTCATCTCTGTTTCCTGGGTTTCTTTGTTAGCCTTATTTCCTTGAAATCTGAGAAGAGATATTTCGGATCCCTTTGAAGACTATAGGGCCAAAGGAAATATCTTCCGATAACAAAGAGAAAGAAGCTTTCTGAGAAACTACTTTGTGTTCTGTGAAATCATCTCAGAGAGTTACAGCTTTCCCCTAAAGAAGCCTTTCGCTAAGACAGTTCTTGTGGAATTGGCCAAGTGATATTTGCAAGCCCATAGAGGGCTATGGTGAAAACGGAAATATCCTCAGATGAAATCGGGAAAGAAGCTTTCTGAGAAACTGCTTAGTGTTCTGATAATTCATCTCACAGAGTTACATCTTTATTTCGTGGATCTCTTTGCTACCCTTATTTCTGTGGAATCTGAGAAAAGATATTTCGGATCCCTTTGAAGACTATAGGGCCAAAGGAAATATCCTCCGATAACAAAGAGAAAGAAGCTTTCTGAGAAACTTCTTTTTGTTCTGTGAAATCATCTCACAGAGTTACAGCTTTCCCCTCAAGAAGCCGTCGGCTGAGACAGTTCTTGTGGAATTGGCAAAGTGATATTTGGAAGCCCATAGAGGGCTATGGTGAAAAAGGATATATCCTCAGAAGAAATCTGGAAAGAAGTTTTCTGAGAAACTGCTCTGTGATGTGTGACTTCCACTCACAGAGTTACATCTGTATTTCCTGGATCTCTTTGCTAGCCTTATTTCTGTGGAATCTGAGAACAGATATTTCGGATCCCTTTGAAGACTATAGGGCCAAAGGAAATATCCTCCGATAACAAAGAGAAAGAAGCTTTCTGAGAAACTTCTTTGTGTTCTGTGAAATCATCTCACAGAGTTACAGATTTCCCCTCATGAAGCCTTTCGCTAAGACAGTTCTTGTGGAATTGGCAAACTGATATTTGGAAGCCCATAGAGGGCTATGGTGAAAAAGGAAATATCCTCAGATGAAATCTGGAAAGAAGCTTTCTGAGAAACTGCTCTGTGATGTGTGACTTCCACTCACAGAGATACATCTGTATTTAGTGTATCTCTTTGCTCGCCTTATTTCTGTGGAATCTGAGAACAGATATTTCGGATCCCTTTGAAGACTATAGGGCCAAAGGAAATATCCTCCGATAACAAAGAGAAAGAAGCTTTCTGAGAAACTTCTTTGTGTTCTGTGAAATCATCTCACAGAGTTGCAGCTTTCCCCTCAAGAAGCCTTTCGCTAAGACAGTTCTTGTGGAATAGGCAAAGTGATATTTGGAAGCCCATAGAGGGCTAAGGTGAAAAAGGAAATATCCTAAGATGAAATCTGGAAAGAAGCTTTCTGAGAAACTGCTCTGTGATGTGTGACTTACACTCACAGAGATACATCTGTATTTCGTGCATCTCTTTGCTAGCATTATTTCTGTGGAATCTGAGAACATATATTTCGGTTCCCTTTGTAGAGTATAGGGCCAAAGGAAATATCCTCCGATAACAAAGAGAAAGAATATTTCTGAGAAACTCTTTGTGTTCCGTGAAATCATCTCACAGAGTTACAGCTTTCCCCTCAAGAAGCCTTTCGCTAAGACAGTTCTTATGGAATTAGCAGGGTGATATTTGGAAGCCCACAGAGGGCTATGGTGTAAAAGGAAATACCCTCAGATGAAATCTGGAAAGAAGCTTTCTGAGAAACTGCTCTGTGATGTGTGACTTCTACTCACAGAGTTACGTCTGTGTTTCGTGTATCGCTTTGCTAGCCTTACTTCTGTGGAATCTGAGAACAGATATTTCGGATCCCTTTGAAGTCTATAGGGCCAAAGGAAATATCCTCCGATAACAAAGAGAAAGAAGCTTTCTGAGAAACTTCTCTGTGTTCTGTGAAATCATCTCACAGAGTTACAGCTTTCCCCTCAAGAAGCCTTTCGCTAAGACAGTTCTTGTGGAATTGGCAAAGTGATATTTGGAAGCCCATAGAGGGCTATGGTGAAAACGGAAATATCCTCAGATGAAATCGGGAAAGAAGCTTTCTGAGAAAATGCTCTGTGATGTGTGACTGCCACAGAAGAATTACATCTCTATTTCGTGGATCTCTTTGCTAGACTTATTTCTGTGGAATCTGAGAAGAGATATTTCGGATTCCTTTGAAGACTATTGGGCCAAAAGAAATATCCTCTGATAACAAAGAGAAAGAAGCTTTCTGAGAAACTTCTTTGTGTTCTGTGAAATCATCTCACAGAGTTACAGCTTTCCCCTCAAGAAGTCTTTCGCTAAGACAGTTCTTGTGGAATTGGCAAAGTGATATTTGGAAGCCCATAGAGGGCTATGGTGAAAAAGGAAATATCCTCAGATGAAATCTGGAAAGAAGCTTTCTGAGAAACTGCTCTGTGATGTGTGACTTCCACTCACAGAGTTACATCTGTATTTCGTGGATCTCTTTGCGAGCCATATTTCTGTGGAATCTGAGAACAGATATTTCGGATACCTTTGAAGACTATAGGGCCAAACGAAATATCCTCCGATAACAAAGAGAAAGAAGTTTTCTGAGAAACTTCTTTGTGTTCTGTGAAATATCTCACAGAGTTACAGATTTCCCCTCAAGAAGCCTTTCGCTAAGACAGTTCTTGTTGAATTGGCAAAGTGATATTTGGAAGCCCA
Source organism: Macaca nemestrina (assembly GCF_043159975.1). Taxonomy (NCBI): domain Eukaryota; kingdom Metazoa; phylum Chordata; class Mammalia; order Primates; family Cercopithecidae; genus Macaca; species Macaca nemestrina. The sequence continues at coordinate 53,651,936 of NC_092140.1, forward strand.
TAGAGGGCTATGGTGAAAAAGGAAATATCCTCTGATGAAATCTGTAAAGAAGCTTTCTGAGAAACTGCTCTGTGATGTGTGACTTCCACTCACAAAGTTACATCTGTATTTCGTGGATCTCTTTGCTAGCCTGATTTCTGTGGAATCTGAGAACTGATATTTCGGATCCCTTTGAAGGCTATAGGGCCAAAGGAAATATCCTCCGATAACAAAGAGAAAGAAGCTTTCTGAGAAACTTCTTTGTGTTCTGTGAAATCATCTCACAGAGTTGCAGCTTTCCCCTCAAGAAGCCTTTCGCTAAGACAGTTCTTCTGGAATTGGCAAAGTGATATTTGGAAGCCCATAGAGGGCTATGGTGAAAAAGGAAATATCCTCAGATGAAATCTGGAAAGAAGCTTTCTGAGAAACTGCTCTGTGATGTGTGACTTCCACTCACAGAGTTACATCTGTATTTCGTGGATCTCTTTGCGAGCCTTATTTCTGTGGAATCTGAGAACAGATATTTCGGATCCCTTTGAAGACTATAGGGCCAAAGGAAATATCCTCCGATAACAAAGAGAAAGAAGTTTTCTGAGAAACTTCTTTGTCTTCTGTGAAATATCTCACAGAGTTACAGATTTCCCCCCAAGAAGCCTTTCGCTAAGACAGTTCTTGTTGAATTGGCAAAGTGATATTTGGAAGCCCCTAGAGGGCTATGGTGAAAAAGGAAATATCCTCTGATGAAATCTGTAAAGAAGCTTTCTGAGAAACTGCTCTGTGATGTGTGACTTCCACTCACAAAGTTACATCTGTATTTCGTGGATCTCTTTGCTAGCCTGATTTCTGTGGAATCTGAGAACTGATATTTCGGATCCCTTTGAAGACTATAGGGCCAAAGGAAATATCCTCCGATAACAAAGAGAAAGAAGCTTTCTGAGAAACTTCTTTGTGTTCTGTGAAATCATCTCACAGAGTTACAGCTTTCCCCTCAAGAAGCCTTTCGCTAAGACAGTTCTTGTGGAATTGGCAAAGTGATATTTGGAAGCCCATAGACGGCTATGGTGAAAAAGGAAATATCCTCAGATGAAATCTGAAAAGAAGCTTTCTGAGAAACTGCTCTGTGATGTGTGACTTCCACTCACAGAGTTACATCTGTATTTCGTGGATCTCATTGCTAGCCTTATTTCTGTGGAATCTGAGAACAGATATTTCGGATCCCTTTGAAGACTATAGGGCCAAAGAAAATATCCTCCGAAAACAAAGAGAAAAAAGCTTTCTGAGAAACTCCTTTGTGTTCTGTGAAATCATCTCACAGAGTTACAGCTTTCCCCTCAAGAAGCCTTTCGCTAAGACAGTTCTTGTGGAATTGGCAAAGTGATATTTGGAAGCCCATAGAGGGTTATTGTGAAAAAGGAAATATCCTCAGATGAAATCTGGAAAGAAGCTTTCTGAGAAACTGCTCTGTGATGTGTGACTTCCACTCACAGAGTTACATCTGTATTTCGTGTATCTCCTTGCTAGCCTTATTTCTGTGGAATCTGAGAACAGATATTTCGGATCCCTTTGAAGACTATAGGGCCAAAGGAAATATCCTCCGATAACAAGGAGAAAGAAGCTTTCTGAGAAACTTCTTTGTGTTCTGTGAAATCATCTCACAGAGTTACAGCTTTCCCCTCAAGAAGCCTTTCGCTAAGACAGTTCTTGTGGAATTGGCAAAGTGATATTTGCAAGCCCATAGAGGGCTATGGTGAAAACGGAAATATCCTCAGATGAAATCTGGAAAGAATCTTTCTGAGAAACTGCTCTGTAATGTGTGAATTCCACTCACAGAGTTTCATCTCTATTTCCTGGGTTTCTTTGTTAGCCTTATTTCCTTGGAATCTGAGAAGAGATATTTCGGATCCCTTTGAAGACTATAGGGCCAAAGGAAATATCTTCCGATAACAAAGAGAAAGAAGCTTTCTGAGAAACTTCTTTGTGTTCTGTGAAATCATCTCAGAGAGTTACAGCTTTCCCCTCAAGAAGCCTTTCGCTAAGACAGTTCTTGTGGAATTGGCCAAGTGATATTTGCAAGCCCATAGAGGGCTATGGTGAAAACGGAAATATCCTCAGATGAAATCTGGAAAGAAGCTTTCTGAGAAACTGCTTAGTGTTCTGATAATTCATCTCACAGAGTTACATCTTTATTTCGTGGATCAATTTGCTAGCCTTATTTCTGTGGAATCTGAGAAAAGATATTTCGGATCCCTTTGAAGACTATAGGGCCAAAGGAAATAGCCTCCGATAACAAAGAGAAAGAAGCTTTCTGAGAAACTTCTTTTTGTTCTGTGAAATCATCTCACAGAGTTACAGCTTTCCCCTCAAGAAGCCGTCGGCTGAGACAGTTCTTGTGGAATTGGCAAAGTGATATTTGGAAGCCCATAGAGGGCTATGGTGAAAAAGGATATATCCTCAGAAGAAATCTGGAAAGAAGTTTTTTGAGAAACTGCTCTGTGATGTGTGACTTCCACTCACAGAGTTACATCTGTATTTCCTGGATCTCTTTGCTAGCCTTATTTCTGTGGAATCTGAGAACAGATATTTCGGATCCCTTTGAAGACTATAGGGCCAAAGGAAATATCCTCCGATAACAAAGAGAAAGAAGCTTTCTGAGAAACTTCTTTGTGTTCTGTGAAATCATCTCACAGAGTTACAGATTTCCCCTCAAGAAGCCTTTCGCTAAGACAGTTCTTGTGGAATTGGCAAAGTGATATTTGGAAGCCCATAGAGGGCTATGGTGAAAAAGGAAATATCCTCAGATGAAATCTGGAAAGAAGCTTTCTGAGAAACTGCTCTGTGATGTGTGACTTCCACTCACAGAGATACATCTGTATTTAGTGTATCTCTTTGCTAGCCTTATTTCTGTGGAATCTGAGAACAGATATTTCGGATACCTTTGAAGACTATAGGGCCAAAGGAAATATCCTCCGATAACAAAGAGAAAGAAGCTTTCTGAGAAACTTCTTTGTGTTCTGTGAAATCATCTCACAGAGTTACAGCTTTCCCCTCAAGAAGCCTTTCGCTAAGACAGTTCTTGTGGAATTGGCAAAGTGATATTTGGAAGCCCATAGAGGGCTATGGTGAAAAAGGAAATATCCTCAGATGAAATCTGGAAAGAAGCTTTCTGAGAAACTCCTCTGTGATGTGTGACTTCCACTCACAGAGTTACATCTGTATTTCGTTGATCTCTTTGCTAGCCTTATTTCTGTGGAATCTGAGAACTGATATTTCGGAACCCTTTGAAGACTATAGGGCCAAAGGAAATATCCTCCGGTAACAAAGAGAAAGAAGCTTTCTGAGAAACTTCTTTGTGTTCTGTGAAATCATCTCACAGAGTTGCAGCTTTCCCCTCAAGAAGCCTTTCGATAAGACAGTTCTTGTGGAATTGTCAAAGTGATATTTGGAAGCCCAAAGAGGGCTATGGTGAAAAAGGAAATATCCTAAGATGAAATCTGGAAAGAAGCTTTCTGAGAAACTGCTCTGTGATGTGTGACTTACACTCACAGAGATACATCTGTATTTCGTGCATCTCTTTGCTAGCCTTATTTCTGTGGAATCTGAGAACATATATTTCGGATCCCTTTGAAGACTATAGGGCCAAAGGAAATATCCTCCGATAACAAAGAGAAAGAAGATTTCTGAGAAACTTCTTTGTGTTCTGTGAAATCATCTCACAGAGTTACAGCTTTCCCCTCAAGAAGCCTTTCGCTAAGAGAGTTCTTGTGGAATTGGTAAAGTGATATTTGGAAACCCATGGACGGCTATGGGGAAAACGGAAATATCCTCAGATGAAATCTGGAAAGAAGCTTTCTGAGAAACTGCTCTGTGATGTGTGACTTCCACTCACAGAGTTACATCTGTATTTCGTGTATCTCCTTGCTAGCCTTATTTCTGTGGAATCTGAGAACAGATATTTCGGATCCCTTTGAAGACTATAGGGCCAAAGGAAATATCCTCTGATAACAAAGAGAAAGAAGCTTTCTGAGAATCTTCTTTGTGTTCTCTGAAATCATCTCACAGAGTTACAGCTTTCCCCTCAAGAAGCCTTTCGCTAAGACAGTTCTTGTGGAATTGGCAAAGTGATATTTGCAAGCCCATAGAGGGCTATGGTGAAAACGGAAATATCCTCAGATGAAATTTGGAAAGAATCTTTCTGAGAAACTGCTCTGTAATGTGTGAATTCCACTCACCGAGTTTCATCTCTGTTTCCTGGGTTTCTTTGTTAGCCTTATTTCCTTGAAATCTGAGATGAGATATTTCGGATCCCTTTGAAGACTATAGGGCCAAAGGAAATATCTTCCGATAACAAAGAGAAAGAAGCTTTCTGAGAAACTACTTTGTGTTCTGTGAAATCATCTCAGAGAGTTACAGCTTTCCCCTAAAGAAGCCTTTCGCTAAGACAGTTCTTGTGGAATTGGCCAAGTGATATTTGCAAGCCCATAGAGGGCTATGGTGAAAACGGAAATATCCTCAGATGAAATCGGGAAAGAAGCTTTCTGAGAAACTGCTTAGTGTTCTGATAATTCATCTCACAGAGTTACATCTTTATTTCGTGGATCTCTTTGCTACCCTTATTTCTGTGGAATCTGAGAAAAGATATTTCGGATCCCTTTGAAGACTATAGGGCCAAAGGAAATATCCTCCGATAACAAAGAGAAAGAAGCTTTCTGAGAAACTTCTTTTTGTTCTGTGAAATCATCTCACAGAGTTACAGCTTTCCCCTCAAGAAGCCGTCGGCTGAGACAGTTCTTGTGGAATTGGCAAAGTGATATTTGGAAGCCCATAGAGGGCTATGGTGAAAAAGGATATATCCTCAGAAGAAATCTGGAAAGAAGTTTTCTGAGAAACTGCTCTGTGATGTGTGACTTCCACTCACAGAGTTACATCTGTATTTCCTGGATCTCTTTGCTAGCCTTATTTCTGTGGAATCTGAGAACAGATATTTCGGATCCCTTTGAAGACTATAGGGCCAAAGGAAATATCCTCCGATAACAAAGAGAAAGAAGCTTTCTGAGAAACTTCTTTGTGTTCTGTGAAATCATCTCACAGAGTTACAGATTTCCCCTCATGAAGCCTTTCGCTAAGACAGTTCTTGTGGAATTGGCAAAGTGATATTTGGAAGCCCATAGAGGGCTATGGTGAAAAAGGAAATATCCTCAGATGAAATCTGGAAAGAAGCTTTCTGAGAAACTGCTCTGTGATGTGTGACTTCCACTCACAGAGATACATCTGTATTTAGTGTATCTCTTTGCTAGCCTTATTTCTGTGGAATCTGAGAACAGATATTTCGGATCCCTTTGAAGACTATAGGGCCAAAGGAAATATCCTCCGATAACAAAGAGAAAGAAGCTTTCTGAGAAACTTCTTTGTGTTCTGTGAAATCATCTCACAGAGTTGCAGCTTTCCCCTCAAGAAGCCTTTCGCTAAGACAGTTCTTGTGGAATTGGCAAAGTGATATTTGGAAGCCCATAGAGGGCTAAGGTGAAAAAGGAAATATCCTAAGATGAAATCTGGAAAGAAGCTTTCTGAGAAACTGCTCTGTGATGTGTGACTTACACTCACAGAGATACATCTGTATTTCATGCATCTCTTTGCTAGCATTATTTCTGTGGTATCTGAGAACATATATTTCGGTTCCCTTTGTAGACTATAGGGCCAAAGGAAATATCCTCCGATAACAAAGAGAAAGAATATTTCTGAGAAACTCTTTGTGTTCCGTGAAATCATCTCACAGAGTTACAGCTTTCCCCTCAAGAAGCCTTTCGCTAAGACAGTTCTTATGGAATTAGCAGGGTGATATTTGGAAGCCCACAGAGGGCTATGGTGTAAAAGGAAATACCCTCAGATGAAATCTGGAAAGAAGCTTTCTGAGAAACTGCTCTGTGATGTGTGACTTCTACTCACAGAGTTACGTCTGTGTTTCGTGTATCGCTTTGCTAGCCTTACTTCTGTGGAATCTGAGAAGAGATATTTCGGATCCCTTTGAAGACTATAGGGCCAAAGGAAATATCCTCCGATAACAAAGAGAAAGAAGCTTTCTGAGAAACTTCTCTGTGTTCTGTGAAATCATCTCACAGAGTTACAGCTTTCCCCTCAAGAAGCCTTTCGCTAAGACAGTTCTTGTGGAATTGGCAAAGTGATATTTGGAAGCCCATAGAGGGCTATGGTGAAAAAGGAAATATCCTCAGATGAAATCTGGAAAGAAGCTTTCTGAGAAAATGCTCTGTGATGTGTGACTGCCACAGAAGAATTACATCTCTATTTCGTGGATCTCTTTGCTAGACTTATTTCTGTGGAATCTGAGAAGAGATATTTCGGATTCCTTTGAAGACTATTGGGCCAAAAGAAATATCCTCTGATAACAAGGAGAAAGAAGCTTTCTGAGAAACTTCTTTGTGTTCTGTGAAATCATCTCACAGAGTTACAGCTTTCCCCTCAAGAAGTCTTTCGCTAAGACAGTTCTTTTGGAATTGGCAAAGTGATATTTGGAAGCCCATAGAGGGCTATGGTGAAAAAGGAAATATCCTCAGATGAAATCTGGAAAGAAGCTTTCTGAGAAACTGCTCTGTGATGTGTGACTTCCACTCACAGAGTTACATCTGTATTTCGTGGATCTCTTCGCGAGCCATATTTCTGTGGAATCTGAGAACAGATATTTCGGATCCCTTTGAAGACTACAGGGCCAAAGGAAAGAGAAAGAAGTTTTCTGAGAAACTTCTTTGTGTTCTGTGAAATATCTCACAGAGTTACAGATTTCCCCTCAAGAAGCCTTTCGCTAAGACAGTTCTTGTTGAATTGGCAAAGTGATATTTGGAAGCCCATAGAGGGCTATGGTGAAAAAGGAAATATCCTCTGATGAAATCTGTAAAGAAGCTTTCTGAGAAACTGCTCTGTGATGTGTGACTTCCACTCACAGAGTTACATCGGTATTTCGTGGATCTCTTTGCTAGCCTTATTTCTGTGGAATCTGAGAACAGATATTGCGGATCCCTTTGAAGACTATAGGGCCAAAGAAAATATCCTCTGAAAACAAAGAGAAAAAAGCTTTCTGAGAAACTCCTTTGTGTTCTGTGAAATCATCTCACAGAGTTACAGCTTTCCCCTCAAGAAGCCTTTCGCTAAGACAGTTCTTGTGGAATTGGCAAAGTGATATTTGGAAGCCCATAGAGGGTTATTGTGAAAAAGGAAATATCCTCAGATGAAATCTGGAAAGAAGCTTTCTGAGAAACTGCTCTGTGATGTGTGACTTCCACTCACAGAGTTACATCTGTATTTCGTGCATCTCTTTGCTAGCCTTATTCTGTGGAATCTGAGAACAGATATTTCGGATCCCTTTGAAGACTATAGGGCCAAAGGAAATATTCTCCGATAACAAAAAGAAAGAAGCTTTCTGAGAAACTTCTTTGTCTTCTGTGAAATCATCTCACAGAGTTACAGCTTTCCCCTCAAGAAGCCTTTCGCTAAGACAGTTCTTGTGGAATTGGCAAGGTGATATTTGGAAGCCCACAGAGGGCTATGGTGTAAAAGGAGATACCCTCAGATGAAATCTGGAAAGAAGCTTTCTGAGAAACTGCTCTTTGATGTGTGACTTCTACTCACAGAGTTACGTCTGTGTTTCGTGTATCGCTTTGCTAGCCTTACTTCTGTGGAATCTGAGAAGAGATATTTCGGATCCCTTTGAAGACTATAGGGCCAAAGGAAATATCCTCCGATAACAAAGAGAAAGAAGCTTTCTGAGAAACTTCTCTGTGTTCTGTGAAATCATCTCACAGAGTTACAGCTTTCCCCTCAAGAAGCCTTTCGCTAAGACAGTTCTTGTGGAATTGGCAAAGTGATATTTGGAAGCCCATAGAGGGCTATGGTGAAAAAGGAAATATCCTCAGATGAAATCTGGAAAGAAGCTTTCTGAGAAAATGCTCTGTGATGTGTGACTGCCACAGAAGAATTACATCTCTATTTCGTGGATCTCTTTGCTAGCCTTATTTCTGTGGAATCTGAGAAGAGATATTTCGGATCCCTTTGAAGACTATTGGGCCAAAGGAAATATCCTCTGATAACAAAGAGAAAGAAGCTTTCTGAGAAACTTCTTTGTGTTCTGTGAAATCATCTCACAGAGTTACAGCTTTCCCCTCAAGAAGTCTTTCGCTAAGACAGTTCTTTTGGAATTGGCAAAGTGATATTTGGAAGCCCATAGAGGGCTATGGTGAAAAAGGAAATATCCTCAGATGAAATCTGGAAAGAAGCTTTCTGAGAAACTGCTCTGTGATGTGTGACTTCCACTCACAGAGTTACATCTGTATTTCGTGGATCTCTTTGCGAGCCTGATTTCTGTGGAATCTGAGAACTGATATTTCGGATCCCTTTGAAGGCTATAGGGCCAAAGGAAATATCCTCCGATAACAAAGAGAAAGAAGCTTTCTGAGAAACTTCTTTGTGTTCTGTGAAATCATCTCACAGAGTTACAGCTTTCCCCTCAAGAAGCCTTTCGCTAAGACAGTTCTTGTGGAATTGGCAAAGTGATATTTGGAAGCCAATAGACGGCTATGGTGAAAAAGGAAATATCCTCAGATGAAATCTGGAAAGAAGCTTTCTGAGAAACTGCTCTGTGATGTGTGACTTCCACTCACAGAGTTACATCTGTATTTCGTGGATCTCTTTGCTAGCCTTATTTCTGTGGAATCTGAGAACAGATATTTCGGATCCCTTTGAAGACTACAGGGCCAAAGAAAATATCCTCTGAAAACAAAGAGAAAAAAGCTTTCTGAGAAACTCCTTTGTGTTCTGTGAAATCATCTCACAGAGTTACAGCTTTCCCCTCAAGAAGCCTTTCGCTAAGACAGTTCTTGTGGAATTGGCAAAGTGATATTTGGAAGCCCATAGAGGGTTATTGTGAAAAAGGAAATATCCTCAGATGAAATCTGGAAAGAAGCTTTCTGAGAAACTGCTCTGTGATGTGTGACTTCCACTCACAGAGTTACATCTGTGTTTCGTGCATCTCTTTGCTAGCCTTATTCTGTGGAATCTGAGAACAGATATTTCGGATCCCTTTGAAGACTATAGGGCCAAAGGAAATATTTCCGATAACAAAAAGAAAGAAGCTTTCTGAGAAACTTCTTTGTGTTCTGTGAAATCATCTCACAGAGTTACAGCTTTCCCCTCAAGAAGCCTTTCGCTAAGACAGTTCTTGTGGAATTGGCCAAGTGATATTTGGAAGCCCATAGAGGTCTATGATGAAAAAGGAAATATCCTCAGATGAAATCTGGAAAGAAGCTTTCTGAGAAACTCCTCTGTGATGTGTGACTTCCACTCACAGAGTTACATCTGTATTTCGTTGATCTCTTTGCTAGCCTTATTTCTGTGGAATCTGAGAACTGATATTTCGGATCCCTTTGAAGACTATAGGGCCAAAGGAAATATCCTCCGGTAACAAAGAGAAAGAAGCTTTCTGAGAAACTTCTTTGTGTTCTGTGAAATCATCTCACAGAGTTGCAGCTTTCCCCTCAAGAAGCCTTTCGATAAGACAGTTCTTGTGGAATTGTCAAAGTGATATTTGGAAGCCCAAAGAGGGCTATGGTGAAAAAGGAAATATCCTAAGATGAAATCTGGAAAGAAGCTTTCTGAGAAACTGCTCTGTGATGTGTGACTTACACTCACAGAGATACATCTGTATTTCGTGCATCTCTTTGCTAGCCTTATTTCTGTGGAATCTGAGAACATATATTTCGGATCCCTTTGAAGACTATAGGGCCAAAGGAAATATCCTCCGATAACAAAGAGAAAGAAGATTTCTGAGAAACTTCTTTGTGTTCTGTGAAATCATCTCACAGAGTTACAGCTTTCCCCTCAAGAAGCCTTTCGCTAAGAGAGTTCTTGTGGAATTGGTAAAGTGATATTTGGAAACCCATGGACGGCTATGGGGAAAACGGAAATATCCTCAGATGAAATCTGGAAAGAAGCTTTCTGAGAAACTGCTCTGTGATGTGTGACTTCCACTCACAGAGTTACATCTGTATTTCGTGTATCTCCTTGCTAGCCTTATTTCTGTGGAATCTGAGAACAGATATTTCGGATCCCTTTGAAGACTATAGGGCCAAAGGAAATATCCTCTGATAACAAAGAGAAAGAAGCTTTCTGAGAAACTTCTTTGTGTTCTCTGAAATCATCTCACAGAGTTACAGCTTTCCCCTAAAGAAGCCTTTCGCTAAGACAGTTCTTGTGGAATTGGCAAATTGATATTTGCAAGCCCATAGAGGGCTATGGTGAAAACGGAAATATCCTCAGATGAAATCGGGAAAGAAGCTTTCTGAGAAACTGCTTAGTGTTCTGATAATTCATCTCACAGAGTTACATCTTTATTTCGTGGATCTCTTTGCTACCCTTATTTCTGTGGAATCTGAGAAAAGATATTTCGGATCCCTTTGAAGACTATAGGGCCAAAGGAAATATCCTCCGATAACAAAGAGAAAGAAGCTTTCTGAGAAACTTCTTTTTGTTCTGTGAAATCATCTCACAGAGTTACAGCTTTCCCCTCAAGAAGCCGTCGGCTGAGACAGTTCTTGTGGAATTGGCAAAGTGTTATTTGGAAGCCCATAGAGGGCTATGGTGAAAAAGGATATATCCTCAGAAGAAATCTGGAAAGAAGTTTTCTGAGAAACTGCTCTGTGATGTGTGACTTCCACTCACAGAGTTACATCTGTATTTCCTGGATCTCTTTGCTAGCCTTATTTCTGTGGAATCTGAGAACAGATATTTCGGATCCCTTTGAAGACTATAGGGCCAAAGGAAATATCCTCCGATAACAAAGAGAAAGAAGCTTTCTGAGAAACTTCTTTGTGTTCTGTGAAATCATCTCACAGAGTTGCAGCTTTCCCCTCAAGAAGCCTTTCGCTAAGACAGTTCTTGTGGAATTGGCAAAGTGATATTTGGAAGCCCATAGAGGGCTAAGGTGAAAAAGGAAATATCCTAAGATGAAATCTGGAAAGAAGCTTTCTGAGAAACTGCTCTGTGATGTGTGACTTACACTCACAGAGATACATCTGTATTTCGTGCATCTCTTTGCTAGCATTATTTCTGTGGAATCTGAGAACATATATTTCGGTTCCCTTTGTAGACTATAGGGCCAAAGGAAATATCCTCCGATAACAAAGAGAAAGAATATTTCTGAGAAACTCTTTGTGTTCCGTGAAATCATCTCACAGAGTTACAGCTTTCCCCTCAAGAAGCCTTTCGCTAAGACAGTTCTTATGGAATTAGCAGGGTGATATTTGGAAGCCCACAGAGGGCTATGGTGTAAAAGGAAATACCCTCAGATGAAATCTGGAAAGAAGCTTTCTGAGAAACTGCTCTGTGATGTGTGACTTCTACTCACAGAGTTACGTCTGTGTTTCGTGTATCGCTTTGCTAGCCTTACTTCTGTGGAATCTGAGAAGAGATATTTCGGATCCCTTTGAAGACTATAGGGCCAAAGGAAATATCCTCCGATAACAAAGAGAAAGAAGCTTTCTGAGAAACTTCTCTGTGTTCTGTGAAATCATCTCACAGAGTTACAGCTTTCCCCTCAAGAAGCCTTTCGCTAAGACAGTTCTTGTGGAATTGGCAAAGTGATATTTGGAAGCCCATAGAGGGCTATGGTGAAAAAGGAAATATCCTCAGATGAAATCTGGAAAGAAGCTTTCTGAGAAAATGCTCTGTGATGTGTGACTGCCACAGAAGAATTACATCTCTATTTCGTGGATCTCTTTGCTAGACTTATTTCTGTGGAATCTGAGAAGAGATATTTCGGATTCCTTTGAAGACTATTGGGCCAAAAGAAATATCCTCTGATAACAAAGAGAAAGAAGCTTTCTGAGAAAATTCTTTGTGTTCTGTGAAATCATCTCACAGAGTTACAGCTTTCCCCTCAAGAAGTCTTTCGCTAAGACAGTTCTTTTGGAATTGGCAAAGTGATATTTGGAAGCCCATAGAGGGCTATGGTGAAAAAGGAAATATCCTCAGATGAAATCTGGAAAGAAGCTTTCTGAGAAACTGCTCTGTGATGTGTGACTTCCACTCACAGAGTTACATCTGTATTTCGTGGATCTCTTTGTTACCCTTATTTCTGTGGAATCTGAGAACAGATATTTCGGATCCCTTTGAAGACTACAGGGCCAAAGGAAATATCCTCCGATAACAAAGAGAAAGAAGTTTTCTGAGAAACTTCTTTGTGTTCTGTGAAATATCTCACAGAGTTACAGATTTCCCCTCAAGAAGCCTTTCGCTAAGACAGTTCTTGTTGAATTGGCAAAGTGATATTTGGAAGCCCATAGAGGGCTATGGTGAAAAAGGAAATATCCTCTGATGAAATCTGTAAAGAAGCTTTCTGAGAAACTGCTCTGTGATGTGTGACTTCCACTCACAGAGTTACATCTGTATTTCGTGGATCTCTTTGCTAGCCTTATTTCTGTGGAATCTGAGAACAGATATTGCGGATCCCTTTGAAGACTATAGGGCCAAAGAAAATATCCTCTGAAAACAAAGAGAAAAAAGCTTTCTGAGAAACTCCTTTGTGTTCTGTGAAATCATCTCACAGAGTTACAGCTTTCCCCTCAAGAAGCCTTTCGCTAAGACAGTTCTTGTGGAATTGGCAAAGTGATATTTGGAAGCCCATAGAGGGTTATTGTGAAAAAGGAAATATCCTCAGATGAAATCTGGAAAGAAGCTTTCTGAGAAACTGCTCTGTGATGTGTGACTTCCACTCACAGAGTTACATCTGTATTTCGTGCATCTCTTTGCTAGCCTTATTCTGTGGAATCTGAGAACAGATATTTCGGATCCCTTTGAAGACTATAGGGCCAAAGGAAATATTTCCGATAACAAAAAGAAAGAAGCTTTCTGAGAAACTTCTTTGTGTTCTGTGAAATCATCTCACAGAGTTACAGCTTTCCCCTCAAGAAGCCTTTCGCTAAGACAGTTCTTGTGGAATTGGCCAAGTGATATTTGGAAGCCCATAGAGGTCTATGATGAAAAAGGAAATATCCTCAGATGAAATCTGGAAAGAAGCTTTCTGAGAAACTGCTCTGTGATGTGTGACTTCCACTCACAGAGTTACATCTGTATTTCGTGCATCTCTTTGCTAGCCTTATTGCTGTGGAATCTGAGAAGAGATATTTCGGATCCCTTTGAAGACTATAGGGCCAAAGGAAATATCCTCCGATAACAAAGAGAAAGAAGCTTTCTGAGAACCTTCTTTGTGTTCTTTGAAATCATCTCAAAGAGTTACAGCTTTCTCCTTAAGAAGCCTTTCGCTAAGACAGTTCTTGTGGAATTGGCAAAGTGATATTTGGAAGCCCATAGAGGGCTATGGTGAAAAAGGAAATATCCTCAGATGAAATCTGGAAAGAAGCTTTCTGAGAAAATGCTCTGTGATGTGTGACTGCCACAGAAGAATTACATCTCTATTTCGTGGATCTCTTTGATAGCCTTATTTCTGTGGAATCTGAGAAGAGATATTCCGGATCCCTTTGAAGACTATTGGGCCAAAAGAAATATCCTCCGATAACAAAGAGAAAGAAGCTTTCTGAGAAACTTCTTTGTGTTCTGTGAAATCATCTCACGGAGTTACAGCTTTCCCCTCAAGAAGCCTTTCGCTAAGACAGTTCTTGTGGAATTGGCAAAGTGCTATTTGGAAGCCCATAGAGGGCTACGGTGAAAAAGGAAATATCCTCAGATGAAATCTGGAAAGAAGCTTTCTGAGAAACTGCTCTGTGATGTGTGACTTCCACTCACAGAGTTACATCTGTATTTCGTGGATCTCTTTTCTAGCCTTATTTCTGTGGAATCTGAGAAGAGATATTTCGGATCCCTTTGAAGACTATAGGGCCAAAGGAAATATCCTCCGATAACAAAGAGAAAGAAGCTTTCTGAGAAACTTCTTTGTGTTCTTTGAAATCATCTCAAAGAGTTACAGCTTTCCCCACAAGAAGCCTTTCGCTAAGACAGTTCTTGTGGAATTGGCAACGTGATATTTGGAAGCCCATAGAGGGCTATGGTGAAAAAGGAAATATCCTCAGATGAAATCTGGAAAGAAGCTTTCTGAGAAACTGCTCTGTGATGTGTGACTTCCACTCACAGAGTTACATCTGTATTTCGTGGATCTCTTTGCTAGCCTTATTTCTGTGGAATCTGAGAACAGATATTTCGGATCCCTTTGAATACTATAGGGCCAAAGGAAATATCCTCCGATAACAAAGAGAAAGAAGCTTTCTGAGAAACTTCTTTGTGTTCTGTGAAATCATCTCACAGAGTTACAGCTTTCCCCTCAAGAAGCCTTTCGCTAAGACAGTTCTTCTGGAATTGGCAAAGGGATATTTGGAAGCCAATAGAGGGTTATGGTGAAAAAGGTAATATCCTCAGATGAAATCTGGAAAGAAGCTTTCTGAGAAATTGCTCTGTGATGTGTGACTTCCACACACAGAGTTACATCTGTATTTCGTGCATCTCTTTGCCAGCCTTATTCTGTGGAATCTGAGAACAGATATTTCGGATCCCTTTGAAGACTATAGGGCCAAAGGAAATATCCTCCGATAACAAAAAGAAAGAAGCTTTCTGAGAAACTTCTTGTCTTCTGTGAAATCATCTCACAGAGTTACAGCTTTCCCCTCAAGAAGCCTTTCGCTAAGACAGTTCTTGTGGAATTGGCAAGGTGATATTTGGAAGCCCACAGAGGGCTATGGTGTAAAAGGAAATACCCTCAGATGAAATCTGGAAAGAAGCTTTCTGAGAAACTGCTCTGTGATGTGTGACTTCTACTCACAGAGTTACGTCTGTGTTTCGTGTATCGCTTTGCTAGCCTTACTTCTGTGGAATCTGAGAAGAGATATTTCGGATCCCTTTGAAGACTATAGGGCCAAAGGAAATATCCTCCGATAACAAAGAGAAAGAAGCTTTCTGAGAAACTTCTCTGTGTTCTGTGAAATCATCTCACAGAGTTACAGCTTTCCCCTCAAGAAGCCTTTCGCTAAGACAGTTCTTGTGGAATTGGCAAAGTGATATTTGGAAGCCCATAGAGGGCTATGGTGAAAAAGGAAATATCCTCAGATGAAATCTGGAAAGAAGCTTTCTGAGAAAATGCTCTGTGATGTGTGACTGCCACAGAAGAATTACATCTCTATTTCGTGGATCTCTTTGCTAGCCTTATTTCTGTGGAATCTGAGAAGAGATATTTCGGATCCCTTTGAAGACTATTGGGCCAAAAGAAATATCCTCTGATAACAAAGAGAAAGAAGCTTTCTGAGAAACTTCTTTGTGTTCTGTGAAATCATCTCACAGAGTTACAGCTTTCCCCTCAAGAAGTCTTTCGCTAAGACAGTTCTTTTGGAATTGGCAAAGTGATATTTGGAAGCCCATAGAGGGCTATGGTGAAAAAGGAAATATCCTCAGATGAAATCTGGAAAGAAGCTTTCTGAGAAACTGCTCTGTGATGTGTGACTTCCACTCACAGAGTTACATCTGTATTTCGTGGATCTCTTTGCGAGCCTTATTTCTGTGGAATCTGAGAACAGATATTTCGGATCCCTTTGAAGACTATAGGGCCAAAGGAAATATCCTCCGATAACAAAGAGAAAGAAGTTTTCTGAGAAACTTCTTTGTGTTCTGTGAAATATCTCACAGAGTTACAGATTTCCCCTCAAGAAGCCTTTCGCTAAGACAGTTCTTGTTGAATTGGCAAAGTGATATTTGGAAGCCCATAGAGGGCTATGGTGAAAAAGGAAATATCCTCTGATGAAATCTGTAAAGAAGCTCTCTGAGAAACTGCTCTGTGATGTGTGACTTCCACTCACAAAGTTACATCTGTATTTCGTGGATCTCTTTGCTAACCTGATTTCTGTGGAATCTGAGAACTGATATTTCGGATCCCTTTGAAGACTATAGGGCCAAAGGAAATATCCTAGGATAACAAAGAGAAAGAAGCTTTCTGAGAAACTTCTTTGTGTTCTGTGAAATCATCTCACAGAGTTACAGCTTTCCCCTCAAGAAGCCTTTCGCTAAGACAGTTCTTGTGGAATTGGCAAAGTGATATTTGGAAGCCCATAGACGGCTATAGTGAAAAAGGAAATATCCTCAGATGAAATCTGGAAAGAAGCTTTCTGAGAAACTGCTCTGTGATGTGTGACTTCCACTCACAGAGTTACATCTGTATTTCGTGGATCTCTTTGCTAGCCTTATTTCTGTGGAATCTGAGAACAGATATTTCGGATCCCTTTGAAGACTATAGGGCCAAAGGAAATATCCTCCGAAAACAAAGAGAAAGAAGCTTTCTGAGAAACTCCTTTGTGTTCTGTGAAATCATCTCACAGAGTTACAGCTTTCCCCTCAAGAAGCCTTTCGCTAAGACAGTTCTTGTGGAATTGGCAAAGTGATATTTGGAAGCCCATAGAGGGTTATTGTGAAAAAGGAAATATCCTCAGATGAAATCTGGAAAGAAGCTTTCTGAGAAACTGCTCTGTGATGTGTGACTTCCACTCACAGAGTTACATCTGTATTTCGTGCCTCTCTTTGCTAGCCTTATTGCTGTGGAATCTGAGAAGAGATATTTCGGATCCCTTTGAAGACTATAGGGCCAAAGGAAATATCCTCCGATAACAAAGAGAAAGAAGCTTTCTGAGAAACTTCTTTGTGTTCTGTGAAATCATCTCACAGAGTTACAGCTTTCCCCTCAAGAAGCCTTTCGCTAAGACAGTTCTTGTGGAATTGGCAAGGTGATATTTGGAAGGCCACAGAGGGCTATGGTGTAAAAGGAAATACGCTCAGATGAAATGTGGAAAGAAGCTTTCTGAGAAACTGCTCTGTGATGTGTGACTTCTACTCACAGAGTTACGTCTGTGTTTCGTGTATCGCTTTGCTAGCCTTACTTCTGTGGAATCTGAGAAGAGATATTTCGGATCCCTTTGAAGACTATAGGGCCAAAGGAAATATCCTCCGATAACAAAGAGAAAGAAGCTTTCTGAGAAACTTCTCTGTGTTCTGTGAAATCATCTCACAGAGTTACAGCTTTCCCCTCAAGAAGCCTTTCGCTAAGACAGTTCTTGTTGAATTGGCAAAGTGATATTTGGAAGCCCATAGAGGGCTATGGTGAAAAAGGAAAGATCCTCAGATGAAATCTGGAAAGAAGCTTTCTGAGAAAATGCTCTGTGATGTGTGACTGCCACAGAAGAATTACATCTCTATTTCGTGGATCTCTTTGATAGCCTTATTTCTGTGGAATCTGAGAAGTGATATTCCGGATCCCTTTGAAGACTATTGGGCCAAAAGAAATATCCTCCGATAACAAAGAGAAAGAAGCTTTCTGAGAAACTTCTTTGTGTTCTGTGAAATCATCTCACAGAGTTACAGCTTTCCCCTCAAGAAGTCTTTCGCTAAGACAGTTCTTTTGGAATTGGCAACGTGATATTTGGAAGCCCATAGAGGGTTATGGTGAAAAAGGAAATATCCTCAGATGAAATCTGGAAAGAAGCTTTCTGAGAAACTGCTCTGTGATGTGTGACTTCCACTCACAGAGTTACATCTGTATTTCGTGGATCTCTTTGCTAGCCTTATTTCTGTGGAATCTGAGAACAGATATTTCGGATCCCTTTGAAGACTATAGGGCCAAAGGAAATATCCTCCGATAACAAAGAGAAAGAAGCTTTCTGAGAAACTTCTTTGTGTTCTGTGAAATCATCTCACAGAGTTACAGCTTTCCCCTCAAGAAGCCTTTCGCTAAGACAGTTCTTCTGGAATTGGCAAAGGGATATTTGGAAGCCCATAGAGGGCTATGGTGAAAAAGGAAATATCCTCAGATGAAATCTGGAAAGAAGCTTTCTGAGAAATTGCTCTGTGATGTGTGACTTCCACACACAGAGTTACATCTGTATTTCGTGCATCTCTTTGCCAGCCTTATTCTGCGGAATCTGAGAACAGATATTTCGGATCCCTTTGAAGACTATAGGGCCAAAGGAAATATCCTCCGATAACAAAGAGAAAGAAGCTTTCTGAGAAACTTCTTTGTGTTCTGTGAAATCATCTCACAGAGTTACAGCTTTCCCCTCAAGAAGCCTTTCGCTAAGACAGTTCTTGTGGAATTGGCAAAGTGCTATTTGGAAGCCCATAGAGGGCTACGGTGAAAAAGGAAATATCCTCAGATGAAATCTGGAAAGAAGCTTTCTGAGAAACTGCTCTGTGATGTGTGACTTCCACTCACAGAGTTACATCTGTATTTCGTGCATCTCTTTGCTAGCCTTATTGCTGTGGAATCTGAGAAGAGATATTTCGGATCCCTTTGAAGACTATAGGGCCAAAGGAAATATCCTCCGATAACAAAGAGAAAGAAGCTTTCTGAAGAACTTCTTTGTGTTCTTTGAAATCATCTCAAAGAGTTACAGCTTTCCCCTCAAGAAGCCTTTCGCTAAGACAGTTCTTGTGGAATTGGCAAAGTGATATTTGGAAGCCCATAGACGGCTATGGTGAAAAAGGAAATATCCTCAGATGAAATCTGGAAAGAAGCTTTCTGAGAAACTGCTCTGTGATGTGTGACTTCCACTCACAGAGTTACATCTGTATTTCGTGGATCTCTTTGCTAGCCTTATTTCTGTGGAATCTGAGAACAGATATTTCGGATCCCTTTGAAGACTATAGGGCCAAAGGAAATATCCTCCGAAAACAAAGAGAAAGAAGCTTTCTGAGAAACTCCTTTGTGTTCTGTGAAATCATCTCACAGAGTTACAGCTTTCCCCTCAAGAAGCCTTTCGCTAAGACAGTTCTTGTGGAATTGGCAAAGTGATATTTGGAAGCCCATAAAGGGTTATTGTGAAAAAGGAAATATCCTCAGATGAAATCTGGAAAGAAGCTTTCTGAGAAACTGCTCTGTGATGTGTGACTTCCACTCACAGAGTTACATGTGTATTTCGTGGATCTCTTTGCTAGCCTTATTTCTGTGGAATCTGAGAACAGATATTTCGGATCCCTTTGAATACTATAGGGCCAAAGGAAATATCCTCCTATAACAAAGAGAAAGAAGCTTTCTGAGAAACTTCTTTGTGTTCTGTGAAATCATCTCACAGAGTTACAGCTTTCCCCTCAAGAAGCCTTTCGCTAAGACAGTTCTTGTGGAATTGTCAAAGTGATATTTGGAAGCCCATAGAGGGCTATGGTGAAAAAGGAAATATCCTCAGATGAAATCTGGAAAGAAGCTTTCTGAGAAACTGCTCTGTAATGTGTGACTTCCACTCACAGAGTTACATCTGTATTTCGTGGATATCTTTGCTAGCCTTATTTCTGTGGAATCTGAGAACAGATATTTCGGATCCCTTTGAAGACTATAGGGCCAAAGGAAATATCCTCCGATAACAAAGAGAAAGAAGCTTTCTGAGAAACTTCTTTGTGTTCTGTGAAATCATCTCACAGAGTTACAGCTTTCCCCTCAAGAAGCCTTTCGCTAAGACAGTTCTTGTGGAATTGGCAAAGTGATATTTGGAAGCCCATAGAGTGCTACGGTGAAAAAGGAAATATCCTCAGATGAAATCTGGAAAGAAGCTTTCTGAGAAACTGCTCTGTGATGTGTGACTTCCACTCACAGAGTTACATCTGTATTTCGTGGATCTCTTTGCTAGCCTTATTTCTGTGGAATCTCAGAACAGATATTTCGGATCCCTTTGAAGACTATAGGGCCAAAGGAAATATCCTCCGATAACAAAGAGAAAGAAGCTTTCTGAGAAACTTCTTTGTGTTCTTTGAAATCATCTCAAAGAGTTACAGCTTTCCGCTCAAGAAGCCTTTCGCTAAGACAGTTCTTGTGGAATTGGCAAAGTGATATTTGGAAGCCCATAGAGGGCTATGGTGAAAAAGGAAATATCCTCAGATGAAATCTGGAAAGAAGCTTTCTGAGAAATTGCTCTGTGATGTGTGACTTCCACACACAGAGTTACATCTGTATTTCGTGCATCTCTTTGCCAGCCTTATTCTGCGGAATCTGAGAACAGATATTTCGGATCCCTTTGAAGACTATAGGGCCAAAGGAAATATCCTCCGATAACAAAGAGAAAGAAGCTTTCTGAGAAACTTCTTTGTGTTCTGTGAAATCATCTCACAGAGTTACAGCTTTCCCCTCAAGAAGCCTTTCGCTAAGACAGTTCTTGTGGAATTGGCAAAGTGCTATTTGGAAGCCCATAGAGGGCTACGGTGAAAAAGGAAATATCCTCAGATGAAATCTGGAAAGAAGCTTTCTGAGAAACTGCTCTGTGATGTGTGACTTCCACTCACAGAGTTACATCTGTATTTCGTGCATCTCTTTGCTAGCCTTATTGCTGTGGAATCTGAGAAGAGATATTTCGGATCCCTTTGAAGACTATAGGGCCAAAGGAAATATCCTCCGATAACAAAGAGAAAGAAGCTTTCTGAAGAACTTCTTTGTGTTCTTTGAAATCATCTCAAAGAGTTACAGCTTTCCCCTCAAGAAGCCTTTCGCTAAGACAGTTCTTGTGGAATTGGCAAAGTGATATTTGGAAGCCCATAGACGGCTATGGTGAAAAAGGAAATATCCTCAGATGAAATCTGGAAAGAAGCTTTCTGAGAAACTGCTCTGTGATGTGTGACTTCCACTCACAGAGTTACATCTGTATTTCGTGGATCTCTTTGCTAGCCTTATTTCTGTGGAATCTGAGAACAGATATTTCGGATCCCTTTGAAGACTATAGGGCCAAAGGAAATATCCTCCGAAAACAAAGAGAAAGAAGCTTTCTGAGAAACTCCTTTGTGTTCTGTGAAATCATCTCACAGAGTTACAGCTTTCCCCTCAAGAAGCCTTTCGCTAAGACAGTTCTTGTGGAATTGGCAAAGTGATATTTGGAAGCCCATAAAGGGTTATTGTGAAAAAGGAAATATCCTCAGATGAAATCTGGAAAGAAGCTTTCTGAGAAACTGCTCTGTGATGTGTGACTTCCACTCACAGAGTTACATGTGTATTTCGTGGATCTCTTTGCTAGCCTTATTTCTGTGGAATCTGAGAACAGATATTTCGGATCCCTTTGAATACTATAGGGCCAAAGGAAATATCCTCCTATAACAAAGAGAAAGAAGCTTTCTGAGAAACTTCTTTGTGTTCTGTGAAATCATCTCACAGAGTTACAGCTTTCCCCTCAAGAAGCCTTTCGCTAAGACAGTTCTTGTGGAATTGTCAAAGTGATATTTGGAAGCCCATAGAGGGCTATGGTGAAAAAGGAAATATCCTCAGATGAAATCTGGAAAGAAGCTTTCTGAGAAACTGCTCTGTAATGTGTGACTTCCACTCACAGAGTTACATCTGTATTTCGTGGATATCTTTGCTAGCCTTATTTCTGTGGAATCTGAGAACAGATATTTCGGATCCCTTTGAAGACTATAGGGCCAAAGGAAATATCCTCCGATAACAAAGAGAAAGAAGCTTTCTGAGAAACTTCTTTGTGTTCTGTGAAATCATCTCACAGAGTTACAGCTTTCCCCTCAAGAAGCCTTTCGCTAAGACAGTTCTTGTGGAATTGGCAAAGTGATATTTGGAAGCCCATAGAGTGCTACGGTGAAAAAGGAAATATCCTCAGATGAAATCTGGAAAGAAGCTTTCTGAGAAACTGCTCTGTGATGTGTGACTTCCACTCACAGAGTGACATCTGTATTTCGTGGATCTCTTTGCTAGCCTTATTTCTGTGGAATCTCAGAACAGATATTTCGGATCCCTTTGAAGACTATAGGGCCAAAGGAAATATCCTCCGATAACAAAGAGAAAGAAGCTTTCTGAGAAACTTCTTTGTGTTCTTTGAAATCATCTCAAAGAGTTACAGCTTTCCGCTCAAGAAGCCTTTCGCTAAGACAGTTCTTGTGGAATTGGCAAAGTGATATTTGGAAGCCCATAGAGGGCTATGGTGAAAAAGGAAATATCCTCAGATGAAATCTGGAAAGAAGCTTTCTGAGAAACTGCTCTGTGATGTGTGACTTCCACTCACAGAGTTACATCTGTATTTCGTGGATCTCTTTGCTAGCCTTATTTCTGTGGAATCTGAGAACAGATATTTCGGAAACCTTTGAAGACTACAGGGCCAAAGGATGTATCCTCCGATAACAAAGAGAAAGAAGCTTTCTGAGAAACTTCTTTGTGTTCTGTGAAATCATCTCACAGAGTTACAGCTTTCCCCTCAAGAAGCCTTTCGCTAAAACAGTTCTTGTGGGATTGGCAAAGTGATATTAGGAAGCCCATAGAGGGATATGGTGAAAAAGGAAATATCCTCAGATGAAATCTGGAAAGAAGCTTTCTGAGAAACTGCTCTGTAATGTGTGACTTCCACTCACAGAGTTACATCTGTATTTCGTGGATATCATTGCTAGCCTTATTTCTGTGGAATCTGAGAACAGATATTTCGGATCCCTTTGAAGACTATAGGGCCAAAGGAAATATCCTCCGATAACAAAGAGAAAGAAGCTTTCTGAGAAACTTCTTTGTGTTCTGTGAAATCATCTCACAGAGTTACAGCTTTCCCCTCAAGAAGCCTTTCGCTAAGACAGTTCTTGTGGAATTGGCAAAGGGATATTTGGAAGCCCATAGAGGGTTATGGTGAAAAAGGTAATATCCTCAGATGAAATCTGGAAAGAAGCTTTCTGAGAAATTGCTCTGTGATGTGTGACTTCCACACACAGAGCTACATCTGTATTTCGTGCATCTCTTTGCCAGCCTTATTCTGTGGAATCTGAGAAAAGATATTTCGGATCCCTTTGAAGACTATAGGGCCAAAGGAAATATCCTCCGATAACAAAGAGAAAGAAGCTTTCTGAGAAACTTCTTTGTGTTCTGTGAAATCATCTCACAGAGTTACAGCTTTCCCCTCAAGAAGCCTTTCGCTAAGACAGTTCTTGTGGAATTGGCAAAGTGCTATTTGGAAGCCCATAGAGGGCTACGGTGAAAAAGGAAATATCCTCAGATGAAATCTGGAAAGAAGCTTTCTGAGAAACTGCTCTGTGATGTGTGACTTCCACTCACAGAGTTACATCTGTATTTCGTGCATCTCTTTGCTAGCCTTATTTCTGTGGAATCTGAGAAGAGATATTTCGGATCCCTTTGAAGACTATAGGGCCAAAGGAAATATCCTCCTATAACAAAGAGAAAGAAGCTTTCTGAGAAACTTGTTTGTGTTCTGTGAAATCATCTCACAGAGTTACAGCTTTCCCCTCAAGAAGCCTTTCGCTAAGACAGTTCTTGTGGAATTGGCAAAGTGATATTTGGAAGCCCATAGAGGGCTATGGTGAAAAAGGAAATATCCTCAGATGAAATCTGGAAAGAAGCTTTCTGAGAAACTGCTCTGTAATGTGTGACTTCCACTCACAGAGTTACATCTGTATTTCGTGGATATCTTTGCTCGCCTTATTTCTGTGGAATCTGAGAACAGATATTTCGGATCCCTTTGAAGACTATAGGGCCAAAGGAAATATCCTCCGATAACAAAGAGAAAGAAGCTTTCTGAGAAACTTCTTTGTGTTCTGTGAAATCATCTCACAGAGTTACAGCTTTCCCCTCAAGAAGCCTTTCGCTAAGACAGTTCTTGTGGAATTGGCAAAGTGATATTTGGAAGCCCATAGAGTGCTACGGTGAAAAAGGAAATATCCTCAGATGAAATCTGGAAAGAAGCTTTCTGAGAAACTGCTCTGTGATGTGTGACTTCCACTCACAGAGTTACATCTGTATTTCGTGGATCTCTTTGCTAGCCTTATTTCTGTGGAATCTGAGAACAGATATTTCGGATCCCTTTGAAGACTATAGGGCCAAAGGAAATATCCTCCGAAAACAAAGAGAAAGAAGCTTTCTGAGAAACTCCTTTGTGTTCTGTGAAATCATCTCACAGAGTTACAGCTTTCCCCTCAAGAAGCCTTTCGCTAAGACAGTTCTTGTGGAATTGGCAAAGTGATATTTGGAAGCCCATAGAGGGTTATTGTAAAAAAGGAAATATCCTCAGATGAAATCTGGAAAGAAGCTTTCTGAGAAACTGCTCTGTGATGTGTGACTTCCACTCACAGAGTTACATGTGTATTTCGTGGATCTCTTTGCTAGCCTTATTTCTGTGGAATCTGAGAACAGATATTTCGGATCCCTTTGAATACTATAGGGCCAAAGGAAATATCCTCCTATAACAAAGAGAAAGAAGCTTTCTGAGAAACTTCTTTGTGTTCTGTGAAATCATCTCACAGAGTTACAGCTTTCCCCTCAAGAAGCCTTTCGCTAAGACAGTTCTTGTGGAATTGGCAAAGTGATATTTGGAAGCCCATAGAGGGCTATGGTGAAAAAGGAAATATCCTCAGATGAAATCTGGAAAGAAGCTTTCTGAGAAACTGCTCTGTAATGTGTGACTTCCACTCACAGAGTTACATCTGTATTTCGTGGATATCTTTGCTAGCCTTATTTCTGTGGAATCTGAGAACAGATATTTCGGATCCCTTTGAAGACTATAGGGCCAAAGGAAATATCCTCCGATAACAAAGAGAAAGAAGCTTTCTGAGAAACTTCTTTGTGTTCTGTGAAATCATCTCACAGAGTTACAGCTTTCCCCTCAAGAAGCCTTTCGCTAAGACAGTTCTTGTGGAATTGGCAAAGTGATATTTGGAAGCCCATAGAGTGCTACGGTGAAAAAGGAAATATCCTCAGATGAAATCTGGAAAGAAGCTTTCTGAGAAACTGCTCTGTGATGTGTGACTTCCACTCACAGAGTTACATCTGTATTTCGTGGATCTCTTTGCTAGCCTTATTTCTGTGGAATCTGAGAACAGATATTTCGGATCCCTTTGAAGACTATAGGGCCAAAGGAAATATCCTCCGATAACAAAGAGAAAGAAGCTTTCTGAGAAACTTCTTTGTGTTCTGTGAAATCATCTCACAGAGTTACAGCTTTCCCCTCAAGAAGCCTTTCGCTAAGACAGTTCTTGTGGAATTGGCAAAGTGATATTTGGAAGCCCATAGAGTGCTACGGTGAAAAAGGAAATATCCTCAGATGAAATCTGGAAAGAAGCTTTCTGAGAAACTGCTCTGTGATGTGTGACTTCCACTCACAGAGTTACATCTGTATTTCGTGGATCTCTTTGCTAGCCTTATTTCTGTGGAATCTGAGAACAGATATTTCGGATCCCTTTGAAGACTATAGGGCCAAAGGAAATATCCTCCGATAACAAAGAGAAAGAAGCTTTCTGAGAAACTTCTTTGTGTTCTGTGAAATCATCTCAAAGAGTTACAGCTTTCCGCTCAAGAAGCCTTTCGCTAAGACAGTTCTTGTGGAATTGGCAAAGTGATATTTGGAAGCCCATAGAGGGCTATGGTGAAAAAGGAAATATCCTCAGATGAAATCTGGAAAGAAGCTTTCTGAGAAAGTGCTCTGTGATGTGTGACTTCCACTCACAGAGTTACATCTGTATTTCGTGGATCTCTTTGCTAGCCTTATTTCTGTGGAATCTGAGAACAGATATTTCGGAAACCTTTGAAGACTACAGGGCCAATGGATGTATCCTCCGATAACAAAGAGAAAGAAGCTTTCTGAGAAACTTCTTTGTGTTCTGTGAAATCATCTCACAGAGTTACAGCTTTCCCCTCAAGAAGCCTTTCGCTAAAACAGTTCTTGTGGGATTGGCAAAGTGATATTAGGAAGCCCATAGAGGGATATGGTGAAAAAGGAAATATCCTCAGATGAAATCTGGAAATAAGCTTTCTGAGAAACTGCTCTGTAATGTGTTACTTCCACTCACAGAGTTACATCTGTATTTCGTGGATATCATTGCTAGCCTTATTTCTGTGGAATCTGAGAACAGATATTTCGGATCCCTTTGAAGACTATAGGGCCAAAGGAAATATCCTCCGATAACAAAGAGAAAGAAGCTTTCTGAGAAACTTCTTTGTGTTCTGTGAAATCATCTCACAGAGTTACAGCTTTCCCCTCAAGAAGCCTTTCGCTAAGACAGTTCTTGTGGAATTGGCAAAGGGATATTTGGAAGCCCATAGAGGGTTATGGTGAAAAAGGTAATATCCTCAGATGAAATCTGGAAAGAAGCTTTCTGAGAAATTGCTCTGTGATGTGTGACTTCCACACACAGAGTTACATCTGTATTTCGTGCATCTCTTTGCCAGCCTTATTCTGTGGAATCTGAGAAAAGATATTTCGGATCCCTTTGAAGACTATAGGGCCAAAGGAAATATCCTCCGATAACAAAGAGAAAGAAGCTTTCTGAGAAACTTCTTTGTGTTCTGTGAAATCATCTCACAGAGTTACAGCTTTCCCCTCAAGAAGCCTTTCGCTAAGACAGTTCTTGTGGAATTGGCAAAGTGCTATTTGGAAGCCCATAGAGGGCTACGGTGAAAAAGGAAATATCCTCAGATGAAATCTGGAAAGAAGCTTTCTGAGAAACTGCTCTGTGATGTGTGACTTCCACTCACAGAGTTACATCTGTATTTCGTGCATCTCTTTGCTAGCCTTATTTCTGTGGAATCTGAGAAGAGATATTTCGGATCCCTTTGAAGACTATAGGGCCAAAGGAAATATCCTCCGATAACAAAGAGAAAGAAGCTTTCTGAGAAACTTCTTTGTGTTCTTTGAAATCATCTCACAGAGTTACAGCTTTCCCCTCAAGAAGCCTTTCGCTAAGACAGTTCTTGTGGAATTGGCAAAGTGATATTTGGAAGCCCATAGAGGGCTATGGTGAAAAAGGAAATATCCTCAGATGAAATCTGGAAAGAAGCTTTCTGAGAAACTGCTCTGTGATGTGTGAATTCCACTCACAGAGTTTCATCTGTATTTCTTGGATTTCTTTGTTAGCCTTTTTTCCTTGGAATCTGAGAACAGATATTTCGGATCCCTTTGAAGTCTATAGGGCCAAAGGAAATATATTGCGATAACAAAGAGAAAGAAGCTTTCTGAGAAACTTCTTTGTGTTCTGTGAAATCATCTCACAGAGTTACAGCTTTCCCCTCAAGAAGCCTTTCGCTAAGACAGTTCTTGTGGAATTGGCAAAGTGATATTTGCAAGCCCATAGAGGGCTATGGTGAAAACGGAAATATCCTCATATGAAATCTGGAAAGAAGCTTTCTGAGAAACTGCTTAGTGTTCTGATAATTCATCTCACAGAGTTACATCTTTATTTCGTGGATCTCTTTGCTAGCCTTATTTCTGTGGAATCTGAGAAAAGATATTTCGGATCCCTTTGAAGACTATAGGGCCAAAGGAAATATCCTCCGATAACAAAGAGAAAGAAGCTTTCTGAGAAACTTCTTTTTGTTCTGTGAAATCATCTCACAGAGTTACAGCTTTCCCCTCAAGAAGCCTTCGGCTGAGACAGTTCTTGTGGAATTGGCAAAGTGATATTTGGAAGCCCATAGAGGGCTATGGTGAAAAAGGATATATCCTCAGAAGAAATCTGGAAAGAAGTTTTCTGAGAAACTGCTCTGTGATGTGTGACTTCCACTCACTGAGTTACATCTGTATTTCGTGGATCTCTTTGCTAGCCTTATTTCTGTGGAATCTGAGAACAGATATTTCGGATCCCTTTGAAGACTATAGGGCCAAAGGAAATATCCTCCGGTAACAAAGAGAAAGAAGCTTTCTGAGAAACTTCTTTGTGTTCTGTGAAATCATCTCACAGAGTTGCAGCTTTCCCCTCAAGAAGCCTTTCGCTAAGACAGTTCTTGTGGAATTGGCAAAGTGATATTTGGAAGCCCATAGAGGGCTATGGTGAAAAAGGAAATATCCTCAGATGAAATCTGGAAAGAAGCTTTCTGAGAAACTGCTCTGTGATGTGTGACTTCCACTCACAGAGTTACATCTGTATTTCGTGGATATCATTGCTAGCCTTATTTCTGTGGAATCTGAGAACAGATATTTCGGATCCCTTTGAAGACTATAGGGCCAAAGGAAATATCCTCCGATAACAAAGAGAAAGAAGCTTTCTGAGAAACTTCTTTGTGTTCTGTGAAATCATCTCACAGAGTTACAGCTTTCCCCTCAAGAAGCCTTTCGCTAAGACAGTTCTTGTGGAATTGGCAAAGGGATATTTGGAAGCCCATAGAGGGTTATGGTGAAAAAGGTAATATCCTCAGATGAAATCTGGAAAGAAGCTTTCTGAGAAATTGCTCTGTGATGTGTGACTTCCACACACAGAGTTACATCTGTATTTCGTGCATCTCTTTGCCAGCCTTATTCTGTGGAATCTGAGAAAAGATATTTCGGATCCCTTTGAAGACTATAGGGCCAAAGGAAATATCCTCCGATAACAAAGAGAAAGAAGCTTTCTGAGAAACTTCTTTGTGTTCTGTGAAATCATCTCACAGAGTTACAGCTTTCCCCTCAAGAAGCCTTTCGCTAAGACAGTTCTTGTGGAATTGGCAAAGTGCTATTTGGAAGCCCATAGAGGGCTACGGTGAAAAAGGAAATATCCTCAGATGAAATCTGGAAAGAAGCTTTCTGAGAAACTGCTCTGTGATGTGTGACTTCCACTCACAGAGTTACATCTGTATTTCGTGCATCTCTTTGCTAGCCTTATTTCTGTGGAATCTGAGAAGAGATATTTCGGATCCCTTTGAAGACTATAGGGCCAAAGGAAATATCCTCCTATAACAAAGAGAAAGAAGCTTTCTGAGAAACTTGTTTGTGTTCTGTGAAATCATCTCACAGAGTTACAGCTTTCCCCTCAAGAAGCCTTTCGCTAAGACAGTTCTTGTGGAATTGGCAAAGTGATATTTGGAAGCCCATAGAGGGCTATGGTGAAAAAGGAAATATCCTCAGATGAAATCTGGAAAGAAGCTTTCTGAGAAACTGCTCTGTAATGTGTGACTTCCACTCACAGAGTTACATCTGTATTTCGTGGATATCTTTGCTAGCCTTATTTCTGTGGAATCTGAGAACAGATATTTCGGATCCCTTTGAAGACTATAGGGCCAAAGGAAATATCCTCCGATAACAAAGAGAAAGAAGCTTTCTGAGAAACTTCTTTGTGTTCTGTGAAATCATCTCACAGAGTTACAGCTTTCCCCTCAAGAAGCCTTTCGCTAAGACAGTTCTTGTGGAATTGGCAAAGTGATATTTGGAAGCCCGTAGAGTGCTACGGTGAAAAAGGAAATATCCTCAGATGAAATCTGGAAAGAAGCTTTCTGAGAAACTGCTCTGTGATGTGTGACTTCCACTCACAGAGTTACATCTGTATTTCGTGGATCTCTTTGCTAGCCTTATTTCTGTGGAATCTGAGAACAGATATTTCGGATCCCTTTGAAGACTATAGGGCCAAAGGAAATATCCTCCGAAAACAAAGAGAAAGAAGCTTTCTGAGAAACTCCTTTGTGTTCTGTGAAATCATCTCACAGAGTTACAGCTTTCCCCTCAAGAAGCCTTTCGCTAAGACAGTTCTTGTGGAATTGGCAAAGTGATATTTGGAAGCCCATAGAGGGTTATTGTAAAAAAGGAAATATCCTCAGATGAAATCTGGAAAGAAGCTTTCTGAGAAACTGCTCTGTGATGTGTGACTTCCACTCACAGAGTTACATGTGTATTTCGTGGATCTCTTTGCTAGCCTTATTTCTGTGGAATCTGAGAACAGATATTTCGGATCCCTTTGAATACTATAGGGCCAAAGGAAATATCCTCCTATAACAAAGAGAAAGAAGCTTTCTGAGAAACTTCTTTGTGTTCTGTGAAATCATCTCACAGAGTTACAGCTTTCCCCTCAAGAAGCCTTTCGCTAAGACAGTTCTTGTGGAATTGGCAAAGTGATATTTGGAAGCCCATAGAGGGCTATGGTGAAAAAGGAAATATCCTCAGATGAAATCTGGAAAGAAGCTTTCTGAGAAACTGCTCTGTAATGTGTGACTTCCACTCACAGAGTTACATCTGTATTTCGTGGATATCTTTGCTAGCCTTATTTCTGTGGAATCTGAGAACAGATATTTCGGATCCCTTTGAAGACTATAGGGCCAAAGGAAATATCCTCCGATAACAAAGAGAAAGAAGCTTTCTGAGAAACTTCTTTGTGTTCTGTGAAATCATCTCACAGAGTTACAGCTTTCCCCTCAAGAAGCCTTTCGCTAAGACAGTTCTTGTGGAATTGGCAATGTGATATTTGGAAGCCCATAGAGTGCTACGGTGAAAAA
The DNA here is from genome assembly GCF_043159975.1 of Macaca nemestrina. Classification (NCBI taxonomy): domain Eukaryota; kingdom Metazoa; phylum Chordata; class Mammalia; order Primates; family Cercopithecidae; genus Macaca; species Macaca nemestrina. The sequence goes on from NC_092140.1 coordinate 53,682,099, forward strand.
GGAAATATCCTCAGATGAAATCTGGAAAGAAGCTTTCTGAGAAACTGCTCTGTGATGTGTGACTTCCACTCACAGAGTTACATCTGTATTTCGTGGATCTCTTTGCTAGCCTTATTTCTGTGGAATCTGAGAACAGATATTTCGGATCCCTTTGAAGACTATAGGGCCAAAGGAAATATCCTCCGATAACAAAGAGAAAGAAGCTTTCTGAGAAACTTCTTTGTGTTCTGTGAAATCATCTCACAGAGTTACAGCTTTCCCCTCAAGAAGCCTTTCGCTAAGACAGTTCTTGTGGAATTGGCAAAGTGATATTTGGAAGCCCATAGAGTGCTACGGTGAAAAAGGAAATATCCTCAGATGAAATCTGGAAAGAAGCTTTCTGAGAAACTGCTCTGTGATGTGTGACTTCCACTCACAGAGTTACATCTGTATTTCGTGGATCTCTTTGCTAGCCTTATTTCTGTGGAATCTGAGAACAGATATTTCGGATCCCTTTGAAGACTATAGGGCCAAAGGAAATATCCTCCGATAACAAAGAGAAAGAAGCTTTCTGAGAAACTTCTTTGTGTTCTGTGAAATCATCTCAAAGAGTTACAGCTTTCCGCTCAAGAAGCCTTTCGCTAAGACAGTTCTTGTGGAATTGGCAAAGTGATATTTGGAAGCCCATAGAGGGCTATGGTGAAAAAGGAAATATCCTCAGATGAAATCTGGAAAGAAGCTTTCTGAGAAAGTGCTCTGTGATGTGTGACTTCCACTCACAGAGTTACATCTGTATTTCGTGGATCTCTTTGCTAGCCTTATTTCTGTGGAATCTGAGAACAGATATTTCGGAAACCTTTGAAGACTACAGGGCCAATGGATGTATCCTCCGATAACAAAGAGAAAGAAGCTTTCTGAGAAACTTCTTTGTGTTCTGTGAAATCATCTCACAGAGTTACAGCTTTCCCCTCAAGAAGCCTTTCGCTAAGACAGTTCTTGTGGAATTGGCAAAGTGATATTTGGAAGCCCATAGAGGGTTATTGTAAAAAAGGAAATATCCTCAGATGAAATCTGGAAAGAAGCTTTCTGAGAAACTGCTCTGTGATGTGTGACTTCCACTCACAGAGTTACATGTGTATTTCGTGGATCTCTTTGCTAGCCTTATTTCTGTGGAATCTGAGAACAGATATTTCGGATCCCTTTGAATACTATAGGGCCAAAGGAAATATCCTCCTATAACAAAGAGAAAGAAGCTTTCTGAGAAACTTCTTTGTGTTCTGTGAAATCATCTCACAGAGTTACAGCTTTCCCCTCAAGAAGCCTTTCGCTAAGACAGTTCTTGTGGAATTGGCAAAGTGATATTTGGAAGCCCATAGAGGGCTATGGTGAAAAAGGAAATATCCTCAGATGAAATCTGGAAAGAAGCTTTCTGAGAAACTGCTCTGTAATGTGTGACTTCCACTCACAGAGTTACATCTGTATTTCGTGGATATCTTTGCTAGCCTTATTTCTGTGGAATCTGAGAACAGATATTTCGGATCCCTTTGAAGACTATAGGGCCAAAGGAAATATCCTCCGATAACAAAGAGAAAGAAGCTTTCTGAGAAACTTCTTTGTGTTCTGTGAAATCATCTCACAGAGTTACAGCTTTCCCCTCAAGAAGCCTTTCGCTAAGACAGTTCTTGTGGAATTGGCAAAGTGATATTTGGAAGCCCATAGAGTGCTACGGTGAAAAAGGAAATATCCTCAGATGAAATCTGGAAAGAAGCTTTCTGAGAAACTGCTCTGTGATGTGTGACTTCCACTCACAGAGTTACATCTGTATTTCGTGGATCTCTTTGCTAGCCTTATTTCTGTGGAATCTGAGAACAGATATTTCGGATCCCTTTGAAGACTATAGGGCCAAAGGAAATATCCTCCGATAACAAAGAGAAAGAAGCTTTCTGAGAAACTTCTTTGTGTTCTGTGAAATCATCTCACAGAGTTACAGCTTTCCCCTCAAGAAGCCTTTCGCTAAGACAGTTCTTGTGGAATTGGCAAAGTGATATTTGGAAGCCCATAGAGTGCTACGGTGAAAAAGGAAATATCCTCAGATGAAATCTGGAAAGAAGCTTTCTGAGAAACTGCTCTGTGATGTGTGACTTCCACTCACAGAGTTACATCTGTATTTCGTGGATCTCTTTGCTAGCCTTATTTCTGTGGAATCTGAGAACAGATATTTCGGATCCCTTTGAAGACTATAGGGCCAAAGGAAATATCCTCCGATAACAAAGAGAAAGAAGCTTTCTGAGAAACTTCTTTGTGTTCTGTGAAATCATCTCAAAGAGTTACAGCTTTCCGCTCAAGAAGCCTTTCGCTAAGACAGTTCTTGTGGAATTGGCAAAGTGATATTTGGAAGCCCATAGAGGGCTATGGTGAAAAAGGAAATATCCTCAGATGAAATCTGGAAAGAAGCTTTCTGAGAAAGTGCTCTGTGATGTGTGACTTCCACTCACAGAGTTATATCTGTATTTCGTGGATCTCTTTGCTAGCCTTATTTCTGTGGAATCTGAGAACAGATATTTCGGAAACCTTTGAAGACTACAGGGCCAATGGATGTATCCTCCGACAACAAAGAGAAAGAAGCTTTCTGAGAAACTTCTTTGTGTTCTGTGAAATCATCTCACAGAGTTACAGCTTTCCCCTCAAGAAGCCTTTCGCTAAAACAGTTCTTGTGGGATTGGCAAAGTGATATTAGGAAGCCCATAGAGGGATATGGTGAAAAAGGAAATATCCTCAGATGAAATCTGGAAAGAAGCTTTCTGAGAAACTGCTCTGTAATGTGTTACTTCCACTCACAGAGTTACATCTGTATTTCGTGGATATCATTGCTAGCCTTATTTCTGTGGAATCTGAGAACAGATATTTCGGATCCCTTTGAAGACTATAGGGCCAAAGGAAATATCCTCCGATAACAAAGAGAAAGAAGCTTTCTGAGAAACTTCTTTGTGTTCTGTGAAATCATCTCACAGAGTTACAGCTTTCCCCTCAAGAAGCCTTTCGCTAAGACAGTTCTTGTGGAATTGGCAAAGGGATATTTGGAAGCCCATAGAGGGTTATGGTGAAAAAGGTAATATCCTCAGATGAAATCTGGAAAGAAGCTTTCTGAGAAATTGCTCTGTGATGTGTGACTTCCACACACAGAGTTACATCTGTATTTCGTGCATCTCTTTGCCAGCCTTATTCTGTGGAATCTGAGAAAAGATATTTCGGATCCCTTTGAAGACTATAGGGCCAAAGGAAATATCCTCCGATAACAAAGAGAAAGAAGCTTTCTGAGAAACTTCTTTGTGTTCTGTGAAATCATCTCACAGAGTTACAGCTTTCCCCTCAAGAAGCCTTTCGCTAAGACAGTTCTTGTGGAATTGGCAAAGTGCTATTTGGAAGCCCATAGAGGGCTACGGTGAAAAAGGAAATATCCTCAGATGAAATCTGGAAAGAAGCTTTCTGAGAAACTGCTCTGTGATGTGTGACTTCCACTCACAGAGTTACATCTGTATTTCGTGCATCTCTTTGCTAGCCTTATTTCTGTGGAATCTGAGAAGAGATATTTCGGATCCCTTTGAAGACTATAGGGCCAAAGGAAATATCCTCCGATAACAAAGAGAAAGAAGCTTTCTGAGAAACTTCTTTGTGTTCTTTGAAATCATCTCACAGAGTTACAGCTTTCCCCTCAAGAAGCCTTTCGCTAAGACAGTTCTTGTGGAATTGGCAAAGTGATATTTGGAAGCCCATAGACGGCTATGGTGAAAAAGGAAATATCCTCAGATGAAATCTGGAAAGAAGCTTTCTGAGAAACTGCTCTGTGATGTGTGAATTCCACTCACAGAGTTTCATCTGTATTTCTTGGATTTCTTTGTTAGCCTTTTTTCCTTGGAATCTGAGAACAGATATTTCGGATCCCTTTGAAGTCTATAGGGCCAAAGGAAATATATTGCGATAACAAAGAGAAAGAAGCTTTCTGAGAAACTTCTTTGTGTTCTGTGAAATCATCTCACAGAGTTACAGCTTTCCCCTCAAGAAGCCTTTCGCTAAGACAGTTCTTGTGGAATTGGCAAAGTGATATTTGCAAGCCCATAGAGGGCTATGGTGAAAACGGAAATATCCTCATATGAAATCTGGAAAGAAGCTTTCTGAGAAACTGCTTAGTGTTCTGATAATTCATCTCACAGAGTTACATCTTTATTTCGTGGATCTCTTTGCTAGCCTTATTTCTGTGGAATCTGAGAAAAGATATTTCGGATCCCTTTGAAGACTATAGGGCCAAAGGAAATATCCTCCGATAACAAAGAGAAAGAAGCTTTCTGAGAAACTTCTTTTTGTTCTGTGAAATCATCTCACAGAGTTACAGCTTTCCCCTCAAGAAGCCTTCGGCTGAGACAGTTCTTGTGGAATTGGCAAAGTGATATTTGGAAGCCCATAGAGGGCTATGGTGAAAAAGGATATATCCTCAGAAGAAATCTGGAAAGAAGTTTTCTGAGAAACTGCTCTGTGATGTGTGACTTCCACTCACTGAGTTACATCTGTATTTCGTGGATCTCTTTGCTAGCCTTATTTCTGTGGAATCTGAGAACAGATATTTCGGATCCCTTTGAAGACTATAGGGCCAAAGGAAATATCCTCCGGTAACAAAGAGAAAGAAGCTTTCTGAGAAACTTCTTTGTGTTCTGTGAAATCATCTCACAGAGTTGCAGCTTTCCCCTCAAGAAGCCTTTCGCTAAGACAGTTCTTGTGGAATTGGCAAAGTGATATTTGGAAGCCCATAGAGGTCTACGGTGTAAAAGGAAATATCCTCAGATGAAATCTGGAAAGAATCTTTCTGAGAAACTGCTCTGTAATGTGTGAATTCCACTCACAGATTTTCATCTCTATTTCCTGGGTTTCTTTGTTAGCCTTATTTACTTGGAATCTGAGAACAGATATTTCGGATCCCTTTGAAGACTATAGGGCCAAAGGAAATATCTTCCGATAAGAAAGAGAAAGAAGTTTCTGAGGAACTTCTTTGTGTTCTGTGAAATCATCTCAGAGAGTTACAGCTTTCCCCTCAAGAAGCCTTTCGCTAAGACAGTTCTTGTGGAATTGGCAAAGTGATATTTGCAAGCCCATAGAGGGCTATGGTGAAAACGGAAATATTCTCATATGAAATCTGGAAAGAAGCTTTCTGAGAAACTGCTTAGTGTTCTGATAATTCATATCACAGAGTTACATCTTTATTTCGTGGATCTCTTTGCTAGCCTTATTTCTGTGGAATCTGAGAAAAGATATTTCGGATCCCTTTGAAGACTATAGGGCCAAAGGAAATATCCTCCGATAACAAAGAGAAAGAAGCTTTCTGAGAAACTTCTTTTTGTTCTGTGAAATCATCTCACAGAGTTACAGCTTTCCCCTCAAGAAGCCTTCGGCTGAGACAGTTCTTGTGGAATTGGCAAAGTGATATTTGGAAGCCCATAGAGGGCTATGGTGAAAAAGGATATATCCTCAGAAGAAATCTGGAAAGAAGTTTTCTGAGAAACTGCTCTGTGATGTGTGACTTCCACTCACAGAGTTACATCTGTATTTCGTGGATCTCTTTGCTAGCCTTATTTCTGTGGAATCTGAGAACAGATATTTCGGATCCCTTTGAATACTATAGGGCCAAAGGAAATATCCTCCGATAACAAAGAGAAAGAAGCTTTCTGAGAAACTTCTTTGTGTTCTGTGAAATCATCTCACAGAGTTACAGCTTTCCCCTCAAGAAGCCTTTCGCTAAGACAGTTCTTGTGGAATTGGCAAAGTGATATTTGGAAGCCCATAGAGGGCTATGATGAAAAAGGAAATATCCTCAGATGAAATCTGGAAAGAAGCTTTCTGAGAAATTGCTCTGTAATGTGTGACTTCCACTCACAGAGTTACATCTGCATTTCGTGGATATCTTTGCTAGCCTTATTTCTGTGGAATCTGAGAACAGATATTTCGGATCCCTTTGAAGACTATAGGGCCAAAGGAAATATCCTCCGATAACAAAGAGAAAGAAGCTTTCTGAGAAACTTCTTTGTGTTCTGTGAAATCATCTCACAGAGTTACAGCTTTCCTCTCAAGAAGCCTTTCGCTAAAACAGTTCTTGTGGGATTGGCAAAGTGATATTAGGAAGCCCATAGAGGGATATGGTGAAAAAGGAAATATCCTCAGATGAAATCTGGAAAGAAGCTTTCTGAGAAACTGCTCTGTGATGTGTGACTTCCACTCACAGAGTTACATCTGTATTTCGTGGATCTCTTTTCTAGTCTTTTTTCTATGGAATCTGAGAAGAGATATTTCGGATCCCTTTGAAGACTATAGGGCCAAAGGAAATATCTTCCGATGACAAAGAGAAAGAAGCTTTCTGAGAAACTTCTTTGTGTTCTGTGAAATCATCTCACAGAGTTACAGCTTTCCTCTCAAGAAGCCTTTCGCTAAAACAGTTCTTGTGGGATTGGCAAAGTGATATTAGGAAGCCCATAGAGGGATATGGTGAAAAAGGAAATATCCTCAGATGAAATCTGGAAAGAAGCTTTCTGAGAAACTGCTCTGTGATGTGTGACTTCCACTCACAGAGTTACATCTGTATTTCGTAGATCTCTTTGCTAGCCTTATTCTGTGGAATCTGAGAACAGATATTTCGGAAACCTTTGAAGACTACAGGGCCAAAGGATGTATCCTCCGATAACAAAGAGAAAGAAGCTTTCTGAGAAACTTCTTTGTGTTCTGTGAAATCATCTCACAGAGTTACAGCTTTCCCCTCAAGAAGCCTTTCGCTAAAACAGTTCTTGTGGAATGGCAAAGTGATATTAGGAAGCCCATAGAGGGAAATGGTGAAAAAGGAAATATCCTCAGATGAAATCTGGAAAGAAGCTTTCTGAGAAACTGCTCTGTAACGTGTGACTTCCACTCACAGAGTTACATCTGTATTTCGTGGATATCTTTGCTAGCCTTATTTCTCTGGAATCTGAGAACAGATATTTCGGATCCCTTTGAAGACTATAGGGACAAAGGAAATATCCTCCGATAACAAAGAGAAAGAAGCTTTCTGAGAAACTTCTTTGTGTTCTGTGAAATCATCTCACAGAGTTACAGCTTTCCCCTCAAGAAGCCTTTCGCTAAGACAGTTCTTGTGGAATTGGCAAAGGGATATTTGGAAGCCCATAGAGGGTTATGGTGAAAAAGGTAATATCCTCAGATGAAATCTGGAAAGAAGCTTTCTGAGAAATTGCTCTGTGATGTGTGACTTCCACACACAGAGTTACATCTGTATTTCGTGCATCTCTTTGCCAGCCTTATTCTGTGGAATCTGAGAACAGATATTTCGGATCCCTTTGAAGTCTATAGGGCCAAAGGAAATATCCTCCGATAACAAAGAGAAAGAAGCTTTCTGAGAAACTTCTTTTTGTTCTGTGAAATCATCTCACAGAGTTACAGCTTTCCCCTCAAGAAGCCTTTCGCTAAGACAGTTCTTGTGGAATTGGCAAAGTGCTATTTGGAAGCCCAGAGAGGGCTACGGTGAAAAAGGAAATATCCTCAGATGAAATCTGGAAAGAAGCTTTCTGAGAAACTGCTCTGTGATGTGTGACTTCCACTCACAGAGTTACATCTGTATTTCGTGCATCTCTTTGCTAGCCTTATTTCTGTGGAATCTGAGAAGAGATATTTCGGATCCCTTTGAAGACTATAGGGCCAAAGGAAATATCCTCCGATAACAAAGAGAAAGAAGCTTTCTGAGAAACTTCTTTGTGTTCTTTGAAATCATCTCAAAGAGTTACAGCTTTCCCCTAAAGAAGCCTTTCGCTAAGACAGTTCTTGTGGAATTGGCAAAGTGATATTTGGAAGCCCATAGAGCGCTATGGTGAAAAAGGAAATATCCTCAGATGAAATCTGGAAAGAAGCTTTCTGAGAAACTGCTCTGTGATGTGTGACTTCCACTCACAGAGTTACATCTGTATTTCGTGTATTTCTTTGCTAGCCTTATTTCTGTGGAATCTGAGAACAGATATTTCGGATCCCTTTGAAGACTACAGGGCCAAAGTATGTATCCTCCGATAACAAAGAGAAAGAAGCTTTCTGAGAAACTTCTTTGTGTTCTGTGAAATCATCTCACAGAGTTACAGCTTTCCTCTCAAGAAGCCTTTCTCTAAAACAGTTCTTGTGGGATTGGCAAAGTGATATTAGGAAGCCCATAGAGGGATATGGTGAAAAAGGAAATATCCTCAGATGAAATCTGGAAAGAAGCTTTCTGAGAAACTGCTCTGTGATGTGTGACTTCCACTCACAGAGTTACATCTGTATTTCGTGGATCTCTTTTCTAGTCTTTTTTCTATGGAATCTGAGAAGAGATATTTCGGATCCCTTTGAAGAGTATAGGGCCAAAGGAAATATCTTCCGATAACAAAGAGAAAGAAGCTTTCTGAGAAACTTCCTTGTGTTCTGTGAAATCATCTCACAGAGTTACAGCCTTCCCCTCAAGAAGCCTTTCGCTAATACAGTTCTTGTGGAATTGGCAAAGTGATATTTGCAAGCCCATAGAGGGCTATGGTGAAAACGGAAATATCCTCAGATGAAATCTGGAAAGAAGCTTTCTGAGAAACTGCTTAGTGTTCTGATAATTCATCTCACAGAGTTACATCTTTATTTCGTGGATCTCTTTGCTAGCCTTATTTCTGTGGAATCTGAGAACAGATATTTCGGATCCCTTTGAAGACTATAGGGCCAAAGGAAATATCCTCCGATAACAAAGAGAAAGAAGCTTTCTGAGAAACTTCTTTTTGTTCTGTGAAAACATCTCACAGAGTTACAGCTTTCCCCTCAAGAAGCCTTCGGCTAAGACAGTTCTTGTGGAATTGGCAAAGTGATATTTGGAAGCCCATAGAGGGTTATGGTGAAAAAGGATATATCCTCAGATGAAATCTGGAAAGAAGTTTTCTGAGAAACTGCTCTGTGATGTGTGACTTCCACCCACAGAGTTACATCTGTATTTCGTGGATCTCTTTGCTAGCCTTATTTCTGTGGAATCTGAGAACAGATATTTCGGATCCCTTTGAAGACTATAGGGCCAAAGGAAATATCCTCCGATAACAAAGAGAAAGAAGCTTTCTGAGAAACTTCTTTGTGTTCTGTGAAATCATCTCACAGAGTTACAGATTTCCCCTCAAGAAGCCTTTCGCTAAGACAGTTCTTGTGGAATTGGCAAAGTGATATTTGGAAGCCCATAGAGGGCTATGGTGAAAAAGGAAATATCCTCAGATGAAATCTGGAAAGAAGCTTACTGAGAAACTGCTCCGTAAAGTGTGAATTCCACTCACAGAGTTTCATCTCTATTTCCTGGGTTTCTTTGTTAGCCTTATTTCCTTGGAATCTGAGAACAGATATTTCGGATCCCTTTGAAGACTATAGGGCCAAAGGAAATATCTTCCGATAACGAAGAGAAAGAAGCTTTCAGAGAAACTTCTTTGTGTTCTGTGAAATCATCTCAGAGAGTTACAGCTTTCCCCTCAAGAAGCCTTTCGCTAAGACAGTTCTTGTGGAATTGGCAAAGTGATATTTGCAAGCCCATAGAGGGCTATGGTGAAAACGGAAATATCCTCAGATGAAATCTGGAAAGAAGGTTTCTGAGAAACTGCTTAGTGTTCTGATAATTCATCTCACAGAGTTACATCTTTATTTCGTGGATCTCTTTGCTAGCCTTATTTCTGTGGAATCTGAGAAAAGATATTTCGGATCCCTTTGAAGACTATAGGGCCAAAGGAAATATCCTCCGATAACAAAGAGAAAGAAGCTTTCTGAGAAACTTCTTTTTGTTCTGTGAAATCATCTCACAGAGTTACAGCTTTCCCCTCAAGAAGCCATCGGCTAAGACAGTTCTTGTGGAATTGGCAAAGTGATATTTGGAAGCCCATAGAGGGCTATGGTGAAAAAGGATATATCCTCAGAAGAAATCTGGAAAGAAGTTTTCTGAGAAACTGCTCTGTGATGTGGACTTCCACTCACAGAGTTACATCTGTATTTCGTGGATCTCTTTGCTAGCCTTATTTCTGTGGAATCTGAGAACAGATATTTCGGAGCCCTTTGAAGACTATAGGGCCAAAGGAAATATCCTCCGATAACAAAGAGAAAGAAGCTTTCTGAGAAACTTCTTTGTCTTCTGTGAAATCATCTCACAGAGTTACAGATTTCCCCTCAAGAAGCCTTTCGCTAAGACAGTTCTTGTGGAATTGGCAAAGTGATATTTGGAAGCCCATAGAGGGCTATGGTGAAAAAGGAAATATCCTCAGATGAAATCTGGAAAGAAGCTTTCTGAGAAACTGCTCTGTGATGTGTGACTTCCACTCACAGAGATACATCTGTATTTCGTGTATCTCTTTGCTAGCCTTATTTCTGTGGAATCTGAGAACAAATATTTCGGATCCCTTTGAAGACTATAGGGCCAAAGGAAATATCCTCCGATAACAAAGAGAAAGAAGCTTTCTGAGAAACTTCTTTGTGTTCTGTGAAATCATCTCACAGAGTTACAGCTTTCCCCTCAAGAAGCCTTTCGCTAAGACAGTTCTTGTGGAATTGGCAAAGTGATATTTGGAAGCCCATAGAGGGCTATGGTGAAAAAGGAAATATCCTCAGATGAAATCTGGAAAGAAGCTTTCTGAGAAACTCCTCTGTGATGTGTGACTTCCACTCACCGAGTTACATCTGTATTTCGTGGATCTCTTTGCTAGCCTTATTTCTGTGGAATCTGAGAACTGATATTTCAGATCCCTTTGAAGACTATAGGGCCAAAGGAAATATCCTCCGGTAACAAAGAGAAAGAAGCTTTCTGAGAAACTTCTTTGTGTTCTGTGAAATCATCTCACAGAGTTACAGCTTTCCCCTCAAGAAGCCTTTCGCTAAGACAGTTCTTGTGGAATTGGCAAAGTGATATTTGGAAGCCCATAGACGGCTATGGTGAAAAAGGAAATATCCTCAGATGAAATCTGGAAAGAAGCTTTCTGAGAAACTGCTCTGTGATGTGTGACTTCCACTCACAGAGATACATCTGTATTTCCTGGATCTCTTTGCTAGCCTTATTTCTGTGGTATCTGAGAACAGATATTTCGGATCCCTTTGAAGACTATAGGGCCAAAGGAAATATCCTCCGATAACAAAGAGAAAGAAGCTTTCTGAGAAACTTCTTTGTGTTCTGTGAAATCATCTCACAGAGTTACAGCTTTCCCCTCAAGAAGCCTTTCGCTAAGACAGTTCTTGTGGAATTGGCAAAGTGATATTTGGAAGCCCATAGAGGCTTATGGTGAAAAAGGAAATATCCTCAGATGAAATCTGGAAAGAAGCTTTCTAAGAAACTGCTCTGTGATGTGTGACTTCCACTCACAGAGTTACATCTGTATTTCCTGCATCTCTTTACTAGCCTTATTCTGTGGAATCTGAGAACAGATATTTCGGATCCCTTTGAAGACTATAGGGCCAAAGGAAATATCCTCCGATAACAAAGAGAAAGAAGCTTTCTGAGAAACTTCTTTGTGTTCTGTGAAATCATCTCACAGAGTTACAGCTTTACCCTCAAGAAGCCTTTCGCTAAGACAGTTCTTGTGGAATTGGCAAAGTGATATTTGGAAACCCATAGAGGGTTATGGTGAAAAAGGAAATATCCTCAGATGAAATCTGGAAAGAAGCTTTCTGAGAAACTGCTCTGTGATGTGTGACTTCCACTCACAGAGTTACATCTGTATTTCGTGCATCTCTTTGCTAGCCTTATTTCTGTGGAATCTGAGAAGAGATATTTCGAATCCCTTTGAAGACTCTAGGGCCAAACGAAATATCCTCCGATAACAAAGAGAAAGAAGCTTTCTGAGAAACTTCTTTGTGTTCTTTGAAATCAACTCAAAGAGTTACAGCTTTGCCCTCAAGAAGCCTTTCGCTAAGACAGTTCTTGTGGAATTGGCAAAGTGATATTTGGAAGCCCATAGAGGGTTATGGTGAAAAAGGAAATATCCTCAGATGAAATCTGGAAAGAAGCTTTCTGAGAAACTGCTCTGTGATGTGTGATTTCCACTCACAGAGTTACATCTGTATTTCGTGGATCTCTTTGCTATCCTTATTTCTGTGGAATATGAGAACAGATATTTCGGATACCTTTGAAGACTACAGGGCCAAAGGATGTATCCTCCGGTAACAAAGAGAAAGAAGCTTTCTGAGAAACTTCTTTGTGTTCTGTGAAATCATCTCACAGAGTTACAGCTTTCCCCTCAAGAAGCCTTTCGCTAAGACAGTTCTTGTGGGATTGGCAAAGTGATATTAGGAAGCTCTTAGAGGGATATGGTGAAAAAGGATATATCCTCAGATGAAATCTGGAAAGAAGCTTTCTGAGAAACTGCTCTGTGATGTGTGACTTCCCCTCACAGAGTTACATCTGTATTTCGTGGATCTCTCTGCTAGTCTTTTTTCTATGGAATCTGAGAAGAGATATTTCGGATCCCTTTGAAGACTATAGGGCCAAAGGAAATATCCGCCGATAACAAAGAGAAAGAAGCTTTCTGAGAAACTTCTTTTTGTTCTGTGAAATCATCTCACAGAGTTACAGCTTTCCCCTCAAGAAGCCTTTCGCTAAGACAGTTCTTGTGGAATTGGCAAAGTGATATTTGGAAACCCATGGGCGGCTATGGTGAAAAAGGAAATATCCTCAGATGAAATCTGGAAAGAGGCTTTCTGAGAAACTGCTCTGTGATGTGTGACTTCCACTCACAGAGTTACATCTGTATTTCGTGTATCTCCTTGCTAGCCTTATTTCTGTGGAATCTGAGAACAGATATGTCGGATCCCTTTGAAGACTATAGGGCCAAAGGAAATATCCTCTGATAACAAAGAGAAAGAAGCTTTCTGAGAAACTTCTTTGTGTTTTGTGAAATCATCTCACAGAGTTACAGCTTTCCCCTCAAGAAGCCTTTCGTTAAGAGAGTTCTTGTGGATTTGGCAAAGTGATATTTGGAAGCCCATAGAGCGCTATGGTGAAAAAGGAAATATCCTCAGTTGAAATCTGGAAAGAAGCTTTCTGAGAAACTGCTCTATGATGTGTTACTTCCACTCACAGAGTTACATCTGTATTTCGTGGATGTCGTTGCTAGCCTTATTTCTGTGGAATCTGAGAACAGATATTTCGGATACCTTTGAAGACTATAGGGCCAAAGGAAATATCCTCCAATAACAAAGAGAAAGAAGCTTTCTGAGAAACTTCTTTGTGTTCTGTGAAATCATCTCACAGAGTTACAGCTTTCCCCTCAAGAAGCCTTTCGCTAAGACAGTTCTTGTGGAATTGGCAAAGTGATATTTGGAAGCCCATAGAGGGTTATGGGGAAAAAGGAAATATCCTCAGATGAAATCTGGAAAGAATCTTTCTGAGAAACTGCTCTGTGATGTGTGACTTCCACTCACAGAGTTACATCTGAATTTCGTGTATCTCCCTGCTAGCCTTATTTCTGTGGAATCTGAGAAGAGACATTTCGGATCCCTTTGAAGACTATAGGGCCAAAGGAAATATCCTCCGATAACAAAGAGAAAGAAACCTTCTGAGAAACTTCTTTGTGTTCTTTGAAATCATCTCACAGAGTTACAGCTTTCCCCTCAAGAAGCCTTTCGCTAAGACAGTTCTTGTGGAATTGGTAAAGTGATACTTGGAAGCCCATATAGGGCTATGGTGAAAAAGGAAATATCCTCAGATGAAATCTGGAAAGAAGCTTTCTAAGAAAATGATCCGTGATGTGTGACTTCCACTCACAGAATTAAATCAGTATTTCGTGGATCTCTTTGCTAGCCTTATTTCTGTGGAATCTGAGAACAGATATTTCGGATCCCTTTGAAGACTATAGGGCCAAAGGAAATATCCTCCGATAACAAAGATAAAGAAGCTTTCTGAGAAACTTCTTTGTGTTCTGTGAAATCATCTCACAGAGTTACAGCTTTCCCCTCAAGAAGCCTTTCGCTAAGACAGTTCTTGTGGAATTGGCAAAGTGATATTTGGAAGCCCATAGAGCGCTATGGTGAAAAAGGAAATGTCCTCAGATGAAATCTGGAAAGAAGCTTTCTGAGAAACTGCTCTGTGATATGTTACCTCCACTCACAGAGTTACATCTGTATTTCGTGGATCTGTTTCTTAGCCTTTTTTCTGTGGAATCTGAGAACAGATATTTCGGATCCCTTTGATGACTATAGGGCCAAAGGAAATATCCTCCGATAACAAAGAGAAAGAAGCTTTCTGAGAAACTTCTTTGTCTTCTGTGAAATCATCTCAGAGAGTTACAGCTTTCCCCTCAAGAAGCCTTTCGCTAAGACAGTTCTTGTGGAATTGACAAAATGATATTTGGAAGCCCTTAGAGGGCTATGGTGAAAAAGGAAATATCCTCAGATGAAATCTGGAAAGAAGCTTTCTGAGAAACTGCTCTGTGATGTGTGACTTCCACTCACAGAGATACATCTGTATTTCATGCATCTCTTTGCTAACCTTATTTCTGTGGAATCTGAGAACAGATATTTCGGATCCCTTTGAAGACTATAGGGACAAAGGAAATATCCTCCGATAACAAAGAGAAAGAAGCTTTCTGAGAAACTTCTTTGTGTTCTGTGAAATCATCTCACAGAGTTACAGCTTTGCCCTCAAGAAGCCTTTCGCTAAGACAGTTCTTGTGGAATTGGCAAAGTGATATTTGGAAGCCCATAGAGGGCTATGGTGAAAAAGGAAATATAATTCGATGAAATCTGGAAAGAAGCTTTCTGAGAAAGTGCTCTGTGATGTGTGACTTCCACTTACAGAGTTACATCTGTATTTCGTGCATCTCTTTGCTAGCCTTATTTCTGTGGAATCTGAGAAGAGATATTTCGGATCCCTTTGAAGACTATAGGGCCAAAGGAAATATCCTCCGATAACAAAGAGAAAGAAGCTTTCTGAGAAACTTCTTTGTGTTCTGTGAAATCATCTCAAAGAGTTACAGCTTTCTCCTCAAGAAGCCTTTTGCTAAGACAGTTCTTGTGGAATTGGCAAAGTGATATTTGGAATCCCATAGAGCGCTATGGTGAAAAAGGAAATGTCCTCAGATGAATTCTGGAAAGAAGCTTTCTGAGAAACTGCTCTGTGATGTGTTACCTCCACTCACAGAGTTACATCTGTATTTCGTGGATCTGTTTCGTAGCCTTATTTCTGTGGAATCTGAGAACAGATATTTCGGATCCCTTTGAAGACTATAGGGCCAAAGGAAATATCCTCCGATAACAAAGAGAAAGAAGCTTTCTGAGAAACTTCTTTGTCTTCTGTGAAATCATCTCAGAGAGTTACAGCTTTCCCCTCAAGAAGCCTTTCGTTAAGACAGTTCTTGTGGAATTGACAAAGTGATATTTGGAAGCCCTTAGAGGGCTATGGTGAAAAAGGAAATATCCTCCGATGAAATCTGGAAAGAAGCTTTCTGAGAAACTGCTCTGTGATGTGTGACTTCCACTCACAGAGATACATCTGTATTTCATGCATCTCTTTGCTAACCTTATTTCTGTGGAATCTGAGAACAGATATTTCGAATCCCTTTGAAGACTATAGGGCCAAAGGAAATATCCTCCGATAACAAAGAGAAAGAAGGTTTCTGAGAAACTTCTTTGTGTTCTGTGAAATCATCGCACAGAGTTACAGCTTTGCCCTCAAGAAGCCTTTCGCTAAGACAGTTCTTGTGGAATTGGCAAAGTGCTATTTGGAAGCCCATAGAGGGCTATGGTGAAAAAGGAAATATAATCAGATGAAATCTGGAAAGAAGCTTTCTGAGAAACTGCTCTGTGATGTGTGACTTCCACTTACAGAGTTACATCTGTATTTCGTGCATCTCTTTGCTAGCCTTATTTCTGTGGAATCTGAGAAGAGATATTTCGGATCCCTTTGAAGACTATAGGGCCAAAGGAAATATCCTCCGATAACAAAGAGAAAGAAGCTTTCTGAGAAACTTCTTTGTGTTCTGTGAAATCATCGCACAGAGTTGCAGCTTTGCCCTCAAGAAGCCTTTCGCTAAAACAGTTCTTGTGGAATTGGCAAAGTGATATTTGGAAGCCCATAGAGGGCTATGGTGAAAAAGGAAATATCCTCAGAAGAAATATGGAAAGAAGCTTTCTGAGAAACTGCTCTGTGATGTGTCACTTCCACTCACAGAGTTACATCTGTATTTCGTGGATCTCTTTGCTAACCTTATTTCTGTGGAATCTGAGAACAGATGTTTCGGATACCTTTGAAGACTACAGGGCCAAAGGATGTATTCTCCGGTAACAAAGTGAAAGAAGCTTTCTGAGAAACTTCTTAGTGTTCTATGAAATCGTCTCAAAGAGTTACAGCTTTCTCCTCAAGAAGCCTTTCGCTAAGACAGTTCTTGTGGGATTGGCAATGTGATATTAGGAAGACCATAGAGGGATATGGTGAAAAAGGATTTATCCTCAGCTGAAATCTGGAAAGAAGCTTTCTGAGAAACTGCTCTGTGATGTGTGACTTCCACTCACAGAGTTACATCTGTATTTCGTGGATCTCTTTGCTAGTATTTTTTCTATGGGATCTGATAACAGATATTTCGGATCCCTTTGAAAACTATAGGGCCAAAGGAAATATCCTCCGATAACAAAGAAAAAGAAGCTTTCTGAGAAACTTCTTTGTGTTCTGTGAAATCATCTCACAGAGTTACAGCTTTCCCCTCAAGAAGCCTTTCGCTAAGACAGTTCTTGTGGAATTGGCAAAGTGATATTTGGAAGCCCATAGAGGGCTATGGTGAAAAAGGAAATATCCTCAGATGAAATCTGGAAAGAAGCTTTCTGAGAAACTGCTCTGTGATGTGTGACTTCCACTCACAGAGTTACATCTGTATTTCGTGGATCTCTTTGCTAGCCTTATTTCTGTGGAATCTGAGAACAGATATTTCGGATCCCTTTGAAGACTATAGGGCCAAAGGAAATATCCTCCGATAACAAAGAGAAAGAAGCTTTCTGAGAAACTTCTTTTTGTTCTGTGAAATCATCTCACAGAGTTACAGCTTTCCCCTCAAGAAGCCTTCGGCTGAGACAGTTCTTGTGGAATTGGCAAAGTGATATTTGGAAGCCCATAGAGGGCTATGGTGAAAAAGTATATATCCTCAGAAGAAATATGGAAAGAAGTTTTCTGAGAAACTGCTCTGTGATGTGTGACTTCCAGTCACAGAGTTACATCTGTATTTCGTGGATCTCTTTGCTAGCCTTATTTCTGTGGAATCTGAGAACAGATATTTCGGATCCCTTTGAAGACTATAGGGCCAAAGGAAATATCCTCCGATAACAAAGAGAAAGAAGCTTTCTGAGAAACTTCTTTGTGTTCTGTGAAATCATCTCACAGAGTTACAGATTTCCCCTCAAGAAGCCTTTCGCTAAGACAGTTCTTGTGGAATTGGCAAAGTGATATTTGGAAGCCCATAGAGGGCTATGGTGAAAAAGGAAATATCCTCAGATGAAATCTGGAAAGAAGCTTTCTGAGAAACTGCTCTGTGATGTGTGACTTCCACTCACAGAGATACATCTGTATTTAGTGTATCTCTTTGTTAGCCTTATTTCTGTGGAATATGAGAACAGATATTTCGGATCCCTTTGAAGACTATAGGGCCAAAGGAAATATCCTCCGATAACAAAGAGAAAGAAGCTTTCTGAGAAACTTCTTTGTGTTCTGTGAAATCATCTCACAGAGTTACAGCTTTCCCCTCAAGAAGCCTTTCGCTAAGACAGTTCTTGTGGAATTGGCAAAGTGATATTTGGAAGCCCATAGAGGGCTATGGTGAAAAAGGAAATATCCTCAGATGAAATCTGGAAAGAAGCTTTCTGAGAAACTGCTCTGTGATGTGTGACTTCCACTCACAGAGTTACATCTGTATTTCGTGGATCTCTTTGCTAGCCTTATTTCTGTGGAATCTGAGAACAGATATTTCGGATCCCTTTGAAGACTATAGGGCCAAAGGAAATATCCTCCGATAACAAAGAGAAAGAAGCTTTCTGAGAAACTTCTTTTTGTTCTGTGAAATCATCTCACAGAGTTACAGCTTTCCCCTCAAGAAGCCTTCGGCTGAGACAGTTCTTGTGGAATTGGCAAAGTGATATTTGGAAGCCCATAGAGGGCTATGGTGAAAAAGTATATATCCTCAGAAGAAATATGGAAAGAAGTTTTCTGAGAAACTGCTCTGTGATGTGTGACTTCCAGTCACAGAGTTACATCTGTATTTCGTGGATCTCTTTGCTAGCCTTATTTCTGTGGAATCTGAGAACAGATATTTCGGATCCCTTTGAAGACTATAGGGCCAAAGGAAATATCCTCCGATAACAAAGAGAAAGAAGCTTTCTGAGAAACTTCTTTGTGTTCTGTGAAATCATCTCACAGAGTTACAGATTTCCCCTCAAGAAGCCTTTCGCTAAGACAGTTCTTGTGGAATTGGCAAAGTGATATTTGGAAGCCCATAGAGGGCTATGGTGAAAAAGGAAATATCCTCAGATGAAATCTGGAAAGAAGCTTTCTGAGAAACTGCTCTGTGATGTGTGACTTCCACTCACAGAGATACATCTGTATTTAGTGTATCTCTTTGTTAGCCTTATTTCTGTGGAATATGAGAACAGATATTTCGGATCCCTTTGAAGACTATAGGGCCAAAGGAAATATCCTCCGATAACAAAGAGAAAGAAGCTTTCTGAGAAACTTCTTTGTGTTCTGTGAAATCATCTCACAGAGTTACAGCTTTCCCCTCAAGAAGCCTTTCGCTAAGACAGTTCTTGTGGAATTGGCAAAGTGATATTTGGAAGCCCATAGAGGGCTACGGTGAAAAAAGGAAATATCCTCAGATGAAATCTGGAAAGAAGCTTTCTGAGAAACTCCTCTGTGATATGTGACTTCCACTCACAGAGTTACATCTGTATTTCGTGGATCTCTTTGCTAGCCTTATTTCTGTGGAATCTGAGAAGTGATACTTCGGATCCCTTTGAAGACTATAGGGCCAAAGGAAATATCCTCCGGTAACAAAGAGAAAGAAGCTTTCTGAGAAACTTCTTTGTGTTCTGTGAAATCATCTCACAGAGTTGCAGCTTTCCCCTCAAGAAGCCTTTCGCTAAGACAGTTCTTCTGGAATTGGCAAAGTGATATTTGGAAGCCCATAGAGGGCTATGGTGAAAAAGGAAATATCCTAAGATGAAATCTGGAAAGAAGCTTTCTGAGAAACTGCTCTGTAATGTGTGACTTCCACTCACAGAGTTACATCTGTATTTCGTGGATCTCTTTGCTAGCCTTATTTCTGTGGAATCTGAGAACAGATATTTCGGATCCCTTTGAAGACTATAGGGCCAAAGGAAATATCCTCCGATAACAAAGAGAAAGAAGCTTTCTGAGAAACTTCTTTGTGTTCTTTGAAATCATCTCACAGAGTTACAGCTTTCCCCTCACGAAGTCTTTTGCTAAGACAGTTCCTGTGGAATTGGCAAAGTGATATTTCGAAGCCCATAGACGGCTATGGTGAAAAAGGAAATATCCTCAGATGAAATCTGGAAAGCAGCTTTGTGAGAAAGTGCTCTGTGATGTGTGACTTCCACTCACAGAGTTACATCTGTGTTTCGTGGATCTCTTTGCTAGCCTTATTTCTGTGGAATCTGAGAACAGATATTTCGGATCCCTTCGAAGACTATAGGGCCAAAGGAAATATCCTCAGATAACAAAGAGAAAGAAGATTTCTGAGAAACTTCTTTGTGTTCTGTGAAATCGTCTCACAGAGTTACAGCTTTCCCCTCAAGAAGCCTTTCGCTAAGACAGTTCTTGTGGAATTGGCAAAGTGATATTTGGAAGTCCATAGACGGCTATGGTGAAAAAGGAAATATCCTCAGATGAAATCTGGAAAGAAGCTTTCTGAGAAAGTGCTCTGTGATGTGTGACTTGCACTCACAGAGTTACATCTGTATTTCGTGGATCTCTTTGCTAGCCTTATTTCTGTGGAATCTGAGAACAGATATTTCGGATCCCTTTGAAGACTATAGGGCCAAAGGAAATATCCTCCGATAACAAAGAGAAAGAAGCTTTCTGAGAAACTTCTTTGTGTTCTGTGAAATCATCTCACAGAGTTACAGCTTTCCCCTCAAGAAACCTTCAGCTAAGACAGTTCTTGTGGAATTGGCAAAGCGATATTTGGAAGCCCATAGAGGGTTATGGTGAAAAAGGAAATATCCTCAGATGAAATCTGGAAAGAAGCTTTCTGAGAAACTGCTCTGTGATGTGTGACTTCCACTCACAGAGATACATCTGTATTTCGTGCATCTCTTTGCTAGCCTTTTTCTGTGGAATCTGAGAACAGATATTTCGGATCCCTTTGAAGACTATAGGGCCAAAGGAAATATCCTCCGATAACAAAGAGAAAGAAGCTTTCTGAGAAACTTCTTTGTGTTCTGTGAAATCATCTCACAGAGTTGCAGCTTTCCCCTCAGGAAGCCTTTCGCTAAGACAGTTCTTGTGGAATTGGCAAAGTGATATTTGGAAGCCCATAGAGGGCTATGGTGAAAAAGGAAATATCCTAAGATGAAATCTGGAAAGAAGCTTTCTGAGAAACTGCTCTGTGATGTGTGACTTCCACTCACAGAGTTACATCTGTATTTCGTGGATCTCTTTGCTAGCCTTATTTCTGTGGAATCTGAGAACAGATATTTCGGATCCCTTTGAAGACTATAGGGCCAAAGGAAATATCCTCCGATAACAAAGAGAAAGAAGCTTTCTGAGAAACATCTTTGTGTTCTGTGAAATCATCTCACAGAGTTACAGCTTTCCCCTCAAGAAGCCTTTCGCTAAGACAGTTCTTGTGGAATTGGCAAAGTGATATTTGGAAGCCCATAGAGGGTTATGGTGAAAAAGGAAATATCCTCAGATGAAATCTGGAAAGAAGCTTTCTGAGAAACTGCTCTGTGATGTGTGACTTCCACTCACAGAGTTACATCTGTATTTCGTGCATCTCTTTGCTAGCCTTATTCTGTGGAATCTGAGAACAGATATTTCGGATCCCTTTGAAGACTATAGGGCCAAAGGAAATATCCTCCGATAACAAAGAGAAAGAAGCTTTCTGAGAAACTTCTTTGTGTTCTGTGAAATCATCTCACAGAGTTACAGCTTTCCCCTCAAGAAGCCTTTCGCTAAGACAGTTCTTGTGGAGTTGGCAAAGGGATATTTGGAAGCAGATAGAGCGCTATGGTGAAAAAGGAAATGTCCTCAGATGAAATCTGGAAAGAAGCTTTCTGAGAAACTGCTCTGTGATGTGTTAACTCCACTCACAGAGTTACATCTGTATTTCGTGGATCTGTTTCTTAGCCTTTTTTCTGTGGAATCTGAGAACAGATATTTCGGATCCCTTTGAAGACTATAGGGCCAAAGGAAATATCCTCCGATAACAAAGAGAAAGAAGCTTTCTGAGAAACTTCTTTGTCTTCTGTGAAATCATCTCAGAGAGTTACAGCTTTCCCCTCAAGAAGCCTTTCGCTAAGACAGTTCTTGTGGAACTGACAAAATGATATTTGGAAGCCCTTAGAGGGCTATGGTGAAAAAGGAAATATCCTCAGATGAAATCTGGAAAGAAGCTTTCTGAGAAACTGCTCTGTGATGTGTGACTTCCACTCACAGAGATATATCTGTATTTCATGCATCTCTTTGCTAACCTTATTTCTGTGGAATCTGAGAACAGATATTTCGGATCCCTTTGTAGACTATAGGGACAAAGGAAATATCCTCCGATAACAAAGAGAAAGAAGCTTTGTGAGAAACTTCTTTGTGTTCTGTGAAATCATCTCACAGAGTTACAGCTTTGCCCTCAAGAAGCCTTTCGCTAAGACAGTTCTTGTGGAATTGGCAAAGTGATATTTGGAAGCCCATAGAGGGCTATGGTGAAAAAGGAAATATAATTCGATGAAATCTGGAAAGAAGCTTTCTGAGAAAGTGCTCTGTGATGTGTGACTTCCACTTACAGAGTTACATCTGTATTTCGTGCATCTCTTTGCTAGCCTTATTTCTGTGGAATCTGAGAAGAGATATTTCGGATCCCTTTGAAGACTATAGGGCCAAAGGAAATATCCTCCGATAACAAAGAGAAAGAAGCTTTCTGAGAAACTTCTTTGTCTTCTGTGAAATCATCTCAGAGAGTTACAGCTTGCCCCTCAAGAAGCCTTTCGTTAAGACAGTTCTTGTGGAATTGACAAAGTGATATTTGGAAGCCCTTAGAGGGCTATGGTGAAAAAGGAAATATCCTCCGATGAAATCTGGAAAGAAGCTTTCTGAGAAACTGCTCTGTGATGTGTGACTTCCACTCACAGAGATACATCTGTATTTCATGCATCTCTTTGCTAACCTTATTTCTGTGGAATCTGAGAACAGATATTTCGGATCCCTTTGAAGACTATAGGGCCAAAGGAAATATCCTCCGATAAAAAAGAGAAAGAAGGTTTCTGAGAAACTTCTTTGTGTTCTGTGAAATCATCGCACAGAGTTACAGCTTTGCCCTCAAGAAGCCTTTCGCTAAGACAGTTCTTGTGGAATTGGCTAAGTGCTATTTGGAAGCCCATAGAGGGCTATGGTGAAAAAGGAAATATCCTCAGATGAAACCTGGAAAGAAGCTTTCTGAGAAACTGCTTAGTGTTCTGTTAATTCATCTCACAGAGTTACATCTGTATTTCGTGGATCTCTTTGCTAGCCTAATTTCTGTGAAATCTGAGAACAGATATTTCCTATCCCTTTGAAGACTATAGGGCCAAAGGAAATATCCTCCGATAACAAAGAAAAAGAAGCTTTCTGAGAAACTTCTTTGTGTTCTGTGAAATCATCTCACAGAGTTACAGCTTTCCCCTCAAGAAGCCTTTCGCTAAGACAGTTCTTGTGGAATTGGCAAAGTGATATTTGGAAGCCCATAGAGGGCTATGGTGAAAAAGGAAATATCCTCAGATGAAATCTGGAAAGAAGCTTTCTGAGAAACTGCTCTGTGATGTGTGAATTCCACTCACAGAGTTTCATCTGTATTTCTTGGATTTCTTTGTTAGCCTTTTTTCCTTGGAATCTGAGAACAGATATTTCGGATCCCTTTGAAGACTATAGGGCCAAAGGAAATATATTGCGATAACAAAGAGAAAGAAGCTTTCTGAGAAACTTCTTTGTGTTCTGTGAAATCATCTCACAGAGTTACAGCTTTCCCCTCAAGAAGCCTTTAACTAAGACAGTTCTTGTGGAATTGCCAAAGGGATATTTGCAAGCCCATAGAGGGCTATGGTGAAAAAGGAAATATCCTCAGATGAAATCTGGAAAGAAGGTTTCTGAGAAACTGCTCTGTGATGTGTGACTTCCACTCACAGAGATACATCTGTATTTCATGCATCTCTTTGCTAGCCTTATTTCTGTGGAATCTGAGAACAGATATTTCGGATCCCTTTGAAGACTATAGGGCCAAAGGAAATATCCTCCGATAACAAAGAGAGAGAAGTTTTCTGAGAAACTTCTTTGTGTTCTGTGAAATCATCTCACAGAGATACAACTTTCCCCTCAAGAAGCCTTTCGCTAAGACAGTTCTTGTGGAATTGGCAAAGTGATATTTGGAAACCCATGGACGGCTATGGTGAAAAAGGAAATATCCTCAGATGAAATCTGGAAAGAAGCTTTCTGAGAAACTGCTCTCTGATGTGTGACT
Organism: Macaca nemestrina; assembly: GCF_043159975.1. Taxonomy (NCBI): domain Eukaryota; kingdom Metazoa; phylum Chordata; class Mammalia; order Primates; family Cercopithecidae; genus Macaca; species Macaca nemestrina. The sequence continues at coordinate 53,705,822 of NC_092140.1, forward strand.
TCCACTCACAGAGTTACATCTGTATTTCGTGTATCTCCTTGCTAGCCTTATTTCTGTGGAATCTGAGAACAGATATTTCGGATCCCTTTGAAGCCTATAGGGCCAAAGGAAATATCCTCCGATAACAAAGAGAAAGAAGCTTTCTGAGAAACTTCTTTGTGTTCTGTGAAATCATCTCACAGAGTTACAGCTTTCCCCTCAAGAAGCCTTTCGCTAAGACAATTCTTGTGTAATTGGCAAAGTGATATTTGCAAGCCCATAGAGGGCTATGGTGAAAACGGAAATATCCTCAGATGAAATCTGGAAAGAAGCTTTCTGAGAAACTGCTCTGTGATGTGTGACTTCCACTCACAGAGTTACATCTGTATTTCGTGGATCTCTTTGCTAGTCTTTTTTCTATGGAATCTGAGAAGAGATATTTCGGATCCCTTTGAAGACTATAGGGCCAAAGGAAATATCTTCCGATAACAAAGAGAAAGAAGCTTTCTGAGAAACTTCTTTGTGTTCTGTGAAATCATCTCACAGAGTTACAGCTTTCCCCTCAAGAAGCCTTTCGCTATGACAGTTCTTGTGGAATTGGCAAAGTGATATTTGCAAGCCCATAGAGGGCTATGGTGAAAACGGAAATATCCTCAGATGAAATCTGGAAAGAAGCTTTCTGAGAAACTGCTTAGTGTTCTGATAATTCATCTCACAGAGTTACATCTTTATTTCGTGGATCTCTTTGCTAGCCTTATTTCTGTGGAATCTGAGAACAGATATTTCGGATCCCTTTGAAGACTATAGGGCCAAAGGAAATATCCTCCGATAACAAAGAGAAAGAAGCTTTCTGAGAAACTTCTTTTTGTTCTGTGAAATCATCTCACAGAGTTACAGCTTTCCCCTAAAGAAGCCTTTCGCTAAGACAGTTCTTGTGGAATTGGCAAAGTGATATTTGGAAGCCCATAGAGGGATACGGTGAAAAAAGGAAATATCCTCAGATGAAATCTGGAAAGAACCTTTCTGAGAAACTCCTCTGTGATATGTGACTTCCACTCACAGAGTTACATCTGTATTTCGTGGATCTCTTTGCTAGCCTTATTTCTGAGGAATCTGAGAAGTGATATTTCGGATCCCTTTGAAGTCTATAGGGCCAAAGGAAATATCCTCCGGTAACAAAGAGAAAGAAGCTTTCTGAGTAACTTCTTTGTGTTCTGTGAAATCATCTCACAGAGTTGCAGCTTTCCCCTCAAGAAGCCTTTCGCTAAAACAGTTCTTCTGGAATTGGCAAAGTGATATTTGGAAGCCCATAGAGGGCTATGGTGAAAAAGGAAATATCCTAAGATGAAATCTGGAAAGAATCTTTCTGAGAAACTGCTCTGTAATGTGTGACTTCCACTCACAGAGTTACATCTGTATTTCGTGGATCTCTTTGCTAGCCTTATTTCTGTGGAATCTGAGAACAGATATTTCGGATCCCTTTGAAGACTATAGGGCCAAAGGAAATATCCTCCGATAACAAAGAGAAAGAAGCTTTCTGAGAAACTTCTTTGTGTTCTGTGAAATCATCTCACAGAGTTACAGCTTTCCCCTCACGAAGTCTTTTGCTAAGACAGTTCCTGTGGAATTGGCAAAGTGATATTTGGAAGCCCATAGACGGCTATGGTGAAAAAGGAAATATCCTCAGATGAAATCTGGAAAGAAGCTTTGTGAGAAAGTGCTCTGTGATGTGTGACTTCCACTCACAGAGTTACATCTGTGTTTCGTGGATCTCTTTGCTAGCCTTATTTCTGTGGAATCTGAGAACAGATATTTCGGATCCCTTTGAAGACTATAGGGCCAAAGGAAATATCCTCCGATAACAAAGAGAAAGAAGCTTTCTGAGAAACTTCTTTGTGTTCTGTGAAATCATCTCACAGAGTTACAGCTTTCCCCTCAAGAAGCCTTTCGCTAAGACAGTTCTTGTGGAATTGGCAAAGTGATATTTGGAAGCCCATAGAGGGCTACGGTGAAAAAGGAAATATCCTAAGATGAAATCTGGAAAGAAGCTTTCTGAGAAACTGCTCTGTGATGTGTGACTTCCACTCACAGAGTTACATCTGTATTTCGTGCATCTCTTTGCTAGCCTTATTTCTGTGGAATCTGAGAACAGATATTTCGGATCCCTTTGAAGACTATAGGGCCAAAGGAAATATCCTCTGATAACAAAGAGAAAGAAGCATCTGAGAAACTTCTTTGTGTTCTGTGAAATCATCTCACAGAGTTACAGCTTTCCCCTCAAGAAGCCTTTCGCTAAGACAGTTCTTGTGGAATTGGCAAAGTGATATTTGGAAGCCCATAGAGCGCTATGGTGAAAAAGGAAATATCCTCAGTTGAAATCTGGAAAGAAGCTTTCTGAGAAACTGCTCTGTGATGTGTTACTTCCACTCACAGAGTTACATCTGTATTTCGTGGATCTCTTTGCTAGCCTTATTTCTGTGGAATCTGAGAACAGATATTTCGGATACCTTTGAAGACTATAGGGCCAAAGGAAATATCCTCTGATAACAAAGAGAAAGAAGCTTTCTGATGAACTTCTTTGTGTTCTGTGAAATCATCTCACAGAGTTACAGCTTTCCCCTCAAGAAGCCTTTCGCTAAGACAGTTCTTGTGGAATAGGAAAAGTGATATTTGGAAGCCCATAGAGGGCTATGGTGAAAAAGGAAATATCCTCAGATGAAATCTGGAAAGAAGCTTTCTGAGAAACTGCTCTGTGATGTGTGACTTCCACTCACAGAGTTACATCTGTATTTCGTGCATCTCTTTGCTAGCCTTATTCTGTGGAATCTGAGAACAGATATTTCGGATCCCTTTGAAGACTATAGGGCCAAAGGAAATATCCTCCGATAACAAAGAGAAAGAAGATTTCTGAGAAACTTCTTTGTGTTCTGTGAAATCATCTCACAGAGTTACAGCTTTCCCCTCAAGAAGCCTTTCGCTAAGACAGTTCTTGTGGAATTGGCAAAGTGATATTTGGAAGCCCATAGAGGGCTACGGTGAAAAAGGAAATATTCTAAGATGAAATATGGAAAGAAGCTTTCTGAGAAACTGCTCTGTGATGTGTGACTTCCACTCACAGAGTTACATCTGTATTTCGTGCATCTCTTTGCTAGCCTTATTTCTGTGGAATCTGAGAAGAGATATTTCGAATCCCTTTGAAGACTATAGGGCCAAACGAAATAACCTCCGATAACAAAGAGAAAGAAGCTTTCTGAGAAACTTCTTTGTGTTCTTTGAAATCATCTCAAAGAGTTACAGCTTTCCCCTCAAGAAGCCTTTCACTAAGGCAGTTCTTTTGGAATTGGCAAAGTGATATTTGGAAGCCCATAGTGGGCTAGGGTGAAAAAGGAAATATCCTCAGATGAAATCTGGAAAGAAGCTTTCTGAGAAACTGCTCTGTGATGTGTGACTTCCACTCACAGAGTTACATCTGTATTTCGTGGATCTCTTTGCTAGCCTTATTTCTGTGGAATATGAGAACAGATATTTCGGATACCTTTGAAGACTACAGGGCCAAAGGATGTATCCTCCGTTAACAAAGAGAAAGAAGCTTTCTGAGAAACTTCTTTGTGTTCTGTGAAATCATCTCACAGAGTTACAGCTTTCCCCTCAAGAAGCCTTTCGCTAAGACAGTTCTTGTGGGATTGGCAAAGTGATATTAGGAAGCTCTTAGAGGGATATGGTGAAAAAGGAAATATCCTCAGATGAAATCTGGAAAGAAGCTTTCTGAGAAAGTGCTCTGTGATGTGTGACTTCCACTTACAGAGTTACATCTGTATATCGTGCATCTCTTTGCTAGCCTTATTTCTGTGGAATCTGAGAAGAGATATTTCGGATCCCTTTGAAGACTATAGGGCCAAAGGAAATATCCTCCGATAACAAAGAGAAAGAAGCTTTCTGAGAAACTTCTTTGTGTTCTGTGAAATCATCTCAAAGAGTTACAGCTTTCTCCTCAAGAAGCCTTTTGCTAAGACAGTTCTTGTGGAATTGGCAAAGTGATATTTGGAATCCCATAGAGCGCTATGGTGAAAAAGGAAATGTCCTCAGATGAAATCTGGAAAGAAGCTTTCTGAGAAACTGCTCTGTGATGTGTTACCTCCACTCACAGAGTTACATCTGTATTTCGTGGATCTGTTTCGTAGCCTTATTTCTGTGGAATCTGAGAACAGATATTTCGGATCCCTTTGAAGACTATAGGGCCAAAGGAAATATCCTCCGATAACAAAGAGAAAGAAGCTTTCTGAGAAACTTCTTTGTCTTCTGTGAAATCATCTCAGAGAGTTACAGCTTTCCCCTCAAGAAGCCTTTCGTTAAGACAGTTCTTGTGGAATTGACAAAGTGATATTTGGAAGCCCTTAGAGGGCTATGGTGAAAAAGGAAATATCCTCCGATGAAATCTGGAAAGAAGCTTTCTGAGAAACTGCTCTGTGATGTGTGACTTCCACTCACAGAGATACATCTGTATTTCATGCATCTCTTTGCTAACCTTATTTCTGTGGAATCTGAGAACAGATATTTCGGATCCCTTTGAAGACTATAGGGCCAAAGGAAATATCCTCCGATAACAAAGAGAAAGAAGGTTTCTGAGAAACTTCTTTGTGTTCTGTGAAATCATCGCACAGAGTTACAGCTTTCCCCTCAAGAAGCCTTTCGCTAAGACAGTTCTTGTGGAATTGGCAAAGTGCTATTTGGAAGCCCATAGAGGGCTATGGTGAAAAAGGAAATATAATCAGATGAAATCTGGAAAGAAGCTTTCTGAGAAACTGCTCTGTGATGTGTGACTTCCACTTACAGAGTTACATCTGTATTTCGTGCATCTCTTTGCTAGCCTTATTTCTGTGGAATCTGAGAAGAGATATTTCGGATCCCTTTGAAGACTATAGGGCCAAAGGAAATATCCTCCGATAACAAAGAGAAAGAAGCTTTCTGAGAAACTTCTTTGTGTTCTGTGAAATCATCGCACAGAGTTACAGCTTTGCCCTCAAGAAGCCTTTCGCTAAAACCGTTCTTATGGAATTGGCAAAGTGATATTTGGAAGCCCATAGAGGGCTATGGTGAAAAAGGAAATATCCTCAGAAGAAATATGGAAAGAAGCTTTCTGAGAAACTGCTCTGTGATGTGTCACTTCCACTCACAGAGTTACATCTGTATTTCGTGGATCTCTTTGCTAGCCTTATTTCTGTGGAATCTGAGAACAGATATTTCGGATACCTTTGAAGACTACAGGGCCAAAGGATGTATCCTCCGGTAACAAAGTGAAAGAAGCTTTCTGAGAAACTTCTTAGTGTTCTATGAAATCATCTCAAAGAGTTACAGCTTTCTCCTCAAGAAGCCTTTCGCTAAGACAGTTCTTGTGGGATTGGCAAAGTGATATTAGGAAGCCCATAGAGGGATATGGTGAAAAAGGAATTATCCTCAGCTGAAATCTGGAAAGAAGCTTTCTGAGAAACTGCTCTGTGATGTGTGACTTCCACTCACAGAGTTACATCTGTATTTCGTGGATCTCTTTGCTAGTATTTTTTCTATGGAATCTGAGAAGAGATATTTCGGATCCCTTTGAAGACTATAGGGCCAAAGGAAATATCCTCCGATAAAAAAGAAAAAGAAGCGTTCTGAGAAACTTCTTTGTGTTCTGTGAAATCATCTCACAGAGTTACAGCTTTCCCCTCAAGAAGCCTTTCGCTAAGACAGTTCTTGTGGAATTGGCAAAGTGATATTTGGAAGCCCATAGAGGGCTATGGTGAAAAAGGAAATATCCTCAGATGAAATCTGGAAAGAAGCTTTCTGAGAAACTGCTCTGTGATGTGTGAATTCCACTCACAGAGTTTCATCTGTATTTATTGGATTTCTTTGTTAGCCTTTTTTCCTTGGAATCTGAGAACAGATATTTCGGATCCCTTTGAAGACTATAGGGCCAAAGGAAATATATTGCGATAACAAAGAGAAAGAAGCTTTCTGAGAAACTTCTTTGTGTTCTGTGAAATCATCTCACAGAGTTACAGCTTTCCCCTCAAGAAGCCTTTAACTAAGACAGTTCTTGTGGAATTGGCAAAGGGATATTTGCAAGCCCATAGAGGGCTATGGTGAAAAAGGAAATATCCTCAGATGAAATCTGGGAAGAAGGTTTCTGAGAAACTGCTCTGTGATGTGTGACTTCCACTCACAGAGATACATCTGTATTTCATGCATCTCTTTGCTAGCCTTATTTCTGTGGAATCTGAGAACAGATATTTCGGATCCCTTTGAAGACTATAGGGCCAAAGGAAATATCCTCCGATAACAAAGAGAGAGAAGTTTTCTGAGAAACTTCTTTGTGTTCTGTGAAATCATCTCACAGAGATACAACTTTCCCCTCAAGAAGCCTTTCGCTAAGACAGTTCTTGTGGAATTGGCAAAGTGATATTTGGAAACCCATGGACGGCTATGGTGAAAAAGGAAATATCCTCAGATGAAATCTGGAAAGAAGCTTTCTGAGAAACTGCTCTCTGATGTGTGACTTCCACTCACAGATTTACATCTGTATTTCGTGTATCTCCTTGCTAGCCTTATTTCTGTGGAATCTGAGAACAGATATTTCGGATCCCTTTGAAGCTTATAGGGCCAAAGGAAATATCCTCCGATAACAAAGAGAAAGAAGCTTTCTGAGAAACTTCTTTGTGTTCTGTGAAATCATCTCACAGAGTTACAGCTTTCCCCTCAAGAAGCCTTTCGCTAAGACAGTTCTTGTGTAATTGGCAAAGTGATATTTGCAAGCCCATAGAGGGCTATGGTGAAAACGGAAATATCCTCAGATGAAATCTGGAAAGAAGCTTTCTGAGAAACTGCTCTGTGATGTGTGACTTCCACTCACAGAGTTACATCTGTATTTCGTGGATCTCTTTGCTAGTCTTTTTTCTATGGAATCTGAGAAGAGATATTTCGGATCCCTTTGAAGACTATAGGGCCAAAGGAAATATCTTCCGATAACAAAGAGAAAGAAGCTTTCTGAGAAACTTCTTTGTGTTCTGTGAAATCATCTCACAGAGTTACAGCTTTCCCCTCAAGAAGCCTTTCGCTAAGACAGTTCTTGTGGAATTGGCAAAGTGATATTTGCAAGCCCATTGAGGGCTATGGTGAAAACGGAAATATCCTCAGATGAAATCTGGAAAGAAGCTTTCTGAGAAACTGCTTAGTGTTCTGATAATTCATCTCACAGAGTTACATCTTTATTTCGTGGATCTCTTTGCTAGCCTTATTTCTGTGGAATCTGAGAAAAGATATTTCGGATCCCTTTGAAGACTATAGGGCCAAAGGAAATATCCTCCGATAACAAAGAGAAAGAAGCTTTCTGAGAAACTTCTTTTTGTTCTGTGAAATCATCTCACAGAGTTACAGCTTTCCCCTCAAGAAGCCTTCGGCTGAGACAGTTCTTGTGGAATTGGCAAAGTGATATTTGGAAGCCCATAGAGGGCTATGGTGAAAAAGGATATATCCTCAGAAGAAATATGGAAAGAAGTTTTCTGAGAAACTGCTCTGTGATGTGTGACTTCCACTCACAGAGTTACATCTGTATTTCGTGGATCTCTTTGCTAGCCTTATTTCTGTGGAATATGAGAACAGATATTTCGGATCCCTTTGAAGACTATAGGGCCAAAGGAAATATCCTCCGATAACAAAGAGAAAGAAGCTTTCTGAGAAACTTCTTTGTGTTCTGTGAAATCATCTCACAGAGTCACAGCTTTCCCCTCAAGAAGCCTTTCGCTAAGACAGTTCTTGTGGAATTGGCAAAGTGATATTTGGAAGCCCATAGAGGGCTACGGTGAAAAAAGGAAATATCCTCAGATGAAATCTGGAAAGAAGCTTTCTGAGAAACTCCTCTGTGATATGTGACTTCCACTCACAGAGTTACATCTGTATTTCGTGGATCTCTTTGCTAGCCTTATTTCTGTGGAATCTGAGAAGTGATATTTCGGATCCCTTTGAAGACTATAGGGCCAAAGGAAATATCCTCCGGTAACAAAGAGAAAGAAGCTTTCTGAGAAACTTCTTTGTGTTCTGTGAAATCATCTCACAGAGTTGCAGCTTTCCCCTCAAGAAGCCTTTCGCTAAGACAGTTCTTCTGGAATTGGCAAAGTGATATTTGGAAGCCCATAGAGGGCTATGGTGAAAAAGGAAATATCCTAAGATGAAATCTGGAAAGAAGCTTTCTGAGAAACTGCTCTGTAATGTGTGACTTCCACTCACAGAGTTACATCTGTATTTCGTGGATCTCTTTGCTAGCCTTATTTCTGTGGAATCTGAGAACAGATATTTCGGATCCCTTTGAAGACTATAGGGCCAAAGGAAATATCCTCCGATAACAAAGAGAAAGAAGCTTTCTGAGAAACTTCTTTGTGTTCTGTGAAATCATCTCACAGAGTTACAGCTTTCCCCTCACGAAGTCTTTTGCTAAGACAGTTCCTGTGGAATTGGCAAAGTGATATTTGGAAGCCCATAGACGGCTATGGTGAAAAAGGAAATATCCTCAGATGAAATCTGGAAAGAAGCTTTGTGAGAAAGTGCTCTGTGATGTGGGACTTCCACTCACAGAGTTACATCTGTGTTTCGTGGATCTCTTTGCTAGCCTTATTTCTGTGGAATCTGAGAACAGATATTTCGGATCCCTTTGAAGACTATAGGGCCAAAGGAAATATCCTCCGATAACAAAGAGAAAGAAGCTTTCTGAGAAACTTCTTTGTGTTCTGTGAAATCATCTCACAGAGTTACAGCTTTCCCCTCAAGAAGCCTTTCGCTAAGACAGTTCTTGTGGAATTGGCAAAGTGATATTTGGAAGCCCATAGAGGGCTACGGTGAAAAAGGAAATATCCTAAGATGAAATCTGGAAAGAAGCTTTCTGAGAAACTGCTCTGTGATGTGTGACTTCCACTCACAGAGTTACATCTGTATTTCGTGCATCTCTTTGCTAGCCTTATTTCTGTGGAATCTGAGAAGAGATATTTCGAATCCCTTTGAAGACTATAGGGCCAAACGAAATAACCTCCGATAACAAAGAGAAAGAAGCTTTCTGAGAAACTTCTTTGTGTTCTTTGAAATCATCTCAAAGAGTTACAGCTTTCCCCTCAAGAAGCCTTTCGCTAAGGCAGTTCTTGTGGAATTGGCTAAGTGATATTTGGAAGCCCATAGAGGGCTATGGTGAAAAAGGAAATATCCTCAGATGAAATCTGGAAAGAAGCTTTCTGAGAAACTGCTCTGTGATGTGTGACTTCCACTCACAGAGTTACATCTGTATTTCGTGGATCTCTTTGATAGCCTTATTTCTGTGTAATCTGATAACAGATATTTCGGATCCCTTTGAAGACTATAGGGCCAAAGGAAATATCCTCTGATAACAAAGAGAAAGAAGCATCTGAGAAACTTCTTTGTGTTCTGTGAAATCATCTCACAGAGTTACAGCTTTCCCCTCAAGAAGCCTTTCGCTAAGACAGTTCTTGTGGAATTGGCAAAGTGATATTTGGAAGCCCATAGAGCGCTATGGTGAAAAAGGAAATATCCTCAGTTGAAATCTGGAAAGAAGCTTTCTGAGAAACTGCTCTGTGATGTGTTACTTCCACTCACAGAGTTACATCTGTATTTCGTGGATCTCTTTGCTAGCCTTATTTCTGTGGAATCTGAGAACAGATATTTCGGATACCTTTGAAGACTATAGGGCCAAAGGAAATATCCTCTGATAACAAAGAGAAAGAAGCTTTCTGATGAACTTCTTTGTGTTCTGTGAAATCATCTCACAGAGTTACAGCTTTCCCCTCAAGAAGCCTTTCGCTAAGACAGTTCTTGTGGAATAGGCAAAGTGATATTTGGAAGCCCATAGAGGGCTATGGTGAAAAAGGAAATATCCTCAGATGAAATCTGGAAAGAAGCTTTCTGAGAAACTACTTAGTGTTCTGTTAATTCACGTCACAGAGCTACATCTGTATTTCGTGGATCTCTTTGCTAGCCTTATTTCTGTGGAATCTGAGAACAGATATTTCGGATCCCTTTGAAGACTATAGGGCCAAAGGAAATATCCTCTGATAACAAAGAGAAAGAAGCTTTCTGAGAAACTTCTTTGTGTTTTGTGAAATCCTCTCACCGAGTTACAGCTTTCCCCTCAAAAAGCCTTTCGCTAAGACAGTTCTTGTGGAATTGGCAAAGTGATATTTGGAAGTCCATAGACGGCTATGGTGAAAAAGGAAATATCCTCAGATGAAATCTGGAAAGAAGCTTTCTGAGAAACTGCTCTGTGATGTGTGACTTCCACTCACAGAGTTACATCTGTATTTCGTGGATCTCTTTGCTAGCCTTATTTCTGTGGAATATGAGAACAGATATTTCGGATACCTTTGAAGACTACAGGGCCAAAGGATGTATCCTCCGTTAACAAAGAGAAAGAAGCTTTCTGAGAAACTTCTTTGTGTTCTGTGAAATCATCTCACAGAGTTACAGCTTTCCCCTCAAGAAGCCTTTCGCTAAGACAGTTCTTGTGGGATTGGCAAAGTGATATTAGGAAGCTCTTAGAGGGATATGGTGAAAAAGGAAATATCCTCAGATGAAATCTGGAAAGAAGCTTTCTGAGAAACTGCTCTGTGATGTGTGACTTCCACTCAAAGAGTTACATCTGTATTTCGTGGATCTCTCTGCTAGTATTTTTTCTATGGAATCTGAGAAGAGATATTTCGGATCCCTTTGAAGACTATAGGGCCAAAGGAAATATCCTCCGATAACAAAGAGAAAGAAGCTTTCTGAGAAACTTCTTTTTGTTCTGTGAAATCATCTCACAGAGTTACAGCTTTCCCCTCAAGAAGCCTTTCGCTAAGACAGTTCTTGTGGAATTGGCAAAGTGATATTTGGAAACCCATGGACGGCTATGGTGAAAAAGGAAATATCCTCAGATGAAATCTGGAAAGAAGCTTTCTGAGAAACTGCTCTGTGATGTGTGACTTCCACTCACAGAGTTACATCTGTATTTCGTGTATCTCCTTGCTAGCCTTATTTCTGTGGAATCTGAGAACAGATATTTCGGATCCCTTTGAAGACTATAGGGCCAAAGGAAATATCCTCTGATAACAAAGAGAAAGAAGCATCTGAGAAACTTCTTTGTGTTCTGTGAAATCATCTCACAGAGTTACAGCTTTCCCCTCAAGAAGCCTTTCGCTAAGACAGTTCTTGTGGAATTGGCAAAGTGATATTTGGAAGCCCATATAGCGCTATGGTGAAAAAGGAAATATCCTCAGTTGAAATCTGGAAAGAAGCTTTTTGAGAAACTGCTCTGTGATGTGTTACTTCCACTCACAGAGTTACATCTGTATTTCGTGGATCTCTTTGCTAGCCTTATTTCTGTGGAATCTGAGAACAGATATTTCGGATACCTTTGAAGACTATATGGCCAAAGGAAATATCCTCTGATAACAAAGAGAAAGAAGCTTTCTGATGAACTTCTTTGTGTTCTGTGAAATCATCTCACAGAGTTACAGCTTTTCCCTCAGGAAGCCTTTCGGTAAGACACTTCTTGTGGAATAGGCAAAGTGATATTTGGAAGCCCATAGAGGGCTATGGTGAAAAAGGAAATATCCTCAGATGAAATCTGGAAAGAAGCTTTCTGAGAAACTGCTCTGTGATGTGTGACTTCCACTCAAAGAGTTACATCTGTATTTCGTGGATCTCTTTGCTAGCCTTATTTCTGTGGAATCTGAGAAGAGATATTTCGGATCCCTTTGAAGACTATAGGGCCAAAGGAAATATCCTCCGATAACAAAGAGAAAGAAGCTTTCTGAGAAACTTCTTTGTGTTCTGTGAAATCATCTCACAGAGTTACAGCTTTCCCCTCAAGAAGCCTTTCGCTAAGACAGTTCTTGTGGAATTGGCAAAGTGATATTTGGAAGCCCATAGAGGGTTATGGTGAAAAAGGAAATATCCTCAGATGGAATCTGGAAAGAATGTTTCTGAGAAACTGCTCTGTGATGTGTGACTTCCACTCACAGAGTTACATCTGTATTTCGTGTATCTCCTTGCTAGCCTTATTTCTGTGGAATCTGAGAACAGATATTTCGGATCCCTTTGAAGACTATAGGGCCAAAGGAAATATCCTCCGATAACAAAGAGAAAGAAGCTTTCTGAGAAACTTCTTTGTGTTCTGTGAAATCATCTCACAGAGTTACAGCTTTCCCCTCAAGAAGCCTTTCGCTAAGACAGTTCTTGTGGAATTGGTAAAGTGATATTTGGAAGCCCATAGAGGGCTATAGTGAAAAAGGAAATATCCTCAGATGAAAACTGGAAAGCAGCTTTCTAAGAAAATGATCCGTGATGTGTGACTTCCACTCACAGAATTAAATCAGTATTTCGTGGATTTCTTTGCTAGCCTCATTTCTGTGGAATCTGAGAAAAGATATTTCCGATCCCTTTGAAGACTATAGGGCCAAAGGAAATATCCTCCGATAACAAAGAAAAAGAAGCTTTCTGAGAAACTTCTTTGTGTTCTGCGAAATCATCTCACAGAGTTACAGCTTTCCCCTCAAGAAGCCTTTCGCTAAGACAGTTCTTGTGGAATTGGCAAAGTGATATTTGGATGCCCATAGAGCGCTATGGTGAAAAAGGAAATGTCCTCAGATGAAATCTGGAAAGAAGCTTTCTGAGAAACTGCTCTGTGATGTGTTACCTCCACTCACAGAGTTACATCTGTATTTCGTGGATCTATTTCTTAGCCTTATTTCTGTGGAATCTGAGAACAGATATTTCGGATCCCTTTGAAGACTATAGGGCCAAAGGAAATATCCTCCGATAACAAAGAGAAAGAAGCTTTCTGAGAAACTTCTTTGTGTTCTGTGAAATCATCTCACAGAGTTACAGCTTTCCCCTCCAGAAGCCTTTCGCTAAGATAGTTCTTGTGGAATTGGCAAAGTGATATTTGTAAGCCCATAGAGCGCTATGGTGAAAAAGGAAATGTTCTCAGATGAAATCTGGAAAGAAGCTTTCTGAGAAACCGCTCTGTGATGTGTTACCTCCACTAACAGAGTTACATCTGTATTTCGTGGATCTATTTGCTAGCCTTATTTCTGTGGAATCTGAGAACATATATTTCGGATCCCTTTGAAGACTATAGGGCCAAAGGAAATATCCTCCGATAACAAAGAGAAAGAAGCTTTCTTAGCAACTTCTTTGTGTTCTGTGAAATCATCTCACAGAGTTACAGCTTTGCCCTCAAGAAGCCTTTCGCTAAGACAGTTCTTGTGGAATTGGCAAAGTGCTATTTGGAATCCCATAGAGGGCTATGGTGAAAAAGGAAATATAATCAGATGAAATCTGGAAAGAAGCTTTCTGAGAAACTGCTCTGTGATGTGTGACTTCCACTTACAGAGTTACATCTGTATTTCGTGCATCTCTTTGCTAGCCTTATTTCTGTGGAATCTGAGAAGGGATATTTCGGATCCCTTTGAAGACTATAGGGACAAAGGAAATATCCTCCGATAACAAAGAGAAAGAAGCTTTCTGAGAAACTTCTTTGTGTTCTGTGAAATCATCTCAAAATGTTACAGCTTTCTCCTCAGGAAGCGTTTCGCTAAAACAGTTCTTGTGGAATTGGCAAAGTGATATTTGGAAGCCCATAGAGGGCTATGGTGAAAAAGGAAATATCCTCAGATGAAATCTGGAAAGAAGCTTTCTGAGAAACTGCTCTGTGATGTGTGACTTCCACTCACAGAGTTACATCTGTATTTCGTGGATCTCTTTGCTAGCCTTATTTCTGTGGAATCTGAGAAGGGATATTTCGGATCCCTTTGAAGACTATAGGGCCAAAGAAAATATCCTCCGATAACAAAGAAAAAGAAGCTTTCTGAGAAAGTTCTTTGTGTTCTGTGAAATCATCTCACAGAGTTACAGCTTTCCCCTCAAGAAGCCTTTCGCTAAGACAGTTCTTGTGGAATTGGCAAAGTGATATTTGGAAGCCCATAGAGGGCTATGGTGAAAAAGGAAATATCCTCAGATGAAATCTGGAAAGAAGGTTTCTGAGAAACTGCTTAGTGTTCTGATAATTCACCTCACAGAGTTACATCTTTATTTCGTGGATCTCTTTGCTAGCCTTATTTCTGTGGAATCTGAGAACAGATATTTCGGATCCCTTTGAAGACTACAGGGCCAAAGGAAATATCCTCCGATCACAAAGAGAAAGAAGTTTTCTGAGAAACTTCTTTGTGTTCTGTGAAATCATCTCACAGAGTTACAGCTTTCCCCTCAAGAAGCCTTTCGCTAAGACAGTTCTTGTGGAATTGGCAAAGTGATATTTGGAAACCCATGGACGGCTATGGTGAAAAAGGAAATATCCTCAGACGAAATCTGGAAAGAAGCTTTCTGAGAAACTGCTCTGTGATGTGTGACTTCCACTCACAGAGTTACATCTGTATTTCGTGTATCTCCTTGCTAGCCTTATTTCTGTGGAATCTGGGAACAGATATTTCGGATCCCTTTGAAGACTATTGAGCCAAAGGAAATATCCTCCGATAACAAAGAGAAAGAAGCTTTCTGAGAAACTTCTTTGTGTTCTGTGAAATCATCTCACAGAGTTACAGCTTTCCCCTCAAGAAGCCTTTTGCTAAGACAGTTCTTGTGGAATTGGCAAAGGAATATTTGGAAACCCATAGACGGCTATGGTGAAAAAGGAAATATCCTCAGATGAAATCTGGAAAGAAGCTTTCTGAGAAACTGCTCTGTGATGTGTGACTTCCACTCACAGAGTTACATCTGTATTTCTTGGATCTCTTTGCTAGCCTTATTTCTGTGGAATATGAGAACAGATATTTCGGATAACTTTGAAGACTACAGGGCCAAAGGATGTATCCTCCGGTAACAAAGAGAAAGAAGCTTTCTGAGAATCTTCTTTGTGTTCTGTGAAATCATCTCACAGAGTTACAGCTTTCCACTCAAGGAGCCTTTCGCTAAGACAGTTCTTGTGGGATTGGCAAAGTGATATTAGGAAGCTCTTAGAGGGATATGGTGAAAAAGGAAATATCCTCAGATGAAATCTGGAAAGAAGCTTTCTGAGAAACTGCTCTGTGATGTGTGACTTCCACTCACAGAGTTACATCTGTATTTCGTGGATCTCTCTGCTAGTCTTTTTTCTATGAAATCTGAGAAGAGATATTTCGGATCCCTTTGAAGACTATAGGGCCAAAGGAAATCTCCTCCGATAACTAAGAGAAAGAAGCTTTCTGAAAACTTCTTTTTGTTCTGTGAAATCATCTCACAGAGTTACAGCTTTCCCCTCAAGAAGCCTTTCGCTAAGACAGTTCTTGTGGAATTGGCAAAGTGATATTTGGAAACCCATGGACGGCTATGGTGAAAAAGGAAATATCCTCAGATGAAATCTGGAAAGAAGCTTTCTGAGAAACTGCTCTGTGATGTGTGACTTCCACTCACAGAGTTACATCTGTATTTCGTGGATCTCCTTGCTAGCCTTATTTCTGTGGAATCTGAGAACAGATATTTCGGATCCCTTTGAAGACTATAGGGCCAAAGGAAATATCCTCCGATAACAAAGAGAAAGAAGCTTTCTGAGAAACTTCTTTGTGTTCTGTGAAATCATCTCAGAGATTTACAGCTTTCCCCTCAAGAAGCCTTTCGCTAAGACAGTTCTTGTGGAATTGGCAAAGTGATATTTGGAAGCCCTTAGAGGGCTATGGTGAAAAAGGAAATAACCTCAGATGAAATCTGGAAAGAAGCTTTCTGAGAAACTGCTCTGTGATGTGTGACTTCCACTCAGAGAGTTACATCTGTATTTCATGCATCTCTTTGCTAACCTTATTTCTGTGGAATCTGAGAACATATATTTCGGATCCCTTTGAAGACTATAGGGCCAAAGGAAATATCCTCTGATAACAAAGAGAAAGAAGCTTTCTAGAAACTTCTTTGTGTTCTGTGAAATCATCTCACAGAGTTACAGCTTTGCCCTCAAGAAGCCTTTCGTTAAGACAGTTCTTGTGGAATTGGCAACGTGCTATTTGGAAGCCCATAGAGGGCTATGGTGAAAAAGGAAATATAATCAGATGAAATCTGGATAGAAGCTTTCTGAGAAACTGCTCTGTGATGTGTGACTTCCACTTACAGAGTTACATCTGTATTTCGTACATCTCTTTGCTAGCTTTATTTCTGTGGAATCTGAGAAGGGATAATTCGGATCCCTTTGAAGACTATAGGGCCAAAGGAAATATCCTCCGATAACAAAGAGAAAGAAGCTTTGTGAGAAACTTCTTTGTGTTCTGTGAAATCATCTCAAAGAGTTACAGCTTTCTCCTCAAGAAGCCTTTCGCTGAAACAGTTCTTGTGGAATTGGCAAAGTGATATTTGGAAGCCCATAGAGGGCTGTGGTGAAAAAGGAAATATCCTCAGATGAAATCTGGAAAGAAGCTTTCTGAGAAACTGCTCTTTGATGTGTGACTTCCACTCACAGAGTTACATATGTATTTCGTGGATCTCTTTGATAGCCTTATTTCTGTGGAATATGAGAACAGATATTTCGGATACCTTTGAAGACTACAGGGCCAAAGGATGTATCCTCCGGTAACAAAGTGAAAGAAGCTTTCTGAGAAACTTCTTTGTGTTCTGTGAAATCATCTCACAGAGTTACAGCTTTCCCCTCAAGAAACCTTTCGCTAAGACAGTTCTTGTGGGATTGGCAAAGTGATATTAGGAAGCCCTTAGAGGGATATGGTGAAAAAGGAATTATCCTCAGCTGAAATCTGGAAAGAAGCTTTCTGAGAAACTGCTCTGTCATGTGTGACTTCCACTCACAGAGTTACATCTGTATTTCGTGGATCTCTTTGCTAGTATTTTTTCTATGGAATCTGAGAAGAGATATTTCGGATCCCTTTGAAGACTATAGGGCCAAAGGAAATATCCTCCGATAACAAAGAAAAAGAAACTTTCTGAGAAACTTCTTTGTGTTCTGTGAAATCATCTCACAGAGTTACAGCTTTCCCCTCAAGAAGCCTTTCGCTAAGACAGTTCTTGTGGAATTGGCAAAGGGATATTTAGAAGCCCATAGAGGGCTATGGTGAAAAAGGAAATATCCTCAGATGAAATCTGGAAAGAAGCTTTCTGAGAAACTGCTCTGTGATGTGTGAATTCCACTCACAGAGTTTCATCTGTATTTCTTGGATTTCTTTGTTAGCCTTATTTCCTTGGAATCTGAGAACACATATTTCGGATCCCTTTGAAGACTATAGGGCCAAGGGAAATATATTGGGATAACAAAGAGAAAGAAGCTTTCTGAGAAACTTCTTTGTGTTCTGTGAAATCATCTCACAGAGTTACAGCTTTCCCCTCAAGAAGCCTTTAACTAAGACAGTTCTTGTGGAATTGGCAAAGTGATATTTGCAAGCCCATAGAGGGCTATGGTGAAAAAGGAAATATCCTCAGATGAAATCTGGAAAGAAGCTTTCTGAGAAACTGCTTAGTGTTCTGATAATTCACCTCACAGAGTTACATCTTTATTTCGTGGATCTCTCTGCTAGCCTTATTTCTGTGGAATCTGAGAACAGATATTTCGGATCCCTTTGAAGACTATAAGGCCAAAGGAAATATCCTCCGATCACAAAGAGAAAGAAGTTTTCTGAGAAAATTCTTTGTGTTCTGTGAAATCATCTCACAGAGTTACAGCTTTCCCCTCAAGAAGCCTTTCGCTAAGACAGTTCTTGTGGAATTGGCAAAGTGATATTTGGAAACCCATGGACGGCTATGGTGAAAAAGGAAATATCCTCAGATGAAATCTGGAAAGAAGCTTTCTGAGAAACTGCTCTGTGATGTGTGACTTCCACTCACAGAGTTACATCTGTATTTCGTGTATCTCCTTGCTAGCCTTATTTCTGTGGAATCTGAGAACAGATATTTCGGATCCCTTTGAAGACTATAGGGCCAAAGGAAATATCCTCCGATAACAAAGAGAAAGAAGCTTTCTGAGAAACTTCTTTGTGTTCTGTGAAATCATCTCACAGAGTTACAGCTTTCTCCTCAAGAAGCCTTTTGCTAAGACAGTTCTTGTGGAATTGGCAAAGTGATATTTGGAAGCCCATAGAGGGCTATGGTGAAAAAGGAAATATCCTCAGATGAGATCTGGAAGGAAGCTTTCTGAGAAACTGCTCTGTGATGTGTGACTTCCACTCACAGAGTTACACCTGTATTTCGTGGATCTCTTTGCTAGCCTTATTTCTGTGGAATCTGAGAACAGATATTTCGTATCCCTTTGAAAATTATAGGGCCAAAGGAAATAACCTCCGATAACAAAGAGAAAGAAGCTTTCTGAGAAACTTCTTTGTGTTCTGTGAAATCATCTCACAGAGTTACAGCTTTCCCCTCAAGAAGCCTTTTGCTAAGACAGCTCTTGTGGAATTGGCAAAGGGATATTTGGAAGCCCAAAGAGGGCTATGGTGAAAAAGGAAATATCCTCAGATGAAATCTGGAAAGAAGCTTTCTGAGAAACTGCTCTGTGATGTGTGACTTCCACTCACAGAGATACATCTGTATTTCATGCATCTCTTTGCTAACCTTATTGCTGTGGAATCTGAGAACATATATTTCGGATCCCTTTGAAGACTATAGGGCCAAAGGAATTATCCTCCGATAACAAAGAGAAAGAAGCTTTCTGAGAAACTTCCTTGTGTTCTGTGAAATCATCTCACAGAGTTACAGCTTTGCCCTCAAGAAGCCTTTCGCTAAGACAGTTCTTGTGGAATTGGCAAAGTGGTATTTGGAAGCCCATAGAGCGCTATGGTGAAAAAGGAAATATAATCAGATGAAATCTGGAAAGAAGCTTTCTGAGAAACTGCTCTGTGATGTGTGACTTCATCTCACAGAGTTACACCTGTATTTCGTGGATCTCTTTGCTAGCCTTATTTCTGTGGAATCTGAGAACAGATATTTCGTATCCCTTTGAAAACTATAGGGCCAAAGGAAATATCCTCCGATAACAAAGAGAAAGAAGCTTTCTGAGAAACTTCTTTGTGTTCTGTGAAATCATCTCACAGAGTTACAGCTTTCCCCTCAGGAAGCCTTTCACTAAGACAGTTCTTGTGGAATTGGCAAAAGGATATTTGGAATCCCATAGACGGCTATGGTGAAAAAGGAAATATCCTCAGATGAAATCTGGAAAGAAGCTTTCTGAGAAACTGCTCTGTGATGTGTCAATTCCACTCACAGAGTTACATCTGTATTTCGTGGATCTCTTTGCTAGCCTTATTTTTGTGGAATCTGAGAACAGATATTTCGGATACCTTTGAAGACTACAGGGCCAAAGGATGTATCCTCTGGTAACAAAGTGAAAGAAGCGTTCTGAGAAACTTCTTTGTGTTCTGTGAAATCATCTAACAGAGTTACAGCTTTCCCCTCAAGAAGCCTTTCGCTAAGACCGTTCTTGTGGGATTGGCAAAGTGATATTAGGAAGCCAATAGAGGGATATGTTGAAAAAGGAAATATCCTCAGATGAAATCTGGAAAGAAGCTTTCTGAGAAACTGCTCTGTGATGTTTGACTTCCACTCACAGAGTTACATCTGTATTTCGTGGATCTCTTTGCTAGTATTTTTTCTATGGAATCTGAGAAGAGATATTTCGGATCCCTTTGAAGACTATAGGGCCAAAGGAAATATCCTCCGATAACAAAGAGAAAGAAGCTTTCTGAGAAACTTCTTTGTGTTCTGTGAAATCATCTCACAGAGTTACAGCTTTCCCCTCAAGAAGCCTTTCGCTAAGACAGTTCTTGTGGAATAGGCAAAGTGATATTTTTAAGCCCATAGAGGGCTACGGTGAAAAAGGAAATATCCTCAGATGAAATCTGGAAAGAAGCTTTCTGAGAAACTGCTCTGTGATGTGTGAATTCCACTCACAGAGTTTCATCTATATTTCCTGGATTTCTTTGTTAGCCTTATTTCCTTGGAATCTGAGAACAGATATTTCGGATCCCTTTGAAGACTATAGGGCCAAAGGAAATATATTCCGATAACAAAGAGAAAGAAGCTTCCTGAGAAACTTCTTTTTGTTCTGTGAAATCATCTCACAGAGTTACAGCTTTCCCCTCAAGAAGCCTTTAACTAAGACGGTTCTTGTGGAATTGGCAAAGTGATATTTGCAAGCCCATAGTGGGCTATGGTGAAAAAGGAAATATCCTCAGATGAAATCTGGAAAGAAGGTTTCTGAGAAACTGCTTAGTGTTCTGATAATTCACCTCACAGAGTTACATCTTCATTTCGTGGATCTCTTTGCTAGCCTTATTTCTGTGGAATCTGAGAACAGATATTTCGGATCCCTTTGAAGACTATAGGGCCAAAGGAAATATCCTCCGATCAGAAAGAGAAAGAAGTTTTCTGAGAAACTTCTTTGTGTTCTGTGAAATCATCTCACAGAGTTACAGCTTTCCCCTCAAGAAGCCTTTCGATTAGACAGTTCTTGTGGAATTGGCAAAGTGATATTTGGAAACCCATGGACCGCTATGGTGAAAAAGGAAATATCCTCTGATGATATCTGGAAAGAAGCTTTCTGAGAAACTGCTCTGTGATGTGTGACTTCCACTCACAGAGTTACATCTGTATTTCGTGTATCTCCTTGCTAGCCTTATTTCTGTGGAATCTGAGAACAGATATTTCGGATCCCTTTGAAGACTATAGGGCCAAAGGAAATATCCTCCGATAACAAAGAGAAAGAAGCTTTCTGAGAAACTTCTTTGTGTTCTGTGAAATCATCTCACAGAGTTACAGCTTTCTCCTCAAGAAGCCTTTCGCTAAGATAGTTCTTGTGGAATTGGCAAAGTGATATTTGGAAGCCCATAGAGGGCTACGGTGAAAAAGGAAATATCCTCAGATGAAATCTGGAAAGAAGCTTTCTGAGAAACTGCTCTGTGATGTGTGAATTCCACTCACAGAGTTTCATCTGTATTTCCTGGATCTCTTTGCTAGCCTTATTTCCTTGGAATCTGAGAACAGATATTTCGGATCCCTTTGAAGACTATAGGGCCAAAGGAAATATATTCCGATAACAAAGAGAAAGAAGCTTTCTGAGAAACTTCTTTGTGTTCTGTGAAATCATCTCACAGAGTTACAGCTTTCCCCTCTAGAAGCCTTTAACTAAGACGGTTCTTGTGGAATTGGCAAAGTGATATTTGCAAGCCCATAGAGGGCTATGGTGAAAAAGGAAATATCCTCAGATGAAATCTGGAAAGAAGGTTTCTGAGAAACTGCTTAGTGTTCTGATAATTCACCTCACAGAGTTACATCTTCATTTCGTGGATCTCTTTGCTAGCCTTATTTCTGTGGAATCTGAGAACAGATATTTCGGATCCCTTTGAAGACTATAGGGCCAAAGGAAATATCCTCCGATCAGAAAGAGAAAGAAGTTTTCTGAGAAACTTCTTTGTGTTCTGTGAAATCATCTCACAGAGTTACAGCTTTCCCCTCAAGAAGCCTTTCGATTAGACAGTTCTTGTGGAATTGGCAAAGTGATATTTGGAAACCCATGGACGGCTATGGTGAAAAAGGAAATATCCTCAGATGAAATCTGGAAAGAAGCTTTCTGAGAAACTGCTCTGTGATGTGTGACTTCCACTCACAGAGTTACATCTGTATTTCGTGTATCTCCTTGCTAGCCTTATTTCTGTGGAATCTGAGAACAGATATTTCGGATCCCTTTGAAGACTATAGGGCCAAAGGAAATATCCTCCGATAACAAAGAGAAAGAATCTTTCTGAGAAACTTCTTTGTGTTCTGTGAAATCATCTCACAGAGTTACAGCTTTCTCCTCAAGAAGCCTTTCGCTAAGATAGTTCTTGTGGAATTGGCAAAGTGATATTTGGATGCCCATAGAGGGCTACGGTGAAAAAGGAAATATCCTCAGATGAAATCTGGAAAGAAGCTTTCTGAGAAACTGCTCTGTGATGTGTGAATTCCACTCACAGAGTTTCATCTGTATTTCCCGGATCTCTTTGCTAGCCTTATTTCCTTGGAATCTGAGAACAGATATTTCGGATCCCTTTGAAGACTATAGGGCCAAAGGAAATATATTCCGATAACAAAGAGAAAGAAGCTTTCTGAGAAACTTCTATGTGTTCTGTGGAATCATCTCACAGAGTTACAGCTTTCCCCTCTAGCAGCCTTTAACTAAGACGGTTCTTGTGGAATTGGCAAAGTGATATTTGCAAGCCCATAGAGGGCTATGGTGAAAAAGGAAATATCCTCAGATGAAATCTGGAAAGAAGCTTTCTGAGAAACTGCTCTGTGATGTGTGACATCCACTCACAGAATTGCATCTGTATTTCGTGGATCTCTTTGCTAGCCTTATTTCTGTGGAATCTGAGAAGAGATATTTCGGATCCCTTTGAAGACTATAGGGCCAAAGGAAATATCCTCCGATAACAAAGAGAAAGAAGCTTTCTGAGAAACTTCTTTGTGTTCTGTGAAATCATCTCACAGAGTTACAGCTTTCCCCTCAAGAAGTCTTTCGCTAAGACAGTTCTTGTGGAATTGGCAAAGTGATATTTGGAAGCCCATAGAGGGCTATGGTGAAAAAGGAAATATCCTCAGATGAAACCTGGAAAGAAGCTTTCTGAGAAACTGCTCTGTGATGTGTGACTTACACTCACAGAGTTACATCTGTATTTCGTGGATCTCTTTGCTAGCCTTATTTCTGTGGAATCTGAGAAGAGATATTTCGGATCCCTTTGAAGACTATAGGGCCAAAGGAAATATCCTCCGATAACAAAGAGAAAGAAGCTTTCTGAGAAACTTCTTTGTGTTCTGTGAAATCATCTCACAGAGTTACAGCTTTCCCCTCAAGAAGCCTTTCGCTAAGACAGTTCTTGTGGAATAGGCAAGGTGATATTCGGAAGCCCATAGAGGGCTATGGTGAAAAACGAATTATCCTCAGATGAAATCTGGAAAGAAGCTTTCTGAGAAGCTGCTCTGTGATGTGTGACTTCCACTCACAGAGTTTCATCTGTATTTCCTGGATTTCTTTGTTAGCCTTATTTCTGTGGAATCTGAGAACAGATATTTCGGATCCCTTTGAAGACTATAGGGCCAAAGGAAATATCCTCCGATAACAAAGAGAAAGAAGCTTTCTGAGAAACTTCTTTGTGTTCTGTGAAATCATCTCACAGAGTTACAGCTTTCCCCTAAAGAAGCCTTTCGCTAAGACAGTTCTTGTGGAATTGGAAAAGTGATATATGGAAGCCCATAGAGGGCTATGGTGAAAAAGGAATTATCCTGAGATGAAATCTGGAAAGAAGCTTTCTGAGAAACTGCTCTGTGATGTGTGACTTCCACTCACAGAATTACATCTGTATTTCGTGGATCTCTTTGCTAGCCTTATTTCTGTGGAATCTGAGAACAGATATTTCGGATCCCTTTGAAGACTATAGGGCCAAAGGAAATATCCTCCGATAACAAAGAGAAAGAAGCTTTCTGAGAAACTTCTTTGTGTTCTGTGAAATCATCTCACAGAGTTACAGCTTTCCCCTGAAGAAGACTTTTGCTAGGACAGTTCTTGTGGAATTGGAAAAGTGATATTTGGAAGCCCATGGAGGTGTAAGGTAAAAAAGGAAATATCCTCAGATGAAATTTGGAAAGAAGATTTCTGAGAAACTGCTCTGTGATGTGTGACTTCCACTCACAGAGTTACATCTGTTTTCGTGGATCTCCTTGTAGGCCTTATTTCTGTGGGATCTGAGAACAGATATTTCTGATCCCTTTGAAGACTATAGGGCCAAAGGAAATATCCTCCGATAACAAAGAGAAAGAAGGTTTCTGAGAAACTTCTCTGTGTTCTGTGAAATCATCTCACAGAGTTACAGCTTTCCCCTCAAGAAGCCTTTCGCTAAGACAGTTCTTGTGGAATTGGCAAAGTGATATTTGGAAGCCCATAGAGGGCTATAGTGAAAAAGGAAATATCCTCAGATGAAATCTGGAAAGAAGCTTTCTGAGAAACTGCTCTGTGAATTGTCACTTCTACTCACAGATTTACATCTGTATTTCGTGCATCTCTTTGCTAGCCTTATTTCTGTGGAATCTGAGAACAGATATTTTGGATCCCTTTGAAGACTATAGTGCAAAAGTAAATATCCTCCGATAACAAAGAGAAAGAAGCTTTCTGAGAAACTTCTTTGTGTTCTGTGAAATCATCTCACAGAGTTACAGCTTTCCCCTCAAGAAGCCTTTCGCTAAGACAGTTCTTGTGGAATTGGCAAAGTGATATTTGGAAGCCCATAGAGGGCTACGGTGAAAATGGAAATATCCTCAGAAGAAATCTGGAAAGAAGCTTTCTGAGAAACTGCTCTGTGATGTGTGACTTCTACTCACAGAGTTACATCATATTTCGTGGATCTCTTTGCTAGTCTTATTTCTGTGGAAAATGAAAACAGATATTTCGGATCCCTTTGAAGACAATAGGTCCAAAGGAAATATGCTCCGATAACAAAGAGAAAGAAGCTTTCTGAGGAACTTCTTTGTGTTCTGTGAAATCACCACACAGAGTTACAGCTTTCCCCTCAAGAAGCCTTTCGCTAAGACAGTTCTTGTGGAATTGGCAAGTGATATTAGGAACCCCTAGAGGGCTATAGTGAAAAATGAAATATCCTCTGATGAAATCTGGAAAGAAGATTTCTAAGAAACTGCTCTATGATGTGAGACTTACACTCACGGAGTTACATCTATATTTCGTGGATCTCCTTGGTAGCCTTATTTCTGTGGAATCTGAGAAGAGATATTTCGGATCCCTTTGAAGACTATAGGGCCAAAGGAAATATCCTCCGATAACAAAGAGAAAGAAGCTTTCTGAGAAACTTCTTTCTGTTCTGTGAAATCATCTCACAGAGTTTCAGCTTTCCCCTCAAGAAGCCTTTCGCTAAGACAGTTCTTGTGGAATTGGCAATGTGATATTAGGAAGCCCAGAGCGGGCTGTGGTGAAAAAGGAAATATCCTCAGATTAAATCTGGAAAGAAGCTTTCTGAGAAACTGCTCTGTGATGTGAGACTTCCACTCACAGAGTTATATCTGTATTTCGTGCATCTCTTTGCTATCCTTATTTCTGTGGAATCTGAGAATATTTATTTCGGATCCCTTTGAAGAGTATAGGGCCAAAGGAAATAACTTCCGATAACAAAGAGAAAGAAGCTTTCTTAGAAACTCATTTGTGTTCTGTGAAATCTTCTCACAGAGTTACAGCTTTCCACTCAAGAAGCCTTTCGCTAAGTCAGTACTTGTGGAATTGGCAAAGGGATATTTGGAAGACCATAGAGGGCTATGGTGAAAAAGGAAATATCCTCAGATGAAATCTGGAAAGAAGCTTTCCGAGAGACTGCTTAGTGTTCTGTTAATTCACCTCACAGATTTACATCTGTAAGTCGTGGATATCTTTGCTAGCCTTATTTCTGTGGAATCTGAGAAGAGATATTTCGGATCCCTTTGAAGACTATAGGGCCAAAGGAAATATCCTCCGATAACAAAGAGAAAGAAGCTTTCTGAGAATCTTGTTTGTGTTCTGTGAAATCATCTCACAGATTTACAGCTTTCCCCTCAAGAAGCCTTTCGCTAAGACAGTTCTTTTGGAATTGGCAAAGTGATATTTGGAAGCCCTTAGAGGGCTATGGTGAAAAAGGAAATATCCTCAGATGAAATCTGGAAAGAAGCTTTCTGAGAAACTGCTCTGTGATGTGTGACTTCCACACACAGAGTTACATCTGTATTTCGTGGATCTCTTTGCTAGCCTTATTTCTGTGGAATCTGAGAAGAGATATTTCGGATCCCTTTGAAGACTATAGGGACAAAGGAAATATCCTCCGATAACAAAGAGAAAGAAGCTTTCTGAGAAACTTCTTTTTGTTCTGTGAAATCATCTCACAGAGTTACAGCTTTCGCCTCAAGAAGCCTTTCGTAAGACAGTTCTTGTGGAATTGGCAAAGTGATATTTGGAAGCTCATAGAGGGCCATGGTGAAAAAGGAAATATCCTCACTTGAAATCTGGAAAGAAGCTTTCTGAGAAGCTGCTCTGTGATGTGTGACTTCCACTCACAGAGTTTCATCTGTATTTCCTGGATTTCTTTGTTAGCCTTATTTCTGTGGAATCTGAGAAGAGATATTTCGGATCCCTTTGAATACTATAGGGCCAAAGGAAATATCCTCCGATAACAAAGAGAAAGAAGCTTTCTGAGAAACTTCTTTGTGTTCTGTGAAATCATCTCACAGAGTTACAGCTTTCCCCTCAAGAAGCCTTTCGCTAAGACAGTTCTTGTGGAATAGGCAAAGGGATATTTGGAAGCACATAGAGCGCTATGGTGAAAAAGGAAATATCCTCAGATGAAATCTGGAAAGAAGCTTTCTGAGAAACTGCTTAGTGTTCTGTTAATTCACCTCACAGAGTTACATCTGTATTTCGTGGATCTCTTTGCTAGCCTTATTTCTGTGGAATCTGAGAACAGATATTTCGGATCCCTTTGAAGACTATAGGGCCAAAGGAAATATCCTCCGATAACAAAGAGAAAGAATCTTTCTGAGAAACTTCCTTGTTTTCTGTGAAATCATCTCACAGAGTTACAGCTTTCCGCTCAAGAAGCCTTTCGCTAAGACAGTTCTTGTGGAATTGGCAAAGTGATATTTGGAAGCCCATAGAGGGCTAAGGTGAAAAAGGAAATATCCTCAGATGAAACCTGGAAAGAAGCTTTCTGAGAAGCTGCTTAGTGTTCTGTTAATTCACCTCACAGAGTTACATCTGTATTTCGTGGATCTCTTTGCTAGCCTTATTTCTGTGGAATCTGAGAACAGATATTTCGGATCCCTTTGAAGACTATAGGGCCAAAGGAAATATCCTCCGATAACAAAGAGAAAGAAGCTTTCTGAGAAACTTCTTTGTGTTCTGTGAAATCATCTCACAGAGTTACAGCTTTCCCCTCAAGAAGCCTTTCGCTAAGACAGTTCTTGTGAAATTGGCAAAGTGATATTTGGAAGCCCATAGAGGGCCATGGTAAAAAGGAAATACCCTCAGATGAAATCTGCAAAGAAGCTTTCTGAGAAACTGCTCTGTGATGTGTCATCCACTCACAGAGTTACGTCTGTATTTCCTGGATCTCTTTGCTAGCCTTATTTCTGTGGAATCTGAGAACAGATATTTTGGATCCCTTTGAATACTATAGGGCCAAAGGAAATATATTCCGATTAAAAAGAGAAAGAAGCTTTCTGAGAAACTTCTTTGTGTTCTGTGAAATCATCTCACAGAGTTACAGCTTTCCCCTCAAGAAGCCTTTCGCTAAGACAGTTCTTGTGGAATTGGCAAAGGGATATTTGGAAGCCCTTAGAGGGCTATGGTGAAAAAGGAAATATCCTCAGATGAAATCTGGAAAGAAGCTTTCTGAGAAACTGCTTAGTGTTCTGTTAATTCACCTCACAGAGTTACTTCTGTATTTCGTGGATCTCTTTGCTAGCCTTATTTCTGTGGAATCTGAAAACAGATATTTCGGATCCCTTTGAAGGCTATAGGGCCAAAGGAAATATCCTCCAATAAGAAAGAGAAAGAAGCTTTCTGAGAAACTTCTTTGTGTTCTGTGAAATCATCTCACAGAATTTCACATTTCCCCTCGAGAAGCCTTTCGCTAAGACAGTTCTTGTGGAATTGGCAAAGTGATATTTGGGAGCCCATATACGGCTATGGTGAAAAAGGAAATATCCTCAGATGAAATCTGGAAAGAAGGTTTCTGAGAAACTGCTCTGTGATGTGTGACTTCCACTCAAAGAGTTACATCTGTATTTCGTGCATCTCTTTGCTAGCCTTATTTCTGTGGAATCTGAGAACAGATAGTTTGGATACCTTTGAAGACTATAGGGCCAAAGGAAATATCCTCCGATAACAAAGAGAAAGAAGCTTTCTGAGAAACTTCTTTCTGTTCTGTGAAATCATCTCACAGAGTTACAGCTTTCCCCTCAAGAAGCCTTTCGCTAAAACAGTTCTTGTGGAATTGGCAAAGTGATATTTGGAAGCCCATAGAGGGCTATGGTGAAAAAGGAAATATCCTCAGATGAAATCTGGAAAGAAGCTTTCTGAGAAACTGCTCTGTGATGTGTGAATTCCACTCTCAGATTTTCATCTGTATTACCTGGATTTCTTTGTTAGCCTTATTACTGCGGAATCTGAGAAGAGATATTTCGGATCCCTTTGAAGACTATAGGGCCAAAGGAAATATCCTCCGATAACAAGGAGAAAGAAGCTTTCTGAGAAACTTCTTTGTGTTCTGTGAAATCATCTCACAGAGTTACAGCTTTCCCCTCAAGAAGCCTTTCGCTAAGACAGTTCTTGTGGAATTGGGAAAGGGATATTTGGAAGCCCATAGAGCGCTATGGTGAAAATGGAAATATCCTCAGATGAAATCTGGAAAGAAGCTTTCTGAGAAACTGATTAGTGTTCTGTTAATTCACGTCACAGAGTTACATGTGTATTTCGTGGATATCTTTGCTAGCCTTATTTCTGTGGAATCTGAGAACAGATATTTCGGATCCCTTTGAAGACTATAGGGCCAAAGGAAATATCCTCCGATAACAAAGAGAAAGAAGCTTTCTGAGGAACTTCTTTGTGTTCTGTGAAATCACCACACAGAGTTACAGCTTTCCCCTCAAGAAGCCTTTCGCTAAGACAGTTCTTGTGGAATTGGCAAGTGATATTAGGAACCCCTAGAGGG
Source organism: Macaca nemestrina (assembly GCF_043159975.1). Classification (NCBI taxonomy): domain Eukaryota; kingdom Metazoa; phylum Chordata; class Mammalia; order Primates; family Cercopithecidae; genus Macaca; species Macaca nemestrina. Next base: position 53,734,543 of record NC_092140.1, read on the forward strand.
CTATAGTGAAAAATGAAATATCCTCTGATGAAATCTGGAAAGAAGATTTCTAAGAAACTGCTCTATGATGTGAGACTTACACTCACGGAGTTACATCTATATTTCGTGGATCTCCTTACTAGCCTTATTTCTGTGGAATCTGAGAAGAGATATTTCGGATCCCTTTGAAGACTATAGGGCCAAAGGAAATATCCTCCGATAACAAAGAGAAAGAAGCTTTCTGAGAAACTTCTTTCTGTTCTGCGAAATCATCTCACAGAGTTTCAGCTTTCCCCTCAAGAAGCCTTTCGCTAAGACAGTTCTTGTGGAATTGGCAATGTGATATTAGGAAGCCCAGAGCGGGCTGTGGTGAAAAAGGAAATATCCTCAGATTAAATCTGGAAAGAAGCTTTCTGAGAAACTGCTCTGTGATGTGAGACTTCCACTCACAGAGTTATATCTGTATTTCGTGCATCTCTTTGCTATCCTTATTTCTGTGGAAACTGAGAACATTTATTTCGGATCCCTTTGAAGAGTATAGGGCCAAAGGAAATAACTTCCGATAACAAAGAGAAGGAAGCTTTCTTAGAAACTCATTTGTGTTCTGTGAAATCATCTCACAGAGTTACAGCTTTCCGCTCAAGAAGCCTTTCGCTAAGACAGTTCTTGTGGAATTGGCAAAGTGATATTTGGAAGCCCATAAACGGCTACGGTGAAAAAGGAAATATCCTCAGATGAAACCTGGAAAGAAGCTTTCTGAGAGACTGCTTAGTGTTCTGTTAATTCACCTCACAGAGTTACATCTGTATTTCGTGGATCTCTTTGCTAGCCTTATTTCTGTGGAATCTGAGAAGAGATATTTCGGATCCCTTTGAAGACTATAGGGCCAAAGGAAATATTCTCCGATAACAAAGAGAAAGAAACTTTGTGAGAAACTTCTTTGTGTTCTGTGATATCATCTCACAGAGTTACAGCTTTCCCCTCAAGAAGCCTTTCTCTAAGACAGTTCTTGTGGAATTGGCAAAGTGATATTTGGAAGCCCATAGAGGGCTAAGGTGAAAAAGGAAATATCCTCAGATGAAATCTGGAAAGAAGCTCTCTGAGAAACTGCTCTGTAATGTGTCATCCACTCACAGAGTTACATCTGTATTTCGTGCATCTCTTTGCTAGCCTTATTTCTGTGGAATCTGAGAACAGATATTTTGGATCCCTTTGAATACTATAGGGCCAAAGGAAATATATTCCGATTAAAAAGAGAAAGAAGCTTTCTGAGAAACTTCTTTGTGTTCTGTGAAATCATCTCACAGAGTTACAGCTTTCCCCTCAAGAAGCCTTTCGCTAAGACAGTTCTTGTGGAATTGGCAAAGGGATATTTGGAAGCCCTTAGAGGGCTATGGTGAAAAAGGAAATATCCTCAGATGAAATCTGGAAAGAAGCTTTCTGAGAAACTGCTTAGTGTTCTGTTAATTCACCTCACAGAGTTACTTCTGTATTTCGTGGATCTCTTTGCTAGCCTTATTTCTGTGGAATATGAAAACAGATATTTCGGATCCCTTTGAAGGCTATAGGGCCAAAGGAAATATCCTCCAATAAGAAAGAGAAAGAAGCTTTCTGAGAAACTTCTTTGTGTTCTGTGAAATCATCTCACAGAATTTCACATTTCCCCTCGAGAAGCCTTTCGCTAAGACAGTTCTTGTGGAATTGGCAAAGTGATATTTGGGAGCCCATATACGGCTATGGTGAAAAAGGAAATATCCTCAGATGAAATCTGGAAAGAAGGTTTCTGAGAAACTGCTCTGTGATGTGTGACTTCCACTCACAGAGTTACATCTGTATTTCGTGCATCTCTTTGCTAGCCTTATTTCTGTGGAATCTGAGAACAGATATTTTGGATACCTTTGAAGACTATAGGGCCAAAGGAAATATCCTCCGATAACAAAGAGAAAGAAGCTTTCTGAGAAACTTCTTTCTGTTCTGTGAAATCATCTCACAGAGTTACAGCTTTCCCCTCAAGAAGCCTTTCGCTAAAACAGTTCTTGTGGAATTGGCAAAGTGATATTTGGAAGCCCATAGAGGGCCATGGTGAAAAAGGAAATATCCTCAGATGAAATCTGGAAAGAAGCTTTCTGAGAAACTGCTCTGTGATGTGTGAATTCCACTCTCAGATTTTCATCTGTATTACCTGGATTTCTTTGTTAGCCTTATTACTGCGGAATCTGAGAAGAGATATTTCGGATCCCTTTGAAGACTATAGGGCCAAAGGAAATATCCTCCGATAACAAAGAGAAAGAAGCTTTCTGAGAAACTTCTTTGTGTTCTGTGAAATCATCTCACAGAGTTACAGCTTTCCCCTCAAGAAGCCTTTCGCTAAGACAGTTCTTGTGGAATAGGCAAGGTGATATTTGGAAGCCCATAGAGGGCTATGGTGAAAAACGAATTATCCCCAGATGAAATCTGGAAAGAAGCTTTCTGAGAAGCTGCTCTATGATGTGTGACTTCCACTCACAGAGTTTCATCTGAATTTCCTGGATTTCTTTGTTAGCCTTATTTCTGTGGAATCTGAGAACAGATATTTCGGATCCCTTTGAAGACTATAGGGCCAAAGGAAATATCCTCCGATAACAAAGAGAAAGAAGCTTTCTGAGAAACTTCTTTGTGTTCTGTGAAATCATCTCACAGAGTTACAGCTTTCCCCTCAAGAAGCCTTTCGCTAAGACAGTTCTTGTGGAATTGGAAAAGTGATATATGGAAGCCCATAGAGGGCTATGGTGAAAAAGGAAGTATCCTGAGATGAAATCTGGAAAGAAGCTTTCTGAGAAACTGCTCTGTGATGTGTGACTTCCACTCACAGAATTACATCTGTATTTCGTGGATCTCTTTGCTAGCCTTATTTCTGTGGAATCTGAGAACAGATATTTCGGATCCCTTTGAAGACTATAGGGCCAAAGGAAATATCCTCCGATAACAAAGAGAAAGAAGCTTTCTGAGAAACTTCTTTGTGTTCTGTGAAATCATCTCACAGAGTTACAGCTTTCCCCTGAAAAAGACTTTTGCTAGGACAGTTCTTGTGGAATTGGAAAAGTGATATTTGGAAGCCCATGGAGGTGTAAGGTAAAAAAGGAAATATCCTCAGATGAAATTTGGGAAGAAGATTTCTGAGAAACTGCTCTGTGATGTGTGACTTCCACTCACAGAGTTACATCTGTTTTCGTGGATCTCCTTGTAGGCCTTATTTCTGTGGGATCTGAGAACAGATATTTCTGATCCCTTTGAAGACTATAGGGCCAAAGGAAATATCCTCCGATAACAAAGAGAAAGAAGGTTTCTGAGAAACTTCTCTGTGTTCTGTGAAATCATCTCACAGAGTTACAGCTTTCCCCTCAAGAAGCCTTTCGCTAAGACAGTTCTTGTGGAATTGGCAAAGTGATATTTGGAAGCCCATAGAGGGCTATAGTGAAAAAGGAAATATCCTCAGATGAAATCTGGAAAGAAGCTTTCTGAGAAACTGCTCTGTGATGTGTCACTTCCACTCACAGATTTACATCTGTATTTCGTGCATCTCTTTTCTAGCCTTATTTCTGTGGAATCTGAGAACAGATATTTTGGATCCCTTTGAAGACTATAGTGCAAAAGGAAATATCCTCCGATAACAAAGAGAAAGAAGCTTTCTGAGAAACTTCTTTGTGTTGTGTGAAATCATCTCACGGAGTTACAGCTTTCCCCTCAAGAAGCCTTTCGCTAAGACAGTTCTTGTGGAATTGGCAAAGTGATATTTGGAAGCCCATAGAGGGCTAAGGTGAAAAAGGAAATATCCTCAGATGAAATCTGGAAAGAAGCTTTCTGAGAAACTGCTTAGTGTTCTGTTAATTCACCTCACAGAGTTACATCTGTATTTCGTGGATCTCTTTGCTAGCCTTATTTCTGTGGAATCTGAGAACAGATATTTCGGATCCCTTTGAAGACTATAGGGCCAAAGGAAATATCCTCCGATAACAAAGAGAAAGAATCTTTCTGAGAAACTTCCTTGTTTTCTGTGAAATCATCTCACAGAGTTACAGCTTTCCGCTCAAGAAGCCTTTCGCTAAGACAGTTCTTGTGGAATTGGCAAAGTGATATTTGGAAGCCCATAGAGGGCTAAGGTGAAAAAGGAAATATCCTCAGATGAAACCTGGAAAGAAGCTTTCTGAGAAGCTGCTTAGTGTTCTGTTAATTCACCTCACAGAGTTACATCTGTATTTCGTGGATCTCTTTGCTAGCCTTATTTCTGTGGAATCTGAGAACAGATATTTCGGATCCCTTTGAAGACTATAGGGCCAAAGGAAATATCCTCCGATAACAAAGAGAAAGAAGCTTTCTGAGAAACTTCTTTGTGTTCTGTGAAATCATCTCACAGAGTTACAGCTTTCCCCTCAAGAAGCCTTTCGCTAAGACAGTTCTTGTGAAATTGGCAAAGTGATATTTGGAAGCCCATAGAGGGCCATGGTAAAAAGGAAATACCCTCAGATGAAATCTGCAAAGAAGCTTTCTGAGAAACTGCTCTGTGATGTGTCATCCACTCACAGAGTTACATCTGTATTTCCTGGATCTCTTTGCTAGCCTTATTTCTGTGGAATCTGAGAACAGATATTTTGGATCCCTTTGAATACTATAGGGCCAAAGGAAATATATTCCGATTAAAAAGAGAAAGAAGCTTTCTGAGAAACTTCTTTGTGTTCTGTGAAATCATCTCACAGAGTTACAGCTTTCCCCTCAAGAAGCCTTTCGCTAAGACAGTTCTTGTGGAATTGGCAAAGGGATATTTGGAAGCCCTTAGAGGGCTATGGTGAAAAAGGAAATATCCTCAGATGAAATCTGGAAAGAAGCTTTCTGAGAAACTGCTTAGTGTTCTGTTAATTCACCTCACAGAGTTACTTCTGTATTTCGTGGATCTCTTTGCTAGCCTTATTTCTGTGGAATCTGAAAACAGATATTTCGGATCCCTTTGAAGGCTATAGGGCCAAAGGAAATATCCTCCAATAAGAAAGAGAAAGAAGCTTTCTGAGAAACTTCTTTGTGTTCTGTGAAATCATCTCACAGAATTTCACATTTCCCCTCGAGAAGCCTTTCGCTAAGACAGTTCTTGTGGAATTGGCAAAGTGATATTTGGGAGACCATATACGGCTATGGTGAAAAAGGAAATATCCTCAGATGAAATCTGGAAAGAAGGTTTCTGAGAAACTGCTCTGTGATGTGTGACTTCCACTCAAAGAGTTACATCTGTATTTCGTGCATCTCTTTGCTAGCCTTATTTCTGTGGAATCTGAGAACAGATAGTTTGGATACCTTTGAAGACTATAGGGCCAAAGGAAATATCCTCCGATAACAAAGAGAAAGAAGCTTTCTGAGAAACTTCTTTCTGTTCTGTGAAATCATCTCACAGAGTTACAGCTTTCCCCTCAAGAAGCCTTTCGCTAAAACAGTTCTTGTGGAATTGGCAAAGTGATATTTGGAAGCCCATAGAGGGCTATGGTGAAAAAGGAAATATCCTCAGATGAAATCTGGAAAGAAGCTTTCTGAGAAACTGCTCTGTGATGTGTGAATTCCACTCTCAGATTTTCATCTGTATTACCTGGATTTCTTTGTTAGCCTTATTACTGCGGAATCTGAGAAGAGATATTTCGGATCCCTTTGAAGACTATAGGGCCAAAGGAAATATCCTCCGATAACAAGGAGAAAGAAGCTTTCTGAGAAACTTCTTTGTGTTCTGTGAAATCATCTCACAGAGTTACAGCTTTCCCCTCAAGAAGCCTTTCGCTAAGACAGTTCTTGTGGAATTGGGAAAGGGATATTTGGAAGCCCATAGAGCGCTATGGTGAAAATGGAAATATCCTCAGATGAAATCTGGAAAGAAGCTTTCTGAGAAACTGATTAGTGTTCTGTTAATTCACGTCACAGAGTTACATGTGTATTTCGTGGATATCTTTGCTAGCCTTATTTCTGTGGAATCTGAGAACAGATATTTCGGATCCCTTTGAAGACTATAGGGCCAAAGGAAATATCCTCCGATAACAAAGAGAAAGAAGCTTTCTGAGGAACTTCTTTGTGTTCTGTGAAATCACCACACAGAGTTACAGCTTTCCCCTCAAGAAGCCTTTCGCTAAGACAGTTCTTGTGGAATTGGCAAGTGATATTAGGAACCCCTAGAGGGCTATAGTGAAAAATGAAATATCCTCTGATGAAATCTGGAAAGAAGATTTCTAAGAAACTGCTCTATGATGTGAGACTTACACTCACGGAGTTACATCTATATTTCGTGGATCTCCTTACTAGCCTTATTTCTGTGGAATCTGAGAAGAGATATTTCGGATCCCTTTGAAGACTATAGGGCCAAAGGAAATATCCTCCGATAACAAAGAGAAAGAAGCTTTCTGAGAAACTTCTTTCTGTTCTGCGAAATCATCTCACAGAGTTTCAGCTTTCCCCTCAAGAAGCCTTTCGCTAAGACAGTTCTTGTGGAATTGGCAATGTGATATTAGGAAGCCCAGAGCGGGCTGTGGTGAAAAAGGAAATATCCTCAGATTAAATCTGGAAAGAAGCTTTCTGAGAAACTGCTCTGTGATGTGAGACTTCCACTCACAGAGTTATATCTGTATTTCGTGCATCTCTTTGCTATCCTTATTTCTGTGGAAACTGAGAACATTTATTTCGGATCCCTTTGAAGAGTATAGGGCCAAAGGAAATAACTTCCGATAACAAAGAGAAGGAAGCTTTCTTAGAAACTCATTTGTGTTCTGTGAAATCATCTCACAGAGTTACAGCTTTCCGCTCAAGAAGCCTTTCGCTAAGACAGTTCTTGTGGAATTGGCAAAGTGATATTTGGAAGCCCATAAACGGCTACGGTGAAAAAGGAAATATCCTCAGATGAAACCTGGAAAGAAGCTTTCTGAGAGACTGCTTAGTGTTCTGTTAATTCACCTCACAGAGTTACATCTGTATTTCGTGGATCTCTTTGCTAGCCTTATTTCTGTGGAATCTGAGAAGAGATATTTCGGATCCCTTTGAAGACTATAGGGCCAAAGGAAATATTCTCCGATAACAAAGAGAAAGAAACTTTGTGAGAAACTTCTTTGTGTTCTGTGATATCATCTCACAGAGTTACAGCTTTCCCCTCAAGAAGCCTTTCTCTAAGACAGTTCTTGTGGAATTGGCAAAGTGATATTTGGAAGCCCATAGAGGGCTAAGGTGAAAAAGGAAATATCCTCAGATGAAATCTGGAAAGAAGCTTTCTGAGAAACTGCTCTGTGATGCGTGACTTCCACTCACAGAGTTACATCTGTATTTCGTGGATCTCTTTGCTAGCCTTATTTCTGTGGAATCTGAGAACAGATATTTCGGATCCCTTTGAAGACTATAGGGCCAAAGGAAATATCCTCCGATAACAAAGAGAAAGAAGCTTTCTGAGAAACTTCTTTGTGTTCTGTGAAATCATCTCACAGAGTTACAGCTTTCCCCTCAAGAAGCCTTTCGCTAAGACAGTTCTTGTGGAATTGGCAAAGTGATATTTGGAAGCCCATAGAGGGCTATGGTAAAAAGGAAATACCCTCAGATGAAATCTGGAAAGAAGCTCTCTGAGAAACTGCTCTGTAATGTGTCATCCACTCACAGAGTTACATCTGTATTTCGTGCATCTCTTTGCTAGCCTTATTTCTGTGGAATCTGAGAACAGATATTTTGGATCCCTTTGAATACTATAGGGCCAAAGGAAATATATTCCGATTAAAAAGAGAAAGAAGCTTTCTGAGAAACTTCTTTGTGTTCTGTGAAATCATCTCACAGAGTTACAGCTTTCCCCTCAAGAAGCCTTTCGCTAAGACAGTTCTTGTGGAATTGGCAAAGGGATATTTGGAAGCCCTTAGAGGGCTATGGTGAAAAAGGAAATATCCTCAGATGAAATCTGGAAAGAAGCTTTCTGAGAAACTGCTTAGTGTTCTGTTAATTCACCTCACAGAGTTACTTCTGTATTTCGTGGATCTCTTTGCTAGCCTTATTTCTGTGGAATATGAAAACAGATATTTCGGATCCCTTTTAAGGCTATAGGGCCAAAGGAAATATCCTCCAATAAGAAAGAGAAAGAAGCTTTCTGAGAAACTTCTTTGTGTTCTGTGAAATCATCTCACAGAATTTCACATTTCCCCTCGAGAAGCCTTTCGCTAAGACAGTTCTTGTGGAATTGGCAAAGTGATATTTGGGAGCCCATATACGGCTATGGTGAAAAAGGAAATATCCTCAGATGAAATCTGGAAAGAAGGTTTCTGAGAAACTGCTCTGTGATGTGTGACTTCCACTCACAGAGTTACATCTGTATTTCGTGCATCTCTTTGCTAGCCTTATTTCTGTGGAATCTGAGAACAGATATTTTGGATACCTTTGAAGACTATAGGGCCAAAGGAAATATCCTCCGATAACAAAGAGAAAGAAGCTTTCTGAGAAACTTCTTTCTGTTCTGTGAAATCATCTCACAGAGTTACAGCTTTCCCCTCAAGAAGCCTTTCGCTAAAACAGTTCTTGTGGAATTGGCAAAGTGATATTTGGAAGCCCATAGAGGGCCATGGTGAAAAAGGAAATATCCTCAGATGAAATCTGGAAAGAAGCTTTCTGAGAAACTGCTCTGTGATGTGTGAATTCCACTCTCAGATTTTCATCTGTATTACCTGGATTTCTTTGTTAGCCTTATTACTGCGGAATCTGAGAAGAGATATTTCGGATCCCTTTGAAGACTATAGGGCCAAAGGAAATATCCTCCGATAACAAAGAGAAAGAAGCTTTCTGAGAAACTTCTTTGTGTTCTGTGAAATCATCTCACAGAGTTACAGCTTTCCCCTCACGGAGCCTTTCGCTAAGACAGTTCTTTTGGAATTGGCAAAGTGATATTTTAAAGCCCATAGAGGGCTATGGTGAAAAAGGAAATATCCTCAGAGGAAATCTGGAAAGAAGCTTTCTGAGAAGCTGCTCTATGATGTGTGACTTCCACTCACAGAGTTTCATCTGAATTTCCTGGATTTCTTTGTTAGCCTTATTTCTGTGGAATCTGAGAACAGATATTTCGGATCCCTTTGAAGACTATAGGGCCAAAGGAAATATCCTCCGATAACAAAGAGAAAGAAGCTTTCTGAGAAACTTCTTTGTGTTCTGTGAAATCATCTCACAGAGTTACAGCTTTCCCCTCAAGAAGCCTTTCGCTAAGACAGTTCTTGTGGAATTGGAAAAGTGATATATGGAAGCCCATAGAGGGCTATGGTGAAAAAGGAAGTATCCTGAGATGAAATCTGGAAAGAAGCTTTCTGAGAAACTGCTCTGTGATGTGTGACTTCCACTCACAGAATTACATCTGTATTTCGTGGATCTCTTTGCTAGCCTTATTTCTGTGGAATCTGAGAACAGATATTTCGGATCCCTTTGAAGACTATAGGGCCAAAGGAAATATCCTCCGATAACAAAGAGAAAGAAGCTTTCTGAGAAACTTCTTTGTGTTCTGTGAAATCATCTCACAGAGTTACAGCTTTCCCCTGAAAAAGACTTTTGCTAGGACAGTTCTTGTGGAATTGGAAAAGTGATATTTGGAAGCCCATGGAGGTGTAAGGTAAAAAAGGAAATATCCTCAGATGAAATTTGGGAAGAAGATTTCTGAGAAACTGCTCTGTGATGTGTGACTTCCACTCACAGAGTTACATCTGTTTTCGTGGATCTCCTTGTAGGCCTTATTTCTGTGGGATCTGAGAACAGATATTTCTGATCCCTTTGAAGACTATAGGGCCAAAGGAAATATCCTCCGATAACAAAGAGAAAGAAGGTTTCTGAGAAACTTCTCTGTGTTCTGTGAAATCATCTCACAGAGTTACAGCTTTCCCCTCAAGAAGCCTTTCGCTAAGACAGTTCTTGTGGAATTGGCAAAGTGATATTTGGAAGCCCATAGAGGGCTATAGTGAAAAAGGAAATATCCTCAGATGAAATCTGGAAAGAAGCTTTCTGAGAAACTGCTCTGTGATGTGTCACTTCCACTCACAGATTTACATCTGTATTTCGTGCATCTCTTTTCTAGCCTTATTTCTGTGGAATCTGAGAACAGATATTTTGGATCCCTTTGAAGACTATAGTGCAAAAGGAAATATCCTCCGATAACAAAGAGAAAGAAGCTTTCTGAGAAACTTCTTTGTGTTGTGTGAAATCATCTCACAGAGTTACAGCTTTCCCCTCAAGAAGCCTTTCGCTAAGACAGTTCTTGTGGAATTGGCAAAGTGATATTTGGAAGCCCATAGAGGGCTACGGTGAAAATGGAAATATCCTCAGATGAAATCTGGAAAGAAGCTTTCTGAGAAACTGCTCTGTGATGTGTGACTTCTACTCACAGAGTTACATCATATTTCGTGGATCTCTTTGCTAGTCTTATTTCTGTGGAAAATGAGAACAGATATTTCGGATCCCTTTGAAGACAATAGGTCCAAAGGAAATATCCTCCGATAACAAAGAGAAAGAAGCTTTCTGAGGAACTTCTTTGTGTTCTGTGAAATCACCACACAGAGTTACAGCTTTCCCCTCAAGAAGACTTTCGCTAAGACAGTTCTTGTGGAATTGGCAAGTGATATTAGGAACCCCTAGAGGGCTATAGTGAAAAATGAAATATCCTCTGATGAAATCTGGAAAGAATATTTCTAAGAAACTGCTCTATGATGTGAGACTTACACTCACGGAGTTACATCTATATTTCGTGGATCTCCTTGCTAGCCTTATTTCTGTGGAATCTGAGAAGAGATATTTCGGATCCCTTTGAAGACTATAGGGCCAAAGGAAATATCCTCCGATAACAAAGTGAAAGAAGCTTTCTGAGAAACTTCTTTCTGTTCTGTGAAATCATCTCACAGAGTTTCAGCTTTCCCCTCAAGAAGCCTTTCGCTAAGACAGTTCTTGTGGAATTGGCAATGTGATATTAGGAAGCCCAGAGCGGGCTGTGGTGAAAAAGGAAATATCCTCAGATTAAATCTGGAAAGAAGCTTTCTGAGAGACTGCTCTGTGATGTGAGACTTCCACTCACAGAGTTATATCTGTATTTCGTGCATCTCTTTGCTATCCTTATTTCTGTGGAAACTGAGAACATTTATTTCGGATCCCTTTGAAGAGTATAGGGCCAAAGGAAATAACTTCCGATAACAAAGAGAAAGAAGCTTTCTTAGAAACTCATTTGTGTTCTGTGAAATCATCTCACAGAGTTACAGCTTTCCGCTCTAGAAGCCTTTCGCTAAGACAGTTCTTGTGGAATTGGCAAAGTGATATTTGGAAGCCCATAAACGGCTACGGTGAAAAAGGAAATATCCTCAGATGAAACCTGGAAAGAAGCTTTCTGAGAGACTGCTTAGTGTTCTGTTAAATCACCTCACAGAGTTACATCTGTATTTCGTGGATCTCTTTGCTAGCCTTATTTCTGTGGAATCTGAGAAGAGATATTTCGGATCCCTTTGAAGACTATAGGGCCAAAGGAAATATTCTCCGATAACAAAGAGAAAGAAACTTTGTGAGAAACTTCTTTGTGTTCTGTGATATCATCTCACAGAGTTACAGCTTTCCCCTCAAGAAGCCTTTCTCTAAGACAGTTCTTGTGGAATTGGCAAAGTGATATTTGGAAGCCCATAGAGGGCTAAGGTGAAAAAGGAAATATCCTCAGATGAAATCTGGAAAGAAGCTTTCTGAGAAACTGCTCTGTGATGCGTGACTTCCACTCACAGAGTTACATCTGTATTTCGTGGATCTCTTTGCTAGCCTTATTTCTGTGGAATCTGAGAACAGATATTTCGGATCCCTTTGAAGACTATAGGGCCAAAGGAAATATCCTCCGATAACAAAGAGAAAGAAGCTTTCTGAGAAACTTCTTTGTGTTCTGTGAAATCATCTCACAGAGTTACAGCTTTCCCCTCAAGAAGCCTTTCGCTAAGACAGTTCTTGTGGAATTGGCAAAGTGATATTTGGAAGCCCATAGAGGGCTATGGTAAAAAGGAAATACCCTCAGATGAAATCTGGAAAGAAGCTCTCTGAGAAACTGCTCTGTAATGTGTCATCCACTCACAGAGTTACATCTGTATTTCCTGGATCTCTTTGCTAGCCTTATTTCTGTGGAATCTGAGAACAGATATTTTGGATCCCTTTGAATACTATAGGGCCAAAGGAAATATATTCCGATTAAAAAGAGAAAGAAGCTTTCTGAGAAACTTCTTTGTGTTCTGTGAAATCATCTCACAGAGTTACAGCTTTCCCCTCAAGAAGCCTTTCGCTAAGACAGTTCTTGTGGAATTGGCAAAGGGATATTTGGAAGCCCTTAGAGGGCTATGGTGAAAAAGGAAATATCCTCAGATGAAATCTGGAAAGAAGCTTTCTGAGAAACTGCTTAGTGTTCTGTTAATTCACCTCACAGAGTTACTTCTGTATTTCGTGGATCTCTTTGCTAGCCTTATTTCTGTGGAATCTGAAAACAGATATTTCGGATCCCTTTGAAGGCTATAGGGCCAAAGGAAATATCCTCCAATAAGAAAGAGAAAGAAGCTTTCTGAGAAACTTCTTTGTGTTCTGTGAAATCATCTCACAGAATTTCACATTTCCCCTCGAGAAGCCTTTCGCTAAGATAGTTCTTGTGGAATTGGCAAAGTGATATTTGGGAGCCCATATACGGCTATGGTGAAAAAGGAAATATCCTCAGATGAAATCTGGAAAGAAGGTTTCTGAGAAACTGCTCTGTGATGTGTGACTTCCACTCACAGAGTTACATCTGTAGTTCGTGCATCTCTTTGCTAACCTTATTTCTGTGGAATCTGAGAACAGATATTTTGGATACCTTTGAAGACTATAGGGCCAAAGGAAATATCCTCCGATAACAAAGAGAAAGAAGCTTTCTGAGAAACTTCTTTCTGTTCTGTGAAATCATCTCACAGAGTTACAGCTTTCCCCTCAAGAAGCCTTTCGCTAAAACAGTTCTTGTGGAATTGGCAAAGTGATATTTGGAAGCCCATAGAGGGCTATGGTGAAAAAGGAAATATCCTCAGATGAAATCTGGAAAGAAGCTTTCTGAGAAACTGCTCTGTGATGTGTGAATTCCACTCTCAGATTTTCATCTGTATTACCTGGATTTCTTTGTTAGCCTTATTACTGCGGAATCTGAGAAGAGATATTTCGGATCCCTTTGAAGACTATAGGGCCAAAGGAAATATCCTCCGATAACAAAGAGAAAGAAGCTTTCTGAGAAACTTCTTTGTGTTCTGTGAAATCATCTCACAGAGTTACAGCTTTCCCCTCAAGAAGCCTTTCGCTAAGACAGTTCTTGTGGAATTGGGAAAGGGATATTTGGAAGCCCATAGAGCGCTATGGTGAAAATGGAAATATCCTCAGATGAAATCTGGAAAGAAGCTTTCTGAGAAACTGCTTAGTGTTCTGTTAATTCACGTCACAGAGTTACATGTGTATTTCGTGGATCTCTTTGCTAGCCTTATTTCTGTGGAATCTGAGAACAGATATTTCGGATCCCTTTGAAGACTATAGGGCCAAAGGAAATATCCTCCGATAACAAAGAGAAAGAAGCTTTCTGAGAAACTTCTTTGTGTTCTGTGAAATCATCTCACAGAGTTACAGCTTTCCCCTCAAGAAGCCTTTCGCTAAGACAGTTCTTGTGGAATTGGAAAAGTGATATATGGAAGCCCATAGAGGGCTATGGTGAAAAAGGAAGTATCCTGAGATGAAATCTGGAAAGAAGCTTTCTGAGAAACTGCTCTGTGATGTGTGACTTCCACTCACAGAATTACATCTGTATTTCGTGGATCTCTTTAGTAGCCTTATTTCTGTGGAATCTCAGAACAGATATTTCGGATCCCTTTGAAGACTATAGGGCCAAAGGAAATATCCTCCGATAACAAAGAGAAAGAATCTTTCTGAGAAACTTCCTTGTTTTCTGTGAAATCATCTCACAGAGTTACAGCTTTCCGCTCAAGAAGCCTTTCGCTAAGACAGTTCTTGTGGAATTGGCAAAGTGATATTTGGAAGCCCATAAACGGCTACGGTGAAAAAGGAAATATCCTCAGATGAAACCTGGAAAGAAGCTTTCTGAGAAACTGCTTAGTGTTCTGTTAATTCAACTCACAGAATTACATCTGTATATCGTGGATCTCTTTGCTAGCCTTATTTCTGTGGAATCTGAGAAGAGATATTTCGGATCCCTTTGAAGACTATAGGGCCAAAGGAAATATCCTCCGATAACAAAGAGAAAGAAGCTTTGTGAGAAACTTCTTTGTGTTCTGTGAAATCATCTCACAGAGTTACAGCTTTCACCTCAAGAAGCCTTTCGCTAAGACAGTTCTTGTGGAATTGGCAAAGTGATATTTGGAAGCCCATAGAGGCTATGGTGAAAAAGGTAATATCCTCAGATGAAATCTGGAAAGAAGCTTTCTGAGAAACTGCTCTGTGATGCGTGACTTCCACTCACAGAGTGACATCTGTATTTCGTGGATTTTTTTGCTAGCCTTGTTTCTGCGGAATCTGAGAACAGATATTTCGGATCCCTTTGAAGACTATAGGGCCAAAGGAAATATCCTCCGATAACAAAGAGAAAGAAGCTTTCTGAGAAACTTCTTTGTGTTCTGTGAAATCATCTCACAGAGTTACAGCTTTCCCCTCAAGAAGCCTTTCGCTAAGACAGTTCTTGTGGAATTGGCAAAGTGATATTTGGAAGCCCATAGAGGGCTATGGTAAAAAGGAAATACCCTCAGATGAAATCTGCAAAGAAGCTTTCTGAGAAACTGCTCTGTGATGTGTCATTCACTCACAGAGTTACATCTGTATTTCCTGGATCTCTTTGCTAGCCTTATTTCTGTGGAATCTGAGAACAGATATTTCGGATCCCTTTGAATACTATAGGGCCAAAGGAAATATATTCCGATTAAAAAGAGAAAGAAGCTTTCTGAGAAACTTCTTTGTGTTCTGTGAAATCATCTCACAGAGTTACAGCTTTCCCCTCAAGAAGCCTTTCGCTAAGACAGTTCTTGTGGAATTGGCAAAGGGATATTTGGAAGCCCTTAGAGGGCTATGGTGAAAAAGGAAATATCCTCAGATGAAATCTGGAAAGAAGCTTTCTGAGAAACTGCTTAGTGTTCTGTTAATTCACCTCACAGAGTTACTTCTGTATTTCGTGCATCTCTTTGCTAGCCTTATTTCTGTGGAATCTGAGAACAGATATTTCGGATCCCTTTGAAGGCTATAGGGCCAAAGGAAATATCCTCCGATAAGAAAGAGAAAGAAGCTTTCTGAGAAACTTCTTTGTGTTCTGTGAAATCATCTCACAGAGTTTCACATTTCCCCTCGAGAAGCCTTTGGCTAAGACAGTTCTTTTGGAATTGGAAAAGTGATATTTGGGAGCCCATATACGGCTATGGTGAAAAAGGAAATATCCTCAGATGAAATCTGGAAAGAAGCTTTCTGAGAAACTGCTCTGTGATGTGTGACTTCCACTCACAGAGTTACATCTGTATTTCGTGCTTCTCTTTGCTAGCCTTATTTCTCTGGAATCTGAGAACAGGTATTTTGGATACCTTTGAAGACTATAGGGCCAAAGGAAATATCCTCCGATAACAAAAAGAAAGAAGCTTTCTGAGAAACTTCTTTGTGTTCTGTGAAATCATCTCACAGAGTTACAGCTTTCCCCTCAAGAAGCCTTTCGCTAAGACAGTTCTTGTGGAATTGGCAAAGTGATATTTGGAAGCCCATAGAGGGCTACGGTGAAAATGGAAATATCCTCAGATGAAATCTGGAAAGAAGCTTTCTGAGAAACTGCTCTGTGATGTGTGACTTCTACTCACAGAGTTACATCATATTTCGTGGATCTCTTTGCTAGTCTTATTTCTGTGGAAAATGAGAACAGATATTTCGGATCCCTTTGAAGACAATAGGTCCAAAGGAAATATCCTCCGATAACAAAGAGAAAGAAGCTTTCTGAGGAACTTCTTTGTGTTCTGTGAAATCACCACACAGAGTTACAGCTTTCCCCTCAAGAAGCCTTTCGCTAAGACAGTTCTTGTGGAATTGGCAAGTGATATTAGGAACCCCTAGAGGGCTATAGTGAATAATGAAATATCCTCAGATGAAATCTGGAAAGAAGATTTCTAAGAAACTGCTCTATGATGTGTGACTTACACTCACAGAGTTACATCTATATTTCGTGGATCTCTTTGCTAGCCTTATTTCTGTGGAATCTGAGAAGAGATATTTCGGATCCCTTTGAAGACTATAGGGCCAAAGGAAATATCCTCCGATAACAAAGAGAAAGAAGCTTTCTGAGAAACTTCTTTCTGTTCTGTGAAATCATCTCACAGAGTTTCAGGTTTCCCCTCAAGAAGCCTTTCGCTAAGACAGTTCTTGTGGAATTGGCAATGTGATATTAGGAAGCCCAGAGCGGGCTGTGGTGAAAAAGGAAATATCCTCAGATTAAATCTGGAAAGAGGCTTTCTGAGAAACTGCTCTGTGATGTGAGACTTCCACTCACAGAGTTACATCTGTATTTCGTGCATCTCTTTGCTATCCTTATTTCTGTGGAATCTGAGAACATTTATTTCGGATCCCTTTGAAGAGTATAGGGCCAAAGGAAATAACTTCCGATAACAAAGAGAAAGAAGCTTTCTTAGAAACTCATTTGTGTTCTGTGAAATCATCTCACAGAGTTACGGCTTTCCACTCAAGAAGCCTTTCGCTAAGACAGTACTTGTGGAATTGGCAAAGGGATATTTGGAAGACCATAGAGGGCTATGGTGAAAAAGGAAATATCCTCAGATGAAATCTGGAAAGAAGCTTTCCGAGAGACTGCTTAGTGTTCTGTTAATTCACCTCACAGATTTACATCTGTAAGTCGTGGATCTCTTTGCTAGCCTTATTTCTGTGGAATCTGAGAAGAGTTATTTCGGATCCCTTTGAAGACTATAGGGCCAAAGGAAATATCCTCCGATAACAAAGAGAAAGAAGGTTTCTGAGAAACTTCTCTGTGTTCTGTGAAATCATCTCACAGAGTTACAGCTTTCCCCTCAAGAAGCCTTTCGCTAAGACAGTTCTTGTGGAATTGGCAAAGTGATATTTGGAAGCCCATAGAGGGCTATAGTGAAAAAGGAAATATCCTCAGATGAAATCTGGAAAGAAGCTTTCTGAGAAACTGCTCTGTGATGTGTCACTTCCACTCACAGATTTACATCTGTATTTCGTGCATCTCTTTTCTAGCCTTATTTCTGTGGAATCTGAGAACAGATATTTTGGATCCCTTTGAAGTCTATAGTGCAAAAGGAAATATCCTCCGATAACAAAGAGAAAGAAGCTTTCTGAGAAACTTCTTTGTGTTCTGTGAAATCATCTCACAGAGTTACAGCTTTCCCCTCAAGAAGCCTTTCGCTAAGACAGTTCTTGTGGAATTGGCAAAGTGATATTTGGAAGCCCATAGAGGGCTATGGTGAAAATGGAAATATCCTCAGATGAAATCTGGAAAGAAGCTTTCTGAGAAACTGCTCTGTGATGTGTGACTTCTACTCACAGAGTTACATCATATTTCGTGGATCTCTTTGCTAGTCTTAATTCTGTGGAAAATGAGAACAGATATTTCGGATCCCTTTGAAGACAATAGGTCCAAAGGAAATATCCTCCGATAACAAAGAGAAAGAAGCTTTCTGAGGAACTTCTTTGTGTTCTGTGAAATCACCACACAGAGTTACAGCTTTCCCCTCAAGAAGCCTTTCGCTAAGACAGTTCTTGTGGAATTGGCAAAGTGATATTTGGAAGCCCATAGAGGGCTATGGTGAAAAAGGAAATATCCTCAGATGAAATCTGGAAAGAAGCTTTCTGAGAAACTGCTCTGTGATGTGTGACTTCCACTCACAGAGTTACATCTGTATTTCGTGGATCTCTTTGCTAGCCTTATTTCTGTGGAATCTGAGAACAGATATTTCGGATCCCTTTGAAGACTATAGGGCCAAAGGAAATATCCTCCGATAACAAAGAGAAAGAAGCTTTCTGAGAAACTTCTTTTTGTTCTGTGAAATCATCTCACAGAGTTACAGCTTTCGCCTCAAGAAGCCTTTCGTAAGACAGTTCTTGTGGAATTGGCAAAGTGATATTTGGAAGCTCATAGAGGGCCATGGTGAAAAAGGAAATATCCTCAGATGAAATCTGGAAAGAAGCTTTCTGAGAAGCTGCTCTGTGATGTGTGACTTCCACTCACAGAGTTTCATCTGTATTTCCTGGATTTCTTTGTTAGCCTTATTTCTGTGGAATCTGAGAAGAGATATTTCGGATCCCTTTGAATACTATAGGGCCAAAGGAAATATCCTCCGATAACAAAGAGAAAGAAGCTTTCTGAGAAACTTCTTTGTGTTCTGTGAAATCATCTCACAGAGTTACAGTTTTCCCTCAAGAAGCCTTTCGCTAAGACAGTTCTTGTGGAATTGGCAAAGGGATATTTGGAAGCCCATAAACGGCTACGGTGAAAAAGGAAATATCCTCAGATGAAACCTGGAAAGAAGCTTTCTGAGAGACTGCTTAGTGTTCTGTTAATTCACCTCACAGAGTTACATCTGTAGTTCGTGGATCTCTTTGCTAGCCTTATTTCTGTGGAATCTGAGAAGAGATATTTCGGATCCCTTTGAAGACTATAGGGCCAAAGGAAATATCCTCCGATAACAAAGAGAAAGAAGCTTTCTGAGAAACTTCTTTGTGTTCTGTGAAATCATCTCACAGAGTTACAGCTTTCCCCTCAAGAAGCCTTTCGCTAAGACAGTTCTTGTGGAATTGGCAAAGTGATATTTGGAAGCCCATAGAGGGCTATGGTGAAAAAGGAAATATCCTCAGATGAAATCTGGAAAGAAGCTTTCTGAGAAACTGCTCTGTGATGTGTGAATTCCACTCTCAGATTTTCATCTGTATTACCTGGATTTCTTTGTTAGCCTTATTACTGCGGAATCTGAGAAGAGATATTTCGGATCCCTTTGAAGACTATAGGGCCAAAGGAAATATCCTCCGATAACAAAGAGAAAGAAGCTTTCTGAGAAACTTCTTTGTGTTCTGTGAAATCATCTCACAGAGTTACAGCTTTCCCCTCAAGAAGCCTTTCGCTAAGACAGTTCTTGTGGAATTGGGAAAGGGATATTTGGAAGCCCATAGAGCGCTATGGTGAAAATGGAAATATCCTCAGATGAAATCTGGAAAGAAGCTTTCTGAGAAACTGCTTAGTGTTCTGTTAATTCACGTCACAGAGTTACATGTGTATTTCGTGGATCTCTTTGCTAGCCTTATTTCTGTGGAATCTGAGAACAGATATTTCGGATCCCTTTGAAGACTATAGGGCCAAAGGAAATATCCTCCGATAACAAAGAGAAAGAAGCTTTCTGAGAAACTTCTTTGTGTTCTGTGAAATCATCTCACAGAGTTACAGCTTTCCCCTCAAGAAGCCTTTCGCTAAGACAGTTCTTGTGGAATTGGAAAAGTGATATATGGAAGCCCATAGAGGGCTATGGTGAAAAAGGAAGTATCCTGAGATGAAATCTGGAAAGAAGCTTTCTGAGAAACTGCTCTGTGATGTGTGACTTCCACTCACAGAATTACATCTGTATTTCGTGGATCTCTTTAGTAGCCTTATTTCTGTGGAATCTCAGAACAGATATTTCGGATCCCTTTGAAGACTATAGGGCCAAAGGAAATATCCTCCGATAACAAAGAGAAAGAATCTTTCTGAGAAACTTCCTTGTTTTCTGTGAAATCATCTCACAGAGTTACAGCTTTCCGCTCAAGAAGCCTTTCGCTAAGACAGTTCTTGTGGAATTGGCAAAGTGATATTTGGAAGCCCATAAACGGCTACGGTGAAAAAGGAAATATCCTCAGATGAAACCTGGAAAGAAGCTTTCTGAGAAACTGCTTAGTGTTCTGTTAATTCAACTCACAGAATTACATCTGTATATCGTGGATCTCTTTGCTAGCCTTATTTCTGTGGAATCTGAGAAGAGATATTTCGGATCCCTTTGAAGACTATAGGGCCAAAGGAAATATCCTCCGATAACAAAGAGAAAGAAGCTTTGTGAGAAACTTCTTTGTGTTCTGTGAAATCATCTCACAGAGTTACAGCTTTCACCTCAAGAAGCCTTTCGCTAAGACAGTTCTTGTGGAATTGGCAAAGTGATATTTGGAAGCCCATAGAGGCTATGGTGAAAAAGGTAATATCCTCAGATGAAATCTGGAAAGAAGCTTTCTGAGAAACTGCTCTGTGATGCGTGACTTCCACTCACAGAGTGACATCTGTATTTCGTGGATTTTTTTGCTAGCCTTGTTTCTGCGGAATCTGAGAACAGATATTTCGGATCCCTTTGAAGACTATAGGGCCAAAGGAAATATCCTCCGATAACAAAGAGAAAGAAGCTTTCTGAGAAACTTCTTTGTGTTCTGTGAAATCATCTCACAGAGTTACAGCTTTCCCCTCAAGAAGCCTTTCGCTAAGACAGTTCTTGTGGAATTGGCAAAGTGATATTTGGAAGCCCATAGAGGGCTATGGTAAAAAGGAAATACCCTCAGATGAAATCTGCAAAGAAGCTTTCTGAGAAACTGCTCTGTGATGTGTCATTCACTCACAGAGTTACATCTGTATTTCCTGGATCTCTTTGCTAGCCTTATTTCTGTGGAATCTGAGAACAGATATTTCGGATCCCTTTGAATACTATAGGGCCAAAGGAAATATATTCCGATTAAAAAGAGAAAGAAGCTTTCTGAGAAACTTCTTTGTGTTCTGTGAAATCATCTCACAGAGTTACAGCTTTCCCCTCAAGAAGCCTTTCGCTAAGACAGTTCTTGTGGAATTGGCAAAGGGATATTTGGAAGCCCTTAGAGGGCTATGGTGAAAAAGGAAATATCCTCAGATGAAATCTGGAAAGAAGCTTTCTGAGAAACTGCTTAGTGTTCTGTTAATTCACCTCACAGAGTTACTTCTGTATTTCGTGCATCTCTTTGCTAGCCTTATTTCTGTGGAATCTGAGAACAGATATTTCGGATCCCTTTGAAGGCTATAGGGCCAAAGGAAATATCCTCCGATAAGAAAGAGAAAGAAGCTTTCTGAGAAACTTCTTTGTGTTCTGTGAAATCATCTCACAGAGTTTCACATTTCCCCTCGAGAAGCCTTTGGCTAAGACAGTTCTTTTGGAATTGGAAAAGTGATATTTGGGAGCCCATATACGGCTATGGTGAAAAAGGAAATATCCTCAGATGAAATCTGGAAAGAAGCTTTCTGAGAAACTGCTCTGTGATGTGTGACTTCCACTCACAGAGTTACATCTGTATTTCGTGCTTCTCTTTGCTAGCCTTATTTCTCTGGAATCTGAGAACAGGTATTTTGGATACCTTTGAAGACTATAGGGCCAAAGGAAATATCCTCCGATAACAAAAAGAAAGAAGCTTTCTGAGAAACTTCTTTGTGTTCTGTGAAATCATCTCACAGAGTTACAGCTTTCCCCTCAAGAAGCCTTTCGCTAAGACAGTTCTTGTGGAATTGGCAAAGTGATATTTGGAAGCCCATAGAGGGCTACGGTGAAAATGGAAATATCCTCAGATGAAATCTGGAAAGAAGCTTTCTGAGAAACTGCTCTGTGATGTGTGACTTCTACTCACAGAGTTACATCATATTTCGTGGATCTCTTTGCTAGTCTTATTTCTGTGGAAAATGAGAACAGATATTTCGGATCCCTTTGAAGACAATAGGTCCAAAGGAAATATCCTCCGATAACAAAGAGAAAGAAGCTTTCTGAGGAACTTCTTTGTGTTCTGTGAAATCACCACACAGAGTTACAGCTTTCCCCTCAAGAAGCCTTTCGCTAAGACAGTTCTTGTGGAATTGGCAAGTGATATTAGGAACCCCTAGAGGGCTATAGTGAATAATGAAATATCCTCAGATGAAATCTGGAAAGAAGATTTCTAAGAAACTGCTCTATGATGTGTGACTTACACTCACAGAGTTACATCTATATTTCGTGGATCTCTTTGCTAGCCTTATTTCTGTGGAATCTGAGAAGAGATATTTCGGATCCCTTTGAAGACTATAGGGCCAAAGGAAATATCCTCCGATAACAAAGAGAAAGAAGCTTTCTGAGAAACTTCTTTCTGTTCTGTGAAATCATCTCACAGAGTTTCAGGTTTCCCCTCAAGAAGCCTTTCGCTAAGACAGTTCTTGTGGAATTGGCAATGTGATATTAGGAAGCCCAGAGCGGGCTGTGGTGAAAAAGGAAATATCCTCAGATTAAATCTGGAAAGAGGCTTTCTGAGAAACTGCTCTGTGATGTGAGACTTCCACTCACAGAGTTACATCTGTATTTCGTGCATCTCTTTGCTATCCTTATTTCTGTGGAATCTGAGAACATTTATTTCGGATCCCTTTGAAGAGTATAGGGCCAAAGGAAATAACTTCCGATAACAAAGAGAAAGAAGCTTTCTTAGAAACTCATTTGTGTTCTGTGAAATCATCTCACAGAGTTACGGCTTTCCACTCAAGAAGCCTTTCGCTAAGACAGTACTTGTGGAATTGGCAAAGGGATATTTGGAAGACCATAGAGGGCTATGGTGAAAAAGGAAATATCCTCAGATGAAATCTGGAAAGAAGCTTTCCGAGAGACTGCTTAGTGTTCTGTTAATTCACCTCACAGATTTACATCTGTAAGTCGTGGATCTCTTTGCTAGCCTTATTTCTGTGGAATCTGAGAAGAGTTATTTCGGATCCCTTTGAAGACTATAGGGCCAAAGGAAATATCCTCCGATAACAAAGAGAAAGAAGGTTTCTGAGAAACTTCTCTGTGTTCTGTGAAATCATCTCACAGAGTTACAGCTTTCCCCTCAAGAAGCCTTTCGCTAAGACAGTTCTTGTGGAATTGGCAAAGTGATATTTGGAAGCCCATAGAGGGCTATAGTGAAAAAGGAAATATCCTCAGATGAAATCTGGAAAGAAGCTTTCTGAGAAACTGCTCTGTGATGTGTCACTTCCACTCACAGATTTACATCTGTATTTCGTGCATCTCTTTTCTAGCCTTATTTCTGTGGAATCTGAGAACAGATATTTTGGATCCCTTTGAAGTCTATAGTGCAAAAGGAAATATCCTCCGATAACAAAGAGAAAGAAGCTTTCTGAGAAACTTCTTTGTGTTCTGTGAAATCATCTCACAGAGTTACAGCTTTCCCCTCAAGAAGCCTTTCGCTAAGACAGTTCTTGTGGAATTGGCAAAGTGATATTTGGAAGCCCATAGAGGGCTATGGTGAAAATGGAAATATCCTCAGATGAAATCTGGAAAGAAGCTTTCTGAGAAACTGCTCTGTGATGTGTGACTTCTACTCACAGAGTTACATCATATTTCGTGGATCTCTTTGCTAGTCTTAATTCTGTGGAAAATGAGAACAGATATTTCGGATCCCTTTGAAGACAATAGGTCCAAAGGAAATATCCTCCGATAACAAAGAGAAAGAAGCTTTCTGAGGAACTTCTTTGTGTTCTGTGAAATCACCACACAGAGTTACAGCTTTCCCCTCAAGAAGCCTTTCGCTAAGACAGTTCTTGTGGAATTGGCAAAGTGATATTTGGAAGCCCATAGAGGGCTATGGTGAAAAAGGAAATATCCTCAGATGAAATCTGGAAAGAAGCTTTCTGAGAAACTGCTCTGTGATGTGTGACTTCCACTCACAGAGTTACATCTGTATTTCGTGGATCTCTTTGCTAGCCTTATTTCTGTGGAATCTGAGAACAGATATTTCGGATCCCTTTGAAGACTATAGGGCCAAAGGAAATATCCTCCGATAACAAAGAGAAAGAAGCTTTCTGAGAAACTTCTTTTTGTTCTGTGAAATCATCTCACAGAGTTACAGCTTTCGCCTCAAGAAGCCTTTCGTAAGACAGTTCTTGTGGAATTGGCAAAGTGATATTTGGAAGCTCATAGAGGGCCATGGTGAAAAAGGAAATATCCTCAGATGAAATCTGGAAAGAAGCTTTCTGAGAAGCTGCTCTGTGATGTGTGACTTCCACTCACAGAGTTTCATCTGTATTTCCTGGATTTCTTTGTTAGCCTTATTTCTGTGGAATCTGAGAAGAGATATTTCGGATCCCTTTGAATACTATAGGGCCAAAGGAAATATCCTCCGATAACAAAGAGAAAGAAGCTTTCTGAGAAACTTCTTTGTGTTCTGTGAAATCATCTCACAGAGTTACAGTTTTCCCTCAAGAAGCCTTTCGCTAAGACAGTTCTTGTGGAATTGGCAAAGGGATATTTGGAAGCCCATAAACGGCTACGGTGAAAAAGGAAATATCCTCAGATGAAACCTGGAAAGAAGCTTTCTGAGAGACTGCTTAGTGTTCTGTTAATTCACCTCACAGAGTTACATCTGTAGTTCGTGGATCTCTTTGCTAGCCTTATTTCTGTGGAATCTGAGAAGAGATATTTCGGATCCCTTTGAAGACTATAGGGCCAAAGGAAATATCCTCCGATAACAAAGAGAAAGAAGCTTTCTGAGAAACTTCTTTGTGTTCTGTGAAATCATCTCACAGAGTTACAGCTTTCCCCTCAAGAAGCCTTTCGCTAAGACAGTTCTTGTGGAATTGGCAAAGTGATATTTGGAAGCCCATAGAGGGCTATGGTGAAAAAGGAAATATCCTCAGATGAAATCTGGAAAGAAGCTTTCTGAGAAACTGCTCTGTGATGTGTGACTTCCACTCACAGAGTTACATCTGTATTTCGTGGATTTTTTTGCTAGCCTTATTTCTGTGGAATCTGAGAACAGATATTTGGGATCCCTTTGAAGACTATAGGGCCAAAGGAAATATCCTCCGATAACAAAGAGAAAGAAGCTTTCTGAGAAACTTCTTTGTGTTCTGTGAAATCATCTCACAGAGTTACAGCTTTCCCCTCAAGAAGCCTTTCGCTAAGACAGTTCTTGTGGAATTGGCAAAGTGATATTTGGAAGCCCATAGAGGGCTACGGTAAAAAGGAAATACCCTCAGATGAAATCTGCAAAGAAGCTTTCTGAGAAACTGCTCTGTGATGTGTCATCCACTCACATAGTTACGTCTGTATTTCCTGGATCTCTTTGCTAGCCTTATTTCTGTGGAATCTGAGAACAGATATTTCGGATCCTTTTGAATACTATAGGGCCAAAGGAAATATATTCCGATTAAAAAGAGAAAGAAGCTTTCTGAGAAACTTCTTTGTGTTCTGTGAAATCATCTCACAGAGTTACAGCTTTCCCCTCAAGAAGCCTTTCGCTAAGACAGTTCTTGTGGAATTGGCAAAGGGATATTTGGAAGCCCTTAGAGGGCTATGGTGAAAAAGGAAATATCCTCAGATGAAATCTGGAAAGAAGCTTTCTGAGAAACTGCTTAGTGTTCTGTTAATTCACCTCACAGAGTTACTTCTGTATTTCGTGCATCTCTTTGCTAGCCTTATTTCTGTGGAATCTGAGAACAGATATTTTGGATACCTTTGAAGACTATAGGGCCAAAGGAAATATCCTCCGATAACAAAGAGAAAGAAGCTTTCTGAGAAACTTCTTTCTGTTCTGTGAAATCATCTCACAGAGTTACAGCTTTCCCCTCAAGAAGCCTTTCGCTAAAACAGTTCTTGTGGAATTGGCAAAGTGATATTTGGAAGCCCCTAGAGGGCTATGGTGAAAAAGGAAATATCCTCAGATGAAATCTGGAAGGAAGCTTTCTGAGAAACTGCTCTGTGATGTGTGAATTCCACTCTCAGATTTTCATCTGTATTACCTGGATTTCATTGTTAGCCTTATTACTGTGGAATATGAGAAGAGATACTTCGGATCCCTTTGAAGACTATAGGGCCAAAGGAAATATCCTCCGATAACAAGGAGAAAGAAGCTTTCTGAGAAACTTCTTTGTGTTCTGTGAAATCATCTCACAGAGTTACAGCTTTCCCCTCAAGAAGCCTTTCGCTAAGACAGTTCTTGTGGAATTGGGAAAGGGATATTTGGAAGCCCATAGAGCGCTATGGTGAAAATGGAAATATCCTCAGATGAAATCTGGAAAGAAGCTTTCTGAGAAACTGCTTAGTGTTCTGTTAATTCACGTCACAGCGTTACATGTGTATTTCGTGGATCTCTTTGCTAGCCTTATTTCTGTGGAATCTGAGAACAGATATTTCGGATCCCTTTGAAGACTATAGGGCCAAAGGAAATATCCTCCGATAACAAAGAGAAAGAAGCTTTCTGAGAAACTTCTTTGTGTTCTGTGAAATCATCTCACAGAGTTACAGCTTTCCTCTCAAGAAGCCTTTCGCTAAGACAGTTCTTGTGGAATTGGAAAAGTGATATATGGAAGCCCATAGAGGGCTATGGTGAAAAAGGAAGTATCCTGAGATGAAATCTGGAAAGAAGCTTTCTGAGAAACTGCTCTGTGATGTGTGACTTCCACTCACAGAATTACATCTGTATTTCGTGGATCTCTTTGCTAGCCTTATTTCTCTGGAATCTGAGAACAGATATTTCGGATCCCTTTGAAGACTATAGGGCCAAAGGAAATATCCTCCGGTAACAAAGAGAAAGAAGCTTTCTGAGAAACTTCTTTGTGTTCTGGGAAATCATCTCACAGAGTTACAGCTTTCCCCTCAAGAAGCCTTTTGCTAGGACAGTTCTTGTGGAATTGGAAAAGTGATATTTGGAAGCCCATAGAGGTGTAAGGTAAAAAAGGAAATATCCTCAGATGAAATTTGGAAAGAAGATTTCTGAGAAACTGCTCTGTGATGTGTGACTTCCACTCACAGAGTTACATCTGTTTTCGTGGATCTCCTTGCAGGCCTTATTTCTGTGGGATCTGAGAACAGATATTTCTGATCCCTTTGAAGACTATAGGGCCAAAGGAAATATCCTCCGATAACAAAGAGAAAGAAGGTTTCTGAGAAACTTCTCTGTGTTCTGTGAAATCATCTCACAGACTTACAGCTTTCCCCTCAAGAAGCCTTTCGCTAAGACAGTTCTTGTGGAATTGGCAAAGTGATATTTGGGAGCCCATAGAGGGCTATGGTGAAAAAGGAAATATCCTCAGATGAAATCTGGAAAGAAGCTTTCTGAGAAACTGCTCTGTGATGTGTCACTTCCACTCACAGAGTTACATCTGTATTTCGTGGATCTCTTTGCTAGCCTTATTTCTGTGGAATCTGAGAACAGATATTTCGGATCCCTTTGAAGACTATAGGGCCAAAGGAAATATCCTCCGATAACAAAGAGAAAGAAGCTTTCTGAGAAACTTCTTTTTGTTCTGTGAAATCATCTCACAGAGTTACAGCTTTCGCCTCAAGAAGCCTTTCGTAAGACAGTTCTTGTGGAATTGGCAAAGTGATATTTGGAAGCTCATAGAGGGCCATGGTGAAAAAGGAAATATCCTCAGATGAAATCTGGAAAGAAGCTTTCTGAGAAGCTGCTCTGTGATGTGTGACTTCCACTCACAGAGTTTCATCTGTATTTCCTGGATTTCTTTGTTAGCCTTATTTCTGTGGAATCTGAGAACAGATATTTCGGATCCCTTTGAATACTATAGGGCCAAAGGAAATATCCTCCGATAACAAAGAGAAAGAAGCTTTCTGAGAAACTTCTTTGTGTTCTGTGAAATCATCTCACGGAGTTACAGCTTTCCCCTCAAGAAGCCTTTCGCTAAGACAGTTCTTGTGGAATAGGCAAAGGGATATATGGAAGCACATAGAGGGCTATGGTGAAAAAGGAAATATCCTCAGATGAAATCTGGAAAGAAGCTTTCTGAGAAACTGCTTAGTGTTCTGTTAATTCACCTCACAGATTTACATCTGTATTTCGTGGATCTCTTTGCTAGCCTTATTTCTGTGGAATCTGAGAACAGATATTTCGGATCCCTTTGAAGACTATAGGGCCAAAGTAAATATCCTCCGATAACAAAGAGAAAGAATCTTTCTGAGAAACTTCCTTGTTTTCTGTGAAATCATCTCACAGAGTTACAGCTTTCCGCTCAAGAAGCCTTTCGCTAAGACAGTTCTTGTGGAATTGGCAAAGTGATAGTTGGAAGCCCATAAACGGCTACGGTGAAAAAGGAAATATCCTCAGATGAAACCTGGAAAGAATCTTTCTGAGAAACTGCTTAGTGTTCTGTTAATTCACGTCACAGAGTTACATCTGTATTTCGTGGATCTCTTTGCTAGCCTTATTTCTGTGGAATCTGAGAAGAGATATTTCGGATCCCTTTGAAGACTATAGGGCCAAAGGAAATATCCTCCGATAACAAAGAGAAAGAAGCTTTGTGAGAAACTTCTTTGTGTTCTGTGAAATCATGTCACAGAATTACAGCTTTCACCTCAAGAAGCCTTTCGCTAAGACAGTTCTTGTGGAATTGGCAAAGTGATATTTGGAAGCCCATAGAGGCTATGGTGAAAAAGGAAATATCCTCAGATGAAATCTGGAAAGAAGCTTTCTGAGAAACTGCTCTGTGATGCGTGACTTCCACTCACAGAGTTACATCTGTATATCGTGGATTTCTTTGCTAGCCTTATTTCTGTGGAATCTGAGAACAGATATTTCGGATCCCTTTGAAGACTATAGGGCCAAAGGAAATATCCTCCGATAACAAAGAGAAAGAAGCTTTCTGAGAAACTTCTTTGTGTTCTGTGAAATCATCTCACAGAGTTACAGCTTTCCCCTCAAGAAGCCTTTCGCTAAGACAGTTCTTGTGGAATTGGCAAAGTGATATTTGGAAGCCCATAGTGGGCTATGGTAAAAAGGAAATACCCTCAGATGAAATCTGCAAAGAAGCTTTCTGAGAAACTACTCTGTGATGTGTCATCCACTCAC
The DNA here is from genome assembly GCF_043159975.1 of Macaca nemestrina. Classification (NCBI taxonomy): domain Eukaryota; kingdom Metazoa; phylum Chordata; class Mammalia; order Primates; family Cercopithecidae; genus Macaca; species Macaca nemestrina. The sequence goes on from NC_092140.1 coordinate 53,763,394, forward strand.
AGAGTTACATCTGTATTTCCTGGATCTCTTTGCTAGCCTTATTTCTGTGGAATCTGAGAACAGATATTTCGGATCCCTTTGAATACTATAGGGCCAAAGGAAATATATTCCGATTAAAAAGAGAAAGAAGCTTTCTGAGAAACTTCTTTGTGTTCTGTGAAATCATCTCACAGAGTCACAGCTTTCCCCTCAAGAAGCCTTTCGCTAAGACAGTTCTTGTGGAATTGGCAAAGGGATATTTGGAAGCCCTTAGAGGGCTATGGTGAAAAAGGAAATATCCTCAGATGAAATCTGGAAAGAAGCTTTCTGAGAAACTGCTTAGTGTTCTGTTAATTCACCTCACAGAGTTACTTCTGTATTTCGTGGATCTCTTTGCTAGCCTTATTTCTGTGGAATCTGAGAACAGATATTTCGGATCCCTTTGAAGGCTATAGGGCCAAAGGAAATATCCTCCGATAAGAAAGAGAAAGAAGCTTTCTGAGAAACTTCTTTGTGTTCTGTGAAATCATCTCACAGAGTTTCACATTTCCCCTCGAGAAGCCTTTCGCTAAGACAGTTCTTGTGGAATTGGCAAAGTGATATTTGGGAGCCCATATACGGCTATGGTGAAAAAGGAAATATCCTCAGATGAAATCTGGAAAGAAGCTTTCTGAGAAACTGCTCTGTGATGTGTGACTTCCACTCACAGAGTTACATCTGTATTTCGTGCATCTCTTTGCTAGCCTTATTTCTGTGGAATCTGAGAACAGGTAATTTGGATACCTTTGAAGACTATAGGGCCAAAGGAAATATCCTCCGATAACAAAGAGAAAGAAGCTTTCTGAGAAACTTCTTTGTGTTCTGTGAAATCATCTCACAGAGTTACAGCTTTCCCCTCAAGAAGCCTTTTGCTAGGACAGTTCTTGTGGAATTGGAAAAGTGATATTTGGAAGCCCATAGAGGTGTAAGGTAAAAAAGGAAATATCCTCAGATGAAATTTGGAAAGAAGATTTCTGAGAAACTGCTCTGTGATGTGTGACTTCCACTCACAGAGTTACATCTGTTTTCGTGGATCTCCTTGCATGCCTTATTTCTGTGGGATCTGAGAACAGATATTTCTGATCCCTTTGAAGACTATAGGGCCAAAGGAAATATCCTCCGATAACAAAGAGAAAGAAGGTTTCTGAGAAACTTCTCTGTGTTCTGTGAAATCATCTCACAGAGTTACAGCTTTCCCCTCAAGAAGCCTTTCGCTAAGACAGTTCTTGTGGAATTGGCAAAGTGATATTTGGAAGCCCATAGAGGGCTATGGTGAAAAAGGAAATATCCTCAGATGAAATCTGGAAAGAAGCTTTCTGAGAAACTGCTTAGTGTTCTGTTAATTCACCTCACAGAGTTACATCTGTATTTCTTGGATCTCTTTGCTAGCCTTATTTCTGTGGAATCTCAGAACAGATATTTCGGATCCCTTTGAAGACTATAGGGCCAAAGGAAATATCCTCCGATAACAAAGAGAAAGAATCTTTCTGAGAAACTTCCTTGTTTTCTGTGAAATCATCTCACAGAGTTACAGCTTTCCGCTCAAGAAGCCTTTCGCTAAGACAGTTCTTGTGGAATTGGCAAAGTGATATTTGGAAGCCCATAAACGGCTACGGTGAAAAAGGAAATATCCTCAGATGAAACCTGGAAAGAAGCTTTCTGAGAAACTGCTTAGTGTTCTGTTAATTCAACTCACAGAATTACATCTGTATATCGTGGATCTCTTTGCTAGCCTTATTTCTGTGGAATCTGAGAAGAGATATTTCGGATCCCTTTGAAGACTATAGGGCCAAAGGAAATATCCTCCGATAACAAAGAGAAAGAAGCTTTCTGAGAAACTTCTTTCTGTTCTGTGAAATCATCTCACAGAGTTTCAGGTTTCCCCTCAAGAAGCCTTTCGCTAAGACAGTTCTTGTGGAATTGGCAATGTGATATTAGGAAGCCCAGAGCGGGCTGTGGTGAAAAAGGAAATATCCTCAGATTAAATCTGGAAAGAGGCTTTCTGAGAAACTGCTCTGTGATGCGTGACTTCCACTCACAGAGTGACATCTGTATTTCGTGGATTTTTTTGCTAGCCTTGTTTCTGTGGAATCTGAGAACAGATATTTCGGATCCCTTTGAAGACTATAGGGCCAAAGGAAATATCCTCCGATAACAAAGAGAAAGAAGCTTTCTGAGAAACTTCTTTGTGTTCTGTGAAATCATCTCACAGAGTTACAGCTTTCCCCTCAAGAAGCCTTTCGCTAAGACAGTTCTTGTGGAATTGGCAAAGTGATATTTGGAAGCCCATAGAGGGCTATGGTAAAAAGGAAATACCCTCAGATGAAATCTGCAAAGAAGCTTTCTGAGAAACTGCTCTGTGATGTGTCATTCACTCACAGAGTTACATCTGTATTTCCTGGATCTCTTTGCTAGCCTTATTTCTGTGGAATCTGAGAACAGATATTTCGGATCCCTTTGAATACTATAGGGCCAAAGGAAATATATTCCGATTAAAAAGAGAAAGAAGCTTTCTGAGAAACTTCTTTGTGTTCTGTGAAATCATCTCACAGAGTTACAGCTTTCCCCTCAAGAAGCCTTTCGCTAAGACAGTTCTTGTGGAATTGGCAAAGGGATATTTGGAAGCCCTTAGAGGGCTATGGTGAAAAAGGAAATATCCTCAGATGAAATCTGGAAAGAAGCTTTCTGAGAAACTGCTTAGTGTTCTGTTAATTCACCTCACAGAGTTACTTCTGTATTTCGTGGATCTCTTTGCTAGCCTTATTTCTGTGGAATCTGAGAACAGATATTTCGGATCCCTTTGAAGGCTATAGGGCCAAAGGAAATATCCTCCGATAAGAAAGAGAAAGAAGCTTTCTGAGAAACTTCTTTGTGTTCTGTGAAATCATCTCACAGAGTTTCACATTTCCCCTCGAGAAGCCTTTGGCTAAGACAGTTCTTTTGGAATTGGAAAAGTGATATTTGGGAGCCCATATACGGCTATGGTGAAAAAGGAAATATCCTCAGATGAAATCTGGAAAGAAGCTTTCTGAGAAACTGCTCTGTGATGTGTGACTTCCACTCACAGAGTTACATCTGTATTTCGTGCTTCTCTTTGCTAGCCTTATTTCTCTGGAATCTGAGAACAGGTATTTTGGATACCTTTGAAGACTATAGGGCCAAAGGAAATATCCTCCGATAACAAAAAGAAAGAAGCTTTCTGAGAAACTTCTTTGTGTTCTGTGAAATCATCTCACAGAGTTACAGCTTTCCCCTCAAGAAGCCTTTCGCTAAGACAGTTCTTGTGGAATTGGCAAAGTCATATTTGGAAGACCATAGAGGGCTACGGTGAAAATGGAAATATCCTCAGATGAAATCTGGAAAGAAGCTTTCTGAGAAACTGCTCTGTGATGTGTGACTTCTACTCACAGAGTTACATCATATTTCGTGGATCTCTTTGCTAGTCTTATTTCTGTGGAAAATGAGAACAGATATTTCGGATCCCTTTGAAGACAATAGGTCCAAAGGAAATATCCTCCGATAACAAAGAGAAAGAAGCTTTCTGAGGAACTTCTTTGTGTTCTGTGAAATCACCACACAGAGTTACAGCTTTCCCCTCAAGAAGCCTTTCGCTAAGACAGTTCTTGTGGAATTGGCAAGTGATATTAGGAACCCCTAGAGGGCTATAGTGAATAATGAAATATCCTCAGATGAAATCTGGAAAGAAGATTTCTAAGAAACTGCTCTATGATGTGTGACTTACACTCACAGAGTTACATCTATATTTCGTGGATCTCTTTGCTAGCCTTATTTCTGTGGAATCTGAGAAGAGATATTTCGGATCCCTTTGAAGACTATAGGGCCAAAGGAAATATCCTCCGATAACAAAGAGAAAGAAGCTTTCTGAGAAACTTCTTTCTGTTCTGTGAAATCATCTCACAGAGTTTCAGGTTTCCCCTCAAGAAGCCTTTCGCTAAGACAGTTCTTGTGGAATTGGCAATGTGATATTAGGAAGCCCAGAGCGGGCTGTGGTGAAAAAGGAAATATCCTCAGATTAAATCTGGAAAGAGGCTTTCTGAGAAACTGCTCTGTGATGTGAGACTTCCACTCACAGAGTTACATCTGTATTTCGTGCATCTCTTTGCTATCCTTATTTCTGTGGAATCTGAGAACATTTATTTCGGATCCCTTTGAAGAGTATAGGGCCAAAGGAAATAACTTCCGATAACAAAGAGAAAGAAGCTTTCTTAGAAACTCATTTGTGTTCTGTGAAATCATCTCACAGAGTTACAGCTTTCCACTCAAGAAGCCTTTCGCTAAGACAGTACTTGTGGAATTGGCAAAGGGATATTTGGAAGACCATAGAGGGCTATGGTGAAAAAGGAAATATCCTCAGATGAAATCTGGAAAGAAGCTTTCCGAGAGACTGCTTAGTGTTCTGTTAATTCACCTCACAGATTTACATCTGTAAGTCGTGGATCTCTTTGCTAGCCTTATTTCTGTGGAATCTGAGAAGAGTTATTTCGGATCCCTTTGAAGACTATAGGGCCAAAGGAAATATCCTCCGATAACAAAGAGAAAGAAGGTTTCTGAGAAACTTCTCTGTGTTCTGTGAAATCATCTCACAGAGTTACAGCTTTCCCCTCAAGAAGCCTTTCGCTAAGACAGTTCTTGTGGAATTGGCAAAGTGATATTTGGAAGCCCATAGAGGGCTATAGTGAAAAAGGAAATATCCTCAGATGAAATCTGGAAAGAAGCTTTCTGAGAAACTGCTCTGTGATGTGTCACTTCCACTCACAGATTTACATCTGTATTTCGTGCATCTCTTTTCTAGCCTTATTTCTGTGGAATCTGAGAACAGATATTTTGGATCCCTTTGAAGTCTATAGTGCAAAAGGAAATATCCTCCGATAACAAAGAGAAAGAAGCTTTCTGAGAAACTTCTTTGTGTTCTGTGAAATCATCTCACAGAGTTACAGCTTTCCCCTCAAGAAGCCTTTCGCTAAGACAGTTCTTGTGGAATTGGCAAAGTGATATTTGGAAGCCCATAGACGGCTATGGTGAAAATGGAAATATCCTCAGATGAAATCTGGAAAGAAGCTTTCTGAGAAACTGCTCTGTGATGTGTGACTTCTACTCACAGAGTTACATCATATTTCGTGGATCTCTTTGCTAGTCTTAATTCTGTGGAAAATGAGAACAGATATTTCGGATCCCTTTGAAGACAATAGGTCCAAAGGAAATATCCTCCGATAACAAAGAGAAAGAAGCTTTCTGAGGAACTTCTTTGTGTTCTGTGAAATCACCACACAGAGTTACAGCTTTCCCCTCAAGAAGCCTTTCGCTAAGACAGTTCTTGTGGAATTGGCAAAGTGATATTTGGAAGCCCATAGAGGGCTATGGTGAAAAAGGAAATATCCTCAGATGAAATCTGGAAAGAAGCTTTCTGAGAAACTGCTCTGTGATGTGTGACTTCCACTCACAGAGTTACATCTGTATTTCGTGGATCTCTTTGCTAGCCTTATTTCTGTGGAATCTGAGAACAGATATTTCGGATCCCTTTGAAGACTATAGGGCCAAAGGAAATATCCTCCGATAACAAAGAGAAAGAAGCTTTCTGAGAAACTTCTTTTTGTTCTGTGAAATCATCTCACAGAGTTACAGCTTTCGCCTCAAGAAGCCTTTCGTAAGACAGTTCTTGTGGAATTGGCAAAGTGATATTTGGAAGCTCATAGAGGGCCATGGTGAAAAAGGAAATATCCTCAGATGAAATCTGGAAAGAAGCTTTCTGAGAAGCTGCTCTGTGATGTGTGACTTCCACTCACAGAGTTTCATCTGTATTTCCTGGATTTCTTTGTTAGCCTTATTTCTGTGGAATCTGAGAAGAGATATTTCGGATCCCTTTGAATACTATAGGGCCAAAGGAAATATCCTCCGATAACAAAGAGAAAGAAGCTTTCTGAGAAACTTCTTTGTGTTCTGTGAAATCATCTCACAGAGTTACAGTTTTCCCTCAAGAAGCCTTTCGCTAAGACAGTTCTTGTGGAATTGGCAAAGTGATATTTGGAAGCCCATAAACGGCTACGGTGAAAAAGGAAATATCCTCAGATGAAACCTGGAAAGAAGCTTTCTGAGAGACTGCTTAGTGTTCTGTTAATTCACCTCACAGAGTTACATCTGTAGTTCGTGGATCTCTTTGCTAGCCTTATTTCTGTGGAATCTGAGAAGAGATATTTCGGATCCCTTTGAAGACTATAGGGCCAAAGGAAATATCCTCCGATAACAAAGAGAAAGAAGCTTTCTGAGAAACTTCTTTGTGTTCTGTGAAATCATCTCACAGAGTTACAGCTTTCCCCTCAAGAAGCCTTTCGCTAAGACAGTTCTTGAGGAATTGGCAAAGTGATATTTGGAAGCCCATAGAGGGCTATGGTGAAAAAGGAAATATCCTCAGATGAAATCTGGAAAGAAGCTTTCTGAGAAACTGCTCTGTGATGTGTGACTTCCACTCACAGAGTTACATCTGTATTTCGTGGATTTTTTTGCTAGCCTTATTTCTGTGGAATCTGAGAACAGATATTTGGGATCCCTTTGAAGACTATAGGGCCAAAGGAAATATCCTCCGATAACAAAGAGAAAGAAGCTTTCTGAGAAACTTCTTTGTGTTCTGTGAAATCATCTCACAGAGTTACAGCTTTCCCCTCAAGAAGCCTTTCGCTAAGACAGTTCTTGTGGAATTGGCAAAGTGATATTTGGAAGCCCATAGAGGGCTACGGTAAAAAGGAAATACCCTCAGATGAAATCTGCAAAGAAGCTTTCTGAGAAACTGCTCTGTGATGTGTCATCCACTCACATAGTTAGGTCTGTATTTCCTGGATCTCTTTGCTAGCCTTATTTCTGTGGAATCTGAGAACAGATATTTCGGATCCTTTTGAATACTATAGGGCCAAAGGAAATATATTCCGATTAAAAAGAGAAAGAAACTTTCTGAGAAACTTCTTTGTGTTCTGTGAAATCATCTCACAGAGTTACAGCTTTCCCCTCAAGAAGCCTTTCGCTAAGACAGTTCTTGTGGAATTGGCAAAGGGATATTTGGAAGCCCTTAGAGGGCTATGGTGAAAAAGGAAATATCCTCAGATGAAATCTGGAAAGAAGCTTTCTGAGAAACTGCTTAGTGTTCTGTTAATTCACCTCACAGAGTTACTTCTGTATTTCGTGCATCTCTTTGCTAGCCTTATTTCTGTGGAATCTGAGAACAGATGTTTTGGATACCTTTGAAGACTATAGGGCCAAAGGAAATATCCTCCGATAACAAAGAGAAAGAAGCTTTCTGAGAAACTTCTTTCTGTTCTGTGAAATCATCTCACAGAGTTACAGCTTTCCCCTCAAGAAGCCTTTCGCTAAAACAGTTCTTGTGGAATTGGCAAAGTGATATTTGGAAGCCCATAGAGGGCTATGGTGAAAAAGGAAATATCCTCAGATGAAATCTGGAAGGAAGCTTTCTGAGAAACTGCTCTGTGATGTGTGAATTCCACTCTCAGATTTTCATCTGTATTACCTGGATTTCTTTGTTAGCCTTATTACTGTGGAATATGAGAAGAGATATTTCGGATCCCTTTGAAGACTATAGGGCCAAAGGAAATATCCTCCGATAACAAGGAGAAAGAAGCTTTCTGAGAAACTTCTTTGTGTTCTGTGAAATCATCTCACAGAGTTACAGCTTTCCCCTCAAGAAGCCTTTCGCTAAGACAGTTCTTGTGGAATTGGGAAAGGGATATTTGGAAGCCCATAGAGCGCTATGGTGAAAATGGAAATATCCTCAGATGAAATCTGGAAAGAAGCTTTCTGAGAAACTGCTTAGTGTTCTGTTAATTCACGTCACAGCGTTACATGTGTATTTCGTGGATCTCTTTGCTAGCCTTATTTCTGTGGAATCTGAGAACAGATATTTCGGATCCCTTTGAAGACTATAGGGCCAAAGGAAATATCCTCCGATAACAAAGAGAAAGAAGCTTTCTGAGAAACTTCTTTGTGTTCTGTGAAATCATCTCACAGAGTTACAGCTTTCCTCTCAAGAAGCCTTTCGCTAAGACAGTTCTTGTGGAATTGGAAAAGTGATATATGGAAGCCCATAGAGGGCTATGGTGAAAAAGGAAGTATCCTGAGATGAAATCTGGAAAGAAGCTTTCTGAGAAACTGCTCTGTGATGTGTGACTTCCACTCACAGAATTACATCTGTATTTCGTGGATCTCTTTGCTAGCCTTATTTCTCTGGAATCTGAGAACAGATATTTCGGATCCCTTTGAAGACTATAGGGCCAAAGGAAATATCCTCCGGTAACAAAGAGAAAGAAGCTTTCTGAGAAACTTCTTTGTGTTCTGGGAAATCATCTCACAGAGTTACAGCTTTCCCCTCAAGAAGCCTTTTGCTAGGACAGTTCTTGTGGAATTGGAAAAGTGATATTTGGAAGCCCATAGAGGTGTAAGGTAAAAAAGGAAATATCCTCAGATGAAATTTGGAAAGAAGATTTCTGAGAAACTGCTCTGTGATGTGTGACTTCCACTCACAGAGTTACATCTGTTTTCGTGGATCTCCTTGCAGGCCTTATTTCTGTGGGATCTGAGAACAGATATTTCTGATCCCTTTGAAGACTATAGGGCCAAAGGAAATATCCTCCGATAACAAAGAGAAAGAAGGTTTCTGAGAAACTTCTCTGTGTTCTGTGAAATCATCTCACAGAGTTACAGCTTTCCCCTCAAGAAGCCTTTCGCTAAGACAGTTCTTGTGGAATTGGCAAAGTGATATTTGGAAGCCCATAGAGGGCTATGGTGAAAAAGGAAATATCCTCAGATGAAATCTGGAAAGAAGCTTTCTGAGAAACTGCTCTGTGATGTGTCACTTCCACTCACAGAGTTACATCTGTATTTCGTGGATCTCTTTGCTAGCCTTATTTCTGTGGAATCTGAGAACAGATATTTCGGATCCCTTTGAAGACTATAGGGCCAAAGGAAATATCCTCCGATAACAAAGAGAAAGAAGCTTTCTGAGAAACTTCTTTTTGTTCTGTGAAATCATCTCACAGAGTTACAGCTTTCGCCTCAAGAAGCCTTTCGTAAGACAGTTCTTGTGGAATTGGCAAAGTGATATTTGGAAGCTCATAGAGGGCCAAGGTGAAAAAGGAAATATCCTCAGATGAAATCTGGAAAGAAGCTTTCTGAGAAGCTGCTCTGTGATGTGTGACTTCCACTCACAGAGTTTCATCTGTATTTCCTGGATTTCTTTGTTAGCCTTATTTCTGTGGAATCTGAGAACAGATATTTCGGATCCCTTTGAATACTATAGGGCCAAAGGAAATATCCTCCGATAACAAAGAGAAAGAAGCTTTCTGAGAAACTTCTTTGTGTTCTGTGACATCATCTCACGGAGTTACAGCTTTCCCCTCAAGAAGCCTTTCGCTAAGACAGTTCTTGTGGAATAGGCAAAGGGATATATGGAAGCACATAGAGGGCTATGGTGAAAAAGGAAATATCCTCAGATGAAATCTGGAAAGAAGCTTTCTGAGAAACTGCTTAGTGTTCTGTTAATTCACCTCACAGATTTACATCTGTATTTCGTGGATCTCTTTGCTAGCCTTATTTCTGTGGAATCTGAGAACAGATATTTCGGATCCCTTTGAAGACTATAGGGCCAAAGGAAATATCCTCCGATAACAAAGAGAAAGAATCTTTCTGAGAAACTTCCTTGTTTTCTGTGAAATCATCTCACAGAGTTACAGCTTTCCGCTCAAGAAGCCTTTCGCTAAGACAGTTCTTGTGGAATTGGCAAAGTGATAGTTGGAAGCCCATAAACGGCTACGGTGAAAAAGGAAATATCCTCAGATGAAACTTGGAAAGAAGCTTTCTGAGAAACTGCTTAGTGTTCTGTTAATTCACGTCACAGAGTTACATCTGTATTTCGTGGATCTCTTTGCTAGCCTTATTTCTGTGGAATCTGAGAAGAGATATTTCGGATCCCTTTGAAGACTATAGGGCCAAAGGAAATATCCTCCGATAACAAAGAGAAAGAAGCTTTGTGAGAAACTTCTTTGTGTTCTGTGAAATCATGTCACAGAATTACAGCTTTCACCTCAAGAAGCCTTTCGCTAAGACAGTTCTTGTGGAATTGGCAAAGTGATATTTGGAAGCCCATAGAGGCTATGGTGAAAAAGGAAATATCCTCAGATGAAATCTGGAAAGAAGCTTTCTGAGAAACTGCTCTGTGATGCGTGACTTCCACTCACAGAGTTACATCTGTATATCGTGGATTTCTTTGCTAGCCTTATTTCTGTGGAATCTGAGGACAGATATTTCGGATCCCTTTGAAGACTATAGGGCCAAAGGAAATATCCTCCGATAACAAAGAGAAAGAAGCTTTCTGAGAAACTTCTTTGTGTTCTGTGAAATCATCTCACAGAGTTACAGCTTTCCCCTCAAGAAGCCTTTCGCTAAGACAGTTCTTGTGGAATTGGCAAAGTGATATTTGGAAGCCCATAGTGGGCTATGGTAAAAAGGAAATACCCTCAGATGAAATCTGCAAAGAAGCTTTCTGAGAAACTACTCTGTGATGTGTCATCCACTCACAGAGTTACATCTGTATTTCCTGGATCTCTTTGCTAGCCTTATTTCTGTGGAATCTGAGAACAGATATTTCGGATCCCTTTGAATACTATAGGGCCAAAGGAAATATATTCCGATTAAAAAGAGAAAGAAGCTTTCTGAGAAACTTCTTTGTGTTCTGTGAAATCATCTCACAGAGTTACAGCTTTCCCCTCAAGAAGCCTTTCGCTAAGACAGTTCTTGTGGAATTGGCAAAGGGATATTTGGAAGCCCTTAGAGGGCTATGGTGAAAAAGGAAATATCCTCAGATGAAATCTGGAAAGAAGCTTTCTGAGAAACTGCTTAGTGTTCTGTTAATTCACCTCACAGAGTTACTTCTGTATTTCGTGGATCTTTTTGCTAGCCTTATTTCTGTGGAATCTGAGAACAGATATTTCGGATCCCTTTGAAGGCTATAGGGCCAAAGGAAATATCCTCCGATAAGAAAGAGAAAGAAGCTTTCTGAGAAACTTCTTTGTGTTCTGTGAAATCATCTCACAGAGTTTCACATTTCCCCTCGAGAAGCCTTTCGCTAAGACAGTTCTTGTGGAATTGGCAAAGTGATATTTGGGAGCCCATATACGGCTATGGTGAAAAAGGAAATATCCTCAGATGAAATCTGGAAAGAAGCTTTCTGAGAAACTGCTCTGTGATGTGTGACTTCCACTCACAGAGTTACATCTGTATTTCGTGCATCTCTTTGCTAGCCTTATTTCTGTGGAATCTGAGAACAGGTAATTTGGATACCTTTGAAGACTATAGGGCCAAAGGAAATATCCTCCGATAACAAAGAGAAAGAAGCTTTCTGAGAAACTTCTTTGTGTTCTGTGAAATCATCTCACAGAGTTACAGCTTTCCCCTCAAGAAGCCTTTCGCTAAAACAGTTCTTGTGGAATTGGCAAAGTGATATTTGGAAGCCCATAGAGGGCTATGGTGAAAAAGGAAATCTCCTCAGATGAAATCTGGAAAGAAGCTTTCTGAGAAACTGCTCTGTGATGTGTGAATTCCACTCTCAGATTTTCATCTGTATTACCTGGATTTCTTTGTTAGCCTTATTACTGTGGAATCTGAGAAGAGATATTTCGGATCCCTTTGAAGACTATAGGGCCAAAGGAAATATCCTCCGATAACAAGGAGAAAGAAGCTTTCTGAGAAACTTCTTTGTGTTCTGTGAAATCATCTCACAGAGTTACAGCTTTCCCCTCAAGAAGCCTTTCGCTAAGACAGTTCTTGTGGAATTGGCAAAGTGATATTTGGAAGCCCATAGAGGGCTATGGTGAAAAAGGAAATCTCCTCAGATGAAATCTGGAAAGAAGCTTTCTGAGAAACTGCTTAGTGTTCTGTTAATTCACGTCACAGAGTTACATGTGTATTTCGTGGATCTCTTTGCTAGCCTTATTTCTGTGGAATCTGAGAACAGATATTTCGGATCCTTTTGAAGACTATAGGGTCAAAGGAAATATCCTCCGATAACAAGGAGAAAGAAGCTTTCTGAGAAACTTCTGTGTGTTCTGGGAAATCATCTCACAGAGTTACAGCTTTCCCCTCAAGAAGCCTTTTGCTAGGACAGTTCTTGTGGAATTGGAAAAGTGATATTTGGAAGCCCATAGAGGTGTAAGGTAAAAAAGGAAATATCCTCAGATGAAATTTGGAAAGAAGATTTCTGAGAAACTGCTCTGTGATGTGTGACTTCCACTCACAGAGTTACATCTGTTTTCGTGGATCTCCTTGCAGGCCTTATTTCTGTGGGATCTGAGAACAGATATTTCTGATCCCTTTGAAGACTATAGGGCCAAAGGAAATATCCTCCGATAACAAAGAGAAAGAAGGTTTCTGAGAAACTTCTCTGTGTTCTGTGAAATCATCTCACAGAGTTACAGCTTTCCCCTCAAGAAGCCTTTCGCTAAGACAGTTCTTGCGGAATTGGCAAAGTGATATTTGGAAGCCCATAGAGGGCTATGGTGAAAAAGGAAATATCCTCAGATGAAATCTGGAAAGAAGCTTTCTGAGAAACTGCTCTGTGATGTGTCACTTCCACTCACAGATTTACATCTGTATTTCGTGCATCTCTTTGCTAGCCTTATTTCTGTGGAATCTGAGAACAGATATTTTGGATCCCTTTGAAGACTATAGTGCAAAAGGAAATATCCTCCGATAACAAAGAGAAAGAAGCTTTCTGAGAAACTTCTTTGTGTTCTGTGAAATCATCTCACAGAGTTACAGCTTTCCCCTCAAGTGACCTTTCTCTTAGACAGTTCTTGTGGAACTGGCAAAGTGATATTTGGAAGCCCATAGAGGGCTACGGTGAAAATGGAAATATCCTCTGATGAAATCTGGAAAGAAGCTTTCTGAGAAACTGCTCTGTGATGTGTGACTTCTACTCACAGAGTTACATCATATTTCGTGGATCTCTTTGCTAGTCTTATTTCTGTGGAAAATGAGAACAGATATTTCGGATCCCTTTGAAGACAATAGGTCCAAAGGAAATATCCTCCGATAACAAGGAGAAAGAAGCTTTCTGAGGAACTTCTTTGTGTTCTGTGAAATCACCACACAGAGTTACAGCTTTCCCCTCAAGAAGCCTTTCGCTAAGACAGTTCTTGTGGAATTGGCAAGTGATATTAGGAACCCCTAGAGGGCTATAGTGAGAAATGAAATATCCTCAGATGAAATCTGGAAAGAAGATTTCTAAGAAACTGCTCTATGATGTGTGACTTACACTCACAGAGTTACATCTATATTTCGTGGATCTCTTTGCTAGCCTTATTTCTGTGGAATCTGAGAAGAGATATTTCGGATCCCTTTGAAGACTATAGGGCCAAAGGAAATATCCTCCGATAACAAAGAGAAAGAAGCTTTCTGAGAAACTTCTTTCTGTTCTGTGAAATCATCTCACAGAGTTTCAGCTTTCCCCTCAAGAAGCCTTTCGCTAAGACAGTTCTTGTGGAATTGGCAATGTGATATTAGGAAGCCCAGAGCGGGCTGTGGTGAAAAAGGAAATATCCTCAGATGAAATCTGGAAAGAAGCTTTCTGAGAAACTGCTCTGTGATGTGAGACTTCCACTCACAGAGTTACATCTGTATTTCGTGCATCTCTTTGCTATCCTTATTTCTGTGGAATCTGAGAACATTTATTTCGGATCCCTTTGAAGAGTATAGGGCCAAATTAAATAACTTCCGATAACAAAGAGAAAGAAGCTTTCTTAGAAACTCATTTGTGTTCTGTGAAATCATCTCACAGAGTTACAGCTTTCCACTCAAGAAGCCTTTCGCTAAGACAGTACTTGTGGAATTGGCAAAGGGATATTTGGAAGACCATAGAGGGCTATGGTGAAAAAGGAAATATCCTCAGATGAAATCTGGAAAGAAGCTTTCCGAGAGACTGCTTAGTGTTCTGTTAATTCACCTCACAGATTTACATCTGTAAGTCGTGGATCTCTTTGCTAGCCTTATTTCTGTGGAATCTGAGAAGAGATATTTCGGATCCCTTTGAAGACTATAGGGCCAAAGGAAATATCCTCCGATAACAAAGAGAAAGAAGCTTTCTGAGAAACTTCTTTGTGTTCTGTGAAATCATCTCACAGAGTTACAGCTTTCCTCTCAAGAAGCCTTTCGATAAGACAGTTCTTGTGGAATTGGCAAAGTGATATTTGGAAGCCCATAGAGGGCTATGGTGAAAAAGGAAGTATCCTGAGATGAAATCTGTAAAGAAGCTTTCTGAGAAACTGCTCTGTGATGTGTGACTTCCACTCACAGAATTACATCATTATTTCGTGTATCTCTTTGCTAGCCTTATTTCTGTGGAATCTGAGAGCAGATATTTCGGATCCCTTTGAAGACTATAGGGCCAAAGGAAATATCCTCCGGTAACAAAGAGAAAGAAGCTTTCTGAGAAACTTCTTTGTGTTCTGTGAAATCATCTCACAGAGTTACAGCTTTCCCCTCAAGAATCCTTTCGCTAGACAGTTATTGTGGAATTGGCAAAGTGATATTTGGAAGCCCATAGAGGTCTATGGGATAAAAGGAAATATCCTCAGATGAAATCTGGAAAGCTTTGTGAGAAAGTGCTCTGTGATGTGTGACTTCCACTCACAGAGTTACATCTGTATTTCGTGGATCTCTTTGCTAGCCTTATGTCTGTGGAATCTGAGAACAGATATTTCGGATCCCTTTGAAGAGTATAGGGCCAAAGGAAATAACTTCCGATAACAAAGAGAAAGAAGCTTTCTTAGAAACTCATTTGTGTTCTGTGAAATCATCTCACAGAGTTACAGCTTTCCACTCAAGAAGCCTTTCGCTAAGACAGTACTTGTGGAATTGGCAAAGGGATATTTGGAAGACCATAGAGGGCTATGGTGAAAAAGGAAATATCCTCAGATGAAATCTGGAAAGAAGTTTTCTGAGAAACTGCTTAGTGTTCTGTTAATTCACCTCACAGAGTTACATCTGTATTTCGTAGATCTCTTTGCTAGCCTTATTTCTGTGGAATCTGAGACAGATATTTCGGATCCCTTTGAAGACTATAGGGCCAAAGGAAATATCCTCCGATAACAAAGAGAAAGAAGCTTTCTGAGAAACTTCTTTGTGTTCTGTGAAATCATCTCACAGAGTTACAGCTTTCCCCTCAAGAAGCCTTTCGCTAAGACAGTTCTTGTGGAATTAGCAAAGGGATATTTGGAAACCCAAAGACGGCTATGGTGAAAAAGGAAATATCCTCAGATGAAATCTGGAAAGAAGCTTTCTGAGAAACTGCTCTGTGATGTGTGACTTCCACTCACAGAGTTACATCTGTATTTCGTGAATATCTTTGCTAGCCTTATTTCTGTGGAATCTGAGAACAGATATTTCGGATCCCTTTGAAGACTATAGGGCCAAAGGAAGTATCCTCCCGTAACAAAGAGAAACAAGCTTTCTGAGAAACTTCTTTGTGTTCTGTGAAATCATCTCACAGAGTTACAGCTTTCGCCTCGAGAAGCCTTTCGCTAAGACAGTTCTTGTGGAATTGGCAAAGTGATATTTGGAAGCCCATAGAGGGCTATGGTGAAAAAGGAAATATCCTCCGATGAAAACTGGAAAGAAGATTTCTGAGAAACTGCACTGTGATGTGTGACTTCCACTCACAGAGTTACATCTGTATTTCGTGGATCCCTTTGCTAGCCTTATTTCTGTGGAATCTGAGAACAGATATTTCGGATCCCTTTGAAGACTATAGGGCCAAAGGAAATATCCTGCGATAACAAAGAGAAAGAAGCTTTCTGAGAAACTTCTTTGTGTTCTGTGAAATCATCTCACAGAGTTACAGCTTTCCCCTCAAGAAGCCTTTCGCTAAGACAGTTCTTGTGGAATTGTCAAAGAGATATTTGGAAGCCCATAGAGGGCTAAGGTGAAAAAGGAAATATCCTCAGATGAAATCTGGAAAGAAGCTTTCTGAGAAACTGCTCTGTGATGTGTGACTTCCATTCACAGAGTTACATCTGTATTTCGTGGATCTCTTTGCTAACCTTATTTCTGTGGAATCTGAGAACAGATATTTCGGATCCCTTTGAAGACTATAGGGCCAAAGGAAATATCCTCCGATTACAAAGAGAAAGAAGCTTTCTGAGAAACTTCTTTGTGTTCTGTGAAATCATCTCACAGAGTTACAGCTTTCCCCTCAAGAAGCCTTTCACTAAGACAGTTCTTGTGGAATTGGAAAAGTGATATTTGGAAGCCCATAGAGGGCTATGGTGAAAAAGGAAATATCCTCAGATGAAATATGGAAAGAAGCTTTCTGAGAAACTGCTCTGTGATGTGTGACTTCCACTCACAGAATTACATCTATATTTCGTGGATTTCTTTGCTACCCTTATTTCTGTGGAATCTGAGAAGAGATATTTCGGATCCCTTTGAAGACTATAGAGCCAAAGGAAATATCCTCCGATAACAAAGAGAAAGAAGCTTTCTGAGAAACTTCTTTGTGTTCTGTGAAATCATCTCACAGAGTTACAGCTTTCCCCTCAAGACGCCTTTCGCTAAGACAGTTCTTGTGGAATTGGCCAAGATATATTTGGAATCCCATAGAGGGCTATGGTGAAAAAGGAAATATCCTCAGATGAAATCTGGAAAGAAGCTTTCTGAGAAACTGCTCTGTGATGTGTGACTTCCACTCACAGAGTTACATCTGTATTTCGTTGATCTCTTTGCTGGCCTTATTTCTGTGGATTCTGAGAACAGATATTTCGGATCCCTTTGAAGACTATAGGGCCAAAGGAAATATCCTGCGATAACAAAGAGAAAGAAGCTTTCTGAGAAACTTCTTTGTGTTCTGTGAAATCATCTCACAGAGTTACAGCTTTCCCCTCAAGAAGCCTTTCGCTAAGACAGTTCTTGTGGAATTGGCAAAGTGATATTTGGAAGCCCATAGAGGTTTATGGTGAAAAAGGAAATATCCTCAGATGAAATCTGGAAGAAGCTTTCTGAGAAACTGCTCTGTGATGTGTGACTTCCACTCACAGTGTTACATCTCTATTTCGTGGTTCTCTTTGCTAGCCTTATTTCTGTGGAATCTGAGAACAGATATTTCGGATCACTTTGAAGACTATAGGGCCAAAGGAAATATCCTCCGATAACAAAGAGAAAGAAGCTTTCTGAGAAACTTCTTTGTGTTCTGTGAAATGATCTCACAGAGTTACAGCTTTACACTCAAGAAGCCTTTCGCTAAGACAGTTGTTGTGGAATTGGCAAAGTGATATTTGGAAGCCCATAGAGGGCTATGGTGAAAAAGGAAATATCCTCAGATGAAATCTGGAAAGAAGCTTTCTGAGAAACTGCTCTGTGATGTGTGACTTCCACTCAGAGAGTTACATCTGTATTTCGTGGATCTCTTTGCTAGCCTTATTTCTGTGGAATCTGAGAACAGATATTTCGGATCCCTTTGAAGACTATAGGGCCAAAGGGAATATCCTCCGATAACAAAGAGAAAGAAGATTTCTGAGAAACTTCTTTGTGTTCTGAGAAATCATCTCACAGAGTTACAGCTTTCCCCTCAAGAAGCCTTTCGCTAAGACAGTTCTTGTGGAATTGGCAAAGTGATATTTGGAAGCCCATAGAAGGCTATGGTGAAAAAGGAAATATCCTCAGATGAAATCTGGAAAGAAGCTTTCTGGGAAACTGCTCTGTGATGTGTGACTTCCACTCACAGAGTTACATCTGTATTTCGTGGATTTCTTTGTTAGCCTTGTTTCTGTGGAATCTGAGAACAGATATTTCGGATCCCTTTGAAGACTATAGGGCCAAAGGAAATATCCTCTGATAACAAAGAGAAAGAAGCTTTCTGAGAAACTTCTTTGTGTTCCGTGAAATCATCTCACAGAGTTACAGCTTTCCCCTCAAGAAGCCTTTCGCTAAGACAGTTCTTGTGGAATTGGCAAAGGGATATTTGGAAACCCAAAGACGGCTATGGTGAAAAAGGAAATATCCTCAGATGAAATCTGGAAAGAAGCTTTCTGAGAAACTGCTCTGTGATGTGTGACTTCCACTCACAGAGTTACATCTGTATTTCGTGGATTTCTTTGTTAGCCTTGTTTCTGTGGAATCTGAGAACAGATATTTCGGATCCCTTTGAAGACTATAGGGCCAAAGGAAATATCCTCTGATAACAAAGAGAAAGAAGCTTTCTGAGAAACTTCTTTGTGTTCTGCTAAATCATCTCACAGAGTTACAGCTTTCCCCTCAAGAAGCCTTTCGCTAAGACAGTTCTTGAGAAATTGGCAAAGTGATATTTGGAAGCCCATAGAGGGCTATGGTGAAAAAGGAAATATCCTCAGATGAAATCTGGAAAGAAGCTTTCTGAGAAACTGCTTAGTGTTCTGTTAATTCACCTCACAGAGTTACATCTGTATTTCATAGATCTCTTTGCTAGCCTTATTTCTGTGGAATCTGAGAACAGATATTTCGGATCCCTTTGAAGACTATAGGGCCAAAGGAAATATCCTCCGATAACAAAGAGAAAGAAGCTTTCTGAGAAACTTCTTTGTGTTCTGTGAAATCATCTCACAGAGTTACAGCTTTCCCCTCAAGAAGCCTTTCACTAAGACAGTTCTTGTGGAATTGGAAAAGTGATATTTGGAAGCCCATAGAGGGCTATGGTGAAAAAGGAAATATCCTCAGATGAAATCTGGAAAGAAGCTTTCTGAGAAACTGCTCTGTGATGTGTGACTTCCACTCACAGAGTTACATCTATATTTCGTGGATTTCTTTGCTACCCTTATTTCTGTGGAATCTGAGAAGAGATATTTCGGATCCCTTTGAAGACTATAGAGCCAAAGGAAATATCCTCCGATAACAAAGAGAAAGAAGCTTTCTGAGAAACTTCTTTGTGTTCTGTGAAATCATCTCACAGAGTTACAGCTTTCCCCTTAAGACGCCTTTCGCTAAGACAGTTCTTGTGGAATTGGCCAAGATATATTTGGAATCCCATAGAGGGCTATGGTGAAAAAGGAAATATCCTCAGATGAAATCTGGAAAGAAGCTTTCTGAGAAACTGCTCTGTGATGTGTGACTTCCACTCACAGAGTTACATCTGTATTTCGTTGATCTCTTTGCTGGCCTTATTTCTGTGGATTCTGAGAACAGATATTTCGGATCCCTTTGAAGACTATAGGGCCAAAGGAAATATCCTCCGATAACAAAGAGAAAGAAGCTTTCTGAGAAACTTCTTTGTGTTCTGTGAAATCATCTCACAGAGTTACAGCTTTCCCCTCAAGAAGCCTTTCGCTAAGACAGTTCTTGTGGAATTGGCAAAGTGATATTTGGAAGCCCATAGAGGTTTATGGTGAAAAAGGAAATATCCTCAGATGAAATCTGGAAGAAGCTTTCTGAGAAACTGCTCTGTGATGTGTGACTTCCACTCACAGTGTTACATCTCTATTTCGTGGATCTCTTTGCTAGCCTTATTTCTGTGGAATCTGAGAACAGATATTTCGGATCACTTTGAAGACTATAGGGCCAAAGGAAATATCCTCCGATAACAAAGAGAAAGAAGCTTTCTGAGAAACTTCTTTGTGTTCTGTGAAATGATCTCACAGAGTTACAGCTTTACACTCAAGAAGCCTTTCGCTAAGACAGTTGTTGTGGAATTGGCAAAGTGATATTTGGAAGCCCATAGAGGGTTATGGTGAAAAAGGAAATATCCTCAGATGAAATCTGGAAAGAAGCTTTCTGAGAAACTGCTCTGTGATGTGTGACTTCCACTCAGAGAGTTACATCTGTATTTCGTGGATCTCTTTGCTAGCCTTATTTCTGTGGAATCTGAGAACAGATATTTCGGATCCCTTTGAAGACTATAGGGCCAAAGGGAATATCCTCCTATAACAAAGAGAAAGAAGATTTCTGAGAAACTTCTTTGTGTTCTGAGAAATCATCTCACAGAGTTACAGCTTTCCCCTTAAGAAGCCTTTCGCTAAGACAGTTCTTGAGAAATTGGCAAAGTGATATTTGGAAGCCCATAGAGGGCTATGGTGAAAAAGGAAATATCCTCAGATGAAATCTGGAAAGAAGCTTTCTGAGAAACTGCTTAGTGTTCTGTTAATTCACCTCACAGAGTTACATCTGTATTTCATAGATCTCTTTGCTAGCCTTATTTCTGTGGAATCTGAGAACAGATATTTCGGATCCCTTTGAAGACTATAGGGCCAAAGGAAATATCCTGCGATAACAAAGAGAAAGAAGCTTTCTGAGAAACTTCTTTGTGTTCTGTGAAATCATCTCACAGAGTTACAGCTTTCCCCTCAAGAAGCCTTTCGCTAAGACATTTCTTGTGGAATTGTAAAAATGATATTTGGAAGCCCATAGAGGGGTAAGGTGAAAAAGGAAATATCCTCAGATGAAATCTGGAAAGAAGCTTTCTGAGAAACTGCTCTGTGATGTGTGACTTCCATTCACAGAGTTACATCTGTATTTCGTTGATCTCTTTGCTAGCCTTATTTCTGTGGAATCTGAGAACAGATATTTCGGATCCCTTTGAAGACTATAGGGCCAAGGGAAATATCCTCCGATAACAAAGAGAAAGAAGCTTTCTGAGAAACTTCTTTGTGTTCTGTGAAATCATCTCACAGAGTTACAGCTTTCCCCTCAAGAAGCCTTTCACTAAGACAGTTCTTGTGGAATTGGCAAAGTGATATTTGGAAGGGCATAGAGGGCTATGTTGAAAAAGGAAATATCCTCAGATGAAATCTGGAAAGGAGCTTTCTGAGAAACTGCTCTGTGATGTGTGACTTCCACTCACAGAGTTACATCTATATTCCGTGGATTTGTTTGCTACCCTTATTCCTGTGGAATCTGAGAAGAGATATTTCGGATCCCTTTGAAGACTATAGAGCCAAAGGAAATATCCTCCGATAACAAAGAGAAAGAAGCTTTCTGAGAAACTTCTTTGTGTTCTGTGAAATCATCTCACAGAGTTACAGCTTTCCCCTCAAGACCCCTTTCGCTAAGACAGTTTTTGTGGAATTGGCAAAGATATATTTGGAAGCCCATAGAGCGCTATGGTGAAAAAGGAAATATCCTCAGATGAAATCTGGAAAGAAGCTTTCTGAGAAACTGCTTTGTTATGTGTGACTTCCACTCACAGAGTTACATCTGTATTTCGTTGATCTCTTTGCTGGCCTTATTTCTGTGAAATCTGAGAACAGATATTTCGGATCCCTTTGAAGACTATAGGGCCAAAGGAAATATCCTCCGATAACAAAGAGAAAGAAGCTTTCTGAGAAACTTCTTTGTGTTCTGTGAAATCATCTCACAGAGTTACAGCGTTCCCCTCAAGAAGCCTTTCGCTAAGACAGTTCTTGTGGAATTGCAAAGTGATATTTGGAAGCCCATAGAGGGTTATGGTGAAAAAGGAAATATCCTCAGATGAAATCTGGAAGAAGCTTTCTGAGAAACTGCTCTGTGATGTGTGACTTCCACTCACAGAGTTACATCTGTATTTCGTGCATCTCTTTGCTAGCCTTATTTCTGTGGAATCTGAGAACAGATATTTCGGATCCCTTTGAAGACTATAGGGCCAACGGAAATATCCTCCGATAACAAAGAGAAAGAAGCTTTCTGAGAAACTTCTTTGTGTTCTTTGAAATCATCTCACAGAGTTACAGCTTTCCCCTCAAGAAGCCTTTCACTAAGACAGTTCTTGTGGGATTGGCAAAGTGATATTTGAAAGCCCATAGAGGGCTGTGGTGAAAAAGGAAATATCCTCAGATGAAATCTGGAAAGAAGCTTTCTGAGAAACTGCTCTGTGATGTGTGATTTCCACTCCCAGAGTTACATCTGTATTTCGTGGATCTCTTTGCTAGCCTTATTTCTGTGGAATCTGAGAACAGATATTTCGGATCCCTTTGAAGACAATAGGGCGAAAGGAAATATCCTCCGATAACAAAGAGAAAAAAGCTTTCTGAGAAACTTCTTTGTGTTCTGTGAAATCATCTCACAGAGTTACAGCTTTCCCCTCAAGAAGCCTTTCGCTAAGACAGTTCTTGTGGAATTGGCAAAGTGATATTTGGAAGCCCATAGAGGGCAAAGGTGAAAAAGGAAATATCCTCAGATGAAATCTGGAAAGAAGCTTTCTGAGAAACTGCTCTGTTATGTGTGACTTCCACTCACAGAGTTACATCTGTATTTCGTTGATCTCTTTGCTGGCCTTATTTCTGTGGATTCTGAGAAGAGATATTTCGGATCCCTTTGAAGACTATAGGGCGAAAGGAAATATCCTCCGATAACAAAGAGAAAAAAGCTTTCTGAGAAACTTCTTTGTGTTCTGTGAAATCATCTCACAGAGTTACAGCTTTCCCCTCAAGAAGCCTTTCGCTAAGACAGTTCTTGTGGAATTGGCAAAGTGATATTTGGAAGCCCATAGAGGGCAAAGGTGAAAAAGGAAATATCCTCAGATGAAATCTGGAAAGAAGCTTTCTGAGAAACTGCTCTGTTATGTGTGACTTCCACTCACAGAGTTACATCTGTATTTCGTTGATCTCTTTGCTGGCCTTATTTCTCTGGATTCTGAGAAGAGATATTTCGGATCCCTTTGAAGACTATAGGGCCAAAGGAAATATCCTGCGATAACAAAGAGAAAGAAGCTTTCTGAGAAACTTCTTTGTGTTCTGTGAAATCATCTCACAGAGTTACAGCTTTCCCCTCAAGAAGCCTTTCGCTAAGACAGTTCTTGTGGAATTGGCAAAGTGATATTTGGAAGCCCATAGAGGTTTATGGTGAAAAAGGAAATATCCTCAGATGAAATCTGGAAAGAAGCTTTCTGAGAAACTGCTTTGTGATGTGTGACTTCCACTCACAGAGTTACATCTGTATTTCGTGGATTTCTTTGTTAGCCTTGTTTCTGTGGAATCTGAGAACAGATATTTCGGATCCCTTTGAAGACTATAGGGCCAAAGGAAATATCCTCTGATAACAAAGAGAAAGAAGCTTTCTGAGAAACTTCTTTGTGTTCTGCTAAATCATCTCACAGAGTTACAGCTTTCCCCTCAAGAAGCCTTTCGCTAAGACAGTTCTTGAGAAATTGGCAAAGTGATATTTGGAAGCCCATAGAGGGCTATGGTGAAAAAGGAAATATCCTCAGATGAAATCTGGAAAGAAGCTTTCTGAGAAACTGCTTAGTGTACTGTTAATTCACCTCACAGAGTTACATCTGTATTTCATAGATCTCTTTGCTAGCCTTATTTCTGTGGAATCTGAGAACACATATTTCGGATCCCTTTGAAGACTATAGGGCCAAAGGAAATATCCTGCGATAACAAAGAGAAAGAAGCTTTCTGAGAAACTTCTTTGTGTTCTGTGAAATCATCTCACAGAGTTACAGCTTTCCCCTCAAGAAGCCTTTCGCTAAGACATTTCTTGTGGAATTGTAAAAGTGATATTTGGAAGCCCATAGAGGGCTAAGGTGAAAAAGGAAATATCCTCAGATGAAATCTGGAAAGAAGCTTTCTGAGAAACTGCTCTGTGATGTGTGACTTCCATTCACAGAGTTACATCTGTATTTCGTTGATCTCTTTGCTGGCCTTATTTCTGTGGATTCTGAGAACAGATATTTCGGATCCCTTTGAAGACTATAGGGCCAAAGGAAATATCCTGCGATAACAAAGAGAAAGAAGCTTTCTGAGAAACTTCTTTGTGTTCTGTGAAATCATCTCACAGAGTTACAGCTTTCCCCTCAAGAAGCCTTTCGCTAAGACAGTTCTTGTGGAATTGGCAAAGTGATATTTGGAAGCCCATAGAGGTTTATGGTGAAAAAGGAAATATCCTCAGATGAAATCTGGAAGAAGCTTTCTGAGAAACTGCTCTGTGATGTGTGACTTCCACTCACAGTGTTACATCTCTATTTCGTGGATCTCTTTGCTAGCCTTATTTCTGTGGAATCTGAGAACAGATATTTCGGATCACTTTGAAGACTATAGGGCCAAAGGAAATATCCTCCGATAACAAAGAGAAAGAAGCTTTCTGAGAAACTTCTTTGTGTTCTGTGAAATGATCTCACAGAGTTACAGCTTTACACTCAAGAAGCCTTTCGCTAAGACAGTTGTTGTGGAATTGGCAAAGTGATATTTGGAAGCCCATAGAGGGTTATGGTGAAAAAGGAAATATCCTCAGATGAAATCTGGAAAGAAGCTTTCTGAGAAACTGCTCTGTGATGTGTGACTTCCACTCAGAGAGTTACATCTGTATTTCGTGGATCTCTTTGCTAGCCTTATTTCTGTGGAATCTGAGAACAGATATTTCGGATCCCTTTGAAGACTATAGGGCCAAAGGGAATATCCTCCTATAACAAAGAGAAAGAAGATTTCAGAGAAACTTCTTTGTGTTCTGAGAAATCATCTCACAGAGTTACAGCTTTCCCCTCAAGAAGCCTTTCGCTAAGACAGTTCTTGTGGAATTGGCAAAGTGATATTTGGAAGCCCATAGAGGGCTATGGTGAAAAAGGAAATATCCTCAGATGAAATCTGGAAAGAAGCTTTCTGGGAAACTGCTCTGTGATGTGTGACTTCCACTCACAGAGTTACATCTGTATTTCGTGGATTTCTTTGTTAGCCTTGTTTCTGTGGAATCTGAGAACAGATATTTCGGATCCCTTTGAAGACTATAGGGCCAAAGGAAATATCCTGCGATAACAAAGAGAAAGAAGCTTTCTGAGAAACTTCTTTGTGTTCTGTGAAATCATCTCACAGAGTTACAGCTTTCCCCTCAAGAAGCCTTTCGCTAAGACAGTTCTTGTGGAATTGGCAAAGGGATATTTGGAAACCCAAAGACGGCTATGGTGAAAAAGGAAATATCCTCAGATGAAATCTGGAAAGAAGCTTTCTGAGAAACTGCTCTGTGATGTGTGACTTCCACTCACAGAGTTACATCTGTATTTCGTGGATTTCTTTGTTAGCCTTGTTTCTGTGGAATCTGAGAACAGATATTTCGGATCCCTTTGAAGACTATAGGGCCAAAGGAAATATCCTCTGATAACAAAGAGAAAGAAGCTTTCTGAGAAACTTCTTTGTGTTCTGCTAAATCATCTCACAGAGTTACAGCTTTCCCCTTAAGAAGCCTTTCGCTAAGACAGTTCTTGAGAAATTGGCAAAGTGATATTTGGAAGCCCATAGAGGGCTATGGTGAAAAAGGAAATATCCTCAGATGAAATCTGGAAAGAAGCTTTCTGAGAAACTGCTTAGTGTTCTGTTAATTCACCTCACAGAGTTACATCTGTATTTCATAGATCTCTTTGCTAGCCTTATTTCTGTGGAATCTGAGAACAGATATTTCGGATCCCTTTGAAGACTATAGGGCCAAAGGAAATATCCTGCGATAACAAAGAGAAAGAAGCTTTCTGAGAAACTTCTTTGTGTTCTGTGAAATCATCTCACAGAGTTACAGCTTTCCCCTCAAGAAGCCTTTCGCTAAGACATTTCTTGTGGAATTGTAAAAATGATATTTGGAAGCCCATAGAGGGGTAAGGTGAAAAAGGAAATATCCTCAGATGAAATCTGGAAAGAAGCTTTCTGAGAAACTGCTCTGTGATGTGTGACTTCCATTCACAGAGTTACATCTGTATTTCGTTGATCTCTTTGCTAGCCTTATTTCTGTGGAATCTGAGAACAGATATTTCGGATCCCTTTGAAGACTATAGGGCCAAGGGAAATATCCTCCGATAACAAAGAGAAAGAAGCTTTCTGAGAAACTTCTTTGTGTTCTGTGAAATCATCTCACAGAGTTACAGCTTTCCCCTCAAGAAGCCTTTCACTAAGACAGTTCTTGTGGAATTGGCAAAGTGATATTTGGAAGGGCATAGAGGGCTATGTTGAAAAAGGAAATATCCTCAGATGAAATCTGGAAAGGAGCTTTCTGAGAAACTGCTCTGTGATGTGTGACTTCCACTCACAGAGTTACATCTATGTTCCGTGGATTTGTTTGCTACCCTTATTCCTGTGGAATCTGAGAAGAGATATTTCGGATCCCTTTGAAGACTATAGAGCCAAAGGAAATATCCTCCGATAACAAAGAGAAAGAAGCTTTCTGAGAAACTTCTTTGTGTTCTGTGAAATCATCTCACAGAGTTACAGCTTTCCCCTCAAGACCCCTTTCGCTAAGACAGTTTTTGTAGAATTGGCAAAGATATATTTGGAAGCCCATAGAGCGCTATGGTGAAAAAGGAAATATCCTCAGATGAAATCTGGAAAGAAGCTTTCTGAGAAACTGCTTTGTTATGTGTGACTTCCACTCACAGAGTTACATCTGTATTTCGTTGATCTCTTTGCTGGCCTTATTTCTGTGAAATCTGAGAACAGATATTTCGGATCCCTTTGAAGACTATAGGGCCAAAGGAAATATCCTCCGATAACAAAGAGAAAGAAGCTTTCTGAGAAACTTCTTTGTGTTCTGTGAAATCATCTCACAGAGTTACAGCGTTCCCCTCAAGAAGCCTTTCGCTAAGACAGTTCTTGTGGAATTGCAAAGTGATATTTGGAAGCCCATAGAGGGTTATGGTGAAAAAGGAAATATCCTCAGATGAAATCTGGAAGAAGCTTTCTGAGAAACTGCTCTGTGATGTGTGACTTCCACTCACAGAGTTACATCTGTATTTCGTGCATCTCTTTGCTAGCCTTATTTCTGTGGAATCTGAGAACAGATATTTCGGATCCCTTTGAAGACTATAGGGCCAACGGAAATATCCTCCGATAACAAAGAGAAAGAAGCTTTCTGAGAAACTTCTTTGTGTTCTTTGAAATCATCTCACAGAGTTACAGCTTTCCCCTCAAGAAGCCTTTCACTAAGACAGTTCTTGTGGGATTGGCAAAGTGATATTTGAAAGCCCATAGAGGGCTGTGGTGAAAAAGGAAATATCCTCAGATGAAATCTGGAAAGAAGCTTTCTGAGAAACTGCTCTGTGATGTGTGATTTCCACTCCCAGAGTTACATCTGTATTTCGTGGATCTCTTTGCTAGCCTTATTTCTGTGGAATCTGAGAACAGATATTTCGGATCCCTTTGAAGACAATAGGGCGAAAGGAAATATCCTCCGATAACAAAGAGAAAAAAGCTTTCTGAGAAACTTCTTTGTGTTCTGTGAAATCATCTCACAGAGTTACAGCTTTCCCCTCAAGAAGCCTTTCGCTAAGACAGTTCTTGTGGAATTGGCAAAGTGATATTTGGAAGCCCATAGAGGGCAAAGGTGAAAAAGGAAATATCCTCAGATGAAATCTGGAAAGAAGCTTTCTGAGAAACTGCTCTGTTATGTGTGACTTCCACTCACAGAGTTACATCTGTATTTCGTTGATCTCTTTGCTGGCCTTATTTCTGTGGATTCTGAGAAGAGATATTTCGGATCCCTTTGAAGACTATAGGGCGAAAGGAAATATCCTCCGATAACAAAGAGAAAAAAGCTTTCTGAGAAACTTCTTTGTGTTCTGTGAAATCATCTCACAGAGTTACAGCTTTCCCCTCAAGAAGCCTTTCGCTAAGACAGTTCTTGTGGAATTGGCAAAGTGATATTTGGAAGCCCATAGAGGGCAAAGGTGAAAA
The DNA here is from genome assembly GCF_043159975.1 of Macaca nemestrina. Lineage (NCBI taxonomy): Eukaryota > Metazoa > Chordata > Mammalia > Primates > Cercopithecidae > Macaca > Macaca nemestrina. The sequence continues at coordinate 53,791,068 of NC_092140.1, forward strand.
AGGAAATATCCTCAGATGAAATCTGGAAAGAAGCTTTCTGAGAAACTGCTCTGTTATGTGTGACGTCCACTCACAGAGTTACATCTGTATTTCGTTGATCTCTTTGCTGGCCTTATTTCTGTGGAATCTGAGAAGAGATATTTCGGATCCCTTTGAAGACTATAGAGCCAAAGGAAATATCCTCCGATAACAAAGAGAAAGAAGCTTTCTGAGAAACTTCTTTGTGTTCTGTGAAATCATCTCACAGAGTTACAGCTTTCCCCTCAAGACCCCTTTCGCTAAGACAGTTTTTGTAGAATTGGCAAAGATATATTTGGAAGCCCATAGAGCGCTATGGTGAAAAAGGAAATATCCTCAGATGAAATCTGGAAAGAAGCTTTCTGAGAAACTGCTTTGTTATGTGTGACTTCCACTCACAGAGTTACATCTGTATTTCGTTGATCTCTTTGCTGGCCTTATTTCTGTGAAATCTGAGAACAGATATTTCGGATCCCTTTGAAGACTATAGGGCCAAAGGAAATATCCTCCGATAACAAAGAGAAAGAAGCTTTCTGAGAAACTTCTTTGTGTTCTGTGAAATCATCTCACAGAGTTACAGCGTTCCCCTCAAGAAGCCTTTCGCTAAGACAGTTCTTGTGGAATTGCAAAGTGATATTTGGAAGCCCATAGAGGGTTATGGTGAAAAAGGAAATATCCTCAGATGAAATCTGGAAGAAGCTTTCTGAGAAACTGCTCTGTGATGTGTGACTTCCACTCACAGAGTTACATCTGTATTTCGTGCATCTCTTTGCTAGCCTTATTTCTGTGGAATCTGAGAACAGATATTTCGGATCCCTTTGAAGACTATAGGGCCAACGGAAATATCCTCCGATAACAAAGAGAAAGAAGCTTTCTGAGAAACTTCTTTGTGTTCTTTGAAATCATCTCACAGAGTTACAGCTTTCCCCTCAAGAAGCCTTTCACTAAGACAGTTCTTGTGGGATTGGCAAAGTGATATTTGAAAGCCCATAGAGGGCTGTGGTGAAAAAGGAAATATCCTCAGATGAAATCTGGAAAGAAGCTTTCTGAGAAACTGCTCTGTGATGTGTGATTTCCACTCCCAGAGTTACATCTGTATTTCGTGGATCTCTTTGCTAGCCTTATTTCTGTGGAATCTGAGAACAGATATTTCGGATCCCTTTGAAGACAATAGGGCGAAAGGAAATATCCTCCGATAACAAAGAGAAAAAAGCTTTCTGAGAAACTTCTTTGTGTTCTGTGAAATCATCTCACAGAGTTACAGCTTTCCCCTCAAGAAGCCTTTCGCTAAGACAGTTCTTGTGGAATTGGCAAAGTGATATTTGGAAGCCCATAGAGGGCAAAGGTGAAAAAGGAAATATCCTCAGATGAAATCTGGAAAGAAGCTTTCTGAGAAACTGCTCTGTTATGTGTGACTTCCACTCACAGAGTTACATCTGTATTTCGTTGATCTCTTTGCTGGCCTTATTTCTGTGGATTCTGAGAAGAGATATTTCGGATCCCTTTGAAGACTATAGGGCGAAAGGAAATATCCTCCGATAACAAAGAGAAAAAAGCTTTCTGAGAAACTTCTTTGTGTTCTGTGAAATCATCTCACAGAGTTACAGCTTTCCCCTCAAGAAGCCTTTCGCTAAGACAGTTCTTGTGGAATTGGCAAAGTGATATTTGGAAGCCCATAGAGGGCAAAGGTGAAAAAGGAAATATCCTCAGATGAAATCTGGAAAGAAGCTTTCTGAGAAACTGCTCTGTTATGTGTGACTTCCACTCACATAGTTACATCTGTATTTCGTTGATCTCTTTGCTGGCCTTATTTCTGTGGATTCTGAGAAGAGATATTTCGGATCCCTTTGAAGACTATAGGGCCAAAGGAAATATCCTGCGATAACAAAGAGAAAGAAGCTTTCTGAGAAACTTCTTTGTGTTCTGTGAAATCATCTCACAGAGTTACAGCTTTCCCCTCAAGAAGCCTTTCGCTAAGACAGTTCTTGTGGAATTGGCAAAGTGATATTTGGAAGCCCATAGAGGTTTATGGTGAAAAAGGAAATATCCTCAGATGAAATCTGGAAAGAAGCTTTCTGAGAAACTGCTCTGTGATGTGTGACTTCCACTCACAGAGTTACATCTGTATTTCGTGGATTTCTTTGTTAGCCTTGTTTCTGTGGAATCTGAGAACAGATATTTCGGATCCCTTTGAAGACTATAGGGCCAAAGGAAATATCCTCTGATAACAAAGAGAAAGAAGCTTTCTGAGAAACTTCTTTGTGTTCTGCTAAATCATCTCACAGAGTTACAGCTTTCCCCTCAAGAAGCCTTTCGCTAAGACAGTTCTTGAGAAATTGGCAAAGTGATATTTGGAAGCCCATAGAGGGCTATGGTGAAAAAGGAAATATCCTCAGATGAAATCTGGAAAGAAGCTTTCTGAGAAACTGCTTAGTGTACTGTTAATTCACCTCACAGAGTTACATCTGTATTTCATAGATCTCTTTGCTAGCCTTATTTCTGTGGAATCTGAGAACACATATTTCGGATCCCTTTGAAGACTATAGGGCCAAAGGAAATATCCTGCGATAACAAAGAGAAAGAAGCTTTCTGAGAAACTTCTTTGTGTTCTGTGAAATCATCTCACAGAGTTACAGCTTTCCCCTCAAGAAGCCTTTCGCTAAGACATTTCTTGTGGAATTGTAAAAGTGATATTTGGAAGCCCATAGAGGGCTAAGGTGAAAAAGGAAATATCCTCAGATGAAATCTGGAAAGAAGCTTTCTGAGAAACTGCTCTGTGATGTGTGACTTCCATTCACAGAGTTACATCTGTATTTCGTTGATCTCTTTGCTAGCCTTATTTCTGTGGAATCTGAGAACAGATATTTCGGATCCCTTTGAAGACTATAGGGCCAAAGGAAATATCCTCCGATAACAAAGAGAAAGAAGCTTTCTGAGAAACTTCTTTGTGTTCTGTGAAATCATCTCACAGAGTTACAGCTTTCCCCTCAAGAAGCCTTTCACTAAGACAGTTCTTGTGGAATTGGCAAAGTGATATTTGGAAGCGCATAGAGGGCTATGGTGAAAAAGGAAATATCCTCAGATGAAATCTGGAAAGGAGCTTTCTGAGAAACTGCTCTGTGATGTGTGACTTCCACTCACAGAGTTACATCTATATTTCGTGGATTTCTTTGCTACCCTTATTCCTGTGGAATCTGAGAAGAGATATTTCGGATCCCTTTGAAGACTATAGAGCCAAAGGAAATATCCTCCGATAACAAAGAGAAAGAAGCTTTCTGAGAAACTTCTTTGTGTTCTGTGAAATCATCTCACAGAGTTACAGCTTTCCCCTCAAGACTCCTTTCGCTAAGACAGTTCTTGTGGAATTGGCAAAGATATATTTGGAAGCCCATAGAGGGCTATGGTGAAAAAGGAAATATCCTCAGATGAAATCTGGAAAGAAGCTTTCTGAGAAACTGCTTTTTTATGTGTGACTTCCACTCACAGAGTTACATCTGTATTTCGTTGATCTCTTTGCTGGCCTTATTTCTGTGAAATCTGAGAACAGATATTTCGGATCCCTTTGAAGACTATAGGGCCAAAGGAAATATCCTCCGATAACAAAGAGAAAGAAGCTTTCTGAGAAACTTCTTTGTGTTCTGTGAAATCATCTCAAAGAGTTACAGCTTTCCCCTCAAGAAGCCTTTCGCTAAGACAGTTCTTGTGGAATTGCAAAGTGATATTTGGAAGCCCATAGAGGGTTATGGTGAAAAAGGAAATATCCTTAGATGAAATCTGGAAGAAGCTTTCTGAGAAACTGCTCTGTGATGTGTGACTTCCACTCACAGAGTTACATCTGTATTTCGTGGATCTCTTTGCTAGCCTTATTTCTGTGGAATCTGAGAACAGATATTTCGGATCCCTTTGAAGACTATAGGGCCAACGGAAATATCCTCCGATAACAAAGAGAAAGAAGCTTTCTGAGAAACTTCTTTGTGTTCTTTGAAATCATCTCACAGAGTTACAGCTTTCCCCTCAAGAAGCCTTTCACTAAGACAGTTCTTGTGGAATTGGCAAAGTGATATTTGGAAGCCCATAGAGGGCTGTGGTGAAAAAGGAAATATCCTCAGATGAAATCTGGAAAGAAGCTTTCTGAGAAACTGCTCTGTGATGTGTGACTTTCACTCACAGTGTTACATCTGTGTTTCGTGGATCTCTTTGCTAGCCTTATTTCTGTGGAATCTGAGAACAGATATTTCGGATCCCTTTGAAGACTATAGGGCCAACGGAAATATCCTCCCATAACAAAGAGAAAGAAGCTATCTGAGAAACTTCTTTGTGTTCTGTGAAATCATCTCACAGAGATACAGCTTTCCCCTCAAGAAGCCTTTCGCTAAGACAGTTCTTGTGGAATTGGCAAAGTGATATTTGGAAGCCCATAGAGGGCTATGGTGAAAAAGGAAATATCCTCAGTTGAAATCTGGAAAGAATCTTTCTGAGAAACTGTTTAGTGTTCTGTTAATTCATCTCACAGAGTTACATCTGCATGTCGTGGATCCCTTTGCTAGCCTTATTTCTGTGGAATCTGAGAACAGATATTTTGAATATCTTTTAAGACTTTAGGGCCAAAGGAAATATCCTCCGATAACAAAGAGAAAGAAGCTTTCTGAGAAACTTCTTTGTGTTCTGTGAAATCATCTCACAGAGTTACAGCTTTCCCCTCAAGAAGCCTTTCGCTAAGACAGTTCTTGTGGAATTGGCAAAGTGATATTTGGAAGCCCATAGAGGGCTACGGTGAAAAAGGAAATATCCTCAGATGAAATCTGGAAAGAATCTTTCTGAGAAACTGCTCTGTGATGTGTGACTTTCACTCACAGTGTTACATCTGTATTTCGTGGATCTCTTTGTTAGCCTTGTTTCTGTGGAATCTGAGAACAGATATTTCGGATCCCTTTGAAGACTATAGGGCCAAAGGAAATATCCTCTGATAACAAAGAGAAAGAAGCTTTCTGAGAAACTTCTTTGTGTTCTGCTAAATCATCTCACAGAGTTACAGCTTTCCCCTCAAGAAGCCTTTCGCTAAGACAGTTCTTGTGGAATTGGCAAAGTGATATTTGGAAGCCCATAGAGGGCTACGGTGAAAAAGGAAACATCCTCCGATGAAATCTGGAAAGAAGCTTTCTGAGAAACTGCTTAGTTTTCTGTTAATTCACCTCACAGAGTTACATCTGTATTTCGTAGATCTCTTTGCTAGCCTTATTTCTGTGGAATCTGAGAACAGATATTTCGGATCCCTTTGAAGACTATAGGGCCAAAGGAAATATCCTGCGATAACAAAGAGAAAGAAGCTTTCTGAGAAACTTCTTTGTGTTCTGTGAAATCATCTCACAGAGTTACAGCTTTCCCCTCAAGAAGCCTTTCGCTAACACAGTTCTTGTGGAATTGTAAAAGTGATATTTGGAAGCCCATAGAGGGCTAAGGTGAAAAAGGAAATATCCTCAGATGAAATCTGGAAAGAAGCTTTCTGAGAAACTGCTCTGTGATGTGTGACTTCCATTCACCGAGTTACATCTGTATTTCGTTGAACTCTTTGCTAGCCTTATTTCTGTGGAATCTGAGAACAGATATTTCGGATCCCTTTGAAGACTATAGGACCAAAGGAAATATCCTCCGATAACAAAGAGAAAGAAGCTTTCTGAGAAACTTCTTTGTGTTCTGTGAAATCATCTCACAGAGTTACAGCTTTCCCCTCAAGAAGCCTTTCACTAAGACAGTTCTTGTGGAATTGGCAAAGTGATATTTGGAAGCCCTTAGAGGGCTATGGTGAAAAAGGAAATATCCTCAGATGAAATCTGGAAGAAGCTTTCTGAGAAACTGCTCTGTGATGTGTGACTTCCACTCACAGAGTTACATCTGTATTTCGTGGATCTCTTTGCTAGCCTTATTTCTGTGGAATCTGAGAACAGATATTTCGGATCCCTTTGAAGACTATAGGGCCAACGGAAATATCCTCCCATTCAAAGAGAAAGAAGCTATCTGAGAAACTTCTTTGTGTTCTGTGAAATCATCTCACAGAGTTACAGCTTTCCCCTCAAGAAGCCTTTCACTAAGACAGTTCTTGTGGAATTGGCAAAGTGATATTTGGAAGCCCATAGAGGGCTGTGGTGAAAAAAGAAATATCCTCAGATGAAATCTGGAAAGAAGCTTTCTGAGAAACTGCTCTGTGATGTGTGACTTCCACTCACAGAGTTACATCTGTATTTCGTGGATCTGTTTGTAGCCTTGTTTCTGTGGATTCTGAGAACAGATATTTCGGATCCCTTTGAAGACTATAGGGCCAAAGGAAATATCCTCTGATAACAAAGAGAAAGAAGCTTTCTGAGAAACTTCTTTGTGTTCTGTGCCATCATCTCACAGAGTTACACCTTTCCCCTCAAGAAGCCTTTCGCTAAGACAGTTCTTGTGGAAATGGCAAAGTGATATTTGGAAGCCCATAGAGGGCTATGGTGAAAAAGGAAATATCCTCAGATGAAATCTGGAAAGAAGATTTCTGAGAAACTGCTCTGTGATGTGTGACTTCCACTCACAGAGTTACATCTGTATTTCGTGGATCTCTTTGCTAGCCTTATTTCTGTGGAATCTGAGAAGAGATATTTCGGATCCCTTTGAAGACTATAGGGCCAAAGGAAATATCCTCCGATAACAAAGAGAAAGAAGCTTTCTGAGAAACTTCTTTGTTTTCTGTGAAATCATCTCACAGAGTTACACCTTTCCCCTCAAGAAGCCTTTCGCTAAGATAGTTCTTGTGGAATTGGCAAAGTGATATTTGGAACCCCTGGAGGCCTAAGGTGAAAAAGGAAATATCCTCAGATGAAATCTGGAAAGAAGCTTTCTGAGAAACTGCTTAGTGTTCTGTAAATTCACCTCACAGAGTTACATCTGTATTTCGTGGATCTCTTTGCTAGCCTTATTTCTGTGGAATCTGAGAACAGATATTTCGGATCCCTTTGAAGACTAAAGGGCTAAAGTAAATATCCTCCGATAACAAAGAGAAAGAAGCTTTCTGAGAAACTTCTTTGTGTTCTGTGAAATCATCTCACAGAGTTACAGCTTTCCCCTCAAGACTCCTTTCGCTAAGACAGTTCTTGTGGAATTGGCAAAGATATATTTGGAAGCCCATAGGGTGCTATGGTGAAAAAGGAAATATCCTCAGATGAAATCTGGAAAGAAGCTTTCTGAGAAACTGCTCTGTTATGTGTGACTTCCACTCACAGAGTTACATCTGTATTTCGTTGATCTCTTTGCTGGCCTTATTTCTGTGAAATCTGAGAACAGATATTTCGGATCCCTTTGAAGACTATAGGGCCAAAGGAAATATCCTGCGATAACAAAGAGAAAGAAGCTTTCTGAGAAACTTCTTTGTGTTCTGTGAAATCATCTCACAGAGTTACAGCTTTCCCCTCAAGAAGCCTTTCGCTAAGACAGTTCTTGTGGAATTGGCAAAGTGATATTTGGAAGCCCATAGAGGGTTATGGTGTAAAAGGAAATATCCTCAGATGAAATCTGGAAGAATCTTTCTGAGAAACTGCTCTGTGATGTGTGACTTCCACTCACAGAGTTACATCTGTATATCGTGGATCTCTTTGCTAGCCTTATTTCTGTGGAATCTGAGAACAGATATTTCGGATCCCTTTGAAGACTATAGGGCCAACGGAAATATCCTCCGATAACAAAGAGAAAGAAGCTTTCTGAGAAACTCCTTTGTGTTCTTGAAATCATCTCACAGAGTTACAGCTTTCCCCTCAAAAAGCCTTTCGCTAAGACAGTTCTTGTGGAATTGGCAAAGTGATATTTGGAAGCCCATAGAGGGCAGTGGTGAAAAAGGAAATGTCCTCAGATGAAATCTGGAAAGAAGCTTTCTGAGAAACTGCTCTGTGATGTGTGACTTCCACTCACAGAGTTACATCTGTATTTCGTGGATCTCTTTGCTAGCCTTATTTCTGTGGAATCTGAGAACAGATATTTCGGATCCCTTTGAAGACTATAGGGCAAAAGGAAATATCCTCCGATAACAAAGAGAAAGAAGCTTTCTGAGAAACTTCTTTGTGTTCTGTGAAATCATCTCACAGAGTTACAGCTTTCCCCTCAAGAAGCCTTTCGCTAAGACAGTTCTTGTGGAATTGGCAAAGTGATATTTGGAAGCCCATAGAGGGCTAAGGTGAAAAAGGAAATATCCTCAGATGAAATCTGGAAAGAAGCTTTCTGAGAAACTGCTCTGTGATGTGTGACTTCCATTCACAGAGTTACATCTGTATTTCGTGGATCTCTTTGCAAGCCTTATTTCTGTGGAATCTGAGAACAGATATTTCGGATCACTTTGAAGACTATAGGGCCAAAGGAAATATCCTCCGTTAACAAAGAGAAAGAAGCTTTCTGAGAAACTTCTTTGTGTTCTGTGAAATCATCTCACAGAGTTACAGCTTTACCCTCAAGAAGCGTTTCGCTAAGACAGTTGTTGTGGAATTGGCAAAGTGATATTTGGAAGCCCATAGAGGGCTACGGTGAAAAAGGAAATATCCTCCGATGAAATCTGGAAAGAAGCTTTCTGAGAAACTGCTTAGTTTTCTGTTAATTCACCTCACAGAGTTACATCTGTATTTCGTAGATCTCTTTGCTAGCCTTATTTCTGTGGAATCTGAGAACAGATATTTCGGATCCCTTTGAAGACTATAGGGCCAAAGGAAATATCCTGCGATAACAAAGAGAAAGAAGCTTTCTGAGAAACTTCTTTGTGTTCTGTGAAATCATCTCACAGAGTTACAGCTTTCCCCTCAAGAAGCCTTTCGCTAACACAGTTCTTGTGGAATTGTAAAAGTGATATTTGGAAGCCCATAGAGGGCTAAGGTGAAAAAGGAAATATCCTCAGATGAAATCTGGAAAGAAGCTTTCTGAGAAACTGCTCTGTGATGTGTGACTTCCATTCACAGAGTTACATCTGTATTTCGTTGAACTCTTTGCTAGCCTTATTTCTGTGGAATCTGAGAACAGATATTTCGGATCCCTTTGAAGACTATAGGGCCAAAGGAAATATCCTCCGATAACAAAGAGAAAGAAGCTTTCTGAGAAACTTCTTGGTGTTCTGTGAAATCATCTCACAGAGTTACAGCTTTCCCCTCAAGAAGCCTTTCACTAAGACAGTTCTTGTGGAATTGGCAAAGTGATATTTGGAAGCCCTTAGAGGGCTATGGTGAAAAAGGAAATATCCTCAGATGAAATCTGGAAGAAGCTTTCTGAGAAACTGCTCTGTGATGTGTGACTTCCACTCACAGAGTTACATCTGTATTTCGTGGATCTCTTTGCTAGCCTTATTTCTGTGGAATCTGAGAAGAGATATTTCGGATCCCTTTGAAGACTATAGGGCCAAAGGAAATATCCTCCGATAACAAAGAGAAAGAAGCTTTCTGAGAAACTTCTTTGTGTTCTGTGAAATCATCTCACAGAGTTACAGCTTTCCCCTCAAGAAGCCTTTCGCTAAGACAGTTCTTGTGGAATTGGCAAAGTGATATTTGGAAGCCCATAGAGGGCTACGGTGAAAAAGGAAATATCCTCAGATGAAATCTGGAAAGAAGCTTTCTGAGAAACTGCTCTGTGATGTGTGACTTTCACTCACAGTGTTACATCTGTATTTCGTGGATCTCTTTGTTAGCCTTGTTTCTGTGGAATCTGAGAACAGATATTTCGGATCCCTTTGAAGACTATAGGGCCAAAGGAAATATCCTCTGATAACAAAGAGAAAGAAGCTTTCTGAGAAACTTCTTTGTGTTCTGCTGAATCATCTCACAGAGTTACAGCTTTCCCCTCAAGAAGCCTTTCGCTAAGACAGTTCTTGTGGAATTGGCAAAGTGATATTTGGAAGCCCATAGAGGGCTACGGTGAAAAAGGAAATATCCTCCGATGAAATCTGGAAAGAAGCTTTCTGAGAAACTGCTTAGTTTTCTGTTAATTCACCTCACAGAGTTACATCTGTATTTCGTAGATCTCTTTGCTAGCCTTATTTCTGTGGAATCTGAGAACAGATATTTCGGATCCCTTTGAAGACTATAGGGCCAAAGGAAATATCCTGCGATAACAAAGAGAAAGAAGCTTTCTGAGAAACTTCTTTGTGTTCTGTGAAATCATCTCACAGAGTTACAGCTTTCCCCTCAAGAAGCCTTTCGCTAACACAGTTCTTGTGGAATTGGCAAAGTGATATTTGGAAGCCCATAGAGGGCTAAGGTGAAAAAGGAAATATCCTCAGATGAAATCTGGAAAGAAGCTTTCTGAGAAACTGCTCTGTGATGTGTGACTTCCACTCACAGAGTTACATCTGTATTTCGTTGAACTCTTTGCTAGCCTTATTTCTGTGGAATCTGAGAAGAGATATTTCGGATCCCTTTGAAGACTATAGGGCCAAAGGAAATATCCTCCGATAACAAAGAGAAAGAAGCTTTCTGAGAAACTTCTTTGTGTTCTGTGAAATCATCTCACAGAGTTACAGCTTTCCCCTCAAGAAGCCTTTCACTAAGACAGTTCTTGTGGAATTGGCAAAGTGATATTTGGAAGCCCTTAGAGGGCTATGGTGAAAAAGGAAATATCCTCAGATGAAATCTGGAAGAAGCTTTCTGAGAAACTGCTCTGTGATGTGTGACTTCCACTCACAGAGTTACATCTGTATTTCGTGGATCTCTTTGCTAGCCTTATTTCTGTGGAATCTGAGAACAGATATTTCGGATCCCTTTGAAGACTATAGGGCCAACGGAAATATCCTCCGATAACAAAGAGAAAGAAGCTTTCTGAGAAACTTCTTTGTGTTCTGTGAAATCATCTCACAGAGTTACAGCTTTCCCCTCAAGAAGCCTTTCACTAAGACAGTTCTTGTGGAATTGGCAAAGTGATATTTGGAAGCCCATAGAGGGCTGTGGTGAAAAAGGAAATATCCTCAGATGAAATCTGGAAAGAAGCTTTCTGAGAAACTGCTCTGTGATGTGTGACTTCCACTCACAGAGTTACATCTGTATTTCGTGGATCTCTTTGTAGCCTTGTTTCTGTGGATTCTGAGAACAGATATTTCGGATCCCTTTGAAGACTATAGGGCCAAAGGAAATATCCTCTGATAACAAAGAGAAAGAAGCTTTCTGAGAAACTTCTTGGTGTTCTGTGAAATCATCTAACAGAGTTACAGCTTTCCCCTCAAGAAGCCTTTCGCTAAGACAGTTCTTGTGGAATTGGCAAAGTGATATTTGGAAGCCCATACAGGGCTATGGTGAAAAAGGAAATATCCTCAGATGAAATCTGGAAAGAAGCTTTCTGAGAAACTGCTCTGTGAAGTGTGACTTCCACTCAGAGAGTTACATCTGTATTTCGTGTATCTCTTTGCTAGCCTTATTTCTGTGGAATCTGAGAACAGATATTTCGGATCCCTTTGAAGACTATAGGGCCAAAGGAAATATCCTCTGATAACAAAGAGAAAGAAGCTTTCTGAGAAACTTCTTTGTGTTCTGTGAAATCATCTCACAGAGTTACAGCTTTCCCCTCAAGAAGCCTTTCCCTAAGACAGTTCTTGTGGAATAGGCACAGTGATATTTGGAAGCCCGTAGAGGGCTACGGCGAAAAAGGAAATATCCTCCGATGAAATCTGGAAAGAAGCTTTCTGAGAAACTGCTTAGTGTTCTGTTAATTCACCTCACAGAGTTACATCTGTATTTCGTAGATCTCTTTGCTAGCCTTATTTCTGTGAAATCTGAGAACAGATATTTCGGATCCCTTTGAAGACTATAGGACCAAAGGAAATATCCTACGATAACAAAGAGAAAGAAGCTTTCTGAGAAACTTCTTTGTGTTCTGTGCCATCATCTCACAGAGTTACACCTTTCCCCTCAAGAAGCCTTTCGCTAAGACAGTTCTTGTGGAAATGGCAAAGTGATATTTGGAAGCCCATAGAGGGCTATGGTGAAAAAGGAAATATCCTCAGATGAAATCTGGAAAGAAGCTTTCTGAGAAACTGCTCTGTGATGTGTGACTTCCACTCACAGAGTTACATCTGTATTTCGTGGATCTCTTTGCTAGCCTTATTTCTGTGGAATCTGAGAAGAGATATTTCGGATCCCTTTGAAGACTATAGGGCCAAAGGAAATATCCTCCGATAACAAAGAGAAAGAAGCTTTCTGAGAAACTTCTTTGTGTTCTGTGAAATCATCTCACAGAGTTACACCTTTCCCCTCAAGAAGCCTTTCGCTAAGATAGTTCTTCTGGAATTGGCAAAGTGATATTTGGAACCCCTGGAGGCCTAAGGTGAAAAAGGAAATATCCTCAGATGAAATCTGGAAAGAAGCTTTCTGAGAAACTGCTTAGTGTTCTGTAAATTCACCTCACAGAGTTACATCTGTATTTCGTGGATCTCTTTGCTAGCCTTATTTCTGTGGAATCTGAGAACAGATATTTCGGATCCCTTTCAAGACTAAAGGGCTAAAGTAAATATCCTCCGATAACAAAGAGAAAGAAGCTTTCTGAGAAACTTCCTTGTGTTCTGTGAAATCATCTCACAGAGTTACAGCTTTACCCTCAAGAAGCCTTTCGCTAAGACAGTTCTTGTGGAATTGGCAAAGTGATATTTGGAAGCCCATAGAGGGCTACGGTGAAAAAGGAAATATCCTCAGATGAAATCTGGAAAGAAGCTTTCTGAGAAACTGCTCTGTGATGTGTGACTTTCACTCACAGTGTTACATCTGTATTTCGTGGATCTCTTTGTTAGCCTTGTTTCTGTGGAATCTGAGAACAGATATTTCGGATCCCTTTGAAGACTATAGGGCCAAAGGAAATATCCTCTGATAACAAAGAGAAAGAAGCTTTCTGAGAAACTTCTTTGTGTTCTGTGAAATCATCTCACAGAGTTACAGCTTTCCCCTCAAGAAGCCTTTCGCTAACACAGTTCTTCTGGAATTGTAAAAGTGATATTTGGAAGCCCATAGAGGGCTAAGGTGAAAAAGGAAATATCCTCAGATGAAATCTGGAAAGAAGCTTTCTGAGAAACTGCTCTGTGATGTGTGACTTCCATTCACAGAGTTACATCTGTATTTCGTTGAACTCTTTGCTAGCCTTATTTCTGTGGAATCTGAGAACAGATATTTCGGATCCCTTTGAAGACTATAGGGCCAAAGGAAATATCCTCCGATAACAAAGAGAAAGAAGCTTTCTGAGAAACTTCTTTGTGTTCTGTGAAATCATCTCACAGAGTTACAGCTTTCCCCTCAAGAAGCCTTTCACTAAGACAGTTCTTGTGGAATTGGCAAAGTGATATTTGGAAGCCCTTAGAGGGCTATGGTGAAAAAGGAAATATCCTCAGATGAAATCTGGAAGAAGCTTTCTGAGACTGCTCTGTGATGTGTGACTTCCACTCACAGAGTTACATCTGTATTTCGTGGATCTCTTTGCTAGCCTTATTTCTGTGGAATCTGAGAAGAGATATTTCGGATCCCTTTGAAGACTATAGGGCCAAAGGAAATATCCTCCGATAACAAAGAGAAAGAAGCTTTCTGAGAAACTTCTTTGTGTTCTGTGAAATCATCTCACAGAGTTACAGCTTTCCCCTCAAGAAGCCTTTCGCTAAGACAGTTCTTGTGGAATTGGCAAAGTGATATTTGGAAGCCCATAGAGGGCTACGGTGAAAAAGGAAATATCCTCAGATGAAATCTGGAAAGAAGCTTTCTGAGAAACTGCTCTGTGATGTGTGACTTTCACTCACAGTGTTACATCTGTATTTCGTGGATCTCTTTGTTAGCCTTGTTTCTGTGGAATCTGAGAACAGATATTTCGGATCCCTTTGAAGACTATAGGGCCAAAGGAAATATCCTCTGATAACAAAGAGAAAGAAGCTTTCTGAGAAACTTCTTTGTGTTCTGCTGAATCATCTCACAGAGTTACAGCTTTCCCCTCAAGAAGCCTTTCGTTAAGACAGTTCTTGTGGAATTGGCAAAGTGATATTTGGAAGCCCATAGAGGGCTACGGTGAAAAAGGAAATATCATCCGATGAAATCTGGAAAGAAGCTTTCTGAGAAACTGCTTAGTTTTCTGTTAATTCACCTCACAGAGTTACATCTGTATTTCGTAGATCTCTTTGCTAGCCTTATTTCTGTGGAATCTGAGAACAGATATTTCGGATCCCTTTGAAGACTATAGGGCCAAAGGAAATATCCTGCGATAACAAAGAGAAAGAAGCTTTCTGAGAAACTTCTTTGTGTTCTGTGAAATCATCTCACAGAGTTACAGCTTTCCCCTCAAGAAGCCTTTCGCTAACACAGTTCTTGTGGAATTGTAAAAGTGATATTTGGAAGCCCATAGATGGCTAAGGTGAAAAAGGAAATATCCTCAGATGAAATCTGGAAAGAAGCTTTCTGAGAAACTGCTCTGTGATGTGTGACTTCCATTCACAGAGTTACATCTGTATTTCGTTGAACTCTTTGCTAGCCTTATTTCTGTGGAATCTGAGAACAGATATTTCGGATCCCTTTGAAGACTATAGGGCCAAAGGAAATATCCTCCGATAACAAAGAGAAAGAAGCTTTCTGAGGAACTTCTTTGTGTTCTGTGAAATCATCTCACAGAGTTACAGCTTTCCCCTCAAGAAGCCTTTCACTAAGACAGTTCTTGTGGAATTGGCAAAGTGATATTTGGAAGCCCTTAGAGGGCTATGGTGAAAAAGGAAATATCCTCAGATGAAATCTGGAAGAAGCTTTCTGAGAAACTGCTCTGTGATGTGTGACTTCCACTCACAGAGTTACATCTGTATTTCGTGGATCTCTTTGCTAGCCTTATTTCTGTGAATCTGAGAAGAGATATTTCGGATCCCTTTGAAGACTATAGGGCCAAAGGAAATATCCTCCGATAACAAAGAGAAAGAAGCTTTCTGAGAAACTTCTTTGTGTTCTGTGAAATCATCTCACAGAGTTACACCTTTCCCCTCAAGAAGCCTTTCGCTAAGACAGTTCTTGTGGAATTGGCAAAGTGATATTTGGAAGCCCATAGAGGGCTACGGTGAAAAAGGAAATATCCTCAGATGAAATCTGGAAAGAAGCTTTCTGAGAAACTGCTCTGTGATGTGTGACTTTCACTCACAGTGTTACATCTGTATTTCGTGGATCTCTTTGTTAGCCTTGTTTCTGTGGAATCTGAGAACAGATATTTCGGATCCCTTTGAAGACTATAGGGCCAAAGGAAATATCCTCTGATAACAAAGAGAAAGAAGCTTTCTGAGAAACTTCTTTGTGTTCTGCTGAATCATCTCACAGAGTTACAGCTTTCCCCTCAAGAAGCCTTTCGTTAAGACAGTTCTTGTGGAATTGGCAAAGTGATATTTGGAAGCCCATAGAGGGCTACGGTGAAAAAGGAAATATCCTCCGATGAAATCTGGAAAGAAGCTTTCTGAGAAACTGCTTAGTTTTCTGTTAATTCACCTCACAGAGTTACATCTGTATTTCGTAGATCTCTTTGCTAGCCTTATTTCTGTGGAATCTGAGAACAGATATTTCGGATCCCTTTGAAGACTATAGGGCCAAAGGAAATATCCTGCGATAACAAAGAGAAAGAAGCTTTCTGAGAAACTTCTTTGTGTTCTGTGAAATCATCTCACAGAGTTACAGCTTTCCCCTCAAGAAGCCTTTCGCTAACACAGTTCTTGTGGAATTGTAAAAGTGATATTTGGAAGCCCATAGAGGGCTAAGGTGAAAAAGGAAATATCCTCAGATGAAATCTGGAAAGAAGCTTTCTGAGAAACTGCTCTGTGATGTGTGACTTCCACTCACAGAGTTACATCTGTATTTCGTGGATCTCTTTGCTAGCCTTATTTCTGTGGAATCTGAGAAGAGATATTTCGGATCCCTTTGAAGACTATAGGGCCAAAGGAAATATCCTCCGATAACAAAGAGAAAGAAGCTTTCTGAGAAACTTCTTTGTGTTCTGTGAAATCATCTCACAGAGTTACACCTTTCCCCTCAAGAAGCCTTTCGCTAAGATAGTTCTTGTGGATTTGGCAAAGTGATATTTGGAACCCCTGGAGGCCTAAGGTGAAAAAGGAAATATCCTCAGATGAAATCTGGAAAGAAGCTTTCTGAGAAACTGCTTAGTGTTCTGTAAATTCACCTCACAGAGTTACATCTGTATTTCGTGGATCTCTTTGCTAGCCTTATTTCTGTGGAATCTGAGAACAGATATTTCGGATCCCTTTGAAGACTAAAGGGCTAAAGTAAATATCCTCCGATAACAAAGAGAAAGAAGCTTTCTGAGAAACTTCTTTGTGTTCTGTGAAATCATCTCACAGAGTTACAGCTTTCCCCTCAAGACTCCTTTCGCTAAGACAGTTCTTGTGGAATTGGCAAAGATATATTTGGAAGCCCATAGAGGGCTATGGTGAAAAAGGAAATATCCTCAGATGAAATCTGGAAAGAAGCTTTCTGAGAAACTGCTCTGTTATGTGTGACTTCCACTCACAGAGTTACATCTGTATTTCGTTGATCTCTTTGCTGGCCTTATTTCTGTGAAATCTGATAACAGATATTTCGGATCCCTTTGAAGACTATAGGGCCAAAGGAAATATCCTGCGATAACAAAGAGAAAGAAGCTTTCTGAGAAACTTCTTTGTGTTCTGTGAAATCATCTCACAGAGTTACAGCTTTCCCCTCAAGAAGCCTTTCGCTAAGACAGTTCTTGTGGAATTGGCAAAGTGATATTTGGAAGCCCATAGAGGGTTATGGTGAAAAAGGAAATATCCTCAGATGAAATCTGGAAGAATCTTTCTGAGAAACTGCTCTGTGATGTGTGACTTCCACTCACAGAGTTACATCTGTATTTCGTGGATCTCTTTGCTAGCCTTATTTCTGTGGAATCTGAGAACAGATATTTCGGATCCCTTTGAAGACTATAGGGCCAACGGAAATATCCTCCGATAACAAAGAGAAAGAAGCTTTCTGAGAAACTCCTTTGTGTTCTTGAAATCATCTCACAGAGTTACAGCTTTCCCCTCAAGAAGCCTTTCGCTAAGACAGTTCTTGTGGAATTGGCAAAGTGATATTTGGAAGCCCATAGAGGGCAGTGGTGAAAAAGGAAATATCCTCAGATGAAATCTGGAAAGAAGCTTTCTGAGAAACTGATCTGTGATGTGTGACTTCCACTCACAGAGTTACATCTGTATTTCGTGGATCTCTTTGCTAGCCTTATTTCTGTGGAATCTGAGAACAGATATTTCGGATCCCTTTGAAGACTATAGGGCGAAAGGAAATATCCTCCGATAACAAAGAGAAAGAAGCTTTCTGAGAAACTTCTTTGTGTTCTGTGAAATCATCTCACAGAGTTACAGCTTTCCCCTCAAGAGGCCTTTCGCTAAGACAGTTCTTGTGGAATTGTCAAAGTGATATTTGGAAGCCCATAGGGGGCTAAATTGAAAAAGGAAATATCCTCAGATGAAATCTGGAAAGGAGCTTTCTGAGAAACTGCTCTGTGATGTGTGACTTCCATTCACAGAGTTACATCTGTATTTCGTGGATCTCTTTCCTAGCCTTATTTCTGTGGAATCTGAGAACAGATATTTCGGATCACTTTGAAGACTATAGGGCCAAAGGAAATATCCTCCGTTAACAAAGAGAAAGAAGATTTCCGAGAAACTTCTTTGTGTTCTGTGAAATCATCTCACAGAGTTACAGCTTTACCCTCAAGAAGCCTTTCGCTAAGACAGTTGTTGTGGAATTGGCAAAGTGATATTTGGAAGCCCATAGAGGGCTATGGTGAAAAAGGAAATATCCTCAGATGAAATCTGGAAAGAAGCTTTCTGAGAAACTGCTCTGTGATGTGTGACTTCCACTCAGAGAGTTACATCTGTATTTCGTGGATCTCTTTGCTAGCCTTATTTCTGTGGAATCTGAGAACAGATATTTCGGATCCCTTTGAAGACTATAGGGCCAAAGGAAATATCCTCCGATAACAAAGAGAAAGAAGATTTCTGAGAAACTTCTTTGTGTTCTGTGAAATCATCTCACAGAGTTACAGCTTTCCCCTCAAGAAGCCTTTCCCTAAGACAGTTCTTGTGGAATAGGCACAGTGATATTTGGAAGCCCATAGAGGGCTACGGTGAAAAGAGAAATATCCTCAGATGAATTCTGGAAAGAAGCTTTCTGAGAAACTGCTCTGTGATGTATGACTTCCACTCACAGAGTTACTTCTGTATTTCGTGGATCTCTTTGCTAGCCTTATTTCTGTGGAATCTGAGAAGAGATATTTCGGATCCCTTTGAAGACTATAGGGCCAAAGAAAATATCCTCCGATAACAAAGAGAAAGAAGATTTCTGCGAAACTTCTTTGTGTTCTGTGACATCATCTCACAGAGTTACAGCTTTCCCCTCAAGAAGCCTTTCGCTAAGACAGTTCTTGTGGAATTGGCAAAGTGATATTTGGAAGCCCATAGAGGGCTACGGTGAAAAAGGAAATATCCTTAGATGAAATCTGGAAAGAAGCTTTCTGAGAAATTGCTCTGTGATGTGTGACTTCCACTCACAGTGTTACATCTGTATTTCGTGGATTTCTTTGTTAGCCTTGTTTCTGTGGAATCTGAGAAAAGATATTTCGGATCCCTTTGAAGACTATAGGGCCAAAGGAAATATCCTCCGATAACAAAGGGAAAGAAGCTTTCTGAGAAACTTCTTTGTGTTCTGTGAAATCATCTCACAGAGTTACAGCTTTCCCCTCAAGAAGCCTTTCACTAAGACAGTTCTTGTGGAATTGGCAAAGTGATATTTGGAAGCCCATAGAGGGCTATGGTGAAAAAGGAAATATCCTCCGATGAAATCTGGAAAGAAGCTTTCTGAGAAACTGCTTAGTGTTCTGTTAATTCACCTCACAGAGTTACATGTGTATTTCTTAGATCTCTTTGCTAGCCTTATTTCTGAGGAATCTGAGAACAGATATTTCGGATCCCTTTGAAGACTATAGGGCCAAAGGAAATATCCTGCGATAACAAAGAGAAAGAAGCTTTCTGAGAAACTTCTTTGTGTTCTGTGAAATCATCTCACAGAGTTACAGCTTTCCCCTCAAGAAGCCTTTCGCTAAGACAGTTCTTGTGGAATTGTCAAAGCGATATTTGGAAGCCCATAGAGGGCTAAGGTGAAAAAGGAAATATCCTCAGATGAAATATAGAAAGAAGCTTTCTGAGAAACTGCTCTGTGATGTGTGACTTCCATTCACAGAGTTACATCTGTATTTCGTTGATCTCTTTGCTAGCCTTATTTCTGTGGAATCTGAGAAGAGATATTTCGGATCCCTTTGAAGACTATAGGGCGAAAGGAAATATCCTCCGATAACAAAGAGAAAGAAGCTTTCTGAGAAACTTCTTTGTGTTCTGGAAATCATCTCACAGAGTTGCAGCTTTCGCCTCAAGAAGCCTTTCACTAAGACAGTTCTTGTGGAATTGGCAAAGTGATATTTGGAAGCCCATAGAGGGCTATGGTGAAAAAGGAAATATCCTCAGATGAAATCTGGAAAGAGGCTTTCTGAGAAACTGTTCTGTGATGTGTGACTTCCAATCACAGAGTTACATCTATATTTCGTGGATTTCTTTGCTGGCCTTATTTCTGTGGAATCTGAGAACAGATATTTCGGATCCCTTTGAAGACTATAGGGCCAAAGGAAATATCCTGCGATAACAAAGAGAAAGAAGCTTTCTGAGAAACTTCTTTGTGTTCTGTGAAATCATCTCACAGAGTTACAGCTTTCCCCTCAAGAAGCCTTTCGCTAAGACAGTTCTTGTGGAATTGGCAAAGTGATATTTGGAAGCCCATAGAGGGTTATGGTGAAAAAGGAAATATCCTCAGATGAAATCTGGAAGAAGCTTTCTGAGAAACTGCTCTGTGATGTGTGACTTCCAATCACAGAGTTACATCTGTATTTCGTGGATCTCTTTGCTAGCCTTATTTCTGTGGAATCTGAGAACAGATATTTCGGATGCCTTTGAAGACTATAGGGCCAACGGAAATATCCTCCGATAACAAAGAGAAAGAAGCTTTCTGAGAAACTTCTTTGTGTTCTCTGAAATCATCTCACAGAGTTACAGCTTTCCCCTCAAGAAGCCTTTCACTAAGACAGTTCTTGTGGAATTGGCAAAGTGATATTTGGAAGCCCATAGAGGGCTGTGGTGAAAAAGGAAATATCCTCAGATGAAATCTGGAAAGAAGCTTTCTGAGAAACTGCTCTGTGATGTGTGACTTCCACTCACAGAGTTACATCTGTATTTCGTGGATCTCTTTGTAGCCTTGTTTCTGTGGAATCTGAGAACAGATATTTCGGATCCCTTTGAAGACTATAGGGCCAAAGGAAATATCCTCCGGTAACAAAGAGAAAGAAGCTTTCTGAGAAACTTCTTTGTGTTCTGTGAAATCATCTCACAGAGTTACAGCTTTCCCCTCAAGAAGCCTTTCGCTAAGACAGTTCTTGTGGAATTGGCAAAGTGATATTTGGAAGCCCATAGAGGGCTATGGTGAAAAAGGAAATATCCTCCGATGAAATCTGGAAAGAAGTTTTCTGAGAAACTGCTTAGTGTTCTGTTAATTCACCTCACAGAGTTACATCTGTATTTCGTAGATCTCTTTTCTAGCCTTATTTCTGTGGAATCTGAGAACAGATATTTCGGATCCCTTTGAAGACTATAGGGCGAAAGGAAATATCCTCCGATAACAAAGAGAAAGAAGCTTTCTGATAAACTTCTTTGTGTTCTGTGAAATCATCTCACAGAGTTACAGCTTTCCCCTCAAGAAGCCTTTCGCTAAGACAGTTCTTGTGGAATTGGCAAAGTGATATTTCGAAGCCCATAGAGGGCTATGGTGAAAAAGGAAATATCCTCAGATGAAATCTGGAAAGAAGCTTTCGGAGAAACTGCTCTGTGATGTGTGACTTCCACTCACAGAGTTACATCTGTATTTCGTGGATCTCTTTGCTAGCCTTATTTCTGTGGAATCTGAGAAGAGATATTTCGGATCCCTTTGAAGACTATAGGGCCAAAGGAAATATCCTCCGATAACAAAGAGAAAGAAGCTTTCTGAGAAACTTCTTTGTGTTCTTTGAAATCATCTCACAGAGTTACAGCTTTCCCCTCAAGATGCCTTTCGCTAAGACAGTTCTTGTGGAATTGCCAAAGTGATATTTGGAAGCCCATAGAGGGCTATGGTGAAAAAGAAAATATCCTCAGATGAAATCTGGAAAGAAGCTTTCTGAGAAACTGCTCTGTGATGTGTGACTTCCACTCACAGAGTTACATCTGTATTTCGTGGATCTCTTTGCCAGCCTTATTTCTGTGGAATCTGAGAACAGATATTTCGGATCCCTTTGAATACTATAGAGCCAAAGGAAATATCCTCCGATAACAAAGAGAAAGAAGCTTTCTGAGAAACTTCTTTGTTTTCTTTGAAATCATCTCACAGAGTTACAGCTTTCCCCTCAAGATGCCTTTCGCTAAGACAGTTCTTGTGGAATTGGAAAAGTGATATTTGGAAGCCCATAGAGGGCTATGGTGAAAAAGGAAATATCCTCAGATGAAATCTGGAAAGAAGCTGTCTCATAAAATGCTCTGTGATGTGTGACTTCCACTCACAGAGTTACATCTGTATTTCGTGGATCTCTTTGCTAGCCTTATTTCTGTGGAATCTGAGAACAGATGTTTCGGATCCTTTTGAAGACTATAGGGCCAAAGGAAATATCCTCCGATAACAAAGAGAAAAAAGCTTTCTGAGAAACTTCTTTGTGATCTGTGAAATCATCTCACAGAGTTACAGCTTTCCCCTCAAGAAACCTTTCGCTAAGACAGTTCTTGTGGAATTGGCAAAGTGATATTTGGAATCCCATAGAGGGCTATGGTGAAAAAGGAAATATCCTCAGATGAAATCTGGAAAGAAGCTTTCTGAGAAACTGCTCTGTGATGTGTCACTTCCACTCACAGAGTTACATGTGTATTTCGTGGATCTCTTTGCTAGCCTTATTTCTGTGGAATCTGAGAAGAGATATTTCGGATCCCTTTGAAGACTATAGGGCCAAAGGAAATATCCTCCGATAACAAAGAGAAAGAAGCTTTCTGAGAAACTTCTTTGTGTTCTGCGAAATCATCTCACAGAGTTACAGCTTTCCCCTCAAGATGCCTTTCGCTAAGACAGTTCTTGTGGAATTGCCAAAGTGATATTTGGAAGCCCATAGAGGGCTATGGTGAAAAAGAAAATATCCTCAGATGAAATCTGGAAAGAAGCTTTCTGAGAAACTGCTCTGTGATGTGTCACTTCCACTCACAGAGTTACATGTGTATTTCGTGGATCTCTTTGCTAGCCTTATTTCTGTGGAATCTGAGAAGAGATATTTCGGATCCCTTTGAAGACTATAGGGCCAAAGGAAATATCCTCCGATAACAAAGAGAAAGAAGCTTTCTGAGAAACTTCTTTGTGTTCTGTGAAATCATCCCACAGAGTTACAGCTTTCCCCTCAAGAAGCCTTTCGCTAAGACAGTTCTTGTGGAATTGGCAAAGTGATATTTGGAAGCCCATAGAGGGCTATGGTGAAAAAGGAAATATCCTCAGATGGAATCTGGAAAGAAGCTTTCTGAGAAACTGCTCTGTTATGTGTGACTTCCACTCATAGAGTTACATGTGTATTTCGTGGATCTCTTTGCTAGCTTTATTTCTGTGGAATCTGAGAACAGATATTTCGGATCCCTTTGAAGACTATAGGGCCAAAGGAAATATCCTGCGATAACAACGAGAAAGAAGCTTTCTGAGAAACTTCTTTGTGTTCTGTGAAATCATCTCACAGAGTTACAGCTTTCCCCTCAAGAAGCCTTTCACTAAGACAGTTCTTGTGGAATTGGCAAAGTGATATTTGGAAGCCCATAGAGGGCTGTGGTGAAAAAGGAAATATCCTCAGATGAAATCTGGAAAGAAGCTTTCTGAGAAACTGCTCTGTGATGTGTGACTTCCACTCACAGAGTTACATCTGTATTTCGTGGATCTCTTTGTAGCCTTGTTTCTGTGGAATCTGAGAACAGATATTTCGGATCCCTTTGAAGACTATAGGGCCAAAGGAAATATCCTCCGGTAATAAAGAGAAAGAAGCTTTCTGAGAAACTTCTTTGTGTTCTGTGAAATCATCTCACAGAGTTACAGCTTTCCCCTCAAGAAGCCTTCGCTAAGACAGTTCTTGTGGAATTGGCAAAGTGATATTTGGAAGCCCATAGAGGGCTATGGTGAAAAAGGAAATATCCTCCGATGAAATCTGGAAAGAAGTTTTCTGAGAAACTGCTTAGTGTTCTGTTAATTCACCTCACAGAGTTACATCTGTATTTCGTAGATCTCTTTTCTAGCCTTATTTCTGTGGAATCTGAGAACAGATATTTCGGATCCCTTTGAAGACTATAGGGCGAAAGGAAATATCCTCCGATAACAAAGAGAAAGAAGCTTTCTGATAAACTTCTTTGTGTTCTGTGAAATCATCTCACAGAGTTACAGCTTTCCCCTCAAGAAGCCTTTCGCTAAGACAGTTCTTGTGGAATTGGCAAAGTGATATTTCGAAGCCCATAGAGGGCTATGGTGAAAAAGGAAATATCCTCAGATGAAATCTGGAAAGAAGCTTTCGGAGAAACTGCTCTGTGATGTGTGACTTCCACTCACAGAGTTACATCTGTATTTCGTGGATCTCTTTGCTAGCCTTATTTCTGTGGAATCTGAGAAGAGATATTTCGGATCCCTTTGAAGACTATAGGGCCAAAGGAAATATCCTCCGATAACAAAGAGAAAGAAGCTTTCTGAGAAACTTCTTTGTGTTCTTTGAAATCATCTCACAGAGTTACAGCTTTCCCCTCAAGATGCCTTTCGCTAAGACAGTTCTTGTGGAATTGCCAAAGTGATATTTGGAAGCCCATAGAGGGCTATGGTGAAAAAGAAAATATCCTCAGATGAAATCTGGAAAGAAGCTTTCTGAGAAACTGCTCTGTGATGTGTGACTTCCACTCACAGAGTTACATCTGTATTTCGTAGATCTCTTTTCTAGCCTTATTTCTGTGGAATCTGAGAACAGATATTTCGGATCCCTTTGAATACTATAGAGCCAAAGGAAATATCCTCCGATAACAAAGAGAAAGAAGCTTTCTGAGAAACTTCTTTGTTTTCTTTGAAATCATCTCACAGAGTTACAGCTTTCCCCTCAAGATGCCTTTCGCTAAGACAGTTCTTGTGGAATTGGAAAAGTGATATTTGGAAGCCCATAGAGGGCTATGGTGAAAAAGGAAATATCCTCAGATGAAATCTGGAAAGAAGCTGTCTCATAAAATGCTCTGTGATGTGTGACTTCCACTCACAGAGTTACATCTGTATTTCGTGGATCTCTTTGCTAGCCTTATTTCTGTGGAATCTGAGAACAGATGTTTCGGATCCTTTTGAAGACTATAGGGCCAAAGGAAATATCCTCCGATAACAAAGAGAAAAAAGCTTTCTGAGAAACTTCTTTGTGATCTGTGAAATCATCTCACAGAGTTATAGCTTTCCCCTCAAGAAACCTTTCGCTAAGACAGTTCTTGTGGAATTGGCAAAGTGATATTTGGAATCCCATAGAGGGCTATGGTGAAAAAGGAAATATCCTCAGATGAAATCTGGAAAGAAGCTTTCTGAGAAACTGCTCTGTGATGTGTCACTTCCACTCACAGAGTTACATGTGTATTTCGTGGATCTCTTTGCTAGCCTTATTTCTGTGGAATCTGAGAAGAGATATTTCGGATCCCTTTGAAGACTATAGGGCCAAAGGAAATATCCTCCGATAACAAAGAGAAAGAAGCTTTCTGAGAAACTTCTTTGTGTTCTGCGAAATCATCTCACAGAGTTACAGCTTTCCCCTCAAGATGCCTTTCGCTAAGACAGTTCTTGTGGAATTGCCAAAGTGATATTTGGAAGCCCATAGAGGGCTATGGTGAAAAAGAAAATATCCTCAGATGAAATCTGGAAAGAAGCTTTCTGAGAAACTGCTCTGTGATGTGTCACTTCCACTCACAGAGTTACATGTGTATTTCGTGGATCTCTTTGCTAGCCTTATTTCTGTGGAATCTGAGAAGAGATATTTCGGATCCCTTTGAAGACTATAGGGCCAAAGGAAATATCCTCCGATAACAAAGAGAAAGAAGCTTTCTGAGAAAATTCTTTGTGTTCTGTGAAATCATCTCACAGAGTTACAGCTTTCCCTCAAGAAGCCTTTCACCAAGACAGTTCTTGTGGAATTGGCAAAGTGATATTTGGAAGCCCATAGAGGGCTGTGGTGAAAAAGGAAATATCCTCAGATGAAATCTGGAAAGAAGCTTTCTGAGAAACTACTCTGTGATGTGTCACTTCCACTCACAGAGTTACATCTGTATTTCGTGGATCTCTTTGCTAGCCTTATTTCTGTGGAATCTGAGAACAGATATTTCGGATCCCTTTGAAGACTATAGGGCGAAAGGAAATATCCTCCGATAACAAAGAGAAAGAAGCTTTCTGAGAAACTTCTTTGTGTTCTGTGAAATCATCTCACAGAGTTACAGCTTTCCCCTCAAGAAGCCTTTCGCTAAGACAGTTCTTGTGGAATTGGCAAAGTGATATTTGGAAGCCCATAGAGGGCTAAGGTGAAAAAGGAAATATCCTCAGATGAAATCTGGAACGAAGCTTTCTGAGAAACTGCTCTGTGATGTGTGACTTCCATTCACAGAGTTACATCTGTATTTCGTGGATCTCTTTGCTAGCCTTATTTCTGTGGAATCTGAGAACAGATATTTCGGATCCCTTTGAAGACTATAGGGCCAAAGGAAATATCCTCCGTTAACAAAGAGAAAGAAGCTTTCTGAGAAACTTCTTTGTGTTCTGTGAAATCATCTCACAGAGTTACAGCTTTCCCCTCAAGAAGCCTTTCTCTAAGACAGTTTTTGTGGAATTGGCAAAGTGATATTTGGAAGCCCATAAGGGCTATGGTGAAAAAGGAAATATCCTCAGATGAAATCTGGAAAGAATCTTTCTGAGAAACTGCTCTGTGAAGTGTGACTTCCACTCAGAGAGTTACATCTGTATTTCGTGGATCTCTTTGCTAGCCTTATTTCTGTGGAATCTGAGAACAGATATTTCGGATCCCTTTGAAGACTATAGGGCCAAAGGAAATATCCTCCGATAACAAAGAGAAAGAAGCTTTCTGAGAAACTTCTTTGTGTTCTGTGAAATCATTTCACAGAGTTACAGCTTTCCCCTCAAGAAGCCTTTCCCTAAGACAGTTCTTGTGGAATAGGCACAGTGATATTTGGAAGCCCGTAGAGGGCTACGGTGAAAAGGGAAATATCCTCAGATGAAATCTGGAAAGAAGCTTTCTGAGAAACTGCTTAGTGTTCTGTTAATTCACCTCACAGAGTTACATCTGTATTTCGTAGATCTCTTTGCTAGCCTTATTTCTGTGAAATCTGAGAACAGATATTTCGGATCCCTTTGAAGACTATAGGGCCAAAGGAAATATCCTACGATAACAAAGAGAAAGAAGCTTTCTGAGAAACTTCTTTGTGTTCTGTGACATCATCTCACAGAGTTACACCTTTCCCCTCAAGAAGCCTTTCGCTAAGACAGTTCTTGTGGAAATGGCAAAGTGATATTTGGAAGCCCATAGAGGGTTATGGTGAAAAAGGAAATATCCTCAGATGAAATCTGTAAAGAAGCTTTCTGAGAAACTGCTCTGTGATGTGTGACTTCCACTCACAGAGTTACATCTGTATTTCGTGGATCTCTTTGCTAGCCTTATTTCTGTGGAATCTGAGAAGAGATATTTCGGATCCCTTTGAAGACTATAGGGCCAAAGGAAATATCCTCCGATAACAAAGAGAAAGAAGCTTTCTGAGAAACTTCTTTGTGTTCTGTGAAATCATCTCACAGAGTTACAGCTTTCCCCTCAAGAAGCCTTTCGCTAAGACAGTTCTTGTGGAATTGGCAAAGTGATATTTGGAAACCCATAGACGGCTATGGTGAAAAAGGAAATATCCTCAGATGAAATCTGGAAAGAAGCTTTCTGAGAAACTGCTCTGTGATGTGTGAATTCCACTCACAGAGTTTCATCTGTATTTCGTTGATCTCTTTGCTAGCCTTATTTCTGTGGAATCTGAGAAGAGATATTTCGGATCCCTTTGAAGACTATAGGGCCAAAGGAAATATCCTCCGATAACAAAGAGAAAGAAGCTTTCTGAGAAACTTCTTTGTGTTCTGTGAAATCATCTCACAGAGTTACAGCTTTCCCCTCAAGAAGCCTTTCGCTAAGACAGTTCTGGTGGAATTGGCAAAGTGATATTTGGAAGACCATAGAGGGCTATGGTGAAGAAGGAAATATCCTCAGATGAAATCTGGAAAGAAGCTTTCTGAGAAACTGCTCTGTGATGTGTGAATTCCACTCACAGAGTTTCATCTGTATTTCCTGGATATCTTTGTTAGCCTTATTTCTGTGGAATCTGAGAACAGATATTTCGGATCCCTTTAAATACTATAGGGCCAAAGGAAATATATTCCGATAACAAAGAGAAAGAAGCTTTCTGAGAAACTTCTTTGTGTTCTGTGAAATCATCTCACAGAGTTACAGCTTTCCCTTCAAGAAGCCTTTCGCTAAGACAGTTCTTTTTGAATTGTCAAAGTGATATTTGGAAGCCCATAGAGGGCTATGGTGAAAAAGGAAATATCCTCAGATGAAATCTGGAAAGAAGCTTTCTGAGAAATTGCTCTGTGATGTGTGATTTCCACTCACAGAGTTACATCTGTATTTCGTGGATCTATTTGCTAGCCTTATTTCTGTGGAATCTGAGAACAGATATTTCGGATCCCTTTGAAGACTGTAGGGCAAAAGGAAATATCCTCCGATAACAAAGAGAAAGAAGCTTTCTGAGAAACTTCTTTGTGTTCTGTGAAATCATCTCACAGAGTTACAGCTTTCCCCTCCAGAAGCCTTTCGCTAAGACAGTTCTTGTGGAATTTGCAAAGTGATATTTGGCAGCCCATAGAGGGCTATGGTGAAAAAGGAAATATCCTCAGATGAAATCTGGAAAGAAGCTTTCTGAGAAATTGCTTAGTGTTCTGTTAATTCACCTCACAGAGTTACATCTGTATTTCGTGGATCTCTTTGTTAGCCTTATTTCTGTGGAATCTGAGAACAGATATTTCGGATCCCTTTGAAGACTGTAGGGCCAAAGGAAATATCCTCCGATAACAAAGAGAAAGAAGCTTTCTGAGAAACTACTTTGTGTTCTGTGAAATCATCTCACAGAGTTACAGCTTTCCCCTCAACAAGCCTTTCGCTAAGACAGTTCTTGTGGAATTGGCAAAGTGATATTTGGCAGCCCATAGAGGGCTATGGTGAAAAAGGAAATATCCTCCGATGAAATCTGGAAAGAAGCTTTCTGAGAAATTGCTTAGTGTTCTGTTAATTCACCTCACAGAGTTACATCTGTATTTCGTGGATCTCTTTGCTAGCCTTATTTCTGTGGAATCTCAGAACAGATATTTCGGATCCCTTTGAAGACTATAGGGCCAAAGGAACTATCCTCCGATAACAAAGAGAAAGAAGCTTTCTGAGAAAATTCTTTGTGTTCTGTGACATCATCTCACAGAGTTACACCTTTCCCCTCAAGAAGCCTTTCGCTAAGACAGTTCTTGTGGAAATGGCAAAGTGATATTTGGAAGCCCATAGAGGGTTATGGTGAAAAAGGAAATATCCTCAGATGAAATCTGTAAAGAAGCTTTCTGAGAAACTGCTCTGTGATGTGTGACTTCCACTCACAGAGTTACATCTGTATTTCGTGGATCTCTTTGCTAGCCTTATTTCTGTGGAATCTGAGAAGAGATATTTCGGATCCCTTTGAAGACTATAGGGCCAAAGGAAATATCCTCCGATAACAAAGAGAAAGAAGCTTTCTGAGAAACTTCTTTGTGTTCTGTGAAATCATCTCACAGAGTTACAGCTTTCCCCTCAAGAAGCCTTTCGCTAAGACAGTTCTTGTGGAATTGGCAAAGTGATATTTGGAAACCCATAGACGGCTATGGTGAAAAAGGAAATATCCTCAGATGAAATCTGGAAAGAAGCTTTCTGAGAAACTGCTCTGTGATGTGTGAATTCCACTCACAGAGTTTCATCTGTATTTCGTTGATCTCTTTGCTAGCCTTATTTCTGTGGAATCTGAGAAGAGATATTTCGGATCCCTTTGAAGACTATAGGGCCAAAGGAAATATCCTCCGATAACAAAGAGAAAGAAGCTTTCTGAGAAACTTCTTTGTGTTCTGTGAAATCATCTCACAGAGTTACAGCTTTCCCCTCAAGAAGCCTTTCGCTAAGACAGTTCTGGTGGAATTGGCAAAGTGATATTTGGAAGACCATAGAGGGCTATGGTGAAGAAGGAAATATCCTCAGATGAAATCTGGAAAGAAGCTTTCTGAGAAACTGCTCTGTGATGTGTGAATTCCACTCACAGAGTTTCATCTGTATTTCCTGGATATCTTTGTTAGCCTTATTTCTGTGGAATCTGAGAACAGATATTTCGGATCCCTTTAAATACTATAGGGCCAAAGGAAATATATTCCGATAACAAAGAGAAAGAAGCTTTCTGAGAAACTTCTTTGTGTTCTGTGAAATCATCTCACAGAGTTACAGCTTTCCCTTCAAGAAGCCTTTCGCTAAGACAGTTCTTTTTGAATTGTCAAAGTGATATTTGGAAGCCCATAGAGGGCTATGGTGAAAAAGGAAATATCCTCAGATGAAATCTGGAAAGAAGCTTTCTGAGAAATTGCTCTGTGATGTGTGATTTCCACTCACAGAGTTACATCTGTATTTCGTGGATCTATTTGCTAGCCTTATTTCTGTGGAATCTGAGAACAGATATTTCGGATCCCTTTGAAGACTGTAGGGCAAAAGGAAATATCCTCCGATAACAAAGAGAAAGAAGCTTTCTGAGAAACTTCTTTGTGTTCTGTGAAATCATCTCACAGAGTTACAGCTTTCCCCTCCAGAAGCCTTTCGCTAAGACAGTTCTTGTGGAATTTGCAAAGTGATATTTGGCAGCCCATAGAGGGCTATGGTGAAAAAGGAAATATCCTCAGATGAAATCTGGAAAGAAGCTTTCTGAGAAATTGCTTAGTGTTCTGTTAATTCACCTCACAGAGTTACATCTGTATTTCGTGGATCTCTTTGTTAGCCTTATTTCTGTGGAATCTGAGAACAGATATTTCGGATCCCTTTGAAGACTGTAGGGCCAAAGGAAATATCCTCCGATAACAAAGAGAAAGAAACTTTCTGAGAAACTACTTTGTGTTCTGTGAAATCATCTCACAGAGTTACAGCTTTCCCCTCAACAAGCCTTTCGCTAAGACAGTTCTTGTGGAATTGGCAAAGTGATATTTGGCAGCCCATAGAGGGCTATGGTGAAAAAGGAAATATCCTCCGATGAAATCTGGAAAGAAGCTTTCTGAGAAATTGCTTAGTGTTCTGTTAATTCACCTCACAGAGTTACATCTGTATTTCGTGGATCTCTTTGCTAGCCTTATTTCTGTGGAATCTCAGAACAGATATTTCGGATCCCTTTGAAGACTATAGGGCCAAAGGAACTATCCTCCGATAACAAAGAGAAAGAAGCTTTCTGAGAAAATTCTTTGTGTTCTGTTAAATCATCTCACAGAGTTACAGCTTTCCCTTCTAGAAGCCTTTCGCTAAGTCAGTTCTTGTGGAATTGGCAAAGTGATATTTGGAAGACCATAGAGGGCTACGGAGAAAAAGGAAATATCCTCAGATGAAATCTGAAAAGAAGCTTTCTGAGAAACTGCTCTGTGATGTGTCCCTTCCACTCACAGAGTTACATCTGTATTTCGTGGATCCTTTTGCTAGCCTTATTTCTATGGATTCTGAGAACAGATATTTCGGATCCCTTTGAAGACAATAGGGCCAAAGGAAATATCCTCCGATAACAAAGAGAAAGAAGCATTCTGAGAAACTTCTTTGTGTTCTGTGAAATCATCTCACAGAGTTACAGCTTTCCCCTCAAGAAGCTTTTCGCTAAGACAGTTCTTGTGGAATTGGCAAAGTGATATTTGGAAGCCCATAGAGGGTTACGGTGAAAAAGGAAATATCCTCAGATGAAATTTGGAAAGATGCTTTCTGAGAAGCTGCTCTGTGATGTGTGACTTCCACTCACAGAGTTACATCTGTATTTCGTGGTTCTCTTTCCTAGCCTTATTTCTGTGGAATCTGAGAACAGAGTTTTCGGATCCCTTTGAAGACCTAGGGCCAAAGGAAATATCCTCCGATCACAAAGAGAAAGAAGCTTTCTGAGAAACTTTTTTGTGTTCTGTGAAATCATCTCACAGACTTACAACTTTCCGCTCAAGAAGCCTTTTGCTAAGTCAGTTCTTGTGGAATTGGCAAAATGATATTTGGAAGCCCACAGAGGGTTATGGTGAAAAAGGAAATACCCTCAGATGAAATCTGGAAAGAAGCTTTCTGAGAAACTGCTCTGTGATGTGTGACTTCCACTCACAGAGTTACATCTGTATTTCGTGGATCTCTTTGCTAGCCTTATTTCTGTGGAATCTGAGAACAGATATTTCGGATCCCTTTGAAGACTATAGGGCCAAAGGAAATATCCTCCGATAACAAAGAGAAAGAAGCTTTCTGAGAAACTTCTTTGTGTTCTGTGAAATCATCTCACAGAGTTACAGCTTTCCCCTCAAGAAGCCTTTCGCTAAGACAGTTCTTGTGGAATAGGCAAAGTGATATTTGGAAGCCCATAGAGGGCTATGGTGAAAAAGGAAATATCCTCAGATGAAATCTGGAAAGAATCTTTCTGAGAAACTGCTCTGTGAAGTGTGACTTCCACTCAGAGAGTTACATCTGTATTTCGTGGATCTCTTTGCTAGCCTTATTTCTGTGGAATCTGAGAACAGATATTTCGGATCCCTTTGAAGACTATAGGGCCAAAGGAAATATCCTCCGATAACAAAGAGAAAGAAGCTTTCTGAGAAACTTCTTTGTGTTCTGTGAAATCATTTCACAGAGTTACAGCTTTCCCCTCAAGAAGCCTTTCCCTAAGACAGTTCTTGTGGAATAGGCACAGTGATATTTGGAAGCCCGTAGAGGGCTACGGTGAAAAGGGAAATATCCTCAGATGAAATCTGGAAAGAAGCTTTCTGAGAAACTGCTTAGTGTTCTGTTAATTCACCTCACAGAGTTACATCTGTATTTCGTAGATCTCTTTGCTAGCCTTATTTCTGTGAAATCTGAGAACAGATATTTCGGATCCCTTTGAAGACTATAGGGCCAAAGGAAATATCCTACGATAACAAAGAGAAAGAAGCTTTCTGAGAAACTTCTTTGTGTTCTGTGACATCATCTCACAGAGTTACACCTTTCCCCTCAAGAAGCCTTTCGCTAAGACAGTTCTTGTGGAAATGGCAAAGTGATATTTGGAAGCCCATAGAGGGTTATGGTGAAAAAGGAAATATCCTCAGATGAAATCTGTAAAGAAGCTTTCTGAGAAACTGCTCTGTGATGTGTGACTTCCACTCACAGAGTTACATCTGTATTTCGTGGATCTCTTTGCTAGCCTTATTTCTGTGGAATCTGAGAAGAGATATTTCGGATCCCTTTGAAGACTATAGGGCCAAAGGAAATATCCTCCGATAACAAAGAGAAAGAAGCTTTCTGAGAAACTTCTTTGTGTTCTGTGAAATCATCTCACAGAGTTACAGCTTTCCCCTCAAGAAGCCTTTCGCTAAGACAGTTCTTGTGGAATTGGCAAAGTGATATTTGGAAACCCATAGACGGCTATGGTGAAAAAGGAAATATCCTCAGATGAAATCTGGAAAGAAGCTTTCTGAGAAACTGCTCTGTGATGTGTGAATTCCACTCACAGAGTTTCATCTGTATTTCGTTGATCTCTTTGCTAGCCTTATTTCTGTGGAATCTGAGAAGAGATATTTCGGATCCCTTTGAAGACTATAGGGCCAAAGGAAATATCCTCCGATAACAAAGAGAAAGAAGCTTTCTGAGAAACTTCTTTGTGTTCTGTGAAATCATCTCACAGAGTTACAGCTTTCCCCTCAAGAAGCCTTTCGCTAAGACAGTTCTGGTGGAATTGGCAAAGTGATATTTGGAAGACCATAGAGGGCTATGGTGAAGAAGGAAATATCCTCAGATGAAATCTGGAAAGAAGCTTTCTGAGAAACTGCTCTGTGATGTGTGAATTCCACTCACAGAGTTTCATCTGTATTTCCTGGATATCTTTGTTAGCCTTATTTCTGTGGAATCTGAGAACAGATATTTCGGATCCCTTTAAATACTATAGGGCCAAAGGAAATATATTCCGATAACAAAGAGAAAGAAGCTTTCTGAGAAACTTCTTTGTGTTCTGTGAAATCATCTCACAGAGTTACAGCTTTCCCTTCAAGAAGCCTTTCGCTAAGACAGTTCTTTTTGAATTGTCAAAGTGATATTTGGAAGCCCATAGAGGGCTATGGTGAAAAAGGAAATATCCTCAGATGAAATCTGGAAAGAAGCTTTCTGAGAAATTGCTCTGTGATGTGTGATTTCCACTCACAGAGTTACATCTGTATTTCGTGGATCTATTTGCTAGCCTTATTTCTGTGGAATCTGAGAACAGATATTTCGGATCCCTTTGAAGACTGTAGGGCAAAAGGAAATATCCTCCGATAACAAAGAGAAAGAAGCTTTCTGAGAAACTTCTTTGTGTTCTGTGAAATCATCTCACAGAGTTACAGCTTTCCCCTCCAGAAGCCTTTCGCTAAGACAGTTCTTGTGGAATTTGCAAAGTGATATTTGGCAGCCCATAGAGGGCTATGGTGAAAAAGGAAATATCCTCAGATGAAATCTGGAAAGAAGCTTTCTGAGAAATTGCTTAGTGTTCTGTTAATTCACCTCACAGAGTTACATCTGTATTTCGTGGATCTCTTTGTTAGCCTTATTTCTGTGGAATCTGAGAACAGATATTTCGGATCCCTTTGAAGACTGTAGGGCCAAAGGAAATATCCTCCGATAACAAAGAGAAAGAAGCTTTCTGAGAAACTACTTTGTGTTCTGTGAAATCATCTCACAGAGTTACAGCTTTCCCCTCAACAAGCCTTTCGCTAAGACAGTTCTTGTGGAATTGGCAAAGTGATATTTGGCAGCCCATAGAGGGCTATGGTGAAAAAGGAAATATCCTCCGATGAAATCTGGAAAGAAGCTTTCTGAGAAATTGCTTAGTGTTCTGTTAATTCACCTCACAGAGTTACATCTGTATTTCGTGGATCTCTTTGCTAGCCTTATTTCTGTGGAATCTCAGAACAGATATTTCGGATCCCTTTGAAGACTATAGGGCCAAAGGAACTATCCTCCGATAACAAAGAGAAAGAAGCTTTCTGAGAAAATTCTTTGTGTTCTGTTAAATCATCTCACAGAGTTACAGCTTTCCCTTCTAGAAGCCTTTCGCTAAGTCAGTTCTTGTGGAATTGGCAAAGTGATATTTGGAAGACCATAGAGGGCTACGGAGAAAAAGGAAATATCCTCAGATGAAATCTGAAAAGAAGCTTTCTGAGAAACTGCTCTGTGATGTGTCCCTTCCACTCACAGAGTTACATCTGTATTTCGTGGATCCTTTTGCTAGCCTTATTTCTATGGATTCTGAGAACAGATATTTCGGATCCCTTTGAAGACAATAGGGCCAAAGGAAATATCCTCCGATAACAAAGAGAAAGAAGCATTCTGAGAAACTTCTTTGTGTTCTGTGAAATCATCTCACAGAGTTACAGCTTTCCCCTCAAGAAGCTTTTCGCTAAGACAGTTCTTGTGGAATTGGCAAAGTGATATTTGGAAGCCCATAGAGGGTTACGGTGAAAAAGGAAATATCCTCAGATGAAATTTGGAAAGATGCTTTCTGAGAAGCTGCTCTGTGATGTGTGACTTCCACTCACAGAGTTACATCTGTATTTCGTGGTTCTCTTTCCTAGCCTTATTTCTGTGGAATCTGAGAACAGAGTTTTCGGATCCCTTTGAAGACCTAGGGCCAAAGGAAATATCCTCCGATCACAAAGAGAAAGAAGCTTTCTGAGAAACTTTTTTGTGTTCTGTGAAATCATCTCACAGACTTACAACTTTCCGCTCAAGAAGCCTTTTGCTAAGTCAGTTCTTGTGGAATTGGCAAAGTGATATTTGGAAGCCCACAGAGGGTTATGGTGAAAAAGGAAATACCCTCAGATGAAATCTGGAAAGAAGCTTTCTGAGAAACTGCTCTGTGATGTGTGACTTCCACTCACAGAGTTACATCTGTATTTCGTGGATCTCTTTGCTAGCCTTATTTCTGTGGAATCTGAGAACAGATATTTCGGATCCCTTTGAAGACTATAGGGCCAAAGGAAATATCCTCCGATAACAAAGAGAAAGAAGCTTTCTGAGAAACTTCTTTGTGTTCTGTGAAATCATCTCACAGAGTTACAGCTTTCCCCTCAAGAAGCCTTTCGCTAAGACAGTTCTTGTGGAATAGGCAAAGTGATATTTGGAAGCCCATAGAGGGCTATGGTGAAAAAGGAAATATCCTCAGATGAAATCTGGAAAGAAGCTTTCTGAGAAACTGCTCTGTGATGTGTGACTTCCACTAACAGAGTTACATCTGTGTTTCGTGGATCTCTTTGCTAGCCTTATTTCTGTGGAATCTGAGAAGAGAAATTTCGGATCCCTTTGAATACTATAGGGCCAAAGGAATTATCCTCCGATAACAAAGAGAAAGAAGCTTTCTGAGAAACTTCTTTGTGTTCTGTGAAATCATCTCACAGAGTTACAGCTTTCCCCTCAAGAAGCCTTTCGCTAAGACAGTTCTTGTGGAATTGTCAAAGCGATATTTGGAAGCCCATAGAGGGCTATGGTGAAAAAGAAAATATACTCAGATGAAATCTGGAAAGAAGCTTTCTGAGAAACTGCTCTGTGATGTGTGACTTCCACTCACAGAGTTACATCTGTATTTCGTGGATCTCTTTGCCAGCCTTATTTCTGTGGAATCTGAGAACAGATATTGCGGATCCCTTTGAAGACTATAGAGCCAAAGGAAATATCCTCCGATAACAAAGAGAAAGAAGCTTACTGAGAAACTTCTTTGTTTTCTGTGAAATCATCTCACAGAGTTACAGCTTTCCCCTCAAGATGCCTTTCGCTAAGACAGTTCTTGTGGAATTGGAAAAGTGATATTTGGAAGCCCATAGAGGGCTATGGTGAAAAAGGAAATATCCTCAGATGAAATCTGGAAAGAAGCTGTCTGATAAAATGCTCTGTGATGTGTGACTTTCACTCACAGAGTTACATCTGTATTTCGTGGATCTCTTTGCTAGCCTTATTTCTGTGGAATCTGAGAACAGATATTTCGGATCCCTTTGAAGACTATAGGGCCAAAGGAAATATCCTCCGATAACAAAGAGAAAGAAGCTTTCTGAGAAACTTCTATGTGTTCTGTGAAATCATCTCACAGAGTTACAGCTTTCCCCTCAAGAAGCCTTTCGCTAAGACAGTTCTTGTGGAATTGGCAAAGTGATATTTGGAAGCCCATAGAAGGCTATGGTGAAAAAGGAAATATCCTCAGATGAAATCTGGAAAGAAGCTTTCGGAGAAACTGCTCTGTGATGTGTGACTTCCACTCACAGAGTTACATCTGTATTTCGTGGATCTCTTTGCTAGCCTTATTTCTGTGGAATCTGAGAAGAGATATTTCGGATCCCTTTGAAGACTATAGGGCCTAAGGAAATATCCTCCGATAACAAAGAGAAAGAAGCTTTCTGAGAAACTTCTTTGTGTTCTGCGAAATCATCTCACAGAGTTACAGCTTTCCCCTCAAGATGCCTTTCGCTAAGACAGTCCTTGTGGAATTGCCAAAGTGATATTTGGAAGCCCATAGAGGTCTAGGGTGAAAAGGAAATGTCCTCTGATGAAATCTGGAAAGAAGCTTTCTGAGAAATTGCTCTGTGATGTGTGACTTCCACTCACAGAGTTACATCTGTATTTCGTGGATCTCTTTGCTACCCTTATTTCTGTGGAATCTGAGAACAGATATTTCGGATCACTTTGAAGACTATAGGGCCAAAGGAAATATCCTCCGGTAACAAAGAGAAAGAAGCTTTCTGAGAAACTTCTTTGTGTTCTGTGAACTCATCTCACAGAGTTACAGCTTTCCCCTCAAGAAGCCTTTCGCTAAGACAGTTCTTGTGGAATTGGCAAAGTGATATTTGGAAGCCCATAGAGGGCTATGGTGAAAAAGGAAATATCCTCAGATGAAATCTGGAAAGAAGCTTTCGGAGAAACTGCTCTGTGATGTGTGACTTCCACTGACAGAGTTACATCTGTATTTCGTGGATCTCTTTGCTAGCCTTATTTCTGTGGAATCTGAGAATTGATATTTCGGATCCCTTTGAAGACTATAGGGCCAAAGGAAATATCCTCCGATAACAAAGAGAAAGAAGCTTTCTGAGAAACTTCTTTGTGTTCTGTGAAATCATCTCACGGAGTTACAGCTTTCCCCTCAAGAAGCCTTTCGCTAAGACAGTTCTTTTGGAATTGGCAAAGTGATATTTGGAAGCCCTTAGAGGGCTAGGGTGAAAAAGGAAATATCCTCAGATGAAATCTGGAAAGAAGCTTTCTGAGAAACTGCTCTGAAATGTGTGACTTCTACTCACAGAGTTACATCTGTATTTCGTGGATCTCTTTGCTAGCCTTATTTCTGTGGAATGTGAGAAGAGATATTTCGGATCCCTTTGAAGACTATAGGGCCAAAGGAATTATCCTCCGATAACAAAGAGAAAGAAGCTTTTTGAGAAACTTCTTTGTGTTTTGTGAAATCATCTCACAGAGTTACAGCTTTCCCCTCAAGAAGCCGTTCGCTAAGACAGTTCTTGTAGAATTGGCAAAGTGATATTTGGAAGCTCATAGAGGGCTATGGTGAAAAATGAAATATCCTCAGATGAAATCTAGAAAGAAGCTTTCTGAGAAACTGCTCTGTGATGTGTGACTTTCACTCACAGAGTTACATCTGTATTTCGTGGATCTCTTTGCTAGCCTTATTTCTGTGGAATCTGAGAACAGATATTTCGGATCCTTTTGAAGACTATATGGCCAAAGGAAATATCCTCCGATAACAAAGAGAAAGAAGCTTTCTGAGAAACTTCTTTGTGATCTGTGAAATCATCTCACAGAGTTATAGCTTTCCCCTCAAGAAAACTTTCGCTAAGACAGTTCTTGTGGAATTGGCAAAGTGATGTTTGGAATCCCATAGAGGGCTATGGTGAAAAAGGAAATATCCTCAGATGAAATCTGGAAGGAAGCTTTCTGAGAAACTGCTCTGTGATGTGTGACTTCCACTCACAGAGTTACATCTGTATTTCGTGGATCTCTTTGCTAGCCTTATTTCTGTGGAATCTGAGAACAGATATTTCGGATCCCTTTGAAGACTATAGGGCCAAAGGAAATATCCTCCGATAACAAAGAGAAAGAAGCTTTCTGAGAAACTTCTTTGTGTTCTGCGAAATCATCTCACAGAGTTACAGCTTTCCCCTCAAGATGCCTTTCGCTAAGACAGTTCTTGTGGAATTGCCAAAGTGATATTTGGAAGCCCATAGAGGTCTAGGGTGAAAAGGAAATGTCCTCTGATGAAATCTGGAAAGAAGCTTTCTGAGAAATTGCTCTGTGATGTGTGACTTCCACTCACAGAGTTACATCTGTATTTCGTGGATCTCTTTGCTACCCTTATTTCTGTGGAATCTGAGAACAGATATTTCGGATCACTTTGAAGACTATAGGGCCAAAGGAAATATCCTCCGGTAACAAAGAGAAAGAAGCTTTCTGAGAAACTTCTTTGTGTTCTGTGAACTCATCTCACAGAGTTACAGCGTTCCCCTCAAGAAGCCTTTCGCTAAGACAGTTCTTGTGGAATTGGCAAAGTGATATTTGGAAGACCATAGAGGGCTACGGAGAAAAAGGAAATATCCTCAGATGAAATCTGAAAAGAAGCTTTCTGAGAAACTGCTCTGTGATGTGTCCCTTCCACTCACAGAGTTACATCTGTATTTCGTGGATCCTTTTGCTAGCCTTATTTCTATGGATTCTGAGAACAGATATTTCGGATACCTTTGAAGACAATAGGGCCAAAGGAAATATCCTCCGATAACAAAGAGAAAGAAGCATTCTGAGAAACTTCTTTGTGTTCTGTGAAATCATCTCACAGAGTTACAGCTTTCCCCTCAAGAAGCTTTTCGCTAAGACAGTTCTTGTGGAATTGGCAAAGTGATATTTGGAAGCCCATAGAGGGTTACGGTGAAAAAGGAAATATCCTCAGATGAAATTTGGAAAGATGCTTTCTGAGAAGCTGCTCTGTGATGTGTGACTTCCACTCACAGAGTTACATCTGTATTTCGTGGTTCCCTTTCCTAGCCTTATTTCTGTGGAATCTGAGAACAGAGTTTTCGGATCCCTTTGAAGACCTAGGGCCAAAGGAAATATCCTCCGATCACAAAGAGAAAGAAGCTTTCTGAGAAACTTTTTTGTGTTCTGTGAAATCATCTCACAGACTTACAACTTTCCGCTCAAGAAGCCTTTTGCTAAGTCAGTTCTTGTGGAATTGGCAAAGTGATATTTGGAAGCCCACAGAGGGTTATGGTGAAAAAGGAAATACCCTCAGATGAAATCTGGAAAGAAGCTTTCTGAGAAACTGCTCTGTGATGTGTGACTTCCACTCACAGAGTTACATCTGTATTTCGTGGATCTCTTTGCTAGCCTTATTTCTGTGGAATCTGAGAACAGATATTTCGGATCCCTTTGAAGACTATAGGGCCAAAGGAAATATCCTCCGATAACAAAGAGAAAGAAGCTTTCTGAGAAACTTCTTTGTGTTCTGTGAAATCATCTCACAGAGTTACAGCTTTCCCCTCAAGAAGCCTTTCGCTAAGACAGTTCTTGTGGAATAGGCAAAGTGATATTTGGAAGCCCATAGAGGGCTATGGTGAAAAAGGAAATATCCTCAGATGAAATCTGGAAAGAAGCTTTCTGAGAAACTGCTCTGTGATGTGTGACTTCCACTAACAGAGTTACATCTGTGTTTCGTGGATCTCTTTGCTAGCCTTATTTCTGTGGAATCTGAGAAGAGAAATTTCGGATCCCTTTGAATACTATAGGGCCAAAGGAATTATCCTCCGATAACAAAGAGAAAGAAGCTTTCTGAGAAACTTCTTTGTGTTCTGTGAAATCATCTCACAGAGTTACAGCTTTCCCCTCAAGAAGCCTTTCGCTAAGACAGTTCTTGTGGAATTGTCAAAGCGATATTTGGAAGCCCATAGAGGGCTATGGTGAAAAAGAAAATATACTCAGATGAAATCTGGAAAGAAGCTTTCTGAGAAACTGCTCTGTGATGTGTGACTTCCACTCACAGAGTTACATCTGTATTTCGTGGATCTCTTTGCCAGCCTTATTTCTGTGGAATCTGAGAACAGATATTGCGGATCCCTTTGAAGACTATAGAGCCAAAGGAAATATCCTCCGATAACAAAGAGAAAGAAGCTTACTGAGAAACTTCTTTGTTTTCTGTGAAATCATCTCACAGAGTTACAGCTTTCCCCTCAAGATGCCTTTCGCTAAGACAGTTCTTGTGGAATTGGAAAAGTGATATTTGGAAGCCCATAGAGGGCTATGGTGAAAAAGGAAATATTCTCAGATGAAATCTGGAAAGAAGCTGTCTGATAAAATGCTCTGTGATGTGTGACTTTCACTCACAGAGTTACATCTGTATGTCGTGGATCTCTTTGCTAGCCTTATTTCTGTGGAATCTGAGAACAGATATTTCGGATCCCTTTGAAGACTATAGGGCCAAAGGAAATATCCTCCGATAACAAAGAGAAAGAAGCTTTCTGAGAAACTTCTATGTGTTCTGTGAAATCATCTCACAGAGTTACAGCTTTCCCCTCAAGAAGCCTTTCGCTAAGACAGTTCTTGTGGAATTGGCAAAGTGATATTTGGAAGCCCATAGAAGGCTATGGTGAAAAAGGAAATATCCTCAGATGAAATCTGGAAAGAAGCTTTCGGAGAAACTGCTCTGTGATGTGTGACTTCCACTCACAGAGTTACATCTGTATTTCGTGGATCTCTTTGCTAGCCTTATTTCTGTGGAATCTGAGAAGAGATATTTCGGATCCCTTTGAAGACTATAGGGCCAAAGGAAATATCCTCCGATAACAAAGAGAAAGAAGCTTTCTGAGAAACTTCTTTGTGTTCTGTGAAATCATCTCACGGAGTTACAGCTTTCCCCTCAAGAAGCCTTTCGCTAAGACAGTTCTTTTGGAATTGGCAAAGTGATATTTGG
The DNA here is from genome assembly GCF_043159975.1 of Macaca nemestrina. NCBI lineage: Eukaryota > Metazoa > Chordata > Mammalia > Primates > Cercopithecidae > Macaca > Macaca nemestrina. The sequence goes on from NC_092140.1 coordinate 53,832,511, forward strand.
AAGCCCTTAGAGGGCTAGGGTGAAAAAGGAAATATCCTCAGATGAAATCTGGAAAGAAGCTTTCTGAGAAACTGCTCTGAAATGTGTGACTTCTACTCACAGAGTTACATCTGTATTTCGTGGATCTCTTTGCTAGCCTTATTTCTGTGGAATGTGAGAAGAGATATTTCGGATCCCTTTGAAGACTATAGGGCCAAAGGAAATATCCTCCGATAACAAAGAGAAAGAAGCTTTTTGAGAAACTTCTTTGTGTTTTGTGAAATCATCTCACAGAGTTACAGCTTTCCCCTCAAGAAGCCGTTCGCTAAGACAGTTCTTGTAGAATTGGCAAAGTGATATTTGGAAGCTCATAGAGGGCTATGGTGAAAAATGAAATATCCTCAGATGAAATCTAGAAAGAAGCTTTCTGAGAAACTGCTCTGTGATGTGTGACTTTCACTCACAGAGTTACATCTGTATTTCGTGGATCTCTTTGCTAGCCTTATTTCTGTGGAATCTGAGAACAGATATTTCGGATCCTTTTGAAGACTATATGGCCAAAGGAAATATCCTCCGATAACAAAGAGAAAGAAGCTTTCTGAGAAACTTCTTTGTGATCTGTGAAATCATCTCACAGAGTTATAGCTTTCCCCTCAAGAAAACTTTCGCTAAGACAGTTCTTGTGGAATTGGCAAAGTGATGTTTGGAATCCCATAGAGGGCTATGGTGAAAAAGGAAATATCCTCAGATGAAATCTGGAAGGAAGCTTTCTGAGAAACTGCTCTGTGATGTGTCACTTCCACTCACAGAGTTACATCTGTATTTCGTGGATCTCTTTGCTAGCCTTATTTCTGTGGAATCTGAGAAGAGATATTTCGGATCCCTTTGAAGACTATAGGGCCAAAGGAAATATCCTCCGATAACAAAGAGAAAGAAGCTTTCTGAGAAACTTCTTTGTGTTCTGTGAAATCATCCCACAGAGTTACAGCTTTCCCCTCAAGAAGCCTTTCGCTAAGACAGTTCTTGTGGAATTGGCAAAGTGATATTTGGAAGCCCATAGAGGGCTTTGGTGAAAAAGGAAATATCCTCAGATGAAATCTGGAAAGAAGATTTCTGAGAAACTACTCTGTTATGTGTGACTTCCACTCACAGCGTTACATGTGTATTTCGTGGATCTCTTTGCTAGCTTTATTTCTGTGGAATCTGAGAACAGATATTTCGGATCCCTTTGAAGACTATAGGGCCAAAGGAAATATCCTCCGATAACAAAGAGAAAGAAGTTTCTAAGAAACTTCTTTGTGTTGTGAAATCATCTCACAGAGTTCCAGCTTTCCCCTCAAGAAGGCTTTCGCTAAGACAGTTCTTGTAGAATTGGCAAAGTGATATTTGGAAGCTCATAGAGGGCTATGGTGAAAAAGGAAATATCCTCAGATGAAATCTAGAAAGAAGCTTTCTGAGAAACTGCTCTGTGATGTGTGACTTTCACTCACAGAGTTACATCTGTATTTCGTGGATCTCTTTGCTAGCCTTATTTCTGTGGAATCTGAGAACAGATATTTCGGATCCCTTTGAAGACTATAGGGCCAAAGGAAATATCCTCCGATAACAAAGAGAAAGAAGCTTTCTGAGAAACTTCTTTGTGTTCTGCGAAATCATCTCACAGAGTTACAGCTTTCCCCTCAAGATGCCTTTCGCTAAGACAGTTCTTGTGGAATTGCCAAAGTGATATTTGGAAGCCCATAGAGGTCTAGGGTGAAAAGGAAATGTCCTCTGATGAAATCTGGAAAGAAGCTTTCTGAGAAATTGCTCTGTGATGTGTGACTTCCACTCACAGAGTTACATCTGTATTTCGTGGATCTCTTTGCTACCCTTATTTCTGTGGAATCTGAGAACAGATATTTCGGATCACTTTGAAGACTATAGGGCCAAAGGAAATATCCTCCGGTAACAAAGAGAAAGAAGCTTTCTGAGAAACTTCTTTGTGTTCTGTGAACTCATCTCACAGAGTTACAGCTTTCCCCTCAAGAAGCCTTTCGCTAAGACAGTTCTTGTGGAATTGGCAAGGGGATATTTGGAAGCCCATAGAGGGCTATGGTGAAAAAGGAAATATCCTCAGATGAAATCTGGAAAGAAGCTTTCTGAGAAACTACTTAGTGTTCTGTTAATTCACGTCACAGAGTTACATCTGTATTTCGTGGATCTCTTTGCTAGCCTTATTTCTGTGGAATCTGAGAACAGATATTTCGGATCCCTTTGAAGACTATAGGGCCAAAGGAAATATCCTCCGATAACACAGAGAAAGAAGCTTTCTGAGAAACTTCTTTGTGTTCTGTGAAATCATCTCACAGACTTACAGCTTTCCCCTGAAGAAGCCTTTTGCTAAGACAGTTCTTGTGGAATTGGCAAAGTGATATTTGGAAGCCCATAGACGGCTATGGTGAAAAAGGAAATATCCTCAGATGAAATCTGGAAAGAAGCTTTCTGAGAAATTGCTCTGTGATGTGTCACTTCCACTCACAGAGTTACATCTGTATTTCGTGGATCTCTTTGCTAGCCTTATTTCTGTGGAATCTGAGAACAGATATTTCGGATCCCTTTGAAGACTATAGGGCCAAAGGAAATATCCTCCGATAACAAAGAGAAAGAAGCTTTTTGAGAAACTACTTTGTGTTTTGTGAAATCATCTCACAGAGTTACAGCTTTCCCCTCAAGAAGCCGTTCGCTAAGACAGTTCTTGTAGAATTGGCAAAGTGATATTTGGAAGCTCATAGAGGGCTATGGTGAAAAATGAAATATCCTCAGATGAAATCTAGAAAGAAGCTTTCTGAGAAACTGCTCTGTGATGTGTGACTTTCACTCACAGAGTTGCATCTGTATTTCGTGGATCTCTTTGCTAGCCTTATTTCTGTGGAATCTGAGAAGAGATATTTCGGATCCCTTTGAAGACTATAGGGCCAAAGGAAATATCCTCAGATAACAAAGAGAAAGAAGCTTTCTGAGAAACTTCTTTGTGTTCTGTGAAATCATCTCACAGAGTTACAGCTTTCCCCTCAAGAAGCCTTTCGCTAAGACAGTTCTTGTGGAATTGGCAAGGGGATATTTGGAAGCCCATAGAGGGCTATGGTGAAAAAGGAAATATCCTCAGATGAAATCTGGAAAGAAGCTTTCTGAGAAACTACTTAGTGTTCTGTTAATTCACGTCACAAGTTACATCTGTATTTCGTGGATCTCTTTGCTAGCCTTATTTCTGTGGAATCTGAGAACAGATATTTCGGATCCCTTTGAAGACTATAGGGCCAAAGGAAATATCCTCCGATAACACAGAGAAAGAAGCTTTCTGAGAAACTTCTTTGTGTTCTGTGAAATCATCTCACAGACTTACAGCTTTCCCCTGAAGAAGCCTTTTGCTAAGACAGTTCTTGTGGAATTGGCAAAGTGATATTTGGAAGCCCATAGACGGCTATGGTGAAAAAGGAAATATCCTCAGATGAAATCTGGAAAGAAGCTTTCTGAGAAATTGCTCTGTGATGTGTCACTTCCACTCACAGAGTTACATCTGTATTTCGTGGATCTCTTTGCTAGCCTTATTTCTGTGGAATCTGAGAACAGATATTTCGGATCCCTTTGAAGACTATAGGGCCAAAGGAAATATCCTCCGGTAACAAAGAGAAAGAAGCTTTCTGAGAAACTTCCTTGTGTTCTGTGAAATCATCTCACAGAGTTACAGCTTTCCCCTCAAGAAGCCTTTCGCTAAGACAGTTCTTGTGGAATTGGCAAAGTGATATTTGGAAGCCCATAGAGGGCTATGGTGAAAAAGGAAATATCCTCAGATGAAATCTGGAAAGAAGATTTCTGAGAATCTGCTCTGAAATGTGTGACTTCCACTCACAGATTTACATCTGTATTTCGTGGATCTCTTTGCTAGCCTTATTTCGGTGGAATCTGAGAAGAGATATTTCGGATCCCTTTGAAGACTATAGGGCCAAAGGAATTATCCTCCGATAACAAAGAGAAGGAAGCTTTTTGAGAAACTTCTTTGTGTTTTGTGAAATCATGTCACAGAGTTACAGCTTTCCCCTCAAGAAGCCTTTCGCTAATACAGTTCTTGTGCAATGAGCAAAGTGATATTTGGAAGCCCCTAGAGGGCTATGGTGAAAAAGGAAATATCCTCAGATGAAATCTGGAAAGAAGCTTTCTGAGAAACTGCTCTGTGATGTGTGACTTCCACTCACAGAGTTACATCTGTATTTCGTGGATCTCTTTTCTCGCCTTATTTCTGTGGAATCTGAGAACAGATATTTCGGATCCCTTTGAAGACTATAGGGCCAAAGGAAATATCCTCCGATAACAAAGAGAAAGAAGCTTTCTGAGAAACTTCTTTGTGTTCTGTGAAATCATCTCACAGAGTTGCAGCTTTCCCCTCAAGAAGCCTTTCACTAAGACAGTTCTTGTGGAATTGGAAAAGTGATATTTGGAAGCCCATAGAGGGCTATGGTGAAAAAGGAAATATCCTCAGATGAAATCTGGAAAGAAGCTTTCTGAGAAACTGCTCTGTGATGTGTGACTTCCACTCACAGAGTTACATCTATATTTCGTGGATTTCTTTGCTGGCCTTATTTCTGTGGAATCTGAGAACAGATATTTCGGATCCCTTTGAAGACTATAGGGCCAAAGGAAATATCCTGCGATAACAAAGAGAAAGAAGCTTTCTGAGAAACTTCTTTGTGTTCTGTGAAATCATCTCACAGAGTTACAGCTTTCCCTTCAAGAAGCCTTTCTCTAAGACAGTTCTTGTGGAATTGGCAAAGCGATATTTGGAAGCCCATAGAGGGCTAAGGTGAAAAAGGAAATATCCTCAGATGAAATCTGGAAAGAAGCTTTCTGAGAAACTGCTCTGTGATGTGTGACTTCCATTCACAGATTTACATATGTATTTCGTGGATCTCTTTGCTAGCCTTATTTCTGTGGAATCTGAGAACAGATATTTCGGATCACTTTGAAGACTATAGGGCCAAAGGAAATATCCTCCGTTAACAAAGAGAAAGAAGCTTTCTGAGAAACTTCTTTGTGTTCTGTGAAATCATCTCACAGAGTTACAGCTTTCCCCTCAAGAAGCCTTTCGCTAAGACAGTTCTTGTGGAATTGGCAAAGTGATATTTGGAAACCCATAGACGGCTATGGTGAAAAAGGAAATATCGTCAGATGAAATCTGGAAAGAAGCTTTCGGAGAAACTGCTCTGTGATGTGTGAATTCCACTCACAGAGTTTCATCTGTATTTCGTTGATCTCTTTGCTAGCTTTATTTCTGTGGAATCTGAGAAGAGATATTTCGGATCCCTTTGAAGACTATAGGGCCAAAGGAAATATCCTCCGATAACAAAGAGAAAGAAGCTTTCTGAGAAACTTCTTTGTGTTCTGTGAAATCATCTCACAGAGTTACAGCTTTCCCCTCAAGAAGCCTTTCGCTAAGACAGTTCTTGGGGAATTGGCAAAGTGATATTTGGAAGACCATAGAGGGCTATGGTGAAGAAGGAAATATCCTCCGATGAAATCTGGAAAGAAGCTTTCTGAGAAATTGCTTAGTGTTCTGTTAATTCACCTCACAGAGTTACATCTGTATTTCGTGGATCTCTTTGCTAGCCTTATTTCTGTGGAATCTGAGAACAGATATTTCGGATCCCATTGAAGACCCTAGGGCCAAAGGAACTATCCTCCGATAACAAAGAGAAAGAAGCTTTCCGAGAAACTTCTTTGTGTTCTGTTAAATCATCTCACAGAGTTACAGCTTTCCCTTCTAGAAGCCTTTCGCTAAATCAGTTCTTGTGGAATTGGCAAAGTGATATTTGGAAGCCCTAGAGGGTTACGGTGAAAACGGAAATATCCTCAGATGAAATCTGGAAAGAAGCTTTCTGAGAAACTGCTCTGTGATGTGTGACTTCCACTCACAGAGTTACATCTGTATTTCGTGGTTCTCTTTGCTAGCCTTATTTCTGTGGAATCTGAGAACAGAGATTTCGGATCCCTTTGAAGACCTAGGGACAAAGGAAATATCCTCCGATCACAAAGAGAAAGAAGCTTTCTGAGAAACTTTTTTGTGTTCTGTGAAATCATCTCACAGACTTACAACTTTCCTCTCAAGAAGCTTTTTGCTAAGTCAGTTCTTGTGGAATTGGCAAAGTGATATTTGGAAGCCCACTGAGGGTTATGGTGAAAAAGGAAATACCCTCAGATGAAATCTGGAAAGAAGCTTTCTGAGAAACTGCTCTGTGATGTGTGACTTCCACTCACAGAGTTACATCTGTATTTCGGGGATCTCTTTGCTAGCCTTATTTCTGTGGAATCTGAGAACAGATATTTCGGATCCCTTTGAAGACTATAGGGCCAATGGAAATATCCTCCGATAACAAAGAGAAAGAAGCTTTCTGAGAAACTTCTTTGTGTTCTGTGAAATCATCTCACGGAGGTACAGCTTTCCCCTCAAGAAGCCTTTCGCTAAGACAGTTCTTGTGGAATAGGCAAAGTGATATTTGGAAGCCCATAGAGGGCTATGGTGAAAAAGGAAATATCCTCAGATGAAATCTGGAAAGAAGCTTTCTAAGAAACTGCTCTGTGATGTGTGACTTCCACTAACAGAGTTACATCTGTGTTTCGTGGATCTCTTTGCTAGCCTTATTTCTGTGGAATCTGAGAAGAGAAATTTCGGATCCCTTTGAATACAATAGGGCCAAAGGAATTATCCTCCGATAACAAAGAGAAAGAAGCTTTCTGAGAAACTTCTTTGTGTTCTGTGAAATCATCTCACAGAGTTACAGCTTTCCCCTCAAGAAGCCTTTCGCTAAGACAGTTCTTGTGGAATTGTCAAAGCGATATTTGGAAGCCCATAGAGGGCTAAGGTGAAAAAGGAAATATCCTCAGATGAAATATGGAAAGAAGCTTTCTGAGAAACTGCTCTGTGATGTGTGACTTCCATTCACAGAGTTACATCTGTATTTCGTTGATCTCTTTGCTAGCCTTATTTCTGTGGAATCTGAGAACAGATATTTCGGATCCCTTTGAAGACTATAGGGCTAAAGGAAATATCCTCCGATAACAAAGAGAAAGAAGCTTTCTGAGAAACTTCTTTGTGTTCTGTGAAATCATCTCACAGAGTTGCAGCTTTCCCCTCAAGAAGCCTTTCACTAAGACAGTTCTTGTGGAATTGGAAAAGTGATATTTGGAAGCCCATAGAGGGCTATGGTGAAAAAGGAAATATCCTCAGATGAAATCTGGAAAGAAGCTTTCTGAGAAACTGCTCTGTGATGTGTGACTTACACTCACAGAGTTACATGTGTATTTCGTGGATCTCTTTGCTAGCTTTATTTCTGTGGAATCTGAGAACAGATATTTCGGATCCCTTTGAAGACTATAGGGCCAAAGGAAATATCCTCCGATAACAAAGAGAAAGAAGTTTCTAAGAAACTTCTTTGTGTTGTGAAATCATCTCACAGAGTTACAGCTTTCCCCTCAAGAAGGCTTTCGCTAAGACAGTTCTTGTAGAATTGGCAAAGTGATATTTGGAAGCTCATAGAGGGCTATGGTGAAAAAGGAAATATCCTCAGATGAAATCTAGAAAGAAGCTTTCTGAGAAACTTCTCTGTGATGTGTGACTTTCACTCACAGAGTTACATCTGTATTTCGTGGATCTCTTTGCTAGCCTTATTTCTGTGGAATCTGAGAAGAGATATTTCGGATCCCTTTGAAGACTATAGGGCCAAAGGAAATATCCTCCGATAACAAAGAGAAAGAAGTTTTCTGAGAAACTTCTTTGTGTTCTGCGAAATCATCTCACAGAGTTACAGCTGTCCCCTCAAGATGCCTTTCGCTAAGACAGTTCTTGTGGAATTGCCAAAGTGATATTTGGAAACCCATAGAGGTCTATGGTGAAAAGGAAATGTCCTCTGATGAAATCTGGAAAGAAGCTTTCTGAGAAATTGCTCTGTGATGTGTGACTTCCACTCACAGAGTTACATCTGTATTTCGTGGATCTCTTTGCTACCCTTATTTCTGTGGAATCTGAGAACAGATATTTCGGATCACTTTGAAGACTATAGGGCCAAAGGAAATATCCTCCGGTAACAAAGAGAAAGAAGCTTTCTGAGAAACTTCTTTGTGTTCTGTGAACTCATCTCACAGAGTTACAGCTTTCCCCTCAAGAAGCCTTTCGCTAAGACAGTTCTTGTGGAATTGGCAAAGTGATATTTGGAAGCCCATAGAGGGCTATGGTGAAAAAGGAAATATCCTCAGATGAAATCTGGAAAGAAGCTTTCGGAGAAACTGCTCTGTGATGTGTGACTTCCACTGACAGAGTTACATCTGTATTTCGTGGATCTCTTTGCTAGCCTTATTTCTGTGGAATCTGAGAAGAGATATTTCGGATCCCTTTGAAGACTATAGGGCCAAAGGAAATATCCTCCGATAACAAAGAGAAAGAAGCTTTCTGAGAAACTTCTTTGTGTTCTGCGAAATCATCTCACAGAGTTACAGCTTTCCCCTCAAGATGCCTTTCGCTAAGACAGTTCTTGTGGAATTGCCAAAGTGATATTTGGAAGCCCATAGAGGGCTATGGTGAAAAAGGAAATATCCTCAGATGAAATCTGGAAAAAAGCTTTCTGAGAAACTGCTCTGTGATGTGTGACATCCACTCACAGAGTTACATCTGTGTTTCGTGGATCTCTTTGCTAGCCTTATTTCTGTGGAATCTGAGAAGAGATATTTCGGGTCCCTTTGAAGACTATAGGGCCAAAGGAAATATCCTCCGATAACAAAGAGAAAGAAGCTTTCTGAGAAACTTCTTTGTGTTCTGTGAAATCATCTCACGGAGTTACAGCTTTCCCCTCAAGAAGCCTTTCGCTAAGACAGTTCTTTTGGAATTGGCAAAGTGATATTTGGAAGCCCTTAGAGGGCTATGGTGAAAAAGGAAATATCCTCAGATGAAATCTGGAAAGAAGCTTTCTGAGAAACTGCTCTGAAATGTGTGACTTCTACTCACAGAGTTACATCTGTATTTCGTGGATCTCTTTGCTAGCCTTATTTCTGTGGAATGTGAGAAGAGATATTTCGGATCCCTTTGAAGACTATAGGGCCAAAGGAAATATCCTCCGATAACAAAGAGAAAGAAGCTTTCTGAGAAACTTCTTTGTGTTCTGTGAAATCATCTCACAGAGTTACAGCTTTCCCCTCAAGAAGCCTTTCGCTAAGACAGTTCTTGTAGAATTGGCAAAGTGATATTTGGAAGCTCATAGAGGGCTATGGTGAAAAATAAAATATCCTCAGATGAAATCTGGAAAGAAGCTTTCTGAGAAACTGCTCTGTGATGTGTGACTTTCACTCACAGAGTTGCATCTGTATTTCGTGGATCTCTTTGCTAGCCTTATTTCTGTGGAATCTGAGAAGAGATATTTCGGATCCCTTTGAAGACTATAGGGCCAAAGGAAATATCCTCAGATAACAAAGAGAAAGAAGCTTTCTGAGAAACTTCTTTGTGTTCTGTGAAATCATCTCACAGAGTTACAGCTTTCCCCTCAAGAAGCCTTTCGCTAAGACAGTTCTTGTGGAATTGGCAAGGGGATATTTGGAAGCCCATAGAGGGCTATGGTGAAAAAGGAAATATCCTCAGATGAAATCTGGAAAGAAGCTTTCTGAGAAACTACTTAGTGTTCTGTTAATTCACGTCACAGAGTTACATCTGTATTTCGTGGATCTCTTTCCTAGCCTTATTTCTGTGGAATCTGAGAACAGATATTTCGGATCCCTTTGAAGACTATAGGGCCAAAGGAAATATCCTCCGATAACACAGAGAAAGAAGCTTTCTGAGAAACTTCTTTGTGTTCTGTGAAATCATCTCACAGACTTACAGCTTTCCCCTCAAGAAGCCTTTTGCTAAGACAGTTCTTGTGGAATTGGCAAAGTGATATTTGGAAGCCCATAGACGGCTTTGGTGAAAAAGGAAATATCCTCAGATGAAATCTGGAAAGAAGCTTTCTGAGAAATCGCTCTGTGATGTGTCACTTCCACTCACAGAGTTACATCTGTATTTCGTGGATCTCTTTGCTAGCCTTATTTCTGTGGAATCTGAGAACAGATATTTCGGATCCCTTTGAAGACTATAGGGCCAAAGGAAATATCCTCCGGTAACAAAGAGAAAGAAGCTTTCTGAGAAACTTCTTTGTGTTCTGTGAAATCATCTCACAGAGTTACAGCTTTCCCCTCAAGAAGCCTTTCGCTAAGACAGTTCTTGTGGAATTGGCAAAGTGATATTTGGAAGCCCATAGAGGGCTATGGTGAAAAAGGAAATATCCTCAGATGAAATCTGGAAAGAAGATTTCGGAGAATCTGCTCTGAAATGTGTGACTTCCACTCACAGAGTTACATCTGTATTTCGTGGATCTCTTTGCTAGCCTTATTTCTGTGGAATCTGAGAAGAGATATTTCGGATCCCTTTGAAGACTATAGGGCCAAAGGAATTATCCTCCGATAACAAAGAGAAGGAAGCTTTTTGAGAAACTTCTTTGTGTTTTGTGAAATCATCTCACAGAGTTACAGCTTTCCCCTCAAGAAGCCTTTCGCTAAGACAGTTCTTGTGCAATGAGCAAAGTGATATTTGGAAGCCCCTAGAGGGCTATGGTGAAAAAGGAAATATCCTCAGATGAAATCTGGAAAGAAGCTTTCTGAGAAACTGCTCTGTGATGTGTGACTTCCACTCACAGAGTTACATCTGTATTTCGTGGATCTCTTTTCTCGCCTTATTTCTGTGGAATCTGAGAACAGATATTTCGGATCCCTTTGAAGACTATAGGGCCAAAGGAAATATCCTCCGATAACAAAGAGAAAGAAGCTTTCTGAGAAACTTCTTTGTGTTCTGTGAAATCATCTCACAGAGTTGCAGCTTTCCCCTCAAGAAGCCTTTCACTAAGACAGTTCTTGTGGAATTGGAAAAGTGATATTTGGAAGCCCATAGAGGGCTATGGTGAAAAAGGAAATATCCTCAGATGAAATCTGGAAAGAAGCTTTCTGAGAAACTGCTCTGTGATGTGTGACTTCCACTCACAGAGTTACATCTATATTTCGTGGATTTCTTTGCTGGCCTTATTTCTGTGGAATCTGAGAACAGATATTTCGGATCCCTTTGAAGACTATAGGGCCAAAGGAAATATCCTGCGATAACAAAGAGAAAGAAGCTTTCTGAGAAACTCCTTTGTGTTCTGTGAAATCATCTCACAGAGTTACAGCTTTCCCTTCAAGAAGCCTTTCGCTAAGACAGTTCTTGTGGAATTGGCAAAGCGATATATGGAAGCCCATAGAGGGCTAAGGTGAAAAAGGAAATATCCTCAGATGAAATCTGGAAAGAAGCTTTCTGAGAAACTGCTCTGTGATGTGTGACTTCCATTCACAGAGTTACATCTGTATTTCGTGGATCTCTTTGCTAGCCTTATTTCTGTGGAATCTGAGAACAGATATTTCGGATCACTTTGAAGACTATAGGGCCAAAGGAAATATCCTCCGTTAACAAAGAGAAAGAAGCTTTCTGAGAAACTTCTTTGTGTTCTGTGAAATCATCTCACAGAGTTACAGCTTTCCCCTCAAGAAGCCTTTCGCTAAGACAGTTCTTGTGGAATTGGCAAAGTGATATTTGGAAACCCATAGACGGCTATGGTGAAAAAGGAAATATCCTCAGATGAAATCTGGAAAGAAGCTTTCGGAGAAACTGCTCTGTGATGTATGAATTTCACTCACAGAGTTTCATCTGTATTTCGTTGATCTCTTTGCTAGCCTTATTTCTGTGGAATCTGAGAAGAGATATTTCGGATCCCTTTGAAGACTATAGGGCCAAAGGAAATATCCTCCGATAACAAAGAGAAAGAAGCTTTCTGAGAAACTTCTTTGTGTTCTGTGAAATCATCTCACAGAGTTACAGCTTTCCCCTCAAGAAGCCTTTCGCTAAGACAGTTCTTGTGGAATTGGCAAAGTGATATTTGGAAGACCATAGAGGGCTATGGTGAAGAAGGAAATATCCTCAGATGAAATCTGGAAAGAAGCTTTCTGAGAAACTGCTCTGTGATGTGTGAATTCCACTCACAGAGTTACATCTGTATTTCGTGGATCTATTTGCTAGCCTTATTTCTGTGGAATCTGAGAACAGATATTTCGGATCCCTTTGAAGACTGTAGGGCAAAAGGAAATATCCTCCGATAACAAAGAGAAAGAAGCTTTCTGAGAAACTTCTTTGTGTTCTGTGAAATCATCTCACAGAGTTACAGCTTTCCCCTCCAGAAGCCTTTCGCTAAGACAGTTCTTGTGGAATTGGCAAAGTGATATTTGGCAGCCCATAGAGGGCTATGGTGAAAAAGGAAATATCCTCAGATGAAATCTGGAAAGAAGCTTTCTGAGAAATTGCTTAGTGTTCTGTTAATTCACCTCACAGAGTTACATCTGTATTTCGTGGATCTCTTTGCTAGCCTTATTTCTGTGGAATCTGAGAACAGATATTTCGGATCCCTTTGAAGACGGTAGGGCCAAAGGAAATATCCTCCGATAACAAAGAGAAAGAAGCTTTCTGAGAAACTACTTTGTGTTCTGTGAAATCATCTCACAGAGTTACAGCTTTCCCCTCAACAAGCCTTTCGCTAAGACAGTTCTTGTGGAATTGGCAAAGTGATATTTGGCAGCCCATAGAGGGCTATGGTGAAAAAGGAAATATCCTCCGATGAAATCTTGAAAGAAGCTTTCTGAGAAATTGCTTAGTGTTCTGTTAATTCACCTCACAGAGTTACATCTGTATTTCGTGGATCTCTTTGCTAGCCTTATTTCTGTGGAATCTGAGAACAGATATTTCGGATCCCATTGAAGACTATAGGGCCAAAGGAACTATCCTCCGATAACAAAGAGAAAGAAGCTTTCCGAGAAAATTCTTTGTGTTCTGTTAAATCATCTCACAGAGTTACAGCTTTCCCTTCTAGAAGCCTTTCGCTAAGTCAGTTCTTGTGGAATTGGCAAAGTGATATTTGGAAGCCCTAGAGGGTTACGGTGAAAAAGGAAATATCCTCAGATGAAATCTGGAAAGAAGCTTTCTGAGAAACTGCTCTGTGATGTGTGACTTCCACTCACAGAGTTACATCTGTATTTCGTGGTTCTCTTTGCTAGCCTTATTTCTGTGGAATCTGAGAACAGAGATTTCGGATCCCTTTGAAGACCTAGGGCCAAAGGAAATATCCTCCGATCACAAAGAGAAAGAAGCTTTCTGAGAAACTTTTTTGTGTTCTGTGAAATCATCTCACAGACTTACAACTTTCCTCTCAAGAAGCTTTTTGCTAAGTCAGTTCTTGTGGAATTGGCAAAGTGATATTTGGAAGCCCACTGAGGGTTATGGTGAAAAAGGAAATACCCTCAGATGAAATCTGGAAAGAAGCTTTCTGAGAAACTGCTCTGTGATGTGTGACTTCCACTCACAGAGTTACATCTGTATTTCGGGGATCTCTTTGCTAGCCTTATTTCTGTGGAATCTGAGAACAGATATTTCGGATCCCTTTGAAGACTATAGGGCCAATGGAAATATCCTCCGATAACAAAGAGAAAGAAGCTTTCTGAGAAACTTCTTTGTGTTCTGTGAAATCATCTCACGGAGGTACAGCTTTCCCCTCAAGAAGCCTTTCGCTAAGACAGTTCTTGTGGAATAGGCAAAGTGATATTTGGAAGCCCATAGAGGGCTATGGTGAAAAAGGAAATATCCTCAGATGAAATCTGGAAAGAAGCTTTCTAAGAAACTGCTCTGTGATGTGTGACTTCCACTAACAGAGTTACATCTGTGTTTCGTGGATCTCTTTGCTAGCCTTATTTCTGTGGAGTCTGAGAAGAGAAATTTCGGATCCCTTTGAATACTCTAGGGCCAAAGGAATTATCCTCCGATAACAAAGAGAAAGAAGCTTTCTGAGAAACTTCTTTGTGTTCTGTGAAATCATCTCACAGAGTTACAGCTTTCCCCTCAAGAAGCCTTTCGCTAAGACAGTTCTTGTGGAATTGTCAAAGCGATATTTGGAAGCCCATAGAGGGCTAAGGTGAAAAAGGAAATATCCTCAGATGAAATATGGAAAGAAGCTTTCTGAGAAACTGCTCTGTGATGTGTGACTTCCATTCACAGAGTTACATCTGTATTTCGTTGATCTCTTTGCTAGCCTTATTTCTGTGGAATCTGAGAACAGATATTTCGGATCCCTTTGAAGACTATAGGGCTAAAGGAAATATCCTCCGATAACAAAGAGAAAGAAGCTTTCTGAGAAACATCTTTGTGTTCTGTGAAATCATCTCACAGAGTTGCAGCTTTCCCCTCAAGAAGCCTTTCACTAAGACAGTTCTTGTGGAATTGGAAAAGTGATATTTGGAAGCCCATAGAGGGCTATGGTGAAAAAGGAAATATCCTCAGATGAAATCTGGAAAGAAGCTTTCTGAGAAACTGCTCTGTGATGTGTGACTTCCACTCACAGAGTTACATGTGTATTTCGTGGATCTCTTTGTTAGCTTTATTTCTGTGGAATCTGAGAACAGATATTTCGGATCCCTTTGAAGACTATAGGGCCAAAGGAAATATCCTCCGATAACAAAGAGAAAGAAGTTTCTAAGAAACTTCTTTGTGTTGTGAAATCATCTCACAGAGTTACAGCTTTCCCCTCAAGAAGGCTTTCGCTAAGACAGTTCTTGTAGAATTGGCAAAGTGATATTTGGAAACTCATAGAGGGCTATGGTGAAAAAGGAAATATCCTCAGATGAAATCTAGAAAGAAGCTTTCTGAGAAACTGCTCTGTGATGTGTGACTTTCACTCACAGAGTTACATCTGTATTTCGTGGATCTCTTTGCTAGCCTTATTTCTGTGGAATCTGAGAACAGATATTTCGGATCCCTTTGAAGACTATAGGGCCAAAGGAAATATCCTCCGATAACAAAGAGAAAGAAGCTTTCTGAGAAACTTCTATGTGTTCTGTGAAATCATCTCACAGAGTTACAGCTTACCCCTCAAGAAGCCTTTCGCTAAGACAGTTCTTGTGGAATTGGCAAAGTGATATTTGGAAGCCCATAGAGGGCTATGGTGAAAAAGGAAATATCCTCAGATGAAATCTGGAAAGAAGCTTTCGGAGAAACTGCTCTGTGATGTGTGACTTCCACTCACAGAGTTACATCTGTATTTCGTGGATCTCTTTGCTAGCCTTATTTCTGTGGAATCTGAGAAGAGATATTTCGGATCCCTTTGAAGACTATAGGGCCAAAGGAAATATCCTCCGATAACAAAGAGAAAGAAGCTTTCTGAGAAACTTCTTTGTGTTCTGCGAAATCATCTCACAGAGTTACAGCTGTCCCCTCAAGATGCCTTTCGCTAAGACAGTTCTTGTGGAATTGCCAAAGTGATATTTGGAAACCCATAGAGGTCTATGGTGAAAAGGAAATGTCCTCTGATGAAATCTGGAAAGAAGCTTTCTGAGAAATTGCTCTGTGATGTGTGACTTCCACTCACAGAGTTACATCTGTATTTCGTGGATCTCTTTGCTACCCTTATTTCTGTGGAATCTGAGAACAGATATTTCGGATCACTTTGAAGACTAAAGGGCCAAAGGAAATATCCTCCGGTAACAAAGAGAAAGAAGCTTTCTGAGAAACTTCTTTGTGTTCTGTGAAATCATCTCACAGAGTTACAGCTTTCCCCTCAAGAAGCCTTTCGCTAAGACAGTTCTTGTGGAATTGGCAAAGTGATATTTGGAATCCCATAGAGGGCTATGGTGAAAAAGGAAATATCCTCAGATGAAATCTGGAAAGAAGCTTTCGGAGAAACTGCTCTGTGATGTGTGACTTCCACTCACAGAGTTACATCTGTATTTCGTGGATCTCTTTGCTAGCCTTATTTCTGTGGAATCTGAGAAGAGATATTTCGGATCCCTTTGAAGACTATAGGGCCAAAGGAAATATCCTCCGATAACAAAGAGAAAGAAGCTTTCTGAGAAACTTCTTTGTGTTCTGCGAAATCATCTCACAGAGTTACAGCTTTCCCCTCAAGATGCCTTTCGCTAAGACAGTTCTTGTGGAATTGCCAAAGTGATATTTGGAAGCCCATAGAGGGCTATGGTGAAAAAGGAAATATCCTCAGATGAAATCTGGAAAAAAGCTTTCTGAGAAACTGCTCTGTGATGTGTGACATCCACTCACAGAGTTACATCTGTGTTTCGTGGATCTCTTTGCTAGCCTTATTTCTGTGGAATCTGAGAACAGATATTTCGGATCCCTTTGAAGACTATAGCGCCAAAGGAAATATCCTCCGATAACAAAGAGAAAGAAGCTTTCTGAGAAACTTCTTTGTGTTCTGTGAAATCATCTCACGGAGTTACAGCTTTCCCCTCAAGAAGCCTTTCGCTAAGACAGTTCTTGTGGAATTGGAAAAGTGATATTTGGAAGCCCATAGAGGGCTATGGTGAAAAAGGAAATATCCTCAGATGAAATCTGGAAAGAAGCTTTCTGAGAAACTGCTCTGAAATGTGTGACTTCTACTCACAGAGTTACATCTGTATTTCGTGGATCTCTTTGCTAGCCTTATTTCTGTGGAATCTGAGAAGAGATATTTCGGATCCCTTTGAAGACTATAGGGCCAAAGGAAATATCCTCCGATAACAAAGAGAAGGAAGCTTTTTGAGAAACTTCTTTGTGTTTTGTGAAATCATCTCACAGAGTTACAGCTTTCCCCTCAAGAAGCCTTTCGCTAAGACAGTTCTTGTAGAATTGGCAAAGTGATATTTGGAAGCTCATAGAGGGCTATGGTGAAAAAGGAAATATCCTCAGATGAAATCTAGAAAGAAGCTTTCTGAGAAACTGCTCTGTGATGTGTGACTTTCACTCACAGAGTTGCATCTGTATTTCGTGGATCTCTTTGCTAGCCTTATTTCTGTGGAATCTGAGAACAGATATTTCGGATCCCTTTGAAGACTATAGGGCCAAAGGAAATATCCTCCGATAACAAAGAGAAAGAAGCTTTCTGAGAAACTTCTTTGTGTTCTGTGAAATCATCTCACAGAGTTACAGCTTTCCCCTCAAGAAGCCTTTCGCTAAGACAGTTCTTGTCGAATTGGCAAGGGGATATTTGGAAGCCCATAGAGGGCTATGGTGAAAAAGGAAATATCCTCAGATGAAATCTGGAAAGAAGCTTTCTGAGAAATTGCTCTGTGATGTGTCACTTCCACTCACAGAGTTACATCTGTATTTCGTGGATCTCTTTGCTAGCCTTATTTCTGTGGAATCTGAGAAGAGATATTTCGGATCCCTTTGAAGACTATAGGGCCAAAGGAAATATCCTCCGATAACAAAGAGAAAGAAGCTTTCTGAGAAACTTCTTTGTGTTCTGTGAAATCATCTCACAGATTACAGCTTTCCCCTCAAGAAGCCTTTCGCTAAGACAGTTCTTGTGGAATTGGCAAAGTGATATTTGGAAGCCCATAGAGGGCTATGGTGAAAAAGGAAATATCCTCAGATGAAATCTGGAAAGAAGCTTTCGGAGAAACTGCTCTGTGATGTGTGACTTCCACTCACAGAGTTACATCTGTATTTCGTGGATCTCTTTTCTCGTCTTATTTCTGTGGAATCTGAGAACAGATATTTCGGATCCCTTTGAAGACTATAGAGCCAAAGGAAATATCCTCCGATAACAAAGAGATGGAAGCTTTCTGAGAAACTTCTTTGTGTTCTGTGAAATTATCTCACAGAGTTACAGCTTTCCCCTCAAGAAGCCTTTCGCTAAGACAGTTCTTGTGGAATTGGAAAAGTGATATTTGGAAGCCCATAGAGGGCTATGGTGAAAAAGGAAATATCCTCAGATGAAATCTGGAAAGAAGCTTTCTGAGAAACTGCTCTGTGATGTGTCACTTCCACTCACAGAGTTACATCTGTATTTCGTGGAACTCTTTGCTAGCCTTATTTCTGTGGAATCTGAGAAGAGATATTTCGGATCCCTTTGAAGACTATAGGGCCAAAGGAAATATCCTCCGATAACAAAGAGAAAGAAGCTTTCTGAGAAACTTCTTTGTGTTCTGTGAAATCATCTCACAGAGTTACAGCCTTCCCCTCAAGAAGCCTTACGCTAAGAGAGTTCTTGTGGAATTGGCAAAGTGATATTTGGAAGCCCATAGAGGGCTATGGTGAAAAAGGAAATATCCTCAGATGAAATCTGGAAAGAAGCTTTCTGAGAAACTGCTCTGTTATGTGTGACTTCCACTCACAGAGTTACATGTGTATTTCGTGGATTTCTTTGCTAGCTTTATTTCTGTGGAATCTGAGAACAGATATTTCGGATCCCTTTGAAGACTATAGGGCCAAAGGAAATATCCTCCGATAACAAAGAGAAAGAAGTTTCTGAGAAACTTCTTTGTGTTGTGAAATCATCTCACAGAGTTACAGCTTTCCCCTCAAGAAGGCTTTCGCTAAGACAGTTCTTGTAGAATTGGCAAAGTGATATTTGGAAGCTCATAGAGGGCTATGGTGAAAAAGGAAATATCCTCAGATGAAATCTGGAAAGAAGCTTTCTGAGAAACTGCTCTGTGATGTGTGACTTCCACTCACAGAGTTACATGTGTATTTCGTGGATCTCTTTGCTAGCTTTATTTCTGTGGAATCTGAGAACAGATATTTCGGATCCCTTTGAAGACTATAGGGCCAAAGGAAATATCCTCCGATAACAAAGAGAAAGAAGTTTCTAAGAAACTTCTTAGTGTTGTGAAATCATCTCACAGAGTTACAGCTTTCCCCTCAAGAAGGCTTTCGCTAAGACAGTTCTTGTAGAATTGGCAAAGTGATATTTGGAAACTCATAGAGGGCTATGGTGAAAAAGGAAATATCCTCAGATGAAATCTAGAAAGAAGCTTTCTGAGAAACTGCTCTGTGATGTGTGACTTTCACTCACAGAGTTACATCTGTATTTCGTGGATCTCTTTGCTAGCCTTATTTCTGTGGAATCTGAGAACAGATATTTCGGATCCCTTTGAAGACTATAGGGCCAAAGGAAATATCCTCCGATAACAAAGAGAAAGAAGCTTTCTGAGAAACTTCTATGTGTTCTGTGAAATCATCTCACAGAGTTACAGCTTACCCCTCAAGAAGCCTTTCGCTAAGACAGTTCTTGTGGAATTGGCAAAGTGATATTTGGAAGCCCATAGAGGGCTATGGTGAAAAAGGAAATATCCTCAGATGAAATCTGGAAAGAAGCTTTCGGAGAAACTGCTCTGTGATGTGTGACTTCCACTCACAGAGTTACATCTGTATTTCGTGGATCTCTTTGCTAGCCTTATTTCTGTGGAATCTGAGAAGAGATATTTCGGATCCCTTTGAAGACTATAGGGCCAAAGGAAATATCCTCCGATAACAAAGAGAAAGAAGCTTTCTGAGAAACTTCTTTGTGTTCTGCGAAATCATCTCACAGAGTTACAGCTGTCCCCTCAAGATGCCTTTCGCTAAGACAGTTCTTGTGGAATTGCCAAAGTGATATTTGGAAACCCATAGAGGTCTATGGTGAAAAGGAAATGTCCTCTGATGAAATCTGGAAAGAAGCTTTCTGAGAAATTGCTCTGTGATGTGTGACTTCCACTCACAGAGTTACATCTGTATTTCGTGGATCTCTTTGCTACCCTTATTTCTGTGGAATCTGAGAACAGATATTTCGGATCACTTTGAAGACTAAAGGGCCAAAGGAAATATCCTCCGGTAACAAAGAGAAAGAAGCTTTCTGAGAAACTTCTTTGTGTTCTGTGAAATCATCTCACAGAGTTACAGCTTTCCCCTCAAGAAGCCTTTCGCTAAGACAGTTCTTGTGGAATTGGCAAAGTGATATTTGGAAGCCCATAGAGGGCTATGGTGAAAAAGGAAATATCCTCAGATGAAATCTGGAAAGAAGCTTTCGGAGAAACTGCTCTGTGATGTGTGACTTCCACTCACAGAGTTACATCTGTATTTCGTGGATCTCTTTGCTAGCCTTATTTCTGTGGAATCTGAGAAGAGATATTTCGGATCCCTTTGAAGACTATAGGGCCAAAGGAAATATCCTCCGATAACAAAGAGAAAGAAGCTTTCTGAGAAACTTCTTTGTGTTCTGCGAAATCATCTCACAGAGTTACAGCTTTCCCCTCAAGATGCCTTTCGCTAAGACAGTTCTTGTGGAATTGCCAAAGTGATATTTGGAAGCCCATAGAGGGCTATGGTGAAAAAGGAAATATCCTCAGATGAAATCTGGAAAAAAGCTTTCTGAGAAACTGCTCTGTGATGTGTGACATCCACTCACAGAGTTACATCTGTGTTTCGTGGATCTCTTTGCTAGCCTTATTTCTGTGGAATCTGAGAACAGATATTTCGGATCCCTTTGAAGACTATAGCGCCAAAGGAAATATCCTCCGATAACAAAGAGAAAGAAGCTTTCTGAGAAACTTCTTTGTGTTCTGTGAAATCATCTCACGGAGTTACAGCTTTCCCCTCAAGAAGCCTTTCGCTAAGACAGTTCTTGTGGAATTGGAAAAGTGATATTTGGAAGCCCATAGAGGGCTATGGTGAAAAAGGAAATATCCTCAGATGAAATCTGGAAAGAAGCTTTCTGAGAAACTGCTCTGAAATGTGTGACTTCTACTCACAGAGTTACATCTGTATTTCGTGGATCTCTTTTCTCGTCTTATTTCTGTGGAATCTGAGAACAGATATTTCGGATCCCTTTGAAGACTATAGAGCCAAAGGAAATATCCTCCGATAACAAAGAGATGAAAGCTTTCTGAGAAACTTCTTTGTGTTCTGTGAAATTATCTCACAGAGTTACAGCTTTCCCCTCAAGAAGCCTTTCGCTAAGACAGTTCTTGTGGAATTGGAAAAGTGATATTTGGAAGCCCATAGAGGGCTATGGTGAAAAAGGAAATATCCTCAGATGAAATCTGGAAAGAAGCTTTCTGAGAAACTGCTCTGTTATGTGTGACTTCCACTCACAGAGTTACATGTGTATTTCGTGGATTTCTTTGCTAGCTTTATTTCTGTGGAATCTGAGAACAGATATTTCGGATCCCTTTGAAGACTATAGGGCCAAAGGAAATATCCTCCGATAAAAAAGAGAAAGAAGTTTCTGAGAAACTTCTTTGTGTTGTGAAATCATCTCACAGAGTTACAGCTTTCCCCTCAAGAAGGCTTTCGCTAAGACAGTTCTTGTAGAATTGGCAAAGTGATATTTGGAAGCTCATAGAGGGCTATGGTGAAAAAGGAAATATCCTCAGATGAAATCTAGAAAGAAGCTTTCTGAGAAACTGCTCTGTGATGTGTGGCTTTCACTCACAGAGTTACATCTGTATTTCGTGGATCTCTTTGCTAGCCTTATTTCTGTGGAATCTGAGAACAGATATTTCGGATCCCTTTGAAGACTATAGGGCCAAAGGAAACATCCTCAGATAACAAAGAGAAAGAAGCTTTCTGAGAAACTTCTTTGTGTTCTGTGAAATCATCTCACAGAGTTACAGCTTTCCCCTCAAGAAGCCTTTCGCTAAGACAGTTCTTGTGGAATTGGCAAAGTGATATTTGGAAGCCCATAGAGGGCTATGGTGAAAAAGGAAATATCCTCAGATGAAATCTGGAAAGAAGCTTTCTGAGAAACTGCTCTGAAATGTGTGACTTCCACTCACAGAGTTACATCTGTATTTCGTGGATCTCTTTGCTAGCCTTATTTCTGTGGAAACTGAGAAGAGATATTTCGGATCCCTTTGAAGACTATAGGGCCAATGGAAATATCCTCCGATAACAAAGAGAAGGAAGCTTTTTGTGAAACTTCTTTGTGTTTTGTGAAATCATCTCACAGAGTTACAGCTTTCCCCTCAAGAAGCCTTTCGTTAAGACAGTTCTTGTAGAATTGGCAAAGTGATATTTGGAAGCTCATAGAGGGCTATGGTGAAAAAGGAAATATCCTCAGATGAAATCTGGAAAGAAGCTTTCTGAGAAACTGCTCTGTGATGTGTCACTTCCACTCACAGAGATACATCTGTATTTCGTGGAACTCTTTGCTAGCCTTATTTCTGTGGAATCTGAGAAGAGATATTTCGGATCCCTTTGAAGACTATAGGGCCAAAGGAAATATCCTCCGATAACAAAGAGAAAGAAGCTTTCTGAGAAACTTCTTTGTGTTCTGTGAAATCATCTCACAGAGTTACAGCCTTCCCCTCAAGAAGCCTTACGCTAAGAGAGTTCTTGTGGAATTGGCAAAGTGATATTTGGAAGCCCATAGAGGGCTATGGTGAAAAAGGAAATATCCTCAGATGAAATCTGGAAAGAAGCTTTCTGAGAAACTGCTCTGTTATGTGTGACTTCCACTCACAGAGTTACATGTGTATTTCGTGGATTTCTTTGCTAGCTTTATTTCTGTGGAATCTGAGAACAGATATTTCGGATCCCTTTGAAGACTATAGGGCCAAAGGAAATATCCTCCGATAACAAAGAGAAAGAAGTTTCTGAGAAACTTCTTTGTGTTGTGAAATCATCTCACAGAGTTACAGCTTTCCCCTCAAGAAGGCTTTCGCTAAGACAGTTCTTGTAGAATTGGCAAAGTGATATTTGGAAGCTCATAGAGGGCTATGGTGAAAAAGGAAATATCCTCAGATGAAATCTGGAAAGAAGCTTTCTGAGAAACTGCTCTGTGATGTGTGACTTCCACTCACAGAGTTACAAGTGTATTTCGTGGATCTCTTTGCTAGCTTTATTTCTGTGGAATCTGAGAACAGATATTTCGGATCCCTTTGAAGACTATAGGGCCAAAGGAAATATCCTCCGATAACAAAGAGAAAGAAGTTTCTAAGAAACTTCTTTGTGTTGTGAAATCATCTCACAGAGTTACAGCTTTCCCCTCAAGAAGGCTTTCGCTAAGACAGTTCTTGTAGAATTGGCAAAGTGATATTTGGAAACTCATAGAGGGCTATGGTGAAAAAGGAAATATCCTCAGATGAAATCTAGAAAGAAGCTTTCTGAGAAACTGCTCTGTGATGTGTGACTTTCACTCACAGAGTTACATCTGTATTTCGTGGATCTCTTTGCTAGCCTTATTTCTGTGGAATCTGAGAACAGATATTTCGGATCCCTTTGAAGACTATAGGGCCAAAGGAAATATCCTCCGATAACAAAGAGAAAGAAGCTTTCTGAGAAACTTCTATGTGTTCTGTGAAATCATCTCACAGAGTTACAGCTTACCCCTCAAGAAGCCTTTCGCTAAGACAGTTCTTGTGGAATTGGCAAAGTGATATTTGGAAGCCCATAGAGGGCTATGGTGAAAAAGGAAATATCCTCAGATGAAATCTGGAAAGAAGCTTTCGGAGAAACTGCTCTGTGATGTGTGACTTCCACTCACAGAGTTACATCTGTATTTCGTGGATCTCTTTGCTAGCCTTATTTCTGTGGAATCTGAGAAGAGATATTTCGGATCCCTTTGAAGACTATAGGGCCAAAGGAAATATCCTCCGATAACAAAGAGAAAGAAGCTTTCTGAGAAACTTCTTTGTGTTTTGCGAAATCATCTCACAGAGTTACAGCTGTCCCCTCAAGATGCCTTTCGCTAAGACAGTTCTTGTGGAATTGCCAAAGTGATATTTGGAAACCCATAGAGGTCTATGGTGAAAAGGAAATGTCCTCTGATGAAATCTGGAAAGAAGCTTTCTGAGAAATTGCTCTGTGATGTGTGACTTCCACTCACAGAGTTACATCTGTATTTCGTGGATCTCTTTGCTACCCTTATTTCTGTGGAATCTGAGAACAGATATTTCGGATCACTTTGAAGACTAAAGGGCCAAAGGAAATATCCTCCGGTAACAAAGAGAAAGAAGCTTTCTGAGAAACTTCTTTGTGTTCTGTGAAATCATCTCACAGAGTTACAGCTTTCCCCTCAAGAAGCCTTTCGCTAAGACAGTTCTTGTGGAATTGGCAAAGTGATATTTGGAAGCCCATAGAGGGCTATGGTGAAAAAGGAAATATCCTCAGATGAAATCTGGAAAGAAGCTTTCGGAGAAACTGCTCTGTGATGTGTGACTTCCACTCACAGAGTTACATCTGTATTTCGTGGATCTCTTTGCTAGCCTTATTTCTGTGGAATCTGAGAAGAGATATTTCGGATCCCTTTGAAGACTATAGGGCCAAAGGAAATATCCTCCGATAACAAAGAGAAAGAAGCTTTCTGAGAAACTTCTTTGTGTTCTGCGAAATCATCTCACAGAGTTACAGCTTTCCCCTCAAGATGCCTTTCGCTAAGACAGTTCTTGTGGAATTGGCAAAGTGATATTTGGAAGCCCATAGAGGGCTATGGTGAAAAAGGAAATATCCTCAGATGAAATCTGGAAAAAAGCTTTCTGAGAAACTGCTCTGTGATGTGTGACATCCACTCACAGAGTTACATCTGTGTTTCGTGGATCTCTTTGCTAGCCTTATTTCTGTGGAATCTGAGAACAGATATTTCGGATCCCTTTGAAGACTATAGCGCCAAAGGAAATATCCTCCGATAACAAAGAGAAAGAAGCTTTCTGAGAAACTTCTTTGTGTTCTGTGAAATCATCTCACGGAGTTACAGCTTTCCCCTCAAGAAGCCTTTCGCTAAGACAGTTCTTGTGGAATTGGAAAAGTGATATTTGGAAGCCCATAGAGGGCTATGGTGAAAAAGGAAATATCCTCAGATGAAATCTGGAAAGAAGCTTTCTGAGAAACTGCTCTGAAATGTGTGACTTCTACTCACAGAGTTACATCTGTATTTCGTGGATCTCTTTGCTAGCCTTATTTCTGTGGAATCTGAGAAGAGATATTTCGGATCCCTTTGAAGACTATAGGGCCAAAGGAAATATCCTCCGATAACAAAGAGAAGGAAGCTTTTTGAGAAACTTCTTTGTGTTTTGTGAAATCATCTCACAGAGTTACAGCTTTCCCCTCAAGAAGCCTTTCGCTAAGACAGTTCTTGTGGAATTGGCAAAGTGATATTTGGAAGCCCATAGAGGGCTATGGTGAAAAAGGAAATATCCTCAGATGAAATCTGGAAAGAAGCTTTCTGAGAAACTGCTCTGTGATGTGTGACTTCCACTCACAGAGTTACATCTGTATTTCGTGGATCTCTTTTCTCGTCTTATTTCTGTGGAATCTGAGAACAGATATTTCGGATCCCTTTGAAGACTATAGAGCCAAAGGAAATATCCTCCGATAACAAAGAGATGGAAGCTTTCTGAGAAACTTCTTTGTGTTCTGTGAAATTATCTCACAGAGTTACAGCTTTCCCCTCAAGAAGCCTTTCGCTAAGACAGTTCTTGTGGAATTGGAAAAGTGATATTTGGAAGCCCATAGAGGGCTATGGTGAAAAAGGAAATATCCTCAGATGAAATCTGGAAAGAAGCTTTCTGAGAAACTGCTCTGTGATGTGTCACTTCCACTCACAGAGTTACATCTGTATTTCGTGGAACTCTTTGCTAGCCTTATTTCTGTGGAATCTGAGAAGAGATATTTCGGATCCCTTTGAAGACTATAGGGCCAAAGGAAATATCCTCCGATAACAAAGAGAAAGAAGCTTTCTGAGAAACTTCTTTGTGTTCTGTGAAATCATCTCACAGAGTTACAGCCTTCCCCTCAAGAAGCCTTACGCTAAGAGAGTTCTTGTGGAATTGGCAAAGTGATATTTGGAAGCCCATAGAGGGCTATGGTGAAAAAGGAAATATCCTCAGATGAAATCTGGAAAGAAGCTTTCTGAGAAACTGCTCTGTTATGTGTGACTTCCACTCACAGAGTTACATGTGTATTTCGTGGATTTCTTTGCTAGCTTTATTTCTGTGGAATCTGAGAACAGATATTTCGGATCCCTTTGAAGACTATAGGGCCAAAGGAAATATCCTCCGATAACAAAGAGAAAGAAGTTTCTGAGAAACTTCTTTGTGTTGTGAAATCATCTCACAGAGTTACAGCTTTCCCCTCAAGAAGGCTTTCGCTAAGACAGTTCTTGTAGAATTGGAAAAGTGATATTTGGAAGCTCATAGAGGGCTATGGTGAAAAAGGAAATATCCTCAGATGAAATCTAGAAAGAAGCTTTCTGAGAAACTGCTCTGTGATGTGTGACTTTCACTCACAGAGTTACATCTGTATTTCGTGGATCTCTTTGCTAGCCTTATTTCTGTGGAATCTGAGAACAGATATTTCGGATCCCTTTGAAGACTATAGGGCCAAAGGAAATATCCTCAGATAACAAAGAGAAAGAAGCTTTCTGAGAAACTTCTTTGTGTTCTGTGAAATCATCTCACAGAGTTACAGCTTTCCCCTCAAGAAGCCTTTCGCTAAGACAGTTCTTGTGGAATTGGCAAAGTGATATTTGGAAGCCCATAGAGGGCTATGGTGAAAAAGGAAATATCCTCAGATGAAATCTGGAAAGAAGCTTTCTGAGAAACTGCTCTGAAATGTGTGACTTCCACTCACAGAGTTACATCTGTATTTCGTGGATCTCTTTGCTAGCCTTATTTCTGTGGAAACTGAGAAGAGATATTTCGGATCCCTTTGAAGACTATAGGGCCAATGGAAATATCCTCCGATAACAAAGAGAAGGAAGCTTTTTGTGAAACTTCTTTGTGTTTTGTGAAATCATCTCACAGAGTTACAGCTTTCCCCTCAAGAAGCCTTTCGTTAAGACAGTTCTTGTAGAATTGGCAAAGTGATATTTGGAAGCTCATAGAGGGCTATGGTGAAAAAGGAAATATCCTCAGATGAAATCTAGAAAGAAGCTTTCTGAGAAACTGCTCTGTGATGTGTGACTTTCACTCACAGAGTTACATCTGTATTTCGTGGATCTCTTTGCTCGCCTTATTTCTGTGGAATCTGAGAACAGATATTTCGGATCCCTTTGAAGACTATTGAGCCAAAGGAAATATCATCCGATAACAAAGAGAAAGAAGCTTTCTGAGAAACTTCTTTGTGTTCTATGAAATCATCTCACAGAGGTACAGCTTTCCCCTCAAGAAGCCTTTCGCTAAGACAGTTCTTGTGGAATTGGCAAAGTGATATTTGGAAGCCCATAGAGGTCTATGGTGAAAAGGAAATATCCTCAGATGAAATCTGGAAAGAAGCTTTCTGAGAAATTGCTCTGTGATGTGTGACTTCCACTCACAGAGGTACATCTGTATTTCGTGGATCTCTTTCCTAGCCTTATTCCTGTGGAATCTGAGAAGAGATATTTCGGATCCCTTTGAAGACTATAGGGCCAAAGGAAATATCCTCAGATAACAAAGAGAAAGAAGCTTTCTGAGAAACTTCTTTGTGTTCTGTGAAATCATCTCACAGAGTTACAGCTTTCCCCTCAGGAAGCCTTTCGCTAAGACAGTTCTTGTGGAATTGGCAAAGTGATATTTGGAAGCCCATAGAGGGCTATGGTGAAAAAGGAAATATCCTCAGATGAAATCTGGAAAGAAGCTTTCTGAGAAACTGCTCTGTGATGTGTGACTTTCACTCACAGAGTTACATCTGTATTTCGTGGATCTCTTTGCTAGCCTTATTTCTGTGGAATCTGAGAACAGATATTTCGGATCCCTTTGAAGACTATAGGGCCAAAGGAAATATCCTCAGATAACAAAGAGAAAGAAGCTTTCTGAGAAACTTCTTTGTGTTCTGTGAAATCATCTCACAGAGTTACAGCTTTCCCCTCAAGAAGCCTTTCGCTAAGACAGTTCTTGTGGAATTGGCAAAGTGATATTTGGAAGCCCATAGAGGGCTATGGTGAAAAAGGAAATATCCTCAGATGAAATCTGGAAAGAAGCTTTCTGAGAAACTGCTCTGAAATGTGTGACTTCCACTCACAGAGTTACATCTGTATTTCGTGGATCTCTTTGCTAGCCTTATTTCTGTGGAAACTGAGAAGAGATATTTCGGATCCCTTTGAAGACTATAGGGCCTATGGAAATATCCTCCGATAACAAAGAGAAGGAAGCTTTTTGTGAAACTTCTTTGTGTTTTGTGAAATCATCTCACAGAGTTACAGCTTTCCCCTCAAGAAGCCTTTCGTTAAGACAGTTCTTGTAGAATTGGCAAAGTGATATTTGGAAGCTCATAGAGGGCTATGGTGAAAAAGGAAATATCCTCAGATGAAATCTAGAAAGAAGCTTTCTGAGAAACTGCTCTCTGATGTGTGACTTTCACTCACAGAGTTACATCTGTATTTCGTGGATCTCTTTGCTCGCCTTATTTCTGTGGAATCTGAGAACAGATATTTCGGATCCCTTTGAAGACTATTGAGCCAAAGGAAATATCCTCCGATAACAAAGAGAAAGAAGCTTTGTGAGAAACTTCTTTGTGTTCTGTGAAATCATCGCACAGAGTTACAGCTTTCCCCTCAAGAAGCCTTTCGCTAAGACAGTTCTTGTGGAATTGGCAAAGTGATATTTGGAAGCCCATAGAGGGCTATGGCGAAAAAGGAAATATCCTCAGAAGAAATCTGGAAAGAAGCTTTCTGAGAAACTGTTCTCTGATGTTTGACTTCCACTCACAGAGTTACATCTCTATTTCGTGGATCTCTTTGCTAGCCTTATTTCTGTGGAATCTGAGAACAGATATTTCGGATCCCTTTGAAGACTATAGGGCCAAAGGAAATATCCTCTGGTAACAAAGAGAAAGAAGCTTTCTGAGAAACTTCTTTGTGTTCTGTGAAATCATCTCACAGAGTTACAGCTTTCCCCTCAAGAAGCCTTTCGCTAAGACAGTTCTTGTGGAATTGGCAAAGTGATATTTGGAAGCCCATAGAGGGCTATGGTGAAAAAGGAAATATCCTCAGATGAAATCTGGAAAGAAGCTTTCTGAGAAACTGCTCTGAAATGTTTGACTTCCACTCACAGAGTTACATCTGTATTTCGTGGATCTCTTTGCTAGCCTTATTTCTGTGGAATCTGAGAAGGGATATTTCGGATCCCTTTGAAGACTATAGGGCCAATGGAAATATCCTCCGATAACAAAGAGAAGGAAGCTTTTTGTGAAACTTCTTTGTGTTTTGTGAAATCATCTCACAGAGTTACAGCTTTCCCCTCAAGAAGCCTTTCGTTAAGACAGTTCTTGTAGAATTTTCAAAGTGATATTTGGAAGCTCATAGAGGGCTATGGTGAAAAAGGAAATATCCTCAGATGAAATCTAGAAAGAAGCTTTCTGAGAAACTGCTCTGTGATGTGTGACTTTCACTCACAGAGTTACATCTGTATTTCGTGGATCTCTTTGCTCGCCTTATTTCTGTGGAATCTGAGAACAGATATTTCGGATCCCTTTGAAGACTATTGAGCCAAAGGAAATATCCTCCGATAACAAAGAGAAAGAAGCTTTCTGAGAAATTTCTTTGTGTTCTGTGAAATCATCTCACAGAGGTACAGCTTTCCCCTCAAGAAGCCTTTCGCTAAGACAGTTCTTGTGGAATTGGCAAAGTGATATTTGGAAGCCCATAGAGTTCTATGGTGAAAAGGAAATATCCTCAGATGAAATCTGGAAAGAAGCTTTCTGAGAAATTGCTCTGTGATGTGTGACTTCCACTCACAGAGTTACATCTGTATTTCGTGGATCTCTTTGCTACCCTTATTTCTGTGGAATCTGAGAACAGATATTTCGGATCACTTTGAAGACTATAGGGCCAAAGGAAATATCCTGCGATAACAAAGAGAAAGAAGCTTTCTGAGAAATTTCTTTGTGTTCTGTGAAATCATCTCACAGAGTTACAGCTTTCCCCTCAAGAAGCCTTTCGCTAAGACAGTTCTTGTGGAATTGGCAAAGTGATATTTGGAAGCGCATAGAGGGCTATGGTGAAAAAGGAAATATCCTCAGATGAAATCTGGAAAGAAGCTTTCTGAGAAACTTCTCTGTGATGTGTGACTTCCACTCACAGAGTTACATCTGTATTTCGTGGATCACTTTGCTAGCCTTATTTCTGTGGTATCTGAGAACAGATATTTCGGATTCCTTTGAAGACTATAGGGCCGAAGGAAATATCCTCCGATAACAAACAGAAAGAAGCTTTGTGAGAAACTTCTTTGTGTTCTGTGAAATCATCGCACAGAGTTACAGCTTTCCCCTCAAGAAGCCTTTCGCTAAGACAGTTCTTGTGGAATTGGCAAAGGGCTATTTGGAAGCCCATAGAGGGCTATGGCGAAAAAGGAAATATCCTCAGAAGAAATCTGGAAAGAAGCTTTCTGAGAAACTGTTCTCTGATGTTTGACTTCCACTCACAGAGTTACATCTGTATTTCGTGGATCTCTTTGCTAGCCTTATTTCTGTTGAAACTGAGAACAGATATTTCGGATCCCTTTGAAGACTATAGTGAAAAAGGAAATATCCTCCGATAACAAAGAGAAAGAAGCTTTGTGAGAAACTTCTTTGTGTTCTGTGAAATCATCTCACAGAGTTACAGCTTTCCCCTCAAGAAGCCTTTCGCTAAGACAGTTCTTGTGGAATTGGCAAAGTGATATTTGGAAGCCCATAGACGGCTACGGTGAAAAAGGAAATATCCCCAGCTGAAATCTGGAAAGAAGCTTTCTGAGAAACTGCTCTGTGATGTGTGACTTCCACTAACAGAGTTACATCTGTATTTCGTGGATCTCTTTGCTAGCCTTATTTCTGTGGAATCTGAGAACAGATATTTCGGATCCCTCTGAAGACTATAGGGCCAAAGGAAATATCCTCTGACAACAAAGAGAAAGAAGCTTTCTGAGAAACTTCTTTATGTTCTGTGAAATCATCTCAAAGAGTTACAGCTTTCCCCTCAAGACTCCTTTCGCTAAGACAGTTCTTGTGGAATTGGCAAAGTGATATTTGGAAGCCCATAGAGGGCTATGGTGAAAAAGGAAATATCCTCAGATGAAATCTGGAAAGAAGCTTTCTGAGAAACTGCTCTGTGACGTTGGACTTCCACTCACAGAGTTACATCTGTATTTCGTGGATCTCTTTGCTAGCCTTATTTCTGTGGAATCTGAGAACAGATATTTCGGATCCCTTTGAAGACTATTGAGCCAAAGGAAATATCCTCCGATAACAAAGAGAAAGAAGCTCTCTGAGAAACTTCTTTGTGTTCTGCGAAATCATCTCACAGAGTTACAGCTTTCCCCTCAAGATGCCTTTCGCTAAGACAGTTCTTGTGGAATTGCCAAAGTGATATTTGGAAGCCCATAGAGGGCTATGGTGAAAAAGGAAATATCCTCAGATGAAATCTGGAAAAAAGCTTTCTGAGAAACTGCTCTGTGATGTGTGACATCCACTCACAGAGTTACATCTGTGTTTCGTGGATCTCTTTGCTAGCCTTATTTCTGTGGAATCTGAGAAGACATATTTCGGATCCCTTTGAAGACTATAGGGCCAAAGGAAATATCCTCCGATAACAAAGAGAAAGAAGCTTTCTGAGTAACTTCTTTGTGTTCTGTGAAATCATCTCACGGAGTTACAGCTTTCCCCTCAAGAAGCCTTTCGCTAAGACAGTTCTTGTGGAATTGGCAAAGTGATATTTGGAAGCCCATAGAGGGCTATGGTGAAAAAGGAAATATCCTCAGATGAAATCTGGAAAGAAGCTTTCTGAGAAACTGCTCTGAAATGTGTGACTTCTACTCACAGAGTTACATCTGTATTTCGTGGACCTCTTTGCTAGCCTTATTTCTGTGGAATCTGAGAAGAGATATTTCGGATCCCTTTGAAGACTATAGGGCCAAAGGAAATATCCTCCGATAACAAAGAGAAGGAAGCTTTTTGAGAAACTTCTTTGTGTTTTGTGAAATCATCTCACAGAGTTACAGCTTTCCCCTCAAGAATCCTTTCGCTAAGACCGTTCTTGTAGAATTGGCAAAGTGATATTTGGAAGCTCATAGAGGGCTATGGTGAAAAAGGAAATATCCTCAGATGAAATCTAGAAAGAAGCTTTCTGAGAAACTGCTCTGTGATGTGTGACTTTCACTCACCGAGTTGCATCTGTATTTCGTGGATCTCTTTGCTAGCCTTATTACTGTGGAATCTGAGAACAGATACTTCGGATCCCTTTGAAGACTATAGGGCCAAAGGAAATATCCTCAGATAACAAAGAGAAAGAAGCTTTCTGAGAAACTTCTTTGTGTTCTGTGAAATCATCTCACAGAGTTACAGCTTTCCCCTCAAGAAGCCTTTCGCTAAGACAGTTCTTGTGGAATTGGCAAAGGGATATTTGGAAGCCCATAGAGGGCTATGGTGAAAAAGGAAATATCCTCAGATGAAATCTGGAAAGAAGCTTTCTGAGAAACTACTTAGTGTTCTGTTAATTCACGTCACAGAGTTACATCTGTATTTCGTGGATCTCTTTGCTAGCCTTATTTCTGTGGAATCTGAGAACAGATATTTCGGATCCCTTTGAAGACTATAGGGCCAAAGGAAATATCCTCCGATAACACAGAGAAAGAAGCTTTCTGAGAAACTTCTTTGTGTTCTGTGAAATCATCTCACAGACTTACAGCTTTCCCCTCAAGAAGCCTTTTGCTAAGACAGTTCTTGTGGAATTGGCAAAGTGATATTTGGAAGCCCATAGAGGGCTATGGTGAAAAAGGAAATATCCTCAGATGAAATCTGGAAAGAAGATTTCTGAGAATCTGCTCTGAAATGTGTGACTTCCACTCACAGAGTTACATCTGTATTTCGTGGATCTCTTTGCTCGCCTTATTTCTGTGGAATCTGAGAAGAGATATTTCGGATCCCTTTGAAGACTATAGGGCCAAAGGAATTATCCTCCGATAACAAAGAGAAGGAAGCTTTTTGAGAAACTTCTTTGTGTTTTGTGAAATCATCTCACAGAGTTACAGCTTTCCCCTCAAGAAGCCTTTCGCTAAGACAGTTCTTGTGCAATGAGCAAAGTGATATTTGGAAGCCCCTAGAGGGCTATGGTGAAAAAGGAAATATCCTCAGATGAAATCTGGAAAGAAGCTTTCTGAGAAACCGCTCTGTGATGTGTGACTTCCACTCACAGAGTTACATCTGTATTTCGTGGATCTCTTTTCTCGCCTTATTTCTGTGGAATCTGAGAACAGATATTTCGGATCCCTTTGAAGACTATAGGGCCAAAGGAAATATCCTCCGATAACAAAGAGAAAGAAGCTTTCTGAGAAACTTCTCTGTGTTCTGTGAAATCATCTCACAGAGTTACAGCTTTCCCCTCAAGAAGCCTTTCGCTAAGACAGTTCTTGTGGAATTGGAAAAGTGATATTTGGAAGCCCATAGAGGGCTATGGTGAAAAAGGAAATATCCTCAGATGAAATCTGGAAAGAAGCTTTCTGAGAAACTGCTCTGTGATGTGTCACTTCCACTCACAGAGTTACATCTGTATTTCGTGGATCTCTTTGCTAGCCTTATTTCTGTGGAATCTGAGAAGAGATATTTCGAATCCCTTTGAAGACTATAGGGCCAAAGGAAATATCCTCCGATAACAAAGAGAAAGAAGCTTTCTGAGAAACTTCTTTGTGTTCTGTGAAATCATCTCACAGAGTTACAGCTTTCCCCTCAAGAAGCCTTACGCTAAGAGAGTTCTTATGGAATTGGCAAAGTGATATTTGGAAGCCCATAGAGGGCTATGGTGAAAAAGGAAATATCCTCAGATGAAATCTGGAAAGAAGCTTTCTGGGAAACTGCTCTGTGATGTGTGACTTCCACTCACAGAGTTACATGTGTATTTCGTGGATCTCTTTGCTAGCTTTATTTCTGTGGAATCTGAGAACAGATATTTCGGATCCCTTTGAAGACTATAGGGCCAAAGGAAATATCCTCCGATAACAAAGAGAAAGAAGTTTCTGAGAAACGTCTTTGTGTTGTGAAATCATCTCACAGAGTTACAGCTTTCCCCTCAAGAAGGCTTTCGCTAAGACAGTTCTTGTAGAATTGGCAAAGTGATATTTGGAAGCTCATAGAGGGCTATGGTGAAAAATGAAATATCCTCAGATGAAATCTAGAAAGAAGCTTTCTGAGAAACTGCTCTGTGATGTGTGACTTTCACTCACAGAGTTACATCTGTATTTCGTGGATCTCTTTGCTAGCCTTATTTCTGTGGAATCTGAGAACAGATATTTCGGATCCCTTTGAAGACTATAGGGCCAAAGGAAATATCCTCAGATAACAAAGAGAAAGAAGCTTTCTGAGAAACTTCTTTGTGTTCTGTGAAATCATCTCACAGAGTTACAGCTTTCCCCTCAAGAAGCCTTTCGCTAAGACAGTTCTTGTGGAATTGGCAAAGGGATATTTGGAAGCCCATAGAGGGCTATGGTGAAAAAGGAAATATCCTCAGATGAAATCTGGAAAGAAGCTTTCTGTGAAACGACTTAGTGTTCTGTTAATTCACGTCACAGAGTTACATCTGTATTTCGTGGATCTCTTTGCTAGCCTTATTTCTGTGGAATCTGAGAACAGATATTTCGGATCCCTTTGAAGACTATAGGGCCAAAGGAAATATCCTCCGATAACAAAGAGAAAGAAGCTTTCTGAGAAACTTCTTTGTGTTCTGTGAAATCATCTCACAGACTTACAGCTTTCCCCTCAAGAAGCCTTTTGCTAAGACAGTTCTTGTGGAATTGGCAAAGTGATATTTGGAAGCCCATAGACGGCTATGGTGAAAAAGGAAATATCCTCAGATGAAATCTGGAAAGAAGCTTTCTGAGAAACTGCTCTGTGATGTGTGACTTCCACTCACAGAGTTACATCTGTATTTCGTGGATCTCTTTGCTAGCCTTATTTCTGTGGAATCTGAGAACAGATATTTCGGATCCCTTTGAAGACTATAGGGCCAAAGGAAATATCCTCCGATAACAAAGAGAAAGAAGCTTTCTGAGAAACTTCTTTGTGTTCTGTGAAATCATCTCACAGAGTTACAGCTTTCCCCTCAAGAAGCCTTACGCTAAGAGAGTTCTTATGGAATTGGCAAAGTGATATTTGGAAGCCCATAGAGGGCTATGGTGAAAAAGGAAATATCCTCAGATGAAATCTGGAAAGAAGCTTTCTGGGAAACTGCTCTGTTATGTGTGACTTCCGCTCACAGAGTTACATGTGTATTTCGTGGATCTCTTTGCTAGCTTTATTTCTGTGGAATCTGAGAACAGATATTTCGGATCCCTTTGAAGACTATAGGGCCAAAGGAAATATCCTCCGATAACAAAGAGAAAGAAGTTTCTGAGAAACTTCTTTGTGTTGGGAAATCATCTCACAGAGTTACAGCTTTCCCCTCAAGAAGGCTTCCGCTAAGACAGTTCTTGTAGAATTGGAAAAGTGATATTTGGAAGCTCATAGAGGGCTATGGTGAAAAAGGAAATATTCTCAGATGAAATCTAGAAAGAAGCTTTCCGAGAAACTGCTCTGTGATGTGTGACTTTCACTCACAGAGTTACATCTGTATTTCATGGATCTCTTTGCTAGCCTTATTTCTGTGGAATCTGAGAACAGATATTTCGGATCCCTTTGAAGACTATAGGGCCAAAGGAAATATCCTCCGGTAACAAAGAGAAAGAAGCTTTCTGAGAAACTTCTTTGTGTTCTGTGAAATCATCTCACAGAGTTACAGCTTTCCCCTCAAGAAGCCTTTCGCTAAGACAGTTCTTGTGGAATTGGCAAAGTGATATTTGGAAGCCCATAGAGGTCTATGGTGAAAAGGAAATATCCTCAGATGAAATCTGGAAAGAAGCTTTCTGAGAAACTGCTCTGTGATGTGTGAATTCCACTCACAGAGTTTCATCTGTATTTCCTGGATTTCCTTTTTAGCCATATTTCTGTGGAATCTGAGAACAGATATTTCGGATCCCTTTGAAGACTACAGGGCCAAAGGAAATATCCTCCGATAACAAAGAGAAAGAAGCTTTCTGAGAAACTTCTTTGTGTTCTGCGAAATCATCTCACAGAGTTACAGCTTTCCCCTCAAGAAGCCTTTCGCTAAGACAGTTCTTGTGGTAAAAGTGATATTTGGAAGCCCATAGAGGATTATTGTGAAAAAGGAAATATCCTCAGATGAAATGTGGAAAGAAGCTGTCTGAGAAACTGCTCTGTGATGTGTGATTTCCACTGACAGAGTTACATCTGTATTTCGTGGATCTCTTTGCTAGCCTTATTTCTGTGGAATCTGAGAAGAGATATTTCGGATCCCTTTGAAGACTATAGGGCCAAAGGAAATATCCTCCGATAACAAAGAGAAAGAAGCTTTCTGAGAAACTTCTCTGTGTTCTGTGAAATCATCTCACAGAGTTACAGCTTTCCCCTCAAGAAGCCTTTCGCTAAGACAGTTCTTGTGGAATTGGAAAAGTGATATTTGGAAGCCCATAGAGGGCTATGGTGAAAAAGGAAATATCCTCAGATGAAATCTGGAAAGAAGCTTTCTGAGAAACTGCTCTGTGATGTGTCACTTCCACTCACAGAGTTACATCTGTATTTCGTGGATCTCTTTGCTAGCCTTATTTCTGTGGAATCTGAGAAGAGATATTTCGGATCCCTTTGAAGACTAAAGGGCCAAAGGAAATATCCTCCGATAACAAAGAGAAAGAAGCTTTCTGAGAAACTTCTTTGTGTTCTGTGAAATCATCTCACAGAGTTACAGCTTTCCCCTCAAGAAGCCTTACGCTAAGAGAGTTCTTGTGGAATTGGCAAAGTGATATTTGGAAGCCCATAGAGGGCTATGGTGAAAAAGGAAATATCCTCAGATGAAATCTGGAAAGGAGCTTTCTGAGAAACTGCTCTGTGATGTGTGACTTCCACTCACAGAGTTACATGTGTATTTCGTGGATCTCTTTGCTAGCTTTATTTCTGTGGAATCTGAGAACAGATATTTCGGATCCCTTTGAAGACTATAGGGCCAAAGGAAATATCCTCCGATAACAAAGAGAAAGAAGTTTCTGAGAAACTTCTTTGTGTTGTGAAATCATCTCACAGAGTTACAACTTTCCCCTCAAGAAGGCTTTCGCTAAGACAGTTCTTGTAGAATTGGCAAAGTGATATTTGGAAGCTCATAGAGGGCTATGGTGAAAAAGGAAATATCCTCAGATGAAATCTAGAAAGAAGCTTTCTGAGAAACTGCTCTGTGATGCGTGACTTTCACTCACAGAGTTACATCTGTATTTCGTGGATCTCTTTGCTAGCCTTATTTCTGTGGAATCTGAGAACAGATATTTCGGATCCCTTTGAAGACTATAGGGCCAAAGGAAATATCCTCAGATAACAAAGAGAAAGAAGCTTTCTGAGAAACTTCTTTGTGTTCTGTGAAATCATCTCACAGAGTTATAGCTTTCCACTCAAGAAGCCTTTCGCTAAGACAGTTCTTGTGGAATTGGCAAAGGGATATTTGGAAGCCCATAGAGGGCTATGGTGAAAAAGGAAATATCCTCAGATGAAATCTGGAAAGAAGCTTTCTGTGAAACGACTTAGTGTTCTGTTAATTCACGTCACAGAGTTACATCTGTATTTCGTGGATCTCTTTGCTAGCCTTATTTCTGTGGAATCTGAGAACAGATATTTCGGATCCCTTTGAAGACTATAGGGCCAAAGGAAATATCCTCCGATAACACAGAGAAAGAAGCTTTCTGAGAAACTTCTTTGTGTTCTGTGAAATCATCTCACAGACTTACAGCTTTCCCCTCAAGAAGCCTTTTGCTAAGACAGTTCTTGTGGAATTGGCAAAGTGATATTTGGAAGCCCATAGACGGCTATGGTGAAAAAGGAAATATCCTCAGATGAAATCTGGAAAGAAGCTTTCTGAGAAACTGCTCTGTGATGTGTGACTTCCACTCACAGAGTTACATCTGTATTTCGTGGATCTCTTTGCTAGCCTTATTTCTGTGGAATCTGAGAACAGATATTTCGGATCCCTTTGAAGACTATAGGGCCAAAGGAAATATCCTCTGGTAACAAAGAGAAAGAAGCTTTCTGAGAAACTTCTTTGTGTTCTGTGAAATCATCTCACAGAGTTACAGCTTTCCCCTCAAGAAGCCTTTCGCTAAGACAGTTCTTGTGGAATTGGCAAAGTGATATTTGGAAGCCCATAGAGGTCTATGGTGAAAAGGAAATATCCTCAGATGAAATCTGGAAAGAAGCTTTCTGAGAAACTGCTCTGTGATGTGTGAATTCCACTCACAGAGTTTCATCTGTATTTCCTGGATTTCCTTTTTAGCCATATTTCTGTGGAATCTGAGAACAGATATTTCGGATCCCTTTGAAGACTACAGGGCCAAAGGAAATATCCTCCGATAACAAAGAGAAAGAAGCTTTCTGAGAAACTTCTTTGTGTTCTGCGAAATCATCTCACAGAGTTACAGCTTTCCCTTCAAGAAGCCTTTCGCTAAGACAGTTCTTGTGGTAAAAGTGATATTTGGAAGCCCATAGAGGACTATTGTGAAAAAGGAAATATCCTCAGATGAAATCTGGAAAGAAGCTGTCTGAGAAACTGCTCTGTGATGTGTGATTTCCACTCACAGAGTTACATCTGTATTTCGTGGATCTCTTTGCTAGCCTTATTTCTGTGGAATCTGAGAAGAGATATTTCGGATCCCTTTGAAGACTATAGGGCCAAAGGAAATATCCTCCGATAACAAAGAGAAAGAAGCTTTCTGAGAAACTTCTTTGCGTTCCGTGAAATCATCTCAGAGAGTTACAGCTTTCCCCTCAAGAAGCCTTTTGCTGAGACAGTTCTTCTGGAAATGGCAAAGTGATATTTGGAAGCCCATAGAGGGCTATGGTGAAAAAGGAAATATCCTCAGATGAAATCTGGAAAGAAGCTTTCTGGGAAACTGCTCTGTGATGTGTGACTTCCACTCACAGAGTTACATCTGTATTTCGTGGATCTCTTTGCTAGCCTTATTTCTGTGGAATCTGAGAACAGATATTTCGGATCCCTTTGAAGACTATAGGGCCAAAGGAAATATCCTCCGATAACAAAGAGAAAGAAGCTTTCTGAGAAACTTCTTTGTGTTCTGTGAAATCATCTCAAAGAGTTACAGCTTTCCCCTCAAGACTCCTTTCGCTAAGACAGTTCTTGTGGAATTGGCAAAGTGATATTTGGAAGCCCATAGAGGGCTATGGTGAAAAAGGAAATATCCTCAGATGAAATCTGGAAAGAAGCTTTCTGAGAAACTGCTCTGTGACGTTGGACTTCCACTCACAGAGTTACATCTGTATTTCGTGGATCTCTTTGCTAGCCTTATTTCTGTGGAATCTGAGAACAGATATTTCGGATCCCTTTGAAGACTATTGAGCCAAAGGAAATATCCTCCGATAACAAAGAGAAAGAAGCTCTCTGAGAAACTTCTTTGTGTTCTGCGAAATCATCTCACAGAGTTACAGCTTTCCCCTCAAGATGCCTTTCGCTAAGACAGTTCTTGTGGAATTGCCAAAGTGATATTTGGAAGCCCATAGAGGGCTATGGTGAAAAAGGAAATATCCTCAGATGAAATCTGGAAAAAAGCTTTCTGAGAAACTGCTCTGTGATGTGTGACATCCACTCACAGAGTTACATCTGTGTTTCGTGGATCTCTTTGCTAGCCTTATTTCTGTGGAATCTGAGAAGACATATTTCGGATCCCTTTGAAGACTATAGGGCCAAAGGAAATATCCTCCGATAACAAAGAGAAAGAAGCTTTCTGAGAAACTTCTTTGTGTTCTGTGAAATCATCTCACGGAGTTACAGCTTTCCCCTCAAGAAGCCTTTCGCTAAGACAGTTCTTGTGGAATTGGCAAAGTGATATTTGGAAGCCCATAGAGGGCTATGGTGAAAAAGGAAATATCCTCAGATGAAATCTGGAAAGAAGCTTTCTGAGAAACTGCTCTGAAATGTGTGACTTCTACTCACAGAGTTACATCTGTATTTCGTGGACCTCTTTGCTAGCCTTATTTCTGTGGAATCTGAGAAGAGATATTTCGGATCCCTTTGAAGACTATAGGGCCAAAGGAAATATCCTCCGATAACAAAGAGAAGGAAGCTTTTTGAGAAACTTCTTTGTGTTTTGTGAAATCATCTCACAGAGTTACAGCTTTCCCCTCAAGAATCCTTTCGCTAAGACCGTTCTTGTAGAATTGGCAAAGTGATATTTGGAAGCTCATAGAGGGCTATGGTGAAAAAGGAAATATCCTCAGATGAAATCTAGAAAGAAGCTTTCTGAGAAACTGCTCTGTGATGTGTGACTTTCACTCACCGAGTTGCATCTGTATTTCGTGGATCTCTTTGCTAGCCTTATTACTGTGGAATCTGAGAACAGATACTTCGGATCCCTTTGAAGACTATAGGGCCAAAGGAAATATCCTCAGATAACAAAGAGAAAGAAGCTTTCTGAGAAACTTCTTTGTGTTCTGTGAAATCATCTCACAGAGTTACAGCTTTCCCCTCAAGAAGCCTTTCGCTAAGACAGTTCTTGTGGAATTGGCAAAGGGATATTTGGAAGCCCATAGAGGGCTATGGTGAAAAAGGAAATATCCTCAGATGAAATCTGGAAAGAAGCTTTCTGAGAAACTACTTAGTGTTCTGTTAATTCACGTCACAGAGTTACATCTGTATTTCGTGGATCTCTTTGCTAGCCTTATTTCTGTGGAATCTGAGAACAGATATTTCGGATCCCTTTGAAGACTATAGGGCCAAAGGAAATATCCTCCGATAACACAGAGAAAGAAGCTTTCTGAGAAACTTCTTTGTGTTCTGTGAAATCATCTCACAGACTTACAGCTTTCCCCTCAAGAAGCCTTTTGCTAAGACAGTTCTTGTGGAATTGGCAAAGTGATATTTGGAAGCCCATAGAGGGCTATGGTGAAAAAGGAAATATCCTCAGATGAAATCTGGAAAGAAGATTTCTGAGAATCTGCTCTGAAATGTGTGACTTCCACTCACAGAGTTACATCTGTATTTCGTGGATCTCTTTGCTCGCCTTATTTCTGTGGAATCTGAGAAGAGATATTTCGGATCCCTTTGAAGACTATAGGGCCAAAGGAATTATCCTCCGATAACAAAGAGAAGGAAGCTTTTTGAGAAACTTCTTTGTGTTTTGTGAAATCATCTCACAGAGTTACAGCTTTCCCCTCAAGAAGCCTTTCGCTAAGACAGTTCTTGTGCAATGAGCAAAGTGATATTTGGAAGCCCCTAGAGGGCTATGGTGAAAAAGGAAATATCCTCAGATGAAATCTGGAAAGAAGCTTTCTGAGAAACCGCTCTGTGATGTGTGACTTCCACTCACAGAGTTACATCTGTATTTCGTGGATCTCTTTTCTCGCCTTATTTCTGTGGAATCTGAGAACAGATATTTCGGATCCCTTTGAAGACTATAGGGCCAAAGGAAATATCCTCCGATAACAAAGAGAAAGAAGCTTTCTGAGAAACTTCTCTGTGTTCTGTGAAATCATCTCACAGAGTTACAGCTTTCCCCTCAAGAAGCCTTTCGCTAAGACAGTTCTTGTGGAATTGGAAAAGTGATATTTGGAAGCCCATAGAGGGCTATGGTGAAAAAGGAAATATCCTCAGATGAAATCTGGAAAGAAGCTTTCTGAGAAACTGCTCTGTGATGTGTCACTTCCACTCACAGAGTTACATCTGTATTTCGTGGATCTCTTTGCTAGCCTTATTTCTGTGGAATCTGAGAAGAGATATTTCGAATCCCTTTGAAGACTATAGGGCCAAAGGAAATATCCTCCGATAACAAAGAGAAAGAAGCTTTCTGAGAAACTTCTTTGTGTTCTGTGAAATCATCTCACAGAGTTACAGCTTTCCCCTCAAGAAGCCTTACGCTAAGAGAGTTCTTATGGAATTGGCAAAGTGATATTTGGAAGCCCATAGAGGGCTATGGTGAAAAAGGAAATATCCTCAGATGAAATCTGGAAAGAAGCTTTCTGGGAAACTGCTCTGTGATGTGTGACTTCCACTCACAGAGTTACATGTGTATTTCGTGGATCTCTTTGCTAGCTTTATTTCTGTGGAATCTGAGAACAGATATTTCGGATCCCTTTGAAGACTATAGGGCCAAAGGAAATATCCTCCGATAACAAAGAGAAAGAAGTTTCTGAGAAACGTCTTTGTGTTGTGAAATCATCTCACAGAGTTACAGCTTTCCCCTCAAGAAGGCTTTCGCTAAGACAGTTCTTGTAGAATTGGCAAAGTGATATTTGGAAGCTCATAGAGGGCTATGGTGAAAAATGAAATATCCTCAGATGAAATCTAGAAAGAAGCTTTCTGAGAAACTGCTCTGTGATGTGTGACTTTCACTCACAGAGTTACATCTGTATTTCGTGGATCTCTTTGCTAGCCTTATTTCTGTGGAATCTGAGAACAGATATTTCGGATCCCTTTGAAGACTATAGGGCCAAAGGAAATATCCTCAGATAACAAAGAGAAAGAAGCTTTCTGAGAAACTTCTTTGTGTTCTGTGAAATCATCTCACAGAGTTACAGC
Source organism: Macaca nemestrina (assembly GCF_043159975.1). Lineage (NCBI taxonomy): Eukaryota > Metazoa > Chordata > Mammalia > Primates > Cercopithecidae > Macaca > Macaca nemestrina. The sequence goes on from NC_092140.1 coordinate 53,874,918, forward strand.
TTTCCCCTCAAGAAGCCTTTCGCTAAGACAGTTCTTGTGGAATTGGCAAAGGGATATTTGGAAGCCCATAGAGGGCTATGGTGAAAAAGGAAATATCCTCAGATGAAATCTGGAAAGAAGCTTTCTGTGAAACGACTTAGTGTTCTGTTAATTCACGTCACAGAGTTACATCTGTATTTCGTGGATCTCTTTGCTAGCCTTATTTCTGTGGAATCTGAGAACAGATATTTCGGATCCCTTTGAAGACTATAGGGCCAAAGGAAATATCCTCCGATAACAAAGAGAAAGAAGCTTTCTGAGAAACTTCTTTGTGTTCTGTGAAATCATCTCACAGACTTACAGCTTTCCCCTCAAGAAGCCTTTTGCTAAGACAGTTCTTGTGGAATTGGCAAAGTGATATTTGGAAGCCCATAGACGGCTATGGTGAAAAAGGAAATATCCTCAGATGAAATCTGGAAAGAAGCTTTCTGAGAAACTGCTCTGTGATGTGTGACTTCCACTCACAGAGTTACATCTGTATTTCGTGGATCTCTTTGCTAGCCTTATTTCTGTGGAATCTGAGAACAGATATTTCGGATCCCTTTGAAGACTATAGGGCCAAAGGAAATATCCTCCGATAACAAAGAGAAAGAAGCTTTCTGAGAAACTTCTTTGTGTTCTGTGAAATCATCTCACAGAGTTACAGCTTTCCCCTCAAGAAGCCTTACGCTAAGAGAGTTCTTATGGAATTGGCAAAGTGATATTTGGAAGCCCATAGAGGGCTATGGTGAAAAAGGAAATATCCTCAGATGAAATCTGGAAAGAAGCTTTCTGGGAAACTGCTCTGTTATGTGTGACTTCCGCTCACAGAGTTACATGTGTATTTCGTGGATCTCTTTGCTAGCTTTATTTCTGTGGAATCTGAGAACAGATATTTCGGATCCCTTTGAAGACTATAGGGCCAAAGGAAATATCCTCCGATAACAAAGAGAAAGAAGTTTCTGAGAAACTTCTTTGTGTTGGGAAATCATCTCACAGAGTTACAGCTTTCCCCTCAAGAAGGCTTCCGCTAAGACAGTTCTTGTAGAATTGGAAAAGTGATATTTGGAAGCTCATAGAGGGCTATGGTGAAAAAGGAAATATTCTCAGATGAAATCTAGAAAGAAGCTTTCCGAGAAACTGCTCTGTGATGTGTGACTTTCACTCACAGAGTTACATCTGTATTTCATGGATCTCTTTGCTAGCCTTATTTCTGTGGAATCTGAGAACAGATATTTCGGATCCCTTTGAAGACTATAGGGCCAAAGGAAATATCCTCCGGTAACAAAGAGAAAGAAGCTTTCTGAGAAACTTCTTTGTGTTCTGTGAAATCATCTCACAGAGTTACAGCTTTCCCCTCAAGAAGCCTTTCGCTAAGACAGTTCTTGTGGAATTGGCAAAGTGATATTTGGAAGCCCATAGAGGTCTATGGTGAAAAGGAAATATCCTCAGATGAAATCTGGAAAGAAGCTTTCTGAGAAACTGCTCTGTGATGTGTGAATTCCACTCACAGAGTTTCATCTGTATTTCCTGGATTTCCTTTTTAGCCATATTTCTGTGGAATCTGAGAACAGATATTTCGGATCCCTTTGAAGACTACAGGGCCAAAGGAAATATCCTCCGATAACAAAGAGAAAGAAGCTTTCTGAGAAACTTCTTTGTGTTCTGCGAAATCATCTCACAGAGTTACAGCTTTCCCCTCAAGAAGCCTTTCGCTAAGACAGTTCTTGTGGTAAAAGTGATATTTGGAAGCCCATAGAGGATTATTGTGAAAAAGGAAATATCCTCAGATGAAATCTGGAAAGAAGCTGTCTGAGAAACTGCTCTGTGATGTGTGATTTCCACTGACAGAGTTACATCTGTATTTCGTGGATCTCTTTGCTAGCCTTATTTCTGTGGAATCTGAGAAGAGATATTTCGGATCCCTTTGAAGACTATAGGGCCAAAGGAAATATCCTCCGATAACAAAGAGAAAGAAGCTTTCTGAGAAACTTCTCTGTGTTCTGTGAAATCATCTCACAGAGTTACAGCTTTCCCCTCAAGAAGCCTTTCGCTAAGACAGTTCTTGTGGAATTGGAAAAGTGATATTTGGAAGCCCATAGAGGGCTATGGTGAAAAAGGAAATATCCTCAGATGAAATCTGGAAAGAAGCTTTCTGAGAAACTGCTCTGTGATGTGTCACTTCCACTCACAGAGTTACATCTGTATTTCGTGGATCTCTTTGCTAGCCTTATTTCTGTGGAATCTGAGAAGAGATATTTCGGATCCCTTTGAAGACTAAAGGGCCAAAGGAAATATCCTCCGATAACAAAGAGAAAGAAGCTTTCTGAGAAACTTCTTTGTGTTCTGTGAAATCATCTCACAGAGTTACAGCTTTCCCCTCAAGAAGCCTTACGCTAAGAGAGTTCTTGTGGAATTGGCAAAGTGATATTTGGAAGCCCATAGAGGGCTATGGTGAAAAAGGAAATATCCTCAGATGAAATCTGGAAAGGAGCTTTCTGAGAAACTGCTCTGTGATGTGTGACTTCCACTCACAGAGTTACATGTGTATTTCGTGGATCTCTTTGCTAGCTTTATTTCTGTGGAATCTGAGAACAGATATTTCGGATCCCTTTGAAGACTATAGGGCCAAAGGAAATATCCTCCGATAACAAAGAGAAAGAAGTTTCTGAGAAACTTCTTTGTGTTGTGAAATCATCTCACAGAGTTACAACTTTCCCCTCAAGAAGGCTTTCGCTAAGACAGTTCTTGTAGAATTGGCAAAGTGATATTTGGAAGCTCATAGAGGGCTATGGTGAAAAAGGAAATATCCTCAGATGAAATCTAGAAAGAAGCTTTCTGAGAAACTGCTCTGTGATGCGTGACTTTCACTCACAGAGTTACATCTGTATTTCGTGGATCTCTTTGCTAGCCTTATTTCTGTGGAATCTGAGAACAGATATTTCGGATCCCTTTGAAGACTATAGGGCCAAAGGAAATATCCTCAGATAACAAAGAGAAAGAAGCTTTCTGAGAAACTTCTTTGTGTTCTGTGAAATCATCTCACAGAGTTATAGCTTTCCACTCAAGAAGCCTTTCGCTAAGACAGTTCTTGTGGAATTGGCAAAGGGATATTTGGAAGCCCATAGAGGGCTATGGTGAAAAAGGAAATATCCTCAGATGAAATCTGGAAAGAAGCCTTCTGTGAAACGACTTAGTGTTCTGTTAATTCACGTCACAGAGTTACATCTGTATTTCGTGGATCTCTTTGCTAGCCTTATTTCTGTGGAATCTGAGAACAGATATTTCGGATCCCTTTGAAGACTATAGGGCCAAAGGAAATATCCTCCGATAACACAGAGAAAGAAGCTTTCTGAGAAACTTCTTTGTGTTCTGTGAAATCATCTCACAGACTTACAGCTTTCCCCTCAAGAAGCCTTTTGCTAAGACAGTTCTTGTGGAATTGGCAAAGTGATATTTGGAAGCCCATAGACGGCTATGGTGAAAAAGGAAATATCCTCAGATGAAATCTGGAAAGAAGCTTTCTGAGAAACTGCTCTGTGATGTGTGACTTCCACTCACAGAGTTACATCTGTATTTCGTGGATCTCTTTGCTAGCCTTATTTCTGTGGAATCTGAGAACAGATATTTCGGATCCCTTTGAAGACTATAGGGCCAAAGGAAATATCCTCTGGTAACAAAGAGAAAGAAGCTTTCTGAGAAACTTCTTTGTGTTCTGTGAAATCATCTCACAGAGTTACAGCTTTCCCCTCAAGAAGCCTTTCGCTAAGACAGTTCTTGTGGAATTGGCAAAGTGATATTTGGAAGCCCATAGAGGTCTATGGTGAAAAGGAAATATCCTCAGATGAAATCTGGAAAGAAGCTTTCTGAGAAACTGCTCTGTGATGTGTGAATTCCACTCACAGAGTTTCATCTGTATTTCCTGGATTTCCTTTTTAGCCATATTTCTGTGGAATCTGAGAACAGATATTTCGGATCCCTTTGAAGACTACAGGGCCAAAGGAAATATCCTCCGATAACAAAGAGAAAGAAGCTTTCTGAGAAACTTCTTTGTGTTCTGCGAAATCATCTCACAGAGTTACAGCTTTCCCTTCAAGAAGCCTTTCGCTAAGACAGTTCTTGTGGTAAAAGTGATATTTGGAAGCCCATAGAGGACTATTGTGAAAAAGGAAATATCCTCAGATGAAATCTGGAAAGAAGCTGTCTGAGAAACTGCTCTGTGATGTGTGATTTCCACTCACAGAGTTACATCTGTATTTCGTGGATCTCTTTGCTAGCCTTATTTCTGTGGAATCTGAGAAGAGATATTTCGGATCCCTTTGAAGACTATAGGGCCATAGGAAATATCCTCCGATAACAAAGAGAAAGAAGCTTTCTGAGAAACTTCTTTGCGTTCCGTGAAATCATCTCAGAGAGTTACAGCTTTCCCCTCAAGAAGCCTTTTGCTGAGACAGTTCTTCTGGAAATGGCAAAGTGATATTTGGAAGCCCATAGAGGGCTATGGTGAAAAAGGAAATATCCTCAGATGAAATCTGGAAAGAAGCTTTCTGGGAAACTGCTCTGTGATGTGTGACTTCCACTCACAGAGTTACATCTGTATTTCGTGGATCTCTTTGCTAGCCTTATTTCTGTGGAATCTGAGAACAGATATTTCGGATCCCTTTGAAGACTATAGGGCCAAAGGAAATATCCTCCGATAACAAAGAGAAAGAAGCTTTCTGAGAAACTTCTTTGTGTTCTGTGAAATCATCTCACAGAGTTACAGCTTTCCCCTCAAGAAGCCTTTCGCTAAGACTGTTCTTGTGGAATTGTCAAACGGATATTTGGAAGCCCATAGAGGGCTATGGTGAAAAAGGAAATATCCCCAGATGAAATCTGGAAAGAAGCTTTCTGAGAAACTGCTCTGTGATGTGTGACTTCCACTCACAGAGTTACATCTGTATTTCGTGGATCTCTTTGCTCGCCTTATTTCTGTGGAATCTGAGAACAGATATTTCGGATCCCTTTGAAGACTATTGAGCCAAAGGAAATATCCTCCGATAACAAAGAGAAAGAAGCTTTCTGAGAAACTTCTTTGTGTTCTGTGAAATCATCTCACAGAGTTACAGCTTTCCCCTCAAGAAGCCTTTCGCTAAGACAGTTCTTGTGGAATTGGCAAAGTGATATTTGGAAGCCCATGGAGGGCTATGGTGAAAAAGGAAATATCCTCAGATGAAATCTGGAAAGAAGCTTTCTGAGAAACTGCTCTGAAATGTGTGACTTCTACTCACAGAGTTACATCTGTATTTCGTGGATCTCTTTGCTAGCCTTATTTCTGTGGAATCTGAGAACAGATATTTCGGATCCCTTTGAAGACTATAGGGCCAAAGGAAATATCCTCCGATAACAAAGAGAAGGAAGCTTTTTGAGAAACTTCTTTGTGTTTTGTGAAATCATCTCACAGAGTTACAGCTTTCCCCTCAAGAAGCCTTTCGCTAAGACAGTTCTTGTAGAATTGGCAAAGTGATATTTGGAAGCTCATAGAGGGCTATGGTGAAAAAGGAAATATCCTCAGATGAAATCTAGAAAGAAGCTTTCTGAGAAACTGCTCTGTGATGTGTGACTTCCACTCACAGAGTTGCATCTGTATTTCGTGGATCTCTTTGCTAGCCTTATTTCTGTGGAATCTAAGAACAGATATTTCGGATCCCTTTGAAGACTATAGGGCCAAAGGAAATATCCTCCGATAACAAAGAGAAAGAAGCTTTCTGAGAAACTTCTTTGTGTTCTGTGAAATCATCTCACAGAGTTACAGCTTTCCCCTCAAGAAGCCTTTCGCTAAGACAGTTCTTGTGGAATTGGCAAAGGGATATTTGGAAGCCCATAGAGGGCTATGGTGAAAAAGGAAATATCCTCAGATGAAATCTGGAAAGAAGCTTTTTGAGAAACTACTTAGTGTTCTGTTAATTCACGTCACAGAGTTACATCTGTATTTCGTGGATCTCTTTGCTAGCCTTATTTCTGTGGAATCTGAGAACAGATATTTCGGATCCCTTTGAAGAATATAGGAACAAAGGAAATATCCTCCGATAACACAGAGAAAGAAGCTTTCTGAGAAACTTCTTTGTGTTCTGTGAAATCATCTCACAGACTTACAGCTTTCCCCTCAAGAAGCCTTTTGCTAAGACAGTTCTTGTGGAATTGGCAAAGTGATATTTGGAAGCCCATAGACGGCTATGGTGAAAAAGGAAATATCCTCAGATGAAATCTGGAAAGAAGCTTTCTGAGAAATTGCTCTGTGATGTGTCACTTCCACTCACAGAGTTACATCTGTATTTCGTGGATCTCTTTGCTAGCCTTATTTCTGTGGAATCTGAGAACAGATATTTCGGATCCCTTTGAAGACTATAGGGCCAAAGGAAATATCCTCCGGTAACAAAGAGAAAGAAGCTTTCTGAGAAACTTCTTTGTGTTCTGTGAAATCATCGCACAGAGTTACAGCTTTCCCCTCAAGAAGCCTTTCGCTAAGACAGTTCTTGTGGAATTGGCAAAGTGATATTTGGAAGCCCATAGAGGGCTATGGTGAAAAAGGAAATATCCTCAGATGAAATCTGGAAAGAAGCTTTCTGAGAAACTGCTCTGTTATGTGTGACTTCCACTCACAGAGTTACATATGTATTTCGTGGATCTCTTTGCTAGCTTTATTTCTGTGGAATCTGAGAACAGATATTTCGGATCCCTTTGAAGACTATAGGGCCAAAGGAAATATCCTCCGATAACAAAGAGAAAGAAGTTTCTGAGAAACTTCTTTGTGTTGTGAAATCATCTCACAGAGTTACAGCTTTCCCCTCAAGAAGGCTTTCGCTAAGACAGTTCTTGTAGAATTGGCAAAGTGATATTTGGAAGCTCATAGAGGGCTATGGTGAACAAGGAAATATCCTCAGATGAAATCTAGAAAGAAGCTTTCTGAGAAACTGCTCTGTGATGTGTGACTTTCACTCACAGAGTTACATCTGTATTTCGTGGATCTCTTTGCTAGCCTTATTTCTGTGGAATCTGAGAACAGATATTTCGGATCCCTTTGAAGACTATAGGGCCAAAGGAAATATCCTCAGATAACAAAGAGAAAGAAGCTTTCTGAGAAACTACGTTGTGTTCTGTGAAATCATCTCACAGAGTTACAGCTTTCCCCTCAAGAAGCCATTCGCTAAGACAGTTCTTGTGGAATTGGCAAAGGGATATTTGGAAGCCCATAGAGGGCTATGGTGAAAAAGGAAATATCCTCAGATGAAATCTGGAAAGAAGCTTTCTGAGAAACTGCTCTGAAATGTGTGACTTCCACTCACAGAGTTACATCTGTATTTCGTGGATCTCTTTGCTAGCCTTATTTCTGTGGAATCTGAGAAGAGATATTTCGGATCCCTTTGAAGACTATAGGGCCAATGGAAATATCCTCCGATAACAAAGAGAAGGAAGCTTTTTGTGAAACTTCTTTGTGTTTTGTGAAATCATCTCGCAGAGTTACAGCTTTCCCCTCAAGAAACCTTTCGTTAAGACAGTTCTTGTAGAATTGGCAAAGTGATATTTGGAAGCTCATAGAGGGCTATGGTGAAAAAGGAAATATCCTCAGATGAAATCTAGAAAGAAGCTTTCTGAGAAACTGCTCTGTGATGTGTGACTTTCACTCACAGAGTTACATCTGTATTTCGTGGATCTCTTTGCTCGCCTTATTTCTGTGGAATCTGAGAACAGATATTTCGAATCCCTTTGAAGACTATTGAGCCAAAGGAAATATCCTCCGATAACAAAGAGAAAGAAGCTTTCTGAGAAACTTCTTTGTGTTCTGTGAAATCATCTCACAGAGGTACAGCTTTCCCCTCAAGAAGCCTTTCGCTAAGACAGTTCTTGTGGAATTGGCAAAGTGATATTTGGAAGCCCATAGAGGTCTATGGTGAAAAGGAAATATCCTCAGATGAAATCTGGAAAGAAGCTTTCTGAGAAATTGCTCTGTGATGTGTGACTTCCACTCACAGAGTTACATCTGTATTTCGTGGATCTCTTTTCTAGCCTTATTTCTGTGGTATCTGAGAACAGATATTTCGGATCCCTTTGAAGACTATAGGGCCAAAGGAAATATCCTCCGATAACAAAGAGAAAGAAGCTTTGTGAGAAACTTCTTTGTGTTCTGTGAAATCATCGCACAGAGTTACAGCTTTCCCCTCAAGAAGCCTTTCGCTAAGACAGTTCTTGTGGAATTGGCAAAGTGATATTTGGAAGCCCATAGAGGGCTATGGTGAAAAAGGAAATATCCTCAGAAGAAATCTGGAAAGAAGCTTTCTGAGAAACTGTTCTCTGATGTTTGACTTTCTCTCACAGAGTTACATCTGTATTTCGTGGATCTCTTTGCTAGCCTTATTTCTGTGGAATCTGAGAACAGATATTTCGGATCCCTTTGAAGACTATAGGGCCAAAGGAAATATCCTCTGGTAACAAAGAGAAAGAAGCTCTCTGAGAAACTTCTTTGTGTTCTGTGAAATCATCTCACAGAGTTACAGCTTTCCCCTCAAGAAGACTTTCGCTAAGACAGTTCTTGTGGAATTGGCAAAGTGATATTTGGAAGCCCATAGAGGGCTATGGTGAAAAAGGAAATATCCTCAGATGAAATCTGGAAAGAAGCTTTCTGAGAAACTGCTCTGAAATGTGTGACTTCCACTCACAGAGTTACATCTGTATTTCGTGGATCTCTTTGCTTGCCTTATTTCTGTGTAATCTGAGAAGAGATATTTCGGATCCCTTTGAAGACTATAGGGCCAATGGAAATATCCTCCGATAACAAAGAGGAGGAAGCTTTTTGTGAAACTTCTTTGTGTTTTGTGAAATCATCTCACAGAGTTACAGCTTTTCCCTCAAGAAGCCTTTCGTTAAGACATTTCTTGTAGAATTTTCAAAGTGATATTTGGAAGCTCATAGAGGGCTATGGTGAAAAAGGAAATATCCTCAGATGAAATCTAGAAAGAAGCTTTCTGAGAAACTGCTCTGTGATGTGTCACTTCCACTCACAGAGTTACATCTGTATTTCGTGGATCTCTTTGCTAGCCTTATTTCTGTGGAATCTGAGAAGAGATATTTCGGATCCCTTTGAAGACTATAGGGCCAAAGGAAATATCCTCCGATAACAAAGAGAAAGAAGCTTTCTGAGAAACTTCTTTGTGTTCTGTGAAATCATCTCACAGAGTTACAGCTTTCCCCTCAAGAAGCCTTTCGCTAAGACAGTTCTTGTGGAATTGGCAAAGTGATATTTGGAAGCCCATAGAGGGCTATGGTGAAAAAGGAAATATCCTCAGATGAAATCTGGAAAGAAGCTTTCTGAGAAACTGCTCTGTTATGTGTGACTTCCACTCACAGAGTTACATGTGTATTTCGTGGATCTCTTTGCTAGCTTTATTTCTGTGGAATCTGAGAACAGATATTTCGGATCCCTTTGAAGACTATAGGGCCAAAGGAAATATCCTCCGATAACAAAGAGAAAGAAGTTTCTGAGAAACTTCTTTGTGTTGTGAAATCATCTCACAGAGTTACAGCTTTCCCCTCAAGAAGGCTTTCGCTAAGACAGTTCTTGTAGAATTGGCAAAGTGATATTTGGAAGCTCATAGAGGGCTATGGTGAAAAAGGAAATATCCTCAGATGAAATCTAGAAAGAAGCTTTCTGAGAAACTGCTCTGTGATGTGTGACTTTCACTCACAGAGTTACATCTGTATTTCGTGGATCTCTTTGCTAGCCTTATTTCTGTGGAATCTGAGAACAGATATTTCGGATCCCTTTGAAGACTATAGGGCCAAAGGAAATATCCTCAGATAACAAAGAGAAAGAAGCTTTCTGAGAAACTTCTTTGTGTTCTGTGAAATCATCTCACAGAGTTACAGCTTTCCCCTCAAGAAGCCTTTCGCTAAGACAGTTCTTGTGGAATTGGCAAAGGGATATTTGGAAGCCCATAGAGGGCTATGGTGAAAAAGGAAATATCCTCAGATGAAATCTGGAAAGAAGCTTTCTGAGAAACTGCTCTGAAATGTGTGACTTCCACTCACAGAGTTACATCTGTATTTCGTGGATCTCTTTGCTAGCCTTATTTCTGTGGAATCTGAGAAGAGATATTTCGGATCCCTTTGAAGACTATAGGGCCAATGGAAATATCCTCCGATAACAAAGAGAAGGAAGCTTTTTGTGAAACTTCTTTGTGTTTTGTGAAATCATCTCACAGAGTTACAGCTTTCCCCTCAAGAAGCCTTTCGCTAAGACAGTTCTTGTAGAATTGGCAAAGTGATATTTGGAAGCTCATAGAGGGCTATGGTGAAAAAGGAAATATCCTCAGATGAAATCTAGAAAGAAGCTTTCTGAGAAACTGCTCTGTGATGTGTGACTTCCACTCACAGAGTTGCATCTGTATTTCGTGGATCTCTTTGCTAGCCTTATTTCTGTGGAATCTGAGAACAGATATTTCGGATCCCTTTGAAGACTATAGGGCCAAAGGAAATATCCTCCGATAACAAAGAGAAAGAAGCTTTCTGAGAAACTTCTTTGTGTTCTGTGAAATCGTCTCACAGAGTTACAGCTTTCCCCTCAAGAAGCCTTTCGCTAAGACAGTTCTTGTGGAATTGGCAAAGGGATATTTGGAAGCCCATAGAGGGCTATGGTGAAAAAGGAAATATCCTCAGATGAAATCTGGAAAGAAGCTTTCTGAGAAACTACTTAGTGTTCTGTTAATTCACGTCACAGAGTTACATCTGTATTTCGTGGATCTCTTTGCTAGCCTTATTTCTGTGGAATCTGAGAACAGATATTTCGGATCCCTTTGAAGAATATAGGGACAAAGGAAATATCCTCCGATAACACAGAGAAAGAAGCTTTCTGAGAAACTTCTTTGTGTTCTGTGAAATCATCTCACAGACTTACAGCTTTCCCCTCAAGAAGCCTTTTGCTAAGACAGTTCTTGTGGAATTGGCAAAGTGATATTTGGAAGCCCATAGACGGCTATGGTGAAAAAGGAAATATCCTCAGATGAAATCTGGAAGGAAGCTTTCTGAGAAATTGCTCTGTGATGTGTCACTTCCACTCACAGAGTTACATCTGTATTTCGTGGATCTCTTTGCTAGCCTTATTTCTGTGGAATCTGAGAACAGATATTTCGGATCCCTTTGAAGACTATAGGGCCAAAGGAAATATCCTCCGGTAACAAAGAGAAAGAAGCTTTCTGAGAAACTTCTTTGTGTTCTGTGAAATAATCTCACAGAGTTACAGCTTTCCCCTCAAGAAGCCTTTCGCTAAGACAGTTCTTGTGGAATTGGCAAAGTGATATTTGGAAGCCCATAGAGGGCTATGGTGAAAAAGGAAATATCCTCAGATGAAATCTGGAAAGAAGCTTTCTGAGAAACTGCTCTGTTATGTGTGACTTCCACTCACAGAGTTACATGTGTATTTCGTGGATCTCTTTGCTAGCTTTATTTCTGTGGAATCTGAGAACAGATATTTCGGATCCCTTTGAAGACTATAGGGCCAAAGGAAATATCCTCCGATAACAAAGAGAAAGAAGTTTCTGAGAAACTTCTTTGTGTTGTGAAATCATCTCACAGAGTTACAGCTTTCCCCTCAAGAAGGCTTTCGCTAAGACAGTTCTTGTAGAATTGGCAAAGTGATATTTGGAAGCTCATAGAGGGCTATGGTGAAAAAGGAAATATCCTCAGATGAAATCTAGAAAGAAGCTTTCTGAGAAACTGCTCTGTGATGTGTGACTTTCACTCACAGAGTTACATCTGTATTTCGTGGATCACTTTGCTAGCCTTATTTCTGTGGAATCTGAGAACAGATATTTCGGATCCCTTTGAAGACTATAGGGCCAAAGGAAATATCCTCAGATAACAAAGAGAAAGAAGCTTTCTGAGAAACTACTTTGTGTTCTGTGAAATCATCTCACAGAGTTACAGCTTTCCCCTCAAGAAGCCTTTCGCTAAGACAGTTCTTGTGGAATTGGCAAAGGGATATTTGGAAGCCCATAGAGGGCTATGGTGAAAAAGGAAATATCCTCAGATGAAATCTGGAAAGAAGCTTTCTGAGAAACTGCTCTGAAATGTGTGACTTCCACTCACAGAGTTACATCTGTATTTCGTGGATCTCTTTGCTAGCCTTATTTCTGTGGAATCTGAGAAGAGATATTTCGGATCCCTTTGAAGACTATAGGGCCAATGGAAATATCCTCCGATAACAAAGAGAAGGAAGCTTTTTGTGAAACTTCTTTGTGTTTTGTGAAATCATCTCGCAGAGTTACAGCTTTCCCCTCAAGAAGCCTTTCGTTAAGACAGTTCTTGTAGAATTGGCAAAGTGATATTTGGAAGCTCATAGAGGGCTATGGTGAAAAAGGAAATATCCTCAGATGAAATCTAGAAAGAAGCTTTCTGAGAAACTGCTCTGTGATGTGTGACTTTCACTCACAGAGTTACATCTGTATTTCGTGGATCTCTTTGCTCGCCTTATTTCTGTGGAATCTGAGAACAGATATTTCGAATCCCTTTGAAGACTATTGAGCCAAAGGAAATATCCTCCGATAACAAAGAGAAAGAAGCTTTCTGAGAAACTTCTTTGTGTTCTGTGAAATCATCTCACAGAGGTACAGCTTTCCCCTCAAGAAGCCTTTCGCTAAGACAGTTCTTGTGGAACTGGCAAAGTGATATTTGGAAGCCCATAGAGGTCTATGGTGAAAAGGAAATATCCTCAGATGAAATCTGGAAAGAAGCTTTCTGAGAAATTGCTCTGTGATGTGTGAATTCCACTCACAGAGTTACATCTGTATTTCGTGGATCTCTTTGCTAGCCTTATTTCTGTGGTATCTGAGAACAGATATTTCGGATCCCTTTGAAGACTATAGGGCCGAAGGAAATATCCTCCGATAACAAAGAGAAAGAAGCTTTGTGAGAAACTTCTTTGTGTTCTGTGAAATCATCGCACAGAGTTACAGCTTTCCCCTCAAGAAGCCTTTCGCTAAGACAGTTCTTGTGGAATTGGCAAAGTGATATTTGGAAGCCCATAGAGGGCTATGGCGAAAAAGGAAATATCCTCAGAAGAAATCTGGAAAGAAGCTTTCTGAGAAACTGTTCTCTGATGTTTGACTTCCACTCACAGAGTTACATCTGTATTTCGTGGATCTCTTTGCTAGCCTTATTTCTGTGGAATCTGAGAACAGATATTTCGGATCCCTTTGAAGACTATAGGGCCAAAGGAAATATCCTCTGGTAACAAAGAGAAAGAAGCTTTCTGAGAAACTTCTTTGTGTTCTGTGAAATCATCTCACAGAGTTACAGCTTTCCCCTCAAGAAGACTTTCGCTAAGACAGTTCTTGTGGAATTGGCAAAGTGATATTTGGAAGCCCATAGAGAGCTATGGTGAAAAAGGAAATATCCTCAGATGAAATCTGGAAAGAAGCTTTCTGAGAAACTGCTCTGAAATGTGTGACTTCCACTCACAGAGTTACATCTGTATTTCGTGGATCTCTTTGCTTGCCTTATTTCTGTGGTATCTGAGAACAGATATTTCGGATCCCTTTGAAGACTATAGGGCCGAAGGAAATATCCTCCGATAACAAAGAGAAAGAAGCTTTGTGAGAAACTTCTTTGTGTTCTGTGAAATCATCGCACAGAGTTACAGCTTTCCCCTCAAGAAGCCTTTCGCTAAGACAGTTCTTGTGGAATTGGCAAAGTGATATTTGGAAGCCCATAGAGGGCTATGGCGAAAAAGGAAATATCCTCAGAAGAAATCTGGAAAGAAGCTTTCTGAGAAACTGTTCTCTGATGTTTGACTTCCACTCACAGAGTTACATCTGTATTTCGTGGATCTCTTTGCTAGCCTTATTTCTGTGGAATCTGAGAACAGATATTTCGGATCCCTTTGAAGACTATAGGGCCAATGGAAATATCCTCTGGTAACAAAGAGAAAGAAGCTTTCTGAGAAACTTCTTTGTGTTCTGTGAAATCATCTCACAGAGTTACAGCTTTCCCCTCAAGAAGACTTTCGCTAAGACAGTTCTTGTGGAATTGGCAAAGTGATATTTGGAAGCCCATAGAGGGCTATGGTGAAAAAGGAAATATCCTCAGATGAAATCTGGAAAGAAGCTTTCTGAGAAACTGCTCTGAAATGTGTGACTTCCACTCACAGAGTTACATCTGTATTTCGTGGATCTCTTTGCTTGCCTTATTTCTGTGTAATCTGAGAAGAGATATTTCGGATCCCTTTGAAGACTATAGGGCCAATGGAAATATCCTCCGATAACAAAGAGAAGGAAGCTTTTTGTGAAACTTCTTTGTGTTTTGTGAAATCATCTCACAGAGTTACAGCTTTTCCCTCAAGAAGCCTTTCGTTAAGACATTTCTTGTAGAATTTTCAAAGTGATATTTGGAAGCTCATAGAGGGCTATGGTGAAAAAGGAAATATCCTCAGATGAAATCTAGAAAGAAGCTTTCTGAGAAACTGCTCTGTGATGTGTCACTTCCACTCACAGAGTTACATCTGTATTTCGTGGATCTCTTTGCTAGCCTTATTTCTGTGGAATCTGAGAAGAGATATTTCGGATCCCTTTGAAGACTATAGGGCCAAAGGAAATATCCTCCGATAACAAAGAGAAAGAAGTTTCTGAGAAACTTCTTTGTGTTGTGAAATCATCTCACAGAGTTACAGCTTTCCCCTCAAGAAGGCTTTCGCTAAGACAGTTCTTGTAGAATTGGCAAAGTGATATTTGGAAGCTCATAGAGGGCTATGGTGAAAAAGGAAATATCCTCAGATGAAATCTAGAAAGAAGCTTTCTGAGAAACTGCTCTGTGATGTGTGACTTTCACTCACAGAGTTACATCTGTATTTCGTGGATCTCTTTGCTAGCCTTATTTCTGTGGAATCTGAGAACAGATATTTCGGATCCCTTTGAAGACTATAGGGCCAAAGGAAATATCCTCAGATAACAAAGAGAAAGAAGCTTTCTGAGAAACTTCTTTGTGTTCTGTGAAATCATCTCACAGAGTTACAGCTTTCCCCTCAAGAAGACTTTCGCTAAGACAGTTCTTGTGGAATTGGCAAAGGGATATTTGGAAGCCCATAGAGGGCTATGGTGAAAAAGGAAATATCCTCAGATGAAATCTAGAAAGAAGCTTTCTGAGAAACTGCTCTGAAATGTGTGACTTCCACTCACAGAGTTACATCTGTATTTCGTGGATCTCTTTGCTAGCCTTATTTCTGTGGAATCTGAGAAGAGATATTTCGGATCCCTTTGAAGACTATAGGGCCAATGGAAATATCCTCCGATAACAAAGAGAAGGAAGCTTTTTGTGAAACTTCTTTGTGTTTTGTGAAATCATCTCACAGAGTTACAGCTTTCCCCTCAAGAAGCCTTTCGTTAAGACAGTTCTTGTAGAATTGGCAAAGTGATATTTGGAAGCCCATAGAGGTCTATGGTGAAAAGGAAATATCCTCAGATGAAATCTGGAAAGAAGCTTTCTGAGAAATTGCTCTGTGATGTGTGACTTCCACTCACAGAGTTACATCTGTATTTCGTGGATCTCTTTGCTAGCCTTATTTCTGTGGTATCTGAGAACAGATATTTCGGATCCCTTTGAAGATTATAGGGCCGAAGGAAATATCCTCCGATAACAAAGAGAAAGAAGCTTTGTGAGAAACTTCTTTGTGTTCTGTGAAATCATCGCACAGAGTTACAGCTTTCCCCTCAAGAAGCCTTTCGCTAAGACAGTTCTTGTGGAATTGGCAAAGTGATATTTGGAAGCCCATAGAGGGCTATGGCGAAAAAGGAAATATCCTCAGAAGAAATCTGGAAAGAAGCTTTCTGAGAAACTGTTCTCTGATGTTTGACTTCCACTCACAGAGTTACATCTGTATTTCGTGGATCTCTTTGCTAGCCTTATTTCTGTGGAATCTGAGAACAGATATTTCGGATCCCTTTGAAGACTATAGGGCCAAAGGAAATATCCTCTGGTAACAAAGAGAAAGAAGCTTTCTGAGAAACTTCTTTGTGTTCTGTGAAATCATCTCACAGAGTTACAGCTTTCCCCTCAAGAAGACTTTCGCTAAGACAGTTCTTGTGGAATTTGCAAAGTGATATTTGGAAGCCCATAGAGGGCTATGGTGAAAAAGGAAATATCCTCAGATGAAATCTGGAAAGAAGCTTTCTGAGAAACTGCTCTGAAATGTGTGACTTCCACTCACAGAGTTACATCTGTATTTCGTGGATCTCTTTGCTAGCCTTATTTCTGTGGAATCTGAGAAGAGATATTTCGGATCCCTTTGAAGACTATAGGGCCAATGGAAATATCCTCCGATAACAAAGAGAAGGAAGCTTTTGGTGAAACTTCTTTGTGTTTTGTGAAATCATCTCACAGAGTTACAGCTTTCCCCTCAAGAAGCCTTTCGTTAAGACATTTCTTGTAGAATTTTCAAAGTGATATTTGGGAGCTCATAGAGGGCTATGGTGAAAAAGGAAATATCCTCAGATGAAATCTAGAAAGAAGCTTTCTGAGAAACTACTCTGTGATGTGTGACTTTCACTCACAGAGTTACATCTGTATTTCGTGGATCTCTTTGCTCGCCTTATTTCTGTGGAATCTGAGAACAGATATTTCGGATCCCTTTGAAGACTATTGAGCCAAAGGAAATATCCTCCGATAACAAAGAGAAAGAAGCTTTCTGAGAAACTTCTTTGTGTTCTGTGAAATCATCTCACAGAGGTACAGCTTTCCCCTCAAGAAGCCTTTCGCTAAGACAGTTCTTGTGGAATTGGCAAAGTGATATTTGGAAGCCCATAGAGTTCTATGGTGAAAAGGAAATATCCTCAGATGAAATCTGGAAAGAAGCTTTCTGAGAAATTGCTCTGTGATGTGTGACTTCCACTCACAGAGTTACATCTGTATTTCGTGGATCTCTTTGCTACCCTTATTTCTGTGGAATCTGAGAACAGATATTTCGGATCACTTTGAAGACTATAGGGCCAAAGGAAATATCCTCCGATAACAAAGAGAAAGAAGCTTTCTGAGAAATTTCTTTGTGTTCTGTGAAATCATCTCACAGAGTTACAGCTTTCCCCTCTAGAAGCCTTTCGTTAAGACAGTTCTTGTGGAATTGGCAAAGTGATATTTGGAAGCGCATAGAGGGCTATGGTGAAAAAGGAAATATCCTCAGATGAAATCTGGAAAGAAGCTTTCTGAGAAACTTCTCTGTGATGTGTGACTTCCACTCACAGAGTTACATTTGTATTTCGTGGATCTCTTTGCTAGCCTTATTTCTGTGGTATCTGAGAACAGATATTTCGGATCCCTTTGAAGACTATAGGGCCGAAGGAAATATCCTCCGATAACAAAGAGAAAGAAGCTTTGTGAGAAACTTCTTTGTGTTCTGTGAAATCATCGCACAGAGTTACAGCTTTCCCCTCAAGAAGCCTTTCGCTAAGACAGTTCTTGTGGAATTGGCAAAGTGATATTTGGAAGCCCATAGAGGGCTATGGCGAAAAAGGAAATATCCTCAGAAGAAATCTGGAAAGAAGCTTTCTGAGAAACTGTTCTCTGATGTTTGACTTCCACTCACAGAGTTACATCTGTATTTCGTGGATCTCTTTGCTAGCCTTATTTCTGTTGAAACTGAGAACAGATATTTCGGATCCCTTTGAAGACTATAGTGCCGAAGGAAATATCCTCCGATAACAAAGAGAAAGAAGCTTTGTGAGAAACTTCTTTGTGTTCTGTGAAATCATCTCACAGAGTTACAGCTTTCCCCTCAAGAAGCCTTTCGCTAAGACAGTTCTTGTGGAATTGGCAAAGTGATATTTGGAAGCCCATAGACGGCTACGGTGAAAAAGGAAATATCCTCAGATGAAATCTGGAAAGAAGCTTTCTGAGAAACTGCTCTGTGATGTGTGACTTCCACTCACAGAGTTACATCTGTATTTCGTGGATCTCTTTGCTAGCCTTATTTCTGTGGAATCTGAGAACAGATATTTCGGATCCCTCTGAAGACTATAGGGCCAAAGGAAATATCCTCTGACAACAAAGAGAAAGAAGCTTTCTGAGAAACTTCTTTATGTTCTGTGAAATCATCTCAAAGAGTTAGAGCTTTCGCCTCAAGAAGCCTTTCGCTAAGACAGTTCTTGTGGAATTGGCAAAGTGATATTTGGAAGCCCATAGAGGGCTATGGTGAAAAAGGAAATATCCTCAGATGAAATCTGGAAAGAAGCTTTCTGAGAAACTGCTCTGTGATGTTTGACTTCCACTCACAGAGTTACATCTGTATTTCGTGGATCTCTTTGCTAGCCTTATTTCTGTGGAATCTGAGAACAGATATTTCGGATCCCTTTGAAGACTATAGGGCCAAAGGAAATATCCTCCGATAACAAAGAGAAAGAAGCTTTCTGAGAAACTTCTTTGTGTTCTGTGAAATCATCTCACAGAGTTACAGCTTTCCGCTCAAGAAGCCTTTCGCTAAGACAGTTCTTGTGGAAATGGCAAAGCGATATTTGGAAGCCCATAGAGGGCTATGGTGAAAAAGGAAATATCCTCAGATGAAATCTGGAAAGAAGCTTTCTGAGAAACTGCTCTGTGATGTGTGACTTCCACTCACAGAGTTACATCTGTATTTCGTGGATCTCTTTTCCAGCCTTATTTCTGTGGAATCTGAGAACAGATATTTCGGATCCCTTTGAAGACTATAGGGCCAAAGGAAATATCCTCCGATAACAAAGAGAAAGAAGTTTCTGAGAAACTTCTTTGGGTTGTGAAATCATCTCACAGAGTTACAGCTTTCCTCTCAAGAAGGCTTTCGCTAAGACAGTTCTTGTAGAATTGGCAAAGTGATATTTGGAAGCTCATAGAGGGCTATGGTGAAAAAGGAAATATCCTCAGATGAAATCTAGAAAGAAGCTTTCTGAGAAACTGCTCTGTGATGTGTGACTTTCACTCACAGAGTTACATCTGTATTTCGTGGATCTCTTTGCTAGCCTTATTTCTGTGGAATCTGAGAACAGATATTTCGGATCCCTTTGAAGACTATAGGGCCAAAGGAAATATCCTCAGATAACAAAGAGAAAGAAGCTTTCTGAGAAACTTCTTTGTGTTCTGTGAAATCATCTCACAGAGTTACAGCTTTCCCCTCAAGAAGCCTTTCGCTAAGACAGTTCTTGTGGAATTGGCAAAGTGATTTTTGGAAGCCCATAGAGGGCTATGGTGAAAAAGGAAATATCCTCAGATGAAATCTGGAAAGAAGCTTTCTGTGAAACGACTTAGTGTTCAGTTAATTCACGACACAGAGTTACATCTGTATTTCGTGGATCTCTTTGCTAGCCTTATTTCTGTGGAATCTGAGAACAGATATTTCGGATCCCTTTGAAGACTATAGGGCCAAAGGAAATATCCTCCGATAACAAAGAGAAAGAAGCTTTCTGAGAAACTTCTTTGTGTTCTGTGAAATCGTCTCACAGAGGTACAGCTTTCCCCTCAAGAAGCCTTTCGCTAAGACAGTTCTTGTGGAATTGGCAAAGGGATATTTGGAAGCCCATAGAGGGCTATGGTGAAAAAGGAAATATCCTCAGATGAAATCTGGAAAGAAGCTTTCTGAGAAACTACTTAGTGTTCTGTTAATTCACGTCACAGAGTTACATCTGTATTTCGTGGATCTCTTTGCTAGCCTTATTTCTGTGGAATCTGAGAACAGATATTTCGGATCCCTTTGAAGAATATAGGGACAAAGGAAATATCCTCCGATAACACAGAGAAAGAAGCTTTCTGAGAAACTTCTTTGTGTTCTGTGAAATCATCTCACAGACTTACAGCTTTCCCCTCAAGAAGCCTTTTGCTAAGACAGTTCTTGTGGAATTGGCAAAGTGATATTTGGAAGCCCATAGACGGCTATGGTGAAAAAGGAAATATCCTCAGATGAAATCTGGAAGGAAGCTTTCTGAGAAATTGCTCTGTGATGTGTCACTTCCACTCACAGAGTTACATCTGTATTTCGTGGATCTCTTTGCTAGCCTTATTTCTGTGGAATCTGAGAACAGATATTTCGGATCCCTTTGAAGACTATAGGGCCAAAGGAAATATCCTCCGGTAACAAAGAGAAAGAAGCTTTCTGAGAAACTTCTTTGTGTTCTGTGAAATAATCTCACAGAGTTACAGCTTTCCCCTCAAGAAGCCTTTCGCTAAGACAGTTCTTGTGGAATTGGCAAAGTGATATTTGGAAGCCCATAGAGGGCTATGGTGAAAAAGGAAATATCCTCAGATGAAATCTGGAAAGAAGCTTTCTGAGAAACTGCTCTGTTATGTGTGACTTCCACTCACAGAGTTACATGTGTATTTCGTGGATCTCTTTGCTAGCTTTATTTCTGTGGAATCTGAGAACAGATATTTCGGATCCCTTTGAAGACTATAGGGCCAAAGGAAATATCCTCCGATAACAAAGAGAAAGAAGTTTCTGAGAAACTTCTTTGTGTTGTGAAATCATCTCACAGAGTTACAGCTTTCCCCTCAAGAAGGCTTTCGCTAAGACAGTTCTTGTAGAATTGGCAAAGTGATATTTGGAAGCTCATAGAGGGCTATGGTGAACAAGGAAATATCCTCAGATGAAATCTAGAAAGAAGCTTTCTGAGAAACTGCTCTGTGATGTGTGACTTTCACTCACAGAGTTACATCTGTATTTCGTGGATCACTTTGCTAGCCTTATTTCTGTGGAATCTGAGAACAGATATTTCGGATCCCTTTGAAGACTATAGGGCCAAAGGAAATATCCTCAGATAACAAAGAGAAAGAAGCTTTCTGAGAAACTACTTTGTGTTCTGTGAAATCATCTCACAGAGTTACAGCTTTCCCCTCAAGAAGCCTTTCGCTAAGACAGTTCTTGTGGAATTGGCAAAGGGATATTTGGAAGCCCATAGAGGGCTATGGTGAAAAAGGAAATATCCTCAGATGAAATCTGGAAAGAAGCTTTCTGAGAAACTGCTCTGAAATGTGTGACTTCCACTCACAGAGTTACATCTGTATTTCGTGGATCTCTTTGCTAGCCTTATTTCTGTGGAATCTGAGAAGAGATATTTCGGATCCCTTTGAAGACTATAGGGCCAATGGAAATATCCTCCGATAACAAAGAGAAGGAAGCTTTTTGTGAAACTTCTTTGTGTTTTGTGAAATCATCTCGCAGAGTTACAGCTTTCCCCTCAAGAAGCCTTTCGTTAAGACAGTTCTTGTAGAATTGGCAAAGTGATATTTGGAAGCTCATAGAGGGCTATGGTGAAAAAGGAAATATCCTCAGATGAAATCTAGAAAGAAGCTTTCTGAGAAACTGCTCTGTGATGTGTGACTTTCACTCACAGAGTTACATCTGTATTTCGTGGATCTCTTTGCTCGCCTTATTTCTGTGGAATCTGAGAACAGATATTTCGAATCCCTTTGAAGACTATTGAGCCAAAGGAAATATCCTCCGATAACAAAGAGAAAGAAGCTTTCTGAGAAACTTCTTTGTGTTCTGTGAAATCATCTCACAGAGGTACAGCTTTCCCCTCAAGAAGCCTTTCGCTAAGACAGTTCTTGTGGAACTGGCAAAGTGATATTTGGAAGCCCATAGAGGTCTATGGTGAAAAGGAAATATCCTCAGATGAAATCTGGAAAGAAGCTTTCTGAGAAATTGCTCTGTGATGTGTGAATTCCACTCACAGAGTTACATCTGTATTTCGTGGATCTCTTTGCTAGCCTTATTTCTGTGGTATCTGAGAACAGATATTTCGGATCCCTTTGAAGACTATAGGGCCGAAGGAAATATCCTCCGATAACAAAGAGAAAGAAGCTTTGTGAGAAACTTCTTTGTGTTCTGTGAAATCATCGCACAGAGTTACAGCTTTCCCCTCAAGAAGCCTTTCGCTAAGACAGTTCTTGTGGAATTGGCAAAGGGATATTTGGAAGCCCATAGAGGGCTATGGTGAAAAAGGAAATATCCTCAGATGAAATCTGGAAAGAAGCTTTCTGAGAAACTGCTCTGAAATGTGTGACTTCCACTCACAGAGTTACATCTGTATTTCGTGGATCTCTTTGCTAGCCTTATTTCTGTGGAATCTGAGAAGAGATATTTCGGATCCCTTTGAAGACTATAGGGCCAATGGAAATATCCTCCGATAACAAAGAGAAGGAAGCTTTTTGTGAAACTTCTTTGTGTTTTGTGAAATCATCTCGCAGAGTTACAGCTTTCCCCTCAAGAAGCCTTTCGTTAAGACAGTTCTTGTAGAATTGGCAAAGTGATATTTGGAAGCTCATAGAGGGCTATGGTGAAAAAGGAAATATCCTCAGATGAAATCTAGAAAGAAGCTTTCTGAGAAACTGCTCTGTGATGTGTGACTTTCACTCACAGAGTTACATCTGTATTTCGTGGATCTCTTTGCTCGCCTTATTTCTGTGGAATCTGAGAACAGATATTTCGAATCCCTTTGAAGACTATTGAGCCAAAGGAAATATCCTCCGATAACAAAGAGAAAGAAGCTTTCTGAGAAACTTCTTTGTGTTCTGTGAAATCATCTCACAGAGGTACAGCTTTCCCCTCAAGAAGCCTTTCGCTAAGACAGTTCTTGTGGAACTGGCAAAGTGATATTTGGAAGCCCATAGAGGTCTATGGTGAAAAGGAAATATCCTCAGATGAAATCTGGAAAGAAGCTTTCTGAGAAATTGCTCTGTGATGTGTGAATTCCACTCACAGAGTTACATCTGTATTTCGTGGATCTCTTTGCTAGCCTTATTTCTGTGGTATCTGAGAACAGATATTTCGGATCCCTTTGAAGACTATAGGGCCGAAGGAAATATCCTCCGATAACAAAGAGAAAGAAGCTTTGTGAGAAACTTCTTTGTGTTCTGTGAAATCATCGCACAGAGTTACAGCTTTCCCCTCAAGAAGCCTTTCGCTAAGACAGTTCTTGTGGAATTGGCAAAGTGATATTTGGAAGCCCATAGAGGGCTATGGCGAAAAAGGAAATATCCTCAGAAGAAATCTGGAAAGAAGCTTTCTGAGAAACTGTTCTCTGATGTTTGACTTCCACTCACAGAGTTACATCTGTATTTCGTGGATCTCTTTGCTAGCCTTATTTCTGTGGAATCTGAGAACAGATATTTCGGATCCCTTTGAAGACTATAGGGCCAAAGGAAATATCCTCTGGTAACAAAGAGAAAGAAGCTTTCTGAGAAACTTCTTTGTGTTCTGTGAAATCATCTCACAGAGTTACAGCTTTCCCCTCAAGAAGACTTTCGCTAAGACAGTTCTTGTGGAATTGGCAAAGTGATATTTGGAAGCCCATAGAGGGCTATGGTGAAAAAGGAAATATCCTCAGATGAAATCTGGAAAGAAGCTTTCTGAGAAACTGCTCTGAAATGTGTGACTTCCACTCACAGAGTTACATCTGTATTTCGTGGATCTCTTTGCTTGCCTTATTTCTGTGGTATCTGAGAACAGATATTTCGGATCCCTTTGAAGACTATAGGGCCGAAGGAAATATCCTCCGATAACAAAGAGAAAGAAGCTTTGTGAGAAACTTCTTTGTGTTCTGTGAAATCATCGCACAGAGTTACAGCTTTCCCCTCAAGAAGCCTTTCGCTAAGACAGTTCTTGTGGAATTGGCAAAGTGATATTTGGAAGCCCATAGAGGGCTATGGCGAAAAAGGAAATATCCTCAGAAGAAATCTGGAAAGAAGCTTTCTGAGAAACTGTTCTCTGATGTTTGACTTCCACTCACAGAGTTACATCTGTATTTCGTGGATCTCTTTGCTAGCCTTATTTCTGTGGAATCTGAGAACAGATATTTCGGATCCCTTTGAAGACTATAGGGCCAATGGAAATATCCTCTGGTAACAAAGAGAAAGAAGCTTTCTGAGAAACTTCTTTGTGTTCTGTGAAATCATCTCACAGAGTTACAGCTTTCCCCTCAAGAAGACTTTCGCTAAGACAGTTCTTGTGGAATTGGCAAAGTGATATTTGGAAGCCCATAGAGGGCTATGGTGAAAAAGGAAATATCCTCAGATGAAATCTGGAAAGAAGCTTTCTGAGAAACTGCTCTGAAATGTGTGACTTCCACTCACAGAGTTACATCTGTATTTCGTGGATCTCTTTGCTTGCCTTATTTCTGTGTAATCTGAGAAGAGATATTTCGGATCCCTTTGAAGACTATAGGGCCAATGGAAATATCCTCCGATAACAAAGAGAAGGAAGCTTTTTGTGAAACTTCTTTGTGTTTTGTGAAATCATCTCACAGAGTTACAGCTTTTCCCTCAAGAAGCCTTTCGTTAAGACATTTCTTGTAGAATTTTCAAAGTGATATTTGGAAGCTCATAGAGGGCTATGGTGAAAAAGGAAATATCCTCAGATGAAATCTAGAAAGAAGCTTTCTGAGAAACTGCTCTGTGATGTGTCACTTCCACTCACAGAGTTACATCTGTATTTCGTGGATCTCTTTGCTAGCCTTATTTCTGTGGAATCTGAGAAGAGATATTTCGGATCCCTTTGAAGACTATAGGGCCAAAGGAAATATCCTCCGATAACAAAGAGAAAGAAGTTTCTGAGAAACTTCTTTGTGTTGTGAAATCATCTCACAGAGTTACAGCTTTCCCCTCAAGAAGGCTTTCGCTAAGACAGTTCTTGTAGAATTGGCAAAGTGATATTTGGAAGCTCATAGAGGGCTATGGTGAAAAAGGAAATATCCTCAGATGAAATCTAGAAAGAAGCTTTCTGAGAAACTGCTCTGTGATGTGTGACTTTCACTCACAGAGTTACATCTGTATTTCGTGGATCTCTTTGCTAGCCTTATTTCTGTGGAATCTGAGAACAGATATTTCGGATCCCTTTGAAGACTATAGGGCCAAAGGAAATATCCTCAGATAACAAAGAGAAAGAAGCTTTCTGAGAAACTTCTTTGTGTTCTGTGAAATCATCTCACAGAGTTACAGCTTTCCCCTCAAGAAGACTTTCGCTAAGACAGTTCTTGTGGAATTGGCAAAGGGATATTTGGAAGCCCATAGAGGGCTATGGTGAAAAAGGAAATATCCTCAGATGAAATCTAGAAAGAAGCTTTCTGAGAAACTGCTCTGAAATGTGTGACTTCCACTCACAGAGTTACATCTGTATTTCGTGGATCTCTTTGCTAGCCTTATTTCTGTGGAATCTGAGAAGAGATATTTCGGATCCCTTTGAAGACTATAGGGCCAATGGAAATATCCTCCGATAACAAAGAGAAGGAAGCTTTTTGTGAAACTTCTTTGTGTTTTGTGAAATCATCTCACAGAGTTACAGCTTTCCCCTCAAGAAGCCTTTCGTTAAGACAGTTCTTGTAGAATTGGCAAAGTGATATTTGGAAGCCCATAGAGGTCTATGGTGAAAAGGAAATATCCTCAGATGAAATCTGGAAAGAAGCTTTCTGAGAAATTGCTCTGTGATGTGTGACTTCCACTCACAGAGTTACATCTGTATTTCGTGGATCTCTTTGCTAGCCTTATTTCTGTGGTATCTGAGAACAGATATTTCGGATCCCTTTGAAGATTATAGGGCCGAAGGAAATATCCTCCGATAACAAAGAGAAAGAAGCTTTGTGAGAAACTTCTTTGTGTTCTGTGAAATCATCGCACAGAGTTACAGCTTTCCCCTCAAGAAGCCTTTCGCTAAGACAGTTCTTGTGGAATTGGCAAAGTGATATTTGGAAGCCCATAGAGGGCTATGGCGAAAAAGGAAATATCCTCAGAAGAAATCTGGAAAGAAGCTTTCTGAGAAACTGTTCTCTGATGTTTGACTTCCACTCACAGAGTTACATCTGTATTTCGTGGATCTCTTTGCTAGCCTTATTTCTGTGGAATCTGAGAACAGATATTTCGGATCCCTTTGAAGACTATAGGGCCAAAGGAAATATCCTCTGGTAACAAAGAGAAAGAAGCTTTCTGAGAAACTTCTTTGTGTTCTGTGAAATCATCTCACAGAGTTACAGCTTTCCCCTCAAGAAGACTTTCGCTAAGACAGTTCTTGTGGAATTGGCAAAGTGATATTTGGAAGCCCATAGAGGGCTATGGTGAAAAAGGAAATATCCTCAGATGAAATCTGGAAAGAAGCTTTCTGAGAAACTGCTCTGAAATGTGTGACTTCCACTCACAGAGTTACATCTGTATTTCGTGGATCTCTTTGCTAGCCTTATTTCTGTGGAATCTGAGAAGAGATATTTCGGATCCCTTTGAAGACTATAGGGCCAATGGAAATATCCTCCGATAACAAAGAGAAGGAAGCTTTTGGTGAAACTTCTTTGTGTTTTGTGAAATCATCTCACAGAGTTACAGCTTTCCCCTCAAGAAGCCTTTCGTTAAGACATTTCTTGTAGAATTTTCAAAGTGATATTTGGGAGCTCATAGAGGGCTATGGTGAAAAAGGAAATATCCTCAGATGAAATCTAGAAAGAAGCTTTCTGAGAAACTACTCTGTGATGTGTGACTTTCACTCACAGAGTTACATCTGTATTTCGTGGATCTCTTTGCTCGCCTTATTTCTGTGGAATCTGAGAACAGATATTTCGGATCCCTTTGAAGACTATTGAGCCAAAGGAAATATCCTCCGATAACAAAGAGAAAGAAGCTTTCTGAGAAACTTCTTTGTGTTCTGTGAAATCATCTCACAGAGGTACAGCTTTCCCCTCAAGAAGCCTTTCGCTAAGACAGTTCTTGTGGAATTGGCAAAGTGATATTTGGAAGCCCATAGAGTTCTATGGTGAAAAGGAAATATCCTCAGATGAAATCTGGAAAGAAGCTTTCTGAGAAATTGCTCTGTGATGTGTGACTTCCACTCACAGAGTTACATCTGTATTTCGTGGATCTCTTTGCTACCCTTATTTCTGTGGAATCTGAGAACAGATATTTCGGATCACTTTGAAGACTATAGGGCCAAAGGAAATATCCTCCGATAACAAAGAGAAAGAAGCTTTCTGAGAAATTTCTTTGTGTTCTGTGAAATCATCTCACAGAGTTACAGCTTTCCCCTCTAGAAGCCTTTCGTTAAGACAGTTCTTGTGGAATTGGCAAAGTGATATTTGGAAGCGCATAGAGGGCTATGGTGAAAAAGGAAATATCCTCAGATGAAATCTGGAAAGAAGCTTTCTGAGAAACTTCTCTGTGATGTGTGACTTCCACTCACAGAGTTACATTTGTATTTCGTGGATCTCTTTGCTAGCCTTATTTCTGTGGTATCTGAGAACAGATATTTCGGATCCCTTTGAAGACTATAGGGCCGAAGGAAATATCCTCCGATAACAAAGAGAAAGAAGCTTTGTGAGAAACTTCTTTGTGTTCTGTGAAATCATCGCACAGAGTTACAGCTTTCCCCTCAAGAAGCCTTTCGCTAAGACAGTTCTTGTGGAATTGGAAAGTGATATTTGGAAGCCCATAGAGGGCTATGGCGAAAAAGGAAATATCCTCAGAAGAAATCTGGAAAGAAGCTTTCTGAGAAACTGTTCTCTGATGTTTGACTTCCACTCACAGAGTTACATCTGTATTTCGTGGATCTCTTTGCTAGCCTTATTTCTGTTGAAACTGAGAACAGATATTTCGGATCCCTTTGAAGACTATAGTGCCGAAGGAAATATCCTCCGATAACAAAGAGAAAGAAGCTTTGTGAGAAACTTCTTTGTGTTCTGTGAAATCATCTCACAGAGTTACAGCTTTCCCCTCAAGAAGCCTTTCGCTAAGACAGTTCTTGTGGAATTGGCAAAGTGATATTTGGAAGCCCATAGACGGCTACGGTGAAAAAGGAAATATCCTCAGATGAAATCTGGAAAGAAGCTTTCTGAGAAACTGCTCTGTGATGTGTGACTTCCACTCACAGAGTTACATCTGTATTTCGTGGATCTCTTTGCTAGCCTTATTTCTGTGGAATCTGAGAACAGATATTTCGGATCCCTCTGAAGACTATAGGGCCAAAGGAAATATCCTCTGACAACAAAGAGAAAGAAGCTTTCTGAGAAACTTCTTTATGTTCTGTGAAATCATCTCAAAGAGTTAGAGCTTTCGCCTCAAGAAGCCTTTCGCTAAGACAGTTCTTGTGGAATTGGCAAAGTGATATTTGGAAGCCCATAGAGGGCTATGGTGAAAAAGGAAATATCCTCAGATGAAATCTGGAAAGAAGCTTTCTGAGAAACTGCTCTGTGATGTTTGACTTCCACTCACAGAGTTACATCTGTATTTCGTGGATCTCTTTGCTAGCCTTATTTCTGTGGAATCTGAGAACAGATATTTCGGATCCCTTTGAAGACTATAGGGCCAAAGGAAATATCCTCCGATAACAAAGAGAAAGAAGCTTTCTGAGAAACTTCTTTGTGTTCTGTGAAATCATCTCACAGAGTTACAGCTTTCCGCTCAAGAAGCCTTTCGCTAAGACAGTTCTTGTGGAAATGGCAAAGCGATATTTGGAAGCCCATAGAGGGCTATGGTGAAAAAGGAAATATCCTCAGATGAAATCTGGAAAGAAGCTTTCTGAGAAACTGCTCTGTGATGTGTGACTTCCACTCACAGAGTTACATCTGTATTTCGTGGATCTCTTTTCCAGCCTTATTTCTGTGGAATCTGAGAACAGATATTTCGGATCCCTTTGAAGACTATAGGGCCAAAGGAAATATCCTCCGATAACAAAGAGAAAGAAGTTTCTGAGAAACTTCTTTGGGTTGTGAAATCATCTCACAGAGTTACAGCTTTCCTCTCAAGAAGGCTTTCGCTAAGACAGTTCTTGTAGAATTGGCAAAGTGATATTTGGAAGCTCATAGAGGGCTATGGTGAAAAAGGAAATATCCTCAGATGAAATCTAGAAAGAAGCTTTCTGAGAAACTGCTCTGTGATGTGTGACTTTCACTCACAGAGTTACATCTGTATTTCGTGGATCTCTTTGCTAGCCTTATTTCTGTGGAATCTGAGAACAGATATTTCGGATCCCTTTGAAGACTATAGGGCCAAAGGAAATATCCTCAGATAACAAAGAGAAAGAAGCTTTCTGAGAAACTTCTTTGTGTTCTGTGAAATCATCTCACAGAGTTACAGCTTTCCCCTCAAGAAGCCTTTCGCTAAGACAGTTCTTGTGGAATTGGCAAAGTGATTTTTGGAAGCCCATAGAGGGCTATGGTGAAAAAGGAAATATCCTCAGATGAAATCTGGAAAGAAGCTTTCTGTGAAACGACTTAGTGTTCTGTTAATTCACGACACAGAGTTACATCTGTATTTCGTGGATCTCTTTGCTAGCCTTATTTCTGTGGAATCTGAGAACAGATATTTCGGATCACTTTGAAGACTATAGGGCCAAAGGAAATATCCTCTGGTAACAAAGAGAAAGAAGCTTTCTGAGAAACTTCTTTGTGTTCTGTGAAATCGTCTCACAGAGTTACAGCTTTCCCCTCAAGAAGACTTTCGCTAAGACAGTTCTTGTGGAATTGGCAAAGTGATATTTGGAAGCCCATAGAGGGCTAAGGTGAAAAAGGAAATATCCTCAGATGAAATCTGGAAAGAAGCTTTCTGAGAAACTGCTCTGAAATGTGTGACTTCCACTCACAGAGTTACATCTGTATTTCGTGGATCTCTTTGCTTGCCTTATTTCTGTGGTATCTGAGAACAGATATTTCGGATCCCTTTGAAGACTATAGGGCCGAAGGAAATATCCTCCGATAACAAAGAGAAAGAAGCTTTGTGAGAAACTTCTTTGTGTTCTGTGAAATCATCGCACAGAGTTACAGCTTTCCCCTCAAGAAGCCTTTCGCTAAGACAGTTCTTGTGGAATTGGCAAAGTGATATTTGGAAGCCCATAGAGGGCTATGGCGAAAAAGGAAATATCCTCAGATGAAATCTGGAAAGAAGTTTTCTGAGAAATTGCTCTGTGATGTGTGAATTCCACTCACAGAGTTACATCTGTATTTCGTGGATCTCTTTGCTAGCCTTATTTCTGTGGTATCTGAGAACAGATATTTCGGATCCCTTTGAAGACTATAGGGCCGAAAGAAATATCCTCCGATAACAAAGAGAAAGAAGCTTTGTGAGAAACTTCTTTGTGTTCTGTGAAATCATCGCACAGAGTTACAGCTTTCCCCTCAAGAAGCCTTTCGCTAAGACAGTTCTTGTGGAATTGGCAAAGTGATATTTGGAAGCCCATAGAGGGCTATGGCGAAAAAGGAAATATCCTCAGAAGAAATCTGGAAAGAAGCTTTCTGAGAAACTGTTCTCTGATGTTTGACTTCCACTCACAGAGTTACATCTGTATTTCGTGGATATCTTTGCTAGCCTTATTTCTGTGGAATCTGAGAACAGATATTTCGGATCCCTTTGAAGACTATAGGGCCAAAGGAAATATCCTCTGGTAACAAAGAGAAAGAAGCTTTCTGAGAAACTTCTTTGTGTTCTGTGAAATCATCTCACAGAGTTACAGCTTTCCGCTCAAGAAGACTTTCGCTAAGACAGTTCTTGTGGAATTGGCAAAGTGATATTTGGAAGCCCATAGAGGGCTATGGTGAAAAAGGAAATATCCTCAGATGAAATCTGGAAAGAAGCTTTCTGAGAAACTGCTCTGAAATGTTTGACTTCCACTCACAGAGTTACATCTGTATTTCGTGGATCTCTTTGCTTGCCTTATTTCTGTGGTATCTGAGAACAGATATTTCGGATCCTTTTGAAGACTATAGGGCCGAAGGAAATATCCTCCGATAACAAAGAGAAAGAAGCTTTGTGAGAAACTTCTTTGTGTTCTGTGAAATCATCGCACAGAGTTACAGCTTTCCCCTCAAGAAGCCTTTCGCTAAGACAGTTCTTGTGGAATTGGCAAAGTGATATTTGGAAGCCCATAGAGGGCTATGGCGAAAAAGGAAATATCCTCAGAAGAAATCTGGAAAGAAGCTTTCTGAGAAACTGTTCTCTGATGTTTGACTTCCACTCACAGAGTTACATCTGTATTTCGTGGATCTCTTTGCTAGCCTTATTTCTGTGGAATCTGAGAACAGATATTTCGGATCCCTTTGAAGACTATAGGGCCAAAGGAAATATCCTCTGGTAACAAAGAGAAAGAAGCTCTCTGAGAAACTTCTTTGTGTTCTGTGAAATAATCTCACAGAGTTACAGCTTTCCCCTCAAGAAGACTTTCGCTAAGACAGTTCTTGTGGAATTGGCAAAGTGATATTTGGAAGCCCATAGAGGGCTATGGTGAAAAAGGAAATATCCTCAGATGAAATCTGGAAAGAAGCTTTCTGAGAAACTGCTCTGAAATGTGTGACTTCCACTCACAGAGTTACATCTGTATTTCGTGGATCTCTTTGCTTGCCTTATTTCTGTGTAATCTGAGAAGAGATATTTCGGATCCCTTTGAAGACTATAGGGCCAATGGAAATATCCTCCGATAACAAAGAGAAGGAAGCTTTTTGTGAAACTTCTTTATGTTTTGTGAAATCATCTCACAGAGTTACAGCTTTTCCCTCAAGAAGCCTTTCGTTAAGACATTTCTTGTAGAATTTTCAAAGTGATATTTGGAAGCTCATAGAGGGCTATGGTGAAAAAGGAAATATCCTCAGATGAAATCTAGAAAGAAGCTTTCTGAGAAACTGCTCTGTGATGTGTCACTTCCACTCACAGAGTTACATCTGTATTTCGTGGATCTCTTTGCTAGCCTTATTTCTGTGGAATCTGAGAAGAGATATTTCGGATCCCTTTGAAGACTATAGGGCCAAAGGAAATATCCTCCGATAACAAAGAGAAAGAAGCTTTCTGAGAAACTTCTTTGTGTTCTGTGAAATCATCTCACAGAGTTACAGCTTTCCCCTCAAGAAGCCTTTCGCTAAGACAGTTCTTGTGGAATTGGCAAAGTGATATTTGGAAGCCCATAGAGGGCTATGGTGAAAAAGGAAATATCCTCAGATGAAATCTGGAAAGAAGCATTCTGAGAAACTGCTCTGTTATGTGTGACTTCCACTCACAGAGTTACATGTGTATTTCGTGGATCTCTTTGCTAGCTTTATTTCTGTGGAATCTGAGAACAGATATTTCGGATCCCTTTGAAGACTATAGGGCCAAAGGAAATATCCTCCGATAACAAAGAGAAAGAAGTTTCTGAGAAACTTCTTTGTGTTGTGAAATCATCTCACAGAGTTACAGCTTTCCCCTCAAGAAGGCTTTCGCTAAGACAGTTCTTGTAGAATTGGCAAAGTGATATTTGGAAGCTCATAGAGGGCTATGGTGAAAAAGGAAATATCCTCAGATGAAATCTAGAAAGAAGCTTTCTGAGAAACTGCTCTGTGATGTGTGACCTTCACTCACAGAGTTACATCTGTATTTCGTGGATCTCTTTGCTAGCCTTATTTCTGTGGAATCTGAGAACAGATATTTCGGATCCCTTTGAAGACTATAGGGCCAAAGGAAATATCCTCAGATAACAAAGAGAAAGAAGCTTTCTGAGAAACTTCTTTGTGTTCTGTGAAATCATCTCACAGAGTTACAGCTTTCCCCTCAAGAAGACTTTCGCTAAGACAGTTCTTGTGGAATTGGCAAAGGGATATTTGGAAGCCCATAGAGGGCTATGGTGAAAAAGGAAATATCCTCAGATGAAATCTGGAAAGAAGCTTTCTGAGAAACTGCTCTGAAATGTGTGACTTCCACTCACAGAGTTACATCTGTATTTCGTGGATCTCTTTGCTAGCCTTATTTCTGTGGAATCTGAGAAGAGATATTTCGGATCCCTTTGAAGACTATAGGGCCAATGGAAATATCCTCCGATAACAAAGAGAAGGAAGCTTTTTGTGAAACTTCTTTGTGTTTTGTGAAATCATCTCACAGAGTTACAGCTTTCCCCTCAAGAAGCCTTTCGTTAAGACAGTTCTTGTAGAATTGGCAAAGTGATATTTGGAAGCTCATAGAGGGCTATGGTGAAAAAGGAAATATCCTCAGATGAAATCTAGAAAGAAGCTTTCTGAGAAACTGCTCTGTGATGTGTGACTTTCACTCACAGAGTTACATCTGTATTTCGTGGATCTCTTTGCTCGCCTTATTTCTGTGGAATCTGAGAACAGATATTTCGAATCCCTTTGAAGACTATTGAGCCAAAGGAAATATCCTCCGATAACAAAGAGAAAGAAGCTTTCTGAGAAACTTCTTTGTGTTCTGTGAAATCATCTCACAGAGGTACAGCTTTCCCCTCAAGAAGCCTTTCGCTAAGACAGTTCTTGTGGAATTGGCAAAGTGATATTTGGAAGCCCATAGAGGTCTATGGTGAAAAGGAAATATCCTCAGATGAAATCTGGAAAGAAGCTTTCTGAGAAATTGCTCTGTGATGTGTGACTTCCACTCACAGAGTTACATCTGTATTTCGTGGATCTCTTTGCTAGCCTTATTTCTGTGGTATCTGAGAACAGATATTTCGGATCCCTTTGAAGATTATAGGGCCGAAGGAAATATCCTCCGATAACAAAGAGAAAGAAGCTTTGTGAGAAACTTCTTTGTGTTCTGTGAAATCATCGCACAGAGTTACAGCTTTCCCCTCAAGAAGCCTTTCGCTAAGACAGTTCTTGTGGAATTGGCAAAGTGATATTTGGAAGCCCATAGAGGGCTATGGCGAAAAAGGAAATATCCTCAGATGAAATCTGGAAAGAAGCTTTCTGAGAAACTGTTCTCTGATGTTTGACTTCCACTCACAGAGTTACATCTGTATTTCGTGGATCTCTTTGCTAGCCTTATTTCTGTGGAATCTGAGAACAGATATTTCGGATCCCTTTGAAGACTATAGGGCCAAAGGAAATATCCTCTGGTAACAAAGAGAAAGAAGCTTTCTGAGAAACTTCTTTGTGTTCTGTGAAATCATCTCACAGAGTTACAGCTTTCCCCTCAAGAAGACTTTCGCTAAGACAGTTCTTGTGGAATTGGCAAAGTGATATTTGGAAGCCCATAGAGGGCTATTGTGAAAAAGGAAATATCCTCAGATGAAATCTGGAAAGAAGCTTTCTGAGAAACTGCTCTGAAATGTGTGACTTCCACTCACAGAGTTACATCTGTATTTCGTGGATCTCTTTGCTAGCCTTATTTCTGTGGAATCTGAGAAGAGATATTTCGGATCCCTTTGAAGACTATAGGGCCAATGGAAATATCCTCCGATAACAAAGAGAAGGAAGCTTTTGGTGAAACTTCTTTGTGTTTTGTGAAATCATCTCACAGAGTTACAGCTTTCCCCTCAAGAAGCCTTTCGTTAAGACATTTCTTGTAGAATTTTCAAAGTGATATTTGGGAGCTCATAGAGGGCTATGGTGAAAAAGGAAATATCCTCAGATGAAATCTAGAAAGAAGCTTTCTGAGAAACTACTCTGTGATGTGTGACTTTCACTCACAGAGTTACATCTGTATTTCGTGGATCTCTTTGCTCGCCTTATTTCTGTGGAATCTGAGAACAGATATTTCGGATCCCTTTGAAGACTATTGAGCCAAAGGAAATATCCTCCGATAACAAAGAGAAAGAAGCTTTCTGAGAAACTTCTTTGTGTTCTGTGAAATCATCTCACAGAGGTACAGCTTTCCCCTCAAGAAGCCTTTCGCTAAGACAGTTCTTGTGGAATTGGCAAAGTGATATTTGGAAGCCCATAGAGTTCTATGGTGAAAAGGAAATATCCTCAGATGAAATCTGGAAAGAAGCTTTCTGAGAAATTGCTCTGTGATGTGTGACTTCCACTCACAGAGTTACATCTGTATTTCGTGGATCTCTTTGCTACCCTTATTTCTGTGGAATCTGAGAACAGATATTTCGGATCACTTTGAAGACTATAGGGCCAAAGGAAATATCCTCCGATAACAAAGAGAAAGAAGCTTTCTGAGAAATTTCTTTGTGTTCTGTGAAATCATCTCACAGAGTTACAGCTTTCCCCTCAAGAAGCCTTTCGTTAAGACAGTTCTTGTGGAATTGGCAAAGTGATATTTGGAAGCGCATAGAGGGCTATGGTGAAAAAGGAAATATCCTCAGATGAAATCTGGAAAGAAGCTTTCTGAGAAACTTCTCTGTGATGTGTGACTTCCACTCACAGAGTTACATTTGTATTTCGTGGATCTCTTTGCTAGCCTTATTTCTGTGGTATCTGAGAACAGATATTTCGGATCCCTTTGAAGACTATAGGGCCGAAGGAAATATCCTCCGATAACAAAGAGAAAGAAGCTTTGTGAGAAACTTCTTTGTGTTCTGTGAAATCATCGCACAGAGTTACAGCTTTCCCCTCAAGAAGCCTTTCGCTAAGACAGTTCTTGTGGAATTGGCAAAGTGATATTTGGAAGCCCATAGAGGGCTATGGCGAAAAAGGAAATATCCTCAGAAGAAATCTGGAAAGAAGCTTTCTGAGAAACTGTTCTCAGATGTTTGACTTCCACTCACAGAGTTACATCTGTATTTCGTGGATCTCTTTGCTAGCCTTATTTCTGTTGAAACTGAGAACAGATATTTCGGATCCCTTTGAAGACTATAGTGCCGAAGGAAATATCCTCCGATAACAAAGAGAAAGAAGCTTTGTGAGAAACTTCTTTGTGTTCTGTGAAATCATCTCACAGAGTTACAGCTTTCCCCTCAAGAAGCCTTTCGTTAAGACAGTTCTTGTGGAATTGGCAAAGTGATATTTGGAAGCCCATAGACGGCTACGGTGAAAAAGGAAATATCCTCAGATGAAATCTGGAAAGAAGCTTTCTGAGAAACTGCTCTGTGATGTGTGACTTCCACTCACAGAGTTACATCTGTATTTCGTGGATCTCTTTGCTAGCCTTATTTCTGTGGAATCTGAGAACAGATATTTCGGATCCCTCTGAAGACTATAGGGCCAAAGGAAATATCCTCTGACAACAAAGAGAAAGAAGCTTTCTGAGAAACTTCTTTATGTTCTGTGAAATCATCTCAAAGAGTTAGAGCTTTCGCCTCAAGAAGCCTTTCGCTAAGACAGTTCTTGTGGAATTGGCAAAGTGATATTTGGAAGCCCATAGAGGGCTATGGTGAAAAAGGAAATATCCTCAGATGAAATCTGGAAAGAAGCTTTCTGAGAAACTGCTCTGTGATGTTTGACTTCCACTCACAGAGTTACATCTCTATTTCGTGGATCTCTTTGCTAGCCTTATTTCTGTGGAATCTGAGAACAGATATTTCGGATCCCTTTGAAGACTATAGGGCCAAAGGAAATATCCTCCGATAACAAAGAGAAAGAAGCTTTCTGAGAAACTTCTTTGTGTTCTGTGAAATCATCTCACAGAGTTACAGCTTTCCGCTCAAGAAGCCTTTCGCTAAGACAGTTCTTGTGGAAATGGCAAAGCGATATTTGGAAGCCCATAGAGGGCTATGGTGAAAAAGGAAATATCCTCAGATGAAATCTGGAAAGAAGCTTTCTGAGAAACTGCTCTGTGATGTGTGACTTCCACTCACAGAGTTACATCTGTATTTCGTGGATCTCTTTTCTAGCCTTATTTCTGTGGAATCTGAGAACAGATATTTCGGATCCCTTTGAAGACTATAGGGCCAAAGGAAATATCCTCCGATAACAAAGAGAAAGAAGTTTCTGAGAAACTTCTTTGGGTTGTGAAATCATCTCACAGAGTTACAGCTTTCCCCTCAAGAAGGCTTTCGCTAAGACAGTTCTTGTAGAATTGGCAAAGTGATATTTGGAAGCTCATAGAGGGCTATGGTGAAAAAGGAAATATCCTCAGATGAAATCTAGAAAGAAGCTTTCTGAGAAACTGCTCTGTGATGTGTGACTTTCACTCACAGAGTTACATCTGTATTTCGTGGATCTCTTTGCTAGCCTTATTTCTGTGGAATCTGAGAACAGATATTTCGGATCCCTTTGAAGACTATAGGGCCAAAGGAAATATCCTCAGATAACAAAGAGAAAGAAGCTTTCTGAGAAACTTCTTTGTGTTCTGTGAAATCATCTCACAGAGTTACAGCTTTCCCCTCAAGAAGCCTTTCGCTAAGACAGTTCTTGTGGAATTGGCAAAGGGATATTTGGAAGCCCATAGAGGGCTATGGTGAAAAAGGAAATATCCTCAGATGAAATCTGGAAAGAAGCTTTCTGTGAAACGACTTAGTGTTCTGTTAATTCACGTCACAGAGTTACATCTGTATTTCGTGGATCTCTTTGCTAGCCTTATTTCTGTGGAATCTGAGAACAGATATTTCGGATCACTTTGAAGACTATAGGGCCAAAGGAAATATCCTCTGGTAACAAAGAGAAAGAAGCTTTCTGAGAAACTTCTTTGTGTTCTGTGAAATCATCTCACAGAGTTACAGCTTTCCCCTCAAGAAGACTTTCGCTAAGACAGTTCTTGTGGAATTGGCAAAGTGATATTTGGAAGCCCATAGAGGGCTATGGTGAAAAAGGAAATATCCTCAGATGAAATCTGGAAAGAAGCTTTCTGAGAAACTGCTCTGAAATGTGTGACTTCCACTCACAGAGTTACATCTGTATTTCGTGGATCTCTTTGCTAGCCTTATTTCTGTGGAATCTGAGAAGAGATATTTCGGATCCCTTTGAAGACTATAGGGCCAATGGAAATATCCTCCCATAACAAAGAGAAGGAAGCTTTTTGTGAAACTTCTTTGTGTTTTGTGAAATCATCTCACAGAGTTATAGCTTTCCCCTCAAGAAGCCTTTCGTTAAGACAGTTCTTGTAGAATTTTCAAAGTGATATTTGGAAGCTCATAGAGGGCTATGGTGAAAAAGGAAATATCCTCAGATGAAATCTAGAAAGAAGATTTCTGAGAAACTGCTCCGTGATGTGTGACTTTTACTCACAGAGTTACATCTGTATTTCGTGGATCTCTTTGCTCGCCTTATTTCTGTGGAATCTGAGAACAGATATTTCGGATCCCTTTGAAGACTATTGAGCCAAAGGAAATATCCTCCGATAACAAAGAGAAAGAAGCTTTCTGAGAAACTTCTTTGTGTTCTGTGAAATCATCTCACAGAGGTACAGCTTTCCCCTCAAGAAGCCTTTCGCTAAGACAGTTCTTGTGGAATTGGCAAAGTGATATTTGGAAGCCCATAGAGTTCTATGGTGAAAAGGAAAAATCCTCAGATGAAATCTGGAAAGAAGCTTTCTGAGAAATTGCTCTTTGATGTGTGACTTCCACTCACAGAGTTACATCTGTATTTCGTGGATCTCTTTGCTACCCTTATTTCTGTGGAATCTGAGAACAGATATTTCGGATCACTTTGAAGACTATAGGGCCAAAGGAAATATCCTCCGATAACAAAGAGAAAGAAGCTTTCTGAGAAATTTCTTTGTGTTCTGTGAAATCATCTCACAGAGTTACAGCTTTCCCCTCAAGAAGCCTTTCGCTAAGACAGTTCTTGTGGAATTGGCAAAGTGATATTTGGAAGCGCATAGAGGGCTATGGTGAAAAAGGAAATATCCTCAGATGAAATCTGGAAAGAAGCTTTCTGAGAAACTTCTCTGTGATGTGTGACTTCCACTCACAGAGTTACATCTGTATTTCGTGGATCTCTTTGGTAGCCTTATTTCTGTGGTATCTGAGAACAGATATTTCGGATCCCTTTGAAGACTATAGGGCCGAAGGAAATA
The DNA here is from genome assembly GCF_043159975.1 of Macaca nemestrina. Classification (NCBI taxonomy): domain Eukaryota; kingdom Metazoa; phylum Chordata; class Mammalia; order Primates; family Cercopithecidae; genus Macaca; species Macaca nemestrina. The sequence continues at coordinate 53,913,540 of NC_092140.1, forward strand.
TCCTCCGATAACAAAGAGAAAGAAGCTTTGTGAGAAACTTCTTTGTGTTCTGTGAAATCATCTCACAGAGTTACAGCTTTCCCCTCAAGAAGCCTTTCGCTAAGACAGTTCTTGTGGAATTGGCAAAGTGATATTTGGAAGCCCATAGACGGCTATGGTGAAAAAGGAAATATCCTCAGATGAAATCTGGAAAGAAGCTTTCTGAGAAACTGCTCTGTGATGTGTGACTTCCACTCACAGAGTTACATCTGTATTTCGTGGATCTCTTTGCTAGCCTTATTTCTGTGGAATCTGAGAACAGATATTTCGGATCCCTCTGAAGACTATAGGGCCAAAGGAAATATCCTCTGACAACAAAGAGAAAGAAGCTTTCTGAGAAACTTCTTTATGTTCTGTGAAATCATCTCAAAGAGTTAGAGCTTTCGCCTCAAGAAGCCTTTCGCTAAGACAGTTCTTGTGGAATTGGCAAAGTGATATTTGGAAGCCCATAGAGGGCTATGGTGAAAAAGGAAATATCCTCAGATGAAATCTGGAAAGAAGCTTTCTGAGAAACTGCTCTGTGATGTTTGACTTCCACTCACAGAGTTACATCTGTATTTCGTGGATCTCTTTGCTAGCCTTATTTCTGTGGAATCTGAGAACAGATATTTCGGATCCCTTTGAAGACTATAGGGCCAAAGGAAATATCCTCCGATAACAAAGAGAAAGAAGCTTTCTGAGAAACTTCTTTGTGTTCTGTGAAATCATCTCACAGAGGTACAGCTTTCCCCTCAAGAAGCCTTTCGCTAAGACAGTTCTTGTGGAATTGGCAAAGTGATATTTGGAAGCCCATAGAGTTCTACGGTGAAAAGGAAATATCCTCAGATGAAATCTGGAAAGAAGCTTTCTGAGAAATTGCTCTGTGATGTGTGACTTCCACTCACAGAGTTACATCTGTATTTCGTGGATCTCTTTGCTACCCTTATTTCTGTGGAATCTGAGAACAGATATTTCGGATCACTTTGAAGACTATAGGGCCAAAGGAAATATCCTCTGATAACAAAGAGAAAGAAGCTTTCTGAGAAATTTCTTTGTGTTCTGTGAAATCATCTCACAGAGTTACAGCTTTCCCCTCAAGAAGCCTTTCGCTAAGACAGTTCTTGTGGAATTGGCAAAGTGATATTTGGAAGCGCATAGAGGGCTATGGTGAAAAAGGAAATATCCTCAGATGAAATCTGGAAAGAAGCTTTCTTAGAAACTTCTCTGTGATGTGTGACTTCCACTCACAGAGTTACATCTGTATTTCGTGGATCTCTTTGCTAGCCTTATTTCTGTGGTATCGGAGAACAGATATTTCGGATCCCTTTGAAGACTATAGGGCCGAAGGAAATATCCTCCGATAACAAAGAGAAAGAAGCTTTGTGAGAAACTTCTTTGTGTTCTGTGAAATCATCGCACAGAGTTACAGCTTTCCCCTCAAGAAGCCTTTCGCTAAGACAGTTCTTGTGGAATTGGCAAAGTGATATTTGGAAGCCCATAGAGGGCTATGGCGAAAAAGGAAATATCCTCAGAAGAAATCTGGAAAGAAGCTTTCTGAGAAACTGTTCTCTGATGTTTGACTTCCACTCACAGAGTTACATCTGTATTTCGTGGATCTCTTTGCTAGCCTTATTTCTGTTGAAACTGAGAACAGATATTTCGGATCCCTTTGAAGACTATAGTGCCAAAGGAAATATCCTCCGATAACAAAGAGAAAGAAGCTTTGTGAGAAACTTCTTTGTGTTCTGTGAAATCATCTCACAGAGTTACAGCTTTCCCCTCAAGAAGCCTTTCGCTAAGACAGTTCTTGTGGAATTGGCAAAGTGATATTTGGAAGCCCATAGACGGCTACGGTGAAAAAGGAAATATCCTCAGATGAAATCTGGAAAGAAGCTTTCTGAGAAACTGCTCTGTGATGTGTGACTTCCACTCACAGAGTTACATCTGTATTTCGTGGATCTCTTTGCTAGCCTTATTTCTGTGGAATCTGAGAACAGATATTTCGGATCCCTCTGAAGACTATAGGGCCAAAGGAAATATCCTCTGACAACAAAGAGAAAGAAGCTTTCTGAGAAACTTCTTTATGTTCTGTGAAATCATCTCAAAGAGTTAGAGCTTTCGCCTCAAGAAGCCTTTCGCTAAGACAGTTCTTGTGGAATTGGCAAAGTGATATTTGGATGCCCATAGAGGGCTATGGTGAAAAAGGAAATATCCTCAGATGAAATCTGGAAAGAAGCTTTCTGAGAAACTGCTCTGTGATGTTTGACTTCCACTCACAGAGTTACATCTGTATTTCGTGGATCTCTTTGCTAGCCTTATTTCTGTGGAATCTGAGAACAGATATTTCGGATCCCTTTGAAGACTATAGGGCCAAAGGAAATATCCTCCGATAACAAAGAGAAAGAAGCTTTCTGAGAAACTTCTTTGTGTTCTGTGAAATCATCTCACAGAGTTACAGCTTTCCGCTCAAGAAGCCTTTCGCTCAGACAGTTCTTGTGGAAATGGCAAAGTGATATTTGCAAGCCCATATAGGGCTATCGTGAAAAAGGAAATATCCTCAGATGAAATCTGGAAAGAAGCTTTCTGAGAAACTGCTCTGTGATGTGTGACTTCCACTCACAGAGTTACATCTGTATTTCGTGGATCTCTTTCTAGCCTTATTTCTGTGGAATCTGAGAACAGATATTTCGGATCCCTTTGAAGACTATAGGGCCAAAGGAAATATCCTCCGATAACAAAGAGAAAGAAGTTTCTGAGAAACTTCTTTGTGTTGTGAAATCATCTCACAGAGTTACAGCTTTCCCCTCAAGAAGGCTTTCGCTAAGACAGTTCTTGTAGAATTGGCAAAGTGATATTTGGAAGCTCATAGAGGGCTATGGTGAAAAAGGAAATATCCTCAGATGAATTCTAGAAAGAAGCTTTCTGAGAAACTGCTCTGTGATGTGTGACTTTCACTCACAGAGTTACATCTGTATTTCGTGGATCTCTTTGCTAGCCTTATTTCTGTGGAATCTGAGAACAGATATTTCGGATCCCTTTGAAGACTATAGGGCCAAAGGAAATATCCTCAGATAACAAAGAGAAAGAAGCTTTCTGAGAAACTTCTTTGTGTTCTGTGAAATCATCTCACAGATTTACAGCTTTCCCCTCAAGAAGCCTTTCGCTAAGACAGTTCTTGTGGAATTGGCAAAGGGATATTTGGAAGCCCATAGAGGGCTATGGTGAAAAAGGAAATATCCTCAGATGAAATCTGGAAAGAAGCTTTCTGTGAAACGACTTAGTGTTCTGTTAATTCACGTCACAGAGTTACATCTGTATTTCGTGGATCTCTTTGCTAGCCTTATTTCTGTGGAATCTGAGAACAGATATTTCGGATCACTTTGAAGACTATAGGGCCAAAGGAAATATCCTCCGATAACAAAGAGAAAGAAGCTTTCTGAGAAACTTCTTTGTGTTCTGTGAAATCATCTCACAGAGTTACAGCTTTCTGCTCAAGAAGCCTTTCGCTAAGACAGTTCTTGTGGAATTGGCAAAGTGATATTTGGAAGCGCATAGAGGGCTATGGTGAAAAAGGAAATATCCTCAGATGAAATCTGGAAAGAAGCTTTCTGAGAAACTTCTCTGTGATGTGTGACTTCCACTCACAGAGTTACATCTGTACTTCGTGGATCTCTTTGCTAGCCTTATTTCTGTGGTATCTGAGAACAGATATTTCGGATCCCTTTGAAGACTATAGGGCCGAAGGAAATATCCTCCGATAACAAAGAGAAAGAAGCTTTGTGAGAAACTTCTTTGTGTTCTGTGAAATCATCGCACAGAGTTACAGCTTTCCCCTCAAGAAGCCTTTCGCTAAGACAGTTCTTGTGGAATTGGCAAAGTGATATTTGGAAGCCCATAGAGGGCTATGGCGAAAAAGGAAATACCCTCAGAAGAAATCTGGAAAGAAGCTTTCTGAGAAACTGTTCTCTGATGTTTGACTTCCACTCACAGAGTTACATCTGTATTTCGTGGATCTCTTTGCTAGCCTTATTTCTGTTGAAACTGAGAACAGATATTTCGGATCCCTTTGAAGACTATAGTGCCAAAGGAAATATCCTCCGATAACAAAGAGAAAGAAGCTTTGTGAGAAACTTCTTTGTGTTCTGTGAAATCATCTCAAAGAGTTACAGCTTTCCCCTCAAGAAGCCTTTCGCTAAGACAGTTCTTGTGGAATTGGCAAAGTGATATTTGGAAGCCCATAGACGGCTACGGTGAAAAAGGAAATATCCTCAGATGAAATCTGGAAAGAAGCTTTCTGAGAAACTGCTCTGTGATGTGTGACTTCCACTCACAGAGTTACATCTGTATTTCGTGGATCTCTTTGCTAGCCTTATTTCTGTGGAATCTGAGAACAGATATTTCGGATCCCTCTGAAGACTATAGGGCCAAAGGAAATATCCTCTGACAACAAAGAGAAAGAAGCTTTCTGAGAAACTTTTTTATGTTCTGTGAAATCATCTCAAAGAGTTAGAGCTTTCGCCTCAAGAAGCCTTTCGCTAAAACAGTTCTTGTGGAATTGGCAAAGTGATATTTGGAAGCACATAGAGGGCTATGGTGAAAAAGGAAATATACTCAGATGAAATCTGAAAAGAAGCTTTCTGAGAAACTGCTCTGTGATGTTTGACTTCCACTCACAGAGTTACATCTGTATTTCGTGGATCTCTTTGCTAGCCTTATTTCTGTGGAATCTGAGAACAGATATTTCGGATCCCTTTGAAGACTATAGGGCCAAAGGAAATATCCTCCGATAACAAAGAGAAAGAAGTTTCTGAGAAACTTCTTTGTGTTGTGAAATCATCTCACAGAGTTACAGCTTTCCCCTCAAGAAGGCTTTCGCTAAGACAGTTCTTGTAGAATTGGCAAAGTGATATTTGGAAGCTCATAGAGGGCTATGGTGAAAAAGGAAATATCCTCAGATGAAATCTAGAAAGAAGCTTTCTGAGAAACTGCTCTGTGATGTGTGACCTTCACTCACAGAGTTACATCTGTATTTCGTGGATCTCTTTGCTAGCCTTATTTCTGTGGAATCTGAGAACAGATATTTCGGATCCCTTTGAAGACTATAGGGCCAAAGGAAATATCCTCAGATAACAAAGAGAAAGAAGCTTTCTGAGAAACTTCTTTGTGTTCTGTGAAATCATCTCACAGAGTTACAGCTTTCCCCTCAAGAAGACTTTCGCTAAGACAGTTCTTGTGGAATTGGCAAAGGGATATTTGGAAGCCCATAGAGGGCTATGGTGAAAAAGGAAATATCCTCAGATGAAATCTGGAAAGAAGCTTTCTGAGAAACTGCTCTGAAATGTGTGACTTCCACTCACAGAGTTACATCTGTATTTCGTGGATCTCTTTGCTAGCCTTATTTCTGTGGAATCTGAGAAGAGATATTTCGGATCCCTTTGAAGACTATAGGGCCAATGGAAATATCCTCCGATAACAAAGAGAAGGAAGCTTTTTGTGAAACTTCTTTGTGTTTTGTGAAATCATCTCACAGAGTTACAGCTTTCCCCTCAAGAAGCCTTTCGTTAAGACAGTTCTTGTAGAATTGGCAAAGTGATATTTGGAAGCTCATAGAGGGCTATGGTGAAAAAGGAAATATCCTCAGATGAAATCTAGAAAGAAGCTTTCTGAGAAACTGCTCTGAAATGTGTGACTTCCACTCACAGAGTTACATCTGTATTTCGTGGATCTCTTTGCTAGCCTTATTTCTGTGGAATCTGAGAAGAGATATTTCGGATCCCTTTGAAGACTATAGGGCCAATGGAAATATCCTCCGATAACAAAGAGAAGGAAGCTTTTGGTGAAACTTCTTTGTGTTTTGTGAAATCATCTCACAGAGTTACAGCTTTCCCCTCAAGAAGCCTTTCGTTAAGACATTTCTTGTAGAATTTTCAAAGTGATATTTGGGAGCTCATAGAGGGCTATGGTGAAAAAGGAAATATCCTCAGATGAAATCTAGAAAGAAGCTTTCTGAGAAACTACTCTGTGATGTGTGACTTTCACTCACAGAGTTACATCTGTATTTCGTGGATCTCTTTGCTCGCCTTATTTCTGTGGAATCTGAGAACAGATATTTCGGATCCCTTTGAAGACTATTGAGCCAAAGGAAATATCCTCCGATAACAAAGAGAAAGAAGCTTTCTGAGAAACTTCTTTGTGTTCTGTGAAATCATCTCACAGAGGTACAGCTTTCCCCTCAAGAAGCCTTTCGCTAAGACAGTTCTTGTGGAATTGGCAAAGTGATATTTGGAAGCCCATAGAGTTCTCTGGTGAAAAGGAAATATCCTCAGATGAAATCTGGAAAGAAGCTTTCTGAGAAATTGCTCTGTGATGTGTGACTTCCACTCACAGAGTTACATCTGTATTTCGTGGATCTCTTTGCTACCCTTATTTCTGTGGAATCTGAGAACAGATATTTCGGATCACTTTGAAGACTATAGGGCCAAAGGAAATATCCTCCGATAACAAAGAGAAAGAAGCTTTCTGAGAAATTTCTTTGTGTTCTGTGAAATCATCTCACAGAGTTACAGCTTTCCCCTCAAGAAGCCTTTCGTTAAGACAGTTCTTGTGGAATTGGCAAAGTGATATTTGGAAGCGCATAGAGGGCTATGGTGAAAAAGGAAATATCCTCAGATGAAATCTGGAAAGAAGCTTTCTGAGAAACTTCTCTGTGATGTGTGACTTCCACTCACAGAGTTACATTTGTATTTCGTGGATCTCTTTGCTAGCCTTATTTCTGTGGTATCTGAGAACAGATATTTCGGATCCCTTTGAAGACTATAGGGCCGAAGGAAATATCCTCCGATAACAAAGAGAAAGAAGCTTTGTGAGAAACTTCTTTGTGTTCTGTGAAATCATCGCACAGAGTTACAGCTTTCCCCTCAAGAAGCCTTTCGCTAAGACAGTTCTTGTGGAATTGGCAAAGTGATATTTGGAAGCCCATAGAGGGCTATGGCGAAAAAGGAAATATCCTCAGAAGAAATCTGGAAAGAAGCTTTCTGAGAAACTGTTCTCTGATGTTTGACTTCCACTCACAGAGTTACATCTGTATTTCGTGGATCTCTTTGCTAGCCTTATTTCTGTTGAAACTGAGAACAGATATTTCGGATCCCTTTGAAGACTATAGTGCCGAAGGAAATATCCTCCGATAACAAAGAGAAAGAAGCTTTGTGAGAAACTTCTTTGTGTTCTGTGAAATCATCTCACAGAGTTACAGCTTTCCCCTCAAGAAGCCTTTCGCTAAGACAGTTCTTGTGGAATTGGCAAAGTGATATTTGGAAGCCCATAGACGGCTACGGTGAAAAAGGAAATATCCTCAGATGAAATCTGGAAAAAAGCTTTCTGAGAAACTGCTCTGTGATGTGTGACTTCCACTCACAGAGTTACATCTGTATTTCGTGGATCTCTTTGCTAGCCTTATTTCTGTGGAATCTGAGAACAGATATTTCGGATCCCTCTGAAGACTATAGGGCCAAAGGAAATATCCTCTGACAACAAAGAGAAAGAAGCTTTCTGAGAAACTTCTTTATGTTCTGTGAAATCATCTCAAAGAGTTAGAGCTTTCGCCTCAAGAAGCCTTTCGCTAAGACAGTTCTTGTGGAATTGGCAAAGTGATATTTGGAAGCCCATAGAGGGCTATGGTGAAAAAGGAAATATCCTCAGATGAAATCTGGAAAGAAGCTTTCTGAGAAACTGCTCTGTGATGTTTGACTTCCACTCACAGAGTTACATCTCTATTTCGTGGATCTCTTTGCTAGCCTTATTTCTGTGGAATCTGAGAACAGATATTTCGGATCCCTTTGAAGACTATAGGGCCAAAGGAAATATCCTCCGATAACAAAGAGAAAGAAGCTTTCTGAGAAACTTCTTTGTGTTCTGTGAAATCATCTCACAGAGTTACAGCTTTCCGCTCAAGAAGCCTTTCGCTAAGACAGTTCTTGTGGAAATGGCAAAGCGATATTTGGAAGCCCATAGAGGGCTATGGTGAAAAAGGAAATATCCTCAGATGAAATCTGGAAAGAAGCTTTCTGAGAAACTGCTCTGTGATGTGTGACTTCCACTCACAGAGTTACATCTGTATTTCGTGGATCTCTTTTCTAGCCTTATTTCTGTGGAATCTGAGAACAGATATTTCGGATCCCTTTGAAGACTATAGGGCCAAAGGAAATATCCTCCGATAACAAAGAGAAAGAAGTTTCTGAGAAACTTCTTTGGGTTGTGAAATCATCTCACAGAGTTACAGCTTTCCCCTCAAGAAGGCTTTCGCTAAGACAGTTCTTGTAGAATTGGCAAAGTGATATTTGGAAGCTCATAGAGGGCTATGGTGAAAAAGGAAATATCCTCAGATGAAATCTAGAAAGAAGCTTTCTGAGAAACTGCTCTGTGATGTGTGACTTTCACTCACAGAGTTACATCTGTATTTCGTGGATCTCTTTGCTAGCCTTATTTCTGTGGAATCTGAGAACAGATATTTCGGATCCCTTTGAAGACTATAGGGCCAAAGGAAATATCCTCAGATAACAAAGAGAAAGAAGCTTTCTGAGAAACTTCTTTGTGTTCTGTGAAATCATCTCACAGAGTTACAGCTTTCCCCTCAAGAAGCCTTTCGCTAAGACAGTTCTTGTGGAATTGGCAAAGGGATATTTGGAAGCCCATAGAGGGCTATGGTGAAAAAGGAAATATCCTCAGATGAAATCTGGAAAGAAGCTTTCTGTGAAACGACTTAGTGTTCTGTTAATTCACGTCACAGAGTTACATCTGTATTTCGTGGATCTCTTTGCTAGCCTTATTTCTGTGGAATCTGAGAACAGATATTTCGGATCACTTTGAAGACTATAGGGCCAAAGGAAATATCCTCTGGTAACAAAGAGAAAGAAGCTTTCTGAGAAACTTCTTTGTGTTCTGTGAAATCATCTCACAGAGTTACAGCTTTCCCCTCAAGAAGACTTTCGCTAAGACAGTTCTTGTGGAATTGGCAAAGTGATATTTGGAAGCCCATAGAGGGCTATGGTGAAAAAGGAAATATCCTTAGATGAAATCTGGAAAGAAGCTTTCTGAGAAACTGCTCTGAAATGTGTGACTTCCACTCACAGAGTTACATCTGTATTTCGTGGATCTCTTTGCTAGCCTTATTTCTGTGGAATCTGAGAAGAGATATTTCGGATCCCTTTGAAGACTATAGGGCCAATGGAAATATCCTCCCATAACAAAGAGAAGGAAGCTTTTTGTGAAACTTCTTTGTGTTTTGTGAAATCATCTCACAGAGTTATAGCTTTCCCCTCAAGAAGCCTTTCGTTAAGACAGTTCTTGTAGAATTTTCAAAGTGATATTTGGAAGCTCATAGAGGGCTATGGTGAAAAAGGAAATATCCTCAGATGAAATCTAGAAAGAAGATTTCTGAGAAACTGCTCCGTGATGTGTGACTTTTACTCACAGAGTTACATCTGTATTTCGTGGATCTCTTTGCTCGCCTTATTTCTGTGGAATCTGAGAACAGATATTTCGGATCCCTTTGAAGACTATTGAGCCAAAGGAAATATCCTCCGATAACAAAGAGAAAGAAGCTTTCTGAGAAACTTCTTTGTGTTCTGTGAAATCATCTCACAGAGGTACAGCTTTCCCCTCAAGAAGCCTTTCGCTAAGACAGTTCTTGTGGAATTGGCAAAGTGATATTTGGAAGCCCATAGAGTTCTATGGTGAAAAGGAAAAATCCTCAGGTGAAATCTGGAAAGAAGCTTTCTGAGAAATTGCTCTTTGATGTGTGACTTCCACTCACAGAGTTACATCTGTATTTCGTGGATCTCTTTGCTACCCTTATTTCTGTGGAATCTGAGAACAGATATTTCGGATCACTTTGAAGACTATAGGGCCAAAGGAAATATCCTCCGATAACAAAGAGAAAGAAGCTTTCTGAGAAATTTCTTTGTGTTCTGTGAAATCATCTCACAGAGTTACAGCTTTCCCCTCAAGAAGCCTTTCGCTAAGACAGTTCTTGTGGAATTGGCAAAGTGATATTTGGAAGCGCATAGAGGGCTATGGTGAAAAAGGAAATATCCTCAGATGAAATCTGGAAAGAAGCTTTCTGAGAAACTTCTCTGTGATGTGTGACTTCCACTCACAGAGTTACATCTGTATTTCGTGGATCTCTTTGGTAGCCTTATTTCTGTGGTATCTGAGAACAGATATTTCGGATCCCTTTGAAGACTATAGGGCCGAAGGAAATATCCTCCGATAACAAAGAGAAAGAAGCTTTGTGAGAAACTTCTTTGTGTTCTGTGAAATCATCTCACAGAGTTACAGCTTTCCCCTCAAGAAGCCTTTCGCTAAGACAGTTCTTGTGGAATTGGCAAACTATATTTGGAAGCCCATAGACGGCTATGGTGAAAAAGGAAATATCCTCAGATGAAATCTGGAAAGAAGCTTTCTGAGAAACTGCTCTGTGATGTGTGACTTCCACTCACAGAGTTACATCTGTATTTCGTGGATCTCTTTGCTAGCCTTATTTCTGTGGAATCTGAGAACAGATATTTCGGATCCCTCTGAAGACTATAGGGCCAAAGGAAATATCCTCTGACAACAAAGAGAAAGAAGCTTTCTGAGAAACTTCTTTATGTTCTGTGAAATCATCTCAAAGAGTTAGAGCTTTCGCCTCAAGAAGCCTTTCGCTAAGACAGTTCTTGTGGAATTGGCAAAGTGATATTTGGAAGCCCATAGAGGGCTATGGTGAAAAAGGAAATATCCTCAGATGAAATCTGGAAAGAAGCTTTCTGAGAAACTGCTCTGTGATGTTTGACTTCCACTCACAGAGTTACATCTGTATTTCGTGGATCTCTTTGCTAGCCTTATTTCTGTGGAATCTGAGAACAGATATTTCGGATCCCTTTGAAGACTATAGGGCCAAAGGAAATATCCTCCGATAACAAAGAGAAAGAAGCTTTCTGAGAAACTTCTTTGTGTTCTGTGAAATCATCTCACAGAGGTACAGCTTTCCCCTCAAGAAGCCTTTCGCTAAGACAGTTCTTGTGGAATTGGCAAAGTGATATTTGGAAGCCCATAGAGTTCTATGGTGAAAAGGAAATATCCTCAGATGAAATCTGGAAAGAAGCTTTCTGAGAAATTGCTCTGTGATGTGTGACTTCCACTCACAGAGTTACATCTGTATTTCGTGGATCTCTTTGCTACCCTTATTTCTGTGGAATCTGAGAACAGATATTTCGGATCACTTTGAAGACTATAGGGCCAAAGGAAATATCCTCTGATAACAAAGAGAAAGAAGCTTTCTGAGAAATTTCTTTGTGTTCTGTGAAATCATCTCACAGAGTTACAGCTTTCCCCTCAAGAAGCCTTTCGCTAAGACAGTTCTTGTGGAATTGGCAAAGTGATATTTGGAAGCGCATAGAGGGCTATGGTGAAAAAGGAAATATCCTCAGATGAAATCTGGAAAGAAGCTTTCTTAGAAACTTCTCTGTGATGTGTGACTTCCACTCACAGAGTTACATCTGTATTTCGTGGATCTCTTTGCTAGCCTTATTTCTGTGGTATCGGAGAACAGATATTTCGGATCCCTTTGAAGACTATAGGGCCGAAGGAAATATCCTCCGATAACAAAGAGAAAGAAGCTTTGTGAGAAACTTCTTTGTGTTCTGTGAAATCATCGCACAGAGTTACAGCTTTCCCCTCAAGAAGCCTTTCGCTAAGACAGTTCTTGTGGAATTGGCAAAGTGATATTTGGAAGCCCATAGAGGGCTATGGCGAAAAAGGAAATATCCTCAGAAGAAATCTGGAAAGAAGCTTTCTGAGAAACTGTTCTCTGATGTTTGACTTCCACTCACAGAGTTACATCTGTATTTCGTGGATCTCTTTGCTAGCCTTATTTCTGTTGAAACTGAGAACAGATATTTCGGATCCCTTTGAAGACTATAGTGCCAAAGGAAATATCCTCCGATAACAAAGAGAAAGAAGCTTTGTGAGAAACTTCTTTGTGTTCTGTGAAATCATCTCACAGAGTTACAGCTTTCCCCTCAAGAAGCCTTTCGCTAAGACAGTTCTTGTGGAATTGGCAAAGTGATATTTGGAAGCCCATAGACGGCTACGGTGAAAAAGGAAATATCCTCAGATGAAATCTGGAAAGAAGCTTTCTGAGAAACTGCTCTGTGATGTGTGACTTCCACTCACAGAGTTACATCTGTATTTCGTGGATCTCTTTGCTAGCCTTATTTCTGTGGAATCTGAGAACAGATATTTCGGATCCCTCTGAAGACTATAGGGCCAAAGGAAATATCCTCTGACAACAAAGAGAAAGAAGCTTTCTGAGAAACTTCTTTATGTTCTGTGAAATCATCTCAAAGAGTTAGAGCTTTCGCCTCAAGAAGCCTTTCGCTAAGACAGTTCTTGTGGAATTGGCAAAGTGATATTTGGATGCCCATAGAGGGCTATGGTGAAAAAGGAAATATCCTCAGATGAAATCTGGAAAGAAGCTTTCTGAGAAACTGCTCTGTGATGTTTGACTTCCACTCACAGAGTTACATCTGTATTTCGTGGATCTCTTTGCTAGCCTTATTTCTGTGGAATCTGAGAACAGATATTTCGGATCCCTTTGAAGACTATAGGGCCAAAGGAAATATCCTCCGATAACAAAGAGAAAGAAGCTTTCTGAGAAACTTCTTTGTGTTCTGTGAAATCATCTCACAGAGTTACAGCTTTCCGCTCAAGAAGCCTTTCGCTCAGACAGTTCTTGTGGAAATGGCAAAGTGATATTTGCAAGCCCATAGAGGGCTATCGTGAAAAAGGAAATATCCTCAGATGAAATCTGGAAAGAAGCTTTCTGAGAAACTGCTCTGTGATGTGTGACTTCCACTCACAGAGTTACATCTGTATTTCGTGGATCTCTTTCTAGCCTTATTTCTGTGGAATCTGAGAACAGATATTTCGGATCCCTTTGAAGACTATAGGGCCAAAGGAAATATCCTCCGATAACAAAGAGAAAGAAGTTTCTGAGAAACTTCTTTGTGTTGTGAAATCATCTCACAGAGTTACAGCTTTCCCCTCAAGAAGGCTTTCGCTAAGACAGTTCTTGTAGAATTGGCAAAGTGATATTTGGAAGCTCATAGAGGGCTATGGTGAAAAAGGAAATATCCCCAGATGAATTCTAGAAAGAAGCTTTCTGAGAAACTGCTCTGTGATGTGTGACTTTCACTCACAGAGTTACATCTGTATTTCGTGGATCTCTTTGCTAGCCTTATTTCTGTGGAATCTGAGAACAGATATTTCGGATCCCTTTGAAGACTATAGGGCCAAAGGAAATATCCTCAGATAACAAAGAGAAAGAAGCTTTCTGAGAAACTTCTTTGTGTTCTGTGAAATCATCTCACAGATTTACAGCTTTCCCCTCAAGAAGCCTTTCGCTAAGACAGTTCTTGTGGAATTGGCAAAGGGATATTTGGAAGCCCATAGAGGGCTATGGTGAAAAAGGAAATATCCTCAGATGAAATCTGGAAAGAAGCTTTCTGTGAAACGACTTAGTGTTCTGTTAATTCACGTCACAGAGTTACATCTGTATTTCGTGGATCTCTTTGCTAGCCTTATTTCTGTGGAATCTGAGAACAGATATTTCGGATCACTTTGAAGACTATAGGGCCAAAGGAAATATCCTCCGATAACAAAGAGAAAGAAGCTTTCTGAGAAACTTCTTTGTGTTCTGTGAAATCATCTCACAGAGTTACAGCTTTCTGCTCAAGAAGCCTTTCGCTAAGACAGTTCTTGTGGAATTGGCAAAGTGATATTTGGAAGCGCATAGAGGGCTATGGTGAAAAAGGAAATATCCTCAGATGAAATCTGGAAAGAAGCTTTCTGAGAAACTTCTCTGTGATGTGTGACTTCCACTCACAGAGTTACATCTGTACTTCGTGGATCTCTTTGCTAGCCTTATTTCTGTGGTATCTGAGAACAGATATTTCGGATCCCTTTGAAGACTATAGGGCCGAAGGAAATATCCTCCGATAACAAAGAGAAAGAAGCTTTGTGAGAAACTTCTTTGTGTTCTGTGAAATCATCGCACAGAGTTACAGCTTTCCCCTCAAGAAGCCTTTCGCTAAGACAGTTCTTGTGGAATTGGCAAAGTGATATTTGGAAGCCCATAGAGGGCTATGGCGAAAAAGGAAATACCCTCAGAAGAAATCTGGAAAGAAGCTTTCTGAGAAACTGTTCTCTGATATTTGACTTCCACTCACAGAGTTACATCTGTATTTCGTGGATCTCTTTGCTAGCCTTATTTCTGTTGAAACTGAGAACAGATATTTCGGATCCCTTTGAAGACTATAGTGCCAAAGGAAATATCCTCCGATAACAAAGAGAAAGAAGCTTTGTGAGAAACTTCTTTGTGTTCTGTGAAATCATCTCAAAGAGTTACAGCTTTCCCCTCAAGAAGCCTTTCGCTAAGACAGTTCTTGTGGAATTGGCAAAGTGATATTTGGAAGCCCATAGACGGCTACGGTGAAAAAGGAAATATCCTCAGATGAAATCTGGAAAGAAGCTTTCTGAGAAACTGCTCTGTGATGTGTGACTTCCACTCACAGAGTTACATCTGTATTTCGTGGATCTCTTTGCTAGCCTTATTTCTGTGGAATCTGAGAACAGATATTTCGGATCCCTCTGAAGACTATAGGGCCAAAGGAAATATCCTCTGACAACAAAGAGAAAGAAGCTTTCTGAGAAACTTTTTTATGTTCTGTGAAATCATCTCAAAGAGTTAGAGCTTTCGCCTAAAGAAGCCTTTCGCTAAGACAGTTCTTGTGGAATTGGCAAAGTGATATTTGGAAGCACATAGAGGGCTATGGTGAAAAAGGAAATATACTCAGATGAAATCTGAAAAGAAGCTTTCTGAGAAACTGCTCTGTGATGTTTGACTTCCACTCACAGAGTTACATCTGTATTTCGTGGATCTCTTTGCTAGCCTTATTTCTGTGGAATCTGAGAACAGATATTTCGGATCCCTTTGAAGACTATAGGGCCAAAGGAAATATCCTCCGATAACAAAGAGAAAGAAGTTTCTGAGAAACTTCTTTGTGTTGTGAAATCATCTCACAGAGTTACAGCTTTCCCCTCAAGAAGGCTTTCGCTAAGACAGTTTTTGTAGAATTGGCAAAGTGATATTTGGAAGCTCATAGAGGGCTATGGTGAAAAAGGAAATATCCTCAGATGAAATCTAGAAAGAAGCTTTCTGAGAAACTGCTCTGTGATGTGTGACTTTCACTCACAGAGTTACATCTGTATTTCGTTTATCTCTCTGCTAGCCTTATTTCTGTGGAATCTGAGAAGAGATATTTCGGATCCCTTTGAAGACTATAGGGCCAAAGGAAATATCCTCAGATAACAAAGAGAAAGAAGCTTTCTGAGAAACTTCTTTGTGTTCTGTGAAATCATCTCACAGAGTTACAGCTTTCCCCTCAAGAAGCCTTTCGCTAAGACAGTTCTTGTGGAATTGGCAAAGGGATATTTGGAAGCCCATAGTGGGCTATGGTGAAAAAGGAAATATCCTCAGATGAAATCTGGAAAGAAGCTTTCTGAGAAACTGCTCTGAAATGTGTGACTTCCTCTCACAGAGTTACATCTGTATTTCGTGGATCTCTTTGCTAGCCTTATTTCTGTGGAATCTGAGAAGAGATATTTCGGATCCCTTTGAAGACTATAGGGCCAATGGAAATATCCTCCGATAACAAAGAGAAGGAAGCTTTTTGTGAAACTTCTTTGTGTTTTGTGAAATCATCTCACAGAGTTACAGCTTTCCCCTCAAGAAGCCTTTCGTTAAGACAGTTCTTGTAGAATTGGCAAAGTGATATTTGGAAGCTCATAGAGGGCTATGGTGAAAAAGGAAATATCCTCAGATGAAATCCAGAAAGAAGCTTTCTGAGAAACTGCTCTGTGATGTGTGACTTTCACTCACAGAGTTACATCTGTATTTCGTGGATCTCTTTGCTCGCCTTATTTCTGTGGAATCTGAGAACAGATATTTCGAATCCCTTTGAAGACTATTGAGCCAAAGGAAATATCCTCCGATAACAAAGAGAAAGAAGCTTTCTGAGAAACTTCTTTGTGTTCTGTGAAATCATCTCACAGAGGTACAGCTTTCCCCTCAAGAAGCCTTTCGCTAAGACAGTTCTTGTGAAATTGGCAAAGTGATATTTGGAAGCCCGTAGAGGTCTATGGTGAAAAGGAAATATCATCAGATGAAATCTGGAAAGAAGCTTTCTGAGAAATTGCTCTGTGATGTGTGACTTCCACTCACAGAGTTACATCTGTATTTCGTGGATCTCTTTGCTAGCCTTATTTCTGTGGTATCTGAGAACAGATATTTCGGATCCCTTTGAAGACTATAGGGCCGAAGGAAATATCCTCCGATAACAAAGAGAAAGAAGCTTTGTGAGAAACTTCTTTGTGTTCTGTGAAATCATCGCACAGAGTTACAGCTTTCCCCTCAAGAAGCCTTTCGCTAAGACAGTTCTTGTGGAATTGGCAAAGTGATATTTGGAAGCCCATAGAGGGCTATGGCGAAAAAGGAAATATCCTCAGAAGAAATCTGGAAAGAAGCTTTCTGAGAAACTGTTCTCTGATGTTTGACTTCCACTCACAGAGTTACATCTGTATTTCGTGGATCTCTTTGCTAGCCTTATTTCTGTGGAATCTGAGAACAGATATTTCGGATCTCTTTGAAGACTATAGGGCCAAAGGAAATATCCTCTGGTAACAAAGAGAAAGAAGCCTTCTGAGAAACTTCTTTGTGTTCTGTGAAATCATCTCACAGAGTTACAGCTTTCCCCTCAAGAAGACTTTCGCTAAGACAGTTCTTGTGGAATTGGCAAAGTGATATTTGGAAGCCCATAGAGGGCTATGGTGAAAAAGGAAATATCCTCAGATGAAATCTGGAAAGAAGCTTTCTGAGAAACTGCTCTGAAATGTGTGACTTCCACTCACAGAGTTACATCTGTATTTCGTGGATCTCTTTGCTAGCCTTATTTCTGTGGAATCTGAGAAGAGATATTTCGGATCCCTTTGAAGACTATAGGGCCAATGGAAATATCCTCCGATAACAAAGAGAAGGAAGCTTTTTGTGAAACTTCTTTGTGTTTTGTGAAATCATCTCACAGAGTTATAGCTTTCCCCTCAAGAAGCCTTTCGTTAAGACAGTTCTTGTAGAATTTTCAAAGTGATATTTGGAAGCTCATAGAGGGCTATGGTGAAAAAGGAAATATCCTCAGATGAAATCTAGAAAGAAGATTTCTGAGAAACTGCTCTGTGATGTGTGACTTTTACTCACAGAGTTACATCTGTATTTCGTGGATCTCTTTGCTCGCCTTATTTCTGTGGAATCTGAGAACAGATATTTCGGATCCCTTTGAAGACTATTGAGCCAAAGGAAATATCCTCCGATAACAAAGAGAAAGAAGCTTTCTGAGAAACTTCTTTGTGTTCTGTGAAATCATCTCACAGAGGTACAGCTTTCCCCTCAAGAAGCCTTTCGCTAAGACAGTTCTTGTGGAATTGGCAAAGTGATATTTGGAAGCCCATAGAGTTCTATGGTGAAAAGGAAAAATCCTCAGAGGAAATCTGGAAAGAAGCTTTCTGAGAAATTGCTCTGAAATGTGTGACTTCCACTCACAGAGTTACATCTGTATTTCGTGGATCTCTTTGCTACCCTTATTTCTGTGGAATCTGAGAACAGATATTTCGGATCACTTTGAAGACTATAGGGCCAAAGGAAATATCCTCCGATAACAAAGAGAAAGAAGCTTTCTGAGAAATTTCTTTGTGTTCTGTGAAATCATCTCACAGAGTTACAGCTTTCCCCTCAAGAAGCCTTTCGCTAAGACAGTTCTTGTGGAATTGGCAAAGTGATATTTGGAAGCGCATAGAGGGCTATGGTGAAAAAGGAAATATCCTCAGATGAAATCTGGAAAGAAGTTTTCTGAGAAACTGCTCTGTGATGTGTGACTTCCACTCACAGAGTTACATCTGTATTTCGTGGATCTCTTTGCTAGCCTTATTTCTGTGGTATCTGAGAACAGATATTTCGGATCCCTTTGAAGACTATAGGGCCGAAAGAAATATCCTCCGATAACAAAGAGAAAGAAGCTTTCTGAGAAACTTCTTTGTGTTCTGTGAAATCATCGCACAGAGTTACAGCTTTCCCCTCAAGAAGCCTTTCGCTAAGACAGTTCTTGTGGAATTGGCAAAGTGATATTTGGAAGCCCATAGAGGGCTATGGCGAAAAAGGAAATATCCTCAGAAGAAATCTGGAAAGAAGCTTTCTGAGAAACTGTTCTCTGATGTTTGACTTCCACTCACAGAGTTACATCTGTATTTCGTGGATCTCTTTGCTAGCCTTATTTCTGTTGAAACTGAGAACAGATATTTCGGATCCCTTTGAAGACTATAGTGCCGAAGGAAATATCCTCCGATAACAAAGAGAAAGAAGCTTTGTGAGAAACTTCTTTGTGTTCTGTGAAATCATCTCACAGAGTTACAGCTTTCCCCTCAAGAAGCCTTTCGCTAAGACAGTTCTTGTGGAATTGGCAAAGTGATATTTGGAAGCTCATAGAGGGCTATGGTGAAAAAGGAAATATCCTCAGATGAAATCTAGAAAGAAGCTTTCTGAGAAACTGCTCTGTGATGTGTGACTTTCACTCACAGAGTTACATCTGTATTTCGTGGATCTCTTTGCTAGCCTTATTTCTGTGGAATCTGAGAACAGATATTTCGGATCCCTTTGAAGACTATAGGGCCAAAGGAAATATCCTCAGATAACAAAGAGAAAGAAGCTTTCTGAGAAACTTCTTTGTGTTCTGTGTAATCATCTCACAGAGTTACAGCTTTCCCCTCAAGAAGCCTTTCGCTAAGACAGTTCTTGTGGAATTGGCAAAGGGATATTTGGAAGCCCATAGAGGGCTATGGTGAAAAAGGAAATATCCTCAGATGAAATCTGGAAAGAAGCTTTCTGTGAAACGACTTAGTGTTCTGTTAATTCACGTCACAGAGTTACATCTGTATTTCGTGGATCTCTTTCCTAGCCTTATTTCTGTGGAATCTGAGAACAGATATTTCGGATCCCTTTGAAGACTATAGGGCCAAAGGAAATATCCTCTGGTAACAAAGAGAAAGAAGCTTTCTGAGAAACTTCTTTGTGTTCTGTGAAATCATCTCACAGAGTTACAGCTTTCCCCTCAAGAAGACTTTCGCTAAGACAGTTCTTGTGGAATTGGCAAAGTGATATTTGGAAGCCCATAGAGGGCTATGGTGAAAAAGGAAATATCCTCAGATGAAATCTGGAAAGAAGCTTTCTGAGAAACTGCTCTGAAATGTGTTACTTCCACTCACAGAGTTACATCTTTATATCGTGGATCTCTTTGCTAGCCTTATTTCTGTGGAATCTGAGAAGAGATATTTCGGATCCCTTTGAAGACTATAGGGCCAATGGAAATATCCTCCGATAACAAAGAGAAGGAAGCTTTTTGTGAAACTTCTTTGTGTTTTGTGAAATCATCTCACAGAGTTATAGCTTTCCCCTCAAGAAGCCTTTCCTTAAGACAGTTCTTGTAGAATTTTCAAAGTGATATTTGGAAGCTCATAGAGGGCTATGGTGAAAAAGGAAATATCCTCAGATGAAATCTAGAAAGAAGATTTCTGAGAAACTGCTCTGTGATGTGTGACTTTCACTCACAGAGTTACATCTGTATATCGTGGATCTCTTTGCTCGCCTTATTTCTGTGGAATCTGAGAACAGATATTTCGGATCCCTTTGAAGACTATTGAGCCAAAGGAAATATCCTCCGATAACAAAGAGAAAGAAGCTTTCTGAGAAACTTCTTTGTGTTCTGTGAAATCATCTCACAGAGGTACAGCTTTCCCCTCAAGAAGCCTTTCGCTAAGACAGTTCTTGTGGAATTGGCAAAGTGATATTTGGAAGCCCATAGAGTTCTATGGTGAAAAGGAAAATCCTCAGAGGAAATCTGGAAAGAAGCTTTCTGAGAAATTGCTCTGGGATGTGTGACTTCCACTCACAGAGTTACATCTGTATTTCGTGGATCTCTTTGCTACCCTTATTTCTGTGGAATCTGAGAACAGATATTTCGGATCACTTTGAAGACTATAGGGCCAAAGGATATATCCTCCGATAACAAAGAGAAAGAAGCTTTCTGAGAAATTTCTTTGTGTTCTGTGAAATCATCTCACAGAGTTAGAGCTTTCCCCTCAAGAAGCCTTTCGCTAAGACAGTTCTTGTGGAATTGGCAAAGTGATATTTGGAAGCGCATAGAGGGCTATGGTGAAAAAGGAAATATCCTCAGATGAAATCTGGAAAGAAGCTTTCTGAGAAACTTCTCTGTGATGTGTGACTTCCCCTCACAGAGTTACATCTGTATTTCGTGGATCTCTTTGCTAGCCTTATTTCTGTGGTATCGGAGAACAGATATTTCGGATCCCTTTGAAGACTATAGGGCCGAAGGAAGTATCCTCCGATAACAAAGAGAAAGAAGCTTTCTGAGAAACTTCTTTGTGTTCTGTGAAATCATCGCACAGAGTTACAGCTTTCCCCTCAAGAAGCCTTTCGCTAAGACAGTTCTTGTGGAATTGGCAAAGTGATATTTGGAAGCCCATAGAGGGCTATGGTGAAAAAGGAAATATCCTCAGATGAAATCCGGAAAGAAGCTTTCTGAGAAACTGCTCTGAAATGTGTTACTTCCACTCACAGAGTTACATCTTTATGTCGTGGATCTCTTTGCTAGCCTTATTTCTGTGGAATCTGAGAAGAGATATTTCGGATCCCTTTGAAGACTATAGGGCCAATGGAAATATCCTCCGATAACAAAGAGAAGGAAGCTTTTTGTGAAACTTCTTTGTGTTTTGTGACATCATCTCACAGAGTTATAGCTTTCCCCTCAAGAAGCCTTTCGTTAAGACAGTTCTTGTAGAATTTTCAAAGTGATATTTGGAAGCTCATAGAGGGCTATGGTGAAAAAGGAAATATCCTCAGATGAAATCTAGAAAGAAGATTTCTGAGAAACTTCTCTGTGATGTGTGACTTCCACTCACAGAGTTACATCTGTATTTCGTGGATCTCTTTGCTACCCTTATTTCTGTGGAATCTGAGAACAGATATTTCGGATCACTTTGAAGACTATAGGGCCAAAGGATATATCCTCCGATAACAAAGAGAAAGAAGCTTTCTGAGAAACTTCTTTGTGTTCTGTGAAATCATCTCACAGAGTTACAGCTTTCCCCTCAAGAAGCCTTTCGCTAAGACAGTTCTTGTGGAATTGGCAAAGTGATATTTGGAAGCGCATAGAGGGCTATGGTGAAAAAGGAAATATCCTCAGATGAAATCTGGAAAGAAGCTTTCTGAGAAACTTCTCTGTGATGTGTGACTTCCCCTCACAGAGTTACATCTGTATTTCGTGGATCTCTTTGCTAGCCTTATTTCTGTGGTATCGGAGAACAGATATTTCGGATCCCTTTGAAGACTATAGGGCCGAAGGAAATATCCTCCGATAACAAAGAGAAAGAAGCTTTCTGAGAAACTTCTTTGTGTTCTGTGAAATCATCGCACAGAGTTACAGCTTTCCCCTCAAGAAGACTTTCGCTAAGACAGTTCTTGTGGAATTGGCAAAGTGATATTTGGAAGCCCATAGAGGGCTATGGTGAAAAAGGAAATATCCTCAGATGAAATCTGGAAAGAAGCTTTCTGAGAAACTGCTCTGAAATGTGTTACTTCCACTCACAGAGTTACATCTTTATATCGTGGATCTCTTTGCTAGCCTTATTTCTGTGGAATCTGAGAAGAGATATTTCGGATCCCTTTGAAGACTATAGGGCCAATGGAAATATCCTCCGATAACAAAGAGAAGGAAGCTTTTTGTGAAACTTCTTTGTGTTTTGTGAAATCATCTCACAGAGTTATAGCTTTCCCCTCAAGAAGCCTTTCGTTAAGACAGTTCTTGTAGAATTTTCAAAGTGATATTTGGAAGATCATAGAGGGCTATGGTGAAAAAGGAAATATCCTCAGATGAAATCTAGAAAGAAGATTTCTGAGAAACTGCTCTGTGATGTGTGACTTTCACTCACAGAGTTACATCTGTATTTCGTGGATCTCTTTGCTCGCCTTATTTCTGTGGAATCTGAGAACAGATATTTCGGATCCCTTTGAAGACTATTGAGCCAAAGGAAATATCCTCCGATAACAAAGAGAAAGAAGCTTTCTGAGAAACTTCTTTGTGTTCTGTGAAATCATCTCACAGAGTTACAGCTTTCCCCTCAAGAAGACTTTCGCTAAGACAGTTCTTGTGGAATTGGCAAAGTGATATTTGGAAGCCCATAGAGGGCTATGGTGAAAAAGGAAATATCCTCAGATGAAATCTGGAAAGAAGCTTTCTGAGAAACTGCTCTGAAATGTGTGACTTCCACTCACAGAGTTACATCTGTATTTCGTGGATCTCTTTGCTAGCCTTATTTCTGTGGAATCTGAGAAGAGATATTTCGGATCCCTTTGAAGACTATAGGGCCAATGGAAATATCCTCCGATAACAAAGAGAAGGAAGCTTTTTGTGAAACTTCTTTGTGTTTTGTGAAATCATCTCACAGAGTTATAGCTTTCCCCTCAAGAAGCCTTTCGTTAAGACAGTTCTTGTAGAATTTTCAAAGTGATATTTGGAAGCTCATAGAGGGCTATGGTGAAAAAGGAAATATCCTCAGATGAAATCTAGAAAGAAGATTTCTGAGAAACTGCTCTGTGATATGTGACTTTCACTCACAGAGTTACATCTGTATATCGTGGATCTCTTTGCTCGCCTTATTTCTGTGGAATCTGAGAACAGATATTTCGGATCCCTTTGAAGACTATTGAGCCAAAGGAAATATCCTCCGATAACAAAGAGAAAGAAGCTTTCTGAGAAACTTCTTTGTGTTCTGTGAAATCATCTCACAGAGGTACAGCTTTCCCCTCAAGAAGCCTTTCGCTAAGACAGTTCTTGTGGAATTGGCAAAGTGATATTTGGAAGCCCATAGAGTTCTATGGTGAAAAGGAAAAATCCTCAGAGGAAATCTGGAAAGAAGCTTTCTGAGAAATTGCTCTGTGATGTGTGACTTCCACTCACAGAGTTACATCTGTATTTCGTGGATCTCTTTGCTACCCTTATTTCTGTGGAATCTGAGAACAGATATTTCGGATCACTTTGAAGACTATAGGGCCAAAGGATATATCCTCCGATAACAAAGAGAAAGAAGCTTTCTGAGAAATTTCTTTGTGTTCTGTGAAATCATCTCACAGAGTTAGAGCTTTCCCCTCAAGAAGCCTTTCGCTAAGACAGTTCTTGTGGAATTGGCAAAGTGATATTTGGAAGCGCATAGAGGGCTAAGGTGAAAAAGGAAATATCCTCAGATGAAATCTGGAAAGAAGCTTTCTGAGAAACTTCTCTGTGATGTGTGACTTCCCCTCACAGAGTTACATCTGTATTTCGTGGATCTCTTTGCTAGCCTTATTTCTGTGGTATCGGAGAACAGATATTTCGGATCCCTTTGAAGACTATAGGGCCGAAGGAAATATCCTCCGATAACAAAGAGAAAGAAGCTTTCTGAGAAACTTCTTTGTGTTCTGTGAAATCATCGCACAGAGTTACAGCTTTCCCCTCAAGAAGCCTTTCGCTAAGACAGTTCTTGTGGAATTGGCAAAGTGATATTTGGAAGCCCATAGAGGGCTATGGTGAAAAAGGAAATATCCTCAGATGAAATCCGGAAAGAAGCTTTCTGAGAAACTGCTCTGAAATGTGTTACTTCCACTCACAGAGTTACATCTTTATATCGTGGATCTCTTTGCTAGCCTTATTTCTGTGGAATCTGAGAAGAGATATTTCGGATCCCTTTGAAGACTATAGGGCCAATGGAAATATCCTCCGATAACAAAGAGAAGGAAGCTTTTTGTGAAACTTCTTTGTGTTTTGTGAAATCATCTCACAGAGTTATAGCTTTCCCCTCAAGAAGCCTTTCGTTAAGACAGTTCTTGTAGAATTTTCAAAGTGATATTTGGAAGCTCATAGAGGGCTATGGTGAAAAAGGAAATATCCTCAGATGAAATCTAGAAAGAAGATTTCTGAGAAACTTCTCTGTGATGTGTGACTTCCACTCACAGAGTTACATCTGTATTTCGTGGATCTCTTTGCTACCCTTATTTCTGTGGAATCTGAGAACAGATATTTCGGATCACTTTGAAGAGTATAGGGCCAAAGGATATATCCTCCGATAACAAAGAGAAAGAAGCTTTCTGAGAAACTTCTTTGTGTTCTGTGAAATCATCTCACAGAGTTACAGCTTTCCCCTCAAGAAGCCTTTCGCTAAGACAGTTCTTGTGGAATTGGCAAAGTGATATTTGGAAGCGCATAGAGGGCTATGGTGAAAAAGGAAATATCCTCAGATGAAATCTGGAAAGAAGCTTTCTGAGAAACTTCTCTGTGATGTGTGACTTCCCCTCACAGAGTTACATCTGTATTTCGTGGATCTCTTTGCTAGCCTTATTTCTGTGGTATCGGAGAACAGATATTTCGGATCCCTTTGAAGACTATAGGGCCGAAGGAAATATCCTCCGATAACAAAGAGAAAGAAGCTTTCTGAGAAACTTCTTTGTGTTCTGTGAAATCATCGCACAGAGTTACAGCTTTCCCCTCAAGAAGACTTTCGCTAAGACAGTTCTTGTGGAATTGGCAAAGTGATATTTGGAAGCCCATAGAGGGCTATGGTGAAAAAGGAAATATCCTCAGATGAAATCTGGAAAGAAGCTTTCTGAGAAACTGCTCTGAAATGTGTTACTTCCACTCACAGAGTTACATCTTTATATCGTGGATCTCTTTGCTAGGCTTATTTCTGTGGAATCTGAGAAGAGATATTTCGGATCCCTTTGAAGACTATAGGGCCAATGGAAATATCCTCCGATAACAAAGAGAAGGAAGCTTTTTGTGAAACTTCTTTGTGTTTTGTGAAATCATCTCACAGAGTTATAGCTTTCCCCTCAAGAAGCCTTTCGTTAAGACAGTTCTTGTAGAATTTTCATAGTGATATTTGGAAGATCATAGAGGGCTATGGTGAAAAAGGAAATATCCTCAGATGAAATCTAGAAAGAAGATTTCTGAGAAACTGCTCTGTGATGTGTGACTTTCACTCACAGAGTTACATCTGTATTTCGTGGATCTCTTTGCTCGCCTTATTTCTGTGGAATCTGAGAACAGATATTTCGGATCCCTTTGAAGACTATTGAGCCAAAGGAAATATCCTCCGATAACAAAGAGAAAGAAGCTTTCTGAGAAACTTCTTTGTGTTCTGTGAAATCATCTCACAGAGTTACAGCTTTCCCCTCAAGAAGACTTTCGCTAAGACAGTTCTTGTGGAATTGGCAAAGTGATATTTGGAAGCCCATAGAGGGCTATGGTGAAAAAGGAAATATCCTCAGATGAAATCTGGAAAGAAGCTTTCTGAGAAACTGCTCTGAAATGTGTGACTTCCACTCACAGAGTTACATCTGTATTTCGTGGATCTCTTTGCTAGCCTTATTTCTGTGGAATCTGAGAAGAGATATTTCGGATCCCTTTGAAGACTATAGGGCCAATGGAAATATCCTCCGATAACAAAGAGAAGGAAGCTTTTTGTGAAACTTCTTTGTGTTTTGTGAAATCATCTCACAGAGTTATAGCTTTCCCCTCAAGAAGCCTTTCGTTAAGACAGTTCTTGTAGAATTTTCAAAGTGATATTTGGAAGCTCATAGAGGGCTATGGTGAAAAAGGAAATATCCTCAGATGAAATCTAGAAAGAAGATTTCTGAGAAACTGCTCTGTGATATGTGACTTTCACTCACAGAGTTACATCTGTATATCGTGGATCTCTTTGCTCGCCTTATTTCTGTGGAATCTGAGAACAGATATTTCGGATCCCTTTGAAGACTATTGAGCCAAAGGAAATATCCTCCGATAACAAAGAGAAAGAAGCTTTCTGAGAAACTTCTTTGTGTTCTGTGAAATCATCTCACAGAGGTACAGCTTTCCCCTCAAGAAGCCTTTCGCTAAGACAGTTCTTGTGGAATTGGCAAAGTGATATTTGGAAGCCCATAGAGTTCTATGGTGAAAAGGAAAAATCCTCAGAGGAAATCTGGAAAGAAGCTTTCTGAGAAATTGCTCTGTGATGTGTGACTTCCACTCACAGAGTTACATCTGTATTTCGTGGATCTCTTTGCTACCCTTATTTCTGTGGAATCTGAGAACAGATATTTCGGATCACTTTGAAGACTATAGGGCCAAAGGATATATCCTCCGATAACAAAGAGAAAGAAGCTTTCTGAGAAATTTCTTTGTGTTCTGTGAAATCATCTCACAGAGTTAGAGCTTTCCCCTCAAGAAGCCTTTCGCTAAGACAGTTCTTGTGGAATTGGCAAAGTGATATTTGGAAGCGCATAGAGGGCTAAGGTGAAAAAGGAAATATCCTCAGATGAAATCTGGAAAGAAGCTTTCTGAGAAACTTCTCTGTGATGTGTGACTTCCCCTCACAGAGTTACATCTGTATTTCGTGGATCTCTTTGCTAGCCTTATTTCTGTGGTATCGGAGAACAGATATTTCGGATCCCTTTGAAGACTATAGGGCCGAAGGAAATATCCTCCGATAACAAAGAGAAAGAAGCTTTCTGAGAAACTTCTTTGTGTTCTGTGAAATCATCGCACAGAGTTACAGCTTTCCCCTCAAGAAGCCTTTCGCTAAGACAGTTCTTGTGGAATTGGCAAAGTGATATTTGAAAGCCCATAGAGGGCTATGGTGAAAAAGGAAATATCCTCAGATGAAATCCGGAAAGAAGCTTTCTGAGAAACTGCTCTGAAATGTGTTACTTCCACTCACAGAGTTACATCTTTATATCGTGGATCTCTTTGCTAGCCTTATTTCTGTGGAATCTGAGAAGAGATATTTCGGATCCCTTTGAAGACTATAGGGCCAATGGAAATATCCTCCGATAACAAAGAGAAGGAAGCTTTTTGTGAAACTTCTTTGTGTTTTGTGAAATCATCTCACAGAGTTATAGCTTTCCCCTCAAGAAGCCTTTCGTTAAGACAGTTCTTGTAGAATTTTCAAAGTGATATTTGGAAGCTCATAGAGGGCTATGGTGAAAAAGGAAATATCCTCAGATGAAATCTAGAAAGAAGATTTCTGAGAAACTTCTCTGTGATGTGTGACTTCCACTCACAGAGTTACATCTGTATTTCGTGGATCTCTTTGCTACCCTTATTTCTGTGGAATCTGAGAACAGATATTTCGGATCACTTTGAAGAGTATAGGGCCAAAGGATATATCCTCCGATAACAAAGAGAAAGAAGCTTTCTGAGAAATTTCTTTGTGTTCTGTGAAATCATCTCACAGAGTTACAGCTTTCCCCTCAAGAAGCCTTTCGCTAAGACAGTTCTTGTGGAATTGGCAAAGTGATATTTGGAAGCGCATAGAGGGCTATGGTGAAAAAGGAAATATCCTCAGATGAAATCTGGAAAGAAGCTTTCTGAGAAACTTCTCTGTGATGTGTGACTTCCCCTCACAGAGTTACATCTGTATTTCGTGGATCTCTTTGCTAGCCTTATTTCTGTGGTATCGGAGAACAGATATTTCGGATCCCTTTGAAGACTATAGGGCCGAAGGAAATATCCTCCGATAACAAAGAGAAAGAAGCTTTCTGAGAAACTTCTTTGTGTTCTGTGAAATCATCGCACAGAGTTACAGCTTTCCCCTCAAGAAGACTTTCGCTAAGACAGTTCTTGTGGAATTGGCAAAGTGATATTTGGAAGCCCATAGAGGGCTATGGTGAAAAAGGAAATATCCTCAGATGAAATCTGGAAAGAAGCTTTCTGAGAAACTGCTCTGAAATGTGTTACTTCCACTCACAGAGTTACATCTTTATATCGTGGATCTCTTTGCTAGCCTTATTTCTGTGGAATCTGAGAAGAGATATTTCGGATCCCTTTGAAGACTATAGGGCCAATGGAAATATCCTCCGATAACAAAGAGAAGGAAGCTTTTTGTGAAACTTCTTTGTGTTTTGTGAAATCATCTCACAGAGTTATAGCTTTCCCCTCAAGAAGCCTTTCGTTAAGACAGTTCTTGTAGAATTTTCAAAGTGATATTTGGAAGCTCATAGAGGGCTATGGTGAAAAAGGAAATATCCTCAGATGAAATCTAGAAAGAAGATTTCTGAGAAACTTCTCTGTGATGTGTGACTTCCACTCACAGAGTTACATCTGTATTTCGTGGATCTCTTTGCTACCCTTATTTCTGTGGAATCTGAGAACAGATATTTCGGATCACTTTGAAGAGTATAGGGCCAAAGGATATATCCTCCGATAACAAAGAGAAAGAAGCTTTCTGAGAAACTTCTTTGTGTTCTGTGAAATCATCTCACAGAGTTACAGCTTTCCCCTCAAGAAGCCTTTCGCTAAGACAGTTCTTGTGGAATTGGCAAAGTGATATTTGGAAGCGCATAGAGGGCTATGGTGAAAAAGGAAATATCCTCAGATGAAATCTGGAAAGAAGCTTTCTGAGAAACTTCTCTGTGATGTGTGACTTCCCCTCACAGAGTTACATCTGTATTTCGTGGATCTCTTTGCTAGCCTTATTTCTGTGGTATCGGAGAACAGATATTTCGGATCCCTTTGAAGACTATAGGGCCGAAGGAAATATCCTCCGATAACAAAGAGAAAGAAGCTTTCTGAGAAACTTCTTTGTGTTCTGTGAAATCATCGCACAGAGTTACAGCTTTCCCCTCAAGAAGACTTTCGCTAAGACAGTTCTTGTGGAATTGGCAAAGTGATATTTGGAAGCCCATAGAGGGCTATGGTGAAAAAGGAAATATCCTCAGATGAAATCTGGAAAGAAGCTTTCTGAGAAACTGCTCTGAAATGTGTTACTTCCACTCACAGAGTTACATCTTTATATCGTGGATCTCTTTGCTAGCCTTATTTCTGTGGAATCTGAGAAGAGATATTTCGGATCCCTTTGAAGACTATAGGGCCAATGGAAATATCCTCCGATAACAAAGAGAAGGAAGCTTTTTGTGAAACTTCTTTGTGTTTTGTGAAATCATCTCACAGAGTTATAGCTTTCCCCTCAAGAAGCCTTTCGTTAAGACAGTTCTTGTAGAATTTTCAAAGTGATATTTGGAAGCTCATAGAGGGCTATGGTGAAAAAGGAAATATCCTCAGATGAAATCTAGAAAGAAGATTTCTGAGAAACTGCTCTGTGATATGTGACTTTCACTCACAGAGTTACATCTGTATATCGTGGATCTCTTTGCTCGCCTTATTTCTGTGGAATCTGAGAACAGATATTTCGGATCCCTTTGAAGACTATTGAGCCAAAGGAAATATCCTCCGATAACAAAGAGAAAGAAGCTTTCTGAGAAACTTCTTTGTGTTCTGTGAAATCATCTCACAGAGGTACAGCTTTCCCCTCAAGAAGCCTTTCGCTAAGACAGTTCTTGTGGAATTGGCAAAGTGATATTTGGAAGCCCATAGAGTTCTATGGTGAAAAGGAAAAATCCTCAGAGGAAATCTGGAAAGAAGCTTTCTGAGAAATTGCTCTGTGATGTGTGACTTCCACTCACAGAGTTACATCTGTATTTCGTGGATCTCTTTGCTACCCTTATTTCTGTGGAATCTGAGAACAGATATTTCGGATCACTTTGAAGACTATAGGGCCAAAGGATATATCCTCCGATAACAAAGAGAAAGAAGCTTTCTGAGAAATTTCTTTGTGTTCTGTGAAATCATCTCACAGAGTTAGAGCTTTCCCCTCAAGAAGCCTTTCGCTAAGACAGTTCTTGTGGAATTGGCAAAGTGATATTTGGAAGCGCATAGAGGGCTAAGGTGAAAAAGGAAATATCCTCAGATGAAATCTGGAAAGAAGCTTTCTGAGAAACTTCTCTGTGATGTGTGACTTCCCCTCACAGAGTTACATCTGTATTTCGTGGATCTCTTTGCTAGCCTTATTTCTGTGGTATCGGAGAACAGATATTTCGGATCCCTTTGAAGACTATAGGGCCGAAGGAAATATCCTCCGATAACAAAGAGAAAGAAGCTTTCTGAGAAACTTCTTTGTGTTCTGTGAAATCATCGCACAGAGTTACAGCTTTCCCCTCAAGAAGCCTTTCGCTAAGACAGTTCTTGTGGAATTGGCAAAGTGATATTTGGAAGCCCATAGAGGGCTATGGTGAAAAAGGAAATATCCTCAGATGAAATCCGGAAAGAAGCTTTCTGAGAAACTGCTCTGAAATGTGTTACTTCCACTCACAGAGTTACATCTTTATATCGTGGATCTCTTTGCTAGCCTTATTTCTGTGGAATCTGAGAAGAGATATTTCGGATCCCTTTGAAGACTATAGGGCCAATGGAAATATCCTCCGATAACAAAGAGAAGGAAGCTTTTTGTGAAACTTCTTTGTGTTTTGTGAAATCATCTCACAGAGTTATAGCTTTCCCCTCAAGAAGCCTTTCGTTAAGACAGTTCTTGTAGAATTTTCAAAGTGATATTTGGAAGCTCATAGAGGGCTATGGTGAAAAAGGAAATATCCTCAGATGAAATCTAGAAAGAAGATTTCTGAGAAACTTCTCTGTGATGTGTGACTTCCACTCACAGAGTTACATCTGTATTTCGTGGATCTCTTTGCTACCCTTATTTCTGTGGAATCTGAGAACAGATATTTCGGATCACTTTGAAGAGTATAGGGCCAAAGGATATATCCTCCGATAACAAAGAGAAAGAAGCTTTCTGAGAAATTTCTTTGTGTTCTGTGAAATCATCTCACAGAGTTACAGCTTTCCCCTCAAGAAGCCTTTCGCTAAGACAGTTCTTGTGGAATTGGCAAAGTGATATTTGGAAGCGCATAGAGGGCTATGGTGAAAAAGGAAATATCCTCAGATGAAATCTGGAAAGAAGCTTTCTGAGAAACTTCTCTGTGATGTGTGACTTCCCCTCACAGAGTTACATCTGTATTTCGTGGATCTCTTTGCTAGCCTTATTTCTGTGGTATCGGAGAACAGATATTTCGGATCCCTTTGAAGACTATAGGGCCGAAGGAAATATCCTCCGATAACAAAGAGAAAGAAGCTTTCTGAGAAACTTCTTTGTGTTCTGTGAAATCATCGCACAGAGTTACAGCTTTCCCCTCAAGAAGACTTTCGCTAAGACAGTTCTTGTGGAATTGGCAAAGTGATATTTGGAAGCCCATAGAGGGCTATGGTGAAAAAGGAAATATCCTCAGATGAAATCTGGAAAGAAGCTTTCTGAGAAACTGCTCTGAAATGTGTTACTTCCACTCACAGAGTTACATCTTTATATCGTGGATCTCTTTGCTAGCCTTATTTCTGTGGAATCTGAGAAGAGATATTTCGGATCCCTTTGAAGACTATAGGGCCAATGGAAATATCCTCCGATAACAAAGAGAAGGAAGCTTTTTGTGAAACTTCTTTGTGTTTTGTGAAATCATCTCACAGAGTTATAGCTTTCCCCTCAAGAAGCCTTTCGTTAAGACAGTTCTTGTAGAATTTTCATAGTGATATTTGGAAGATCATAGAGGGCTATGGTGAAAAAGGAAATATCCTCAGATGAAATCTAGAAAGAAGATTTCTGAGAAACTGCTCTGTGATGTGTGACTTTCACTCACAGAGTTACATCTGTATTTCGTGGATCTCTTTGCTCGCCTTATTTCTGTGGAATCTGAGAACAGATATTTCGGATCCCTTTGAAGACTATTGAGCCAAAGGAAATATCCTCCGATAACAAAGAGAAAGAAGCTTTCTGAGAAACTTCTTTGTGTTCTGTGAAATCATCTCACAGAGGTACAGCTTTCCCCTCAAGAAGCCTTTCGCTAAGACAGTTCTTGTGGAATTGGCAAAGTGATATTTGGAAGCCCATAGAGTTCTATGGTGAAAAGGAAAAATCCTCAGAGGAAATCTGGAAAGAAGCTTTCTGAGAAATTGCTCTGTGATGTGTGACTTCCACTCACAGAGTTACATCTGTATTTCGTGGATCTCTTTGCTACCCTTATTTCTGTGGAATCTGAGAACAGATATTTCGGATCACTTTGAAGACTATAGGGCCAAAGGATATATCCTCCGATAACAAAGAGAAAGAAGCTTTCTGAGAAATTTCTTTGTGTTCTGTGAAATCATCTCACAGAGTTACAGCTTTCCCCTCAAGAAGCCTTTCGCTAAGACAGTTCTTGTGGAATTGGCAAAGTGATATTTGGAAGCGCATAGAGGGCTATAGTGAAAAAGGAAATATCCTCAGATGAAATCTGGAAAGAAGCTTTCTGAGAAACTTCTCTGTGATGTGTGACTTCCCCTCACAGAGTTACATCTGTATTTCGTGGATCTCTTTGCTAGCCTTATTTCTGTGGTATCGGAGAACAGATATTTCGGATCCCTTTGAAGACTATAGGGCCGAAGGAAATATCCTCCGATAACAAAGAGAAAGAAGCTTTCTGAGAAACTTCTTTGTGTTCTGTGAAATCATCGCACAGAGTTACAGCTTTCCCCTCAAGAAGCCTTTCGCTAAGACAGTTCTTGTGGAATTGGCAAAGTGATATTTGGAAGCCCATAGAGGGCTATGGCGAAAAAGGAAATATCCTCAGAAGAAATCTGGAAAGAAGCTTTCTGAGAAACTGTTCTCTGATGTTTGACTTCCACTCACAGAGTTACATCTGTATTTCGTGGATCTCTTTGCCAGCCTTATTTCTGTGGAATCTGAGAACAGATATTTCGGATCCCTCTGAAGACTATAGGGCCAAAGGAAATATCCTCTGACAACAAAGAGAAAGAAGCTTTCTGAGAAACTTCTTTGTGTTCTGTGAAATCATCTCACAGAGTTACAGCTTTCCGCTCAAGAAGCCTTTCGCTAAGACAGTTCTTGTGGAAATGGCAAAGTGATATTTGGAAGCCCATTGAGGGCTATCGTGAAAAAGGAAATATCCTCAGATGAAATCTGGAAAGAAGCTTTCTGAGAAACTGCTCTGTGATGTGTGACTTCCACTCACAGAGTTACATCTGTATTTCGTGGATCTCTTTTCTAGCCTTATTTCTGTGGAATCTGAGAACAGATATTTCGGATCCCTTTGAAGACTATAGGGCCAAAGGAAATATCCTCCGATAACAAAGAGAAAGAAGTTTCTGAGAAACTTCTTTGTGTTGTGAAATCATCTCACAGAGTTACAGCTTTCCCCTCAAGAAGGCTTTCGCTAAGACAGTTCTTGTAGAATTGGCAAAGTTATATTTGGAAGCTCATAGAGGGCTATGTTGAAAAAGGAAATATCCTCAGATGAAATCTAGAAAGAAGCTTTCTGAGAAACTGCTCTGTGATGTGTGACTTTCACTCACAGAGTTACATCTGTATTTCGTGGATCTCTTTGCTAGCCTTATTTCTTTGGAATCTGAGAACAGATATTTCGGATCCCTTTGAAGACTATAGGGCCAAAGGAAATATCCTCAGATAACAAAGAGAAAGAAGCTTTCTGAGAAACTTCTTTGTGTTCTGTGAAATCATCTCACAGAGTTACAGCTTTCCCCTCAAGAAGCCTTTCGCTAAGACAGTTCTTGTGGAATTGGCAAAGGGATATTTGGAAGCCCATAGAGGGCTATGGTGAAAAAGGAAATATCCTCAGATGAAATCTGGAAAGAAGCTTTCTGTGAAACGACTTAGTGTTCTGTTAATTCACGTCACAGAGTTACATCTGTATTTCGTGGATCTCTTTGCTAGCCTTATTTCTGTGGAATCTGAGAACAGATATTTCGGATCACTTTGAAGACTATAGGGCCAAAGGAAATATCCTCTGGTAACAAAGAGAAAGAAGCTTTCTGAGAAACTTCTTTGTGTTCTGTGAAATCATCTCACAGAGTTACAGCTTTCCCCTCAAGAAGACTTTCGCTAAGACAGTTCTTGTGGAATTGGCAAAGTGATATTTGGAAGCCCATAGAGGGCTATGGTGAAAAAGGAAATATCCTCAGATGAAATCTGGAAAGAAGCTTTCTGAGAAACTGCTCTGAAATGTGTTACTTCCACTCACAGAGTTACATCTTTATATCGTGGATCTCTTTGCTAGCCTTATTTCTGTGGAATCTGAGAAGAGATATTTCGGATCCCTTTGAAGACTATAGGGCCAATGGAAATATCCTCCGATAACAAAGAGAAGGAAGCTTTTTGTGAAACTTCTTTGTGTTTTGTGAAATCATCTCACAGAGTTATAGCTTTCCCCTCAAGAAGCCTTTCGTTAAGACAGTTCTTGTAGAATTTTCAAAGTGATATTTGGAAGCTCATAGAGGGCTATGGTGAAAAAGGAAATATCCTCAGATGAAATCTAGAAAGAAGATTTCTGAGAAACTGCTCTGTGATGTGTGACTTTCACTCACAGAGTTACATCTGTATTTCGTGGATCCCTTTGCTCGCCTTATTTCTGTGGAATCTGAGAACAGATATTTCGGATCGCTTTGAAGACTATTGAGCCAAAGGAAATATCCTCCGATAACAAAGAGAAAGAAGCTTTCTGAGAAACTTCTTTGTGTTCTGTGAAATCATCTCACAGAGGTACAGCTTTCCCCTCAAGAAGCCTTTCGCTAAGACAGTTCTTGTGGAATTGGCAAAGTGATATTTGGAAGCCCATAGAGTTCTATGGTGAAAAGGAAATATCCTCAGATGAAATCTGGAAAGAAGCTTTCTGAGAAACTTCTCTGTGATGTGTGACTTCCACTCACAGAGTTACATCTGTATTTCGTGGATCTCTTTGCTAGCCTTATTTCTGTGGTATCGGAGAACAGATATTTCGGATCCCTTTGAAGACTATAGGGCCGAAGGAAATATCCTCCGATAACAAAGAGAAAGAAGCTTTGTGAGAAACTTCTTTGTGTTCTGTGAAATCATCGCACAGAGTTACAGCTTTCCCCTCAAGAAGCCTTTCGCTAAGACAGTTCTTGTGGAATTGGCAAAGTGATATTTGGAAGCCCATAGACGGCTACGGTGAAAAAGGAAATATCCTCAGATGAAATCTGGAAAGAAGCTTTCTGAGAAACTGCTCTGTGATGTGTGACTTCCACTCACAGAGTTACATCTGTATTTCGTGGATCTCTTTGCTAGCCTTATTTCTGTGGAATCTGAGAACAGATATTTCGGATCCCTCTGAAGACTATAGGGCCAAAGGAAATATCCTCTGACAACAAAGAGAAAGAAGTTTTCTGAGAAACTTCTTTATGTTCTGTGAAATCATCTCAAAGAGTTAGAGCTTTCGCCTCAAGAAGCCTTTCACTAAGACAGTTCTTGTGGAATTGGCAAAGTGATATTTGGAATCCCATAGAGGGCTATGGTGAAAAAGGAAATATCCTCAGATGAAATC
Source organism: Macaca nemestrina (assembly GCF_043159975.1). Taxonomy (NCBI): domain Eukaryota; kingdom Metazoa; phylum Chordata; class Mammalia; order Primates; family Cercopithecidae; genus Macaca; species Macaca nemestrina. The sequence continues at coordinate 53,949,022 of NC_092140.1, forward strand.
TGGAAAGAAGCTTTCTGAGAAACTGCTCTGTGATGTTTGACTTCCACTCACAGAGTTACATCTGTATTTCGTGGATCTCTTTGCTAGCCTTATTTCTGTGGAATCTGAGAACAGATATTTCGGATCCCTTTGAAGACTATAGGGCCAAAGGAAATATCCTCCGATAACAAAGAGAAAGAAGCTTTCTGAGAAACTTCTTTGTGTTCTGTGAAATCATCTCACAGAGTTACAGCTTTCCGCTCAAGAAGCCTTTCGCTAAGACAGTTCTTGTGGAAATGGCAAAGTGATATTTGGAAGCCCATAGAGGGCTATCGTGAAAAAGGAAATATCCTCAGATGAAATCTGGAAAGAAGCTTTCTGAGAAACTGCTCTGTGATGTGTGACTTCCACTCACAGAGTTACATCTGTATTTCGTGGATCTCTTTTCTAGCCTTATTTCTGTGGAATCTGAGAACAGATATTTCGGATCCCTTTGAAGACTATAGGGCCAAAGTAAATATCCTCCGATAACAAAGAGAAAGAAGTTTCTGAGAAACTTCTTTGTGTTGTGAAATCATCTCACAGAGTTACAGCTTTCCCCTCAAGAAGGCTTTCGCTAAGACAGTTCTTGTAGAATTGGCAAAGTTATATTTGGAAGCTCATAGAGGGCTATGGTGAAAAAGGAAATATCCTCAGATGAAATCTAGAAAGAAGCTTTCTGAGAAACTGCTCTGTGATGTGTGACTTTCACTCACAGAGTTACATCTGTATTTCGTGTATCTCTTTGCTAGCCTTATTTCTGTGGAATCTGAGAACAGATATTTCGGATCCCTTTGAAGACTATAGGGCCAAAGGAAATATCCTCAGATAACAAAGAGAAAGAAGCTTTCTGAGAAACTTCTTTGTGTTCTGTGAAATCATCTCACAGATTTACAGCTTTCCCCTCAAGAAGCCTTTCGCTAAGACAGTTCTTGTGGAATTGGCAAAGGGATATTTGGAAGCCCATAGAGGGCTATGGTGAAAAAGGAAATATCCTCAGATGAAATCTGGAAAGAAGCTTTCTGTGAAACGACTTAGTGTTCTGTTAATTCACGTCACAGAGTTACATCTGTATTTCGTGGATCTCTTTGCTAGCCTTATTTCTGTGGAATCTGAGAACAGATATTTCGGATCACTTTGAAGACTATAGGGCCAAAGGAAATATCCTCCGATAACAAAGAGAAAGAAGCTTTCTGAGAAACTTCTTTGTGTTCTGTGAAATCATCTCACAGAGTTACAGCTTTCCCCTCAAGAAGCCTTTCGCTAAGACAGTTCTTGTGGAATTGGCAAAGTGATATTTGGAAGCGCATAGAGGGCTATGGTGAAAAAGGAAATATCCTCAGATGAAATCTGGAAAGAAGCTTTCTGAGAAACTTCTCTGTGATGTGTGACTTCCACTCACAGAGTTACATCTGTATTTCGTGGATCTCTTTGCTAGCCTTATTTCTGTGGTATCTGAGAACAGATATTTCGGATCCCTTTGAAGACTATAGGGCCGAAGGAAATATCCTCCGATAACAAAGAGAAAGAAGCTTTGTGAGAAACTTCTTTGTGTTCTGTGAAATCATCGCAAAGAGTTACAGCTTTCCCCTCAAGAAGCCTTTCGCTAAGACAGTTCTTGTGGAATTGGCAAAGTGATATTTGGAAGCCCATAGAGGGCTATGGCGAAAAAGGAAATACCCTCAGAAGAAATCTGGAAAGAAGCTTTCTGAGAAACTGTTCTCTGATGTTTGACTTCCACTCACAGAGTTACATCTGTATTTCGTGGATCTCTTTGCTAGCCTTATTTCTGTTGAAACTGAGAACAGATATTTCGGATCCCTTTGAAGACTATAGTGCCAAAGGAAATATCCTCCGATAACAAAGAGAAAGAAGCTTTGTGAGAAACTTCTTTGTGTTCTGTGAAATCATCTCACAGAGTTACAGCTTTCCCCTCAAGAAGCCTTTCGCTAAGACAGTTCTTGTGGAATTGGCAAAGTGATATTTGGAAGCCCATAGACGGCTACGGTGAAAAAGGAAATATCCTCAGATGAAATCTGGAAAGAAGCTTTCTGAGAAACTGCTCTGTGATGTGTGACTTCCACTCACAGAGTTACATCTGTATTTCGTGGATCTCTTTGCTAGCCTTATTTCTGTGGAATCTGAGAACAGATATTTCGGATCCCTCTGAAGACTATAGGGCCAAAGGAAATATCCTCTGACAACAAAGAGAAAGAAGCTTTCTGAGAAACTTTTTTATGTTCTGTGAAATCATCTCAAAGAGTTAGAGCTTTCGCCTCAAGAAGCCTTTCGCTAAGACAGTTCTTGTGGAATTGGCAAAGTGATATTTGGAAGCCCATAGAGGGCTATGGTGAAAAAGGAAATATCCTCAGATGAAATCTGGAAAGAAGCTTTCTGAGAAACTGCTCTGTGATGTGTGACTTCCACTCACAGAGTTACATCTGTATTTCGTGGATCTCTTTGCTACCCTTATTTCTGTGGAATCTGAGAACAGATATTTCGGATCCCTTTGAAGACTATAGGGCCAAAGGAAATATCCTCCGATAACAAAGAGAAAGAAGCTTTCTGAGAAACTTCTTTGTGTTCTGTGAAATCATCTCACAGAGTTACAGCTCTCCCCTCAAGAAGCCTTTCGCTAAGACAGTTCTTGTGGAATTGGCAAAGTGATATTTGGATACCCATAGAGGGCTATGGTGAAAAAGGAAATATCCTCAGATGAAATCTGGAAAGAAGCTTCTGTATTTCGTGGATCTCTTTGCTAGCCTTATTTCTGTGGAATCTGAGAACAGATATTTCAGATCCCTTTGAAGACTATAGGGCCAAAGTAAATATCCTCCGATAACAAAGAGAAAGAAGCTTTGTGAGAAACTTCTTTGTGTTCTGTGAAATCATCTCACAGAGTTACAGCTTTCCCCTCAAGAAGCCTTTCGCTAAGACAGTTCTTGGGGAATTGTCAAAGGGATATTTGGAAGTCCATGGAGGGCTATGGTGAAAAAGGAAATATCCTGAGATGAAATCTGGAAAGAAGCTTTCTGAGAAACTGCTCAGTGATGTGTGACTTCTACTCACAGTTACATCTGTATTTCGTGGATCTCTTTGCTCCCCATATTTCTGTGGAATCTGAGAACAGATATTTCGGATTCCTTTGAAGACTATAGGGCCAAAGATAATATCCTCCGATAACAAAGAGAAAGAAGCTTTCTGAGAAACTTCTTTGTGTTCTGTGAAATCATCTCACAGAGTTACAGCTTTCCCCTCAAGAAGCCTTTCGCTAAGACAGTTCTTGTGGAATTGGCAAAGTGATATTTGGAAGCCCATAGAGGGCTATGTTGAAAAAGGAAATATCCTCAGATGAAATCTGGAAAGAAGCTTTCTGAGAATCTGCTCTGTGATGTGTGACTTCCACTCACAGAGGTACATCTGTATTTCGTGGATCTCTTTGCTAGCCTTATTTCTGTGGAATCTGAGAACAGATATTTCGGATCCCTTTGAAGACTATAGGGCCAAAGGAAATATCCTCCGATAACAAAGAGAAAGAAGCTTTCTGAGAAACTTCTTTGTGTTCTGTGAAATCATCTCACCGAGTTACAGCTTTCCCCTCAAGAAGCCTTTTGCTAAGACAGTTCTTGGGGAATTGGCAAAGTGATATTTGGAAGCCCATAGAGGGCTATGGTGAAAAAGGAAATATCCTCAGATGAAATCTGGAAAGAAGCTTTCTGAGAAACTACTCTGTGATGTGTCACTTCCACTCACAGAGTTACATCTGTATTTCGTGGATCTCTTTGCTAGCCTTATTTCTGTGGAATCTGAGAAGAGATATTTCGGATCCTTTTGAAGACTATAGGGCCAAAGTAAATATCCTCCGATAACAAAGAGAAAGAAGCTTTCTGAGAAACTTCTATGTTTTCTGTGAAATCATCTCACAGAGTTACAGCTTTCCCCTCAAGAAGCCTTTCGCTAAGACTGTTCTTGTGAAATTGTCAAAGTGATATTTGGAAGCCCATAGAGGGCTATGGTGAAAAAGGAAATATCCTCAGATGAAATCTGGAAAGAAGCTTTCTGAGAAACTGCTCTGTGATGTGTGACTTCCAGTCACAGCGTTACATCTGTATTTCGTGTATTAATTGCTAGCCTTTTTTTCTGTGGAATCTGAGAAGAGATATTTCGGATCCCTTTGAAGACTATAGGGCCAAAGGAAATATCCTCCGATAGCAAAGAGAAAGAAGCTTTCTGAGAAACTTCTTTGTTTTCTGTGAAATCATCTCACAGAGTGACAGCTTTCCCCTCAAGAAGCCTTTTGCTAAGACAGGTCTTGTGGAATTGGTAAAGTGATATTTGGAAGCCCATAGAGGGCTACGGTGAAAAAGGAAATATCCACAGATGAAATCTGGAAAGCAGCTTTCTGAGAAACTGCTCTGTGATGTGTGACTTCCACTCACAGAGTTACATCTGTTTTTCGTGTATCTCTTTGCTAGCCTTATTTCTGTGCAATCTGAGAACAGATATTTCGGATCCCTTTGAAGACTATAGGGCCAAAGGAAATATCCTCCGATATCAAAGAGAAAGAAGCTTTCTGAGAAACTTCTTTGTGTTCTGTGAAATCATCTCACAGAGTTACAGCTTTCCCCTCAAGAAGCCTTTCGCAAAGACAGTTCTTTTGGAATTTTCAAAGTGATATTTGGAAGCCCATAGAGGGCTATGGTGAAAAAGGAAATATCCTCCGATGAAATCTGGAAAGAAGCTTTCTGAGAAACTGCTCTGTGATTTGTGACTTCCACTCACAGAGTTACATCTGTATCTCGTGGATCTCTTTGCTAGCCTTATTTCCGTGGAATCTGAGAACAGATATTTCGGATTCCTTTGAAGACCATAGGGCCAAAGGAAATGTCCTCCAATAAGAAAGAGAAGGAAGCTTTCTGAGAAACTACTTTGTGTTCTGTGAAATCATCTCACAGATTTACAGCTTTCCCCTCAAGAAGCCTTTCGCTAAGACAGTTCTTGTGGAATTGGAAAAGTGATATTTGGAAACACATAGAGGGCTGTGGTGAAAAAGGAAATATCCTCAGATGAAATCTGGAAAGAAGCTTTCTGAGAAACTGCTCTGTGATGTGTGACTTCCACTCACAGAGTTACATCTGTATTTCGTGGATCTCTTTGCTAGACTTATTTCTGTGGAATCTGAGAACAGATATTTCGGATCCCTTTAAAGACTATAGGGCCAAACAATATCCTCCGATAACAAAGAGAAAGAAGCTTTCTGAGAAACTTCTTTGTTTTCTGTGAAATCATATCATAGAGTTACAGCTTTCCCCTCAAGAAGCCTTTCACTAAGACAGTTCTTGTGGAATTGGCAAAGTGATATATGGAAGCCCATAGAGGGCTATGGTGAAAAAGGAAATATCCACAGATGAAATCTGGAAAGAAGCTTTCTGAGGAACTGCTCTGTGATGTGTGACTTCCACTCACAGAGTTACATCCGTATTTCCTGTATCTCTTTGCTAGCCTTTTTTCTGTGGAATCTGAGAACAGATATTTCGGATTCCTTTGAAGACTATAGGGCTAAAGGAAATATCCTCCGATAACAAAGAGAAAGAAGCTTTCTGAGAAACTTCTTTGTGTTCTGTGAAATCATCTCTCAGAGTTACAGCTTTCCCCTCAAGAAGTCTTTCGCTGAGACAGTTATTGTGGAATTGGCAAAGTGATATTTGGAAGCCCATGGAGGGCTACGGTGAAAAAGGAAATATCCTCAGATGAAATCTAGAAAGAAGCTTTCTGAGAAACTGCTCTGTAGATGTGTCACTTCCACTCACAGAGTTACATCTGTATATCGTGGATCTCTTTGCTAGCCTTATTTCCGTGGAATCTGAGAACAGATATTTCGGATCCCTTTGAAGACCATAGGGCCAAAGGAAATATCCTCCAATAACAAAGAGAAGGAAGCTTTCTGAGAAACTACTTTGTGTTCTGTGAAATCATCTCACAGATTTACAGCTTTCCCCTCAAGAAGCCTTTCGCTAAGACAGTTCTTGTGGAATTGTCAAAGTGATATTTGGAAGCCCATAGAGGGCTATGGTGAAAAAGGAAATATCCTCAGATGAAATCTGGAAAGAAGTTTTCTGAGAAACTGCTCTGTGATGTGTGACTTCCACTCACAGAGTTACATCTGTATTTCGTGGATCTCTTTGCTAGACTTATTTCTGTCGAATCTGAGAACAGATATTTCGGATCCCTTTGAAGACTATAGGGCCAAAGGAAATATCCTCCGATAACAAAGAGAAAGAAGCTTTCTGAGAAACTTTTTTGTTTTCTGTGAAATCATCTCATAGAGTTACAGCTTTCCCCTCAAGAAGCCTTTCGCTAAGACAGTTCTTGTGGATTTGGCAAAGTGATATTTGGAAGCCCATAGAGGGCTATGGTGAAAAAGGAAATATCCACAGATGAAATCTGGAAAGAAGCTTTCTGAGAAACTGCTCTGTGATTTGTGACTTCCACTCACAGAGTTACATCTGTATTTCGTGGATCTCTTTGCTAGCCTTATTTCCGTGGAATCTGAGAACAGATATTTCGGATCCCTTTGAAGACTATAGGGCCAAAGGAAATATCCTCCAATAACAAAGAGAAGGAAGCTTTCTGAGAAACTACTTTGTGTTCTGTGAAATCATCTCACAGATTTACAGCTTTCCCCTCAAGAAGCCTTTCGTAAGACAGTTCTTGTGGAATTGGCAAAGTGATATTTGGAAACCCATAGAGGGCTGTGGTGAAAAAGGAAATATCCTCAGATGAAATCTGGAAAGAAGCTTTCTGAGAAACTGCTCTGTGATGTGTGACTTCCACTCACAGAGTTACATCTGTATTTCGTGGATCTCTTTGCTAGACTTATTTCTGTGGAATCTGAGAACAGATATTTCGGATCCCTTTGAAGACTATAGGGCCAAAGGAAATATCCTCCGATAACAAAGAGAAAGAAGCTTTCTGAGAAACTTCTTTGTGTTCTGTGAAATCATCTCACAGAGTTACAGCTTTCCCCTCAAGAAGCCTTTCGCTAAGACAGTTCTTGTGGAATTGTCAAAGGGATATTTGGAAGCCCATAGAGGGCTAAGGTGAAAAAGGAAATATCCTGAGATGAAATCTGGAAAGCTTTCTGAGAAACTGCTCAGTGATGTGTCATTTCTACTGACAGTTACATCTGTATTTCGTGGATCTCTTTGCTACCCATATTTCTGTGGAATCTGAGAACAGATATTTCGGATCCCTTTGAAGACTATAGGGCCAAAGTTAATATCCTCCGATAACAAAGAGAAAGAAGCTTTCTGAGAAACTTCTTTGTGTTCTGTGAAATCATCTCACAGAGTTACAGCTCTCCCCTCAAGAAGCCTTTCGCTAAGACAGTTCTTGTGGAATTGGCAAAGTGATATTTGGATACCCATAGAGGGCTATGGTGAAAAAGGAAATATCCTCAGATGAAATCTGGAAAGAAGCTTCTGTATTTCGTGGATCTCTTTGCTAGCCTTATTTCTGTGGAATCTGAGAACAGATATTTCGGATCCCTTTGAAGACTATAGGGCCAAAGGAAATATCCTCCGATAACAAAGAGAAAGAAGCTTTCTGAGAAACTTATTTGTGTTCTGTGAAATCATCTCACAGAGTTACAGCTTTCCCCTCAAGAAGCCTTTCGCTGAGAGAGTTATTGTGGAATTGGCAAAGTGATATTTGGAAGCCCTTAGAGGGCTATGGTGAAAAAGGAAATATCCTCAGATGAAATCTGGAAAGAAGCTTTCTGAGAAACTGCTCTGTGATGTGTCACTTCCACTCACAGAATTACATCTGTATTTCGTGCATCTCTTTGCTAGCCTTATTTCTGTGGAATCTGAGAAGAGATATTTCGGATGCCTTTGAAGACTATAGGGCCAAAGGAAATATCCTCCGATAACAAAGAAAAAGAAGCTTTCTGAGAAACTTCTTTGTGTTCTGTGAAATCATCTCACAGAGTTACAGCTTTCCCCTCAAGAAGCCTTTCGCTAAGACAGTTCTTCTGGAATTGGCAAAGTGATATTTGGAAGCCCATAGAGGGCTATGGTGAAAAAGGAAATATCCTCAGATGAAATCTGGAAAGAAGCTTTCTGAGAAACTGCTCTGTGATGTGTGACTTCCAGTCACAGCGTTACATCTGTATTTCGTGGATCTCTTTGCTAGCCTTATTTCTTTGGAATCTGAAAAAAGATATTTCGGATCCCTTTGAAGACTATAGGGCCAAAGGAAATATCCTCCGATAACAAAGAGAAAGAATCTGTCTGAGAAACTTCTTTGTTTTCTGTGAAATCATCTCACAGAGTTACAGCTTTCCCCTCAAGAAGCCTTTTGCTAAGACAGTTCTTGTGGAATTGGCAAAGTGATATTTGGAAGCCCATAGAGGGCTATGGTGAAAAAGGAAATATCCACAGATGAAATCCGGAAAGAAGCTTTCTGAGAAACTGCTCTGTGATGTGTGACTTCCACTCACAGAGTTACATCTGTATTTCGTGTATCTCTTTGCTAGCCTTATTTCTGTGGAATCTGAGAACAGATATTTCGGATCTTTTTGAAGACTATAGGGCCAAAGGAAATATCCTCCGATAACAAAGAGAAAGAAGCTTTCTGAGAAACTTCTTTGTCTTCTGTGAAATCATCTCACAGAGTTACAGCTTTCCCCTCAAGAAGCCTTTCGCTAAGACAGTTCTTGTGCAATTGGCAAAGTGATATTTGGAAACCCGTAGAGGGCTGTGGTGAAAAAGGAAATATCCTCAGATGAAATATGGAAAGAAGCTTTCTGAGAAACTGCTCTGTGATGTGTGACTTCCACTCACAGAGTTACATCTGTATTTCGTGGATCTCTTTGCTAGCCTTATTTCTGTGGAATCTGAGAACAGATATTTCGGATCCCTTTGAAGACTATAGGGCCAAAGGAAATATCCTCCGATAACAAAGAGAAAGAAGCTTTCTGAGAAACTTATTTGTGTTCTGTGAAATCATCTCACAGACTTACAGCTTTCCCCTCAAGAAGTCTTTCGCTGAGACAGTTATTGTGGAATTGGCAAAGTGATATTTGGAAGCCCATAGAGGGCTACGGTGAAAAAGGAAATATCCTCAGATGAAATCTAGAAAGAAGCTGTCTGAGAAACTGCTCTGTGATGTGTCACTTCCAGTCACAGAGTTACATCTGTATTTCGTGGATCTCTTTGCTAGCCTTATTTCCGCGGAATCTGAGAACAGATATTTCGGATCCCTTTGAAGACCATAGGGCCAAAGGAAATATCCTCCAATAACAAAGAGAAGGAAGCTTTCTGAGAAACTACTTTGTGTTCTGTGAAATCATCTCACAGATTTACAGCTTTCCCCTCAAGAAGCCTTTCGCTAAGACAGTTCTTTTGGAATTGTCAAAGTGATATTTGGAAGCCCATAGAGGGCTATGGTGAAAAAGGAAATATCCTCAGATGAAATCTGGAAAGAAGCTTTCTGAGAAACTGCTCTGTGATGTGTGACTTCTACTCACAGTTACATCTGTATTTCGTGGATCTCTTTGTTAGCCTTATTTCTGTGGAATCTGAGAACAGATATTTCGGATCCCTTTGAAGATTATAGGGCCAAAGGAAATATCCTCCGATAACAAAGAGAAAGAAGCTTTGTGAGAAACTTCTTTGTTTTCTGTGAAATCATCTCACAGAGTTACAGCTTTCCCCTCAAGAAGCCTTTCGCTAAGACAGTTCTTGTGGTATTGTCAAAGGGATATTTGGAAGCCCATAGAGGGCTATGGTGAAAAAGGAAATATCCTCAGATGAAATCTGGAAAGAAGCTTTCTGAGAAACTGCTCTGTGATGGGTGACTTCTACTCACAGTTACATCTGTATTTCGTGGATCTATTTGCTAGCCTTATTTCTGTGGAAATTGAGAACAGGTATTTCGGATCCCTTTGAAGATTATAGGGCCAAAGGAAATATCCTCCGATAACAAAGAGAAAGAAGCTTTCTGAGAAACTTCTTTGTGTTCTGTGAAATCATCTCACAGAGTTACAGCTTTCCCCTCAAGAAGCCTTTCGCTAAGACAGTTCTTTGGGAATTGTCAAAGGGATATTTGGAAGTCCATGGAGGGCTATGGTGAAAAAGGAAATATCCTGAGATGAAATCTAGAAAGAAGCTTTCTGAGAAACTGCTCAGTGATGTGTGACTTCTACTCACAGTTACATCTGTATTTCGTGGATCTCTTTGCTCCCCATATTTCTGTGGAATCTGAGAACAGATATTTCGGATTCCTTTGAAGACTATAGGGCCAAAGATAATATCCTCCGATAACAAAGAGAAAGAAGCTTTCTGAGAAACTTCTTTGTGTTCTGTGAAATCATCTCACAGAGTTACAGCTTTCCCCTCAAGAAGCCTTTCGCTAAGACAGTTCTTGTGGAATTGGCAAAGTGATATTTGGAAGCCCATAGAGGGCTATGTTGAAAAAGGAAATATCCTCAGATGAAATCTGGAAAGAAGCTTTCTGAGAATCTGCTCTGTGATGTGTGACTTCCACTCACAGATGTACATCTGTATTTCGTGGATCTCTTTGCTAGCCTTATTTCTGTGGAATCTGAGAACAGATATTTCGGATCCCTTTGAAGACTATAGGGCCAAAGGAAATATCCTCCGATAACAAAGAGAAAGAAGCTTTCTGAGAAACTTCTTTGTGTTCTGTGAAATCATCTCACCGAGTTACAGCTTTCCCCTCAAGAAGCCTTTTGCTAAGACAGTTCTTGGGGAATTGGCAAAGTGATATTTGGAAGCCCATAGAGGGCTATGGTGAAAAAGGAAATATCCTCAGATGAAATCTGGAAAGAAGCTTTCTGAGAAACTACTCTGTGATGTGTCACTTCCACTCACAGAGTTACATCTGTATTTCGTGGATCTCTTTGCTAGCCTTATTTCTGTGGAATCTGAGAAGAGATATTTCGGATCCTTTTGAAGACTATAGGGCCAATGTAAATATCCTCCGATAACAAAGAGAAAGAAGCTTTCTGAGAAACTTCTATGTTTTCTGTGAAATCATCTCACAGAGTTACAGCTTTCCCCTCAAGAAGCCTTTCGCTAAGACTGTTCTTGTGAAATTGTCAAAGTGATATTTGGAAGCCCATAGAGGGCTATGGTGAAAAAGGAAATATCCTCAGATGAAATCTGGAAAGAAGCTTTCTGAGAAACTACTCTGTGATGTGTGACTTCCAGTCACAGCGTTACATCTGTATTTCGTGTATTAATTGCTAGCCTTATTTCTGTGGAATCTGAGAAGAGATATTTCGGATCCCTTTGAAGACTATAGGGCCAAAGGAAATATCCTCCGATAGCAAAGAGAAAGAAGCTTTCTGAGAAACTTCTTTGTTTTCTGTGAAATCATCTCACAGAGTTACAGCTTTCCCCTCAAGAAGCCTTTCGCAAAGACAGTTCTTTTGGAATTTTCAAAGTGATATTTGGAAGCCCATAGAGGGCTATGGTGAAAAAGGAAATATCCTCCGATGAAATCTGGAAAGAAGCTTTCTGAGAAACTGCTCTGTGATTTGTGACTTCCACTCACAGAGTTACATCTGTATCTCGTGGATCTCTTTGCTAGCCTTATTTCCGTGGAATCTGAGAACAGATATTTCGGATTCCTTTGAAGACCATAGGGCCAAAGGAAATGTCCTCCAATAAGAAAGAGAAGGAAGCTTTCTGAGAAACTACTTTGTGTTCTGTGAAATCATCTCACAGATTTACAGCTTTCCCCTCAAGAGGCCTTTCGCTAAGACAGTTCTTGTGGAATTGGAAAAGTGATATTTGGAAACCCATAGAGGGCTGTGGTGAAAAAGGAAATATCCTCAGATGAAATCTGGAAAGAAGCTTTCTGAGAAACTGCTCTGTGATGTGTGACTTCCACTCACAGAGTTACATCTGTATTTCGTGGATCTCTTTGCTAGACTTATTTCTGTGGAATCTGAGAACAGATATTTCGGATCCCTTTAAAGACTATAGGGCCAAACAATATCCTCCGATAACAAAGAGAAAGAAGCTTTCTGAGAAACTTCTTTGTTTTCTGTGAAATCATATCATAGAGTTACAGCTTTCCCCTCCAGAAGCCTTTCACTAAGACAGTTCTTGTGGAATTGGCAAAGTGATATATGGAAGCCCATAGAGGGCTATGGTGAAAAAGGAAATATCCACAGATGAAATCTGGAAAGAAGCTTTCTGAGGAACTGCTCTGTGATGTGTGACTTCCACTCACAGAGTTACATCCGTATTTCCTGTATCTCTTTGCTAGCCTTTTTTCTGTGGAATCTGAGAACAGATATTTCGGATTCCTTTGAAGATTATAGGGCTAAAGGAAATATCCTCCGATAACAAAGAGAAAGAAGCTTTCTGAGAAACTTCTTTGTGTTCTGTGAAATCATCTCACAGAGTTACAGCTTTCCCCTCAAGAAGTCTTTCGCTGAGACAGTTATTGTGGAATTGGCAAAGTGATATTTGGAAGCCCATGGAGGGCTACGGTGAAAAAGGAAATATCCTCAGATGAAATCTAGAAAGAAGCTTTCTGAGAAACTGCTCTGTAGATGTGTCACTTCCACTCACAGAGTTACATCTGTATTTCGTGGATCTCTTTGCTAGCCTTATTTCCGTGGAATCTGAGAACAGATATTTCGGATCCCTTTGAAGACCATAGGGCCAAAGGAAATATCCTCCAATAACAAAGAGAAGGAAGCTTTCTGAGAAACTACTTTGTGTTCTGTGAAATCATCTCACAGATTTACAGCTTTCCCCTCAAGAAGCCTTTCGCTAAGACAGTTCTTTTGGAATTGTCAAAGTGATATTTGGAAGCCCATAGAGGGCTATGGTGAAAAAGGAAATATCCTCAGATGAAATCTGGAAAGAAGCTTTCTGAGAGACTGCTCTGTGATGTGTGACTTCCACTCACAGAGTTACAACTGTATTTCGTGGATCTCTTTGCTAGACTTATTTCTGTGGAATCTGAGAACAGATATTTCGGATCCCTTTGAAGACTATAGGGCCAAAGGAAATATCCTCCGATAACAAAGAGAAAGAAGCTTTCTGAGAAACTTTTTTGTTTTCTGTGAAATCATCTCATAGAGTTACAGCTTTCCCCTCAAGAAGCCTTTCGCTAAGACAGTTCTTGTGGATTTGGCAAAGTGATATTTGGAAGCCCATAGAGGGCTATGGTGAAAAAGGAAATATCCACAGATGAAATCTGGAAAGAAGCTTTCTGAGAAACTGCTCTGTGATTTGTGACTTCCACTCACAGAGTTACATCTGTATTTCGTGGATCTCTTTGCTAGCCTTATTTCCGTGGAATCTGAGAACAGATATTTCGGATCCCTTTGAAGACTATAGGGCCAAAGGAAATATCCTCCAATAACAAAGAGAAGGAAGCTTTCTGAGAAACTACTTTGTGTTCTGTGAAATCATCTCACAGATTTACAGCTTTCCCCTCAAGAAGCCTTTCGTAAGACAGTTCTTGTGGAATTGGCAAAGTGATATTTGGAAACCCATAGAGGGCTGTGGTGAAAAAGGAAATATCCTCAGATGAAATCTGGAAAGAAGCTTTCTGAGAAACTGCTCTGTGATGTGTGACTTCCACTCACAGAGTTACATGTGTATTTCGTGGATCTCTTTGCTAGCCTTATTTCTGTGGAATCTGAGAACAGATATTTCGGATCCCTTTGAATACTATAGGGCCAAAGGAAATATCCTCCTATAACAAAGAGAAAGAAGCTTTCTGAGAAACTTCTTTGTGTTCTGTGAAATCATCTCACAGAGTTACAGCTTTCCCCTCAAGAAGCCTTTCGCTAAGACAGTTCTTGTGGAATTGTCAAAGGGATATTTGGAAGCCCATAGAGGGCTAAGGTGAAAAAGGAAATGTCCTGAGATGAAATCTGGAAAGCTTTCTGAGAAACTGCTCAGTGATGTGTGATTTCTACTGACAGTTACATCTGTATTTCGTGGATCTCTTTGCTACCCATATTTCTGTGGAATCTGAGAACAGATATTTCGGATCCCTTTGAAGACTATAGGGCCAAAGTTAATATCCTCCGATAACAAAGAGAAAGAAGCTTTCTGAGAAACTTCTTTGTGTTCTGTGAAATCATCTCACAGAGTTACAGCTCTCCCCTCAAGAAGCCTTTCGCTAAGACAGTTCTTGTGGAATTGGCAAAGTGATATTTGGATACCCATAGAGGGCTATGGTGAAAAAGGAAATATCCTCAGATGAAATCTGGAAAGAAGCTTCTGTATTTCGTGGATCTCTTTGCTAGCCTTATTTCTGTGGAATCTGAGAACAGATATTTCGGATCCCTTTGAAGACTATAGGGCCAAAGTAAATATCCTCCGATAACAAAGAGAAAGAAGCTTTCTGAGAAACTTATTTCTGTTCTGTGAAATCATCTCACAGAGTTACAGCTTTCCCCTCAAGAAGCCTTTCGCTGAGAGAGTTATTGTGGAATTGGCAAAGTGATATTTGGAAGCCCATAGAGGGCTATGGTGAAAAAGGAAATATCCTCAGATGAAATCTGGAAAGAAGCTTTCTGAGAAACTGCTCTGTGATGTGTCACTTCCACTCACAGAATTACATCTGTATTTCGTGCATCTCTTTCCTAGCCTTATTTCTGTGGAATCTGAGAAGAGATATTTCGGATGCCTTTGAAGACTATAGGGCCAAAGGAAATATCCTCCGATAACAAAGAAAAAGAAGCTTTCTGAGAAACTTCTTTGTTTTCTGTGAAATCATCTCACAGAGTTACAGCTTTCCCCTCAAGAAGCCTTTTGCTAAGACAGTTCTTGTGGAATTGGCAAAGTGATATTTGGAAGCCCATAGAGGGCTATGGTGAAAAGGGAAATATCCACAGATGAAATCTGGAAAGAAGCTTTCTGAGAAACTGCTCTGTGATGTGTGACTTCCACTCACAGAGTTACATCTGTATTTCGTGTATCTCTTTGCTACCCTTATTTCTGTGGAATCTGAGAACAGATATTTCGGATCTTTTTGAAGACTATAGGGCCAAAGGAAATATCCTCCGATAACAAAGAGAAAGAAGCTTTCTGAGAAACTTCTTTGTCTTCTGTGAAATCATCTCACAGAGTTACATCTTTCCCCTCAAGAAGCCTTTCGCTAAGACAGTTCTTGTGCAATTGGCAAAGTGATATTTGGAAACCCGTAGAGGGCTGTGGTGAAAAAGGAAATATCCTCAGATGAAATATGGAAAGAAGCTTTCTGAGAAACTGCTCTGTGATGTGTGACTTCCACTCACAGAGTTACATCTGTATTTCGTGGATCTCTTTGCTAGCCTTATTTCAGTGGAATCTGAGAACAGATATTTCGGATCCCTTTGAAGACTATAGGGCCAAAGGAAATATCCTCCGATAACAAAGAGAAAGAAGCTTTCTGAGAAACTTATTTGTGTTCTGTGAAATCATCTCACAGACTTACAGCTTTCCCCTCAAGAAGTCTTTCGCTGAGACAGTTATTGTGGAATTGGTAAAGTGATATTTGGAAGCCCATAGAGGGCTACGGTGAAAAAGGAAATATCCTCAGATGAAATCTAGAAAGAAGCTTTCTGAGAAACTGCTCTGTGATGTGTCACTTCCAGTCACAGAGTTACATCTGTATTTCGTGGATCTCTTTGCTAGCCTTATTTCCGCGGAATCTGAGAACAGATATTTCGGATCCCTTTGAAGACCATAGGGCCAAAGGAAATATCCTCCAATAACAAAGAGAAGGAAGCTTTCTGAGAAACTACTTTGTGTTCTGTGAAATCATCTCACAGATTTACAGCTTTCCCCTCAAGAAGCCTTTCGCTAAGACAGTTCTTTTGGAATTGTCAAAGTGATATTTGGAAGCCCATAGAGGGCTATGGTGAAAAAGGAAATATCCTCAGATGAAATCTGGAAAGAAGCTTTCTGAGAAACTGCTCTGTGATGTGTGACTTCCACTCACAGAGTTACATCTGGATTTCGTGGATCTCTTTGCTAGACTTATTTCTGTGGAATCTGAGAACAGATATTTCGAATCCCTTTGAAGACTATAGGGCCAAAGGAAATATCCTCCGATAACAAAGAGAAAGAAGCTTTCTGAGAAACTTTTTTGTTTTCTGTGAAATCATCTCATAGAGTTACAGCTTTCCCCTCAAGAAGCCTTTCGCTAAGACAGTTCTTGTGGATTTGGCAAAGTGATATTTGGAAGCCCATAGAGGGCTATGGTGAAAAAGGAAATATCCACAGATGAAATCTGGAAAGAAGCTTTCTGAGAAACTGCTCTGTGATTTGTGACTTCCACTCACAGAGTTACATCTGTATTTCGTGGATCTCTTTGCTAGCCTTATTTCCGTGGAATCTGAGAACAGATATTTCGGATCCCTTTGAAGACTATAGGGCCAAAGGAAATATCCTCCAATAACAAAGAGAAGGAAGCTTTCTGAGAAACTACTTTGTGTTCTGTGAAATCATCTCACAGATTTACAGCTTTCCCCTCAAGAAGCCTTTCGTAAGACAGTTCTTGTGGAATTGGCAAAGTGATATTTGGAAACACATAGAGGGTTGTGGTGAAAAAGGAAATATCCTCAGATGAAATCTGGAAAGAAGCTTTCTGAGAAACTGCTCTGTGATGTGTGACTTCCACTCACAGAGTTACATCTGTATTTCGTGGATCTCTTTGCTAGACTTATTTCTGTGGAATCTGAGAACAGATATTTCGGATCCCTTTGAAGACTATAGGGCCAAAGGAAATATCCTCCGATAACAAAGAGAAAGAAGCTTTCTGAGAAACTTCTTTGTGTTCTGTGAAATCATCTCACAGAGTTACAGCTTTCCCCTCAAGAAGCCTTTCGCTAAGACAGTTCTTGTGGAATTGTCAAAGGGATATTTGGAAGCCCATAGAGGGCTAAGGTGAAAAAGGAAATATCCTGAGATGAAATCTGGAAAGCTTTCTGAGAAACTGCTCAGTGATGTGTGATTTCTACTGACAGTTACATCTGTATTTCGTGGATCTCTTTGCTACCCATATTTCTGTGGAATCTGACAACAGATATTTCGGATCCCTTTGAAGACTATAGGGCCAAAGTTAATATCCTCCGATAACAAAGAGAAAGAAGCTTTCTGAGAAACTTCTTTGTGTTCTGTGAAATCATCTCACAGAGTTACAGCTCTCCCCTCAAGAAGCCTTTCGCTAAGACAGTTCTTGTGGAATTGGCAAAGTGATATTTGGATACCCATAGAGGGCTATGGTGAAAAAGGAAATATCCTCAGATGAAATCTGGAAAGAAGCTTCTGTATTTCGTGGATCTCTTTGCTAGCCTTATTTCTGTGGAATCTGAGAACAGATATTTCGGATCCCTTTGAAGACTATAGGGCCAAAGGAAATATCCTCCGATAACAAAGAGAAAGAAGCTTTCTGAGAAACTTATTTGTGTTCTGTGAAATCATCTCACAGAGTTACAGCTTTCCCCTCAAGAAGCCTTTCGCTGAGACAGTTATTGTGGAATTGGCAAAGTGATATTTGGAAGCCCATAGAGGGCTATGGTGAAAAAGGAAATATCCTCAGATGAAATCTGGAAAGAAGCTTTCTGAGAAACTGCTCTGTGATGTGTCACTTCCACTCACAGAATTACATCTGTATTTCGTGCATCTCTTTGCTAGCCTTATTTCTGTGGAATCTGAGAACAGATATTTCGGATGCCTTTGAAGACTATAGGGCCAAAGGAAATATCCTCCGATAACAAAGAATAAGAAGCTTTCTGAGAAACTTCTTTGTGTTCTGTGAAATCATCTCACAGAGTTACAGCTTTCCCCTCAAGAAGCCTTTCGCTAAGACAGTTCTTCTGGAATTGGCAAAGTGATATTTGGAAGCCCATAGAGGGCTATGGTGAAAAAGGAAATATCCTCAGATGAAATCTGGAAAGAAGCTTTCTGAGAAACTGCTCTGTGATGTGTGACTTCCAGTCACAGCGTTACATCTGTATTTCGTGGATCTCTTTGCTTGCCTTATTTCTTTGGAATCTGAAAAGAGATATTTCGGATCCCTTTGAAGACTATAGGGCCAAAGGAAATATCCTCCGATAACAAAGAGAAAGAATCTGTCTGAGAAACTTCTTTGTTTTCTGTGAAATCATCTCACAGAGTTACAGCTTTCCCCTCAAGAAGCCTTTTGCTAAGACAGTTCTTGTGGAATTGGCAAAGTGATATTTGGAAGCCCATAGAGGGCTATGGTGAAAAAGGAAATATCCACAGATGAAATCTGGAAAGAAGCTTTCTGAGAAACTGCTCTGTGATGTGTGACTTCCACTCACAGAGTTACATCTGTATTTCGTGTATCTCTTTGCTAGCCTTATTTCTGTGGAATCTGAGAACAGATATTTCGGATCTTTTTGAAGACTATAGGGCCAAAGGAAATATCCTCCGATAACAAAGAGAAAGAAGTTTTCTGAGAAACTTCTTTGTCTTCTGTGAAATCATCTCACAGAGTTACAGCTTTCCCCTCAAGAAGCCTTTCGCTAAGACAGTTCTTGTGCAATTGGCAAAGTGATATTTGGAAACCCGTAGAGGGCTGTGGTGAAAAAGGAAATATCCTCAGATGAAATCTGGAAAGAAGCTTTCTGAGAAACTGCTCTGTGATGTGTGACTTCCACTCACAGAGTTACATCTGTATTTCGTGGATGTCTTTGCTAGACTTATTTCCGTGGAATCTGAGAACAGATATTTCGGATCCCTTTGAAGACTATAGGGCCAAAGGAAATATCCTCCGATAACAAAGAGAAAGAAGCTTTCTGAGAAACTTCTTTGTGTTCTGTGAAATCATCTCACAGAGTTACAGCTTTCCCCTCAAGAAGCCTTTCGCTAAGACAGTTCGTGTGGAATTGTCAAAGGGATATTTGGAAGCCCATAGAGGGCTATGGTAAAAAGGAAATATCCTCAGATGAAATCTGGAAAGAAGCTTTCTGAGAAACTGCTCTGTGATGTGTGACTTCCACTCACAGAGTTACATCTGTATTTCGTGGATCTCTTTGCTAGACTTATTTCTGTGGAATCTGAGAACAGATATTTCGGATCCCTTTGAAGACTATAGGGCCAAAGGAAATATCCTCCGATAACAAAGAGAAAGAAGCTTTCTGAGAAACTTTTTTGTTTTCTGTGAAATCATCTCATAGAGTTACAGCTTTCCACTCAAGAAGCCTTTTGCTAAGACAGTTATTGTGGATTTGGCAAAGTGATATTTGGAAGCCCATAGAGGGCTATGGTGAAAAAGGAAATATCCACAGATGAAATCTGGAAAGAAGCTTTCTGAGAAACTGCTCTGTGATTTGTGACTTCCACTCACAGAGTTACATCTGTATTTCGTGGATCTCTTTGCTAGCCTTATTTCCGTGGAATCTGAGAACAGATATTTCGGATCCCTTTGAAGACTATAGGGCCAAAGGAAATATCCTCCAATAACAAAGAGAAGGAAGCTTTCTGAGAAACTACTTTGTGTTCTCTGAAATCATCTCACAGATTTACAGCTTTCCCCTCAAGAAGCCTTTCGTAAGACAGTTCTTGTGGAATTGGCAAAGTGATATTTGGAAACCCATAGAGGGTTGTGGTGAAAAAGGAAATATCCTCAGATGAAATCTGGAAAGAAGCTTTCTGAGAAACTGCTCTGTGATGTGTGACTTCCACTCACAGAGTTACATCTGTATTTCGTGGATCTCTTTGATAGACTTATTTCTGTGGAATCTGAGAACAGATATTTCGGATCCCTTTGAAGACTATAGGGCCAAAGGAAATATCCTCCGATAACAAAGAGAAAGAAGCTTTCTGAGAAACTTCTTTGTGTTCTGTGAAATCATCTCACAGAGTTACAGCTTTCCCCTCAAGAAGCCTTTCGCTAAGACAGTTCTTGTGGAATTGTCAAAGGGATATTTGGAAGCCCATGGAGGGCTAAGGTGAAAAAGGAAATATCCTGAGATGAAATCTGGAAAGCTTTCTGAGAAACTGCTCAGTGAAGTGTGATTTCTACTGACAGTTACATCTGTATTTCGTGGATCTCTTTGCTACCCATATTTCTGTGGAATCTGAGAACAGATATTTCGGATCCCTTTGAAAACTATAGGGCCAAAGTTAATATCCTCCGATAACAAAGAGAAAGAAGCTTTCTGAGAAACTTCTTTGTGTTCTGTGAAATCATCTCACAGAGTTACAGCTCTCCCCTCAAGAAGCCTTTCGCTAAGACAGTTCTTGTGGAATTGGCAAAGTGATATTTGGATACCCATAGAGGGCTATGGTGAAAAAGGAAATATCCTCAGATGAAATCTGGAAAGAAGCTTCTGTATTTCGTGGATCTCTTTGCTAGCCTTATTTCTGTGGAATCTGAGAACAGATATTTCGGATCCCTTTGAAGACTATAGGGCCAAAGTAAATATCCTCCGATAACAAAGAGAAAGAAGCTTTCTGAGAAACTTATTTGTGTTCTGTGAAATCATCTCACAGAGTTACAGCTTTCCCCTCAAGAAGCCTTTCGCTGAGAGAGTTATTGTGGAATTGGCAAAGTGATATTTGGAAGCCCATAGAGGGCTATGGTGAAAAAGGAAATATCCTCAGATGAAATCTGGAAAGAAGCTTTCTGAGAAACTGCTCTGTGATGTGTGACTTCCACTCACAGAGTTACATCTGTATTTCGTGGATCTCTTTGCTAGCCTTATTTGTGTGGAATCTGAGAAGAGATATTTCGGATGCCTTTGAAGACTATAGGGCCAAAGGAAATATCCTCCGATAACAAAGAGAAAGAAGCTTTCTGAGAAACTTCTTTGTGTTCTGTGAAATCATCTCACAGAGTTACAGCTTTCCCCTCAAGAAGCCTTTCGCTAAGACAGTTCTTGTGGAGTTGGCAATGGGATATTTGGAAGCCCATAGAGGGCTATGGTGAAAAAGGAATTATTCTCAGATGAAATCTGGAAAGAAGCTTTCTGAGAAACTGCTCTGTGATGTTGACTTCCAGTCACAGCGTTACATCTGTATTTCGTGGATCTTTTTGCTAACCTTATTTCTGTGGATTCTGAGAAGAGATATTTCGGATCCCTTTGAAGACTACAGGGCCAAAGGAAATATCCTCCGATAACAAAGAGAAAGAAGCTTTCTGAGAAACTTCTTTGTTTTCTGTGAAATCATCTCACAGAGTTACAGCTTTCCCCTCAAGAAGCCTTTTGCTAAGACAGTTCTTGTGGAATTGGAAAAGTGATATTTGGAAGCCCATAGGGGGCTATGGTGAAAAAGGAAATATCCACAGATGAAATCTGGAAAGAAGCTTTCTGAGAAACTGCTCTGTGATGTGTGACTTCCACTCACAGAGTTACATCTGTATTTCGTGGATCTCTTTGCTACCCTTATTTCTGTGGAATCTGAGAACAGATATTTCGGATCCCTTTGAAGACTATAGGGCCAAGGGAAATATCCTCCGATAACAAAGAGAAAGAAGCTTTCTGAGAAACTTATTTGTGTTCTGTGAAATCATCTCACAGACTTACAGCTTTCCCCTAAAGAAGTCTTTCGCTGAGACAGTTATTGTGGAATTGGCAAAGTGATATTTGGAAGCCCATAGAGGGCTACGGTGAAAAAGGAAATATCCTCAGATGAAATCTAGAAGGAAGCTTTCTGAGAAACTGCTCTGTGATGTGTCACTTCCAGTCACAGAGTTACATCTGTATTTCGTGGATCTCTTTGCTAGCCTTATTTCCGCGGAATCTGAGAACAGATATTTCGGATCCCTTTGAAGACCATAGGGCCAAAGGAAATATCCTCCAATAACAAAGAGAAGGAAGCTTTCTGAGAAACTACTTTGTGTTCTGTGAAATCATCTCACAGATTTACAGCTTTCCTCTCAAGAAGCCTTTCACTAAGACAGTTCTTTTGGAATTGTCAAAGTGATATTTGGAAGCCCATAGTGGGCTATGGTGAAAAAGGAAATATCCTCAGATGAAATCTGGAAAGAAGCTTTCTGAGAAACTGCTCTGTGATGTGTGACTTCCACTCACAGAGTTACATCTGTATTTCATGGATCTCTTTGCTAGACTTATTTCTGTGGAATCTGAGAACAGATATTTCGGATCCCTTTGAAGACTATAGGGCCAAAGGAAATATCCTCCGATAACAAAGAGAAAGAAGCTTTCTGAGAAACTTCTTTGTTTTCTGTGAAATCATCTCACAGAGTTACAGCTTTCACCTCAAGAAGCCTTTCGCTAAGACAGTTCTTGTGGAATTGTCAAAGGGATATTTGGACGCCCATAGAGGGCTAAGGTGAAAAAGGAAATATCCTGAGATGAAATCTGGAAAGCTTTCTGAGAAACTGCTCTGTGATGTTTGATTTCTACTGACAGTTACATCTGTATTTCGTAGATCTCTTTACTACCCATATTTCTGTGGAATCTGAGAACAGATATTTCGGATTCCTTTGAAGACTATAGGGCCAAGGTCAATATCCTCCGATAACAAAGAGAAAGAAGCTTTCTGAGAAACTTCTTTGTGTTCTGTGAAATCATCTCACAGAGTTACAGCTCTCCCCTCAAGAAGCCTTTCGCTAAGACAGTTCTTGTGGAATTGGCAAAGTGATATTTGGATACCCATAGAGGGCTATGGTGAAAAAGGAAATATCCTCAGATGAAATCTGGAAAGAAGCTTTCTGAGAAACTGCTCTGTGATGTGTGACTTCCAGTCACAGCGTTACATCTGTATTTCGTGGATCTTTTTGCCAGCCTTATTTCTGTGGAATCTGAGAAGAGATATTTCGGATCCCTTTGAAGACTACAGCGCCAAAGGAAATATCCTCCGATAACAAAGAGAAAGAAGATTTCTGAGAAACTTCTTTGTTTTCTGTGAAATCATCTCACAGAGTTACAGCTTTCCACTCAAGAAGCCTTTCGCTAAGACAGTTCTTGTGGAATTGGAAAAGTGATATTTGGAAGCCCATAGGGGGCTATGGTGAAAAAGGAAATATCCACAGATGAAATCTGGAAAGAAGCTTTCTGAGAAACTGGTCTGTGATTTGTGACTTCCACTCACAGAGTTACATCTGTATTTCTTGTATCTCTTTGCTAGCTTTATTTCTGTGGAATCTGAGAACAGATATTTCGGATCACTTTGAAGACTATAGGGCCAAAGGAAATATCCTCCGATAACAAAGAGAAAGAAGCTTTCTGAGAAACTTCTTTGTGTTCTGTGAAATCATCTCACAGAGTTACAGCTTTCCCCTCAAGAAGCCTTTCGCTAAGACAGTTCTTGTGTAATTGGCAAAGTGATATTTGGAAGCCCTTAGAGGGCTATGGTGAAAAAGGAAATATCCTCAGATGAAATCTGGAAAGAAGCTTTCTGAGAACCTGCTCTGTGATGTGTGACTTCCAGTCACAGCGTTACATCTGTATTTCGTGGATCTCTTTGCTAGTCTTATTTCTGTGGAATCTGAGAACAGATATTTCGGATCCCTTTGAAGACTATAGGGCCAAAGGAAATATCCTCCGATAACAAAGAGAAAGAAGTTTTGTGAGAAACTTCTTTGTGTTCTGTGAAATCATCTCACAGAGTTACAGCTTTCCCCTCAAGAAGCCTTTTGCTAAGACAGTTCTTGTGGAATTGGCAAAGTGATATTTGGAAGCCCATAGAGGGCTATGGTGAAAAAGGAAATATCCACAGATGAAATCTGGAAAGAAGCTTTCTGAGAAACTGCTCTGTGATGTGTGACTTCCACTCACAGAGTTACATCTGTATTTCGTGGATCTCTTTGCTAGCCTTATTTCTGTGGAATCTGAGAACAGATATTTCGGATGCCTTTGAAGACTATAGGGCCAAAGGAAATATCCTCCGATAACAAAGAGAAAGAAGCTTTCTGAGAAACTTATTTGTGTTCTGGGAAATCATCTCACAGACTTACAGCTTTCCCCTCAAGAAGTCTTTCGCTGAGACAGTTATTGTGGAATTGGCAAAGTGATATTTGGAAGCCCATAGAGGGCTACGGTGAAAAAGGAAATATCCTCAGATGAAATCTAGAAAGAAGCTTTCTGAGAAACTGCTCTGTGATGTGTCACTTCCAGTCACAGAGTTACATCTGTATTTCGTGGATCTCTTTGCTAGCCTTATTTCCGCGGAATCTGAGAACAGATATTTCGGATCCCTTTGAAGACCATAGGGCCAAAGGAAATATCCTCCAATAACAAAGAGAAGGAAGCTTTCTGAGAAACTACTTTGTGTTCTGTGAAATCATCTCACAGATTTACAGCTTTCCCCTCAAGAAGCCTTTCGCTAAGACAGTTCTTTTGGAATTGTCAAAGTGATATTTGGAAGCCCTTAGAGGGCTCTGGTGAAAAAGGAAATATCCTCAGATGAAATCTGGAAAGAAGCTTTCTGAGAAACTGCTCTGTGATGTGTGACTTCCACTCACAGAGTTACATCTGTATTTCGTGGATCTCTTTGGTAGACTTATTTCCGTGGAATCTTAGAACAGATATTTCGGATCCCTTTGAAGTCTATAGGGCCAAAGGAAATATCCTCCGATAACAAAGAGAAAGAAGCTTTCTGAGAAACTTCTTTGTGTTCTGTGAAATCATCTCACAGAGTTACAGCTTTCCCCTCAAGAAGCCTTTTGCTAAGACAGTTCTTGTGGAATTGGCAAAGTGATATTTGGAAGCCCATAGAGGGCTATGGTGAAAAAGGAAATATCCACAGATGAAATCTGGAAAGAAGCTTTCTGAGAAACTGCTCTGTGATGTGTGACTTCCACTCACAGAGTTACATCTGTATTTCGTGTATCTCTTTGCTAGCCTTATTTCTGTGGAATCTGAGAACAGATATTTCGGATCTTTTTGAAGACTATAGGGCCAAAGGAAATATCCTCCGATAACAAAGAGAAAGAAGCTTTCTGAGAAACTTCTTTGTGTTCTGTGAAATCATCTCACAGAGTTACAGCTTTCCCCTCAAGAAGCCTTTCGCTAAGACAGTTCTTGTGGAATTGGCAAAGTGATATTTGGAAGCCCTTAGAGGGCTATGGTGAAAAAGGAAATATCCTCAGATGAAATCTGGAAAGAAGCTTTCTGAGAACCTGCTCTGTGATGTGTGACTTCCAGTCACAGCGTTACATCTGTATTTCGTGGATCTCTTTGCTAGTCTTATTTCTGTGGAATCTGAGAACAGATATTTCGGATCCCTTTGAAGACTATAGGGCCAAAGGAAATATCCTCCGATAACAAAGAGAAAGAAGTTTTGTGAGAAACTTCTTTGTGTTCTGTGAAATCATCTCACAGAGTTACAGCTTTCCCCTCAAGAAGCCTTTTGCTAAGACAGTTCTTGTGGAATTGGCAAAGTGATATTTGGAAGCCCATAGAGGGCTATGGTGAAAAAGGAAATATCCACAGATGAAATCTGGAAAGAAGCTTTCTGAGAAACTGCTCTGTGATGTGTGACTTCCACTCACAGAGTTACATCTGTATTTCGTGGATCTCTTTGCTAGCCTTATTTCTGTGGAATCTGAGAACAGATATTTCGGATGCCTTTGAAGACTATAGGGCCAAAGGAAATATCCTCCGATAACAAAGAGAAAGAAGCTTTCTGAGAAACTTATTTGTGTTCTGGGAAATCATCTCACAGACTTACAGCTTTCCCCTCAAGAAGTCTTTCGCTGAGACAGTTATTGTGGAATTGGCAAAGTGATATTTGGAAGCCCATAGAGGGCTACGGTGAAAAAGGAAATATCCTCAGATGAAATCTAGAAAGAAGCTTTCTGAGAAACTGCTCTGTGATGTGTCACTTCCAGTCACAGAGTTACATCTGTATTTCGTGGATCTCTTTGCTAGCCTTATTTCCGCGGAATCTGAGAACAGATATTTCGGATCCCTTTGAAGACCATAGGGCCAAAGGAAATATCCTCCAATAACAAAGAGAAGGAAGCTTTCTGAGAAACTACTTTGTGTTCTGTGAAATCATCTCACAGATTTACAGCTTTCCCCTCAAGAAGCCTTTCGCTAAGACAGTTCTTTTGGAATTGTCAAAGTGATATTTGGAAGCCCTTAGAGGGCTCTGGTGAAAAAGGAAATATCCTCAGATGAAATCTGGAAAGAAGCTTTCTGAGAAACTGCTCTGTGATGTGTGACTTCCACTCACAGAGTTACATCTGTATTTCGTGGATCTCTTTGGTAGACTTATTTCCGTGGAATCTTAGAACAGATATTTCGGATCCCTTTGAAGTCTATAGGGCCAAAGGAAATATCCTCCGATAACAAAGAGAAAGAAGCTTTCTGAGAAACTTCTTTGTGTTCTGTGAAATCATCTCACAGAGTTACAGCTTTCCCCTCAAGAAGCCTTTTGCTAAGACAGTTCTTGTGGAATTGGCAAAGTGATATTTGGAAGCCCATAGAGGGCTATGGTGAAAAAGGAAATATCCACAGATGAAATCTGGAAAGAAGCTTTCTGAGAAACTGCTCTGTGATGTGTGACTTCCACTCACAGAGTTACATCTGTATTTCGTGTATCTCTTTGCTAGCCTTATTTCTGTGGAATCTGAGAACAGATATTTCGGATCTTTTTGAAGACTATAGGGCCAAAGGAAATATCCTCCGATAACAAAGAGAAAGAAGCTTTCTGAGAAACTTCTTTGTGTTCTGTGAAATCATCTCACAGAGTTACAGCTTTCCCCTCAAGAAGCCTTTCGCTAAGACAGTTCTTGTGGAATTGGCAAAGTGATATTTGGAAACCCATAGAGGGCTGTGGTGAAAAAGGAAATATCCTCAGATGAAATCTGGAAAGAAGCTTTCTGAGAAACTGCTCTGTGATGTGTGACTTCCAGTCACAGCGTTACATGTGTATTTCGTGGATCTCTTTGCTAGTCTTATTTCTGTGGAATCTGAGAACAGATATTTCGGATCCCTTTGAAGACTATAGGGCCAAAGGAAATATCCTCCGATAACAAAGAGAAAGAAGCTTTCTGAGAAACTTCTTTGTGTTCTGTGAAATCATCTCACAGAGTTACAGCTTTCCCCTCAAGAAGCCTTTCGCTAAGACAGTTCTTGTGGAATTGGCAAAGTGATATTTGGAAGCCCATAGAGGGCTATGGTGAAAAAGGAAATATCCACAGATGAAATCTGGAAAGAAGCTTTCTGAGAAACTGCTCTGTGATGTGTCACTTCCAGTCACAGAGTTACATCTGTATTTCGTGGATCTCTTTGCTAGCCTTATTTCCGCGGAATCTGAGAACAGATATTTCGGATCCCTTTGAAGACCATAGGGCCAAAGGAAATATCCTCCAATAACAAAGAGAAGGAAGCTTTCTGAGAAACTACTTTGTGTTCTGTGAAATCATCTCACAGATTTACAGCTTTCCCCTCAAGAAGACTTTCACTAAGACAGTTCTTTTGGAATTGTCAAAGTGATATTTGGAAGCCCATAGTGGGCTATGGTGAAAAAGGAAATATCCTCAGATGAAATCTGGAAAGAAGCTTTCTGAGAAACTGCTCTGTGATGTGTGACTTCCACTCACAGAGTTACATCTGTATTTCATGGATCTCTTTGCTAGACTTATTTCTGTGGAATCTGAGAACAGATATTTCGGATCCCTTTGAAGACTATAGGGCCAAAGGAAATATCCTCCGATAACAAAGAGAAAGAAGCTTTCTGAGAAACTTCTTTGTTTTCTGTGAAATCATCTCACAGAGTTACAGCTTTCACCTCAAGAAGCCTTTCGCTAAGACAGTTCTTGTGGAATTGTCAAAGGGATATTTGGACGCCCATAGAGGGCTAAGGTGAAAAAGGAAATATCCTGAGATGAAATCTGGAAAGCTTTCTGAGAAACTGCTCTGTGATGTTTGATTTCTACTGACAGTTACATCTGTATTTCGTAGATCTCTTTACTACCCATATTTCTGTGGAATCTGAGAACAGATATTTCGGATTCCTTTGAAGACTATAGGGCCAAGGTCAATATCCTCCGATAACAAAGAGAAAGAAGCTTTCTGAGAAACTTCTTTGTGTTCTGTGAAATCATCTCACAGAGTTACAGCTCTCCCCTCAAGAAGCCTTTCGCTAAGACAGTTCTTGTGGAATTGGCAAAGTGATATTTGGATACCCATAGAGGGCTATGGTGAAAAAGGAAATATCCTCAGATGAAATCTGGAAAGAAGCTTTCTGAGAAACTGCTCTGTGATGTGTGACTTCCAGTCACAGCGTTACATCTGTATTTCGTGGATCTTTTTGCCAGCCTTATTTCTGTGGAATCTGAGAAGAGATATTTCGGATCCCTTTGAAGACTACAGCGCCAAAGGAAATATCCTCCGATAACAAAGAGAAAGAAGATTTCTGAGAAACTTCTTTGTTTTCTGTGAAATCATCTCACAGAGTTACAGCTTTCCACTCAAGAAGCCTTTCGCTAAGACAGTTCTTGTGGAATTGGAAAAGTGATATTTGGAAGCCCATAGGGGGCTATGGTGAAAAAGGAAATATCCACAGATGAAATCTGGAAAGAAGCTTTCTGAGAAACTGGTCTGTGATTTGTGACTTCCACTCACAGAGTTACATCTGTATTTCTTGTATCTCTTTGCTAGCTTTATATCTGTGGAATCTGAGAACAGATATTTCGGATCACTTTGAAGACTATAGGGCCAAAGGAAATATCCTCCGATAACAAAGAGAAAGAAGCTTTCTGAGAAACTTCTTTGTGTTCTGTGAAATCATCTCACAGAGTTACATCTTTCCCCTCAAGAAGCCTTTCGCTAAGACAGTTCTTGTGTAATTGGCAAAGTGATATTTGGACGCCCTTAGAGGGCTATGGTGAAAAAGGAAATATCCTCAGATGAAATCTGGAAAGAAGCTTTCTGAGAACCTGCTCTGTGATGTGTGACTTCCAGTCACAGCGTTACATCTGTATTTCGTGGATCTCTTTGCTAGTCTTATTTCTGTGGAATCTGAGAACAGATATTTCGGATCCCTTTGAAGACTATAGGGCCAAAGGAAATATCCTCCGATAACAAAGAGAAAGAAGTTTTCTGAGAAACTTCTTTGTGTTCTGTGAAATCATCTCACAGAGTTACAGCTTTCCCCTCAAGAAGCCTTTTGCTAAGACAGTTCTTGTGGAATTGGGAAAGTGATATTTGGAAGCCCATAGAGGGCTATGGTGAAAAAGGAAATATCCACAGATGAAATCTGGAAAGAAGCTTTCTGAGAAACTGCTCTGTGATGTGTGACTTCCACTCACAGAGTTACATCTGTATTTCGTGGATCTCTTTGCTAGCCTTATTTCTGTGGAATCTGAGAACAGATATTTCGGATGCCTTTGAAGACTATAGGGCCAAAGGAAATATCCTCCGATAACAAAGAGAAAGAAGCTTTCTGAGAAACTTATTTGTGTTCTGGGAAATCATCTCACAGACTTACAGCTTTCCCCTCAAGAAGTCTTTCGCTGAGACAGTTATTGTGGAATTGGCAAAGTGATATTTGGAAGCCCATAGAGGGCTACGGTGAAAAAGGAAATATCCTCAGATGAAATCTAGAAAGAAGCTTTCTGAGAAACTGCTCTGTGATGTGTCACTTCCAGTCACAGAGTTACATCTGTATTTCGTGGATCTCTTTGCTAGCCTTATTTCCGCGGAATCTGAGAACAGATATTTCGGATCCCTTTGAAGACCATAGGGCCAAAGGAAATATCCTCCAATAACAAAGAGAAGGAAGCTTTCTGAGAAACTACTTTGTGTTCTGTGAAATCATCTCACAGATTTACAGCTTTCCCCTCAAGAAGCCTTTCGCTAAGACAGTTCTTTTGGAATTGTCAAAGTGATATTTGGAAGCCCTTAGAGGGCTATGGTGAAAAAGGAAATATCCTCAGATGAAATCTGGAAAGAAGCTTTCTGAGAAACTGCTCTGTGATGTGTGACTTCCACTCACAGAGTTACATCTGTATTTCGTGGATCTCTTTGGTAGACTTATTTCCGTGGAATCTTAGAACAGATATTTCGGATCCCTTTGAAGTCTATAGGGCCAAAGGAAATATCCTCCGATAACAAAGAGAAAGAAGCTTTCTGAGAAACTTCTTTGTGTTCTGTGAAATCATCTCACAGAGTTACAGCTTTCCCCTCAAGAAGCCTTTTGCTAAGACAGTTCTTGTGGAATTGGCAAAGTGATATTTGGAAGCCCATAGAGGGCTATGGTGAAAAAGGAAATATCCACAGATGAAATCTGGAAAGAAGCTTTCTGAGAAACTGCTCTGTGATGTGTGACTTCCACTCACAGAGTTACATCTGTATTTCGTGTATCTCTTTGCTAGCCTTATTTCTGTGGAATCTGAGAACAGATATTTCGGATCTTTTTGAAGACTATAGGGCCAAAGGAAATATCCTCCGATAACAAAGAGAAAGAAGCTTTCTGAGAAACTTCTTTGTGTTCTGTGAAATCATCTCACAGAGTTACAGCTTTCCCCTCAAGAAGCCTTTCGCTAAGACAGTTCTTGTGGAATTGGCAAAGTGATATTTGGAAACCCATAGAGGGCTGTGGTGAAAAAGGAAATATCCTCAGATGAAATCTGGAAAGAAGCTTTCTGAGAAACTGCTCTGTGATGTGTGACTTCCAGTCACAGCGTTACATGTGTATTTCGTGGATCTCTTTGCTAGTCTTATTTCTGTGGAATCTGAGAACAGATATTTCGGATCCCTTTGAAGACTATAGGGCCAAAGGAAATATCCTCCGATAACAAAGAGAAAGAAGCTTTCTGAGAAACTTCTTTGTGTTCTGTGAAATCATCTCACAGAGTTACAGCTTTCCCCTCAAGAAGCCTTTCGCTAAGACAGTTCTTGTGGAATTGGCAAAGTGATATTTGGAAGCCCATAGAGGGCTATGGTGAAAAAGGAAATATCCACAGATGAAATCTGGAAAGAAGCTTTCTGAGAAACTGCTCTGTGATGTGTGACTTCCACTCACAGAGTTACATCTGTATTTCGTGTATCTCTTTGCTAGCCTTATTTCTGTGGAATCTGAGAAGAGGTATTTCGGATGCCTTTGAAGACTATAGGGCCAAAGGAAATATCCTCCGATAAAAAAGAGAAAGAAGCTTTCTGAGAAACTTCTTTGTGTTCTGTGAAATCATCTCACAGAGTTACAGCTTTCCCCTCAAGAAGCCTTTCGCTAAGACAGTTCTTGTGGAATTGTCAAAGGGATATTTGGAAGCCCATAGAGGGCTAAGGTGAAAAAGGAAATATCCTGAGATGAAATCTGGAAAGCTTTCTGAGAAACTGCTCAGTGATGTGTGCTTTCTACTGACAGTTACATCTGTATTTCGTAGATCTCTTTACTACCCATATTTCTGTGGAATCTGAGAACAGATATTTCGGATTCCTTTGAAGACTGTAGGGCCAAGGTTAATATCCTCCGATAACAAACAGAAAGAAGCTTTCTGAGAAACTTCTTTGTGTTCTGTGAAATCATCTCACAGAGTTACAGCTCTCCCCTCAAGAAGCCTTTCGCTAAGACAATTCTTGTGGAATTGGCAAAGTGATATTTGGATACCCATAGAGGGCTATGGTGAAAAAGGAAATATCCTCAGATGAAATCTGGAAAGAAGCTTTCTGAGAAACTGCTCTGTGATGTGTGACTTCCACTCACAGAGTTACATCTGTATTTCGTGGATCTCTTTGCTAGCCTTATTTCTGTGGAATCTGAGAACAGATATTTCGGATCCCTTTGAAGACTATAGGGCCAAAGTAAATATCCTCCGATAACAAAGAGAAAGAAGCTTTCTGAGAAACTTATTTGTGTTCTGTGAAATCATCTCACAGAGTTACAGCTTTCCCCTCAAGAAGCCTTTCGCTGAGACAGTTATTGTGGAATTGGCAAAGTGATATTTGGAAGCCCATAGAGGGCTGTGGTGAAAAAGGAAATATCCTCAGATGAAATCTGGAAAGAAGCTTTCTGAGAAACTGCTCTGTGATGTGTCACTTCCACTCACAGAGTTACATCTGTATTTCGTGCATCTCTTTGCTAGCCTTATTTCTGTGGAATCTGAGAAGAGATAATTCGGATGCCTTTGAAGACTATAGGGCCAAAGGAAATATCCTCCGATAACAAAGAGAAAGAAGCTTTCTGAGAATCTTCTTTGTGTTCTGTGAAATCATCTCACAGAGTTACAGCTTTCCCCTCAAGAAGCCTTTCGCTAAGACAGTTCTTCTGGAATTGGCAAAGTGATATTTGGAAGCCCATAGAGGGCTATGGTGAAAAAGGAAATATCCTCAGATGAAATCTGGAAAGAAGCTTTCTGAGAAACTGCTCTGTGATGTGTGACTTCCAGTCACAGCGTTACATCTGTATTTCGTGGATCTCTTTGCTAGCCTTATTTCTTTGGAATCTGAAAAGAGATATTTCGGATCCCTTTGAAGACTATAGGGCCAAAGGAAATATTCTCCGATAACAAAGAGAAAGAATCTGTCTGAGAAACTTCTTTGTTTTCTGTGAAATCATCTCACAGAGTTACAGCTTTCCCCTCAAGAAGCCTTTTGCTAAGACAGTTCTTGTGGAATTGGCAAAGTGATATTTGGAAGCCCATAGAGGGCTATGGTGAAAAAGGAAATATCCACAGATGAAATCTGGAAAGAAGCTTTCTGAGAAACTGCTCTGTGATGTGTGACTTCCACTCACAGAGTTACATCTGTATTTCGTGGATCTCTTTGCTAGCCTTATTTCTGTGGAATCTGAGAACAGATATTTCGGATCCCTTTGAAGACTATAGGGCCAAAGGAAATATCCTCCGATAACAAAGAGAAAGAAGCTTTCTGAGAAACTTCTTTGTGTTCTGTGAAATCATCTCACAGAGTTACAGCTTTCCCCTCAAGAAGCCTTTCGCTAAGACAGTTCTTGTGGAATTGGCAAAGTGATATTTGGAAGCCCATAGAGGGCTGTGGTGAAAAAGGAAATATCCTCAGATGAAATCTGGAAAGAAGCTTTCTGAGAAACTGCTCTGTGATGTGTGACTTCCACTCACAGAGTTACATCTGTAATTCGTGGATCTCTTTGGTAGACTTATTTCCGTGGAATCTTAGAACAGATATTTCGGATCCCTTTGAAGTCTATAGGGCCAAAGGAAATATCCTCCGATAACAAAGAGAAAGAAGCTTTCTGAGAAACTTCTTTGTGTTCTGTTAAATCATCTCACAGAGTTACAGCTTTCCCCTCAAGAAGCCTTTTGCTAAGACAGTTCTTGTGGAATTGGCAAAGTGATATTTGGAAGCCCATAGAGGGCTATGGTGAAAAAGTAAATATCCACAGATGAAATCTGGAAAGAAGCTTTCTGAGAAACTGCTCTGTGATGTGTGACTTCCACTCACAGAGTTACATCTGTATTTCGTGGATCTCTTTGCTAGCCTTATTTCTGTGGAATATGAGAACAGATATTTCGGATCCCTTTGAAGACTATAGGGCCAAAGGAAATATCCTCCGATAACAAAGAGAAAGAAGCTTTCTGAGAAACTTCTTTGTGTTCTGTGAAATCATCTCACAGAGTTACAGCTTTCCACTCAAGAAGCCTTTTGCTAAGACAGTTCTTGTGGAATTGGCAAAGTGATATTTGGAAGCCCATAGAGGGCTATGGTGAAAAAGGAAATATCCTCAGATGAAATCTGGAAAGAAGCTTTCTGAGAAACTGCTCTGTGATGTGTGACTTCCAATCACAGAGTTACATCTGTATTTCGTGGATCTCTTTGCTAGCCTTATTTCTGTGGAATCTGAGAACAGATATTTCGGATCCCTTTGAAGACTATAGGGCCAAAGGAAATATCCTCCGATAACAAAGAGAAAGAAGCTTTCTGAGAAACTTCTTTGTGTTCTGTGAAATCATCTCACAGAGTTACAGCTTTCCCCTCAAGAAGCCTTTCGCTAAGACAGTTCTTGTGGAATTGGCAAAGTGATATTTGGAAGCCCTTAGAGGGCTATGGTGAAAAAGGAAATATCCTCAGATGAAATCTGAAAAGAAGCTTTCTGAGAAACTGCTCTGTGATGTGTGACTTCCAGTCACAGCGTTACATCTGTATTTCGTGGATCTCTTTGCTAGTCTTATTTCTGTGGAATCTGAGAACAGATATTTCGGATCCCTTTGAAGACTATAGGGCCAAAGGAAATATCCTCCGATAACAAAGAGAAAGAAGCTTTCTGAGAAACTTCTTTGTGTTCTGTGAAATCATCTCACAGAGTTACAGCTTTCCCCTCAAGAAGCCTTTTGCTAAGACAGTGCTTGTGGAATTGGCAAAGTGATATTTGGAAGCCCATAGAGGGCTATGGTGAAAAAGGAAATATCCTCAGATGAAATCTGGAAAGAAGCTTTCTGAGAAACTGCTCTGTGATGTGTGACTTCCACTCACAGAGTTACATCTGTATTTCTTGTATCTCTTTGCTAGCCTTATTTCTGTGGAATCTGAGAAGAGATATTTCGGATGCCTTTGAAGACTATAGGGCCAAAGGAAATATCCTCCGATAACAAAGAGAAAGAAGATTTCTGAGAAACTTCTTTGTGTTCTGTGAAATCATCTCAC
The DNA here is from genome assembly GCF_043159975.1 of Macaca nemestrina. Classification (NCBI taxonomy): domain Eukaryota; kingdom Metazoa; phylum Chordata; class Mammalia; order Primates; family Cercopithecidae; genus Macaca; species Macaca nemestrina. The sequence goes on from NC_092140.1 coordinate 53,983,592, forward strand.
AGAGTTACAGCTTTCCCCTCAAGAAGCCTTTCGCTAAGACAGTTCTTCTGGAATTGGCAAAGTGATATTTGGAAGCCCATAGAGGGCTATGGTGAAAAAGGAAATATCCTCAGATGAAATCTGGAAAGAAGCTTTCTGAGAACCTGCTCTGTGATGTGTGACTTCCAGTCACAGCGTTACATCTGTATTTCGTGGATCTCTTTGCTAGCCTTATTTCTTTGGAATCTGAAAAGAGATATTTCGGATCCCTTTGAAGACTATAGGGCCAAAGGAAATATCCTCCGATAACAAAGAGAAAGAATCTGTCTGAGAAACTTCTTTGTTTTCTGTGAAATCATCTCACAGAGTTACAGCTTTCCCCTCAAGAAGCCTTTTGCTAAGACAGTTCTTGTGGAATTGGCAAAGTGATATTTGGAAGCCCATAGAGGGCTATGGTGAAAACGGAAATATCCACAGATGAAATCTGGAAAGAAGCTTTCTGAGAAACTGCTCTGTGATGTGTGACTTCCACTCACAGAGTTACATCTGTATTTCGTGTATCTCTTTGCTAGCCTTACTTCTGTGGAATCTGAGAACAGATATTTCGGATTTTTTTGAAGACTATAGGGCCAAAGGAAATATCCTCCGATAACAAAGAGAAAGAAGCTTTCTGAGAAACTTCTTTGTGTTCTGTGAAATCATCTCACAGAGTTACAGCTTTCCCCTCAAGAAGCCTTTCGCTAAGACAGTTCTTGTGGAATTGGCAAAGTGATATTTGGAAACCCATAGAGGGCTGTGGTGAAAAAGGAAATATCCTCAGATGAAATCTGGAAAGAAGCTTTCTGAGAAACTGCTCTGTGATGTGTGACTTCCAGTCACAGCGTTACATCTGTATTTCGTGGATCTCTTTGCTAGTCTTATTTCTGTGGAATCTGAGAACAGATATTTCGGATCCCTTTGAAGACTATAGGGCCAAAGGAAATATCCTCCGATAACAAAGAGAAAGAAGCTTTCTGAGAAACTTCTTTGTGTTCTGTGAAATCATCTCACAGAGTTACAGCTTTCCCCTCAAGAAGCCTGTTGCTAAGACAGTTCTTGTGGAATTGGCAAAGTGATATTTGGAAGCCCATAGAGGGCTATGGTGAAAAAGGAAATATCCACAGATGAAATCTGGAAAGAAGCTTTCTAAGAAACTGCTCTGTGATGTGTGACTTCCACTCACAGAGTTACATCTGTATTTCGTGTATCTCTTTGCTAGCCTTATTTCTGTGGAATCTGAGAAGAGATATTTCGGATGCCTTTGAAGACTATAGGGCCAAAGGAAATATCCTCCGATAAAAAAGAGAAAGAAGCTTTCTGAGAAACTTCTTTGTGTTCTGTGAAATCATCTCACAGAGTTACAGCTTTCCCCTCAAGAAGCCTTTCGCTAAGACAGTTCTTGTGGAATTGTCAAAGGGATATTTGGAAGCCCATAGAGGGCTAAGGTGAAAAAGGAAATATCCTGAGATGAAATCTGGAAAGCTTTCTGAGAAACTGCTCAGTGATGTGTGCTTTCTACTGACAGTTCCATCTGTATTTCGTAGATCTCTTTACTACCCATATTTCTGTGGAATCTGAGAACAGATATTTCGGATTCCTTTGAAGACTGTAGGGCCAAGGTTAATATCCTCCGATAACAAAGAGAAAGAAGCTTTCTGAGAAACTTCTTTGTGTTCTGTGAAATCATCTCACAGAGTTACAGCTCTCCCCTCAAGAAGCCTTTCGCTAAGACAATTCTTGTGGAATTGGCAAAGTGATATTTGGATACCCATAGAGGGCTATGGTGAAAAAGGAAATATCCTCAGATGAAATCTGGAAAGAAGCTTTCTGAGAAACTGCTCTGTGATGTGTGACTTCCACTCACAGAGTTACATCTGTATTTCGTGGATCTCTTTGCTAGCCTTATTTCTGTGGAATCTGAGAACAGATATTTCGGATCCCTTTGAAGACTATAGGGCCAAAGTAAATATCCTCCGATAACAAAGAGAAAGAAGCTTTCTGAGAAACTTATTTGTGTTCTGTGAAATCATCTCACAGAGTTACAGCTTTCCCCTCAAGAAGCCTTTCGCTGAGACAGTTATTGTGGAATTGGCAAAGTGATATTTGGAAGCCCATAGAGGGCTGTGGTGAAAAAGGAAATATCCTCAGATGAAATCTGGAAAGAAGCTTTCTGAGAAACTGCTCTGTGATGTGTCACTTCCACTCACAGAGTTACATCTGTATTTCGTGCATCTCTTTGCTAGCCTTATTTCTGTGGAATCTGAGAAGAGATATTTCGGATGCCTTTGAAGACTATAGGGCCAAAGGAAATATCCTCCGATAACAAAGAGAAAGAAGCTTTCTGAGAATCTTCTTTGTGTTCTGTGAAATCATCTCACAGAGTTACAGCTTTCCCCTCAAGAAGCCTTTCGCTAAGACAGTTCTTCTGGAATTGGCAAAGTGATATTTGGAAGCCCATAGAGGGCTATGGTGAAAAAGGAAATATCCTCAGATGAAATCTAGAAAGAAGCTTTCTGAGAAACTGCTCTGTGATGTGTGACTTCCAGTCACAGCGTTACATCTGTATTTCGTGGATCTCTTTGCTAGCCTTATTTCTTTGGAATCTGAAAAGAGATATTTCGGATCCCTTTGAAGACTATAGGGCCAAAGGAAATATTCTCCGATAACAAAGAGAAAGAATCTGTCTGAGAAACTTCTTTGTTTTCTGTGAAATCATCTCACAGAGTTACAGCTTTCCCCTCAAGAAGCCTTTTGCTAAGACAGTTCTTGTGGAATTGGCAAAGTGATATTTGGAAGCCCATAGAGGGCTATGGTGAAAAAGGAAATATCCACAGATGAAATCTGGAAAGAAGCTTTCTGAGAAACTGCTCTGTGATGTGTGACTTCCACTCACAGAGTTACATCTGTATTTCGTGGATCTCTTTGCTAGCCTTATTTCTGTGGAATCTGAGAACAGATATTTCGGATCCCTTTGAAGACTATAGGGCCAAAGGAAGTATCCTCCGATAACAAAGAGAAAGAAGCTTTCTGAGAAACTTCTTTGTGTTCTGTGAAATCATCTCACAGAGTTACAGCTTTCCCCTCAAGAAGCCTTTCGCTAAGACAGTTCTTGTGGAATTGGCAAAGTGATATTTGGAAGCCCATAGAGGGCTGTGGTGAAAAAGGAAATATCCTCAGATGAAATCTGGAAAGAAGCTTTCTGAGAAACTGCTCTGTGATGTGTGACTTCCACTCACAGAGTTACATCTGTAATTCGTGGATCTCTTTGGTAGACTTATTTCCGTGGAATCTTAGAAGAGATATTTCGGATCCCTTTGAAGTCTATAGGGCCAAAGGAAATATCCTCCGATAACAAAGAGAAAGAAGCTTTCTGAGAAACTTCTTTGTGTTCTGTGAAATCATCTCACAGAGTTACAGCTTTCCCCTCAAGAAGCCTTTCGCTGAGACAGTTATTGTGGAATTGGCAAAGTGATATTTGGAAGCCCATAGAGGGCTGGGGTGAAAAAGGAAATATCCTCAGATGAAATCTGGAAAGAAGCTTTCTGAGAAACTGCTCTGTGATGTGTCACTTCCACTCACAGAGTTACATCTGTATTTCGTGCATCTCTTTGCTAGCCTTATTTCTGTGGAATCTGAGAAGAGATATTTCGGATGCCTTTGAAGACTATAGGGCCAAAGGAAATATCCTCCGATAACAAAGAGAAAGAAGCTTTCTGAGAAACTTCTTTGTGTTCTGTGAAATCATCTAACAGAGTTACAGCTTTCCCCTCAAGAAGCCTTTCGCTAAGACAGTTCTTCTGGAATTGGCAAAGTGATATTTGGAAGCCCATAGAGGGCTATGGTGAAAAAGGAAATATCCTCAGATGAAATGTGGAAAGAAGCTTTCTGAGAAACTGCTCTGTGATGTGTGACTTCCAGTCACAGCGTTACATCTGTATTTCGTGGATCTCTTTGCTAGCCTTATTTCTTTGGAATCTGAAAAGAGATATTTCGGATCCCTTTGAAGACTATAGGGCCAAAGGAAATATCCTCCGATAACAAAGAGAAAGAATCTGTCTGAGAAACTTCTTTGTTTTCTGTGAAATCATCTCACAGAGTTACAGCTTTCCCCTCAAGAAGCCTTTTGCTAAGACAGTTCTTGTGGAATTGGCAAAGTGATATTTGGAAGCCCATAGAGGGCTATGGTGAAAAAGGAAATATCCACAGATGAAATCTGGAAAGAAGCTTTCTGAGAAACTGCTCTGTGATGTGTGACTTCCCCTCACAGAGTTACATCTGTATTTCGTGTATCTCTTTGCTAGCCTTATTTCTGTGGAATCTGAGAACAGATATTTCGGATCTTTTTGAAGACTAAAGGTCCAAAGGAAATATCCTCCGATAACAAAGAGAAAGAATCTTTCTGAGAAACTTCTTTGTGTTCTGTGAAATCATCTCACAGAGTTACAGCTTTCCCCTCAAGAAGCCTTTCGCTAAGACAGTTCTTGTGGAATTGGCAAAGTGATATTTGGAAACCCATAGAGGGCTGTGGTGAAAAAGGAAATATCCTCAGATGAAATCTGGAAAGAAGCTTTCTGAGAAACTGCTCTGTGATGTGTGACTTCCAGTCACAGCGTTACATCTGTATTTCGTGGATCACTTTGCTAGTCTTATTTCTGTGGAATCTGAGAACAGATATTTCGGATCCCTTTGAAGACTATAGGGCCAAAGGAAATATCCTCCGATAACAAAGAGAAGGAAGCTTTCTGAGAAACTTCTTTGTGTTCTGTGAAATCATCTCACAGAGTTACAGCTTTCCCCTCAAGAAGCCTTTTGCTAAGACAGTTCTTGTGGAATTGGCAAAGTGATATTTGGAAGCCCATAGAGGGCTATGGTGAAAAAGGAAATATCCACAGATGAAATCTGGAAAGAAGCTTTCTGAGAAACTGCTCTGTGATGTGTGACTTCCACTCACAGAGTTACATCTGTATTTCGTGTATCTCTTTGCTAGCCTTATTTCTGTGGAATCTGAGAAGAGATATTTCGGATGCCTTTGAAGACTGTAGGGCCAAAGGAAATATCCTCCGATAAAAAAGAGAAAGAAGCTTTCTGAGAAACTTCTTTGTGTTCTGTGAAATCATCTCACAGAGTTACAGCTTTCCCCTCAAGAAGTCTTTCGCTAAGACAGTTCTTGTGGAGTTGGCAAAGTGATATTTGGAAGCCCATAGAGGGCTATGGTGAAAAAGGAAATATCCTCAGATGAAAACTGGAAAGAAGCTTTCTGAGAAACTGCTCTGTGATGTGTGACTTCCAGTCACAGCGTTACATCTGTATTTCGTGGATCTTTTTCTAGACTTATTTCTGTGGAATCTGAGAAGAGATATTTCGGATCCCTTTGAAGACTACAGGGCCAAAGGAAATATCCTCCGATAACAAAGAGAAAGAAGCTTTCTGAGAAACTTCTTTGTTTTCTGTGAAATCATCTCACAGAGTTACAGCTTTCCCCTCAAGAAGCCTTTTGCTAAGACAGTTCTTGTGGAATTGGAAAAGGGATATTTGGAAGCCCATAGGGGGCTATGGTGAAAAAGGAAATATCCACAGATGAAATCTGGAAAGAAACTTTCTGAGAAACTGCTCTGTGATGTGTGACTTCCACTCACAGAGTTACATCTGTATTTCGTGGATCTCTTTGCTAGCCTTATTTCTGTGGAATCTGAGAACAGATATTTCGGATCCCTTTGAAGACTTTAGGGCCAAAGGAAATATCCTCCGATAACAAAGAGAAAGAAGCTTTCTGAGAAACTTCTTTGTGTTCAGTGAAATCATCACACAGAGTTACAGCTTTCCCCTCAAGAAGGCTTTTTGCTAAGACAGTTCTTGTGGAATTGGCAAAGTGATATTTGGAAGCCCATAGAGGGCTATTGTGAAAAAGGAAATATCCTCAGATGAAATCTGGAAAGAAGCTTTCTGAGAAACTGCTCTGTGATGTGTGACTTCCACTCACAGAGTTACATCTGTATTTCGTGTATCTCTTTGCTAGCCTTATTTCTGTGGAATCTGAGAACAGATATTTCGGATCCCTTTGAAGACTATAGGGCCAAAGGAAATATCCTCCGATAACAAAGAGAAAGAAGCTTTCTGAGAAACTTCTTTGTGTTCTGTGAAATCATCTCACAGAGTTACAGCTTTCCCCTCAAGAAGCCTTTTGCTAAGACAGTTCTTGTGGAATTGGCAAAGTGATATTTGGAAGCCCTTAGAGGGCTATGGTGAAAAAGGAAATATCCTCAGATGAAATCTGGAAAGAAGCTTTCTGAGAAACTGCTCTGTGATGTGTGACTTCCAGTCACAGAGTTACATCTGTATTTCGTGGATCTCTTGGCTAGTCTTATTTCTGTGGAATCTGAGATCAGATATTTCGGATCCCTTTGAAGACTATAGGGCCAAAGGAAATATCCTCCGATAACAAAGAGAAAGAAGATTTCTGAGAAACTTCTTTGTGTTCTGTGAAATCATCTCACAGAGTTACAGCTTTCCCCTCAAGAAGCCTTTTGCTAAGACAGTTCTTGTGGAATTGGCAAAGTGATATTTGGAAGCCCATAGAGGGCTATGGTGAAAAAGGAAATATCCACAGATGAAATCTGGAAAGAAGCTTTGTGAGAAACTGCTCCGTGATGTGTGACTTCCACTCACAGAGTTACATCTGTATTTCGTGGATCTCTTTGCTAGCCTTATTTCTGTGGAATCTGAGAACAGATATTTCGGATCCCTTTGAAGACTATAGGGCCAAAGGAAATATCCTCCGATAACAAAGAGAAAGAAGCTTTCTGAGAAACTTCTTTGTGTTCTGTGAAATCATTTCACAGAGTTACAGCTTTCCCCTCAAGAAGCCTTTCGCTAAGACAGTTCTTGTGGAATTGGCAAAGTGATATTTGGAAGCCCTTAGAGGGCTATGGTGAAAAAGGAAATATCCTCAGATGAAATCTGGAAAGAAGCTTTCTGAGAAACTGCTCTGTGATGTGTGACTTCCACTCACAGATTTACATCTGTATTTCGTGGATCTCTTTGCTAGCCTTATTTCTGCGGAATCTGAGAACAGATATTTCGGATCCCTTTGAAGACTATAGGGCGAAAGGAAATATCCTCCGATAACAAAGACAAAGAAGCTTTCTGAGAAACTTCTTTGTGTTCTGTGAAATCATCTCACAGAGTTACAGCTTTCCCCTCAAGAAGCCTTTTGCTAAGACAGTTCTTCTGGAATTGGAAAAGTGATATTTGGAAGCCCATAGGGGGCTATGGTGAAAAAGGAAATATCCACAGATGAAATCTGGAAAGAAGCTTTCTGAGAAACTGCTCTGTGATGTGTGACTTCCACTCACAGAGTTACATCTGTATTTCGTGGATCTCTTTGCTAGCCTTATTTCTGTGGAATCTGAGAACAGATATTTCGGATCCCTTTGAAGACTTTAGGGTCAAAGGAAATATCCTCCGATAACAAAGAGAAAGAAGCTTTCTGAGAAACTTCTTTGTGTTCTGTGAAATCATCTCACAGAGTTACAGCTTTCCCCTCAAGAAGGCTTTTTGCTAAGACAGTTCTTGTGGAATGGGCAAAGTGATATTTGGAAGCCCATAGAGGGCTATTGTGAAAAAGGAAATATCCTCAGATGAAATCTGGAAAGAAGCTTTCTGAGGAACTGCTCTTTGATGTGTGACTTCCACTCACAGTGTTACATCTGTATTTCGTGTATCTCTTTGCTAGCCTTATTTCTGTGGAATCTGAGAACAGATATTTCGGATCCCTTTGAAGACTATAGGGCCAAAGGAAATATCCTCCGATAACAAAGAGAAAGAAGCTTTCTGAGAAACTTCTTTGTGTTCTGTGAAATCATCTCACAGAGTTACAGCTTTCCCCTCAAGAAGCCTTTTGCTAAGACAGTTCTTGTGGAATTGGCAAAGTGATATTTGGAAGCCCATAGAGGGCTAAGGTGAAAAAGGAAATATCCACAGATGAAATCTGGAAAGAAGCTTTCTGAGAAACTGCTCTGTGATGTGTGACTTCCACTCACAGAGTTACATCTGTATTTCGTGTATCTCTTTGCTAGCCTTATTTCTGTGGAATCTGAGAACAGATATTTCGGATCCCTTTGAAGACTATAGGGCCAAAGGAAATATCCTCCGATAACAAAGAGAAAGAAGCTTTCTGAGAAACTTCTTTGTGTTCTGTGAAATCATTTCACAGAGTTACAGCTTCCCCCTCAAGAAGACTTTCGCTAAGACAGTTCTCGTAGAATTGGCAAAGTGATATTTGGAAGCCCATAGAGGGGTATGGTGAAAAAGGAAATATCCTCAGATGAAATCTGGAAAGAAGCTTTCTGAGAAACTGCTCTGTGATGTGTGACTTCCACTCACAGAGTTACATCTGTATTTCGTGGATCTCTTTGCTAGCCTTATTTCTGTGGAATCTGAGAACAGATATTTCGGATCCCTTTGAAGACTATAGGGCGAAAGGAAATATCCTCCGATAACAAAGAGAAAGAAGCTTTCTGAGAAACTTCTTTGTGTTCTGTGAAATCATCTCACAGAGTTACAGCTTTCCCCTCAAGAAGCCTTTCGCTAAGACAGTTCTTGTGGATTTGGCAAAGTGATATTTTGAAGCCCATAGAGGGCTATGGTGAAAAAGGAAATATCCTCAGATGAAATCTGGAAAGAAACTTTCTGAAAAACTGCTCTGTGATTTGTGACTTCCACTCACAGAGTTACATCTGTATTTCGTGGATCTCTTTGTTAGCCTTATTTCTGTGGAATCTGAGAACAGATATGTCGGATCCCTTTGAAGACTATAGGGCCAAAGGAAATATATTCCGATAACAAACAGAAAGAAGGTTTCTGAGAAACTTCTTTGTGTTCTGTGAAATCACCTCACAGAGTTACAGCTTTCCCCTCAAGAAGCCTTTCGCTGAGACAGTTCTTGTGGAATTTGCAAAGGGATATTTGGAAACCCTTAGACGGCTACGGTGAAAAAGGAAATATCCTCAGATGAAATCTGGAAAGAAGCTTTCTGAGAAACTGCTCTGTGATGTGTGACTTCCACTCACAGAGTTACATCTGTATTTCGTTGGTCTCTTTGTTAGCCTTATTTCCGTGGAATCTGAGAACAGATATTTCGGATCCCTTTGAAGGCTATAGGGCTAAAGGAAGTATCCTCCGATAACAAAGAGAAAGAAGCTTTCTGAGAAACTTCTTTGTGTTCTGTGAAATCATCTCACAGAGTTACAGCTTTCCCCTCAAGAAGCCTTTCGCTAAGACAGTTCTTGTGGAGTTGGCAAAGGGATATTTGGAAGCCCATAGAGGGCTATGGTGAAAAACGAAATATCCTCAGATGAAATCTGGAAAGAAGCTTTCTGAGAAACTGCTCTGTGATGTGTGACTTCCACTCAAAGAAATACATCGGTATTTCGTGCATCTCTTTGCTAGCCTTATTTCTGTGGAATCTGAGAACAGATATTTCGGATCCCTTAGAAGACTATAGGGCCATAGGAAATATCTTCCGATAACAAAGAGAAAGAAGATTGCTGAGAAACTTCTCTGTGTTCTATGAAATCATCTCACAGAGTTACAGCTTTCCCCTCAAGAAGCCTTTCGCTAAGACAGTTCTTGTGGAATTGGCAAAGTGATATTTGGAAGCCCATAGAGGGCTATGGTGAAAAAGGAAATATCCTCCGATGAAATCTGGAAAGAAGCTTTCTGAGAAACTGCTCTATGATGTGTGACTTCCACTCACAGAGTTACATCTGTATTTCGTGGATTTCTTTGCTAGCCTTATTTCTGTGGAATCTGAGAACAGATATTTCGGATTCCTTTGAAGAATATAGGGCCAAAGGAAATATCCTCCGATAACAAAGAGAAAGAAGCTTTCTGAGAAACTTCTTTATGTTCTGTGAAATCATCTCACAGGGTTACATCTTTCCACTCAAGAAGCCTTTCGCTAAGACAGTTCTTGTGGAATTGGCAAAGGGATATTTGGAACCCCATAGAGGGCTATGGTGAAAAAGGAAATATCCTCAGATGAAATCTGGAAAGAAGCTTTCTGAGAAACTTCTCTGTGATGTGTGACTTCCACTCACAGTGTTACATCTGTATTTCGTGGATCACTTTGCTAGCCTTATTTCTGCGGAATCTGAGAACAGATATTTCGGATCCCTTTGAAGACAATAGGGCAAAAGGAAGTATCCTCCGGTAACAAAGAGAAAGAAGCTTTCTGAGAAACTTCTTTGTGTTCTGTGAAAACACCTCACAGAGTTACAGCTTTCCCCTCAAGAAGCCTTTCGCTAAGACAGTTCTGGTGGAATCGGCAAAGGGATATTTGGAAACCCATAGACAGCTATGGTGAAAAAGGAAATATCCTCAGATGAAATCTGGAAAGAAGCTTTCTGAAAAACTGCTCTGTGATGTGTGACTTCCACTCACAGAGTTACATCTGTATTTCGTGGATCTCTTTGCTAGCCTTATTTCTGTGGAATCTGAGAACAGATATTTCGGATCCCTTTGAAGACTATAGTGCCAAAGGAAGTATCCTCCGGTAACAAAGAGAAAAAAGCTTTCTGAGAAACTTCTTTGTGTTCTGTGAAATCATCTCACAGAGTTACAGCTTTCCCCTCAAGAAGCCTTTCGCTAAGACAGTTCTTGTGGAATTGGAAAAGTGATATTTGGAAGCCCATAGACGGCTATGGTGAAAAAGGACATATCCTCAGATGAAATCTCGAAAGAAGCTTTCTGAGAAACTGCTTTGTGATGTGTGATTTCCACTCACAGAGTTACATCTGTATTTCTTTGCTAGCCTTATTTCTGTGGATCTCTTTGCTAGCCTTATTTCTTTGGAATCTGAGAACAGATATTTCGGATCCCTTTGAAGACTATAGGGCCAAAGGAAATATCCTCCGATAACAAAGAGAAAGAAGCTTTCTGAGAAACTTCTTTTTGTTCTGTGAAATCATCTCACAGAGTTACAGCTTTCCCCTCAAGAAGCCTTTCGCTAAGACAGTTCTTGTGGAATTGGCAAAGTGATATTTTGAAGCCCATAGAGGGCTAAGGTGAAAAAGGAAATATCCTCAGATGAAATATGGAAAGAAGCTTTCTGAGAAACTGCTCTGTGATGTGTGACTTCCACTCACAGAGTTACATCTGTATTTCTTTGCTAGCCTTATTTCTGTGGATCTCTTTGCTAGCCTTATTTCTGTGGAATCTGAGAACAGATATTTCGGATCCCTTTGAAGACTATAGGGCCAAAGGAAATATCCTCCGATAACAAAGAGAAAGAAGCTTTCTGAGAAACTTCTTTGTGTTCTGTGAAATCATCTCACAGAGTTACACCTTTCCCCTCAAGAAGCCGTTCGCTAAGACAGTTCTTGTGGAATTGGCAAAGTGATATTTGGAAGCCCATAGAGGGCTATGGTGAAAAAGGAAATATCCCCGATGAAATCTGGAAAGAAGCTTTCTGAAAAACTGCTCTGTGATGTGTGACTTCCACTCACAGAGTTACATCTGTATTTCGTGGATCTCTTTGCTAGCCTTATTTCAGTGGAATCTGAGAACAGATATTTCGGATCCCTTTGAAGACTATAGGGCAAAAGGAAATATCCTCCGATAACAAAGAGAAAGAACCTTTCTGAGAAACTTCTTTATGTTCTGTGAAATCATCTCACAGGGTTACAGCTTTCCCCTCAAGAAGCCTTTCGCTAAGACAGTTCTTGTGGAGTTGGCAAAGGGATATTTGGAAGCCCATAGAGGGCTATGGTGAAAAAGGAAATATCTTCAGATGAAATCTGGAAAGAAGCTTTCTGAATAACTACTTAGTGTTCTGTTAATTCACGTCACAGAGTTACATCTGTATTTCGTGGATCTCTTTGCTAGCCTTATTTCTGTGGAATCTGAGAACAGATATTTCGGATCCCTTTGAAGACTATAGGGCCAAAGGCAGTATCCTCCGATAACAAAGAGAAAGAAGCTTTCTGAGAAACTTCTTTGTGTTCTGTGAAATCATCTCACAGAGTTACAGCTTTTCCCTCAAGAAGCCTTTCGCTAAAACAGTTCTTGTGGAATTGGCAAAGTGATATTTGGAAGCCCATAGAGGGCTATGGTGAAAAAGGAAATATCCTCAGATGAAATCTGGAAAGAAGCTTTCTGAATAACTACTTAGTGTTCTGTTAATTCACGTCACAGAGTTACATCTGTATTTCGTGGATCTCTTTGCTAGCCTTATTTCTGTGGAATCTGAGAACAGATATTTCGGATCCCTTTGAAGACTATAGGGCCAAAGGCAGTATCCTCCGATAACAAAGAGAAAGAAGCTTTCTGAGAAACTTCTTTGTGTTCTGTGAAATCATCTCACAGAGTTACAGCTTTTCCCTCAAGAAGCCTTTCGCTAAAACAGTTCTTGTGGAATTGGCAAAGTGATATTTGGAAGCCCATAGAGGGCTATGGTGAAAAAGGAAATATCCTCAGATGCAATCTGGAAAGAAGCTTTCTGAGAAACTGCTCTGTGATGTGTGAATTTCACTCAAAGAGTTTCATCTGTATTTCCTGTATTTCTTTGTTAACATCATTTCTGTGGAATCTGAGAACAGATATTTCGGATCCCTTTGAAGACTATAGGGCCAAAGGAAATATATTCCGATAACAAACAGAAAGAAGGTTTCTGAGAAACTTCTTTGTGTTCTGTGAAATCACCTCACAGAGTTACAGCTTTCCCCTCAAGAAGCCTTTCGCTGAGACAGTTCTTGTGGAATTTGCAAAGGGATATTTGGAAACCCATAGACGGCTACGGTGAAAAAGGAAATATCCTCAGATGAAATCTGGAAAGAAGCTTTCTGAGAAACTGCTCTGTGATGTGTGACTTCCACTCACAGAGTTACATCTGTATTTCTTTGGTCTCTTTGTTAGCCTTATTTCTGTGGAATCTGAGAACAGATATTTCGGATCCCTTTGAAGACTATAGGGCCAAAGGAAGTATCCTCCGATAACAAAGAGAAAGAAGCTTTCTGAGAAACTTCTTTGTGTTCTGTGAAATCATCTCACAGAGTAACAGCTTTCCCCTCAGGAAGCCTTTCGCTAAGATAGTTCTTGTGGAGTTGGCAAAGGGATATTTGGAAGCCCATATAGGGCTATGGTGAAAAAGGAAATATCCTCAGATGAAATCTGGAAAGAAGCTTTCTGAGAAACTGCTCTGTGATGTGTGACTTCCACTCAAAGAAATACATCGGCATTTCGTGCATCTCTTTGCTAGCCTTATTTCTGTGGAATCTGAGAACAGATATTTCGGATCCCTTAGAAGACTATAGGGCCATAGGAAATATCTTCCGATAACAAAGAGAAAGAAGATTGCTGAGAAACTTCTCTGTGTTCTATGAAATCATCTCACAGAGTTACAGCTTTTCCCTCAAGAAGCCTTTCGCTAAGACAGCTCTTGTGGAATTGGCAAAGTGATATTTGGAAGCCCATAGAGGGCTATGGTGAAAAAGGAAATATCCTCCGATGAAATCTGGAAAGAAGCTTTCTGAGAAACTGCTCTGTGATGTGTGACTTCCACTCACAGAGTTTCATCTGTATTTCGTGGATCTCTTTGCTAGCCTTATTTCTGTGGAATCTGAGAACAGATATTTCGGATCCCTTTGAAGAATATAGGGCCAAAGGAAATATCCTCCGATAACAAAGAGAAAGAAGCTTTCTGAGAAACTTCTTTATGTTCTGTGAAATCATCTCACAGGGTTACATCTTTCCACTCAAGAAGCCTTTCGCTAAGACAGTTCTTGTGGAATTGGCAAAGGGATATTTGGAACCCCATAGAGGGCTATGGTGAAAAAGGAAATATCCTCAGATGAAATCTGGAAAGAAGCTTTCTGAGAAACTTCTCTGTGATGTGTGACTTCCACTCACAGAGTTACATCTGTATTTCGTGGATCACTTTGCTAGCCTTATTTCTGCGGAATCTAAGAACAGATATTTCGGATCCCTTTGAAGACAATAGGGCAAAAGGAAGTATCCTCCGGTAACAAAGAGAAAGAAGCTTTCTGAGAAACTTCTTTGTGTTCCGTGAAAACACCTCACAGAGTTACAGCTTTCCCCTCAAGAAGCCTTTCGCTAAGACAGTTCTGGTGGAATCGGCAAAGGGATATTTGGAAACCCATAGACAGCTATGGTGAAAAAGGAAATATCCTCAGATGAAATCTGGAAAGAAGCTTTCTGAGAAACTGCTCTGTGATGTGTGACTTCCACTCACAGAGTTACATCTGTATTTCGTGGATCTCTTTGCTAGCCTTATTTCTGTGGAATCTGAGAACAGATATTTCGGATCCCTTTGAAGACTATAGTGCCAAAGGAAGTATCCTCCGGTAACAAAGAGAAAAAAGCTTTCTGAGAAACCTCTTTGTGTTCTGTGAAATCATCTCACAGAGTTACAGCTTTCCCCTCAAGAAGCCTTTCGCTAAGACAGTTCTTGTGGAATTGGAAAAGTGATATTTGGAAGCCCATAGACGGCTATGGTGAAAAAGGACATATCCTCAGATGAAATCTCGAAAGAAGCTTTCTGAGAAACTGCTTTGTGATGTGTGATTTCCACTCACAGAGTTACATCTGTATTTCTTTGCTAGCCTCATTTCTGTGGATCTCTTTGCTAGCCTTATTTCTTTGGAATCTGAGAACAGATATTTCGGATCCCTTTGAAGACTATAGGGCCAAAGGAAATATCCTCCGATAACAAAGAGAAAGAAGCTTTCTGAGAAACTTCTTTTTGTTCTGTGAAATCATCTCACAGAGTTACAGCTTTCCCCTCAAGAAGCCTTTCGCTAAGACAGTTCTTGTGGAATTGGCAAAGTGATATTTTGAAGCCCATAGAGGGCTAAGGTGAAAAAGGAAATATCCTCCGATGAAATCTGGAAAGAAGCTTTCTGAGAAACTGCTCTGTGATGTGTGACTTCCACTCACAGAGTTACATCTGTATTTCTTTGCTAGCCTTATTTCTGTGGATCTCTTTGCTAGCCTTATTTCTGTGGAATCTGAGAACAGATATTTCGGATCCCTTTGAAGACTATAGGGCCAAAGGAAATATCCTCCGATAACAAAGAGAAAGAAGCTTTCTGAGAAACTTCTTTGTGTTCTGTGAAATCATCTCACAGAGTTACAGCTTTCCCCTCAAGAAGCCGTTCGCTAAGACAGTTCTTGTGGAATTGGCAAAGTGATATTTGGAAGCCCATAGAGGGCTATGGTGATAAAGGAAATATCCCCGATGAAATCTGGAAAGAAGCTTTCTGAGAAACTGCTCTGTGATGTGTGACTTCCACTCACAGAGTTACATCTGTATTTCGTGGATCTCTTTGCTAGCCTTATTTCTGTGGAATCTGAGAACAGATATTTCGGATCCCTTTGAAGACTATAGGGCAAAAGGAAATATCCTCCGATAACAAAGAGAAAGAACCTTTCTGAGAAACTTCTTTATGTTCTGTGAAATCATCTCACAGGGTTACAGCTTTCCCCTCAAGAAGCCTTTCGCTAAGACAGTTCTTGTGGAGTTGGCAAAGGGATATTTGGAAGCCCATAGAGGGCTATGGTGAAAAAGGAAATATCCTCAGATGAAATCTGGAAAGAAGCTTTCTGAATAACTACTTAGTGTTCTGTTAATTCACGTCACAGAGTTACATCTGTATTTCGTGGATCTCTTTGCTAGCCTTATTTCTGTGGAATCTGAGAACAGATATTTCGGATCCCTTTGAAGACTATAGGGCCAAAGGCAGTATCCTCCGATAACAAAGAGAAAGAAGCTTTCTGAGAAACTTCTTTGTGTTCTGTGAAATCATCTCACAGAGTTACAGCTTTTCCCTCAAGAAGCCTTTCGCTAAAACAGTTCTTGTGGAATTGGCAAAGTGATATTTGGAAGCCCATAGAGGGCTATGGTGAAAAAGGAAATATCCTCAGATGAAATCTGGAAAGAAGCTTTCTGAATAACTACTTAGTGTTCTGTTAATTCACGTCACAGAGTTACATCTGTATTTCGTGGATCTCTTTGCTAGCCTTATTTCTGTGGAATCTGAGAACAGATATTTCGGATCCCTTTGAAGACTATAGGGCCAAAGGCAGTATCCTCCGATAACAAAGAGAAAGAAGCTTTCTGAGAAACTTCTTTGTGTTCTGTGAAATCATCTCACAGAGTTACAGCTTTTCCCTCAAGAAGCCTTTCGCTAAAACAGTTCTTGTGGAATTGGCAAAGTGATATTTGGAAGCCCATAGAGGGCTATGGTGAAAAAGGAAATATCCTCAGATGAAATCTGGAAAGAAGCTTTCTGAGAAACTGCTCTGTGATGTGTGAATTTCACTCAAAGAGTTTCATCTGTATTTCCTGTATTTCTTTGTTAACCTCATTTCTGTGGTATCTGAGAACAGATATTTCGGATCCCTTTGAAGACTATATGGCCAAAGGAAATATATTCCGATAACAAACAGAAAGAAGGTTTCTGAGAAACTTCTTTGTGTTCTGTGAAATCACCTCACAGAGTTACAGCTTTCCCCTCAAGAAGCCTTTCGCTGAGACAGTTCTTGTGGAATTTGCAAAGGGATATTTGGAAACCCATAGACGGCTACGGTGAAAAAGGAAATATCCTCAGATGAAATCTGGAAAGAAGCTTTCTGAGAAACTGCTCTGTGATGTGTGACCTCCACTCACAGAGTTACATATGTATTTCGTTGGTCTCTTTGTTAGCCTTATTTCTGTGGAATCTGAGAACAGATATTTCGGATCCCTTTGAAGACTATAGGGCCAAAGGAAGTATCCTCTGATAACAAAGAGAAAGAAGCTTTCTGAGAAACTTCTTTGTGTTCTGTGAAATCATCTCACAGAGTTACAGCTTTCCCCTCAAGAAGCCTTTCGCTAAGACAGTTCTTGTGGAGTTGGCAAAGGGATATTTGGAAGCCCATATAGGGCTATGGTGAAAAAGGAAATATCCTCAGATGAAATCTGGAAAGAAGCTTTCTGAGAAACTGCTCTGTGATGTGTGACTTCCACTCAAAGAAATACATCGGCATTTCGTGCATCTCTTTGCTAGCCTTATTTCTGTGGAATCTGAGAACAGATATTTCGGATCCCTTAGAAGACTATAGGGCCATAGGAAATATCTTCCGATAACAAAGAGAAAGAAGCTTTCTGAGAAACTTCTTTGTGTTCTGTGAAATCATCTCACAGAGTTACAGCTTTCCACTCAAGAAGCCTTTCGCTAAGACAGCTCTTGTGGAATTGGCAAAGTGATATTTGGAAGCCCATAGAGGGCTATGGTGAAAAAGGAAATACCCTCAGATGAAATCTGGAAAGAAGCTTTCTGAGAAACTGCTCTGTGATGTGTGACTTCCACTCACAGAGTTACATCTGTATGTCGTGGATCTCTTTGCTAGCCTTATTTCAGTGGAATCTGAGAACAGATATTTCGGATCCCTTTGAAGCATATAGGGCCAAAGGAAATATCCTCCGATAACAAAGAAAAAGAAGCTTTCTGAGAAACTTCTTTGTGTTCTGTGAAATCATCTCACAGAGTTACAGCTTCCCCTTCAAGAAGCCTTTCGCTAAGACAGTTCTTGTGGAATTGGCAAAGTGATATTTGGAAGCCCATAGAGGGCTATGGTGAAAAAGGAAATATCCTCAGATGAAATCTGGAAAGAAGCTTTCTGAGAAACTGCTCTGTGATGTGTGATTTCCACTCACAGAGTTACATCTGTATTTATTTGCTAGCCATATATCTGTGGATCTCTTTGCTAGCCTTATTTCTGTGGAATCTGAGAACAGATATTTCGGATCCCTTTGAAGACTACAGGCCAAAGGAAATATCCTCCGATAACAAAGAGAAAGAAGCTTTCTGAGAAACTTCTTTTTGTTCTGTGAAATCATCTCACAGAGTTACAGCTTTCCCCTCAAGAAGCCTTTCGCTAAGAGAGTTCTTTTGGAATAGGCAAAGTGATATTTGGAAGCCCATAGAGGGCTATGGTGAAAAAGGAAATATCCTCAGATGAAATCTGGAAAGAGGCTTTCTTAGAAACTGCTCTGTGATGTGTCACTTCCACTCAAAGAGTTACATCTGTATTTCGTGGATCTCTTCGCTAGCCTTATTTCTGTGGAATCTGAGAACAGATATTTCGGATCCCTTTGTAGACTAGAGGGCCAAAGGAAATATCCTCCGATAACAAAGAGAAAGAAGCTTGCTGAGAAACTTCTCTGTGTTCTATGAAATCATCTCACAGAGATGCAGCTTTCCCCTCAAGAAGCCTTTCGCTAAGACAGTTCTTGTGGAATTGGCAAAGTGATATTTGGAAGCCCATAGAGGGCTATGGTGAAAAAGGAAATATCCTCCGATGAAATCTGGAAAGAAGCTTTCTGAGAAACTGCTCTGTGATGTGTGACTTCCACTCACAGAGTTACATCTGTATTTCGTGGATCTCTTTGCGAGCCTTATTTCTGTAGAATCTGAGAACAGATATTTCGGATCCCTTTGAAGACTATAGGGCCAAAGGAAATATCCTCCGATAACAAAGAGAAAGAAGCTTTCTGAGAAACTTCTTTATGTTCTGTGAAATCATCTCACAGGGTTACAGCTTTCCACTCAAGAAGCCTTTCGCTAAGACAGTTCTTGTGGAATTGGCAAAGGGATATTTGGAACCCCATAGAGGGCTATGGTGAAAAAGGAAATATCCACAGATGAAATCTGGAAAGAAGCTTTCTGAGAAACTGCTCTGTGATGTGTGACTTCCACTCACAGAGTTACATCTGTATTTCGTGTATCTCTTTGCTAGCCTTATTTCTGTGGAATCTGAGAACAGATATTTCGGATCCCTTTGAAGACTATAGGGCCAAAGGAAATATCCTCCGATAACAAAGAGAAAGAACCTTTCTGAGAAACTTCTTTGTGTTCTGTGAAATCATTTCACAGAGTTACAGCTTTCCCCTCAAGAAGACTTTCGCTAAGACAGTTCTTGTGGAATTGGCAAAGTGATATTTGGAAACCCATAGAGGGCTATGGTGAAAAAGGAAATATCCTCAGATGAAATCTGGAAAGAAGCTTTCTGAGAAACTGCTCTGTGATGTGTGACTTCCACTCACAGAGTTACATCTGTATTTCGTGGATCTTATTGCTAGCCTTATTTCTGTGGAATCTGAGAACAGATATTTCGGATCCCTTTGAAGACTATAGGGCGAAAGGAAATATCCTCCGATAACAAAGAGAAAGAAGCTTTCTGAGAAACTTCTTTGTGTTCTGTGAAATCATCTCACAGAGTTACAGCTTTCCCCTCAAGAATCCTTTCGCTAAGACAGTTCTTGTGGATTTGGCAAAGTGATATTTTGAAGCCCATAGAGGGCTATGGTGAAAAAGGAAATATCTTCAGATGAAATCTGAAAGAAGCTTTCTGAGAAACTGCTCTGTGATTTGTGACTTCCACTCACAGAGTTACATCTGTATTTCGTGGATCTCTTTGTTAGCCTTATTTCTGTGGAATCTGAGAACAGATATGTCGGATCCCTTTGAAGACTATAGGTCCAAAGGAAATATCCTCTAATAACAAAGAGAAGGAAGCTTTCTGAGAGACTACTTTGTGTTCTGTGAAATCATCTCACAGATTTACAGCTTTCCTCTCAAGAAGCCTTTCGCTAAGACAGTTCTTGTGGAATTGGCAAAGTGATATTTGGAAACCCATAGAGGGCTGTGGTGAAAAAGGAAATATCCTCAGATGAAATCTGGAAAGAAGCTTTCTGAGAAACTGCTCTGTGATGTGTGACTTCCACTCACAGAGTTACATCTGTATTTCGTGGATCTCTTTGCTAGACTTATTTCCGTGGAATCTGAGAACAAATATTTCGGATACCTTTGAAGACTATAGGGCCAAAGGAAATATCCTCCGATAACAAAGAGAAAGAAGCTTTCTGAGAAACTTCTTTGTGTTCTGTGAAATCATCTCACAGAGTTACAGCTTTCCCCTCAAGAAGCCTTTCGCTACGACAGTTCTTGTGGAATTGTCAAAGGGATATTTGGAAGCCCATAGAGGGCTATGGTGAAAAAGGAAATATCCTGAGATGAAATCTGGAAAGAAGCTTTCTGAGAAACTGCTCTGTGATGTGTGACTTCCACTCAAAGAAATACATCGGCATTTCGTGCATCTCTTTGCTAGCCTTATTTCTGTGGAATCTGAGAACAGATATTTCGGATCCCTTAGAAGACTATAGGGCCATAGGAAATATCTTCCGATAACAAAGAGAAAGAAGATTGCTGAGAAACTTCTCTGTGTTCTATGAAATCATCTCACAGAGTTACAGCTTTCCCCTCAAGAAGCCTTTCGCTAAGACAGCTCTTGTGGAATTGGCAAAGTGATATTTGGAAGCCCATAGAGGGCTATGGTGAAAAAGGAAATATCCTCCGATGAAATCTGGAAAGAAGCTTTCTGAGAAACTGCTCTGTGATGTGTGACTTCCACTCACAGAGTTTCATCTGTATTTCGTGGATTTCTTTGCTAGCCTTATTTCTGTGGAATCTGAGAACAGATATTTCGGATCCCTTTGAAGAATATAGGGCCAAAGGAAATATCCTCCGATAACAAAGAGAAAGAAGCTTTCTGAGAAACTTCTTTATGTTCTGTGAAATCATCTCACAGGGTTACATCTTTCCACTCAAGAAGCCTTTCGCTAAGACAGTTCTTGTGGAATTGGCAAAGGGATATTTGGAACCCCATAGAGGGCTATGGTGAAAAAGGAAATATCCTCAGATGAAATCTGGAAAGAAGCTTTCTGAGAAACTTCTCTGTGATGTGTGACTTCCACTCACAGAGTTACATCTGTATTTCGTGGATCACTTTGCTAGCCTTATTTCTGCGGAATCTGAGAACAGATATTTCGGATCCCTTTGAAGACAATAGGGCAAAAGGAAGTATCCTCCGGTAACAAAGAGAAAGAAGCTTTCTGAGAAACTTCTTTGTGTTCTGTGAAAACACCTCACAGAGTTACAGCTTTCCCCTCAAGAAGCCTTTCGCTAAGACAGTTCTGGTGGAATCGGCAAAGGGATATTTGGAAACCCATAGACAGCTATGGTGAAAAAGGAAATATCCTCAGATGAAATCTGGAAAGAAGCTTTCTGAGAAACTGCTCTGTGATGTGTGACTTCCACTCACAGAGTTACATCTGTATTTCGTGGATCTCTTTGCTAGCCTTATTTCTGTGGAATCTGAGAACAGATATTTCGGATCCCTTTGAAGACTATAGGGCCAAAGGAAATATCCTCCGATAACAAAGAGAAAGAAGCTTTCTGAGAAACTTCTTTGTGTTCTGTGAAATCATCTCACAGAGTTACAGCTTTCCCCTCAAGAAGCCTTTCGCTACGACAGTTCTTGTGGAATTGTCAAAGGGATATTTGGAAGCCCATAGAGGGCTATGGTGAAAAAGGAAATATCCTGAGATGAAATCTGGAAAGAAGCTTTCTGAGAAACTGCTCTGTGATGTGTGACTTCCACTCAAAGAAATACATCGGCATTTCGTGCATCTCTTTGCTAGCCTTATTTCTGTGGAATCTGAGAACAGATATTTCGGATCCCTTAGAAGACTATAGGGCCATAGGAAATATCTTCCGATAACAAAGAGAAAGAAGATTGCTGAGAAACTTCTCTGTGTTCTATGAAATCATCTCACAGAGTTACAGCTTTCCCCTCAAGAAGCCTTTCGCTAAGACAGCTCTTGTGGAATTGGCAAAGTGATATTTGGAAGCCCATAGAGGGCTATGGTGAAAAAGGAAATATCCTCCGATGAAATCTGGAAAGAAGCTTTCTGAGAAACTGCTCTGTGATGTGTGACTTCCACTCACAGAGTTTCATCTGTATTTCGTGGATTTCTTTGCTAGCCTTATTTCTGTGGAATCTGAGAACAGATATTTCGGATCCCTTTGAAGAATATAGGGCCAAAGGAAATATCCTCCGATAACAAAGAGAAAGAAGCTTTCTGAGAAACTTCTTTATGTTCTGTGAAATCATCTCACAGGGTTACATCTTTCCACTCAAGAAGCCTTTCGCTAAGACAGTTCTTGTGGAATTGGCAAAGGGATATTTGGAACCCCATAGAGGGCTATGGTGAAAAAGGAAATATCCTCAGATGAAATCTGGAAAGAAGCTTTCTGAGAAACTTCTCTGTGATGTGTGACTTCCACTCACAGAGTTACATCTGTATTTCGTGGATCACTTTGCTAGCCTTATTTCTGCGGAATCTGAGAACAGATATTTCGGATCCCTTTGAAGACAATAGGGCAAAAGGAAGTATCCTCCGGTAACAAAGAGAAAGAAGCTTTCTGAGAAACTTCTTTGTGTTCTGTGAAAACACCTCACAGAGTTACAGCTTTCCCCTCAAGAAGCCTTTCGCTAAGACAGTTCTGGTGGAATCGGCAAAGGGATATTTGGAAACCCATAGACAGCTATGGTGAAAAAGGAAATATCCTCAGATGAAATCTGGAAAGAAGCTTTCTGAGAAACTGCTCTGTGATGTGTGACTTCCACTCACAGAGTTACATCTGTATTTCGTGGATCTCTTTGCTAGCCTTATTTCTGTGGAATCTGAGAACAGATATTTCGGATCCCTTTGAAGACTATAGGGCCAAAGGAAATATCCTCCGATAACAAAGAGAAAGAAGCTTTCTGAGAAACTTCTTTGTGTTCTGTGAAATCATCTCACAGAGTTACAGCTTTCCCCTCAAGAAGCCGTTCGCTAAGACAGTTCTTGTGGAATTGGCAAAGTGATATTTGGAAGCCCATAGAGGGCTATGGTGAAAAAGGAAATATCCCCGATGAAATCTGGAAAGAAGCTTTCTGAGAAACTGCTCTGTGATGTGTGACTTCCACTCACAGAGTTACATCTGTATTTCGTGGATCTCTTTGCTAGCCTTATTTCAGTGGAATCTGAGAACAGATATTTCGGATCCCTTTGAAGACTATAGGGCAAAAGGAAATATCCTCCGATAACAAAGAGAAAGAACCTTTCTGAGAAACTTCTTTATGTTCTGTGAAATCATCTCACAGGGTTACAGCTTTCCCCTCAAGAAGCCTTTCGCTAAGACAGTTCTTGTGGAGTTGGCAAAGGGATATTTGGAAGCCCATAGAGGGCTATGGTGAAAAAGGAAATATCCTCAGATGAAATCTGGAAAGAAGCTTTCTGAATAACTACTTAGTGTTCTGTTAATTCACGTCACAGAGTTACATCTGTATTTCGTGGATCTCTTTGCTAGCCTTATTTCTGTGGAATCTGAGAACAGATATTTCGGATCCCTTTGAAGACTATAGGGCCAAAGGCAGTATCCTCCGATAACAAAGAGAAAGAAGCTTTCTGAGAAACTTCTTTGTGTTCTGTGAAATCATCTCACAGAGTTACAGCTTTTCCCTCAAGAAGCCTTTCGCTAAAACAGTTCTTGTGGAATTGGCAAAGTGATATTTGGAAGCCCATAGAGGGCTATGGTGAAAAAGGAAATATCCTCAGATGAAATCTGGAAAGAAGCTTTCTGAATAACTACTTAGTGTTCTGTTAATTCACGTCACAGAGTTACATCTGTATTTCGTGGATCTCTTTGCTAGCCTTATTTCTGTGGAATCTGAGAACAGATATTTCGGATCCCTTTGAAGACTATAGGGCCAAAGGCAGTATCCTCCGATAACAAAGAGAAAGAAGCTTTCTGAGAAACTTCTTTGTGTTCTGTGAAATCATCTCACAGAGTTACAGCTTTTCCCTCAAGAAGACTTTCGCTAAAACAGTTCTTGTGGAATTGGCAAAGTGATATTTGGAAGCCCATAGAGGGCTATGGTGAAAAAGGAAATATCCTCAGATGAAATCTGGAAAGAAGCTTTCTGAGAAACTGCTCTGTGATGTGTCAATTTCACTCAAAGAGTTTCTTCTGTATTTCCTGTATTTCTTTGTTAACCTCATTTCTGTGGTATCTGAGAACAGATATTTCGGATCCCTTTGAAGACTATAGGGCCAAAGGAAATATATTCCGATAACAAACAGAAAGAAGGTTTCTGAGAAACTTCTTTGTGTTCTGTGAAATCACCTCACAGAGTTACAGCTTTCCCCTCAAGAAGCCTTTCGCTGAGACAGTTCTTGTGGAATTTGCAAAGGGATATTTGGAAACCCATAGACGGCTACGGTGAAAAAGGAAATATCCTCAGATGAAATCTGGAAAGAAGCTTTCTGAGAAACTGCTCTGTGATGTGTGGCTTCCACTCACAGAGTTACATCTGTATTTCGTTGATCTCTTTGTTAGCCTTATTTCTGTGGAATCTGAGAACAGATATTTCGGATCCCTTTGAAGACTATAGGGCCAAAGGAAGTATCCTCCGATAACAAAGAGAAAGAAGCTTTCTGAGAAACTTCTTTGTGTTCTGTGAAATCATCTCACAGAGTTACAGCTTTCCCCTCAAGAAGCCTTTCGCTAAGACAGTTCTTGTGGAGTTGGCAAAGGGATATTTGGAAGCCCATATAGGGCTATGGTGAAAAAGGAAATATCCTCAGATGAAATCTGGAAAGAAGCTTTCTGAGAAACTGCTCTGTGATGTGTGATTTCCACTCACAGAGTTACATCTGTATTTATTTGCTAGCCATATATCTGTGGATCTCTTTGCTAGCCTTATTTCTGTGGAATCTGAGAACAGATATTTCGGATCCCTTTGAAGACTACAGGCCAAAGGAAATATCCTCCGATAACAAAGAGAAAGAAGCTTTCTGAGAAACTTCTTTTTGTTCTGTGAAATCATCTCACAGAGTTACAGCTTTCCCCTCAAGAAGCCTTTCGCTAAGACAGTTCTTTTGGAATAGGCAAAGTGATATTTGGAAGCCCATAGAGGGCTATGGTGAAAAAGGAAATATCCTCAGATGAAATCTGGAAAGAGGCTTTCTTAGAAACTGCTCTGTGATGTGTCACTTCCACTCAAAGAGTTACATCTGTATTTCGTGGATCTCTTTGCTAGCCTTATTTCTGTGGAATCTGAGAACAGATATTTCGGATCCCTTTGTAGACTAGAGGGCCAAAGGAAATATCCTCCGATAACAAAGAGAAAGAAGCTTGCTGAGAAACTTCTCTGTGTTCTATGAAATCATCTCACAGAGATACAGCTTTCCCCTCAAGAAGCCTTTCGCTAAGACAGTTCTTGTGGAATTGGCAAAGTGATATTTGGAAGCCCATAGAGGGCTATGGTGAAAAAGGAAATATCCTCCGATGAAATCTGGAAAGAAGCTTTCTGAGAAACTGCTCTGTGATGTGTGACTTCCACTCACAGAGTTACATCTGTATTTCGTGGATCTCTTTGCGAGCCTTATTTCTGTGGAATCTCAGAACAGATATTTCGGATCCCTTTGAAGACTATAGGGCCAAAGGAAATATCCTCCGATAACAAAGAGAAAGAAGCTTTCTGAGAAACTTCTTTATGTTCTGTGAAATCATCTCACAGGGTTACAGCTTTCCACTCAAGAAGCCTTTCGCTAAGACAGTTCTTGTGGAATTGGCAAAGGGATATTTGGAACCCCATAGAGGGCTATGGTGAAAAAGGAAATATCCACAGATGAAATCTGGAAAGAAGCTTTCTGAGAAACTGCTCTGTGATGTGTGACTTCCACTCACAGAGTTACATCTGTATTTCGTGTATCTCTTTGCTAGCCTTATTTCTGTGGAATCTGAGAACAGATATTTCGGATCCCTTTGAAGACTATAGGGCCAAAGGAAATATCCTCCGATAACAAAGAGAAAGAAGCTTTCTGAGAAACTTCTTTGTGTTCTGTGAAATCATTTCACAGAGTTACAGCTTTCCCCTCAAGAAGACTTTCGCTAAGACAGTTCTTGTGGAATTGGCAAAGTGATATTTGGAAGCCCATAGAGGGCTATGGTGAAAAAGGAAATATCCTCAGATGAAATCTGGAAAGAAGCTTTCTGAGAAACTGCTCTGTGATGTGTGACTTCCACTCACAGAGTTACATCTGTATTTCGTGGATCTCTTTGCTAGCCTTATTTCTGTGGAATCTGAGAACAGATATTTCGGATCCCTTTGAAGACTATAGGGCGAAAGGAAATATCCTCCGATAACAAAGAGAAAGAAGCTTTCTGAGAAACTTCTTTGTGTTCTGTGAAATCATCTCACAGAGTTACAGCTTTCCCCTCAAGAATCCTTTCGCTAAGACAGTTCTTGTGGATTTGGCAAAGTGATATTTGGAAGCCCATAGAGGGCTATGGTGAAAAAGGAAATATCTTCAGATGAAATCTGGAAAGAAGCTTTCTGAGAAACTGCTCTGTGATTTGTGACTTCCACTCACAGAGTTACATCTGTATTTCGTGGATCTCTTTGTTAGCCTTATTTCTGTGGAATCTGAGAACAGATATGTCGGATCCCTTTGAAGACTATAGGTCCAAAGGAAATATCCTCTAATAACAAAGAGAAGGAAGCTTTCTGAGAAACTACTTTGTGTTCTGTGAAATCATCTCACAGATTTTCAGCTTTCCTCTCAAGAAGCCTTTCGCTAAGACAGTTCTTGTGGAATTGGCAAAGTGATATTTGGAAACCCATAGAGGGCTGTGGTGAAAAAGGAAATATCCTCAGATGAAATCTGGAAAGAAGCTTTCTGAGAAACTGCTCTGTGATGTGTGACTTCCACTCACAGAGTTACATCTGTATTTCGTGGATCTCTTTGCTAGACTTATTTCCGTGGAATCTGAGAACAAATATTTCGGATACCTTTGAAGACTATAGGGCCAAAGGAAATATCCTCCGATAACAAAGAGAAAGAAGCTTTCTGAGAAACTTCTTTGTGTTCTGTGAAATCATCTCACAGAGTTACAGCTTTCCCCTCAAGAAGCCTTTCGCTACGACAGTTCTTGTGGAATTGTCAAAGGGATATTTGGAAGCCCATAGAGGGCTATGGTGAAAAAGGAAATATCCTGAGATGAAATCTGGAAAGAAGCTTTTTGAGAAACTGCTCAGTGATGTGTGATTTCTACTGACAGTTACATCTGTATTTCGTGGATCTTTTTGCTACCCATATTTCTGTGGAATCTGGGAACAGATATTTCGGATTCCTTTGAAGACTATAGGGTCAAAGTAAATATCCTCCGATAACAAAGAGAAAGAAGCTTTCTGAGAAACTTCTTTGTGTTCTGTGAAATCATCTCACAGAGTTACAGTTTTCCCCTCAAGAAGCCTTTCGCTAAGACAGTTCTTGTGGAATTGGCAAAGTGATATTTGGAACCCCTAGAGGGCTATGGTGAAAAAGGAAATATCCTCAGATGAAATCTGGAAAGAAGCTTTCTGAGAAACTGCTCTGTGATGTGTGACTTCCACTCACAGAGTTACATCTGTATTTCGTGGATCTCTTTGCTAGCCTTATTTCTGTGGAATCTGAGAACAGATATTTCGGATCCCTTTGAAGACTATAGGGCCAAAGTAAATATCCTCCGATAACAAAGAGAAAGAAGCTTTCTGAGAAACTTATTTGTGTTCTGTGAAATCATCTCACAGAGTTACAGCTTTCCCCTCAAGAAGCCTTTCGCTAAGACAGTTCTTGTGGAATTGGCAAAGTGATATTTGGAAGCCCATAGAGGGCTATGGTGAAAAAGGAAATACCCTCAGATGAAATCTGGAAAGAAGCTTTCTGAGAAACTGCTCTGTGATGTGTGACTTCCACTCACAGAGTTACATCTGTATTTCGTGGATCTCTTTGCTAGCCTTATTTCTGTGGAATCTGAGAACAGATATTTCGGATCCCTTTGAAGACTATAGGGCCAAAGGAAATATCCTCCGATAACAAAGAGAAATAAGCTTTCTGAGAAACTTCTTTGTGTTCTGTGAAATCATTTCACAGAGTTACAGCTTTCCCCTCAAGAAGACTTTCGCTAAGACAGTTCTTGTGGAATTGGCAAAGTGATATTTGGAAGCCCATAGAGGGCTATGGTGAAAAAGGAAATATCCTCAGATGAAATCTGGAAAGAAGCTTTCTGAGAAACTGCTCTGTGATGTGTGACTTCCACTCACAGAGTTACCTCTGTATTTCGTGGATCTCTTTGCTAGCCTTATTTCTGTGGAATCTGAGAACAGATATTTCGGATCCCTTTGAAGACTATAGGGCGAAAGGAAATATCCTCCGATAACAAAGAGAAAGAAGCTTTCTGAGAAACTTCTTTGTGTTCTGTGAAATCATCTCACAGAGTTACAGCTTTCCCCTCAAGAATCCTTTCGCTAAGACAGTTCTTGTGGATTTGGCAAAGTGATATTTTGAAGCCCATAGAGGGCTATGATGAAAAAGGAAATATCTTCAGATGAAATCTGGAAAGAAGCTTTCTGAGAAACTGCTCTGTGATTTGTGACTTCCACTCACAGAGTTACATCTGTATTTCGTGGATCTCTTTGTTAGCCTTATTTCTGTGGAATCTGAGAACAGATATGTCGGATCCCTTTGAAGACTATAGGTCCAAAGGAAATATCCTCTAATAACAAAGAGAAGGAAGCTTTCTGAGAAACTACTTTGTGTTCTGTGAAATCATCTCACAGATTTACAGCTTTCCTCTCAAGAAGCCTTTCGCTAAGACAGTTCTTGTGGAATTGGCAAAGTGATATTTGGAAACCCATAGAGGGCTGTGGTGAAAAAGGAAATATCCTCAGATGAAATCTGGAAAGAAGCTTTCTGAGAAACTGCTCTGTGATGTGTGACTTCCACTCGCAGAGTTACATCTGTATTTCGTGGATCTCTTTGCTAGACTTATTTCCGTGGAATCTGAGAACAAATATTTCGGATACCTTTGAAGACTATAGGGCCAAAGGAAATATCCTCCGATAACAAAGAGAAAGAAGCTTTCTGAGAAACTTCTTTGTGTTCTGTGAAATCATCTCACAGAGTTACAGCTTTCCCCTCAAGAAGCCTTTCGCTACGACAGTTCTTGTGGAATTGTCAAAGGGATATTTGGAAGCCCATAGAGGGCTATGGTGATAAAGGAAATATCCTGAGATGAAATCTGGAAAGAAGCTTTCTGAGAAACTGCTCAGTGATGTGTGATTTCTACTGACAGTTACATCTGTATTTCGTGGATCTTTTTGCTACCCATATTTCTGTGGAATCTGGGAACAGATATTTCGGATTCCTTTGAAGACTATAGGGTCAAAGTAAATATCCTCCGATAACAAAGAGAAAGAAGCTTTCTGAGAAACTTCTTTGTGTTCTGTGAAATCATCTCACAGAGTTACAGTTTTCCCCTCAAGAAGCCTTTCGCTAAGACAGTTCTTGTGGAATTGGCAAAGTGATATTTGGAACCCCTAGAGGGCTATGGTGAAAAAGGAAATATCCTCAGATGAAATCTGGAAAGAAGCTTTCTGAGAAACTGCTCTGTGATGTGTGACTTCCACTCACAGAGTTACATCTGTATTTCGTGGATCTCTTTGCTAGCCTTATTTCTGTGGAATCTGAGAACAGATATTTCGGATCCCTTTGAAGACTATAGGGCCAAAGTAAATATCCTCCGATAACAAAGAGGAAGAAGCTTTCTGAGAAACTTATTTGTGTTCTGTAAAATCATCTCACAGAGTTACAGCTTTCCCCTCAAGAAGCCTTTCGCTAGGACAGTTCTTGTGGAATTGGCAAAGTGATATTTGGAAGCCCATAGAGGGCTATGGTGAAAAAGGAAATACCCTCAGATGAAATCTGGAAAGAAGCTTTCTGAGAAACTGCTCTGTGATGTGTGACTTCCACTCACAGAGTTACATCTGTATTTCGTGGATCTCTTTGCTAGCCTTATTTCTGTGGAATCTGAGAACAGATATTTCGGATCCCTTTGAAGACTATAGGGCCAAAGGAAATATCCTCCGATAACAAAGAGAAAGAAGCTTTCTGAGAAACTTCTTTGTGTTCTGTGAAATCATTTCACAGAGTTACAGCTTTCCCCTCAAGAAGCCTATCGCTAAGACAGTTCTTGTGGAATTGGCAAAGAGATATTTGGAAGCCCATAGAGGGCTATGGTGAAAAAGGAAATATCCTCAGATGAAATTTGGAAAGAAGCTTTCTGAGAAACTGCTCTGTGATTTGTGACTTCCACTCACAGAGTTACATCTGTATTTCGTGGATCTCTTTGCTAGCCTTATTTCTGTGGAATCTGAGAACAGATATTTCGGATCCCTTTGAAGACTATAGGTCCAAAGGAAATATCCTCTAATAACAAAGAGAAGGAAGCTTTCTGAGAAACTACTTTGTGTTCTGTGAAATCATCTCACTGATCTACAGCTTTCCTCTCAAGAAGCCTTTCGCTAAGACAGTTATTGTGGAATTGGCAAAGTGATATTTGGAAACCCATAGAGGGCTGTGGTGAAAAAGGAAATATCCTCAGATGAAATCTGGAAAGAAGCTTTCTGAGAAACTGCTCTGTGATGTGTGACTTCCACTCACAGAGTTACATCTGTATTTCGTGGATCTCTTTGCTAGACTTTTTTCCGTGGAATCTGAGAAAAAATATTTCGGATCTCTTTGAAGACTATAGGGCCAAAGGAAATATCCTCCGATAACAAAGAGAAAGAAGCTTTCTGAGAAACTTATTTGTGTTCTGTGAAATCATCTCACAGAGTTACAGCTTTCCCCTCAAGAAGTCTTTCGCTGAGACAGTTATTGTGGAATTGGCAAAGTGATATTTGGAAGCCCATAGAGGACTATGGTGAAAAAGGAAATATCCTCAGATGAAATCTGGAAAGAAGATTTCTGAGAAACTGCTCTGTGATGTGTGACTTCCAGTCACAGTGTTACATCTGTATTCGTGGATCTTTTTGCTAGCCTTATTTCTGTGGAATCTGAGAACAGATATTTCGGATCCCTTTGAAGACTACAGGGCCAAAGGAAATATCCTCCGATAACAAAGAGAAAGAAGCTTTCTGAGAAACTTCTTTGTTTTCTGTGAAATCATCTCACAGAGTTACAGCTTTCACCTCAAGAAGCCTTTTGCTAAGACAGTTCTTGTGGAATTGGAAAAGTGATATTTGGAAGCCCATAGGGGGCTATGGTGAAAAAGGAAATATCCTCAGATGAAATCTGGAAAGAAGCTTTCTGAGAAACTTCTCTGTGATGTGTGACTTCCACTCACAGAGTTACATCTGTATTTCGTGGATCTCTTTGCTAGCCTTATTTCTGTGGAATCTGAGAACAGATATTTCGGATCCCTTTGAAGACTATAGGGCCAAAGGAAATATCCTCCGATAACAAAGAGAAAGAAGCTTTCTGAGAAAGTTCTTTGTGTTCTGTGAAATCATCTCACAGAGTTACAGCTTTCCCCTCAAGAAGCCTTTCGCTAAGACAGTTCTTGTGGAATTGGCAAAGTGATATTTGGAAGCCCTTAGAGGGCTATGGTGAAAAAGGAAATATCCTCAGATGAAATCTGGAAAGAAGCTTTCTGAGAAACTGCTCTGTGATGTGTGACTTCCACTCACAGAGTTACATCTGTATTTCGTGGATCTCTTTGCTAGCCTTATTTCTGTGGAATCTGAGAACAGATATTTCGGATCCCTTTGAAGACTATAGGGCGAAAGGAAATATCCTCCGATAACAAAGAGAAAGAAGCTTTCTGATAAACTTCTTTGTGTTCTGTGAAATCATCTCACAGAGTTACAGCTTTCCCCTCAAGAAGCCTTTCGCTAAGACAGTTCTTGTGGAATTGGCAAAGTGATATTTGGAAGCCCATAGAGGGCTATGGTGAAAAAGGAAATATCCTCAGAAGAAATCTGGAAAGAAGTTTTCTGAGAAACTGCTCTGTGAGGTGTGACTTCCACTCACAGAGTTACATCTGTATTTCGTGGATCTCTTTGCTATCCTTATTTCTGTGGAATCTGAGAACAGATATTTCGGATCCCTTTGAAGACTATAGGGCCAAAGGAAATATCCTCCGATAACAAAGAGAAAGAAGCTTTCTGAGAAACTTCTTTGTGTTCTGTGAAATCATCTCACAGAGTTACAGCTTTCCCCTCAAGAAGCCTTTCGCTAAGACAGTTCTTGTGGAATTGGCAAAGTGATATTTTGAAGCCCATAGAGGGCTATGGTGAAAAAGGAAATATCCTCAGATGAAATCTGGAAATAAGCTTTCTGAGAAACTGCTCTGTGATGTGTGACTTCCACTCACAGAGTTACATCTGTATTTCGTGGATCACTTTGCTAGACTTATTTCGGTGGAATCTGAGAACAGATATTTCGGATCCCTTTGTAGACTATAGGGCCAAAGGAAATATCCTCCGATAACAAAGAGAAAGAAGCTTTCTGAAAACTTCTTTGTGTTCTGTGAAATCATCTCACAGAGTTACAGCTTTCCCCTCAAGAAGCCTTTCGCTAAGACAGTTCTTGTGGAATTGGCAAAGTGATATTTGGAAGCCCATAGAGGGCTATGGTGAAAAAGGAAATACCCTCAGATGAAATCTGGAAAGAAGCTTTCTGAGAAACTGCTCTGTGATGTGTGACTTCCACTCACAGAGTTACATCTGTATTTCGTGGATCTCTTTGCTAGCCTTATTTCTGTGGAATCTGAGAACAGATATTTCGGATCCCTTTGAAGACTATAGGGCCAAAGGAAATATCCTCCGATAACAAAGAGAAAGAAGCTTTCTGAAAACTTCTTTGTGTTCTGTGAAATCATCTCACAGAGTTACAGCTTTCCCCTCAAGAAGCCTTTCGCTAAGACAGTTCTTGTGGAATTGTCAAAGTGATATTTGGAAGACCATAGAGGGCTATGGTGAAAAAGGAAATATCCTCAGATGAAATCTGGAAAGAGGCTTTCTTAGAAACTGCTCTGTGATGTGTCACTTCCACTCAAAGAGTTACATCTGTATTTCGTGGATCTCTTTGCTAGCCTTATTTCTGTGGAATCTGAGAACAGATATTTCGGATCCCTTTGTAGACTAGAGGGCCAAAGGAAATATCCTCCGATAACAAAGAGAAAGAAGCTTGCTGAGAATCTTCTCTGTGTTCTATGAAATCATCTCACAGAGTTACAGCTTTCCCCTCAAGAAGCCTTTCGCTAAGACAGTTCTTGTGGAATTGGCAAAGTGATATTTGGAAGCCCATAGAGGGCTATGGTGAAAAAGGAAATATCCTCCGATGAAATCTGGAAAGAAGCTTTCTGAGAAACTGCTCTGTGATGTGTGACTTCCACTCACAGAGTTACATCTGTATTTCGTGGATCTCTTTGCTAGCCTTATTTCTGTGGAATCTGAGAACAGATATTTCGGATCCCTTTGAAGACTATAGGGCGAAAGGAAATATCCTCCGATAACAAAGAGAAAGAAGCTTTCTGAGAAACTTCTTTGTGTTCTGTGAAATCATCTCACAGAGTTACAGCTTTCCCCTCAAGAAGCCTTTCGCTAAGACAGTTCTTGTGGATTTGGCAAAGTGATATTTTGAAGCCCATAGAGGGTTATGGTGAAAAAGGAAATATCCTCAGATGAAATCTGGAAAGAAGCTTTCTGAGAAACTGCTCTGTGATTTGTGACTTCCACTCACAGAGTTACATCTGTATTTCGTGGATCTCTTTGTTAGCCTTATTTCTGTGGAATCTGAGAACAGATATGTCGGATCCCTTTGAAGACTATAGGTCCAAAGGAAATATCCTCTAATAACAAAGAGAAGGAAGCTTTCTGAGAAACTACTTTGTGTTCTGTGAAATCATCTCACAGATTTACAGCTTTCCTCTCAAGAAGCCTTTCGCTAAGACAGTTCTTGTGGAATTGGCAAAGTGATATTTGGAAACCCATAGAGGGCTGTGGTGAAAAAGGAAATATCCTCAGATGAAATCTGGAAAGAAGCTTTCTGAGAAACTGCTCTGTGATGTGTGACTTCCACTCACAGAGTTACATCAGTATTTCGTGGATCTCTTTGCTAGACTTATTTCCGTGGAATCTGAGAACAAATATTTCGGATACCTTTGAAGACTATAGGGCCAAAGGAAATATCCTACGATAACAAAGAGAAAGAAGCTTTCTGAGAAACTTCTTTGTGATCTGTGAAATCATCTCACAGAGTTACAGCTTTCCCCTCAAGAAGCCTTTCGCTACGACAGTTCTTGTGGAATTGTCAAAGGGATATTTGGAAGCCCATAGAGGGCTATGGTGAAAAAGGAAATATCCTCAGATGAAATCTGGAAAGAAGCTTTCTGAGAAACTGCTCAGTGATGTGTGATTTCTACTGACAGTTACATCTGTATTTCGTGGATCTTTTTGCTACCCATATTTCTGTGGAATCTGGGAACAGATATTTCGGATTCCTTTGAAGACTATAGGGTCAAAGTAAATATCCTCCGATAACAAAGAGAAAGAAGCTTTCTGAGAAACTTCTTTGTGTTCTGTGAAATCATCTCACAGAGTTACAGTTTTCCCCTCAAGAAGCCTTTCGCTAAGACAGTTCTTGTGGAATTGGCAAAGTGATATTTGGAAGCCCATAGAGGGCTATGGTGCAAAAGGAAATATCCTCAGATGAAATCTGGAAAGAAGCTTTCTGAGAAACTGCTCTGTGATGTGTGACTTCCACTCACAGAGTTACATCTGTATTTCGTGGATCTCTTTGCTAGCCTTATTTCTGTGGAATCTGAGAACAGATAATTCGGATCCCTTTGAAGACTATAGGGCCAAAGGAAATATCCTCCGATAACAAAGAGAAAGAAGCTTTCTGAGAAACTTATTTGTGTTCTGTGAAATCATCTCACAGAGTTACAGCTTTCCCCTCAAGAAGGCTTTCGCTGAGACAGTTATTGTGGAATTGGCAAAGTGATATTTGGAAGCCCATAGAGGGCTATGGTGAAAAAGGAAATATCCTCAGATGAAATCTGGAAAGAAGATTTCTGAGAAACTGCTCTGTGATGTGTGACTTCCAGTCACAGCGTTACATCTGTATTCGTGGATCTTTTTGCTAGCCTTATTTCTGTGGAATCTGAGAACAGATATTTCGGATCCCTTTGAAGACTACAGGGCCAAAGGAAATATCCTCCGATAACAAAGAGAAAGAAGCTTTCTGAGAAACTTCTTTGTTTTCTGTGAAATCATCTCACAGAGTTACAGCTTTCCCCTCAAGAAGCCTTTTGCTAAGACAGTTCTTGTGGAATTGGAAAAGTGATATTTGGAAGCCCATAGGGGGCTATGGTGAAAAAGGAAATATCCACAGATGAAATCTGGAAAGAAGCTTTCTGAGAAACTTCTCTGTGATGTGTGACTTCCACTCACAGAGTTACATCTGTATTTCGTGGATCTCTTTGCTAGCCCTATTTCTGTGGAATCTGAGAACAGATATTTCGGATCCCTTTGAAGACTATAGGGCCAAAGGAAATATCCTCCGATAACAAAGAGAAAGAAGCTTTCTGAGAAAGTTCTTTGTGTTCTGTGAAATCATCTCACAGAGTTACAGCTTTCCCCTCAAGAAGCCTTTCGCTAAGACAGTTCTTGTGGAATTGGCAAAGTGATATTTGGAAGCCCTTAGAGGGCTATGGTGAAAAAGGAAATATCCTCAGATGAAATCTGGAAAGAAGCTTTCTGAGAAACTGCTCTGTGATGTGTGACTTCCACTCACAGAGTTACATCTGTATTTCGTGGATCTCTTTGCTAGCCTTATTTCTGTGGAATCTGAGAACAGATTTTTCGGATCCCTTTGAAGACTATAGGGCGAAAGGAAATATCCTCCGATAACAAAGAGAAAGAAGCTTTCTGATAAACTTCTTTGTGTTCTGTGAAATCATCTCACAGAGTTACAGCTTTCCCCTCAAGAAGCCTTTCGCTAAGACAGTTCTTGTGGAATTGGCAAAGTGATATTTGGAAGCCCATAGAGGGCTATGGTGAAAAAGGAAATATCCTCAGATGAAATCTGGAAAGAAGTTTTCTGAGAAACTGCTCTGTGATGTGTGACTTCCACTCACAGAGTTACATCTGTATTTCGTGGATCTCTTTGCTAGCCTTATTTCTGTGGAATCTGAGAACAGATGTTTCGGATCCCTTTGAAGACAACAGGGCCAAAGGAAATATCCTCCGATAACAAAGAGAAAGAAGCTTTCTGAGAAACTTCTTTGTGTTCTGTGAAATCATCTCACAGAGTTACAGCTTTCCCCTCAAGAAGCCTTTCGCTAAGACAGTTCTTGTGGAATTGGCAAAGTGATATTTTGAAACACATAGAGGGCTATGGTGAAAAAGGAAATATCCTCAGATGAAATCTGGAAATAAGCTTTCTGAGAAACTGCTCTGTGATGTGTGACTTCCACTCACAGAGTTACATCTGTATTTCGTGGATCTCTTTGCTAGACTTATTTCGGTGGAATCTGAGAACAGATATTTCGGATCACTTTGAAGACTATAGGGCCAAAGGAAATATCCTCCGATAACAAAGAGAAAGAAGCTTTCTGAAAACTTCTTTATGTTCTGTGAAATCATCTCACAGAGTTACAGCTTTCCCCTCAAGAAGCCTTTCGCTACGACAGTTCTTGTGGAATTCTCAAAGGGATATTTGGAAGCCCATAGAGGGCTATGGTGAAAAAGGAAATATCCTCAGATGAAATCTGGAAAGAAGCTTTCTGAGAAACTTCTCAGTGATGTGTGATTTCTACTGACAGTTACATCTGTATTTCGTGGATCTTTTTGCTACCCATATTTCTGTGGAATCTGGGAACAGATATTTCGGATTCCTTTGAAGACTATAGGGTCAAAGTAAATATCCTCCGATAACAAAGAGAAAGAAGCTTTCTGGGAAACTTCTTTGTGTTCTGTGAAATCATCTCACAGAGTTACAGTTTTCCCCTCAAGAAGCCTTTCGCTAAGACAGTTCTTGTGGAATTGGCAAAGTGATATTTGGAAGCCCATAGAGGGCTATGGTGCAAAAGGAAATATCCTCAGATGAAATCTGGAAAGAAGCTTTCTGAGAAACTGCTCTGTGATGTGTGACTTCCACTCACAGAGTTACATCTGTATTTCGTGGATCTCTTTGCTAGCCTTATTTCTGTGGAATCTGAGAACAGATATTTCGGATCCCTTTGAAGACTATAGGGCCAAAGGAAATATCCTCCGATAACAAAGAGAAAGAAGCTTTCTGAGAAACTTATTTGTGTTCTGTGAAATCATCTCACAGAGTTACAGCTTTCCCCTCAAGAAGCCTTTCGCTAAGACAGTTCTTGTGGAATTGGCAAAGTGATATTTGGAAGCCCATAGAGGGCTATGGTGAAAAAGGAAATACCCTCAGATGAAATCTGGAAAGAAGCTTTCTGAGAAACTGCTCTGTGATGTGTGACTTCCACTCACAGAGTTACATCTGTATTTCGTGGATCTCTTTGCTAGCCTTATTTCTGTGGAATCTGAGAACAGATATTTCGGATCCCTTTGAAGACTATAGGGCCAAAGGAAATATCCTCCGATAACAAAGAGAAAGAAGCTTTCTGAGAAACTTCTTTGTGTTCTGTGAAATCATTTCACAGAGTTACAGCTTTCCCCTCAAGAAGCCTTTCGCTAAGACAGTTCTTGTGGAATTGGCAAAGAGATATTTGGAAGCCCATAGAGGGCTATGGTGAAAAAGGAAATATCCTCAGATGAAATCTGGAAAGAAGCTTTCTGAGAAACTGCTCTGTGATGTGTGACTTCCACTCACAGAGTTACATCTGTATTTCGTGGATCTCTTTGCTAGCCTTATTTCTGTGGAATCTGAGAACAGATATTTCGGATCCCTTTGAAGACTATAGGGCGAAAGGAAATATCCTCCGATAACAAAGGGAAAGAAGCTTTCTGAGCAACTTCTTTGTGTTCTGTGAAATCATCTCACAGAGTTACAGCTTTCCCCTCAAGAAGCCATTCGCTAAGACAGTTCTTGTGGAATTGGCAAAGTGATATTTGGAAGCCCATAGAGGGCTACGGTGAAAAAGGAAATATCCTCAGATGAAATCTGGAAAGAAGCTTTCTGAGAAACTACTCTGTGATTTGTGACTTCCACTCACAGAGTTACATCTGTATTTCGTGGATCTCTTTGCTAGCCGTATTTCTGTGGAATCTGAGAACTGATATTTCGGATCCCTTTGAAGACTATAGGTCCAAAGGAAATATCCTCTAATAACAAAGAGAAGGAAGCTTTCTGAGAAACTACTTTGTGTTCTGTGAAATCATCTCACTGATCTACAGCTTTCCTCTCAAGAAGCCTTTCGCTTAGACAGTTATTGTGGAATTGGCAAAGTGATATTTGGAAACCCATAGAGGGCTGTGTTGAAAAAGGAAATATCCTCAGATGAAATCTGGAAAGAAGCTTTCTGACAAACTGCTCTGTGATGTGTGACTTCCACTCACAGAGTTACATCTGTATTTCGTGCATCTCTTTGCTAGCCTTATTTCTGTGGAATCTGAGAAGAGATATTTCGCATCCCTTTGAAGACCATACGGCCAAAGGAAATATCCTCCGATAACAAAGAGAAAGAAGCTTTCTGAGAAACTTCTTTGTGTTCTGTGAAATCATCTCACAGAGTTACAGCTTTCCCCTCAAGAAGTCTTTCGCTAAGACAGTTCTTGTGGAATTGGCAAAGGGATATTTGGAAGCCCATAGAGGGCTATGGTGAAAAAGGAAATATCCTGAGATGAAATCTGGAAAGAAGCTTTCTGAGAAACTGCTCTGTGATGTGTGACTTCTATTCACAGTTACATCTGTATTTTGTGGATCTCTTAGCTAGCCTTATTTCTCTGGAATCTGAGAACAGATATTTCGGATTCCTTTGAAGACTATAGGGCCAAAGTTAATATCCTCCGATAACAATGAGAAAGAAGCTTTCTGAGAAACTTCTTTGTGTTCTGTGAAATCATCTCACAGAGTTACAGCTTTCCCCTCAAGAAGCCTTTCGCTAAGACAATTCTTGTGGAATTGGAAAAGTGATATTTGGAAGCCCATAGAGGACTATGGTGAAAAAGGAAATATCCTCAGATGAAATCTGGAAAGAAGCTTTCTGAGAAACTGCTCTGTGATGTGTGACTTCCACTCACAGAGTTACATCTGTATTTCCTGGATCTCTTTGCTAGCCTTATTTCTCTGGAATCTGAGAACAGATATTTCGGATCCCTTTGAAGACTATAGGGCCAAAGGAAGTATCCTCCGATAACAAAGAGAAAGAAGCTTTCTGAGAAACTTCTTTGTGTTCTGTGAAATCACCTCACAGAGTTACAGCTTTTCCCTCAAGAAGCCTTTCCCTAAGACAGTTCTTGTGGAATTGGAAAAGTGATATTTGGAAGCCCGTAGACGGCTACGGTGAAAAAGGACATATCCTCAGATGAAATCTCGAAAGAAGCTTTCTGAGAAACTGCTCTGTGATGTGTGATTTCCACTCACAGAGTTACATCTGTATTTCGTGGATATCTTTGCTAGCCTTATTTCTGTGGAATCTGAGAACAGATATTTCGGATGCCTTTGAAGACTATAGGGCCAAAGGAAGTATCCTCCGGTAACAAAGAGAAAGAAGCTTTCTGAGAAACTTCTTTGTGTTCTGTGAAATCATCTCACAGAGTTACAGCTTTCCCCTCAAGATGCCTTTCGCTAAGACAGTTCTTGTGGAATTGGCAAAGGGATATTTGGAAACCCATAGACGGCTATGGTGAAAAAGGAAATATCCTCAGATGAAATCTGGAAAGAAGGTGTCTGAGAAACTGCTCTGTGATGTGTGACTTCCACTCACAGAGTTACATCTGTATTTCGTGGATCTCTTTGCTAGCCTTATTTCTGTGGAATCTGAGAACAGATATTTCGGATCCCTTTGAAGACTATAGGGCCAAAGGAAGTATCCTCCGGTAACAAAGAGAAAGAAGCTTTCTGAGAAACTTCTTTGTGTTCTGTGAAATCAACTCACAGAGTTACAGCTTTCCCCTCAAGAAGACTTTCGCTAAGACAGTTCTTGTGGAATTGGCAAATTGATATTTGGAAGCCCGTAGACGGCTATGGTGAAAAAGGAAATATCCTCAGATGAAATCTGGAAAGAAGCTTTCTGAGAAACTGCTCTGTGATGTGTGATTTCCACTCACAGAGTTACATCTGTATTACGTGGATCTCTTTGCTAGCCTTATTTCTGTGGAATCTGAGAACAGATATTTCGGATCCCTTTGAAGACTATAGTGTCAAAGGAAGTATCCTCCGATAACAAAGAGAAAGAAGCTTTCTGAGAAACTTCTTTGTGTTCTGTGAAGTCATCTCACAGAGTTTCAGCTTTCCCCTCAGGAAGCCTTTCGCTAAGACAGTTCTTGTGGAGTTGGCAAAGTGATATTTGGAAGACCATAGAGGGCTATGGTGAAGAAGGAAATATCCTCAGATGAAAACTGGAAGGAAACTTTCTGAGAAACTGCTCTGTGATGTGTGAATTCCACTCACAGAGTTTCATCTGTATTTCCTGGATTTCTTTGTTAGCCTCATTTCTGTGGAATCTGAGAACCGATATTTCGGATCCCTTTGAAGACTATAGGGCCAAAGGAAGTATCCTCCGATAACAAAGAGAAAGAAGCTTTCTGAGAAACTTCTTTGTGTTCTGTGAAATCATCTCACAGAGTTACAGCTTTCCCCTCAAGAAGCCTTTCGCTAAGACAGTTCTTGTGGAGATGGCAAAGGGATATTTGGAAGCCCATAGAGGGCTATGGTGAAAAAGGAAATATCCTCAGATGAAATCTGGAAAGAAGCTTTCTGAGAAACTACTTAGTGTTCTGTTAATTCCCGTCACAGAGTTACATCTGTATTTCGTGGATCTCTTTGCTAGCCTTATTTCTGTGGAATCTGAGAACAGATATTTCGGATCCCTTTGAAGACTATAGGGCCAAAGGAAATATCCTCCGATAACAAAGAGAAAGAAGCTTTCTGAGAAACTTCTTTGTGTTCTGTGAAATCATCTCACAGAGTTACAGCTTTCCCCTCAAGAAGCCTTTCGCTAAGACAGTTCTTGTGGAATTGGCAAAGTGATATTTGGAAGCCCTTAGAGGGCTATGGTGAAAAAGGAAATATCCTCAGATGAAATCTGGAAAAAAGCTCTCTGAGAAACTGCTCTGTGATGTGTGACTTCCACTCAGTGAGTTACAACTGTATTTCATGGATCTCTTTGCTAGCCTTATTTCTGTGGATTCTGAGAAGAGATATTTCGGATCCCTTTGAAGACTATAGGGCCAAAGGCAGTATCCTCCGATAACAAAGAGAAAGAAGCTTTCTGAGAAACTTCTTTGTGTTCTGTGAAATCATCTCACTGAGTTACAGCTTTCTCCTCAAGAAGCCTTTCGCTAAGACAGTTCTTGTGGAATTGGCAAAGTGATATTTGGAAGCCCTTAGAGGGCTATGGTGAAAAAGGAAATATCCTCAGATGAAATCTGGAAAGAAGCTTTCTGAGAAACTGCTCTGTGATGTGTGACTTCCACTCACAGAGTTACATCTGTATTTCGTGAATCTCTTTGCTAGCCTTATTTCCGTGGAATCTGAGAACAGATATTTCGGATCCCTTTGAAGACTATAGGGCCAAAGGAAATATCCTCCGATAACAAAGAGAAAGAAGCTTTCTGAGAAACTTCTTTGTTTTCTGTGAAATCATCTCACAGAGTTACAGCTTTCCCCTCAAGAAGCCTTTCGCTAAGACAGTTCTTGTGGAATTGGCAAAGTGATATTTGGAAGCCCCTAGAGGGCTATGGTGAAAAAGGAAATATCCTCAGATGAAATCTGGAAAGAAGTTTCTGAGAAACTACTCTGTGATGTGTGACTTCCACTCACAGAGATACATCTCTATTTCGTGCATCTCTTTGCTAGCGTTATTTCTTTGGAATCTGAGAAAAGATATTTCGGATCCCTTTGAAGACTTTAGGGCCAAAGGAAATATCCTCCGATAACAAAGAGAAAGAAGTTTTCTGAGAAACTTCTTTGTGTTCTGTGAAATCATCACACAGAGTTACAGCTTTCCCCTCAAGAAGTCTTTCGCTAAGACAGTTCTTGTGGAATTGGCAAAGGGATATTTGGAAGCCCATAAGGGGCTATGGTGAAAAAGGAAATATCCTCAGTTGAAATCTGGAAAGAAGCTTCCTGAGAAACTGCTCTGTGATGTGTGACTTCCACTCACAGAGTTACATCTGTATTTCGTGCATCTCTTTGCTAGCCTTATTTCTGTGGAATCTGAGAAGAGATATTTCGCATCCCTTTGAAGACCATACGGCCAAAGGAAATATCCTCCGATAACAAAGAGAAAGAAGCTTTTTGAGAAACTTCTTTGTGTTCTGTGAAATCATCTCACAGAGTTACAGCTTTCCCCTCAAGAAGTCTTTTGCTAAGACATTTCTTGTGGATTTGGCAAAGTGATATTTGGAAGCCAATAGAGGGCTATGGTGAAAAAGGAAATATCCTCAGATGAAATCTGGAAAGAAGCTGTCTGAGAAACTGCTCTGTGATGTGTGACTTCCACTCACAGAGTTACATCTGTATTTCGTGGATCTCTTTGCTAGCCTTATTTCTGTGGAATCTGAGAAGAGAAATTTCGGATCCATTTGAATACTATAGGGCCAAAGGAAATATCCTCCGATAACAAAGAGAAAGAAGCTTTCTGAGAAACTTCTTTGTTTTCTGTGAAATCATCTCACAGAGTTACAGC
The DNA here is from genome assembly GCF_043159975.1 of Macaca nemestrina. Lineage (NCBI taxonomy): Eukaryota > Metazoa > Chordata > Mammalia > Primates > Cercopithecidae > Macaca > Macaca nemestrina. Next base: position 54,026,215 of record NC_092140.1, read on the forward strand.
TTTCCCCTCAAGAAGGCTTTCGCTAAGACAGTTCTTGTGGAATTGGCAAAGTGATATTTGGAAGCCCATAGAGGGCTATGGTGAAAAAGGAAATACCCTCACATGAAATCTGGAAAGAAGCTTTCTGAGAAACTGCTCTGTGATGAGTGACTTCCACTCACAGAGTTACATCTGTATTTCGTGGATCTCTTTGCAAGCCTTATTTCTGTGGAATCTGAGAACAGATATTTCGGATCCCTTTGAAGACTATAGGTCCAAAGGAAATATCCTCCGATAACAAAGAGAAAGAAGCTTTCTGAGAAACTTCTTTGTGTTCTGTGAAATCACCTCACAGAGTTACAGCTTTTCCCTCAAGAAGCCTTTCCCTAAGACAGTTCTTGTGGAATTGGAAAAGTGATATTTGGAAGCCCGTAGACGGCTACGGTGAAAAAGGACATATCCTCAGATGAAATCTCGAAAGAAGCTTTCTGAGAAACTGCTCTGTGATGTGTGATTTCCACTCACAGAGTTACATCTGTATTTCGTGGATATCTTTGCTAGCCTTATTTCTGTGGAATCTGAGAACAGATATTTCGGATGCCTTTGAAGACTATAGGGCCAAAGGAAGTATCCTCCGGTAACAAAGAGAAAGAAGCTTTCTGAGAAACTTCTTTGTGTTCTGTGAAATCATCTCACAGAGTTACAGCTTTCCCCTCAAGATGCCTTTCGCTAAGACAGTTCTTGTGGAATTGGCAAAGGGATATTTGGAAACCCATAGACGGCTATGGTGAAAAAGGAAATATCCTCAGATGAAATCTGGAAAGAAGGTGTCTGAGAAACTGCTCTGTGATGTGTGACTTCCACTCACAGAGTTACATCTGTATTTCGTGGATCTCTTTGCTAGCCTTATTTCTGTGGAATCTGAGAACAGATATTTCGGATCCCTTTGAAGACTATAGGGCCAAAGGAAGTATCCTCCGGTAACAAAGAGAAAGAAGCTTTCTGAGAAACTTCTTTGTGTTCTGTGAAATCAACTCACAGAGTTACAGCTTTCCCCTCAAGAAGACTTTCGCTAAGACAGTTCTTGTGGAATTGGCAAATTGATATTTGGAAGCCCGTAGACGGCTATGGTGAAAAAGGAAATATCCTCAGATGAAATCTGGAAAGAAGCTTTCTGAGAAACTGCTCTGTGATGTGTGATTTCCACTCACAGAGTTACATCTGTATTACGTGGATCTCTTTGCTAGCCTTATTTCTGTGGAATCTGAGAACAGATATTTCGGATCCCTTTGAAGACTATAGTGTCAAAGGAAGTATCCTCCGATAACAAAGAGAAAGAAGCTTTCTGAGAAACTTCTTTGTGTTCTGTGAAGTCATCTCACAGAGTTTCAGCTTTCCCCTCAGGAAGCCTTTCGCTAAGACAGTTCTTGTGGAGTTGGCAAAGTGATATTTGGAAGACCATAGAGGGCTATGGTGAAGAAGGAAATATCCTCAGATGAAAACTGGAAGGAAACTTTCTGAGAAACTGCTCTGTGATGTGTGAATTCCACTCACAGAGTTTCATCTGTATTTCCTGGATTTCTTTGTTAGCCTCATTTCTGTGGAATCTGAGAACCGATATTTCGGATCCCTTTGAAGACTATAGGGCCAAAGGAAGTATCCTCCGATAACAAAGAGAAAGAAGCTTTCTGAGAAACTTCTTTGTGTTCTGTGAAATCATCTCACAGAGTTACAGCTTTCCCCTCAAGAAGCCTTTCGCTAAGACAGTTCTTGTGGAGATGGCAAAGGGATATTTGGAAGCCCATAGAGGGCTATGGTGAAAAAGGAAATATCCTCAGATGAAATCTGGAAAGAAGCTTTCTGAGAAACTACTTAGTGTTCTGTTAATTCCCGTCACAGAGTTACATCTGTATTTCGTGGATCTCTTTGCTAGCCTTATTTCTGTGGAATCTGAGAACAGATATTTCGGATCCCTTTGAAGACTATAGGGCCAAAGGAAATATCCTCCGATAACAAAGAGAAAGAAGCTTTCTGAGAAACTTCTTTGTGTTCTGTGAAATCATCTCACAGAGTTACAGCTTTCCCCTCAAGAAGCCTTTCGCTAAGACAGTTCTTGTGGAATTGGCAAAGTGATATTTGGAAGCCCTTAGAGGGCTATGGTGAAAAAGGAAATATCCTCAGATGAAATCTGGAAAAAAGCTCTCTGAGAAACTGCTCTGTGATGTGTGACTTCCACTCAGTGAGTTACAACTGTATTTCATGGATCTCTTTGCTAGCCTTATTTCTGTGGATTCTGAGAAGAGATATTTCGGATCCCTTTGAAGACTATAGGGCCAAAGGCAGTATCCTCCGATAACAAAGAGAAAGAAGCTTTCTGAGAAACTTCTTTGTGTTCTGTGAAATCATCTCACTGAGTTACAGCTTTCTCCTCAAGAAGCCTTTCGCTAAGACAGTTCTTGTGGAATTGGCAAAGTGATATTTGGAAGCCCTTAGAGGGCTATGGTGAAAAAGGAAATATCCTCAGATGAAATCTGGAAAGAAGCTTTCTGAGAAACTGCTCTGTGATGTGTGACTTCCACTCACAGAGTTACATCTGTATTTCGTGAATCTCTTTGCTAGCCTTATTTCCGTGGAATCTGAGAACAGATATTTCGGATCCCTTTGAAGACTATAGGGCCAAAGGAAATATCCTCCGATAACAAAGAGAAAGAAGCTTTCTGAGAAACTTCTTTGTTTTCTGTGAAATCATCTCACAGAGTTACAGCTTTCCCCTCAAGAAGCCTTTCGCTAAGACAGTTCTTGTGGAATTGGCAAAGTGATATTTGGAAGCCCCTAGAGGGCTATGGTGAAAAAGGAAATATCCTCAGATGAAATCTGGAAAGAAGTTTCTGAGAAACTACTCTGTGATGTGTGACTTCCACTCACAGAGATACATCTCTATTTCGTGCATCTCTTTGCTAGCGTTATTTCTTTGGAATCTGAGAAAAGATATTTCGGATCCCTTTGAAGACTTTAGGGCCAAAGGAAATATCCTCCGATAACAAAGAGAAAGAAGTTTTCTGAGAAACTTCTTTGTGTTCTGTGAAATCATCACACAGAGTTACAGCTTTCCCCTCAAGAAGTCTTTCGCTAAGACAGTTCTTGTGGAATTGGCAAAGGGATATTTGGAAGCCCATAAGGGGCTATGGTGAAAAAGGAAATATCCTCAGTTGAAATCTGGAAAGAAGCTTCCTGAGAAACTGCTCTGTGATGTGTGACTTCCACTCACAGAGTTACATCTGTATTTCGTGCATCTCTTTGCTAGCCTTATTTCTGTGGAATCTGAGAAGAGATATTTCGCATCCCTTTGAAGACCATACGGCCAAAGGAAATATCCTCCGATAACAAAGAGAAAGAAGCTTTTTGAGAAACTTCTTTGTGTTCTGTGAAATCATCTCACAGAGTTACAGCTTTCCCCTCAAGAAGTCTTTTGCTAAGACATTTCTTGTGGATTTGGCAAAGTGATATTTGGAAGCCAATAGAGGGCTATGGTGAAAAAGGAAATATCCTCAGATGAAATCTGGAAAGAAGCTGTCTGAGAAACTGCTCTGTGATGTGTGACTTCCACTCACAGAGTTACATCTGTATTTCGTGGATCTCTTTGCTAGCCTTATTTCTGTGGAATCTGAGAAGAGAAATTTCGGATCCATTTGAATACTATAGGGCCAAAGGAAATATCCTCCGATAACAAAGAGAAAGAAGCTTTCTGAGAAACTTCTTTGTTTTCTGTGAAATCATCTCACAGAGTTACAGCTTTCCCCTCAAGAAGGCTTTCGCTAAGACAGTTCTTGTGGAATTGGCAAAGTGATATTTGGAAGCCCATAGAGGGCTATGGTGAAAAAGGAAATACCCTCACATGAAATCTGGAAAGAAGCTTTCTGAGAAACTGCTCTGTGATGAGTGACTTCCACTCACAGAGTTACATCTGTATTTCGTGGATCTCTTTGCAAGCCTTATTTCTGTGGAATCTGAGAACAGATATTTCGGATCCCTTTGAAGACTATAGGTCCAAAGGAAATATCCTCCGATAACAACGAGAAAGAAGCTTTGTGAGAAACCTCTTTGTGTTCTGTGAAATCATCTCACAGAGTTACAGCTTTCCCCTCAAGAAGCCTTTCGCTAAAACAGTTCTTGTGGAATTGTCAAAGGGATATTTGGAAGCCCATAGAGGGCTATGGTGAAAAAGGAAATATCCTGAGATGAAATATGGAAAGAAGCTTTCTGAGAAACTGTTCTGTGATGTGTGACTTCTACTCACAGTTACATCTGTATTTTGTGGATCTCTTTGCTAGCCTTTTTCTGTGGAATCTGAGAACAGATATTTCGGATTCCTTTGAAGACTATAGGGCCAAAGTTAATATCCTCTGATAACAAAGAGAAAGAAGCTTTCTGAGAGACTTCTTTGTGTTCTGTGAAATCATCTCACAGAGTTACAGCTTTCCCCTCAAGAAGACTTTCGCGATGACAGTTCTTGTGGAATTGGCAAAGTGATATTTGGAAGCCCATAGAGGGCTATGGTGAAAAAGGAAATATCCTCAGATGAAATCTGGAAAGAAGCTTTCTGAGAAACTGCTCTGTGATGTGTGACTTCCACTCACAGTGTTACATCTGTATTTCGTTGATCTCTTTTCTAGCCTTATTTCTGTGGAATCTGAGAACAGATATTTCGGATCCCTTTGAAGACTAAAGGGCCAAAGGAAATATCCTCCGATAACAAAGAGAAAGAAGGTTTCTGAGAAACTTCTTTGTGTTCTGTGAAATCATCTCACAGAGTTACAGCTTTCCACTCAAGAAGCCTTTCGCTAAGACAGTTCTTGTGGAATTGGAAAAGTGATATTTGGAAGCCCATAGAGCGTTATGGTGAAAAAGGAAATATCCTCAGATGAAATCTGGAAAGAAGCTTTCTGAGAAACTGCTCTGTGATGTGTGACTTCCACTCACAGAGTTACATCTGTATGTCGTGGATCTCTTTGCTAGTCTTATTTCTGTGGAATCTGAGAACAGATATTTCGGATCCCTTTAAAGACTATAGGGCCAAAGGAAATATCTTCCGATAACAAAGAGAACGAAGCTTTCTGAGAAACTTCTTTGTGTTCTGTGAAATCATCTCACAGAGTTACAGCTTTCCCCTCAAGAAGCCTTTCGCTAAGACAGTTCTTATGGAATTGGCAAAGAGATATTAGGAAGCCCATAGAGGGCTATGGTGAAAAAGGAAATATCCTCAGATTTAATCTGGAAAGAAGCTGTCTGAGAAACTGCTCTGTGATGTGTGACTTCCACTCACAGAGTTACATCTGTATTTCGTGGATCTCTCTGCTAGCCTCATTTCTGTGGAATCTGAGAACAGATATTTCGGATCCCTTTGAAGTCTATAGGGCCAAAGGAAATATCCTCCGATAACAAAGAGAAAGAAGCTTTCTGAGAAACTTCTTTGTGTTCTTTGAAATCATCTCACAGAGTTACAGCTTTCCCCTCAAGAAACTTTTCGCTAAGACAGTTCTTGTGGAATTGACAAAGTGATATTTGGAAGCCCATAGAGGGCTATGGTGAAAAAGGAAATATCCTCAGATGAAATCTGGAAAGAAGCTTTCTGAGAAACTGCTTAGTGTTCTATTAATTCACCTCACAGAGTTAAATCTGTATTTCGTTTATCTCTTTGCTAGCCTTATTTCTGTGGAATCTGAGAAGAGATATTTCGTATCCCTATGAAGACTATAGGGCCAAAGGAAATATCCTCCGATAACAAAGAGAAAGAAGCTTTCTGAGAAACTGCTTTGTGTTCTGTGAAATCATCTCACAGAGAAACAGATTTCCCCTCAAGAAGCCTTTCGCTAAGACAGTTCTTGTGGAATTGGCAAAGGGATATTTGGAAGCCCATATACGGCTATGGAGAAAAAGGAAATATCCTGAGATGAAATCTGGAAAGAAGCTTTCTGAGAAACTGCTCTGTGATGTGTGACTTCTACTCACAGAGTTACATCTATATTTCGTGGATCTCTTTGCTAGCCTTATTTCTGTGGAGTCTGAGAACAGATATTTCGGATCCCTTTGAAGAATATAGGGCCAAAGGAAATATGCTCCGGTAACAAAGAGAAAGAAGTTTTATGAGAAACTTCTTTGTGTTCTGTGAAATCATCTCACAGAGTTACAGCTTTCGCCTCAAGAAGCCTTTCGCTAAGACAGTTCTTGTGGAATTGGCAAAGTGATATTTGGAAGCCCATAGAGGGCTATGGTGAAAAAGGAAATATCCTCAGATGAAATCCGGAAAGAAGATTTCTGAGAAACTGCTCTGTGATGTGTGACTTACACTCACAGAGTTACATCTGTATTTTGTGCATCTCTTTGCTAGTCTTCTTTCTGTGGAATCTGAGAACAGATATTTTGGATCCCTTTGTAGACTATAGAGCCAAAGGAAATATCCTCCGATAACAAAGAGAAAGAAGCTTTCTGAGAAACTTCTTTGTGTTCTGTGAAATCAACTCACAGAGTTACAGCTTTCCCCTCAAGAAGCCTTTCGCTAAGACAGTTCTTGTGGAATTGGCAAAGTGACATTTGGAAGCCCATAGAGGGCTATGGTGAAAAAGGAAATATCCTCAGATGAAATCTGGAAAGAAGCTGTCTGAGAAACTGCTCTGTGATGTGTGACTTCCACTCACAGAGTTTCATCTGTATTTCGTGGATCTCTGTGCTAGCATTATTTCTGTGGTATCTGAGCACAGATATTTCGGATCCCTTTGAAGACTATAGGGCCAAAGTAAATATCCTCCGATAACAAATAGAAAGAAGCTTTCTGAGAAACTTCTTTGTGTTCTGTGAAATCATCTCACAGAGTTACAGCTTTCCCCTCAAGAAGCCTTTCGCTAAGACAGTTCTTGTGGAATTGGCAAAGTGATATTTGGAAGCCCAAAGAGGGCTATGGTGAAAAAGGAAATATCCTCAGATGAAATCCGGAAAGATGCTTTCTGAGAAACTGCTCTGTGATGTGTGACTTCCACTCACAGAGTTACATCTGTATTTCGTGGATCTCTTTGCTAGCCTTATTTCTGTGGAATCTGAGAACCGATATTTCGGATCCCCTTGAAGACTATAGGACCAAAGGAAATATCCTCCGATAACAAAGAGAAAGAAGCTTTCTGAGAAACTTCTTTGTGTTCTGTGAAATCATCTCACAGAGTTACAGCTTTCCCCTCAAGAAGCCTTTCGCTAAGACAGTTCTTGTGGAATTGACAAAGTGATATTTGGAAGCCCATAGAGGGCTATGGTGAAAAAGGAAATATCCTCAGATGAAATCTGGAAAGAAGCTTTCTGAGAAACTGCTCTGTGATGTGTGACTTCCACTCACAGAGTTGCATCTGTATTTCGTGGATCTCTTTGCTAGCCTTATTTCTGTGGAATCTGAGAAGAGATATTTCGGATCCCTATGAAGACTATAGGACCAAAGGAAATATCCTCCGATAACAAAGAGAAAGAAGCTTTCAGAGAAACTTCTTTGTTGTCTGTGAAATCATCTCACAGAGTTACAGCTTTCCCCTCAAGAAGCCTTTCGGTAAAACAGTTCTTGTGGAATTGGCAAAGTGATATTTGGAAGCCCATAGAGGGCTATGGTGAAAAAGGAAATATCCTCAGGTGAAATCTGGAAAGAAGCTTTCTGAGAAACTGCTCTGTGATGTGTGACTTCCACTCACAGAGTTACATCTGTATTTCGTGGATCTATTTGTGAGCCTTATTTCTGTGGAATCTGAGAGCAGATATTTATGATCCTTTTGAAGACTACAGGGCCAAAGGAAATATCCTCCGATAAAAAAGGAAAGAAGCTCTCTGAGAAACTTCTTTGTGTTCTGTGAAATCATCTCACAGAGTTACAGCTTTCCCCTCAAGAAGCCTTTCGCTAAGACAGTTCTTGTGGAATAGGAAAAGTGATATTTGGAAGCCCAGAGACGGCTGTGGTGAAAAAGGAAATATCCTCAGATGAAATCTGGAAAGAAGCTTTCTGAGAAACTGCTCTGTGATGTGTGACTTCCACTCACAGAGTTACATCTGTATTTCGTGGATCTCTTTGCTAGCCTTATATCTGTGGAATCTGAGAACAGATATTTCGGATCCCTTTGAAGAGTATAGGGCCAAAGGAAATATGCTCCGGTAACAAAGAGAAAGAAGCTTTCTGAGAAACTTCTTTGTGTTCTGTGAAATCATCTCACAGAGTTACAGCTTTCGCCTCAAGGAGCCTTTCGCTAACACAGTTCTTGGGGAATTGGCAAAGTGATATTTGGAAGCCCATAGAGGGCTATGGTGAAAAAGGAAATATCCTCAGATGAAATCCGGAAAGAAGCTTTCTGAGAAACTGCTCTGTGATGTGTGACTTCCACTCACAGAGTTACATCTGCATTTCGTGCATCTCTTTGCTAGCCTTATTTCTGTGGAATCTGAGAAGAGATATTTTGGATCCCTTTGAAGACTATAGGGCCAAAGGAAATATCCTCCGATAACAAAGAGAAAGAAGCTTTCTGAGAAACTTCTTTGTGTTCTGTGAAATCATCTCACAGAGTTGCAGCTTTCCCCTCAAGAAGCCTTTCGCTAAGAGAGTTCTTGAGGAATTTTCAAAGTGATATTTGGATGCCCATAGAGGGCTATGGTGAAAAAGGAAATATCCTCAGATGAAATCTGGAAAGAAGCTTTCTGAGAAACTGCTCTGTGATGTGTGACTTCCACTCACAGAGTTACATCTGTATGTCGTGGATCTCTTTGCTAGCCTTATTTCTGTGGAATCTGAGAACATATATTTCGGATCCCTTTGAAGAATATAGAGCCAAAGGAAATATCCTCTGATAACAAAGAGAAAGAAGCTTTCTGAGAAACTTCTTTGTGTTCTGCTAAATCATCTCACAGAGTTACAGCTTTCCCCTCAAGAAGCCTTTCGCTAAGACACTTCTTGTGGAATTGGCAAAGTGATATTTGGAAGCCCTTAGAGGGCTATGGTGAAAAAGGAAATATCCTCAGATGAAATCTGGAAAGAAGCTTTCTGAGAAACTGCTCTGTGATGTGTGACTTCCACTCACAGAGTTACATCTGTATTTCTAGGATCTCTTTGCGAGCCTTATTTCTGTGGAATCTGAGAGCAGATATTTCGGATCCCTTTGAAGACTACAGGGCCAAAGTATATATCCTCCGATAAAAAAGGAAAGAAGCTTTCCGAGAAACTTCTTTGTGTTCTGTGAAATCATCTCACAGAGTTACAGCTTTCCCCTCAAGAAGCCTTTCGCTAAGACAGTTCTTGTGAAATTGGCAAAGTGATGTTTGGAATCCTATAGAGGGCTACGGTGAAAAAGGAAATATCCTCAGATGAGATCTGGAAAGAAGCTTTCTGAGAAACTGCTTAGTGTTCTATTAATTCACCTCACAGAGTTACATCTGTATTTCGTGGATCTCTTTGCTAGCCTTATTTCTGTGCAATCTGAGAACAGATATTTCGGATCCCTTTGAAGACTATAGGGCCAAAGGAAATATCCTCCGATAACAAAGAGAAAGAAGTTTCTGAGAAACTTCTTTGTGTTGTGAAATCATCTCACAGAGTTACAGCTTTCCCCTCAAGAAGCCTTTCGCTAAGACAGTTCTTGTAGAATTGGCAAAGTGATATTTGGAAGCTCATAGAGGGCTATGGTGAAAAAGGAAATACCCTCAGATGAAATCTGGAAAGAAGCTTTCTGAGAAACTGCTCTGTGATGTGTGACTTCCACTCACAGCGTTACATCTGTATTTCGTGGATCTCTTTGCTAGCCTTATTTCTGTGGAATCTGAGAACAGATATTTCAGACCCCTTTGAAGACTATAGGGCCAAAGGAAATATCCTCCGATAACAAGGACAAAGAAGCTTTCTGAGAAACTTCTTTGTGTTCTGTGAAATCATCTCACAGAGTTACAGCTTTCCCCTCAAGAAGCCTTTCGCTAAGACAGTTCTTGTGGAATTGGCAAAGTGATATTTGGAAGCCCTTAGAGGGCTATGGTGAAAAAGGAAATATCCTCAGATGAAATCTGGAAAGAAGTTTCTGAGAAACTACTCTGTGATGTGTGACGTCCACTACAGAGATACATCTGTATTTCGTGCATCTCTTTGCTAGCCTTATTTCTGTGGAATCTGAGAAAAGATATTTCGGATCCCTTTGAAGACTATAGGGCCAAAGGAAATATCCTCCGATAAAAAAGAGAAAGAAGCTTTCTGAGAATCTTCTTTGTGTTCTGTGAAATCATCTCACAGAGTTACAGCTTTCCCCTCAAGAAGCCTTTTGCTAAGACAGTTCTTGTGGAATTGGCAAAGTGATATTTGGAAGCCCATAGAGGGCTATGGTGAAAAAGGAAATATCCTCAGATGAAATCTGGAAAGAAACTTTCTGAGAAACTATTTAGTGTTCTGTTAATTCACTTCACAGAGTTAAATCTGTATTTCGTGGATCTCTTTGTTAGCCTTATTTCTGTGGAATCTGAGAACAGATATTTCGGATCCCTTTGAAGACTATAGGGCCAAAGGAAATATCCTCCGATAACAAAGAGAAAGAAGTTTCTGAGAAACTTCTTTGTGTTCTGTGAAATCATCTCACAGAGTTACAGCTTTCCCCTCAAGAAGCCTTTCGCTAAGACAGTTCTTGTAGAATTGGCAAAGTGATATTTGGAAGCTCATAGAGGGCTATGGTGAAAAAGGAAATACCCTCAGATGAAATCTGGAAAGAAGCTTTCTGAGAAACTGCTCTGTGATGTGTGACTTCCACTCACAGCGTTACATCTGTATTTCGTGGATCTCTTTGCTAGCCTTATTTCTGTGGAATCTGAGAACAGATATTTCGGATCCCTTTGAAGACTATAGGGCCAAAGGAAATATCCTCCGATAACAAAAAGAAAGAAGCTTTCTGAGAAACTTCTTTGTGTTCTGTGAAATCATCTCAAAGAGTTACAGCTTTCCCCTCAAGAAGCCTTTCGCTAAGACAGTTCTTGTGGAATTGGCAAAGTGATATTTGGAAGCCCATAGAGGGCTATGGTGAAAAAGGAAATATCCTCAGATGAAATCTGGAAAGAAGTTTCTGAGAAACTACTCTGTGATGTGTGACTTCCACTCACAGAGATACATCTGTATTTCGTGCATCTCTTTGCTAGCCTTATTTCTGTGGAATCTGAGAAAAGATATTTCGGATCCCTTTGAAGACTATAGGGCCAAAGGAAATATCCTCCGATAACAAAGAGAAGGAAGCTTTCTGAGAAACTTCTTTGTGTTCTGTGAAATCATCTCACAGAGTTACAGCTTTCCCCTCAAGAAGCCTTTTGCTAAGACAGTTCTTGTGGAATTGGCAAAGTGATATTTGGAAGCCCATAGAGGGCTATGGTGAAAAAGGAAATATCCTCAGATGAAATCTGCAAAGAAGTTTCTGAGAAACTACTCTGTGATGTGTGACTTCCACTCACAGAGATACATCTGTATTTCGTGCATCTCTTTGCTAGCCTTATTTCTGTGGAATCTGAGAAAAGATATTTCGGATCCCTTTGAAGACTATAGGGCCAAAGGAAATATCCTCCGATAACAAAGAGAAAGAAGCTTTCTGAGAAACTTCTTTGTGTTCTGTGAAATCATCTCACAGAGTTACAGCTTTCCCCTCAAGAAGCCTTTCGCTAAGACAGTTCTTGTGGAATTGGCAAAGTGATATTTGGAAGCCCATAGAGGGCTAAGGTGAAAAAGGAAATATCCTCAGATGAAATCTGGAAAGAAGCTTTCTGAGAAACTGCTCTGTGATGTGTGACTTCCACTCACAGAGTTACATCTGTATTTCCTGGATCTCTTTGCTAGCCTTATTTCTGTGGAATCTGAGAACAGATATTTCGGATCCCTTTGAAGACTATAGGGCCAAAGGGAGTATCCTCCGATAACAAAGAGAAAGAAGCTTTCTGAGAAACTTCTTTATGTTCTGTGAAATCACCTCACAGAGTTACAGCTTTTCCCTCAAGAAGCCTTTCCCTAAGACAGTTCTTGTGGAATTGGAAAAGTGATATTTGGAAGCCCGTAGACGGCTACGGTGAAAAAGGACATATCCTCAGATGAAATCTCGAAAGAAGCTTTCTGAGAAACTGCTCTGTGATGTGTGATTTCCACTCACAGAGTTACATCTGTATTTCGTGGATATCTTTGCTAGCCTTATTTCTGTGGAATCTGAGAACAGATATTTCGGATGCCTTTGAAGACTATAGGGCCAAAGGAAGTATCCTCCGGTAACAAAGAGAAAGAAACTTTCTGAGAAACTTCTTTGTGTTCTGTGAAATCATCTCACAGAGTTACAGCTTTCCCCTCAAGAAGCCTTTCGCTAAGACAGTTCTTGTGGAATTGGCAAAGTGATATTTGGAAGCCCATAGAGGGCGCTGGTGAAAAAGGAAATATCCTCAGATGAAATCTGGAAAGAAGCTTTCTGAGAAACTGCTCTGTGATGTGTGACTTCCACTCACAGAGTTACATCTGTATTTCGTGGATCTCTTTGCTCGCCTTACTTCTGTGGAATCTGAGAAGAGATATTTCGGATCCCTTTGAAGACTATAGGGCCAAAGAAAGTATACTCCGGTAACAAACAGAAAGAAGCTTTCTGAGAAACTTCTTTGTGTTCTGTGAAATCATCTCACAGAGTTACAGCTTTCCCCTCAAGAAGCCTATCGCTAAGACAGTTCTTGTGAATTGGCAAGGTGATATTTGGAAGCCCATAGAGGGCTATGGTGAAAAAGGAAATATCCTCAGATGAAATCTGGAAAGAAGCTTTCTGAGAAACTGCTCTGTGATGTGTGACTTCCACTCACAGAGTTACATCTGTATTTCGTGGATCTCTTTGCTACCCTTATTTCTGTGGAATCTGAGAACAGATATTTCTGATCCCTTTGAAGACTATAGGGCCAAAGGAAATATCCTCCGATAACAAAGAAAAAGAAGCTTTCTGAGAAACTTCTTTGTGTTCTGTGAAATCATCTCACAGAGTTACAGCTTTCCCCTCAAGAAGTCTTTTGCTAAGACATTTCTTGTGGATTTGGCAAAGTGATATTTGGAAGCCAATAGAGGGCTATGGTGAAAAAGGAAATATCCTCAGATGAAATCTGGAAAGAAGCTGTCTGAGAAACTGCTCTGTGATGTGTGACTTCCACTCACAGAGTTACATCTGTATTTCTAGGATCTCTTTGCTAGCCTTATTTCTGTGGAATCTGAGAAGAGAAATTTCGGATCCATTTGAATACTATAGGGCCAAAGGAAATATCCTCCGATAATAAAGAGAAAGAAGCTTTCTGAGAAACTTCTTTGTTTTCTGTGAAATCATCTCACAGAGTTACAGCTTTCCCCTCAAGAAGGCTTTCGCTAAGACAGTTCTTGTGGAATTGGCAAAGTGATATTTGGAAGCCCATAGAGGGCTATGGTGAAAAAGGAAATACCCTCAGATGAAATCTGGAAAGAAGCTTTCTGAGAAACTGCTCTGTGATGAGTGACTTCCACTCACAGAGTTACATCTGTATTTCGTGGATCTCTTTGCAAGCCTTATTTCTGTGGAATCTGAGAACAGATATTTCGGATCCCTTTGAAGACTATACGTCCAAAGGAAATATCCTCCGATAACAAAGAGAAAGAAGCTTTGTGAGAAACCTCTTTGTGTTCTGTGAAATCATCTCACAGAGTTACAGCTTTCCCCTCAAGAAGCCTTTCGCTAAGACAGTTCTTGTGGAATTGTCAAAGGGATATTTGGAAGCCCATAGAGGGCTATTGTGAAAAAGGAAATATCCTGAGATGAAATATGGAAAGAAGCTTTCTGAGAAACTGTTCTGTGATGTGTGACTTCTACTCACAGTTACATCTGTATTTTGTGGATCTCTTTGCTAGCCTTATTTCTGTGGAATCTGAGAACAGATATTTCGGATTCCTTTGAAGACTATAGGGCCAAAGTTAATATCCTCTGATAACAAAGAGAAAGAAGCTTTCTGAGAGACTTCTTTGTGTTCTGTGAAATCATCTCACAGAGTTACAGCTTTCCCCTCAAGAAGACTTTCGCGATGACAGTTCTTGTGGAATTGGCAAAGTGATATTTGGAAGCCCATAGAGGGCTATGGTGAAAAAGGAAATATCCTCAGATGAAATCTGGAAAGAAGCTTTCTGAGAAACTGCTCTGTGATGTGTGACTTCCACTCACAGTGTTACATCTGTATTTCGTTGATCTCTTTTCTAGCCTTATTTCTGTGGAATCTGAGAACAGATATTTCGGATCCCTTTGAAGACTATAGGGCCAAAGGAAATATCCTCCGATAACAAAGAGAAAGAAGGTTTCAGAGAAACTTCTTTGTGTTCTGTGAAATCATCTCACAGAGTTACAGCTTTCCCCTCAAGAAGCCTTTCGCTAAGACAGTTCTTGTGGAATTGGAAAAGTGATATTTGGAAGCCCATAGAGCGTTATGGTGAAAAAGGAAATATCCTCAGATGAAATCTGGAAAGAAGCTTTCTGAGAAACTGCTCTGTGATGTGTGACTTCCACTCACAGAGTTACATCTGTATGTCGTGGATCTCTTTGCTAGTCTTATTTCTGTGGAATCTGAGAACAGATATTTCGGATCCCTTTAAAGACTATAGGGACAAAGGAAATATCCTCCGATAACAAAGAGAACGAAGCTTTCTGAGAAACTTCTTTGTGTTCTGTGAAATCATCTCACAGAGTTACAGCTTTCCCCTCAAGAAGCCTTTCGCTAAGAGAGTTCTTGTGGAATCGACAAAGTGATATTTGGAAGCCCATAAAGGGCTATGGTGAAAAAGGAAATATCCTGAGATGAAATCTGGAAAGAAACTTTCTGAGAAACTGCTCTGTCATGTGTGACTTCCACTCACAGAGTTACATCTGTATTTCGTGGATCTCTTTGCTAGCCTGATTTCTGTGGAATCTGAGAGCAGATATTTCGGATCCCTTTGAAGACTATGGGGCCAAAGGAAATATCCTCCGATAAAAAAGGAAAGAAGCTTTCTGACAATCTTCTTTGTGTTCTGTGAAATCATCTCACAGAGTTACAGCTTTCCCCTCAAGAAGCCTTTCGCCAAGACAGTTCTTGTGGAATTGGCAAAGTGATATTTGGAAGCCCATAGAGGGCAATGGTGAAAAAGGAAATATCCTCAGATGAGATCTGGAAATAAGCTTTCTGAGAAACTGCTTAGTGTTCTATTAATTCACCTCACAGAGTTACATCTGTATTTCGTGGATCTCTTTGCTAGCCTTATTTCTGTGGAATCTGAGAACAGATATTTCGGATCTCTTTGAAGACTATAGGGCCAAAGGAAATATGCTCCGGTAACAAAGAGAAAGAAGCTTTCTGAGAAACTTCTTTGTGTTCTATGAAATCATCTCACAGAGTTACAGCTTTCGCCTCAAAAAGCCTTTCGCTAAGACAGTTCTTGTGGAATTGGCAAAGTGATATTTGGAAGCCCATAGAGGGCTATGGTGAAAAAGGAAATATCCTCAGATGAAATCCGGAAAGAAGCTTTCTGAGAAACTGCTCTGTGATGTGTGACTTCCACTCACAGAGTTACATCTGTATTTCGTGCATCCCTTTGCTAGCCTTATTTCTGTGGAATCTGAGAACAGATATTTTGGATCCCTTTGAAGACTATAGGGCCAAAGGAAATATCCTCCGATAACAAAGAGAAAGAAGCTTTCTGAGAAACTTCTTTGTGTTCTGTGAAATCATCTCACAGAGTTACAGCTTTCCCCTCCAGAAGCCTTTCGCTAAGACAGTTCTTGAGGAATTGTCAAAGTGATATTTGGATGCCCATAGATTGCTACGGTGAAAAAGCAAATATCCTCAGATGAAATCTGGAAAGAAGCTTTCTGAGAAACTGCTCTGTGATGTGTGACTTCCACTCACAGAGTTACATCTGTATGTCGTGTATCTCTTTGCTAGCCTTATTTCTGTGGAATCTGAGAAGAGATATTTCGGATCCCTTTGAAGACTATAGGGCCAAAGGAAATATCCTCCGATAACAAAGAGAAAGAAGCTTTCTGAGAAACTTCTTTGTGTTCTGTGAAATCATCTCACAGAGTTACAGCTTTCCCCTCAAGAAGCCTTTCGCTAAGACAGTTCTTGTGGAATTGGCAAAGTGATATTAGGAAGCCCATAGAGGGCTATGGTGAAAAAGGAAATATCCTCAGATGATATCTGGAAAGAAGCTGTCTGAGAAACTGCTCTGTGATTTGTAACTTCCACTCACAGAGTTACATCTGTATTTCGTGGATCTCTTTGCTAGCCTTATTTCTGTGGATTCTGAGAACTGATATTTCGGATCCCTTTGAAGACTATAGGGCCGAAGGAAATATCCTCCGATAACAAAGAGAAAGAAGCTTTCTCAGAAACTTCTTAGTGTTCTGTGAAATCATCTCACAGAGTTACAGCTTTCCCCTCAAGAAACCTTTCGCTAAGACAGTTCTTGTGCAATTGGCAAAGTGATATTTGGAAGCCCATAGAGGGCTATGGTGAAAAAGGAAATATCCTCAGATGAAATCCGGAAAGAAGCTTTCTGAGAAACTGCTCTATGATGTGTGACTTCCACTCACAGAGTTACATCTGTATTTCGTGCATCTCTTTGCTAGCCTTATTTCTGTGGAATCTGAGAACGATATTTTGGATCCCTTTGAAGACTATAGGGCCAAAGGAAATATCCTCCGATAACAAAGAGAAAGAAGCTTTCTGAGAAACTTCTTTGTGTTCTGTGAAATCATCTCACAGAGTTACAGCTTTCCACTCAAGAAGCCTTTCGCTAAGACAGTTCTTAAGGAATTGTCAAAGTGATATTTGGATGCCCATAGAGGGCTACGGTGAAAAAGGAAATATCCTCAGATGAAATCTGGAAAGAAGCTTTCTGAGAAACTGCTCTGTGATGTGTGACTTCCACTCAGAGAGTTACATCTGTATGTCGTGTATCTCTTTGCTAGCCTTATTTCTGTGGAATCTGAGAACAGATATTTCGGATCCCTTTGAAGACTATAGGGCCAAAGGAAATATCCTCCGATAACAAAGAGAAAGAAGCTTTCTGAGAAACTACTTTGTGTTCTGTGAAATCATCTCACAGAGTTACAGCTTTCCCCTCAAGAAGCCTTTCGCTAAGACAGTTCTTGTGGAATTGGCAACGTGATATTAGGAAGCCCATAGAGGGCTATGGTGAAAAAGGAAATATCCTCAGATGAAATCTGAAAAGAAGCTTTCTGAGAAACTGCTCTGTGATGTGTGACTTCCACTCACAGAGTTACATCTGTATTTCGTGGATCTCTTTGCTAGCCTTATTTCTGTGGAATCTGAGAAGAGATATTTCGGATCCCTTTGAAGACTATAGGGCCAAAGGAAGTATCCTCCGATATCAAAGAGAAAGAAGCTTTCTGAGAAACGTCTTTGTGTTCTGTGAAATCATCTCACAGAGTTACAGCTTTCCCCTCATTAAGCCTTTCGCTAAGACAGTTCTTCTGGAATCGGCAAAGTGATATTTGGAAGACCATAGAGGGCTATGGTGAAAAAGGAAATATCCTCAGATGACATGTGGAAAGAAGCTTTCTGAGAAACTGCTGTGTTATGTATGACTTCCACTCACAGAGTTACATCTGTATTTCGTGGATCTCTTTGCTAGCCTTATTTCTGTGGAATCTGAGAGCAGATATTTCGGATCCCTTTGAAGACTACAGGGCCAAAGGATATATCCTCCGATAAAAAAGGAAAGAAGCTTTCTGAGAATCTTCTTTGTGTTCTGTGAAATCATCTCACAGAGTTACAGCTTTCCTCTCAAGAAGCCTTTCGCTAAGACATTTCTTGTGGAATTGGCAAAGTGATATTTGGAAGCCCAGAGAGGGCTATGGTGAAAAAGGAAATATCCTCAGATGAGATCTGGAAGGAAGCTTTCTGAGAAACTGCTTAGTGTTCTATTAATTCACCTCACAGAGTTTCATCTGTATTTCGTGGATCTCTTTGCTAGCCTTATTTCTGTGGAATCTGAGAACAGATATTTCGGATCCCTTTGAAGACTATAGGGCCAAAGGAAGTATCCTCCGATAACAAAGAGAAAGAAGCTTTCTGAGAAACTTCTTTGTGTTCTGTGAAATCATCTCACAGAGATACAGCTTTCCCCTCAAGAAGCCTTTCGGTAAGACAGTTCTTGTGGAATTGGCAAAGTGATATTTGGAAGCCCAGAGACGGCTATGGTGAAAAAGGAAATATCCTCAGATGAAATCTGGAAAGAAGCTTTCTGAGAAACTGCTCTGTGATGTGTGACTTCCACTCACAGAGTTATCTGTATTTCGTGGATCTCTTTGCTAGCCTTATTTCTGTGGAATCTGAGAACAGATATTTCGGATCTCTTTGAAGACTATAGGGCCAAAGGAAATATGCTCCGGTAACAAAGAGAAAGAAGCTTTCTGAGAAACTTCTTTGTGTTCTGTGAAATCATCTCACAGAGTTACAGCTTTCGCCTCAAGAAGCCTTTCGCTAAGACAGTTCTTGTGGAATTGGCAAAGTGATATTTGGAAGCCCATAGAGGGCTATGGTGAAAAAGGAAATATCCTCAGATGAAATCCGGAAAGAAGCTTTCTGAGAAACTGCTCTGTGATGTGTGACTTCCACTCACAGAGTTACATCTGTATTTCGTGGATCTCTTTGCTAGCCTTTTTTCTGTGGAATCTGAGAACAGATATTTCGGATCCCTTTGAAGACTATAGGGCCAAAGGAAATATCCTCCGATAACAAAGAGAAAGAAGCTTTCTGAGAAACTTCTTTGTGTTCTGTGAAATCATCTCACAGAGTTACAGCTTTCCCCTCAAGAAGCCTTTCGCTAAGACAGTTCTTGGGGAAGTGTCAAAGTGATATTTGGATGCCCATAGAGGGCTACGGTGAAAAAGGAAATATCCTCAGATGAAATCTGGAAAGAAGCTTTCTGAGAAACTGCTCTGTGATGTGTGACTTCCACTCACAGAGTAACATCTGTATGTTGTGTATCTCTTTGCTAGCCTTATTTCTGTGGAATCTGAGAACAGATATTTCGGATCCCTATGAAGACTATAGGGCCAAAGGAAACATCCTCCGATAACAAAGAGAAAGAAGATTTCTGAGAAACTACTTTGTGTTCTGTGAAATCATCTCACAGAGTTACAGCTTTCCCCTCAAGAAGCCTTTCGCTAAGACAGTTCTTGTGGAATTGGCAATGTGATATTAGGAAGCCCATAGAGGGCTATGGTGAAAAAGGAAATATCCTCAGATGAAATCTGGAAAGAAGCTGTCTGAGAAACTGCTCTGTGATGTGTGACTTCCACTCACAGAGTTACATCTGTATTTCGTGGATCTCATTGCTAGCCTTATTTCCGTGGATTCTGAGAACAGATATTTCGGATCCCTTTGAAGACTATAGGGCCAAAGGAAATATCTTCTGATAACAAAGAGAAAGAAGCTTTCTGAGAAACTTCTTTGTGTTCTGTGAAATAATCTCTCAGAGTTACAGCTTTCCCTTCAAGAAGCCTCTCGCTAAGACAGTTCTTGTGGAATTGGCAAAGTGATGTTTGGAAGCCCATAGAGGGCTATGGTGAAAAAGGAAATATCCTCAGATGAGATATGGAAAGAAACTTTCTGAGAAACTGCTTAGTGTTCTATTAATTCACCTCACAGAGTTACATCTGTATTTCGTGGATCTCTTTGCTAGCCTTATTTCTGTGGAATCTGAGAAGAGATATTTCGGATCCCTTTGAAGACTATAGGGCCAAAGGAAGTATCCTCCGATAACAAAGAGAAAGAAGCTTTCTGAGAAACGTCTTTGTGTTCTGTGAAATCATCTCACAGAGTTACAGCTTTCCCCTCAAGAAGCCTTTCGCTAAGAGAGTTCTTGTGGAATCGACAAAGTGATATTTGGAAGCCCATAAAGGGCTATGGTGAAAAAGGAAATATCCTGAGATGAAATCTGGAAAGAAACTTTCTGAGAAACTGCTCTGTCATGTGTGACTTCCACTCACAGAGTTACATCTGTATTTCGTGGATCTCTGTGCTAGCCTGATTTCTGTGGAATCTGAGAGCAGATATTTCGGATCCCTTTGAAGACTATGGGGCCAAAGGAAATATCCTCCGATAAAAAAGGAAAGAAGCTTTCTGACAATCTTCTTTGTGTTCTGTGAAATCATCTCACAGAGTTACAGCTTTCCCCTCAAGAAGCCTTTCGCCAAGACAGTTCTTGTGGAATTGGCAAAGTGATATTTGGAAGCCCATAGAGGGCAATGGTGAAAAAGGAAATATCCTCAGATGAGATCTGGAAAGAAGCTTTCTGAGAAACTGCTTAGTGTTCTATTAATTCACCTCACAGAGTTACATCTGTATTTCGTGGATCTCTTTGCTAGCCTTATTTCTGTGGAATCTGAGAACAGATATTTCGGATCCCTTTGAAGACTAAAGGGCCAAAGAAATATCCTCCGATAACAAAGAGAAAGAAGCTTTCTGAGAAACTTCTTTGTGTTCTGTGAAATCATCTCACAGAGATACAGCTTTCCCCTCAAGAAGCCTTTCGCTAAGACAGTTCTTGTGGAATTGGCAAAGTGATATTTGGAAGCCCAGAGACGGCTATGGTGAAAAAGGAAATATCCTCAGATGAAATCTGGAAAGAAGCTTTCTGAGAAACTGCTCTGTGATGTGTGACTTCCACTCACAGAGTTACATCTGTATTTCGTGCATCCCTTTGCTAGCCTTATTTCTGTGGAATCTGAGAACAGGTATTTTGGATCCCTTTGAAGACTATAGGGCCAAAGGAAATATCCTCCGATAACAAAGAGAAAGAAGCTTTCTGAGAAACTTCTTTGTGTTCTGTGAAATCATCTCACAGAGTTACAGCTTTCCCCTCCAGAAGCCTTTCGCTAAGACAGTTCTTGAGGAATTGTCAAAGTGATATTTGGATGCCCATAGATTGCTACGGTGAAAAAGCAAATATCCTCAGATGAAATCTGGAAAGAAGCTTTCTGAGAAACTGCTCTGTGATGTGTGACTTCCACTCACAGAGTTACATCTGTATGTCGTGTATCTCTTTGCTAGCCTTATTTCTGTGGAATCTGAGAAGAGATATTTCGGATCCCTTTGAAGACTATAGGGCCAAAGGAAATATCCTCCGATAACAAAGAGAAAGAAGCTTTCTGAGAAACTTCTTTGTGTTCTGTGAAATCATCTCACAGAGTTACAGCTTTCCGCTCAAGAAGCCTTTCGCTAAGACAGTTCTTGTGGAATTGGCAAAGTGATATTAGGAAGCCCATAGAGGGCTATGGTGAAAAAGGAAATATCCTCAGATGATATCTGGAAAGAAGCTGTCTGAGAAACTGCTCTGTGATTTGTAACTTCCACTCACAGAGTTACATCTGTATTTCGTGGAACTCTTTGCTAGCCTTATTTCTGTGGATTCTGAGAACTGATATTTCGGATCCCTTTGAAGACTATAGGGCCGAAGGAAATATCCTCCGATAACAAAGAGAAAGAAGCTTTCTCAGAAACTTCTTAGTGTTCTGTGAAATCATCTCACAGAGTTACAGCTTTCCCCTCAAGAAACCTTTCGCTAAGACAGTTCTTGTGCAATTGGCAAAGTGATATTTGGAAGCCCATAGAGGGCTATGGTGAAAAAGGAAATATCCTCAGATGAAATCCGGAAAGAAGCTTTCTGAGAAACTGCTCTGTGATGTGTGACTTCCACTCACGGAGTTACATCTGTATTTCGTGGATCTCTTTGCTAGCCTTATTTCTGTGGAATCTGAGAACGATATTTTGGATCCCTTTGAAGACTATAGGGCCAAAGGAAATATCCTCCGATAACAAAGAGAAAGAAGCTTTCTGAGAAACTTCTTTGTGTTCTGTGAAATCATCTCACAGAGTTACAGCTTTCCACTCAAGAAGCCTTTCGCTAAGACAGTTCTTAAGGAATTGTCAAAGTGATATTTGGATGCCCATAGAGGGCTACGGTGAAAAAGGAAATATCCTCAGATGAAATCTGGAAAGAAGCTTTCTGAGAAACTGCTCTGTGATGTGTGACTTCCACTCAGAGAGTTACATCTGTATGTCGTGTATCTCTTTGCTAGCCTTATTTCTGTGGAATCTGAGAACAGATATTTCGGATCCCTTTGAAGACTATAGGGCCAAAGGAAATATCCTCCGATAACAAAGAGAAAGAAGCTTTCTGAGAAACTACTTTGTGTTCTGTGAAATCATCTCACAGAGTTACAGCTTTCCCCTCAAGAAGCCTTTCGCTAAGACAGTTCTTGTGGAATTGGCAACGTGATATTAGGAAGCCCATAGAGGGCTATGGTGAAAAAGGAAATATCCTCAGATGAAATCTGAAAAGAAGCTTTCTGAGAAACTGCTCTGTGATGTGTGACTTCCACTCACAGAGTTACATCTGTATTTCGTGGATCTCTTTGCTAGCCTTATTTCTGTGGATTCTGAGAACTGATATTTCGGATCCCTTTGAAGACTATAGGGCCAAAGGAAATATCCTCCGATAACAAAGAGAAAGAAGCTTTCTGAGAAACTTCTTTGTGTTCTGTGAAATCATCTCACAGAGTTACAGCTTTCCCCTCAAGAAGCCTCTCGCTAAGACAGTTCTTGTGGAATTGGCAAAGTGATATTTGGAACCCCTAGAGGGCTATGGTGAAAAAGGAAATATCCTCAGATGAGATCTGGAAAGAATCTTTCTGAGAAACTGCTTAGTGTTCTATTAATTCACCTAACAGAGTTACATCTGTATTTCGTGGATCTCTTTGCTAGCCTTATTTCTGTGGAATCTGAGAACAGATATTTCGGATCCCTTTCAAGACTATAGGGCCAAAGGAAGTATTCTCCGATAACAAAGAGAAAGAAGCTTTCTGAGAAACATCTTTGTGTTCTGTGAAATCATCTCACAGAGTTACAGCTTTCCCCTCAAGAAGCCTTTCGCTAAGACAGTTCTTGTGGAATCGGCAAAGTGATTTTTGTAAGCCCATAGAGGGCTATGGTGAAAAAGGAAATATCCTCAGATGACATCTGGAAAGAAGCTTTCTGAGAAACTACTCTGTGATGTGTGACTTCCACGCACAGAGTTACATGTGTATTTCGTGGATCTCTTTGCTAGCCTTATTTCTGTGGAATCTGAGAGCAGATATTTCGGATCCCTTTGAAGACTACAGGGCCAAAGGAAATATCCTCCGATAAAAAAGGAAAGAAGCTTTCTGAGAATCTTCTTTGTGTTCTGTGAAATCATCTCACAGAGTTACAGCTTTCCACTCAAGAAGCCTTTCGCTAAGACAGTTCTTGTGGAATTGGCAAAGTGATATTTGGAAGCCCATAGAGGGCTATGGTGAAAAAGGAAATATCCTCAGATGAGATCTGGAAAGAAGCTTTCTGAGAAACTGCTTAGTGTTCTATTAATTCACCTCACAGAGTTACATCTGTATTTCGTGGATCTCTTTGCTAGCCTTATTTCTGTGGAATCTGAGAAGAGATATTTCGGATCCCTTTGAAGATTATAGGGCCAAAGGAAATATGCTCCGGTAACAAAGAGAAAGAAGCTCTCTGAGAAACTTCTTTGTGTTCCGTGAAATCATCTCACAGAGTTACAGCTTTCGCCACAAGGAACCTTTCGCTAAGACAGTTCTTGTGGAATTGGCAAAGTGATATTAGGAAGCCCATAGAGGGCTACGGTGAAAAAGGAAATATCCTCAGATGAAATCCGGAAAGAAGCTTTCTGAGAAACTGCTCTGTGATGTGTGACTTCCACTCACAGAGTTACATCTGTATGTCGTGGATCTCTTTGCTAGCCTTATTTCTGTGGAATCTGAGAAGAGATATTTCGGATTCCTTTGAAGACTATAGGGCCAAAGAAATATCCTCCGATAACAAAGAGAAAGAAGCTTTCTAGAAACTTCTTTGTGTTCTGTGAAATCATCTCACAGAGATACAGCTTTCCCCTCTAGAAGCCTTTCGCTAAGACAGTTCTTGTGGAATTGGCAAAGTGATATTTGGAAGCCCATAGACGGCTATGGTGAAAAAGGAAATATCCTCACATGAAATCTGGAAAGAAGCTTTCTGAGAAACTGCTCTGTGATGTGTGACTTCCACTCACAGAGTTACATCTGTATTTCGTGGATCTCTTTGCTAGCCTTATTTCTGTGGAATCTGAAAACAGATATTTCGGATCTCTTTGAAGACTATAGGGCCAAAGGAAATATGCTCCGGTAACAAAGAGAAAGAAGCTTTCTGAGAAACTTCTTTGTGTTCTATGAAATCATCTCACAGAGTTAAAGCTTTCGCCTCAAAAAGCCTTTCGCTAAGACAGTTCTTGTGGAATTGGAAAAGTGATATTTGGAAGCCCATAGAGGGCTATGGTGAAAAAGGAAATATCCTCAGATGAAATCCGGAAAGAAGCTTTCTGAGAAACTGCCCTGTGATGTGTGACTTCCACTCACAGAGTTACATCTGTATTTCGTGCATCCCTTTGCTAGCCTTATTTCTGTGGAATCTGAGAACAGATATTTTGGATCCCTTTGAAGACTATAGGGCCAAATGAAATATCCTCCGATAACAAAGAGAAAAAAGCTTTCTGAGAAACTTCTTTGTGTTCTGTGAAATCATCTCACAGAGTTACAGCTTTCCCCTCCAGAAGCCTTTCGCTAAGACAGTTCTTGAGGAATTGTCAAAGTGATATTTGGATGCCCATAGATTGCTACGGTGAAAAAGGAAATATCCTCAGATGAAATCTGGAAAGAAGCTTTCTGAGAAAATGCTCTGTGATGTGTGACTTCCACTCACAGAGTTACATCTGTATGTCGTGTATCTCTTTGCTAGCCTTATTTCTGTGGAATCTGAGAAGAGATATTTCAGATCCCTTTGAAGACTATAGGGCCAAAGGAAATATCCTCCGATAACAAAGAGAAAGAAGCTTTCTAAGAAACTTCTTTGTGTTCTGTGAAATCATCTCACAGAGTTACAGCTTTCCCCTCAAGAAGCCTTTCGCTAAGACAGTTCTTGTGGAATTGGCAAAGTGATATTAGGAAGCCCATAGAGGGCTACGGTGAAAAAGGTAATATCCTCAGATGATATCTGGAAAGAAGCTGTCTGAAAAACTGCTCTGTGATGTGTGACTTCCACTCACAGAGTTACATCTGTATTTCGTGGATCTCTTTGCTAGCCTTATTTCTGTGGATTCTGAGAACTGATATTTCGGATCCCTTTGAAGACTATAGGGCCGAAGGAAATATCCTGCGATAACAAAGAGAAAGAAGCTTTCTGAGAAACTTCTTTGTGTTCTGCGAAATCATCTCACAGAGTTACAGCTTTCCCCTCAAGAAACCTTTCGCTAAGACAGTTCTTGTGGAATTGGCAAAGTGATATTTGGAAGCCCATAGAGGGCTATGGTGAAAAAGGAAATATCCTCAGATGAAATCCGGAAAGAAGCTTTCTGAGAAACTGCTCTATGATGTGTGACTTCCACTCACAGAGTTACATCTGCATTTCGTGCATCTCTTTGCTAGTCTTATTTCTGTAGAATCTGAGAACAGATATTTTGGATCCCTTTGAAGAGTATAGGGCCAAAGGAAATATCCTCCGATAACAAAGAGAAAGAAGCTTTCTGAGAAACTTCTTTGTGTTCTGTGAAATCATCTCACAGAGTTACAGCTTTCCACTCAAGAAGCCTTTCGCTAAGACAGTTCTTAAGGAATTGTCAAAGTGATATTTGGATGCCCATAGAGGGCTACGGTGAAAAAGGAAATATCCTCAGATGAAATCGGGAAAGAAGCTTTCTGAGAAACTGCTCTGTGATGTGTGACTTCCACTCACAGAGTTACATCTGTATGTCGTGGATCTCTTTGCTAGCCT
Source organism: Macaca nemestrina (assembly GCF_043159975.1). NCBI lineage: Eukaryota > Metazoa > Chordata > Mammalia > Primates > Cercopithecidae > Macaca > Macaca nemestrina. The sequence continues at coordinate 54,052,111 of NC_092140.1, forward strand.
TATTTCTGTGGAATCTGAGAACAGATATTTCGGATCCCTTTGAAGACTATAGGGCAAAGGGAATATCCTCCGATAACAAAGAGAAAGAAGCTTTCTGAGAAACTACTTTGTGTTCTGTGAAAACATCTCACAGAGTTACAGCTTTCCCCTCAAGAAGCCTTTCGCTAAGACAGTTCTTGTGGAATTGGCAAAGTGATATTAGGAAGCCCATAGAGGGCTACGGTGAAAAAGGAAATATCCTCAGATGAAATCTGGAAAGAAGCTGTCTGAGAAACTGCTCTGTGATGTGTTACTTCCACTCACAGAGTTACATCTGTATTTCGTGGATCTCTTTGCTAGGCTTATTTCTGTGGAATCTGAGAAGAGATATTTCGGATCCCTTCGAAGTCTATAGGGCCAAAGGAAATATCCTCCGGTAACAAAGAGAAAGAAGCCTTCTGAGAAACTTCTTTGTGTTCTGTGAAATCATCTCACAGAGTTACATCTTTCCCCTCAAGAAGCCTTTCGCTAAGACAGTTCTTGTGGAATAGGCAAAGTGATTTTTCGAAGCCCATAGAGGGCTATGGTGAAAAAGGAAATATCCTCAGATGACATCTGGAAAGAAGCTTTCTGAGAAACTGCTCTGTGATGTGTGACTTCCACTCACAGAGTTACATGTGTATTTCGTGGATCTCTTTGCTAGCCTTATTTCTGTGGAATCTGAGAGCGGATATTTCGGAACCCTTTGAAGACTACAGGGCCAAAGGAAATATCCTCCGATAAAAAAGGAAAGAAGCTTTCTGAGAATCTTCTTTGTGTTCTGTGAAATCATCTCACAGAGTTACAGCTTTCCCCCCAAGAAGCCTTTCGCTAAGACAGTTCTTGTGGAATTGGCAAAGTGATATTTGGAAGCCCATAGAGGGCTATGGTGAAAAAGGAAATATCCTCAGATGAGATCTGGAAAGAAGCTTTCTGAGAAACTGCTTAGTGTTCTATTAATTCACCTCACAGAGTTACATCTGTATTTCGTGGATCTCTTTGCTAGCCTTATTTCTGTGGAATCTGAGAAGAGATATTTCGGATCCCTTTGAAGACTATGGGGCCAAAGAAATATCCTCCGATAACAAAGAGAAAGAAGCTTTCTGAGAAACTTCTTTGTGTTCTGTGTAATCATCTCACAGAGATACAGCTTTCCCCTCAAGAAGCTTTCGGTAAGACAGTTCTTGTGGAATTGGCAAAGTGATATTTGGAAGCACATAGAGGGCTACGGTGAAAAAGGAAATATCCTCAGATGAAATCCGGAAAGAAGCTTTCTGAGAAACTGCTCTGTGATGTGTGACTTCCACTCACAGAGTTACAACTGTATTTCGTGGATCTCTTTGCTAGCCTTATTTCTGTGGAATCTGAGAACAGATATTTCGGATCTCTTTGAAGATTATAGGGCCAAAGGAAATATGCTCCGGTAACAAAGAGAAAGAAGCTCTCTGAGAAACTTCTTTGTGTTCCGTGAAATCATCTCACAGAGTTACAGCTTTCGCCTCAAGGAACCTTTCGCTAAGACAGTTCTTGTGGAATTGGCAAAGTGATATTAGGAAGCCCATAGAGGGCTACGGTGAAAAAGGAAATATCCTCAGATGAAATCCGGAAAGAAGCTTTCTGAGAAACTGCTCTGTGATGTGTGACTTCCACTCACAGAGTTACATCTGTATGTCGTGGATCTCTTTGCTAGCCTTATTTCTGTGGAATCTGAGAAGAGATATTTCGGATTCCTTTGAAGACTATAGGGCCAAAGAAATATCCTCCGATAACAAAGAGAAAGAAGCTTTCTGAGAAACTTCTTTGTGTTCTGTGAAATCATCTCACAGAGATACAGCTTTCCCCTCAAGAAGCCTTTCGCTAAGACAGTTCTTGTGGAATTGGCAAAGTGATATTTGGAAGCCCATAAACGGCTATGGTGAAAAAGGAAATATCCTCAGATGAAATCTGGAAAGAAGCTTTCTGAGAAACTGCTCTGTGATGTGTGACTTCCACTCACAGAGTTACATCTGTATTTCGTGGATCTCTTTGCTAGCCTTATTTCTGTGGAATCTGAGAACAGATATTTCGGATCTCTTTGAAGACTATAGGGCCAAAGGAAATATGCTCCGGTAACAAAGAGAAAGAAGCTTTCTGAGAAACTTCTTTGTGTTCTATGAAATCATCTCACAGAGTTACAGCTTTCGCCTCAAAAAGCCTTTCGCTAAGACAGTTCTTGTGGAATTGGCAAAGTGATATTTGGAAGCCCAGAGAGGGCTATGGTGAAAAAGGAAATATCCTCAGATGAAATCTGGAAAGAAGCTTTCTGAGAAACTGCCCTGTGATGTGTGACTTCCAATCACAGAGTTACATCTGTATTTCGTGCATCCCTTTGCTAGCCTTATTTCTGTGGAATCTGAGAAAAGATATTTTGGATCCCTTTGAAGACTATAGGGCCAAAGTAAATATCTTCCGATAACAAAGAGAAAAAAGCTTTCTGAGAAACTTCTTTGTGTTCTGTGAAATCATCTCACAGAGTTACAGCTTTCCCCTCCAGAAGCCTTTCGCTAAGACAGTTCTTGAGGAATTGTCAAAGTGATATTTGGATGCCCATAGATTGCTACGGTGAAAAAGGAAATAACCTCAGATGAAATCTGGAAAGAAGCTTTCTGAGAAACTGCTCTGTGATGTGTGACTTCCACTCACAGAGTTACATCTGTATGTCGTGTATCTCTTTGCTAGCCTTATTTCTGTGGAATCTGAGAAGAGATATTTCGGATCCCTTTGAAGACTATAGGGCCAAAGGAAATATCCTCCGATAACAAAGAGAAAGAAGCTTTCTAAGAAACTTCTTTGTGTTCTGTGAAATCACCTCACAGAGTTACAGCTTTCCCCTCAAGAAGCCTTTCGCTAAGACAGTTCTTGTGGAATTGGCAAAGTGATATTAGGAAGCCCATAGAGGGCTATGGTGAAAAAGGAAATATCCTCAGATGATATCTGGAAAGAAGCTGTCTGAGAAACTGCTCTGTGATGTGTGACTTCCACTCACAGAGTTACATGTGTATTTCGTGGATCTCTTTGCTAGCCTTATTTCTGTGGATTCTCAGAACTGATATTTCGGATCCCTTTGAAGACTATAGGGCCGAAGGAAATATCCTCCGATAACAAAGAGAAAGAATTTTTCTGAGAAACTACTTTGTGTTCTGCGAAATCATCTCACAGAGTTACAGCTTTCCCCTCAAGAAACCTTTCGCTAAGACAGTTCTTGTGGAATTGGCAAAGTGATATTTGGAAGCCCATAGAGGGCTATGGTGAAAAAGGAAATATCCTCAGATGAAATCCGGAAAGAAGCTTTCTGAGAAACTGCTCTATGATGTGTGACTTCCACTCACAGAGTTACATCTGCATTTCGTGCATCTCTTTGCTAGCCTTATTTCTGTAGAATCTGAGAACAGATATTTTGGATCCCTTTGAAGACTATAGGGCCAAAGGAAATATCCTCCGATAACAAAGAGAAAGAAGCTTTCTGAGAAACTTCTTTGTGTTCTGTGAAATCATCTCACAGAGTTACAGCTTTCCACTCAAGAAGCCTTTCGCTAAGACAGTTCTTAAGGAATTGTCAAAGTGATATTTGGATGCCCATAGAGGGCTACGGTGAAAAAGGAAATATCCTCAGATGAAATCTGGAAAGAAGCTTTCTGAGAAACTGCTCTGTGATGTGTGACTTCCACTGACAGAGTTACATCTGTATGTCGTGTTTCTCTTTGCTAGCCTTATTTCTGTGGAATCTGAGAACAGATATTTCGGATCCCTTTGAAGACTATAGGGCAAAGGGAATATCCTCCGATAACAAAGAGAAAGAAGCTTTCTGAGAAACTACTTTGTGTTCTGTGAAATCATGTCACAGAGTTACAGCTTTCCCCTCAAGAAGCCTTTCGCTAAGACAGTTCTTGTGGAATTGGCAAAGTGATTTTTGGAAGCCCATAGAGGGCTATGGTGAAAAAGGAAATATCCTCAGATGAAATCTGGAAAGAAGCTTTCTGAGAAACTGCCCTGTGATGTGTGACTTCCACTCACAGAGTTACATCTGTATTTCGTGCATCCCTTTGCTAGCCTTATTTCTGTGGAATCTGAGAACAGATATTTTGGATCCCTTTGAAGACTATAGGGCCAAAGGAAATATCTTCCGATAACAAAGAGAAAAAAGCTTTCTGAGAAACTTCTTTGTGTTCTGTGAAATCATCTCACAGAGTTACAGCTTTCCCCTCCAGAAGCCTTTCGCTAAGACAGTTCTTGAGGAATTGTCAAAGTGATATTTGGATGCCCATAGATTGCTACGGTGAAAAAGGAAATAACCTCAGATGAAATCTGGAAAGAAGCTTTCTGAGAAACTGCTCTGTGATGTGTGACTTCCACTCACAGTTTTACATCTGTATGTCGTGTATCTCTTTGCTAGCCTTATTTCTGTGGAATCTGAGAAGAGATATTTCGGATCCCTTTGAAGACTATAGGGCCAAAGGAAATATCCTCCGATAACAAAGAGAAAGAAGCTTTCTAAGAAACTTCTTTGTGTTCTGTGAAATCATCTCACAGAGTTACAGCTTTCCCCTCAAGAAGCCTTTCGCTAAGACAGTTCTTGTGGAATTGGCAAAGTGATATTAGGAAGCCCATAGAGGGCTATGGTGAAAAAGGAAATATCCTCAGATGATATCTGGAAAGAAGCTGTCTGAGAAACTGCTCTGTGATGTGTGACTTCCACTCACAGAGTTACATGTGTATTTCGTGGATCTCTTTGCTAGCCTTATTTCTGTGGATTCTGAGAACTGATATTTCGGATCCCTTTGAAGACTATAGGGCCGAAGGAAATATCCTCCGATAACAAAGAGAAAGAATCTTTCTGAGAAACTTCTTTGTGTTCTGCGAAATCATCTCACAGAGTTACAGCTTTCCCCTCAAGAAACCTTTCGCTAAGACAGTTCTTGTGGAATTGGCAAAGTGATATTTGGAAGCCCATAGAGGGCTATGGTGAAAAAGGAAATATCCTCAGATGAGATCTGGAAAGAAGCTTTCTGAGAAACTGCTTAGTGTTCTATTAATTCACCTCACAGAGTTACATCTGTATTTCGTGGATCTCTTTGCTAGCCGTATTTCTGTGGAATCTGAGAAGAGATATTTCGGATCCCTTTGAAGACTATAGGGCCAAAGAAATATCCTCCGATAAAAAAGAGAAAGAAGCTTTCTGAGAAACTTCTTTGTGTTCTGTGTAATCATCTCACAGAGATACAGCTTTCCCCTCAAGAAGCTTTCGGTAAGACAGTTCTTGTGGAATTGGCAAAGTGATATTTGGAAGCCCATAGAGGGCTACGGTGAAAAAGGAAATATCCTCAGATGAAATCCGGAAAGAAGCTTTCTGAGAAACTGCTCTGTGATGTGTGACTTCCACTCACAGAGTTACATCTGTATTTCGTGGATCTCTTTGCTAGCCTTATTTCTGTGGAATCTGAGAACAGATATTTCGGATCTCTTTGAAGATTATAGGGCCAAAGGAAATATGCTCCGGTAACAAAGAGAAAGAAGCTCTCTGAGAAACTTCTTTGTGTTCCGTGAAATCATCTCACAGAGTTACAGCTTTCGCCTCAAGGAACCTTTCGCTAAGACAGTTCTTGTGGAATTGGCAAAGTGATATTAGGAAGCCCATAGAGGGCTACGGTGAAAAAGGAAATATCCTCAGATGAAATCCGGAAAGAAGCTTTCTGAGAAACTGCTCTGTGATGTGTGACTTCCACTCACAGAGTTACATCTGTATGTCGTGGATCTCTTTGCTAGCCTTATTTCTGTGGAATCTGAGAAGAGATATTTCGGATTCCTTTGAAGACTATAGGGCCAAAGAAATATCCTCCGATAACAAAGAGAAAGAAGCTTTCTGAGAAACTTCTTTGTGTTCTGTGAAATCATCTCACAGAGATACAGCTTTCCCCTCAAGAAGCCTTTCGCTAAGACAGTTCTTGTGGAATTGGCAAAGTGATATTTGGAAGCCCATAGACGGCTATGGTGAAAAAGGAAATATCCTCAGATGAAATCTGGAAAGAAGCTTTCTGAGAAACTGCTCTGTGATGTGTGACTTCCACTCACAGAGTTACATCTGTATTTCGTGGATCTCTTTGCTAGCCTTATTTCTGTGGAATCTGAGAACAGATATTTCGGATCTCTTTGAAGACTATAGGGCCAAAGGAAATATGCTCCGGTAACAAAGAGAAAGAAGCTTTCTGAGAAACTTCTTTGTGTTCTATGAAATCATCTCACAGAGTTACAGCTTTCGCCTCAAAAAGCCTTTCGCTAAGACAGTTCTTGTGGAATTGGCAAAGTGATATTTGGAAGCCCATAGAGGGCTATGGTGAAAAAGGAAATATCCTCAGATGAAATCTGGAAAGAAGCTTTCTGAGAAACTGCCCTGTGATCTGTGACTTCCACTCACAGAGTTACATCTGTATTTCGTGCATCCCTTTGCTTGCCTTATTTCTGTGGAATCTGAGAACAGATATTTTGGATCCCTTTGAAGACTATAGGGCCAAAGGAAATATCTTCCGATAACAAAGAGAAAAAAGCTTTCTGAGAAACTTCTTTGTGTTCTGTGAAATCATCTCACAGAGTTACAGCTTTCCCCTCCAGAAGCCTTTCGCTAAGACAGTTCTTGAGGAATTGTCAAAGTGATATTTGGATGCCCATAGATTGCTACGGTGAAAAAGGAAATAACCTCAGATGAAATCTGGAAAGAAGCTTTCTGAGAAACTGCTCTGTGATGTGTGACTTCCACTCACAGAGTTACATCTGTATGTCGTGTATCTCTTTGCTAGCCTTATTTCTGTGGAATCTGAGAAGAGATATTTCGGATCCCTTTGAAGACTATAGGGCCAAAGGAAATATCCTCCGATAACAAAGAGAAAGAAGCTTTCTAAGAAACTTCTTTGTGTTCTGTGAAATCATCTCACAGAGTTACAGCTTTCCCCTCAAGAAGCCTTTCGCTAAGACAGTTCTTGTGGAATTGGCAAAGTGATATTAGGAAGCCCATAGAGGGCTATGGTGAAAAAGGAAATATCCTCAGATGATATCTGGAAAGAAGCTGTCTGAGAAACTGCTCTGTGATGTGTGACTTCCACTCACAGAGTTACATGTGTATTTCGTGGATCTCTTTGCTAGCCTTATTTCTGTGGATTCTGAGAACTGATATTTCGGATCCCTTTGAAGACTATAGGGCCGAAGGAAATATCCTCCGATAACAAAGAGAAAGAATTTTTCTGAGAAACTTCTTTGTGTTCTGCGAAATCATCTCACAGAGTTACAGCTTTCCCCTCAAGAAACCTTTCGCTAAGACAGTTCTTGTGGAATTGGCAAAGTGATATTTGGAAGCCCTTAGAGGGCTATGGTGAAAAAGGAAATATCCTCAGATGAAATCCGGAAAGAAGCTTTCTGAGAAACTGCTCTATGATGTGTGACTTCCACTCACAGTGTTACATCTGCATTTCGTGCATCTCTTTGCTAGCCTTATTTCTGTAGAATCTGAGAACAGATATTTTGGATCCCTTTGAAGACTATAGGGCCAAAGGAAATATCCTCCGATAACAAAGAGAAAGAAGCTTTCTGAGAAACTTCTTTGTGTTCTGTGAATTCATCTCACAGAGTTACAGCTTTCCACTCAAGAAGCCTTTCGCTAAGACAGTTCTTAAGGAATTGTCAAAGTGATATTTGGATGCCCATAGAGGGCTACGGTGAAAAAGGAAATATCCTCAGATGAAATCTGGAAAGAAGCTTTCTGAGAAACTGCTCTGTGATGTGTGACTTCCACTGACAGAGTTACATCTGTATGTCGTGTTTCTCTTTGCTAGCCTTATTTCTGTGGAATCTGAGAACAGATATTTCGGATCCCTTTGAAGACTATAGGGCAAAGGGAATATCCTCCGATAACAAAGAGAAAGAAGCTTTCTGAGAAACTACTTTGTGTTCTGTGAAATCATGTCACAGAGTTACAGCTTTCCCCTCAAGAAGCCTTTCGCTAAGACAGTTCTTGTGGAATTGGCAAAGTGATATTTGGAAGCCCATAGAGGGCTATGGTGAAAAAGGAAATATCCTCAGATGAAATCTGGAAAGAAGCTTTCTGAGAAACTGCCCTGTGATGTGTGACTTCCACTCACAGAGTTACATCTGTATTTCGTGCATCCCTTTGCTAGCCTTATTTCTGTGGAATCTGAGAACAGATATTTTGGATCCCTTTGAAGACTATAGGGCCAAAGGAAATATCTTCCGATAACAAAGAGAAAAAAGCTTTCTGAGAAACTTCTTTGTGTTCTGTGAAATCATCTCACAGAGTTACAGCTTTCCCCTCCAGAAGCCTTTCGCTAAGACAGTTCTTGAGGAATTGTCAAAGTGATATTTGGATGCCCATAGATTGCTACGGTGAAAAAGGAAATAACCTCAGATGAAATCTGGAAAGAACCTTTCTGAGAAACTGCTCTGTGATGTGTGACTTCCACTCACAGAGTTACATCTGTATGTCGTGTATCTCTTTGCTAGCCTTATTTCTGTGGAATCTGAGAAGAGATATTTCGGATCCCTTTGAAGACTATAGGGCCAAAGGAAATATCCTCCGATAACAAAGAGAAAGAAGCTTTCTAAGAAACTTCTTTGTGTTCTGTGAAATCATCTCACAGAGTTGCAGCTTTCCCCTCAAGAAGCCTTTCGCTAAGACAGTTCTTGTGGAATTGGCAAAGTGATATTAGGAAGCCCATAGAGGGCTATGGTGAAAAAGGAAATATCCTCAGATGATATCTGGAAAGAAGCTGTCTGAGAAACTGCTCTGTGATGTGTGACTTCCACTCACAGAGTTACATGTGTATTTCGTGGATCTCTTTGCTAGCCTTATTTCTGTGGATTCTGAGAACTGATATTTCGGATCCCTTTGAAGACTATAGGGCCGAAGGAAATATCCTCCGATAACAAAGAGAAAGAATCTTTCTGAGAAACTTCTTTGTGTTCTGCGAAATCATCTCACAGAGTTACAGCTTTCCCCTCAAGAAACCTTTCGCTAAGACAGTTCTTGTGGAATTGGCAAAGTGATATTTGGAAGCCCATAGAGGGCTATGGTGAAAAAGGAAATATCCTCAGATGAAATCCGGAAAGAAGCTTTCTGAGAAACTGCTCTATGATGTGTGACTTCCACTCACAGTGTTACATCTGCATTTCGTGCATCTCTTTGCTAGCCTTATTTCTGTAGAATCTGAGAACAGATATTTTGGATCCCTTTGAAGACTATAGGGCCAAAGGAAATATCCTCCGATAACAAAGAGAAAGAAGCTTTCTGAGAAACTTCTTTGTGTTCTGTGAAATCATCTCACAGAGTTACAGCTTTCCACTCAAGAAGCCTTTCGCTAAGACAGTTCTTAAGGAATTGTCAAAGTGATATTTGGATGCCCATAGAGGGCTACGGTGAAAAAGGAAATATCCTCAGATGAAATCTGGAAAGAAGCTTTCTGAGAAACTGCTCTGTGATGTGTGACTTCCACTGACAGAGTTACATCTGTATGTCGTGTTTCTCTTTGCTAGCCTTATTTCTGTGGAATCTGAGAACAGATATTTCGGATCCCTTTGAAGACTATAGGGCAAAGGGAATATCCTCCGATAACAAAGAGAAAGAAGCTTTCTGAGAAACTACTTTGTGTTCTGTGAAATCATGTCACAGAGTTACAGCTTTCCCCTCAAGAAGCCTTTCGCTAAGACAGTTCTTGTGGAATTGGCAAAGTGATATTAGGAAGCCCATAGAGGGCTATGGTGAAAAAGGAAATATCCTCAGATGATATCTGGAAAGAAGCTGTCTGAGAAACTGCTCTGTGATGTGTGACTTCCACTCACAGAGTTACATCTGTATTTCGTGGATCTCTTTGCTAGACTTATTTCTGTGGAATCTGAGAACAGATATTTCGGATCCCTTCGAAGTCTATAGGGCCAAAGGAAATATCCTCCGGTAACAAAGAGAAACAATCTTTCTGAGAAACTTCTTTGTGTTCTGTGAAATCATCTCACAGAGTTACAGCTTTCCCCTCAAGAAGCCTTTCGCTAAGACAGTTGTTGTGGAATAGGCAAAGTGATATTTGGAAGCCCATAGAGGGCTATGGTGAAAAAGGAAATATCCTCAGATGAAATCTGGAAAGAAGCTTTCTGAGAAACTGCTCTGTGATGTGTGACTTCCACTCACAGAGTTACATCTGTATTTCGTGGATCTCTTTGCTAGCCTTATTTCTGTGGATTCTGAGAACTGATATTTCGGATCCCTTTGAAGACTATAGGGCCAAAGGAAATATCCTCCGATAACAAAGAGAAAGAAGCTTTCTGAGAAACTTCTTTGTGTTCTGTGAAATCATCTCACAGAGTTACAGCTTTCCCCTCAAGAAGCCTCTCGCTAAGACAGTTCTTGTGGAATTGGCAAAGTGATATTTGGAACCCCTAGAGGGCTATGGTGAAAAAGGAAATATCCTCAGATGAGATCTGGAAAGAATCTTTCTGAGAAACTGCTTAGTGTTCTATTAATTCACCTCACAGAGTTACATCTGTATTTCGTGGATCTCTTTGCTAGCCTTATTTCTGTGGAATCTGAGAAGAGATATTTCGGATCCCTTTGAAGACTATAGGGCCAAAGGAAGTATTCTCCGATAACAAAGAGAAAGAAGCTTTCTGAGAAACATCTTTGTGTTCTGTGAAATCATCTCACAGAGGTACAGCTTTGCCCTCAAGAAGCCTTTCGCTAAGACAGTTCTTGTGGAATCGGCAAAGTGATTTTTGTAAGCCCATAGAGGGCTATGGTGAAAAAGGAAATATCCTCAGATGACATCTGGAAAGAAGCTTTCTGAGAAACTGCTCTGTGATGTGTGACTTCCACTCACAGAGTTACATGTGTATTTCGTGGATCTCTTTGCTAGCCTTATTTCTGTGGAATCTGAGAGCAGATATTTCGGATCCCATTGAAGTCTACAGGGCCAAAGGAAATATCCTCCGATAAATAAGGAAGGAAGCTTTCTGAGAATCTTCTTTGTGTTCTGTGAAATCATCTCACAGAGTTACAGCTTTCCCCTCAAGAAGCCTTTCGCTATGACAGTTCTTGTGGAATTGGCAAAGTGATATTTGGAAGCCCATAGAGGGCTATGGTGAAAAAGGAAATATCCTCAGATGAAATCTGGAAAGAAGCTTTCTGAGAAACTGCTCTGTGATGTGTGACTTCCACTCACAGAGTTATATCTGTATTTCGTGGATCTCTTTGCTAGCCTTATTTCTGTGGAATCTGAGAACAGATATTTCGGATCTCTTTGAAGACTATAGGGCCAAAGGAAATATGCTCCGGTAACAAAGAGAAAGAAGCTTTCTGAGAAACTTCTTTGTGTTCTATGAAATCATCTCACAGAGTTACAGCTTTCGCCTCAAAAAGCCTTTCGCTAAGACAGTTCTTGTGGAATTGGCAAAGTGATATTTGGAAGCCCATAGAGGGCTATGGTGAAAAAGGAAATATCCTCAGATGAAATCCGGAAAGAAGCTTTCTGAGAAACTGCCCTGTGATGTGTGACTTCCACTCACAGAGTTACATCTGTATTTCGTGCATCCCTTTGCTAGCCTTATTTCTGTGGAATCTGAGAACAGATATTTGGATCCCTTTGAAGACTATAGGGCCAAAGGAAATATCCTCCGATAACAAAGAGAAAAAAGCTTTCTGAGAAACTTCTTTGTGTTCTGTGAAATCATCTCACAGAGTTACAGCTTTCCCCTCCAGAAGCCTTTCGCTAAGACAGTTCTTGAGGAATTGTCAAAGTGATATTTGGATGCCCATAGATTGCTACGGTGAAAAAGGAAATATCCTCAGATGAAATCTGGAAAGAAGCTTTCTGAGAAACTGCTCTGTGATGTGTGACTTCCACTCACAGAGTTACATCTGTATGTCGTGTATCTCTTTGCTAGCCTTATTTCTGTGGAATCTGAGAAGAGATATTTCGGATCCCTTTGAAGACTATAGGGCCAAAGGAAATATCCTCCGATAACAAAGAGAAAGAAACTTTCTAAGAAACTTCTTTGTGTTCTGTGAAATCATCTCACAGAGTTACAGCTTTCCCCTCAAGAAGCCTTTCGCTAAGACAGTTCTTGTGGAATTGGCAAAGTGATATTAGGAAGCCCATAGAGGGCTATGGTGAAAAAGGAAATATCCTCAGATGATATCTGGAAAGAAGCTGTCTGAGAAACTGCTCTGTGATGTGTGACTTCCACTCACAGAGTTACATCTGTATTTCGTGGATCTCTTTGCTAGCCTTATTTCTGTGGATTCTGAGAACTGATATTTCGGATCCCTTTGAAGACTATAGGGCCGAAGGAAATATCCTGCGATAACAAAGAGAAAGAAGCTTTCTGAGAAACTTCTTTGTGTTCTGCAAAATCATCTCACAGAGTTACAGCTTTCCCCTCAAGAAACCTTTCGCTAAGACAGTTCTTGTGGAATTGGCAAAGTGATATTTGGAAGCCCATAGAGGGCTATGGTGAAAAAGGAAATATCCTCAGATGAAATCCGGAAAGAAGCTTTCTGAGAAACTGCTCTATGATGTGTGACTTCCACTCACAGAGTTACATCTGCATTTCGTGCATCTCTTTGCTAGCCTTATTTCTGTAGAATCTGAGAACAGATATTTTGGATCCCTTTGAAGACTATAGGGCCAAAGGAAATATCCTCCGATAACAAAGAGAAAGAAGCTTTCTGAGAAACTTCTTTGTGTTCTGTGAAATCATCTCACAGAGTTACAGCTTTCCACTCAAGAAGCCTTTCGCTAAGACAGTTCTTAAGGAATTGTCAAAGTGATATTTGGATGCCCATAGAGGGCTACGGTGAAAAAGGAAATATCCTCAGATGAAATCCGGAAAGAAGCTTTCTGAGAAACTGCTCTATGATGTGTGACTTCCACTCACAGAGTTACATGTGTATTTCGTGGATCTCTTTGCTAGCCTTATTTCTGTGGAATCTGAGAGCAGATATTTCGGATCCCATTGAAGTCTACAGGGCCAAAGGAAATATCCTCCGATAAAAAAGGAAGGAAGCTTTCTGAGAATCTTCTTTGTGTTCTGTGAAATCATCTCACAGAGTTACAGCTTTCCCCTCAAGAAGCCTTTCGCTATGACAGTTCTTGTGGAATTGGCAAAGTGATATTTGGAAGCCCATAGAGGGCTATGGTGAAAAAGGAAATATCCTCAGATGAGATCTGGAAAGAAGCTTTCTGAGAAACTGCTTAGTGTTCTATTAATTCACCTCACAGAGTTACATCTGTATTTCGTGGATCTCTTTGCTAGCCTTATTTCTGTGGAATCTGAGAAGAGATATTTCGGATCCCTTTGAAGACTATAGGGCCAAAGAAATATCCTCCGATAACAAAGAGAAAGAAGCTTTCTGAGAAACTTCTTTGTGTTCTGTGAAATCATCTCACAGAGATACAGCTTTCCCCTCAAGAAGCTTTCGGTAAGACAGTTCTTGTGGAATTGGCAAAGTGATATTTGGAAGCCCAGAGACGGCTATGGTGAAAAAGGAAATATCCTCAGATGAAATCTGGAAAGAAGCTTTCTGAGAAACTGCTCTGTGATGTGTGACTTCCACTCACAGAGTTATATCTGTATTTCGTGGATCTCTTTGCTAGCCTTATTTCTGTGGAATCTGAGAACAGATATTTCGGATCTCTTTGAAGACTATAGGGCCAAAGGAAATATGCTCCGGTAACAAAGAGAAAGAAGCTTTCTGAGAAACTTCTTTGTGTTCTATGAAATCATCTCACAGAGTTACAGCTTTCGCCTCAAAAAGCCTTTCGCTAAGACAGTTCTTGTGGAATTGGCAAAGTGATATTTGGAAGCCCATAGAGGGCTATGGTGAAAAAGGAAATATCCTCAGATGAAATCCGGAAAGAAGCTTTCTGAGAAACTGCCCTGTGATGTGTGACTTCCACTCACAGAGTTACATCTGTATTTCGTGGATCTCTTTGCTAGCCTTATTTCTGTGGATTCTGAGAACTGATATTTCGGATCCCTTTGAAGACTATAGGGCCAAAGGAAATATCCTGCGATAACAAAGAGAAAGAAGCTTTCTGAGAAACTTCTTTGTGTTCTGCGAAATCATCTCACAGAGTTACAGCTTTCCCCTCAAGAAACCTTTCGCTAAGACAGTTCTTGTGGAATTGGCAAAGTGATATTTGGAAGCCCATAGAGGGCTATGGTGAAAAAGGAAATATCCTCAGATGAAATCCGGAAAGAAGCTTTCTGAGAAACTGCTCTATGATGTGTGACTTCCACTCACAGAGTTACATCTGCATTTCGTGCATCTCTTTGCTAGCCTTATTTCTGTAGAATCTGAGAACAGATATTTTGGATCCCTTTGAAGACTATAGGGCCAAAGGAAATATCCTCCGATAACAAAGAGAAAGAAGCTTTCTGAGAAACTTCTTTGTGTTCTGTGAAATCATCTCACAGAGTTACAGCTTTCCACTCAAGAAGCCTTTCGCTAAGACAGTTCTTAAGGAATTGTCAAAGTGATATTTGGATGCCCATAGAGGGCTACGGTGAAAAAGGAAATATCCTCAGATGAAATCTGGAAAGAAGCTTTCTGAGAAACTGCTCTGTGATGTGTGACTTCCACTCACAGAGTTAAATCGGTATTTTCTGGATCTCTTCGCTAGCCTTATTTCTGTGGAATCTGAGAACAGATATTTCGGATCCCTTTGAAGAATATAGGGCAAAGGGAATATCCTCCGATAACAAAGAGAAAGAAGCTTTCTGAGAAACTACTTTGTGTTCTGTGAAATCATCTCACAGAGGTACAGCTTTCCCCTCAAGAAGCCTTTCGCTAAGACAGTTCTTGTGGAATTGGAAAATTGATATTAGGAAGCCCATAGAGGGCTATGGTGAAAAAGGAAATATCCTCAGATGAAATCTGGAAAGAAGCTGTCTGAGAAACTGCTCTGTGATGTGTGACTCCCACTCACAGAGTTACATCTGTATTTCGTGGATCTCTTTGCTAGGCTTATTTCTGTGGAATCTGAGAACAGATATTTCGGATCCCTTCGAAGTCTATAGGGCCAAAGGAAATATCCACCGGTAACAAAGAGAAAGAAGCTTTCTGAGAAACTTCTTTGTGTTCTGTGAAATCATCTCACAGAGTTACAGCTTTCCCCTCAAGAAGCCTTTCGCTAAGACAGTTCTTGTGGAATAGGCAAAGTGATTTTTGGAAGCCCATAGAGGGCTATGGTGAAAAAGGAAATATCCTCAGATGACATCTGGAAAGAAGCTTTCTGAGAAACTGCTCTGTGATGTGTGACTTCCACTCACAGAGTTACATGTGTATTTCGTGGATCTCTTTGCTAGCCTTATTTCTGTGGAATCTGAGAGCAGATATTTCGGAACCCTTTGAAGACTACAGGGCCAAAGAAATATCCTCCGATAAAAAAGGAAAGAAGCTCTCTGAGAATCTTCTTTGTGTTCTGTGAAATCATCTCACAGAGTTACAGCTTTCCCCTCAAGAAGCCTTTCGCTAAGACAGTTCTTGTGGAATTGGCAAAGTGATATTTGGAAGCCCATAGAGGGCTATGGTGAAAAAGGAAATATCCTCAGATGAGATCTGGAAAGAAGCTTTCTGAGAAACTGCTTAGTGTTCTATTAATTCACCTCACAGAGTTACATCTGTATTTCGTGGATCTCTTTGCTAGCCTTATTTCTGTGGAATCTGAGAAGAGATATTTCGGATCCCTTTGAAGACTATAGGGCCAAAGAAATATCCTCCGATAACAAAGAGAAAGAAGCTTTCTGAGAAACTTCTTTGTGTTCCGTGTAATCATCTCACAGAGATACAGCTTTCCCCTCAAGAAGCTTTCGGTAAGACAGTTCTTGTGGAATTGGCAAAGTGATATTTGGAAGCCCATAGAGGGCTACGGTGAAAAAGGAAATATCCTCAGATGAAATCCGGAAAGAAGCTTTCTGAGAAACTGCTCTGTGATGTGTGACTTCCACTCACAGAGTTACATCTGTATTTCGTGCATCCCTTTGCTAGCCTTATTTCTGTGGAATCTGAGAACAGATATTTTGGATCCCTTTGAAGACTATAGGGCCAAAGGAAATATCCTCCGATAACAAAGAGAAAAAAGCTTACTGAGAAACTTCTTTGTGTTCTGTGAAATCATCTCACAGAGTTACAGCTTTCCCCTACAGAAGACATTCGCTAAGACAGTTCTTGAGGAATTGTCAAAGTGATATTTGCATGCCCATAGATTGCTACGGTGAAAAAGAAATATCCTCAGATGAAATCTGGAAAGAAGCTTTCTGAGAAACTGCTCTGTGATGTGTGACTTCCACTCAGAGTTACATCTGTATGTCGTGTATCTCTTTGCTAGCCTTATTTCTGTGGAATCTGAGAAGAGATATTTCGGATCCCTTTGAAGACTATAGGGCCAAAGGAAATATCCTCCGATAACAAACAGAAAGAAGCTTTCTAAGAAACTTCTTTGTGTTCTGTGAAATCATCTCACAGAGTTACAGCTTTCCCCTCAAGAAGCCTTTCGCTAAGACAGTTCTTGTGGAATTGGCAAAGTGATATTAGGAAGCCCATAGAGGGCTATGGTGAAAAAGGAAATATCCTCAGATGATATCTGGAAAGAAGCTGTCTGAGAAACTGCTCTGTGATGTGTGACTTCCACTCACAGAGTTACATCTGTATTTCGTGGATCTCTTTGCTAGCCTTATTTCTGTGGATTCTGAGAACTGATATTTCGGATCCCTTTGAAGACTATAGGGCCGAAGGAAATATCCTGCGATAACAAAGAGAAAGAAGCTTTCTGAGAAACTTCCTTGAGTTCTGCGAAATCATCTCACAGAGTTACAGCTTTCCCCTCAAGAAACCTTTCGCTAAGACAGTTCTTGTGGAATTGGAAAAGTGATATTTGGAAGCCCATAGAGGGCTATGGTGAAAAAGGAAATATCCTCAGATGAAATCCGGAAAGAAGCTTTCTGAGAAACTGCTCTATGATGTGTGACTTCCACTCACAGAGTTACATCTGATTTCGTGCATCTCTTTGCTAGCCTTATTTCTGTAGAATCTGAGAACAGATATTTTGGATCCCTTTGAAGACTATAGGGCCAAAGGAAATATCCTCCGATAACAAAGAGAAAGAAGCTTTCTGAGAAACTTCTTTGTGTTCTGTGAAATCATCTCACAGAGTTACAGCTTTCCACTCAAGTAGCCTTTTGCTAAGACAGTTCTTAAGGAATTGTCAAAGTGATATTTGGATGCCCATAGAGGGCTACGGTGAAAAAGGAAATATCCTCAGATGAAATCTGGAAAGAAGCTTTCTGAGAAACTGCTCTGTGATGTGTGACTTCCACTCACAGAGTTACATCTGTATGTCGTGTTTCTCTTTGCTAGCCTTATTTCTGTGGAATCTAAGAACAGATATTTCGGATCACTTTGAAGACTATAGGGCAAAGGGAATATCCTCCGATAACAAAGAGAAAGAAGCTTTCTGAGAAACTACTTTGTGTTCTGTGAAATCATGTCACAGAGTTACAGCTTTCCCCTCAAGAAGCCTTTCGCTAAGACAGTTCTTGTGGAATTGGCAAAGTGATATTAGGAAGCCCATAGAGGGCTATGGTGAAAAAGGAAATATCCTCAGATGAAATCTGGAAGAAGCTGTCTGAGAAACTGCTCTGTGATGTGTGACTTCCACTCACAGAGTTACATCTGTATTTCGTGGATCTCTTTGCTAGCCTTATTTCTGTGGAATCTGAGAACAGATATTTCGGATCCCTTCGAAGCCTATAGGGCCAAAGGAAATATCCTCCGATAACAAAGAGAAAGAAGCTTTCTGAGAAACTTCTTTGTGTTCTGTGAAATCATCTCACAGAGTTACAGCTTTCCCCTCAAGAAGCCTCTCGCTAAGACAGTTCTTGTGGAATTGGCAAAGTGATATTTGGAACCCCTAGAGGGCTATGGTGAAAAAGGAAATATCCTCAGATGAGATCTGGAAAGAATCTTTCTGAGAAACTGCTTAGTGTTCTATTAATTCACCTCACAGAGTTACATCTGTATTTCGTGGATCTCTTTGCTAGCCTTATTTCTGTGGAATCTGAGAAGAGATATTTCGGATCCCTTTGAAGACTATAGGGCCAAAGAAATATCCTCCGATAACAAAGAGAAAGAAGCTTTCTGAGAAACTTCTTTGTGTTCTGTGAAATCATCTCACAGAGATACAGCTTTCCCCTCAAGAAGCTTTCGGTAAGACAGTTCTTGTGGAATTGGCAAAGTGATATTTGGAAGCCCAGAGACGGCTATGGTGAAAAAGGAAATATCCTCAGATGAAATCTGGAAGAAGCTGTCTGAGAAACTGCTCTGTGATGTGTGACTTCCACTCACAGAGTTACATCTGTATTTCGTGGATCTCTTTGCTAGCCTTATTTCTGTGGAATCTGAGAACAGATATTTCGGATCTCTTTGAAGATTATAGGGCCAAAGGAAATATGCTCCGGTAACAAAGAGAAAGAAGCTCTCTGAGAAACTTCTTTGTGTTCCGTGAAATCATCTCACAGAGTTACAGCTTTCGCCTCAAGGAACCTTTCGCTAAGACAGTTCTTGTGGAATTGGCAAAGTGATATTAGGAAGCCCATAGAGGGCTACGGTGAAAAAGGAAATATCCTCAGATGAAATCCGGAAAGAAGCTCTCTGAGAAACTGCTCTGTGATGTGTGACTTCCACTCACAGAGTTACATCTGTATGTCGTGGATCTCTTTGCTAGCCTTATTTCTGTGGAATCTGAGAAGAGATATTTCGGATTCCTTTGAAGACTATAGGGCCAAAGAAATATCCTCCGATAACAAAGAGAAAGAAGCTTTCTGAGAAACTTCTTTGTGTTCTGTGAAATCATCTCACAGAGATACAGCTTTCCCCTCAAGAAGCCTTTCGCTAAAACAGTTCTTCTGGAATTGGCAAAGTGATATTTGGAAGCCCATAGACGGCTATGGTGAAAAAGGAAATATCCTCAGATGAAATCTGGAAAGAAGCTTTCTGAGAAACTGCTCTGTGATGTGTGACTTCCACTCACAGAGTTACATCTGTATTTCGTGGATCTCTTTGCTAGCCTTATTTCTGTGGAATCTGAGAACAGATATTTCGGATCTCTTTGAAGACTATATGGCCAAAGGAAATATGCTCCGGTAACAAAGAGAAAGAAGCTTTCTGAGAAACTTCTTTGTGTTCTATGAAATCATCTCACAGAGTTACAGCTTTCGCCTCAAAAAGCCTTTCGCTAAGACAGTTCTTGTGGAATTGGCAAAGTGATATTTGGAAGCCCATAGAGGGCTACGGTGAAAAAGTAAATATCCTCAGATGAAATCCGGAAAGAAGCTTTCTGAGAAACTGCCCTGTGATGTGTGACTTCCACTCACAGAGTTACATCTGTATTTCGTGCATCCCTTTGCTAGCCTTATTTCTGTGGAATCTGAGAACAGATATTTTGGATCCCTTTGAAGACTATAGGGCCAAAGGAAATATCCTCCGATAACAAAGAGAAAAAAGCTTTCTGAGAAACTTCTTTGTGTTCTGTGAAATCATCTCACAGAGTTACAGCTTTCCCCTCAAGAAGACTTTCGCTAAGACAGTTCTTGAGGAATTGTCAAAGTGATATTTGGATGCCCTTAGATTGCTACGGTGAAATAGGAAATATCCTCAGATGAAATCTGGAAAGAAGCTTTCTGAGAAACTGCTCTGTGATGTGTGACTTCCACTCACAGAGTTACATCTGTATGTCGTGGATCTCTTTGCTAGCCTTATTTCTGTGGAATCTGAGAAGAGATATTTCGGATGCCTTTGAAGACTATAGGGCCAAAGGAAATATCCTCCGATAACAAAGAGAAAGAAGCTTTCTAAGAAACTTCTTTGTGTTCTGTGAAATCATCTCACAGAGTTACAGCTTTCCCCTCAAGAAGCCTTTCGCTAAGACAGTTCTTGTGGAATTGGCAAAGTGATATTAGGAAGCCCATAGAGAGCTATGGTGAAAAAGGAAATATCCTCAGATGATATCTGGAAAGAAGCTGTCTGAGAAACTGCTCTGTGATGTGTGACTTCCACTCACAGAGTTACATCTGTATTTCGTGGATCTCTTTGCTAGCCTTATTTCTGTGGATTCTGAGAACTGATATTTCGGATCCCTTTGAAGACTATAGGGACGAAGGAAATATCCTGCGATAACAAAGAGAAAGAAGCTTTCTGAGAAACTTCTTTGTGTTCTGCGAAATCATCTCACAGAGTTACAGCTTTCCCCTCAAGAAACCTTTCGCTAAGACAGTTCTTGTGGAATTGGCAAAGTGATATTTGGAAGCCCCTAGAGGGCTATGGTGAAAAAGGAAATATCCTCAGATGAAATCCGGAAAGAAGCTTTCTGAGAAACTGCTCTATGATGTGTGACTTCCACTCACAGAGTTACATCTGCATTTCGTGCATCTCTTTGCTAGCCTTATTTCTGTAGAATCTGAGAACAGATATTTTGGATCCCTTTGAAGACTATAGGGCCGAAGGAAATATCCTCCGATAACAAAGAGAAAGAAGCTTTCTGAGAAATTTCTTTGTGTTCTGTGAAATCATCTCACAGAGTTACAGCTTTCCACTCAAGAAGCCTTTCGCTAAGACAGTTCTTAAGGAATTGTCAAAGTGATATTTGGATGCCCATAGAGGGCTTCGTTGAAAAAGCAAATATCCTCAGATGAAATCTGGAAAGAAGCTTTCTGAGAAACTGCTCTGTGATGTGTGACTTCCACTCACAGAGTTACATCTGTATGTCGTGTTTCTCTTTGCTAGCCTTATTTCTGTGGAATCTGAGAACAGATATTTCGGATCCCTTTGAAGACTATAGGGCCAAAGGAAATATCCTCCGATAACAAAGAGAAAGAAGCTTTCTGAGAAACTTCTTTGTGTTCTGTGAAATCATGTCACAGAGTTACAGCTTTCCCCTCAAGAAGCCTTTCGCTAAGACAGTTCTTGTGGAATTGGCAAAGTGATATTAGGAAGCCCATAGAGGGCTATGGTGAAAAAGGAAATATCCTCAGATGAAATCTGGAAAGAAGCTGTCTGAGAAACTGCTCTGTGATGTGTGACTTCCACTCACAGAGTTACATCTGTATTTCGTGGATCTCTTTGCTAGGCTTATTTCTGTGGAATCTGAGAAGAGATATTTCGGATCCCTTTGAAGACTATAGGGCCAAAGGAAATATCCTCCGATAACAAAGAGAAAGAAGCTTTCTGAGAAACTTCTTTGTGTTCTGTGAAATCATCTCACAGAGTTACTGCTTTCCCCTCAAGAAGCCTCTCGCTAAGACAGTTCTTGTGGAATTGGCAAAGTGATATTTGGAACCCCTGGAGGTCTATGGTGAAAAAGGAAATATCCTCAGATGAGATCTGGAAACAATCTTTCTGAGAAACTGCTTAGTGTTCTAGTAATTCACCTCACAGAGTTACATCTGTATTTCGTGGATCTCTTTGCTAGCCTTATTTCTGTGGTATCTGAGAAGAGATATTTCGGATCCCTTTGAAGACTATAGGGCCAAAGGAAGTATTCTCCGATAACAAAGAGAAAGAAGCTTTCTGAGAAACATCTTTGTGTTCTGTGAAATCATCTCACAGAGTTACAGCTTTGCCCTCAAGAAGCCTTTCGCTAAGACGGTTCTTGTGGAATCGGCAAAGTGATTTTTGTAAGCCCATAGAGGGCTATGGTGAAAAAGGAAATATCCTCAGATGACATCTGGAAAGAAGCTTTCTGAGAAACTGCTCTGTGATGTGTGACTTCCACTCACAGAGTTACATGTGCATTTCGTGAATCTCTTTGCTAGCCTTATTTCTGTGGAATCTGAGAGCAGATATTTCGGATCCCTTTGAAGACTACAGGGCCAGGGGAAATATCCTCCGATAAAAAAGGAAAGAAGCTTTCTGAGAATCTTCTTTGTGTTCTGTGAAATCATCTCACAGAGTTACAGCTTTCCCCTCAAGAAGCCTTTCGCTAAGACAGTTCTTGTGGAATTGGCAAAGTGGTATTTGGAAGCCCATAGAGGGCTATGGTGAAAAAGGAAATATCCTCAGATGAGATCTGGAAAGAAGCTTTCTGAGAAACTGCTTAGTGTTCTATTAATTCGCCTCACAGAGTTACATCTGTATTTCGTGGATCTCTTTGCTAGCCTTATTTCTGTGGAATCTGAGAAGAGATATTTCGGATCCCTTTGAAGACTATAGGGCCAAAGAAATATCCTCCGATAACAAAGAGAAAGAAGCTTTCTGAGAAACTTCTTTGTGTTCTGTGTAATCATCTCACAGAGATACAGCTTTCCCCACAAGAAGCTTTCGGTAAGACAGTTCTTGTGGAATTGGCAAAGTGATATTTGGAAGCCCAGAGACGGCTATGGTGAAAAAGGAAATATCCTCAGATGAAATCTGGAAAGAAGCTTTCTGAGAAACTGCTCTGTGATGTGTGACTTCCACTCACAGAGTTACATCTGTATTTCGTGGATCTCTTTGCTAGCCTTATTTCTGTGGAATCTGAGAACAGATATTTCGGATCTCTTTGAAGATTATAGGGCCAAAGGAAATATGCTCCGGTAACAAAGAGAAAGAAGCTCTCTGAGAAACTTCTTTGTGTTCCGTGAAATCGTCTCACAGAGTTACAGCTTTCGCCTCAAGGAACCTTTCGCTAAGACAGTTCTTGTGGAATTGGCAAAGTGATATTAGGAAGCCCATAGAGGGCTACGGTGAAAAAGGAAATATCCTCAGATGAAATCCGGAAAGAAGCTTTCTGAGAAACTGCTCTGTGATGTGTGACTTCCACTCACAGAGTTACATCTGTATGTCGTGGATCTCTTTGCTAGCCTTATTTCTGTGGAATCTGAGAAGAGATATTTCGGATTCCTTTGAAGACTATAGGGCCAAAGAAATATCCTCCGATAACAAAGAGAAAGAAGCTTTCTGAGAAACTTCTTTGTGTTCTGCGAAATCATCTCACAGAGATACAGCTTTCCCCTCAAGAAGCCTTTCGCTAAGACAGTTCTTGTGGAATTGGCAAAGTGATATTTGGAAGCCCATAGACGGCTATGGTGAAAAAGGAAATATCCTCAGATGAAATCTGGAAAGAAGCTTTCTGAGAAACTGCTCTGTGATGTGTGACTTCCACTCACAGAGTTACATCTGCATTTCGTGGATCTCTTTGCTAGCCTTATTTCTGTGGAATCTGAGAACAGATATTTCGGATCTCTTTGAAGACTATAGGGCCAAAGGAAATATGCTCCGGTAACAAAGAGAAAGAAGCTTTCTGAGAAACTTCTTTGTGTTCTATGAAATCATCTCACAGAGTTACAGCTTTCGCCTCAAAAAGCCTTTCGCTAAGACAGTTCTTGTGGAATTGGCAAAGTGATATTTGGAAGCCCATAGTGGGCTATGGTGAAAAAGGAAATATCCTCAGATGAAATCCGGAAAGAAGCTTTCTGAGAAACTGCCCTGTGATGTGTGACTTCCACTCACAGAGTTACATCTGTATTTCGTGCATCCCTTTGCTAGCCTTATTTCTGTGGATTCTGAGAACTGATATTTCGGATCCCTTTGAAGACTATAGGGCCGAAGGAAATATCCTGCGATAACAAAGAGAAAGAAGCTTTCTGAGAAACTTCTTTGTGTTCTGCGAAATCATCTCACAGAGTTACAGCTTTCCCCTCAAGAAACCTTTCGCTAAGACAGTTCTTGTGGAATTGGCAAAGTGATATTTGGAAGCCCATAGAGGGCTATGGTGAAAAAGGAAATATCCTCAGATGAAATCCGGAAAGAAGCTTTCTGAGAAACTGCTCTATGATGTGTGACTTCCACTCACAGAGTTACATCTGCATTTCGTGCATCTCTTTGCTAGCCTTATTTCTGTAGAATCTGAGAACACATATTTTGGTTCCCTTTGAAGACTATAGGGCCACAGGAAGTATCCTCCGATAACAAAGAGAAAGAAGCTTTCTGAGAAACTTCTTTGTGTTCTGTGAAATCATCTCACAGAGTTACAGCTTTCCACTCAAGAAGCCTTTCGCTAAGACAGTTCTTAAGGAATTGTCATAGTGATATTTGGATGCCCATAGAGGGCTACGGTGAAAAAGGAAATATCCTCAGATGAAATCTGGAAAGAAGCTTTCTGAGAAACTGCTCTGTGATGTGTGACTTCCACTCACAGAGTTACATCTGTATGTCGTGTTTCTCTTTGCTAGCCTTATTTCTGTGGAATCTGAGAACAGATATTTCGGATCCCTTTGAAGACTATAGGGCAAAGGGAATATCCTCCGATAACAAAGAGAAAGAAGCTTTCTGAGAAACTTCTTTGGGTTCTGTGAAATCATGTCACAGAGTTACAGCTTTCCCCTCAAGAAGCCTTTCGCTAAGACAGTTCTTGTGGAATTGGCAAAGTGATATTAGGAAGCCCATAGAGGGCTATGGTGAAAAAGGAAATATCCTCAGATGAAATCTGGAAAGAAGCTGTCTGAGAAACTGCTCTGTGATGTGTGACTTCCACTCACAGAGTTACATCTGTATTTCGTGGATCTCTTTGCTAGGCTTATTTCTGTGGAATCTGAGAACAGATATTTCGGATCCCTTCGAAGTCTATACGGCCAAAGGAAATATCCTCCGATAACAAAGAGAAAGAAGCTTTCTGAGAAACTTCTTTGTGTTCTGTGAAATCATCTCACAGAGTTACAGCTTTCCCCTCAAGAAGCCTCTCGCTAAGACAGTTCTTGTGGAATTGGCAAAGTGATATTTGGAACCCCTAGAGGGCTATGGTGAAAAAGGAAATATCCTCAGATGAGATCTGGAAAGAATCTTTCTGAGAAACTGCTTAGTGTTCTATTAATTCACCTCACAGAGTTACATCTGTATTTCGTGGATCTCTTTGCTAGCCTTATTTCTGTGGAATCTGAGAACAGATATTTCGGATCCCTTTGAAGACTATAGGGCCAAAGAAATATCCTCCGATAACAAAGAGAAAGAAGCTTTCTGAGAAACTTCTTTGTGTTCTGTGAAATCATCTCACAGAGATACAGCTTTCCCCTCAAGAAGCTTTCGGTAAGACAGTTCTTGTGGAATTGGCAAAGTGATATTTGGAAGCCCAGAGACGGCTATGGTGAAAAAGGAAATATCCTCAGATGAAATCTGGAAAGAAGCTTTCTGAGAAACTGCTCTGTGATGTGTGACTTCCACTCACAGAGTTACATCTGTATTTCGTGGATCTCTTTGCTAGCCTTATTTCTGTGGAATCTGAGAACAGATATTTCGGATCTCTTTGAAGATTATAGGGCCAAAGGAAATATGCTCCGGTAACAAAG
Organism: Macaca nemestrina; assembly: GCF_043159975.1. Taxonomy (NCBI): domain Eukaryota; kingdom Metazoa; phylum Chordata; class Mammalia; order Primates; family Cercopithecidae; genus Macaca; species Macaca nemestrina. The sequence goes on from NC_092140.1 coordinate 54,077,533, forward strand.
AGAAAGAAGCTCTCTGAGAAACTTCTTTGTGTTCCGTGAAATCATCTCACAGAGTTACAGCTTTCGCCTCAAGGAACCTTTCGCTAAGACAGTTCTTGTGGAATTGGCAAAGTGATATTAGGAAGCCCATAGAGGGCTACGGTGAAAAAGGAAATATCCTCAGATGAAATCCGGAAAGAAGCTTTCTGAGAAACTGCTCTGTGATATGTGACTTCCACTCACAGAGTTACATCTGTATGTCGTGGATCTCTTTGCTAGCCTTATTTCTGTGGAATCTGAGAAGAGATATTTCGGATTCCTTTGAAGACTATAGGGCCAAAGAAATATCCTCCGATAACAAAGAGAAAGAAGCTTTCTGAGAAACTTCTTTGTGTTCTGTGAAATCATCTCACAGAGATACAGCTTTCCCCTCAAGAAGCCTTTCGCTAAGACAGTTCTTGTGGAATTGGCAAAGTGATATTTGGAAGCCCATAGACGGCTACGGTGAAAAAGGAAATATCCTCAGATGAAATCTGGAAAGAAGCTTTCTGAGAAACTGCTCTGTGATGTGTGACTTCCACTCACAGAGTTACATCTGTATTTCGTGGATCTCTTTGCTAGCCTTATTTCTGTGGAATCTGAGAACAGATATTTCGGATCTCTTTGAAGACTATAGGGCCAAAGGAAATATGCTCCGGTAACAAAGAGAAAGAAGCTTTCTGAGAAACTTCTTTGTGTTCTATGAAATCATCTCACAGAGTTACAGCTTTCTCCTCAAAAAGCCTTTCGCTAAGACAGTTCTTGTGGAATTGGCAAAGTGATATTTGGAAGCCCATAGAGGGCTATGGTGAAAAAGGAAATATCCTCAGATGAAATCCGGAAAGAAGCTTTCTGAGAAACTGCCCTGTGATGTGTGACTTCCACTCACAGAGTTACATCTGTATTTCGAGGATCCCTTTGCTAGCCTTATTTCTGTGGAATCTGAGAACAGATATTTTGGATCCCTTTGAAGACTATAGGGCCAAAGGAAATATCCTCCGATAACAAAGAGAAAAAAGCTTTCTGAGAAACTTCTTTGTGTTCTGTGAAATCATCTCACAGAGATACAGCTTTCCCCTCAAGAAGCCTTTCGCTAAGACAGTTCTTGTGGAATTGGCAAAGTGATATTTGGAAGCCCATAGACGGCTATGGTGAAAAAGGAAATATCCTCAGATGAAATCTGGAAAGAAGCTTTCTGAGAAACTGCTCTGTGATGTGTGACTTCCACTCACAGAGTTACATCTGCATTTCGTGGATCTCTTTGCTAGCCTTATTTCTGTGGAATCTGAGAAGAGATATTTCGGATTCCTTTGAAGACTATAGGGCCAAAGAAATATCCTCCGATAACAAAGAGAAAGAAGCTTTCTGAGAAACTTCTTTGTGTTCTGTGAAATCATCTCACAGAGATACAGCTTTCCCCTCAAGAAGCCTTTCGCTAAGACAGTTCTTGTGGAATTGGCAAAGTGATATTTGGAAGCCCATAGACGGCTATGGTGAAAAAGGAAATATCCTCAGATGAAATCTGGAAAGAAGCTTTCTGAGAAACTGCTCTGTGATGTGTGACTTCCACTCACAGAGTTACATCTGCATTTCGTGGATCTCTTTGCTAGCCTTATTTCTGTGGAATCTGAGAACTGATATTTCGGATCCCTTTGAAGACTATAGGGCCGAAGGAAATATCCTGCGATAACAAAGAGAAAGAAGCTTTCTGAGAAACTTCTTTGTGTTCTGCGAAATCATCTCACAGAGTTACAGCTTTCCCCTCAAGAAACCTTTCGCTAAGACAGTTCTTGTGGAATTGGCAAAGTGATATTTGGAAGCCCATAGAGGGCTATGGTGAAAAAGGAAATATCCTCAGATGAAATCCGGAAAGAAGCTTTCTGAGAAACTGCTCTATGATGTGTGACTTCCACTCACAGAGTTACATCTGCATTTCGTGCATCTCTTTGCTAGCCTTATTTCTGTAGAATCTGAGAACACATATTTTGGATCCCTTTGAAGACTATAGGGCCACAGGAAGTATCCTCCGATAACAAAGAGAAAGAAGCTTTCTGAGAAACATCTTTGTGTTCTGTGAAATCATCTCACAGAGTTACAGCTTTCCACTCAAGAAGCCTTTCGCTAAGACAGTTCTTAAGGAATTGTCAAAGTGATATTTGGATGCCCATAGAGGGCTACGGTGAAAAAGGAAATATCCTCAGATGAAATCTGGAAAGAAGCTTTCTGAGAAACTGCTCTGTGATGTGTGACTTCCACTCACAGAGTTACATCTGTATGTCGTGTTTCTCTTTGCTAGCCTTATTTCTGTGGAATCTGAGAACAGATATTTCGGATCCCTTTGAAGACTATAGGGCAAAGGGAATATCCTCCGACAACAAAGAGAAAGAAGCTTTCTGAGAAACTTCTTTGGGTTCTGTGAAATCATGTCACAGAGTTACAGCTTTCCCCTCAAGAAGCCTTTCGCTAAGACAGTTCTTGTGGAATTGGCAAAGTGATATTAGGAAGCCCATAGAGGGCTATGGTGAAAAAGGAAATATCCTCAGATGAAATCTGGAAAGAAGCTGTCTGAGAAACTGCTCTGTGATGTGTGACTTCCACTCACAGAGTTACATCTGTATTTCGTGGATCTCTTTGCTAGGCTTATTTCTGTGGAATCTGAGAACAGATATTTCGGATCCCTTCGAAGTCTATACGGCCAAAGGAAATATCCTCCGATAACAAAGAGAAAGAAGCTTTCTGAGAAACTTCTTTGTGTTCTGTGAAATCATCTCACAGAGTTACAGCTTTCCCCTCAAGAAGCCTCTCGCTAAGACAGTTCTTGTGGAATTGGCAAAGTGATATTTGGAACCCCTAGAGGGCTATGGTGAAAAAGGAAATATCCTCAGATGAGATCTGGAAAGAATCTTTCTGAGAAACTGCTTAGTGTTCTATTAATTCACCTCACAGAGTTACATCTGTATTTCGTGGATCTCTTTGCTAGCCTTATTTCTGTGGAATCTGAGAACAGATATTTCGGATCCCTTTGAAGACTATAGGGCCAAAGAAATATCCTCCGATAACAAAGAGAAAGAAGCTTTCTGAGAAACTTCTTTGTGTTCTGTGAAATCATCTCACAGAGATACAGCTTTCCCCTCAAGAAGCTTTCGGTAAGACAGTTCTTGTGGAATTGGCAAAGTGATATTTGGAAGCCCAGAGACGGCTATGGTGAAAAAGGAAATATCCTCAGATGAAATCTGGAAAGAAGCTTTCTGAGAAACTGCTCTGTGATGTGTGACTTCCACTCACAGAGTTACATCTGTATTTCGTGGATCTCTTTGCTAGCCTTATTTCTGTGGAATCTGAGAACAGATATTTCGGATCTCTTTGAAGATTATAGGGCCAAAGGAAATATGCTCCGGTAACAAAGAGAAAGAAGCTCTCTGAGAAACTTCTTTGTGTTCCGTGAAATCATCTCACAGAGTTACAGCTTTCGCCTCAAGGAACCTTTCGCTAAGACAGTTCTTGTGGAATTGGCAAAGTGATATTAGGAAGCCCATAGAGGGCTACGGTGAAAAAGGAAATATCCTCAGATGAAATCCGGAAAGAAGCTTTCTGAGAAACTGCTCTGTGATATGTGACTTACACTCACAGAGTTACATCTGTATGTCGTGGATCTCTTTGCTAGCCTTATTTCTGTGGAATCTGAGAAGAGATATTTCGGATTCCTTTGAAGACTATAGGGCCAAAGAAATATCCTCCGATAACAAAGAGAAAGAAGCTTTCTGAGAAACTTCTTTGTGTTCTGTGAAATCATCTCACAGAGATACAGCTTTCCCCTCAAGAAGCCTTTCGCTAAGACAGTTCTTGTGGAATTGGCAAAGTGATATTTGGAAGCCCATAGACGGCTACGGTGAAAAAGGAAATATCCTCAGATGAAATCTGGAAAGAAGCTTTCTGAGAAACTGCTCTGTGATGTGTGACTTCCACTCACAGAGTTACATCTGTATTTCGTGGATCTCTTTGCTAGCCTTATTTCTGTGGAATCTGAGAACAGATATTTCGGATCTCTTTGAAGACTATAGGGCCAAAGGAAATATGCTCCGGTAACAAAGAGAAAGAAGCTTTCTGAGAAACTTCTTTGTGTTCTATGAAATCATCTCACAGAGTTACAGCTTTCTCCTCAAAAAGCCTTTCGCTAAGACAGTTCTTGTGGAATTGGCAAAGTGATATTTGGAAGCCCATAGACGGCTATGGTGAAAAAGGAAATATCCTCAGATGAAATCTGGAAAGAAGCTTTCTGAGAAACTGCTCTGTGATGTGTGACTTCCACTCACAGAGTTACATCTGTATTTCGTGGATCTCTTTGCTAGCCTTATTTCTGTGGAATCTGAGAACAGATATTTCGGATCTCTTTGAAGACTATAGGGCCAAAGGAAATATGCTCCGGTAACAAAGAGAAAGAAGCTTTCTGAGAAACTTCTTTGTGTTCTATGAAATCATCTCACAGAGTTACAGCTTTCGCCTCAAAAAGCCTTTCGCTAAGACAGTTCTTGTGGAATTGGCAAAGTGATATTTGGAAGCCCATAGAGGGCTATGGTGAAAAAGGAAATATCCTCAGATGAAATCCGGAAAGAAGCTTTCTGAGAAACTGCCCTGTGATGTGTGACTTCCACTCACAGAGTTACATCTGTATTTCGTGCATCCCTTTGCTAGCCTTATTTCTGTGGAATCTGAGAACAGATATTTTGGATCCCTTTGAAGACTATAGGGCCAAAGGAAATATCCTCCGATAACAAAGAGAAAAAAGCTTTCTGAGAAACTTCTTTGTGTTCTGTGAAATCATCTCACAGAGTTACAGCTTTCCCCTCCAGAAGCCTTTCGCTAAGACAGTTCTTGAGGAATTGTCAAAGTGATATTTGGATGCCCATAGATTGCTACAGTGAAAAAGGAAATATCCTCAGATGAAATCTGGAAAGAAGCTTTCTGAGAAACTGCTCTGTGATGTGTGACTTCCACTCACAGAGTTACATCTGTATGTCGTGTATCTCTTTGCTAGCGTTATTTCTGTGGAATCTGAGAAGAGATATTTCGGATCCCTTTGAAGACTATAGGGCCAAAGGAAATATCCTCCGATAACAAAGAGAAAGAAGCTTTCTAAGAAACTTCTTTGTGTTCTGTGAAATCATCTCACAGAGTTACAGCTTTCCCCTCAAGAAGCCTTTCGCTAAGACAGTTCTTGTGGAATTGGCAAAGTGATATTAGGAAGCCCATAGAGGGCTATGGTGAAAAAGGAAATATCCTCAGATGATATCTGGAAAGAAGCTGTCTGAAAAACTGCTCTGTGATGTTTGACTAACACTCACAGAGTTACATCTGTATTTCGTGGATCTCTTTGCTAGCCTTATTTCTGTGGATTCTGGGAACTGATATTTCGGATCCCTTTGAAGACTATAGGGCCGAAGGAAATATCCTGCGATAACAAAGAGAAAGAAGCTTTCTGAGAAACTTCTTTGTGTTCTGCGAAATCATCTCACAGAGTTACAGCATTCCCCTCAAGAAACCTTTCGCTAAGAGAGTTCTTGTGGAATTGGCAAAGTGATATTTGGAAGCCCATAGAGGGCTATGGTGAAAAAGGAAATATCCTCAGATGAAATCCGGAAAGAAGCTTTCTGAGAAACTGCTCTATGATGTGTGACTTCCACTCACAGAGTTACATCTGCATTTCGTGCATCTCTTTGCCAGCCTTATTTCTGTGGAATCTGAGAAAAGATATTTTGGATCCCTTTGAAGACTATAGGGCCAAAGGAAATATCCTCCGATAACAAAGAGAAAGAAGCTTTCTGAGAAACTTCTTTGTGTTCTGTGAAATCATCTCACAGAGTTACAGCTTTCCACTCAAGAAGCCTTTCGCTAAGACAGTTCTTAAGGAATTGTCAAAGTGATATTTGGATGCCCTTAGAGGGCAACGGTGAAAAAGGAAATATCCTCAGATGAAATCTGGAAAGAAGCTTTCTGAGAAACTGCTCTGTGATGTGTGACTTCCACTCACAGAGTTACATCTGTATGTCGTGTATCTCTTTGCTAGCCTTATTTCTGTGGAATCTGAGAACAGATATTTCGGATCCCTTTGAAGACTATAGGGCAAAGGGAATATCCTCCGATAACAAAGAGAAAGAAGCTTTCTGAGAAACTACTTTGTGTTCTGTGAAATCATGTCACAGAGTTACAGCTTTCCCCTCAAGAAGCCTTTCGCTAAGACAGTTCTTGTGGAATTGGCAAAGTGATATTAGGAAGCCCATAGAGGGCTATGGTGAAAAGGGAAATATCCTCAGATGAAATCTGGAAAGAAGCTGTCTGAGAAACTGCTCTGTGATGTGTGACTTCCACTCACAGAGTTACATCTGTATTTCGTGGATCTCTTTGCTAGGCTTATTTCTGTGGAATCTGAGAACAGATATTTCGGATCCCTTCGAAGTCTATAGGGCCAAAGGAAATATCCTCCGGTAACAAAGAGAAAGAAGCTTTCTGAGAAACTTCTTTGTGTTCTGTGAAATCATCTCACAGAATTACATCTTTCCCCTCAAGAAGCCTTTCGCTAATACAGTTCTTGTGGAATAGGCAAAGTGATATTTGGAAGCCCATAGAGGGCTATGGTGAAAAAGGAAATATCCTCAGATGAAATCTGGAAAGAAGCTTTCTGAGAAACTGCTCTGTGATGTGTGACTTCCACTCACAGAGTTACATCTGTATTTCGTGGATCTCTTTGCTAGCCTTATTTCTGTGGATTCTGAGAACTGATATTTCGGATCCCTTTGAAGACTATAGGGCCAAAGGAAATATCCTCCGATAACAAAGAGAAAGAAGCTGTCTGAGAAACTTCTTTGTGTTCTGTGAAATCATCTCACAGAGTTACAGCTTTCCCCTCAAGAAGCCTCTCGCTAAGACAGTTCTTGTGGAATTGGCAAAGTGATATTTGGAACCCCTAGAGGGCTATGGTGAAAAAGGAAATATCCTCAGATGAGATCTGGAAAGAATCTTTCTGAGAAACTGCTTAGTGTTCTATTAATTCACCTCACAGAGTTATATCTGTATTTCGTGGATCTCTTTGCTAGCCTTATTTCTGTGGAATCTGAGAACAGATATTTCGGATCCCTTTGAAGACTATAGGGCCAAAGGAAGTATTCTCCGATAACAAAGAGAAAGAAGCTTTCTGAGAAACATCTTTGTGTTCTGTGAAATCATCTCACAGAGTTACAGCTTTCCCCTCAAGAAGCCTTTCGCTAATACAGTTCTTGTGGAATCGGCAAAGTGATTTTTGTAAGCCCATAGAGGGCTATGGTGAAAAAGGAAATATCCTCAGATGACATCTGGAAAGAAGCTTTCTGAGAAACTGCTCTGTGATGTGTGACTTCCACTCACAGAGTTACATGTGTATTTCGTGGATCTCTTTGCTAGCCTTATTTCTGTGGAATCTGAGAGCAGATATTTCGGATCCCTTTGAAGACTACAGGGCCAAAGGAAATACCCTCCGATAAAAAAGGAAAGAAGCTTTCTGAGAATCTTCTTTGTGTTCTGTGAAATCATCTCACAGAGTTACAGCTTTCCCCTCAAGAAGCCTTTCGCTAAGACAGTTCTTGTGGAATTGGCAAAGTGATATTTGGAAGCCCATAGAGGGCTATGGTGAAAAAGGAAATATCCTCAGATGAGATCTGGAAAGAAGCTTTCTGAGAAACTGCTTAGTGTTCTATTAATTCACCTCACAGAGTTACATCTGTATTTCGTGGATCTCTTTGGTAGCCTTATTTCTGTGGAATCTGAGAAGAGATATTTCGGATCCCTTTGAAGACTATAGGGCCAAAAAAATATCCTCCGATAACAAAGAGAAAGAAGCTTTCTGAGAAACTTCTTTGTGTTCTGTGTAATCATCTCACAGAGATACAGCTTTCCCCTCAAGAAGCTTTCGGTAAGACAGTTCTTGTGGAATTGGCAAAGTGATATTTGGAAGCCCAGAGACGGCTATGGTGAAAAAGGAAATATCCTCAGATGAAATCTGGATAGAAGCTTTCTGAGAAACTGCTCTGTGATGTGTGACTTCCACTCACAGAGTTACATGTGTATTTCGTGGATCTCTTTGCTAGCCTTATTTCTGTGGAATCTGAGAACAGATATTTCGGATCTCTTTGAAGATTATAGGGCCAATGGAAATATGCTCCGGTAACAAAGAGAAAGAAGCTCTCTGAGAAACTTCTTTGTGTTCCGTGAAATCATCTCACAGAGTTACAGCTTTCGCCTCAAGGAACCTTTCGCTAAGACAGTTCTTGTGGAATTGGCAAAGTGACATTAGGAAGCCCATAGAGGGCTACGGTGAAAAAGGAAATATCCTCAGATGAAATCCGGAAAGAAGCTTTCTGAGAAACTGCTCTGTGATGTGTGACTTCCACTCACAGAGTTACATCTGTATGTCGTGGATCTCTTTGCTAGCCTTATTTCTGTGGAATCTGAGAAGAGATATTTCGGATTCCTTTGAAGACTATAGGGCCAAAGAAATATCCTCCGATAACAAAGAGAAAGAAGCTTTCTGAGAAACTTCTTTGTGTTCTGTGAAATCATCTCACAGAGATACAGCTTTCCCCTCAAGAAGCCTTTCGCTAAGACAGTTCTTGTGGAATTGGCAAAGTGATATTTGGAAGCCCATAGAGGGCTATGGTGAAAAAGGAAATATCCTCAGATGAAATCTGGAAAGAAGCTTTCTGAGAAACTACTCTGTGATGTGTGACTTCCACTCACAGAGTTACATCTGTATTTCGTGGATCTCTTTGCTAGCCTTATTTCTGTGGAATCTGAGAACAGATATTTCGGATCTCTTTGAAGACTATAGGGCCAAAGGAAATATGCTCCGGTAACAAAGAGAAAGAAGCTTTCTGAGAAACTTCTTTGTGTTCTATGAAATCATCTCACAGAGTTACAGCTTTCGCCTCAAAAAGCCTTTCGCTAAGACAGTTCTTGTGGAATTGGCAAAGTGATATTTGGAAGCCCATAGAGGGCTATGGTGAAAAAGGAAATATCCTCAGATGAAATCCGGAAAGAAGCTTTCTGAGAAACTGCCCTGTGATGTGTGACTTCCACTCACAGAGTTACATCTGTATTTCGTGCATCCCTTTGCTAGCCTTATTTCTGTGGAATCTGAGAACAGATATTTTGGATCCCTTTGAAGACTATAGGGCCAAAGGAAATATCCTCCGATAACAAAGAGAAAAAAGCTTTCTGAGAAACTTCTTTGTGTTCTGTGAAATCATCTCACAGAGTTACAGCTTTCCCCTCCAGAAGCCTTTCGCTAAGACAGTTCTTGAGGAATTGTCAAAGTGATATTTGGACGACCATAGATTGCTACGGTGAAAAAGGAAATATCCTCAGATGAAATCTGGAAAGAAGATTTCTGAGAAACTGCTCTGTGATGTGTGACTTCCACTCACAGAGTTACATCTGTATGTCGTGTATCTCTTTGCTAGCCTTATTTCTGTGGAATCTGAGAAGAGATATTTCGGATCCCTTTGAAGACTATAGGGCCAAAGGAAATATCCTCCGATAACAAAGAGAAAGAAGCTTTCTAAGAAACTTCTTTGTGTTCTGTGAAATCATCTCACAGAGTTACAGCTTTCCCCTCCAGAAGCCTTTCGCTAAGACAGTTCTTGTGGAATTGGCAAAGTGATATTAGGAAGCCCATAGAGGGCTAGGGTGAAAAAGGAAATATCCTCAGATGATATCAGGAAAGAAGCTGTCTGAGAAACTGCTCTGTGATGTGTGACTTCCACTCACAGAGTTACATCTGTATTTCGTGGATCTCTTTGCTAGCCTTATTTCTGTGGATTCTGAGAACTGATATTTCGGATCCCTTTGAAGACTATAGGGCCGAAGGAAATATCCTGCGATAACAAAGAGAAAGAAGCTTTCTGAGAAACTTCTTTGTGTTCTGCGAAATCATCTCACAGAGTTACAGCTTTCCCCTCAAGAAACCTTTCGCTAAGACAGTTCTTGTGGAATTGGCAAAGTGATATTTGGAAGCCCATAGAGGGCTATGGTGAAAAAGGAAATATCCTCATATGAAATCCGGAAAGAAGCTTTCTGAGAAACTGCTCTATGATGTGTGACTTCCACTCACAGAGTTACATCTGCATTTCGTGCATCTCTTTGCTAGCCTTATTTCTGTAGAATCTGAGAACAGATATTTTGGATCCCTTTGAAGACTATAGGGCCAAAGGAAATATCCTCCGATAACAAAGAGAAAGAAGCTTTCTGAGAAACTTCTTTGTGTTCTGTGAAATCATCTCACAGAGTTACAGCTTTCCACTCAAGAAGCCTTTCGCTAAGACAGTTCTTAAGGAATTGTCAAAGTGATATTTGGATGCCCATAGAGGGCTACGGTGAAAAAGGAAATATCCTCAGATGAAATCTGGAAAGAAGCTTTCTGAGAAACTGCTCTGTGATGTGTGACTTCCACTCACAGAGTTACATCTGTATGTCGTGTTTCTCTTTGCTAGCCTTATTTCTGTGGAATCTGAGAACAGATATTTCGGATCCCTTTGAAGACTATAGGGCAAAGGGAATATCCTCCGATAACAAAGAGAAAGAAGCTTTCTGAGAAACTACTTTGTGTTCTGTGAAATCATGTCACAGAGTTACAGCTTTCCCCTCAAGAAGCCTTTCGCTAAGACAGTTCTTGTGGAATTGGCAAAGTGATATTAGGAAGCCCATAGAGGGCTATGGTGAAAAAGGAAATATCCTCAGATGAAATCTGGAAAGAAGCTGTCTGAGAAACTGCTCTGTGATGTGTGACTTCCACTCACAGAGTTACATCTGTATTTCGTGGATCTCTTTGCTAGGCTTATTTCTGTGGAATCTGAGAACAGATATTTCGGATCCCTTCGAAGTCTATAGGGCCAAAGGAAATATCCTCCGGTAACAAAGAGAAAGAAGCTTTCTGAGAAACTTCTTTGTGTTCTGTGAAATCATCTCACAGAGTTACAGCTTTCCCCTCAAGAAGCCTTTCGCTAAGACAGTTCTTGTGGAATTGGCAAAGTGATATTTGGAAGCCCATAGAGGGCTATGGTGAAAAAGGAAATATCCTCAGATGAAATCTGGAAAGAAGCTTTCTGAGAAACTGCTCTGTGATGTGTGACTTCCACTCACAGAGTTACATCTGTATTTCGTGGATCTCTTTGCTAGCCTTTTTTCTGTGGAATCTGAGAACAGATATTTCGGATCTCTTTGAAGACTATAGGGCCAAAGGAAATATGCTCCGGTAACAAAGAGAAAGAAGCTCTCTGAGAAACTTCTTTGTGTTCCGTGAAATCATCTCACAGAGTTACAGCTTTCGCCGCAAGGAAACTTTCGCTAAGACAGTTCTTGTGGAATTGGCAAAGTGATATTAGGAAGCCCATAGAGGGCTACGGTGAAAAAGGAAATATCCTCAGATGAAATCCGGAAAGAAGCTTTCTGAGAAACTGCTCTGTGATGTGTGACTTCCACTCACAGAGTTACATCTGTATGTCGTGGATCTCTTTGCTAGCCTTATTTCTGTGGAATCTGAGAAGAGATATTTCGGATCTCTTTGAAGACTATAGGGCCAAAGAGATATCCTCCGATAACAAAGAGAAAGAAGCTTTCTGAGAAACTTCTTTGTGTTCTGTGAAATCATCTCACAGAGATACAGCTTTCCCCTCAAGAAGCCTTTCGCTAAGACAGTTCTTGTGGAATTGGCAAAGTGATATTTGGAAGCCCATAGACGGCTATGGTGAAAAAGGAAATATCCACAGATGAAATCTGGAAAGAAGCTTTCTGAGAAACTGCTCTATGATGTGTGACTTCCACTCACAGAGTTACATCTGCATTTCGTGCATCTCTTTGCTAGCCTTATTTCTGTAGAATCTGAGAACACATATTTTGGATCCCTTTGAAGACTATAGGGCCACAGGAAGTATCCTCCGATAACAAAGAGAAAGAAGCTTTCTGAGAAACATCTTTGTGTTCTGTGAAATCATCTCACAGAGTTACAGCTTTCCACTCAAGAAGCCTTTCGCTAAGACAGTTCTTAAGGAATTGTCAAAGTGATATTTGGATGCCCATAGAGGGCTACGGTGAAAAAGGAAATATCCTCAGATGAAATCTGGAAAGAAGCTTTCTGAGAAACTGCTCTGTGATGTGTGACTTCCACTCACAGAGTTACATCTGTATGTCGTGTTTCTCTTTGCTAGCCTTATTTCTGTGGAATCTGAGAACAGATATTTCGGATCCCTTTGAAGACTATAGGGCAAAGGGAATATCCTCCGACAACAAAGAGAAAGAAGCTTTCTGAGAAACTTCTTTGGGTTCTGTGAAATCATGTCACAGAGTTACAGCTTTCCCCTCAAGAAGCCTTTCGCTAAGACAGTTCTTGTGGAATTGGCAAAGTGATATTAGGAAGCCCATAGAGGGCTATGGTGAAAAAGGAAATATCCTCAGATGAAATCTGGAAAGAAGCTGTCTGAGAAACTGCTCTGTGATGTGTGACTTCCACTCACAGAGTTACATCTGTATTTCGTGGATCTCTTTGCTAGGCTTATTTCTGTGGAATCTGAGAACAGATATTTCGGATCCCTTCGAAGTCTATACGGCCAAAGGAAATATCCTCCGATAACAAAGAGAAAGAAGCTTTCTGAGAAACTTCTTTGTGTTCTGTGAAATCATCTCACAGAGTTACAGCTTTCCCCTCAAGAAGCCTCTCGCTAAGACAGTTCTTGTGGAATTGGCAAAGTGATATTTGGAACCCCTAGAGGGCTATGGTGAAAAAGGAAATATCCTCAGATGAGATCTGGAAAGAATCTTTCTGAGAAACTGCTTAGTGTTCTATTAATTCACCTCACAGAGTTACATCTGTATTTCGTGGATCTCTTTGCTAGCCTTATTTCTGTGGAATCTGAGAACAGATATTTCGGATCCCTTTGAAGACTATAGGGCCAAAGAAATATCCTCCGATAACAAAGAGAAAGAAGCTTTCTGAGAAACTTCTTTGTGTTCTGTGAAATCATCTCACAGAGATACAGCTTTCCCCTCAAGAAGCTTTCGGTAAGACAGTTCTTGTGGAATTGGCAAAGTGATATTTGGAAGCCCAGAGACGGCTATGGTGAAAAAGGAAATATCCTCAGATGAAATCTGGAAAGAAGCTTTCTGAGAAACTGCTCTGTGATGTGTGACTTCCACTCACAGAGTTACATCTGTATTTCGTGGATCTCTTTGCTAGCCTTATTTCTGTGGAATCTGAGAACAGATATTTCGGATCTCTTTGAAGATTATAGGGCCAAAGGAAATATGCTCCGGTAACAAAGAGAAAGAAGCTCTCTGAGAAACTTCTTTGTGTTCCGTGAAATCATCTCACAGAGTTACAGCTTTCGCCTCAAGGAACCTTTCGCTAAGACAGTTCTTGTGGAATTGGCAAAGTGATATTAGGAAGCCCATAGAGGGCTACGGTGAAAAAGGAAATATCCTCAGATGAAATCCGGAAAGAAGCTTTCTGAGAAACTGCTCTGTGATATGTGACTTACACTCACAGAGTTACATCTGTATGTCGTGGATCTCTTTGCTAGCCTTATTTCTGTGGAATCTGAGAAGAGATATTTCGGATTCCTTTGAAGACTATAGGGCCAAAGAAATATCCTCCGATAACAAAGAGAAAGAAGCTTTCTGAGAAACTTCTTTGTGTTCTGTGAAATCATCTCACAGAGATACAGCTTTCCCCTCAAGAAGCCTTTCGCTAAGACAGTTCTTGTGGAATTGGCAAAGTGATATTTGGAAGCCCATAGACGGCTACGGTGAAAAAGGAAATATCCTCAGATGAAATCTGGAAAGAAGCTTTCTGAGAAACTGCTCTGTGATGTGTGACTTCCACTCACAGAGTTACATCTGTATTTCGTGGATCTCTTTGCTAGCCTTATTTCTGTGGAATCTGAGAACAGATATTTCGGATCTCTTTGAAGACTATAGGGCCAAAGGAAATATGCTCCGGTAACAAAGAGAAAGAAGCTTTCTGAGAAACTTCTTTGTGTTCTATGAAATCATCTCACAGAGTTACAGCTTTCTCCTCAAAAAGCCTTTCGCTAAGACAGTTCTTGTGGAATTGGCAAAGTGATATTTGGAAGCCCATAGACGGCTATGGTGAAAAAGGAAATATCCTCAGATGAAATCTGGAAAGAAGCTTTCTGAGAAACTGCTCTGTGATGTGTGACTTCCACTCACAGAGTTACATCTGTATTTCGTGGATCTCTTTGCTAGCCTTATTTCTGTGGAATCTGAGAACAGATATTTCGGATCTCTTTGAAGACTATAGGGCCAAAGGAAATATGCTCCGGTAACAAAGAGAAAGAAGCTTTCTGAGAAACTTCTTTGTGTTCTATGAAATCATCTCACAGAGTTACAGCTTTCGCCTCAAAAAGCCTTTCGCTAAGACAGTTCTTGTGGAATTGGCAAAGTGATATTTGGAAGCCCATAGAGGGCTATGGTGAAAAAGGAAATATCCTCAGATGAAATCCGGAAAGAAGCTTTCTGAGAAACTGCCCTGTGATGTGTGACTTCCACTCACAGAGTTACATCTGTATTTCGTGCATCCCTTTGCTAGCCTTATTTCTGTGGAATCTGAGAACAGATATTTTGGATCCCTTTGAAGACTATAGGGCCAAAGGAAATATCCTCCGATAACAAAGAGAAAAAAGCTTTCTGAGAAACTTCTTTGTGTTCTGTGAAATCATCTCACAGAGTTACAGCTTTCCCCTCCAGAAGCCTTTCGCTAAGACAGTTCTTGAGGAATTGTCAAAGTGATATTTGGATGCCCATAGATTGCTACAGTGAAAAAGGAAATATCCTCAGATGAAATCTGGAAAGAAGCTTTCTGAGAAACTGCTCTGTGATGTGTGACTTCCACTCACAGAGTTACATCTGTATGTCGTGTATCTCTTTGCTAGCGTTATTTCTGTGGAATCTGAGAAGAGATATTTCGGATCCCTTTGAAGACTATAGGGCCAAAGGAAATATCCTCCGATAACAAAGAGAAAGAAGCTTTCTAAGAAACTTCTTTGTGTTCTGTGAAATCATCTCACAGAGTTACAGCTTTCCCCTCAAGAAGCCTTTCGCTAAGACAGTTCTTGTGGAATTGGCAAAGTGATATTAGGAAGCCCATAGAGGGCTATGGTGAAAAAGGAAATATCCTCAGATGATATCTGGAAAGAAGCTGTCTGAAAAACTGCTCTGTGATGTTTGACTAACACTCACAGAGTTACATCTGTATTTCGTGGATCTCTTTGCTAGCCTTATTTCTGTGGATTCTGGGAACTGATATTTCGGATCCCTTTGAAGACTATAGGGCCGAAGGAAATATCCTGCGATAACAAAGAGAAAGAAGCTTTCTGAGAAACTTCTTTGTGTTCTGCGAAATCATCTCACAGAGTTACAGCATTCCCCTCAAGAAACCTTTCGCTAAGAGAGTTCTTGTGGAATTGGCAAAGTGATATTTGGAAGCCCATAGAGGGCTATGGTGAAAAAGGAAATATCCTCAGATGAAATCCGGAAAGAAGCTTTCTGAGAAACTGCTCTATGATGTGTGACTTCCACTCACAGAGTTACATCTGCATTTCGTGCATCTCTTTGCCAGCCTTATTTCTGTGGAATCTGAGAAAAGATATTTTGGATCCCTTTGAAGACTATAGGGCCAAAGGAAATATCCTCCGATAACAAAGAGAAAGAAGCTTTCTGAGAAACTTCTTTGTGTTCTGTGAAATCATCTCACAGAGTTACAGCTTTCCACTCAAGAAGCCTTTCGCTAAGACAGTTCTTAAGGAATTGTCAAAGTGATATTTGGATGCCCTTAGAGGGCAACGGTGAAAAAGGAAATATCCTCAGATGAAATCTGGAAAGAAGCTTTCTGAGAAACTGCTCTGTGATGTGTGACTTCCACTCACAGAGTTACATCTGTATGTCGTGTATCTCTTTGCTAGCCTTATTTCTGTGGAATCTGAGAACAGATATTTCGGATCCCTTTGAAGACTATAGGGCAAAGGGAATATCCTCCGATAACAAAGAGAAAGAAGCTTTCTGAGAAACTACTTTGTGTTCTGTGAAATCATGTCACAGAGTTACAGCTTTCCCCTCAAGAAGCCTTTCGCTAAGACAGTTCTTGTGGAATTGGCAAAGTGATATTAGGAAGCCCATAGAGGGCTATGGTGAAAAGGGAAATATCCTCAGATGAAATCTGGAAAGAAGCTGTCTGAGAAACTGCTCTGTGATGTGTGACTTCCACTCACAGAGTTACATCTGTATTTCGTGGATCTCTTTGCTAGGCTTATTTCTGTGGAATCTGAGAACAGATATTTCGGATCCCTTCGAAGTCTATAGGGCCAAAGGAAATATCCTCCGGTAACAAAGAGAAAGAAGCTTTCTGAGAAACTTCTTTGTGTTCTGTGAAATCATCTCACAGAATTACATCTTTCCCCTCAAGAAGCCTTTCGCTAATACAGTTCTTGTGGAATAGGCAAAGTGATATTTGGAAGCCCATAGAGGGCTATGGTGAAAAAGGAAATATCCTCAGATGAAATCTGGAAAGAAGCTTTCTGAGAAACTGCTCTGTGATGTGTGACTTCCACTCACAGAGTTACATCTGTATTTCGTGGATCTCTTTGCTAGCCTTATTTCTGTGGATTCTGAGAACTGATATTTCGGATCCCTTTGAAGACTATAGGGCCAAAGGAAATATCCTCCGATAACAAAGAGAAAGAAGCTGTCTGAGAAACTTCTTTGTGTTCTGTGAAATCATCTCACAGAGTTACAGCTTTCCCCTCAAGAAGCCTCTCGCTAAGACAGTTCTTGTGGAATTGGCAAAGTGATATTTGGAACCCCTAGAGGGCTATGGTGAAAAAGGAAATATCCTCAGATGAGATCTGGAAAGAATCTTTCTGAGAAACTGCTTAGTGTTCTATTAATTCACCTCACAGAGTTATATCTGTATTTCGTGGATCTCTTTGCTAGCCTTATTTCTGTGGAATCTGAGAACAGATATTTCGGATCCCTTTGAAGACTATAGGGCCAAAGGAAGTATTCTCCGATAACAAAGAGAAAGAAGCTTTCTGAGAAACATCTTTGTGTTCTGTGAAATCATCTCACAGAGTTACAGCTTTCCCCTCAAGAAGCCTTTCGCTAATACAGTTCTTGTGGAATCGGCAAAGTGATTTTTGTAAGCCCATAGAGGGCTATGGTGAAAAAGGAAATATCCTCAGATGACATCTGGAAAGAAGCTTTCTGAGAAACTGCTCTGTGATGTGTGACTTCCACTCACAGAGTTACATGTGTATTTCGTGGATCTCTTTGCTAGCCTTATTTCTGTGGAATCTGAGAGCAGATATTTCGGATCCCTTTGAAGACTACAGGGCCAAAGGAAATACCCTCCGATAAAAAAGGAAAGAAGCTTTCTGAGAATCTTCTTTGTGTTCTGTGAAATCATCTCACAGAGTTACAGCTTTCCCCTCAAGAAGCCTTTCGCTAAGACAGTTCTTGTGGAATTGGCAAAGTGATATTTGGAAGCCCATAGAGGGCTATGGTGAAAAAGGAAATATCCTCAGATGAGATCTGGAAAGAAGCTTTCTGAGAAACTGCTTAGTGTTCTATTAATTCACCTCACAGAGTTACATCTGTATTTCGTGGATCTCTTTGGTAGCCTTATTTCTGTGGAATCTGAGAAGAGATATTTCGGATCCCTTTGAAGACTATAGGGCCAAAAAAATATCCTCCGATAACAAAGAGAAAGAAGCTTTCTGAGAAACTTCTTTGTGTTCTGTGTAATCATCTCACAGAGATACAGCTTTCCCCTCAAGAAGCTTTCGGTAAGACAGTTCTTGTGGAATTGGCAAAGTGATATTTGGAAGCCCAGAGACGGCTATGGTGAAAAAGGAAATATCCTCAGATGAAATCTGGATAGAAGCTTTCTGAGAAACTGCTCTGTGATGTGTGACTTCCACTCACAGAGTTACATGTGTATTTCGTGGATCTCTTTGCTAGCCTTATTTCTGTGGAATCTGAGAACAGATATTTCGGATCTCTTTGAAGATTATACGGCCAATGGAAATATGCTCCGGTAACAAAGAGAAAGAAGCTCTCTGAGAAACTTCTTTGTGTTCCGTGAAATCATCTCACAGAGTTACAGCTTTCGCCTCAAGGAACCTTTCGCTAAGACAGTTCTTGTGGAATTGGCAAAGTGACATTAGGAAGCCCATAGAGGGCTACGGTGAAAAAGGAAATATCCTCAGATGAAATCCGGAAAGAAGCTTTCTGAGAAACTGCTCTGTGATGTGTGACTTCCACTCACAGAGTTACATCTGTATGTCGTGGATCTCTTTGCTAGCCTTATTTCTGTGGAATCTGAGAAGAGATATTTCGGATTCCTTTGAAGACTATAGGGCCAAAGAAATATCCTCCGATAACAAAGAGAAAGAAGCTTTCTGAGAAACTTCTTTGTGTTCTGTGAAATCATCTCACAGAGATACAGCTTTCCCCTCAAGAAGCCTTTCGCTAAGACAGTTCTTGTGGAATTGGCAAAGTGATATTTGGAAGCCCATAGAGGGCTATGGTGAAAAAGGAAATATCCTCAGATGAAATCTGGAAAGAAGCTTTCTGAGAAACTACTCTGTGATGTGTGACTTCCACTCACAGAGTTACATCTGTATTTCGTGGATCTCTTTGCTAGCCTTATTTCTGTGGAATCTGAGAACAGATATTTCGGATCTCTTTGAAGACTATAGGGCCAAAGGAAATATGCTCCGGTAACAAAGAGAAAGAAGCTTTCTGAGAAACTTCTTTGTGTTCTATGAAATCATCTCACAGAGTTACAGCTTTCGCCTCAAAAAGCCTTTCGCTAAGACAGTTCTTGTGGAATTGGCAAAGTGATATTTGGAAGCCCATAGAGGGCTATGGTGAAAAAGGAAATATCCTCAGATGAAATCCGGAAAGAAGCTTTCTGAGAAACTGCCCTGTGATGTGTGACTTCCACTCACAGAGTTACATCTGTATTTCGTGCATCCCTTTGCTAGCCTTATTTCTGTGGAATCTGAGAACAGATATTTTGGATCCCTTTGAAGACTATAGGGCCAAAGGAAATATCCTCCGATAACAAAGAGAAAAAAGCTTTCTGAGAAACTTCTTTGTGTTCTGTGAAATCATCTCACAGAGTTACAGCTTTCCCCTCCAGAAGCCTTTCGCTAAGACAGTTCTTGAGGAATTGTCAAAGTGATATTTGGACGACCATAGATTGCTACGGTGAAAAAGGAAATATCCTCAGATGAAATCTGGAAAGAAGATTTCTGAGAAACTGCTCTGTGATGTGTGACTTCCACTCACAGAGTTACATCTGTATGTCGTGTATCTCTTTGCTAGCCTTATTTCTGTGGAATCTGAGAAGAGATATTTCGGATCCCTTTGAAGACTATAGGGCCAAAGGAAATATCCTCCGATAACAAAGAGAAAGAAGCTTTCTAAGAAACTTCTTTGTGTTCTGTGAAATCATCTCACAGAGTTACAGCTTTCCCCTCCAGAAGCCTTTCGCTAAGACAGTTCTTGTGGAATTGGCAAAGTGATATTAGGAAGCCCATAGAGGGCTAGGGTGAAAAAGGAAATATCCTCAGATGATATCAGGAAAGAAGCTGTCTGAGAAACTGCTCTGTGATGTGTGACTTCCACTCACAGAGTTACATCTGTATTTCGTGGATCTCTTTGCTAGCCTTATTTCTGTGGATTCTGAGAACTGATATTTCGGATCCCTTTGAAGACTATAGGGCCGAAGGAAATATCCTGCGATAACAAAGAGAAAGAAGCTTTCTGAGAAACTTCTTTGTGTTCTGCGAAATCATCTCACAGAGTTACAGCTTTCCCCTCAAGAAACCTTTCGCTAAGACAGTTCTTGTGGAATTGGCAAAGTGATATTTGGAAGCCCATAGAGGGCTATGGTGAAAAAGGAAATATCCTCATATGAAATCCGGAAAGAAGCTTTCTGAGAAACTGCTCTATGATGTGTGACTTCCACTCACAGAGTTACATCTGCATTTCGTGCATCTCTTTGCTAGCCTTATTTCTGTAGAATCTGAGAACAGATATTTTGGATCCCTTTGAAGACTATAGGGCCAAAGGAAATATCCTCCGATAACAAAGAGAAAGAAGCTTTCTGAGAAACTTCTTTGTGTTCTGTGAAATCATCTCACAGAGTTACAGCTTTCCACTCAAGAAGCCTTTCGCTAAGACAGTTCTTAAGGAATTGTCAAAGTGATATTTGGATGCCCATAGAGGGCTACGGTGAAAAAGGAAATATCCTCAGATGAAATCTGGAAAGAAGCTTTCTGAGAAACTGCTCTGTGATGTGTGACTTCCACTCACAGAGTTACATCTGTATGTCGTGTTTCTCTTTGCTAGCCTTATTTCTGTGGAATCTGAGAACAGATATTTCGGATCCCTTTGAAGACTATAGGGCAAAGGGAATATCCTCCGATAACAAAGAGAAAGAAGCTTTCTGAGAAACTACTTTGTGTTCTGTGAAATCATGTCACAGAGTTACAGCTTTCCCCTCAAGAAGCCTTTCGCTAAGACAGTTCTTGTGGAATTGGCAAAGTGATATTAGGAAGCCCATAGAGGGCTATGGTGAAAAAGGAAATATCCTCAGATGAAATCTGGAAAGAAGCTGTCTGAGAAACTGCTCTGTGATGTGTGACTTCCACTCACAGAGTTACATCTGTATTTCGTGGATCTCTTTGCTAGGCTTATTTCTGTGGAATCTGAGAACAGATATTTCGGATCCCTTCGAAGTCTATAGGGCCAAAGGAAATATCCTCCGGTAACAAAGAGAAAGAAGCTTTCTGAGAAACTTCTTTGTGTTCTGTGAAATCATCTCACAGAGTTACAGCTTTCCCCTCAAGAAGCCTTTCGCTAAGACAGTTCTTGTGGAATTGGCAAAGTGATATTTGGAAGCCCATAGAGGGCTATGGTGAAAAAGGAAATATCCTCAGATGAAATCTGGAAAGAAGCTTTCTGAGAAACTGCTCTGTGATGTGTGACTTCCACTCACAGAGTTACATCTGTATTTCGTGGATCTCTTTGCTAGCCTTTTTTCTGTGGAATCTGAGAACAGATATTTCGGATCTCTTTGAAGACTATAGGGCCAAAGGAAATATGCTCCGGTAACAAAGAGAAAGAAGCTCTCTGAGAAACTTCTTTGTGTTCCGTGAAATCATCTCACAGAGTTACAGCTTTCGCCGCAAGGAAACTTTCGCTAAGACAGTTCTTGTGGAATTGGCAAAGTGATATTAGGAAGCCCATAGAGGGCTACGGTGAAAAAGGAAATATCCTCAGATGAAATCCGGAAAGAAGCTTTCTGAGAAACTGCTCTGTGATGTGTGACTTCCACTCACAGAGTTACATCTGTATGTCGTGGATCTCTTTGCTAGCCTTATTTCTGTGGAATCTGAGAAGAGATATTTCGGATCTCTTTGAAGACTATAGGGCCAAAGAGATATCCTCCGATAACAAAGAGAAAGAAGCTTTCTGAGAAACTTCTTTGTGTTCTGTGAAATCATCTCACAGAGATACAGCTTTCCCCTCAAGAAGCCTTTCGCTAAGACAGTTCTTGTGGAATTGGCAAAGTGATATTTGGAAGCCCATAGACGGCTATGGTGAAAAAGGAAATATCCACAGATGAAATCTGGAAAGAAGCTTTCTGAGAAACTGCTCTGTGATGTGTGACTTCCACTCACAGAGTTACATCTGTATTTCGTGGATCTCTTTGCTAGCCTTATTTCTGTGGAATCTGAGAACAAATATTTCGGATCTCTTTGAAGACTATAAGGCCAAAGGAAATATGCTCCGGTAACAAAGAGAAAGAAGCTTTCTGAGAAACTTCATTGTGTTCTATGAAATCATCTCACAGAGTTACAGCTTTCGCCTCAAAAAGCCTTTCGCTAAGACAGTTCTTGTGGAATTGGCAAAGTGATATTTGGAAGCCCATAGAGGGCTATGGTGAAAAAGGAAATATCCTCAGATGAAATCCGGAAAGAAGCTTTCTGAGAAACTGCCCTGTGATGTGTGACTTCCACTCACAGAGTTACATCTGTATTTCGTGCATCCCTTTGCTGGCCTTATTTCTGTGGAATCTGAGAACAGATATTTTGGATCCCTTTGAAGACTATAGGGCCAAAGGAAATATCCTCCGATAACAAAGAGAAAAAAGCTTTCTGAGAAACTTCTTTGTGTTCTGTGAAATCATCTCACAGAGTTACAGCTTTCCCCTCCAGAAGCCTTTCGCTAAGACAGTTCTTGAGGAATTGTCAAAGTGATATTTGGATGCCCATAGATTGCTACGGTGAAAAAGGAAATATCCTCAGATGAAATCTGGAAAGAAGCTTTCTGAGAAACTGCTCTGTGATGTGTGACTTCCACTCACAGAGTTACATCTGTATGTCGTGTATCTCTTTGCTAGCCTTATTTCTGTGGAATCTGAGAAGAGATATTTCGGATCCCTTTGAAGACTATAGGGCCAAAGGAAATATCCTCCGATAACAAAGAGAAAGAAGCTTTCTAAGAAACTTCTTTGTGTTCTGTGAAATCATCTCACAGAGTTACAGCTTTCCCCTCCAGAAGCCTTTCGCTAAGACAGTTCTTGTGGAATTGGCAAAGTGATATTAGGAAGCCCATAGAGGGCTATGGTGAAAAAGGAAATATCCTTAGATGATATCTGGAAAGAAGCTGTCTGAAAAACTGCTCTGTGATGTTTGACTAACACTCACAGAGTTACATCTGTATTTCGTGGATCTCTTTGCTAGCCTTATTTCTGTGGATTCTGAGAACTGATATTTCGGATCCCTTTGAAGACTATAGGGCCGAAGGAAATATCCTGCGATAACAAAGAGAAAGAAGCTTTCTGAGAAACTTCTTTGTGTTCTGCGAAATCATCTCACAGAGTTACAGCATTCCCCTCAAGAAACCTTTCGCTAAGACAGTTCTTGTGGAATTGGCAAAGTGATATTTGGAAGCCCATAGAGGGCTATGGTGAAAAAGGAAATATCCTCAGATGAAATCCGGAAAGAAGCTTTCTGAGAAACTGCTCTATGATGTGTGACTTCCACTCACAGAGTTACATCTGCATTTCGTGCATCTCTTTGCCAGCCTTATTTCTGTAGAATCTGAGAACAGATATTTTGGATCCCTTTGAAGACTATAGGGCCAAAGGAAATATCCTCCGATAACAAAGAGAAAGAAGCTTTCTGAGAAACTTCTTTGTGTTCTGTGAAATCATCTCACAGAGTTACAGCTTTCCACTCAAGAAGCCTTTCGCTAAGACAGTTCTTAAGGAATTGTCAAAGTGATATTTGGATGCCCTTAGAGGGCAACGGTGAAAAAGGAAATATCCTCAGATGAAATCTGGAAAGAAGCTTTCTGAGAAACTGCTCTGTGATGTGTTACTTCCACTCACAGAGTTACATCTGTATGTCGTGTATCTCTTTGCTAGCCTTATTTCTGTGGAATCTGAGAACAGATATTTCGGATCCCTTTGAAGACTATAGGGCAAAGGGAATATCCTCCGATAACAAAGAGAAAGAAGCTTTCTGAGAAACTACTTTGTGTTCTGTGAAATCATGTCACAGAGTTACAGCTTTCCCCTCAAGAAGCCTTTCG
Source organism: Macaca nemestrina (assembly GCF_043159975.1). Lineage (NCBI taxonomy): Eukaryota > Metazoa > Chordata > Mammalia > Primates > Cercopithecidae > Macaca > Macaca nemestrina. Next base: position 54,101,254 of record NC_092140.1, read on the forward strand.
CTAAGACAGTTCTTGTGGAATTGGCAAAGTGATATTAGGAAGCCCATAGAGGGCTATGGTGAAAAGGGAAATATCCTCAGATGAAATCTGGAAAGAAGCTGTCTGAGAAACTGCTCTGTGATGTGTGACTTCCACTCACAGAGTTACATCTGTATTTCGTGGATCTCTTTGCTAGGCTTATTTCTGTGGAATCTGAGAACAGATATTTCGGATCCCTTCGAAGTCTATAGGGCCAAAGGAAATATCCTCCGGTAACAAAGAGAAAGAAGCTTTCTGAGAAACTTCTTTGTGTTCTGTGAAATCATCTCACAGAATTACATCTTTCCCCTCAAGAAGCCTTTCGCTAATACAGTTCTTGTGGAATAGGCAAAGTGATATTTGGAAGCCCATAGAGGGCTATGGTGAAAAAGGAAATATCCTCAGATGAAATCTGGAAAGAAGCTTTCTGAGAAACTGCTCTGTGATGTGTGACTTCCACTCACAGAGTTACATCTGTATTTCGTGGATCTCTTTGCTAGCCTTATTTCTGTGGATTCTGAGAACTGATATTTCGGATCCCTTTGAAGACTATAGGGCCAAAGGAAATATCCTCCGATAACAAAGAGAAAGAAGCTGTCTGAGAAACTTCTTTGTGTTCTGTGAAATCATCTCACAGAGTTACAGCTTTCCCCTCAAGAAGCCTCTCGCTAAGACAGTTCTTGTGGAATTGGCAAAGTGATATTTGGAACCCCTAGAGGGCTATGGTGAAAAAGGAAATATCCTCAGATGAGATCTGGAAAGAATCTTTCTGAGAAACTGCTTAGTGTTCTATTAATTCACCTCACAGAGTTATATCTGTATTTCGTGGATCTCTTTGCTAGCCTTATTTCTGTGGAATCTGAGAACAGATATTTCGGATCCCTTTGAAGACTATAGGGCCAAAGGAAGTATTCTCCGATAACAAAGAGAAAGAAGCTTTCTGAGAAACATCTTTGTGTTCTGTGAAATCATCTCACAGAGTTACAGCTTTCCCCTCAAGAAGCCTTTCGCTAATACAGTTCTTGTGGAATCGGCAAAGTGATTTTTGTAAGCCCATAGAGGGCTATGGTGAAAAAGGAAATATCCTCAGATGACATCTGGAAAGAAGCTTTCTGAGAAACTGCTCTGTGATGTGTGACTTCCACTCACAGAGTTACATGTGTATTTCGTGGATCTCTTTGCTAGCCTTATTTCTGTGGAATCTGAGAGCAGATATTTCGGATCACTTTGAAGACTACAGGGCCAAAGGAAATACCCTCCGATAAAAAAGGAAAGAAGCTTTCTGAGAATCTTCTTTGTGTTCTGTGAAATCATCTCACAGAGTTACAGCTTTCCCCTCAAGAAGCCTTTCGCTAAGACAGTTCTTGTGGAATTGGCAAAGTGATATTTGGAAGCCCATAGAGGGCTATGGTGAAAAAGGAAATATCCTCAGATGAGGTCTGGAAAGAAGCTTTCTGAGAAACTGCTTAGTGTTCTATTAATTCACCTCACAGAGTTACATCTGTATTTCGTGGATCTCTTTGCTAGCCTTATTTCTGTGGAATCTGAGAAGAGATATTTCGGATCCCTTTGAAGACTATAGGGCCAAAGAAATATCCTCCGATAACAAAGAGAAAGAAGCTTTCTGAGAAACTTCTTTGTGTTCTGTGTAATCATCTCACAGAGATACAGCTTTCCCCTCAAGAAGCTTTCGGTAAGACAGTTCTTGTGGAATTGGCAAAGTGATATTTGGAAGCCCAGAGACGGCTATGGTGAAAAAGGAAATATCCTCAGATGAAATCTGGACAGAAGCTTTCTGAGAAACTGCTCTGTGATGTGTGACTTCCACTCACAGAGTTACATGTGTATTTCGTGGATCTCTTTGCTAGCCTTATTTCTGTGGAATCTGAGAACAGATATTTCGGATCTCTTTGAAGATTATAGGGCCAAAGGAAATATGCTCCGGTAACAAAGAGAAAGAAGCTCTCTGAGAAACTTCTTTGTGTTCCGTGAAATCATCTCACAGAGTTACAGCTTTCGCCTCAAGGAACCTTTCGCTAAGACAGTTCTTGTGGAATTGGCAAAGTGACATTAGGAAGCCCATAGAGGGCTACGGTGAAAAAGGAAATATCCTCAGATGAAATCCGGAAAGAAGCTTTCTGAGAAACTGCTCTGTGATGTGTGACTTCCACTCACAGAGTTACATCTGTATGTCGTGGATCTCTTTGCTAGCCTTATTTCTGTGGAATCTGAGAAGACATATTTCGGATTCCCTTGAAGACTATAGGGCCAAAGAAATATCCTCCGATAACAAAGAGAAAGAAGCTTTCTGAGAAACTTCTTTGTGTTCTGTGAAATCATCTCACAGAGATACAGCTTTCCCCTCAAGAAGCCTTTCGCTAAGACAGTTCTTGTGGAATTGGCAAAGTGATATTTCGAAGCCCATAGACGGCTATGGTGAAAAAGGAAATATCCTCAGATGAAATCTGGAAAGAAGCTTTCTGAGAAACTACTCTGTGATGTGTGACTTCCACTCACAGAGTTACATCTGTATTTCGTGGATCTCTTTGCTAGCCTTATTTCTGTGGAATCTGAGAACAGATATTTCGGATCTCTTTGAAGACTATAGGGCCAAAGGAAATATGCTCCGGTAACAAAGAGAAAGAAGCTTTCTGAGAAACTTCTTTGTGTTCTATGAAATCATATCACAGAGTTACAGCTTTCGCCTCAAAAAGCCTTTCGCTAAGACAGTTCTTGTGGAATTGGCAAAGTGATATTTGGAAGCCCATAGAGGGCTATGGTGAAAAAGGAAATATCCTCAGATGAAATCCGGAAAGAAGCTTTCTGAGAAACTGCCCTGTGATGTGTGACTTCCACTCACAGAGTTACATCTGTATTTCGTGCATCCCTTTGCTAGCCTTATTTCTGTGGAATCTGAGAACAGATATTTTGGATCCCTTTGAAGACTATAGGGCCAAAGGAAATATCCTCCGATAACAAAGAGAAAAAAGCTTTCTGAGAAACTTCTTTGTGTTCTGTGAAATCATCTCACAGAGTTACAGCTTTCCCCTCCAGAAGCCTTTCGCTAAGACAGTTCTTGAGGAATTGTCAAAGTGATATTTGGACGCCCATAGATTGCTACGGTGAAAAAGGAAATATCCTCAGATGAAATCTGGAAAGAAGCTTTCTGAGAAACTGCTCTGTGATGTGTGACTTCCACTCACAGAGTTACATCTGTATGTCGTGTATCTCTTTGCTAGCCTTATTTCTGTGGAATCTGAGAAGAGATATTTCGGATCCCTTTGAAGACTATAGGGCCAAAGGAAATATCCTCCGATAACAAAGAGAAAGAAGCTTTCTAAGAAACTTCTTTGTGTTCTGTGAAATCATGTCACAGAGTTACAGCTTTCCCCTCAAGAAGCCTTTCGCTAAGACAGTTCTTGTGGAATTGGCAAAGTGATATTAGGAAGCCCATAGAGGGCTAGGGTGAAAAAGGAAATATCCTCAGATGATATCAGGAAAGAAGCTGTCTGAGAAACTGCTCTGTGATGTGTGACTTCCACTCACAGAGTTACATCTGTATTTCGTGGATCTCTTTGCTAGCCTTATTTCTGTGGATTCTGAGAACTGATATTTCGGATCCCTTTGAAGACTATAGGGCCGAAGGAAATATCCTGCGATAACAAAGAGAAAGAAGCTTTCTGAGAAACTTCTTTGTGTTCTGCGAAATCATCTCACAGAGTTACAGCTTTCCCCTCAAGAAACCTTTCGCTAAGACAGTTCTTGTGGAATTGGCAAAGTGATATTTGGAAGCCCATAGAGGGCTATGGTGAAAAAGGAAATATCCTCATATGAAATCCGGAAAGAAGCTTTCTGAGAAACTGCTCTATGATGTGTGACTTCCACTCACAGAGTTACATCTGCATTTCGTGCATCTCTTTGCTAGCCTTATTTCTGTAGAATCTGAGAACAGATATTTTGGATCCCTTTGAAGACTATAGGGCCAAAGGAAATATCCTCCGATAACAAAGAGAAAGAAGCTTTCTGAGAAACTTCTTTGTGTTCTGTGAAATCATCTCACAGAGTTACAGCTTTCCACTCAAGAAGCCTTTCGCTAAGACAGTTCTTAAGGAATTGTCAAAGTGATATTTGGATGCCCATAGAGGGCTACGGTGAAAAAGGAAATATCCTCAGATGAAATCTGGAAAGAAGCTTTCTGAGAAACTGCTCTGTGATGTGTGACTTCCACTCACAGAGTTACATCTGTATGTCGTGTTTCTCTTTGCTAGCCTTATTTCTGTGGAATCTGAGAACAGATATTTCGGTTCCCTTTGAAGACTATAGGGCAAAGGGAATATCCTCCGATAACAAAGAGAAAGAAGCTTTCTGAGAAACTACTTTGTGTTCTGTGAAATCATGTCACAGAGTTACAGCTTTCCCCTCAAGAAGCCTTTCGCTAAGACAGTTCTTGTGGAATTGGCAAAGTGATATTAGGAAGCCCATAGAGGGCTATGGTGAAAAAGGAAATATCCTCAGATGAAATCTGGAAAGAAGCTGTCTGAGAAACTGCTCTGTGATGTGTGACTTCCACTCACAGAGTTACATCTGTATTTCGTGGATCTCTTTGCTAGCCTTTTTTCTGTGGAATCTGAGAACAGATATTTCGGATCTCTTTGAAGACTATAGGGCCAAAGGAAATATGCTCCGGTAACAAAGAGAAAGAAGCTCTCTGAGAAACTTCTTTGTGTTCCGTGAAATCATCTCACAGAGTTACAGCTTTCGCCGCAAGGAAACTTTCGCTAAGACAGTTCTTGTGGAATTGGCAAAGTGATATTAGGAAGCCCATAGAGGGCTACGGTGAAAAAGGAAATATCCTCAGATGAAATCCGGAAAGAAGCTTTCTGAGAAACTGCTCTGTGATGTGTGACTTCCACTCACAGAGTTACATCTGTATGTCGTGGATCTCTTTGCTAGCCTTATTTCTGTGGAATCTGAGAAGAGATATTTCGGATCCCTTTGAAGACTATAGGGCCAAAGAGATATCCTCCGATAACAAAGAGAAAGAAGCTTTCTGAGAAACTTCTTTGTGTTCTGTGAAATCATCTCACAGAGATACAGCTTTCCCCTCAAGAAGCCTTTCGCTAAGACAGTTCTTGTGGAATTGGCAAAGTGATATTTGGAAGCCCATAGACGGCTATGGTGAAAAAGGAAATATCCTCAGATGAAATCTGGAAAGAAGCTTTCTGAGAAACTGCTCTGTGATGTGTGACTTCCACTCTCAGAGTTACATCTGTATTTCGTGGATCTCTTTGCTAGCCTTATTTCTGTGGAATCTGAGAACAAATATTTCGGATCTCTTTGAAGACTATAGGACCAAAGGAAATATGCTCCGGTAACAAAGAGAAAGAAGCTTTCTGAGAAACTTCATTGTGTTCTATGAAATCATCTCACAGAGTTACAGCTTTCGCCTCAAAAAGCCTTTCGCTAAGACAGTTCTTGTGGAATTGGCAAAGTGATATTTGGAAGCCCATAGAGGGCTATGGTGAAAAAGGAAATATCCTCAGATGAAATCCGGAAAGAAGCTTTCTGAGAAACTGCCCTGTGATGTGTGACTTCCACTCACAGAGTTACATCTGTATTTCGTGCATCCCTTTGCTGGCCTTATTTCTGTGGAATCTGAGAACAGATATTTTGGATCCCTTTGAAGACTATAGGGCCAAAGGAAATATCCTCCGATAACAAAGAGAAAAAAGCTTTCTGAGAAACTTCTTTGTGTTCTGTGAAATCATCTCACAGAGTTACAGCTTTCCCCTCCAGAAGCCTTTCGCTAAGACAGTTCTTGAGGAATTGTCAAAGTGATATTTGGATGCCCATAGATTGCTACGGTGAAAAAGGAAATATCCTCAGATGAGATCTGGATAGAAGCTTTCTGAGAAACTGCTTAGTGTTCTATTAATTCACCTCACAGAGTTACATCTGTATTTCGTGGATCTCTTTGCTAGCCTTATTTCTGTGGAATCTGAGAAGAGATATTTCGGATCCCTTTGAAGACTATAGGGCCAAAGAAATATCCTCCGATAACAAAGAGAAAGAAGCTTTCTGAGAAACTTCTTTGTGTTCTGTGAAATCATCTCACAGAGATACAGCTTTCCCCTCAAGAAGCTTTCGGTAAGACAGTTCTTGTGGAATTGGCAAAGTGATATTTGGAAGCCCAGAGACGGCTATGGTGAAAAAGGAAATATCCTCAGATGAAATCTGGAAGAAGCTGTCTGAGAAACTGCTCTGTGATGTGTGACTTCCACTCACAGAGTTACATCTGTATTTCGTGGATCTCTTTGCTAGCCTTATTTCTGTGGAATCTGAGAACAGATATTTCGGATCCCTTTGAAGACTATATGGCCAAAGGAAATATCCTCTGATAACAAAGAGAAAGAAGCTTTCTGAGAAACATCTTTGTGTTCTGTGAAATCATCTCACAGAGTTACAGCATTCCCCTAAAGAAGCCTTTCGCTAAGACAGTTCTTGTGGAATCGGCAAAGTGATTTTTGTAAGCCCATAGAGGGCTATGGTGAAAAAGGAAATATCCTCAGATGACATCTGGAAAGAAGCTTTCTGAGAAACTGCTCTGTGATGTGTGACTTCCACTCACAGAGTTATATCTGTATTTCGTGGATCTCTTTGCTACACTTATTTCTGTGGAATCTGAGAGCAGATATTTCGGATCCCTTTGAAGACTACAGGGCCAAAGGAAATATCCTCCGATAAAAAAGGAAAGAAGCTTTCTGAGAATCTTCTTTGTGTTCTGTGAAATCATCTCACAGAGTTACAGCTTTCCCCTCCAGAAGCCTTTCGCTAAGACAGTTCTTGAGGAATTGTCAAAGTGATATTTGGATGCCCATAGATTGCTACGGTGAAAAAGGAAATATCCTCAGATGAGATCTGGATAGAAGCTTTCTGAGAAACTGCTTAGTGTTCTATTAATTCACCTCACAGAGTTACATCTGTATTTCGTGGATCTCTTTGCTAGCCTTATTTCTGTGGAATCTGAGAACAGATATTTCGGATCCCTTTGAAGACTATAGGGCCAAAGGAAGTATTCTCCGATAACAAAGAGAAAGAAGCTTTCTGAGAAACATCTTTGTGTTCTGTGAAATCATCTCACAGAGTTACAGCATTCCCCTAAAGAAGCCTTTCGCTAAGACAGTTCTTGTGGAATCGGCAAAGTGATTTTTGTAAGCCCATAGAGGGCTATGGTGAAAAAGGAAATATCCTCAGATGACATCTGGAAAGAAGCTTTCTGAGAAACTGCTCTGTGATGTGTGACTTCCACTCACAGAGTTATATCTGTATTTCGTGGATCTCTTTGCTACACTTATTTCTGTGGAATCTGAGAGCAGATATTTCGGATCCCTTTGAAGACTACAGGGCCAAAGGAAATATCCTCCGATAAAAAAGGAAAGAAGCTTTCTGAGAATCTTCTTTGTGTTCTGTGAAATCATCTCACAGAGTTACAGCTTTCCCCTCAAGAAGCCTTTCGCTAAGACAGTTCTTGTGGAATTGGCAAAGTGATATTTGGATGCCCATAGAGGGCTATGGTGAAAAAGGAAGTATCCTCAGATGAGATCTGGAAAGAAGCTTTCTGAGAAACTGCTTAGTGTTCTATTAATTCACCTCACAGATTTACATCTGTATTTCGTGGATCTCTTTGCTAGCCTTATTTCTGTGGAATCTGAGAACAGATATTTCGGATCCCTTTGAAGACTATAGGGCCAAAGAAATATCCTCCGATAACAAAGAGAAAGAAGCTTTCTGAGAAACTTCTTTGTGTTCTGTGAAATCATCTCACAGAGATACAGCTTTCCCCTCAAGAAGCTTTCGGTAAGACAGTTCTTGTGGAATTGGCAAAGTGATATTTGGAAGCCCAGAGACGGCTATGGTGAAAAAGGAAATATCCTCAGATGAAATCTGGAAAGAAGCCTTCTGAGAAACTGCTCTGTGATGTGTGACTTCCACTCACAGAGTTACATCTGTATTTCGTGGATCTCTTTGCTAGCCTTATTTCTGTGGAATCTGAGAACAGATATTTCGGATCTCTATGAAGATTATAGGGCCAAAGGAAATATGCTCCGGTAACAAAGACAAAGAAGCTCTCTGAGAAACTTCTTTGTGTTCTGTGAAATCATCTCACAGAGTTACAGCTTTCGCCTCAAGGAACCTTTCGCTAAGACAGTTCTTGTGGAATTGGCAAAGTGATATTAGGAAGCCCATAGAGGGCTACGGTGAAAAAGGAAATATCCTCAGATGAAATCCGGAAAGAAGCTTTCTGAGAAACTGCTCTGTTATGTGTGACTTCCACTCACAGAGTTACATCTGTATGTCGTGGATCTCTTTGCTAGCCTTATTTCTGTGGAATCTGAGAAGAGATATTTCGGATTCCTTTGAAGACTATAGGGCCAAAGAAATATCCTCCGATAACAAAGAGAAAGAAGCTTTCTGAGAAACTTCTTTGTGTTCTGTGAAATCATCTCACAGAGATACAGCTTTCCCCTCAAGAAGCCTTTCGCTAAGACAGTTCTTGTGGAATTGGCAAAGTGATATTTGGAAGCCCATAGACTGCTATGGTGAAAAAGGAAATATCCTCAGATGAAATCTGGAAAGAAGCTTTCTGAGAAACTGCTCTGTGATGTGTGACTTCCACTCACAGAGTTACATCTGTATTTCGTGGATCTCTTTGCTAGACTTATTTCTGTGGAATCTGAGAACAGATATTTTGGATCCCTTTGAAGACTATAGGGCCAAAGGAAATATCCTCCGGTAACAAAGAGAAAGAAGCTTTCTGAGAAACTTCTTTGTGTTCTGTGAAATCATCTCACAGAGATACAGCTTTCCCCTCAAGAAGCCTTTCGCTAAGACAGTTCTTGTGAAATTGGCAAAGTGATATTTGGGAGCCCATAGAGGGCTATGGTGAAAAAGGAAATATCCTCAGATGAGATCTGGAAAGAAGCTTTCCGAGAAACTGCTTAGTGTTCTATTAATTCACCTCACAGAGTTACATCTGTATTTCGTGGATCTCTTTGCTAGCCTTATTTCTGTGGAATCTGAGAAGAGATATTTCGGATTCCTTTGAAGACTATAGGGCCAAAGAAATATCCTCCGATAACAAAGAGAAATAAGCTTTCTGAGAAACTTCTTTGTGTTCTGTGAAATCATCTCACAGAGATACAGCTTTCCCCTCAAGAAGCCTTTCGCTAAGACAGTTCTTGTGGAATTGGCAAAGTGATATTTGGAAGCCCCTAGACGGCTATGGTGAAAAAGGAAATATCCTCAGATGAAATCTGGAAAGAAGCTTTCTGAGAAACTGCTCTGTGATGTGTGACTTCCACTCACAGAGTTACATCTGTATTTCATGGATCTCTTTGCTAGCCTTATTTCTGTGGAATTTGAGAACAGATATTTCGGATCTCTTTGAAGACTATAGGGCCAAAGGAAATATGCTCCGGTAACAAAGAGAAAGAAGCTTTCTAAGAAACTTCTTTGTGTTCTGTGAAATCATCTCACAGAGTTACAGCTTTCCCCTCAAGAAGCCTTTCGCTAAGACAGTTCTTGTGGAATTGGCAAAGTGATATTAGGAAGCCCATAGAGGGCTATGGTGAAAAAGGAAATATCCTCAGATGAAATCCGGAAAGAAGCTTTCTGAGAAACTGCTCTATGATGTCTGACTTCCACTCACAGAGTTACATCTGCATTTCGTGCATCTCTTTGCTAGCCTTATTTCTGTAGAATCTGAGAACAGATATTTTGGATCCCTTTGAAGACTATAGGGCCAAAGGAAATATCCTCTGATAACAAAGAGAAAGAAGCTTTCTGAGTAACTTCTTTGTGTTCTGTGAAATCATCTCACAGAGTTACAGCTTTCCACTCAAGAAGCCTTTCGCTAAGACAGTACTTAAGGAATTGTCAAAGTGATATTTGGATGCCCATAGAGGGCTACGGTGAAAAAGGAAATATCCTCAGATGAAATCTGGAAAGAAGCTTTCTGAGAAACTGCTCTGTGATGTGTGACTTCCACTCACAGAGTTACATCTGTATGTCGTGTATCTCTTTGCTAATCTTATTTCTGTGGAATCTGAGAACAGATATTTCGTATCCCTTTGAAGACTATAGGGCAAAGGGAATATCCTCCGATAACAAAGAGAAAGAAACTTTCTGAGAAACTACTTTGTGTTCTGTGAAATCATGTCACAGAGTTACAGCTTTCCCCTCAAGAAGCCTTTCGCTAAGACAGTTCTTGTGGAATTGGCAAAGTGATATTAGGAAGCCCATAGAGGGCTATGGTGAAAAAGGAAATATCCTGAGATGAAATCTGGAAAGAAGCTGTCTGAGAAACTGCTCTGTGATGTGTGACTTCCACTCACAGAGTTACATCTGTATTTCGTGGATCTCTTTGCTAGGCTTATTTCTGTGGAATCTGAGAACAGATATTTCGGATCCCTTCGAAGTCTATAGGGCCAAAGGAAATATCCTCCGGTATCAAAGAGAAAGAAGCTTTCTGAGAAACTTCTTTGTATTCTGTGAAATCATCTCACAGAGTTACAGCTTTCCCCTCAAGAAGCCTTTCGCTAAGACAGTTCTTGTGGAATAGGCAAAGTGATATTTGGAAGCCCATAGAGGGCTATGGTGAAAAAGGAAATAACCTCAGATGAAATCTGGAAAGAAGCTTTCTGAGAAACTGCTCTGTGATGTGTGACTTCCACTCACATAGTTACATCTGTATTTCGTGGATCTCTTTGCTAGACTTATTTCTGTGGAATCTGAGAACAGATATTTCGGATCCCTCCGAAGTCTATAGGGCCAAAGGAAATATCCTCCGGTAACAAAGAGAAAGAAGCTTTCTGAGAAACTTCTTTGTGTTCTGTGAAATCATCTCACAGAGATACAGCTTTCCCCTCAAGAAGCCTTTCGCTAAGACAGTTCTTGTGAAATTTCAAAGTGATATTTGGAAGCCCATAGAGGGCTATGGTGAAAAAGGAAATATCCTCAGATGAGATCTGGAAAGAAGCTTTCCGAGAAACTGCTTACTGTTCTATTAATTCACCTCAGAGAGTTACATCTGTATTTCGTGGATCTCTTTGCTAGCCTTATTTCTGTGGAATCTGAGAACAGATATTTCGGATCCCTTTGAAGACTATAGGGCCAAAGAAATATCCTCCGATAACAAAGAGAAAGAAGCTTTCTGAGAAACTTCTTTGTGTTCTGTGAAATCATCTCACAGAGATACAGCTTTCCCCTCAACAAGCTTTCGGTAAGACAGTTCTTGTGGAATTGGCAAAGTGATATTTGGAAGCCCAGAGACGGCTATGGTGAAAAAGGAAATATCCTCAGATGAAATCTGGAAAGAAGCTTTCTGAGAAACTGCTCTGTGATGTGTGACTTCCACTCACAGAGTTACATCTGTATTTCGTGGATCTCTTTGCTAGCCTTATTTCTGTGGAATCTGAGAACAGATATTTCGGATCTCTTTGAAGATTATAGGGCCAAAGGAAATATGCTCCGGTAACAAAGAGAAAGAAGCTCTCTGAGAAACTTCTTTGTGTTCCGTGAAATCATCTCACAGAGTTACAGCTTTCGCCTCAAGGAACCTTTCGCTAAGACAGTTCTTGTGGAATTGGCAAAGTGATATTAGGAAGCCCATAGAGGGCTACGGTGAAAAAGGAAATATCCTCAGATGAAATCCGGAAAGAAGCTTTCTGAGAAACTGCTCTGTGATGTGTGACTTCCACTCACAGAGTTACATCTGTATGTCGTGTATCTCTTTGCTAGCCTTATTTCTGTGGAATCTGAGAAGAGATATTTCGGATTCCTTTGAAGACTATAGGGCCAAAGAAATATCCTCCGACAACAAAGAGAAATAAGCTTTCTGAGAAACTTCTTTGTGTTCTGTGAAATCATCTCACAGAGATACAGCTTTCCCCTCAAGAAGCCTTTCGCTAAGACAGTTCTTGTGGAATTGGCAAAGTGATATTTGGAAGCCCCTAGACGGCTATGGTGAAAAAGGAAATATCCTCAGATGAAATCTGGAAAGAAGCTTTCTGAGAAACTGCTCTGTGATGTGTGACTTCCACTCACAGAGTTACATCTGTATTTCGTGGATCTCTTTGCTAGCCTTATTTCTGTGGAATTTGAGAACAGATATTTCGGATCTCTTTGAAGACTATAGGGCCAAAGGAAACATGCTCCGGTAACAAAGAGAAAGAAGCTTTCTAAGAAACTTCTTTGTGTTCTGTGAAATCATCTCACAGAGTTACAGCTTTCCCCTCAAGAAGCCTTTCGCTAAGACAGTTCTTGTGGAATTGGCAAAGTGATATTAGGAAGCCCTTAGAGGGCTATGGTGAAAAAGGAAATATCCTCAGATGAAATCTGGAAAGAAGCTGTCTGAGAAACTGCTCTGTGATGTGTGACTTCCACTCACAGAGTTACATCTGTATTTCGTGGATCTCTTTGCTAGCCTTATTTCTGTGGATTCTGAGAACTGATATTTCGGATCCCTTTGAAGACTATAGGGCCGAAGGAAATATCCTGCGATAACAAAGAGAAAGAAGCTTTCTGAGAAACTTCTTTGTGTTCTGCGAAATCATCTCACAGAGTTACAGCTTTCCCCTCAAGAAACCTTTCGCTAAGACAGTTCTTGTGGAATTGGCAAAGTGATATTTGGAAGCCCATAGAGGGCTATGGTGAAAAAGGAAATATCCTCAGATGAAATCCGGAAAGAAGCTTTCTGAGAAACTGCTCTATGATGTCTGACTTCCACTCACAGAGTTACATCTGCATTTCGTGCATCTCTTTGCTAGCCTTATTTCTGTAGAATCTGAGAACAGATATTTTGGATCCCTTTGAAGACTATAGGGCCAAAGGAAATATCCTCCGATAACAAAGAGAAAGAAGCTTTCTGAGTAACTTCTTTGTGTTCTGTGAAATCATCTCACAGAGTTACAGCTTTCCACTCAAGAAGCCTTTCGCTAAGACAGTACTTAAGGAATTGTCAAAGTGATATTTGGATGCCCATAGAGGGCTACGGTGAAAAAGGAAATATCCTCAGATGAAATCTGGAAAGAAGCTTTCTGAGAAACTGCTCTGTGATGTGTGACTTCCACTCACAGAGTTACATCTGTATGTCGTGTATCTCTTTGCTAATCTTATTTCTGTGGAATCTGAGAACAGATATTTCGTATCCCTTTGAAGACTATAGGGCAAAGGGAATATCCTCCGATAACAAAGAGAAAGAAACTTTCTGAGAAACTACTTTGTGTTCTGTGAAATCATGTCACAGAGTTACAGCTTTCCCCTCAAGAAGCCTTTCGCTAAGACAGTTCTTGTGGAATTGGCAAAGTGATATTAGGAAGCCCATAGAGGGCTATGGTGAAAAAGGAAATATCCTGAGATGAAATCTGGAAAGAAGCTGTCTGAGAAACTGCTCTGTGATGTGTGACTTCCACTCACAGAGTTACATCTGTATTTCGTGGATCTCTTTGCTAGGCTTATTTCTGTGGAATCTGAGAACAGATATTTCGGATCCCTTCGAAGTCTATAGGGCCAAAGGAAATATCCTCCGGTATCAAAGAGAAAGAAGCTTTCTGAGAAACTTCTTTGTGTTCTGTGAAATCATCTCACAGAGTTACAGCTTTCCCCTCAAGAAGCCTTTCGCTAAGACAGTTCTTGTGGAATAGGCAAAGTGATATTTGGAAGCCCATAGAGGGCTATGGTGAAAAAGGAAATATCCTCAGATGAAATCTGGAAAGAAGCTTTCTGAGAAACTGCTCTGTGATGTGTGACTTTCACTCACAGAGTTACATCTGTATTTCGTGGATCTCTTTGCTAGGCTTATTTCTGTGGAATCTGAGAACAGATATTTCGGATCCCTTCGAAGTCTATAGGGCCAAAGGAAATATCCTCCGGTAACAAAGAGAAAGAAGCTTTCTGAGAAACTTCTTTGTGTTCTGTGAAATCATCTCACAGAGTTACAGCTTTCCCCTCAAGAAGCCTTTCGCTAAGACAGTTCTTGTGGAATAGGCAAAGTGATATTTGGAAGCCCATAGAGGGCTATGGTGAAAAAGGAAATATCCTCAGATGAAATCTGGAAAGAAGCTTTCTGAGAAACTGCTCTGTGATGTGTGACTTCCACTCACAGAGTTACATCTGTATTTCGTGGATCTCTTTGCTAGCCTTATTTCTATGGATTCTGAGAACTGATATTTCGGATCCCTTTGAAGACTATAGGGCCAAAGGAAATATCCTCCGATAACAAAGAGAAAGAAGCTTTCTGAGAAACTTCTTTGTGTTCTGTGAAATCATCTCACAGAATTACAGCTTTCCCCTCAAGAAGCCTCTCGCTAAGACAGTTCTTGTGGAATTGGCAAAGTGATATTTGGAACCCCTAGAGGGCTATGGTGAAAAAGGAAATATCCTCAGATGAGATCTGGAAAGAAGCTTTCTGAGAAACTGCTTAGTGTTCTATTAATTCACCTCACAGAGTTACATCTGTATTTCGTGGATCTCTTTGCTAGCCTTATTTCTGTGGAATCTGAGAAGAGATATTTCGGATCCCTTTGAAGACTATAGGGCCAAAGAAATATCCTCCGATAACAAAGAGAAAGAAGCTTTCTGAGAAACTTCTTTGTGTTCTGTGAAATCATCTCACAGAGATACAGCTTTCCCCTCAAGAAGCTTTCGGTAAGACAGTTCTTGTGGAATTGGCAAAGTGATATTTGGAAGCCCAGAGACGGCTATGGTGAAAAAGGAAATATCCTCAGACGAAATCTGGAAAGAAGCTTTCTGAGAAACTGCTCTGTGATGTGTGACTTCCACTCACAGAGTTACATCTGTATTTCGTGGATCTCTTTGCTAGCCTTATTTCTGTGGAATCTGAGAACAGATATTTCGGATCTCTTTGAAGATTATAGGGCCAAAGGAAATATGCTCCGGTAACAAAGAGAAAGAAGCTCTCTGAGAAACTTCTTTGTGTTCCGTGAAATCATCTCACAGAGTTACAGCTTTCGCCTCAAGGAACCTTTCGCTAAGACAGTTCTTGTGGAATTGGCAAAGTGATATTAGGAAGCCCATAGAGGGCTACGGTGAAAAAGGAAATATCCTCAGATGAAATCCGGAAAGAAGCTTTCTGAGAAACTGCTCTGTGATGTGTGACTTCCACTCAAAGAGTTACATCTGTATGTCGTGGATCTCTTTGCTAGCCTTATTTCTGTGGAATCTGAGAAGAGATATTTCGGATTCCTTTGAAGACTATAGGGCCAAAGAAATATCCTCCGATAACAAAGAGAAAGAAGCTTTCTGAGAAACTTCTTTGTGTTCTGTGAAATCATCTCACAGAGATACAGCTTTCCCCTCAAGAAGCCTTTCGCTAAGACAGTTCTTGTGGAATTGGCAAAGTGATATTTGGAAGCCCATAGACGGCTATGGTGAAAAAGGAAATATCCTCAGATGAAATCTGGAAAGAAGCTTTCTGAGAAACTGCTCTGTGATGTGTGACTTCCACTCACAGAGTTACATCTGTATTTCGTGGATCTCTTTGCTAGCCTTATTTCTGTGGATTCTGAGAGCTGATATTTCGGATCCCTTTGTAAACTATAGGGCCGAAGGAAATATCCTGCGATAACAAAGAGAAAGAAGCTTTCTGAGAAACTTCTTTGTGTTCTGCGAAATCATCTCACAGAGTTACAGCTTTCCCCTCAAGAAACCTTTCGCTAAGACAGTTCTTGTGGAATTGGCAAAGTGATATTTGGAAGCCCATAGAGGGCTATGGTGAAAAAGGAAATATCCTCAGATGAAATCCGGAAAGAAGCTTTCTGAGAAACTGCTCTATGATGTGTGACTTCCACTCACAGAGTTACATCTGCATTTCGTGCATCTCTTTGCTAGCCTTATTTCTGTAGAATCTGAGAACAGATATTTTGGATCCCTTTGAAGACTATAGGGCCAAAGGAAATATCCTCCGATAACAAAGAGAAAGAAGCTTTCTGAGAAACTTCTTTGTGTTCTGTGAAATCATCTCACAGAGTTACAGCTTTCCACTCAAGAAGCCTTTCGCTAAGACAGTTCTTAAGGAATTGTCAAAGTGATATTTGGATGCCCATAGAGGGCTACGGTGAAAAAGGAAATATCCTCAGATGACATCTGGAAAGAAGCTTTCTGAGAAACTGCTCTGTGATGTGTGACTTCCACTCACAGAGTTACATGTGTATTTCGTGGATCTCTTTGCTAGCCTTATTTCTGTGGAATCTGAGAGCAGATATTTCGGATCCCTTTGAAGACTACAGGGCCAAAGGAAATATCCTCCGATAAAAAAGGAAAGAAGCTTTCTGAGAATCTTCTTTGTGTTCTGTGAAATCATCTCACAGAGTTACAGCTTTCCCCTCAAGAAGCCTTTCGCTAAGACAGTTCTTGTGGAATTGGCAAAGTGATATTTGGAAACCCATAGAGGGCTATGGTGAAAAAGGAAATATCCTCAGATGAGATCTGGAAAGAAGCTTTCTGAGAAACTGCTTAGTGTTCTCTTAATTCACCTCACAGAGTTACATCTGTATTTCGTGGATCTCTTTGCTAGCCTTATTTCTGTGGAATCTGAGAAGAGATATTTCGGATCCCTTTGAAGACTATAGTGCCAAAGAAATATCCTCCGATAACAAAGAGAAAGAAGCTTTCTGAGAAACTTCTTTGTGTTCTGTGAAATCATCTCACAGAGATACAGCTTTCCCCTCAAGGAGCTTTCGGTAAGACAGTTCTTGTGGAATTGGCAAAGTGATATTTGGAAGCCCAGAGACGGCTATGGTGAAAAAGGAAATATCCTCAGATGAAATCTGGAAAGAAGCCTTCTGAGAAACTGCTCTGTGATGTGTGACTTCCACTCACAGAGTTACATCTGTATTTCGTGGATCTCTTTGCTAGCCTTATTTCTGAGGAATCTGAGAACAGATATTTCGGATCTCTATGAAGATTATAGGGCCAAAGGAAATATGCTCCGGTAACAAAGAGAAAGAAGCTCTCTGAGAAACTTCTTTGTGTTCTGTGAAATCATCTCACAGAGTTACAGCTTTCGCCTCAAGGAACCTTTCGCTAAGACAGTTCTTGTGGAATTGGCAAAGTGATATAGGAAGCCCATAGAGGGCTACGGTGAAAAAGGAAATATCCTCAGATGAAATCCGGAAAGAAGCTTTCTGAGAAACTGCTCTGTGATGTGTAACTTCCACTCACAGAGTTACATCTGTATGTCGTGGATCTATTTGCTAGCCTTATTTCTGTGGAATCTGAGAAGAGATATTTCGGATTCCTTTGAAGACTATAGGGCCAAAGAAATATCCTCCGATAACAAAGAGAAAGAAGCTTTCTGAAAAACTTCTTTGTGTTCTGTGAAATCATCTCACAGAGATACAGCTTTCCCCTCAAGAAGCCTTTCGCTAAGACAGTTCTTGTGGAATTGGCAAAGTGATATTTGGAAGCCCATAGACGGCTATTGTGAAAAAGGAAATATCCTCAGATGAAATCTGGAAAGAAGCTTTCTGAGAAACTGCTCTGTGATGTGTGACTTCCACTCACAGAGTTACATCTGTATTTCGTGGATCTCTTTGCTAGCCTTATTTCTGTGGAATCTGAGAACAGATATTTCGGATCTCTTTGAAGACTATAGGGCCAAAGGAAATATGCTCCGGTAACAAAGAGAAAGAAGCTTTCTGAGAAACTTCTTTGTGTTCTATGAAATCATCTCCCAGAGTTACAGCTTTCCACTCAAGAAGCCTTTCGCTAAGACAGTTCTTAAGGAATTGTCAAAGTGATATTTGGATGCCCATAGAGGGCTACGGTGAAAAAGGAAATATCCTCAGATGAAATCTGGAAAGAAGCTTTCTGAGAAACTGCTCTGTGATGTGTGACTTCCACTCACAGAGTTACATCTGTATGTCGTGTATCTCTTTGCTAGCCTTATTTCTGTGGAATCTGAGAACAGATATTTCGGATCCCTTTGAAGACTATAGGGCAAAGGGAATATCCTCCGATAACAAAGAGAAAGAAGCTTTCTGAGAAACTACTTTGTGTTCTGTGAAATCATGTCACAGAGTTACAGCTTTCCCCTCAAGAAGCCTTTCGCCAAGACAGTTCTTGTGGAATTGGCAAAGTGATATTAGGAAGCCCATAGAGGGCTATGGTGAAAAAGGAAATATCCTCAGATGAAATCTGGAAAGAAGCTTTCTGAGAAACTGCTCTGTGATGTGTGACTTCCACTCACAGAGTTACATCTGTATTTCGTGGATCTCTTTGCTAGACTTATTTCTGTGGAATCTGAGAACAGATATTTCGGATCCCTTCGAAGTCTATAGGGCCAAAGGAAATATCCTCCGGTAACAAAGAGAAAGAAGCTTTCTGAGAAACTTCTTTGTGTTCTGTGAAATCATCTCGCAGAGTTACAGCTTTCCCCTCAAGAAGCCTTTCGCTAAGACAGTTCTTGTGGAATAGGCAAAGTGATATTTGGAAGCCCATAGAGGGCTATGGTGAAAAAGGAAATATCCTCAGATGAAATCTGGAAAGAAGCTTTCTGAGAAACTGCTCTGTGATGTGTGACTTCCACTCACAGAGTTACATCTGTATTTCGTGGATCTCTTTGCTAGCCTTATTTCTGTGGATTCTGAGAACTGATATTTCGGATCCCTTTGAAGACTATAGGGCCAAAGGAAATATCCTCCGATAACAAAGAGAAAGAAGCTTTCTGAGAAACTTCTTTGTGTTCTGTGAAATCATCCCACAGAGTTACAGCTTTCCCCTCAAGAAGCCTCTCGCTAAGACAGTTCTTGTGGAATTGGCAAAGTGATATTTGGAACCCCTAGAGGGCTATGGTGAAAAAGGAAATATCCTCAGATGAGATCTGGAAAGAATCTTTCTGAGAAACTGCTTAGTGTTCTATTAATTCACCTCACAGAGTTACATCTGTATTTCGTGGATCTCTTTGCTAGCCTTATTTCTGTGGAATCTGAGAACAGATATTTCGGATCCCTTTGAAGACTATAGGGCCAAAGGAAGTATTCTCCGATAACAAAGAGAAAGAAGCTTTCTGAGAAACATCTTTGTGTTCTGTGAAATCATCTCACAGAGTTACAGCTTTCCCCTCAAGAAGCCTTTCGCTAAGACAGTTCTTGTGGAATCGGCAAAGTGATTTTTGTAAGCCCATAGAGGGCTATGGTGAAAAAGGAAATATCCTCAGATGAGATCTGGAAAGAAGCTTTCTGAGAAACTGCTTAGTGTTCTATTAATTCACCTCACAGAGTTACATCTGTATTTCGTGGATCTCTTTGCTAGCCTTATTTCTGTGGAATCTGAGAACAGATATTTCGGATCTCTTTGAAGATTATAGGGCCAAAGGAAATATGCTCCGGTAACAAAGAGAAAGAAGCTCTCTGAGAAACTTCTTTGTGTTCCGTGAAATCATCTCACAGAGTTACAGCTTTCGCCTCAAGGAACCTTTCGCTAAGACAGTTCTTCTGGAATTGGCAAAGTGGTATTAGGAAGCCCATAGAGGGCTACGGTGAAAAAGGAAATATCCTCAGATGAAATCCGGAAAGAAGCTTTCTGAGAAACTGCTCTGTGATGTGTGACTTCCACTCACAGAGTTACATCTGTATGTCGTGGATCTCTTTGCTAGCCTTATTTCTGTGGAATCTGAGAAGAGATATTTCGGATCCCTTTGAAGACTATAGGGCCAAAGAAATATCCTCCGATAACAAAGAGAAAGAAGCTTTCTGAGAAACTTCTTTGTGTTCTGTGAAATCATCTCACAGAGATACAGCTTTCCCCTCAAGAAGCCTTTCGCTAAGACAATTCTTGTGGAATTGGCAAAGTGATATTTGGAAGCCCATAGACGGCTATGGTGAAAAAGGAAATATCCTCAGATGAAATCTGGAAAGAAGCTTTCTGAGAAACTGCTCTGTGATGTGTGACTTCCACTCACAGAGTTACATCTGTATTTCGTGGATCTCTTTGCTAGCCTTATTTCTGTGGAATCTGAGAACAGATATTTCGGATCTCTTTGAAGACTATAGGGCCAAAGGAAATATGCTCCGGTAACAAAGAGAAAGAAGCTTTCTGAGAAACTTCTTTGTGTTCTATGAAATCATCTCACAGAGTTACAGCTTTCGCCTCAAAAAGCCTTTCGCTAAGACAGTTCTTGTGGAATTGGCAAAGTGATATTTGGAAGACCATAGAGGGCTATGGTGAAAAAGGAAATATCCTCAGATGAAATCCGGAAAGAAGCTTTCTGAGAAACTGCCCTGTGATGTGTGACTTCCACTCACAGAGTTACATCTGTATTTCGTGCATTCCTTTGCTAGCCTTATTTCTGTGGAATCTGAGAACAGATATTTTGGATCCCTTTGAAGACTATAGGGCCAAAGGAAATATCCTCCGATAACAAAGAGAAAAAAGCTTTCTGAGAAACTTCTTTGTGTTCTATGAAATCATCTCACAGAGTTACAGCTTTCCCCTCCAGAAGCCTTTCGCTAAGACAGTTCTTGAGGAATTGTCAAAGTGATATTTGGATGCCCATAGATTGCTACGGTGAAAAAGGAAATATCCTCAGATGAAATCTGGAAAGAAGCTTTCTGAGAAACTGCTCTGTGATGTGTGACTTCGACTCACAGAGTTACATCTGTATGTCGTGTATCTCTTTGCTAGCCTTATTTCTGTGGAATCTGAGAAGAGATATTTCGGATCCCTTTGAAGACTATAGGGCCAAAGGAAATATCCTCCGATAACAAAGAGAAAGAAGCTTTCTAAGAAACTTCTTTGTGTTCTGTGAAATCATCTCACAGAGTTACAGCTTTCCCCTCAAGAAGCCTTTCGCTAAGACAGTTCTTGTGGAATTGGCAAAGTGATATTAGGAAGCCCATAGAGGGGTATGGTGAAAAAGGAAATATCCTCAGATGATATCTGGAAAGAAGCTGTCTGAGAAACTCCTCTGTGATGTGTGACTTCCACTCACAGAAGATTACATCTGTATTTCGTGGATCTCTTTCCTAGCCTTATTTCTGTGGAATCTGAGAACAGATACTTCGGATTCCTTTGAAGACTACAGGGCCAAAGGAAATATCCTCCGATAACAAAGAGAAAGAAGCTTTCTGAGAAACTTCTTTGTGTTCTGTGAAATCATCTCACAGAGTTACAGCTTTCCCCTCAAGAAGCCTTTCGCTAAGACAGTTCTTGTGGAATTGGCAAAGTGATATTTGGAAGCCCATAGAGGGTTATGGTGAAAAAGGAAATATCCTCAGATGAAATCTGGAAAGAAGCTTTCTGAGAAACTGCTCTGTGATGTGTGACTTCCACTCACAGAGTTACATCTGTATTTCGTGGATCTCTTTTCTAGCCTTATTTCTGTGGAATCTGAGAACAGATATTTCGGATCCCTTTGAAGACTATAGGGCCAAAGGAAATATCCTCCGATAACAAAGAGAAAGAAGCTTTCTGAGAAACTTCTTTGTGTTCTGTGAAATCATCTCACAGAGTTACAGCTTTCCCCTCAAGAAGCCTTTCGCTAAGACAATTCTTGGGGAATTGGTAAAGTGATATTTGGAAGTCCATAGAGGGCTATGGTGAAAAAGGAAATATCCTCAGATGAAATCTGGAAAGAAGCTTTCTGAGAAACTACTCTGTGATGTGTCACTTCCACTCACAGAGTTACATCTGTATTCCGTGGATCTCTTTTCTCGCCTTATTTCTGTGGAATCTGAGAAGAGATATTTCGGATCCTTTTGAAGACTATAGGGCCAAAGTAAATATCCTCCGATAACAAAGAGAAAGAAGCTTTCTGAGAAACTTCTTTGTTTTCTGTGAAATCATCTCACAGAGTTACAGCTTTCCCCTCAAGAAGCCTTTCGTTAAGACTGTTCTTGTGGAATTGTCAAAGTGATATTTGGAAGCCCATAGAGGGCTATGGTGAAAAAGGAAATATCCTCAGATGAAATCTGGAAAGAAGCTTTCTGAGAAACTGCTCTGTGATGTGTGACTTCCAGTCACAGCGTTACATCTGTATTTCGTGGATCTCTTTGCTAGCCTTATTTCTGTGGAATCTGAGAAGAGATATTTCGGATCCCTTTGAAGACTATAGGGGCAAAGGAAATATCCTCCGATAACAAAGAGAAAGAAGCTTTCTGAGAAACTTCTTTGTTTTCTGTGAAATCATCTCACAGAGTTACAGCTTTCCCCTCAAGAAGCCTTTTGCTAAGACAGTTCTTGTGGAATTGGCAAAGTGATATTTGGAAGCCCATAGAGGGCTACGGTGAAAAAGGAAATATCCACAGATGAAATCTGGAAAGAAGCTTTCTGAGAAACTGCTCTGTGATGTGTGACTTTCACTCACAGAGTTACATCTGTATTTCGTGTATCTCTTTGCTAGCCTTATTTCTGTGGAATCTGAGAACAGATATTTCGGATCCCTTTGAAGACTATAGGGCTAAAGGAAATATCCTCCGATAACAAAGAGAAAGAAGCTTTCTGAGAAACTTCTTTGTGTTCTGTGAAATCATCTCACAGAGTTACAGCTTTCCCCTCAAGAAGCCTTTCGCTAAGACAGTTCTTGTGGAATTGGCAAAGTGATATTTGGAAGTCCATAGAGGGCTATGGTGAAAAAGGAAATATCCTCAGATGAAATCTGGAAAGAAGCTTTCTGAGAAACTGCTCTGTGATGTGTGACTTCCACTCACAGAGTTACATCTGTATTTCGTGGATCTCTTTGCTAGCCTTATTTCTGTGGAATCTGAGAACAGATACTTCGGATTCCTTTGAAGACTACAGGGCCAAAGGAAATATCCTCCGATAACAAAGAGAAAGAAGCTTCCTGAGAAACTTCTTTGTGTTCTCTGAAATCATCTCACAGAGGTACAGCTTTCCCCTCAAGAAGCCTTTCGCTAAGACAGTTCTTGTGGAAATGGCAAACTGATATTTGGAAGCCCATAGAGGTCTATGGTGAAAAAGGAAATATCCTCAGATGATATCTGGAAAGAAGCTTTCTCAGAAACTGCTCTGTGATGTGTGACTTCCCCTCACCGAGTTACATCTGTATTTCGTGGATCTCTTTGCTAGACTTATTCCTGTGGAATCTGAGAACAGATATTTCGGATCCCTTTGAATACTATAGGGCTAAAGGAAATATCCTCCGATAACAAAGAGAAAGAAGCTTTCTGAGAAACTTATTTGTGTTCTGTGAAATCATCTCACAGAGTTACAGCTTTCCCCTCAAGAAGCCTTTCCCTAAGAGAGTTCTTGTGGAATTGACAAAGGGATATTTGGAAGACCCTAGAGGGCTATGGTGAAAAAGGAAATATCCTCAGATGAAATCTGGAAAGAAGCTTTCTGAGAAAATTCTCTGTGATGTGTGACTTCTACTCACAGTTACATCTGTATTTCGTGGATCTCTTTGCTAGCCTTATTTCTGTGGAATCTGAGAACAGATATTTCGGATCCCTTTGAAGACTATAGGGCCAAAGGAAATATCCTCCGATAACAAAGAGAAAGAAGCTTTGTGAGAAACTTCTTTGTGTTCTGTGAAATCATCTCACAGAGTTACAGCTTTCCCCTCAAGAAGCCTTTCACTAAGACAGTTCTTGTGGAATTGGCAAAGTGATATTTGGAAGCCCATAGAGGGCTATGGTGAAAAAGGAAATATCCTCAGATGAAATCTGGAAAGAAGCTTTCTGAGAAACTGCTCTGTGATGTGTGACTTCTACTCACAGTTACATCTGTATTTCGTGGATCTCTTTGCTAGCCTTATTTCCGTGGAATCTGAGAACAGATATTTCGGATCCCTTTGAAGACTATAGGTCGAAAGGAAATATCCTCCGATAACCAAGAGAAAGAAGCTTTTTGAGAAACTTCTTTGTGTTCTGTGAAATCATCTCACAGAGTTACAGCTTTCCGCTCAAGAAGCCTTTTGCTAAGACAGTTCTTGGGGAATTGGCAAAGTGATATTTGGAAGTCCATAGAGGGCTATGGTGAAAAAGGAAATATCCTCAGATGAAATCTGGAAAGAAGCTTTCTGAGAAACTACTCTGTGATGTGTCACTTCCACTCACAGAGTTACATCTGTATTCCGTGGATCTCTTTGCTAGCCTTATTTCTGTGGAATCTGAGAAGAGATATTTCGGATCCTTTTGAAGACTATAGGGCCAAAGTAAATATCCTCCGATAACAAAGAGAAAGAAGCTTTCTGAGAAACTTCTTTGTTTTCTGTGAAATGATCTCACAGAGTTACAGCTTTCCCCTCAAGAAGCCTTTCGCTAAGACTGTTCTTGTGGAATGGTCAAAGTGATATTTGGAAGCCCATAGAGGGCTATGGTGAAAAAGGAAATATCCACAGGTGAAATCTGGAAAGAAGCTTTCTGAGAAACTGCTCTGTGATGTGTGACTTTCACTCACAGAGTTACATCTGTATTTCGTGTATCTCTTTGCTAGCCTTATTTCTGTGGAATCTGAGAACAGATATTTCGGATCCCTTTGAAGACTATAGGGCTAAAGGAAATATCCTCCGATAACAAAGAGAAAGAAGCTTTCTGAGAAACTTCTTTGTGTTCTGTGAAATCATCTCACAGAGTTACAGCTTTCCCCTCAAGAAGCCTTTCGCTAAGACAGTTCTTGTGGAATTGGCAAAGTGATATTTGGAAGCCCATAGAGGGCAATGGTGAAAAAGGAAATATCCTCAGATGATATCTGGAAAGAAGCTTTCTGTGAAACTGCTCTGTGATGTGTGACTTCCACTCACAGAGTTACATCTGTATTTCGTGTATCTCTTTGCTAGCCTTATTTCTGTGGAATCTGAGAACAGATATTTCGGATCCCTTTGAAGACTATAGGGCCAAAGGAAATATCCTCCGATAACAAAGAGAAAGAAGCTTTCTTAGAAACTTCTTTGTGTTCTGTGAAGTCATCTCACAGAGTTACAGCTTTCCCCTCAAGAAGCCTTTCGCCTAGACAGTTCTTTTGGAATTGTCAAAGTGATATTTGGAAGCCCATAGAGGGCTATGGTGAAAAAGGAAATATCCTCAGATGAAATCTGGAAAGAAGCTTTCTGAGAAACTGCTCTGTGATATGTGACTTCCACTCACAGAGTTACATCTGTATTTCGTGGATCTCTTTGCTAGCCTTATTTCCGTGGAATCTGAGAACAGATATTTCGGATCCCTTTGAAGACCATAGGGCCAAAGGAAATGTCCTCCAATAAAAAAGAAAAGGAAGCTTTCTGAGAAACTACTTTGTGTTCTGTGAAATCATCTCACAGATTTACAGCTTTCCCCTCAAGAAGCCTTTCGCTAAGACAGTTCTTGTGGAATTGGCAAAGTGATATTTGGAAACCCATAGGGGGCTGTGGTGAAAAAGGAAATATCCTCAGATGAAATCTGGAAAGAAGCTTTCTGAGAAACTGCTCTGTGATGTGTGACTTCCACTCACAGAGTTACATCTGTATTTCGTGGATCTCTTTGCTAGCCTTATTTCTGTGGAATCTGAGAACATATATTTCGGATCCCTTTGAAGACTATAGGGCCAAAGGAAATATCCTCCGATAACAAAGAGAAAGAAGCTTTCTGAGAAACTTCTTTATGTTCTGTGAAATCATCTCACAGAGTTACAGCTTTCCCCTCAAGAAGCCTTTCGCTAAGACAGTTCTTGTGGAATAGGCAAAGTGATATTTGGAAGCCCATAGAGGGCTATGGTGAAAAAGGAAATACCTCAGATGAAATCTTGAAAGAAGCTTTCTGAGAAACTGCTCTGTGATGTGTGACTTCCACTCACAGAGTTACATCTGTATTTTGTGGATCTCTTTGCTAGCCTTTTTTCTGTGGAATCTGAGAACAGATATTTCGGATCCCTTTGAAGACTATAGGGCCAAAGGAAATATCCTCCGATAACAAAGAGAAAGAAGTTTTCTGAGAAACTTCTTTGTGTTCTGTGAAATCATCTCACAGAGTTACAGCTTTCCCCTCAAGAAGCCTTTCGTTAAGACAGTTCTTGTGGAATTGTCAAAGTGATATTTGGAAGCCCATAGAGGGCTATGGTGAAAAAGGAAATATCCTCAGATGAAATCTGGAAAGAAGCTTTCTGAGAAACTGCTCTGTGATGTGTGACTTCCTCTCACAGAGTTACATCTGTATTTCGTGGATCTCTTTGGTAGCCTTATTTCCGTGGAATCTGAGAACAGATATTTCGGATTCCTTTGAAGACTATAGGGCCAAAGGAAATATCCTCCGATAACAAAGAGAAAGAAGCTTCCTGAGAAACTTCTTTGTGTTCTGTTAAATCATCTCACAGAGTTACAGCTTTCCCCTCAAGAAGCCTTTCGCTAAGACAGTTCTTGTGGAATTGGCAAAGTGATATTTGGAAGCCCATAGAGGGCTATGGTGAAAAAGGAAATATCCTCAGATGAAATCTGGAAAGAAGCTTTCTGAGAAACTGCTCTGTGATGTGTGACTTCTACTCACAGTTACATCTGTATTTCGTGGATCTCTTTGCTAGCCTTATTTCTGTGGAATCTGAGAAGAGATATTTCGGATCCTTTTGAAGACTATAGGGCCAAAGGAAATATCCTCCGATAACAAAGAGAAAGAAGCTTTCTGAGAAACTTCTTTGTGTTCTGTGAAATCATCTCACAGAGTTACAGCTTTCCCCTCAAGAAGCCTTTCGCTAAGACTGTTCTTGTGGAATTGTCAAAGTGATATTTGGAAGCCCATAGAGGGCTATGGTGAAAAAGGAAATATCCTCAGATGAAATCTGGAAAGAAGCTTTCTGAGAAACTGCTCTGTGATGTGTGACTTCCTCTCACAGAGTTACATCTGTATTTCGTGGATCTCTTTGGTAGCCTTATTTCCGTGGAATCTGAGAACAGATATTTCGGATTCCTTTGAAGACTATAGGGCCAAAGGAAATATCCTGCGATAACAAAGAGAAAGAAGCTTCCTGAGAAACTTCTTTGTGTTCTGTTAAATCATCTCACAGATTTACAGCTTTCCCCTCAAGAAGCCTTTCGCTAAGACAGTTCTTGTGGAATTGGCAAAGTGATATTTGGAAGCCCATAGAGGGCTATGGTGAAAAAGGAAATATCCTCAGATGAAATCTGGAAAGAAGCTTTCTGAGAAACTGCTCTGTGATGTGTGACTTCTACTCACAGTTACATCTGTATTTCGTGGATCTCTTTGCTAGCCTTATTTCTGTGGAATCTGAGAAGAGATATTTCGGATCCTTTTGAAGACTATAGGGCCAAAGGAAATATCCTCCGATAACAAAGAGAAAGAAGCTTTCTGAGAAACTTCTTTGTGTTCTGTGAAATCATCTCACAGAGTTACAGCTTTCCCCTCCAGAAGCCTTTCGCTAAGACTGTTCTTGTGGAATTGTCAAAGTGATATTTGGAAGCCCATAGAGGGCTATGGTGAAAAAGGAAATATCCTCAGATGAAATCTGGAAAGAAGCTTTCTGAGAAACTGCTCTGTGATGTGTGACTTCCAGTCACAGCGTTACATCTGTATTTCGTGGATCTCTTTGCTAGCCTTATTTCTGTGGAATCTGAGAAGAGATATTTCGGATCCCTTTGAAGACGATAGGGCCAAAGGAAATATCCTCCGATAACAAAGAGAAAGAAGCTTTCTGAGAAACTTCTTTGTTTTCTGTGAAATCATCTCACAGAGTTACAGCTTTCCCCTCAAGAAGCCTTTTGCTAAGACAGTTCTTGTGGAATTGGCAAAGTGATATTTGGAAGCCCATAGAGGGCTACGGTGAAAAAGGAAATATCCACAGGTGAAATCTGGAAAGAAGCTTTCTGAGAAACTGCTCTGTGATGTGTGACTTTCACTCACAGAGTTACATCTGTATTTCGTGTATCTCTTTGCTAGCCTTATTTCTGTGGAATCTGAGAACAGATATTTCGGATCCCTTTGAAGACTATAGGGCTAAAGGAAATATCCTCCGATAAGAAAGAGAAAGAAGCTTTCTGAGAAACTTCTTTGTGTTCTGTGAAATCATCTCACAGAGTTACAGCTTTCCCCTCAAGAAGCCTTTCGCTAAGACAGTTCTTGTGGAATTGGCAAAGTGATATTTGGAAGCCCATAGAGGGCAATGGTGAAAAAGGAAATATCCTCAGTTGATATCTGGAAAGAAGCTTTCTGTGAAACTGCTCTGTGATGTGTGACTTCCACTCACAGAGTTACATCTGTATTTCGTGTATCTCTTTGCTAGCCTTATTTCTGTGGAATCTGAGAACAGATATTTCGGATCCCTTTGAAGACTATAGGGCCAAAGGAAATATCCTCCGATAACAAAGAGAAAGAAGCTTTCTGAGAAACTTCTTTGTGTTCTGTGAAGTCATCTCACAGAGTTACAGCTTTCCCCTCAAGAAGCCTTTCGCTAAGACTGTTCTTTTGGAATTGTCAAAGTGATATTTTGAAGCCCATAGAGGGCTATGGTGAAAAAGGAAATATCCTCAGATGAAATCTGGAAAGAAGCTTTCTGAGAAACGGCTCTGTGATTTGTGACGTCCACTCACAGAGTTACATCTGTATTTCGTGGATCTCTTTGCTAGCCTTATTTCCGTGGAATCTGAGAACAGATATTTCGGATCCCTTTGAAGACTATAGGGCCAAAGGAAATATCCTCCGATAACAAAGAGAAAGAAGCTTTCTGAGAAACTTCTTTGTGTTCTGTGAAATCATCTCACAGAGTTACAGCTTTCCCCTCAAGAAGCCTTTCGCTAAGACAGTTCTTGTGGAACAGGCAAAGTGATATTTGGAAGCCCATAGAGGGCTATGGTGAAAAAGGAAATACCTCAGATGAAATCTGGAAAGAAGCTTTCTGAGAAACTGCTCTGTGATGTGTGACTTCCACTCACAGAGTTACATCTGTATTTTGTGGATCTCTTTGCTAGCCTTTTTTCTGTGGAATCTGAGAACAGATATTTCGGATCCCTTTGAAGACTATAGGGCCAAAGGAAATATCCTCCGATAACAAAGAGAAAGAAGCTTTCTGAGAAACTTCTTTGTGTTCTGTGAAATCATCTCACAGAGTTACAGCTTTCCCCTCAAGAAGCCTTTCGCTAAGACAGTTCTTGTGGAATTGTCAAAGTGATATTTGGAAGCCCATAGAGGGCTATGGTGAAAAAGGAAATATCCTCAGATGAAATCTGGAAAGAAGCTTTCTGAGAAACTGCTCTGTGATGTGTGACTTCCTCTCACAGAGTTACATCTGTATTTCGTGGATCTCTTTGCTAGCCTTATTTCCGTGGAATCTGAGAACAGATATTTCGGATTCCTTTGAAGACTATAGGGCCAAAGGAAATATCCTCCGATAACAAAGAGAAAGAAGCTTCCTGAGAAACTTCTTTGTGTTCTGTGAAATCATCTCACAGAGTTACAGCTTTCCCCTCAAGAAGCCTTTCGCTAAGACAGTTCTTGTGGAATTGGCAAAGTGATATTTGGAAGCCCATAGAGGGCTATGGTGAAAAAGGAAATATCCTCAGATGAAATCTGGAAAGAAGCTTTCTCAGAAACTGCTCTGTGATGTGTGACTTCTACTCACAGTTACATCTGTATTTCGTGGATCTCTTTGCTAGCCTTATTTCTGTGGAATCTGAGAAGAGATATTTCGGATCCTTTTGAAGACTATAGGGCCAAAGGAAATATCCTCCGATAACAAAGAGAAAGAAGCTTTCTGAGAAACTTCTTTGTGTTCTGTGAAATCATCTCACAGAGTTACAGCTTTCCCCTCAAGAAGCCTTTCGCTAAGACTGTTCTTGTGGAATTGTCAAAGTGATATTTGGAAGCCCATAGAGGGCTATGGTGAAAAAGGAAATATCCTCAGATGAAATCTGGAAAGAAGCTGTCTGAGAAACTGCTCTGTGATGTGTGACTTCCAGTCACAGCGTTACATCTGTATTTCGTGGATCCCTTTGCTAGCCTTATTTCTGTGGAATCTGAGAAGAGATATTTCGGATCCCTTTGAAGACTATAGGGCCAAAGGAAATATCCTCCGATAACAAAGAGAAAGAAGCTTTCTGATAAACTTCTTTGTTTTCTGTGAAATCAACTCACAGAGTTACAGCTTTCCACTCAAGAAGCCTTTTGCTAAGACAGTTCTTGTGGTATTGGCAAAGTGATATTTGGAAGCCCATAGAGGGCTAGGGTGAAAAAGGAAATATCCACAGATGAAATCTGGAAAGAAGCTTTCTGAGAAACTGCTCTGTGATGTGTGACTTCCACTCACAGAGTTACATCTGTATTTCTTGTATCTCTTTGCTAGCCTTATTTCTCTGGAATCTGAGAACAGATATTTCGGATCCCTTTGAAGACTATAGGGCTAAAGGAAATATCCTCCGATAACAAAGAGAAAGAAGCTTTCTGAGAAACTTCTTTGTGTTCTGGGAAATCATCTCACAGAGTTACAGCTTTCCCCTCAAGAAGCCTTTCGCTAAGACAGTTCTTGTGGAATTGGCAAAGTGATATTTGGAAGCCCGTAGAGGGCAATGGTGAAAAAGGAAATATCCTCAGTTGATATCTGGAAAGAAGCTTTCTGAGAAACTGCTCTGTGATGTGTGACTTCCACTCACAGAGTTACATCTGTATTTCGTGGATCTCTTTGCTAGCCTTATTTCCGTGGAATCTGAGAACAGATATTTCGGATCCCTTTGAAGAGCATAGGGCCAAAGGAAATGTCCTCCAAAAAAAAAGAGAAGGAAGCTTTCTGAGAAACTACTTTGTGTTCTGTGAAATCATCTCACAGATTTACAGCTTTCCCCTCAAGAAGCCTTTCGCTAAGACAGTTCTTGTGGAATTGGCAAAGTGATATTTGGAAACCCATAGAGGGCTGTGGTGAAAAAGGAAATATCCTCAGATGAAATCTGGAAAGAAGCTTTCTGAGAAACTGCTCTGTGATGTGTGACTTCCACTCACAGAGTTACATCTGTATTTCGTGGATCTCTTTGCTAGCCTTATTTCTGTGGAATCTGAGAACATATATTTCGGATCCCTTTGAAGACTATAGGGCCAAAGGAAATATCCTCCGATAACAAAGAGAAAGAAGCTTTCTGAGAAACTTCTTTGTGTTCTGTGAAGTCATCTCACAGAGTTACAGCTTTCCCCTCAAGAAGCCTTTCGCTAAGACAGTTCTTGTGGAATAGGCAAAGTGATATTTGGAAGCCCATAGAGGGCTGTGGTGAAAAAGGAAATACCTCAGATGAAATCTGGAAAGAAGCTTTCTGAGAAACTGCTCTGTGATGTGTGACTTCCACTCACAGAGTTACATCTGTATTTTGTGGATCTCTTTGCTAGCCTTTTTTCTGTGGAATCTGAGAACAGATATTTCGGATCCCTTTGAAGACTATAGGGCCAAAGGAAATATCCTCCGATAACAAAGAGAAAGAAGCTTTCTGAGAAACTTCTTTGTGTTCTGTGAAATCATCTCACAGAGTTACAGCTTTCCCCTCAAGAAGCCTTTCGCTAAGACAGTTCTTGTGGAATTGGCAAAGTGATATTTGGAAGCCCATAGAGGGCTATGGTGAAAAAGGAAATATCCTCAGGTGAAATCTGGAAAGAAGCTTTCTGTGAAACTGCTCTGTGATGTGTGACTTCCACTCACAGAGTTACATCTGTATTTCGTGTATCTCTTTGCTAGCCTTATTTCTGTGGAATCTGAGAACAGATATTTCGGATCCCTTTGAAGACTATAGGGCCAAAGGAAATATCCTCCGATAACAAAGAGAAAGAAGCTTTCTGAGAAACTTCTTTGTGTTCTGTGAAGTCATCTCACAGAGTTACAGCTTTCCCCTCAAGAAGCCTTTCGCTAAGACTGTTCTTTTGGAATTGTCAAAGTGATATTTGGAAGCCCATAGAGGGCTATGGTGAAAAAGGAAATATCCTCAGATGAAATCTGGAAAGAAGCTTTCTGAGAAACGGCTCTGTGATTTGTGACGTCCACTCACAGAGTTACATCTGTATTTCGTGGATCTCTTTGCTAGCCTTATTTCCGTGGAATCTGAGAACAGATATTTCGGATCCCTTTGAAGACCATAGGGCCAAAGGAAATGTCTTCCAATAAAAAAGAGAAGGAAGCTTTCTGAGAAACTACTTTGTGTTCTGTGAAATCATCTCACAGATTTACAGCTTTCCCCTCAAGAAGCCTTTCGCTAAGACAGTTCTTGTGGAATTGGCAAAGTGATATTTGGAAACCCATAGAGGGCTGTGGTGAAAAAGGAAATATCCTCAGATGAAATCTGGAAAGAAGCTTTCTGAGAAACTGCTCTGTGATGTGTGACTTCCACTCACAGAGTTACATCTGTATTTCGTGGATCTCTTTGCTAGCCTTATTTCTGTGGAATCTGAGAACATATATTTCGGATCCCTTTGAAGACTATAGGGCCAAAGGAAATATCCTCCGATAACAAAGAGAAAGAAGCTTTCTGAGAAACTTCTTTGTGTTCTGTGAAATCATCTCACAGAGTTACAGCTTTCCCCTCAAGAAGCCTTTCGCTAAGACAGTTCTTGTGGAACAGGCAAAGTGATATTTGGAAGCCCATAGAGGGCTATGGTGAAAAAGGAAATACCTCAGATGAAATCTGGAAAGAAGCTTTCTGAGAAACTGCTCTGTGATGTGTGACTTCCACTCACAGAGTTACATCTGTATTTTGTGGATCTCTTTGCTAGCCTTTTTTCTGTGGAATCTGAGAACAGATATTTCGGATCCCTTTGAAGACTATAGGGCCAAAGGAAATATCCTCCGATAACAAAGAGAAAGAAGCTTTCTGAGAAACTTCTTTGTGTTCTGTGAAATCATCTCACAGAGTTACAGCTTTCCCCTCAAGAAGCCTTTCGCTAAGACAGTTCTTGTGGAATTGTCAAAGTGATATTTGGAAGCCCATAGAGGGCTATGGTGAAAAAGGAAATATCCTCAGATGAAATCTGGAAAGAAGCTTTCTGAGAAACTGCTCTGTGATGTGTGACTTCCTCTCACAGAGTTACATCTGTATTTCGTGGATCTCTTTGCTAGCCTTATTTCCGTGGAATCTGAGAACAGATATTTCGGATTCCTTTGAAGACTATAGGGCCAAAGGAAATATCCTCCGATAACAAAGAGAAAGAAGCTTCCTGAGAAACTTCTTTGTGTTCTGTGAAATCATCTCACAGAGTTACAGCTTTCCCCTCAAGAAGCCTTTCGCTAAGACAGTTCTTGTGGAATTGGCAAAGTGATATTTGGAAGCCCATAGAGGGCTATGGTGAAAAAGGAAATATCCTCAGATGAAATCTGGAAAGAAGCTTTCTCAGAAACTGCTCTGTGATGTGTGACTTCTACTCACAGTTACATCTGTATTTCGTGGATCTCTTTGCTAGCCTTATTTCTGTGGAATCTGAGAAGAGATATTTCGGATCCTTTTGAAGACTATAGGGCCAAAGGAAATATCCTCCGATAACAAAGAGAAAGAAGCTTTCTGAGAGACTTCTTTGTGTTCTGTGAAATCATCTCACAGAGTTACAGCTTTCCCCTCAAGAAGCCTTTCGCTAAGACTGTTCTTGTGGAATTGTCAAAGTGATATTTGGAAGCCCATAGAGGGCTATGGTGAAAAAGGAAATATCCTCAGATGAAATCTGGAAAGAAGCTGTCTGAGAAACTGCTCTGTGATGTGTGACTTCCAGTCACAGCGTTACATCTGTATTTCGTGGATCCCTTTGCTAGCCTTATTTCTGTGGAATCTGAGAAGAGATATTTCGGATCCCTTTGAAGACTATAGGGCCAAAGGAAATATCCTTCGATAACAAAGAGAAAGAAGCTTTCTGATAAACTTCTTTGTTTTCTGTGAAATCAACTCACAGAGTTACAGCTTTCCACTCAAGAAGCCTTTTGCTAAGACAGTTCTTGTGGTATTGGCAAAGTGATATTTGGAAGCCCATAGAGGGCTAGGGTGAAAAAGGAAATATCCACAGATGAAATCTGGAAAGAAGCTTTCTGAGAAACTGCTCTGTGATGTGTGACTTCCACTCACAGAGTTACATCTGTATTTCTTGTATCTCTTTGCTAGCCTTATTTCTCTGGAATCTGAGAACAGATATTTCGGATCCCTTTGAAGACTATAGGGCTAAAGGAAATATCCTCCGATAACAAAGAGAAAGAAGCTTTCTGAGAAACTTCTTTGTGTTCTGGGAAATCATCTCACAGAGTTACAGCTTTCCCCTCAAGAAGCCTTTCGCTAAGACAGTTCTTGTGGAATTGGCAAAGTGATATTTGGAAGCCCGTAGAGGGCAATGGTGAAAAAGGAAATATCCTCAGTTGATATCTGGAAAGAAGCTTTCTGAGAAACTGCTCTGTGATGTGTGACTTCCACTCACAGAGTTACATCTGTATTTCGTGGATCTCTTTGCTAGCCTTATTTCCGTGGAATCTGAGAACAGATATTTCGGATCCCTTTGAAGAGCATAGGGCCAAAGGAAATGTCCTCCAAAAAAAAAGAGAAGGAAGCTTTCTGAGAAACTACTTTGTGTTCTGTGAAATCATCTCACAGATTTACAGCTTTCCCCTCAAGAAGCCTTTCGCTAAGACAGTTCTTGTGGAATTGGCAAAGTGATATTTGGAAACCCATAGAGGGCTGTGGTGAAAAAGGAAATATCCTCAGATGAAATCTGGAAAGAAGCTTTCTGAGAAACTGCTCTGTGATGTGTGACTTTCACTCACAGAGTTACATCTGTATTTCGTGGATCTCTTTGCTAGCCTTATTTCTGTGGAATCTGAGAACATATATTTCGGATCCCTTTGAAGACTATAGGGCCAAAGGAAATATCCTCCGATAACAAAGAGAAAGAAGCTTTCTGAGAAACTTCTTTGTGTTCTGTGAAGTCATCTCACAGAGTTACAGCTTTCCCCTCAAGAAGCCTTTCGCTAAGACAGTTCTTGTGGAATAGGCAAAGTGATATTTGGAAGCCCATAGAGGGCTGTGGTGAAAAAGGAAATACCTCAGATGAAATCTGGAAAGAAGCTTTCTGAGAAACTGCTCTGTGATGTGTGACTTCCACTCACAGAGTTACATCTGTATTTTGTGGATCTCTTTGCTAGCCTTTTTTCTGTGGAATCTGAGAACAGATATTTCGGATCCCTTTGAAGACTATAGGGCCAAAGGAAATATCCTCCGATAACAAAGAGAAAGAAGCTTTCTGAGAAACTTCTTTGTGTTCTGTGAAATCATCTCACAGAGTTACAGCTTTCCCCTCAAGAAGCCTTTCGCTAAGACAGTTCTTGTGGAATTGGCAAAGTGATATTTGGAAGCCCATAGAGGGCTATGGTGAAAAAGGAAATATCCTCAGGTGAAATCTGGAAAGAAGCTTTCTGAGAAACTGCTCTGTGATGTGTGACTTCCTCTCACAGAGTTACATCTGTATTTCGTGGATCTCTTTGCTAGCCTTATTTCCGTGGAATCTGAGAACAGATATTTCGGATTCCTTTGAAGACTATAGGGCCAAAGGAAATATCCTCCGATAACAAAGAGAAAGAAGCTTCCTGAGAAACTTCTTTGTGTTCTGTGAAATCATCTCACAGATTTACAGCTTTCCCCTCAAGAAGCCTTTCGCTAAGACAGTTCTTGTGGAATTGGCAAAGTGATATTTGGAAGCCCATAGAGGGCTATGGTGAAAAAGGAAATATCCTCAGATGAAATCTGGAAAGAAGCTTTCTGAGAAACTGCTCTGTGATGTGTGACTTCTACTCACAGTTACATCTGTATTTCGTGGATCTCTTTGCTAGCCTTATTTCTGTGGAATCTGAGAAGAGATATTTCGGATCCTTTTGAAGACTATAGGGCCAAAGGAAATATCCTCCGATAACAAAGAGAAAGAAGCTTTCTGAGAAACTTCTTTGTGTTCTGTGAAATCATCTCACAGAGTTACAGCTTTCCCCTCAAGAAGCCTTTCGCTAAGACTGTTCTTGTGGAATTGTCAAAGTGATATTTGGAAGCCCATAGAGGGCTATGGTGAAAAAGGAAATATCCTCAGATGAAATCTGGAAAGAAGCTTTCTGAGAAACTGCTCTGTGATGTGTGACTTCCTCTCACAGAGTTACATCTGTATTTCGTGGATCTCTTTGGTAGCCTTATTTCCGTGGAATCTGAGAACAGATATTTCGGATTCCTTTGAAGACTATAGGGCCAAAGGAAATATCCTGCGATAACAAAGAGAAAGAAGCTTCCTGAGAAACTTCTTTGTGTTCTGTTAAATCATCTCACAGAGTTACAGCTTTCCCCTCAAGAAGCCTTTCGCTAAGACAGTTCTTGTGGAATTGGCAAAGTGATATTTGGAAGCCCATAGAGGGCTATGGTGAAAAAGGAAATATCCTCAGATGAAATCTGGAAAGAAGCTTTCTGAGAAACTGCTCTGTGATGTGTGACTTCTACTCACAGTTACATCTGTATTTCGTGGATCTCTTTGCTAGCCTTATTTCTGTGGAATCTGAGAAGAGATATTTCGGATCCTTTTGAAGACTATAGGGCCAAAGGAAATATCCTCCGATAACAAAGAGAAAGAAGCTTTCTGAGAAACTTCTTTGTGTTCTGTGAAATCATCTCACAGAGTTACAGCTTTCCCCTCCAGAAGCCTTTCGCTAAGACTGTTCTTGTGGAATTGTCAAAGTGATATTTGGAAGCCCATAGAGGGCTATGGTGAAAAAGGAAATATCCTCAGATGAAATCTGGAAAGAAGCTTTCTGAGAAACTGCTCTG
This sequence comes from Macaca nemestrina, assembly GCF_043159975.1. Classification (NCBI taxonomy): domain Eukaryota; kingdom Metazoa; phylum Chordata; class Mammalia; order Primates; family Cercopithecidae; genus Macaca; species Macaca nemestrina. Next base: position 54,138,020 of record NC_092140.1, read on the forward strand.
TGATGTGTGACTTCCAGTCACAGCGTTACATCTGTATTTCGTGGATCTCTTTGCTAGCCTTATTTCTGTGGAATCTGAGAAGAGATATTTCGGATCCCTTTGAAGACTATAGGGCCAAAGGAAATATCCTCCGATAACAAAGAGAAAGAAGCTTTCTGAGAAACTTCTTTGTTTTCTGTGAAATCATCTCACAGAGTTACAGCTTTCCCCTCAAGAAGCCTTTTGCTAAGACAGTTCTTGTGGAATTGGCAAAGTGATATTTGGAAGCCCATAGAGGGCTACGGTGAAAAAGGAAATATCCACAGGTGAAATCTGGAAAGAAGCTTTCTGAGAAACTGCTCTGTGATGTGTGACTTTCACTCACAGAGTTACATCTGTATTTCGTGTATCTCTTTGCTAGCCTTATTTCTGTGGAATCTGAGAACAGATATTTCGGATCCCTTTGAAGACTATAGGGCCAAAGGAAATATCCTCCGATAACAAAGAGAAAGAAGCTTTCTGAGAAACTTCTTTGTGTTCTGTGAAGTCATCTCACAGAGTTACAGCTTTCCCCTCAAGAAGCCTTTCGCTAAGACTGTTCTTTTGGAATTGTCAAAGTGATATTTGGAAGCCCATAGAGGGCTATGGTGAAAAAGGAAATATCCTCAGATGAAATCTGGAAAGAAGCTTTCTGAGAAACTGCTCTGTGAAGTGTGACTTCCACTCAGAGAGTTACATCTGTATTTCGTGGATCTCTTTGCTAGCCTTATTTCCGTGGAATCTGAGAACAGATATTTCGGATCCCTTTGAAGACCATAGGGCCAAAGGAAATGTCCTCCAATAAAAAAGAGAAGGAAGCTTTCTGAGAAACTACTTTGTGTTCTGTGAAATCATCTCACAGATATACAGCTTTCCCCTCAAGAAGCCTTTCGCTAAGACAGTTCTTGTGGAATTGGCAAAGTGATATTTGGAAACCCATAGAGGGCTGTGGTGAAAAAGGAAATATCCTCAGATGAAATCTGGAAAGAAGCTTTCTGAGAAACTGCTCTGTGATGTGTGACTTCCACTCACAGAGTTACATCTGTATTTCGTGGATCTCTTTGCTAGCCTTATTTCTGTGGAATCTGAGAACATATATTTCGGATCCCTTTGAAGACTATAGGGCCAAAGGAAATATCCTCCGATAACAAAGAGAAAGAAGCTTTCTGAGAAACTTCTTTGTGTTCTGTGAAATCATCTCACAGAGTTACAGCTTTCCCCTCAAGAAGCCTTTCGCTAAGACAGTTCTTGTGGAACAGGCAAAGTGATACTTGGAAGCCCATAGAGGGCTATGGTGAAAAAGGAAATACCTCAGATGAAATCTGGAAAGAAGCTTTCTGAGAAACTGCTCTGTGATGTGTGACTTCCACTCACAGAGTTACATCTGTATTTTGTGGATCTCTTTGCTAGCCTTTTTTCTGTGGAATCTGAGAACAGATATTTCGGATCCCTTTGAAGACTATAGGGCCAAAGGAAATATCCTCCGATAACAAAGAGAAAGAAGCTTTCTGAGAAACTTCTTTGTGTTCTGTGAAATCATCTCACAGAGTTACAGCTTTCCCCTCAAGAAGCCTTTCGCTAAGACAGTTCTTGTGGAATTGTCAAAGTGATATTTGGAAGCCCATAGAGGGCTATGGTGAAAAAGGAAATATCCTCAGATGAAATCTGGAAAGAAGCTTTCTGAGAAACTGCTCTGTGATGTGTGACTTCCTCTCACAGAGTTATATCTGTATTTCGTGGATCTCTTTGCTAGCCTTATTTCCGTGGAATCTGAGAACAGATATTTCGGATTCCTTTGAAGACTATAGGGCCAAAGGAAATATCCTCCGATAACAAAGAGAAAGAAGCTTCCTGAGAAACTTCTTTGTGTTCTGTGAAATCATCTCACAGAGTTACAGCTTTCCCCTCAAGAAGCCTTTCGCTAAGACAGTTCTTGTGGAATTGGCAAAGTGATATTTGGAAGCCCATAGAGGGCTATGGTGAAAAAGGAAATATCCTCAGATGAAATCTGGAAAGAAGCTTTCTGAGAAACTGCTCTGTGATGTGTGACTTCTACTCACAGTTACATCTGTATTTCGTGGATCTCTTTGCTAGCCTTATTTCTGTGGAATCTGAGAAGAGATATTTCGGATCCTTTTGAAGACTATAGGGCCAAAGGAAATATCCTCCGATAACAAAGAGAAAGAAGCTTTCTGAGAAACTTCTTTGTGTTCTGTGAAATCATCTCACAGAGTTACAGCTTTCCCCTCAAGAAGCCTTTCGCTAAGACTGTTCTTGTGGAATTGTCAAAGTGATATTTGGAAGCCCATAGAGGGCTATGGTGAAAAAGGAAATATCCTCAGATGAAATCTGGAAAGAAGCTGTCTGAGAAACTGCTCTGTGATGTGTGACTTCCAGTCACAGCGTTACATCTGTATTTCGTGGATCCCTTTGCTAGCCTTATTTCTGTGGAATCTGAGAAGAGATATTTCGGATCCCTTTGAAGACTATAGGGCCAAAGGAAATATCCTTCGATAACAAAGAGAAAGAAGCTTTCTGATAAACTTCTTTGTTTTCTGTGAAATCAACTCACAGAGTTACAGCTTTCCACTCAAGAAGCCTTTTGCTAAGACAGTTCTTGTGGTATTGGCAAAGTGATATTTGGAAGCCCATAGAGGGCTAGGGTGAAAAAGGAAATATCCACAGATGAAATCTGGAAAGAAGCTTTCTGAGAAACTGCTCTGTGATGTGTGACTTCCACTCACAGAGTTACATCTGTATTTCTTGTATCTCTTTGCTAGCCTTATTTCTCTGGAATCTGAGAACAGATATTTCGGATCCCTTTGAAGACTATAGGGCTAAAGGAAATATCCTCCGATAACAAAGAGAAAGAAGCTTTCTGAGAAACTTCTTTGTTTTCTGGGAAATCATCTCACAGAGTTACAGCTTTCCCCTCAAGAAGCCTTTCGCTAAGACAGTTCTTGTGGAATTGGCAAAGTGATATTTGGAAGCCCGTAGAGGGCAATGGTGAAAAAGGAAATATCCTCAGTTGATATCTGGAAAGAAGCTCTGAGAAACTGCTCTGTGATGTGTGACTTCCACTCACAGAGTTACATCTGTATTTCGTGGATCTCTTTGCTAGCCTTATTTCCGTGGAATCTGAGAACAGATATTTCGGATCCCTTTGAAGAGCATAGGGCCAAAGGAAATGTCCTCCAAAAAAAAAGAAAAGGAAGCTTTCTGAGAAACTACTTTGTGTTCTGTGAAATCATCTCACAGATTTACAGCTTTCCCCTCAAGAAGCCTTTCGCTAAGACAGTTCTTGTGGAATTGGCAAAGTGATATTTGGAAACCCATAGAGGGCTGTGGTGAAAAAGGAAATATCCTCAGATGAAATCTGGAAAGAAGCTTTCTGAGAAACTGCTCTGTGATGTGTGACTTCCACTCACAGAGTTACATCTGTATTTCGTGGATCTCTTTGCTAGCCTTATTTCTGTGGAATCTGAGAACATATATTTCGGATCCCTTTGAAGACTATAGGGCCAAAGGAAATATCCTCCGATAACAAAGAGAAAGAAGCTTTCTGAGAAACTTCTTTGTGTTCTGTGAAGTCATCTCACAGAGTTACAGCTTTCCCCTCAAGAAGCCTTTCGCTAAGACAGTTCTTGTGGAATAGGCAAAGTGATATTTGGAAGCCCATAGAGGGCTGTGGTGAAAAAGGAAATACCTCAGATGAAATCTGGAAAGAAGCTTTCTGAGAAACTGCTCTGTGATGTGTGACGTCCACTCACAGAGTTACATCTGTATTTTGTGGATCTCTTTGCTAGCCTTTTTTCTGTGGAATCTGAGAACAGATATTTCGGATCCCTTTGAAGACTATAGGGCCAAAGGAAATATCCTCCGATAACAAAGAGAAAGAAGCTTTCTGAGAAACTTCTTTGTGTTCTGTGAAATCATCTCACAGAGTTACAGCTTTCCCCTCAAGAAGCCTTTCGCTAAGACAGTTCTTGTGGAATTGGCAAAGTGATATTTGGAAGCCCATAGAGGGCTATGGTGAAAAAGGAAATATCCTCAGGTGAAATCTGGAAAGAAGCTTTCTGAGAAACTGCTCTGTGATGTGTGACTTCCTCTCACAGAGTTACATCTGTATTTCGTGGATCTCTTTGCTAGCCTTATTTCCGTGGAATCTGAGAACAGATATTTCGGATTCCTTTGAAGACTATAGGGCCAAAGGAAATATCCTCCGATAACAAAGAGAAAGAAGCTTCCTGAGAAACTTCTTTGTGTTCTGTGAAATCATCTCACAGATTTACAGCTTTCCCCTCAAGAAGCCTTTCGCTAAGACAGTTCTTGTGGAATTGGCAAAGTGATATTTGGAAGCCCATAGAGGGCTATGGTGAAAAAGGAAATATCCTCAGATGAAATCTGGAAAGAAGCTTTCTGAGAAACTGCTCTGTGATGTGTGACTTCTACTGACAGTTACATCTGTATTTCGTGGATCTCTTTGCTAGCCTTATTTCTGTGGAATCTGAGAAGAGATATTTCGGATCCTTTTGAAGACTATAGGGCCAAAGGAAATATCCTCCGATAACAAAGAGAAAGAAGCTTTCTGAGAAACTTCTTTGTGTTCTGTGAAATCATCTCACAGAGTTACAGCTTTCCCCTCAAGAAGCCTTTCGCTAAGACAGTTCTTGTGGAATTGTCAAAGTGATATTTGGAAGCCCATAGAGGGCTATGGTGAAAAAGGAAATATCCTCAGATGAAATCTGGAAAGAAGCTTTCTGAGAAACTGCTCTGTGATGTGTGACTTCCAGTCACAGCGTTACATCTGTATTTCGTGGATCTCTTTGCTAGCCTTATTTCTGTGGAATCTGAGAAGAGATATTTCGGATCCCTTTGAAGACTATAGGGCCAAAGGAAATATCCTTCGATAACAAAGAGAAAGAAGCTTTCTGATAAACTTCTTTGTTTTCTGTGAAATCAACTCACAGAGTTACAGCTTTCCCCTCAAGAAGCCTTTTGCTAAGACAGTTCTTGTGGTATTGGCAAAGTGATATTTGGAAGCCCATAGAGGGCTAGGGTGAAAAAGGAAATATCCACAGATGAAATCTGGAAAGAAGCTTTCTGAGAAACTGCTCTGTGATGTGTGACTTCCACTCACAGGGTTACATCTGTATTTCTTGTATCTCTTTGCTAGCCTTATTTCTGTGGAATCTGAGAACAGATATTTCGGATCCCTTTGAAGACTATAGGGCTAAAGGAAATATCCTCCGATAACAAAGAGAAAGAAGCTTTCTGAGAAACTTCTTTGTGTTCTGGGAAATCATCTCACAGAGTTACAGCTTTCCCCTCAAGAAGCCTTTCGCTAAGACAGTTCTTGTGGAATTGTCAAAGTGATATTTGGAAGCCCATAGAGGGCTATGGTGAAAAAGGAAATATCCTCAGATGAAATCTGGAAAGAAGCTTTCTGAGAAACTGCTCTGTGATGTGTGACTTCCACTCACAGAGTTACATCTGTATTTCGTGGATCTCTTTGCTAGCCTTATTTCCGTGGAATCTGAGAACAGATATTTCGGATTCCTTTGAAGACTATAGGGCCAAAGGAAATATCCTCCGATAACAAAGAGAAAGAAGCTTCCTGAGAAACTTCTTTGTGTTCTGTGAAATCATCTCACAGAGATACAGCTTTCCCCTCAAGAAGCCTTTCGCTAAGACTGTTCTTGTGGAATTGGCAAAGTGATATTTGGAAGCCCATAGAGGGCTATGTTGAAAAAGGAAATATCCTCAGATGAAATCTGGAAAGAAGCTTTCTGAGAAACTGCTCTGTGATATGTGACTTCTACTCACAGTTACATCTGTATTTCGTGGATCTCTTTGCTAGCCTTATTTCTGTGGAATCTGAGAAGAGATATTTCGGATCCTTTTGAAGACTATAGGGCCAAAGGAAATATCCTCCGATAACAAAGAGGAAGAAGCTTTCTGAGAAACTTCTTAGTGTTCTGTGAAATCATCTCACAGAGTTACAGCTTTCCCCTCAAGAAGCCTTTCGCTAAGACTGTTCTTGTGGAATTGTCAAAGTGATATTTGGAAGCCCATAGAGGGCTATGGTGAAAAAGGAAATATCCTCAGATGAAATCTGGAAAGAAGCTTTCTGAGAAACTGCTCTGTGATGTGTGACTTCCAGTCACAGCGTTACATCTGTATTTCGTGGATCTCTTTGCTAGCCTTATTTCTGTGGAATCTGAGAAGAGATATTTCGGATCCCTTTGAAGACTATAGGGCCAAAGGAAATATCCTTCGATAACAAAGAGAAAGAAGCTTTCTGATAAACTTCTTTGTTTTCTGTGAAATCAACTCACAGAGTTACAGCTTTCCCCTCAAGAAGCCTTTCGCTAAGACAGTTCTTGTGGAATTGGCAAAGTGATATTTGGAAGCCCGTAGAGGGCAATGGTGAAAAAGGAAATATCCTCAGTTGATATCTGGAAAGAAGCTTTCTGAGAAACTGCTCTGTGATGTGTGACTTCCACTCACAGAGTTACATCTGTATTTCGTGGATCTCTTTGCTAGCCTTATTTCCGTGGAATCTGAGAACAGATATTTCGGATCCCTTTGAAGACCATAGGGCCAAAGGAAATGTCCTCCAAAAAAAAAGAGAAGGAAGCTTTCTGAGAAACTACTTTGTGTTCTGTGAAATCATCTCACAGATTTACAGCTTTCCCCTCAAGAAGCCTTTCGCTAAGACAGTTCTTGTGGAATTGGCAAAGTGATATTTGGAAACCCATAGAGGGCTGTGGTGAAAAAGGAAATATCCTCAGATGAAATCTGGAAAGAAGCTTTCTGAGAAACTGCTCTGTGATGTGTGACTTCCACTCACAGAGTTACATCTGTATTTCGTGGATCTCTTTGCTAGCCTTATTTCTGTGGAATCTGAGAACATATATTTCGGATCCCTTTGAAGACTATAGGGCCAAAGGAAATATCCTCCGATAACAAAGAGAAAGAAGCTTTCTGAGAAACTTCTTTGTGTTCTGTGAAATCATCTCACAGAGTTACAGCTTTCCCCTCAAGAAGCCTTTCGCTAAGACAGTTCTTGTGCAATTGTCAAAGGGATATTTGGAAGCCCATGGAGGGCTATGGTGAAAAAGGAAATATCCTCAGATGAAATCTGGAAAGAAGCTTTCTGAGAAACTGCTCAGTGATGTGTGACTTCTACTCACAGTTACATCTGTATTTCGTGGATCTCTTTGCTCCCTATATTTCTGTGGTATCTGAGAACAGATATTTCGGATTCCTTTGAAGACTATAGGGCCAAAGATAATATCCTCCGATAACAAAGAGAAAGAAGCTTTCTGAGAAACTTCTTTGTGTTCTGTGAAATCATCTCACAGAGTTACAGCTTTCCCCTCAAGAAGCCTTTCGCTAAGACAGTTCTTGTGGAATTGTCAAAGTGATATTTGGAAGCCCATAGAGGGCTATGGTGAAAAAGGAAATATCCTCAGATGAAATCTGGAAAGAAGCTTTCTGAGAAACTGCTCTGTGATGTGTGACTTCCTCTCACAGAGTTACATCTGTATTTCGTGGATCTCTTTGCTAGCCTTATTTCCGTGGAATCTGAGAACAGATATTTCGGATTCCTTTGAAGACTATAGGGCCAAAGGAAATATCCTCCGATAACAAAGAGAAAGAAGCTTCCTGAGAAACTTCTTTGTGTTCTGTTAAATCATCTCACAGAGTTACAGCTTTCCCCTCAAGAAGCCTTTCGCTAAGACAGTTCTTGTGGAATTGGCAAAGTGATATTTGGAAGCCCATAGAGGGCTATGGTGAAAAAGGAAATATCCTCAGATGAAATCTGGAAAGAAGCTTTCTGAGAAACTGCTCTGTGATGTGTGACTTCTACTCACAGTTACATCTGTATTTCGTGGATCTCTTTGCTAGCCTTATTTCTGTGGAATCTGAGAAGAGATATTTCGGATCCTTTTGAAGACTATAGGGCCAAAGGAAATATCCTCCGATAACAAAGAGAAAGAAGCTTTCTGAGAAACTTCTTTGTGTTCTGTGAAATCATCTCACAGAGTTACAGCTTTCCCCTCAAGAAGCCTTTCGCTAAGACTGTTCTTGTGGAATTGTCAAAGTGATATTTGGAAGCCCATAGAGGGCTATGGTGAAAAAGGAAATATCCTCAGATGAAATCTGGAAAGAAGCTTTCTGAGAAACTGCTCTGTGATGTGTGACTTCCAGTCACAGCGTTACATCTGTATTTCGTGGATCTCTTTGCTAGCCTTATTTCTGTGGAATCTGAGAAGAGATATTTCGGATCCCTTTGAAGACTATAGGGCCAAAGGAAATATCCTTCGATAACAAAGAGAAAGAAGCTTTCTGATAAACTTCTTTGTTTTCTGTGAAATCAACTCACAGAGTTACAGCTTTCCCCTCAAGAAGCCTTTTGCTAAGACAGTTCTTGTGGTATTGGCAAAGTGATATTTGGAAGCCCATAGAGGGCTAGGGTGAAAAAGGAAATATCCACAGATGAAATCTGGAAAGAAGCTTTCTGAGAAACTGCTCTGTGATGTGTGACTTCCACTCACAGGGTTACATCTGTATTTCTTGTATCTCTTTGCTAGCCTTATTTCTGTGGAATCTGAGAACAGATATTTCGGATCCCTTTGAAGACTATAGGGCTAAAGGAAATATCCTCCGATAACAAAGAGAAAGAAGCTTTCTGAGAAACTTCTTTGTGTTCTGGGAAATCATCTCACAGAGTTACAGCTTTCCCCTCAAGAAGCCTTTCGCTAAGACAGTTCTTGTGGAATTGTCAAAGTGATATTTGGAAGCCCATAGAGGGCTATGGTGAAAAAGGAAATATCCTCAGATGAAATCTGGAAAGAAGCTTTCTGAGAAACTGCTCTGTGATGTGTGACTTCCACTCACAGAGTTACATCTGTATTTCGTGGATCTCTTTGCTAGCCTTATTTCCGTGGAATCTGAGAACAGATATTTCGGATTCCTTTGAAGACTATAGGGCCAAAGGAAATATCCTCCGATAACAAAGAGAAAGAAGCTTCCTGAGAAACTTCTTTGTGTTCTGTGAAATCATCTCACAGAGACACAGCTTTCCCCTCAAGAAGCCTTTCGCTAAGACAGTTCTTGTGGAATTGGCAAAGTGATATTTGGAAGCCCATAGAGGGCTATGTTGAAAAAGGAAATATCCTCAGATGAAATCTGGAAAGAAGCTTTCTGAGAAACTGCTCTGTGATATGTGACTTCTACTCACAGTTACATCTGTATTTCGTGGATCTCTTTGCTAGCCTTATTTCTGTGGAATCTGAGAAGAGATATTTCGGATCCTTTTGAAGACTATAGGGCCAAAGGAAATATCCTCCGATAACAAAGAGGAAGAAGCTTTCTGAGAAACTTCTTAGTGTTCTGTGAAATCATCTCACAGAGTTACAGCTTTCCCCTCAAGAAGCCTTTCGCTAAGACTGTTCTTGTGGAATTGTCAAAGTGATATTTGGAAGCCCATAGAGGGCTATGGTGAAAAAGGAAATATCCTCAGATGAAATCTGGAAAGAAGCTTTCTGAGAAACTGCTCTGTGATGTGTGACTTCCAGTCACAGCGTTACATCTGTATTTCGTGGATCTCTTTGCTAGCCTTATTTCTGTGGAATCTGAGAAGAGATATTTCGGATCCCTTTGAAGACTATAGTGCCAAAGGAAATATCCTTCGATAACAAAGAGAAAGAAGCTTTCTGATAAACTTCTTTGTTTTCTGTGAAATCAACTCACAGAGTTACAGCTTTCCCCTCAAGAAGCCTTTTGCTAAGACAGTTCTTGTGGTATTGGCAAGGTGATATTTGGAAGCCCATAGAGGGCTAGGGTGAAAAAGGAAATATCCACAGATGAAATCTGGAAAGAAGCTTTCTGAGAAACTGTTCTGTGATGTGTGACTTCCACTCACAGAGTTACATCTGTATTTCTTGTATCTCTTTGCTAGCCTTATTTCTGTGGAATCTGAGAACAGATATTTCGGATCCCTTTGAAGACTATAGGGCTAAAGGAAATATCCTCCGATAACAAAGAGAAAGAAGCTTTCTGAGAAACTTCTTTGTGTTCTGGGAAATCATCTCACAGAGTTACAGCTTTCCCCTCAAGAAGCCTTTCGCTAAGACAGTTCTTGTGGAATTGGCAAAGTGATATTTGGAAGCCCGTAGAGGGCAATGGTGAAAAAGGAAATATCCTCAGTTGATATCTGGAAAGAAGCTTTCTGAGAAACTGCTCTGTGATGTGTGACTTCCACTCACAGAGTTACATCTGTATTTCGTGGATCTCTTTGCTAGCCTTATTTCCGTGGAATCTGAGAACAGATATTTCGGATCCCTTTGAAGACCATAGGGCCAAAGGAAATGTCCTCCAAAAAAAAAGAGAAGGAAGCTTTCTGAGAAACTACTTTGTGTTCTGTGAAATCATCTCACAGATTTACAGCTTTCCCCTCAAGAAGCCTTTCGCTAAGACAGTTCTTGTGGAATTGGCAAAGTGATATTTGGAAACCCATAGAGGGCTGAGGTGAAAAAGGAAATATCCTCAGATGAAATCTGGAAAGAAGCTTTCTGAGAAACTGCTCTGTGATGTGTGACTTCCACTCACAGAGTTACATCTGTATTTCGTGGATCTCTTTGCTAGCCTTATTTCTGTGGAATCTGAGAACCTATATTTCGGATCCCTTTGAAGACTATAGGGCCAAAGGAAATATCCTCCGATAACAAAGAGAAAGAAGCTTTCTGAGAAACTTCTTTGTGTTCTGTGAAATCATCTCACAGAGTTACAGCTTTCCCCTCAAGAAGCCTTTCGCTAAGACAGTTCTTGTGGAATTGTCAAAGGGATATTTGGAAGCCCATGGAGGGCTATGGTGAAAAAGGAAATATCCTGAGATGAAATCTGGAAAGAAGCTTTCTGAGAAACTGCTCAGTGATGTGTGACTTCTACTCACAGTTACATCTGTATTTCGTGGATCTCTTTGCTCCCTATATTTCTGTGGTATCTGAGAACAGATATTTCGGATTCCTTTGAAGACTATAGGGCCAAAGATAATATCCTCCGATAACAAAGAGAAAGAAGCTTTCTGAGAAACTTCTTTGTGTTCTGTGAAATCATCTCACAGAGTTACAGCTTTCCCCTCAAGAAGTCTTTCGCTAAGACAGTTCTTGTGGAATTGGCAAAGTGATATTTGGAAGCCCATAGAGTGCTATGTTGAAAAAGGAAAAATCCTCAGATGATATCTGGAAAGAAGCTTTCTGAGAATCTGCTCTGTGATGTGTGACTTCCAGTCACAGCGTTACATCTGTATTTCGTGGATCTCTTTGCTAGCCTTATTTCTGTGGAATCTGAGAAGAGATATTTCGGATCCCTTTGAAGACTATAGGGCCAAAGGAAATATCCTTCGATAACAAAGAGAAAGAAGCTTTCTGATAAACTTCTTTGTGTTCTGTGAAATCAACTCACAGAGTTACAGCTTTCCCCTCAAGAAGCCTTTTGCTAAGACAGTTCTTGTGGTATTGGCAAAGTGATATTAGAAGCCCATAGAGGGCTACGGTGAAAAAGGAAATATCCACAGATGAAATCTGGAAACAAGCTTTCTGAGAAACTACTCTGTTATGTGTGACTTCCACTCACAGAGTTACATCTGTATTTCGTGTATCTCTTTGCTAGCCTTATTTCTGTGGAATCTGAGAACAGATATTTCGGATCCCTTTGAAGACTATAGGGCTAAAGGAAATAGCCTCCGATAACAAAGAGAAAGAAGCTTTCTGAGAAACTTCTTTGTGTTCTGTGAAATCATCTCACAGAGTTACAGCTTTCCCCTCAATAAGCCTTTCGCTAAGACAGTTCTTGTGGAATTGGCAAAGTGATATTTGGAAGCCCGTAGAGGGCAATGGTGAAAAAGGAAATATCCTCAGTTGATATCTGGAAAGAAGCTTTCTGAGAAACTGCTCTGTGATGTGTGACTTCCACTCACAGAGTTACATCTGTATTTCGTGGATTTCTTTGCTAGCCTTATTTCCGTGGAATCTGAGAACAGATATTTCGGATCCCTTTGAAGACCATAGGGCCAAAGGAAATGTCCTCCAATAAAAAAGAGAAGGAAGCTTTCTGAGAATCTACTTTGTGTTCTCTGAAATCATCTCACAGATTTACAGCTTTCCCCTCAAGAAGCCTTTCGCTAAGACAGTTCTTGTGGAATTGGCAAAGTGATATTTGGAAACCCATAGAGGGCTGTGGTGAAAAAGGAAATACCCTCAGATGAAATCTGGAAAGAAGCTTTCTGAGAAACTGCTCTGTGATGTGTGACTTCCACTCACAGAGTTACATCTGTATTTCGTGTATCTCTTTGCTAGCCTTATTTCTGTGGAATCTGAGAACAGATATTTCGGATCCCTTTGAAGACTATAGGGCCAAAGGAAATATCCTCCGATAACAAAGAGAAAGAAGCTTTCTGAGAAACTTCTTTGTGTTCTGTGAAATCATCTCACAGAGTTACAGCTTTCCCCTCAAGAAGCCTTTCGCTAAGACAGTTCTTGTGGAATTGTCAAAGGGATATTTGGAAGCCCATGGAGGGCTATGGTGAAAAAGGAAATATCCTGAGATGAAATCTGGAAAGAAGCTTTCTGAGAAACTGCTCAGTGATGTGTGACTTCTACTCACAGTTACATCTGTATTTCGTGGATCTCTTTGCTCCCTATATTTCTGTGGTATCTGAGAACAGATATTTCGGATTCCTTTGAAGACTATAGGGCCAAAGATAATATCCTCCGATAACAAAGAGAAAGAAGCTTTCTGAGAAACTTCTTTGTGTTCTGTGAAATCATCTCACAGAGTTACAGCTTTCCCCTCAAGAAGTCTTTCGCTAAGACAGTTCTTGTGGAATTGGCAAAGTGATATTTGGAAGCCCATAGAGTGCTATGTTGAAAAAGGAAAAATCCTCAGATGATATCTGGAAAGAAGCTTTCTGAGAATCTGCTCTGTGATGTGTGACTTCCACTCACAGAGTTACATCTGTATTTCGTGGATCTCTTTGCTAGCCTTATTTCTGTGGAATCTGAGAACAGATATTTCGGATCCCTTTGAAGACTATAGGGCCAAAGGAAATATCCTCCGATAACAAAGAGAAAGAAGCTTTCTGAGAAACTTCTTTGTTTTCTGTGAAATCATCTCACAGAGTTACAGCTTTCCCCTCAAGAAGCCTTTCGCTAAGACTGTTCTTGTGGAATTGTCAAAGTGATATTTGGAAGCCCATAGAGGGCTATGGTGAAAAAGGAAGTATCCTCAGATGAAATCTGGAAAGAAGCTTTCTGAGAAACTGCTCTGTGATGTGTGACTTCCAGTCACAGCGTTACATCTGTATTTCGTGGATCTCTTTGCTACCCTTATTTCTGTGGAATCTGAGAAGAGATATTTCGGATCCCTTTGAAGACTATAGGGCCAAAGGAAATATCCTTCGATAACAAAGAGAAAGAAGCTTTCTGATAAACTTCTTTGTGTTCTGTGAAATCAACTCACAGAGTTACAGCTTTCCCCTCAAGAAGCCTTTTGCTAAGACAGTTCTTGTGGTATTGGCAAAGTGATATTAGAAGCCCATAGAGGGCTACGGTGAAAAAGGAAATATCCACAGATGAAATCTGGAAAGAAGCTTTCTGAGAAACTGCTCTGTGATGTGTGACTTCCACTCACAGAGTTACATCTGTATTTCGTGGATCTCTTTGCTAGCCTTATTTCTGTGGAATCTGAGAACAGATATTTCGGATCCCTTTGAAGACTATAGGGCTAAAGGAAATAGCCTCCGATAACAAAGAGAAAGAAGCTTTCTGAGGAACTTCTTTGTGTTCTGTGAAATCATCTCACAGAGTTACAGCTTTCCCCTCAAGAAGCCTTTCGCTAAGACAGTTCTTGTGGAATTGGCAAAGTGATATTTGGAAGCCCGTAGAGGGCAATGGTGAAAAAGGAAATATCCTCAATTGATATCTGGAAAGAAGCTTTCTGAGAAACTGCTCTGTGATGTGTGACTTCCACTCACAGAGTTACATCTGTATTTCGTGGATTTCTTTGCTAGCCTTATTTCCGTGGAATCTGAGAACAGATATTTCGGATCCCTTTGAAGACCATAGGGCCAAAGGAAATGTCCTCCAATAAAAAAGAGAAGGAAGCTTTCTGAGAAACTACTTTGTGTTCTGTGAAATCATCTCACAGTGTTACAGCTTTCCCCTCAAGAAGCCTTTCGCTAAGACAGTTCTTGTGGAATTGTCAAAGGGATATTTGGAAGCCCATGGAGGGCTATGGTGAAAAAGGAAGTATCCTGAGATGAAATCTGGAAAGAAGCTTTCTGAGAAACTGCTCAGTGATGTGTGACTTCTACTCACAGTTACATCTGTATTTCGTGGATCTCTTTGCTCCCCATATTTCTGTGGAATCTGAGAACAGATATTTCGGATCCCTTTGAAGACTGTAGGGCCAAAGCAAATATCCTCCGATAACAAAGAGAAAGAAGCTTTCTGAGAAACTTCTTTGTGTTCTGTGAAATCATCTCACAGAGTTACAGCTTTCCCCTCAAGAAGCCTTTCGCTAAGACAGTTCTTGGGGAATTGGCAAAGTGATATTTGGAAGCCCATAGAGGGCTATGGTGAAAAAGGAAATATCCTCAGATGAAATCTGGAAAGAAGCTTTCTGAGAAACTACTCTGTGATGTGTCACTTCCACTCACAGAGTTACATCTGTATATCGTGAATCTCTTTGCTAGCCTTATTTCTGTGGAATCTGAGAACAGCTATTTCGGATACTTTTGAAGACTATAGGGCCAAAGTAAATATCCTCCGATAACAAAGAGAAAGAAGCTTTCTGAGAAACTTCTTTGTTTTCTGTGAAATCATCTCACAGAGTTACAGCTTTCCCCTCAAGAAGCCTTTCGCTAAGACTGTTCTTGTGGAATTATCAAAGTGATATTTGGAAGCCCATAGAGGGCTATGGTGAAAAAGGAAATATCCTGAGATGAAATCTGTAAAGAAGCTTTCTGAGAAACTGCTCAGTGATGTGTGATTTCTACTGACAGTTACATCTGTATTTCGTGGATCTCTTTGCTAGCCTTATTTCTGTGGAATCTGAGAACAGATATTTCTGATCCCTTTGAAGACTATAGGGCGAAAGGAAATATCCTCCGATAACAAAGAGAAAGAAGCTTTCTGAGAAACTTCCTTGTGTTCTGTGAAATCATCTCACAGAGTTACAGCTCTCCCCTCAAGAAACCTTTCGCTAAGACAGTTCTTGTGCAATTGGCAAAGTGATATTTTGCAGCCCATAGAGGGCTATGGTGAAAAAGGAAATATCCTCAGATGAAATCTGGAAAGAAGCTTTCTGAGAAACTGCTCTGTGATTTGTGACTTCCACTCACAGAGTTACATCTGTATTTCGTGGATCTCTTTGCTAGCCTTATTTCTGTGGAATCTGAGAACAGATATTTCGGATCCCTTTGAAGACTATAGGGCCAAAGGAAATATCCTCTAATAACAAAGAGAAGGAAGCTTTCTGAGAAACTACTTTGTGTTCTGTGAAATCATCTCACAGATTTACAGCTTTCCCCTCAAGAAGCCTTTCGCTAAGACAGTTCTTGTGGAATTGGCAAAGTGATATTTGGAAACCCATAGAGGGCTGTGGTGAAAAAGGAAATATCCTCAGATGAAATCTGGAAAGAAGCTTTCTGAGAAACTGCTCTGTGATGTGTGACATCCACTCACAGAGTTACATCTGTATTTCGTGGATCTCTTTGCTAGACTTATTTCCGTGGAATCTGAGAACAGATATTTCGGATCCCTTTGAAGACTATAGGGCCAAAGGAAATATCCTCCGATAACAAAGAGAAAGAAGCTTTCTGAGAAACTTCTTTGTGTTCTGTGAAATCATCTCACAGAGTTACAGCTTTCCCCTCAAGAAGCCTTTCGCTAAGACAGTTCTTGTGGAATTGTCAAAGGGATATTTGGAAGCCCATAGAGGGCTATGGTGAAAAAGGAAATATCCTGAGATGAAATCTGGAAAGAAGCTTTCTGAGAAACTGCTCAGTGATGTGTGATTTCTACTGACAGTTACATCTGTATTTCGTGGATCTCTTTGCTACCCATATTTCTGTGCAATCTGGGAACAGATGTTTCGGATTCCTTTGAAGACTATAGGGTCAAAGTTAATATCCTCCGATAACAAAGAGAAAGAAGCTTTCTGAGAAACTTCTTTGTGTTCTGTGAAATCATCTCACAGAGTTACAGCTTTCCCCTCAAGAAGCCTTTCGCTAAGACAGTTCTTGTGGAATTGGCAAAGTGATATTTGGAAGCCCATAGAGGGCTATGGTGAAAAAGGAAATATCCTCAGATGAAATCTGGAAAGAAGCTTTCTGAGAAACTGCTCTGTGATGTGTGACTTCCACTCACAGAGTTATATCTGTATTTCGTGGATCTCTTTGCTAGCCTTATTTCTGTGGAATCTGAGAAGAGATATTTCGGATCCCTTTGAAGACTAGAGGGCCAAAGGAAATATCCTCCGATAACAAAGAGAAAGAAGCTTTCTGAGAAACTAGTTTGTTTTCTGTGAAATCATCTCACAGAGTTACAGCTTTCCCCTCAAGAAGCCTTTTGCTAAGACAGTTCTTGTGGAATTGGAAAAGTGATATTTGGAAGCCCATAGGGGGCTATGGTGAAAAAGGAAATATCCACAGATGAAATCTGGAAAGAAGCTTTCTGAGAAACTGCTCTGTGATGTGTGACTTCCACTCACAGAGTTACATCTGTATTTCGTGGATCTCTTTGCTAGCCTTATTTCTGTGGAATCTGAGAACAGGTATTTCGGATCCCTTTGAAGACTATAGGGCCAAAGGAAATATCCTCCGATAACAAAGAGAAAGAAGCTTTCTGAGAAACTTCTTTGTGTTCTGTGAAATCATCTCACAGAGGTACAGCTTTCCCCTCAAGAAGCCTTTCGCAAAGACAGTTCTTTTGGAATTGTCAAAGTGATATTTGGAAGCCCATAGAGGGCTATGGTGAAAAAGGAAATATCCTCAGATGAAATCTGGAAAGAAGCTTTCTGAGAAACTGCTCTGTGATTTGTGACTTCCACTCACAGAGTTACATCTGTATTTCGTGGATCTCTTTGCTAGCCTTATTTCGGTGGAATCTGAGAACAGATATTTCGGATCCCTTTGAAGACCATAGGGCCAAAGGAAATATCCTCCAATAACAAAGAGAAGGAAGCTTTCTGAGAAACTACTTTGTGTTCTGTGAAATCATCTCACAGAGTTACAGCTTTCCCCTCAAGAAGCCTTTCGCTAAGACAGTACTTGTGGAATTGTCAGAGGGATATTTGGAAACCCATAGAGGGCTTGGTGAAAAAGGAAATATCCTCAGATGAAATCTGGAAAGAAGCTTTCTGAGAAACTGCTCTGTGATGTGTGACTTCCACTCACAGAGTTACATCTGTATTTCGTGGATCTCTTTGCTAGCCTTATTTCTGTGGAATCTGAGAACAGATTTTTCGGATCCCTTTGAAGACTATAGGGCCAAAGGAAATATCCTCCGATAACAAAGAGAAAGAAGCTTTCTGAGAAACTTCTTTGTGTTCTGTGAAATCATCTCACAGAGTTACAGCTTTCCCCTCAAGAAGTCTTTCGCTAAGACAGTTCTTGTGGAATTGTCAAAGGGATATTTGGAAGCCCATAGAGGGCTAAGGTGAAAAAGGAAATATCCTGAGATGAAATCTGGAAAGCTTTCTGAGAAGCTGCTCAGTGATGTGTGATTTCTACTGACAGTTACATCTGAATTTCGTGGATCTCTTTGCTACCCATATATCTGTGGAATCTGAGAACAGATATTTCGGATTCCTTTGATGACTATAGGGCCAAAGTTAATATCCTCCGATAACAAAGAGAAAGAAGCTTTCTGAGAAACTTCTTTGTGTTCTGTGAAATCATCTCACAGAGTTATAGCTCTCCCCTCAAGAAGCCTTTCGCTAAGACAGTTCTTGTGGAATTGGCAAAGTGATATTTGGAAGCCCATAGAGGGCTATGGTGAAAAAGGAAATATCCTCAGATGAAATCTGGAAAGAAGCTTTCTGAGAAACTGCTCTGTGATGTGTGACTTCCACTCACAGAGTTACATCTGTATTTCGTGGATCTCTTTGCTAGCCTTATTTCTGTGAAATCTGAGAACAGATATTTCGGATCCCTTTGAAGACTATAGGGCGAAAGGAAATATCCTCCGATAACAAAGAGAAAGAAGCTTTCTCAGAAACTTCTTTGTGTTCTGTGAAATCATCTCACAGAGTTACAGCTTTCCCCTCAAGAAGCCTTTCGCTAAGACAGTTCTTGTGGAATTGTCAAAGGGATATTTGGAAGCCCATAGAGGGCTATGGTGAAAAAGGAAATATCCTGAGATGAAATCTGGAAAGAAGATTTCTGAGAAACTGCTCAGTGATGTGTGATTTCTACTGACAGTTACATCTGTATTTCGTGGATCTCTTTGCTACCCATATTTCTGTGGAATCTGGGAACAGATATTTCGGATTCCTTTGAAGACTATAGGGTCAAAGTTAATATCCTCCGATAACAAAGAGAAAGAAGCTTTCTGAGAAACTTCTTTGTGTTCTGTGAAATCATCTCACAGAGTTACAGCTTTCCCCTCAAGAAGCCTTTCGCTAAGACAGTTCTTGTGGAATTGGCGAAGTGATATTTGGAAGCCCATAGAGGGCTATGGTGAAAAAGGAAATATCCTCAGATGAAATCTGGAAAGAAGCTTTCTGAGAAACTGCTCAGTGATGTGTGATTTCTACTGACAGTTACATCTGTATTTCGTGGATCTCTTTGCTACCCATATTTCTGTTGAATCTGGGAACAGATATTTCGGATTCCTTTGAAGACTATAGGGCCAAAGGAAATATCCTCCGATAACAAAGAGAAAGAAGCTTTCTGAGAAACTTCTTTGTGTTCTGTGAAATCATCTCACAGAGGTACAGCTTTCCCCTCAAGAAGCCTTTCGCTAAGACAGTTCTTGAGGAATAGGCAAAGTGATATTTGGAAGCCCATAGAGGGGTATGGTGCAAAAGGAAATACCCTCAGATGAAATGTGGAAAGAAGCTTTCTGAGAAACTGCTCTGTGATGTGTGACTTCCACTCACAGAGTTACATCTGTATTTCGTGGATGTCTTTGCTAGCCTTATTTCTGTGGAATCTGAGAACAGATTTTTCGGATCCCTTTGAAGACTATAGGGCCAAAGGAAATATCCTCCGATAACAAAGAGAAAGAAGCTTTCTGAGAAACTTCTTTTGTTCTGTGAAATCATCTCACAGAGTTACAGCTTTCCCCTCAAGAAGTCTTTCGCTAAGACAGTTCTTGTGGAATTGTCAAAGGGATATTTGGAAGCCCATAGAGGGCTACGGTGAAAAAGGAAATATCCTCACATGAAATCTGGAAAGCTTTCTGAGAAGCTGCTCAGTGATGTGTGATTTCTACTGACAGTTACATCTGAATTTCGTGGATCTCTTTGCTACCCATATATCTGTGGAATCTGAGAACAGATATTTCGGATTCCTTTGATGACTATAGGGCCAAAGTTAATATCCTCCGATAACAAAGAGAAAGAAGCTTTCTGAGAAACTTCTTTGTGTTCTGTGAAATCATCTCACAGAGTTACAGCTCTCCCCTCAAGAAGCCTTTCGCTAAGACAGTTTTTGTGGAATTGAAAAGTGATATTTGGAAGCCCCTAGAGGGCTATGGTGAAAAAGGAAATATCCTCAGATGAAATCTGGAAAGAAGCTTTCTGAGAAACTGCTCTGTGATGTGTCACTTCCACTCACAGAGTTACATCTGTATTTCGTGCATCTCTTTTCTAGCCTTATTTCTGTGGAATCTGAGAAGAGATATTTCGGATGCGTTTGAAGACTATAGGGCCAAAGTAAATATCCTCCGATAAAAAAGAGAAAGAAGCTTTCTGAGAAACTTCTTTGTGTTCTGTGAAATCATCTCACAGAGTTACAGCTTTCCCCTGAAGAAGCCTTTCGCTAAGACAGTTCTTGTGGAATTGGCAAAGTGATATTTGGAAGCCCTTAGAGGGCTATGGTGAAAAAGGAAATATCCTCAGATGAAATCTGGAAAGAAGCTTTCTGAGAAACTGCTCTGTGATGTGTGACTTCCACTCACAGAGTTACATCTGTATTTCGTGGATCTCTTTGCTAGCCTTATTTCTGTGGAATCTGAGAACAGATATTTCGGATCCCTTTGAAGACTATAGGGCGAAAGGAAATATCCTCCGATAACAAAGAGAAAGAAGCTTTCTGAGAAACTTCCTTGTGTTCTGTGAAATCATCTCACAGAGTTACAGCTTTCCCCTCAAGAAACCTTTCGCTAAGACAGTTCTTGTGCAATTGGCAAAGTGATATTTTGAAGCCCATAGAGGGCTATGGTGAAAAAGGAAATATCCTCAGATGAAATCTGGAAAGAAGCTTTCTGAGAAACTGCTCTGTGATTTGTGACTTCCACTCACAGAGTTACATCTGTATTTCGTGGATCTCTTTGCTAGCCTTATTTCTGTGGAATCTGAGAACAGATATTTCGGATCCCTTTGAAGACTATAGGGCCAAAGGAAATATCCTCTAATAACAAAGAGAAGGAAGCTTTCTGAGAAACTACTTTGTGTTCTGTGAAATCATCTCACAGATTTACAACTTTCCCCTCAAGAAGCCTTTCGCTAAGACAGTTCTTGTGGAATTGGCAAAGTGATATTTGGAAACCCATAGAGGGCTGTGGTGAAAAAGGAAATATCCTCAGATGAAATCTGGAAAGAAGCTTTCTGAGAAACTGCTCTGTGATGTGTGACATCCACTCACAGAGTTACATCTGTATTTCGTGGATCTCTTTGCTAGACTTATTTCCGTGGAATCTGAGAACAGATATTTCGGATCCCTTTGAAGACTGTAGGGCCAAAGGAAATATCCTCCGATAACAAAGAGAAAGAAGCTTTCTGAGAAACTTCTTTGTGTTCTGTGAAATCATCTCACAGAGGTACAGCTTTCCCCTCAAGAAGCCTTTCGCTAAGACAGTTCTTGAGGAATAGGCAAAGTGATATTTTGAAGCCCATAGAGGGGTATGGTGAAAAAGGAAATACCCTCAGATGAAATCTGGAAAGAAGCTTTCTGAGAAACTGCTCTGTGATGTGTGACTTCCACTCACAGAGTTACATCTGTATTTCGTGGATCTCTTTGCTAGCCTTATTTCTGTGGAATCTGAGAACAGATTTTTCGGATCCCTTTGAAGACTATAGGGCCGAAGGAAATATCCTCCGATAACAAAGAGAAAGAAGCTTTCTGAGAAACTTCTTTGTGTTCTGTGAAATCATCTCACAGAGTTACAGCTTTCCCCTCAAGAAGTCTTTCGCTAAGACAGTTCTTGTGGAATTGGCAAAGTGATATTTGGAAGCCCATAGAGGGCTATGTTGAAAAAGGAAATATCCTCAGATGAAATCTGGAAAGAAGCTTTCTGAGAAACTGCTCTGTGATGTGTGACTTCCACTCACAGAGTTACATCTGTATTTCGTGGATCTCTTTGCTAGCCTTATTTCTGTGGAATCTGAGAACAGATATTTCGGATCCCTTTGAAGACTATCGGGCCAAAGGAAATATCCTCCGATAACAAAGAGAAAGAAGCTTTCTGAGAAACTTCTTTGTGTTCTGTGAAATCACCGCACAGAGTTACAGCTTTCCCCTCAAGAAGCCTTTCGCTAAGACAGTTCTTGTGGAATTGGCAAAGTGATATTTGGAAGCCCATAGAGGGCTATGGTGAAAAAGGAAATATCCTCAGATGAAATCTGGAAAGAAACTTTCTGAGAAACTGCTCTGTGATGTGTGACTTCTACTCACTGTTACATCTGTATTTCGTGGATGTCTTTGCTAGCCTTATTTCTGTGGAATCTGAGAACAGATATTTCGGATCCCTTTGAAGACTATAGGGCCAAAGTAAATATCCTCCGATAACAAAGAGAAAGAAGCTTTCTGAGAAACTTCTTTGTGTTCTGTGAAATCATCTCACAGAGTTACAGCTTTCCCCTCAAGAAGCCTTTTGCTAAGACAGTTCTTGGGGAATTGGCAAAGTGATATTTGGAAGTCCATAGAGGGCTATGGTGAAAAAGGAAATATCCTCAGATGAAATCTGGAAAGAAGCTTTCTGAGAAACTACTCTGTGATGTGTCACTTCCACTCACAGAGTTACATCTGTATTCCGTGGATCTCTTTGCTAGCCTTATTTCTGTGGAATCTGAGAAGAGATATTTCGGATCCTTTTGAAGACTATAGGGCCAAAGTAAATATCCTCCGATAACAAAGAGAAAGAAGCTTTCTGAGAAACTTCTTTGTTTTCTGTGAAATCATCTCACAGAGTTACAGATTTCCCCTCAAGAAGCCTTTCGCTAAGACTGTTCTTGTGGAATTGTCAAAGTGATATTTGGAAGCCCATAGAGGGCTATGGTGAAAAAGGAAATATCCTCAGATGAAATCTGGAAAGAAGCTTTATGAGAAACTGCTCTGTGATGTGTGACTTCCACTCACAGAGTTACATCTGTATTTCGTGGATCTCTTTGCTAGCCTTATTTCTGTGGAATCTGAGAACAGATTTTTCGGATCCCTTTGAAGACTATAGGGCCAAAGGAAATATCCTCCGATAACAAAGAGAAAGAAGCTTTCTGAGAAACTTCTTTGTGTTCTGTGAAATCATCTCACAGAGTTACAGCTTTCCCCTCAAGAAGTCTTTCGCTAAGACAGTTCTTGTGGAATTGTCAAAGGGATATTTGGAAGCCCATAGAGGGCTAAGGTGAAAAAGGAAATATCCTGAGATGAAATCTGGAAAGCTTTCTGAGAAGCTGCTCAGTGATGTGTGATTTCTACTGACAGTTACATCTGAATTTCGTGGATCTCTTTGCTACCCATATATCTGTGGAATCTGAGAACAGATATTTCGGATTCCTTTGATGACTATAGGGCCAAAGTTAATATCCTCCGATAACAAAGAGAAAGAAGCTTTCTGAGAAACTTCTTTGTGTTCTGTGAAATCATCTCACAGAGTTATAGCTCTCCCCTCAAGAAGCCTTTCGCTAAGACAGTTCTTGTGGAATTGGCAAAGTGATATTTGGAAGCCCATAGAGGGCTATGGTGAAAAAGGAAATATCCTCAGATGAAATCTGGAAAGAAGCTTTCTGAGAAACTGCTCTGTGATGTGTGACTTCCACTCACAGAGTTACATCTGTATTTCGTGGATCTCTTTGCTAGCCTTATTTCTGTGGAATCTGAGAACAGATATTTCGGATCCCTTTGAAGACTATAGGGCGAAAGGAAATATCCTCCGATAACAAAGAGAAAGAAGCTTTCTCAGAAACTTCTTTGTGTTCTGTGAAATCATCTCACAGAGTTACAGCTTTCCCCTCAAGAAGCCTTTCGCTAAGACAGTTCTTGTGGAATTGTCAAAGGGATATTTGGAAGCCCATAGAGGGCTATGGTGAAAAAGGAAATATCCTGAGATGAAATCTGGAAAGAAGCTTTCTGAGAAACTGCTCAGTGATGTGTGATTTCTACTGACAGTTACATCTGTATTTCGTGGATCTCTTCGCTACCCATATTTCTGTGGAATCTGGGAACAGATATTTCGGATTCCTTTGAAGACTATAGGGTCAAAGTTAATATCCTCCGATAACAAAGAGAAAGAAGCTTTCTGAGAAACTTCTTTGTGTTCTGTGAAATCATCTCACAGAGTTACAGCTTTCCCCTCAAGAAGCCTTTCGCTAAGACAGTTCTTGTGGAATTGGCAAAGTGATATTTGGAAGCCCATAGAGGGCTATGGTGAAAAAGGAAATATCCTCAGATGAAATCTGGAAAGAAGCTTTCTGAGAAACTGCTCAGTGATGTGTGATTTCTACTGACAGTTACATCTGTATTTCGTGGATCTCTTTGCTACCCATATTTCTGTGGAATCTGGGAACAGATATTTCGGATTCCCTTGAAGACTATAGGGCCAAAGGAAATATCCTCCGATAACAAAGAGAAAGAAGCTTTCTGAGAAACTTCTTTGTGTTCTTTGAAATCATCTCACAGAGGTACAGCTTTCCCCTCAAGAAGCCTTTCGCTAAGACAGTTCTTGAGGAATAGGCAAAGTGATATTTGGAAGCCCATAGAGGGGTATGGTGCAAAAGGAAATACCCTCAGATGAAATGTGGAAAGAAGCTTTCTGAGAAACTGCTCTGTGATGTGTGACTTCCACTCACAGAGTTACATCTGTATTTCGTGGATGTCTTTGCTAGCCTTATTTCTGTGGAATCTGAGAACAGATTTTTCGGATCCCTTTGAAGACTATAGGGCCAAAGGAAATATCCTCCGATAACAAAGAGAAAGAAGCTTTCTGAGAAACTTCTTTTGTTCTGTGAAATCATCTCACAGAGTTACAGCTTTCCCCTCAAGAAGTCTTTCGCTAAGACAGTTCTTGTGGAATTGTCAAAGGGATATTTGGAAGCCCATAGAGGGCTACGGTGAAAAAGGAAATATCCTCACATGAAATCTGGAAAGCTTTCTGAGAAGCTGCTCAGTGATGTGTGATTTCTACTGACAGTTACATCTGAATTTCGTGGATCTCTTTGCTACCCATATATCTGTGGAATCTGAGAACAGATATTTCGGATTCCTTTGATGACTATAGGGCCAAAGTTAATATCCTCCGATAACAAAGAGAAAGAAGCTTTCTGAGAAACTTCTTTGTGTTCTGTGAAATCATCTCACAGAGTTACAGCTCTCCCCTCAAGAAGCCTTTCGCTAAGACAGTTTTTGTGGAATTGGAAAGTGATATTTGGAAGCCCCTAGAGGGCTATGGTGAAAAAGGAAATATCCTCAGATGAAATCTGGAAAGAAGCTTTCTGAGAAACTGCTCTGTGATGTGTCACTTCCACTCACAGAGTTACATCTGTATTTCGTGCATCTCTTTGCTAGCCTTATTTCTGTGGAATCTGAGAAGAGATATTTCGGATGCGTTTGAAGACTATAGGGCCAAAGTAAATATCCTCCGATAAAAAAGAGAAAGAAGCTTTCTGAGAAACTTCTTTGTGTTCTGTGAAATCATCTCACAGAGTTACAGCTTTCCCTTCAAGAAGCCTTTCGCTAAGACAGTTCTTGTGGAATTGGCAAAGTGATATTTGGAAGCCCTTAGAGGGCTATGGTGAAAAAGGAAATATCCTCAGATGAAATCTGGAAAGAAGTTTTCTGAGAAACTGCTCTGTGATGTGTGACTTCCACTCACAGAGTTACATCTGTATTTCGTGGATCTCTTTGCTAGCCTTATTTCTGTGGAATCTGAGAACAGATATTTCGGATCCCTTTGAAGACTATAGGGCGAAAGGAAATATCCTCCGATAACAAAGAGAAAGAAGCTTTCTGAGAAACTTCCTTGTGTTCTGTGAAATCATCTCACAGAGTTACAGCTTTCCCCTCAAGAAACCTTTCGCTAAGACAGTTCTTGTGCAATTGGCAAAGTGATATTTTGAAGCCCATAGAGGGCTATGGTGAAAAAGGAAATATCCTCAGATGAAATCTGGAAAGAAGCTTTCTGAGAAACTGCTCTGTGATTTGTGACTTCCACTCACAGAGTTACATCTGTATTTCGTGGATCTCTTTGCTAGCCTTATTTCTGTGGAATCTGAGAACAGATATTTCGGATCCCTTTGAAGACTATAGGGCCAAAGGAAATATCCTCTAATAACAAAGAGAAGGAAGCTTTCTGAGAAACTACTTTGTGTTCTGTGAAATCATCTCACAGATTTACAACTTTCCCCTCAAGAAGCCTTTCGCTAAGACAGTTCTTGTGGAATTGGCAAAGTGATATTTGGAAACCCATAGAGGGCTGTGGTGAAAAAGGAAATATCCTCAGATGAAATCTGGAAAGAAGCTTTCTGAGAAACTGCTCTGTGATGTGTGACATCCACTCACAGAGTTACATCTGTATTTCGTGGATCTCTTTGCTAGACTTATTTCCGTGGAATCTGAGAACAGATATTTCGGATCCCTTTGAAGACTATAGGGCCAAAGGAAATATCCTCCGATAACAAAGAGAAAGAAGCTTTCTGAGAAACTTCTTTGTGTTCTGTGAAATCATCTCACAGAGTTACAGCTTTCCCCTCAAGAAGCCTTTTGCTAAGACAGTTCTTGGGGAATTGGCAAAGTGATATTTGGAAGTCCATAGAGGGCTATGGTGAAAAAGGAAATATCCTCAGATGAAATCTGGAAAGAAGCTTTCTGAGAAACTACTCTGTGATGTGTCACATCCACTCACAGAGTTACATCTGTATTCCGTGGATCTCTTTGCTAGCCTTATTTCTGTGGAATCTGAGAAGAGATATTTCGGATCCTTTTGAAGACAATAGGGCCAAAGTAAATATCCTCCGATAACAAAGAGAAAGAAGCTTTCTGAGAAACTTCTTTGTTTTCTGTGAAATCATCTCACAGAGTTACAGATTTCCCCTCAAGAAGCCTTTCGCTAAGACTGTTCTTGTGGAATTGTCAAAGTGATATTTGGAAGCCCATAGCGGGCTATGGTGAAAAAGGAAATATCCTCAGATGAAATCTGGAAAGAAGCTTTATGAGAAACTGCTCTGTGATGTGTGACTTCCAGTCACAGCGTTACATCTGTATTTCGTGGAACTCTTTGCTAGCCTTATTTCTGTGGAATCTGAGAAGAGATATTTCGGATCCCTTTGAAGACTATAGGGCCAAAGGAAATATCCTCCGATAACAAAGAGAAAGAAGCTTTCTGAGAAACTTCTTTGTGTTCTGTGAAATCATCTCACAGAGTTACAGCTTTCCCCTCAAGAAGCCTTTCGCTAAGACAGTTCTTGTGGAATTGGCAAAGTGATATTTGGAAGCCCATAGAGGGCAATGGTGAAAAAGGAAATATCCTCAGTTGATATCTGGAAAGAAGCTTTCTGAGAAACTGCTCTGTGAGGTGTGACTTCCACTCACAGAGTTACATCGGTATTTCGTGTATCTCTTTACTAGCCTTATTTCTGTGGAATCTGAGAACAGATATTTCGGATCCCTTTGAAGACTATAGGGCCAAAGGAAATATCCTCCGATTACAAAGAGAAAGAAGCTTTCTGAGAAACTTCTTTGTGTTCTGTGAAGTAATCTCACAGTGTTACAGCTTTCCCCTCAAGAAGCCTTTCGCTAAGACAGTTCTTTTGGAATTGTCAAAGTGATATTTGGAAGCCCATAGAGGGCTATGGTGAAAAAGGAAATATCCTCAGATGAAATCTGGAAAGAAGCTTTCTGAGAAACTGCTCTGTGATTTGTGACTTCCACTCACAGAGTTACATCTGTATTTCGTGGATCTCTTTGCTAGCCTTATTTCCGTGGAATCTGAGAAGAGATAATTCGGATCCCTTTGAAGACTATAGGGCCAAAGGAAATATCCTCCGATAACAAAGAGAAAGAAGCTTTCTGAGAAACTTCTTTATGTTTTGTGAAATCATCTCACAGGGTTACAGCTTTCCCCTCAAGAAGCCTTTCGCTAAGACAGTTCTTGTGGAATAGGCAAAGTGATATTTGGAAGCCCATAGAGGGCTATGGTGAAAAAGGAAATACTCTCAGATGAAATCTGGAAAGAAGCTTTCTGAGAAACTGCTCTGTGATGTGTGACTTCCACTCACAGAGTTACATCTGTATTTCGTGGATCTCTTTGCTAGCCTTATTTCTGTGGAATCTGAGAACAGATATTTCGGATCCCTTTGAAGACTATAGGGCCAAAGGAAATATCCTCCGATAACAAAGAGAAAGAAGCTTTCTGAGAAACTTCTTTGTGTTCTGTGAAATCATCTCACAGAGTTACAGCTTTCCCCTCAAGAAGCCTTTCGCTAATACAGTTCTTGTGGAATTGGCAAAGTGATATTTGGAAGCCCATAGAGGGCTATGTTGAAAAAGGAAATATCCTCAGTTGAAATCTGGAAAGAAGTTTTCTGAGAAACTGCTCTGTGATGTGTGACTTCCACTCACAGAGTTACATCTGTATTTCGTGTATCTCTTTTCTAGCTTTATTTCTGTGGAATCTGAGAACAGATATTTCGGATTCCTTAGAAGACTATAGGGCCAAAGTTAATATCCTCCGATAACAAAGAGAAAGAAGCTTTCTGAGAAACTTCTTTGTGTTCTGTGAAATCATCTCACAGAGTTACAGCTTTCCCCTCAAGAAGCCGTTCGCTAAGACAGTTCTTGTGGAATTGGCAAAGTGATATTTGGAAGCCCATAGAGGGCTATGGTGAAAAAGGAAATATTCTCAGATGAAATCTGGAAAGAAGCTTTCTGAGAAACTGCTCTGTGATGTGTGACTTCCACTCACAGAGTTACATCTGTATTTCGTGGATCTCTTTGCTGGCCTTATTTCTGTGGAATCTGAGAACAGATATTTCGGATCCCTTTGAAGACTATAGGGCCAAAGGAAATATGCTCCGATAACAAAGAGAAAGAAGCTTTCTGAGAAACTTATTTGTGTTCTGTGAAATCATCTCACAGAGTTACAGCTTTCCCCTCAAGAAGCCTTTCGCTGAGACAGTTATTGTGGAATTGGCAAAGTGATATTTGGAAGCCCATAGAGGGCTACGGTGAAAAAGGAAATATCCTCAGATGAAATCTGGAAAGAAGCTTTCTGAGAAACTGCTCTGTGATGTGTCACTTCCACTCACAGAGTTACATCTGTATTTCGTGCATCTCTTTGCTAGCCTTATTTCTGTGGAATCTGAGAAGAGATATTTCGGATGCCTTTGAAGACTATAGGGCCAAAGGAAATATCCTCCGATAACAAAGAGAAAGAAGCTTTCTGAGAAACTTTTTTGTGTTCTGTGAAATCATCTCACAGAGTTACAGCTTTCCCCTCAAGAAGCCTTTCGCACAGACAGTTCTTTTGGAATTGTCAAAGTGATATTTGGAAGCCCATAGAGGGCTATGGTGAAAAAGGAAATATCCTCAGATGAAATCTGGAAAGAAGCTTTCTGAGAAACTGCTCTGTGATTTGTGACTTCCACTCACAGAGTTACATCTGTATTTCGTGGATCTCTTTGCTAGCCTTATTTCGGTGGAATCTGAGAACAGATATTTCGGATCCCTTTGAAGACCATAGGGCCAAAGGAAATATCCTCCAATAACAAAGAGAAGGAAGCTTTCTGAGAAACTACTTTGTGTTCTGTGAAATCATCTCACAGATTTACAGCTTTCCCCTCAAGAAGCCTTTCGCTAAGACAGTTCTTGTGGAATTGGCAAAGTGATATTTGGAAATCCATAGAGGGCTTGGTGAAAAAGGAAATATCCTCAGATGAAATCTGGAAAGAAGCTTTCTGAGAAACTGTTCTGTGATGTGTGACTTCCACTCACAGAGTTACATCTGTATTTCGTGGATCTCTTTGCTAGCCTTATTTCTGTGGAATCTGAGAACAGATTTTTCGGATCCCTTTGAAGACTATAGGGCCAAAGGAAATATCCTCCGATAACAAAGAGAAAGAAGCTTTCTGAGAAACTTCTTTGTGTTCTGTGAAATCATCTCACAGAGTTACAGCTTTCCCCTCAAGAAGTCTTTCGCTAAGACAGTTCTTGTGGAATTGTCAAAGGGATATTTGGAATCCCATAGAGGGCTAAGGTGAAAAAGGAAATATCCTGAGATGAAATCTGGAAAGCTTTCTGAGAAGCTGCTCAGTGATGTGTGATTTCTACTGACAGTTACATCTGAATTTCGTGGATCTCTTTGCTACCCATATATCTGTGGAATCTGAGAACAGATATTTCGGATTCCTTTGATGACTATAGGGCCAAAGTTAATATCCTCCGATAACAAAGAGAAAGAAGCTTTCTGAGAAACTTCTTTGTGTTCTGTGAAATCATCTCACAGAGTTATAGCTCTCCCCTCAAGAAGCCTTTCGCTAAGACAGTTCTTGTGGAATTGGCAAAGTGATATTTGGAAGCCCATAGAGGGCTATGGTGAAAAAGGAAATATCCTCAGTTGAAATCTGGAAAGAAGTTTTCTGAGAAACTGCTCTGTGATGTGTGACTTCCACTCACAGAGTTACATCTGTATTTCGTGTATCTCTTTGCTAGCTTTATTTCTGTGGAATCTGAGAACAGATATTTCGGATCCCTTTGAAGACTATAGGGCCAAAGGAAATATGCTCCGATAACAAAGAGAAAGAAGCTTTCTGAGAAACTTATTTGTGTTCTGTGAAATCATCTCACAGAGTTACAGCTTTCCCCTCAAGAAGCCTTTCGCTGAGACAGTTATTGTGGAATTGGCAAAGTGATATTTGGAAGCCCATAGAGGGCTATGGTGAAAAAGGAAATATCCTCAGATGAAATCTGGAAAGAAGCTTTCTGAGAAACTGCTCTGTGATGTGTCACTTCCACTCACAGAGTTACATCTGTATTTCGTGCATCTCTTTGCTAGCCTTATTTCTGTGGAATCTGAGAAGAGATATTTCGGATGCCTTTGAAGACTATAGGGCCAAAGGAAATATCCTCCGATAACAAAGAGAAAGAAGCTTTCTGAGAAACTTCTTTGTGTTCTGTGAAATCATCTCACAGAGTTACAGCTTTCCCCTCAAGAAGCCTTTCGCACAGACAGTTCTTTTGGAATTGTCAAAGTGATATTTGGAAGCCCATAGAGGGCTATGGTGAAAAAGAAATATCCTCAGATGAAATCTGGAAAGAAGCTTTCTGAGAAACTGCTCTGTGATTTGTGACTTCCACTCACAGAGTTACATCTGTATTTCGTGGATCTCTTTGCTAGCCTTATTTCGGTGGAATCTGAGAACAGATATTTCGGATCCCTTTGAAGACCATAGGGCCAAAGGAAATATCCTCCAATAACAAAGAGAAGGAAGCTTTCTGAGAAACTACTTTGTGTTCTGTGAAATCATCTCACAGAGTTACAGCTTTCCCCTCAAGAAGTCTTTCGCTAAGACAGTTCTTGTGGAATTGTCAAAGGGATATTTGGAAGCCCATAGAGGGCTAAGGTGAAAAAGGAAATATCCTGAGATGAAATCTGGAAAGCTTTCTGAGAAGCTGCTCAGTGATGTGTGATTTCTACTGACAGTTACATCTGAATTTCGTGGATCTCTTTGCTACCCATATATCGGTGGAATCTGAGAACAGATATTTCGGATTCCTTTGATGACTATAGGGCCAAAGTTAATATCCTCCGATAACAAAGAGAAAGAAGCTTTATGAGAAACTTCTTTGTGTTCTGTGAAATCATCTCACAGAGTTACAGCTCTCCCCTCAAGAAGCCTTTCGCTAAGACAGTTCTTGTGGAATTGGAAAGTGATATTTGGAAGCCCCTAGAGGGCTATGGTGAAAAAGGAAATATCCTCAGATGAAATCTGGAAAGAAGCTTTCTGAGAAACTGCTCTGTGATGTGTGACTTCCACTCACAGAGTTACATCTGTATTTCGTGCATCTCTTTGCTAGCCTTATTTCTGTGGAATCTGAGAAGAGATATTTCGGATGCGTTTGAAGACTATAGGGCCAAGGTAAATATCCTCCGATAAAAAAGAGAAAGAAGCTTTCTGAGAAACTTCTTTGTGTTCTGTGAAATCATCTCACAGAGTTACAGCTTTCCCCTCAAGAAGCCTTTCGCTAAGACAGTTCTTGTGGAATTGGCAAAGTGATATTTGGAAGCCCATAGAGGGCTATGGTGAAAAAGGAAATATCCTCAGATGAAATCTGGAAAGAAGCTTTCTGAGAAACTGCTCTGTGATGTGTGACTTCCACTCACAGAGTTACATCTGTATTTCGTGGATCTCTTTGCTAGCCTTATTTCTGTGGAATCTGAGAACAGATATTTCGGATCCCTTTGAAGACTATAGGGCGAAAGGAAATATCCTCCGATAACAAAGAGAAAGAAGCTTTCTGAGAAACTTCCTTGTGTTCTCTGAAATCATCTCACAGAGTTACAGCTTTCCCCTCAAGAAACCTTTCGCTAAGACAGTTCTTGTGCAATTGGCAAAGTGATATTTTGAAGCCCATAGAGGGCTATGGTGAAAAGGGAAATATCCTCAGATGAAATGTGGAAAGAAGCTTTCTGAGAAACTGCTCTGTGATTTGTGACTTCCACTCACAGAGTTACATCTGTATTTCGTGAATCTCTTTGCTAGCCTTATTTCTGTGGAATCTGAGAACAGATATTTCGGATCCCTTTGAAGACTATAGGGCCAAAGGAAATATCCTCTAATAACAAAGAGAAGGAAGCTTTCTGAGAAACTACTTTGTGTTCTGTGAAATCATCTCACAAATTTAGAGCTTTCCCCTCAAGAAGCCTTTCGCTAAGACAGTTCTTGTGGAATTGGCAAAGTGATATTTGGAAACCCATAGAGGGCTGTGGTGAAAAAGGAAATATCCTCAGATGAAATCTGGAAAGAAGCTTTCTGAGAAACTGCTCTGTGATGTGTGACATCCACTCACAGAGTTACATCTGTATTTCGTGGATCTCTTTGCTAGACTTATTTCCGTGGAATCTGAGAACAGATATTTCGGATCCCTTTGAAGACTATAGGGCCAAAGGAAATATCCTCCGATAACAAAGAGAAAGAAGCTTTCTGAGAAACTTCTTTGTGTTCTGTGAAATCATCTCACAGAGTTACAGCTTTCCCCTCAAGAAGCCTTTCGCTAAGACAGTTCTTGTGGAATTGTCAAAGGGATATTTGGAAGCCCATAGAGGGCTATGGTGAAAAAGGAAATATCCTGAGATGAAATCTGGAAAGAAGCTTTCTGAGAAACTGCTCAGTGATGTGTGATTTCTACTGACAGTTACATCTGTATTTCGTGGATCTCTTTGCTACCCATATTTCTGTGCAATCTGGGAACAGATGTTTCGGATTCCTTTGAAGACTATAGTGTCAAAGTTAATATCCTCCGATAACAAAGAGAAAGAAGCTTTCTGAGAAACTTCTTTGTGTTCTGTGAAATCATCTCACAGAGTTACAGCTTTCCCCTCAAGAAGCCTTTCGCTAAGACAGTTCTTGTGGAATTGGCAAAGTGATATTTGGAAGCCCATAGAGGTCTATGGTGAAAAAGGAAATATCCTCAGATGAAATCTGGAAAGAAGCTTTCTGAGAAACTGCTCTGTGATGTGTGACTTCCACTCACAGAGTTATATCCGTATTTCGTGGATCTCTTTGCTAGCCTTATTTCTGTGGAATCTGAGAAGAGATATTTCGGATCCCTTTGAAGACTATAGGGCCAAAGGAAATATCCTCCGATAACAAAGAGAAAGAAGCTTTCTGAGAAACTAGTTTGTTTTCTGTGAAATCATCTCACAGAGTTACAGCTTTCCCCTCAAGAAGCCTTTTGCTAAGACACTTCTTGTGGAATTGGAAAAGTGATATTTGGAAGCCCATAGGGGGCTATGGTGAAAAAGGAAATATCCACAGATGAAATCTGGAAAGAAGCTTTCTGAGAAACTGCTCTGTGATGTGTGACTTCCACTCACAGAGTTACATGTGTATTTCGTGGATCTCTTTGCTAGCCTTATTTCTGTGGAATCTGAGAACAGGTATTTCGGATCCCTTTGAAGACTATAGGGCCAAAGGAAATATCCTCCGATAACAAAGAGAAAGAAGCTTTCTGAGAAACTTCTTTGTGTTCTGTGAAATCATCTCACAGAGGTACAGCTTTCCCCTCAAGAAGCCTTTCGCTAAGACAGTTCTTGGGGAATAGGCAAAGTGATATTTTGAAGCCCATAGAGGGGTATGGTGAAAAAGGAAATACCCTCAGATGAAATCTGGAAAGAAGCTTTCTGAGAAACTGCTCTGTGATGTGTGACTTCCACTCACAGAGTTACATCTGTATTTCGTGGATCTCTTTGCTAGCCTTATTTCAGTGGAATCTGAGAACAGATTTTTCGGATCCCTTTGAAGACTATAGGGCCAAAGGAAATATCCTCCGATAACAAAGAGAAAGAAGCTTTCTGAGAAACTTCTTTGTGTTCTGTGAAATAATCTCACAGAGTTACAGCTTTCCCCTCAAGAAGTCTTTCGCTAAGACAGTTCTTGTGGAATTGGCAAAGTGATATTTGGAAGCCCATAGAGGGCTATGTTGAAAAAGGAAATATCCTCAGATGAAATCTGGAAAGAAGCTTTCTGAGAAACTGCTCTGTGATGTGTGACTTCCACTCACAGAGTTACATCTGTATTTCGTGGATCTCTTTGCTAGCCTTATTTCTGTGGAATCTGAGAACAGATATTTCGGATCCCTTTGAAGACTATCGGGCCAAAGGAAATATCCTCCGATAACAAAGAGAAAGAAGCTTTCTGAGAAACTTCTTTGTGTTCTGTGAAATCACCGCACAGAGTTACAGCTTTCCCCTCAAGAAGCCTTTCGCTAAGACAGTTCTTGTGGAATTGGCAAAGTGATATTTGGAAGCCCATAGAGGGGTATGGTGAAAAAGGAAATATCCTGAGATGAAATCAGGAAAGAAGCTTTCTGAGAAACTGCTCTGTGATGTGTGACTTCTACTCACTGTTACATCTGTATTTCGTGGATCTCTTTGCTAGCCTTATTTCTGTGGAATCTGAGAACAGATATTTCGGATCCCTTTGAAGACTATAGGGCCAAAGTAAATATCCTACGATAACAAAGAGAAAGAAGCTTTCTGAGAAACTTCTTTGTGTTCTGTGAAATCATCTCACAGAGTTACAGCTTTCCCCTCAAGAAGCCTTTTGCTAAGACAGTTCTTGGGGAATTGGCAAAGTGATATTTGGAAGTCCATAGAGGGCTATGGTGAAAAAGGAAATATCCTGAGATGAAATCTGGAAAGAAGCTTTCTGAGAAACTACTCTGTGATGTGTCACTTCCACTCACAGAGTTACATCTGTATTCCGTGGATCTCTTTGCTAGCCTTATTTCTGTGGAATCTGAGAAGAGATATTTCGGATCCTTTTGAAGACAATAGGGCCAAAGTAAATATCCTCCGATAACAAAGAGAAAGAAGCTTTCTGAGAAACTTCTTTGTTTTCTGTGAAATCATCTCACAGAGTTACAGATTTCCCCTCAAGAAGCCTTTCGCTAAGACTGTTCTTGTGGAATTGTCAAAGTGATATTTGGAAGCCCATAGAGGGCTATGGTGAAAAAGGAAATATCCTCAGATGAAATCTGGAAAGAAGCTTTATGAGAAACTGCTCTGTGATGTGTGACTTCCAGTCACAGCGTTACATCTGCATTTCGTGGATCTCTTTGCTAGCCTTATTTCTGTGGAATCTGAGAAGAGATATTTCGGATCCCTTTGAAGACTATAGGGCCAAAGGAAATATCCTCCGATAACAAAGAGAAAGAAGCTTTCTGAGAAACTTCTTTGTGTTCTGTGAAGTAATCTCACAGAGTTACAGCTTTCCCCTCAAGAAGCCTTTCGCTAAGACAGTTCTTGTGGAATTGGCAAAGTGATATTTGGAAGCCCATAGAGGGCTATGGTGAAAAAGGAAATATCCTCAGATGAAATCTGGAAAGAAGCTTTCTGAGAAACTGCTCTGTGATGTGTGACTTCCACTCACAGAGTTATATCCGTATTTCGTGGATCTCTTTGCTAGCCTTATTTCTGTGGAATCTGAGAAGAGATATTTCGGATCCCTTTGAAGACTATAGGGCCAAAGGAAATATCCTCCGATAACAAAGAGAAAGAAGCTTTCTGAGAAACTAGTTTGTTTTCTGTGAAATCATCTCACAGAGTTACAGCTTTCCCCTCAAGAAGCCTTTTGCTAAGACAGTTCTTGTGGAATTGGAAAAGTGATATTTGGAAGCCCATAGGGGGCTATGGTGAAAAAGGAAATATCCACAGATGAAATCGGGAAAGAAGCTTTCTGAGAAACTGCTCTGTGATGTGTGACTTCCACTCACAGAGTTACATCTGTATTTCGTGGATCTCTTTGCTAGCCTTATTTCTGTGGAATCTGAGAACAGGTATTTCGGATCCCTTTGAAGACTATAGGGCCAAAGGAAATATCCTCCGATAACAAAGAGAAAGAAGCTTTCTGAGAAACTTCTTTGTGTTCTGTGAAATCACCGCACAGAGTTACAGCTTTCCCCTCAAGAAGCCTTTCGCTAAGACAGTTCTTGTGGAATTGGCAAAGGGATATTTGGAAGCCCATAGAGGGCTATGGTGAAAAAGGAAATATCCTGAGATGAAATCTGGAAAGAAGCTTTCTGAGAAACTGCTCTGTGATGTGTGACTTCTACTCACTGTTACATCTGTATTTCGTGGATCTCTTTGCTAGCCTTATTTCTGTGGAATCTGAGAACAGATATTTCGGATCCCTTTGAAGACTATAGGGCCAAAGTAAATATCCTACGATAACAAAGAGAAAGAAGCTTTCTGAGAAACTTCTTTGTGTTCTGTGAAATCATCTCACAGAGTTACAGCTTTCCCCTCAAGAAGCCTTTTGCTAAGACAGTTCTTGGTGAATTGGCAAAGTGATATTTGGAAGTCCATAGAGGGCTATGGTGAAAAAGGAAATATCCTGAGATGAAATCTGGAAAGAAGCTTTCTGAGAAACTACTCTGTGATGTGTCACTTCCACTCACAGAGTTACATCTGTATTCCGTGGATCTCTTTGCTAGCCTTATTTCCGTGGAATCTGAGAACAGATATTTCGGATCCCTTTGAAGACCATAGGGCCAAAGGAAATGTCCTCCAATAAAAAAGAGAAGGAAGCTTTCTGAGAAACTACTTTGTGTTCTCTGAAATCATCTCACAGATTTACAGCTTTCCCCTCAAGAAGCCTTTCGCTAAGACATTTCTTGTGGAATTGGCAAAGTGATATTTGGAAACCCATAGAGGGCTGTGGTGAAAAAGGAAATACCCTCAGATGAAATCTGGAAAGAAGCTTTCTGAGAAACTGCTCTGTGATGTGTGACTTCCACTCACAGAGTTACATCTGTATTTCGTGGAACTCTTTGCTAGACTTATTTCTGTGGAATCTGAGAACAGATATTTCGGATCCCTTTGAAGACTATAGGGCCAAAGGAAATATCCTCCGATAACAAAGAGAAAGAAGCCTTCTGAGAAACTTCTTTGTGTTCTGTGAAATCATCTCACAGAGTTACAGCTTTCCCCTCAAGAAGCCTTTCGCTAAGACAGTTCTTGTCGAATTGTCAAAGTGATATTTGGAAGCCCATAGAGGGCTATGGTGAAAAAGGAAATATCCTCAGATGAAATCTGGAAAGAAGCTTTCTGAGAAACTGCTCTGTGATTTGTGACTTCCACTCACAGAGTTACATCTGTATTTCGTGGATCTCTTTGCTAGCCTTATTTCCGTGGAATCTGAGAACAGATATTTCGGATTCCTTTGAAGACTATAGGGCCAAAGGAAATATCCTCCGATAACAAAGAGAAAGAAGCTTCCTAAGAAACTTCTTTGTGTTCTGTGAAATCATCTCACAGAGGTACAGCTTTCCCCTCAAGAAGCCTTTCGCTAAGACAGTTCTTGTGGAATTGGCAAACTGATATTTGGAAGCCCATAGAGGGCTATGGTGAAAAAGGAAATATCCTCAGATGAAATCTGGAAAGAAGCTTTCTGAGAAACTGCTCTGTGATGTGTGACTTCTACTAACAGTTACATCTGTATTTCGTGGATCTCTTTGCTAGCCTTATTTCTGTGGAATCTGAGAACAGATATTTCGGATCCCTTTGAAGACTATAGGGCCAAAGGAAATATCCTCCGATAACAAAGAGAAAGAAGCTTTCTGAGAAACTTATTTGTGTTCTAAGAAATCATCTCACAGAGTTACAGCTTTCCCCTCAAGAAGCCTTTCGCTAAGACAGTTCTTGTGGAATTGGCAAAGTGATATTTGGAAGCCCATAGAGGGCTATGGTGAAAAAGGAAATATCCTCAGATGAAATCTGGAAAGAAGCTTTCTGAGAAACTGCTCTGTGATGTGTCACTTCCACTCACAGACTTACATCTGTATTTCGTGCATCTCTTTGCTAGCCTTATTTCTGTGGAATCTGAGAAGAGATATTTCGGATGCCTTTGAAGACGATAGGGCCAAAGGAAATATCCTACGATAACAAAGAGAAAGAAGCTTTCTGAGAAACTTCTTTGTGTTCTGTGAAATCATCTCACAGAGTTACAGCTTTCCCCTCAAGAAGCCTTTCGCAAAGACAGTTTTTTTGGAATTGTCAAAGTGATATTTGGAAGCCCATAAAGGGCTATGGTGAAAAAGGAAATATCCTCAGATGAAATCTGGAAAGAAGCTTTCTGACAAACTGCTCTGTGATTTGTGACTTCCACTCACAGAGTTACATCTGTATTTCGTGGATCTCTTTGCTAGCCTTATTTCCATGGAATCTGAGAACAGATATTTCGGATCCCTTTGAAGACCATAGGGCCAAAGGAAATATCCTCCAATAACAAAGAGAAGGATGCTTTCTTAGAAACTACTTTGTGTTCTGTGAAATCATCTCACAGATTTACAGCTGTCCCCTCAAGAAGCCTTTCGCTAAGACAGTTCTTTTGGAATTGGCAAAGTGATATTTGGAAACCCATAGAGGGCTGTGGTGAAAAAGGAAATATCCTCAGATGAAATCTGGAAAGAAGCTTTCTGAGAAACTGCTCTGTGATGTGTGACTTCCACTCACAGAGTTACATCTGTATTTCGTGGATCTCTTTGCTAGACTTATTTCTGTGGAATCTGAGAACAGATATTTCGGATCCCTTTGAAGACTATAGGGCCAAAGGAAATATCCTCCGATAACAATGAGAAAGAAGCTTTCTGAGAAACTTCTTTGTTTTCTGTGATATCATCTCACAGAGTTGCAGCTTTCCCCTCAAGAAGCCTTTCGCTAAGACAGTTCTTGTGGAATTGGCAAAGTGGTATTTGGAAGCCCATAGAGGGCTATGGTGAAAAAGGAAATATCCACAGATGAAATCTGGAAAGAAGCTTTCTGAGAAACTGCTCTGTGATGTGTGACTTCCACTCAGAGAGTTACATCTGTATTTCGTGGATCTCTTTGCTAGCCTTATTTCTGTGGAATCTGAGAGCAGATATTTAGGATCCCTTTGAAGACTACAGGGCCAACGGAAATATCCTCCGATAACAAAGAGAAAGAAGCTTTCTGAGAAACTTCTTTGTGTTCTGTGAAATCATCTCACAGAGTTACAGTTTCCCCTCAAGAAGCCTTTCGCTAAGGCAGTTCTTGTGGAATTGGCAAAGTGATATTTGGAAGCCCATAGAGGGCTATGGTGAAAAAGGAAATATCCTCAGTTGAAATCTGGAAAGAAGCTTTCTGAGAAACTGCTCTGTGATGTGTGACTTCCACTCACAGAGTTACACCTGTATTTCGTGGATCTCTTTGCTAGCCTTATTTCTGTGGAATCTGAGAACAGATATTTCGGATCCCTTTGAAGACTATAGGGCCAAAGGAAATATCCTCCGATAACAAAGAGAAAGAAGCTTTCTGAGAAACTTCTTTGTGTTCTGTGAAATCATCTCACAGAGTTACAGCTTTCCCCTCAAGGAGCCTTTCGCTAAGACAGTTCTTTTGGAATTGTCAAAGTGATATTTGGAAGCCCATAGAGGGCTATGGTGAAAAAGGAAATATCCTCAGATGAAATCTGGAAAGAAGCTTTCTGAGAAACTGCTCTGTGATTTGTGACTTCCACTCACAGAGTTACATCTGTATTTCGTGGATCTCTTTGCTAGCCTTATTTCCGTGGAATCTGAGAACAGATATTTCGGATCCCTTTGAAGACCATAGGGCCAAAGGAAATATCCTCCAATAACAAAGAGAAGGAAGCTTTCTGAGAAACTACTTTGTGTTCTGTGAAATCATGTCACAGATTTACAGCTTTCCCCTCAAGAAGCCTTTCGCTAAGACAGTTCTTGTGGAATTGGCAAAGTGATATTTGGAAACCCATAGAGGGCTTGGTGAAAAAGGAAATATCCTCAGATGAAATCTGGAAAGAAGCTTTCTGAGAAACTGCTCTGTGATGTGTGACTTCCACTCACAGAGTTACATCTGTATTTCGTGGATCTCTTTGCTAGACTTATTTCTGTGGAATCTGAGAACAGATATTTCGGATCCCTTTGAAGACTACAGGGCCAAAGGAAATATCCTCCGATAACAAAGAGAAAGAAGCTTTCTGAGAAACTAGTTTGTTTTCTTTCAAATCATCTCACAGAGTTACAGCTTTCCCCTCAAGAAGCCTTTCGCTAAGACAGTTCTTGTGGAATTGTCAAAGGGATATTTGGAAGCCCATAGAGGGCTAAGGTGAAAAAGGAAATATCCTGAGATGAAATCTGGAAAGCTTTCTGAGAAGCAGCTCAGTGATGTGTGATTTCTACTCACAGTTACATCTGTATTTCGTGGATCTCTTTGCTAGACTTATTTCTATGGAATCTAAGAACAGATATTTCGGATCCCTTTGAAGATTATAGGGCCAAAGGAAATATCCTCCGATAACAAAGAGAAAGAAGCTTTGTGAGAAACTTCTTTGTTTTCTGTGAAATCATCTCACAGAGTTACAGCTTTCCCCTCAAGAAGCCTTTCGCTAAGACAGTTCTTGTGGAACTGTCAAAGGGATATTTGGAAGCCCATAGAGGGCTATGGCGAAAAAGGAAATATCCACTGATGAAATCTGGAAAGAAGCTTTCTGAGAAACTGCTCTGTGATGTGTGACTTCCACTCACAGAGTTACATCTGTATTTCGTGTATCTCTTTGCTAGCCTTATTTCTGTGGAATCTGAGAACAGATATTTCGGATCCCTTTGAAGACTATAGGGCCAAAGGAAATATCCTCCGATAACAAAGAGAAAGAAGCTTTCTGAGAAACTTATTTGTGTTCTGTGAAATCATCTCACAGAGTTACAGCTTTCCCCTCAAGAAGCCTTTCGCTAAGACAGTTCTTGTGCAATTGGCAAAGTGATATTTGGAAGCCCATAGAGGGCTATGGTGAAAAAGGAAATATCCTCAGTTGATATCTGGAAAGAAGCTTTCTGAGAAACTGCTCTGTGAGGTGTGACTTCCACTCACAGAGTTACATCTGTATTTCGTGGATCTCTTTGCTAGCCTTATTTCTGTGGAATCTGAGAACAGATATTTCGGATTCCTTTGAAGACTATAGGGCCAAAGGAAATATCCTCCGATAACAAAGAGAAAGAAGCTTCCTGAGAAACTTCTTTGTGTTCTGTGAAATCATCTCACAGAGGTACAGCTTTCCTCTCAAGAAGCCTTCGGCTAAGACAGTTCTTGTGGAATTGGCAAACTGATATTTGGAAGCCCATAGAGGGCTAAGGTGAAAAAGGAAATATCCTCAGATGAAATCTGGAAAGAAGCTTTCTGAGAAACTGCTCTGTGATGTGTGACTTCTACTCACAGTTACATCTGTATTTCGTGGATCTATTTGCTAGCCTTATTTCTGTGTAATCTGAGAACAGGTATTTCGGATCCCTTTGAAGATTATAGGGCCAAAGTAAATATCCTCCGATAACAAAGAGAAAGAAGCTTTCTGAGAAACTTCTTTGTGTTCTGTGAAATCATCTCACAGAGTTACAGCTTTCCCCTGAAGAAGCCTTTCGCTAAGACAGTTCTTGGGGAATTGTCAAAGGGATATTTGGAAGCCCATGGAGGGCTATGGTGAAAAAGGAAATATCCTGAGATGAAATCTGGAAAGAAGCTTTCTGAGAAACTGCTCAGTGATGTGTGACTTCTACTCACAGTTACATCTGTATTTCGTGGATCTCTTTGCTCCCCATATTTCTGTGGAATCAGAGAACAGATATTTCGGTTTCCTTTGAAGACTATAGGGCCAAAGATAATATCCTCCGATAACAAAGAGAAAGAAGCTTTCTGAGAAACTTCTTTGTGTTCTGTGAAATCATCTCACAGAGTTACAGCTTTCCCCTCAAGAAGCCTTTCGCTAAGACAGTTCTTGTGGAATTGGCAAAGTGATATTTGGAAGCCCATAGAGGGCTATGTTGAAAAAGGAAATATCCTCAGATGAAATCTGGAAAGAAGCTTTCTGAGAATCTGCTCTGTGATGTGTGACTTCCACTCACAGAGGTACATCTGTATTTCGTGGATCTCTTTGCTAGCCTTATTTCTGTGGAATCTGAGAAGAGATATTTCGGATCCTTTTGAATACTATAGGGCCAAAGTAAATATCCTCCGATAACAAAGAGAAAGAAGCTTTCTGAGAAACTTCTATGTTTTCTGTGAAATCATCTCACAGAGTTACAGCTTTACCCTCAAGAAGCCTTTCGCTAAGACTGTTCTTGTGAAATTGTCAAAGTGATATTTGGAAGCCCATAGAGGGCTATGGTGAAAAAGGAAATATCCTCAGATGAAATCTGGAAAGAAGCTTTCTGAGAAACTGCTCTGTGATGTGTGACTTCCAGTCACAGCGTTACATCTGTATTTCGTGTATTAATTGCTAGCCTTATTTCTGTGGAATCTGAGAAGAGATATTTCGGATCCCTTTGAAGACTATAGGGCCAAAGTAAATATCCTCCGATAGCAAAGAGAAAGAAGCTTTCTGAGAAACTTCTTTGTTTTCTGTGAAATCATCTCACAGAGTTACAGCTTTCCCCTCAAGAAGCCTTTTGCTAAGACAGGTCTTGTGGAATTGGCAAAGTGATATTTGGAAGCCCATAGAGGGCTACGGTGAAAAAGGAAATATCCACAGATGAAATCTGGAAAGCAGCTCTCTGAGAAACTGCTCTGTGATGTGTGACTTCCACTCACAGAGTTACATCTGTTTTTCGTGTATCTCTTTGCTAGCCTTATTTCTGTGCAATCTGAGAACAGATATTTCGGATCCCTTTGAAGACTATAGGGCCAAAGGAAACATCCTCCGATAACAAAGAGAAAGAAGCTTTCTGAGAAACTTCTTTGTGTTCTGTGAAATCATCTCACAGAGTTACAGCTTTCCCCTCAAGAAGCCTTTCGCAAAGACAGTTCTTTTGGAATTTTCAAAGTGATATTTGGAAGCCCATAGAGGGCTGTGGTGAAAAAGGAAATATCCTCCCATGAAATCTGGAAAGAAGCTTTCTGAGAAACTGCTCTGTGATTTGTGACTTCCACTCACAGAGTTACATCTGTATCTCGTGGATCTCTTTGCTAGCCTTATTTCCGTGGAATCTGAGAACAGATATTTCGGATTCCTTTGAAGACCATAGGGCCAAAGGAAATGTCCTCCAATAAGAAAGAGAAGGAAGCTTTCTGAGAAACTACTTTGTGTTCTGTGAAATCATCTCACAGATTTACAGCTTTCCCCTCAAGAAGCCTTTCGCTAAGACAGTTCTTGTGGAATTGGAAAAGTGATATTTGGAAACCCATAGAGGGCTGTGGTGAAAAAGGAAATATCCTCAGATGAAATCTGGAAAGAAGCTTTCTGAGAAAATGCTCTGTGATGTGTGACTTCCACTCACAGAGTTACATCTGTATTTCGTGGATCTCTTTGCTAGACTTATTTCTGTGGAATCTGAGAACAGATATTTCGGATCCCTTTGAAGACTATAGGGCCAAAGGAAATATCCTCCGATAACAAAGAGAAAGAAGCTTTCTGAG
Source organism: Macaca nemestrina (assembly GCF_043159975.1). Lineage (NCBI taxonomy): Eukaryota > Metazoa > Chordata > Mammalia > Primates > Cercopithecidae > Macaca > Macaca nemestrina. The sequence goes on from NC_092140.1 coordinate 54,181,645, forward strand.
AAACTTCTTTGTGTTCTGTGAAATCATCTCACCGAGTTACAGCTTTCCCCTCAAGAAGCCTTTCGCACAGACAGTTCTTTTGGAATTGTCAAAGTGATATTTGGAAGCCCATAGAGGGCTATGGTGAAAAAGGAAATATCCTCAGATGAAATCTGGAAAGAAGCTTTCTGAGAAACTGCTCTGTGATTTGTGACTTCCACTCACAGAGTTACATCTGTATTTCGTGGATCTCTTTGCTAGCCTTATTTCGGTGGAATCTGAGAACAGATATTTCGGATCCCTTTGAAGACCATAGGGCCAAAGGAAATATCCTCCAATAACAAAGAGAAGGAAGCTTTCTGAGAAACTACTTTGTGTTCTGTGAAATCATCTCACAGATTTACAGCTTTCCCCTCAAGAAGCCTTTCGCTAAGACAGTTCTTGTGGAATTGGCAAAGTGATATTTGGAAATCCATAGAGGGCTTGGTGAAAAAGGAAATATCCTCAGATGAAATCTGGAAAGAAGCTTTCTGAGAAACTGCTCTGTGATGTGTGACTTCCACTCACAGAGTTACATCTGTATTTCGTGGATCTCTTTGCTAGCCTTATTTCTGTGGAATCTGAGAACAGATTTTTCGGATCCCTTTGAAGACTATAGGGCCAAAGGAAATATCCTCCGATAACAAAGAGAAAGAAGCTTTCTGAGAAACTTCTTTGTGTTCTGTGAAATCATCTCACAGAGTTACAGCTTTCCCCTCAAGAAGTCTTTCGCTAAGACAGTTCTTGTGGAATTGTCAAAGGGATATTTGGAATCCCATAGAGGGCTAAGGTGAAAAAGGAAATATCCTGAGATGAAATCTGGAAAGCTTTCTGAGAAGCTGCTCAGTGATGTGTGATTTCTACTGACAGTTACATCTGAATTTCGTGGATCTCTTTGCTACCCATATATCTGTGGAATCTGAGAACAGATATTTCGGATTCCTTTGATGACTATAGGGCCAAAGTTAATATCCTCCGATAACAAAGAGAAAGAAGCTTTCTGAGAAACTTCTTTGTGTTCTGTGAAATCATCTCACAGAGTTATAGCTCTCCCCTCAAGAAGCCTTTCGCTAAGACAGTTCTTGTGGAATTGGCAAAGTGATATTTGGAAGCCCATAGAGGGCTATGGTGAAAAAGGAAATATCCTCAGTTGAAATCTGGAAAGAAGTTTTCTGAGAAACTGCTCTGTGATGTGTGACTTCCACTCACAGAGTTACATCTGTATTTCGTGTATCTCTTTGCTAGCTTTATTTCTGTGGAATCTGAGAACAGATATTTCGGATCCCTTTGAAGACTATAGGGCCAAAGGAAATATGCTCCGATAACAAAGAGAAAGAAGCTTTCTGAGAAACTTATTTGTGTTCTGTGAAATCATCTCACAGAGTTACAGCTTTCCCCTCAAGAAGCCTTTCGCTGAGACAGTTATTGTGGAATTGGCAAAGTGATATTTGGAAGCCCATAGAGGGCTATGGTGAAAAAGGAAATATCCTCAGATGAAATCTGGAAAGAAGCTTTCTGAGAAACTGCTCTGTGATGTGTCACTTCCACTCACAGAGTTACATCTGTATTTCGTGCATCTCTTTGCTAGCCTTATTTCTGTGGAATCTGAGAAGAGATATTTCGGATGCCTTTGAAGACTATAGGGCCAAAGGAAATATCCTCCGATAACAAAGAGAAAGAAGCTTTCTGAGAAACTTCTTTGTGTTCTGTGAAATCATCTCACAGAGTTACAGCTTTCCCCTCAAGAAGCCTTTCGCACAGACAGTTCTTTTGGAATTGTCAAAGTGATATTTGGAAGCCCATAGAGGGCTATGGTGAAAAAGAAATATCCTCAGATGAAATCTGGAAAGAAGCTTTCTGAGAAACTGCTCTGTGATTTGTGACTTCCACTCACAGAGTTACATCTGTATTTCGTGGATCTCTTTGCTAGCCTTATTTCGGTGGAATCTGAGAACAGATATTTCGGATCCCTTTGAAGACCATAGGGCCAAAGGAAATATCCTCCAATAACAAAGAGAAGGAAGCTTTCTGAGAAACTACTTTGTGTTCTGTGAAATCATCTCACAGAGTTACAGCTTTCCCCTCAAGAAGTCTTTCGCTAAGACAGTTCTTGTGGAATTGTCAAAGGGATATTTGGAAGCCCATAGAGGGCTAAGGTGAAAAAGGAAATATCCTGAGATGAAATCTGGAAAGCTTTCTGAGAAGCTGCTCAGTGATGTGTGATTTCTACTGACAGTTACATCTGAATTTCGTGGATCTCTTTGCTACCCATATATCGGTGGAATCTGAGAACAGATATTTCGGATTCCTTTGATGACTATAGGGCCAAAGTTAATATCCTCCGATAACAAAGAGAAAGAAGCTTTATGAGAAACTTCTTTGTGTTCTGTGAAATCATCTCACAGAGTTACAGCTCTCCCCTCAAGAAGCCTTTCGCTAAGACAGTTCTTGTGGAATTGGAAAGTGATATTTGGAAGCCCCTAGAGGGCTATGGTGAAAAAGGAAATATCCTCAGATGAAATCTGGAAAGAAGCTTTCTGAGAAACTGCTCTGTGATGTGTGACTTCCACTCACAGAGTTACATCTGTATTTCGTGCATCTCTTTGCTAGCCTTATTTCTGTGGAATCTGAGAAGAGATATTTCGGATGCGTTTGAAGACTATAGGGCCAAGGTAAATATCCTCCGATAAAAAAGAGAAAGAAGCTTTCTGAGAAACTTCTTTGTGTTCTGTGAAATCATCTCACAGAGTTACAGCTTTCCCCTCAAGAAGCCTTTCGCTAAGACAGTTCTTGTGGAATTGGCAAAGTGATATTTGGAAGCCCATAGAGGGCTATGGTGAAAAAGGAAATATCCTCAGATGAAATCTGGAAAGAAGCTTTCTGAGAAACTGCTCTGTGATGTGTGACTTCCACTCACAGAGTTACATCTGTATTTCGTGGATCTCTTTGCTAGCCTTATTTCTGTGGAATCTGAGAACAGATATTTCGGATCCCTTTGAAGACTATAGGGCGAAAGGAAATATCCTCCGATAACAAAGAGAAAGAAGCTTTCTGAGAAACTTCCTTGTGTTCTCTGAAATCATCTCACAGAGTTACAGCTTTCCCCTCAAGAAACCTTTCGCTAAGACAGTTCTTGTGCAATTGGCAAAGTGATATTTTGAAGCCCATAGAGGGCTATGGTGAAAAGGGAAATATCCTCAGATGAAATGTGGAAAGAAGCTTTCTGAGAAACTGCTCTGTGATTTGTGACTTCCACTCACAGAGTTACATCTGTATTTCGTGAATCTCTTTGCTAGCCTTATTTCTGTGGAATCTGAGAACAGATATTTCGGATCCCTTTGAAGACTATAGGGCCAAAGGAAATATCCTCTAATAACAAAGAGAAGGAAGCTTTCTGAGAAACTACTTTGTGTTCTGTGAAATCATCTCACAAATTTACAGCTTTCCCCTCAAGAAGCCTTTCGCTAAGACAGTTCTTGTGGAATTGGCAAAGTGATATTTGGAAACCCATAGAGGGCTGTGGTGAAAAAGGAAATATCCTCAGATGAAATCTGGAAAGAAGCTTTCTGAGAAACTGCTCTGTGATGTGTGACATCCACTCACAGAGTTACATCTGTATTTCGTGGATCTCTTTGCTAGACTTATTTCCGTGGAATCTGAGAACAGATATTTCGGATCCCTTTGAAGACTATAGGGCCAAAGGAAATATCCTCCGATAACAAAGAGAAAGAAGCTTTCTGAGAAACTTCTTTGTGTTCTGTGAAATCATCTCACAGAGTTACAGCTTTCCCCTCAAGAAGCCTTTCGCTAAGACAGTTCTTGTGGAATTGTCAAAGGGATATTTGGAAGCCCATAGAGGGCTATGTTGAAAAAGGAAATATCCTGAGATGAAATCTGGAAAGAAGCTTTCTGAGAAACTGCTCAGTGATGTGTGATTTCTACTGACAGTTACATCTGTATTTCGTGGATCTCTTTGCTACCCATATTTCTGTGCAATCTGGGAACAGATGTTTCGGATTCCTTTGAAGACTATAGTGTCAAAGTTAATATCCTCCGATAACAAAGAGAAAGAAGCTTTCTGAGAAACTTCTTTGTGTTCTGTGAAATCATCTCACAGAGTTACAGCTTTCCCCTCAAGAAGCCTTTCGCTAAGACAGTTCTTGTGGAATTGGCAAAGTGATATTTGGAAGCCCATAGAGGTCTATGGTGAAAAAGGAAATATCCTCAGATGAAATCTGGAAAGAAGCTTTCTGAGAAACTGCTCTGTGATGTGTGACTTCCACTCACAGAGTTATATCCGTATTTCGTGGATCTCTTTGCTAGCCTTATTTCTGTGGAATCTGAGAAGAGATATTTCGGATCCCTTTGAAGACTATAGGGCCAAAGGAAATATCCTCCGATAACAAAGAGAAAGAAGCTTTCTGAGAAACTAGTTTGTTTTCTGTGAAATCATCTCACAGAGTTACAGCTTTCCCCTCAAGAAGCCTTTTGCTAAGACACTTCTTGTGGAATTGGAAAAGTGATATTTGGAAGCCCATAGGGGGCTATGGTGAAAAAGGAAATATCCACAGATGAAATCTGGAAAGAAGCTTTCTGAGAAACTGCTCTGTGATGTGTGACTTCCACTCACAGAGTTACATGTGTATTTCGTGGATCTCTTTGCTAGCCTTATTTCTGTGGAATCTGAGAACAGGTATTTCGGATCCCTTTGAAGACTATAGGGCCAAAGGAAATATCCTCCGATAACAAAGAGAAAGAAGCTTTCTGAGAAACTTCTTTGTGTTCTGTGAAATCATCTCACAGAGGTACAGCTTTCCCCTCAAGAAGCCTTTCGCTAAGACAGTTCTTGGGGAATAGGCAAAGTGATATTTTGAAGCCCATAGAGGGGTATGGTGAAAAAGGAAATACCCTCAGATGAAATCTGGAAAGAAGCTTTCTGAGAAACTGCTCTGTGATGTGTGACTTCCACTCACAGAGTTACATCTGTATTTCGTGGATCTCTTTGCTAGCCTTATTTCAGTGGAATCTGAGAACAGATTTTTCGGATCCCTTTGAAGACTATAGGGCCAAAGGAAATATCCTCCGATAACAAAGAGAAAGAAGCTTTCTGAGAAACTTCTTTGTGTTCTGTGAAATAATCTCACAGAGTTACAGCTTTCCCCTCAAGAAGTCTTTCGCTAAGACAGTTCTTGTGGAATTGGCAAAGTGATATTTGGAAGCCCATAGAGGGCTATGTTGAAAAAGGAAATATCCTCAGATGAAATCTGGAAAGAAGCTTTCTGAGAAACTGCTCTGTGATGTGTGACTTCCACTCACAGAGTTACATCTGTATTTCGTGGATCTCTTTGCTAGCCTTATTTCTGTGGAATCTGAGAACAGATATTTCGGATCCCTTTGAAGACTATCGGGCCAAAGGAAATATCCTCCGATAACAAAGAGAAAGAAGCTTTCTGAGAAACTTCTTTGTGTTCTGTGAAATCACCGCACAGAGTTACAGCTTTCCCCTCAAGAAGCCTTTCGCTAAGACAGTTCTTGTGGAATTGGCAAAGTGATATTTGGAAGCCCATAGAGGGCTATGGTGAAAAAGGAAATATCCTGAGATGAAATCAGGAAAGAAGCTTTCTGAGAAACTGCTCTGTGATGTGTGACTTCTACTCACTGTTACATCTGTATTTCGTGGATCTCTTTGCTAGCCTTATTTCTGTGGAATCTGAGAACAGATATTTCGGATCCCTTTGAAGACTATAGGGCCAAAGTAAATATCCTACGATAACAAAGAGAAAGAAGCTTTCTGAGAAACTTCTTTGTGTTCTGTGAAATCATCTCACAGAGTTACAGCTTTCCCCTCAAGAAGCCTTTTGCTAAGACAGTTCTTGGGGAATTGGCAAAGTGATATTTGGAAGTCCATAGAGGGCTATGGTGAAAAAGGAAATATCCTGAGATGAAATCTGGAAAGAAGCTTTCTGAGAAACTACTCTGTGATGTGTCACTTCCACTCACAGAGTTACATCTGTATTCCGTGGATCTCTTTGCTAGCCTTATTTCTGTGGAATCTGAGAAGAGATATTTCGGATCCTTTTGAAGACTATAGGGCCAAAGTAAATATCCTCCGATAACAAAGAGAAAGAAGCTTTCTGAGAAACTTCTTTGTTTTCTGTGAAATCATCTCACAGAGTTACAGATTTCCCCTCAAGAAGCCTTTCGCTAAGACTGTTCTTGTGGAATTGTCAAAGTGATATTTGGAAGCCCATAGAGGGCTATGGTGAAAAAGGAAATATCCTCAGATGAAATCTGGAAAGAAGCTTTATGAGAAACTGCTCTGTGATGTGTGACTTCCAGTCACAGCGTTACATCTGCATTTCGTGGATCTCTTTGCTAGCCTTATTTCTGTGGAATCTGAGAAGAGATATTTCGGATCCCTTTGAAGACTATAGGGCCAAAGGAAATATCCTCCGATAACAAAGAGAAAGAAGCTTTCTGAGAAACTTCTTTGTGTTCTGTGAAGTAATCTCACAGAGTTACAGCTTTCCCCTCAAGAAGCCTTTCGCTAAGACAGTTCTTGTGGAATTGGCAAAGTGATATTTGGAAGCCCATAGAGGGCTATGGTGAAAAAGGAAATATCCTCAGATGAAATCTGGAAAGAAGCTTTCTGAGAAACTGCTCTGTGATGTGTGACTTCCACTCACAGAGTTATATCCGTATTTCGTGGATCTCTTTGCTAGCCTTATTTCTGTGGAATCTGAGAAGAGATATTTCGGATCCCTTTGAAGACTATAGGGCCAAAGGAAATATCCTCCGATAACAAAGAGAAAGAAGCTTTCTGAGAAACTAGTTTGTTTTCTGTGAAATCATCTCACAGAGTTACAGCTTTCCCCTCAAGAAGCCTTTTGCTAAGACAGTTCTTGTGGAATTGGAAAAGTGATATTTGGAAGCCCATAGGGGGCTATGGTGAAAAAGGAAATATCCACAGATGAAATCGGGAAAGAAGCTTTCTGAGAAACTGCTCTGTGATGTGTGACTTCCACTCACAGAGTTACATCTGTATTTCGTGGATCTCTTTGCTAGCCTTATTTCTGTGGAATCTGAGAACAGGTATTTCGGATCCCTTTGAAGACTATAGGGCCAAAGGAAATATCCTCCGATAACAAAGAGAAAGAAGCTTTCTGAGAAACTTCTTTGTGTTCTGTGAAATCACCGCACAGAGTTACAGCTTTCCCCTCAAGAAGCCTTTCGCTAAGACAGTTCTTGTGGAATTGGCAAAGTGATATTTGGAAGCCCATAGAGGGCTATGGTGAAAAAGGAAATATCCTGAGATGAAATCTGGAAAGAAGCTTTCTGAGAAACTGCTCTGTGATGTGTGACTTCTACTCACTGTTACATCTGTATTTCGTGGATCTCTTTGCTAGCCTTATTTCTGTGGAATCTGAGAACAGATATTTCGGATCCCTTTGAAGACTATAGGGCCAAAGTAAATATCCTACGATAACAAAGAGAAAGAAGCTTTCTGAGAAACTTCTTTGTGTTCTGTGAAATCATCTCACAGAGTTACAGCTTTCCCCTCAAGAAGCCTTTTGCTAAGACAGTTCTTGGTGAATTGGCAAAGTGATATTTGGAAGTCCATAGAGGGCTATGGTGAAAAAGGAAATATCCTGAGATGAAATCTGGAAAGATGCTTTCTGAGAAACTACTCTGTGATGTGTCACTTCCACTCACAGAGTTACATCTGTATTCCGTGGATCTCTTTGCTAGCCTTATTTCCGTGGAATCTGAGAACAGATATTTCGGATCCCTTTGAAGACCATAGGGCCAAAGGAAATGTCCTCCAATAAAAAAGAGAAGGAAGCTTTCTGAGAAACTACTTTGTGTTCTCTGAAATCATCTCACAGATTTACAGCTTTCCCCTCAAGAAGCCTTTCGCTAAGACATTTCTTGTGGAATTGGCAAAGTGATATTTGGAAACCCATAGAGGGCTGTGGTGAAAAAGGAAATACCCTCAGATGAAATCTGGAAAGAAGCTTTCTGAGAAACTGCTCTGTGATGTGTGACTTCCACTCACAGAGTTACATCTGTATTTCGTGGAACTCTTTGCTAGACTTATTTCTGTGGAATCTGAGAACAGATATTTCGGATCCCTTTGAAGACTATAGGGCCAAAGGAAATATCCTCCGATAACAAAGAGAAAGAAGCCTTCTGAGAAACTTCTTTGTGTTCTGTGAAATCATCTCACAGAGTTACAGCTTTCCCCTCAAGAAGCCTTTCGCTAAGACAGTTCTTGTCGAATTGTCAAAGTGATATTTGGAAGCCCATAGAGGGCTATGGTGAAAAAGGAAATATCCTCAGATGAAATCTGGAAAGAAGCTTTCTGAGAAACTGCTCTGTGATTTGTGACTTCCACTCACAGAGTTACATCTGTATTTCGTGGATCTCTTTGCTAGCCTTATTTCCGTGGAATCTGAGAACAGATATTTCGGATTCCTTTGAAGACTATAGGGCCAAAGGAAATATCCTCCGATAACAAAGAGAAAGAAGCTTCCTAAGAAACTTCTTTGTGTTCTGTGAAATCATCTCACAGAGGTACAGCTTTCCCCTCAAGAAGCCTTTCGCTAAGACAGTTCTTGTGGAATTGGCAAACTGATATTTGGAAGCCCATAGAGGGCTATGGTGAAAAAGGAAATATCCTCAGATGAAATCTGGAAAGAAGCTTTCTGAGAAACTGCTCTGTGATGTGTGACTTCTACTAACAGTTACATCTGTATTTCGTGGATCTCTTTGCTAGCCTTATTTCTGTGGAATCTGAGAACAGATATTTCGGATCCCTTTGAAGACTATAGGGCCAAAGGAAATATCCTCCGATAACAAAGAGAAAGAAGCTTTCTGAGAAACTTATTTGTGTTCTAAGAAATCATCTCACAGAGTTACAGCTTTCCCCTCAAGAAGCCTTTCGCTAAGACAGTTCTTGTGGAATTGGCAAAGTGATATTTGGAAGCCCATAGAGGGCTATGGTGAAAAAGGAAATATCCTCAGATGAAATCTGGAAAGAAGCTTTCTGAGAAACTGCTCTGTGATGTGTCACTTCCACTCACAGACTTACATCTGTATTTCGTGCATCTCTTTGCTAGCCTTATTTCTGTGGAATCTGAGAAGAGATATTTCGGATGCCTTTGAAGACGATAGGGCCAAAGGAAATATCCTACGATAACAAAGAGAAAGAAGCTTTCTGAGAAACTTCTTTGTGTTCTGTGAAATCATCTCACAGAGTTACAGCTTTCCCCTCAAGAAGCCTTTCGCAAAGACAGTTTTTTTGGAATTGTCAAAGTGATATTTGGAAGCCCATAAAGGGCTATGGTGAAAAAGGAAATATCCTCAGATGAAATCTGGAAAGAAGCTTTCTGACAAACTGCTCTGTGATTTGTGACTTCCACTCACAGAGTTACATCTGTATTTCGTGGATCTCTTTGCTAGCCTTATTTCCATGGAATCTGAGAACAGATATTTCGGATCCCTTTGAAGACCATAGGGCCAAAGGAAATATCCTCCAATAACAAAGAGAAGGATGCTTTCTTAGAAACTACTTTGTGTTCTGTGAAATCATCTCACAGATTTACAGCTGTCCCCTCAAGAAGCCTTTCGCTAAGACAGTTCTTTTGGAATTGGCAAAGTGATATTTGGAAACCCATAGAGGGCTGTGGTGAAAAAGGAAATATCCTCAGATGAAATCTGGAAAGAAGCTTTCTGAGAAACTGCTCTGTGATGTGTGACTTCCACTCACAGAGTTACATCTGTATTTCGTGGATCTCTTTGCTAGACTTATTTCTGTGGAATCTGAGAACAGATATTTCGGATCCCTTTGAAGACTATAGGGCCAAAGGAAATATCCTCCGATAACAATGAGAAAGAAGCTTTCTGAGAAACTTCTTTGTTTTCTGTGATATCATCTCACAGAGTTACAGCTTTCCCCTCAAGAAGCCTTTCGCTAAGACAGTTCTTGTGGAATTGGCAAAGTGGTATTTGGAAGCCCATAGAGGGCTATGGTGAAAAAGGAAATATCCACAGATGAAATCTGGAAAGAAGCTTTCTGAGAAACTGCTCTGTGATGTGTGACTTCCACTCAGAGAGTTACATCTGTATTTCGTGGATCTCTTTGCTAGCCTTATTTCTGTGGAATCTGAGAGCAGATATTTAGGATCCCTTTGAAGACTACAGGGCCAACGGAAATATCCTCCGATAACAAAGAGAAAGAAGCTTTCTGAGAAACTTCTTTGTGTTCTGTGAAATCATCTCACAGAGTTACAGTTTCCCCTCAAGAAGCCTTTCGCTAAGGCAGTTCTTGTGGAATTGGCAAAGTGATATTTGGAAGCCCATAGAGGGCTATGGTGAAAAAGGAAATATCCTCAGTTGAAATCTGGAAAGAAGCTTTCTGAGAAACTGCTCTGTGATGTGTGACTTCCACTCACAGAGTTACACCTGTATTTCGTGGATCTCTTTGCTAGCCTTATTTCTGTGGAATCTGAGAACAGATATTTCGGATCCCTTTGAAGACTATAGGGCCAAAGGAAATATCCTCCGATAACAAAGAGAAAGAAGCTTTCTGAGAAACTTCTTTGTGTTCTGTGAAATCATCTCACAGAGTTACAGCTTTCCCCTCAAGGAGCCTTTCGCTAAGACAGTTCTTTTGGAATTGTCAAAGTGATATTTGGAAGCCCATAGAGGGCTATGGTGAAAAAGGAAATATCCTCAGATGAAATCTGGAAAGAAGCTTTCTGAGAAACTGCTCTGTGATTTGTGACTTCCACTCACAGAGTTACATCTGTATTTCGTGGATCTCTTTGCTAGCCTTATTTCCGTGGAATCTGAGAACAGATATTTCGGATCCCTTTGAAGACCATAGGGCCAAAGGAAATATCCTCCAATAACAAAGAGAAGGAAGCTTTCTGAGAAACTACTTTGTGTTCTGTGAAATCATCTCACAGATTTACAGCTTTCCCCTCAAGAAGCCTTTCGCTAAGACAGTTCTTGTGGAATTGGCAAAGTGATATTTGGAAACCCATAGAGGGCTTGGTGAAAAAGGAAATATCCTCAGATGAAATCTGGAAAGAAGCTTTCTGAGAAACTGCTCTGTGATGTGTGACTTCCACTCACAGAGTTACATCTGTATTTCGTGGATCTCTTTGCTAGACTTATTTCTGTGGAATCTGAGAACAGATATTTCGGATCCCTTTGAAGACTACAGGGCCAAAGGAAATATCCTCCGATAACAAAGAGAAAGAAGCTTTCTGAGAAACTAGTTTGTTTTCTTTCAAATCATCTCACAGAGTTACAGCTTTCCCCTCAAGAAGCCTTTCGCTAAGACAGTTCTTGTGGAATTGTCAAAGGGATATTTGGAAGCCCATAGAGGGCTAAGGTGAAAAAGGAAATATCCTGAGATGAAATCTGGAAAGCTTTCTGAGAAGCAGCTCAGTGATGTGTGATTTCTACTCACAGTTACATCTGTATTTCGTGGATCTCTTTGCTAGACTTATTTCTATGGAATCTAAGAACAGATATTTCGGATCCCTTTGAAGATTATAGGGCCAAAGGAAATATCCTCCGATAACAAAGAGAAAGAAGCTTTGTGAGAAACTTCTTTGTTTTCTGTGAAATCATCTCACAGAGTTACAGCTTTCCCCTCAAGAAGCCTTTCGCTAAGACAGTTCTTGTGGAACTGTCAAAGGGATATTTGGAAGCCCATAGAGGGCTATGGCGAAAAAGGAAATATCCACTGATGAAATCTGGAAAGAAGCTTTCTGAGAAACTGCTCTGTGATGTGTGACTTCCACTCACAGAGTTACATCTGTATTTCGTGTATCTCTTTGCTAGCCTTATTTCTGTGGAATCTGAGAACAGATATTTCGGATCCCTTTGAAGACTATAGGGCCAAAGGAAATATCCTCCGATAACAAAGAGAAAGAAGCTTTCTGAGAAACTTATTTGTGTTCTGTGAAATCATCTCACAGAGTTACAGCTTTCCCCTCAAGAAGCCTTTCGCTAAGACAGTTCTTGTGCAATTGGCAAAGTGATATTTGGAAGCCCATAGAGGGCTATGGTGAAAAAGGAAATATCCTCAGTTGATATCTGGAAAGAAGCTTTCTGAGAAACTGCTCTGTGAGGTGTGACTTCCACTCACAGAGTTACATCTGTATTTCGTGGATCTCTTTGCTAGCCTTATTTCTGTGGAATCTGAGAACAGATATTTCGGATTCCTTTGAAGACTATAGGGCCAAAGGAAATATCCTCCGATAACAAAGAGAAAGAAGCTTCCTGAGAAACTTCTTTGTGTTCTGTGAAATCATCTCACAGAGGTACAGCTTTCCTCTCAAGAAGCCTTCGGCTAAGACAGTTCTTGTGGAATTGGCAAACTGATATTTGGAAGCCCATAGAGGGCTATGGTGAAAAAGGAAATATCCTCAGATGAAATCTGGAAAGAAGCTTTCTGAGAAACTGCTCTGTGATGTGTGACTTCTACTCACAGTTACATCTGTATTTCGTGGATCTATTTGCTAGCCTTATTTCTGTGTAATCTGAGAACAGGTATTTCGGATCCCTTTGAAGATTATAGGGCCAAAGGAAATATCCTCCGATAACAAAGAGAAAGAAGCTTTCTGAGAAACTTCTTTGTGTTCTGTGAAATCATCTCACAGAGTTACAGCTTTCCCCTGAAGAAGCCTTTCGCTAAGACAGTTCTTGGGGAATTGTCAAAGGGATATTTGGAAGCCCATGGAGGGCTATGGTGAAAAAGGAAATATCCTGAGATGAAATCTGGAAAGAAGCTTTCTGAGAAACTGCTCAGTGATGTGTGACTTCCAGTCACAGCGTTACATCTGTATTTCGTGTATTAATTGCTAGCCTTATTTCTGTGGAATCTGAGAAGAGATATTTCGGATCCCTTTGAAGACTATAGGGCCAAAGGAAATATCCTCCGATAACAAAGAGAAAGAAGCTTTCTGAGAAACTCCTTTGTGTTCTGTGAAATCATCTCACAGAGTTACAGCTTTCCCCTGAAGAAGCCTTTCGCTAAGACAGTTCTTGGGGAATTGTCAAAGGGATATTTGGAAGTCCATGGAGGGCTATGGTGAAAAAGGAAATATCCTGATATGAAATCTGGAAAGAAGCTTTCTGAGAAACTGCTCAGTGATGTGTGACTTCTACTCACAGTTACATCTGTATTTCGTGGATCTCTTTGCTCCCCATATTTCTGTGGAATCTGAGAACAGATATTTCGGATTCCTTTGAAGACTATAGGGCCAAAGATAATATCCTCCGATAACAAAGAGAAAGAAGCTTTCTGAGAAACTTCTTTGTGTTCTGTGAAATCATCTCACAGAGTTACAGCTTTCCCCTCAAGAAGCCTTTCGCTAAGACAGTTCTTGTGGAATTGGCAAAGTGATATTTGGAAGCCCATAGAGGGCTATGTTGAAAAAGGAAATATCCTCAAATGAAATCTGGAAAGAAGCTTTCTGAGAATCTGCTCTGTGATGTGTGACTTCCACTCACAGAGGTACATCTGTATTTCGTGGATCTCTTTGCTAGCCTTATTTCTGTGGAATCTGAGAACAGATATTTCGGATCCCTTTGAAGACTATAGGGCCAAAGGAAATATCCTCCGATAACAAAGAGAAAGAAGCTTTCTGAGAAACTTCTTTGTGTTCTGTGAAATCATCTCACAGAGTTACAGCTTTCCCCTGAAGAAGCCTTTCGCTAAGACAGTTCTTGGGGAATTGTCAAAGGGATATTTGGAAGTCCATGGAGGGCTATGGTGAAAAAGGAAATATCCTGAGATGAAATCTGGAAAGAAGCTTTCTGAGAAACTGCTCAGTGATGTGTGACTTCTACTCACAGTTACATCTGTATTTCGTGGATCTCTTTGCTCCCCATATTTCTGTGGAATCTGAGAACAGATATTTCGGATTCCTTTGAAGACTATAGGGCCAAAGATAATATCCTCCGATAACAAAGAGAAAGAAGCTTTCTGAGAAACTTCTTTGTGTTCTGTGAAATCATCTCACAGAGTTACAGCTTTCCCCTCAAGAAGCCTTTCGCTAAGACAGTTCTTGTGGAATTGGCAAAGTGATATTTGGAAGCCCATAGAGGGCTATGGTGAAAAAGGAAATATCCTCAGATGAAATCTGGAAAGAAGCTTTCTGAGAAACTGCTCTGTGATGTGTCACTTCCACTCACAGAAATACATCTGTATTTCGTGCATCTCTTTGCTAGCCTTATTTCTGTGGAATCTGAGAAGAGATATTTCGGATGCCTTTGAAGACTATAGGGCCAAAGGAAATATCCTCCGATAACAAAGAAAAAGAAGCTTTCTGAGAAACTTCTTTGTGTTCTGTGAAATCATCTCACAGAGTTACAGCTTTCCCCTCAAGAAGCCTTTCGCTAAGACAGTTCTTCTGGAATTGGCAAAGTGATATTTGGAAGCCCATAGAGGGCTATGGTGAAAAAGGAAATATCCTCAGATGAAATCTGGAATGAAGCTTTCTGAGAAACTGCTCTGTGATGTGTGACTTCCAGTCACAGCGTTACATCTGTATTTCGTGGATCTCTTTGCTAGCCTTATTTCTTTGGAATCTGAAAAGAGATATTTCGGATCCCTTTGAAGACTATAGGGCCAAAGGAAATATCCTCCGATAACAAAGAGAAAGAATCTGTCTGAGAAACTTCTTTGTTTTCTGTGAAATCATCTCACAGAGTTACAGCTTTCCCCTCAAGAAGCCTTTTGCTAAGACAGTTCTTGTGGAATTGGCAAAGTGATATTTGGAAGCCCATAGAGGGCTATGGTGAAAAAGGAAATATCCACAGATGAAATCTGGAAAGAAGCTTTCTGAGAAACTGCTCTGTGATGTGTGACTTCCACTCACAGAGTTACATCTGTATTTCGTGTATCTCTTTGCTAGCCTTATTTCTGTGGAATCTGAGAACAGATATTTCGGATCTTTTTGAAGACTATAGGGCCAAAGGAAATATCCTCCGATAACAAAGAGAAAGAAGCTTTCTGAGAAACTTCTTTGTCTTCTGTGAAATCATCTCACAGACTTACAGCTTTCCCCTCAAGAAGCCTTTCGCTAAGACAGTTCTTGTGCAATTGGCAAAGTGATATTTGGAAACCCGTAGAGGGCTATGGTGAAAAAGGAAATATCCTCAGATGAAATCTGGAAAGAAGCTTTCTGAGAAACTGCTCTGTGATGTGTGACTTCCACTCACAGAGTTACATCTGTATTTCGTGGATCTCTTTGCTAGACTTATTTCCGTGGAATCTGAGAACAGATATTTCGGATCCCTTTGAAGACTATAGGGCCAAAGGAAATATCCTCCGATAACAAAGATAAAGAAGCTTTCTGAGAAACTTCTTCGTGTTCTGTGAAATCATCTCACAGAGTTACAGCTTTCCCCTCAAGAAGCCTTTCGCTAAGACAGTTCTTGTGGAATTGTCAAAGGGATATTTGGAAGCCCATAGAGGGCTATGGTGAAAAAGGAAATATCCTCAGATGAAATCTGGAAAGAAGCTTTCTGAGAAACTGCTCAGTGATGTGTGATTTCTACTGACAGTTACATCTGTATTTCGTGGATCTCTTTGCTACCCATATTTCTGTGCAATCTGGGAACAGATATTTCGGATTCCTTTGAAGATTATAGGGTCAAAGTTAATATCCTCCGATAACAAAGAGAAAGAAGCTTTCTGAGAAACTTCTTTGTGTTCTGTGAAATCATCTCACAGAGTTACAGCTTTCCCCTCAAGAAGCCTTTTGCTAAGACAGTTCTTGTGGAATTGGCAAAGTGATATTTGGAAGCCCTTAGAGGGCTATGGTGAAAAAGGAAATATCCTCAGATGAAATCTGGAAAGAAGCTTTCTGAGAAACTGCTCTGTGATGTGTGACTTCCAGTCACAGCGTTACATCTGTATTTCGTGGATCTCTTTGCTAGTCTTATTTCTGTGGAATCTGAGAACAGATATTTCGGATCCCTTTGAAGACTATAGGGCCAAAGGAAATATCCTCCGATAACAAAGAGAAAGAAGCTTTCTGAGAAACTTCTTTGTGTTCTGTGAAATCATCTCACAGAGTTACAGCTTTCCCCTCAAGAAGCCTTTTGCTAAGACAGGTCTTGTGGAATTGGCAAAGTGATATTTGGAAGCCCATAGAGGGCTACGGTGAAAAAGGAAATATCCACAGATGAAATCTGGAAAGCAGCTTTCTGAGAAACTGCTCTGTGATGTGTGACTTCCACTCACAGAGTTACATCTGTTTTTCGTGTATCTCTTTGCTAGCCTTATTTCTGTGCAATCTGAGAACAGATATTTCGGATACCTTTGATGACTATAGGGCCAAAGGAAATATCCTCCGATAACAAAGAGAAAGAAGCTTTCTGAGAAACTTCTTTGTGTTCTGTGAAATCATCTCACAGTGTTACAGCTTTCCCCTCAAGAAGCCTTTCGCAAAGACAGTTCTTTTGGAATTTTCAAAGTGATATTTGGAAGCCCATAGAGGGCTATGGTGAAAAAGGAAATATCCTCCGATGAAATCTGGAAAGAAGCTTTCTGAGAAACTGCTCTGTGATTTGTGACTTCCACTCACAGAGTTACATCTGTATCTCGTGGATCTCTTTGCTAGCCTTATTTCCGTGGAATCTGAGAACAGATATTTCGGATTCCTTTGAAGACCATAGGGCCAAAGGAAATGTCCTCCAATAAGAAAGAGAAGGAAGCTTTCTGAGAAACTACTTTGTGTTCTGTGAAATCATCTCACAGATTTACAGCTTTCCCCTCAAGAAGCCTTTCGCTAAGACAGTTCTTGTGGAATTGGAAAAGTGATATTTGGAAACCCATAGAGGGCTGTGGTGAAAAAGGAAATATCCTCAGATGAAATCTGGAAAGAAACTTTCTGAGAAACTGCTCTGTGATGTGTGACTTCCACTCACAGAGTTACATCTGTATTTCGTGGATCTCTTTGCTAGACTTATTTCTGTGGAATCTGAGAACAGATATTTCGGATCCCTTTAAAGACTATAGGGCCAAACAATATCCTCCGATAACAAAGAGAAAGAAGCTTTCTGAGAAACTTCTTTGTTTTCTGTGAAATCATATCATAGAGTTACAGCTTTCCCCACAAGAAGCCTTTCACTAAGACAGTTCTTGTGGAATTGGCAAAGTGATATATGGAAGCCCGTAGAGGGCTATGGTGAAAAAGGAAATATCCACAGATGAAATCTGAAAAGAAGCTTTCTGAGGAACTGCTCTGTGATGTGTGACTTCCACTCACAGAGTTACATCTGTATTTCCTGTATCTCTTTGCTAGCCTTTTTTCTGTGGAATCTGAGAACAGATATTTCGGATCCCTTTGAAGACTATAGGGCTAAAGGAAATATCCTCCGATAACAAAGAGAAAGAAGCTTTCTGAGAAACTTCTTTGTGTTCTGTGAAATCATCTCACAGAGTTACAGCTTTCCCCTCAAGAAGTCTTTCGCTGAGACAGTTATTGTGGAATTGGCAAAGTGATATTTGGAAGCCCATGGAGGGCTTCGGTGAAAAAGGAAATATCCTCAGATGAAATCTAGAAAGAAGCTTTCTGAGAAACTGCTCTGTGATGTGTCACTTCCACTCACAGAGTTACATCTGTATTTCGTGGATTTCTTGGCTAGCCTTATTTCCGTGGAATCTGAGAACAGATATTTCGGATCCCTTTGAAGACCATAGGGCCAAAGGAAATATCCTCCAATAACAAAGAGAAGGAAGCTTTCTGAGAAACTACTTTGTGTTCTGTGAAATCATCTCACAGATTTACAGCTTTCCCCTCAAGAAGCCTTTCGCTAAGACAGTTCTTTTGGAATTGTCAAAGTGATATTTGGAAGCCCATAGAGGGCTGTGGTGAAAAAGGAAATATCCTCAGATGAAATCTGGAAAGAAGCTTTCTGAGAAACTGCTCTGTGATGTGTGACTTCCACTCACAGAGTTACATCTGTATTTCGTGGATCTCTTTGCTAGACTTATTTCTGTGGAATCTGAGAACAGATATTTCGGATCCCTTTGAAGACTATAGGGCCAAAGGAAATATCCTCCGATAACAAAGAGAAAGAAGCTTTCTGAGAAACTTTTTTGTTTTCTGTGAAATCATCTCATAGAGTTACAGCTTTCCCCTCAAGAAGCCTTTCGCTAAGACAGTTCTTGTGGATTTGGCAAAGTGATATTTGGAAGCCCATAGAGGGCTATGGTGAAAAAGGAAATATCCACAGATGAAATCTGGAAAGAAGCTTTCTGAGAAACTGCTCTGTGATTTGTGACTTCCACTCACAGAGTTACATCTGTATTTCGTGGATCTCTTTGCTAGCCTTATTTCCGTGGAATCTGAGAACAGATATTTCGGATCCCTTTGAAGACTATAGGGCCAAAGGAAATATCCTCCGATAACAAAGAGAAAGAAGCTTTCTGAGAAACTTCTTTGTTTTCTGTGAAATCATCTCACAGAGTTACAGCTTTCCCCTCAAGAAGCCTTTCGCTAAGACAGTTCTTGTGGAATTGTCAAAGGCATATTTGGAAGCCCATAGAGGGCTAAGGTGAAAAAGGAAATATCCTGAGATGAAATCTGGAAAGCTTTCTGAGAAACTGCTCTGTGATGTTTGATTTCTACTGACAGTTACATCTGTATTTCGTAGATCTCTTTACTACCCATATTTCTGTGGAATCTGAGAACAAATATTTCGGATTCCTTTGAAGACTATAGGGCCAAGGTCAATATCCTCCGATAACAAAGAGAAAGAAGCTTTCTGAGAAACTTCTTTGTGTTCTGTGAAATCATCTCACAGAGTTACAGCTCTCCCCTCATGAAGCCTTTCGCTAAGACAGTTCTTGTGGAATTGGCAAAGTGATATTTGGATACCCATAGAGGGCTATGGTGAAAAAGGAAATATCCTCAGATGAAATCTGGAAAGAAGCTTTCTGAGAAACTGCTCTGTGATGTGTGACTTCCAGTCACAGCGTTACATCTGTATTTCGTGGATCTTTTTGCTAGCCTTATTTCTGTGGAATCTAAGAAGAGATATTTCGGATCCCTTTGAAGACTACAGGGCCAAAGGAAATATCCTCCGATAACAAAGAGAAAGAAGATTTCTGAGAAACTTCTTTGTTTTCTGTGAAATCATCTCACAGAGTTACAGCTTTCCACTCAAGAAGCCTTTCGCTAAGACAGTTCTTGTGGAATTGGAAAAGTGATATTTGGAAGCCCATAGGGGGCTATGGTGAAAAAGGAAATATCCACAGATGAAATCTGGAAAGAAGCTTTCTGAGAAACTGGTCTGTGATTTGTGACTTCCACTCACAGAGTTACATCTGTATTTCGTGTATCTCTTTGCTAGCCTTATTTCTGTGGAATCTGAGAACAGATATTTCGGATCCCTTTGAAGACTATAGGGCCAAAGGAAATATCCTCCGATAACAAAGAGAAAGAAGCTTTCTGAGAAACTTCTTTGTGTTCTGTGAAATCATCTCACAGAGTTACAGCTTTTCCCTCAAGAAGCCTTTCGCTAAGACAGTTCTTGTGTAATTGGCAAAGTGATATTTGGAAGCCCTTAGAGGGCTATGGTGAAAAAGGAAATATCCTCAGATGAAATCTGGAAAGAAGCTTTCTGAGAACCTGCTCTGTGATGTGTGACTTCCAGTCACAGCGTTACATCTGTATTTCGTGTATCTCTTTGCTAGTCTTATTTCTGTGGAATCTGAGAACAGATATTTCGGATCCCTTTGAAGACTATAGGGCCAAAGGAAATATCCTCGGATAACAAAGAGAAAGAAGTTTTCTGAGAAACTTCTTTGTGTTCTGTGAAATCATCTCACAGAGTTACAGCTTTCCCCTCAAGAAGCCTTTTGCTAAGACAGTTCTTGTGGAATTGGCAAAGTGATATTTGGAAGCCCATAGAGGGCTATGGTGAAAAAGGAAATATCCACAGATGAAATCTGGAAAGAAGCTTTCTGAGAAACTGCTCTGTGATGTGTGACTTCCACTCACAGAGTTACATCTGCATTTCGTGGATCTCTTTGCTAGCCTTATTTCTGTGGAATCTGAGAACAGATATTTCGGATCCCTTTGAAGACTATAGGGCCAAAGGAAATATCCTCCGTTAACAAAGAGAAAGAAGCTTTCTGAGAAACTTATTTGTGTTCTGTGAAATCATCTCACAGACTTACAGCTTTCCCCTCAAGAAGTCTTTCGCTGAGACAGTTATTGTGGAATTGGCAAAGTGATATTTGGAAGCCCATAGAGGGCTACGGTGAAAAAGGAAATATCCTCAGATGAAATCTAGAAAGAAGCTTTCTGAGAAACTGCTCTGTGATGTGTAACTTCCAGTCACAGAGTTACATCTGTATTTCGTGCATCTCTTTGCTAGCCTTATTTCCGTGGAATCTGAGAACAGATATTTCGGATCCCTTTGAAGACTATAGGGCCAAAGGAAATATCCTCCAATAACAAAGAGAAGGAAGCTTTCTGAGAAACCAATTTGTGTTCTGTGAAATCATCTCACAGATTTACAGCTTTCCCCTCAAGAAGCCTTTCGCTAAGACAGTTCTTTTGGAATTGTCAAAGTGATATTTGGAAGCCCATAGTGGGCTAAGTTGAAAAAGTACATATCCTCAGATGAAATGTGGAAAGAAGCTTTCTGAGAAACTGCTCTGTGATGTGTGACTTCCACTCACAGAGTTACATCTGTATTTCGTGGATCTCTTTGCTAGCCTTATTTCTGTGGAATCTGAGAACAGATATTTCGGATCCCTTTGAAGACTATAGGGCGAAAGGAAATATCCTCCGATAACAAAGAGAAAGAAGCTTTCTGAGAAACTTCTTTGTGTTCTGTGAAATCATCTCACAGAGTTACAGCTTTCCCCTCAAGAAGCCTTTCGCTAAGACAGTTCTTGTGGAATTGTCAAAGGGATATTTGGAAGCCCATAGAGGGCTAAGGTGAAAAAGGAAATATCCTGAGATGAAATCTGGAAAGCTTTCTGAGAAACTGCTCAGTGATGTGTGCTTTCTACTGACAGTTACATCTGTATTTCGTAGATCTCTTTACTACCCATATTTCTGTGGAATCTGAGAACAGATATTTCGGATTCCTTTGAAGACTATAGGGCCAAGGTTAATATCCTACGATAACAAAGAGAAAGAAGCTTTCTGAGAAACTTCTTTGTGTTCTGTGAAATCATCTCACAGAGTTTCAGCTCTCCCCTCAAGAAGCCTTTCGCTAAGACAGTTCTTGTGGAATTGGCAAACTGATATTTGGATACCCATTGAGGGCTATGGTGAAAAAGGAAATATCCTCAGATGAAATCTGGAAAGAAGCTTTCTGAGAAACTGCTCTGTGATGTGTGACTTCCACTCACAGAGTTACATCGGTATTTCGTGGATCTCTTTGCTAGCCTTATTTCTGTGGATCTGAGAACAGATATTTCGGATCCCTTTGAAGACTATAGGGCCAAAGTAAATATCCTCCGATAACAAAGAGAAAGAAGCTTTCTGAGAAACTTATTTGTGTTCTGTGAAATCATCTCACAGAGTTACAGCTTTCCCCTCAAGAAGCCTTTCGCTGAGACAGTTATTATGGAATTGGCAAAGTGATATTTGGAAGCCCATAGAGGGCTGTGGTGAAAAAGGAAATATCCTCAGATGAAATCTGGAAAGAAGCTTTCTGAGAAACTGCTCTGTGATGTGTCACTTCCACTCACAGTGTTACATCTGTATTTCGTGCATCTCTTTGCTAGCCTTATTTCTGTGGAATCTGAGAAGAGATATTTCGGATGCCTTTGAAGACTATAGGGCCGAAGGAAATATCCTCCGATAACAAAGAGAAAGAAGCTTTCTGAGAATCTTCTTTGTGTTCTGTGAAATCATCTCACAGAGTTACAGCTTTCCCCTCAAGAAGCCTTTCGCTAAGACAGTTCTTCTGGAATTGGCAAAGTGATATTTGGAAGCCCATAGAGGGCTATGGTGAAAAAGGAAATATCCTCAGATGAAATCTGGAAAGAAGCTTTCTGAGAAACTGCTCTGTGATGTGTGACTTCCAGTCACAGCGTTACATCTGTTTCGTGGATCTCTTTGCTAGCCTTATTTCTTTGGAATCTGAAAAGAGGTATTTCGGATCCCTTTGAAGAATATAGGGCCAAAGGAAATATTCTCCGATAACAAAGAGAAAGAATCTGTCTGAGAAACTTCTTTGTTTTCTGTGAAATCATCTCACAGAGTTACAGCTTTCCCCTCAAGAAGCCTTTTGCTAAGACAGTTCTTGTGGAATTGGCAAAGTGATATTTGGAAGCCCATAGAGGGCTATGGTGAAAAAGGAAATATCCACAGATGAAATCTGGAAAGAAGCTTTCTGAGAAACTGCTCTGTGATGTGTGACTTCCACTCACAGAGTTACATCTGTATTTCGTGTATCTCTTTGCTAGCCTTATTTCTGTGGAATCTGAGAACAGATATTTCGGATCTTTTTGAAGACTATAGGGCCAAAGGAAATATCCTCCGATAACAAAGAGAAAGAAGCTTTCTGAGAAACTTCTTTGTGTTCTGTGAAATCATCTCACAGAGTTACAGCTTTCCCCTCAAGAAGCCTTTCGCTAAGACAGTTCTTGTGGAATTGGCAAAGTGATATTTGGAAGCCCATAGAGGGCTGTGGTGAAAAAGGAAATATCCTCAGATGAAATCTGGAAAGAAGCTTTCTGAGAAACTGCTCTGTGATGTGTGACTTCCACTCACAGAGTTACATCTGTATTTCGTGGATCTCTTTGGTAGACTTATTTCCGTGGAATCTTAGAACAGATATTTCGGATCCCTTTGAAGTCTATAGGGCCAAAGGAAATATCCTCCGATAACAAAGAGAAAGAAGCTTTCTGAGAAACTTCTTTGTGTTCTGTGAAATCATCTCACAGAGTTACAGCTTTCCCCTCAAGAAGCCTTTTGCTAAGACAGTTCTTGTGGAATTGGCAAAGTGATATTTGGAAGCCCATAGAGGGCTATGGTGAAAAAGTAAATATCCACAGATGAAATCTGGAAAGAAGCTTTCTGAGAAACTGCTCTGTGATGTGTGACTTCCACTCACAGAGTTACATCTGTATTTCGTGGATCTCTTTGCTAGCCTTATTTCTGTGGAATCTGAGAACAGATATTTCGGATCCCTTTGAAGACTATAGGGCCAAAGGAAATATCCTCCGATAACAAAGAGAAAGAAGCTTTCTGAGAAACTTCTTTGTGTTCTGTGAAATCATCTCACAGAGTTACAGCTTACCACTCAAGAAGCCTTTTGCTAAGACAGTTCTTGTGGAATTGGCAAAGTGATATTTGGAAGCCCATAGAGGGCTATGGTGAAAAAGGAAATATCCACAGATGAAATCTGGAAAGAAGCTTTCTGAGAAACTGCTCTGTCATGTGTGACTTCCACTCACAGAGTTACATCTGTATTTCGTGGATCTCTTTGCTAGCCTTATTTCTGTGGAATCTGAGAACAGATATTTCGGATCCCTTTGAAGACTATAGGGCCAAAGGAAATATCCTCCGATAACAAAGAGAAAGAAGCTTTCTGAGAAACTTCTTTGTGTTCTGTGAAATCATCTCACAGAGTTACAGCTTTCCCCTCAAGAAGCCTTTCGCTAAGACAGTTCTTGTGGAATTGGCAAAGTGATATTTGGAAGCCCTTAGAGGGCTATGGTGAAAAAGGAAATATCCTCAGATGAAATCTGGAAAGAAGCTCTCTGAGAAACTGCTCTGTGATGTGTGACTTCCACTCACAGAGTTACATCTGTATTTCGTGGATCTCTTTGCTAGCCTTATTTCTGTGGAATCTGAGAAGAGATATTTCGGATGCCTTTGAAGACTATAGGGCCAAAGGAAATATCCTCCGATAACAAAGAGAAAGAAGCTTTCTGAGAAACTTCTTTGTGTTCTGTGAAATCATCTCACAGAGTTACAGCTTTCCCCTCAAGAAGCCTTTCGCTAAGACAGTTCTTGTGGAGTTGGCAAAGGGATATTTGGAAGCCCATAGAGGGCTATGGTGAAAAAGGAAATATCCTCAGATGAAATCTGGAAAGAAGCTTTCTGAGAAACTGCTCTGTGATGTGTGACTTCCAGTCACAGCGTTACATCTGTATTTCGTGGATCTTCTTGCTAGCCTTATTTCTGTGGAATCTGAGAACAGATATTTCGGATCCCTTTGAAGACTATAGGGCCAAAGTAAATATCCTCCGATAACAAAGAGAAAGAAGCTTTCTGAGAAACTTATTTGTGTTCTGTGAAATCATCTCACAGAGTTACAGCTTTCCCCTCAAGAAGCCTTTCGCTGAGACAGTTATTGTGGAATTGGCAAAGTGATATTTGGAAGCCCATAGAGGGCTGGGGTGAAAAAGGAAATATCCTCAGATGAAATCTGGAAAGAAGCTTTCTGAGAAACTGCTCTAGATGTGTCACTTCCACTCACAGAGTTACATCTGTATTTCGTGGATCTCTTTGCTAGCCTTATTTCTGTGGATTCTGAGAAGAGATATTTCGGATGCCTTTGAAGACTATAGGGCCAAAGGAAATATCCTCCGATAACAAAGAGAAAGAAGCTTTCTGAGAAACTTCTTTGTGTTCTGTGAAATCATCTAACAGAGTTACAGCTTTCCCCTCAAGAAGCCTTTCGCTAAGACAGTTCTTCTGGAATTGGCAAAGTGATATTTGGAAGCCCATAGAGAGCTATGGTAAAAAAGGAAATATCCTCAGATGAAATCTGGAAAGAAGCTTTCTGAGAAACTGCTCTGTGATGTGTGACTTCCAGTCACAGCGTTACATCTGTATTTCGTGGATCTCTTTGCTAGCCTTATTTCTTTGGAATCTGAAAAGAGATACTTCGGATCCCTTTGAAGACTATAGGGCCAAAGGAAATATCCTCCGATAACAAAGAGAAAGAATCTGTCTGAGAAACTTCTTTGTTTTCTGTGAAATCATCTCACAGAGTTACAGCTTTCCCCTCAAGAAGCCTTTTGCTAAGACAGTTCTTGTGGAATTGGCAAAGTGATATTTGGAAGCCCATAGAGGGCTATGGTGAAAAAGGAAATATCCACAGATGAAATCTGGAAAGAAGCTTTCTGAGAAACTGCTCTGTGATGTGTGACTTCCACTCACAGAGTTACATCTGTATGTCGTGTATCTCTTTGCTAGCCTTATTTCTGTGGAATCTGAGAACAGATATTTCGGATCTTTTTGAAGACTATAGGGCCAAAGGAAATATCCTCCGATAACAAAGAGAAAGAAGCTTTCTGAGAAACTTCTTTGTGTTCTGTGAAATCATCTCACAGAGTTACAGCTTTCCCCTCAAGAAGCCTTTCGCTAAGACAGTTCTTGTGGAATTGGCAAAGTGATATTTGGAAACCCATAGAGGGCTGTGGTGAAAAAGGAAATATCCTCAGATGAAATCTGGAAAGAAGCTTTCTGAGAAACTGCTCTGTGATGTGTGACTTCCAGTCACAGCGTTACATCTGTATTTCGTGGATCTCTTTGCTAGTCTTATTTCTGTGGAATCTGAGAACAGATATTTCGGATCCCTTTGAAGACTATAGGGCCAAAGGAAATATCCTCCGATAACAAAGAGAAAGAAGCTTTCTGAGAAACTTCTTTGGGTTCTGTGAAATCATCTCACAGAGTTACAGCTTTCCCCTCAAGAAGCCTGTTGCTAAGACAGTTCTTGTGGAATTGGCAAAGTGATATTTGGAAGCCCATAGAGGGCTATGGTGAAAAAGGAAATATCCACAGATGAAATCTGGAAAGAAGCTTTCTGAGAAACTGCTCTGTGATGTGTGACTTCCACTCACAGAGTTACATCTGTATTTCGTGTATCTCTTTGCTAGCCTTATTTCTGTGGAATCTGAGAAGAGATATTTCGGATGCGTTTGAAGACTATAGGGCCAAAGGAAATATCCTCCGATAAAAAAGAGAAAGAAGCTTTCTGAGAAACTTCTTTGTGTTCTGTGAAATCATCTCACAGAGTTACAGCTTTCCCCTCAAGAAGCCTTTCGCTAAGACAGTACTTGTGGAATTGTCAGAGGGATATTTGGAAGCCCATAGAGGGCTAAGGTGAAAAAGGAAATATCCTGAGATGAAATCTGGAAAGCTTTCTGAGAAACTGCTCAGTGATGTGTGCTTTCTACTGACAGTTACATCTGTATTTCGTAGATCTCTTTACTACCCATATTTCTGTGGAATCTGAGAACAGATATTTCGGATTCCTTTGAAGACTGTAGGGCCAAGGTTAATATCCTCCGATAACAAAGAGAAAGAAGCTTTCTGAGAAACTTCTTTGTGTTCTGTGAAATCATCTCACAGAGTTACAGCTCTCCCCTCAAGAAGCCTTTCGCTAAGACAGTTCTTGTGGAATTGGCAAAGTGATATTTGGATACCCATAGAGGGCTATGGTGAAAAAGGAAATATCCTCAGATGAAATCTGGAAAGAAGCTTTCTGAGAAACTGCTCTGTGATGTGTGACTTCCACTCACAGAGTTACATCTGTATTTCGTGGATCTCTTTGCTAGCCTTATTTCTGTGGAATCTGAGAACAGATATTTCGGATCCCTTTGAAGACTATAGGGCCAAAGTAAATATCCTCCGATAACAAAGAGAAAGAAGCTTTCTGAGAAACTTATTTGTGTTCTGTGAAATCATCTCACAGAGTTACAGCTTTCCCCTCAAGAAGCCTTTCGCTGAGACAGTTATTGTGGAATTGGCAAAGTGATATTTGGAAGCCCATAGAGGGCTGTGGTGAAAAAGGAAATATCCTCAGATGAAATCTGGAAAGAAGCTTTCTGAGAAACTGCTCTGTGATGTGTCACTTCCACTCACAGAGTTACATCTGTATTTCGTGCATCTCTTTGCTAGCCTTATTTCTGTGGAATCTGAGAAGAGATATTTCGGATGCCTTTGAAGACTATAGGGCCAAAGGAAATATCCTCCGATAACAAAGAGAAAGAAGCTTTCTGAGAATCTTCTTTGTGTTCTGTGAAATCATCTCACAGAGTTACAGCATTCCCCTCAAGAAGCCTTTCGCTAAGACAGTTCTTCTGGAATTGGCAAAGTGATATTTGGAAGCCCATAGAGGGCTATGGTGAAAAAGGAAATATCCTCAGATGAAATCTGGAAAGAAGCTTTCTGAGAAACTGCTCTGTGATGTGTGACTTCCAGTCACAGCGTTACATCTGTATTTCGTGGATCTCTTTGCTAGCCTTATTTCTTTGGAATCTGAAAAGAGATATTTCGGATCCCTTTGAAGACTATAGGGCCAAAGGAAATATTCTCCGATAACAAAGAGAAAGAATCTGTCTGAGAAACTTCTTTGTTTTCTGTGTAATCATCTCACAAAGTTACAGCTTTCCCCTCAAGAAGCCTTTTGCTAAGACAGTTCTTGTGGAATTGGCAAAGTGATATTTGGAATCCCATAGAGGGCTATGGTGAAAAAGGAAATATCCACAGATGAAATCTGGAAAGAAGCTTTCTGAGAAACTGCTCTGTGATGTGTGACTTCCACTCACAGAGTTACATGTGTATTTCGTTGATCTCTTTGCTAGCCTTATTTCTGTGGAATCTGAGAACAGATATTTCGGATCTTTTTGAAGACTATAGGGCCAAAGGAAATATCCTCCGATAACAAAGAGAAAGAAGCTTTCTGAGAAACTTCTTTGTGTTCTGTGAAATCATCTCACAGAGTTACAGCTTTCCCCTCAAGAAGCCTTTCGCTAAGACAGTTCTTGTGGAATTGGCAAAGTGATATTTGGAAGCCCATAGAGGGCTGTGGTGAAAAAGGAAATATCCTCAGATGAAATCTGGAAAGAAGCTTTCTGAGAAACTGCTCTGTGATGTGTGACTTCCACTCACAGAGTTACATCTGTATTTCGTGGATCTCTTTGGTAGACTTATTTCCGTGGAATCTTAGAACAGATATTGCGGATCCCTTTGAAGTCTATAGGGCCAAAGGAAATACCCTCCGATAGCAAAGAGAAAGCAGCGCTCTGAGAAACTTCTTTGTGTTCTGTGAAATCATCTCACAGAGTTACAGCTTTCCCCTCAAGAAGCCTTTTGCTAAGACAGTTCTTGTGGAATTGGCAAAGTGATATTTGGAAGCCCATAGAGGGCTATGGTGAAAAAGTAAATATCCACAGATGAAATCTGGAAAGAAGCTTTCTGAGAAACTGCTCTGTGATGTGTGACTTCCACTCACAGAGTTACATCTGTATTTCGTGGATCTCTTTGCTAGCCTTATTTCTGTGGAATCTGAGAAGAGATATTTCGGATGCCTTTGAAGACTATAGGGCCAAAGGAAATATCCTCCGATAACAAAGAGAAAGAAGCTTTCTGAGAAACTTCTTTGTGTTCTGTGAAATCATCTAACAGAGTTACAGCTTTCCCCTCAAGAAGCCTTTCGCTAAGACAGTTCTTCTGGAATTGGCAAAGTGATATTTGGAAGCCCATAGAGGGCTATGGTAAAAAAGGAAATATCCTCAGATGAAATCTGGAAAGAAGCTTTCTGAGAAACTGCTCTGTGATGTGTGACTTCCAGTCACAGCGTTACATCTGTATTTCATGGATCTCTTTGCTAGCCTTATTTCTTTGGAATCTGAAAAGAGATACTTCGGATCCCTTTGAAGACTATAGGGCCAAAGGAAATATCCTCCGATAACAAAGAGAAAGAATCTGTCTGAGAAACTTCTTTGTTTTCTGTGAAATCATCTCACAGAGTTACAGCTTTCCCCTCAAGAAGCCTTTTGCTAAGACAGTTCTTGTGGAATTGGCAAAGTGATATTTGGAAGCCCATAGAGGGCTATGGTGAAAAAGGAAATATCCACAGATGAAATCTGGAAAGAAGCTTTCTGAGAAACTGCTCTGTGATGTGTGACTTCCACTCACAGAGTTACATCTGTATTTCGTGTATCTCTTTGCTAGCCTTATTTCTGTGGAATCTGAGAACAGATATTTCGGATCTTTTTGAAGACTATAGGGCCAAAGGAAATATCCTCCGATAACAAAGAGAAAGAAGCTTTCTGAGAAACTTCTTTGTGTTCTGTGAAATCATCTCACAGAGTTACAGCTTTCCCCTCAAGAAGCCTTTCGCTAAGACAGTTCTTGTGGAATTGGCAAAGTGATATTTGGAAACCCATAGAGGGCTGTGGTGAAAAAGGAAATATCCTCAGATGAAATCTGGAAAGAAGCTTTCTGAGAAACTGCTCTGTGATGTGTGACTTTCAGTCACAGCGTTACATCTGTATTTCGTGGATCTCTTTGCTAGTCTTATTTCTGTGGAATCTGAGAACAGATATTTCGGATCCCTTTGAAGACTATAGGGCCAAAGGAAATATCCTCCGATAACAAAGAGAAAGAAGCTTTCTGAGAAACTTCTTTGGGTTCTGTGAAATCATCTCACAGAGTTACAGC
The DNA here is from genome assembly GCF_043159975.1 of Macaca nemestrina. NCBI lineage: Eukaryota > Metazoa > Chordata > Mammalia > Primates > Cercopithecidae > Macaca > Macaca nemestrina. The sequence continues at coordinate 54,211,128 of NC_092140.1, forward strand.
TTTCCCCTCAAGAAGCCTGTTGCTAAGACAGTTCTTGTGGAATTGGCAAAGTGATATTTGGAAGCCCATAGAGGGCTATGGTGAAAAAGGAAATATCCACAGATGAAATCTGGAAAGAAGCTTTCTGAGAAACTGCTCTGTGATGTGTGACTTCCACTCACAGAGTTACATCTGTATTTCGTGTATCTCTTTGCTAGCCTTATTTCTGTGGAATCTGAGAAGAGATATTTCGGATGCCTTTGAAGACTATAGGGCCAAAGGAAATATCCTCCGATAAAAAAGAGAAAGAAGCTTTCTGAGAAACTTCTTTGTGTTCTGTGAAATCATCTCACAGAGTTACAGCTTTCCCCTCAAGAAGCCTTTCGCTAAGACAGTACTTGTGGAATTGTCAGAGGGATATTTGGAAGCCCATAGAGGGCTAAGGTGAAAAAGGAAATATCCTGAGATGAAATCTGGAAAGCTTTCTGAGAAACTGCTCAGTGATGTGTGCTTTCTACTGACAGTTACATCTGTATTTCGTAGATCTCTTTACTACCCATATTTCTGTGGAATCTGAGAACAGATATTTCGGATTCCTTTGAAGACTGTAGGGCCAAGGTTAATATCCTCCGATAACAAAGAGAAAGAAGCTTTCTGAGAAACTTCTTTGTGTTCTGTGAAATCATCTCACAGAGTTACAGCTCTCCCCTCAAGAAGCCTTTCGCTAAGACAGTTCTTGTGGAATTGGCAAAGTGATATTTGGATACCCATAGAGGGCTATGGTGAAAAAGGAAATATCCTCAGATGAAATCTGGAAAGAAGCTTTCTGAGAAACTGCTCTGTGATGTGTGACTTCCACTCACAGAGTTACATCTGTATTTCGTGGATCTCTTTGCTAGCCTTATTTCTGTGGAATCTGAGAACAGATATTTCGGATCCCTTTGAAGACTATAGGGCCAAAGTAAATATCCTCCGATAACAAAGAGAAAGAAGCTTTCTGAGAAACTTATTTGTGTTCTGTGAAATCATCTCACAGAGTTACAGCTTTCCCCTCAAGAAGCCTTTCGCTGAGACAGTTATTGTGGAATTGGCAAAGTGATATTTGGAAGCCCATAGAGGGCTGTGGTGAAAAAGGAAATATCCTCAGAAGAAATCTGGAAAGAAGCTTTCTGAGAAACTGCTCTGTGATGTGTCACTTCCACTCACAGAGTTACATCTGTATTTCGTGCATCTCTTTGCTAGCCTTATTTCTGTGGAATCTGAGAAGAGATATTTCGGATGCCTTTGAAGACTATAGGGCCAAAGGAAATATCCTCCGATAACAAAGAGAAAGAAGCTTTCTGAGAATCTTCTTTGTGTTCTGTGAAATCATCTCACAGAGTTACAGCTTTCCCCTCAAGAAGCCTTTCGCTAAGACAGTTCTTCTGGAATTGGCAAAGTGATATTTGGAAGCCCATAGAGGGCTATGGTGAAAAAGGAAATATCCTCAGATGAAATCTGGAAAGAAGCTTTCTGAGAAACTGCTCTGTGATGTGTGACTTCCAGTCACAGCGTTACATCTGTATTTCGTGGATCTCTTTGCTAGCCTTATTTCTTTGGAATCTGAAAAGAGATATTTCGGATCCCTTTGAAGACTATAGGGCCAAAGGAAATATTCTCCGATAACAAAGAGAAAGAATCTGTCTGAGAAACTTCTTTGTTTTCTGTGTAATCATCTCACAAAGTTACAGCTTTCCCCTCAAGAAGCCTTTTGCTAAGACAGTTCTTGTGGAATTGGCAAAGTGATATTTGGAAGCCCATAGAGGGCTATGGTGAAAAAGGAAATATCCACAGATGAAATCTGGAAAGAAGCTTTCTGAGAAACTGCTCTGTGATGTGTGACTTCCACTCACAGAGTTACATGTGTATTTCGTTGATCTCTTTGCTAGCCTTATTTCTGTGGAATCTGAGAACAGATATTTCGGATCTTTTTGAAGACTATAGGGCCAAAGGAAATATCCTCCGATAACAAAGAGAAAGAAGCTTTCTGAGAAACTTCTTTGTGTTCTGTGAAATCATCTCACAGAGTTACAGCTTTCCCCTCAAGAAGCCTTTCGCTAAGACAGTTCTTGTGGAATTGGCAAAGTGATATTTGGAAGCCCATAGAGGGCTGTGGTGAAAAAGGAAATATCCTCAGATGAAATCTGGAAAGAAGCTTTCTGAGAAACTGCTCTGTGATGTGTGACTTCCACTCACAGAGTTACATCTGTATTTCGTGGATCTCTTTGGTAGACTTATTTCCGTGGAATCTTAGAACAGATATTGCGGATCCCTTTGAAGTCTATAGGGCCAAAGGAAATACCCTCCGATAGCAAAGAGAAAGCAGCTTTCTGAGAAACTTCTTTGTGTTCTGTGAAATCATCTCACAGAGTTACAGCTTTCCCCTCAAGAAGCCTTTTGCTAAGACAGTTCTTGTGGAATTGGCAAAGTGATATTTGGAAGCCCATAGAGGGCTATGGTGAAAAAGTAAATATCCACAGATGAAATCTGGAAAGAAGCTTTCTGAGAAACTGCTCTGTGATGTGTGACTTCCACTCACAGAGTTACATCTGTATTTCGTGGATCTCTTTGCTAGCCTTATTTCTGTGGAATCTGAGAACAGATATTTCGGATCCCTTTGAAGACTATAGGGCCAAAGGAAATATCCTCCGATAACAAAGAGAAAGAAGCTTTCTGAGAAACCTCTTTGTGTTCTGTGAAATCATCTCACAGAGTTACAGCTTTCCACTCAAGAAGCCTTTCGCTAAGACAGTTCTTGTGGAATTGGCAAAGTGATATTTGGAAGCCCATAGAGGGCTATGGTGAAAAAGGAAATATCCACAGATGAAATCTGGAAAGAAGCTTTCTGAGAAACTGCTCTGTGATGTGTGACTTCCACTCACAGAGTTACATCTGTATTTCGTGGATCTCTTTGCTAGCCTTATTTCTGTGGAATCTGAGAACAGATATTTCGGATCCCTTTGAAGACTATAGGGCCAAAGTAAATATCCTCCGATAACAAAGAGAAAGAAGCTTTCTGAGAAACTTCTTTGTGTTCTGTGAAATCATCTCACAGAGTTACAGCTTTCCCCTCAAGAAGCCTTTCCCTAAGACAGTTCTTGTGGAATTGGCAAAGTGATATTTGGAAGCCCTTAGAGGGCTATGGTGAAAAAGGAAATATCCTCAGATGAAATCTGGAAAGAAGCTTTCTGAGAAACTCCCCTGTGATGTGTGACTTCCAGTCACAGCGTTACATCTGTATTTCGTGGATCTCTTTGCTAGTCTTATTTCTGTGGAATCTGAGAATAGATATTTCGGATCCCTTTGAAGACTATAGGGCCAAAGGAAATATCCTCCGATAACAAAGAGAAAGAAGCTTTCTGAGAAACTTCTTTGTGTTCTGTGAAATCATCTCACAGAGTTACAGCTTTCCCCTCAAGAAGCCTTTTGCTAAGACAGTTCTTGTGGAATTGGCAAAGTGATATTTGGAAGCCCATAGAGGGCTATGGTGAAAAAGGAAATATCCTCAGATGAAATCTGGAAAGAAGCTTTCTGAGAAACTGCTCTGTGATGTGTGACTTCCACTCACAGAGTTACATCTGTATTTCGTGTATCTTTTGCTAGCCTTATTTCTGTGGAATCTGAGAAGAGATATTTCGGATGCCTTTGAAGACTATAGGGCCAAAGGAAATATCCTCCGATAACAAAGAGAAAGAAGATTTCTGAGAAACTTCTTTGTGTTCTGTGAAATCATCTCACAGAGTTACAGCTTTCCCCTCAAGAAGCCTTTCGCTAAGACAGTTCTTGTGGAGTTGGCAAAGGGATATTTGGAAGCCCATAGAGGGCTATGGTGAAAAAGGAAATATCCTCAGATGAAATCTGGAAAGAAGCTTTCTGAGAAACTGCTCTGTGATGTGTGACTTCCAGTCACAGCGTTACATCTGTATTTCGTGGATCTTTTTGCTAGCCTTATTTCTGTGGAATCTGAGAACAGATATTTCGGATCCCTTTGAAGACTATAGGGCCAAAGTAAATATCCTCCGATAACAAAGAGAAAGAAGCTTTCTGAGAAACTTATTTGTGTTCTGTGAAATCATCTCACAGAGTTACAGCTTTCCCCTCAAGAAGCCTTTCGCTGAGACAGTTATTGTGGAATTGGCAAAGTGATATTTGGAAGCCCATAGAGGGCTGGGGTGAAAAAGGAAATATCCTCAGATGAAATCTGGAAAGAAGCTTTCTGAGAAACTGCTCTGTGATGTGTCACTTCCACTCACAGAGTTACATCTGTATTTCGTGCATCTCTTTGCTAGCCTTATTTCTGTTGAATCTGAGAAGAGATATTTCGGATGCCTTTGAAGACTATAGGGCCAAAGGAAATATCCTCCGATAACAAAGAGAAAGAAGCTTTCTGAGAAACTTCTTTGTGTTCTGTGAAATCATCTAACAGAGTTACAGCTTTCCCCTCAAGAAGCCTTGCGCTAAGACAGTTCTTCTGGAATTGGCAAAGTGATATTTGGAAGCCCATAGAGGGCTATGGTGAAAAAGGAAATATCCTCAGATGAAATCTGGAAAGAAGCTTTCTGAGAAACTGCTCTGTGATGTGTGACTTCCAGTCACAGAGTTACATCTGTATTTCGTGGATCTCTTGGCTAGTCTTATTTCTGTGGAATCTGAGATCAGATATTTCGGATCCCTTTGAAGACTATAGGGCCAAAGGAAATATCCTCCGATAACAAAGAGAAAGAAGCTTTCTGAGAAACTTCTTTGTGTTCTGTGAAATCATCTCACAGAGTTACAGCTTTCCCCTCAAGAAGCCTTTTGCTAAGATAGTTCTTGTGGAATTGGCAAAGTGATATTTGGAAGCCCATAGAGGGCTATGGTGAAAAAGGAAATATCCACAGATGAAATCTGGAAAGAAGCTTTGTGAGAAACTGCTCCGTGATGTGTGACTTCCACTCACAGAGTTACATCTGTATTTCGTGGATCTCTTTGCTAGCCTTATTTCTGTGGAATCTGAGAACAGATATTTCGGATCCCTTTGAAGACTATAGGGCCAAAGGAAATATCCTCCGATAACAAAGAGAAAGAAGCTTTCTGAGAAACTTCTTTGTGTTCTGTGAAATCATTTCACAGAGTTACAGCTTTCCCCTCAAGAAGCCTTTCGCTAAGACAGTTCTTGTGGAATTGGCAAAGTGATATTTGGAAGCCCATAGAGGGCTATGGTGAAAAAGGAAATATCCTCAGATGAAATCTGGAAAGAAGCTTTCTGAGAAACTGCTCTGTGATGTGTGACTTCCACTCACAGATTTACATCTGTATTTCGTGGATCTCTTTGCTAGCCTTATTTCTGTGGAATCTGAGAACAGATATTTCGGATCCCTTTGAAGACTATAGGGCGAAAGGAAATATCCTCCTATAACAAAGAGAAAGAAGCTTTCTGAGAAACTTCTTTGTGTTCTGTGAAATCATCTCACAGAGTTACAGCTTTCGCCTCAAGAAGCCTTTCGCTAAGACAGTTCTTGTGGAATTGGCAAAGTGATATTTGGAAACCCATAGAGGGCTGTGGTGAAAAAGGAAATATCCTCAGATGAAATCTGGAAAGAAGCTTTCTGAGAAACTGCTCTGTGATGTGTCACTTCCACTCACAGATTTACATCTGTATTTCGTGGATCTCTTTGATAGACTTATTTCCGTGGAATCTGAGAACAGATATTTCGGATCCCTTTGAAGTCTATAGGGCCAAAGGAAGTATCCTCCGATAACAAAGAGAAAGAAGCTTTCTGAGAAACTTCTTTGTGTTCTGTGAAATCATCTCACAGAGTTACAGCTTTCCCCTCAAGAAGCCTTTCGCTAAGACAGTTCTTGTGGAATTGTCAAAGGGATATTTGGAAGCCCAAAAAGGGCTATGGTGAAAAAGGAAATATACTGAGATGAAATCTGGAAAGAAGCTTTCTGAGAAACTGCTCAGTGATGTGTGATTTCTACTGACAGTTACATCTGTATTTCGTGGATCTCTTTGCTACCCAAATTTCTGTGGAATCTGGGAACAGATATTTCGGATTCCTTTGAAGACTATAGGGTCAAAGTTAATATCCTCCGATAACAAAGAGAAAGAAGCTTTCTGAGAAACTTCTTTGTGTTCTGTGAAATCATCTCACAGAGTTACAGCTTTCCCCTCAAGAAGCCTTTCGCTAAGACAGTTCTTGTGGAATTGGCAAAGTGATATTTAGAAGCCCTTAGAGGGCTATGGTGAAAAAGGAAATATCCACAGATGAAATCTGGAAAGAAGCTTTCTGAGAAACTGCTCTGTGATGTGTGACTTCCACTCACAGAGTTACATCTGTATTTCGTGTATCTCTTTGCTAGCCTTATTTCTGTGGAATCTGAGAAGAGATATTTCGGATGCCTTTGAAGACTATAGGGCCAAAGGAAATATCCTCCGATAACAAAGAGAAAGAAGCTTTCTGAGAAACTTCTTTGTGTTCTGTGAAATCATCTCACAGAGTTACAGCTTTCCCCTCAAGAAGCCTTTCGCTAAGACAGTTCTTGTGGAGTTGGCAAAGGGATATTTGGAAGCCCATAGAGGGCTATGGTGAAAAAGGAAATATCCTCAGATGAAAACTGGAAAGAAGCTTTCTGAGAAACTGCTCTGTGATGTGTGACTTCCAGTCACAGCGTTACATCTGTATTTCGTGGATCTTTTTGCTAGCCTTATTTCCGTGGAATCTGAGAACAGATATTTCGGATCCCTTTGAAGACTACAGGGCCAAAGGAAATATCCTCCGATAACAAAGAGAAAGAAGCTTTCTGAGAAACTTCTTTGTTTTCTGTGAAATCATCTCACAGAGTTACAGCTTTCCCCTCAAGAAGCCTTTTGCTAAGACAGTTCTTGTGGAATTGGAAAAGTGATATTTGGAAGCCCATAGGGGGCTATGGTGAAAAAGGAAATATCCACAGATGAAATCTGGAAAGAAGCTTTCTGAGAAACTGCTCTGTGATGTGTGACTTCCACTCACAGAGTTACATCTGTATTTCGTGGATCTCTTTGCTAGCCTTATTTCTGTGGAATCTGAGAACAGATATTTCGGATCCCTTTGAAGACTTTAGGGCCAAAGGAAATATCCTCCGATAACAAAGAGAAAGAAGCTTTCTGAGAAACTTCTTTGTGTTCTGTGAAATCATCTCACAGAGTTACAGCTTTCCCCTCAAGAAGGCTTTTTGCTAAGACAGTTCTTGTGGAATGAGCAAAGTGATATTTGGAAGCCCATAGAGGGCTGTTGTGAAAAAGGAAATATCCTCAGATGAAATCTGGAAAGAAGCTTTCTGAGAAACTGCTCTTTGATGTGTGACTTCCACTCACAGAGTTACATCTGTATTTCGTGTATCTCTTTGCTAGCCTTATTTCTGTGGAATCTGAGAACAGATATTTCGGATCCCTTTGAAGACTATAGGGCCAAAGGAAATATCCTCCGATAACAAAGAGAAAGAAGCTTTCTGAGAAACTTCTTTGTGTTCTGTGAAATCATCTCACAGAGTTACAGCTTTCCCCTCAAGAAGCCTTTCGCTAAGACAGTTCTTGTGGAATTGGCAAAGTGATATTTGGAAGCCCTTAGAGGGCTATGGTGAAAAAGGAAATATCCTCAGATGAAATCTGGAAAGAAGCTTTCTGAGAAACTGCTCTGTGATGTGTGACTTCCAGTCACAGCGTTACATCTGTATTTCGTGGATCTCTTTGCTAGTCTTATTTCTGTGGAATCTGAGAACAGATATTTCGGATCCCTTTGAAGACTATAGGGCCAAAGGAAATATCCTCCGATAACAAAGAGAAAGAAGCTTTCTGAGAAACTTCTTTGTGTTCTGTGAAATCATCTCACAGAGTTACAGCTTTCCCCTCAAGAAGCCTTTTGCTAAGACAGTTCTTGTGGAATTGGCAAAGTGATATTTGGAAGCCCATAGAGGGCTATGGTGAAAAAGGAAATATCCACAGATGAAATCTGGAAAGAAGCTTTCTGAGAAACTGCTCTGTGATGTGTGACTTCCACTCACAGAGTTACATCTGTATTTCGTGGATCTCTTTGCTAGCCTTATTTCTGTGGAATCTGAGAACAGATATTTCGGATCCCTTTGAAGACTATAGGGCCAAAGGAAATATCCTCCGATAACAAAGAGAAAGAAGCTTTCTGAGAAACTTCTTTGTGTTCTGTGAAATCATTTCACAGAGTTACAGCTTTCCCCTCAAGAAGCCTTTCGCTAAGACAGTTCTTGTGGAATTGGCAAAGTGATATTTGGAAGCCCATAGAGGGCTATGGTGAAAAAGGAAATATCCTCAGATGAAATCTGGAAAGAAGCTTTCTGAGAAACTGCTCTGTGATGTGTGACTTCCACTCACAGATTTACATCTGTATTTCGTGGATCTCTTTGCTAGCCTTATTTCTGTGGAATCTGAGAACAGATATTTCGGATCCCTTTGAAGACTATAGGGCGAAAGGAAATATCCTCCTATAACAAAGAGAAAGAAGCTTTCTGAGAAACTTCTTTGTGTTCTGTGAAATCATCTCACAGAGTTACAGCTTTCGCCTCAAGAAGCCTTTCGCTAAGACAGTTCTTGTGGAATTGGCAAAGTGATATTTGGAAACCCATAGAGGGCTGTGGTGAAAAAGGAAATATCCTCAGATGAAATCTGGAAAGAAGCTTTCTGAGAAACTGCTCTGTGATGTGTCACTTCCACTCACAGATTTACATCTGTATTTCGTGGATCTCTTTGATAGACTTATTTCCGTGGAATCTGAGAACAGATATTTCGGATCCCTTTGAAGTCTATAGGGCCAAAGGAAGTATCCTCCGATAACAAAGAGAAAGAAGCTTTCTGAGAAACTTCTTTGTGTTCTGTGAAATCATCTCACAGAGTTACAGCTTTCCCCTCAAGAAGCCTTTCGCTAAGACAGTTCTTGTGGAATTGTCAAAGGGATATTTGGAAGCCCAAAAAGGGCTATGGTGAAAAAGGAAATATACTGAGATGAAATCTGGAAAGAAGCTTTCTGAGAAACTGCTCAGTGATGTGTGATTTCTACTGACAGTTACATCTGTATTTCGTGGATCTCTTTGCTACCCAAATTTCTGTGGAATCTGGGAACAGATATTTCGGATTCCTTTGAAGACTATAGGGTCAAAGTTAATATCCTCCGATAACAAAGAGAAAGAAGCTTTCTGAGAAACTTCTTTGTGTTCTGTGAAATCATCTCACAGAGTTACAGCTTTCCCCTCAAGAAGCCTTTCGCTAAGACAGTTCTTGTGGAATTGGCAAAGTGATATTTAGAAGCCCTTAGAGGGCTATGGTGAAAAAGGAAATATCCACAGATGAAATCTGGAAAGAAGCTTTCTGAGAAACTGCTCTGTGATGTGTGACTTCCACTCACAGAGTTACATCTGTATTTCGTGTATCTCTTTGCTAGCCTTATTTCTGTGGAATCTGAGAAGAGATATTTCGGATGCCTTTGAAGACTATAGGGCCAAAGGAAATATCCTCCGATAACAAAGAGAAAGAAGCTTTCTGAGAAACTTCTTTGTGTTCTGTGAAATCATCTCACAGAGTTACAGCTTTCCCCTCAAGAAGCCTTTCGCTAAGACAGTTCTTGTGGAGTTGGCAAAGGGATATTTGGAAGCCCATAGAGGGCTATGGTGAAAAAGGAAATATCCTCAGATGAAAACTGGAAAGAAGCTTTCTGAGAAACTGCTCTGTGATGTGTGACTTCCAGTCACAGCGTTACATCTGTATTTCGTGGATCTTTTTGCTAGCCTTATTTCCGTGGAATCTGAGAACAGATATTTCGGATCCCTTTGAAGACTACAGGGCCAAAGGAAATATCCTCCGATAACAAAGAGAAAGAAGCTTTCTGAGAAACTTCTTTGTTTTCTGTGAAATCATCTCACAGAGTTACAGCTTTCCCCTCAAGAAGCCTTTTGCTAAGACAGTTCTTGTGGAATTGGAAAAGTGATATTTGGAAGCCCATAGGGGGCTATGGTGAAAAAGGAAATATCCACAGATGAAATCTGGAAAGAAGCTTTCTGAGAAACTGCTCTGTGATGTGTGACTTCCACTCACAGAGTTACATCTGTATTTCGTGGATCTCTTTGCTAGCCTTATTTCTGTGGAATCTGAGAACAGATATTTCGGATCCCTTTGAAGACTTTAGGGCCAAAGGAAATATCCTCCGATAACAAAGAGAAAGAAGCTTTCTGAGAAACTTCTTTGTGTTCTGTGAAATCATCTCACAGAGTTACAGCTTTCCCCTCAAGAAGGCTTTTTGCTAAGACAGTTCTTGTGGAATGAGCAAAGTGATATTTGGAAGCCCATAGAGGGCTATTGTGAAAAAGGAAATATCCTCAGATGAAATCTGGAAAGAAGCTTTCTGAGAAACTGCTCTTTGATGTGTGACTTCCACTCACAGAGTTACATCTGTATTTCGTGTATCTCTTTGCTAGCCTTATTTCTGTGGAATCTGAGAACAGATATTTCGGATCCCTTTGAAGACTATAGGGCCAAAGGAAATATCCTCCGATAACAAAGAGAAAGAAGCTTTCTGAGAAACTTCTTTGTGTTCTGTGAAATCATCTCACAGAGTTACAGCTTTCCCCTCAAGAAGCCTTTCGCTAAGACAGTTCTTGTGGAATTGGCAAAGTGATATTTGGAAGCCCTTAGAGGGCTATGGTGAAAAAGGAAATATCCTCAGATGAAATCTGGAAAGAAGCTTTCTGAGAAACTGCTCTGTGATGTGTGACTTCCAGTCACAGCGTTACATCTGTATTTCGTGGATCTCTTTGCTAGTCTTATTTCTGTGGAATCTGAGAACAGATATTTCGGATCCCTTTGAAGACTATAGGGCCAAAGGAAATATCCTCCGATAACAAAGAGAAAGAAGCTTTCTGAGAAACTTCTTTGTGTTCTGTGAAATCATCTCACAGAGTTACAGCTTTCCCCTCAAGAAGCCTTTTGCTAAGACAGTTCTTGTGGAATTGGCAAAGTGATATTTGGAAGCCCATAGAGGGCTATGGTGAAAAAGGAAATATCCACAGATGAAATCTGGAAAGAAGCTTTCTGAGAAACTGCTCTGTGATGTGTGACTTCCACTCACAGAGTTACATCTGTATTTCGTGGATCTCTTTGCTAGCCTTATTTCTGTGGAATCTGAGAACAGATATTTCGGATCCCTTTGAAGACTATAGGGCCAAAGGAAATATCCTCCGATAACAAAGAGAAAGAAGCTTTCTGAGAAACTTCTTTGTGTTCTGTGAAATCATTTCACAGAGTTACAGCTTTCCCCTCAAGAAGACTTTCGCTAAGACAGTTCTTGTAGAATTGGCAAAGTGATATTTGGAAGCCCATAGAGGGCTATGGTGAAAAAGGAAATATCCTCAGATGAAATCTGGAAAGAAGCTTTCTGAGAAACTGCTCTGTGATGTGTGACTTCCACTCACAGAGTTACATCTGTATTTCGTGGATCTCTTTGCTAGCCTTATTTCTGTGGAATCTGAGAACAGATATTTCGGATCCCTTTGAAGAATATAGGGCGAAAGGAAATATCCTCCGATAACAAAGAGAAAGAAGCTTTCTGAGAAACTTCTTTGTGTTCTGTGAAATCATCTCACAGAGTTACAGCTTTCCCCTCAAGAAGCCTTTCGCTAAGACAGTTCTTGTGGATTTGGCAAAGTGATATTTTGAAGCCCATAGATGGCTATGGTGAAAAAGGAAATATCCTCAGATGAAATCTGGAAAGAAGCTTTCTGAGAAACTGCTCTGTGATTTGTGACTTCCACTCACAGAGTTACATCTGTATTTCGTGGATCTCTTTGTTAGCCTTATTTCTGTGGAATCTGAGAACAGATATGTCGGATCCCTTTGAAGACTATAGGTCCAAAGGAAATATCCTCTAATAACAAAGAGAAGGAAGCTTTCTGAGAAACTACTTTGTGTTCTGTGAAATCATCTCACAGATCTAGAGCTTTCCTCTCAAGAAGCCTTTCGCTAAGACAGTTCTTGTGGAATTGGCAAAGTGATATTTGGAAGCCCATAGAGGGCTATGGTGAAAAAGGAAATATCCACAGATGAAATCTGGAAAGAAGCTTTCTGAGAAACTGCTCTGTGATGTGTGACTTCCACTCACAGAGTTACATGTGTATTTCGTTGATCTCTTTGCTAGCCTTATTTCTGTGGAATCTGAGAACAGATATTTCGGATCTTTTTGAAGACTATAGGGCCAAAGGAAATATCCTCCGATAACAAAGAGAAAGAAGCTTTCTGAGAAACTTCTTTGTGTTCTGTGAAATCATCTCACAGAGTTACAGCTTTCCCCTCAAGAAGCCTTTCGCTAAGACAGTTCTTGTGGAATTGGCAAAGTGATATTTGGAAGCCCATAGAGGGCTGTGGTGAAAAAGGAAATATCCTCAGATGAAATCTGGAAAGAAGCTTTCTGAGAAACTGCTCTGTGATGTGTGACTTCCACTCACAGAGTTACATCTGTATTTCGTGGATCTCTTTGGTAGACTTATTTCCGTGGAATCTTAGAACAGATATTGCGGATCCCTTTGAAGTCTATAGGGCCAAAGGAAATACCCTCCGATAGCAAAGAGAAAGCAGCTTTCTGAGAAACTTCTTTGTGTTCTGTGAAATCATCTCACAGAGTTACAGCTTTCCCCTCAAGAAGCCTTTTGCTAAGACAGTTCTTGTGGAATTGGCAAAGTGATATTTGGAAGCCCATAGAGGGCTATGGTGAAAAAGTAAATATCCACAGATGAAATCTGGAAAGAAGCTTTCTGAGAAACTGCTCTGTGATGTGTGACTTCCACTCACAGAGTTACATCTGTATTTCGTGGATCTCTTTGCTAGCCTTATTTCTGTGGAATCTGAGAACAGATATTTCGGATCCCTTTGAAGACTATAGGGCCAAAGGAAATATCCTCCGATAACAAAGAGAAAGAAGCTTTCTGGGAAACCTCTTTGTGTTCTGTGAAATCATCTCACAGAGTTACAGCTTTCCACTCAAGAAGCCTTTCGCTAAGACAGTTCTTGTGGAATTGGCAAAGTGATATTTGGAAGCCCATAGAGGGCTATGGTGAAAAAGGAAATATCCACAGATGAAATCTGGAAAGAAGCTTTCTGAGAAACTGCTCTGTGATGTGTGACTTCCACTCACAGAGTTACATCTGTATTTCGTGGATCTCTTTGCTAGCCTTATTTCTGTGGAATCTGAGAACAGATATTTCGGATCCCTTTGAAGACTATAGGGCCAAAGTAAATATCCTCCGATAACAAAGAGAAAGAAGCTTTCTGAGAAACTTCTTTGTGTTCTGTGAAATCATCTCACAGAGTTACAGCTTTCCCCTCAAGAAGCCTTTCCCTAAGACAGTTCTTGTGGAATTGGCAAAGTGATATTTGGAAGCCCTTAGAGGGCTATGGTGAAAAAGGAAATATCCTCAGATGAAATCTGGAAAGAAGCTTTCTGAGAAACTCCCCTGTGATGTGTGACTTCCAGTCACAGCGTTACATCTGTATTTCGTGGATCTCTTTGCTAGTCTTATTTCTGTGGAATCTGAGAATAGATATTTCGGATCCCTTTGAAGACTATAGGGCCAAAGGAAATATCCTCCGATAACAAAGAGAAAGAAGCTTTCTGAGAAACTTCTTTGTGTTCTGTGAAATCATCTCACAGAGTTACAGCTTTCCCCTCAAGAAGCCTTTTGCTAAGACAGTTCTTGTGGAATTGGCAAAGTGATATTTGGAAGCCCATAGAGGGCTATGGTGAAAAAGGAAATATCCTCAGATGAAATCTGGAAAGAAGCTTTCTGAGAAACTGCTCTGTGATGTGTGACTTCCACTCACAGAGTTACATCTGTATTTCGTGTATCTTTTGCTAGCCTTATTTCTGTGGAATCTGAGAAGAGATATTTCGGATGCCTTTGAAGACTATAGGGCCAAAGGAAATATCCTCCGATAACAAAGAGAAAGAAGATTTCTGAGAAACTTCTTTGTGTTCTGTGAAATCATCTCACAGAGTTACAGCTTTCCCCTCAAGAAGCCTTTCGCTAAGACAGTTCTTGTGGAGTTGGCAAAGGGATATTTGGAAGCCCATAGAGGGCTATGGTGAAAAAGGAAATATCCTCAGATGAAATCTGGAAAGAAGCTTTCTGAGAAACTGCTCTGTGATGTGTGACTTCCAGTCACAGCGTTACATCTGTATTTCGTGGATCTCTTGGCTAGTCTTATTTCTGTGGAATCTGAGATCAGATATTTCGGATCCCTTTGAAGACTATAGGGCCAAAGGAAATATCCTCCGATAACAAAGAGAAAGAAGCTTTCTGAGAAACTTCTTTGTGTTCTGTGAAATCATCTCACAGAGTTACAGCTTTCCCCTCAAGAAGCCTTTTGCTAAGATAGTTCTTGTGGAATTGGCAAAGTGATATTTGGAAGCCCATAGAGGGCTATGGTGAAAAAGGAAATATCCACAGATGAAATCTGGAAAGAAGCTTTGTGAGAAACTGCTCCGTGATGTGTGACTTCCACTCACAGAGTTACATCTGTATTTCGTGGATCTCTTTGCTAGCCTTATTTCTGTGGAATCTGAGAACAGATATTTCGGATCCCTTTGAAGACTATAGGGCCAAAGGAAATATCCTCCGATAACAAAGAGAAAGAAGCTTTCTGAGAAACTTCTTTGTGTTCTGTGAAATCATTTCACAGAGTTACAGCTTTCCCCTCAAGAAGCCTTTCGCTAAGACAGTTCTTGTGGAATTGGCAAAGTGATATTTGGAAGCCCATAGAGGGCTATGGTGAAAAAGGAAATATCCTCAGATGAAATCTGGAAAGAAGCTTTCTGAGAAACTGCTCTGTGATGTGTGACTTCCACTCACAGATTTACATCTGTATTTCGTGGATCTCTTTGCTAGCCTTATTTCTGTGGAATCTGAGAACAGATATTTCGGATCCCTTTGAAGACTATAGGGCGAAAGGAAATATCCTCCTATAACAAAGAGAAAGAAGCTTTCTGAGAAACTTCTTTGTGTTCTGTGAAATCATCTCACAGAGTTACAGCTTTCGCCTCAAGAAGCCTTTCGCTAAGACAGTTCTTGTGGAATTGGCAAAGTGATATTTGGAAACCCATAGAGGGCTGTGGTGAAAAAGGAAATATCCTCAGATGAAATCTGGAAAGAAGCTTTCTGAGAAACTGCTCTGTGATGTGTCACTTCCACTCACAGATTTACATCTGTATTTCGTGGATCTCTTTGATAGACTTATTTCCGTGGAATCTGAGAACAGATATTTCGGATCCCTTTGAAGTCTATAGGGCCAAAGGAAGTATCCTCCGATAACAAAGAGAAAGAAGCTTTCTGAGAAACTTCTTTGTGTTCTGTGAAATCATCTCACAGAGTTACAGCTTTCCCCTCAAGAAGCCTTTCGCTAAGACAGTTCTTGTGGAATTGTCAAAGGGATATTTGGAAGCCCAAAAAGGGCTATGGTGAAAAAGGAAATATACTGAGATGAAATCTGGAAAGAAGCTTTCTGAGAAACTGCTCAGTGATGTGTGATTTCTACTGACAGTTACATCTGTATTTCGTGGATCTCTTTGCTACCCAAATTTCTGTGGAATCTGGGAACAGATATTTCGGATTCCTTTGAAGACTATAGGGTCAAAGTTAATATCCTCCGATAACAAAGAGAAAGAAGCTTTCTGAGAAACTTCTTTGTGTTCTGTGAAATCATCTCACAGAGTTACAGCTTTCCCCTCAAGAAGCCTTTCGCTAAGACAGTTCTTGTGGAATTGGCAAAGTGATATTTAGAAGCCCTTAGAGGGCTATGGTGAAAAAGGAAATATCCACAGATGAAATCTGGAAAGAAGCTTTCTGAGAAACTGCTCTGTGATGTGTGACTTCCACTCACAGAGTTACATCTGTATTTCGTGTATCTCTTTGCTAGCCTTATTTCTGTGGAATCTGAGAAGAGATATTTCGGATGCCTTTGAAGACTATAGGGCCAAAGGAAATATCCTCCGATAACAAAGAGAAAGAAGCTTTCTGAGAAACTTCTTTGTGTTCTGTGAAATCATCTCACAGAGTTACAGCTTTCCCCTCAAGAAGCCTTTCGCTAAGACAGTTCTTGTGGAGTTGGCAAAGGGATATTTGGAAGCCCATAGAGGGCTATGGTGAAAAAGGAAATATCCTCAGATGAAAACTGGAAAGAAGCTTTCTGAGAAACTGCTCTGTGATGTGTGACTTCCAGTCACAGCGTTACATCTGTATTTCGTGGATCTTTTTGCTAGCCTTATTTCCGTGGAATCTGAGAACAGATATTTCGGATCCCTTTGAAGACTACAGGGCCAAAGGAAATATCCTCCGATAACAAAGAGAAAGAAGCTTTCTGAGAAACTTCTTTGTTTTCTGTGAAATCATCTCACAGAGTTACAGCTTTCCCCTCAAGAAGCCTTTTGCTAAGACAGTTCTTGTGGAATTGGAAAAGTGATATTTGGAAGCCCATAGGGGGCTATGGTGAAAAAGGAAATATCCACAGATGAAATCTGGAAAGAAGCTTTCTGAGAAACTGCTCTGTGATGTGTGACTTCCACTCACAGAGTTACATCTGTATTTCGTGGATCTCTTTGCTAGCCTTATTTCTGTGGAATCTGAGAACAGATATTTCGGATCCCTTTGAAGACTTTAGGGCCAAAGGAAATATCCTCCGATAACAAAGAGAAAGAAGCTTTCTGAGAAACTTCTTTGTGTTCTGTGAAATCATCTCACAGAGTTACAGCTTTCCCCTCAAGAAGGCTTTTTGCTAAGACAGTTCTTGTGGAATGAGCAAAGTGATATTTGGAAGCCCATAGAGGGCTATTGTGAAAAAGGAAATATCCTCAGATGAAATCTGGAAAGAAGCTTTCTGAGAAACTGCTCTTTGATGTGTGACTTCCACTCACAGAGTTACATCTGTATTTCGTGTATCTCTTTGCTAGCCTTATTTCTGTGGAATCTGAGAACAGATATTTCGGATCCCTTTGAAGACTATAGGGCCAAAGGAAATATCCTCCGATAACAAAGAGAAAGAAGCTTTCTGAGAAACTTCTTTGTGTTCTGTGAAATCATCTCACAGAGTTACAGCTTTCCCCTCAAGAAGCCTTTCGCTAAGACAGTTCTTGTGGAATTGGCAAAGTGATATTTGGAAGCCCTTAGAGGGCTATGGTGAAAAAGGAAATATCCTCAGATGAAATCTGGAAAGAAGCTTTCTGAGAAACTGCTCTGTGATGTGTGACTTCCAGTCACAGCGTTACATCTGTATTTCGTGGATCTCTTTGCTAGTCTTATTTCTGTGGAATCTGAGAACAGATATTTCGGATCCCTTTGAAGACTATAGGGCCAAAGGAAATATCCTCCGATAACAAAGAGAAAGAAGCTTTCTGAGAAACTTCTTTGTGTTCTGTGAAATCATCTCACAGAGTTACAGCTTTCCCCTCAAGAAGCCTTTTGCTAAGACAGTTCTTGTGGAATTGGCAAAGTGATATTTGGAAGCCCATAGAGGGCTATGGTGAAAAAGGAAATATCCACAGATGAAATCTGGAAAGAAGCTTTCTGAGAAACTGCTCTGTGATGTGTGATTTCCACTCACAGAGTTACATCTGTATTTCGTGGATCTCTTTGCTAGCCTTATTTCTGTGGAATCTGAGAACAGATATTTCGGATCCCTTTGAAGACTATAGGGCCAAAGGAAATATCCTCCGATAACAAAGAGAAAGAAGCTTTCTGAGAAACTTCTTTGTGTTCTGTGAAATCATTTCACAGAGTTACAGCTTTCCCCTCAAGAAGACTTTCGCTAAGACAGTTCTTGTAGAATTGGCAAAGTGATATTTGGAAGCCCATAGAGGGCTATGGTGAAAAAGGAAATATCCTCAGATGAAATCTGGAAAGAAGCTTTCTGAGAAACTGCTCTGTGATGTGTGACTTCCACTCACAGAGTTACATCTGTATTTCGTGGATCTCTTTGCTAGCCTTATTTCTGTGGAATCTGAGAACAGATATTTCGGATCCCTTTGAAGAATATAGGGCGAAAGGAAATATCCTCCGATAACAAAGAGAAAGAAGCTTTCTGAGAAACTTCTTTGTGTTCTGTGAAATCATCTCACAGAGTTACAGCTTTCCCCTCAAGAAGCCTTTCGCTAAGACAGTTCTTGTGGATTTGGCAAAGTGATATTTTGAAGCCCATAGATGGCTATGGTGAAAAAGGAAATATCCTCAGATGAAATCTGGAAAGAAGCTTTCTGAGAAACTGCTCTGTGATTTGTGACTTCCACTCACAGAGTTACATCTGTATTTCGTGGATCTCTTTGTTAGCCTTATTTCTGTGGAATCTGAGAACAGATATGTCGGATCCCTTTGAAGACTATAGGTCCAAAGGAAATATCCTCTAATAACAAAGAGAAGGAAGCTTTCTGAGAAACTACTTTGTGTTCTGTGAAATCATCTCACAGATCTAGAGCTTTCCTCTCAAGAAGCCTTTCGCTAAGACAGTTCTTGTGGAATTGGCAAAGTGATATTTGGAAACCCATAGAGGGCTGTGGTGAAAAAGGAAATATCCTCAGATGAAATCTGGAAAGAAGCTTTCTGAGAAACTGCTCTGTGATGTGTGACTTCCACTCACAGAGTTACATCTGTATTTCGTGGATCTCTTTGCTAGACTTTTTTCCGTGGAATCTGAGAAAAAATATTTCGGATCCCTTTGAAGACTATAGGGCCAAAGGAAATATCCTCCGATAACAAAGAGAAAGAAGCTTTCTGAGAAACTTATTCGTGTTCTGTGAAATCATCTCACAGAGTTACAGCTTTCCCTCAAGAAGACTTTCGCTGAGACAGTTATTGTGGAATTGGCAAAGTGATATTTGGAAGCCCATAGAGGGCTATGGTGAAAAAGGAAATATCCTCAGATGAAATCTGGAAAGAAGATTTCTGAGAAACTGCTCTGTGATGTGTGACTTCCACTCACAGAGTTACATCTGTATTTCGTGGATCTCTTTGCTAGCCTTATTTCTGTGGAATCTGAGAACAGATATTTCGGATCCCTTTGAAGACTATAGGGCGAAAGGAAATATCCTCCGATAACAAAGAGAAAGAAGCTTTCTGATAAACTTCTTTGTGTTCTGTGAAATCATCTCACAGAGTTACAGCTTTCCCCTCAAGAAGCCTTTCGCTAAGACAGTTCTTGTGGAATTGGCAAAGTGATATTTGGAAGCCCATAGAGGGCTATGGTGAAAAAGGAAATATCCTCAGATGAAATCTGGAAAGAAGTTTTCTGAGAAACTGCTCTGTGATGTGTGACTTCCACTCACAGAGTTACATCTGTATTTCGTGTATCTCTTTGCTAGCCTTATTTCTGTGGAATCTGAGAACAGATATTTCGGATCCCTTTGAAGACTATAGGGCCAAAGGAAATATCCTCCGATAACAAAGAGAAAGAAGCTTTCTGAGAAACTTCTTTGTGTTCTGTGAAATCATCTCACAGAGTTACAGCTTTCCCCTCAAGAAGCCTTTCGCTAAGACAGTTCTTGTGGAATTGGCAATGTGATATTTGGAAGCCCATAGAGGGCTATGGTGAAAAAGGAAATATCCTCAGATGAAATCTGGAAAGAAGCTTTCTGAGAAACTGCTCTGTGATTTGTGACATCCACTCACAGAGTTACATCTGTATTTCGTGGATCTCTTTGCTAGCCTTATTTCTGTGGAATCTGAGAACAGATATTTCGGATCCCTTTGAAGACTATAGGGCCAAAGGAAATATCCTCTAATAACAAAGAGAAGGAAGCTTTCTGAGAAACTACTTTGTGTTCTGTGAAATCATCTCACAGATTTACAGCTTTCCCCTCAAGAAGTCTTTCGCTAAGACAGTTCTTGTGGAATTGGCAAAGTGATATTTTGAAACCCATAGAGGGCTGTGGTGAAAAAGGAAATATCCTCAGATGAAATCTGGAAATAAGCTTTCTGAGAAACTGCTCTGTGATGTGTGACTTCCACTCACAGAGTTACATCTGTATTTCGTGGATCTCTTTGCTAGACTTATTTCCGTGGAATCTGAGAACAGATATTTCGGATCCCTTTGAAGACTATAGGGCCAAAGGAAATATCCTCCGATAACAAAGAGAAAGAAGCTTTCTGAAAACTTCTTTGTGTTCTGTGAAATCATCTCACAGAGTTACAGCTTTCCCCTCAAGAAGCCTGTCGCTAAGACAGTTCTTGTGGAATTGGCAAAGGGATATTTGGAAGCCCATAGAGGGCTATGGTGAAAAAGGAAATATCCTGAGATGAAATCTGGAAAGAAGCTTTCTGAGAAACTGCTCAGTGATGTGTGATTTCTACTGACAGTTACATCTGTATTTCGTGGATCTCTTTGCTACCCATATTTCTGTGGAATCTGGGAACAGATATTTCGGATTCCTTTGAAGACTATAGGGTCAAAGTTAATATCCTCCGATAACAAAGAGAAAGAAGCTTTCTGAGAAACTTCTTTGTGTTCTGTGAAATCATCTCACAGAGTTACAGCTTTCCCCTCAAGAAGCCTTTCGCTAAGACAGTTCTTGAGGAATTGTCAAAGTGATATTTGGATGCCCATAGATTGCTACGGTGAAAAAGGAAATATCCTCAGATGAAATCTGGAAAGAAGCTTTCTGAGAAACTGCTCTGTGATGTGTGACTTCCACTCACAGAGATACATCTGTATTTCGTGGATCTCTTTGCTAGCCTTATTTCTGTGGAATCTGAGAACAGATATTTCGGATCCCTTTGAAGACTATAGGGCCAAAGTAAATATCCTCCGATAACAAAGAGAAAGAAGCTTTCTGAGAAACTTCTTTGTGTTCTGTGAAATCATCTCACAGAGTTACAGCTTTCCCCTCAAGAAGCCTTTCGCTAAGACAGTTCTTGTGGAATTGGCAAAGTGATATTTGGAAGCCCATAGAGGGCTATGGTGAAAAAGGAAATATCCTCAGATGAAATCTGGAAAGTAGCTTTCTGAGAAACAGCTCTGTGATGTGTGATTTCCACTTACAGAGTTACATCTGTATTTCATGGATCTCTTGGCTAGACTTATTTCTGTGGAAACTGAGAACAGATATTTCGGATCCCTTTGAAGACTATAGGGCCAAAGGAAATATCCTCCGATAACAAAGAGAAAGAAGCTTTGTGAGAAACTTCTTTGTGTTCTGTGAAATCATCTTACAGAGTTACAGCTTTCCCCTCAAGAAGCCTTTCGCTAAGACAGTTCTTGTGCAATTGTCAAAGGTATATTTGGAAGCCCATAGAGGGCTATGGTGAAAAAGGATATATCCTCATATGAAATCTGGAAAGAAGCTTTCTGAGAAACTGCTCAGTGATGTGTGACTTCTACTGACAGTTACATCTGTATTTCGTGGATCTCTTTGCTATCCATATTTCTGTGGAATCTGAGAACAGATATTTCGGATTCCTTTGTAGACTATAGGGCCAAAGTTAATATCGTCCGATAACAAAGAGAAAGAAGCTTTCTGAGAAACTTCTTTGTGTTCTGTGAAATCATCTCACAGAGTTACAGCTTTCCCCTCAAGAAGCCTTTCGCTAAGACAGTTCTTGTGGAATTGGCAAAGTGATATTTGGAAGCCCATAGAGGGCTATGGTGAAAAAGGAAATATCCTCTGTTGAAATTTGGAAAGAAGCTTTCTGAGAAACTCCTCTGTGATATGTGACTTCCACTCACAGAGTTACATCTGTATTTCGTGGATCTCTTTGCTAGACTTATTTGTGTGGAATCTGAGAACAGATATTTCGTATCCCTTAGAAGACTATAGGGCCAAAGGAAATATCCTTTAATAACAAAGAGAAGGAAGCTTTCTGAGAAACTTCTTTGTGTTCTGTGAAATCATCTCACAGAGTTACAGATTTTCCCTCAAGAAGCCTTTCGCTAAAACAGTTCTTGTGGAATTGGCAAAGTGATATTTGGAAGCCCATAGAGGGCAATGGTGAAAAAGGAAATATCCTCAGATGAAATCTGGAAAGAAGCTTTCTGAGAAACTGCTCTGTGATGTGTGACTTCCACTCACAGAGTTACATGTGTATTTCGTTGATCTCTTTGCTAGCCTTATTTCTGTGGAATCTGAGAACAGATATTTCGGATCTTTTTGAAGACTATAGGGCCAAAGGAAATATCCTCCGATAACAAAGAGAAAGAAGCTTTCTGAGAAACTTCTTTGTGTTCTGTGAAATCATCTCACAGAGTTACAGCTTTCCCCTCAAGAAGCCTTTCGCTAAGACAGTTCTTGTGGAATTGGCAAAGTGATATTTGGAAGCCCATAGAGGGCTGTGGTGAAAAAGGAAATATCCTCAGATGAAATCTGGAAAGAAGCTTTCTGAGAAACTGCTCTGTGATGTGTGACTTCCACTCACAGAGTTACATCTGTATTTCGTGGATCTCTTTGGTAGACTTATTTCCGTGGAATCTTAGAACAGATATTGCGGATCCCTTTGAAGTCTATAGGGCCAAAGGAAATACCCTCCGATAGCAAAGAGAAAGCAGCTTTCTGAGAAACTTCTTTGTGTTCTGTGAAATCATCTCACAGAGTTACAGCTTTCCCCTCAAGAAGCCTTTTGCTAAGACAGTTCTTGTGGAATTGGCAAAGTGATATTTGGAAGCCCATAGAGGGCTATGGTGAAAAAGTAAATATCCACAGATGAAATCTGGAAAGAAGCTTTCTGAGGAACTGCTCTGTGATGTGTGACTTCCACTCACAGAGTTACATCTGTATTTCGTGGATCTCTTTGCTAGCCTTATTTCTGTGGAATCTGAGAACAGATATTTCGGATCCCTTTGAAGACTATAGGGCCAAAGGAAATATCCTCCGATAACAAAGAGAAAGAAGCTTTCTGAGAAACCTCTTTGTGTTCTGTGAAATCATCTCACAGAGTTACAGCTTTCCACTCAAGAAGCCTTTCGCTAAGACAGTTCTTGTGGAATTGGCAAAGTGATATTTGGAAGCCCATAGAGGGCTATGGTGAAAAAGGAAATATCCACAGATGAAATCTGGAAAGAAGCTTTCTGAGAAACTGCTCTGTGATGTGTGACTTCCACTCACAGAGTTACATCTGTATTTCGTGGATCTCTTTGCTAGCCTTATTTCTGTGGAATCTGAGAACAGATATTTCGGATCCCTTTGAAGACTATAGGGCCAAAGTAAATATCCTCCGATAACAAAGAGAAAGAAGCTTTCTGAGAAACTTCTTTGTGTTCTGTGAAATCATCTCACAGAGTTACAGCTTTCCCCTCAAGAAGCCTTTCCCTAAGACAGTTCTTGTGGAATTGGCAAAGTGATATTTGGAAGCCCTTAGAGGGCTATGGTGAAAAAGGAAATATCCTCAGATGAAATCTGGAAAGAAGCTTTCTGAGAAACTCCCCTGTGATGTGTGACTTCCAGTCACAGCGTTACATCTGTATTTCGTGGATCTCTTTGCTAGTCTTATTTCTGTGGAATCTGAGAATAGATATTTCGGATCCCTTTGAAGACTATAGGGCCAAAGGAAATATCCTCCGATAACAAAGAGAAAGAAGCTTTCTGAGAAACTTCTTTGTGTTCTGTGAAATCATCTCACAGAGTTACAGCTTTCCCCTCAAGAAGCCTTTTGCTAAGACAGTTCTTGTGGAATTGGCAAAGTGATATTTGGAAGCCCATAGAGGGCTATGGTGAAAAAGGAAATATCCTCAGATGAAATCTGGAAAGAAGCTTTCTGAGAAACTGCTCTGTGATGTGTGACTTCCACTCACAGAGTTACATCTGTATTTCGTGTATCTTTTGCTAGCCTTATTTCTGTGGAATCTGAGAAGAGATATTTCGGATGCCTTTGAAGACTATAGGGCCAAAGGAAATATCCTCCGATAACAAAGAGAAAGAAGATTTCTGAGAAACTTCTTTGTGTTCTGTGAAATCATCTCACAGAGTTACAGCTTTCCCCTCAAGAAGCCTTTCGCTAAGACAGTTCTTGTGGAGTTGGCAAAGGGATATTTGGAAGCCCATAGAGGGCTATGGTGAAAAAGGAAATATCCTCAGATGAAATCTGGAAAGAAGCTTTCTGAGAAACTGCTCTGTGATGTGTGACTTCCAGTCACAGCGTTACATCTGTATTTCGTGGATCTTTTTGCTAGCCTTATTTCTGTGGAATCTGAGAACAGATATTTCGGATCCCTTTGAAGACTATAGGGCCAAAGTAAATATCCTCCGATAACAAAGAGAAAGAAGCTTTCTGAGAAACTTATTTGTGTTCTGTGAAATCATCTCACAGAGTTACAGCTTTCCCCTCAAGAAGCCTTTCGCTGAGACAGTTATTGTGGAATTGGCAAAGTGATATTTGGAAGCCCATAGAGGGCTGGGGTGAAAAAGGAAATATCCTCAGATGAAATCTGGAAAGAAGCTTTCTGAGAAACTGCTCTGTGATGTGTCACTTCCACTCACAGAGTTACATCTGTATTTCGTGCATCTCTTTGCTAGCCTTATTTCTGTTGAATCTGAGAAGAGATATTTCGGATGCCTTTGAAGACTATAGGGCCAAAGGAAATATCCTCCGATAACAAAGAGAAAGAAGCTTTCTGAGAAACTTCTTTGTGTTCTGTGAAATCATCTAACAGAGTTACAGCTTTCCCCTCAAGAAGCCTTGCGCTAAGACAGTTCTTCTGGAATTGGCAAAGTGATATTTGGAAGCCCATAGAGGGCTATGGTGAAAAAGGAAATATCCTCAGATGAAATCTGGAAAGAAGCTTTCTGAGAAACTGCTCTGTGATGTGTGACTTCCAGTCACAGAGTTACATCTGTATTTCGTGGATCTCTTGGCTAGTCTTATTTCTGTGGAATCTGAGATCAGATATTTCGGATCCCTTTGAAGACTATAGGGCCAAAGGAAATATCCTCCGATAACAAAGAGAAAGAAGCTTTCTGAGAAACTTCTTTGTGTTCTGTGAAATCATCTCACAGAGTTACAGCTTTCCCCTCAAGAAGCCTTTTGCTAAGATAGTTCTTGTGGAATTGGCAAAGTGATATTTGGAAGCCCATAGAGGGCTATGGTGAAAAAGGAAATATCCACAGATGAAATCTGGAAAGAAGCTTTGTGAGAAACTGCTCCGTGATGTGTGACTTCCACTCACAGAGTTACATCTGTATTTCGTGGATCTCTTTGCTAGCCTTATTTCTGTGGAATCTGAGAACAGATATTTCGGATCCCTTTGAAGACTATAGGGCCAAAGGAAATATCCTCCGATAACAAAGAGAAAGAAGCTTTCTGAGAAACTTCTTTGTGTTCTGTGAAATCATTTCACAGAGTTACAGCTTTCCCCTCAAGAAGCCTTTCGCTAAGACAGTTCTTGTGGAATTGGCAAAGTGATATTTGGAAGCCCATAGAGGGCTATGGTGAAAAAGGAAATATCCTCAGATGAAATCTGGAAAGAAGCTTTCTGAGAAACTGCTCTGTGATGTGTGACTTCCACTCACAGATTTACATCTGTATTTCGTGGATCTCTTTGCTAGCCTTATTTCTGTGGAATCTGAGAACAGATATTTCGGATCCCTTTGAAGACTATAGGGCGAAAGGAAATATCCTCCTATAACAAAGAGAAAGAAGCTTTCTGAGAAACTTCTTTGTGTTCTGTGAAATCATCTCACAGAGTTACAGCTTTCGCCTCAAGAAGCCTTTCGCTAAGACAGTTCTTGTGGAATTGGCAAAGTGATATTTGGAAACCCATAGAGGGCTGTGGTGAAAAAGGAAATATCCTCAGATGAAATCTGGAAAGAAGCTTTCTGAGAAACTGCTCTGTGATGTGTCACTTCCACTCACAGATTTACATCTGTATTTCGTGGATCTCTTTGATAGACTTATTTCCGTGGAATCTGAGAACAGATATTTCGGATCCCTTTGAAGTCTATAGGGCCAAAGGAAGTATCCTCCGATAACAAAGAGAAAGAAGCTTTCTGAGAAACTTCTTTGTGTTCTGTGAAATCATCTCACAGAGTTACAGCTTTCCCCTCAAGAAGCCTTTCGCTAAGACAGTTCTTGTGGAATTGTCAAAGGGATATTTGGAAGCCCAAAAAGGGCTATGGTGAAAAAGGAAATATACTGAGATGAAATCTGGAAAGAAGCTTTCTGAGAAACTGCTCAGTGATGTGTGATTTCTACTGACAGTTACATCTGTATTTCGTGGATCTCTTTGCTACCCAAATTTCTGTGGAATCTGGGAACAGATATTTCGGATTCCTTTGAAGACTATAGGGTCAAAGTTAATATCCTCCGATAACAAAGAGAAAGAAGCTTTCTGAGAAACTTCTTTGTGTTCTGTGAAATCATCTCACAGAGTTACAGCTTTCCCCTCAAGAAGCCTTTCGCTAAGACAGTTCTTGTGGAATTGGCAAAGTGATATTTAGAAGCCCTTAGAGGGCTATGGTGAAAAAGGAAATATCCACAGATGAAATCTGGAAAGAAGCTTTCTGAGAAACTGCTCTGTGATGTGTGACTTCCACTCACAGAGTTACATCTGTATTTCGTGTATCTCTTTGCTAGCCTTATTTCTGTGGAATCTGAGAAGAGATATTTCGGATGCCTTTGAAGACTATAGGGCCAAAGGAAATATCCTCCGATAACAAAGAGAAAGAAGCTTTCTGAGAAACTTCTTTGTGTTCTGTGAAATCATCTCACAGAGTTACAGCTTTCCCCTCAAGAAGCCTTTCGCTAAGACAGTTCTTGTGGAGTTGGCAAAGGGATATTTGGAAGCCCATAGAGGGCTATGGTGAAAAAGGAAATATCCTCAGATGAAAACTGGAAAGAAGCTTTCTGAGAAACTGCTCTGTGATGTGTGACTTCCAGTCACAGCGTTACATCTGTATTTCGTGGATCTTTTTGCTAGCCTTATTTCCGTGGAATCTGAGAACAGATATTTCGGATCCCTTTGAAGACTACAGGGCCAAAGGAAATATCCTCCGATAACAAAGAGAAAGAAGCTTTCTGAGAAACTTCTTTGTTTTCTGTGAAATCATCTCACAGAGTTACAGCTTTCCCCTCAAGAAGCCTTTTGCTAAGACAGTTCTTGTGGAATTGGAAAAGTGATATTTGGAAGCCCATAGGGGGCTATGGTGAAAAAGGAAATATCCACAGATGAAATCTGGAAAGAAGCTTTCTGAGAAACTGCTCTGTGATGTGTGACTTCCACTCACAGAGTTACATCTGTATTTCGTGGATCTCTTTGCTAGCCTTATTTCTGTGGAATCTGAGAACAGATATTTCGGATCCCTTTGAAGACTTTAGGGCCAAAGGAAATATCCTCCGATAACAAAGAGAAAGAAGCTTTCTGAGAAACTTCTTTGTGTTCTGTGAAATCATCTCACAGAGTTACAGCTTTCCCCTCAAGAAGGCTTTTTGCTAAGACAGTTCTTGTGGAATGAGCAAAGTGATATTTGGAAGCCCATAGAGGGCTATTGTGAAAAAGGAAATATCCTCAGATGAAATCTGGAAAGAAGCTTTCTGAGAAACTGCTCTTTGATGTGTGACTTCCACTCACAGAGTTACATCTGTATTTCGTGTATCTCTTTGCTAGCCTTATTTCTGTGGAATCTGAGAACAGATATTTCGGATCCCTTTGAAGACTATAGGGCCAAAGGAAATATCCTCCGATAACAAAGAGAAAGAAGCTTTCTGAGAAACTTCTTTGTGTTCTGTGAAATCATCTCACAGAGTTACAGCTTTCCCCTCAAGAAGCCTTTCGCTAAGACAGTTCTTGTGGAATTGGCAAAGTGATATTTGGAAGCCCTTAGAGGGCTATGGTGAAAAAGGAAATATCCTCAGATGAAATCTGGAAAGAAGCTTTCTGAGAAACTGCTCTGTGATGTGTGACTTCCAGTCACAGCGTTACATCTGTATTTCGTGGATCTCTTTGCTAGTCTTATTTCTGTGGAATCTGAGAACAGATATTTCGGATCCCTTTGAAGACTATAGGGCCAAAGGAAATATCCTCCGATAACAAAGAGAAAGAAGCTTTCTGAGAAACTTCTTTGTGTTCTGTGAAATCATCTCACAGAGTTACAGCTTTCCCCTCAAGAAGCCTTTTGCTAAGACAGTTCTTGTGGAATTGGCAAAGTGATATTTGGAAGCCCATAGAGGGCTATGGTGAAAAAGGAAATATCCACAGATGAAATCTGGAAAGAAGCTTTCTGAGAAACTGCTCTGTGATGTGTGACTTCCACTCACAGAGTTACATCTGTATTTCGTGGATCTCTTTGCTAGCCTTATTTCTGTGGAATCTGAGAACAGATATTTCGGATCCCTTTGAAGACTATAGGGCCAAAGGAAATATCCTCCGATAACAAAGAGAAAGAAGCTTTCTGAGAAACTTCTTTGTGTTCTGTGAAATCATTTCACAGAGTTACAGCTTTCCCCTCAAGAAGACTTTCGCTAAGACAGTTCTTGTAGAATTGGCAAAGTGATATTTGGAAGCCCATAGAGGGCTATGGTGAAAAAGGAAATATCCTCAGATGAAATCTGGAAAGAAGCTTTCTGAGAAACTGCTCTGTGATGTGTGACTTCCACTCACAGAGTTACATCTGTATTTCGTGGATCTCTTTGCTAGCCTTATTTCTGTGGAATCTGAGAACAGATATTTCGGATCCCTTTGAAGAATATAGGGCGAAAGGAAATATCCTCCGATAACAAAGAGAAAGAAGCTTTCTGAGAAACTTCTTTGTGTTCTGTGAAATCATCTCACAGAGTTACAGCTTTCCCCTCAAGAAGCCTTTCGCTAAGACAGTTCTTGTGGATTTGGCAAAGTGATATTTTGAAGCCCATAGATGGCTATGGTGAAAAAGGAAATATCCTCAGATGAAATCTGGAAAGAAGCTTTCTGAGAAACTGCTCTGTGATTTGTGACTTCCACTCACAGAGTTACATCTGTATTTCGTGGATCTCTTTGTTAGCCTTATTTCTGTGGAATCTGAGAACAGATATGTCGGATCCCTTTGAAGACTATAGGTCCAAAGGAAATATCCTCTAATAACAAAGAGAAGGAAGCTTTCTGAGAAACTACTTTGTGTTCTGTGAAATCATCTCACAGATCTAGAGCTTTCCTCTCAAGAAGCCTTTCGCTAAGACAGTTCTTGTGGAATTGGCAAAGTGATATTTGGAAACCCATAGAGGGCTGTGGTGAAAAAGGAAATATCCTCAGATGAAATCTGGAAAGAAGCTTTCTGAGAAACTGCTCTGTGATGTGTGACTTCCACTCACAGAGTTACATCTGTATTTCGTGGATCTCTTTGCTAGAGTTTTTCCGTGGAATCTGAGAAAAAATATTTCGGATCCCTTTGAAGACTATAGGGCCAAAGGAAATATCCTCCGATAACAAAGAGAAAGAAGCTTTCTGAGAAACTTATTCGTGTTCTGTGAAATCATCTCACAGAGTTACAGCTTTCCCTCAAGAAGACTTTCGCTGAGACAGTTATTGTGGAATTGGCAAAGTGATATTTGGAAGCCCATAGAGGGCTATGGTGAAAAAGGAAATATCCTCAGATGAAATCTGGAAAGAAGATTTCTGAGAAACTGCTC
Source organism: Macaca nemestrina (assembly GCF_043159975.1). Lineage (NCBI taxonomy): Eukaryota > Metazoa > Chordata > Mammalia > Primates > Cercopithecidae > Macaca > Macaca nemestrina. The sequence goes on from NC_092140.1 coordinate 54,240,744, forward strand.
TGTGATGTGTGACTTCCACTCACAGAGTTACATCTGTATTTCGTGGATCTCTTTGCTAGCCTTATTTCTGTGGAATCTGAGAACAGATATTTCGGATCCCTTTGAAGACTATAGGGCGAAAGGAAATATCCTCCGATAACAAAGAGAAAGAAGCTTTCTGATAAACTTCTTTGTGTTCTGTGAAATCATCTCACAGAGTTACAGCTTTCCCCTCAAGAAGCCTTTCGCTAAGACAGTTCTTGTGGAATTGGCAAAGTGATATTTGGAAGCCCATAGAGGGCTATGGTGAAAAAGGAAATATCCTCAGATGAAATCTGGAAAGAAGTTTTCTGAGAAACTGCTCTGTGATGTGTGACTTCCACTCACAGAGTTACATCTGTATTTCGTGTATCTCTTTGCTAGCCTTATTTCTGTGGAATCTGAGAACAGATATTTCGGATCCCTTTGAAGACTATAGGGCCAAAGGAAATATCCTCCGATAACAAAGAGAAAGAAGCTTTCTGAGAAACTTCTTTGTGTTCTGTGAAATCATCTCACAGAGTTACAGCTTTCCCCTCAAGAAGCCTTTCGCTAAGACAGTTCTTGTGGAATTGGCAATGTGATATTTGGAAGCCCATAGAGGGCTATGGTGAAAAAGGAAATATCCTCAGATGAAATCTGGAAAGAAGCTTTCTGAGAAACTGCTCTGTGATTTGTGACATCCACTCACAGAGTTACATCTGTATTTCGTGGATCTCTTTGCTAGCCTTATTTCTGTGGAATCTGAGAACAGATATTTCGGATCCCTTTGAAGACTATAGGGCCAAAGGAAATATCCTCTAATAACAAAGAGAAGGAAGCTTTCTGAGAAACTACTTTGTGTTCTGTGAAATCATCTCACAGATTTACAGCTTTCCCCTCAAGAAGTCTTTCGCTAAGACAGTTCTTGTGGAATTGGCAAAGTGATATTTTGAAACCCATAGAGGGCTGTGGTGAAAAAGGAAATATCCTCAGATGAAATCTGGAAATAAGCTTTCTGAGAAACTGCTCTGTGATGTGTGACTTCCACTCACAGAGTTACATCTGTATTTCGTGGATCTCTTTGCTAGACTTATTTCCGTGGAATCTGAGAACAGATATTTCGGATCCCTTTGAAGACTATAGGGCCAAAGGAAATATCCTCCGATAACAAAGAGAAAGAAGCTTTCTGAAAACTTCTTTGTGTTCTGTGAAATCATCTCACAGAGTTACAGCTTTCCCCTCAAGAAGCCTGTCGCTAAGACAGTTCTTGTGGAATTGGCAAAGGGATATTTGGAAGCCCATAGAGGGCTATGGTGAAAAAGGAAATATCCTGAGATGAAATCTGGAAAGAAGCTTTCTGAGAAACTGCTCAGTGATGTGTGATTTCTACTGACAGTTACATCTGTATTTCGTGGATCTCTTTGCTACCCATATTTCTGTGGAATCTGGGAACAGATATTTCGGATTCCTTTGAAGACTATAGGGTCAAAGTTAATATCCTCCGATAACAAAGAGAAAGAAGCTTTCTGAGAAACTTCTTTGTGTTCTGTGAAATCATCTCACAGAGTTACAGCTTTCCCCTCAAGAAGCCTTTCGCTAAGACAGTTCTTGAGGAATTGTCAAAGTGATATTTGGATGCCCATAGATTGCTACGGTGAAAAAGGAAATATCCTCAGATGAAATCTGGAAAGAAGCTTTCTGAGAAACTGCTCTGTGATGTGTGACTTCCACTCACAGAGATACATCTGTATTTCGTGGATCTCTTTGCTAGCCTTATTTCTGTGGAATCTGAGAACAGATATTTCGGATCCCTTTGAAGACTATAGGTCCAAAGTAAATATCCTCCGATAACAAAGAGAAAGAAGCTTTCTGAGAAACTTCTTTGTGTTCTGTGAAATCATCTCACAGAGTTACAGCTTTCCCCTCAAGAAGCCTTTCGCTAAGACAGTTCTTGTGGAATTGGCAAAGTGATATTTGGAAGCCCATAGAGGGCTATGGTGAAAAAGGAAATATCCTCAGATGAAATCTGGAAAGTAGCTTTCTGAGAAACAGCTCTGTGATGTGTGATTTCCACTTACAGAGTTACATCTGTATTTCATGGATCTCTTGGCTAGACTTATTTCTGTGGAAACTGAGAACAGATATTTCGGATCCCTTTGAAGACTATAGGGCCAAAGGAAATATCCTCCGATAACAAAGAGAAAGAAGCTTTGTGAGAAACTTCTTTGTGTTCTGTGAAATCATCTTACAGAGTTACAGCTTTCCCCTCAAGAAGCCTTTCGCTAAGACAGTTCTTGTGCAATTGTCAAAGGTATATTTGGAAGCCCATAGAGGGCTATGGTGAAAAAGGATATATCCTCATATGAAATCTGGAAAGAAGCTTTCTGAGAAACTGCTCAGTGATGTGTGACTTCTACTGACAGTTACATCTGTATTTCGTGGATCTCTTTGCTATCCATATTTCTGTGGAATCTGAGAACAGATATTTCGGATTCCTTTGTAGACTATAGGGCCAAAGTTAATATCGTCCGATAACAAAGAGAAAGAAGCTTTCTGAGAAACTTCTTTGTGTTCTGTGAAATCATCTCACAGAGTTACAGCTTTCCCCTCAAGAAGCCTTTCGCTAAGACAGTTCTTGTGGAATTGGCAAAGTGATATTTGGAAGCCCATAGAGGGCTATGGTGAAAAAGGAAATATCCTCTGTTGAAATCTGGAAAGAAGCTTTCTGAGAAACTCCTCTGTGATATGTGACTTCCACTCACAGAGTTACATCTGTATTTCGTGGATCTCTTTGCTAGACTTATTTGTGTGGAATCTGAGAACAGATATTTCGTATCCCTTAGAAGACTATAGGGCCAAAGGAAATATCCTTTAATAACAAAGAGAAGGAAGCTTTCTGAGAAACTTCTTTGTGTTCTGTGAAATCATCTCACAGAGTTACAGATTTTCCCTCAAGAAGCCTTTCGCTAAAACAGTTCTTGTGGAATTGGCAAAGTGATATTTGGAAGCCCATAGAGGGCAATGGTGAAAAAGGAAATATCCTCAGATGAAATCTGGAAAGAAGCTTTCTGAGAAACTGCTCTGTGATGTGTGAATTTCACTCAGAGAGTTTCATCTGTATTTCCTGTATTTCTTTGTTAACCTCATTTCTGTGGAATCTGAGAACAGATATTTCGGATCCCTTTGAAGACTATAGGGCCAAAGGAAATATATTCCGATAACAAACAGAAAGAAGGTTTCTGAGAAACTTCTTTGTGTTCTGTGAAATCACCTCACAGAGTTACAGCTTTCCCCTCAAGAAGCCTTTCGCTGAGACAGTTCTTTTGGAATTTGCAAAGGGATATTTGGAAACCCATAGACGGGTACGGTGAAAAAGGAAATAACCTCAGATGAAATCTGGAAAGAAGCTTTCTGAGAAACTGCTCTGTGATGTGTGACTTCCACTCACAGAGTTACATCTGTATTTCGTTGGTCTCTTTGTTAGCCTTATTTCTGTGGAATCTGAGAATAGATATTTCGGATCCCTTTGAAGACTATAGGGCTAAAGGAAGTATCCTCCGATAACAAAGAGAAAGAAGCTTTCTGAGAAACTTCTTTGTGTTCTGTGAAATCATCTCACAGAGTTACAGCTTTCCCCTCAAGAAGCCTTTCGCTAAGACAGTTCTTGTGGAGTTGGCAAAGGGATATTTGGAAGCCCATAGAGGGCTATGGTGAAAAAGGAAATATCCTCAGATGAAATCTGGAAAGAAGCTTTCTGAGAAACTTCTCTGTGATGTGTGACTTCCACTCACAGAGTTACATCTGTATTTCGTGGATCACTTTGCTAGCCTTATTTCTGCGGAATCTGAGAACAGATATTTCGGATCCCTTTGAAGACAATAGGGCAAAAGGAAGTATCCTCCGGTAACAAAGAGAAAGAAGCTTTCTGAGAAACTTCTTTGTGTTCTGTGAAAACACCTCACAGAGTTACAGCTTTCCCCTCAAGAAGCCTTTCGCTAAGACAGTTCTGGTGGAATCGGCAAAGGGATATTTGGAAACCCATAGACAGCTATGGTGAAAAAGGAAATATCCTCAGATGAAATCTGGAAAGAAGCTTTCTGAGAAACTGCTCTGTGATGTGTGACTTCCACTCACAGAGTTACATCTGTATTTCGTGGATCTCTTTGCTAGCCTTATTTCTGTGGAATCTGAGAACAGATATTTCGGATCCCTTTGAAGACTATAGTGCCAAAGGAAGTATCCTCCGGTAACAAAGAGAAAAAAGCTTTCTGAGAAACTTCTTTGTGTTCTGTGAAATCATCTCACAGAGTTACAGCTTAACCCTCAAGAAGCCTTTCGCTAAGACAGTTCTTGTGGAATTGGAAAAGTGATATTTGGAAGCCCATAGACGGCTATGGTGAAAAAGGACATATCCTCAGATGAAATCTCGAAAGAAGCTTTCTGAGAAACTGCTTTGTGATGTGTGATTTCCACTCACAGAGTTACATCTGTATTTCTTTGCTAGCCTTATTTCTGTGGATCTCTTTGCTAGCCTTATTTCTTTGGAATCTGAGAACAGATATTTCGGATCCCTTTGAAGACTATAGGGCCAAAGGAAATATCCTCCGATAACAAAGAGAAAGAAGCTTTCTGAGAAACTTCTTTTTGTTCTGTGAAATCATCTCACAGAGTTACAGCTTTCCCCTCAAGAAGCCTTTCGCTAAGACAGTTCTTGTGGAATTGGCAAAGTGATATTTTGAAGCCCATAGAGGGCTAAGGTGAAAAAGGAAATATCCTCAGATGAAATCTGGAAAGAAGCTTTCTGAGAAACTGTTCTGTGATGTGTGACTTCCACTCACAGAGTTACATCTGTATTTCTTTGCTAGCCTTATTTCTGTGGATCTCTTTGCTAGCCTTATTTCTGTGGAATCTGAGAACAGATATTTCGGATCCCTTTGAAGACTATAGGGCCAAAGGAAATATCCTCCGATAACAAAGAGAAAGAAGCTTTCTGAGAAACTTCTCTGTGTTCTATGAAATCATCTCACAGAGTTACAGCTTTCCCCTCAAGAAGCCGTTCGCTAAGACAGTTCTTGTGGAATTGGCAAAGTGATATTTGGAAGCCCATAGAGGGCTATGGTGAAAAAGGAAATATCCCCGATGAAATCTGGAAAGAAGCTTTCTGAGAAACTGCTCTGTGATGTGTGACTTCCACTCACAGAGTTACATCTGTATTTCGTGGATCTCTTTGCTAGCCTTATTTCAGTGGAATCTGAGAACAGATATTTCGGATCCCTTTGAAGACTATAGGGCAAAAGGAAATATCCTCCGATAACAAAGAGAAAGAACCTTTCTGAGAAACTTCTTTATGTTCTGTGAAATCATCTCACAGGGTTACAGCTTTCCCCTCAAGAAGCCTTTCGCTAAGACAGTTCTTGTGGAGTTGGCAAAGGGATATTTGGAAGCCCATAGAGGGCTATGGTGAAAAAGGAAATATCCTCAGATGAAATCTGGAAAGAAGCTTTCTGAATAACTACTTAGTGTTGTGTTAATTCACGTCACAGAGTTACATCTGTATTTCGTGGATCTCTTTGCTAGCCTTACTTCTGTGGAATCTGAGAACAGATATTTCGGATCCCTTTGAAGACTATAGGGCCAAAGGAAATATCCTCTAATAACAAAGAGAAGGAAGCTTTCTGAGAAACTACTTTGTGTTCTGTGAAATCATCTCACAGATTTACAGATTTCCCCTCAAGAAGCCTTTCGCTAAGACAGTTCTTGTGGAATTGTCAAAGGGATATTTGGAAGCCCATAGAGGGCTATGGTGAAAAAGGAAATATCCTGAGATGAAATCTGGAAAGAAGCTTTCTGAGAAACTGCTCAGTGATGTGTGATTTCTACTGACAGTTACATCTGTATTTCGTGGATCTCTTTGCTACCCATATTTCTGTGGAATCTGGGAACAGATATTTCGGATTCCTTTGAAGACTATAGGGTCAAAGTTAATATCCTCCGATAACAAAGAGAAAGAAGCTTTCTGAGAAACTTCTTTGTGTTCTGTGAAATCATCTCACAGAGTTACAGCTTTCCCCTCAAGAAGCCTTTCGCTAAGACATTTCTTGTGGAATTGGCAAAGTGATATTTGGAAGCCCATAGAGGGCTATGGTGAAAAAGGAAATATCCTCAGATGAAATCTGGAAAGAAGCTTTCTGAGAAACTGCTCTGTGATGTGTGACTTCCACTCACAGAGATACATCTGTATTTCGTGGATCTCTTTGCTAGCCTTATTTCTGTGGAATCTGAGAACAGATATTTCGGATCCCTTTGAAGACTATAGGGCGAAAGGAAATATCCTCCGATAACAAAGAGAAAGAAGCTTTCTGAGAAACTTCTTTGTGTTCTGTGAAATCATCTCACAGAGTTACAGCTTTCCCCTCAAGAAGCCTTTCGCTAAGACAGTTCTTGTGGAATTGGCAAAGTGATATTTGGAAGCCCATAGAGGGATATGGTGAAAAAGGAAATATCCTCAGATGAAATCTGGAAAGTAGCTTTCTGAGAAACTGCTCTGTGATGTGTGATTTCCACTTACAGAGTTACATCTGTATTTCATGGATCTCTTTGCTAGACTTATTTCTGTGGAAACTGAGAACAGATATTTCGGATCCCTTTGAAGACTATAGGGCCAAAGGAAATATCCTCCGATAACAAAGAGAAAGAAGCTTTGTGAGAAACTTCTTTGTGTTCTGTGAAATCATCTTACAGAGTTACAGCTTTCCCCTCAAGAAGCCTTTCTCTAAGATAGTTCTTGTGGAATTGTCAAAGGTATATTTGGAAGCCCAAAGAGGGCTATGGTGAAAAAGGATATATCCTCATATGAAATCTGGAAAGAAGCTTTCTGAGAAACTGCTCAGTGATGTGTGACTTCTACTGACAGTTACATCTGTATTTCGTGGATCTCTTTGCTACCCATATTTCTGTGGAATCTGAGAACAGATATTTCGGATTCCTTTGTAGACTATAGGGCCAAAGTTAATATCGTCCGATAACAAAGAGAAAGAAGCTTTCTGAGAAACTTCTTTGTGTTCTGTGAAAACACCTCACAGAGTTACAGCTTTCCCCTCAAGAAGCCTTTCGCTAAGACAGTTCTGGTGGAATCGGCAAAGGGATATTTGGAAACCCATAGACAGCTATGGTGAAAAAGGAAATATCCTCAGATGAAATCTGGAAAGAAGCTTTCTGAGAAACTGCTCTGTGATGTGTGACTTCCACTCACAGAGTTACATCTGTATTTCGTGGATCTCTTTGCTAGACTTATTTCTGTGGAATCTGAGAACAGATATTTCGGATCCCTTCGAAGTCTATAGGGCCAAAGGAAATATCCTCCGGTAACAAAGAGAAAGAAGCTTTCTGAGAAACTTCTTTGTGTTCTGTGAAATCATCTCACAGAGTTACAGCTTTCCCCTCAAGAAGCCTTTCGCTAAGACAGTTCTTGTGGAATAGGCAAAGTGATATTTGGAAGCCCATAGAGGGCTATGGTGAAAAAGGAAATATCCTCAGATGAAATCTGGAAAGAAGCTTTCTGAGAAACTGCTCTGTGATGTGTGACTTCCACTCAAAGAAATACATCGGTATTTCGTGCATCTCTTTGCTAGCCTTATTTCTGTGGAATCTGAGAACAGATATTTCGGATCCCTTAGAAGACTATAGGGCCATAGGAAATATCTTCCGATAACAAAGAGAAAGAAGATTGCTGAGAAACTTCTCTGTGTTCTATGAAATCATCTCACAGAGTTACAGCTTTCCCCTCAAGAAGCCTTTCGCTAAGACAGTTCTTGTGGAATTGGCAAAGTGATATTTGGAAGCCCATAGAGGGCTATTGTGAAAAAGGAAATATCCTCCGATGAAATCTGGAAAGAAGCTTTCTGAGAAACTGCTCTGTGATGTTTGACTTCCCCTCACAGAGTTACATCTGTATTTCGTGGATTTCTTTGCTAGCCTTATTTCTGTGGAATCTGAGAACAGATATTTCGGATCCCTTTGAAGAATATAGGGCCAAAGGAAATATCCTCCGATAACAAAGAGAAAGAAGCTTTCTGAGAAACTTCTTTATGTTCTGTGAAATCATCTCACAGGGTTACAGCTTTCCACTCAAGAAGCCTTTCGCTAAGACAGTTCTTGTGGAATTGGCAAAGGGATATTTGGAACCCCATAGAGGGCTATGGTGAAAAAGGAAATATCCTCAGATGAAATCTGGAAAGAAGCTTTCTGAGAAACTTCTCTGTGATGTGTGACTTCCACTCACAGAGTTACATCTGTATTTCGTGGATCACTTTGCTAGCCTTATTTCTGCGGAATCTGAGAACAGATATTTCGGATCCCTTTGAAGACAATAGGGCAAAAGGAAGTATCCTCCGGTAACAAAGAGAAAGAAGCTTTCTGAGAAACTTCTTTGTGTTCTGTGAAAACACCTCACAGAGTTACAGCTTTCCCCTCAAGAAGCCTTTCGCTAAGACAGTTCTGGTGGAATCGGCAAAGGGATATTTGGAAACCCATAGACAGCTATGGTGAAAAAGGAAATATCCTCAGATGAAATCTGGAAAGAAGCTTTCTGAGAAACTGCTCTGTGATGTGTGACTTCCACTCACAGAGTTACATCTGTATTTCGTGGACCTCTTTGCTAGCCTTATTTCTGTGGAATCTGAGAACAGATATTTCGGATCCCTTTGAAGACTATAGTGCCAAAGGAAGTATCCTCCGGTAACAAAGAGAAAAAAGCTTTCTGAGAAACTTCTTTGTGTTCTGTGAAATCATCTCACAGAGTTACAGCTTTCCCCTCAAGAAGCCTTTCGCTAAGACAGTTCTTGTGGAATTGGAAAAGTGATATTTGGAAGCCCATAGACGGCTATGGTGAAAAAGGACATATCCTCAGATGAAATCTCGAAAGAAGCTTTCTGAGAAACTGCTTTGTGATGTGTGATTTCCACTCACAGAGTTACATCTGTATTTCTTTGCTAGCCTTATTTCTGTGGATCTCTTTGCTAGCCTTATTTCTTTGGAATCTGAGAACAGATATTTCGGATCCCTTTGAAGACTATAGGGCCAAAGGAAATATCCTCCGATAACAAAGAGAAAGAAGCTTTCTGAGAAACTTCTTTTTGTTCTGTGAAATCATCTCACAGAGTTACACCTTTCCCCTCAAGAAGCCTTTCGCTAAGACAGTTCTTGTGGAATTGGCAAAGTGATATTTTGAAGCCCATAGAGGGCTAAGGTTAAAAAGGAAATATCCTCAGATGAAATCTGGAAAGAAGCTTTCTGAGAAACTGCTCTGTGATGTGTGACTTCCACTCACAGAGTTACATCTGTATTTCGTGGATCTCTTTGCTAGCCTTATTTCAGTGGAATCTGAGAACAGATATTTCGGATCCCTTTGAAGACTATAGGGCAAAAGGAAATATCCTCCGATAACAAAGAGAAAGAACCTTTCTGAGAAACTTCTTTATGTTCTGTGAAATCATCTCACAGGGTTACAGCTTTCCCCTCAAGAAGCCTTTCGCTAAGACAGTTCTTGTGGAGTTGGCAAAGGGATATTTGGAAGCCCATAGAGGGCTATGGTGAAAAAGGAAATATCCTCAGATGAAATCTGGAAAGAAGCTTTCTGAATAACTACTTAGTGTTCTGTTAATTCACGTCACAGAGTTACATCTGTATTTCGTGGATCTCTTTGCTAGCCTTATTTCTGGGGAATCTGAGAACAGATATTTCGGATCCCTTTGAAGACTATAGGGCCAAAGGCAGTATCCTCCGATAACAAAGAGAAAGAAGCTTTCTGAGAAACTTCTTTGTGTTCTGTGAAATCATCTCACAGAGTTACAGCTTTTCCCTCAAGAAGCCTTTCGCTAAAACAGTTCTTGTGGAATTGGCAAAGTGATATTTGGAAGCCCATAGAGGGCTATGGTGAAAAAGGAAATATCCTCAGATGAAATCTGGAAAGAAGCTTTCTGAGAAACTGCTCTGTGATGTGTGAATTTCACTCAAAGAGTTTCATCTGTATTTCCTGTATTTCTTTGTTAACCTCATTTCTGTGGAATCTGAGAACAGATATTTCGGATCCCTTTGAAGACTATAGGGCCAAAGGAAATATATTCCGATAACAAACAGAAAGAAGGTTTCTGAGAAACTTCTTTGTGTTCTGTGAAATCACCTCACAGAGTTACAGCTTTCCCCTCAAGAAGCCTTTCGCTGAGACAGTTCTTGTGGAATTTGCAAAGGGATATTTGGAAACCCATAGACGGCTACGGTGAAAAAGGAAATATCCTCAGATGAAATCTGGAAAGAAGCTTTCTGAGAAACTGCTCTGTGATGTGTGACTTCCACTCACAGAGTTACATCTGTATTTCGTTGGTCTCTTTGTTAGCCTTATTTCTGTGGAATCTGAGAACAGATATTTCGGATCCCTTTGAAGACTATAGGGCCAAAGGAAGTATCCTCCGATAACAAAGAGAAAGAAGCTTTCTGAGAAACTTCTTTGTGTTCTGTGAAATCATCTCACAGAGTTACAGCTTTCCCCTCAAGAAGCCTTTCGCTAAGACAGTTCTTGTGGAGTTGGCAAAGGGATATTTGGAAGCCCATATAGGGCTATGGTGAAAAAGGAAATATCCTCAGATGAAATCTGGAAAGAAGCTTTCTGAGAAACTGCTCTGTGATGTGTGACTTCCACTCAAAGAAATACATCGGTATTTCGTGCATCTCTTTGCTAGCCTTATTTCTGTGGAATCTGAGAACAGATATTTCGGATCCCTTAGAAGAGTATAGGGCCATAGGAAATATCTTCCGATAACAAAGAGAAAGAAGCTTTCTGAGAAACTTCTTTGTGTTCTGTGAAATCATCTCACAGAGTTACAGCTTTCCCCTCAAGAAGCCTTTCGCTAAGACAGCTCTTGTGGAATTGGCAAAGTGATATTTGGAAGCCCATAGAGGGCTATGGTGAAAAAGGAAATACCCTCAGATGAAATCTGGAAAGAAGCTTTCTGAGAAACTGCTCTGTGATGTGTGACTTCCACTCACAGAGTTACATCTGTATGTCGTGGATCTCTTTGCTAGCCTTATTTCAGTGGAATCTGAGAACAGATATTTCGGATCCCTTTGAAGCATATAGGGCCAAAGGAAATATCCTCTGATAACAAAGAAAAAGAAGCTTTCTGAGAAACTTCTTTGTGTTCTGTGAAATCATCTCACAGAGTTACAGCTTTCCCTTCAAGAAGCCTTTCGCTAAGACAGTTCTTGTGGAATTGGCAAAGTGATATTTGGAAGCCCATAGAGGGCTATGGTGAAAAAGGAAATATCCTCAGATGAAATCTGGAAAGAAGCTTTCTGAGAAACTGCTCTGTGATGTGTGATTTCCACTCACAGAGTTACATCTGTATTTCTTTGCTAGCCATATATCTGTGGATCTCTTTGCTAGCCTTATTTCTGTGGAATCTGAGAACAGATATTTCGGATCCCTTTGAAGACTACAGGCCAAAGGAAATATCCTCCGATAACAAAGAGAAAGAAGCTTTCTGAGAAACTTCTTTTTGTTCTGTGAAATCATCTCACAGAGTTACAGCTTTCCCCTCAAGAAGCCTTTCGCTAAGACAGTTCTTTTGGAATAGGCAAAGTGATATTTGGAAGCCCATAGAGGGCTATGGTGAAAAAGGAAAAATCCTCAGATGAAATCTGGAAAGAGGCTTTCTTAGAAACTGCTCTGTGATGTGTCACTTCCACTCAAAGAGTTACATCTGTATTTCGTGGATCTCTTTGTAGCCTTATTTCTGTGGAATCTGAGAACAGATATTTCGGATCCCTTTGTAGACTAGAGGGCCAAAGGAAATATCCTCCGATAACAAAGAGAAAGAAGCTTGCTGAGAAACTTCTCTGTGTTCTATGAAATCATCTCACAGAGATACAGCTTTCCCCTCAAGAAGCCTTTCGCTAAGACAGTTCTTGTGGAATTGGCAAAGTGATATTTGGAAGCCCATAGAGGGCTATGGTGAAAAAGGAAATATCCTCCGATGAAATCTGGAAAGAAGCTTTCTGAGAAACTGCTCTGTGATGTGTGACTTCCACTCACAGAGTTACATCTGTATTTCTTGGATCTCTTTGCGAGCCTTATTACTGTAGAATCTGAGAACAGATATTTCGGATCCCTTTGAAGACTATAGGGCCAAAGGAAATATCCTCCGATAACAAAGAGAAAGAAGCTTTCTGAGAAACTTCTTTATGTTCTGTGAAATCATCTCACAGGGTTACAGCTTTCCACTCAAGAAGCCTTTCGCTAAGACAGTTCCTGTGGAATTGGCAAAGGGATATTTGGAACCCCATAGAGGGCTATGGTGAAAAAGCAAATATCCACAGATGAAATCTGGAAAGAAGCATTCTGAGAAACTGCTCTGTGATGTGTGACTTCCACTCACAGAGTTACATCTGTATTTCGTGTATCTCTTTGCTAGCCTTATTTCTGTGGAATCTGAGAACAGATATTTCGGATCCCTTTGAAGACTATAGGGCCAAAGGAAATATCCTCCGATAACAAAGAGAAAGAAGCTTTCTGAGAAACTTCTTTGTGTTCTGTGAAATCATTTCACAGAGTTACAGCTTTCCCCTCAAGAAGACTTTCGCTAAGACAGTTCTTGTGGAATTGGCAAAGTGATATTTGGAAGCCCATAGAGGGCTATGGTGAAAAAGGAAATATCCTCAGATGAAATCTGGAAAGAAGCTTTCTGAGAAACTGCTCTGTGATGTGTGACTTCCACTCACAGAGTTACATCTGTATTTCGTGGATCTCTTTGCTAGCCTTATTTCTGTGGAATCTGAGAACAGATATTTCGGATCCCTTTGAAGACTATAGGGCAAAAGGAAATATCCTCCGATAACAAAGAGAAAGAAGCTTTCTGATAAACTTCTTTGTGTTCTGTGAAATCATCTCACAGAGTTACAGCTTTCCCCTCAAGAAGCCTTTCGCTAAGACAGTTCTTGTGGATTTGGCAAAGTGATATTTTGAAGCCCATAGAGGGCTATGGTGAAAAAGGAAATATCCTCAGATGAAATCTGGAAAGAAGCTTTCTGAGAAACTGCTCTGTGATTTGTGACTTCCACTCACAGAGTTACATCTGTATTTCGTGGATCTCTTTGTTAGCCTTATTTCTGTGGAATCTGAGAACAGATATGTCGGATCCCTTTGAAGACTATAGGTCCAAAGGAAATATCCTCTAATAACAAAGAGAAGGAAGCTTTCTGAGAAACTTCTTTGTGTTCTGTGAAATCATCTCACAGATTTACAGCTTTCCTCTCAAGAAGCCTTTCGCTAAGACAGTTCTTGTGGAATTGGCAAAGTGATATTTGGAAACCCATAGAGGGCTGTGGTGAAAAAGGAAATATCCTCAGATGAAATCTGGAAAGAAGCTTTCTGAGAAACTGCTCTGTGATGTGTGACTTCCACTCACAGAGTTACATCTGTATTTCGTGGATCTCTTTGCTAGACTTATTTCCGTGGAATCTGAGAACAGATATTTCGGATACCTTTGAAGACTATAGGGCCAAAGGAAATATCCTCCGATAACAAAGAGAAAGAAGCTTTCTGAGAAACTTCTTTGTGTTCTGTGAAATCATCTCACAGAGTTACAGCTTTCCCCTCAAGAAGCCTTTCGCTACGACAGTTCTTGTGGAATTGTCAAAGGGATATTTGGAAGCCCATAGAGGGCTATGGTGAAAAAGGAAATATCCTGAGATGAAATCTGGAAAGAAGCTTTCTGAGAAACTGCTCAGTGATGTGTGATTTCTACTGACAGTTACATCTGTATTTCGTGGATCTCTTTGCTACCCATATTTCTGTGGAATCTGGGAACAGATATTTCGGATTCCTTTGAAGACTATAGGGTCAAAGTTAATATCCTCCGATAACAAAGAGAAAGAAGCTTTCTGAGAAACTTCTTTGTGTTCTGTGAAATCATCTCACAGAGTTACAGCTTTCCCCTCAAGAAGCCTTTCGCTAAGACAGTTCTTGTGGAATTGGCAAAGTGATATTTGGAAGCCCGTAGAGGGCTATGGTGAAAAAGGAAATATCCTCAGATGAAATCTGGAAAGAAGCTTTCTGAGAAACTGCTCTGTGATGTGTGACTTCCACTCACAGAGTTACATCTGTATTTCGTGGATCTCTTTGCTAGCCTTATTTCTGTGGAATCTGAGAACAGATATTTCGGATCCCTTTGAAGACTATAGGGCCAAAGTAAATATCCTCCGATAACAAAGAGAAAGAAGCTTTCTGAGAAACTTATTTGTGTTCTGTGAAATCATCTCACAGAGTTACAGCTTTCCCCTCAAGAAGCCTTTCGCTAAGACAGTTCTTGTGGAATTGGCAAAGTGATATTTGGAAGCCCATAGAGGGATGTGGTGAAAAAGGAAATATCCTCAGATGAAATCTGGAAAGAAGCTTTCTGACAAACTGCTCTGTGATGTGTGACTTCCACTCACAGAGTTACATCTGTATTTCGTGGATCTCTTTGCTAGACTTTTTTCCGTGGAATCTGAGAACAGATATTTCGGATACCTTTGAAGACTATAGGGCCAAAGGAAATATCCTCCGATAACAAAGAGAAAGAAGCTTTCTGAGAAACTTATTTGTGTTCTGTGAAATCATCTCACAGAGTTACAGCTTTCCCCTCAAGAAGTCTTTCGCTAAGACAGTTCTTGTGGAATTGGCTAAGAGATATTTGGAAGCCCATAGAGGGCTATGGTGAAAAAGGAAATATCCTCAGATGAAATCTGGAAAGAAGCTTTCTGAGAAACTGCTCTGTGATGTGTGACTTCCACTCACAGAGTTACATCTGTATTTCGTGGATCTCTTTGCTAGCCTTATTTCTGTGGAATCTGAGAACAGATATTTCGGATCCCTTTGAAGACTATAGGGCGAAAGGAAATATCCTCCGATAACAAAGAGAAAGAAGCTTTCTGAGAAACTTCTTTGTGTTCTGTGAAATCATCTCACAGAGTTACAGCTTTCCCCTCAAGAAGCCTTTCGCTAAGACAGTTCTTGTGGAATTGGCAAAGTGATATTTGGAAGCCCATAGAGGGCTATGGTGAAAAAGGAAATATCCTCAGATGAAATCTGGAAAGAAGCTTTCTGAGAAACTGCTCTGTGATTTGTGACTTCCACTCACAGAGTTACATCTGTATTTCGTGGATCTCTTTGCTAGCCTTATTTCTGTGGAATCTGAGAACAGATATTTCGGATCCCTTTGAAGACTATAGGTCCAAAGGAAATATCCTCTAATAACAAAGAGAAGGAAGCTTTCTGAGAAACTACTTTGTGTTCTGTGAAATCATCTCACTGATCTACAGCTTTCCTCTGAAGAAGCCTTTCGCTAAGACAGTTATTGTGGAATTGGCAAAGTGATATTTGGAAACCCATAGAGGGCTGTGGTGAAAAAGGAAATATCCTCAGATGAAATCTGGAAAGAAGCTTTCTGACAAACTGCTCTGTGATGTGTGACTTCCACTCACAGAGTTACATCTGTATTTCGTGGATCTCTTTGCTAGACTTTTTTCCGTGGAATCTGAGAAAAAATATTTCGGATCCCTTTGAAGACTATAGGGCCAAAGGAAATATCCTCCGATAACAAAGAGAAAGAAGCTTTCTGAGAAACTTATTTGTGTTCTGTGAAATCATCTCACAGAGTTACAGCTTTCCCCTCAAGAAGTCTTTCGCTGAGACAGTTATTGTGGAATTGGCAAAGTGATATTTGGAAGCCCATAGAGGGCTATGGTGAAAAAGGAAATATCCTCAGATGAAATCTGGAAAGAAGATTTCTGAGAAACTGCTCTGTGATGTGTGACTTCCAGTCACAGCGTTACATCTGTATTCGTGGATCTTTTTGCTAGCCTTATTTCTGTGGAATCTGAGAACAGATATTTCGGATCCCTTTGAAGACTACAGGGCCAAAGGAAATATCCTCCGATAACAAAGAGAAAGAAGCATTCTGAGAAACTTCTTTGTTTTCTGTGAAATCATCTCACAGAGTTACAGCTTTCCCCTCAAGAAGCCTTTTGCTAAGACAGTTCTTGTGGAATTGGAAAAGTGATATTTGGAAGCCCATAGGGGGCTATGGTGAAAAAGGAAATATCCACAGATGAAATCTGGAAAGAAGCTTTCTGAGAAACTTCTCTGTGATGTGTGACTTCCACTCACAGAGTTACATCTGTATTTCGTGGATCTCTTTGCTAGCCTTATTTCTGTGGAATCTGAGAACAGATATTTCGGATCCCTTTGAAGACTATAGGGCCAAAGGAAATATCCTCCGATAACAAAGAGAAAGAAGCTTTCTGAGAAAGTTCTTTGTGTTCTGTGAAATCATCTCACAGAGTTACAGCTTTCCCCTCAAGAAGCCTTTCGCTAAGACAGTTCTTGTGGAATTGGCAAAGTGATATTTGGAAGCCCTTAGAGGGCTATGGTGAAAAAGGAAATATCCTCAGATGAAATCTGGAAAGAAGCTTTCTGAGAAACTGCTCAGTGATGTGTGATTTCTACTGACAGTTACATCTGTATTTCGTGGATCTTTTTGCTACCCATATTTCTGTGGAATCTGGGAACAGATATTTCGGATTCCTTTGAAGACTATAGGGTCAAAGTAAATATCCTCCGATAACAAAGAGAAAGAAGCTTTCTGAGAAACTTCTTTGTGTTCTGTGAAATCATCTCACAGAGTTACAGTTTTCCCCTCAAGAAGCCTTTCGCTAAGACAGTTCTTGTGGAATTGGCAAAGTGATATTTGGAAGCCCATAGAGGGCTATGGTGAAAAAGGAAATACCCTCAGATGAAATCTGGAAAGAAGCTTTCTGAGAAACTTCTCTGTGATGTGTGACTTCCACTCACAGAGTTACATCTGTATTTCGTGGATCTCTTTGCTAGCCTTATTTCTGTGGAATCTGAGAACAGATATTTCGGATCCCTTTGAAGACTATAGGGCCAAAGGAAATATCCTCCGATAACAAAGAGAAAGAAGCTTTCTGAGAAAGTTCTTTGTGTTCTGTGAAATCATTTCACAGAGTTACAGCTTTCCCCTCAAGAAGCCTTTCGCTAAGACTGTTCTTGTGGAATTGGAAAAGTGATATTTGGAAGCCCATAGACGGCTATGGTGAAAAAGGACATATCCTCAGATGAAATCTCGAAAGAAGCTTTCTGAGAAACTGCTTTGTGATGTGTGATTTCCACTCACAGAGTTACATCTGTATTTCTTTGCTAGCCTTATTTCTGTGGATCTCTTTGCTAGCCTTATTTCTGTGGAATCTGAGAACAGATATTTCGGATCCCTTTGAAGACTATAGGGCCAAAGTAAATATCCTCCGATAACAAAGAGAAAGAAGCTTTCTGAGAAACTTATTTGTGTTCTGTGAAATCATCTCACAGAGTTACAGCTTTCCCCTCAAGAAGCCTTTCGCTAAGACAGTTCTTGTGGAATTGGCAAAGTGATATTTGGAAGCCCATAGAGGGCTATGGTGAAAAAGGAAATACCCTCAGATGAAATCTGGAAAGAAGCTTTCTGAGAAACTGCTCTGTGATTTGTGACTTCCACTCACAGAGTTACATCTGTATTTCGTGGATCTCTTTGTTAGCCTTATTTCTGTGGAATCTGAGAACAGATATGTCGGATCCCTTTGAAGACTATAGGTCCAAAGGAAATATCCTCTAATAACAAAGAGAAGGAAGCTTTCTGAGAAACTACTTTGTGTTCTGTGAAATCATCTCACAGATTTACAGCTTTCCTCTCAAGAAGCCTTTCGCTAAGACAGTTCTTGTGGAATTGGCAAAGTGATATTTGGAAACCCATAGAGGGCTGTGGTGAAAAAGGAAATATCCTCAGATGAAATCTGGAAAGAAGCTTTCTGAGAAACTGCTCTGTGATGTGTGACTTCCACTCACAGAGTTACATCTGTATTTCGTGGATCTCTTTGCTAGACTTATTTCCGTGGAATCTGAGAACAGATATTTCGGATACCTTTGAAGACTATAGGGCCAAAGGAAATATCCTCCGATAACAAAGAGAAAGAAGCTTTCTGAGAAACTTCTTTGTGTTCTGTGAAATCATCTCACAGAGTTACAGCTTTCCCCTCAAGAAGCCTTTCGCTACGACAGTTCTTGTGGAATTGTCAAAGGGATATTTGGAAGCCCATAGAGGGCTATGGTGAAAAAGGAAATATCCTGAGATGAAATCTGGAAAGAAGCTTTCTGAGAAACTGCTCAGTGATGTGTGATTTCTACTGACAGTTACATCTGTATTTCGTGGATCTTTTTGCTACCCATATTTCTGTGGAATCTGGGAACAGATATTTCGGATTCCTTTGAAGACTATAGGGTCAAAGTAAATATCCTCCGATAACAAAGAGAAAGAAGCTTTCTGAGAAACTTCTTTGTGTTCTGTGAAATCATCTCACAGAGTTACAGCTTTCCCCTCAAGAAGCCTTTCGCTAAGACAGTTCTTGTGGAATTGGCAAAGTGATATTTGGAAGCCCGTAGAGGGCTATGGTGAAAAAGGAAATATCCTCAGATGAAATCTGGAAAGAAGCTTTCTGAGAAACTGCTCTGTGATGTGTGACTTCCACTCACAGAGTTACATCTGTATTTCGTGGATCTCTTTGCTAGCCTTATTTCTGTGGAATCTGAGAACAGATATTTCGGATCCCTTTGAAGACTATAGGGCCAAAGTAAATATCCTCCGATAACAAAGAGAAAGAAGCTTTCTGAGAAACTTATTTGTGTTCTGTGAAATCATCTCACAGAGTTACAGCTTTCCCCTCAAGAAGCCTTTCGCTAAGACAGTTCTTGTGGAATTGGCAAAGTGATATTTGGAAGCCCATAGAGGGCTGTGGTGAAAAAGGAAATATCCTCAGATGAAATCTGGAAAGAAGCTTTCTGACAAACTGCTCTGTGATGTGTGACTTCCACTCACAGAGTTACATCTGTATTTCGTGGATCTCTTTGCTAGACTTTTTTCCGTGGAATCTGAGAACAGATATTTCGGATACCTTTGAAGACTATAGGGCCAAAGGAAATATCCTCCGATAACAAAGAGAAAGAAGCTTTCTGAGAAACTTATTTGTGTTCTGTGAAATCATCTCACAGAGTTACAGCTTTCCCCTCAAGAAGTCTTTCGCTAAGACAGTTCTTGTGGAATTGGCTAAGAGATATTTGGAAGCCCATAGAGGGCTATGGTGAAAAAGGAAATATCCTCAGATGAAATCTGGAAAGAAGCTTTCTGAGAAACTGCTCTGTGATGTGTGACTTCCACTCACAGAGTTACATCTGTATTTCGTGGATCTCTTTGCTAGCCTTATTTCTGTGGAATCTGAGAACAGATATTTCGGATCCCTTTGAAGACTATAGGGCGAAAGGAAATATCCTCCGATAACAAAGAGAAAGAAGCTTTCTGATAAACTTCTTTGTGTTCTGTGAAATCATCTCACAGAGTTACAGCTTTCCCCTCAAGAAGCCTTTCGCTAAGACAGTTCTTGTGGAATTGGCAAAGTGATATTTGGAAGCCCATAGAGGGCTATGGTGAAAAAGGAAATATCCTCAGATGAAATCTGGAAAGAAGCTTTCTGAGAAACTGCTCTGTGATTTGTGACTTCCACTCACAGAGTTACATCTGTATTTCGTGGATCTCTTTGCTAGCCTTATTTCTGTGGAATCTGAGAACAGATATTTCGGATCCCTTTGAAGACTATAGGTCCAAAGGAAATATCCTCTAATAACAAAGAGAAGGAAGCTTTCTGAGAAACTACTTTGTGTTCTGTGAAATCATCTCACTGATCTACAGCTTTCCTCTGAAGAAGCCTTTCGCTAAGACAGTTATTGTGGAATTGGCAAAGTGATATTTGGAAACCCATAGAGGGCTGTGGTGAAAAAGGAAATATCCTCAGATGAAATCTGGAAAGAAGCTTTCTGACAAACTGCTCTGTGATGTGTGACTTCCACTCACAGAGTTACATCTGTATTTCGTGGATCTCTTTGCTAGACTTTTTTCCGTGGAATCTGAGAAAAAATATTTCGGATCCCTTTGAAGACTATAGGGCCAAAGGAAATATCCTCCGATAACAAAGAGAAAGAAGCTTTCTGAGAAACTTATTTGTGTTCTGTGAAATCATCTCACAGAGTTACAGCTTTCCCCTCAAGAAGTCTTTCGCTGAGACAGTTATTGTGGAATTGGCAAAGTGATATTTGGAAGCCCATAGAGGGCTATGGTGAAAAAGGAAATATCCTCAGATGAAATCTGGAAAGAAGATTTCTGAGAAACTGCTCTGTGATGTGTGACTTCCAGTCACAGCGTTACATCTGTATTCGTGGATCTTTTTGCTAGCCTTATTTCTGTGGAATCTGAGAACAGATATTTCGGATCCCTTTGAAGACTACAGGGCCAAAGGAAATATCCTCCGATAACAAAGAGAAAGAAGCATTCTGAGAAACTTCTTTGTTTTCTGTGAAATCATCTCACAGAGTTACAGCTTTCCCCTCAAGAAGCCTTTTGCTAAGACAGTTCTTGTGGAATTGGAAAAGTGATATTTGGAAGCCCATAGGGGGCTATGGTGAAAAAGGAAATATCCACAGATGAAATCTGGAAAGAAGCTTTCTGAGAAACTTCTCTGTGATGTGTGACTTCCACTCACAGAGTTACATCTGTATTTCGTGGATCTCTTTGCTAGCCTTATTTCTGTGGAATCTGAGAACAGATATTTCGGATCCCTTTGAAGACTATAGGGCCAAAGGAAATATCCTCCGATAACAAAGAGAAAGAAGCTTTCTGAGAAAGTTCTTTGTGTTCTGTGAAATCATCTCACAGAGTTACAGCTTTCCCCTCAAGAAGCCTTTCGCTAAGACAGTTCTTGTGGAATTGGCAAAGTGATATTTGGAAGCCCTTAGAGGGCTATGGTGAAAAAGGAAATATCCTCAGATGAAATCTGGAAAGAAGCTTTCTGAGAAACTGCTCAGTGATGTGTGATTTCTACTGACAGTTACATCTGTATTTCGTGGATCTTTTTGCTACCCATATTTCTGTGGAATCTGGGAACAGATATTTCGGATTCCTTTGAAGACTATAGGGTCAAAGTAAATATCCTCCGATAACAAAGAGAAAGAAGCTTTCTGAGAAACTTCTTTGTGTTCTGTGAAATCATCTCACAGAGTTACAGTTTTCCCCTCAAGAAGCCTTTCGCTAAGACAGTTCTTGTGGAATTGGCAAAGTGATATTTGGAAGCCCATAGAGGGCTATGGTGAAAAAGGAAATACCCTCAGATGAAATCTGGAAAGAAGCTTTCTGAGAAACTTCTCTGTGATGTGTGACTTCCACTCACAGAGTTACATCTGTATTTCGTGGATCTCTTTGCTAGCCTTATTTCTGTGTAATCTGAGAACAGATATTTCGGATACCTTTGAAGACTATAGGGCCAAAGGAAATATCCTCCGATAACAAAGAGAAAGAAGCTTTCTGAGAAACTTCTTTGTGTTCTGTGAAATCATTTCACAGAGTTACAGCTTTCCCCTCAAGAAGCCTATCGCTAAGACAGTTCTTGTGGAATTGGCTAAGAGATATTTGGAAGCCCATAGAGGGCTATGGTGAAAAAGGAAATATCCTCAGATGAAATCTGGAAAGAAGCTTTCTGAGAAACTGCTCTGTGATGTGTGACTTCCACTCACAGAGTTACATCTGTATTTCGTGGATATCTTTGCTAGCCTTATTTCTGTGGAATCTGAGAACAGATATTTCGGATCCCTTTGAAGACTATAGGGCGAAAGGAAATATCCTCCGATAACAAAGAGAAAGAAGCTTTCTGAGAAACTTCTTTGTGTTCTGTGAAATCATCTCACAGAGTTACAGCTTTCCCCTCAAGAAGCCTTTCGCTTAGACAGTTCTTGTGGAATTGGCAAAGTGATATTTGGAAGCCCATAGAGGGCTATGGTGAAAAAGGAAATATCCTCAGATGAAATCTGGAAAGAAGCTTTCTGAGAAACTGCTCTGTGATTTGTGACTTCCACTCACAGAGTTACATCTGTATTTCGTGGATCTCTTTGCTAGCCTTATTTCTGTGGAATCTGAGAACAGATATTTCGGATCCCTTTGAAGACTATAGGTCCAAAGGAAATATCCTCTAATAACAAAGAGAAGGAAGCTTTCTGAGAAACTACTTTGTGTTCTGTGAAATCATCTCACTGATCTACAGCTTTCCTCTGAAGAAGCCTTTCGCTAAGACAGTTATTGTGGAATTGGCAAAGTGATATTTGGAAACCCATAGAGGGCTGTGGTGAAAAAGGAAATATCCTCAGATGAAATCTGGAAAGAAGCTTTCTGACAAACTGCTCTGTGATGTGTGACTTCCACTCACAGAGTTACATCTGTATTTCGTGGATCTCTTTGCTAGACTTTTTTCCGTGGAATCTGAGAAAAAATATTTCGGATCCCTTTGAAGACTATAGGGCCAAAGGAAATATCCTCCGATAACAAAGAGAAAGAAGCTTTCTGAGAAACTTATTTGTGTTCTGTGAAATCATCTCACAGAGTTACAGCTTTCCCCTCAAGAAGTCTTTCGCTGAGACAGTTATTGTGGAATTGGCAAAGTGATATTTGGAAGCCCATAGAGGGCTATGGTGAAAAAGGAAATATCCTCAGATGAAATCTGGAAAGAAGATTTCTGTGAAACTGCTCTGTGATGTGTGACTTCCAGTCACAGCGTTACATCTGTATTCGTGGATCTTTTTGCTAGCCTTATTTCTGTGGAATCTGAGAACAGATATTTCGGATCCCTTTGAAGACTACAGGGCCAAAGGAAATATCCTCCGATAACAAAGAGAAAGAAGCATTCTGAGAAACTTCTTTGTTTTCTGTGAAATCATCTCACAGAGTTACAGCTTTCCCCTCAAGAAGCCTTTTGCTAAGACAGTTCTTGTGGAATTGGAAAAGTGATATTTGGAAGCCCATAGGGGGCTATGGTGAAAAAGGAAATATCCACAGATGAAATCTGGAAAGAAGCTTTCTGAGAAACTTCTCTGTGATGTGTGACTTCCACTCACAGAGTTACATCTGTATTTCGTGGATCTCTTTGCTAGCCTTATTTCTGTGGAATCTGAGAACAGATATTTCGGATCCCTTTGAAGACTATAGGGCCAAAGGAAATATCCTCCGATAACAAAGAGAAAGAAGCTTTCTGAGAAAGTTCTTTGTGTTCTGTGAAATCATCTCACAGAGTTACAGCTTTCCCCTCAAGAAGCCTTTCGCTAAGACAGTTCTTGTGGAATTGGCAAAGTGATATTTGGAAGCCCTTAGAGGGCTATGGTGAAAAAGGAAATATCCTCAGATGAAATCTGGAAAGAAGCTTTCTGAGAAACTGCTCAGTGATGTGTGATTTCTACTGACAGTTACATCTGTATTTCGTGGATCTTTTTGCTACCCATATTTCTGTGGAATCTGGGAACAGATATTTCGGATTCCTTTGAAGACTATAGGGTCAAAGTAAATATCCTCCGATAACAAAGAGAAAGAAGCTTTCTGAGAAACTTCTTTGTGTTCTGTGAAATCATCTCACAGAGTTACAGTTTTCCCCTCAAGAAGCCTTTCGCTAAGACAGTTCTTGTGGAATTGGCAAAGTGATATTTGGAACCCCATAGAGGGCTATGGTGAAAAAGGAAATATCCTCAGATGAAATCTGGAAAGAAGCTTTCTGAGAAACTGCTCTGTGATGTGTGACTTCCACTCACAGAGTTACATCTGTATTTCGTGGATCTCTTTGCTAGCCTTATTTCTGTGGAATCTGAGAACAGATATTTCGGATCCCTTTGAAGACTATAGGGCCAAAGTAAATATCCTCCGATAACAAAGAGAAAGAAGCTTTCTGAGAAACTTATTTGTGTTCTGTGAAATCATCTCACAGAGTTACAGCTTTCCCCTCAAGAAGCCTTTCGCTAAGACAGTTCTTGTGGAATTGGCAAAGTGATATTTGGAAGCCCATAGAGGGCTATGGTGAAAAAGGAAATATCCACAGATGAAATCTGGAAAGAAGCTTTCTGAGAAACTGCTCTGTGATGTGTGACTTCCACTCACAGAGTTACATCTGTATTTCGTGGATCTCTTTGCTAGCCTTATTTCTGTGGAATCTGAGAATAGATATTTCGGATCCCTTTGAAGACTATAGGGCCAAAGGAAATATCCTCCGATAACAAAGAGAAAGAAGCTTTCTGAGAAACTTCTTTGTGTTCTGTGAAATCATTTCACAGAGTTACAGCTTTCCCCTCAAGAAGCCTTTCGCTAAGACAGTTCTTGTGGAATTGGCTAAGAGATATTTGGAAGCCCATAGAGGGCTATGGTGAAAAAGGAAATATCCTCAGATGAAATCTGGAAAGAAGCTTTCTGAGAAACTGCTCTGTGATGTGTGACTTCCACTCACAGAGTTACATCTGTATTTCGTGGATCTCTTTGCTAGCCTTATTTCTGTGGAATCTGAGAACAGATATTTCGGATCCCTTTGAAGACTATAGGGCGAAAGGAAATATCCTCCGATAACAAAGAGAAAGAAGCTTTCTGAGAAACTTCTTTGTGTTCTGTGAAATCATCTCACAGAGTTACAGCTTTCCCCTCAAGAAGCCTTTCGCTAAGACAGTTCTTGTGGAATTGGCAAAGTGATATTTGGAAGCCCATAGAGGGCTATGGTGAAAAAGGAAATATCCTCAGATGAAATCTGGAAAGAAGCTTTCTGAGAAACTGCTCTGTGATTTGTGACTTCCACTCACAGAGTTACATCTGTATTTCGTGGATCTCTTTGCTAACCTTATTTCTGTGGAATCTGAGAACAGATATTTCGGATCCCTTTGAAGACTATAGGTCCAAAGGAAATATCCTCTAATAACAAAGAGAAGGAAGCTTTCTGAGAAACTACTTTGTGTTCTGTGAAATCATCTCACTGATCTACAGCTTTCCTCTCAAGAAGCCTTTCGCTAAGACAGTTATTGTGGAATTGGCAAAGTGATATTTGGAAACCCATAGAGGGCTGTGGTGAAAAAGGAAATATCCTCAGATGAAATCTGGAAAGAAGCTTTCTGACAAACTGCTCTGTGATGTGTGACTTCCACTCACAGAGTTACATCTGTATTTCGTGGATCTCTTTGCTAGACTTTTTTCCGTGGAATCTGAGAAAAAATATTTCGGATCCCTTTGAAGACTATAGGGCCAAAGGAAATATCCTCCGATAACAAAGAGAAAGAAGCTTTCTGAGAAACTTATTTGTGTTCTGTGAAATCATCTCACAGAGTTACAGCTTTCCCCTCAAGAAGTCTTTCGCTGAGACAGTTATTGTGGAATTGGCAAAGTGATATTTGGAAGCCCATAGAGGGCTATGGTGAAAAAGGAAATATCCTCAGATGAAATCTGGAAAGAAGATTTCTGAGAAACTGCTCTGTGATGTGTGACTTCCACTCACAGAGTTACATCTGTATTCGTGGATCTTTTTGCTAGCCTTATTTCTGTGGAATCTGAGAACAGATATTTCGGATCCCTTTGAAGACTATAGGGCCAAAGGAAATATCCTCCGATAACAAAGAGAAAGAAGCTTTCTGAGAAAGTTCTTTGTGTTCTGTGAAATCATCTCACAGAGTTACAGCTTTCCCCTCAAGAAGCCTTTCGCTAAGACAGTTCTTGTGGAATTGGCAAAGTGATATTTGGAAGCCCTTAGAGGGCTATGGTGAAAAAGGAAATATCCTCAGATGAAATCTGGAAAGAAGCTTTCTGAGAAACTGCTCTGTGATGTGTGACTTCCACTCACAGAGTTACATCTGTATTTCGTGGATCTCTTTGCTAGCCTTATTTCTGTGGAATCTGAGAACAGATATTTCGGATCCCTTTGAAGACTATAGGGCGAAAGGAAATATCCTCCGATAACAAAGAGAAAGAAGCTTTCTGATAAACTTCTTTGTGTTCTGTGAAATCATCTCACAGAGTTACAGCTTTCCCCTCAAGAAGCCTTTCGCTAAGACAGTTCTTGTGGAATTGGCAAAGTGATATTTGGAAGCCCATAGAGGGCTATGTTGAAAAAGGAAATATCCTCAGATGAAATCTGGAAAGAAGTTTTCTGAGAAACTGCTCTGTGATGTGTGACTTCCACTCACAGAGTTACATCTGTATTTCGTGGATCTCTTTGCTAGCCTTATTTCTGTGGAATCTGAGAACAGATATTTCGGATCCCTTTGAAGACTATAGGGCCAAAGGAAATATCCTCCGATAACAAAGAGAAAGAAGCTTTCTGAGAAACTTCTTTGTGTTCTGTGAAATCATCTCACAGAGTTACAGCTTTCCCCTCAAGAAGCCTTTCGCTAAGACAGTTCTTGTGGAATTGTCAAAGTGATATTTGGAAGCCCATAGAGGGCTATGGTGAAAAAGGAAATATCCTCAGATGACATCTGGAAAGAGGCTTTCTTAGAAACTGCTCTGTGATGTGTCACTTCCACTCAAAGAGTTACATCTGTATTTCGTGGATCTCTTTGCTAGCCTTATTTCTGTGGAATCTGAGAACAGATATTTCGGATCCCTTTGAAGACTATAGGGCCAAAGGAAATATCCTCCGATAACAAAGAGAAAGAAGCTTTCTGAGAAAGTTCTTTGTGTTCTGTGAAATCATCTCACAGAGTTACAGCTTTCCCCTCAAGAAGCCTTTCGCTAAGACAGTTCTTGTGGAATTGGCAAAGTGATATTTGGAAGCCCTTAGAGGGCTATGGTGAAAAAGGAAATATCCTCAGATGAAATCTGGAAAGAAGCTTTCTGAGAAACTGCTCTGTGATGTGTGACTTCCACTCACAGAGTTACATCTGTATTCGTGGATCTTTTTGCTAGCCTTATTTCTGTGGAATCTGAGAACAGATATTTCGGATCCCTTTGAAGACTACAGGGCCAAAGGAAATATCCTCCGATAACAAAGAGAAAGAAGCATTCTGAGAAACTTCTTTGTTTTCTGTGAAATCATCTCACAGAGTTACAGCTTTCCCCTCAAGAAGCCTTTTGCTAAGACAGTTCTTGTGGAATTGGAAAAGTGATATTTGGAAGCCCATAGGGGGCTATGGTGAAAAAGGAAATATCCACAGATGAAATCTGGAAAGAAGCTTTCTGAGAAACTTCTCTGTGATGTGTGACTTCCACTCACAGAGTTACATCTGTATTTCGTGGATCTCTTTGCTAGCCTTATTTCTGTGGAATCTGAGAACAGATATTTCGGATCCCTTTGAAGACTATAGGGCCAAAGGAAATATCCTCCGATAACAAAGAGAAAGAAGCTTTCTGAGAAAGTTCTTTGTGTTCTGTGAAATCATCTCACAGAGTTACAGCTTTCCCCTCAAGAAGCCTTTCGCTAAGACAGTTCTTGTGGAATTGGCAAAGTGATATTTGGAAGCCCTTAGAGGGCTATGGTGAAAAAGGAAATATCCTCAGATGAAATCTGGAAAGAAGATTTCTGAGAAACTGCTCAGTGATGTGTGATTTCTACTGACAGTTACATCTGTATTTCGTGGATCTTTTTGCTACCCATATTTCTGTGGAATCTGGGAACAGATATTTCGGATTCCTTTGAAGACTATAGGGTCAAAGTAAATATCCTCCGATAACAAAGAGAAAGAAGCTTTCTGAGAAACTTCTTTGTGTTCTGTGAAATCATCTCACAGAGTTACAGTTTTCCCCTCAAGAAGCCTTTCGCTAAGACAGTTCTTGTGGAATTGGCAAAGTGATATTTGGAACCCCATAGAGGGCTATGGTGAAAAAGGAAATATCCTCAGATGAAATCTGGAAAGAAGCTTTCTGAGAAACTGCTCTGTGATGTGTGACTTCCACTCACAGAGTTACATCTGTATTTCGTGGATCTCTTTGCTAGCCTTATTTCTGTGGAATCTGAGAACAGATATTTCGGATCCCTTTGAAGACTATAGGGCCAAAGTAAATATCCTCCGATAACAAAGAGAAAGAAGCTTTCTGAGAAACTTATTTGTGTTCTGTGAAATCATCTCACAGAGTTACAGCTTTCCCCTCAAGAAGCCTTTCGCTAAGACAGTTCTTGTGGAATTGGCAAAGTGATATTTGGAAGCCCATAGAGGGCTATGGTGAAAAAGGAAATACCCTCAGATGAAATCTGGAAAGAAGCTTTCTGAGAAACTGCTCTGTGATGTGTGACTTCCACTCACAGAGTTACATCTGTATTTCGTGGATCTCTTTGCTAGCCTTATTTCTGTGGAATCTGAGAATAGATATTTCGGATCCCTTTGAAGACTATAGGGCCAAAGGAAATATCCTCCGATAACAAAGAGAAAGAAGCTTTCTGAGAAACTTCTTTGTGTTCTGTGAAATCATTTCACAGAGTTACAGCTTTCCCCTCAAGAAGCCTTTCGCTAAGACAGTTCTTGTGGAATTGGCTAAGAGATATTTGGAAGCCCATAGAGGGCTATGGTGAAAAAGGAAATATCCTCAGATGAAATCTGGAAAGAAGCTTTCTGAGAAACTGCTCTGTGATGTGTGACTTCCACTCACAGAGTTACATCTGTATTTCGTGGATCTCTTTGCTAGCCTTATTTCTGTGGAATCTGAGAACAGATATTTCGGATCCCTTTGAAGACTATAGGGCGAAAGGAAATATCCTCCGATAACAAAGAGAAAGAAGCTTTCTGAGAAACTTCTTTGTGTTCTGTGAAATCATCTCACAGAGTTACAGCTTTCCCCTCAAGAAGCCTTTCGCTAAGACAGTTCTTGTGGAATTGGCAAAGTGATATTTGGAAGCCCATAGAGGGCTATGGTGAAAAAGGAAATATCCTCAGATGAAATCTGGAAAGAAGCTTTCTGAGAAACTGCTCTGTGATTTGTGACTTCCACTCACAGAGTTACATCTGTATTTCGTGGATCTCTTTGCTAACCTTATTTCTGTGGAATCTGAGAACAGATATTTCGGATCCCTTTGAAGACTATAGGTCCAAAGGAAATATCCTCTAATAACAAAGAGAAGGAAGCTTTCTGAGAAACTACTTTGTGTTCTGTGAAATCATCTCACTGATCTACAGCTTTCCTCTCAAGAAGCCTTTCGCTAAGACAGTTATTGTGGAATTGGCAAAGTGATATTTGGAAACCCATAGAGGGCTGTGGTGAAAAAGGAAATATCCTCAGATGAAATCTGGAAAGAAGCTTTCTGACAAACTGCTCTGTGATGTGTGACTTCCACTCACAGAGTTACATCTGTATTTCGTGGATCTCTTTGCTAGACTTTTTTCCGTGGAATCTGAGAAAAAATATTTCGGATCCCTTTGAAGACTATAGGGCCAAAGGAAATATCCTCCGATAACAAAGAGAAAGAAGCTTTCTGAGAAACTTATTTGTGTTCTGTGAAATCATCTCACAGAGTTACAGCTTTCCCCTCAAGAAGTCTTTCGCTGAGACAGTTATTGTGGAATTGGCAAAGTGATATTTGGAAGCCCATAGAGGGCTATGGTGAAAAAGGAAATATCCTCAGATGAAATCTGGAAAGAAGATTTCTGAGAAACTGCTCTGTGATGTGTGACTTCCACTCACAGAGTTACATCTGTATTCGTGGATCTTTTTGCTAGCCTTATTTCTGTGGAATCTGAGAACAGATATTTCGGATCCCTTTGAAGACTATAGGGCCAAAGGAAATATCCTCCGATAACAAAGAGAAAGAAGCTTTCTGAGAAAGTTCTTTGTGTTCTGTGAAATCATCTCACAGAGTTACAGCTTTCCCCTCAAGAAGCCTTTCGCTAAGACAGTTCTTGTGGAATTGGCAAAGTGATATTTGGAAGCCCTTAGAGGGCTATGGTGAAAAAGGAAATATCCTCAGATGAAATCTGGAAAGAAGCTTTCTGAGAAACTGCTCTGTGATGTGTGACTTCCACTCACAGAGTTACATCTGTATTTCGTGGATCTCTTTGCTAGCCTTATTTCTGTGGAATCTGAGAACAGATATTTCGGATCCCTTTGAAGACTATAGGGCGAAAGGAAATATCCTCCGATAACAAAGAGAAAGAAGCTTTCTGATAAACTTCTTTGTGTTCTGTGAAATCATCTCACAGAGTTACAGCTTTCCCCTCAAGAAGCCTTTCGCTAAGACAGTTCTTGTGGAATTGGCAAAGTGATATTTGGAAGCCCATAGAGGGCTATGTTGAAAAAGGAAATATCCTCAGATGAAATCTGGAAAGAAGTTTTCTGAGAAACTGCTCTGTGATGTGTGACTTCCACTCACAGAGTTACATCTGTATTTCGTGGATCTCTTTGCTAGCCTTATTTCTGTGGAATCTGAGAACAGATATTTCGGATCCCTTTGAAGACTATAGGGCCAAAGGAAATATCCTCCGATAACAAAGAGAAAGAAGCTTTCTGAGAAACTTATTTGTGTTCTGTGAAATCATCTCACAGAGTTACAGCTTTCCCCTCAAGAAGTCTTTCGCTGAGACAGTTATTGTGGAATTGGCAAAGTGATATTTGGAAGCCCATAGAGGGCTATGGTGAAAAAGGAAATATCCTCAGATGAAATCTGGAAAGAAGATTTCTGAGAAACTGCTCTGTGATGTGTGACTTCCACTCACAGAGTTACATCTGTATTCGTGGATCTTTTTGCTAGCCTTATTTCTGTGGAATCTGAGAACAGATATTTCGGATCCCTTTGAAGACTATAGGGCCAAAGGAAATATCCTCCGATAACAAAGAGAAAGAAGCTTTCTGAGAAAGTTCTTTGTGTTCTGTGAAATCATCTCACAGAGTTACAGCTTTCCCCTCAAGAAGCCTTTCGCTAAGACAGTTCTTGTGGAATTGGCAAAGTGATATTTGGAAGCCCTTAGAGGGCTATGGTGAAAAAGGAAATATCCTCAGATGAAATCTGGAAAGAAGCTTTCTGAGAAACTGCTCTGTGATGTGTGACTTCCACTCACAGAGTTACATCTGTATTTCGTGGATCTCTTTGCTAGCCTTATTTCTGTGGAATCTGAGAACAGATATTTCGGATCCCTTTGAAGACTATAGGGCGAAAGGAAATATCCTCCGATAACAAAGAGAAAGAAGCTTTCTGATAAACTTCTTTGTGTTCTGTGAAATCATCTCACAGAGTTACAGCTTTCCCCTCAAGAAGCCTTTCGCTAAGACAGTTCTTGTGGAATTGGCAAAGTGATATTTGGAAGCCCATAGAGGGCTATGTTGAAAAAGGAAATATCCTCAGATGAAATCTGGAAAGAAGTTTTCTGAGAAACTGCTCTGTGATGTGTGACTTCCACTCACAGAGTTACATCTGTATTTCGTGGATCTCTTTGCTAGCCTTATTTCTGTGGAATCTGAGAACAGATATTTCGGATCCGTTTGAAGACTATAGGGCCAAAGGAAATATCCTCCGATAACAAAGAGAAAGAAGCTTTCTGAGAAACTTCTTTGTGTTCTGTGAAATCATCTCACAGAGTTACAGCTTTCCCCTCAAGAAGCCTTTCGCTAAGACAGTTCTTGTGGAATTGTCAAAGTGATATTTGGAAGCCCATAGAGGGCTATGGTGAAAAAGGAAATATCCTCAGATGACATCTGGAAAGAGGCTTTCTTAGAAACTGCTCTGTGATGTGTCACTTCCACTCAAAGAGTTACATCTGTATTTCGTGGATCTCTTTGCTAGCCTTATTTCTGTGGAATCTGAGAACAGATATTTCGGATCCCTTTGAAGACTATAGGGCCAAAGGAAATATCCTCCGATAACAAAGAGAAAGAAGCTTTCTGAGAAAGTTCTTTGTGTTCTGTGAAATCATCTCACAGAGTTACAGCTTTCCCCTCAAGAAGCCTTTCGCTAAGACAGTTCTTGTGGAATTGGCAAAGTGATATTTGGAAGCCCTTAGAGGGCTATGGTGAAAAAGGAAATATCCTCAGATGAAATCTGGAAAGAAGCTTTCTGAGAAACTGCTCTGTGATGTGTGACTTCCACTCACAGAGTTACATCTGTATTCGTGGATCTTTTTGCTAGCCTTATTTCTGTGGAATCTGAGAACAGATATTTCGGATCCCTTTGAAGACTACAGGGCCAAAGGAAATATCCTCCGATAACAAAGAGAAAGAAGCATTCTGAGAAACTTCTTTGTTTTCTGTGAAATCATCTCACAGAGTTACAGCTTTCCCCTCAAGAAGCCTTTTGCTAAGACAGTTCTTGTGGAATTGGAAAAGTGATATTTGGAAGCCCATAGGGGGCTATGGTGAAAAAGGAAATATCCACAGATGAAATCTGGAAAGAAGCTTTCTGAGAAACTTCTCTGTGATGTGTGACTTCCACTCACAGAGTTACATCTGTATTTCGTGGATCTCTTTGCTAGCCTTATTTCTGTGGAATCTGAGAACAGATATTTCGGATCCCTTTGAAGACTATAGGGCCAAAGGAAATATCCTCCGATAACAAAGAGAAAGAAGCTTTCTGAGAAAGTTCTTTGTGTTCTGTGAAATCATCTCACAGAGTTACAGCTTTCCCCTCAAGAAGCCTTTCGCTAAGACAGTTCTTGTGGAATTGGCAAAGTGATATTTGGAAGCCCTTAGAGGGCTATGGTGAAAAAGGAAATATCCTCAGATGAAATCTGGAAAGAAGATTTCTGAGAAACTGCTCAGTGATGTGTGATTTCTACTGACAGTTACATCTGTATTTCGTGGATCTTTTTGCTACCCATATTTCTGTGGAATCTGGGAACAGATATTTCGGATTCCTTTGAAGACTATAGGGTCAAAGTAAATATCCTCCGATAACAAAGAGAAAGAAGCTTTCTGAGAAACTTCTTTGTGTTCTGTGAAATCATCTCACAGAGTTACAGTTTTCCCCTCAAGAAGCCTTTCGCTAAGACAGTTCTTGTGGAATTGGCAAAGTGATATTTGGAACCCCATAGAGGGCTATGGTGAAAAAGGAAATATCCTCAGATGAAATCTGGAAAGAAGCTTTCTGAGAAACTGCTCTGTGATGTGTGACTTCCACTCACAGAGTTACATCTGTATTTCGTGGATCTCTTTGCTAGCCTTATTTCTGTGGAATCTGAGAACAGATATTTCGGATCCCTTTGAAGACTATAGGGCCAAAGTAAATATCCTCCGATAACAAAGAGAAAGAAGCTTTCTGAGAAACTTATTTGTGTTCTGTGAAATCATCTCACAGAGTTACAGCTTTCCCCTCAAGAAGCCTTTCGCTAAGACAGTTCTTGTGGAATTGGCAAAGTGATATTTGGAAGCCCATAGAGGGCTATGGTGAAAAAGGAAATACCCTCAGATGAAATCTGGAAAGAAGCTTTCTGAGAAACTGCTCTGTGATGTGTGACTTCCACTCACAGAGTTACATCTGTATTTCGTGGATCTCTTTGCTAGCCTTATTTCTGTGGAATCTGAGAATAGATATTTCGGATCCCTTTGAAGACTATAGGGCCAAAGGAAATATCCTCCGATAACAAAGAGAAAGAAGCTTTCTGAGAAACTTCTTTGTGTTCTGTGAAATCATTTCACAGAGTTACAGCTTTCCCCTCAAGAAGCCTTTCGCTAAGACAGTTCTTGTGGAATTGGCTAAGAGATATTTGGAAGCCCATAGAGGGCTATGGTGAAAAAGGAAATATCCTCAGATGAAATCTGGAAAGAAGCTTTCTGAGAAACTGCTCTGTGATGTGTGACTTCCACTCACAGAGTTACATCTGTATTTCGTGGATCTCTTTGCTAGCCTTATTTCTGTGGAATCTGAGAACAGATATTTCGGATCCCTTTGAAGACTATAGGGCGAAAGGAAATATCCTCCGATAACAAAGAGAAAGAAGCTTTCTGAGAAACTTCTTTGTGTTCTGTGAAATCATCTCACAGAGTTACAGCTTTCCCCTCAAGAAGCCTTTCGCTAAGACAGTTCTTGTGGAATTGGCAAAGTGATATTTGGAAGCCCATAGAGGGCTATGGTGAAAAAGGAAATATCCTCAGATGAAATCTGGAAAGAAGCTTTCTGAGAAACTGCTCTGTGATTTGTGACTTCCACTCACAGAGTTACATCTGTATTTCGTGGATCTCTTTGCTAACCTTATTTCTGTGGAATCTGAGAACAGATATTTCGGATCCCTTTGAAGACTATAGGTCCAAAGGAAATATCCTCTAATAACAAAGAGAAGGAAGCTTTCTGAGAAACTACTTTGTGTTCTGTGAAATCATCTCACTGATCTACAGCTTTCCTCTCAAGAAGCCTTTCGCTAAGACAGTTATTGTGGAATTGGCAAAGTGATATTTGGAAACCCATAGAGGGCTGTGGTGAAAAAGGAAATATCCTCAGATGAAATCTGGAAAGAAGCTTTCTGAGAAACTGCTCTGTGATGTGTGACTTCCACTCACAGAGTTACATCTGTATTTCGTGGATCTCTTTGCTAGACTTTTTTCCGTGGAATCTGAGAAAAAATATTTCGGATCCCTTTGAAGACTATAGGGCCAAAGGAAATATCCTCCGATAACAAAGAGAAAGAAGCTTTCTGAGAAACTTATTTGTGTTCTGTGAAATCATCTCACAGAGTTACAGCTTTCCCCTCAAGAAGTCTTTCGCTGAGACAGTTATTGTGGAATTGGCAAAGTGATATTTGGAAGCCCATAGAGGGCTATGGTGAAAAAGGAAATATCCTCAGATGAAATCTGGAAAGAAGATTTCTGAGAAACTGCTCTGTGATGTGTGACTTCCACTCACAGAGTTACATCTGTATTCGTGGATCTTTTTGCTAGCCTTATTTCTGTGGAATCTGAGAACAGATATTTCGGATCCCTTTGAAGACTATAGGGCCAAAGGAAATATCCTCCGATAACAAAGAGAAAGAAGCTTTCTGAGAAAGTTCTTTGTGTTCCGTGAAATCATCTCACAGAGTTACAGCTTTCCCCTCAAGAAGCCTTTCGCTAAGACAGTTCTTGTGGAATTGGCAAAGTGATATTTGGAAGCCCTTAGAGGGCTATGGTGAAAAAGGAAATATCCTCAGATGAAATCTGGAAAGAAGCTTTCTGAGAAACTGCTCTGTGATGTGTGACTTCCACTCACAGAGTTACATCTGTATTTCGTGGATCTCTTTGCTAGCCTTATTTCTGTGGAATCTGAGAACAGATATTTCGGATCCCTTTGAAGACTATAGGGCGAAAGGAAATATCCTCCGATAACAAAGAGAAAGAAGCTTTCTGATAAACTTCTTTGTGTTCTGTGAAATCATCTCACAGAGTTACAGCTTTCCCCTCAAGAAGCCTTTCGCTAAGACAGTTCTTGTGGAATTGGCAAAGTGATATTTGGAAGCCCATAGAGGGCTATGTTGAAAAAGGAAATATCCTCAGATGAAATCTGGAAAGAAGTTTTCTGAGAAACTGCTCTGTGATGTGTGACTTCCACTCACAGAGTTACATCTGTATTTCGTGGATCTCTTTGCTAGCCTTATTTCTGTGGAATCTGAGAACAGATATTTCGGATCCCTTTGAAGACTATAGGGCCAAAGGAAATATCCTCCGATAACAAAGAGAAAGAAGCTTTCTGAGAAACTTCTTTGTGTTCTGTGAAATCATCTCACAGAGTTACAGCTTTCCCCTCAAGAAGCCTTTCGCTAAGACAGTTCTTGTGGAATTGTCAAAGTGATATTTGGAAGCCCATAGAGGGCTATGGTGAAAAAGGAAATATCCTCAGATGACATCTGGAAAGAGGCTTTCTTAGAAACTGCTCTGTGATGTGTCACTTCCACTCAAAGAGTTACATCTGTATTTCGTGGATCTCTTTGCTAGCCTTATTTCTGTGGAATCTGAGAACAGATATTTCGGATCCCTTTGAAGACTATAGGGCCAAAGGAAATATCCTCCGATAACAAAGAGAAAGAAGCTTTCTGAGAAAGTTCTTTGTGTTCTGTGAAATCATCTCACAGAGTTACAGCTTTCCCCTCAAGAAGCCTTTCGCTAAGACAGTTCTTGTGGAATTGGCAAAGTGATATTTGGAAGCCCTTAGAGGGCTATGGTGAAAAAGGAAATATCCTCAGATGAAATCTGGAAAGAAGCTTTCTGAGAAACTGCTCTGTGATGTGTGACTTCCACTCACAGAGTTACATCTGTATTTCGTGGATCTCTTTGCTAGCCTTATTTCTGTGGAATCTGAGAACAGATATTTCGGATCCCTTTGAAGACTATAGGGCGAAAGGAAATATCCTCCGATAACAAAGAGAAAGAAGCTTTCTGATAAACTTCTTTGTGTTCTGTGAAATCATCTCACAGAGTTACAGCTTTCCCCTCAAGAAGCCTTTCGCTAAGACAGTTCTTGTTGAATTGGCAAAGTGATATTTGGAAGCCCATAGAGGGCTATGTTGAAAAAGGAAATATCCTCAGATGAAATCTGGAAAGAAGTTTTCTGAGAAACTGCTCTGTGATGTGTGACTTCCACTCACAGAGTTACATCTGTATTTCGTGGATCTCTTTGCTAGCCTTATTTCTGTGGAATCTGAGAACAGATATTTCGGATCCCTTTGAAGACTATAGGGCCAAAGGAAATATCCTCCGATACAAAGAGAAAGAAGCTTTCTGAGAAACTTCTTTGTGTTCTGTGAAATCATCTCACAGAGTTACAGCTTTCCCCTCAAGAAGCCTTTCGCTAAGACAGTTCTTGTGGAATTGTCAAAGTGATATTTGGAAGCCCATAGAGGGCTATGGTGAAAAAGGAAATATCCTCAGATGACATCTGGAAAGAGGCTTTCTTAGAAACTGCTCTGTGATGTGTCACTTCCACTCAAAGAGTTACATCTGTATTTCGTGGATCTCTTTGCTAGCCTTATTTCTGTGGAATCTGAGAACAGATATTTCGGATCCCTTTGTAGACTAGAGGGCCAAAGGAAATATCCTCCGATAACAAAGAGAAAGAAGCTTGCTGAGAAACTTCTCTGTGTTCTATGAAATCATCTCACAGAGTTACAGCTTTCCCCTCAAGAAGCCTTTCGCTAAGACAGTTCTTGTGGAATTGGCAAAGTGATATTTGGAAGCCCATAGAGGGCTATGGTGAAAAAGGAAATATCCTCAGATGAAATCTGGAAAGAAGCTTTCTGAGAAACTGCTCTGTGATGTGTGACTTCCACTCACAGAGTTACATCTGTATTTCGTGGATCTCTTTGCGAGCCTTATTTCTGTAGAATCTGAGAACAGATATTTCGGATCCCTTTGAAGACTATAGGGCCAAAGGAAATATCCTCCGATAACAAAGAGAAAGAAGCTTTCTGAGAAACTTCTTTATGTTCTGTGAAATCATCTCACAGGGTTACAGCTTTCCACTCAAGAAGCCTTTCGCTAAGACAGTTCTTGTGGAATTGGCAAAGGGATATTTGGAACCCCATAGAGGGCTATGGTGAAAAAGGAAATATCCACAGATGAAATCTGGAAAGAAGCTTTCTGAGAAACTGCTCTGTGATGTGTGACTTCCACTCACAGAGTTACATCTGTATTTCGTGGATCTCTTTGCTAGCCTTATTTCTGTGGAATCTGAGAACAGATATTTCGGATCCCTTTGAAGACTATAGGGCCAAAGGAAATATCCTCCGATAACAAAGAGAAAGAAGCTTTCTGAGAAACTTCTTTGTGTTCTGTGAAAACATTTCACAGAGTTACAGCTTTCCCCTCAAGAAGACTTTCGCTAAGACAGTTCTTGTGGAATTGGCAAAGTGATATTTGGAAGCCCATAGAGGGCTATGGTGAAAAAGAAAATATCCTCAGATGAAATCTGGAAAGAAGCTTTCTGAGAAACTGCTCTGTGATGTGTGACTTCCACTCACAGAGTTACATCTGTATTTCGTGGATCTCTTTGCTAGCCTTATTTCTGTGGAATCTGAGAACAGATATTTCGGATCCCTTTGAAGACTATAGGGCGAAAGGAAATATCCTCCGATAACAAAGAGAAAGAAGCTTTCTGAGAAACTTCTTTGTGTTCTGTGAAATCATCTCACAGAGTTACAGCTTTCCCCTCAAGAAGCCTTTCGCTAAGACAGTTCTTGTGGATTTGGCAAAGTGATATTTGGAAGCCCATAGAGGGCTATGGTGAAAAAGGAAATATCCTCAGATGAAATCTGGAAAGAAGCTTTCTGAGAAACTGCTCTGTGATTTGTGACTTCCACTCACAGAGTTACATCTGTATTTCGTGGATCTCTTTGTTAGCCTTATTTCTGTGGAATCTGAGAACAGATATGTCGGATCCCTTTGAAGACTATAGGTCCAAAGGAAATATCCTCTAATAACAAAGAGAAGGAAGCTTTCTGAGAAACTACTTTGTGTTCTGTGAAATCATCTCACAGATTTACAGCTTTCCTCTCAAGAAGCCTTTCGCTAAGACAGTTCTTGTGGAATTGGCAAAGTGATATTTGAAAACCCATAGAGGGCTGTGGTGAAAAAGGAAATATCCTCAGATGAAATCTGGAAAGAAGCTTTCTGAGAAACTGCTCTGTGATGTGTGACTTCCACTCACAGAGTTACATCTGTATTTCGTGGATCTCTTTGCTAGACTTATTTCCGTGGAATCTGAGAACAAATATTTCGGATCCCTTTGAAGACTATAGGGCCAAAGGAAATATCCTCCGATAACAAAGAGAAAGAAGCTTTCTGAGAAACTTCTTTGTGTTCTGTGAAATCATCTCACAGAGTTACAGCTTTCCCCTCAAGAAGCCTTTCGCTACGACAGTTCTTGTGGAATTGTCAAAGGGATATTTGGAAGCCCATAGAGGGCTATGGTGAAAAAGGAAATATCCTGAGATGAAATC
Source organism: Macaca nemestrina (assembly GCF_043159975.1). Lineage (NCBI taxonomy): Eukaryota > Metazoa > Chordata > Mammalia > Primates > Cercopithecidae > Macaca > Macaca nemestrina. The sequence goes on from NC_092140.1 coordinate 54,279,529, forward strand.
TGGAAAGATGCTTTCTGAGAAACTGCTCATTGATGTGTGATTTCTACTGACAGTTACATTTGTATTTCGTGGATCTTTTTGCTACCCATATTTCTGTGGAATCTGGGAACAGATATTTCGGATTCCTTTGAAGACTATAGGGTCAAAGTAAATATCCTCCGATAACAAAGAGAAAGAAGCTTTCTGAGAAACTTCTTTGTGTTCTGTGAAATCATCTCACAGAGTTACAGCTTTCCCCTCAAGAAGCCTTTCGCTAAGACAGTTCTTGTGGAATTGGCAAAGTGATATTTGGAAGCCCATAGAGGGCTATGGTGAAAAAGGAAATATCCTCAGATGAAATCTGGAAAGAAGCTTTCTGAGAAACTGCTCTGTGATGTGTGACTTCCACTCACAGAGTTACATCTGTATTTCGTGGATCTCTTTGCTAGCCTTATTTCTGTGGAATCTGAGAACAGATATTTCGGATCCCTTTGAAGACTATAGGGCCAAAGTAAATATCCTCCGATAACAAAGAGAAAGAAGCTTTCTGAGAAACTTATTTGTGTTCTGTGAAATCATCTCACAGAGTTACAGCTTTCCCCTCAAGAAGCCTTTCGCTAAGACAGTTCTTGTGGAATTGGCAAAGTGATATTTGGAAGCCCATAGAGGGCTATGGTGAAAAAGGAAATACCCTCAGATGAAATCTGGAAAGAAGCTTTCTGAGAAACTGCTCTGTGATGTGTGACTTCCACTCACAGAGTTACATCTGTATTTCGTGGATCTCTTTGCTAGCCTTATTTCTGTGGAATCTGAGAACAGATATTTCGGATCCCTTTGAAGACTATAGGGCCAAAGGAAATATCCTCCGATAACAAAGAGAAAGAAGCTTTCTGAGAAACTTCTTTGTGTTCTGTGAAATCATTTCACAGAGTTACAGCTTTCCCCTCAAGAAGACTTTCGCTAAGACAGTTCTTGTGGAATTGGCAAAGAGATATTTGGAAGCCCATAGAGGGCTATGGTGAAAAAGGAAATATCCTCAGATGAAATCTGGAAAGAAGCTTTCTGAGAAACTGCTCTGTGATGTGTGACTTCCACTCACAGAGTTACATCTGTATTTCGTGGATCTCTTTGCTAGCCTTATTTCTGTGGAATCTGAGAACAGATATTTCGGATCCCTTTGAAGACTATAGGGCGAAAGGAAATATCCTCCGATAACAAAGAGAAAGAAGCTTTCTGAGAAACTTCTTTGTGTTCTGTGAAATCATCTCACAGAGTTACAGCTTTCCCCTCAAGAAGCCTTTCGCTAAGACAGTTCTTGTGGAATTGGCAAAGTGATATTTGGAAGCCCGTAGAGGGCTATGGTGAAAAAGGAAATATCCTCAGATGAAATCTGGAAAGAAGCTTTCTGAGAAACTGCTCTGTGATGTGTGAATTTCACTCAAAGAGTTTCATCTGTATTTCCTGTATTTCTTTGTTAACCTCATTTCTGTGGAATCTGAGAACAGATATTTCGGATCCCTTTGAAGACTATAGGGCCAAAGGAAATATATTCCGATAACAAACAGAAAGAAGGTTTCTGAGAAACTTCTTTGTGTTCTGTGAAATCACCTCACAGAGTTACAGCTTTCCCCTCAAGAAGCCTTTCGCTGAGACAGTTCTTGTGGAATTTGCAAAGGGATATTTGGAAACCCATAGACGGCTACGGTGAAAAAGGAAATATCCTCAGATGAAATCTGGAAAGAAGCTTTCTGAGAAACTGCTCTGTGATGTGTGACTTCCACTCACAGAGTTACATCTGTATTTCGTTGGTCTCTTTGTTAGCCTTATTTCTGTGGAATCTGAGAACAGATATTTCGGATCCCTTTGAAGACTATAGGGCCAAAGGAAGTATCCTCCGATAACAAAGAGAAAGAAGCTTTCTGAGAAACTTCTTTGTGTTCTGTGAAATCATCTCACAGAGTTACAGCTTTCCCCTCAAGAAGCCTTTCGCTAAGACAGTTCTTGTGGAGTTGGCAAAGGGATATTTGGAAGCCCATATAGGGCTATGGTGAAAAAGGAAATATCCTCAGATGAAATCTGGAAAGAAGCTTTCTGAGAAACTGCTCTGTGATGTGTGACTTCCACTCAAAGAAATACATCGGTATTTCGTGCATCTCTTTGCTAGCCTTATTTCTGTGGAATCTGAGAACAGATATTTCGGATCCCTTAGAAGAGTATAGGGCCATAGGAAATATCTTCCGATAACAAAGAGAAAGAAGCTTTCTGAGAAACTTCTTTGTGTTCTGTGAAATCATCTCACAGAGTTACAGCTTTCCCCTCAAGAAGCCTTTCGGTAAGACAGCTCTTGTGGAATTGGCAAAGTGATATTTGGAAGCCCATAGAGGGCTATGGTGAAAAAGGAAATACCCTCAGATGAAATCTGGAAAGAAGCTTTCTGAGAAACTGCTCTGTGATGTGTGACTTCCACTCACAGAGTTACATCTGTATGTCGTGGATCTCTTTGCTAGCCTTATTTCAGTGGAATCTGAGAACAGATATTTCGGATCCCTTTGAAGCATATAGGGCCAAAGGAAATATCCTCCGATAACAAAGAAAAAGAAGCTTTCTGAGAAACTTCTTTGTGTTCTGTGAAATCATCTCACAGAGTTACAGCTTTCCCTTCAAGAAGCCTTTCGCTACGACAGTTCTTGTGGAATTGGCAAAGTGATATTTGGAAGCCCATAGAGGGCTATGGTGAAAAAGGAAATATCCTCAGATGAAATCTGGAAAGAAGCTTTCTGAGAAACTGCTCTGTGATGTGTGATTTCCACTCACAGAGTTACATCTGTATTTCTTTGCTAGCCATATATCTGTGGATCTCTTTGCTAGCCTTATTTCTGTGGAATCTGAGAACAGATATTTCGGATCCCTTTGAAGACTACAGGCCAAAGGAAATATCCTCCGATAACAAAGAGAAAGAAGCTTTCTGAGAAACTTCTTTTTGTTCTGTGAAATCATCTCACAGAGTTACAGCTTTCCCCTCAAGAAGCCTTTCGCTAAGACAGTTCTTTTGGAATAGGCAAAGTGATATTTGGAAGCCCATAGAGGGCTATGGTGAAAAAGGAAATATCCTCAGATGAAATCTGGAAAGAGGCTTTCTTAGAAACTGCTCTGTGATGTGTCACTTCCACTCAAAGAGTTACATCTGTATTTCGTGGATCTCTTTGTAGCCTTATTTCTGTGGAATCTGAGAACAGATATTTCGGATCCCTTTGTAGACTAGAGGGCCAAAGGAAATATCCTCCGATAACAAAGAGAAAGAAGCTTGCTGAGAAACTTCTCTGTGTTCTATGAAATCATCTCACAGAGATACAGCTTTCCCCTCAAGAAGCCTTTCGCTAAGACAGTTCTTGTGGAATTGGCAAAGTGATATTTGGAAGCCCATAGAGGGCTATGGTGAAAAAGGAAATATCCTCCGATGAAATCTGGAAAGAAGCTTTCTGAGAAACTGCTCTGTGATGTGTGACTTCCACTCACAGAGTTACATCTGTATTTCTTGGATCTCTTTGCGAGCCTTATTTCTGTAGAATCTGAGAACAGATATTTCGGATCCCTTTGAAGACTATAGGGCCAAAGGAAATATCCTCCGATAACAAAGAGAAAGAAGCTTTCTGAGAAACTTCTTTATGTTCTGTGAAATCATCTCACAGGGTTACAGCTTTCCACTCAAGAAGCCTTTCGCTAAGACAGTTCTTGTGGAATTGGCAAAGGGATATTTGGAACCCCATAGAGGGCTATGGTGAAAAAGCAAATATCCACAGATGAAATCTGGAAAGAAGCTTTCTGAGAAACTGCTCTGTGATGTGTGACTTCCACTCACAGAGTTACATCTGTATTTCGTGGATCTCTTTGCTAGCCTTATTTCTGTGGAATCTGAGAACAGATATTTCGGATCCCTTTGAAGACTATAGGGCCAAAGGAAATATCCTCCGATAACAAAGAGAAAGAAGCTTTCTGAGAAACTTCTTTGTGTTCTGTGAAATCATTTCACAGAGTTACAGCTTTCCCCTCAAGAAGACTTTCGCTAAGACAGTTCTTGTGGAATTGGCAAAGTGATATTTGGAAGCCCATAGAGGGCTATGGTGAAAAAGGAAATATCCTCAGATGAAATCTGGAAAGAAGCTTTCTGAGAAACTGCTCTGTGATGTGTGACTTCCACTCACAGAGTTACATCTGTATTTCGTGGATCTCTTTGCTAGCCTTATTTCTGTGGAATCTGAGAACAGATATTTCGGATCCCTTTGAAGACTATAGGGCGAAAGGAAATATCCTCCGATAACAAAGAGAAAGAAGCTTTCTGAGAAACTTCTTTGTGTTCTGTGAAATCATCTCACAGAGTTACAGCTTTCCCCTCAAGAAGCCTTTCGCTAAGACAGTTCTTGTGGATTTGGCAAAGTGATATTTTGAAGCCCATAGAGGGCTATGGTGAAAAAGGAAATATCCTCAGATGAAATCTGGAAAGAAGCTTTCTGAGAAACTGCTCTGTGATTTGTGACTTCCACTCACAGAGTTACATCTGTATTTCGTGGATCTCTTTGTTAGCCTTATTTCTGTGGAATCTGAGAACAGATATGTCGGATCCCTTTGAAGACTATAGGTCCAAAGGAAATATCCTCTAATAACAAAGAGAAGGAAGCTTTCTGAGAAACTACTTTGTGTTCTGTGAAATCATCTCACAGATTTACAGCTTTCCTCTCAAGAAGCCTTTCGCTAAGACAGTTCTTGTGGAATTGGCAAAGTGATATTTGGAAACCCATAGAGGGCTGTGGTGAAAAAGGAAATATCCTCAGATGAAATCTGGAAAGAAGCTTTCTGAGAAACTGCTCTGTGATGTGTGACTTCCACTCACAGAGTTACATCTGTATTTCGTGGATCTCTTTGCTAGACTTATTTCCGTGGAATCTGAGAACAGATATTTCGGATACCTTTGAAGACTATAGGGCCAAAGGAAATATCCTCCGATAACAAAGAGAAAGAAGCTTTCTGAGAAACTTCTTTGTGTTCTGTGAAATCATCTCACAGAGTTACAGCTTTCCCCTCAAGAAGCCTTTCGCTACGACAGTTCTTGTGGAATTGTCAAAGGGATATTTGGAAGCCCATAGAGGGCTATGGTGAAAAAGGAAATATCCTGAGATGAAATCTGGAAAGAAGCTTTCTGAGAAACTGCTCAGTGATGTGTGATTTCTACTGACAGTTACATCTGTATTTCGTGGATCTTTTTGCTACCCATATTTCTGTGGAATCTGGGAACAGATATTTCGGATTCCTTTGAAGACTATAGGGTCAAAGTAAATATCCTCCGATAACAAAGAGAAAGAAGCTTTCTGAGAAACTTCTTTGTGTTCTGTGAAATCATCTCACAGAGTTACAGTTTTCCCCTCAAGAAGCCTTTCGCTAAGACAGTTCTTGTGGAATTGGCAAAGTGATATTTGGAAGCCCATAGAGGGCTATGGTGAAAAAGGAAATATCCTCAGATGAAATCTGGAAAGAAGCTTTCTGAGAAACTGCTCTGTGATGTGTGACTTCCACTCACAGAGTTACATCTGTATTTCGTGGATCTCTTTGCTAGCCTTATTTCTGTGGAATCTGAGAACAGATATTTCGGATCCCTTTGAAGACTATAGGGCCAAAGTAAATATCCTCCGATAACAAAGAGAAAGAAGCTTTCTGAGAAACTTATTTGTGTTCTGTGAAATCATCTCACAGAGTTACAGCTTTCCCCTCAAGAAGCCTTTCGCTAAGACAGTTCTTGTGGAATTGGCAAAGTGATATTTGGAAGCCCAAAGAGGGCTATGGTGAAAAAGGAAATACCCTCAGATGAAATCTGGAAAGAAGCTTTCTGAGAAACTTCTCTGTGATGTGTGACTTCCACTCACAGAGTTACATCTGTATTTCGTGGATCTCTTTGCTAGCCTTATTTCTGTGTAATCTGAGAACAGATATTTCGGATACCTTTGAAGACTATAGGGCCAAAGGAAATATCCTCCGATAACAAAGAGAAAGAAGCTTTCTGAGAAACTTCTTTGTGTTCTGTGAAATCATTTCACAGAGTTACAGCTTTCCCCTCAAGAAGCCTTTCGCTAAGACAGTTCTTGTGGAATTGGCTAAGAGATATTTGGAAGCCCATAGAGGGCTATGGTGAAAAAGGAAATATCCTCAGATGAAATCTGGAAAGAAGCTTTCTGAGAAACTGCTCTGTGATGTGTGACTTCCACTCACAGAGTTACATCTGTATTTCGTGGATCTCTTTGCTAGCCTTATTTCTGTGGAATCTGAGAACAGATATTTCGGATCCCTTTGAAGACTATAGGGCGAAAGGAAATATCCTCCGATAACAAAGAGAAAGAAGCTTTCTGAGAAACTTCTTTGTGTTCTGTGAAATCATCTCACAGAGTTACAGCTTTCCCCTCAAGAAGCCTTTCGCTAAGACAGTTCTTGTGGAATTGGCAAAGTGATATTTGGAAGCCCATAGAGGGCTATGGTGAAAAAGGAAATATCCTCAGATGAAATCTGGAAAGAAGCTTTCTGAGAAACTGCTCTGTGATTTGTGACTTCCAGTCACAGAGTTACATCTGTATTTCGTGGATCTCTTTGCTAGCCTTATTTCTGTGGAATCTGAGAACAGATATTTCGGATCCCTTTGAAGACTATAGGTCCAAAGGAAATATCCTCTAATAACAAAGAGAAGGAAGCTTTCTGAGAAACTACTTTGTGTTCTGTGAAATCATCTCACTGATCTACAGCTTTCCTCTGAAGAAGCCTTTCGCTAAGACAGTTATTGTGGAATTGGCAAAGTGATATTTGGAAACCCATAGAGGGCTGTGGTGAAAAAGGAAATATCCTCAGATGAAATCTGGAAAGAAGCTTTCTGACAAACTGCTCTGTGATGTGTGACTTCCACTCACAGAGTTACATCTGTATTTCGTGGATCTCTTTGCTAGACTTTTTTCCGTGGAATCTGAGAAAAAATATTTCGGATCCCTTTGAAGACTATAGGGCCAAAGGAAATATCCTCCGATAACAAAGAGAAAGAAGCTTTCTGAGAAACTTATTTGTGTTCTGTGAAATCATCTCACAGAGTTACAGCTTTCCCCTCAAGAAGTCTTTCGCTGAGACAGTTATTGTGGAATTGGCAAAGTGATATTTGGAAGCCCATAGAGGGCTATGGTGAAAAAGGAAATATCCTCAGATGAAATCTGGAAAGAAGATTTCTGAGAAACTGCTCTGTGATGTGTGACTTCCAGTCACAGCGTTACATCTGTATTCGTGGATCTTTTTGCTAGCCTTATTTCTGTGGAATCTGAGAACAGATATTTCGGATCCCTTTGAAGACTACAGGGCCAAAGGAAATATCCTCCGATAACAAAGAGAAAGAAGCATTCTGAGAAACTTCTTTGTTTTCTGTGAAATCATCTCACAGAGTTACAGCTTTCCCCTCAAGAAGCCTTTTGCTAAGACAGTTCTTGTGGAATTGGAAAAGTGATATTTGGAAGCCCTTAGGGGGCTATGGTGAAAAAGGAAATATCCACAGATGAAATCTGGAAAGAAGCTTTCTGAGAAACTTCTCTGTGATGTGTGACTTCCACTCACAGAGTTACATCTGTATTTCGTGGATCTCTTTGCTAGCCTTATTTCTGTGGAATCTGAGAACAGATATTTCGGATCCCTTTGAAGACTATAGGGCCAAAGGAAATATCCTCCGATAACAAAGAGAAAGAAGCTTTCTGAGAAAGTTCTTTGTGTTCTGTGAAATCATCTCACAGAGTTACAGCTTTCCCCTCAAGAAGCCTTTCGCTAAGACAGTTCTTGTGGAATTGGCAAAGTGATATTTGGAAGCCCTTAGAGGGCTATGGTGAAAAAGGAAATATCCTCAGATGAAATCTGGAAAGAAGCTTTCTGAGAAACTGCTCAGTGATGTGTGATTTCTACTGACAGTTACATCTGTATTTCGTGGATCTTTTTGCTACCCATATTTCTGTGGAATCTGGGAACAGATATTTCGGATTCCTTTGAAGACTATAGGGTCAAAGTAAATATCCTCCGATAACAAAGAGAAAGAAGCTTTCTGAGAAACTTCTTTGTGTTCTGTGAAATCATCTCACAGAGTTACAGTTTTCCCCTCAAGAAGCCTTTCGCTAAGACAGTTCTTGTGGAATTGGCAAAGTGATATTTGGAAGCCCATAGAGGGCTATGGTGAAAAAGGAAATATCCTCAGATGAAATCTGGAAAGAAGCTTTCTGAGAAACTGCTCTGTGATGTGTGACTTCCACTCACAGAGTTACATCTGTATTTCGTGGATCTCTTTGCTAGCCTTATTTCTGTGGAATCTGAGAACAGATATTTCGGATCCCTTTGAAGACTATAGGGCCAAAGTAAATATCCTCCGATAACAAAGAGAAAGAAGCTTTCTGAGAAACTTATTTGTGTTCTGTGAAATCATCTCACAGAGTTACAGCTTTCCCCTCAAGAAGCCTTTCGCTAAGACAGTTCTTGTGGAATTGGCAAAGTGATATTTGGAAGCCCATAGAGGGCTATGGTGAAAAAGGAAATACCCTCAGATGAAATCTGGAAAGAAGCTTTCTGAGAAACTGCTCTGTGATGTGTGACTTCCACTCACAGAGTTACATCTGTATTTCGTGGATCTCTTTGCTAGCCTTATTTCTGTGGAATCTGAGAATAGATATTTCGGATCCCTTTGAAGACTATAGGGCCAAAGGAAATATCCTCCGATAACAAAGAGAAAGAAGCTTTCTGAGAAACTTCTTTGTGTTCTGTGAAATCATTTCACAGAGTTACAGCTTTCCCCTCAAGAAGCCTTTCGCTAAGACAGTTCTTGTGGAATTGGCTAAGAGATATTTGGAAGCCCATAGAGGGCTATGGTGAAAAAGGAAATATCCTCAGATGAAATCTGGAAAGAAGCTTTCTGAGAAACTGCTCTGTGATGTGTGACTTCCACTCACAGAGTTACATCTGTATTTCGTGGATCTCTTTGCTAGCCTTATTTCTGTGGAATCTGAGAACAGATATTTCGGATCCCTTTGAAGACTATAGGGCGAAAGGAAATATCCTCCGATAACAAAGAGAAAGAAGCTTTCTGAGAAACTTCTTTGTGTTCTGTGAAATCATCTCACAGAGTTACAGCTTTCCCCTCAAGAAGCCTTTCGCTAAGACAGTTCTTGTGGAATTGGCAAAGTGATATTTGGAAGCCCATAGAGGGCTATGGTGAAAAAGGAAATATCCTCAGATGAAATCTGGAAAGAAGCTTTCTGAGAAACTGCTCTGTGATTTGTGACTTCCACTCACAGAGTTACATCTGTATTTCGTGGATCTCTTTGCTAACCTTATTTCTGTGGAATCTGAGAACAGATATTTCGGATCCCTTTGAAGACTATAGGTCCAAAGGAAATATCCTCTAATAACAAAGAGAAGGAAGCTTTCTGAGAAACTACTTTGTGTTCTGTGAAATCATCTCACTGATCTACAGCTTTCCTCTCAAGAAGCCTTTCGCTAAGACAGTTATTGTGGAATTGGCAAAGTGATATTTGGAAACCCATAGAGGGCTGTGGTGAAAAAGGAAATATCCTCAGATGAAATCTGGAAAGAAGCTTTCTGACAAACTGCTCTGTGATGTGTGACTTCCACTCACAGAGTTACATCTGTATTTCGTGGATCTCTTTGCTAGACTTTTTTCCGTGGAATCTGAGAAAAAATATTTCGGATCCCTTTGAAGACTATAGGGCCAAAGGAAATATCCTCCGATAACAAAGAGAAAGAAGCTTTCTGAGAAACTTATTTGTGTTCTGTGAAATCATCTCACAGAGTTACAGCTTTCCCCTCAAGAAGTCTTTCGCTGAGACAGTTATTGTGGAATTGGCAAAGTGATATTTGGAAGCCCATAGAGGGCTATGGTGAAAAAGGAAATATCCTCAGATGAAATCTGGAAAGAAGATTTCTGAGAAACTGCTCTGTGATGTGTGACTTCCACTCACAGAGTTACATCTGTATTCGTGGATCTTTTTGCTAGCCTTATTTCTGTGGAATCTGAGAACAGATATTTCGGATCCCTTTGAAGACTATAGGGCCAAAGGAAATATCCTCCGATAACAAAGAGAAAGAAGCTTTCTGAGAAAGTTCTTTGTGTTCTGTGAAATCATCTCACAGAGTTACAGCTTTCCCCTCAAGAAACCTTTCGCTAAGACAGTTCTTGTGGAATTGGCAAAGTGATATTTGGAAGCCCTTAGAGGGCTATGGTGAAAAAGGAAATATCCTCAGATGAAATCTGGAAAGAAGCTTTCTGAGAAACTGCTCTGTGATGTGTGACTTCCACTCACAGAGTTACATCTGTATTTCGTGGATCTCTTTGCTAGCCTTATTTCTGTGGAATCTGAGAACAGATATTTCGGATCCCTTTGAAGACTATAGGGCGAAAGGAAATATCCTCCGATAACAAAGAGAAAGAAGCTTTCTGATAAACTTCTTTGTGTTCTGTGAAATCATCTCACAGAGTTACAGCTTTCCCCTCAAGAAGCCTTTCGCTAAGACAGTTCTTGTGGAATTGGCAAAGTGATATTTGGAAGCCCATAGAGGGCTATGTTGAAAAAGGAAATATCCTCAGATGAAATCTGGAAAGAAGTTTTCTGAGAAACTGCTCTGTGATGTGTGACTTCCACTCACAGAGTTACATCTGTATTTCGTGGATCTCTTTGCTAGCCTTATTTCTGTGGAATCTGAGAACAGATATTTCGGATCCCTTTGAAGACTATAGGGCCAAAGGAAATATCCTCCGATAACAAAGAGAAAGAAGCTTTCTGAGAAACTTCTTTGTGTTCTGTGAAATCATCTCACAGAGTTACAGCTTTCCCCTCAAGAAGCCTTTCGCTAAGACAGTTCTTGTGGAATTGTCAAAGTGATATTTGGAAGCCCATAGAGGGCTATGGTGAAAAAGGAAATATACTCAGATGACATCTGGAAAGAGGCTTTCTTAGAAACTGCTCTGTGATGTGTCACTTCCACTCAAAGAGTTACATCTGTATTTCGTGGATCTCTTTGCTAGCCTTATTTCTGTGGAATCTGAGAACAGATATTTCGGATCCCTTTGAAGACTATAGGGCCAAAGGAAATATCCTCCGATAACAAAGAGAAAGAAGCTTTCTGAGAAAGTTCTTTGTGTTCTGTGAAATCATCTCACAGAGTTACAGCTTTCCCCTCAAGAAGCCTTTCGCTAAGACAGTTCTTGTGGAATTGGCAAAGTGATATTTGGAAGCCCTTAGAGGGCTATGGTGAAAAAGGAAATATCCTCAGATGAAATCTGGAAAGAAGCTTTCTGAGAAACTGCTCTGTGATGTGTGACTTCCACTCACAGAGTTACATCTGTATTTCGTGGATCTCTTTGCTAGCCTTATTTCTGTGGAATCTGAGAACAGATATTTCGGATCCCTTTGAAGACTATAGGGCGAAAGGAAATATCCTCCGATAACAAAGAGAAAGAAGCTTTCTGATAAACTTCTTTGTGTTCTGTGAAATCATCTCACAGAGTTACAGCTTTCCCCTCAAGAAGCCTTTCGCTAAGACAGTTCTTGTGGAATTGGCAAAGTGATATTTGGAAGCCCATAGAGGGCTATGTTGAAAAAGGAAATATCCTCAGATGAAATCTGGAAAGAAGTTTTCTGAGAAACTGCTCTGTGATGTGTGACTTCCACTCACAGAGTTACATCTGTATTTCGTGGATCTCTTTGCTAGCCTTATTTCTGTGGAATCTGAGAACAGATATTTCGGATCCCTTTGAAGACTATAGGGCCAAAGGAAATATCCTCCGATAACAAAGAGAAAGAAGCTTTCTGAGAAACTTCTTTGTGTTCTGTGAAATCATCTCACAGAGTTACAGCTTTCCCCTCAAGAAGCCTTTCGCTAAGACAGTTCTTGTGGAATTGTCAAAGTGATATTTGGAAGCCCATAGAGGGCTATGGTGAAAAAGGAAATATCCTCAGATGACATCTGGAAAGAGGCTTTCTTAGAAACTGCTCTGTGATGTGTCACTTCCACTCAAAGAGTTACATCTGTATTTCGTGGATCTCTTTGCTAGCCTTATTTCTGTGGAATCTGAGAACAGATATTTCGGATCCCTTTGTAGACTAGAGGGCCAAAGGAAATATCCTCCGATAACAAAGAGAAAGAAGCTTGCTGAGAAACTTCTCTGTGTTCTATGAAATCATCTCACAGAGTTACAGCTTTCCCCTCAAGAAGCCTTTCGCTAAGACAGTTCTTGTGGAATTGGCAAAGTGATATTTGGAAGCCCATAGAGGGCTATGGTGAAAAAGGAAATATCCTCAGATGAAATCTGGAAAGAAGCTTTCTGAGAAACTGCTCTGTGATGTGTGACTTCCACTCACAGAGTTACATCTGTATTTCGTGGATCTCTTTGCGAGCCTTATTTCTGTAGAATCTGAGAACAGATATTTCGGATCCCTTTGAAGACTATAGGGCCAAAGGAAATATCCTCCGATAACAAAGAGAAAGAAGCTTTCTGAGAAACTTCTTTATGTTCTGTGAAATCATCTCACAGGGTTACAGCTTTCCACTCAAGAAGCCTTTCGCTAAGACAGTTCTTGTGGAATTGGCAAAGGGATATTTGGAACCCCATAGAGGGCTAAGGTGAAAAAGGAAATATCCACAGATGAAATCTGGAAAGAAGATTTCTGAGAAACTGCCCTGTGATGTGTGACTTCCACTCACAGAGTTACATCTGTATTTCGTGGATCTCTTTGCTAGCCTTATTTCTGTGGAATCTGAGAACAGATATTTCGGATCCCTTTGAAGACTATAGGGCCAAAGGAAATATCCTCCGATAACAAAGAGAAAGAAGCTTTCTGAGAAACTTCTTTGTGTTCTGTGAAAACATTTCACAGAGTTACAGCTTTCCCCTCAAGAAGACTTTCGCTAAGACAGTTCTTGTGGAATTGGCAAAGTGATATTTGGAAGCCCATAGAGGGCTATGGTGAAAAAGGAAATATCCTCAGATGAAATCTGGAAAGAAGCTTTCTGAGAAACTGCTCTGTGATGTGTGACTTCCACTCACAGAGTTACATCTGTATTTCGTGGATCTCTTTGCTAGCCTTATTTCTGTGGAATCTGAGAACAGATATTTCGGATCCCTTTGAAGACTATAGGGCGAAAGGAAATATCCTCCGATAACAAAGAGAAAGAAGCTTTCTGAGAAACTTCTTTGTGTTCTGTGAAATCATCTCACAGAGTTACAGCTTTCCCCTCAAGAAGCCTTTCGCTAAGACAGTTCTTGTGGATTTGGCAAAGTGATATTTTGAAGCCCATAGAGGGCTATGGTGAAAAAGGAAATATCCTCAGATGAAATCTGGAAAGAAGCTTTCTGAGAAACTGCTCTGTGATTTGTGACTTCCACTCACAGAGTTACATCTGTATTTCGTGGATCTCTTTGTTAGCCTTATTTCTGTGGAATCTGAGAACAGATATGTCGGATCCCTTTGAAGACTATAGGTCCAAAGGAAATATCCTCTAATAACAAAGAGAAGGAAGCTTTCTGAGAAACTACTTTGTGTTCTGTGAAATCATCTCACAGATTTACAGCTTTCCTCTCAAGAAGCCTTTCGCTAAGACAGTTCTTGTGGAATTGGCAAAGTGATATTTGAAAACCCATAGAGGGCTGTGGTGAAAAAGGAAATATCCTCAGATGAAATCTGGAAAGAAGCTTTCTGAGAAACTGCTCTGTGATGTGTGACTTCCACTCACAGAGTTACATCTGTATTTCGTGGATCTCTTTGCTAGACTTATTTCCGTGGAATCTGAGAACAAATATTTCGGATACCTTTGAAGACTATAGGGCCAAAGGAAATATCCTCCGATAACAAAGAGAAAGAAGCTTTCTGAGAAACTTCTTTGTGTTCTGTGAAATCATCTCACAGAGTTACAGCTTTCCCCTCAAGAAACCTTTCGCTACGACAGTTCTTGTGGAATTGTCAAAGGGATATTTGGAAGCCCATAGAGGGCTATGGTGAAAAAGGAAATATCCTGAGATGAAATCTGGAAAGATGCTTTCTGAGAAACTGCTCATTGATGTGTGATTTCTACTGACAGTTACATTTGTATTTCGTGGATCTTTTTGCTACCCATATTTCTGTGGAATCTGGGAACAGATATTTCGGATTCCTTTGAAGACTATAGGGTCAAAGTAAATATCCTCCGATAACAAAGAGAAAGAAGCTTTCTGAGAAACTTCTTTGTGTTCTGTGAAATCATCTCACAGAGTTACAGTTTTCCCCTCAAGAAGCCTTTCGCTAAGACAGTTCTTGTGGAATTGGCAAAGTGATATTTGGAAGCCCATAGAGGGCTATGGTGAAAAAGGAAATATCCTCAGATGAAATCTGGAAAGAAGCTTTCTGAGAAACTGCTCTGTGATGTGTGACTTCCACTCACAGAGTTACATCTGTATTTCGTGGATCTCTTTGCTAGCCTTATTTCTGTGGAATCTGAGAACAGATATTTCGGATCCCTTTGAAGACTATAGGGCCAAAGGAAATATCCTCCGATAACAAAGAGAAAGAAGCTTTCTGAGAAACTTCTTTGTGTTCTGTGAAATCATTTCACAGAGTTACAGCTTTCCCCTCAAGAAGACTTTCGCTAAGACAGTTCTTGTGGAATTGGCAAAGAGATATTTGGAAGCCCATAGAGGGCTATGGTGAAAAAGGAAATATCCTCAGATGAAATCTGGAAAGAAGCTTTCTGAGAAACTGCTCTGTGATTTGTGACTTCCACTCACAGAGTTACATCTGTATTTCGTGGATCTCTTTGCTAGCCTTATTTCTGTGGAATCTGAGAACAGATATTTCGGATCCCTTTGAAGACTATAGGGCGAAAGGAAATATCCTCCGATAACAAAGAGAAAGAAGCTTTCTGAGAAACTTCTTTGTGTTCTGTGAAATCATCTCACAGAGTTACAGCTTTCCCCTCAAGAAGCCTTTCGCTAAGACAGTTCTTGTGGAATTGGCAAAGTGATATTTGGAAGCCCATAGAGGGCTACGGTGAAAAAGGAAATATCCTCAGATGAAATCTGGAAAGAAGCTTTCTGAGAAACTGCTCTGTGATTTGTGACTTCCACTCACAGAGTTACATCTGTATTTCGTGGATCTCTTTGCTAGCCTTATTTCTGTGGAATCTGAGAACAGATATTTCGGATCCCTTTGAAGACTATAGGTTCAAAGGAAATATCCTCTAATAACAAAGAGAAGGAAGCTTTCTGAGAAACTACTTTGTGTTCTGTGAAATCATCTCACTGATCTACAGCTTTCCTCTCAAGAAGCCTTTCGCTAAGACAGTTATTGTGGAATTGGCAAAGTGATATTTGGAAACCCATAGAGGGCTGTGGTGAAAAAGGAAATATCCTCAGATGAAATCTGGAAAGAAGCTTTCTGACAAACTGCTCTGTGATGTGTGACTTCCACTCACAGAGTTACATCTGTATTTCGTGGATCTCTTTGCTAGACTTTTTTCCGTGGAATCTGAGAAAAAATATTTCGGATCCCTTTGAAGACTATAGGGCCAAAGGAAATATCCTCCGATAACAAAGAGAAAGAAGCTTTCTGAGAAACTTCTTTATGTTCTGTGAAATCATCTCACAGGGTTACAGCTTTCCACTCAAGAAGCCTTTCGCTAAGACAGTTCTTGTGGAATTGGCAAAGGGATATTTGGAACCCCATAGAGGGCTATGGTGAAAAAGGAAATATCCACAGATGAAATCTGGAAAGAAGCTTTCTGAGAAACTGCTCTGTGATGTGTGACTTCCACTCACAGAGTTACATCTGTATTTCGTGGATCTCTTTGCTAGCCTTATTTCTGTGGAATCTGAGAACAGATATTTCGGATCCCTTTGAAGACTATAGGGCCAAAGGAAATATCCTCCGATAACAAAGGGAAAGAAGCTTTCTGAGAAACTTCTTTGTGTTCTGTGAAATCATTTCACAGAGTTACAGCTTTCCCCTCAAGAAGACTTTCGCTAAGACAGTTCTTGTGGAATTGGCAAAGTGATATTTGGAAGCCCATAGAGGGCTATGGTGAAAAAGGAAATATCCTCAGATGAAATCTGGAAAGAAGCTTTCTGAGAAACTGCTCTGTGATGTGTGACTTCCACTCACAGAGTTACATCTGTATTTCGTGGATCTCTTTGCTAGCCTTATTTCTGTGGAATCTGAGAACAGATATTTCGGATCCCTTTGAAGACTATAGGGCGAAAGGAAATATCCTCCGATAACAAAGAGAAAGAAGCTTTCTGAGAAACTTCTTTGTGTTCTGTGAAATCATCTCACAGAGTTACAGCTTTCCCCTCAAGAAGCCTTTCGCTAAGACAGTTCTTGTGGATTTGGCAAAGTGATATTTTGAAGCCCATAGAGGGCTATGGTGAAAAAGGAAATATCCTCAGATGAAATCTGGAAAGAAGCTTTCTGAGAAACTGCTCTGTGATTTGTGACTTCCACTCACAGAGTTACATCTGTATTTCGTGGATCTCTTTGTTAGCCTTATTTCTGTGGAATCTGAGAACAGATATGTCGGATCCCTTTGAAGACTATAGGTCCAAAGGAAATATCCTCTAATAACAAAGAGAAGGAAGCTTTCTGAGAAACTACTTTGTGTTCTGTGAAATCATCTCACAGATTTACAGCTTTCCTCTCAAGAAGCCTTTCGCTAAGACAGTTCTTGTGGAATTGGCAAAGTGATATTTGAAAACCCATATAGGGCTGTGGTGAAAAAGGAAATATCCTCAGATGAAATCTGGAAAGAAGCTTTCTGAGAAACTGCTCTGTGATGTGTGACTTCCACTCACAGAGTTACATCTGTATTTCGTGGATCTCTTTGCTAGACTTATTTCCGTGGAATCTGAGAACAAATATTTCGGATACCTTTGAAGACTATAGGGCCAAAGGAAATATCCTCCGATAACAAAGAGAAAGAAGCTTTCTGAGAAACTTCTTTGTGTTCTGTGAAATCATCTCACAGAGTTACAGCTTTCCCCTCAAGAAGCCTTTCGCTACGACAGTTCTCGTGGAATTGTCAAAGGGATATTTGGAAGCCCATAGAGGGCTATGGTGAAAAAGGAAATATCCTGAGATGAAATCTGGAAAGATGCTTTCTGAGAAACTGCTCATTGATGTGTGATTTCTACTGACAGTTACATTTGTATTTCGTGGATCTTTTTGCTACCCATATTTCTGTGGAATCTGGGAACAGATATTTCGGATTCCTTTGAAGACTATAGGGTCAAAGTAAATATCCTCCGATAACAAAGAGAAAGAAGCTTTCTGAGAAACTTCTTTGTGTTCTGTGAAATCATCTCACAGAGTTACAGTTTTCCCCTCAAGAAGCCTTTCGCTAAGACAGTTCTTGTGGAATTGGCAAAGTGATATTTGGAAGCCCATAGAGGGCTATGGTGAAAAAGGAAATATCCTCAGATGAAATCTGGAAAGAAGCTTTCTGAGAAACTGCTCTGTGATGTGTGACTTCCACTCACAGAGTTACATCTGTATTTCGTGGATCTCTTTGCTAGCCTTATTTCTGTGGAATCTGAGAACAGATATTTCGGATCCCTTTGAAGACTATAGGGCCAAAGGAAATATCCTCCGATAACAAAGAGAAAGAAGCTTTCTGAGAAACTTCTTTGTGTTCTGTGAAATCATTTCACAGAGTTACAGCTTTCCCCTCAAGAAGACTTTCGCTAAGACAGTTCTTGTGGAATTGGCAAAGAGATATTTGGAAGCCCATAGAGGGCTATGGTGAAAAAGGAAATATCCTCAGATGAAATCTGGAAAGAAGCTTTCTGAGAAACTGCTCTGTGATGTGTGACTTCCACTCACAGAGTTACATCTGTATTTCGTGGATCTCTTTGCTAGCCTTATTTCTGTGGAATCTGAGAACAGATATTTCGGATCCCTTTGAAGACTATAGGGCGAAAGGAAATATCCTCCGATAACAAAGAGAAAGAAGCTTTCTGAGAAACTTCTTTGTGTTCTGTGAAATCATCTCACAGAGTTACAGCTTTCCCCTCAAGAAGCCTTTCGCTAAGACAGTTCTTGTGGAATTGGCAAAGTGATATTTGGAAGCCCATAGAGGGCTATGGTGAAAAAGGAAATATCCTCAGATGAAATCTGGAAAGAAGCTTTCTGAGAAACTGCTCTGTGATTTGTGACTTCCACTCACAGAGTTACATCTGTATTTCGTGGATCTCTTTGCTAGCCTTATTTCTGTGGAATCTGAGAACAGATATTTCGGATCCCTTTGAAGACTATAGGTCCAAAGGAAATATCCTCTAATAACAAAGAGAAGGAAGCTTTCTGAGAAACTACTTTGTGTTCTGTGAAATCATCTCACTGATCTACAGCTTTCCTCTCAAGAAGCCTTTCGCTAAGACAGTTATTGTGGAATTGGCAAAGTGATATTTGGAAACCCATAGAGGGCTGTGGTGAAAAAGGAAATATCCTCAGATGAAATCTGGAAAGAAGCTTTCTGACAAACTGCTCTGTGATGTGTGACTTCCACTCACAGAGTTACATCTGTATTTCGTGGATCTCTTTGCTAGACTTTTTTCCGTGGAATCTGAGAAAAAATATTTCGGATCCCTTTGAAGACTATAGGTCCAAAGGAAATATCCTCCGATAACAAAGAGAAAGAAGCTTTCTGAGAAACTTATTTGTGTTCTGTGAAATCATCTCACAGAGTTACAGCTTTCCCCTCAAGAAGTCTTTCGCTGAGACAGTTATTGTGGAATTGGCAAAGTGATATTTGGAAGCCCATAGAGGGCTATGGTGAAAAAGGAAATATCCTCAGATGAAATCTGGAAAGAAGATTTCTGAGAAACTGCTCTGTGATGTGTGACTTCCAGTCACAGCGTTACATCTGTATTCGTGGATCTTTTTGCTAGCCTTATTTCTGTGGAATCTGAGAACAGATATTTCGGATCCCATTGAAGACTACAGGGCCAAAGGAAATATCCTCCGATAACAAAGAGAAAGAAGCTTTCTGAGAAACTTCTTTGTTTTCTGTGAAATCATCTCACAGAGTTACAGCTTTCCCCTCAAGAAGCCTTTTGCTAAGACAGTTCTTGTGGAATTGGAAAAGTGATATTTGGAAGCCCATAGGGGGCTATGGTGAAAAAGGAAATATCCACAGATGAAATCTGGAAAGAAGCTTTCTGAGAAACTTCTCTGTGATGTGTGACTTCCACTCACAGAGTTACATCTGTATTTCGTGGATCTCTTTGCTAGCCTTATTTCTGTGGAATCTGAGAACAGATATTTCGGATCCCTTTGAAGACTATAGGGCCAAAGGAAATATCCTCCGATAACAAAGAGAAAGAAGCTTTCTGAGAAAATTCTTTGTGTTCTGTGAAATCATCTCACAGAGTTACAGCTTTCCCCTCAAGAAGCCTTTCGCTAAGACAGTTCTTGTGGAATTGGCAAAGTGATATTTGGAAGCCCTTAGAGGGCTATGGTGAAAAAGGAAATATCCTCAGATGAAATCTGGAAAGAAGCTTTCTGAGAAACTGCTCTGTGATGTGTGACTTCCACTCACAGAGTTACATCTGTATTTCGTGGATCTCTTTGCTAGCCTTATTTCTGTGGAATCTGAGAACAGATATTTCGGATCCCTTTGAAGACTATAGGGCGAAAGGAAATATCCTCCGATAACAAAGAGAAAGAAGCTTTCTGATAAACTTCTTTGTGTTCTGTGAAATCATCTCACAGAGTTACAGCTTTCCCCTCAAGAAGCCTTTCGCTAAGACAGTTCTTGTGGAATTGGCAAAGTGATATTTGGAAGCCCATAGAGGGCTATGGTGAAAAAGGAAATATCCTCAGATGAAATCTGGAAAGAAGTTTTCTGAGAAACTGCTCTGTGATGTGTGACTTCCACTCACAGAGTTACATCTGTATTTCGTGGATCTCCTTGCTAGCCTTATTTCTGTGGAATCTGAGAACAGATATTTCGGATCCCTTTGAAGACTATAGGGCCAAAGGAAATATCCTCCGATAACAAAGAGAAAGAAGCTTTCTGAGAAACTTCTTTGTGTTCTGTGAAATCATCTCACAGAGTTACAGCTTTCCCCTCAGAAGCCTTTCGCTAAGACAGTTCTTGTGGAATTGGCAAAGTGATATTTGGAAGCCCATAGAGGGCTATGGTGAAAAAGGAAATATCCTCAGATGAAATCTGGAAAGAAGCTTTCTGAGAAACTGCTCTGTGATTTGTGACTTCCACTCACAGAGTTACATCTGTATTTCGTGGATCTCTTTGCTAGCCTTATTTCTGTGGAATCTGAGAACAGATATTTCGGATCCCTTTGAAGACTATAGGGCCAAAGGAAATATCCTCTAATAACAAAGAGAAAGAAGCTTTCTGAGAAACTACTTTGTGTTCTGTGAAATCATCTCACAGATTTACAGCTTTCCCCTCAAGAAGCCTTTCGCTAAGACAGTTCTTGTGGAATTGGCAAAGTGATATTTTGAAACCCATAGAGGGCTGTGGTGAAAAAGGAAATATCCTCAGATGAAATCTGGAAAGAAGCTTTCTGAGAAACTGCTCTGTGATGTGTGACTTCCACTCACAGAGTTACATCTGTATTTCGTGGATCTCTTTGCTAGACTTATTTCGGTGGAATCTGAGAACAGATATTTCGGATCCCTTTGAAGACTATAGGGCCAAAGGAAATATCCTCCGATAACAAAGAGAAAGAAGCTTTCTGAAAACTTCTTTGTGTTCTGTGAAATCATCTCACAGAATACAGCTTTCCCCTCAAGAAGCCTTTCGCTAAGACAGTTCTTGTGGAATTGTCAAAGTGATATTTGGAAGCCCATAGAGGGCTATGGTGAAAAAGGAAATATCCTGAGATGAAATCTGGAAAGAAGCTTTCTGAGAAACTGCTCAGTGATGTGTGATTTCTACTGACAGTTACATCTGTATTTCGTGGATCTCTTTGCTACCCATATTTCTGTGGAATCTGGGAACAGATATTTCGGATTCCTTTGAAGACTATAGGGTCAAAGTTAATATCCTCCGATAACAAAGAGAAAGAAGCTTTCTGAGAAACTTCTTTGTGTTCTGTGAAATCATCTCACAGAGTTACAGCTTTCCCCTCAAGAAGCCTTTCGCTAAGACAGTTCTTGTGGAATTGGCAAAGTGATATTTGGAAGCCCGTAGAGGGCTATGGTGAAAAAGGAAATATCCTCAGATGAAATCTGGAAAGTAGCTTTCTGAGAAACTGCTCTGTGATGTGTGAATTTCACTCAGAGAGTTTCATCTGTATTTCCTGTATTTCTTTGTTAACCTCATTTCTGTGGAATCTGAGAACAGATATTTCGGATCCCTTTGAAGACTATAGGGCCAAAGGAAATATATTCCGATAACAAACAGAAAGAAGGTTTCTGAGAAACTTCTTTGTGTTCTGTGAAATCACCTCACAGAGTTACAGCTTTCCCCTCAAGAAGCCTTTCGCTGAGACAGTTCTTGTGGAATTTGCAAAGGGATATTTGGAAACCCATAGACGGCTACGGTGAAAAAGGAAATATCGTCAGATGAAATCTGGAAAGAAGATTTCTGAGAAACTGCTCTGTGATGTGTGACTTCCACTCACAGAGTTACATCTGTATTTCGTTGGTCTCTTTGTTAGCCTTATTTCTGTGGAATCTGAGAACAGATATTTCGGATCCCTTTGAAGACTATAGGGCTAAAGGAAGTATCCTCCGATAACAAAGAGAAAGAAGCTTTCTGAGAAACTTCTTTGTGTTCTGTGAAATCATCTCACAGAGTTACAGCTTTCCCCTCAAGAAGCCTTTCGCTAAGACAGTTCTTGTGGAGTTGGCAAAGTGATATTTGGAAGCCCATAGAGGGCTATGGTGAAAAAGGAAATATTCTCAGATGAAATCTGGAAAGAAGCTTTCTGAGAAACTGCTCTGCGATGTGTGACTTCCACTCAAAGAAATACATCGGTATTTCGTGCATCTCTTTGCTAGCCTTATTTCTGTGGAATCTGAGAACAGATATTTCGGATCCCTTAGAAGACTATAGGGCCATAGGAAATATCTTCCGATAACAAAGAGAAAGAAGATTGCTGAGAAACTTCTCTGTGTTCTCTGAAATCATCTCACAGAGTTACAGCTTTCCCCTCAAGAAGCCTTTCGCTAAGACAGTTCTTGTGGAATTGGCAAAGTGATATTTGGAAGCCCATAGAGGGCTATGGTGAAAAAGGAAATATCCTCCGATGAAATCTGGAAAGAAGCTTTCTGAGAAACTGCTCTGTGATGTGTGACTTCCACTCACAGAGTTACATCTGTATTTCGTGGATTTCTTTGCTAGCCTTATTTCTGTGGAATCTGAGAACAGATATTTCGGATCCCTTTGAAGAATATAGGGCCAAAGGAAATATCCTCCGATAACAAAGAGAAAGAAGTTTTCTGAGAAACTTCTTTATGTTCTGTGAAATCATCTCACAGGGTTACAGCTTTCCACTCAAGAAGCCTTTCGCTAAGACAGTTCTTGTGGAATTGGCAAAGGGATATTTGGAACCCCATAGAGGGCTATGGTGAAAAAGGAAATATCCTCAGATGAAATCTGGAAAGAAGCTTTCTGAGAAACTTCTCTGTGATGTGTGACTTCCACTCACAGAGTTACATCTGTATTTCGTGGATCTCTTTGCTAGCCTTATTTCTGCGAAATCTGAGAACAGATATTTCGGATCCCTTTGAAGACAATAGGGCAAAAGGAAGTATCCTCCGGTAACAAAGAGAAAGAAGCTTTCTGAGAAACTTCTTTGTGTTCTGTGAAAACACCTCACAGAGTTATAGCTTTCCCCTCAAGAAGCCTTTCGCTAAGACAGTTCTGGTGGAATCGGCAAAGGGATATTTGGAAACCCATAGACAGCTATGGTGAAAAAGGAAATATCCTCAGATGAAATCTGGAAAGAAGCTTTCTGAGAAACTGCTCTGTGATGTGTGACTTCCACTCACAGAGTTACATCTCTATTTCGTGGATCTCTTTGCTAGCCTTATTTCTGTGGAATCTGAGAACAGATATTTCGGATCCCTTTGAAGACTATAGTGCCAAAGGAAGTATCCTCCGGTAACAAAGAGAAAAAAGCTTTCTGAGAAACTTCTTTGTGTTCTGTGAAATCATCTCACAGAGTTACAGCTTTCCCCTCAAGAAGCCTTTCGCTAAGACAGTTCTTGTGGAATTGGAAAAGTGATATTTGGAAGCCCATAGACGGCTATGGTGAAAAAGGACATATCCTCAGATGAAATCTCGAAAGAAGCTTTCTGAGAAACTGCTTTGTGATGTGTGATTTCCACTCACAGAGTTACATCTGTATTTCTTTGCTAGCCTTATTTCTGTGGATCTCTTTGCTAGCCTTATTTCTTTGGAATCTGAGAACAGATATTTCGGATCCCTTTGAAGACTATAGGGCCAAAGGAAATATACTCCGATAACAAAGAGAAAGAAGCTTTCTGAGAAACTTCTTTTTGTTCTGTGAAATCATCTCACAGAGTTACAGCTTTCCCCTCAAGAAGCCTTTCGCTAAGACAGTTCTTGTGGAATTGGCAAAGTGATATTTTGAAGCCCATAGAGGGCTAAGGTGAAAAAGGAAATATCCTCAGATGAAATCTGGAAAGAAGCTTTCTGAGAAACTGCTCTGTGATGTGTGACTTCCACTCACAGAGTTACATCTGTATTTCTTTGCTAGCCTTATTTCTGTGGATCTCTTTGCTAGCCTTATTTCTGTGGAATCTGAGAACAGATATTTCGGATCCCTTTGAAGACTATAGGGCCAAAGGAAATATCCTCCGATAACAAAGAGAAAGAAGCTTTCTGAGAAACTTCTCTGTGTTCTATGAAATCATCTCACAGAGTTACAGCTTTCCCCTCAAGAAGCCGTTCGCTAAGACAGTTCTTGTGGAATTGGCAAAGTGATATTTGGAAGCCCATAGAGGGCTATGTTGAAAAAGGAAATATCCCCGATGAAATCTGGAAAGAAGCTTTCTGAGAAACTGCTCTGTGATGTGTGACTTCCACTCACAGAGTTACATCTGTATTTCGTGGATCTCTTTGCTAGCCTTATTTCAGTGGAATCTGAGAACAGATATTTCGGATCCCTTTGAAGACAATAGGGCAAAAGGAAGTATCCTCCGGTAACAAAGAGAAAGAAGCTTTCTGAGAAACTTCTTTGTGTTCTGTGAAAACACCTCACAGAGTTACAGCTTTCCCCTCAAGAAGCCTTTCGCTAAGACAGTTCTGGTGTAATCGGCAAAGGGATATTTGGAAACCCATAGACAGCTATGGTGAAAAAGGAAACATCCTCAGATGAAATCTGGAAACAAGCTTTCTGAGAAACTGCTCTGTGATGTGTGACTTCCACTCAAAGAAATACATCGGTATTTCGTGCATCTCTTTGCTAGCCTTATTTCTGTGGAATCTGAGAACAGATATTTCGGATCCCTTAGAAGACTATAGGGCCATAGGAAATATCTTCCGATAACAAAGAGAAAGAAGCTTTCTGAGAAACTTCTTTGTGTTCTGTGAAATCATCTCACAGAGTTACAGCTTTCCCCTCAAGAAGCCTTTCGCTAAGACAGCTCTTGTGGAATTGGCAAAGTGATATTTGGAAGCCCATAGAGGGCTATGGTGAAAAAGGAAATACCCTCAGATGAAATCTGGAAAGAAGCTTTCTGAGAAACTGCTCTGTGATGTGTGACTTCCACTCACAGAGTTACATCTGTATGTCGTGGATCTCTTTGCTAGCCTTATTTCAGTGGAATCTGAGAACAGATATTTCGGATCCCTTTGAAGCATATAGGGCCAAAGGAAATATCCTCCGATAACAAAGAAAAAGAAACTTTCTGAGAAACTTCTTTGTGTTCTGTGAAATCATCTCACAGAGTTACAGCTTTCCCTTCAAGAAGCCTTTCGCTAAGACAGTTCTTGTGGAATTGGCAAAGTGATATTTGGAAGCCCATAGAGGGCTATGGTGAAAAAGGAAATATCCTGAGATGAAATCTGGAAAGAAGCTTTCTGAGAAACTGCTCTGTGATGTGTGATTTCCACTCACAGAGTTACATCTGTATTTCTTTGCTAGCCATATATCTGTGGATCTCTTTGCTAGCCTTATTTCTGTGGAATCTGAGAACAGATATTTCGGATCCCTTTGAAGACTACAGGCCAAAGGAAATATCCTCCGATAACAAAGAGAAAGAAGCTTTCTGAGAAACTTCTTTTTGTTCTGTGAAATCATCTCACAGAGTTACAGCTTTCCCCTCAAGAAGCCTTTCGCTAAGACAGTTCTATTGGAATAGGCAAAGTGATATTTGGAAGCCCATAGAGGGCTATGGTGAAAAAGGAATTATCCTCAGATGAAATCTGGAAAGAGGCTTTCTTAGAAACTGCTCTGTGATGTGTCACTTCCACTCAAAGAGTTACATCTGTATTTCGTGGATCTCTTTGCTAGCCTTATTTCTGTGGAATCTGAGAACAGATATTTCGGATCCCTTTGTAGACTAGAGGGCCAAAGGAAATATCCTCCGATAACAAAGAGAAAGAAGCTTGCTGAGAAACTTCTCTGTGTTCTATGAAATCATCTCACAGAGTTACAGCTTTCCCCTCAAGAAGCCTTTCGCTAAGACAGTTCTTGTGGAATTGGCAAAGTGATATTTGGAAGCCCATAGAGGGCTATGGTGAAAAAGGAAATATCCTCCGATGAAATCTGGAAAGAAGCTTTCTGAGAAACTGCTCTGTGATGTGTGACTTCCACTCACAGAGTTACATCTGTATTTCGTGGATCTCTTTGCGAGCCTTATTTCTGTAGAATCTGAGAACAGATATTTCGGATCCCTTTGAAGACTATAGGGCCAAAGGAAATATCCTCCGATAACAAAGAGAAAGAAGCTTTCTGAGAAACTTCTTTATGTTCTGTGAAATCATCTCACAGGGTTACAGCTTTCCACTCAAGAAGCCTTTCGCTAAGACAGTTCTTGTGGAATTGGCAAAGGGATATTTGGAACCCCATAGAGGGCTATGGTGAAAAAGGAAATATCCTCAGATGAAATCTGGAAAGAAGCTTTCTGAGAAACTTCTCTGTGATGTGTGACTTCCACTCACAGAGTTACATCTGTATTTCGTGGATCTCTTTGCTAGCCTTATTTCTGCGGAATCTGAGAACAGATATTTCGGATCCCTTTGAAGACAATAGGGCAAAAGGAAGTATCCTCCGGTAACAAAGAGAAAGAAGCTTTCTGAGAAACTTCTTTGTGTTCTGTGAAAACACCTCACAGAGTTACAGCTTTCCCCTCAAGAAGCCTTTCGCTAAGACAGTTCTGGTGGAATCGGCAAAGGGATATTTGGAAACCCATAGACAGCTATGGTGAAAAAGGAAATATCCTCAGATGAAATATGGAAAGAAGCTTTCTGAGAAACTGCTCTGTGATGTGTGACTTCCACTCACAGAGTTACATCTGTATTTCGTGGATCTCTTTGCTAGCCTTATTTCTGTGGAATCTGAGAACAGATATTTCGGATCCCTTTGAAGACTATAGTGCCAAAGGAAGTATCCTCCGGTAACAAAGAGAAAAAAGCTTTCTGAGAAACATCTTTGTGTTCTGTGAAATCATCTCACAGAGTTACAGCTTTCCCCTCAAGAAGCCTTTCGCTAAGACAGTTCTTGTGGAATTGGAAAAGTGATATTTGGAAGCCCTATACGGCTATGGTGAAAAAGGACTTATCCTCAGATGAAATCTCGAAAGAAACTTTCTGAGAAACTGCTCTGTGATGTGGGATTTCCACTCACAGAGTTACATCTGTATTTCTTTGCTAGCCTTATTTCTGTGGATCTCTTTGCTAGCCTTATTTCTGTGGAATCTGAGAACAGATATTTCGGATCCCTTTGAAGACTATAGGGCCAAAGGAAATATCCTCCGATAACAAAGAGAAAGAAGCTTTCTGAGAAACTTCTTTTTGTTCTGTGAAATCATCTCACAGAGTTACAGCTTTACCCTCAAGAAGCCTTTCGCTAAGACAGTTCTTTTGGAATAGGCAAAGTGATATTTGGAAGCCCGTAGAGGGCTATGGTGAAAAAGGAAATATCCTCAGATGAAATTTGGAAAGAAGCTTTCTTAGAAACTGCTCTGTGATGTGTCACTTCCACTCAAAGAGTTACATCTGTATTTCGTGGATCTCTTTGCTAGCCTTATTTCTGTGGAATCTGAGAAGAGATATTACGGATCCCTTTGAAGACTATAGGGCCAAAGGAAATATCCTCTGATAACAAAGAAAAAGAAGCTTTCTGAGAAACTTCTTTCTGTTCTGTGTAATCATCTCACAGAGTGACAGCTTTCCCCTTAAGAAGCCTTTCGCTAAGACAGTTCTTGTGGAATTGGCAAAGTGATATTTTGAAGCCCATAGAGGGCTAAGGTGAAAAAGGAAATATCCTCAGATGAAATCTGGAAAGAAGCTTTCTGAGAAACTGCTCTGTGATGTGTGACTTCCACTCACAGAGTTACATCTGTATTTCTTTGCTAGCCTTATTTCTGTGGATCTCTTTGCTAGCCTTATATCTGTGGAATCTGAGAACAGATATTTCGGATCCCTTTGAAGACTATAGGGCCAAAGGAAATATCCTCCGATAACAAAGAGAAAGAAGCTTTCTGAGAAACTTCTCTGTGTTCTATGAAATCATCTCACAGAGTTACAGCTTTCCCCTCAAGAAGCCTTTCGCTAAGACAGTTCTTGTGGAATTGGCAAAGTGATATTTGGAAGCCCATAGAGGGCTATGGTGAAAAAGGAAATATCCTCAGATGAAATCTGGAAAGAAGCTTTCTGTGAAACTGCTCAGTGATGTGTGACTTCCACTCACAGAGTTACATCTGTATTTCGTAGATCTCTTTGCTAGCCTTATTTCTGTGGAATCTGAGAACAGATATTTCGGATCCCGTTGAAGACTATAGGGCCAAAGGAAGTATCCTCCGGTAACAAAGAGAAAAAAGCTTTCTGAGAAACTTCTTTGTGTTCTGTGAAATCATCTCACAGAGTTACATCTTTCCCCTCAAGAAGCCTTTCGCTAAGACAGTTCTTGTGGAATTGGCAAAGTGATATTTGGAAGCCCATAGAGGGCTATGGTGAAAAAGGACATATCCTCAGATGAAATCTCGAAAGAAGCTTTCTGAGAAACTGCTCTGTGATGTGTGATTTCCACTCACAAGGTTACATCTGTATTTCGTGGATATCTTTACTAGCCTTATTTCTGTGGAATCTGAGAACAGATATTTCGGATCCCTTTGAAGACTATAGGGCCAAAGGAAGTATCCTCCGGTAACAAAGAGAAAGAAGCTTTCGGAGAAACTTCTTTGTGTTCTGTGAAATCATCTCACAGATTTACAGCTTTCCCCTCAAGAAGCCTTTCGCTAAGACAGTTCTTGTGGAATTGGCAAAGTGAAATTTGGAAGACCATAGAGGGCTATGGTAAAGAAGGAAATATCCTCAGAGGAAATCTGGAAAGAAGCTTTCTGAGAAACTGCTCTGTGATGTGTGACTTCCACTCACAGAGTTACATCTGTATTTCGTGCATCTCTTTGTTAGCCTTATTTCTGTGGAATCTGAGAACAGATATTTCGGATCCCTTTGAAGACTATAGGGCCAAAGGAAGTATCCTACGATAAGAAAGAGAAAGAAGCTTTCTGTGAAACTTCTTTGTGTTCTGTGAAATCATCTCACAGAGTTACAGCTTTCCCCTCAAGAAGCCTTTCGCTAATACAGTTCTTGTGGAGTTGGCAAAGGGATATTTGGAAGCCCATACAGGGCTATGGTGAAAAAGGAAATATCCTCAGATGAAATCTGGAAAGAAGCTTTCTGAGAAACTACTTAGTGTTCTGTTAATTCACGTCACAGAGTTACATCTGTATTTCGTGGATCTCTTTGTTAGCCTTATTTCTGTGGAATCTGAGAACAGATATTTCGGATCCCTTTGAAGACTATAGGGCCAAAGGAAATATCCTCCGACAACAAAGAGAAAGAAGTTTCTGAGAAACTTCTTTGTGTTGTGAAATCATCTCACAGATTTACAGATTTCCCCTCAAGAAGCCTTTCGCTAAGACAGTTCTTGTAGAATTGGCAAAGTGATATTTGGAATCTCGTAGAGGGCTATGGTGAAAAAGGAAATACCCTCAGATGAAATCAGGAAAGAAGCTTTCTGAGAAACTGCTCTGTGATGTGTGACTTCCACTCACAGAGTTACATCTGTATGTCGTGGATCTCTTTGCTAGCCTTATATCAGTGGAATCTGAGAACAGATATTTCGGATCCCTTTGAAGCATACAGGGCCAAAGGAAATATCCTCCGATAACAAAGAAAAAGAAGCTTTCGGAGAAACTTCTTTGTGTTCTGTGAAATCATCTCACAGAGTTACAGCTTTCCCTTCAAGAAGCCTTTCGCTAAGACAGTTCTTGTGGAATTGGCAAAGTGATATTTGGAAGCCCATAGAGGGCTATGGTGAAAAAGGAAATATCCTGAGATGAAATCTGGAAAGAAGCTTTCTGAGAAACTGCTCTGTGATGTGTGATTTCCACTCACAGAGTTACATCTGTATTTCTTTGCTAGCCATATATCTGTGGATCTCTTTGCTAGCCTTATTTCTGTGGAATCTGAGAACAGATATTTCGGATCCCTTTGAAGACTACAGGGCCAAAGGAAATATCCTCGGATAACAAAGAGAAAGAAGCTTTCTGAGAAACTCCTTTTTGTTCTGTGAAATCATCTCACAGAGTTACAGCTTTCCCCTCAAGAAGCCTTTTGCTAAGACAGTTCTTTTGGAATAGGCAAAGTGATATTTGGAAGCCCATAGAGGGCTATGGTGAAAAAGGAAATATCCTCAGATGAAATCTGGAAAGAGGCTTTCTTAGAAACTGCTCTGTGATGTGTCACTTCCACTCAAAGAGTTACATCTGTATTTCGTGGATCTCTTTGCTAGCCTTATTTCTGTGGAATCTGAGAACAGATATTTCGGATCCCTTTGTAGACTAGAGGGCCAAAGGAAATATCCTCCGATAACAAAGAGAAAGAAGCTTGCTGAGAAACTTCTCTGTGTTGTATGAAATCATCTCACAGAGTTACAGCTTTCCCCTCAAGAAGCCTTTCGCTAAGACAGTTCTTGTGGAATTGGCAAAGTGATATTTGGAAGCCCTTAGAGGGCTATGGTGAAAAAGGAAGTATCCTCCCATGAAATCTGGAAAGAAGCTTTCTGAGAAACTGCTCTGTGATGTGCGACTTCCACTCACAGAGTTACATCTGTATTTCGTGGATCTCTTTGCTAGCCTTATTTCTGTGGAATCTGAGAACAGATATGTCGGATCCCTTTGAAGAATATAGGGCCAAAGGAAATATCCTCCGATAACAAAGAGAATGAAGCTTTCTGAGAAACTTCTTTATGTTCTGTGATATCATCTCACAGGGTTACAGCTTTCCACTCAAGAAGCCTTTCGCTAAGACAGTTCTTGTGGAATTGGCAAAGGGATATTTGGAATCCCATAGAGGGCTATGGTGAAAAAGGAAATATCCTCAGATGAAATCTGGAAAGAAGCTTTCTGAGAAACTTCTCTGTGATGTGTGACTTCCACTCACAGAGTTACATCTGTATTTCGTGGATCTCTTTGCTAGCCTTATTTCTGCGGAATCTGAGAACAGATATTTCGGATCCCTTTGAAGACAATAGGGCAAAAGGAAGTATCCTCCGGTAACAAAGAGAAAGAAGCTTTCTGAGAAACTTCTTTGTGTTCTGTGAAAACATCTCACAGAGTTACAGCTTTCCCCTCAAGAAGCCTTTCGCTAAGACAGTTCTGGTGGAATCGGCAAAGGGATATTTGGAAACCCATAGACAGCTATGGTGAAAAAGGAAATATCCTCAGATGAAATCTGGAAAGAAGCTTTCTGAGAAACTGCTCTGTGATGTGTGACTTCCACTCACAGAGTTACATCTGTATTTCGTGGATCTCTTTGCTAGCCTTATTTCTGTGGAATCTGAGAACAGATATTTCGGATCCCTTTGAAGACTATAGGGCCAAAGGAAGTATCCTACGATAACAAAGAGAAAGAAGCTTTCTGTGAAACTTCTTTGTGTTCTGTGAAATCATCTCACAGAGTTACAGCTTTCCCCTCAAGAAGCCTTTCGCTAAGACAGTTCTTGTGGAGTTGGCAAAGGGATATTTGGAAGCCCATACAGGGCTATGGTGAAAAAGGAAATATCCTCAGATGAAATCTGGAAAGAAGCTTTCTGAGAAACTACTTAGTGTTCTGTTAATTCACGTCACAGAGATACATCTGTATTTCGTGGATCTCTTTGTTAGCCTTATTTCTGTGGAATCTGAGAACAGATATTTCGGATCCCTTTGAAGACTATAGGGCCAAAGGAAATATCCTCCGACAACAAAGAGAAAGAAGTTTCTGAGAAACTTCTTTGTGTTGTGAAATCATCTCACAGAGTTACAGATTTCCCCTCAAGAAGCCTTTCGCTAAGACAGTTCTTGTAGAATTGGCAAAGTGATATTTGGAATCTCGTAGAGGGCTATGGTGAAAAAGGAAATACCCTCAGATGAAATCAGGAAAGAAGCTTTCTGAGAAACTGCTCTGTGATGTGTGACTTCCACTCACAGAGTTACATCTGTATGTAGTGGATCTCTTTGCTAGCCTTATATCAGTGGAATCTGAGAACAGATATTTCGGATCCCTTTGAAGCATATAGGGCCAAAGGAAATATCCTCCGATAACAAAGAAAAAGAAGCTTTCGGAGAAACTTCTTTGTGTTCTGTGAAATCATCTCACAGAGTTACAGCTTTCCCTTCAAGAAGCCTTTCGCTAAGACAGTTCTTGTGGAATTGGCAAAGTGATATTTGGAAGCCCATAGAGGGCTATGGTGAGAAAGGAAATATCGTGAGATGAAATCTGGAAAGAAGCTTTCTGAGAAACTGCTCTGTGATGTGTGATTTCCACTCACAGAGTTACATCTGTATTTCTTTGCTAGCCATATATCTGTGGATCTCTTTGCTAGCCTTATTTCTGTGGAATCTGAGAACAGATATTTCGGATCCCTTTGAAGACTACAGGGCCAAAGGAAATATCCTCCGATAACAAAGAGAAAGAAGCTTTCTGAGAAACTTCTTTTTGTTCTGTGAAATCATCTCACAGAGTTACAGCTTTCCCCTCTAGAAGCCTTTCGCTAAGACAGTTCTTTTGGAATAGGCAAAGTGATATTTGGAAGCCCATAGAGGGCTATGGTGAAAAAGGAAATATCCTCAGATGAAATCTGGAAAGAGGCTTTCTTAGAAACTGCTCTGTGATGTGTCACTTCCACTCAAAGAGTTACATCTGTATTTCGTGGATCTCTTTGCTAGCCTTATTTCTGTGGAATCTGAGAACAGATATTTCGGATCCCTTTGTAGACTAGAGGGCCAAAGGAAATATCCTCCGATAACAAAGAGAAAGAAGCTTGCTGAGAAACTTCTCTGTGTTCTATGAAATCATCTCACAGAGTTACAGCTTTCCCCTCAAGAAGCCTTTCGCTAAGACAGTTCTTGTAGAATTGGCAAAGTGATATTTGGAAGCCCATAGAGGGCTATGGTGAAAAAGGAAATATCCTCCCATGAAATCTGGAAAGAAGCTTTCTGAGAAACTGCTCTGTGATGTGCGACTTCCACTCACAGAGTTACATCTGTATTTCGTGGATCTCTTTGCTAGCCTTATTTCTGTGGAATCTGAGAACAGATATTTCGGATCCCTTTGAAGAATATAGGGCCAAAGGAAATATCCTCCGATAACAAAGAGAAAGAAGCTTTCTGAGAAACTTCTTTATGTTCTGTGATATCATCTCACAGGGTTACAGCTTTCCACTCAAGAAGCCTTTCGCTAAGACAGTTCTTGTGGAATTGGCAAAGGGATATTTGGAACCCCATAGAGGGCTATGGTGAAAAAGGAAATATCCTCAGATGAAATCTGGAAAGAAGCTTTCTGAGAAACTTCTCTGTGATGTGTGACTTCCACTCACAGAGTTACATCTGTATTTCGTGGATCTCTTTGCTAGCCTTATTTCTGCGGAATCTGAGAACAGATATTTCGGATCCCTTTGAAGACAATAGGGCAAAAGGAAGTATCCTCCGGTAACAAAGAGAAAGAAGCTTTCTGAGAAACTTCTTTGTGTTCTGTGAAAACATCTCACAGAGTTACAGCTTTCCCCTCAAGAAGCCTTTCGCTAAGACAGTTCTGGTGGAATCGGCAAAGGGATATTTGGAAACCCATAGACAGCTATGGTGAAAAAGGAAATATCCTCAGATGAAATCTGGAAAGAAGCTTTCTGAGAAACTGCTCTGTGATGTGTGACTTCCACTCACAGAGTTACATCTGTATTTCTTGGATCTCTTTGCTAGCCTTTTTTCTGTGGAATCTGAGAACAGATATTTCGGATCCCTTTGAAGACTATAGTGCCAAAGGAAGTATCCTCCGGTAACAAAGAGAAAAAAGCTTTCTGAGAAACTCCTTTGTGTTCTGTGAAATCATCTCACAGAGTTACAGCTTTCCCCTCAAGAAGCCTTTCGCTAAGACTGTTCTTGTGGAATTGGAAAAGTGATATTTGGAAGCCCATAGACGGCTATGGTGAAAAAGGACATATCCTCAGATGAAATCTCGAAAGAAGCTTTCTGAGAAACTGCTTTGTGATGTGTGATTTCCACTCACAGAGTTACATCTGTATTTCTTTGCTAGCCTTATTTCTGTGGATCTCTTTGCTAGCCTTATTTCTTTGGAATCTGAGAACAGATATTTCGGATCCCTTTGAAGACTATAGGGCCAAAGGAAATATCCTCCGATAACAAAGAGAAAGAAGCTTTCTGAGAAACTTCTTTTTGTTCTGTGAAATCATCTCACAGAGTTACAGCTTTCCCCTCAAGAAGCCTTTCGCTAAGACAGTTCTTGTGGAATTGGCAAAGTGATATTTTGAAGCCCATAGAGGGCTAAGGTGAAAAAGGAAATATCCTCAGATGAAATCTGGAAAGAAGCTTTCTGAGAAACTGCTCTGTGATGTGTGACTTCCACTCACAGCGTTACATCTGTATTTCTTTCCTAGCCTTATTTCTGTGGATCTCTTTCCTAGCCTTATTTCTGTGGAATCTGAGAACAGATATTTCGGATACCTTTGAAGACTATAGGGCCAAAGGAAATATCCTCCGATAACAAAGAGAAAGAAGCTTTCTGAGAAACTTCTCTGTGTTCTATGAAATCATCTAACAGAGTTACAGCTTTCCCCTCAAGAAGCCGTTCACTAAGACAGTTCTTGTGGAATTGTCAAAGTGATATTTGGAAGCCCATAGAGGGCTATGGTGAAAAAGGAAATATCCCCGATGAAATCTGGAAAGAAGCTTTCTGAGAAACTGCTCTGTGATGTGTGACTTCCACTCACCGAGTTACATCTGTATTTCGTGGATCTCTTTGCTAGCCTTATTTCTGTGGAATCTGAGAACAGATATTTCGGATCCCTTTGAAGACTATAGGGCAAAAAGAAATATCCTCCGATAACAAAGAAAAAGAAGCTTTCGGAGAAACTTCTTTGTGTTCTGTGAAATCATCTCACAGAGTTACAGCTTTCCCTTCAAGAAGCCTTTCGCTAAGACAGTTCTTGTGGAATTGGCAAAGTGATATTTGGAAGCCCATAGAGGGCTATGGTGAAAAAGGAAATATCCTGAGATGAAATCTGGAAAGAAGCTTTCTGAGAAACTGCTCTGTGATGTGTGATTTCCACTCACAGAGTTACCTCTGTATTTCTTTGCTAGCCATATATCTGTGGATCTCTTTGCTAGCCTTATTTCTGTGGAATCTGAGAACAGATATTTCGGATCCCTTTGAAGACAACAGGCCAAAGGAAATATCCTCCGATAACAAAGAGAAAGAAGCTTTCTGAGAAACTTCTTTTTGTTCTGTGAAATCATCTCACAGAGTTACAGCTTTCCCCTCAAGAAGCCTTTCGCTAAGACAGTTCTTTTGGAATAGGCAAAGTGATATTTGGAAGCCCATAGAGGGCTATGGTGAAAAAGGAAATATCCTCAGATGAAATCTGGAAAGAGGCTTTCTTAGAAACTGCTCTGTGATGTGTCACTTCCACTCAAAGAGTTACATCTGTATTTCGTGGATCTCTTTGCTAGCCTTATTTCTGTGGAATCTGAGAACAGATATTTCGGATCCCTTTGTAGACTAGAGGGCCAAAGGAAATATCCTCCGATAACAAAGAGAAAGAAGCTTGCTGAGAAACTTCTCTGTGTTCTATGAAATCATCTCACAGAGTTACAGCTTTCCCCTCCAGAAGCCTTTCGCTAAGACAGTTCTTGTGGAATTGGCAAAGTGATATTTGGAAGCCCATAGAGGGCTATGGTGAAAAAGGAAATATCCTCCGATGAAATCTGGAAAGAAGCTTTCTGAGAAACTGCTCTGTGATGTGTGACTTCCACTCACAGAGTTACATCTGTATTTCGTGGATCTCTTTGCGAGCCTTATTTCTGTAGAATCTGAGAACAGATATTTCGGATCCCTTTGAAGACTATAGGGCCAAAGGAAATATCCTCCGATAACAAAGAGAAAGAAGCTTTCTGAGAAACTTCTTTATGTTCTGTGAAATCATCTCACAGGGTTACAGCTTTCCACTCAAGAAGCCTTTCGCTAAGACAGTTCTTGTGGAATTGGCAAAGGGATATTTGGAACCCCATAGAGGGCTATGGTGAAAAAGGAAATATCCTCAGATGAAATCTGGAAAGAAGCTTTCTGAGAAACTTCTCTGTGATGTGTGACTTCCACTCACAGAGTTACATCTGTATTTCGTGGATCTCTTTGCTAGCCTTATTTCTGCGGAATCTGAGAACAGATATTTCGGATCCCTTTGAAGACAATAGGGCAAAAGGAAGTATCCTCCGGTAACAAAGAGAAAGAAGCTTTCTGAGAAACTTCTTTGTGTTCTGTGAAAACACCTCACAGAGTTACAGCTTTCCCCTCAAGAAGCCTTTCGCTAAGACAGTTCTGGTGGAATCGACAAAGGGATATTTGGAAACCCATAGACAGCTATGGTGAAAAAGGAAATATCCTCAGATGAAATATGGAAAGAAGCTTTCTGAGAAACTGCTCTGTGATGTGTGACTTCCACTCACAGAGTTACATCTGTATTTCGTGGATCTCTTTGCTAGCCTTATTTCTGTGGAATCTGAGAACAGATATTTCGGATCCCTTTGAAGACTGTAGTGCCAAAGGAAGTATCCTCCGGTAACAAAGAGAAAAAAGCTTTCTGAGAAACATCTTTGTGTTCTGTGAAATCATCTCACAGAGTTACAGCTTTCCCCTCAAGAAGCCTTTCGCTAAGACAGTTCTTGTGGAATTGGAAAAGTGATATTTGGAAGCCCTATACGGCTATGGTGAAAAAGGACTTATCCTCAGATGAAATCTCGAAAGAAGCTTTCTGAGAAACTGCTCTGTGATGTGGGATTTCCACTCACAGAGTTACATCTGTATTTCTTTGCTAGCCTTATTTCTGTGGATCTCTTTGCTAGCCTTATTTCTGTGGAATCTGAGAACAGATATTTCGGATCCCTTTGAAGACTATAGGGCCAAAGGAAATATCCTCCGATAACAAAGAGAAAGAAGCTTTCTGAGAAACTTCTTTTTGTTCTGTGAAATCATCTCACAGAGTTACAGCTTTACCCTCAAGAAGCCTTTCGCTAAGACAGTTCTTTTGGAATAGGCAAAGTGATATTTGGAAGCCCGTAGAGGGCTATGGTGAAAAAGGAAATATCCTCAGATGAAATTTGGAAAGAAGCTTTCTTAGAAACTGCTCTGTGATGTGTCACTTCCACTCAAAGAGTTACATCTGTATTTCGTGGATCTCTTTGCTAGCCTTATTTCTGTGGAATCTGAGAAGAGATATTACGGATCCCTTTGAAGACTATAGGGCCAAAGGAAATATCCTCTGATAACAAAGAGAAAGAAGCTTTCTGAGAAACTTCTTTCTGTTCTGTGTAATCATCTCACAGAGTGACAGCTTTCCCCTTAAGAAGCCTTTCTCTAAGACAGTTCTTGTGGAATTGGCAAAGTGATATTTTGAAGCCCATAGAGGGCTAAGGTGAAAAAGGAAATATCCTCAGATGAAATCTGGAAAGAAGCTTTCTGAGAAACTGCTCTGTGATGTGTGACTTCCACTCACAGAGTTACATCTGTATTTCTTTGCTAGCCTTATTTCTGTGGATCTCTTTGCTAGCCTTATATCTGTGGAATCTGAGAACAGATATTTCGGATCCCTTTGAAGACTATAGGGCCAAAGGAAATATCCTCCGATAACAAAGAGAAAGAAGCTTTCTGAGAAACTTCTCTGTGTTCTATGAAATCATCTCACAGAGTTACAGCTTTCCCCTCAAGAAGCCTTTCGCTAAGACAGTTCTTGTGGAATTGGCAAAGTGATATTTGGAAGCCCATAGAGGGCTATGGTGAAAAAGGAAATATCCTCAGATGAAATCTGGAAAGAAGCTTTCTGTGAAACTGCTCAGTGATGTGTGACTTCCACTCACAGAGTTACATCTGTATTTCGTAGATCTCTTTGCTAGCCTTATTTCTGTGGAATCTGAGAACAGATATTTCGGATCCCGTTGAAGACTATAGGGCCAAAGGAAGTATCCTCCGATAACAAAGAGAAAAAAGCTTTCTGAGAAACTTCTTTGTGTTCTGTGAAATCATCTCACAGAGTTACATCTTTCCCCTCAAGAAGCCTTTCGCTAAGACAGTTCTTGTGGAATTGGCAAAGTGATATTTGGAAGCCCCTAGAGGGCTATGGTGAAAAAGGACATATCCTCAGATGAAATCTCGAAAGAAGCTTTCTGAGAAACTGCTCTGTGATGTGTGATTTCCACTCACAAGGTTACATCTGTATTTCGTGGATATCTTTACTAGCCTTATTTCTGTGGAATCTGAGAACAGATATTTCGGATCCCTTTGAAGACTATAGGGCCAAAGGAAGTATCCTCCGGTAACAA
Organism: Macaca nemestrina; assembly: GCF_043159975.1. Lineage (NCBI taxonomy): Eukaryota > Metazoa > Chordata > Mammalia > Primates > Cercopithecidae > Macaca > Macaca nemestrina. The sequence continues at coordinate 54,317,631 of NC_092140.1, forward strand.
AGAGAAAGAAGCTTTCGGAGAAACTTCTTTGTGTTCTGTGAAATCATCTCACAGATTTACAGCTTTCCCCTCAAGAAGCCTTTCGCTAAGACAGTTCTTGTGGAATTGGCAAAGTGAAATTTGGAAGACCATAGAGGGCTATGGTAAAGAAGGAAATATCCTCAGAGGAAATCTGGAAAGAAGCTTTCTGAGAAACTGCTCTGTGATGTGTGACTTCCACTCACAGAGTTACATCTGTATTTCGTGCATCTCTTTGTTAGCCTTATTTCTGTGGAATCTGAGAACAGATATTTCGGATCCCTTTGAAGACTATAGGGCCAAAGGAAGTATCCTACGATAACAAAGAGAAAGAAGCTTTCTGTGAAACTTCTTTGTGTTCTGTGAAATCATCTCACAGAGTTACAGCTTTCCCCTCAAGAAGCCTTTCGCTAAGACAGTTCTTGTGGAGTTGGCAAAGGGATATTTGGAAGCCCATACAGGGCTATGGTGAAAAAGGAAATATCCTCAGATGAAATCTGGAAAGAAGCTTTCTGAGAAACTACTTAGTGTTCTGTTAATTCACGTCACAGAGTTACATCTGTATTTCGTGGATCTCTTTGTTAGCCTTATTTCTGTGGAATCTGAGAACAGATATTTCGGATCCCTTTGAAGACTATAGGGCCAAAGGAAATATCCTCCGACAAAAAAGAGAAAGAAGTTTCTGAGAAACTTCTTTGTGTTGTGAAATCATCTCACAGAGTTACAGATTTCCCCTCAGGAAGCCTTTCGCTAAGAGAGTTCTTGTAGAATTGGCAAAGTGATATTTGGAATATCGTAGAGGGCTATGGTGAAAAAGGAAATACCCTCAGATGAAATCAGGAAAGAAGCTTTCTGAGAAACTGCTCTGTGATGTGTGACTTCCACTCACAGCGTTACATCTGTATTTCGTGGATCTCTTTGCTAGCCTTATTTCTGTGGAATCTGAGAACAGATATTTCGGGTCCTTTTGAAGACTATAGGGCCAAAGGAAATATCCTCCGATAGCAAAGAGAAAAAATCTTTCTGAGAAACTTCTTTGTGTTCTGTGAAATCATCTCACAGAGTTACAGTTTCCCCTCAAGAAGCCTTTAGCTAAGACAGTTTTTGTGGAATTGGCAAAGTGATATTTGGAAGCCCATAGAGGGCTATGGTGAAAAAGGAAATATCCTCCGATGAAATCTGGAAAGAAGCTTTCTGAGAAACTGCTCTGTGATGTGTGACTTCCACTCACAGAGTTACATCTGTATTTCGTGGATCTCTTTGCTAGCCTTATTTCTGTGGAATCTGAGAACAGATATTTCGGATCCCTTTGAAGACTATAGTGCCAAAGGAAGTATCCTCCGGTAACACAGAGAAAAAAGCTTTCTGAGAAACATCTTTGTGTTCTGTGAAATCATCTCACAGAGTTACAGCTTTCCCCTCAAGAAGCCTTTCGCTAAGACAGTTCTTGTGGAATTGGAAAAGTGATATTTGGAAGCCCTATACGGCTATGGTGAAAAAGGAAATATCCTCAGATGAAATCTCGAAAGAAGCTTTCTGAGAAACTGCTCTGTGATGTGGGATTTCCACTCACAGAGTTACATCTGTATTTCTTTGCTAGCCTTATTTCTGTGGATCTCTTTGCTAGCCTTATTTCTGTGGAATCTGAGAACAGATATTTCGGATCCCTTTGAAGACTATAGGGCCAAAGGAAATATCCTCCGATAACAAAGAAAAAGAAGCTTTCTGAGAAACTTCTTTTTGTTCTGTGAAATCATCTCACAGAGTTACAGCTTTACCCTCAAGAAGCCTTTCGCTAAGACAGTTCTTTTGGAATAGGCAAAGTGATATTTGGAAGCCCGTAGAGGGCTATGGTGAAAAAGGAAATATCCTCAGATGAAATTTGGAAAGAAGCTTTCTTAGAAACTGCTCTGTGATGTGTCACTTCCACTCAAAGAGTTACATCTGTATTTCGTGGATCTCTTTGCTAGCCTTATTTCTGTGGATCTCTTTGCTAGCCTTATATCTGTGGAATCTGAGAACAGATATGTCGGATCCCTTTGAAGACTATAGGGCCAAAGGAAATATCCTCCGATAACAAAGAGAAAGAAGCTTTCTGAGAAACTTCTCTGTGTTCTATGAAATCATCTCACAGAGTTACAGCTTTCCCCTCAAGAAGCCTTTCGCTAAGACAGTTCTTGTGGAATTGGCAAAGTGATATTTGGAAGCCCATAGAGGGCTATGGTGAAAAAGGACATATCCTCAGATGAAATCTGGAAAGAAGCTTTCTGAGAAACTGCTCTGTGATGTGTGATTTCCACTCACAAGGTTACATCTGTATTTCGTGGATATCTTTACTAGCCTTATTTCTGTGGAATCTGAGAACAGATATTTCGGATCCCTTTGAAGACTATAGGGCCAAAGGAAGTATCCTCCGGTAACAAAGAGAAAGAAGCTTTCGGAGAAACTTCTTTGTGTTCTGTGAAATCATCTCACAGAGTTACAGCTTTCCCCTCAAGAAGCCTTTCGCTAAGACAGTTCTTGTGGAATTGGCAAAGTGAAATTTGGAAGACCATAGAGGGCTATGGTAAAGAAGGAAATATCCTCAGAGGAAATCTGGAAAGAAGCTTTCTGAGAAACTGCTCTGTGATGTGTGACTTCCACTCACAGAGTTACATCTGTATTTCGTGCATCTCTTTGTTAGCCTTATTTCTGTGGAATCTGAGAACAGATATTTCGGATCCCTTTGAAGACTATAGGGCCAAAGGAAGTATCCTACGATAACAAAGAGAAAGAAGCTTTCTGTGAAACATCTTTGTGTTCTGTGAAATCATCTCACAGAGTTACAGCTTTCCCCTCAAGAAGCCTTTCGCTAAGACAGTTCTTGTGGAGTTGGCAAAGGGATATTTGGAAGCCCATGCAGGGCTATGGTGAAAAAGGAAATATCCTCAGATGAAATCTGGAAAGAAGCTTTCTGAGAAACTACTTAGTGTTCTGTTAATTCACGTCACAGAGTTACATCTGTATTTCGTGGATCTCTTTGTTAGCTTTATTTCTGTGGAATCTGAGAACAGATATTTCGGATCCCTTTGAAGACTATAGGGCCAAAGGAAATATCCTCCGACAACAAAGAGAAAGAAGTTTCTGAGAAACTTCTTTGTGTTGTGAAATCATCTCACAGAGTTACAGATTTCCCCTCAAGAAGCCTTTCGCTAAGACAGTTCTTGTAGATTTGGAAAAGTGATATTTGGAATCTCGTAGAGGGCTATGGTGAAAAAGGAAATACCCTCAGATGAAATCAGGAAAGAAGCTTTCTGAGAAACTGCTCTGTGATGTGTGACTTCCACTCACAGCGTTACATCTGTATTTCGTGGATCTCTTTGCTAGCCTTATTTCTGTGGAATCTGAGAACAGATATTTCGGGTCCTTTTGAAGACTATAGGGCCAAAGGAAATATCCTCCGATAGCAAAGAGAAAAAAGCTTTCTGAGAAACTTCTTTGTGTTCTGTGAAATCATCTCACAGAGTTACAGTTTCCCCTCAAGAAGCCTTTCGCTAAGACAGTTTTTGTGGAATTTGCAAAGTGATATTTGGAAGCCCATAGAGGGCTATGGTGAAAAAGGAAATATCCTCAGATGAAATCTGGAAAGAAGCTTTCTGAGAAACTGCTCTGTGATGTGTGACTTCCACTCACCGAGTTACATCTGTATTTCGTGGATTTCTTTGCTAGCCTTATTTCTGTGGATATTGAGAAGAGATATTTCGGATCCCTTTGAAGACTATAGGGCCAAAGGCAGTATCCTCCGATAACAAAGAGAAGGAAGCTTTCTGAGAAACTTCTTTGTGTTCTGTGAAATCATCTCACAGAGTTACACCTTTCCCCTCAAGAAGCCTTTCGCAAAGACAGTTCTTGTGGAATTGGCAAAGTGATATTTGGAAAACCATAGAGGGCTATGGTGAAGAAGGAAATATCCTCAGATGAAATCTGGAAGGAAGCTTTCTGAGAAACTGCTGTGTGATGTGTGACTTCCACTCACAGCGTTACATCTGTATTTCGTGGATCTCTTTGCTAGCCTTATTTCTGTAGAATCTGAGAACAGATATTTCGGATCCCTTTGAAGACCATAGTGCCAAAGGAAATATCCTCCGATAACAAAGATAAAGAAGCTTTCTGAGGAATTCTTTGTGTTCTGTGAAATCATCTCACAGACTTACAGCTTTCCCCTCAAGAAGCCTTTCGCTAAGACAGTTCTTGTGGAATTGGCAAAGTGATATTTGGAAGCCCATAGAGGGCTATGGTGAAAAAGGAAATATCCTCAGATGAAATCTGGAAAGAAGCTTTATGAGAAACTGCTCTGTGATGTGTGACTTCCACTCACAGAGTTACATCTGTATTTCGTGGATCTCTTTGCTAGCCTTATTTCTGCGGAATCTGAGAACAGATATTTCGGATCCCTTTGAAGACAATAGGGCAAAAGGAAGTATCCTCCGGTAACAAAGAGAAAGAAGCTTTCTGAGAAATTTCTTTGTGTTCTGTGAAAACACCTCACAGAGTTACAGCTTTCCCCTCAAGAAGCCTTTCGCTAAGACAGTTCTGGTGGAATCGGCAAAGGGATATTTGGAAACCCATAGACAGCTATGGTGAAAAAAGAAATATCCTCAGATGAAATCTGGAAAGAAGCTTTCTGAGAAACTGCTCTGTGATGTGTGACTTCCACTCACAGAGTTACATCTGTATTTCGTGGATCTCTTTGCTAGCCTTATTTCTGTGGAATCTGAGAACAGATATTTCGGATCCCTTTGAAGACTATAGTGTCAAAGGAAGTATCCTCCGGTAACAAAGAGAAAAAAGCTTTCTGAGAAACATCTTTGTGTTCTGTGAAATCATCTCACAGAGTTACAGCTTTCCCCTCAAGAAGCCTTTCGCTAAGACAGTTCTTGTGGAATTGGAAAAGTGATATTTGGAAGCCCTATACGGCTATGGTGAAAAAGGAAATATCCTCAGATGAAATCTCGAAAGAAGCTTTCTGAGAAACTGCTCTGTGATGTGGGATTTCCACTCACAGAGTTACATCTGTATTTCTTTGCTAGCCTTATTTCTGTGGATCTCTTTGCTAGCCTTATTTCTGTGGAATCTGAGAACAGATATTTCGGATCCCTTTGAAGACTATAGGGCCAAAGGAAATATCCTCCGATAACAAAGAGAAAGAAGCTTTCTGAGAAACTTCTTTTTGTTCTGTGAAATCATCTCACAGAGTTACAGCTTTACCCTCAAGAAGCCTTTCGCTAAGACAGTTCTTTTGGAATAGGCAAAGTGATATTTGGAAGCCCGTAGAGGGCTATGGTGAAAAAGGAAATATCCTCAGATGAAATTTGGAAAGAAGCTTTCTTAGAAACTGCTCTGTGATGTGTCACTTCCACTCAAAGAGTTACATCTGTATTTCGTGGATCTCTTTGCTAGCCTTATTTCTGTGGATCTCTTTTCTAGCCTTATATCTGTGGAATCTGAGAACAGATATTTCGGATCCCTTTGAAGACTATAGGGCCAAAGGAAATATCCTCCGATAACAAAGAGAAAGAAGCTTTCTGAGAAACTTCTCTGTGTTCTATGAAATCATCTCACAGAGTTACAGCTTTCCCCTCAAGAAGCCTTTCGCTAAGACAGTTCTTGTGGAATTGGCAAAGTGATATTTGGAAGCCCATAGAGGGCTATGGTGAAAAAGGACATATCCTCAGATGAAATCTCGAAAGAAGCTTTCTGAGAAACTGCTCTGTGATGTGTGATTTCCACTCACAAGGTTACATCTGTATTTCGTGGATATCTTTACTAGCCTTATTTCTGTGGAATCTGAGAACAGATATTTCGGATCCCTTTGAAGACTATAGGGCCAAAGGAAGTATCCTCCGGTAACAAAGAGAAAGAAGCTTTCGGAGAAACTTCTTTGTGTTCTGTGAAATCATCTCACAGAGTTACAGCTTTCCCCTCAAGAAGCCTTTCGCTAAGACAGTTCTTGTGGAATTGGCAAAGTGAAATTTGGAAGACCATAGAGGGCTATGGTAAAGAAGGAAATATCCTCAGAGGAAATCTGGAAAGAAGCTTTCTGAGAAACTGCTCTGTGATGTGTGACTTCCACTCACAGAGTTACATCTGTATTTCGTGCATCTCTTTGTTAGCCTTATTTCTGTGGAATCTGAGAACAGATATTTCGGATCCCTTTGAAGACTATAGGGCCAAAGGAAGTATCCTACGATAACAAAGAGAAAGAAGCTTTCTGTGAAACTTCTTTGTGTTCTGTGAAATCATCTCACAGAGTTACAGCTTTCCCCGCAAGAAGCCTTTCGCTAAGACAGTTCTTGTGGAGTTGGCAAAGGGATATTTGGAAGCCCATACAGGGCTATGGTGAAAGAGGAAATATCCTCAGATGAAATCTGGAAAGAAGCTTTCTGAGAAACTACTTAGTGTTCTGTTAATTCACGTCACAGAGTTACATCTGTATTTCGTGGATCTCTTTGTTAGCCTTATTTCTGTGGAATCTGAGAACAGATATTTCGGATCCCTTTGAAGACTATAGGGCCAAAGGAAATATCCTCTGACAACAAAGAGAAAGAAGTTTCTGAGAAACTTCTTTGTGTTGTGAAATCATCTCACAGAGTTACAGATTTCCCCTCAAGAAGCCTTTCGCTAAGACAGTTCTTGTAGATTTGGGAAAGTGATATTTGGAATCTCGTAGAGGGCTATGGTGAAAAAGGAAATACCCTCAGATGAAATCAGGAAAGAAGCTTTCTGAGAAACTGCTCTGTGATGTGTGACTTCCACTCACAGCGTTACATCTGTATTTCGTGGATCTCTTTGCTAGCCTTATTTCTGTGGAATCTGAGAACAGATATTTCGGGTCCTTTTGAAGACTATAGGGCCAAAGGAAATATCCTCCGATAGCAAAGAGAAAAAAGCTTTCTGAGAAACTTCTTTGTGTTCTGTGAAATCATCTCACAGAGTTACAGTTTCCCCTCAAGAAGCTTTTCGCTAAGACAGTTTTTGTGGAATTTGCAAAGTGATATTTGGAAGCCCATAGAGGGCTATGGTGAAAAAGGAAATATCCTCAGATGAAATCTGCAAAGAAGCTTTCTGAGAAACTGCTCTGTGATGTGTGACTTCCACTCACCGAGTTACATCTGTATTTCGTGGATTTCTTTGCTAGCCTTATTTCTGTGGTTATTGAGAAGAGATATTTCGGATCCCTTTGAAGACTATAGGGCCAAAGGCAGTATCCTCCGATAACAAAGAGAAAGAAGCTTTCTGAGAAACTTCTTTGTGTTCTGTGAAATCATCTCACAGAGTTACAGCTTTCCCCTCAAGAAGCCTTTCGCAAAGACAGTTCTTGTGGAATTGGCAAAGTGATATTTGGAAAACCATAGAGGGCTATGGTGAAGAAGGAAATATCCTCAGATGAAATCTGGAAAGAAGCTTTCTGAGAAACTGCTCTGTGATGTGTGACTTCCACTCACAGCGTTACATCTGTATTTCGTGGATCTCTTTGCTAGCCTTATTTCTGTGGAATCTGAGAACAGATATTTCGGATCCCTTTGAAGACCATAGGGCCAAAGGAAATATCCTCCGATAACAAAGAGAAAGAAGCTTTCTGAGAAACTTCTTTGTGTTCTGTGAAATCATCTCACAGACTTACAGCTTTCCCCTCAAGAAGCCTTTCGCTAAGACAGTTCTTGTGGAATTGGCCAAGTGATATTTGGAAGCCCATAGAGGGCTATGGTGAAAAAGGAAATATCCTCAGATGAAATCTGGAAAGAAGCTTTATGAGAAACTGCTCTGTGATGTGTGCTTTCCACTCACAGAGTTACATCTGTATTTCGTGGATTTCCTTGCTAGCCTTATTTCTGTGGAATCTGAGAAGAGATATTTCGCATCCCTTTGAAGACTATAGGGCCAAAGGAAATATCCTCCGATAACAAAGAGAAAGAAGCTTTCTGAGAAACTTCTTTGTGTTCTGTGAAACCATCTCACAGAGTTACAGCTTTCCCCTCAAGAAGCCTTTCGCTAAGAATGTTCTTGTGGAATTGGCAAAGTGATATTTGGAAGCCCATAGAGGGCTATGTTGAAAAAGGAAATATCCTCAGATGAAATCTGAAAAAAAGGTTTTTGAGAAACTGCTCTGTGATGTGTGACTTCCACTCACAGAGTTACATCTGTATTTCGTGGAATTCTTTGCTAGACTTATTTCTGTGGATTCTGAGAAGATATATTTCGGATCCCTTTGAAGACTATAGGGCCAAAGGGTGTATCCTCCGATAACAAAGAGAAAGAAGCTTTCTGAGAAACTTCTTTGTGTTCTGTGAAATCATCTCACAGAGTTACAGCTTTCCCCTCAAGAAGCCTTTCGCTGAGACAGTTCTTGTGGAATTGGCAAACTGATATTTGGAAGCCCATAGAGGGCTATGGTGAAAAAGGAAATATCCTCAGATGAAATCTGGAAAGAAGCTTTCTGAGAAACTGCTCTGTGATGTGTGACTTCCACTCACAGAGTTACATCTGTATTTCGTGGATCTCTTTGCTAGCCTTACTTCTGTGGAATCTGAGAAGAGATATTTCGGATCCCTTTGAAGACTATAGGGCCAAAGGAAATATACTCCGATAACAAAGAGAAAGATACTTTGTGAGAAACTTCTTTGTGTTCTGTGAAATCATCTCACAGAGTTACAGCTTTCCCCTCAAGAAGCCTTTCGCTAAGACAGTTCTTGTGGAATTGGCAAAGGGATATTTGGAAACAGGTAGACGGCTATGTTGAAAAAGGAAATATCCTCAGATGAAATCTGGAAAGAAGATTTCTGAAAAACTGCTCTGTGATGTGTGACTTCCACTCACAGAGTTACATCTGTATTTCGTGGATCTCTTTGCTAGCCTTATTTCTGTGGAACCTGAGAACAGATATTTCGGATCCCTTTGAAGACTATAGGGCCAAAGGAAATATCCTCCGGTAAAAAAGAGAAAGAAGCTTTCTGAGAACTTCTTTCTGTTCTGTGAAATCATCTCACAGAGTTACAGCTTTCCCCTCAAGAAGCCTTTCACTAAGACAGTTCTTGTGGAATTGGCAAAGTGATATTTGGAAGCCCTTAGACGGCTATGGTGAAAAAGGAAATATCCTCAGATGAAATCTGGAAAGAAGCTTTCTGAGAAACTGCTCTGTGATGTGTGACTTCCACTCACAGAGTTACATCTGTATTTCGTGGACCTCTTTGCTAGCCTTATTTCTGTGGAATCTGAGAACAGATATTTCGGATCCCTTTGAAGACTATAGGGCCAAAGGAAATATCCTCCGATAACAAAGAGAAAGATACTTTCTGAGAAAATTCTTGGTGTTCTGTGAAATCATCTCACAGAGTTACAGCTTTCCCTTCAAGAAGCCTTTTGCTAAGACAGTTCTTGTGGAATTGGCAAAGGGATATTTTCAAACCCATAGACGGCTATGGTGAAAAAGGAAATATCCTCAGATGAAATCTGGAAAGAAGCTTTCTGAGAAACTGCTCTGTGATGTGTGACTTCCACTCACAGAGTTACATCTGTATTTCGTGGATCTTTTTGCTAGACTTATTTCTGTGGAATCTGAGAACAGATATTTCGCATCCCTTTGAGGACTATAGGGCCAAAGAAAATATCCTCCGATAACAAAGAGAAAGATACTTTCTGAGAAAATTCTTGGTGTTCTGTGAAATCATCTCACAGAGTTACAGCTTTCCCCTCAAGAAGCCTTTCGCTAAGACAGTTCTTGTGGAGTTGAGAAAAGGGATATTTGGAAGCCCATAGAGGGCTATGGTGAAAAAGGAAATATCCTCAGATGAAATCTGGAAAGAAACTTTCTGAGAAACTATTAAGTGTTCTGTTAATTCACTTCACAGAGTTAAATCTGTATTTCGTGGATCTCTTTGCTAGCCTTATTTCTGTGGAATCTGAGAACAGATATTTCGGATCCCTTTGAAGACTATAGGGCCAAAGGAAAAATCCTCCGATAACAAAGAGAAAGAAGTTTCTGAGAAACTTCTTTGTGTTGTGAAATCATCTCACAGAGTTACAGCTTTCCCCTCAAGAAGCCTTTCGCTAAGACAGTTCTTGTGGAGTTGGCAAAGGGATATTTGGAAGCCCATACAGGGCTATGGTGAAAGAGGAAATATCCTCAGATGAAATCTGGAAAGAAGCTTTCTGAGAAACTACTTAGTGTTCTGTTAATTCACGTCACAGAGTTACATCTGTATTTCGTGGATCTCTTTGTTAGCCTTATTTCTGTGGAATCTGAGAACAGATATTTCGGATCCCTTTGAAGACTATAGGGCCAAAGGAAATATCCTCTGACAACAAAGAGAAAGAAGTTTCTGAGAAACTTCTTTGTGTTGTGAAATCATCTCACAGAGTAACAGATTTCCCCTCAAGAAGCCTTTCGCTAAGACAGTTCTTGTAGATTTGGGAAAGTGATATTTGGAATCTCGTAGAGGGCTATGGTGAAAAAGGAAATACCCTCAGATGAAATCAGGAAAGAAGCTTTCTGAGAAACTGCTCTGTGATGTGTGACTTCCACTCACAGCGTTACATCTGTATTTCGTGGATCTCTTTGCTAGCCTTATTTCTGTGGAATCTGAGAACAGATATTTCGGGTCCTTTTGAAGACTATAGGGCCAAAGGAAATATCCTCCGATAGCAAAGAGAAAAAAGCTTTCTGAGAAACTTCTTTGTGTTCTGTGAAATCATCTCACAGAGTTACAGTTTCCCCTCAAGAAGCTTTTCGCTAAGACAGTTTTTGTGGAATTTGCAAAGTGATATTTGGAAGCCCATAGAGGGCTATGGTGAAAAAGGAAATATCCTCAGATGAAATCTGCAAAGAAGCTTTCTGAGAAACTGCTCTGTGATGTGTGACTTCCACTCACCGAGTTACATCTGTATTTCGTGGATTTCTTTGCTAGCCTTATTTCTGTGGTTATTGAGAAGAGATATTTCGGATCCCTTTGAAGACTATAGGGCCAAAGGCAGTATCCTCCGATAACAAAGAGAAAGAAGCTTTCTGAGAAACTTCTTTGTGTTCTGTGAAATCATCTCACAGAGTTACAGCTTTCCTCTCAAGAAGCCTTTCGCAAAGACAGTTCTTGTGGAATTGGCAAAGTGATATTTGGAAAACCATAGAGGGCTATGGTGAAGAAGGAAATATCCTCAGATGAAATCTGGAAAGAAGCTTTCTGAGAAACTGCTCTGTGATGTGTGACTTCCACTCACAGCGTTACATCTGTATTTCGTGGATCTCTTTGCTAGCCTTATTTCTGTGGAATCTGAGAACAGATATTTCGGATCCCTTTGAAGACTATAGGGCCAAAGGAAATATCCTCCGATAACAAAGAGAAAGAAGCTTTCTGAGAAACTTCTTTGTGTTCTGTGAAATCATCTCACAGACTTACAGCTTTCCCCTCAAGAAGCCTTTCGCTAAGACAGTTCTTGTGGAATTGGCCAAGTGATATTTGGAAGCCCATAGAGGGCTATGGTGAAAAAGGAAATATCCTCAGATGAAATCTGGAAAGAAGCTTTATGAGAAACTGCTCTGTGATGTGTGCTTTCCACTCACAGAGTTACATCTGTATTTCGTGGATCTCCTTGCTAGCCTTATTTCTGTGGAATCTGAGAAGAGATGTTTCGCATCCCTTTGAAGACTATAGGGCCAAAGGAAATATCCTCCGATAACAAAGAGAAAGAAGCTTTCTGAGAAACTTCTTTGTGTTCTGTGAAACCATCTCACAGAGTTACAGCTTTCCCCTCAAGAAGCCTTTCGCTAAGAATGTTCTTGTGGAATTGGCAAAGTGATATTTGGAAGCCCATAGAGGGCTATGTTGAAAAAGGAAATATCCTCAGATGAAATCTGAAAAAAAGGTTTTTGAGAAACTGCTCTGTGATGTGTGACTTCCACTCACAGAGTTACATCTGTATTTCGTGGAATTCTTTGCTAGACTTATTTCTGTGGATTCTGAGAAGATATATTTCGGATCCCTTTGAAGACTATAGGGCCAAAGGGTGTATCCTCCGATAACAAAGAGAAAGAACCTTTCTGAGAAACTTCTTTGTGTTCTGTGAAATCATCTCACAGAGTTACATCTTTCCCCTCAAGAAGCCTTTCGCTAAGACAGTTCTTGTGGAATTGGCAAAGTGATATTTGGAAGCCCCTAGAGGGCTATGGTGAAAAAGGACATATCCTCAGATGAAATCTCGAAAGAAGCTTTCTGAGAAACTGCTCTGTGATGTGTGATTTCCACTCACAAGGTTACATCTGTATTTCGTGGATATCTTTACTAGCCTTATTTCTGTGGAATCTGAGAACAGATATTTCAGATCCCTTTGAAGACTATAGGGCCAAAGGAAGTATCCTCCGGTAACAAAGAGAAAGAAGCTTTCGGAGAAACTTCTTTGTGTTCTGTGAAATCATCTCACAGATTTACAGCTTTCCCCTCAAGAAGCCTTTCGCTAAGACAGTTCTTGTGGAATTGGCAAAGTGAAATTTGGAAGACCATAGAGGGCTATGGTAAAGAAGGAAATATCCTCAGAGGAAATCTGGAAAGAAGCTTTCTGAGAAACTGCTCTGTGATGTGTGACTTCCACTCACAGAGTTACATCTGTATTTCGTGCATCTCTTTGTTAGCCTTATTTCTGTGGAATCTGAGAACAGATATTTCGGATCCCTTTGAAGACTATAGGGCCAAAGGAAGTATCCTACGATAACAAAGAGAAAGAAGCTTTCTGTGAAACTTCTTTGTGTTCTGTGAAATCATCTCACAGAGTTACAGCTTTCCCCTCAAGAAGCCTTTCGCTAAGACAGTTCTTGTGGAGTTGGCAAAGGGATATTTGGAAGCCCTTACAGGGCTATGGTGAAAAAGGAAATATCCTCAGATGAAATCTGGAAAGAAGCTTTCTGAGAAACTACTTAGTGTTCTGTTAATTCACGTCACAGAGTTACATCTGTATTTCGTGGATCTCTTTGTTAGCCTTATTTCTGTGGAATCTGAGAACAGATATTTCGGATCCCTTTGAAGACTATAGGGCCAAAGGAAATATCCTCCGACAACAAAGAGAAAGAAGTTTCTGAGAAACTTCTTTGTGTTGTGAAATCATCTCACAGAGTTACAGATTTCCCCTCAGGAAGCCTTTCGCTAAGAGAGTTCTTGAAGAATTGGCAAAGTGATATTTGGAATATCGTAGAGGGCTGTGGTGAAAAAGGAAATACCCTCAGATGAAATCAGGAAAGAAGCTTTCTGAGAAACTGCTCTGTGATGTGTGACTTCCACTCACAGCGTTACATCTGTATTTCGTGGATCTCTTTGCTAGCCTTATTTCTGTGGAATCTGAGAACAGATATTTCGGGTCCTTTTGAAGACTATAGGGCCAAAGGAAATATCCTCCGATAGCAAAGAGAAAAAAGCTTTCTGAGAAACTTCTTTGTGTTCTGTGAAATCATCTCACAGAGTTACAGTTTCCCCTCAAGAAGCCTTTCGCTAAGACAGTTTTTGTGGAATTGGCAAAGTGATATTTGGAAGCCCATAGAGGGCTATGGTGAAAAAGGAAATATCCGCCGATGAAATCTGGAAAGAAGCTTTCTGAGAAACTGCTCTGTGATGTGTGACTTCCACTCACAGAGTTACATCTGTATTTCGTGGATCTCTTTGCTAGCCTTATTTCTGTGGAATCTGAGAACAGATATTTCGGATCCCTTTGAAGACTATAGTGCCAAAGGAAGTATCCTCCGGTAACAAGGAGAAAAAAGCTTTCTGAGAAACATCTTTGTGTTCTGTGAAATCATCTCACAGAGTTACAGCTTTCCCCTCAAGAAGCCTTTCGCTAAGACAGTTCTTGTGGAATTTGAAAAGTGATATTTGGAAGCCCTATACGGCTATGGTGAAAAAGGAAATATCCTCAGATGAAATCTCGAAAGAAGCTTTCTGAGAAACTGCTCTGTGATGTGGGATTTCCACTCACAGAGTTACATCTGTATTTCTTTGCTAGCCTTATTTCTGTGGATCTCTTTGCTAGCCTTATTTCTGTGGAATCTGAGAACAGATATTTCGGATCCCTTTGAAGACTATAGGGCCAAAGGAAATATCCTCCGATAACAAAGAGAAAGAAGCTTTCTGAGAAACTTCTTTTTGTTCTGTGAAATCATCTCACAGAGTTACAGCTTTACCCTCAAGAAGCCTTTCGCTAAGACAGTTCTTTTGGAATAGGCAAAGTGATATTTGGAAGCCCGTAGAGGGCTATGGTGAAAAAGGAAATATCCTCAGATGAAATTTGGAAAGAAGCTTTCTTAGAAACTGCTCTGTGATGTGTCACTTCCACTCAAAGAGTTACATCTGTATTTCGTGGATCTCTTTGCTAGCCTTATTTCTGTGGATCTCTTTGCTAGCCTTATATCTGTGGAATCTGAGAACAGATATTTCGGATCCCTTTGAAGACTATAGGGCCAAAGGAAATATCCTCCGATAACAAAGAGAAAGAAGCTTTCTGAGAAACTTCTCTGTGTTCTATGAAATCATCACACAGAGTTACAGCTTTCCCCTCAAGAAGCCTTTCGCTAAGACAGTTCTTGTGGAATTGGCAAAGTGATATTTGGAAGCCCATAGAGGGCTATGGTGAAAAAGGACATATCCTCAGATGAAATCTGGAAAGAAGCTTTCTGAGAAACTGCTCTGTGATGTGTGATTTCCACTCACAAGGTTACATCTGTATTTCGTGGAATTCTTTGCTAGACTTATTTCTGTGGATTCTGAGAAGATATATTTCGGATCCCTTTGAAGACTATAGGGCCAAAGGGTGTATCCTCCGATAACAAAGAGAAAGAAGCTTTCTGAGAAACTTCTTTGTGTTCTGTGAAATCATCTCACAGAGTTACAGCTTTCCCCTCAAGAAGCCTTTCGCTGAGACAGTTCTTGTGGAATTGGCAAAGTGATATTTGGAAGCCCATAGAGGGCTATGGTGAAAAAGGAAATATCCTCAGATGAAATCTGGAAAGAAGCTTTCTGAGAAACTGCTCTGTGATGTGTGACTTCCACTCACAGAGTTACATCTGTATTTCGTGGATCTCTTTGCTAGCCTTACTTCTGTGGAATCTGAGAAGAGATATTTCGGATCCCTTTGAAGACTATAGGGCCAAAGGAAATATACTCCGATAACAAAGAGAAAGATACTTTGTGAGAAACTTCTTTGTGTTCTGTGAAATCATCTCACAGAGTTACAGCTTTCCCCTCAAGAAGCCTTTCGCTTAGACAGTTCTTGTGGAATTGGTAAAGGGATATTTGGAAACCCGTAGACGGCTGTGTTGAAAAAGGAAATATCCTCAGATGAAATCTGGAAAGAAGATTTCTGAAAAACTGCTCTGTGATGTGTGACTTCCACTCACAGAGTTACATCTGTATTTCGTGGATCCCTTTGCTAGCCTTATTTCTGTGGAACCTGAGAACAGATATTTCGGATCCCTTTGAAGACTATAGGGCCAAAGGAAATATCCTCCGGTAAAAAAGAGAAAGAAGCTTTCTGAGAACTTCTTTCTGTTCTGTGAAATCATCTCACAGAGTTACAGCTTTCCCCTCAAGAAGCCTTTCACTAAGACAGTTCTTGTGGAATTGGCAAAGTGATATTTGGAAGCCCTTAGACGGCTATGGTGAAAAAGGAAATATCCTCAGATGAAATCTGGAAAGAAGCTTTCTGAGAAACTGCTCTGTGATGTGTGACTTCCACTCACAGAGTTACATCTGTATTTCGTGGACCTCTTTGCTAGCCTTATTTCTGTGGAATCTGAGAACAGATATTTCGGATCCCTTTGAAGACTATAGGGCCAAAGGAAATATCCTCCGATAACAAAGAGAAAGATACTTTCTGAGAAAATTCTTGGTGTTCTGTGAAATCATCTCACAGAGTTACAGCTTTCCCTTCAAGAAGCCTTTTGCTAAGACAGTTCTTGTGGAATTGGCAAAGGGATATTTTCAAACCCATAGACGGCTATGGTGAAAAAGGAAATATCCTCAGATGAAATCTGGAAAGAAGCTTTCTGAGAAACTGCTCTGTGATGTGTGACTTCCACTCACAGAGTTACATCTGTATTTCGTGGATCTTTTTGCTAGACTTATTTCTGTGGAATCTGAGAACAGATATTTCGCATCCCTTTGAGGACTATAGGGCCAAAGAAAATATCCTCCGATAACAAAGAGAAAGATACTTTCTGAGAAAATTCTTGGTGTTCTGTGAAATCATCTCACAGAGTTACAGCTTTCCCCTCAAGAAGCCTTTCGCTAAGACAGTTCTTGTGGAGTTGAGAAAAGGGATATTTGGAAGCCCATAGAGGGCTATGGTGAAAAAGGAAATATCCTCAGATGAAATCTGGAAAGAAACTTTCTGAGAAACTATTAAGTGTTCTGTTAATTCACTTCACAGAGTTAAATCTGTATTTCGTGGATCTCTTTGCTAGCCTTATTTCTGTGGAATCTGAGAACAGATATTTCGGATCCCTTTGAAGACTATAGGGCCAAAGGAAAAATCCTCCGATAACAAAGAGAAAGAAGTTTCTGAGAAACTTCTTTGTGTTGTGAAATCATCTCACAGAGTTACAGCTTTCCCCTCAAGAAGCCTTTCGCTAAGACAGTTCTTGTGGAGTTGGCAAAGGGATATTTGGAAGCCCATACATGGCTATGGTGAAAGAGGAAATATCCTCAGATGAAATCTGGAAAGAAGCTTTCTGAGAAACTACTTAGTGTTCTGTTAATTCACGTCACAGAGTTACATCTGTATTTCGTGGATCTCTTTGTTAGCCTTATTTCTGTGGAATCTGAGAACAGATATTTCGGATCCCTTTGAAGACTATAGGGCCAAAGGAAATATCCTCCGACAACAAAGAGAAAGAAGTTTCTGAGAAACTTCTTTGTGTTGTGAAATCATCTCACAGAGTTACAGATTTCCCCTCAAGAAGCCTTTCGCTAAGACAGTTCTTGTAGATTTGGGAAAGTGATATTTGGAATCTCGTAGAGGGCTATGGTGAAAAAGGAAATACCCTCAGATGAAATCAGGAAAGAAGCTTTCTGAGAAACTGCTCTGTGATGTGTGACTTCCACTCACAGCGTTACATCTGTATTTCGTGGATCTCTTTGCTAGCCTTATTTCTGTGGAATCTGAGAACAGATATTTCGGGTCCTTTTGAAGACTATAGGGCCAAAGGAAATATCCTCCGATAGCAAAGAGAAAAAAGCTTTCTGAGAAACTTCTTTGTGTTCTGTGAAATCATCTCACAGAGTTACAGTTTCCCCTCAAGAAGCTTTTCGCTAAGACAGTTTTTGTGGAATTTGCAAAGTGATATTTGGAAGCCCATAGAGGGCTATGGTGAAAAAGGAAATATCCTCAGATGAAATCTGCAAAGAAGCTTTCTGAGAAACTGCTCTGTGATGTGTGACTTCCACTCACCGAGTTACATCTGTATTTCGTGGATTTCTTTGCTAGCCTTATTTCTGTGGTTATTGAGAAGAGATATTTCGGATCCCTTTGAAGACTATAGGGCCAAAGGCAGTATCCTCCGATAACAAAGAGAAAGAAGCTTTCTGAGAAACTTCTTTGTGTTCTGTGAAATCATCTCACAGAGTTACAGCTTTCCTCTCAAGAAGCCTTTCGCAAAGACAGTTCTTGTGGAATTGGCAAAGTGATATTTGGAAAACCATAGAGGGCTATGGTGAAGAAGGAAATATCCTCAGATGAAATCTGGAAAGAAGCTTTCTGAGAAACTGCTCTGTGATGTGTGACTTCCACTCACAGCGTTACATCTGTATTTCGTGGATCTCTTTGCTAGCCTTATTTCTGTGGAATCTGAGAACAGATATTTCGGATCCCTTTGAAGACTATAGGGCCAAAGGAAATATCCTCCGATAACAAAGAGAAAGAAGCTTTCTGAGAAACTTCTTTGTGTTCTGTGAAATCATCTCACAGACTTACAGCTTTCCCCTCAAGAAGCCTTTCGCTAAGACAGTTCTTGTGGAATTGGCCAAGTGATATTTGGAAGCCCATAGAGGGCTATGGTGAAAAAGGAAATATCCTCAGATGAAATCTGGAAAGAAGCTTTATGAGAAACTGCTCTGTGATGTGTGCTTTCCACTCACAGAGTTACATCTGTATTTCGTGGATCTCCTTGCTAGCCTTATTTCTGTGGAATCTGAGAAGAGATATTTCGCATCCCTTTGAAGACTATAGGGCCAAAGGAAATATCCTCCGATAACAAAGAGAAAGAAGCTTTCTGAGAAACTTCTTTGTGTTCTGTGAAACCATCTCACAGAGTTACAGCTTTCCCCTCAAGAAGCCTTTCGCTAAGAATGTTCTTGTGGAATTGGCAAAGTGATATTTGGAAGCCCATAGAGGGCTATGTTGAAAAAGGAAATATCCTCAGATGAAATCTGAAAAAAAGGTTTTTGAGAAACTGCTCTGTGATGTGTGACTTCCACTCACAGAGTTACATCTGTATTTCGTGGAATTCTTTGCTAGACTTATTTCTGTGGATTCTGAGAAGATATATTTCGGATCCCTTTGAAGACTATAGGGCCAAAGGGTGTATCCTCCGATAACAAAGAGAAAGAAGCTTTCTGAGAAACTTCTTTGTGTTCTGTGAAATCATCTCACAGAGTTACAGCTTTCCCCTCAAGAAGCCTTTCGCTGAGACAGTTCTTGTGGAATTGGCAAAGTGATATTTGGAAGCCCATAGAGGGCTATGGTGAAAAAGGAAATATCCTCAGATGAAATCTGGAAAGAAGCTTTCTGAGAAACTGCTCTGTGATGTGTGACTTCCACTCACAGAGTTACATCTGTATTTCGTGGATCTCTTTGCTAGCCTTACTTCTGTGGAATCTGAGAAGAGATATTTCGGATCCCTTTGAAGACTATAGGGCCAAAGGAAATATACTCCGATAACAAAGAGAAAGATACTTTGTGAGAAACTTCTTTGTGTTCTGTGAAATCATCTCACAGAGTTACAGCTTTCCCCTCAAGAAGCCTTTCGCTAAGACAGTTCTTGTGGAATTGGCAAAGTGATATTTGGAAACCCGTAGACGGCTATGTTGAAAAAGGAAATATCCTCAGATGAAATCTGGAAAGAAGATTTCTGAAAAACTGCTCTGTGATGTGTGACTTCCACTCACAGAGTTACATCTGTATTTCGTGGATCTCTTTGCTAGCCTTATTTCTGTGGAACCTGAGAACAGATATTTCGGATCCCTTTGAAGACTATAGGGCCAAAGGAAATATCCTCCGGTAAAAAAGAGAAAGAAGCTTTCTGAGAACTTCTTTCTGTTCTGTGAAATCATCTCACAGAGTTACAGCTTTCCCCTCCAGAAGCCTTTCACTAAGACAGTTCTTGTGGAATTGGCAAAGTGATATTTGGAAGCCCTTAGACGGCTATGGTGAAAAAGGAAATATCCTCAGATGAAATCTGGAAAGAAGCTTTCTGAGAAACTGCTCTGTGATGTGTGACTTCCACTCACAGAGTTACATCTGTATTTCGTGGACCTCTTTGCTAGCCTTATTTCTGTGGAATCTGAGAACAGATATTTCGGATCCCTTTGAAGACTATAGGGCCAAAGGAAATATCCTCCGATAACAAAGAGAAAGATACTTTCTGAGAAAATTCTTGGTGTTCTGTGAAATCATCTCACAGAGTTACAGCTTTCCCTTCAAGAAGCCTTTTGCTAAGACAGTTCTTGTGGAATTGGCAAAGGGATATTTTCAAACCCATAGACGGCTATGGTGAAAAAGGAAATATCCTCAGATGAAATCTGGAAAGAAGCTTTCTGAGAAACTGCTCTGTGATGTGTGACTTCCACTCACAGAGTTACATCTGTATTTCGTGGATCTTTTTGGTAGACTTATTTCTGTGGAATCTGAGAACAGATATTTCGGATCCCTTTGAGGACTATAGGGCCAAAGAAAATATCCTCCGATAACAAAGGGAAAGATACTTTCTGAGAAAATTCTTGGTGTTCTGTGAAATCATCTCACAGAGTTACAGCTTTCCCCTCAAGAAGCCTTTCGCTAAGACAGTTCTTGTGGAGTTGAGAAAAGGGATATTTGGAAGCCTATAGAGGGCTATGGTGAAAAAGGAAATATCCTCAGATGAAATCTGGAAAGAAACTTTCTGAGAAACTATTAAGTGTTCTGTTAATTCACTTCACAGAGTTAAATCTGTATTTCGTGGATCTCTTTGCTAGCCTTATTTCTGCGGAATCTGAGAACAGATATTTCGGATCCCTTTGAAGACTATAGGGCCAAAGGAAAAATCCTCCGATAACAAAGAGAAAGAAGTTTCTGAGAAACTTCTTTGTGTTGTGAAATCATCTCACAGAGTTACAGCTTTCCCCTCAAGAAGCCTTTCGCTAAGACAGTTCTTGTAGAATTGGCAAAGTGATATTTGGAAGCTCATAGAGGGCTATGGTGAAAAAGGAAATACCCTCAGATGAAATCTGGAAAGAAGCTTTCTGAGAAACTGCTCTGTGATGTGTGACTTCCACTCACAGCGTTACATCTGTATTTCGTGGATCTCTTTGCTAGCCTTATTTCTGTGGAATCTGAGAACAGATATTTCGGATCCCTTTGAAGACTATAGGGCCAAAGGAAATATCCTCCGATAAAAAAGAGAAAGAAGCTTTCTGAGAATCTTCTTTGTGTTCTGTGAAATCATCTCACAGAGTTACAGCTTTCCCCTCAAGAAGCCTTTTACTAAGACAGTTCTTGTGGAATTGGCAAAGTGATATTTGGAAGCCCATAGAGGGCTATGGTGAAAAAGGAAATATCCTCAGATGAAATCTGGAAAGAAACTTTCTGAGAAACTATTTAGTGTTCTGTTAATTCACTTCACAGAGTTAAATCTGTATTTCGTGGATCTCTTTGTTAGCCTTATTTCTGTGGAATCTGAGAACAGATATTTCGGATCCCTTTGAAGACTATAGGGCCAAAGGAAATATCCTCCGATAACAAAGAGAAAGAAGTTTCTGAGAAACTTCTTTGTGTTGTGAAATCATCTCACAGAGTTACAGCTTTCCCCTCAAGAAGCCTTTCGCTAAGACAGTTCTTGTAGAATTGGCAAAGTGATATTTGGAAGCTCATAGAGGGCTATGGTGAAAAAGGAAATACCCTCAGAAGAATACTGGAAAGAAGCTTTCTGAGAAACTGCTCTGTGATGTGTGACTTCCACTCACAGCGTTACATCTGTATTTCGTGGAACTCTTTGCTAGCCTTATTTCTGTGGAATCTGAGAACAGATATTTCAGACCCCTTTGAAGACTATAGGGCCAAAGGAAATATCCTCCGATAACAAGGACAAAGAAGCTTTCTGAGAAACTTCTTTGTGTTCTGTGAAATCATCTCACAGAGTTACAGCTTTCCCCTCAAGAAGCCTTTCGCTAAGACAGTTCTTGTGGAATTGGCAAAGTGATATTTGGAAGCCCTTAGAGGGCTATGGTGAAAAAGGAAATATCCTCAGATGAAATCTGGAAAGAAGTTTCTGAGAAACTACTCTGTGATGTGTGACTTCCACTACAGAGATACATCTGTATTTCGTGCATCTCTTTGCTAGCCTTATTTCTGTGGAATCTGAGAAAAGATATTTCGGATCCCTTTGAAGACTATAGGGCCAAAGGAAATATCCTCCGATAAAAAAGAGAAAGAAGCTTTCTGAGAATCTTCTTTGTGTTCTGTGAAATCATCTCACAGAGTTACAGCTTTCCCCTCAAGAAGCCTTTTGCTAAGACAGTTCTTGTGGAATTGGCAAAGTGATATTTGGAAGCCCATAGAGGGCTAAGGTGAAAAAGGAAATATCCTCAGATGAAATCTGGAAAGAAGCTTTCTGAGAAACTGCTCTGTGATGTGTGACTTCCACTCACAGAGTTACATCTGTATTTCCTGGATCTCTTTGCTAGCCTTATTTCTCTGGAATCCGAGAACAGATATTTCGGATCCCTTTGAAGACTATAGGGCCAAAGGAAGTATCCTCCGATTTAAAAGAGAAAGAAGCTTTCTGAGAAACTTCTTTGTGTTCTGTGAAATCACCTCACAGAGTTACAGCTTTTCCCTCAAGAAGCCTTTCCCTAAGACAGTTCTTGTGGAATTGGAAAAGTGATATTTGGAAGCCCATAGACGGCTACGGTGAAAAAGGACATATCCTCAGATGAAATCTCGAAAGAAGCTTTCTGAGAAACTGCTCTGTGATGTGTGATTTCCACTCACAGAGTTACATCTGTATTTCGTGGATATCTTTGCTAGCCTTATTTCTGTGGAATCTGAGAACAGATATTTCGGATGCCTTTGAAGACTATAGGGCCGAAGGAAGTATCCTCCGGTAACAAAGAGAAAGAAGCTTTCTGAGAAACTTCTTTGTGTTCTGTGAAATCATCTCACAGAGTTACAGCTTTCCCCTCAAGAAGCCTTTCGCTAAGACAGTTCTTGTGGAATTGGCAAAGTGATGTTTGGAAGCCCATAGAGGGCTATGGTGAAAAAGGAAATATCCTCAGATGAAATCTGGAAAGAAGCTTTCTGAGAAACTGCTCTGTGATGTGTGACTTCCACTCACAGAGTTACATCTGTATTTCGTGGATCTCTTTGCTCGCCTTACTTCTGTGGAATCTGAGAAGAGATATTTCGGATCCCTTTGAAGACTATAGGGCCAAAGGAAATATACTCCGATAACAAAGAGAAAGATACTTTCTGAGAAACTTCTTTGTGTTCTGTGAAATCATCTCACAGAGTTACAGCTTTCCCATCAAGAAGCCTTTCGCTAAGACAGTTCTTGTGGAATTGGCAAAGGGATATTTGGAAACCCATAGACGGCTATGGTGAAAAAGGAAATATCCTCAGATGAAATCTGGAAAGAAGATTTCTGAAAAACTGCTCTGTGATGTGTGACTTCCACTCACAGAGTTACATCTGTATTTCGTGGATCTCTTTGCTAGCCTTATTTCTGTGGAATCTGAGAACAGATATTTCGGATCCCTTTGAAGACTATAGGGCCAAAGAAAGTATACTCCGGTAACAAACAGAAAGAAGCTTTCTGAGAAACTTCTTTGTGTTCTGTGAAATCATCTCACAGAGTTACAGCTTTCCCCTCAAGAAGCCTTTCGCTAAGACAGTTCTTGTGAATTGGCAAAGTGATATTTGGAAGCCCATAGAGGGCTATGGTGAAAAAGGAAATATCCTCAGATGAAATCTGGAAAGAAGCTTTCTGAGAAACTGCTCTGTGATGTGTGACTTCCACTCACAGAGTTACATCTGTATTTCGTGGATCTCTTTGCTAGCCTTATTTCTGTGGAATCTGAGAACAGATATTTCGGATCCCTTTGAAGACTATAGGGCCAAAGGAAGTATCCTCCGGTAACAAAGAGAAAGAAGCTTTCTGAGAAACTTCTTTGTGTTCTGTGAAATCATCTCACAGAGTTACAGCTTTCCCCTCAAGAAGACTTTCGCTAAGACAGTTCTTGTGGAATTGGCAAATTGATATTTGGAAGCCCGTAGACGGCTATGGTGAAAAAGGAAATATCCTCAGATGAAATCTGGAAAGAAGCTTTTTGAGAAACTGCTCTGTGATGTGTGATTTCCACTCACAGAGTTACATCTGTATTACGTGGATCTCTTTGCTAGCCTTATTTCTGTGGAATCTGAGAACAGATATTTCAGATCCCTTTGAAGACTATAGTGTCAAAGGAAGTATCCTCCGATAACAAAGAGAAAGAAGCTTTCTGAGAAACTTCTTCGTGTTCTGTGAAATCACCTCACAGAGTTACATCTTTCCCCTCAGGAAGCCTTTCGCTAAGACAGTTCTTGTGGAAATGGCAAACTGATATTTGGAAGACCATAGAGGGCTATGGTGAAGAAGGAAATATCCTCAGATGAAATCTGGAAAGAAACTTTCTGAGAAACTGCTCTGTGATGTGTGAATTCCACTCACAGAGTTTCATCTGTATTTCCTGGATTTCTTTGTTAGCCTCATTTCTGTGGAATCTGAGAACAGATATTTCGGATCCCTTTGAAGACTATAGGGCCAAAGGAAATATATTCCGATAACAAAGAGAAAGAAGCTTTCTGAGAAACTTCTTTGTGTTCTGTGAAATCATCTCACAGAGTTACTGCTTTCCCCTCAAGAAGCCTTTCGCAAAGACAGTTCTTGTGGAATTTGCAAAGGGATATTTGGAAACCCATAGACGGCTACGGTGAAAAAGGAAATATCCTCAGATGAAATCTGGAAAGAAGCTTTCTGGGAAACTGCTCTGTGATGTGTGACTTCCACTCACAGAGTTACATCTGTATTTCGTGGATCTCTTTGTTAGCCTTATTTCTGTGGAATCTGAGAACCGATATTTCGGATCCCTTTGAAGACTATAGGGCCAAAGGAAGTATCCTCCGATAACAAAGAGAAAGAAGCTTTCTGAGAAACTTCTTTGTGTTCTGTGAAATCATCTCACAGAGTTACAGCTTTCCCCTCAAGAAGCCTTTCGCTAAGACAGTTCTTGTGGAGATGGCAAAGGGATATTTGGAAGCCCATAGAGGGCTATGGTGAAAAAGGAAATATCCTCAGATGAAATCTGGAAAGAAGCTTTCTGAGAAACTACTTAGTGTTCTGTTAATTCACGTCACAGAGTTACATCTGTATTTCGTGGATCTCTTTGCTAGCCTTATTTCTGTGGAATCTGAGAACAGATATTTCGGATCCCTTTGAAGACTATAGGGCGAAAGGAAATATCCTCCGATAACAAAGAGAAAGAAGCTTTCTGAGAAACTTCTTTGTGTTCTGTGAAATCATCTCACAGAGTTACAGCTTTCCCCTCAAGAAGCCTTTCGCTAAGACAGTTCTTGTGGAGATGGCAAAGGGATATTTGGAAGCCCATAGAGGGCTATGGTGAAAAAGAAAATATCCTCAGATGAAATCTGGAAAGAAGCTTTCTGAGAAACTACTTAGTGTTCTGTTAATTCACGTCACAGAGTTACATCTGTATTTCGTGGATCTCTTTGCTAGCCTTATTTCTGTGGAATCTGAGAACAGATATTTCGGATCCCTTTGAAGACTATAGGGCGAAAGGAAATATCCTCCGATAACAAAGAGAAAGAAGCTTTCTGAGAAACTTCTTTGTGTTCTGTGAAATCATCTCACAGAGTTACAGCTTTCCCCTCAAGAAGCCTTTCGCTAAGACAGTTCTTGTGGAATTCGCAAAGTGATATTTGGAAGCCCTTAGAGGGCTATGGTGAAAAAGTAAATATCCTCAGATGAAATCTGGAAAAAAGCTCTCTGAGAAACTGCTCTGTGATGTGTGACTTCCACTCACAGAGTTACAACTGTATTTCATGGATCTCTTTGCTAGCCTTATTTCTGTGGATTCTGAGAAGAGATATTTCGGATCCCTTTGAAGACTATATTGCCAAAGGCAGTATCCTCCGATAACAAAGAGAAAGAAGCTTTCTGAGAAACTTCTTTGTGTTCTGTGAAATCATCTCACTGAGTTACAGCTTTCTCCTCAAGAAGCCTTTCGCTAAGACAGTTCTTGTGGAATTGGCAAAGTGATATTTGGAAGCCCTTAGAGGGCTATGGTGAAAAAGGAAATATCCTCAGATGAAATCTGGAAAGAAGCTTTCTGAGAAACTGCTCTGTGATGTGTGACTTCCACTCACAGAGTTACATCTGTATTTCGTGAATCTCTTTGCTAGCCTTATTTCCGTGGAATCTGAGAACAGATATTTCGGATCCCTTTGAAGACTATAGGGCCAAAGGAAATATCCTCCGATAACAAAGAGAAAGAAGCTTTCTGAGAAACTTCTTTGATTTCTGTGAAATCATCTCACAGAGTTACAGCTTTCCCCTCAAGAAGCCTTTCGCTAAGACAGTTCTTGTGGAATTGGCAAAGTGATATTTGGAAGCCCCTAGAGGGCTATGGTGAAAAAGGAAATATCCTCAGATGAAATCTGGAAAGAAGTTTCTGAGAAACTACTCTGTGATGTGTGACTTCCACTCACAGAGATACATCTCTATTTCGTGCATCTCTTTGCTAGCGTTATTTCTTTGGAATCTGAGAAAAGATATTTCGGATAACTTTGAAGACTTTAGGGCCAAAGGAAATATCCTCCGATAACAAAGAGAAAGAAGTTTTCTGAGAAACTTCTTTGTGTTCTGTGAAATCATCACACAGAGTTACAGCTTTCCCCTCAAGAAGTCTTTCGCTAAGACAGTTCTTGTGGAATTGGCAAAGGGATATTTGGAAGCCCATAAGGGGCTATGGTGAAAAAGGAAATATCCTCAGTTGAAATCTGGAAAGAAGCTTCCTGAGAAACTGCTCTGTGATGTGTGACTTCCACTCACAGAGTTACATCTGTATTTCGTGCATCTCTTTGCTAGCCTTATTTCTGTGGAATCTGAGAAGAGATATTTCGCATCCCTTTGAAGACCATACGGCAAAAGGAAATATCCTCCGATAACAAAGAGAAAGAAGCTTTCTGAGAAACTTCTTTGTGTTCTGTGAAATCATCTCACAGAGTTACAGCTTTCCCCTCAAGAAGTCTTTCGCTAAGACAGTTCTTGTGGAATTGGCAAAGGGATATTTGGAAGCCCATAGAGGGCTATGGAGAAAAAGGAAATATCCTGAGATGAAATCTGGAAAGAAGCTCTCTGATAAACTGCTCTGTGATGTGTGACTACTATTCACAGTTACATCTGTACTTTGTGGATCTCTTAGCTAGCCTTTTTCTCTGGAATCTGAGAACAGATATTTTGGTTTCCTTTGAAGACTATAGGGCCAAAGTTAATATCCTCCGATAACAATGAGAAAGAAGCTTTCTGAGAAACTTCTTTGTGTTCTGTGAAATCATCTCACAGAGTTACAGCTTTCCCCTCAAGAAGCCTTTCGCTAAGACAATTCTTGTGGAATTGGAAAAGTGATATTTGGAAGCCCATAGAGGACTATGGTGAAAAAGGAAATATCCTCAGATGAAATTTGGAAAGAAGCTTTCTGAGAAACTGCTCTGTGATGTGTGACTTCCACTCACAGAGTTACATCTGTATTTCGTGGATCTCTTTGCTACCCTTATTTCTGTGGAATCTGAGAACAGATATTTCTGATCCCTTTGAAGACTATAGAGCCAAAGGAAATATCCTCCGATAACAAAGAAAAAGAAGCTTTCTGAGAAACTTCTTTGTGTTCTGTGAAATCATCTCACAGAGTTACAGCTTTCCCCTCAAGAAGTCTTTTGCTAAGACATTTCTTCTGGATTTGGCAAAGTGATATTTGGAAGCCAATAGAGGGCTATGGTGAAAAAGGAAATATCCTCAGATGAAATCTGGAAAGAAACTGTCTGAGAAACTGCTCTGTGATGTGTGACTTCCACTCACAGAGTTACATCTGTATTTCGTGGATCTCTTTGCTAGCCTTATTTCTGTGGAATCTGAGAAGAGAAATTTCGGATCCATTTGAATACTATAGGGCCAAAGGAAATATCCTCCGATAACAAAGAGAAAGAAGCTTTCTGAGAAACTTCTTTGTTTTCTGTGAAATCATCTCACAGAGTTACAGCTTTCCCCTCAAGAAGCCTTTCGCTAAGACAGTTCCTGTGGAATTGGCAAAGAGATATTTGGAAGCCCCTAGAGGGCTATGGTGAAAAAGGAAATATCCTCAGATGAAATCTGGAAAGAAGTTTCTGAGAAACTACTCTGTGATGTGTGACTTCCACTCACAGAGATACATCTCTATTTCGTGCATCTCTTTGCTAGCGTTATTTCTTTGGAATCTGAGAAAAGATATTTCGGATCCCTTTGAAGACTTTAGGGCCAAAGGAAATATCCTCCGATAACAAAGAGAAAGAAGTTTTCTGAGAAACTTCTTTGTGTTCTGTGAAATCATCACACAGAGTTACAGCTTTCCCCTCAAGAAGTCTTTCGCTAAGACAGTTCTTGTGGAATTGGCAAAGGGATATTTGGAAGCCCATAAGGGGCTATGGTGAAAAAGGAAATATCCTCAGTTGAAATCTGGAAAGAAGCTTCCTGAGAAACTGCTCTGTGATGTGTGACTTCCACTCACAGAGTTACATCTGTATTTCGTGCATCTCTTTGCTAGCCTTATTTCTGTGGAATCTGAGAAGAGATATTTCGCATCCCTTTGAAGACCATACGGCCAAAGGAAATATCCTCCGATAACAAAGAGAAAGAAGCTTTCTGAGAAACTTCTTTGTGTTCTGTGAAATCATCTCACAGAGTTACAGCTTTCCCCTCAAGAAGTCTTTCGCTAAGACAGTTCTTGTGGAATTGGCAAAGGGATATTTGGAAGCCCATAGAGGGCTATGGTGAAAAAGGAAATATCCTGAGATGAAATCTGGAAAGAAGCTCTCTGAGAAACTGCTCTGTGATGTGTGACTTCTATTCACAGTTACATCTGTACTTTGTGGATCTCTTAGCTAGCCTTATTTCTCTGGAATCTGAGAACAGATATTTTGGATTCCTTTGAAGACTATAGGGCCAAAGTTAATATCCTCCGATAACAATGAGAAAGAAGCTTTCTGAGAAACTTCTTTGTGTTCTGTGAAATCATCTCACAGAGTTACAGCTTTCCCCTCAAGAAGCCTTTCGCTAAGACAATTCTTGTGGAATTGGAAAAGTGATATTTGGAAGCCCATAGAGGACTATGGTGAAAAAGGAAATATCCTCAGATGAAATCTGGAAAGAAGCTTTCTGAGAAACTGCTCTGTGATGTGTGACTTCCACTCACAGAGTTACATCTGTATTTCGTGGATCTCTTTGCTACCCTTATTTCTGTGGAATCTGAGAACAGATATTTCTGATCCCTTTGAAGACTATAGAGCCAAAGGAAATATCCTCCGATAACAAAGAAAAAGAAGCTTTCTGAGAAACTTCTTTGTGTTCTGTGAAATCATCTCACAGAGTTACAGCTTTCCCCTCAAGAAGTCGTTTGCTAAGACATTTCTTCTGGATTTGGCAAAGTGATATTTGGAAGCCAATAGAGGGCTATGGTGAAAAAGGAAATATCCTCAGATGAAATCTGGAAAGAAGCTGTCTGAGAAACTGCTCTGTGATGTGTGACTTCCACTCACAGAGTTACATCTGTATTTCGTGGATCTCTTTGCTAGCCTTATTTCTGTGGAATCTGAGAAGAGAAATTTCGGATCCATTTGAATACTATAGGGCCAAAGGAAATATCCTCCGATAACAAAGAGAAAGAAGCTTTCTGAGAAACTTCTTTGTTTTCTGTGAAATCATCTCACAGAGTTACAGCTTTCCCCTCAAGAAGGCTTTCGCTAAGACAGTTCTTGTGGAATTGGCAAAGTGATATTTGGAAGCCCATAGAGGGCTATGGTGAAAAAGGAAATACCCTCAGATGAAATCTGGAAAGAAGCTTTCTGAGAAACTGCTCTGTGATGAGTGATTTCCACTCACAGAGTTACATCTGTATTTCGTGGATCTCTTTGCAAGCCTTATTTCTGTGGAATCTGAGAACAGATATTTCGGATCCCTTTGAAGACTATATTGCCAAAGGCAGTATCCTCCGATAACAAAGAGAAAGAAGCTTTCTGAGAAACTTCTTTGTGTTCTGTGAAATCATCTCACTGAGTTACAGCTTTCTCCTCAAGAAGCCTTTCGCTAAGACAGTTCTTGTGGAATTGGCAAAGTGATATTTGGAAGCCCTTAGAGGGCTATGGTGAAAAAGGAAATATCCTCAGATGAAATCTGGAAAGAAGCTTTCTGAGAAACTGCTCTGTGATGTGTGACTTCCACTCACAGAGTTACATCTGTATTTCGTGAATCTCTTTGCTAGCCTTATTTCCGTGGAATCTGAGAACAGATATTTCGGATCCCTTTGAAGACTATAGGGCCAAAGGAAATATCCTCCGATAACAAAGAGAAAGAAGCTTTCTGAGAAACTTCTTTGTTTTCTGTGAAATCATCTCACAGAGTTACAGCTTTCCCCTCAAGAAGCCTTTCGCTAAGACAGTTCTTGTGGAATTAGCAAAGTGATATTTGGAAGCCCCTAGAGGGCTATGGTGAAAAAGGAAATATCCTCAGATGAAATCTGGAAAGAAGTTTCTGAGAAACTACTCTGTGATGTGTGACTTCCACTCACAGAGATACATCTCTATTTCGTGCATCTCTTTGCTAGCGTTATTTCTTTGGAATCTGAGAAAAGATATTTCGGATCCCTTTGAAGACTTTAGGGCCAAAGGAAATATCCTCCGATAACAAAGAGAAAGAAGTTTTCTGAGAAACTTCTTTGTGTTCTGTGAAATCATCTCACAGAGTTACTGCTTTCCCCGAAAGAAGCCTTTCGCTAAGACAGTTCTTGTGGAATTTGCAAAGTGATATTTGGAAACCCATAGACGGCTACGGTGAAAAAGGAAATATCCTCAGATGAAATTTGGAAAGAAGCTTTCTGAGAAACTGCTCTGTGATGTGTGACTTCCACTCACAGAGTTACATCTGTATTTCGTGGATCTCTTTGTTAGCCTTATTTCTGTGGAATCTGAGAACAGATATTTCGGATCCCTTTGAAGACCATAGGGCCAAAGGAAATATCCTCCGATAACAAAGAGAAAGAAGCTTTCTGAGAAACTTATTTGTGTTCTGTGAAATCATCTCACAGAGTTACAGCTTTCCCCTCAAGAAGCCTTTCGCTAAGACAGTTCTTGTGGAATTGGCAAAGTGATATTTGGAAGCCCATAGAGGGCTTTGGTTAAAAAGGAAATACCCTCAGATGAAATCTGGAAAGAAGCTTTCTGAGAAACTGCTCTGTGATGTGTGACTTCCACTCACAGAGTTACATCTGTATTTCGTGGATCTCTTTGCTAGCCTTATTTCTGTGGAATCTGAGAACAGATATTTCGGATCCCTTTGAAGACTATAGGGCCAAAGGAAATATCCTCCGATAACAAAGAGAATGAAGCTTTGTGAGAAACTTCTTTGTGTTCTGTGAAATCATCTCACAGAGTTACAGCTTTCCCCTCAAGAAGCCTTTCGCGATGACAGTCCTTGTGGAATTGGCAAAGGGATATTTGGAAGCCCATAGAGGGCTATGGTGAAAAAGGAAATACCCTGAGATGAAATCTGGAAAGAAGCTTTCTGAGAAACTGCTCTGTGATGTGTGACTTCCACTCACAAAGTTACATCTGTATTTCGTGGATCTCTTTGCTAGCCTTACTTCTGTGGAATCTGAGAAGAGATATTTCGGATCCCTTTGAAGACTTTAGGGCCAAAGGAAATATCCTCCGATAACAAAGAGAAAGAAGCTTTCTGAGAAACTTCTTTGTGTTCTGTGAAATCATCTCACAGAGTTACAGCTTTCCCCTCGAGAAGCCTTTTGCTAAGACAGTTCTTGTGGAATTGGCAAAGTGATATTTGGAAGCCCATAGAGGGCTATGGTGAAAAAGGAAATATCCTCAGATGAAATCTGGAAAGAAGGTGTCTGAGAAACTGCTCTGTGATGTGTGACTTCCACTCACAGAGTTTCATCTGTATTTCGTGGATCTCTTTGCTAGCCTTATTTCTGTGGAATCTGAGAAGAGATATTTCGGATCCCTTTGAAGACTTTAGGGCCAAAGGAAATATCCTCCGATAACAAAGAGAAAGAAGCTTTGTGAGAAACTTCTTTGTGTTCTGTGAAATCATCTCACAGAGTTACTGCTTTCCCCTCAAGCAGCCTTTCGCAAAGACAGTTCTTGTGGAATTTGCAAAGGGATATTTGGAAGTCCATAGAGGGCTATGGTGAAAAAGGAAATATCCTCAGATGAAATCTGGAAAGAAGCTTTCTGGGAAACTGCTCTGTGATGTGTGACTTCCACTCACAGAGTTACATCTGTATTTCGTGGATCTCTTTGTTAGCCTTATTTCTGTGGAATCTGAGAACCGATATTTCGGATCCCTTTGAAGACTATAGGGCCAAAGGAAGTATCCTCCGATAACAAAGAGAAAGAAGCTTTCTGAGAAACTTCTTTGTGTTCTGTGAAATCATCTCACAGAGTTACAGCTTTCCCCTCAAGAAGACTTTCGCTAAGACAGTTCTTGTGGAGATGGCAAAGGGATATTTGGAAGCCCATAGAGGGCTATGGTGAAAAAGGAAATATCCTCAGATGAAATCTGGAAAGAAGCTTTCTGAGAAACTACTTAGTGTTCTGTTAATTCACGTCACAGAGTTACATCTGTATTTCGTGGATCTCTTTGCTAGCCTTATTTCTGTGGAATCTGAGAACAGATATTTCGGATCCCTTTGAAGACTATAGGGCGAAAGGAAATATCCTCCGATAACAAAGAGAAAGAAGCTTTCTGAGAAACTTCTTTGTGTTCTGTGAAATCATCTCACAGAGTTACAGCTTTCCCCTCAAGAAGCCTTTCGCTAAGACAGTTCTTGTGGAATTGGCAAAGTGATATTTGGAAGCCCTTAGAGGGCTATGGTGAAAAAGTAAATATCCTCAGATGAAATCTGGAAAAAAGCTCTCTGAGAAACTGCTCTGTGATGTGTGACTTCCACTCACAGAGTTACAACTGTATTTCATGGATCTCTTTGCTAGCCTTATTTCTGTGGATTCTGAGAAGAGATATTTCGGACCCCTTTGAAGACTATATTGCCAAAGGCAGTATCCTCCGATAACAAAGAGAAAGAAGCTTTCTGAGAAACTTCTTTGTGTTCTGTGAAATCATCTCACTGAGTTACAGCTTTCTCCTCAAGAAGCCTTTCGCTAAGACAGTTCTTGTGGAATTGGCAAAGTGATATTTGGAAGCCCTTAGAGGGCTATGGTGAAAAAGGAAATATCCTCAGATGAAATCTGGAAAGAAGCTTTCTGAGAAACTGCTCTGTGATGTGTGACTTCCACTCACAGAGTTACATCTGTATTTCGTGAATCTCTTTGCTAGCCTTATTTCCGTGGAATCTGAGAACAGATATTTCGGATCCCTTTGAAGACTATAGGGCCAAAGGAAATATCCTCCGATAACAAAGAGAAAGAAGCTTTCTGAGAAACTTCTTTGATTTCTGTGAAATCATCTCACAGAGTTACAGCTTTCCCCTCAAGAAGCCTTTCGCTAAGACAGTTCTTGTGGAATTGGCAAAGTGATATTTGGAAGCCCCTAGAGGGCTATGGTGAAAAAGGAAATATCCTCAGATGAAATCTGGAAAGAAGTTTCTGAGAAACTACTCTGTGATGTGTGACTTCCACTCACAGAGATACATCTCTATTTCGTGCATCTCTTTGCTAGCGTTATTTCTTTGGAATCTGAGAAAAGATATTTCGGATCCCTTTGAAGACTTTAGGGCCAAAGGAAATATCCTCCGATAACAAAGAGAAAGAAGTTTTCTGAGAAACTTCTTTGTGTTCTGTGAAATCATCACACAGAGTTACAGCTTTCCCCTCAAGAAGTCTTTCGCTAAGACAGTTCTTGTGGAATTGGCAAAGGGATATTTGGAAGCCCATAAGGGGCTATGGTGAAAAAGGAAATATCCTCAGTTGAAATCTGGAAAGAAGCTTCCTGAGAAACTGCTCTGTGATGTGTGACTTCCACTCACAGAGTTACATCTGTATTTCGTGCATCTCTTTGCTAGCCTTATTTCTGTGGAATCTGAGAACAGATATTTCGCATCCCTTTGAAGACCATACGGCCAAAGGAAATATCCTCCGATAACAAAGAGAAAGAAGCTTTCTGAGAAACTTCTTTGTGTTCTGTGAAATCATCTCACAGAGTTACAGCTTTCCCCTCAAGAAGTCTTTCGCTAAGACAGTTCTTGTGGAATTGGCAAAGGGATATTTGGAAGCCCATAGAGGGCTATGGAGAAAAAGGAAATATCCTGAGATGAAATCTGGAAAGAAGCTCTCTGAGAAACTGCTCTGTGATGTGTGACTTCTATTCACAGTTACATCTGTACTTTGTGGATCTCTTAGCTAGCCTTATTTCTCTGGAATCTGAGAACAGATATTTTGGATTCCTTTGAAGACTATAGGGCCAAAGTTAATATCCTCCGATAACAATGAGAAAGAAGCTTTCTGAGAAACTTCTTTGTGTTCTGTGAAATCATCTCACAGAGTTACAGCTTTCCCCTCAAGAAGCCTTTCGCTAAGACAATTCTTGTGGAATTGGAAAAGTGATATTTGGAAGCCCATAGAGGACTATGGTGAAAAAGGAAATATCCTCAGATGAAATCTGGAAAGAAGCTTTCTGAGAAACTGCTCTGTGATGTGTGACTTCCACTCACAGAGTTACATCTGTATTTCGTGGATCTCTTTGCTAGCCTTATTTCTGTGGAATCTGAGAAGAGATATTTCGGATCCCTTTGAAGACAATAGAGCCAAAGGAAATATCCTCCGATAACAAAGAAAAAGAAGCTTTCTGAGAAACTTCTTTGTGTTCTGTGAAATCATCTCACAGAGTTACAGCTTTCCCCTCAAGAAGTCTTTTGCTAAGACATTTCTTCTGGATTTGGCAAAGTGATATTTGGAAGCCAATAGAGGGCTATGGTGAAAAAGGAAATATCCTCAGATGAAATCTGGAAAGAAGCTGTCTGAGAAACTGCTCTGTGATGTGTGACTTCCACTCACAGAGTTACATCTGTATTTCGTGGATCTCTTTGCTAGCCTTATTTCTGTGGAATCTGAGAAGAGAAATTTCGGATCCATTTGAATACTATAGGGCCAAAGGAAATATCCTCCGATAACAAAGAGAAAGAAGCTTTCTGAGAAACTTCTTTGTTTTCTGTGAAATCATCTCACAGAGTTACAGCTTTCCCCTCAAGAAGCCTTTCGCTAAGACAGTTCCTGTGGAATTGGCAAAGTGATATTTGGAAGCCCCTAGAGGGCTATGGTGAAAAAGGAAATATCCTCAGATGAAATCTGGAAAGAAGTTTCTGAGAAACTACTCTGTGATGTGTGACTTCCACTCACAGAGATACATCTCTATTTCGTGCATCTCTTTGCTAGCGTTATTTCTTTGGAATCTGAGAAAAGATATTTCGGATCCCTTTGAAGACTTTAGGGCCAAAGGAAATATCCTCCGATAACAAAGAGAAAGAAGTTTTCTGAGAAACTTCTTTGTGTTCTGTGAAATCATCACACAGAGTTACAGCTTTCCCCTCAAGAAGTCTTTCGCTAAGACAGTTCTTGTGGAATTGGCAAAGGGATATTTGGAAGCCCATAAGGGGCTATGGTGAAAAAGGAAATATCCTCAGTTGAAATCTGGAAAGAAGCTTCCTGAGAAACTGCTCTGTGATGTGTGACTTCCACTCACAGAGTTACATCTGTATTTCGTGCATCTCTTTGCTAGCCTTATTTCTGTGGAATCTGAGAAGAGATATTTCGCATCCCTTTGAAGACCATACGGCCAAAGGAAATATCCTCCGATAACAAAGAGAAAGAAGCTTTCTGAGAAACTTCTTTGTGTTCTGTGAAATCATCTCACAGAGTTACAGCTTTCCCCTCAAGAAGTCTTTCGCTAAGACAGTTCTTGTGGAATTGGCAAAGGGATATTTGGAAGCCCATAGAGGGCTATGGTGAAAAAGGAAATATCCTGAGATGAAATCTGGAAAGAAGCTTTCTGAGAAACTGCTCTGTGATGTGTGACTTCCACTCACAGAGTTACATCTGTATTTCGTGGATCTATTTGTGAGCCTTATTTCTGTGGAATCTGAGAGCAGATATTTATGATCCTTTTGAAGACTACAGGGCCAAAGGAAATATCCTCCGATAAAAAAGGAAAGAAGCTTTCTGAGAAACTTCTTTGTGTTCTGTGAAATCATCTCACAGAGTTACAGCTTTCCCCTCAAGAAGCCTTTCGCTAAGACAGTTCTTGTGGAATAGGAAAAGTGATATTTGGAAGCCCAGAGACGGCTGTGGTGAAAAAGGAAATATCCTCAGATGAAATCTGGAAAGAAGCTTTCTGAGAAACTGCTCTGTGATGTGTGACTTCCACTCACAGAGTTACATCTGTATTTCGTGGATCTCTTTGCTAGCCTTATATCTGTGGAATCTGAGAACAGATATTTCGGATCCCTTTGAAGACTATAGGGCCAAAGGAAATATGCTCCGGTAACAAAGAGAAAGAAGCTTTCTGAGAAACTTCTTTGTGTTCTGTGAAATCATCTCACAGAGTTACAGCTTTCCCCTCAAGAAGCCTTTCGCTAAGAGAGTTCTTGTGGAATCGGCAAAGTGATATTTGGAAGGCCATAGAGGGCTATGGTGAAAAAGGAAATATCCTCAGATGAAATCCGGAAAGAAGCTTTCTGAGAAACTGCTCTGTGATGTGTGACTTCCACTCACAGAGTTACATCTGCATTTCGTGCATCTCTTTGCTAGCCTTATTTCTGTGGAATCTGAGAAGAGATATTTTGGATCCCTTTGAAGACTATAGGGCCAAAGGAAATATCCTCCGATAACAAAGAGAAAGAAGCTTTCTGAGAAACTTCTTTGTGTTCTGTGA
Organism: Macaca nemestrina; assembly: GCF_043159975.1. Classification (NCBI taxonomy): domain Eukaryota; kingdom Metazoa; phylum Chordata; class Mammalia; order Primates; family Cercopithecidae; genus Macaca; species Macaca nemestrina. Next base: position 54,354,109 of record NC_092140.1, read on the forward strand.
AATCATCTCACAGAGTTGCAGCTTTCCCCTCAAGAAGCCTTTCGCTAAGAGAGTTCTTGAGGAATTTTCAAAGTGATATTTGGATGCCCATAGAGGGCTATGGTGAAAAAGGAAATATCCTCAGATGAAATCTGGAAAGAAGCTTTCTGAGAAACTGCTCTGTGATGTGTGACTTCCACTCACAGAGTTACATCTGTATGTCGTGGATCTCTTTGCTAGCCTTATTTCTGTGGAATCTGAGAACATATATTTCGGATCCCTTTGAAGAATATAGGGCCAAAGGAAATATCCTCCGATAACAAAGAGAAAGAAGCTTTCTGAGAAACTTCTTTGTGTTCTGCTAAATCATCTCACAGAGTTACAGCTTTCCCCTCAAGAAGCCTTTCGCTAAGACACTTCTTGTGGAATTGGCAAAGTGATATTTGGAAGCCCATAGAGGGCTATGGTGAAAAAGGAAATATCCTCAGATGAAATCTGGAAAGAAGCTTTCTGAGAAACTGCTCTGTGATGTGTGACTTCCACTCACAGAGTTACATCTGTATTTCTAGGATCTCTTTGCCAGCCTTATTTCTGTGGAATCTGAGAGCAGATATTTCGGATCCCTTTGAAGACTACAGGGCCAAAGTATATATCCTCCGATAAAAAAGGAAAGAAGCTTTCCGAGAAACTTCTTTGTGTTCTGTGAAATAATCTCACAGAGTTACAGCTTTCCCCTCAAGAAGCCTTTCGCTAAGACAGTTCTTGTGAAATTGGCAAAGTGATGTTTGGAATCCTATAGAGGGCTACGGTGAAAAAGGAAATATCCTCAGATGAGATCTGGAAAGAAGCTTTCTGAGAAACTGCTTAGTGTTCTATTAATTCACCTCACAGAGTTACATCTGTATTTCGTGGATCTCTTTGCTAGCCTTATTTCTGTGCAATCTGAGAACAGATATTTCGGATCCCTTTGAAGACTATAGGGCCAAAGAAATATCCTCCGATAACAAAGGAAAGAAGCTTTCTGAGAATCTTCTTTGTGTTCTGTGAAATCATCTCACAGAGTTACAGCTTTCCCCTCAAGAAACCTTTCGCCAAGACAGTTCTTGTGGAATTGGCAAAGTGACATTTGGAAGCCCATAGAGGGCTATGGTGAAAAAGGAAATATCCTCAGATGACATCTGGAAAGAAGCTTTCTGAGAAACTGCTCTGTGATGTGTGACTTCCACTCACAGAGTTACATCTGTATTTTGTGCATCTCTTTGCTAGTCTTATTTCTGTGGAATCTGAGAACAGATATTTTGGATCCCTTTGTAGACTATAGAGCCAAAGGAATTATCCTCCGATAACAAAGAGAAAGAAGCTTTATGAAAAACTTCTTTGTGTTCTGTGAAATCATCTCACAGAGTTACAGCTTTCCCCTCAAGAAGCCTTTCGCTAAGACAGTTCTTGTGGAATTGGCAAAGTGACATTTGGAAGCCCATAGAGGGCTATGGTGAAAAAGGAAATATCCTCAGATGAAATCTGGAAAGAAGCTGTCTGAGAAACTGCTCTGTGATGTGTGACTTCCACTCACAGAGTTTCATCTGTATTTCGTGGATCTCTGTGCTAGCATTATTTCTGTGGAATCTGAGCACAGATATTTCGGATCCCTTTGAAGACTATAGGGCCAAAGAAATATCCTCCGATAACAAATAGAAAGAAGCTTTCTGAGAAACTTCTTTGTGTTCTGTGAAATCATCTCACAGAGTTACAGCTTTCCCCTCAAGAAGCCTTTCGCTAAGACAGTTCTTGTGGAATTGTCAAAGTGATATTTGGAAGCCCATAGAGGGCTATGGTGAAAAAGGAAATATCCTCAGATGAAATCCGGAAAGAAGCTTTCTGAGAAACTGCTCTGTGATGTGTGACTTCCACTCACAGAGTTACATCAGTATGTCGTGGATCTCTTTGCTAGCCTTATTTCTGTGGAATCTGAGAACAGATATTTCGGATCCCCTTGAAGATTAAAGGACCAAAGGAAATATCCTCCGATAACAAAGAGAAAGAAGCTTTCTGAGAAACTTCTTTGTGTTCTGTGAAATCATCTCACAGAGGTACAGCTTTCCCCTCAAGAAGCCTTTCGCTAAGACAGTTCTTGTGGAATTGACAAAGTGATATTTGGAAGCCCATAGAGGGCTATGGTGAAAAAGGAAATATCCTCAGATGAAATCCGGAAAGAAGCTTTCTGAGAAACTGCTCTGTGATGTGTGACTTCCACTCACAGAGTTGCATCTGTATTTCGTGGATCTCTTTGCTAGCCTTATTTCTGTGGAATCTGAGAAGAGATATTTCGGATCCCTTTGAAGACTATAGGGCCAAAGGAAATATCCTCCGATAACAAAGAGAAAGAAGCTTTCAGAGAAACTTCTTTGTTGTCTGTGAAATCATCTCACAGAGTTACAGCTTTCCCCTCAAGAAGCCTTTCGGTAAAACAGTTCTTGTGGAATTGGCAAAGTGATATTTGGAAGCCCATAGAGGGCTATGGTGAAAAAGGAAATATCCTCAGATGAAATCTGGAAAGAAGCTTTCTGAGAAACTGCTCTGTGATGTGTGACTTCCACTGACAGAGTTACATCTGTATTTCGTGGATCTATTTGTGAGCCTTATTTCTGTGGAATCTGAGAGCAGATATTTATGATCCTCTTGAAGACTACAGGGCCAAAGGAAATATCCTCCGATAAAAAAGGAAAGAAACTTTCTGAGAAACTTCTTTGTGTTCTGTGAAATCATCTCACAGAGTTACAGCTTTCCCCTCAAGAAGCCTTTCGCTAAGACAGTTCTTGTGGAATAGGAAAAGTGATATTTGGAAGCCCAGAGACGGCTGTGGTGAAAAAGGAAATATCCTCAGATGAAATCTGGAAAGAAGCTTTCTGAGAAACTGCTCTGTGATGTGTGACTTCCACTCACAGAGTTACATCTGTATTTCGTGTATCTCTTTGCTAGCCTTATTTCTGTGGAATCTGAGAACAGATATTTCGGATCTCTTTGAAGACTATAGGGCCAAAGGAAATATGCTCCGGTAAAAAAGAGAAAGAAGCTTTCTGAGAAACTTCTTTGTGTTCTGTGAAATCATCTCACAGTGTTACAGCTTTCGCCTCAAGGAGCCTTTCGCTAAGACAGTTCTTGGGGAATTGGCAAAGTGATATTTGGAAGCCCATAGAGGGCTATGGTCAAAAAGGAAATATCCTCAGATGAAATCCGGAAAGAAGCTTTCTGAGAAACTGCTCTGTGATGTGTGACTTCCACTCACAGAGTTACATCTGTATTTCGTGGATCTCTTTGCTAGGCTTATTTCTGTGGAATCTGAGAACAGATATTTCGGAACCCTTCGAAGTCTATAGGGCCAAAGGAAATATCCTCCGGTAACAAAGAGAAAGAAGCTTTCTGAGAAACTTCTTTGTGTTCTGTGAAATCATCTCACAGAGTTACAGCTTTCGCCTCAAAAAGCCTTTCGCTAAGACAGTTCTTGTGGAATTGGCAAAGTGATATTTGGAAGCCCATAGAGGGCTATGGTGAAAAAGGAAATATCCTCAGATGAAATCCGGAAAGAAGCTTTCTGAAAAACTGCTCTGTGATGTGTGACTTCTACTCACAGATTTACATCTGTATTTCGTGCATCCCTTTGCTAGCCTTATTTCTGTGGAATCTGAGAACAGATATTTTGGATCCCTTTGAAGACTATAGGGCCAAAGGAAATATCCTCCGATAACAAAGAGAAAGAAGCTTTCTGAGAAACTTCTTTGTGTTCTGCTAAATCATCTCACAGAGTTACAGCTTTCCACTCAAGAAGCCTTTCGCTAAGACACTTCTTGTGGAATTGGCAAAGTGATATTTGGAAGCCCATAGAGGGCTATGGTGAAAAAGGAAATATCCTCAGATGAAATCTGGAAAGAAGCTTTCTGAGAAACTGCTCTGTGATGTGTGACTTCCACTCACAGAGTTAAATCTGTATTTCTAGGATCTCTTTGCGAGCCTTATTTCTGTGGAATCTGAGAGCAGATATTTCGGATCCCTTTGAAGACTACAGGGCCAAAGGAAATATCCTCCGATAAAAAAGGAAAGAAGCTTTCCGAGAAACTTCTTTGTGTTCTGTGAAATCATGTCACAGAGTTACAGCTTTCCCCTCAAGAAGCCTTTCGCTAAGACAGTTCTTGTGAAATTGGCAAAGTGATATTTGGAATCCTATAGAGGGCTACGGTGAAAAAGGAAATATCCTCGGATGAGATCTGGAAAGAAGCTTTCGGAGAAACTGCTTAGTGTTCTATTAATTCACCTCACAGAGTTACATCTGTATTTCGTGGATCTCTTTGCTAGCCTTATTTCTGTGCAATCTGAGAACAGATATTTCGGATCCCTTTGAAGACTATAGGGCCAAAGGAAATATCCTCCGATAACAAAGAGAAAGAAGCTTTCTGAGAAACTTCTTTGTGTTCTGTGAAATCATCTCACAGAGTTACAGCTTTCCCCTCAAGAAGCCTTTCGCTAAGAGAGTTCTTGTGGAATCGGCAAAGTGATATTTGGAAGCCCATAGAGGGCTATGGTGAAAAAGGAAATATCCTCAGATGAAATCTGGAAAGAAGCTTTCTGAGAAACTGCTCTGTGATGTGTGACTTCCACTCACAGAGTTACATCTGTATTTCGTGGATCTCTTTGCTAGCCTGATTTCTGTGGAATCTGAGAGCAGATATTTCGGATCCCTTTGAAGACTACAGGGCCAAAGGAAATATCCTCCGATAACAAAGAGAAAGAAGCTTTCTGAGAATCTACTTTGTGTTCTGTGAAATCATCTCACAGAGTTACAGCTTTCCCCTCAAGAAGCCTTTCGCTAAGACAGTTCTTGTGGAATTGGCAAAGTGATATTTGGAATCCTATAGAGGGCTATGGTGAAAAAGGAAATATCCTCAGATGAAATCTGGAAAGAAGCTTTCTGAGAAACTGCTCTGTGATATGTGACTTCCACTCACAGAGTTACATCTGTATTTCGTGGATCTCTTTGCTAGCCTTATTTCTGTGGAATCTGAGAACAGATATTTCGGATCTCTTTGAAGACTATAGGGCCAAAGGAAATATGCTCCGGTAACAAAGAGAAAGAAGCTTTCTGAGAAACTTCTTTGTGTTCTATGAAATCATCTCACAGAGTTACAGCTTTCGCCTCAAAAAGCCTTTCGCTAAGACAGTTCTTGTGGAATTGGCAAAGTGATATTTGGAAACCCGTAGAGGGCCATGGTGAAAAAGGAAATATCCTCAGATGAAATCCGGAAAGAAGCTTTCTGAGAAACTGCTCTGTGATGTGTGACTTCTACTCACAGAGTTACATCTGTATTTCGTGCATCCCTTTGCTAGCCTTATTTCTGTGGAATCTGAGAACAGATATTTTGGATCCCTTTGAAGACTATAGGGCCAAAGGAAATATCCTCCGATAACAAAGAGAAAGAAGCTTTCTGAGAAACTTCTTTGTGTTCTGTGAAATCATCTCACAGAGTTACAGCTTTCCCCTCAAGAAGCCTTTCGCTAAGACAGTTCTTGAGGAATTGTCAAAGTGATATTTGGATGCCCATAGATTGCTACGGTGAAAAAGGAATTATCCTCAGATGAGATCTGGAAAGAAGCTTTCTGAGAAACTGCTTAGTGTTCTATTAATTCACCTCACAGAGTTACATCTGTATTTCGTGTATCTCTTTGCTAGCCTTATTTCTGTGGAATCTGAGAAGAGATATTTCGGATCCTTTTGAAGACTATAGGGCCAAAGGAAATATCCTCCGATAACAAAGAGAAAGAAGTTTTCTGAGAAACTTCTTTGTGTTCTGTGAAATCATCACACAGAGTTACAGCTTTCCCCTCAAGAAGTCTTTCGCTAAGACAGTTCTTGTGGAATTGGCAAAGGGATATTTGGAAGCCCATAAGGGGCTATGGTGAAAAAGGAAATATCCTCAGTTGAAATCTGGAAAGAAGCTTCCTGAGAAACTGCTCTGTGATGTGTGACTTCCACTCACAGAGTTACATCTGTATTTCGTGCATCTCTTTGCTAGCCTTATTTCTGTGGAATCTGAGAAGAGATATTTCGCATCCCTTTGAAGACCATACGGCCAAAGGAAATATCCTCCGATAACAAAGAGAAAGAAGCTTTCTGAGAAACTTCTTTGTGTTCTGTGAAATCATCTCACAGAGTTACAGCTTTCCCCTCAAGAAGTCTTTCACTAAGACAGTTCTTGTGGAATTGGCAAAGGGATATTTGGAAGCCCATAGAGGGCTATGGTGAAAAAGGAAATATCCTGAGATGAAATCTGGAAAGAAGCTCTCTGAGAAACTGCTCTGTGATGTGTGACTTCTATTCACAGTTACATCTGTATTTTGTGGATCTCTTAGCTAGCCTTATTTCTCTGGAATCTGAGAACAGATATTTCGGATTCCTTTGAAGACTATAGGGCCAAAGTTAATATCCTCCGATAACAATGAGAAAGAAGCTTTCTGAGAAACTTCTTTGTGTTCTGTGAAATCATCTCACAGGGTTACAGCTTTCCCCTCAAGAAGCCTTTCGCTAAGACAATTCTTGTGGAATTGGAAAAGTGATATTTGGAAGCCCATAGAGGACTATGGTGAAAAAGGAAATATCCTCAGATGAAATCTGGAAAGAAGCTTTCTGAGAAACTGCTCTGTGATGTGTGACTTCCACTCACAGAGTTACATCTGTATTTCGTGGATCTCTTTGCTACCCTTATTTCTGTGGAATCTGAGAACAGATATTTCTGATCCCTTTGAAGACTATAGAGCCAAAGGAAATATCCTCCGATAACAAAGAAAAAGAAGCTTTCTGAGAAACTTCTTTGTGTTCTGTGAAATCGTCTCACAGAGTTACAGCTTTCCCCTCAAGAAGTCTTTTGCTAAGACATTTCTTCTGGATTTGGCAAAGTGATATTTGGAAGCCAATAGAGGGCTATGGTGAAAAAGGAAATATCCTCAGATGAAATCTGGAAAGAAGCTGTCTGAGAAACTGCTCTGTGATGTGTGACTTCCACTCACAGAGTTACATCTGTATTTCGTGGATCTCTTTGCTAGCCTTATTTCTGTGGAATCTGAGAAGAGAAATTTCGGATCCATTTGAATACTATAGGGCCAAAGGAAATATCCTCCGATAACAAAGAGAAAGAAGCTTTCTGAGAAACTTCTTTGTTTTCTGTGAAATCATCTCACAGAGTTACAGCTTTCCCCTCAAGAAGCCTTTCGCTAAGACAGTTCCTGTGGAATTGGCAAAGTGATATTTGGAAGCCCCTAGAGGGCTATGGTGAAAAAGGAAATATCCTCAGATGAAATCTGGAAAGAAGTTTCTGAGAAACTACTCTGTGATGTGTGACTTCCACTCACAGAGATACATCTCTATTTCGTGCATCTCTTTGCTAGCGTTATTTCTTTGGAATCTGAGAAAAGATATTTCGGATCCCTTTGAAGACTTTAGGGCCAAAGGAAATATCCTCCGATAACAAAGAGAAAGAAGTTTTCTGAGAAACTTCTTTGTGTTCTGTGAAATCATCACACAGAGTTACAGCTTTCCCCTCAAGAAGTCTTTCGCTAAGACAGTTCTTGTGGAATTGGCAAAGGGATATTTGGAAGCCCATAAGGGGCTATGGTGAAAAAGGAAATATCCTCAGTTGAAATCTGGAAAGAAGCTTCCTGAGAAACTGCTCTGTGATGTGTGACTTCCACTCACAGAGTTACATCTGTATTTCGTGCATCTCTTTGCTAGCCTTATTTCTGTGGAATCTGAGAAGAGATATTTCGCATCCCTTTGAAGACCATACGGCCAAAGGAAATATCCTCCGATAACAAAGAGAAAGAAGCTTTCTGAGAAACTTCTTTGTGTTCTGTGAAATCATCTCACAGAGTTACAGCTTTCCCCTCAAGAAGTCTTTCGCTAAGACAGTTCTTGTGGAATTGGCAAAGGGATATTTGGAAGCCCATAGAGGGCTATGGTGAAAAAGGAAATATCCTGAGATGAAATCTGGAAAGAAGCTCTCTGAGAAACTGCTCTGTGATGTGTGACTTCTATTCACAGTTACATCTGTACTTTGTGGATCTCTTAGCTAGCCTTATTTCTCTGGAATCTGAGAACAGATATTTTGGATTCCTTTGAAGACTATAGGGCCAAAGTTAATATCCTCCGATAACAATGAGAAAGAAGCTTTCTGAGAAACTTCTTTGTGTTCTGTGAAATCATCTCACAGAGTTACAGCTTTCCCCTCAAGAAGCCTTTCGCTAAGACAATTCTTGTGGAATTGGAAAAGTGATATTTGGAAGCCCATAGAGGACTATGGTGAAAAAGGAAATATCCTCAGATGAAATCTGGAAAGAAGCTTTCTGAGAAACTGCTCTGTGATGTGTGACTTCCACTCACAGAGTTACATCTGTATTTCGTGGATCTCTTTGCTACCCTTATTTCTGTGGAATCTGAGAACAGATATTTCTGATCCCTTTGAAGACTATAGAGCCAAAGGAAATATCCTCCGATAACAAAGAAAAAGAAGCTTTCTGAGAAACTTCTTTGTGTTCTGTGAAATCATCTCACAGAGTTACAGCTTTCCCCTCAAGAAGTCTTTTGCTAAGACATTTCTTCTGGATTTGGCAAACTGATATTTGGAAGCCAATAGAGGGCTATGGTGAAAAAGGAAATATCCTCAGATGAAATCTGGAAAGAAGCTGTCTGAGAAACTGCTCTGTGATGTGTGACTTCCACTCACAGAGTTACATCTGTATTTCGTGGATCTCTTTGCAAGCCTTATTTCTGTGGAATCTGAGAACAGATATTTCGGATCCCTTTGAAGACTATATTGCCAAAGGCAGTATCCTCCGATAACAAAGAGAAAGAAGCTTTCTGAGAAACTTCTTTGTGTTCTGTGAAATCATCTCACTGAGTTACAGCTTTCTCCTCAAGAAGCCTTTCGCTAAGACAGTTCTTGTGGAATTGGCAAAGTGATATTTGGAAGCCCTTAGAGGGCTATGGTGAAAAAGGAAATATCCTCAGATGAAATCTGGAAAGAAGCTTTCTGAGAAACTGCTCTGTGATGTGTGACTTCCACTCACAGAGTTACATCTGTATTTCGTGAATCTCTTTGCTAGCCTTATTTCCGTGGAATCTGAGAACAGATATTTCGGATCCCTTTGAAGACTATAGGGCCAAAGGAAATATCCTCCGATAACAAAGAGAAAGAAGCTTTCTGAGAAACTTCTTTGTTTTCTGTGAAATCATCTCACAGAGTTACAGCTTTCCCCTCAAGAAGCCTTTCGCTAAGACAGTTCTTGTGGAATTGGCAAAGTGATATTTGGAAGCCCCTAGAGGGCTATGGTGAAAAAGGAAATATCCTCAGATGAAATCTGGAAAGAAGTTTCTGAGAAACTACTCTGTGATGTGTGACTTCCACTCACAGAGATACATCTCTATTTCGTGCATCTCTTTGCTAGCGTTATTTCTTTGGAATCTGAGAAAAGATATTTCGGATCCCTTTGAAGACTTTAGGGCCAAAGGAAATATCCTCCGATAACAAAGAGAAAGAAGTTTTCTGAGAAACTTCTTTGTGTTCTGTGAAATCATCACACAGAGTTACAGCTTTCCCCTCAAGAAGTCTTTCGCTAAGACAGTTCTTGTGGAATTGGCAAAGGGATATTTGGAAGCCCATAAGGGGCTATGGTGAAAAAGGAAATATCCTCAGTTGAAATCTGGAAAGAAGCTTCCTGAGAAACTGCTCTGTGATGTGTGACTTCCACTCACAGAGTTACATCTGTATTTCGTGCAACTCTTGGCTAGCCTTATTTCTGTGGAATCTGAGAAGAGATATTTCGCATCCCTTTGAAAACCATACGGCCAAAGGAAATATCCTCCGATAACAAAGAGAAAGAAGCTTTCTGAGAAACTTCTTTGTGTTCTGTGAAATCATCTCACAGAGTTACAGCTTTCCCCTCAAGAAGTCTTTCGCTAAGACAGTTCTTGTGGAATTGGCAAAGGGATATTTGGAAGCCCATAGAGGGCTATGGTGAAAAAGGAAATATCCTGAGATGAAATCTGGAAAGAGGCTCTCTGAGAAACTGCTCTGTGATGTGTGACCTCTATTCACAGTTACATTTGTATTTTGTGGATCTCTTAGCTAGCCTTATTTCTCTGGAATCTGAGAACAGATATTTCGGATTCCTTTGAAGACTATAGGGCCAAAGTTAATATCCTCCGATAACAATGAGAAAGAAGCTTTCTGAGAAACTTCTTTGTGTTCTGTGAAATCATCTCTCAGAGTTACAGCTTTCCCCTCAAGAAGCCTTTCGCTAAGACAATTCTTGTGGAATTGGAAAAGTGATATTTGGAAGCCCATAGAGGACTATGGTGAAAAAGGAAATATCCTCAGATGAAATCTGGAAAGAAGCTTTCTGAGAAACTGCTCTGTGATGTGTGACTTCCACTCACAGAGTTACATCTGTATTTCGTGGATCTCTTTGCTACCCTTATTTCTGTGGAATCTGAGAACAGATATTTCTGATCCCTTTGAAGACTATAGAGCCAAAGGAAATATCCTCCGATAACAAAGAAAAAGAAGGTTTCTGAGAAACTTCTTTGTGTTCTGTGAAATCATCTCACAGAGTTACAGCTTTCCCCTCAAGAAGTCTTTTGCTAAGACATTTCTTGTGGATTTGGCAAAGTGATATTTGGAAGCCAATAGAGGGCTATGGTGAAAAAGGAAATATCCTCAGATGAAATCTGGAAAGAAGCTGTCTGAGAAACTGCTCTGTGATGTGTGACTTCCACTCACAGAGTTACATCTGTATTTCGTGGATCTCTTTGCTAGCCTTATTTCTGTGGAATCTTAGAAGAGAAATTTCGGATCCATTTGAATACTATAGGGCCAAAGGAAATATCCTCCGATAACAAAGAGAAAGAAGCTTTCTGAGAAACTTCTTTGTTTTCTGTGAAATCATCTCACAGAGTTACAGCTTTCCCCTCAAGAAGCCTTTCGCTAAGACAGTTCTTGTGGAATTGGCAAAGTGATATTTGGAAGCCCATAGAGGGCTATGGTGAAAAAGGAAATACCCTCAGATGAAATCTGGAAAGAAGCTTTCTGAGAAACTGCTCTGTGATGAGTGACTTCCACTCACAGAGTTACATCTGTATTTCGTGCATCTCTTTGCAAGCCTTATTTCTGTGGAATCTGAGAACAGATATTTCGGATCCCTTTGAAGACTATAGGTCCAAAGGAAATATCCTCCGATAACAAAGAGAAAGAAGCTTTGTGAGAAACCTCTTTGTGTTCTGTGAAATCATCTCACAGAGTTACAGCTTTCCCCTCAAGAAGCCTTTCGCTAAGACAGTTCTTGTGGAATTGTCAAAGGGATATTTGGAAGCCCATAGAGGGCTATGGTGAAAAAGGAAATATCCTGAGATGAAATATGGAAAGAAGCTTTCTGAGAAACTGTTCTGTGATGTGTGACTTCTACTCACAGTTACATCTGTATTTTGTGGATCTCTTTGCTAGCCTTATTTCTGTGGAATCTGAGAACAGATATTTCGGATTCCTTTGAAGACTATAGGGCCAAAGTTAATATCCTCTGATAACAAAGAGAAAGAAGCTTTCTGAGAGACTTCTTTGTGTTCTGTGAAATCATCTCACAGAGTTACAGCTTTCCCCTCAAGAAGACTTTCGCGATGACAGTTCTTGTGGAATTGGCAAAGTGATATTTGGAAGCCCATAGAGGGCTATGGTGAAAAAGGAAATATCCTCAGATGAAATCTGGAAAGAAGCTTTCTGAGAAACTGCTCTGTGATGTGTGACTTCGACTCACAGTGTTACATCTGTATTTCGTTGATCTCTTTTCTAGCCTTATTTCTGTGGAATCTGAGAACAGATATTTCGGATCCCTTTGAAGACTATAGGGCCAAAGGAAATATCCTCCGATAACAAAGAGAAAGAAGCTTTCTGAGAAACTTCTTCGTATTCTGTGAAATCATCTCACAGAGTTACAGCTTTCCCCTCAAGAAGCCTTTCGCTAAGACAGTTCTTGTGGAATTGGCAAAGTGATAATTGGAAGCCCATAGAGGGCTGTGGTGAAAAAGGAAATATCCTCAGATGAAATCTGGAAGGAAGCTTTCTGAGAAACTGCTCTGTGATGTGTGACTTCCACTCACAGAGTTACCTGTGTATTTCGTGGATCTCTTTGCTAGCCTTATTTCTGTGGAATCCGAGAACAGATATTTCGGATCCCTTTGAAGACTATAGGGCCAAAGGAAATATCCTCCGATAACAAAGAGAAAGAAGGTTTCTGAGAAACTTCTTTGTGTTCTGTGAAATCATCTCACAGAGTTACAGCTTTCCGCTCAAGAAGCCTTTCGCTAAGACAGTTCTTGTGGAATTGGAAAAGTGATATTTGGAAGCCCATAGAGCGTTATGGTGAAAAAGGAAATATCCTCAGATGAAATCTGGAAAGAAGCTTTCTGAGAAACTGCTCTGTGATGTGTGACTTCCACTCACAGAGTTACATCTGTATGTCGTGGATCTCTTTGCTAGTCTTATTTCTGTGGAATCTGAGAACAGATATTTCGGATCCCTTTAAAGACTATAGGGCCAAAGGAAATATCCTCCGATAACAAAGAGAACGAAGCTTTCTGAGAAACTTCTTTGTGTTCTGTGAAATCATCTCACAGAGTTACAGCTTTCCCCTCAAGAAGCCTTTCGCTAAGACAGTTCTTGTGGAATTGGCAAAGAGATATTAGGAAGCCCATAGAGGGCTATGGTGAAAAAGGAAATATCCTCAGATTTAATCTGGAAAGAAGCTGTCTGAGAAACTGCTCTGTGATGTGTGACTTCCACTCACAGAGTTACATCTATATTTCGTGGATCTCTCTGCTAGCCTCATTTCTGTGGAATCTGAGAACAGATATTTCGGATCCCTTTGAAGTCTATAGGGCCAAAGGAAATATCCTCCGATAAAAAAGAGAAAGAAGCTTTCTGAGAAACTTCTTTGTGTTCTTTGAAATCATCTCACAGAGTTACAGCTTTCCCCTCAAGAAACTTTTCGCTAAGACAGTTCTTGTGGAATTGACAAAGTGATATTTGGAAGCCCATAGAGGGCTATGTTGAAAAAGGAAATATCCTCAGATGAAATCTGGAAAGAAGCTTTCTGAGAAACTGCTCTGTGATATGTGACTTCCACTCACAGAATTGCATCTGTATTTCGTGGATCTCTTTGCTAGCCTTATTTCTGTGGAATCTGAGAAGAGATATTTCGGATCCCTATGAAGACTATAGGACCAAAGGAAATATCCTCCGATAAGAAAGAGAAAGAAGCCTTCTGAGAAACTTCTTTGTGTTCTGTGAAATCATCTCACAGAGTTACAGCTTTCCCCTCAAGAAGCCTTTCAGTAAAACAGTTCTTGTGGAATTGGCAAAGTGATATTTGGAAGCCCATAGACGGCTATGGTGAAAAAGGAAATATCCTCAGATGAAATCTGGAAAGAAGCTTTCTGAGAAACTGCTCTGTGATGTGTGACTTCCACTCACAGAGTTACATCTGTATTTCGTGGATCTATTTGTGAGCCTTATTTCTGTGGAATCTGAGAGCAGATATTTATGATCCTTTTGAAGACTACAGGGCCAAAGGAAATATCCTCCGATAAAAAAGGAAAGAAGCTTTCTGAGAAACTTCTTTGTGTTCTGTGAAATCATCTCACAGAGTTACAGCTTTCCCCTCAAGAAGCCTTTCGCTAAGACAGTTCTTGTGGAATAGGAAAAGTGATATTTGGAAGCCCAGAGACGGCTGTGGTGAAAAAGGAAATATCCTCAGATGAAATCTGGAAAGAAGCTTTCTGAGAAACTGCTCTGTGATGTGTGACTTCCACTCACAGAGTTACATCTGTATTTCGTGGATCTCTTTGCTAGCCTTATATCTGTGGAATCTGAGAACAGATATTTCGGATCCCTTTGAAGACTATAGGGCCAAAGGAAATATGCTCCGGTAACAAAGAGAAAGAAGCTTTCTGAGAAACTTCTTTGTGTTCTGTGAAATCATCTCACAGAGTTACAGCTTTCGCCTCAAGGAGCCTTTCGCTAAGACAGTTCTTGGGGAATTGGCAAAGTGATATTTGGAAGCCCATAGAGGGCTATGGTGAAAAAGGAAATATCCTCAGATGAAATCCGGAAAGAAGCTTTCTGAGAAACTGCTCTGTGATGTGTGACTTCCACTCACAGAGTTACATCTGCATTTCGTGCATCTCTTTGCTAGCCTTATTTCTGTGGAATCTGAGAAGAGATATTTTGGATCCCTTTGAAGACTATAGGGCCAAAGGAAATATCCTCCGATAACAAAGAGAAAGAAGCTTTCTGAGAAACTTCTTTGTGTTCTGTGAAATCATCTCACAGAGTTGCAGCTTTCCCCTCAAGAAGCCTTTCGCTAAGAGAGTTCTTGAGGAATTTTCAAAGTGATATTTGGATGCCCATAGAGGGCTATGGTGAAAAAGGAAATATCCTCAGATGAAATCTGGAAAGAAGCTTTCTGAGAAACTGCTCTGTGATGTGTGACTTCCACTCACAGAGTTACATCTGTATGTCGTGGATCTCTTTGCTAGCCTTATTTCTGTGGAATCTGAGAAAATATATTTCGGATCCCTTTGAAGAATATAGGGCCAAAGGAAATATCCTCCGATAACAAAGAGAAAGAAGCTTTCTGAGAGACTTCTTTGTGTTCTGTGAAATCATCTCACAGAGTTACAGCTTTCCCCTCAAGAAGACTTTCGCGATGACAGTTCTTGTGGAATTGGCAAAGTGATATTTGGAAGCCCATAGAGGGCTATGGTGAAAAAGGAAATATCCTCAGATGAAATCTGGAAAGAAGCTTTCTGAGAAACTGCTCTGTGATGTGTGACTTCGACTCACAGTGTTACATCTGTATTTCGTTGATCTCTTTTCTAGCCTTATTTCTGTGGAATCTGAGAACAGATATTTCGGATCCCTTTGAAGACTATAGGGCCAAAGGAAATATCCTCCGATAACAAAGAGAAAGAAGCTTTCTGAGAAACTTCTTCGTATTCTGTGAAATCATCTCACAGAGTTACAGCTTTCCCCTCAAGAAGCCTTTCGCTAAGACAGTTCTTGTGGAATTGGCAAAGTGATAATTGGAAGCCCATAGAGGGCTGTGGTGAAAAAGGAAATATCCTCAGATGAAATCTGGAAGGAAGCTTTCTGAGAAACTGCTCTGTGATGTGTGACTTCCACTCACAGAGTTACCTGTGTATTTCGTGGATCTCTTTGCTAGCCTTATTTCTGTGGAATCCGAGAACAGATATTTCGGATCCCTTTGAAGACTATAGGGCCAAAGGAAATATCCTCCGATAACAAAGAGAAAGAAGGTTTCTGAGAAACTTCTTTGTGTTCTGTGAAATCATCTCACAGAGTTACAGCTTTCCGCTCAAGAAGCCTTTCGCTAAGACAGTTCTTGTGGAATTGGAAAAGTGATATTTGGAAGCCCATAGAGCGTTATGGTGAAAAAGGAAATATCCTCAGATGAAATCTGGAAAGAAGCTTTCTGAGAAACTGCTCTGTGATGTGTGACTTCCACTCACAGAGTTACATCTGTATGTCGTGGATCTCTTTGCTAGTCTTATTTCTGTGGAATCTGAGAACAGATATTTCGGATCCCTTTAAAGACTATAGGGCCAAAGGAAATATCCTCCGATAACAAAGAGAACGAAGCTTTCTGAGAAACTTCTTTGTGTTCTGTGAAATCATCTCACAGAGTTACAGCTTTCCCCTCAAGAAGCCTTTCGCTAAGACAGTTCTTGTGGAATTGGCAAAGAGATATTAGGAAGCCCATAGAGGGCTATGGTGAAAAAGGAAATATCCTCAGATTTAATCTGGAAAGAAGCTGTCTGAGAAACTGCTCTGTGATGTGTGACTTCCACTCACAGAGTTACATCTATATTTCGTGGATCTCTCTGCTAGCCTCATTTCTGTGGAATCTGAGAACAGATATTTCGGATCCCTTTGAAGTCTATAGGGCCAAAGGAAATATCCTCCGATAAAAAAGAGAAAGAAGCTTTCTGAGAAACTTCTTTGTGTTCTTTGAAATCATCTCACAGAGTTACAGCTTTCCCCTCAAGAAACTTTTCGCTAAGACAGTTCTTGTGGAATTGACAAAGTGATATTTGGAAGCCCATAGAGGGCTATGTTGAAAAAGGAAATATCCTCAGATGAAATCTGGAAAGAAGCTTTCTGAGAAACTGCTCTGTGATGTGTGACTTCCACTCACAGAATTGCATCTGTATTTCGTGGATCTCTTTGCTAGCCTTATTTCTGTGGAATCTGAGAAGAGATATTTCGGATCCCTATGAAGACTATAGGACCAAAGGAAATATCCTCCGATAAGAAAGAGAAAGAAGCCTTCTGAGAAACTTCTTTGTGTTCTGTGAAATCATCTCACAGAGTTACAGCTTTCCCCTCAAGAAGCCTTTCAGTAAAACAGTTCTTGTGGAATTGGCAAAGTGATATTTGGAAGCCCATAGACGGCTATGGTGAAAAAGGAAATATCCTCAGATGAAATCTGGAAAGAAGCTTTCTGAGAAACTGCTCTGTGATGTGTGACTTCCACTCACAGAGTTACATCTGTATTTCGTGGATCTATTTGTGAGCCTTATTTCTGTGGAATCTGAGAGCAGATATTTATGATCCTTTTGAAGACTACAGGGCCAAAGGAAATATCCTCCGATAAAAAAGGAAAGAAGCTTTCTGAGAAACTTCTTTGTGTTCTGTGAAATCATCTCACAGAGTTACAGCTTTCCCCTCAAGAAGCCTTTCGCTAAGACAGTTCTTGTGGAATAGGAAAAGTGATATTTGGAAGCCCAGAGACGGCTGTGGTGAAAAAGGAAATATCCTCAGATGAAATCTGGAAAGAAGCTTTCTGAGAAACTGCTCTGTGATGTGTGACTTCCACTCACAGAGTTACATCTGTATTTCGTGGATCTCTTTGCTAGCCTTATATCTGTGGAATCTGAGAACAGATATTTCGGATCCCTTTGAAGACTATAGGGCCAAAGGAAATATGCTCCGGTAACAAAGAGAAAGAAGCTTTCTGAGAAACTTCTTTGTGTTCTGTGAAATCATCTCACAGAGTTACAGCTTTCGCCTCAAGGAGCCTTTCGCTAAGACAGTTCTTGGGGAATTGGCAAAGTGATATTTGGAAGCCCATAGAGGGCTATGGTGAAAAAGGAAATATCCTCAGATGAAATCCGGAAAGAAGCTTTCTGAGAAACTGCTCTGTGATGTGTGACTTCCACTCACAGAGTTACATCTGCATTTCGTGCATCTCTTTGCTAGCCTTATTTCTGTGGAATCTGAGAAGAGATATTTTGGATCCCTTTGAAGACTATAGGGCCAAAGGAAATATCCTCCGATAACAAAGAGAAAGAAGCTTTCTGAGAAACTTCTTTGTGTTCTGTGAAATCATCTCACAGAGTTGCAGCTTTCCCCTCAAGAAGCCTTTCGCTAAGAGAGTTCTTGAGGAATTTTCAAAGTGATATTTGGATGCCCATAGAGGGCTATGGTGAAAAAGGAAATATCCTCAGATGAAATCTGGAAAGAAGCTTTCTGAGAAACTGCTCTGTGATGTGTGACTTCCACTCACAGAGTTACATCTGTATGTCGTGGATCTCTTTGCTAGCCTTATTTCTGTGGAATCTGAGAACATATATTTCGGATCCCTTTGAAGAATATAGGGCCAAAGGAAATATCCTCCGATAACAAAGAGAAAGAAGCTTTCTGAGAAACTTCTTTGTGTTCTGCTAAATCATCTCACAGAGTTACAGCTTTCCCCTCAAGAAGCCTTTCGCTAAGACACTTCTTGTGGAATTGGCAAAGTGATATTTGGAAGCCCATAGAGGGCTATGGTGAAAAAGGAAATATCCTCAGATGAAATCTGGAAAGAAGCTTTCTGAGAAACTGCTCTGTGATGTGTGACTTCCACTCACAGAGTTACATCTGTATTTCTAGGATCTCTTTGCCAGCCTTATTTCTGTGGAATCTGAGAGCAGATATTTCGGATCCCTTTGAAGACTACAGGGCCAAAGTATATATCCTCCGATAAAAAAGGAAAGAAGCTTTCCGAGAAACTTCTTTGTGTTCTGTGAAATCATCTCACAGAGTTACAGCTTTCCCCTCAAGAAGCCTTTCGCTAAGATAGTTCTTGTGAAATTGGCAAAGTGATGTTTGGAATCCTATAGAGGGCTACGGTGAAAAAGGAAATATCCTCAGATGAGATCTGGAAAGAAGCTTTCTAAGAAACTGCTTAGTGTTCTATTAATTCACCTCACAGAGTTACATCTGTATTTCGTGGATCTCTTTGCTAGCCTTATTTCTGTGCAATCTGAGAACAGATATTTCGGATCCCTTTGAAGACTATAGGGCCAAAGGAAATATCCTCCGATATCAAAGAGAAAGAAGCTTTCTGAGAAACTTCTTTGTGTTCTGTGAAATCATCTCACAGAGTTACAGCTTTCCCCTCAAGAAGCCTTTCGCTAAGAGAGTTCTTGTGGAATCGGCAAAGTGATATTTGGAAGGCCATAGAGGGCTATGGTGAAAAAGGAAATATCCTCAGATGAAATCTGGAAAGAAGCTTTCTGAGAAACTGCTCTGTGATGTGTGACTTCCACTCACAGAGTTACATCTGTATTTCGTGGATCTCTTTGCTAGCCTGATTTCTGTGGAATCTGAGAGCAGATATTTCGGATCCCTTTGAAGACTATAGGGCCAAAGAAATATCCTCCGATAACAAAGGAAAGAAGCTTTCTGAGAATCTTCTTTGTGTTCTGTGAAATCATCTCACAGAGTTACAGCTTTCCCCTCAAGAAACCTTTCGCCAAGACCGTTCTTGTGGAATTGGCAAAGTGACATTTGGAAGCCCATAGAGGGCTATGGTGAAAAAGGAAATATCCTCAGATGACATCTGGAAAGAAGCTTTCTGAGAAACTGCTCTGTGATGTGTGACTTCCACTCACAGAGTTACATCTGTATTTTGTGCATCTCTTTGCTAGTCTTATTTCTGTGGAATCTGAGAACAGATATTTTGGATCCCTTTGTAGACTATAGAGCCAAAGGAAATATCCTCCGATAACAAAGAGAAAGAAGCTTTCTGAAAAACTTCTTTGTGTTCTGTGAAATCATCTCACAGAGTTACAGCTTTCCCCTCAAGAAGCCTTTCGCTAAGACAGTTCTTGTGGAATTGGCAAAGTGACATTTGGAAGCCCATAGAGGGCTATGGTGAAAAAGGAAATATCCTCAGATGAAATCTGGAAAGAAGCTGTCTGAGAAACTGCTCTGTGATGTGTGACTTCCACTCACAGAGTTTCATCTGTATTTCGTGGATCTCTGTGCTAGCATTATTTCTGTGGAATCTGAGCACAGATATTTCGGATCCCTTTGAAGACTATAGGGCCAAAGAAATATCCTCCGATAACAAATAGAAAGAAGCTTTCTGAGAAACTTCTTTGTGTTCTGTGAAATCATCTCACAGAGTTACAGCTTTCCCCTCAAGAAGCCTTTCGCTAAGACAGTTCTTGTGGAATTGGCAAAGAGATATTAGGAAGCCCATAGAGGGCTATGGTGAAAAAGGAAATATCCTCAGATTTAATCTGGAAAGAAGCTGTCTGAGAAACTGCTCTGTGATGTGTGACTTCCACTCACAGAGTTACATCTATATTTCGTGGATCTCTCTGCTAGCCTCATTTCTGTGGAATCTGAGAACAGATATTTCGGATCCCTTTGAAGTCTATAGGGCCAAAGGAAATATCCTCCGATAAAAAAGAGAAAGAAGCTTTCTGAGAAACTTCTTTGTGTTCTTTGAAATCATCTCACAGAGTTACAGCTTTCCCCTCAAGAAACTTTTCGCTAAGACAGTTCTTGTGGAATTGACAAAGTGATATTTGGAAGCCCATAGAGGGCTATGTTGAAAAAGGAAATATCCTCAGATGAAATCTGGAAAGAAGCTTTCTGAGAAACTGCTCTGTGATGTGTGACTTCCACTCACAGAATTGCATCTGTATTTCGTGGATCTCTTTGCTAGCCTTATTTCTGTGGAATCTGAGAAGAGATATTTCGGATCCCTATGAAGACTATAGGACCAAAGGAAATGTCCTCCGATAACAAAGAGAAAGAAGCTTTCAGAGAAACTTCTTTGTTGTCTGTGAAATCATCTCACAGAGTTACAGCTTTCCCCTCAAGAAGCCTTTCAGTAAAACAGTTCTTGTGGAATTGGCAAAGTGATATTTGGAAGCCCATAGACGGCTATGGTGAAAAAGGAAATATCCTCAGATGAAATCTGGAAAGAAGCTTTCTGAGAAACTGCTCTGTGATGTGTGACTTCCACTCACAGAGTTACATCTGTATTTCGTGGATCTATTTGTGAGCCTTATTTCTGTGGAATCTGAGAGCAGATATTTATGATCCTTTTGAAGACTACAGGGCCAAAGGAAATATCCTCCGATAAAAAAGGAAAGAAGCTTTCTGAGAAACTTCTTTGTGTTCTGTGAAATCATCTCACAGAGTTACAGCTTTCCCCTCAAGAAGCCTTTCGCTAAGACAGTTCTTGTGGAATAGGAAAAGTGATATTTGGAAGCCCAGAGACGGCTGTGGTGAAAAAGGAAATATCCTCAGATGAAATCTGGAAAGAAGCTTTCTGAGAAACTGCTCTGTGATGTGTGACTTCCACTCACAGAGTTACATCTGTATTTCGTGGATCTCTTTGCTAGCCTTATATCTGTGGAATCTGAGAACAGATATTTCGGATCCCTTTGAAGACTATAGGGCCAAAGGAAATATGCTCCGGTAACAAAGAGAAAGAAGCTTTCTGAGAAACTTCTTTGTGTTCTGTGAAATCATCTCACCGAGTTACAGCTTTCGCCTCAAGGAGCCTTTCGCTAAGACAGTTCTTGGGGAATTGGCAAAGTGATATTTGGAAGCCCATAGAGGGCTATGGTGAAAAAGGAAATATCCTCAGATGAAATCCGGAAAGAAGCTTTCTGAGAAACTGCTCTGTGATGTGTGACTTCCACTCACAGAGTTACATCTGCATTTCGTGCATCTCTTTGCTAGCCTTATTTCTGTGGAATCTGAGAAGAGATATTTTGGATCCCTTTGAAGACTATAGGGCCAAAGGAAATATCCTCCGATAACAAAGAGAAAGAAGCTTTCTGAGAAACTTCTTTGTGTTCTGTGAAATCATCTCACAGAGTTGCAGCTTTCCCCTCAAGAAGCCTTTCGCTAAGAGAGTTCTTGAGGAATTTTCAAAGTGATATTTGGATGCCCATAGAGGGCTATGGTGAAAAAGGAAATATCCTCAGATGAAATCTGGAAAGAAGCTTTCTGAGAAACTGCTCTGTGATGTGTGACTTCCACTCACAGAGTTACATCTGTATGTCGTGGATCTCTTTGCTAGCCTTATTTCTGTGGAATCTGAGAACATATATTTCGGATCCCTTTGAAGAATATAGGGCCAAAGGAAATATCCTCCGATAACAAAGAGAAAGAAGCTTTCTGAGAAACTTCTTTGTGTTCTGCTAAATCATCTCACAGAGTTACAGCTTTCCCCTCAAGAAGCCTTTCGCTAAGACACTTCTTGTGGAATTGGCAAAGTGATATTTGGAAGCCCATAGAGGGCTATGGTGAAAAAGGAAATATCCTCAGATGAAATCTGGAAAGAAGCTTTCTGAGAAACTGCTCTGTGATGTGTGACTTCCACTCACAGAGTTACATCTGTATTTCTAGGATCTCTTTGCCAGCCTTATTTCTGTGGAATCTGAGAGCAGATATTTCGGATCCCTTTGAAGACTACAGGGCCAAAGTATATATCCTCCGATAAAAAAGGAAAGAAGCTTTCCGAGAAACTTCTTTGTGTTCTGTGAAATCATCTCACAGAGTTACAGCTTTCCCCTCAAGAAGCCTTTCGCTAAGACAGTTCTTGTGAAATTGGCAAAGTGATGTTTGGAATCCTATAGAGGGCTACGGTGAAAAAGGAAATATCCTCAGATGAGATCTGGAAAGAAGCTTTCTAAGAAACTGCTTAGTGTTCTATTAATTCACCTCACAGAGTTACATCTGTATTTCGTGGATCTCTTTGCTAGCCTTATTTCTGTGCAATCTGAGAACAGATATTTCGGATCCCTTTGAAGACTATAGGGCCAAAGGAAATATCCTCCGATATCAAAGAGAAAGAAGCTTTCTGAGAAACTTCTTTGTGTTCTGTGAAATCATCTCACAGAGTTACAGCTTTCCCCTCAAGAAGCCTTTCGCTAAGAGAGTTCTTGTGGAATCGGCAAAGTGATATTTGGAAGGCCATAGAGGGCTATGGTGAAAAAGGAAATATCCTCAGATGAAATCTGGAAAGAAGCTTTCTGAGAAACTGCTCTGTGATGTGTGACTTCCACTCACAGAGTTACATCTGTATTTCGTGGATCTCTTTGCTAGCCTGATTTCTGTGGAATCTGAGAGCAGATATTTCGGATCCCTTTGAAGACTATAGGGCCAAAGAAATATCCTCCGATAACAAAGGAAAGAAGCTTTCTGAGAATCTTCTTTGTGTTCTGTGAAATCATCTCACAGAGTTACAGCTTTCCCCTCAAGAAACCTTTCGCCAAGACAGTTCTTGTGGAATTGGCAAAGTGACATTTGGAAGCCCATAGAGGGCTATGGTGAAAAAGGAAATATCCTCAGATGACATCTGGAAAGAAGCTTTCTGAGAAACTGCTCTGTGATGTGTGACTTCCACTCACAGAGTTACATCTGTATTTTGTGCATCTCTTTGCTAGTCTTATTTCTGTGGAATCTGAGAACAGATATTTTGGATCCCTTTGTAGACTATAGAGCCAAAGGAAATATCCTCCGATAACAAAGAGAAAGAAGCTTTCTGAAAAACTTCTTTGTGTTCTGTGAAATCATCTCACAGAGTTACAGCTTTCCCCTCAAGAAGCCTTTCGCTAAGACAGTTCTTGTGGAATTGGCAAAGTGACATTTGGAAGCCCATAGAGGGCTATGGTGAAAAAGGAAATATCCTCAGATGAAATCTGGAAAGAAGCTGTCTGAGAAACCGCTCTGTGATGTGTGACTTCCACTCACAGAGTTTCATCTGTATTTCGTGGATCTCTGTGCTAGCATTATTTCTGTGGAATCTGAGCACAGATATTTCGGATCCCTTTGAAGACTATAGGGCCAAAGAAATATCCTCCGATAACAAATAGAAAGAAGTTTTCTGAGAAACTTCTTTGTGTTCTGTGAAATCATCTCACAGAGTTACAGCTTTCCCCTCAAGAAGCCTTTCGCTAAGACAGTTCTTGTGGAATTGGCAAAGTGATATTTGGAAGCCCATAGAGGGCTATGGTGAAAAAGGAAATATCCTCAGATGAAATCCGGAAAGAAGCTTTCTGAGAAACTGCTCTGTGATGTGTGACTTCCACTCACAGAGTTACATCAGTATGTCGTGGATCTCTTTGCTAGCCTTATTTTTGTGGAATCTGAGAACAGATATTTCGGATCCCCTTGAAGATTATAGGACCAAAGGAAATATCCTCCGATAGCAAAGAGAAAGAAGCTTTCTGAAAAACTTCTTTGTGTTCTGTGAAATCATCTCACAGAGGTACAGCTTTCCCCTCAAGAAGCCTTTCGCTAAGACAGTTCTTGTGGAATTGACAAAGTGATATTTGGAAGCCCATAGAGGGCTATGGTGAAAAAGGAAATATCCTCAGATGAAATCCGGAAAGAAGCTTTCTGAGAAACTGCTCTGTGATGTGTGACTTCCACTCACAGATTTGCATCTGTATTTGGTGGATCTCTTTGCTAGCCTTATTTCTGTGGAATCTGAGAAGAGATATTTCGGATCCCTTTGAAGACTATAGGGCCAAAGGAAATATCCTCCGATAACAAAGAGAAAGAAGCTTTCAGAGAAACTTCTTTGTTGTCTGTGAAATCATCTCACAGAGTTACAGATTTCCCCTCAAGAAGCCTTTCGGTAAAACAGTTCTTGTGGAATTGGCAAAGTGATATTTGGAAGCCCATAGAGGGCTATGGTGAAAAAGGAAATATCCTCAGATGAAATCTGGAAAGAAGCTTTCTGAGAAACTGCTCTGTGATGTGTGACTTCCACTGACAGAGTTACATCTGTATTTCGTGGATCTATTTGTGAGCCTTATTTCTGTGGAATCTGAGAGCAGATATTTATGATCCTCTTGAAGACTACAGGGCCAAAGGAAATATCCTCCGATAAAAAAGGAAAGAAACTTTCTGAGAAACTTCTTTGTGTTCTGTGAAATCATCTCACAGAGTTACAGCTTTCCCCTCAAGAAGCCTTTCGCTAAGACAGTTCTTGTGGAATAGGAAAAGTGATATTTGGAAGCCCAGAGACGGCTGTGGTGAAAAAGGAAATATCCTCAGATGAAATCTGGAAAGAAGCTTTCTGAGAAACTGCTCTGTGATGTGTGACTTCCACTCACAGAGTTACATCTGTATTTCGTGTATCTCTTTGCTAGCCTTATTTCTGTGGAATCTGAGAACAGATATTTCGGATCTCTTTGAAGACTATAGGGCCAAAGGAAATATGCTCCGGTAAAAAAGAGAAAGAAGCTTTCTGAGAAACTTCTTTGTGTTCTGTGAAATCATCTCACAGTGTTACAGCTTTCGCCTCAAGGGGCCTTTCGCTAAGACAGTTCTTGGGGAATTGGCAAAGTAATATTTGGAAGCCCATAGAGGGCTATGGTCAAAAAGGAAATATCCTCAGATGAAATCCGGAAAGAAGCTTTCTGAGAAACTGCTCTGTGATGTGTGACTTCCACTCACAGAGTTACATCTGTATTTCGTGGATCTCTTTGCTAGGCTTATTTCTGTGGAATCTGAGAACAGATATTTCGGATCCCTTCGAAGTCTATAGGGCCAAAGGAAATATCCTCCGGTAACAAAGAGAAAGAAGCTTTCTGAGAAACTTCTTTGTGTTCTGTGAAATCATCTCACAGAGTTACAGCTTTCGCCTCAAAAAGCCTTTCGCTAAGACAGTTCTTGTGGAATTGGCAAAGTGATATTTGGAAGCCCATAGAGGGCTATGGTGAAAAAGGAAATATCCTCAGATGAAATCCGGAAAGAAGCTTTCTGAAAAACTGCTCTGTGATGTGTGACTTCTACTCACAGATTTACATCTGTATTTCGTGCATCCCTTTGCTAGCCTTATTTCTGTGGAATCTGAGAACAGATATTTTGGATCCCTTTGAAGACTATAGGGCCAAAGGAAATATCCTCCGATAACAAAGAGAAAGAAGGTTCTGAGAAACTTCTTTGTGTTCTGCTAAATCATCTCACAGAGTTACAGCTTTCCACTCAAGAAGCCTTTCGCTAAGACACTTCTTGTGGAATTGGCAAAGTGATATTTGGAAGCCCATAGAGGGCTATGGTGAAAAAGGAAATATCCTCAGATGAAATCTGGAAAGAAGCTTTCTGAGAAACTGCTCTGTGATGTGTGACTTCCACTCACAGAGTTAAATCTGTATTTCTAGGATCTCTTTGCGAGCCTTATTTCTGTGGAATCTGAGAGCAGATATTTCGGATCCCTTTGAAGACTACAGGGCCAAAGGAAATATCCTCCGATAAAAAAGGAAAGAAGCTTTCCGAGAAACTTCTTTGTGTTCTGTGAAATCATCTCACAGAGTTACAGCTTTCCCCTCAAGAAGCCTTTCGCTAAGACAGTTCTTGTGAAATTGGCAAAGTGATATTTGGAATCCTATAGAGGGCTACGGTGAAAAAGGAAATATCCTCAGATGAGATCTGGAAAGAAGCTTTCGGAGAAACTGCTTAGTGTTCTATTAATTCACCTCACAGAGTTACATCTGTATTTCGTGGATCTCTTTGCTAGCCTTATTTCTGTGCAATCTGAGAACAGATATTTCGGATCCCTTTGAAGACTATAGGGCCAAAGGAAATATCCTCCGATAACAAAGAGAAAGAAGCTTTCTGAGAAACTTCTTTGTGTTCTGTGAAATCATCTCACAGAGTTACAGCTTTCCCCTCAAGAAGCCTTTCGCTAAGAGAGTTCTTGTGGAATCGGCAAAGTGATATTTGGAAGCCCATAGAGGGCTATGGTGAAAAAGGAAATATCCTCAGATGAAATCTGGAAAGAAGCTTTCTGAGAAACTGCTCTGTGATGTGTGACTTCCACTCACAGAGTTACATCTGTATTTCGTGGATCTCTTTGCTAGCCTGATTTCTGTGGAATCTGAGAGCAGATATTTCGGATCCCTTTGAAGACTATAGGGCCAAAGGAAATATCCTCCGATAACAAAGAGAAAGAAGCTTTCTGAGAATCTACTTTGTGTTCTGTGAAATCATCTCACAGAGTTACAGCTTTCCCCTCAAGAAGCCTTTCGCTAAGACAGTTCTTGTGGAATTGGCAAAGTGATATTTGGAATCCTATAGAGGGCTATGGTGAAAAAGGAAATATCCTCAGATGAAATCTGGAAAGAAGCTTTCTGAGAAACTGCTCTGTGATGTGTGACTTCCACTCACAGAGTTACATCTGTATTTCGTGGATCTCTTTGCTAGCCTGATTTCTGTGGAATCTGAGAACAGATATTTCGGATCTCTTTGAAGACTATAGGGCCAAAGGAAATATGCTCCGGTAACAAAGAGAAAGAAGCTTTCTGAGAAACTTCTTTGTGTTCTATGAAATCATCTCACAGAGTTACAGCTTTCGCCTCAAAAAGCCTTTCGCTAAGACAGTTCTTGTGGAATTGGCAAAGTGATATTTGGAAACCCATAGAGGGCTATGGTGAAAAAGGAAATATCCTCAGATGAAATCCGGAAAGAAGCTTTCTGAGAAACTGCTCTGTGATGTGTGACTTCTACTCACAGAGTTACATCTGTATTTCGTGCATCCCTTTGCTAGCCTTATTTCTGTGGAATCTGAGAACAGATATTTTGGATCCCTTTGAAGACTATAGGGCCAAAGGAAATATCCTCCGATAACAAAGAGAAAGAAGCTTTCTGAGAAACTTCTTTGTGTTCTGTGAAATCATCTCACAGAGTTACAGCTTTCCCCTCAAGAAGCCTTTCGCTAAGACAGTTCTTGAGGAATTGTTAAAGTGATATTTGGATGCCCATAGATTGCTACGGTGAAAAAGGAATTATCCTCAGATGAGATCTGGAAAGAAGCTTTCTGAGAAACTGCTTAGTGTTCTATTAATTCACCTCACAGAGTTACATCTGTATTTCGTGGATCTCTTTGCTAGCCTTATTTCTGTGGAATCTGAGAAGAGATATTTCGGATCCCTTTGAAGACTACAGGGCCAAAGGATATATCCTCCGATAAAAAAGGAAAGAAGCTTTCTGAGAATCTTCTTTGTGTTCTGTGAAATCATCTCACAGAGTTACAGCTTTCCCCTCAAGAAGATTTTCGCTAAGACAGTTCTTGTGGAATTGGCAAAGTGATATTTGGAAGCCTAGAGAGGGCTATCGTGAAAAAGGAAATATCCTCAGATGAGATCTGGAAAGAAGCTTTCTGAGAAACTGCTTAGTGTTCTATTAATTCACCTCACAGAGTTACATCTGTATTTCGTGGATCCCTTTGCTAGCCTTATTTCTGTGGAATCTGAGAAGCGATATTTCGGATCCCTTTGAAGACTATAGGGCCAAAGGAAGTATCCTCCGATAACAAAGAGAAAGAAGCTTTCTGAGAAACTTCTTTGTGTTCTGTGAAATCATCTCACAGAGATACAGCTTTCCCCTCAAGAAGCCTTTCGGTAAGACAGTTCTTGTGGAATTGGCAAAGTGATATTTGGAAGCCCAGAGACGGCTATGGTGAAAAAGGAAATATCCTCACATGAAATCTGGAAAGAAGCTTTCTGAGAAACTGCTCTGTGATGGGTGACTTCCACTCACAGAGTTACATGTGTATTTCGTGGATTTCTTTGCGAGCCTTATTTCTGTGGAATCTGAGAGCAGATATTTCGGATCCCTTTGAAGACTACAGGGCCAAAGGATATATCCTCCGATAAAAAAGGAAAGAAGCTTTCCGAGAAAATTCTTTGTGTTCTGTGAAATCATCTCACAGAGTTACAGCTTTCCCCTCAAGAAGCCTTTCGCTAAGACAGTTCTTGAGGAATTGTCAAAGTGATATTTGGATGCCCATAGATTGCTACGGTGAAAAAGGAAATATCCTCAGATGAAATCTGTAAAGAAGCTTTCTGAGAAACTGCTTTGTGATGTGTGACTTCCACTCACAGAGTTACATCTGTATTTCGTGGATCTCTTTGCCAGCCTTATTTCTGTGGAATCTGAGAAGAGATATTTCGGATCCCTTTGAAGACTATAGGGCCAAAGGAAATATCCTCCGGTAACAAAGAGAAAGAAGCTTTCTGAGAAACTTCTTTGTGTTCTGTGAAATCATCTCACAGCGTTACAGCTTTCCCCTCAAGAAGCCTTTCGCTAAGACAGTTCTTGTGGAATTGGCAAAGTGATATTTGGAAGCCCATAGAGGGCTATGGTAAAAAGGGAAATATCCTTAGATGAAATCTGGAAAGAAGCTTTCTGAGAAACTGCTCTGTGATGCGTGACTTCCACTCACAGAGTTACATCTGTATTTCGTGGATCTCTTTGCTAGCCTTATTTCTGTGGATTCTGAGAACAGATATTTCGGATCCCTTTGAAGACTATAGGGCCAAAGGAAATATCCTCCGATAACAAAGAGAAAGAAGCTTTCTGAGAAACTTCTTTGTGTTCTGTGAAATCATCTCACAGAGTTACAGCTTTCCCCTCAAGAAGCCTCTCGCTAAGACACTTCTTGTGGAATTGGCAAAGTGATATTTGGAAGCCCATAGAGGGCTATGGTGAAAAAGGAAATATCCTCAGATGAGATCTGGAAAGAAGCTTTCTGAGAAACTGCTTAGTGTTCTATTAATTCACCTCACAGGGTTACATCTGTATTTCGTGGATCTCTTTGCTAGCCTTATTTCTGTGGAATCTGAGAAGAGATATTTCGGATCCCTTTGAAGACTATAGGGCCAAAGGAAGTATCCTCCGATAAAAAAGAGAAAGAAGCTTTCTGAGAAACGTCTTTGTGTTCTGTGAAATCATCTCACAGAGTTACAGCTTTCCCCTCAAGAAGCCTTTCGCTAAGACAGTTCTTCTGGAATCGGCAAAGTGATATTTTGAAGCCCATAGAGGGCTATGGTGAAAAAGGAAATATCCTCAGATGACATGTGGAAAGAAGCTTTCTGAGAAACTGCTCTGTGATGTGTGACTTCCACTCACAGAGTTACATCTGTATTTCGTGGATCTCTTTGCTAGCCTTATTTCTGTGGAATCTGAGAGCAGATATTTCGGATCCCTTTGAAGACTATAGGGCCAAATGATATATCCTCCGATAAAAAAGGAAAGAAGCTTTCTGAGAATCTTCTTTGTGTTCTGTGAAATCATCTCACAGAGTTACAGCTTTCCCCTCAAGAAGCCTTTCGCTAAGACAGTTCTTGTGGAATTGGCAAAGTGATATTTGGAAGCCCAGAGAGGGCTATGGTGAAAAAGGAAATATCCTCAGATGAGATCTGGAAAGAAGCTTTCTGAGAAACTGCTTAGTGTTCTATTAATTCACCTCACAGAGTTACATCTGTATTTCGTGGATCTCTTTGCTAGCCTTATTTCTGTGGAATCTGAGAAGAGATATTTCGGATCACTTTGAAGACTATAGGGCCAAAGGAAGTATCCTCCGATAACAAAGAGAAAGAAGCTTTCTGAGAAACTTCTTTGTGTTCTGTGAAATCATCTCACAGAGATACAGCTTTCCCCTCAAGAAGCCTTTCGGTAAGGCAGTTCTTGTGGAATTGGCAAAGTGATATTTGGAAGCCAAGAGACGGCTAAGGTGAAAAAGGAAATATCCTCAGATGAAATCCGGAAAGAAGCTTTCTGAGAAACTGCTCTGTGATGTGTGACTTCTACTCACAGAGTTACATCTGTATTTCGTGCATCATTTGCTAGCCTTATTTCTGGGGAATCTGAGAACAGATATTTTGGATCCCTTTGAAGACTATAGGGCCAAAGGAAATATCCTCTGATAACAAAGAGAAAGAAGCTTTCTGAGAAACTTCTTTGTGTTCTGTGAAATCATCTCACAGAGTTACAGCTTTCCCCTCAAGAAGCCTTTCGCTAAGACAGTTCTTGAGGAATTGTCAAAGTGATATTTGGATGCCCATAGATTGCTACGGTGAAAAAGGAAATATCCTCAGATGAAATCTGGAAAGAAGCTTTCTGAGAAACTGCTTTGTGATGTGTGACTTCCACTCACAGAGTTACATCTGTATGTCGTGTATCTCTTTGCTAGCCTTATTTCTGTGGAATCTGAGAAGAGATATTTCGGATCCCTTTGAAGACTATAGGGCCAAAGGAAATATCCTCCGATAACAAAGGGAAAGAAGCTTTCTGAGAAACTACTTTGTGTTCTGTGAAATCATCTCACAGAGTTACAGCTTTCCCCTCAAGAAGCCTTTCGCTAAGACAGTTCTTGTGGAATTGGCAAAGTAATATTAGGAAGTCCATAGAGGGGTATGGTGAAAAAGGAAATATCCTCAGATGAAATCTGGAAGGAAGCTGTCTGAGAAACTGCTCTGTGATGTGTGACTTCCACTCACAGAGTTACATCTGTATTTCGTGGATCTCTTTGCTAGCCTTATTTCTGTGGAATCTGAGAACAGATATTTCGGATCCCTTCGTAGTCTACAGGGCCAAAGGAAATATCCTCCGATAACAAAGAGAAAGAAGCTTTCTGAGAAACTTCTTTGTGTTCTGTGAAATCATCTCACAGAGTTACAGCTTTCCCCTCAAGAAGCCTCTCGCTAAGACGGTTCTTGTGGAATTGGCAAAGTGATATTTGGAAGCCCATAGAGGGCTATGGTGAAAAAGGAAATATCCTCAGATGAGATCTGGAAAGAAGCTTTCTGAGAAACTGCTTAGTGTTCTATTAATTCACCTCACAGAGTTACATCTGTATTTCGTGGATCTCTTTGCTAGCCTTATTTCTGTGGAATCTGAGAAGAGATATTTCGGATCCCTTTGAAGACTATAGGGCCAAAGGAAGTATCCTCCGATAACAAAGAGAAAGAAGCTTTCTGAGAAACTTCTTTGTGTTCTGTGAAATCATCTCACAGAGATACAGCTTTCCCCTCAAGAAGCCTTTCGGTAAGACAGTTCTTGTGGAATTGGCAAAGTGATATTTGGAAGCCCAGAGACGGCTATGGTGAAAAAGGAAATATCCTCAGATGAAATCTGGAAAGAAGCTTTCTGAGAAACTGCTCTGTGATGTGTGACTTCCACTCACAGAGTTACATCTGTATTTCGTGGATCTCTTTGCTAGCCTTATTTCTGTGGAATCTGAGAACAGATATTTCGGATCTCTTTGAAGACTATAGGGCCAAAGGAAATATGCTCCGGTAACAAAGAGAAAGAAGCTTTCTGAGAAACTACTTTGTGTTCTGTGAAATCATCTCACAGAGTTACAGCTTTCCCCTCAAGAAGCCTTTCGCTAAGACAGTTCTTGTGGTATTGGCAAAGTGATATTAGGAAGCCCATAGAGGGCTATGGTGAAAAAGGAAATATCCTCAGATGAAATCTGGAAAGAAGCTGTCTGAGAAACTGCTCTGTGATGTGTGACTTCCACTCACAGAGTTACATCTGTATTTCGTGGATCTCTTTGCTAGCCTTATTTCTGTGGAATCTGAGAACAGATATTTCGTATCCCTTCGAAGTCTATAGGGCCAAAGGAAATATCCTCCGGTAACAAAGAGAAAGAAGCTTTCTGAGAAACTTCTTTGTGTTCTGTGAAATCATCTCACAGAGTTACAGCTTTCCCCTCAAGAAGCCTTTCGCTAAGACAGTTCTTGTGGAATTGGCAAAGTGATATTTGGAAGCCCATAGAGGGCTAAGGTAAAAAGGGAAATATCCTCAGATGAAATCTGGAAAGAAGCTTTCTGAGAAACTGCTCTGTGATGTGTGACTTCCACTCACAGAGTTACATCTGTATTTCGTGGATCTCATTGCTAGCCTTATTTCTTTGGATTCTGAGAACTGATATTTCGGATCCCTTTGAAGACTATAGGGCCAAAGGAAATATCCTCCGATAACAAAGAGAAAGAAGCTTTCTGAGAAACTTCTTTGTATTCTGTGAAATCATCTCACAGAGTTACAGCTTTCCCTTCAAGAAGCCTCTCGCTAAGACAGTTCTTGTGGAATTGGCAAAGTGATGTTTGGAAGCCCATAGAGGGCTATGGTGAAAAAGGAAATATCCTCAGATGAGATATGGAAAGAAGCTTTCTGAGAAACTGCTTAGTGTTCTATTAATTCACCTCACAGAGTTATATCTGTATTTCGTGGATCTCTTTGCTAGCCTTATTTCTGTGGAATCTGAGAAGAGATATTTCGGATCCCTTTGAAGACTATAGGGCCAAAGGAAGTATCCTGCGATAACAAAGAGAAAGAAGCTTTCTGAGAAACGTCTTTGTGTTCTGTGAAATCATCTCACAGAGTTACAGCTTTCCCTTCAAGAAGCCTTTCGCTAAGACAGTTCTTCTGGAATCGGCAAAGTGATATTTGGAAGCCCATAGAGGGCTATGGTGAAAAAGGAAATATCCTCAGATGACATGTGGAAAGAAGCTTTCTGAGAAACTGCTCTGTGATGTGTGACTTCCACTCACAGAGTTACATCTGTATTTCGTGGATCTCTTTGCTAGCCTGATTTCTGTGGAATCTGAGAGCAGATATTTCGGATCCCTTTGAAGACTATGGGGCCAAAGGAAATATCCTCCGAAAAAAAAGGAAAGAGGCTTTCTGACAATCTTCTTTGTGTTCTGTGAAATCATCTCACAGAGTTACAGCTTTCCCCTCAAGAAGCCTTTCGCCAAGACAGTTCTTGTGGAATTGGCAAAGTGAAATTTGGAAGCCCATAGAGGGCAATTGTGAAAAAGGAAATATCCTCAGATGAGATCTGGAAAGAAGCTTTCTGAGAAACTGCTTAGTGTTCTATTAATTCACCTCACAGAGTTACATCTGTATTTCGTGGATCTCTTTGCTAGCCTTATTTCTGTGGAATCTGAGAAGAGATATTTCGGATCCCTTTGAAGACTAAAGGGCCAAAGAAATATCCTCCGATAACAAAGAGAAAGAAGCTTTCTGAGAAACTTCTTTGTGTTCTGTGAAATCATCTCACAGAGATACAGCTTTCCGCTCAAGAAGCCTTTCGCTAAGACAGTTCTTGTGGAATTGGCAAAGTGATATTTGGAAGCCCATAGACGGCAATGGTGAAAAAGGAAATATCCTCAGATGAAATCTGGAAAGAAGCTTTCTGAGAAACTGCTCTGTGATGTGTGACTTCCACTCACAGAGTTACATCTGTATTTCGTGGATCTCTTTGCTAGCCTTATTTCTGTGGAATCTGAGAACAGATATTTCGGATCTCTTTGAAGACTATAGGGCCAAAGGAAATATGCTCCGGTAACAAAGAGAAAGAAGCTTTCTGAGAAACTTCTTTGTGTTCTATGAAATCATCTCACAGAGTTACAGCATTCGCCTCAAAAAGCCTTTCGCTAAGACAGTTCGTGTGGAATTGGCAAAGTGATATTTGGAAGCCCATAGAGGGCTATGGTGAAAAAGGAAATATCCTCAGATGAAATCCGGAAAGAAGCTTTCTGAGAAACTGCTCTGTGATGTGTGACTTCCACTCACAGAGTTACATCTGTATTTCGTGCATCCCTTTGCTAGCCTTATTTCTGTGGAATCTGAGAACAGATATTTTGGATCCCTTTGAAGACTATAGGGCCAAAGGAAATATCCTCCGATAACAAAGAGAAAGAAGCTTTCTGAGAAATTCTTTGTGTTCTGTGAAATCATCTCACAGAGTTACAGCTTTCCCCTCAAGAAGCCTTTCGCTAAGACAGTTCTTGAGGAATTGTCAAAGTGATATTTGGATGCCCATAGATTGCTACGGTGAAAAAGGAAATATCCTCAGATGAAATCTGGAAAGAAGCTTTCTGAGAAACTGCTGTGTGATGTGTGACTTCCACTCACAGAGTTACATCTGTATTTCGTGTATCTCTTTGCTAGCCTTATTTCTGTGGAATCTGAGAACAGATATTTCGGATCCCTTTGAAGACTATAGGGCCAAAGGAAATATCCTCCGATAACAAAGAGAAAGAAGCTTTCTGAGAAACTTCTTTGTGTTCTGTGAAATCATCTCACAGAGTTACAGCTTTCCCCTCAAGAAGCCTTTCGCTAAGACAGTTCTTGTGGAATTGGCAAAGTGATATTACGAAGCCCATAGAGGGCTATGGTGAAAAAGGAAATATCCTCAGATGATATCTGGAAAGAAGCTGTCTGAGAAACTGCTCTGTGATGTGTGACTTTCACTCACAGAGTTACATCTGTATTTCGTGGATCTCTTTGCTAGCCTTATTTCTGTGGATTTTGAGAACTGATATTTCGGATCCCTTTGAAGACTATAGGGCCGATGGAAATATCCTCCGATAACAAAGAGAAAGAAGCTTTCTCAGAAACTTCTTTGTGTTCTGTGAAATCATCTCACAGAGTTACCGCTTTACCCTCAAGAAACCTTTCGCTAAGACAGTTCTTGTGGAATTGGCAAAGTGATATTTGGAAGCCCATAGAGGGCTATGGTGAAAAAGGAAATATCCTCAGATGAAATCTGGAAAGAAGCTTTCTGAGAAACTGCTCTATGATGTGTGACTTCCACTCACAGAGTTACATCTGTATTTCGTGCATCTCTTTGCTAGTCTTATTTCTGTGGAATCTGAGAACAGATATTTTGGATCCCTTTGAAGACTATAGGGCCAAAGGAAATATCCTCCGATAACAAAGAGAAAGAAGCTTTCTGAGAAACTTCTTTGTGTTCTGTGAAATCATCTCACAGAGTTACAGCTTTCCCCTCAAGAAGCCTCTCGCTAAGACAGTTCTTGTGGAATTGGCAAAGTGATATTTGGAAGCCCAGAGAGGGCTATGGTGAAAAAGGAAATATCCTCAGATGAGATCTGGAAGGAAGCTTTCTGAGAAACTGCTTAGTGTTCTATTAATTCACCTCACAG
Organism: Macaca nemestrina; assembly: GCF_043159975.1. Classification (NCBI taxonomy): domain Eukaryota; kingdom Metazoa; phylum Chordata; class Mammalia; order Primates; family Cercopithecidae; genus Macaca; species Macaca nemestrina. The sequence goes on from NC_092140.1 coordinate 54,389,243, forward strand.
AGTTTCATCTGTATTTCGTGGATCTCTTTGCTAGCCTTATTTCTGTGGAATCTGAGAAGAGATATTTCGGATCCCTTTGAAGACTATAGGGCCAAAGGAAGTATCCTCCGATAACAAAGAGAAAGAAGCTTTCTGAGAAACTTCTTTGTGTTCTGTGAAATCATCTCACAAAGATACAGCTTTCCCCTCAAGAAGCCTTTCGGTAAGACAGTTCTTGTGGAATTGGCAAAGTGATATTTGGAAGCCCAGAGACGGCTATGGTGAAAAAGGAAATATCCTCAGCTGAAATCTGGAAAGAAGCTTTCTGAGAAACTGCTCTGTGATGTGTGACTTCCACTCACAGAGTTACATCTGTATTTCGTGGATCTCTTTGCTAGCCTTATTTCTGTGGAATCTGAGAACAGATATTTCGGATCTCTTTGAAGACTATAGGGCCAAAGGAAATATGCTCCGGTAACAAAGAGAAAGAAGCTTTCTGAGAAACTACTTTGTGTTCTGTGAAATCATCTCACAGAGTTACAGCTTTCCCCTCAAGAAGCCTTTCGCTAAGACAGTTCTTGAGGAATTGTCAAAGTGATATTTGGATGCCCATAGATTGCTACGGTGAAAAAGGAAATATCCTCAGATGAAATCTGGAGAGAAGCTTTCTGAGAAACTGCTGTGTGATGTGTGACTTCCACTCACAGATTTACATCTGTATTTCGTGGATCTCTTTGCTAGCCTTATTTCTGTGGAATCTGAGAACAGATATTTCGGATCCCTTTGAAGACTATAGGGCCAAAGGAAATATCCTCCGATAACAAAGAGAAAGAAGCTTTCTGAGAAACTTCTTTGTGTTCTGTGAAATCATCTCACAGAGTTACAGCTTTCCCCTCAAGAAGCCTTTCGCTAAGACAGTTCTTGTGGAATTGGCAAAGTGATATTAGGAAGCCCATAGAGGGCTATGGTGAAAAAGGAAATATCCTCAGATGATATCTGGAAAGAAGCTGTCTGAGAAACTGCTCTGTGATGTGTGACTTTCACTCACAGAGTTACATCTGTATTTCGTGGATCTCTTTGCTAGCCTTATTTCTGTGGAATCTGAGAAGAGATATTTCGGATCCCTTTGAAGACTAAAGGGCCAAAGAAATATCCTCCGATAACAAAGAGAAAGAAGCTTTCTGAGAAACTTCTTTGTGTTCTGTGAAATCATCTCACAGAGATACAGCTTTCCGCTCAAGAAGCCTTTCGCTAAGACAGTTCTTGTGGAATTGGCAAAGTGATATTTGGAAGCCCATAGACGGCTATGGTGAAAAAGGAAATATCCTCAGATGAAATCTGGAAAGAAGCTTTCTGAGAAACTGCTCTGTGATGTGTGACTTCCACTCACAGAGTTACATCTGTATTTCGTGGATCTCTTTGCTAGCCTTATTTCTGTGGAATCTGAGAACAGATATTTCGGATCTCTTTGAAGACTATAGGGCCAAAGGAAATATGCTCCGATAACAAAGAGAAAGAAGCTTTCTGAGAAACTTCTTTGTGTTCTGTGAAATCATCTCACAGAGATACAGCTTTCCCCTCAAGAAGCCTTTCGGTAAGACAGTTCTTGTGGAATTGGCAAAGTGATATTTGGAAGCCCAGAGACGGCTATGGTGAAAAAGGAAATATCCTCAGATGAAATCTGGAAAGAAGCTTTCTGAGAAACTGCTCTGTGATGTGTGACTTCCACTCACAGAGTTACATCTGTATTTCGTGGATCTCTTTGCTAGCCTTATTTCTGTGGAATCTGAGAACAGATATTTCGGATCTCTTTGAAGACTATAGGGCCAAAGGAAATATGCTCCGGTAACAAAGAGAAAGAAGCTTTCTGAGAAACAACTTTGTGTTCTGTGAAATCATCTCACAGAGTTACAGCTTTCCCCTCAAGAAGCCTTTCGCTAAGACAGTTCTTGAGGAATTGTCAAAGTGATATTTGGATGCCCATAGATTGCTACGGTGAAAAAGGAAATATCCTCAGATGAAATCTGGAAAGAAGCTTTCTGAGAAACTGCTGTGTGATGTGTGACTTCCACTCACAGAGTTACATCTGTATGTCGTGTATCTCTTTGCTAGCCTTATTTCTGTGGAATCTGAGAACAGATATTTCGGATCCCTTTGAAGACTCTAGGGCCAAAGGAAATATCCTCCGATAACAAAGAGAAAGAAGCTTTCTGAGAAACTTCTTTGTGTTCTGTGAAATCATCTCACAGAGTTACAGCTTTCCCCTCAAGAAGCCTTTCGCTAAGACAGTTCTTGTGGAATTGGCAAAGTGATATTAGGAAGCCCATAGAGGGCTATGGTGAAAAAGGAAATATCCTCAGATGATATCTGGAAAGAAGCTGTCTGAGAAACTGCTCTGTGATGTGTGACTTTCACTCACAGAGTTACATCTGTATTTCGTGGATCTCTTTGCTAGCCTTATTTCTGTGGATTTTGAGAACTGATATTTCGGATCCCTTTGAAGACTATAGGGCCGAAGGAAATATCCTCCGATAACAAAGAGAAAGAAGCTTTCTCAGAAACTTCTTTGTGTTCTGTGAAATCATCTCACAGAGTTACAGCTTTACCCTCAATAAACCTTTCGCTAAGACAGTTCTTGTGGAATTGGCAAAGTGATATTTGGAAGCCCATAGAGGGCTATGGTGAAAAAGGAAATATCCTCAGATGAAATCTGGAAAGAAGCTTTCTGAGAAACTGCTCTATGATGTGTGACTTCCACTCACAGAGTTACATCTGTATTTCGTGCATCTCTTTGCTAGTCTTATTTCTGTGGAATCTGAGAACAGATATTTTGGATCCCTTTGAAGACTATAGGGCCAAAGGAAATATCCTCCGATAACAAAGAGAAAGAAGCTTTCTGAGAAACTTCTTTGTGTTCTGTGAAATCATCTCACAGAGTTACAGCTTTCCCCTCAAGAAGCCTCTCGCTAAGACAGTTCTTGTGGAATTGGCAAAGTGATATTTGGAAGCCCATAGAGGGCTATGGTGAAAAAGGAAATATCCTCAGATGAGATCTGCAAAGAAGCTTTCTGAGAAACTGCTTAGTGTTCTATTAATTCACCTCACAGAGTTACATCTGTATTTCGTGGATCTCTTTGCTAGCCTTATTTCTGTGGAATCTGAGAAGAGATATTTCGGATCCCTTTGAAGACTATAGGGCCAAAGGAAGTATCCTCCGATAACAAAGAGAAAGAAGCTTTCTGAGAAACGTCTTTGTGTTCTGTGAAATCATCTCACAGAGTTACAGCTTTCCCCTCAAGAAGCCTTTCGCTAAGACAGTTCTTCTGGAATCGGCAAAGTGATATTTGGAAGCCCATAGAGGGCTATGGTGAAAAAGGAAATATCCTCAGATGACATGTGGAAAGAAGCTTTCTGAGAAACTGCTCTGTTATGTGTGACTTCCACTCACAGAGTTACATCTGTATTTCGTGGATCTCTTTGCTAGCCTTATTTCTGTGGAATCTGAGAGCAGATATTTCGGATCCCTTTGAAGACTACAGGGCCAAAGGATATATCCTCCGATAAAAAAGGAAAGAAGCTTTCTGAGAATCTTCTTTGTGTTCTGTGAATCTCTTTGCTAGCCTTATTTCTGTGGAATCTGAGAAGAGATATTTCGGATCCCTTTGAAGACTATAGGGCCAAAGGAAGTATCCTCCGATAACAAAGAGAAAGAAGCTTTCTGAGAAACTTCTTTGTGTTCTGTGAAATCATCTCACAGAGATACAGCTTTCCCCTCAAGAAGCCTTTCGGTAAGACAGTTCTTGTGGAATTGGCAAAGTGATATTTGGAAGCCCAGAGACGGCTATGGTGAAAAAGGAAATATCCTCAGATGAAATCTGGAAAGAAGCTTTCTGAGAAACTGCTCTGTGATGTGTGACTTCCACTCACAGAGTTACATCTGTATTTCGTGGATCTCTTTGCTAGCCTTATTTCTGTGGAATCTGAGAACAGATATTTCGGATCTCTTTGAAGACTATAGGGCCAAAGGAAATATGCTCCGGTAACAAAGAGAAAGAAGCTTTCTGAGAAACTACTTTGTGTTCTGTGAAATCATCTCACAGAGTTACAGCTTTCCCCTCAAGAAGCCTTTCGCTAAGACAGTTCTTGTGGTATTGGCAAAGTGATATTAGGAAGCCCATAGAGGGCTATGGTGAAAAAGGAAATATCCTCAGATGAAATCTGGAAAGAAGCTGTCTGAGAAACTGCTCTGTGATGTGTGACTTCCACTCACAGAGTTACATCTGTATTTCGTGGATCTCTTTGCTAGCCTTATTTCTGTGGAATCTGAGAACAGATATTTCGTATCCCTTCGAAGTCTATAGGGCCAAAGGAAATATCCTCCGGTAACAAAGAGAAAGAAGCTTTCTGAGAAACTTCTTTGTGTTCTGTGAAATCATCTCACAGAGTTACAGCTTTCCCCTCAAGAAGCCTTTCGCTAAGACAGTTCTTGTGGAATTGGCAAAGTGATATTTGGAAGCCCAAAGAGGGCTAAGGTAAAAAGGGAAATATCCTCAGATGAAATCTGGAAAGAAGCTTTCTGAGAAACTGCTCTGTGATGTGTGACTTCCACTCACAGAGTTACATCTGTATTTCGTGGATCTCATTGCTAGCCTTATTTCTTTGGATTCTGAGAACTGATATTTCGGATCCCTTTGAAGACTATAGGGCCAAAGGAAATATCCTCCGATAACAAAGAGAAAGAAGCTTTCTGAGAAACTTCTTTGTATTCTGTGAAATCATCTCACAGAGTTACAGCTTTCCCTTCAAGAAGCCTCTCGCTAAGACAGTTCTTGTGGAATTGGCAAAGTGATGTTTGGAAGCCCATAGAGGGCTATGGTGAAAAAGGAAATATCCTCAGATGAGATATGGAAAGAAGCTTTCTGAGAAACTGCTTAGTGTTCTATTAATTCACCTCACAGAGTTATATCTGTATTTCGTGGATCTCTTTGCTAGCCTTATTTCTGTGGAATCTGAGAAGAGATATTTCGGATCCCTTTGAAGACTATAGGGCCAAAGGAAGTATCCTGCGATAACAAAGAGAAAGAAGCTTTCTGAGAAACGTCTTTGTGTTCTGTGAAATCATCTCACAGAGTTACAGCTTTCCCTTCAAGAAGCCTTTCGCTAAGACAGTTCTTCTGGAATCGGCAAAGTGATATTTGGAAGCCCATAGAGGGCTATGGTGAAAAAGGAAATATCCTCAGATGACATGTGGAAAGAAGCTTTCTGAGAAACTGCTCTGTGATGTGTGACTTCCACTCACAGAGTTACATCTGTATTTCGTGGATCTCTTTGCTAGCCTGATTTCTGTGGAATCTGAGAGCAGATATTTCGGATCCCTTTGAAGACTATGGGGCCAAAGGAAATATCCTCCGAAAAAAAAGGAAAGAGGCTTTCTGACAATCTTCTTTGTGTTCTGTGAAATCATCTCACAGAGTTACAGCTTTCCCCTCAAGAAGCCTTTCGCCAAGACAGTTTTTGTGGAATTGGCAAAGTGAAATTTGGAAGCCCATAGAGGGCAATTGTGAAAAAGGAAATATCCTCAGATGAGATCTGGAAAGAAGCTTTCTGAGAAACTGCTTAGTGTTCTATTAATTCACCTCACAGATTTACATCTGTATTTCGTGGATCTCTTTGCTAGCCTTATTTCTGTGGAATCTGAGAAGAGATATTTCGGATCCCTTTGAAGACTAAAGGGCCAAAGAAATATCCTCCGATAACAAAGAGAAAGAAGCTTTCTGAGAAACTTCTTTGTGTTCTGTGAAATCATCTCACAGAGATACAGCTTTCCGCTCAAGAAGCCTTTCGCTAAGACAGTTCTTGTGGAATTGGCAAAGTGATATTTGGAAGCCCAGAGACGGCTATGGTGAAAAAGGAAATATCCTCAGATGAAATCTGGAAAGAAGCTTTCTGAGAAACTGCTCTGTGATGTGTGACTTCCACTCACAGAGTTACATCTGTATTTCGTGCATCCCTTTGCTAGCCTTATTTCTGTGGAATCTGAGAACAGATATTTTGGATCCCTTTGAAGACTATAGGGCCAAAGGAAATATCTTCCGATAACAAAGAGAAAGAAGCTTTCTGAGAAATTCTTTGTGTTCTGTGAAATCATCTCACAGAGTTACAGCTTTCCCCTCAAGAAGCCTTTCGCTAAGACAGTTCTTGAGGAATTGTCAAAGTGATATTTGGATGCCCATAGATTGCTACGGTGAAAAAGGAAATATCCTCAGATGAAATCTGGAAAGAAGCTTTCTGAGAAACTGCTGTGTGATGTGTGACTTCCACTCACAGGGTTACATCTGTATGTCGTGTATCTCTTTGCTAGCCTTATTTCTGTGGAATCTGAGAACAGATATTTCGGATCCCTTTGAAGACTATAGGGCCAAAGGAAATATCCTCCGATAACAAAGAGAAAGAAGCTTTCTGAGAAACTTCTTTGTGTTCTGTGAAATCATCTCACAGAGTTACAGCTTTCCCCTCAAGAAGCCTTTCGCTACGACAGTTCTTGTGGAATTGGCAAAGTGATATTAGGAAGCCCATAGAGGGCTTTGGTGAAAAAGGAAATATCCTCAGATGATATCTGGAAAGAATCTGTCTGAGAAACTGCTCTGTGATGTGTGACTTTCACTCACAGAGTTACATCTGTATTTCGTGGATCTCTTTGCTAGCCTTATTTCTGTGGATTTTGAGAACTGATATTTCGGATCCCTTTGAAGACTATAGGGCCGAAGGAAATATCCTCCGATAACAAAGAGAAAGAAGCTTTCTCAGAAACTTCTTTGTGTTCTGTGAAATCATCTCACAGAGTTACAGCTTTCCCCTCAAGAAACCTTTCGCTAAGACAGTTCTTGTGGAATTGGCAAAGTGATATTTGGAAGCCCATAGAGGGCTATGGTGAAAAAGGAAATATCCTCAGATGAAATCTGGAAAGAAGCTTTCTGAGAAACTGCTCTATGATGTGTGACTTCCACTCACAGAGTTACATCTGTATTTCGTGCATCTCTTTGCTAGTCTTATTTCTGTGGAATCTGAGAACAGATATTTTGGATCCCTTTGAAGACTATAGGGCCAAAGGAAATATCCTCCGATAACAAAGAGAAAGAAGCTTTCTGAGAAACTTCTTTGTGTTCTGTGAAATCATCTCACAGAGTTACAGCTTTCCCCTCAAGAAGCCTCTCGCTAAGACAGTTCTTGTGGAATTGGCAAAGTGATATTTGGAAGCCCATAGAGGGCTACGGTGAAAAAGGAAATATCCTCAGATGAGATCTGGAAAGAAGCTTTCTGAGAAACTGCTTAGTGTTCTATTAATTCACCTCACAGAGTTACATCTGTATTTCGTGGATCTCTTTGCTAGCCTTATTTCTGTGGAATCTGAGAAGAGATATTTCGGATCCCTTTGAAGACTATAGGGCCAAAGGAAGTATCCTCCGATAACAAAGAGAAAGAAGCTTTCTGAGAAACTTCTTTGTGTTCTGTGAAATCATCTCACAGAGTTACAGCTTTCCCCTCAAGAAGCCTTTCGCTAAGACAGTTCTTCTGGAATCGGCAAAGTGATATTTGGAAGCCCATAGAGGGCTATGGTGAAAAAGGAAATATCCTCAGATGACATGTGGAAAGAAGCTTTCTGAGAAACTGCTCTGTTATGTGTGACTTCCACTCACAGAGTTACATCTGTATTTCGTGGATCTCTTTGCTAGCCTTATTTCTGTGGAATCTGAGAGCAGATATTTCGGATCCCTTTGAAGACTACGGGGCCAAAGGATATATCCTCCGATAAAAAAGGAAAGAAGCTTTCTGAGAATCTTCTTTGTGTTCTGTGAAATCATCTCACAGAGTTACAGCTTTCCCCTCAAGAAGCCTTTCGCTAAGACAGTTCTTGTGGAATTGGCAAAGTGATATTTGGAAGCCCAGAGAGGGCTATGGTGAAAAAGGAAATATCCTCAGATGAGATCTGGAAGGAAGCTTTCTGAGAAACTGCTTAGTGTTCTATTAATTCACCTCACAGAGTTTCATCTGTATTTCGTGGATCTCTTTGCTAGCCTTATTTCTGTGGAATCTGAGAAGAGATATTTCGGATCCCTTTGAAGACTATAGGGCCAAAGGAAGTATCCTCCGATAACAAAGAGAAAGAAGCTTTCTGAGAAACTTCTTTGTGTTCTGTGAAATCATCTCACAGAGATACAGCTTTCCCCTCAAGAAGCCTTTCGGTAAGACAGTTCTTGTGGAATTGGCAAAGTGATATTTGGAAGCCCAGAGACGGCTATGGTGAAAAAGGAAATATCCTCAGATGAAATCTGGAAAGAAGCTTTCTGAGAAACTGCTCTGTGATGTGTGACTTCCACTCACAGAGTTACATCTGTATTTCGTGGATCTCTTTGCTAGCCTTATTTCTGTGGAATCTGAGAACAGATATTTCGGATCTCTTTGAAGACTATAGGGCCAAAGGAAATATGCTCCGGTAACAAAGAGAAAGAAGCTTTCTGAGAAACTTCTTTGTGTTCTGTGAAATCATCTCACAGAGTTACAGCTTTCGCCTCATGAAGCCTTTCGCTAAGACAGTTCTTGTGGAATTGGCAAAGTGATATTTGGAAGCCCATAGAGGGCTATGGTGAAAAAGGAAATATCCTCAGATGAAATCCGGAAAGAAGCTTTCTGAGAAACTGCTCTGTGATGTGTGACTTCCACTCACAGAGTTACATCTGTATTTCGTGGATCTCTTTGCTAGCCTTTTTTCTGTGGAATCTGAGAACAGATATTTCGGATCCCTTTGAAGACTATAGGGCCAAAGGAAATATCCTCCGATAACAAAGAGAAAGAAGCTTTCTGAGAAACTTCTTTGTGTTCTGTGAAATCATCTCACAGAGTTACAGCTTTCCCCTCAAGAAGCCTTTCGCTAAGACAGTTCTTGAGGAAGTGTCAAAGTGATATTTGGATGCCCATAGAGGGCTACGGTGAAAAAGGAAATATCCTCAGATGAAATCTGGAAAGAAGCTTTCTGAGAAACTGCTCTGTGATGTGTGACTTCCACTCACAGAGTTACATCTGTATGTTGTGTATCTCTTTGCTAGCCTTATTTCTGTGGAATCTGAGAACAGATATTTCGGATCCCTATGAAGACTATAGGGCCAAAGGAAACATCCTCCGATAACAAAGAGAAAGAAGCTTTCTGAGAAACTACTTTGTGTTCTGTGAAATCATCTCACAGAGTTACAGCTTTCCACTCAAGAAGCCTTTCGCTAAGACAGTTCTTGTGGAATTGGCAAAGTGATATTAGGAAGCCCATAGAGGGCTATGGTGAAAAAGGAAATATCTTCAGATGAAATCTGGAAAGAAGCTGTCTGAGAAACTGCTCTGTGATGTGTGACTTCCACTCACAGAGTTACATCTGTATTTCGTGGATCTCTTTGCTAGCCTTATTTCTGTGGAATCTGAGAACAGATATTTCGGATCCCTTCGAAGTCTATAGGGCCAAAGGAAATATCCTCCGGTAACAAAGAGAAAGAAGCTTTCTGAGAAACTTCTTTGTGTTCTGTGAAATCATCTCACAGAGTTACAGCTTTCCCCTCAAGAAGCCTTTCGCTAAGACAGTTCTTGTGGAATTGGCAAAGTGATATTTGGAAGCCCATAGAGGGCTAAGGTAAAAAGGGAAATATCCTCAGATGAAATCTGGAAAGAAGCTTTCTGAGAAACTGCTCTGTGATGTGTGACTTCCACTCAAAGAGTTACATCTGTATTTCGTGGATCTCATTGCTAGCCTTATTTCTGTGGATTCTGAGAAGAGATATTTCGGATCCCTTTGAAGACTGTAGGGCCAAAGGAAATATCCTCCGATAACAAAGAGAAAGAAGCTTTCTGAGAAACTTCTTTGTGTTCTGTGAAATAATCTCACAGAGTTACAGCTTTCCCTTCAAGAAGCCTCTCGCTAAGACAGTTCTTGTGGAATTGGCAAAGTGATGTTTGGAAGCCCATAGAGGGCTATGGTGAAAAAGGAAATATCCTCAGATGAGATATGGAAAGAAGCTTTCTGAGAAACTGCTTAGTGTTCTATTAATTCACTTCACAGAGTTACATCTGTATTTCGTGGATCTCTTTGCTAGCCTTATTTCTGTGGAATCTGAGAAGAGATATTTCGGATCCCTTTGAAGACTATAGGGCCAAAGGTAGTATCCTCCGATAACAAAGAGAAAGAAGCTTTCTGAGAAACGTCTTTGTGTTCTGTGAAATCATCTCACAGAGTTACAGCTTTCCCCTCAAGAAGCCTTTCGCTAAGACAGTTCTTCTGGAATCGGCAAAGTGATATTTGGAAGCCCATAGAAGGCTATGGTGAAAAAGGAAATATCCTCAGATGACATGTGGAAAGAAGCTTTCTGAGAAACTGCTCTGTTATGTGTGACTTCCACTCACAGAGTTACATCTGTATTTCGTGGATCTCTTTGCTAGCCTTATTTCTGTGGAATCTGAGAGCAGATATTTCGGATCCCTTTGAAGACTACAGGGCCAAAGGATATATCCTCCGATAAAAAAGGAAAGAAGCTTTCTGAGAATCTTCTTTGTGTTCTGTGAAATCATCTCACAGAGTTACAGCTTTCCCCTCAAGAAGCCTTTCGCTAAGACAGTTCTTGTGGAATTGGCAAAGTGATATTTGGAAGCCCAGAGAGGGCTATGGTAAAAAAGGAAATATCCTCAGATGAGATCTGGAAGGAAGCTTTCTGAGAAACTGCTTAGTGTTCTATTAATTCACCTCACAGAGTTTCATCTGTATTTCGTGGATCTCTTTGCTAGCCTTATTTCTGTGGAATCTGAGAAGAGATATTTCGGATCCCTTTGAAGACTATAGGGCCAAAGGAAGTATCCTCCGATAAGAAAGAGAAAGAAGCTTTCTGAGAAACTTCTTTGTGTTCTGTGAAATCATCTCACAGAGATACAGCTTTCCCCTCAAGAAGCCTTTTGGTAAGACAGTTCTTGTGGAATTGGCAAAGTGATATTTGGAAGCCCAGAGACGGCTATGGTGAAAAAGGAAATATCCTCAGATGAAATCTGGAAAGAAGCTTTCTGAGAAACTGCTCTGTGATGTGTGACTTCCACTCACAGAGTTACATCTGTATTTCGTGGATCTCTTTGCTAGCCTTATTTCTGTGGAATCTGAGAACAGATATTTCGGATCTCTTTGAAGACTATAGGGCCAAAGGAAATATGCTCCGGTAACAAAGAGAAAGAAGCTTTCTGAGAAACTTCTTTGTGTTCTGTGAAATCATCTCACAGAGTTACAGCTTTCGCCTCAAGAAGCCTTTCGCTAAGACAGTTCTTATGGAATTGGCAAAGTGATATTTGGAAGCCCATAGAGGGCTATGGTGAAAAAGGAAATATCCTCAGATGAAATCCGGAAAGAAGCTTTCTGAGAAACTGCTCTGTGATGTGTGACTTCCACTCACAGAGTTACATCTGTATTTCGTGGATCTCTTTGCTAGCCTTTTTTCTGTGGAATCTGAGAACAGATATTTCGGATCCCTTTGAAGACTATAGGGCCAAAGGAAATATCCTCCGATAACAAAGAGAAAGAAGCTTTCTGAGAAACTTCTTTGTGTTCTGTGAAATCATCTCACAGAGTTACAGCTTTCCCCTCAAGAAGCCTTTCGCTAAGACAGTTCTTGAGGAAGTGTCAAAGTGATATTTGGATGCCCATAGAGGGCTACGGTGAAAAAGGAAATATCCTCAGATGAAATCTGGAAAGAAGCTTTCTGAGAAACTGCTCTGTGATGTGTGACTTCCACTCACAGAGTTACATCTGTATGTTGTGTATCTCTTTGCTAGCCTTATTTCTGTGGAATCTGAGAACAGATATTTCGGATCCCTATGAAGACTATAGGGCCAAAGGAAACATCCTCCGATAACAAAGAGAAAGAAGCTTTCTGAGAAACTACTTTGTGTTCTGTGAAATCATCTCACAGAGTTACAGCTTTCCACTCAAGAAGCCTTTCGCTAAGACAGTTCTTGTGGAATTGGCAAAGTGATATTAGGAAGCCCATACAGGGCTATGGTGAAAAAGGAAATATCTTCAGATGAAATCTGGAAAGAAGCTGTCTGAGAAACTGCTCTGTGATGTGTGACTTCCACTCACAGAGTTACATCTGTATTTCGTGGATCTCTTTGCTAGCCTTATTTCTGTGGAATCTGAGAACAGATATTTCGGATCCCTTCGAAGTCTATAGGGCCAAAGGAAATATCCTCCGGTAACAAAGAGAAAGAAGCTTTCTGAGAAACTTCTTTGTGTTCTGTGAAATCATCTCACAGAGTTACAGCTTTCCCCTCAAGAAGCCTTTCGCTAAGACAGTTCTTGTGGAATTGGCAAAGTGATATTTGGAAGCCCATAGAGGGCTAAGGTAAAAAGGGAAATATCCTCAGATGAAATCTGGAAAGAAGCTTTCTGAGAAACTGCTCTGTGATGTGTGACTTCCACTCACAGAGTTACATCTGTATTTCGTGGATCTCATTGCTAGCCTTATTTCTGTGGATTCTGAGAACTGATAATTCGGATCCCTTTGAAGACTATAGGGCCAAAGGAAATATCCTCCGATAACAAAGAGAAAGAAGCTTTCTGAGAAACTTCTTTGTGTTCTGTGAAATCATCTCACAGAGTTACAGCTTTCCCTTCAAGAAGCCTCACGCTAAGACAGTTCTTGTGGAATTGGCAAAGTGATGTTTGGAAGCCCATAGAGGGCTGTGGTGAAAAAGGAAATATCCTCAGATGAGATATGGAAAGAAGCTTTCTGAGAAACTGCTTAGTGTTCTATTAATTCACCTCACAGAGTTACATCTGTATTTCGTGGATCTCTTTGCTAGCCTTATTTCTGTGGAATCTGAGAAGAGATATTTCGGATCCCTTTGAAGACTATAGGGCCAAAGGAAGTATCCTCCGATAACAAAGAGAAAGAAGCTTTCTGAGAAACGTCTTTGTGTTCTGTGAAATCATCTCACAGAGTTACAGCTTTCCCCTCAAGAAGCCTTTCGCTAAGACAGTTCTTCTGGAATCGGCAAAGTGATATTTGGAAGCCCATAGAGGGCTATGGTGAAAAAGGAAATATCCTCAGATGAAATCTGGAAAGAAGCTTTCTGAGAAACTGCTCTGTTATGTGTGACTTCTACTCACAGAGTTACATCTGTATTTCGTGGATCTCTTTGCTAGCCTTATTTCTGTGGAATCTGAGAGCAGATATTTCGGATCCCTTTGAAGACTACAGGGCCAAAGTATATATCCTCCGATAAAAAAGGAAAGAAGCTTTCTGAGAATCTTCTTTGTGTTCTGTGAAATCATCTCACAGAGTTACAGCTTTCCAGTCAGGAAGCCTTTCGGTAAGACAGTTCTTGTGGAATTGGCAAAGTGATATTTGGAAGCCCAGAGGGAGCTATGGTGAAAAAGGAAATATCCTCAGATGAGATCTGGAAAGAAGCTTTCTGAGAAACTGCTTAGTGTTCTATTAATTCACCTCACCGAGTTACATCTGTATTTCGTGGATCTCTTTGCTAGCCTTATTTCTGTGGAATCTGAGAAGAGATATTTCGGATCCCTTTGAAGACTATATGGCCAAAGGAAATATCCTCTGATAACAAAGAGAAAGAAGCTTTCTGAGAAACTTCTTTGTGTTCTGTGAAATCATCTCACAGAGTTACAGCTTTCCCCTCAAGAAGCCTTTCGCTAAGACAGTTCTTGTGGTATCGACAAAGTGATATTTGGAAGCCCATAGAGGGCTATGGTGAAAAAGGAAATATCCTCAGATGAAATCCGGAAAGAAGCTTTCTGAGAAACTGCTCTGTGATGTGTGACTTCCACTCACAGAGTTACATCTGTATTTCGTGCATCCCTTTGCTAGCCTTATTTCTGTGGAATCTGAGAACAGATATTTTGGATCCCTTTGAAGACTATAGGGCCAAAGGAAATATCCTCCGATAACAAAGAGAAAGAAGCTTTCTGAGAAATTCTTTGTGTTCTGTGAAATCATCTCACAGAGTTACAGCTTTCCCCTCAAGAAGCCTTTCGCTAAGACAGTTCTTGAGGAATTGTCAAAGTGATATTTGGATGCCCATAGATTGCTACGGTGAAAAAGGAAATATCCTCAGATGAAATCTGGAAAGAAGCTTTCTGAGAAACTGCTGTGTGATGTGTGACTTCCACTCACAGAGTTACATCTGTATGTCGTGTATCTCTTTGCTAGCTTTATTTCTGTGGAATCTGAGAACAGATATTTCGGATCCCTTTGAAGACTATAGGGCCAAAGGAAATATCCTCCGATAACAAAGAGAAAGAAGCTTTCTGAGAAACTTCTTTGTGTTCTGTGAAATCATCTCACAGAGTTACAGCTTTCCCCTCAAGAAGCCTTTCGCTAAGACAGTTCTTGTGGAATTGGCAAAGTGATATTTGGAAGCCCATAGAGGGCTTTGGTGAAAAAGGAAATATCCTCAGATGATATCTGGAAAGAAGCTGTCTGAGAAACTGCTCTGTGATGTGTGACTTTCACTCACAGAGTTACATCTGTATTTCGTGGATCTCTTTGCTAGCCTTATTTCTGTGGATTTTGAGAACTGATATTTCGGATCCCTTTGAAGACTATAGGGCCGAAGGAAATATCCTCCGATAACAAAGAGAAAGAAGCTTTCTCAGAAACTTCTTTGTGTTCTGTGAAATCATCTCACAGAGTTACAGCTTTCCCCTCAAGAAACCTTTCGCTAAGACAGTTCTTGTGGAATTGGCAAAGTGATATTTGGAAGCCCATAGAGGGCTATGGTGAAAAAGGAAATATCCTCAGATGAAATCTGGAAAGAAGCTTTCTGAGAAACTGCTCTATGATGTGTGACTTCCACTCACAGAGTTACATCTGTATTTCGTGCATCTCTTTGCTAGTCTTATTTCTGTGGAATCTGAGAACAGATATTTTGGATCCCTTTGAAGACTATAGGGCCAAAGGAAATATCCTCCGATAACAAAGAGAAAGAAGCTTTCTGAGAAACTTCTTTGTGTTCTGTGAAATCATCTCACAGAGTTACAGCTTTCCCCTCAAGAAGCCTCTCGCTAAGACAGTTCTTGTGGAATTGGCAAAGTGATATTTGGAAGCCCATAGAGGGCTACGGTGAAAAAGGAAATATCCTCAGATGAGATCTGGAAAGAAGCTTTCTGAGAAACTGCTTAGTGTTCTATTAATTCACCTCACAGAGTTACATCTGTATTTCGTGGATCTCTTTGCTAGCCTTATTTCTGTGGAATCTGAGAAGAGATATTTCGGATCCCTTTGAAGACTATAGGGCCAAAGGAAGTATCCTCCGATAACAAAGAGAAAGAAGCTTTCTGAGAAACGTCTTTGTGTTCTGTGAAATCATCTCACAGAGTTACAGCTTTCCCCTCAAGAAGCCTTTCGCTAAGACAGTTCTTCTGGAATCGGCAAAGTGATATTTGGAAGCCCATAGAGGGCTATGGTGAAAAAGGAAATATCCTCAGATGACATGTGGAAAGAAGCTTTCTGAGAAACTGCTCTGTTATGTGTGACTTCCACTCACAGAGTTACATCTGTATTTCGTGGATCTTTTTGCTAGCCTTATTTCTGTGGAATCTGAGAGCAGATATTTCGGATCCCTTTGAAGACTACGGGGCCAAAGGATATATCCTCCGATAAAAAAGGAAAGAAGCTTTCTGAGAATCTTCTTTGTGTTCTGTGAAATCATCTCACAGAGTTACAGCTTTTCCCTCAAGAAGCCTTTCGCTAAGACAGTTCTTGTGGAATTGGCAAAGTGATATTTGGAAGCCCAGAGAGGGCTATGGTGAAAAAGGAAATATCCTCAGATGAGATCTGGAAGGAAGCTTTCTGAGAAACTGCTTAGTGTTCTATTAATTCATCTCACAGAGTTTCATCTGTATTTCGTGGATCTCTTTGCTAGCCTTATTTCTGTGGAATCTGAGAAGAGATATTTCGGATCCCTTTGAAGACTATAGGGCCAAAGGAAGTATCCTCCGATAACAAAGAGAAAGAAGCTTTCTGAGAAACTTCTTTGTGTTCTGTGAAATCATCTCACAGAGATACAGCTTTCCCCTCAAGAAGCCTTTCGGTAAGACAGTTCTTGTGGAATTGGCAAAGTGATATTTGGAAGCCCAGAGTCGGCTATGGTGAAAAAGGAAATATCCTCAGATGAAATCTGGAAAGAAGCTTTCTGAGAAACTGCTCTGTGATGTGTGACTTCCACTCACAGAGTTACATCTGTATTTCGTGGATCTCTTTGCTAGCCTTATTTCTGTGGAATCTGAGAACAGATATTTCGGATCTCTTTGAAGACTATAGGGCCAAAGGAAATATGCTCCGGTAACAAAGAGAAAGAAGCTTTCTGAGAAACTTCTTTGTGTTCTGTGAAATCATCTCACAGAGTTACAGCTTTCGCCTCATGAAGCCTTTCGCTAAGACAGTTCTTGTGGAATTGGCAAAGTGATATTTGGAAGCCCATAGAGGGCTATGGTGAAAAAGGAAATATCCTCAGATGAAATCCGGAAAGAAGCTTTCTGAGAAACTGCTCTGTGATGTGTGACTTCCACTCACAGAGTTACATCTGTATTTCGTGGATCTCTTTGCTAGCCTTTTTTCTGTGGAATCTGAGAACAGATATTTCGGATCCCTTTGAAGACTATAGGGCCAAAGGAAATATCCTCCGATAACAAAGAGAAAGAAGCTTTCTGAGAAACTTCTTTGTGTTCTGTGAAATCATCTCACAGAGTTACAGCTTTCCCCTCAAGAAGCCTTTCGCTAAGACAGTTCTTGAGGAAGTGTCAAAGTGATATTTGGATGCCCATAGAGGGCTACGGTGAAAAAGGAAATATCCTCAGATGAAATCTGGAAAGAAGCTTTCTGAGAAACTGCTCTGTGATGTGTGACTTCCACTCACAGAGTTACATCTGTATGTTGTGTATCTCTTTGCTAGCCTTATTTCTGTGGAATCTGAGAACAGATATTTCGGATCCCTATGAAGACTATAGGGCCAAAGGAAACATCCTCCGATAACAAAGAGAAAGAAGCTTTCTGAGAAACTACTTTGTGTTCTGTGAAATCATCTCACAGAGTTACAGCTTTCCACTCAAGAAGCCTTTCGCTAAGACAGTTCTTGTGGAATTGGCAAAGTGATATTAGGAAGCCCATAGAGGGCTATGGTGAAAAAGGAAATATCTTCAGATGAAATCTGGAAAGAAGCTGTCTGAGAAACTGCTCTGTGATGTGTGACTTCCACTCACAGAGTTACATCTGTATTTCGTGGATCTCTTTGCTAGCCTTATTTCTGTGGAATCTGAGAACAGATATTTCGGATCCCTTCGAAGTCTATAGGGCCAAAGGAAATATCCTCCGGTAACAAAGAGAAAGAAGCTTTCTGAGAAACTTCTTTGTGTTCTGTGAAATCATCTCACAGAGTTACAGCTTTCCCCTCAAGAAGCCTTTCGCTAAGACAGTTCTTGTGGAATTGGCAAAGTTATATTTGGAAGCCCATAGAGGGCTAAGGTAAAAAGGGAAATATCCTCAGATGAAATCTGGAAAGAAGCTTTCTGAGAAACTGCTCTGTGATGTGTGACTTCCACTCACAGAGTTACATCTGTATTTCGTGGATCTCATTGCTAGCCTTATTTCTGTGGATTCTGAGAAGAGATATTTCGGATCCCTTTGAAGACTGTAGGGCCAAAGGAAATATCCTCCGATAACAAAGAGAAAGAAGCTTTCTGAGAAACTTCTTTGTGTTCTGTGAAATCATCTCACAGAGTTACAGCTTTCCCTTCAAGAAGCCTCTCGCTAAGACAGTTCTTGTGGAATTGGCAAAGTGATGTTTGGAAGCCCATAGAGGGCTATGGTGAAAAAGGAAATATCCTCAGATGAGATATGGAAAGAAGCTTTCTGAGAAACTGCTTAGTGTTCTATTAATTCACCTCACAGAGTTACATCTGTATTTCGTGGATCTCTTTGCTAGCCTTATTTCTGTGGAATCTGAGAAGAGATATTTCGGATCCCTTTGAAGACTATAGGGCCAAAGGAAGTATCCTCCGATAACAAAGAGAAAGAAGCTTTCTGAGAAACGTCTTTGTGTTCTGTGAAATCATCTCACAGAGTTACAGCTTTCCCCTCAAGAAGCCTTTCGCTAAGACAGTTCTTCTGGAATCGGCAAAGTGATATTTGGAAGCCCATAGAGGGCTATGGTGAAAAAGGAAATATCCTCAGATGAAATCTGGAAAGAAGCTTTCTGAGAAACTGCTCTGTGATGTGTGACTTCTACTCACAGAGTTACATCTGTATTTCGTGGATCTCTTTGCTAGCCTTATTTCTGTGGAATCTGAGAGCAGATATTTCGGATCCCTTTGAAGACTACAGGGCCAAAGTATATATCCTCCGATAAAAAAGGAAAGAAGCTTTCTGAGAATCTTCTTTGTGTTCTGTGAAATCATCTCACAGAGTTACAGCTTTCCAGTCAAGAAGCCTTTCGGTAAGACAGTTCTTGTGGAATTGGCAAAGTGATATTTGGAAGCCCAGAGAGGGCTATGGTGAAAAAGGAAATATCCTCAGATGAGATCTGGAAAGAAGCTTTCTGAGAAACTGCTTAGTGTTCTATTAATTCACCTCACCGAGTTAAATCTGTATTTCGTGGATCTCTTTGCTAGCCTTATTTCTGTGGAATCTGAGAAGAGATATTTCGGATCCCTTTGAAGACTATATGGCCAAAGGAAATATCCTCTGATAACAAAGAGAAAGAAGCTTTCTGAGAAACTTCTTTGTGTTCTGTGAAATCATCTCACAGAGTTACAGCTTTCCCCTCAAGAAGCCTTTCGCTAAGACAGTTCTTGTGGTATCGACAAAGTGATATTTGGAAGCCCATAGAGGGCTATGGTGAAAAAGGAAATATCCTGAGAAGAAATCTGGAAAGAAACTTTCTGAGAAACTGCTCTGTCATGTGTGACTTCCACTCACAGAGTTACATCTGTATTTCGTGGATCTCTTTGCTAGCCTGATTTCTGTGGAATCTGAGAACAGATATTTCGGATCTCTTTGAAGACTATAGGGCCAAATGATATATCCTCCTATAAAAAAGGAAAGAAGCTTTCTGAGAATCTTCTTTGTGTTCTGTGAAATCATCTCACAGAGTTACAGCTTTCCCCTCAAGAAGCCTTTCGCTAAGACAGTTCTTGTGGAATTGGCAAAGTGATATTTGGAAGCCCAGAGAGGGCTATGGTGAAAAAGGAAATATCCTCAGATGAGATCTGGAAAGAAGCTTTCTGAGAAACTGCTTAGTGTTCTATTAATTCACCTCACAGAGTTTCATCTGTATTTCGTGGATCTCTTTGCTAGCCTTATTTCTGTGGAATCTGAGAAGAGATATTTCGGATCACTTTGAAGACTATAGGGCCAAAGGAAGTATCCTCCGATAACAAAGAGAAAGAAGCTTTCTGAGAAACTTCTTTGTGTTCTGTGAAATCATCTCACAGAGATACAGCTTTCCCCTCAAGATGCTTTTCGGTAAGGCAGTTCTTGTGGAATTGGCAAAGTGATATTTGGAAGCCAAGAGACGGCTATGGTGAAAAAGGAAATATCCTCAGATGAAATCTGGAAAGAGGCTTTCTGAGAAACTGCTCTGTGATGTGTGACTTCCACTCACAGAGTTACATCTGTATTTCGTGGATCTCTTTGCTAGCCTTATTTCTGTGGAATCTGAGAACAGATATTTCGGATCTCTTTGAAGACTATAGGGCCAAAGGAAATATGCTCCGGTAACAAAGAGAAAGAAGCTTTCTGAGAAACTTCTTTGTGTTCTGTGAAATCATCTCACAGAGTTACAGCTTTCGCCTCAAGGAGCCTTTCGCTAAGACAGTTCTTGTGGAATTGGCAAAGTGATATTTGGAAGCCCATAGAGGGCTATGGTGAAAAAGGAAATATCCTCAGATGAAATCCGGAAAGAAGCTTTCTGAGAAACTGCTCTGTGATGTGTGACTTCCACTCACAGAGTTACATCTGTATTTCGTGGATCTCTTTGCTAGCCTTTTTTCTGTGGAATCTGAGAACAGATATTTCGGATCCCTTCGAAGTCTATAGGGCCAAAGGAAATATCCTCCGGTAACAAAGAGAAAGAAGCTTTCTGAGAAACTTCTTTGTGTTCTGTGAAATCATCTCACAGAGTTACAGCTTTCCCCTCAAGAAGCCTTTCGCTAAGACAGTTCTTGTGGAATTGGCAAAGTGATATTTGGAAGCCCATAGAGGGCTAAGGTAAAAAGGGAAATATCCTCAGATGAAATCTGGAAAGAAGCTTTCTGAGAAACTGCTCTGTGATGTGTGACTTCCACTCACAGATTTACATCTGTATTTCGTGGATCTCATTGCTAGCCTTATTTCTGTGGATTCTGAGAACTGATAATTCGGATCCCTTTGAAGACTATAGGGCCAAAGGAAATATCCTCCGATAACAAAGAGAAAGAAGCTTTCTGAGAAACTTCTTTGTGTTCTGTGAAATCATCTCACAGAGTTACAGCTTTCCCTTCAAGAAGCCTCTCGCTAAGACAGTTCTTGTGGAATTGGCAAAGTGATGTTTGGAAGCCCATAGAGGGCTATGGTGAAAAAGGAAATATCCTCAGATGAGATATGGAAAGAAGCTTTCTGAGAAACTGCTTAGTGTTCTATTAATTCACCTCACAGTGTTACATCTGTATTTCGTGGATCTCTTTGCTAGCCTTATTTCTGTGGAATCTGAGAACAGATATTTCGGATCCCTTTGAAGACTATATGGCCAAAGGAAATATCCTCTGATAACAAAGAGAAAGAAGCTTTCTGAGAAACTTCTTTGTGTTCTGTGAAATCATCTCACAGAGTTACAGCTTTCCCCTCAAGAAGCCTTTCGCTAAGAGAGTTCTTGTGGTATCGACAAAGTGATATTTGGAAGCCCATAGAGGGCTATGGTGAAAAAGGAAATATCCTGAGAAGAAATCTGGAAAGAAACTTTCTGAGAAACTGCTCTGTCATGTGTGACTTCCACTCACAGAGTTACATCTGTATTTCGTGGATCTCTTTGCTAGCCTGATTTCTGTGGAATCTGAGAACAGATATTTCGGATCTCTTTGAAGACTACAGGGCCAAATGATATATCCTCCTATAAAAAAGGAAAGAAGCTTTCTGAGAATCTTCTTTGTGTTCTGTGAAATCATCTCACAGAGTTACAGCTTTCCCCTCAAGAAGCCTTTCGCTAAGACAGTTCTTGTGGAATTGGCAAAGTGATATTTGGAAGCCCAGAGAGGGCTATGGTGAAAAAGGAAATATCCTCAGATGAGATCTGGAAAGAAGCTTTCTGAGAAACTGCTTAGTGTTCTATTAATTCACCTCACAGAGTTTCATCTGTATTTCGTGGATCTCTTTGCTAGCCTTATTTCTGTGGAATCTGAGAAGAGATATTTCGGATCACTTTGAAGACTATAGGGCCAAAGGAAGTATCCTCCGATAACAAAGAGAAAGAAGCTTTCTGAGAAACTTCTTTGTGTTCTGTGAAATCATCTCACAGAGATACAGCTTTCCCCTCAAGATGCTTTTCGGTAAGGCAGTTCTTGTGGAATTGGCAAAGTGATATTTGGAAGCCAAGAGACGGCTATGGTGAAAAAGGAAATATCCTCAGATGAAATCTGGAAAGAAGCTTTCTGAGAAACTGCTCTGTGATGTGTGACTTCCACTCACAGAGTTACATCTGTATTTCGTGGATCTCTTTGCTAGCCTTATTTCTGTGGAATCTGAGAACAGATATTTCGGATCTCTTTGAAGACTATAGGGCCAAAGGAATTATGCTCCGGTAACAAAGAGAAAGAAGCTTTCTGAGAAACTTCTTTGTGTTCTGTGAAATCATCTCACAGAGTTACAGCTTTCGCCTCAAGGAGCCTTTCGCTAAGACAGTTCTTGTGGAATTGGCAAAGTGATATTTGGAAGCCCATAGAGGGCTATGGTGAAAAAGGAAATATCCTCAGATGAAATCCGGAAAGAAGCTTTCTGAGAAACTGCTCTGTGATGTGTGACTTCCACTCACAGAGTTACATCTGTATTTCGTGGATCTCTTTGCTAGCCTTTTTTCTGTGGAATCTGAGAACAGATATTTCGGATCCCTTCGAAGTCTATAGGGCCAAAGGAAATATCCTCCGGTAACAAAGAGAAAGAAGCTTTCTGAGAAACTTCTTTGTGTTCTGTGAAATCATCTCACAGAGTTACAGCTTTCCCCTCAAGAAGCCTTTAGCTAAGACAGTTCTTGTGGAATTGGCAAAGTGATATTTGGAAGCCCATAGAGGGCTAAGGTAAAAAGGGAAATATCCTCAGATGAAATCTGGAAAGAAGCTTTCTGAGAAACTGCTCTGTGATGTGTGACTTCCACTCACAGATTTACATCTGTATTTCGTGGATCTCATTGCTAGCCTTATTTCTGTGGATTCTGAGAACTGATAATTCGGATCCCTTTGAAGACTATAGGGCCAAAGGAAATATCCTCCGATAACAAAGAGAAAGAAGCTTTCTGAGAAACTTCTTTGTGTTCTGTGAAATCATCTCACAGAGTTACAGCTTTCCCTTCAAGAAGCCTCTCGCTAAGACAGTTCTTGTGGAATTGGCAAAGTGATGTTTGGAAGCCCATAGAGGGCTATGGTGAAAAAGGAAATATCCTCAGATGAGATATGGAAAGAAGCTTTCTGAGAAACTGCTTAGTGTTCTATTAATTCACCTCACAGAGTTACATCTGTATTTCGTGGATCTCTTTGCTAGCCTTATTTCTGTGGAATCTGAGAAGAGATATTTCGGATCCCTTTGAAGACTATAGGGCCAAAGGAAGTATCCTCCGATAACAAAGAGAAAGAAGCTTTCTGAGAAACGTCTTTGTGTTCTGTGAAATCATCTCACAGAGTTACAGCTTTCCCCTCAAGAAGCCTTTCGCTAAGACAGTTCTTCTGGAATCGGCAAAGTGATATTTGGAAGCCCATAGAGGGCTATGGTGAAAAAGGAAATATCCTCAGATGAAATCTGGAAAGAAGCTTTCTGAGAAACTGCTCTGTGATGTGTGACTTCTACTCACAGAGTTACATCTGTATTTCGTGGATCTCTTTGCTAGCCTTATTTCTGTGGAATCTGAGAGCAGATATTTCGGATCCCTTTGAAGACTACAGGGCCAAAGTATATATCCTCCGATAAAAAAGGAAAGAAGCTTTCTGAGAATCTTCTTTGTGTTCTGTGAAATCATCTCACAGAGTTACAGCTTTCCAGTCAAGAAGCCTTTCGGTAAGACAGTTCTTGTGGAATTGGCAAAGTGATATTTGGAAGCCCAGAGAGGGCTATGGTGAAAAAGGAAATATCCTCAGATGAGATCTGGAAAGAAGCTTTCTGAGAAACTGCTTAGTGTTCTATTAATTCACCTCACCGAGTTACATCTGTATTTCGTGGATCTCTTTGCTAGCCTTATTTCTGTGGAATCTGAGAAGAGATATTTCGGATCCCTTTGAAGACTATATGGCCAAAGGAAATATCCTCTGATAACAAAGAGAAAGAAGCTTTCTGAGAAACTTCTTTGTGTTCTGTGAAATCATCTCACAGAGTTACAGCTTTCCCCTCAAGAAGCCTTTCGCTAACAGAGTTCTTGTGGAATCGACAAAGTGATATTTGGAAGCCCATAGAGGGCTATGGTGAAAAAGGAAATATCCTGAGATGAAATCTGGAAAGAAACTTTCTGAGAAACTGCTCTGTCATGTGTGACTTCCACTCACAGAGTTACATCTATATTTCGTGGATCTCTTTGCTAGCCTGATTTCTGTGGAATCTGAGAACAGATATTTCGGATCTCTTTGAAGACTATAGGGCCAAATGATATATCCTCCGATAAAAAAGGAAAGAAGCTTTCTGAGAATCTTCTTTGTGTTCTGTGAAATCATCTCACAGAGTTACAGCTTTCCCCTCAAGAAGCCTTTCGCTAAGACAGTTCTTGTGGAATTGGCAAAGTGATATTTGGAAGCCCAGAGAGGGCTATGGTGAAAAAGGAAATATCCTCAGATGAGATCTGGAAAGAAGCTTTCTGAGAAACTGCTTAGTGTCTATTAATTCACCTCACAGAGTTTCATCTGTATTTCGTGGATCTCTTTGCTAGCCTTATTTCTGTGGAATCTGAGAAGAGATATTTCGGATCACTTTGAAGACTATAGGGCCAAAGGAAGTATCCTCCGATAACAAAGAGAAAGAAGCTTTCTGAGAAACTTCTTTGTGGTCTGTGAAATCAACTCACAGAGATACAGCTTTCCCCTCAAGAAGCTTTTCGGTAAGGCAGTTCTTGTGGAATTGGCAAAGTGATATTTGGAAGCCAAGAGACGGCTATGGTGAAAAAGGAAATATCCTCAGATGAAATCTGGAAAGAAGCTTTCTGAGAAACTGCTCTGTGATGTGTGACTTCCACTCACAGAGTTACATCTGTATTTCGTGGATCTCTTTGCTAGCCTTATTTCTGTGGAATCTGAGAACAGATATTTCGGATCTCTTTGAAGACTATAGGGCCAAAGGAAATATGCTCCGGTAACAAAGAGAAAGAAGCTTTCTGAGAAACTTCTTTGTGTTCTGTGAAATCATCTCACAGAGTTACAGCTTTCGCCTCAAGGAGCCTTTCGCTAAGTCAGTTCTTGTGGAATTGGCAAAGTGATATTTGGAAGCCCAAAGAGGGCTATGGTGAAAAAGGAAATATCCTCAGATGAAATCCGGAAAGAAGCTTTCTGAGAAACTGCTCTGTGATGTGTGACTTCCACTCACAGAGTTACATCTGTATTTCGTGGATCTCTTTGCTAGCCTTTTTTCTGTGGAATCTGAGAACAGATATTTCGGATCCCTTTGAAGACTATAGGGCCAAAGGAAATATCCTCCGATAACAAAGAGAAAGAAGCTTTCTGAGAAACTTCTTTGTGTTCTGTGAAATCATCTCACAGAGTTACAGCTTTCCCCTCAAGAAGCCTTTCGCTAAGACAGTTCTTGAGGAAGTGTCAAAGTGATATTTGGATGCCCATAGAGGGCTACGGTGAAAAAGGAACTATCCTCAGATGAAATCTGGAAAGAAGCTTTCTGAGAAACTGCTCTGTGATGTGTGACTTCCACTCACAGAGTTACATCTGTATGTTGTGTATCTCTTTGCTAGCCTTATTTCTGTGGAATCTGAGAACAGATATTTCGGATCCCTATGAAGACTATAGGGCCAAAGGAAACATCCTCCGATAACAAAGAGAAAGAAGCTTTCTGAGAAACTACTTTGTGTTCTGTGAAATCATCTCACAGAGTTACAGCTTTCCCCTCAAGAAGCCTTTCGCTAAGACAGTTCTTGTGGTATTGGCAAAGTGATATTAGGAAGCCCATAGAGGGCTATGGTGAAAAAGGAAATATCCTCAGATGAAATCTGGAAAGAAGCTGTCTGAGAAACTGCTCTGTGATGTGTGACTTCCACTCACAGAGTTACATCTGTATTTCGTGGATCTCTTTGCTAGCCTTATTTCTGTGGAATCTGAGAACAGATATTTCGGATCCCTTCGAAGTCTATAGGGCCAAAGGAAATATCCTCCGGTAACAAAGAGAAAGAAGCTTTCTGATAAACTTCTTTGTGTTCTGTGAAATCATCTCACAGAGTTACAGCTTTCCCCTCAAGAAGCCTTTCGCTAAGACAGTTCTTGTGGAATTGGCAAAGTGATATTTGGAAGCCCATAGAGGGCTAAGGTAAAAAGGGAAATATCCTCAGATGAAATCTGGAAAGAAGCTTTCTGAGAAACTGCTCTGTGATGTGTGACTTCCACTCACAGAGTTACATCTGTATTTCGTGGATCTCATTGCTAGCCTTATTTCTGTGGATTCTGAGAACTGATAATTCGGATCCCTTTGAAGACTATAGGGCCAAAGGAAATATCCTCCGATAACAAAGAGAAAGAAGCTTTCTGAGAAACTTCTTTGGGTTCTGTGAAATCATCTCACAGAGTTACAGCTTTCCCTTCAATAAGCCTCTCGCTAAGACAGTTCTTGTGGAATTGGCAAAGTGATGTTTGGAAGCCCATAGAGGGCTATGGTGAAAAAGGAAATATCCTCAGATGAGATATGGAAAGAAGCTTTCTGAGAAACTGCTTAGTGTTCTATTAATTCACCTCACAGAGATACATCTGTATTTCGTGGATCTCTTTGCTAGCCTTATTTCTGTGGAATCTGAGAAGAGATATTTCGGATCCCTTTGAAGACTATAGGGCCAAAGGAAGTATCCTCCGATAACAAAGGGAAAGAAGCTTTCTGAGAAACTTCTTTGTGTTCTGTGAAATCATCTCACAGAGTTACAGCTTTCCCCTCAAGAAGCCTTTCGCTAAGACAGTTCTTGTGGAATCGACAAAGTGATATTTGGAAGCCCATAGAGGGCTATGGTGAAAAAGGAAATATCCTGAGATGAAATCTGGAAAGAAGCTTTCTGAGAAACTGCTCTGTCATGTGTGACTTCCACTCACAGAGTTACATCTGTATTTCGTGGATCTCTTTGCTAGCCTGATTTCTGTGGAATCTGAGAACAGATATTTCGGATCTCTTTGAAGACTATAGGGCCAAATGATATATCCTCCGATAAAAAAGGAAAGAAGCTTTCTGAGAATCTTCTTTGTGTTCTGTGAAATCATCTCACAGAGTTACAGCTTTCCCCTCAAGAAGCCTTTCGCTAAGACAGTTCTTGTGGAATTGGCAAAGTGATATTAGGAAGCCCAGAGAGGGCTATGGTGAAAAAGGAAATATCCTCAGATGAGATCTGGAAAGAAGCTTTCTGAGAAACTGCTCTGTGATGTGTGACTTCCACTCACAGAGTTACATCTGTATTTCGTGGATCTCTTTGCTAGCCTTATTTCTGTGGAATCTGAGAACAGATATTTCGGATCCCTTCGAGGTCTATAGGGCCAAAGGAAATATCCTCCGGTAACAAAGAGAAAGAAGCTTTCTGAGAAACTTCTTTGTGTTCTGTGAAATCATCTCACAGAGTTACAGCTTTCCCCTCAAGAAGCCTTTCGCTAAGACAGTTCTTGTGGAATTGGCAAAGTGATATTTGGAAGCCCATAGAGGGCTAAGGTAAAAAGGGAAATATCCTCAGATGAAATCTGGAAAGAAGCTTTCTGAGAAACTGCTCTGTGATGTGTGACTTCCACTCACAGAGTTACATCTGTATTTCGTGGATCTCATTGCTAGCCTTATTTCTGTGGATTCTGAGAACTGATATTTCGGATCCCTTTGTAGACTATAGGGCCAAAGGAAATATCCTCCGATAACAAAGAGAAAGAAGCTTTCTGAGAAACTTCTATGTGTTCTGTGAAATAATCTCACAGAGTTACATCTTTCCCTTCAAGAAGCCTCTCGCTAAGACAGTTCTTGTGGAATTGGCAAAGTGATGTTTGGAAGCCCATAGAGGGCTATGGTGAAAAAGGAAATATCCTCAGATGAGATATGGAAAGAAGCTTTCTGAGAAACTGCTTAGTGTTCTATTAATTCACCTCACAGAGTTACATCTGTATTTCGTGGATCTCTTTGCTAGCCTTATTTCTGTGGAATCTGAGAAGAGATATTTCGGATCCCTTTGAAGACTATAGGGCCAAAGGAAGTATCCTGCGATAACAAAGAGAAAGAAGCTTTCTGAGAAACGTCTTTGTGTTCTGTGAAATCATCTCACAGAGTTACAGCTTTCCCTTCAAGAAGCCTTTCGCTAAGACAGTTCTTCTGGAATCGGCAAAGTGATATTTGGAAGCCCATAGAGGGCTATGGTGAAAAAGGAAATATCCTCAGATGAAATCTGGAAAGAAGCTTTCTGAGAAACTGCTCTGTGATGTGTGACTTCCACTCACAGAGTTACATCTGTATTTCGTGGATCTCTTTGCTAGCCTGATTTCTGTGGAATCTGAGAGCAGATATTTCGGATCCCTTTGAAGACTATGGGGCCAAAGAAAATATCCTCCGAAAAAAAAGGAAAGAAGCTTTCTGACAATCTTCTTTGCGTTCTGTGAAATCATCTCACAGAGTTACAGCTTTCCCCTCAAGAAGCCTTTCGCCAAGACAGTTCTTGTGGAATTGGCAAAGTGATATTTGGAAGCCCATAGAGGGCAATGGTGAAAAAGGAAATATCCTCAGATGAGATCTGGAAAGAAGCTTTCTGAGAAACTGCTTAGTGTTCTATTAATTCACCTCACAGAGTTACATCTGTATTTCGTGGATCTCTTTGCTAGCCTTATTTCTGTGGAATCTGAGAAGAGATATTTCGGATCCCTTTGAAGACTGAAGGGCCAAAGAAATATCCTCCGATAACAAAGAGAAAGAAGCTTTCTGAGAAACTTCTTTGTGTTCTGTGAAATCATCTCACAGAGATACAGCTTTCCGCTCAAGAAGCCTTTCTCTAAGACAGTTCTTGTGGAATTGGCAAAGTGATATTTGGAAGCCCATAGACGGCTATGGTGAAAAAGGAAATATCCTCAGATGAAATCTGGAAAGAAGCTTTCTGAGAAACTGCTCTGTGATGTGTGACTTCCACTCACAGAGTTACATCTGTATTTCGTGGATCTCTTTGCTAGCCTTATTTCTGTGGAATCTGAGAACAGATATTTCGGATCTCTTTGAAGACTATAGGGCCAAAGGAAATATGCTCCGGTAACAAAGAGAAAGAAGCTTTCTGAGAAACTTCTTTGTGTTCTATGAAATCATCTCACAGAGTTACAGCATTCTCCTCAAAAAGCCTTTCGCTAAGACAGTTCGTGTGGAATTGGCAAAGTGATATTTGGAAGCCCAGAGAGGGCTATGGTGAAAAAGGAAATATCCTCAGATGAAATCCAGAAAGAAGCTTTCTGAGAAACTGCTCTGTGATGTGTGACTTCCACTCACAGAGTTACATCTGTATGTCGTGTATCTCTTTGCTAGCCTTATTTCTGTGGAATCTGAGAAGAGATATTTCGGATCCCTTTGAAGACTATAGGGCCAAAGGGAATATCCTCCGATAACAAAGAGAAAGAAGCTTTCTGAGAAACTTCTTTGTGTTCTGTGAAATCATCTCACAGAGTTACAGCTTTCCCCTCAAGAAGCCTTTCGCTAAGACAGTTCTTGTGGAATTGGCAAAGTGATATTAGGAAGCCCATAGAGGGCTATGGTGAAAAAGGAAATATCCTCAGATGAGATCTGGAAAGAAGCTGTCTGAGAAACTGCTCTGTGATGTGTGACTTTCACTCACAGAGTTACATCTGTATTTCGTGGATCTCTTTCCTAGCCTTATTTCTGTGGATTTTGAGAACTGATATTTCGGATCCCTTTGAAGACTATAGGGCCGAAGGAAATATCCACCGATAACAAAGAGAAAGAAGCTTTCTCAGAAACTTCTTTGTGTTCTGTGAAATCATCTCACAGAGTTACAGCTTTCCCCTCAAGAAACCTTTCGCTAAGACAGTTCTTGTGGAATTGGCAAAGTGATATTTGGAAGCCCATAGAGGGCTATGGTGAAAAAGGAAATATCCTCAGATGAAAACCGGAAAGAAGCTTTCTGAGAAACTGCTCTATGATGTGTGACTTCCACTCACAGAGTTACATCTGTATTTCGTGCATCTCTTTGCTAGTCTTATTTCTGTGGAATCTGAGAACAGATATTTTGGATCCCTTTGAAGACTATAGGGCCAAAGGAAATATCCTCCGATAACAAAGAGAAAGAAGCTTTCTGAGAAACTTCTTTGTGTTCTGTGAAATCATCTCACAGAGTTACAGCTTTCCACTCAAGAAGCCTTTCGCTAAGACAGTTCTTAAGGAATTGTCAAAGTGATATTTGGATGCCTATAGAGGGCTACGGTGAAAAAGGAAATATCCTCAGATGAAATCTGGAAAGAAGTTTTCTGAGAAACTGCTCTGTGATGTGTGACTTCCACTCACAGAGATACATCTGTATGTCGTGAATCTCTTTGCTAGCCTTATTTCTGTGGAATCTGAGAACAGATATTTCGGATCCCTTTGAAGACTATAGGGCCAAAGGAAATATCCTCCGATAACAAAGAGAAAGAAGCTTTCTGAGAAACTACTTTGTGTTCTTTGAAATCATCTCACAGAGTTACAGCTTTCCCCTCAAGAAGCCTTTCGCTAAGACAGTTCTTGTGGAATTGGCAAAGTGATATTAGGAAGCCCATAGAGGGCTATGGTGAAAAAGGAAATATCCTCAGATGAAATCTGGAAAGAAGCTGTCTGAGAAACTGCTCTGTGATGTGTGACTTCCACTCACAGAGTTACATCTGTATTTCGTGGATCTCTTTGCTAGCCTTATTTCTGTGGAATCTGAGAACAGATATTTCGGATCCCTTCGAAGTCTATAGGGCCAAAGGAAATATCCTCCGGTAACAAAGAGAAAGAAGCTTTCTGAGAAACTTCTTTGTGTTCTGTGAAATCATCTCACAGAGTTACAGCTCTCCCCTCAAGAAGCCTTTCGCTAAGACAGTTCTTGTGGAATAGGTAAAGTGATATTTGGAAGCCCATAGAGGGCTATGGTGAAAAAGGAAATATCCTCAGATGAAATCTGGAAAGAAGCTTTCTGAGAAACTGCTCTGTGATGTGTGACTTCCACTCACAGAGTTACATCTGTATTTCGTGGATTTCTTTGCTAGCCTTATTTCTGTGGATTCTGAGAACTGATATTTCGAATCCCTTTGAAGACTATAGGGCCAAAGGAAATATCCTCCGATAACAAAGAGAAAGAAGCTTTCTGAGAAACTTCTTTGTGTTCTGTGAAATCATCTCACAGAGTTACAGCTTTCCCCTCAAGAAGCCTCTCGCTAAGACAGTTCTTGTGGAATTGGCAAAGTGATATTTGGAAGCCCATAGAGGGCTATGGTGAAAAAGGAAATATCCTCAGATGAGATCTGGAAAGAAGCTTTCTGAGAAACTGCTTAGTGTTCTATTAATTCACCTCACAGAGTTACATCTGTATTTCGTGGATCTCTTTGCTAGCCTTATTTCTGTGGAATCTGAGAAGAGATATTTCGGATCCCTTTGAAGACTATAGGGCCAAAGGAAGTATCCTCCGATAACAAAGAGAAAGAAGCTTTCTGAGAAACGTCTTTGTGTTCTGTGAAATCATCTCACAGAGTTACAGCTTTCCCCTCATTAAGCCTTTCGCTAAGACAGTTCTTCTGGAATCGGCAAAGTGATATTTGAAGCCCATAGAGGGCTATGGTGAAAAAGGAAATATCCTCAGATGACATGTGGAAAGAAGCTTTCTGAGAAACTTCTCTGTTATGTGTGACTTCCACTCACAGAGTTACATCTGTATTTCGTGGATCTCTTTGCTAGCCTGATTTCTGTGGAATCTGAGAGCAGATATTTCGGATCCCTTTGAAGACTATGGGGCCAAAGGAAATATCCTCCGATAAAAAAGGAAAGAAGCTTTCTGACAATCTTCTTTGTGTTCTGTGAAATCATTTCACAGAGTTACAGCTTTCCCCTCAAGAAGCCTTTCGCCAAGACAGTTCTTGTGGAATTGGCAAAGTGATATTTGGAAGCCCATAGAGGGCAATGGTGAAAAAGGAAATATCCTCAGATGAGATCTGGAAAGAAGCTTTCTGAGAAACTGCTTAGTGTTCTATTAATTCACCTCACAGAGTTACATCTGTATTTCGTGGATCTCTTTGCTAGCCTTATTTCTGTGGAATCTGAGAACAGATATTTCGGATCCCTTTGAAGACTAAAGGGCCAAAGAAATATCCTCCGATAACAAAGAGAAAGAAGCTTTCTGAGAAACTTCTTTGTGTTCTGTGAAATCATCTCACAGAGATACAGCTTTCCCCTCAAGAAGCCTTTCGCTAAGACAGTTCTTGTGGAATTGGCAAAGTGATATTTGGAAGCCCAGAGACGGCTATGGTGAAAAAGGAAATATCCTCAGATGAAATCTGGAAAGAAGCTTTCTGAGAAACTGCTCTGTGATGTGTGACTTCCACTCACAGAGTTACATCTGTATTTCGTGGATCTCTTTGCTAGCCTTATTTCTGTGGAATCTGAGAACAGATATTTCGGATCTCTTTGAAGACTATAGGGCCAAAGGAAATATGCTTCGGTAACAAAGAGAAAGAAGCTTTCTGAGAAACTTCTTTGTGTTCTATGAAATCATCTCACAGAGTTACAGCTTTCGCCTCAAAAAGCCTTTCGCTAAGACAGTTCTTGTGGAATTGGCAAAGTGATATTTGGAAGCCCATAGAGGGCTATGGTGAAAAAGGAAATATCCTCAGATGAAATCGGAAAGAAGCTTTCTGAGAAACTGCTCTGTGATGTGTGACTTCCACTCACAGAGTTACATCTGTATTTCGTGCATCCCTTTGCTAGCCTTATTTCTGTGGAATCTGAGAACAGATATTTTGGATCCCTTTGAAGACTATAGGGCCAAAGGAAATATCCTCCGATAACAAAGAGAAAGAAGCTTTCTGAGAAACTTCTTTGTGTTCTGTGAAATCATCTCACAGAGTTACAGCTTTCCCCTCAAGAAGCCTTTCGCTAAGACAGTTCTTGTGGAATTGGCAAAGTGATATTTGGAAGCCCATAGAGGGCTAAGGTAAAAAGGGAAATATCCTCAGATGAAATCTGGAAAGAAGCTTTCTGAGAAACTGCTCTGTGATGTGTGACTTCCACTCACAGAGTTACATCTGTATTTCGTGGATCTCATTGCTAGCCTTATTTCTGTGGATTCTGAGAACTGATAATTCGGATCCCTTTGAAGACTATAGGGCCAAAGGAAATATCCTCCGATAACAAAGAGAAAGAAGCTTTCTGAGAAACTTCTTTGGGTTCTGTGAAATCATCTCACAGAGTTACAGCTTTCCCTTCAATAAGCCTCTCGCTAAGACAGTTCTTGTGGAATTGGCAAAGTGATGTTTGGAAGCCCATAGAGGGCTATGGTGAAAAAGGAAATATCCTCAGATGAGATATGGAAAGAAGCTTTCTGAGAAACTGCTTAGTGTTCTATTAATTCACCTCACAGAGATACATCTGTATTTCGTGGATCTCTTTGCTAGCCTTATTTCTGTGGAATCTGAGAAGAGATATTTCGGATCCCTTTGAAGACTATAGGGCCAAAGGAAGTATCCTCCGATAACAAAGGGAAAGAAGCTTTCTGAGAAACTTCTTTGTGTTCTGTGAAATCATCTCACAGAGTTACAGCTTTCCCCTCAAGAAGCCTTTCGCTAAGACAGTTCTTGTGGAATCGACAAAGTGATATTTGGAAGCCCATAGAGGGCCATGGTGAAAAAGGAAATATCCTGAGATGAAATCTGGAAAGAAGCTTTCTGAGAAACTGCTCTGTCATGTGTGACTTCCACTCACAGAGTTACATCTGTATTTCGTGGATCTCTTTGCTAGCCTGATTTCTGTGGAATCTGAGAACAGATATTTCGGATCTCTTTGAAGACTATAGGGCCAAATGATATATCCTCCGATAAAAAAGGAAAGAAGCTTTCTGAGAATCTTCTTTGTGTTCTGTGAAATCATCTCACAGAGTTACAGCTTTCCCCTCAAGAAGCCTTTCGCTAAGACAGTTCTTGTGGAATTGGCAAAGTGATATTAGGAAGCCCAGAGAGGGCTATGGTGAAAAAGGAAATATCCTCAGATGAGATCTGGAAAGAAGCTTTCTGAGAAACTGCTCTGTGATGTGTGACTTCCACTCACAGAGTTACATCTGTATTTCGTGGATCTCTTTGCTAGCCTTATTTCTGTGGAATCTGAGAACAGATATTTCGGATCCCTTCGAGGTCTATAGGGCCAAAGGAAATATCCTCCGGTAACAAAGAGAAAGAAGCTTTCTGAGAAACTTCTTTGTGTTCTGTGAAATCATCTCACAGAGTTACAGCTTTCCCCTCAAGAAGCCTTTCGCTAAGACAGTTCTTGTGGAATTGGCAAAGTGATATTTGGAAGCCCATAGAGGGCTAAGGTAAAAAGGGAAATATCCTCAGATGAAATCTGGAAAGAAGCTTTCTGAGAAACTGCTCTGTGATGTGTGACTTCCACTCACAGAGTTACATCTGTATTTCGTGGATCTCATTGCTAGCCTTATTTTGTGGATTCTGAGAACTGATATTTCGGATCCCTTTGAAGACTATAGGGCCAAAGGAAATATCCTCCGATAACAAAGAGAAAGAAGCTTTCTGAGAAACTTCTATGTGTTCTGTGAAATAATCTCACAGAGTTACAGCTTTCCCTTCAAGAAGCCTCTCGCTAAGACAGTTCTTGTGGAATTGGCAAAGTGATGTTTGGAAGCCCATAGAGGGCTATGGTGAAAAAGGAAATATCCTCAGATGAGATATGGAAAGAAGCTTTCTGAGAAACTGCTTAGTGTTCTATTAATTCACCTCACAGAGTTACATCTGTATTTCGTGGATCTCTTTGCTAGCCTTATTTCTGTGGAATCTGAGAAGAGATATTTCGGATCCCTTTGAAGACTATAGGGCCAAAGGAAGTATCCTGCGATAACAAAGAGAAAGAAGCTTTCTGAGAAACGTCTTTGTGTTCTGTGAAATCATCTCACAGAGTTACAGCTTTCCCTTCAAGAAGCCTTTCGCTAAGACAGTTCTTCTGGAATCGGCAAAGTGATATTTGGAAGCCCATAGAGGGCTATGGTGAAAAAGGAAATATCCTCAGATGAAATCTGGAAAGAAGCTTTCTGAGAAACTGCTCTGTGATGTGTGACTTCCACTCACAGAGTTACATCTGTATTTCGTGGATCTCTTTGCTAGCCTGATTTCTGTGGAATCTGAGAGCAGATATTTCGGATCCCTTTGAAGACTATGGGGCCAAAGAAAATATCCTCCGAAAAAAAAGGAAAGAAGCTTTCTGACAATCTTCTTTGCGTTCTGTGAAATCATCTCACAGAGTTACAGCTTTCCCCTCAAGAAGCCTTTCGCCAAGACAGTTCTTGTGGAATTGGCAAAGTGATATTTGGAAGCCCATAGAGGGCAATGGTGAAAAAGGAAATATCCTCAGATGAGATCTGGAAAGAAGCTTTCTGAGAAACTGCTTAGTGTTCTATTAATTCACCTCACAGAGTTACATCTGTATTTCGTGGATCTCTTTGCTAGCCTTATTTCTGTGGAATCTGAGAACAGATATTTCGGATCCCTTTGAAGACTGAAGGGCCAAAGAAATATCCTCCGATAACAAAGAGAAAGAAGCTTTCTGAGAAACTTCTTTGTGTTCTGTGAAATCATCTCACAGAGATACAGCTTTCCGCTCAAGAAGCCTTTCTCTAAGACAGTTCTTGTGGAATTGGCAAAGTGATATTTGGAAGCCCATAGACGGCTATGGTGAAAAAGGAAATATCCTCAGATGAAATCTGGAAAGAAGCTTTCTGAGAAACTGCTCTGTGATGTGTGACTTCCACTCACAGAGTTACATCTGTATTTCGTGGATCTCTTTGCTAGCCTTATTTCTGTGGAATCTGAGAACAGATATTTCGGATCTCTGTGAAGACTATAGGGCCAAAGGAAATATGCTCCGGTAACAAAGAGAAAGAAGCTTTCTGAGAAACTTCTTTGTGTTCTATGAAATCATCTCACAGAGTTACAGCATTCTCCTCAAAAAGCCTTTCGCTAAGACAGTTCGTGTGGAATTGGCAAAGTGATATTTGGAAGCCCAGAGAGGGCTATGGTGAAAAAGGAAATATCCTCAGATGAAATCCAGAAAGAAGCTTTCTGAGAAACTGCTCTGTGATGTGTGACTTCCACTCACAGAGTTACATCTGTATGTCGTGTATCTCTTTGCTAGCCTTATTTCTGTGGAATCTGAGAAGAGATATTTCGGATCCCTTTGAAGACTATAGGGCCAAAGGAAATATCCTCCGATAACAAAGAGAAAGAAGCTTTCTGAGAAACTTCTTTGTGTTCTGTGAAATCATCTCACAGAGTTACAGCTTTCCCCTCAAGAAGCCTTTCGCTAAGACAGTTCTTGTGGAATTGGCAAAGTGATATTAGGAAGCCCATAGAGGGCTATGGTGAAAAAGGAAATATCCTCAGATGATATCTGGAAAGAAGCTGTCTGAGAAACTGCTCTGTGATGTGTGACTTTCACTCACAGAGTTACATCTGTATTTCGTGGATCTCTTTGCTAGCCTTATTTCTGTGGATTTTGAGAACTGATATTTCGGATCCCTTTGAAGACTATAGGGCCGAAGGAAATATCCACCGATAACAAAGAGAAAGAAGCTTTCTCAGAAACTTCTTTGTGTTCTGTGAAATCATCTCACAGAGTTACAGCTTTCCCCTCAAGAAACCTTTCGCTAAGACAGTTCTTGTGGAATTGGCAAAGTGATATTTGGAAGCCCATAGAGGGCTATGGTGAAAAAGGAAATATCCTCAGATGAAAACCGGAAAGAAGCTTTCTGAGAAACTGCTCTATGATGTGTGACTTCCACTCACAGAGTTACATCTGTATTTCGTGCATCTCTTTGCTAGTCTTATTTCTGTGGAATCTGAGAACAGATATTTTGGATCCCTTTGAAGACTATAGGGCCAAAGGAAATATCCTCCGATAACAAAGAGAAAGAAGCTTTCTGAGAAACTTCTTTGTGTTCTGTGAAATCATCTCACAGAGTTACAGCTTTCCACTCAAGAAGCCTTTCGCTAAGACAGTTCTTAAGGAATTGTCAAAGTGATATTTGGATGCCTATAGAGGGCTACGGTGAAAAAGGAAATATCCTCAGATGAAATCTGGAAAGAAGTTTTCTGAGAAACTGCTCTGTGATGTGTGACTTCCACTCACAGAGATACATCTGTATGTCGTGAATCTCTTTGCTAGCCTTATTTCTGTGGAATCTGAGAACAGATATTTCGGATCCCTTTGAAGACTATAGGGCCAAAGGAAATATCCTCCGATAACAAAGAGAAAGAAGCTTTCTGAGAAACTACTTTGTGTTCTTTGAAATCATCTCACAGAGTTACAGCTTTCCCCTCAAGAATCCTTTCGCTAAGACAGTTCTTGTGGAATTGGCAAAGTGATATTAGGAAGCCCATAGAGGGCTATGGTGAAAAAGGAAATATCCTCAGATGAAATCTGGAAAGAAGCTGTCTGAGAAACTGCTCTGTGATGTGTGACTTCCACTCACAGAGTTACATCTGTATTTCGTGGATCTCTTTGCTAGCCTTATTTCTGTGGAATCTGAGAACAGATATTTCGGATCCCTTCGAAGTCTATAGGGCCAAAGGAAATATCCTCCGGTAACAAAGAGAAAGAAGCTTTCTGAGAAACTTCTTTGTGTTCTGTGAAATCATCTCACAGAGTTACAGCTCTCCCCTCAAGAAGCCTTTCGCTAAGACAGTTCTTGTGGAATAGGTAAAGTGATATTTGGAAGCCCATAGAGGGCTATGGTGAAAAAGGAAATATCCTCAGATGAGATCTGGAAAGAAGCTTTCTGAGAAACTGCTTAGTGTTCTATTAATTCACCTCACAGAGTTACATCTGTATTTCGTGGATCTCTTTGCTAGCCTTATTTCTGTGGAATCTGAGAAGAGATATTTCGGATCCCTTTGAAGACTATAGGGCCAAAGGAAGTATCCTCCGATAACAAAGAGAAAGAAGCTTTCTGAGAAACGTCTTTGTGTTCTGTGAAATCATCTCACAGAGTTACAGCTTTCCCCTCATTAAGCCTTTCGCTAAGACAGTTCTTCTGGAATCGGCAAAGTGATATTTGAAGCCCATAGAGGGCTATGGTGAAAAAGGAAATATCCTCAGATGACATGTGGAAAGAAGCTTTCTGAGAAACTTCTCTGTTATGTGTGACTTCCACTCACAGAGTTACATCTGTATTTCGTGGATCTCTTTGCTAGCCTGATTTCTGTGGAATCTGAGAGCAGATATTTCGGATCCCTTTGAAGACTATGGGGCCAAAGGAAATATCCTCCGATAAAAAAGGAAAGAAGCTTTCTGACAATCTTCTTTGTGTTCTGTGAAATCATTTCACAGAGTTACAGCTTTCCCCTCAAGAAGCCTTTCGCCAAGACAGTTCTTGTGGAATTGGCAAAGTGATATTTGGAAGCCCATAGAGGGCAATGGTGAAAAAGGAAATATCCTCAGATGAGATCTGGAAAGAAGCTTTCTGAGAAACTGCTTAGTGTTCTATTAATTCACCTCACAGAGTTACATCTGTATTTCGTGGATCTCTTTGCTAGCCTTATTTCTGTGGAATCTGAGAACAGATATTTCGGATCCCTTTGAAGACTAAAGGGCCAAAGAAATATCCTCCAATAACAAAGAGAAAGAAGCTTTCTGAGAAACTTCTTTGTGTTCTTTGAAATCATCTCACAGAGATACAGCTTTCCCCTCAAGAAGCCTTTCGCTAAGACAGTTCTTGTGGAATTGGCAAAGTGATATTTGGAAGCCCAGAGACGGCTATGGTGAAAAAGGAAATATCCTCAGATGAAATCTGGAAAGAAGCTTTCTGAGAAACTGCTCTGTGATGTGTGACTTCCACTCACAGAGTTACATCTGTATTTCGTGGATCTCTTTGCTAGCCTTATTTCTGTGGAATCTGAGAACAGATATTTCGGATCTCTTTGAAGACTATAGGGCCAAAGGAAATATGCTCCGGTAACAAAGAGAAAGAAGCTTTCTGAGAAACTTCTTTGTGTTCTATGAAATCATCTCACAGAGTTACAGCTTTCGCCTCAAAAAGCCTTTCGCTAAGACAGTTCTTGTGGAATTGGCAAAGTGATATTTGGAAGCCCATAGAGGGCTATGGTGAAAAAGGAAATATCCTCAGATGAAATCCGGAAAGAAGCTTTCTGAGAAACTGCTCTGTGATGTGTGACTTCCACTCACAGAGTTACATCTGTATTTCGTGCATCCCTTTGCTAGCCTTATTTCTGTGGAATCTGAGAACAGATATTTTGGATCCCTTTGAAGACTATAGGGCCAAAGGAAATATCCTCCGATAACAAAGAGAAAGAAGCTTTCTGAGAAACTTCTTTGTGTTCTGTGAAATCATCTCACAGAGTTACAGCTTTCCCCTCCAGAAGCCTTTCGCTAAGACAGTTCTTGAGGAATTGTCAAAGTGATATTTGGATGCCCATAGATTGCTACGGTGAAAAAGCAAATATCCTCAGATGAAATCTGGAAAGAAGCTTTCTGAGAAACTGCTCTGTGATGTGTGACTTCCACTCACAGAGTTACATCTGTATGTCGTGTATCTCTTTGCTAGCCTTATTTCTGTGGAATCTGAGAACAGATATTTCGGATCCCTTTGAAGACTATAGGGCCAAAGGAAATATCCTCCGATAACAAAGAGAAAGAAGCATTCTGAGAAACTTCTTTGTGTTCTGTGAAATCATCTCACAGAGTTACAGCTTTCCCCTCAAGAAGCCTTTCGCTAAGACAGTTCTTGTGGAATTGGCAAAGTGATATTAGGAAGCCCATAGAGGGCTATGGTGAAAAAGGAAATATCCTCAGATGATATCTGGAAAGAAGCTGTCTGAGAAACTGCTCTGTGATTTGTAACTTCCACTCACAGAGTTACATCTGTATTTCGTGGATCTCTTTGCTAGCCTTATTTCTGTGGATTCTGAGAACTGATATTTCGGATCCCTTTGAAGACTATAGGGCCGAAGGAAATATCCTCCGATAACAAAGAGAAAGAAGCTTTCTCAAAAACTTCTTAGTGTTCTGTGAAATCATCTCACAGAGTTACAGCTTTCCCCTCAAGAAACCTTTCGCTAAGACAGTTCTTGTGCAATTGGCAAGGTGATATTTGGAAGCCCATAGAGGGCTATGGTGAAAAAGGAAATATCCTCAGATGAAACCCGGAAAGAAGCTTTCTGAGAAACTGCTCTATGATGTGTGACTTCCACTCACAGAGTTACATCTGTATTTCGTGCATCTCTTTGCTAGCCTTATTTCTGTGGAATCTGAGAACGATATTTTGGATCCCTTTGAAGACTATAGGGCCAAAGGAAATATCCTCCGATAACAAAGAGAAAGAAGCTTTCTGAGAAACTTCTTTGTGTTCTGTGAAATCATCTCACAGAGTTACAGCTTTCCACTCAAGAAGCCTTTCGCTAAGACAGTTCTTAAGGAATTGTCAAAGTGATATTTGGATGCCCATAGAGGGCTACGGTGAAAAAGGAAATATCCTCAGATGAAATCTGGAAAGAAGCTTTCTGAGAAACTGCTCTGTGATGTGTGACTTCCACTCACAGAGTTACATCTGTATTTCGTGGATTTCTTTGCTAGCCTTATTTCTGTGGATTCTGAGAACTGATATTTCGAATCCCTTTGAAGACTATAGGGCCAAAGGAAATATCCTCCGATAACAAAGAGAAAGAAGCTTTCTGAGAAACTTCTTTGTGTTCTGTGAAATCATCTCACAGAGTTACAGCTTTCCCCTCAAGAAGCCTCTCGCTAAGACAGTTCTTGTGGAATTGGCAAAGTGATATTTGGAAGCCCATAGAGGGCTATGGTGAAAAAGGAAATATCCTCAGATGAGATCTGGAAAGAAGCTTTCTGAGAAACTGCTTAGTGTTCTATTAATTCACCTCACAGAGTTACATCTGTATTTCGTGGATCTCTTTGCTAGCCTTATTTCTGTGGAATCTGAGAAGAGATATTTCGGATCCCTTTGAAGACTATAGGGCCAAAGGAAGTATCCTCCGATAACAAAGAGAAAGAAGCTTTCTGAGAAACGTCTTTGTGTTCTGTGAAATCATCTCACAGAGTTAC
The DNA here is from genome assembly GCF_043159975.1 of Macaca nemestrina. NCBI lineage: Eukaryota > Metazoa > Chordata > Mammalia > Primates > Cercopithecidae > Macaca > Macaca nemestrina. The sequence goes on from NC_092140.1 coordinate 54,430,000, forward strand.
AGCTTTCCCCTCATTAAGCCTTTCGCTAAGACAGTTCTTCTGGAATCGGCAAAGTGATATTTGAAGCCCATAGAGGGCTATGGTGAAAAAGGAAATATCCTCAGATGACATGTGGAAAGAAGCTTTCTGAGAAACTTCTCTGTTATGTGTGACTTCCACTCACAGAGTTACATCTGTATTTCGTGGATCTCTTTGCTAGCCTGATTTCTGTGGAATCTGAGAGCAGATATTTCGGATCCCTTTGAAGACTATGGGGCCAAAGGAAATATCCTCCGATAAAAAAGGAAAGAAGCTTTCTGACAATCTTCTTTGTGTTCTGTGAAATCATTTCACAGAGTTACAGCTTTCCCCTCAAGAAGCCTTTCGCCAAGACAGTTCTTGTGGAATTGGCAAAGTGATATTTGGAAGCCCATAGAGTTCAATGGTGAAAAAGGAAATATCCTCAGATGAGATCTGGAAAGAAGCTTTCTGAGAAACTGCTTAGTGTTCTATTAATTCACCTCACAGAGTTACATCTGTATTTCGTGGATCTCTTTGCTAGCCTTATTTCTGTGGAATCTGAGAACAGATATTTCGGATCCCTTTGAAGACTAAAGGGCCAAAGAAATATCCTCCGATAACAAAGAGAAAGAAGCTTTCTGAGAAACTTCTTTGTGTTCTGTGAAATCATCTCACAGAGATACAGCTTTCCCCTCAAGAAGCCTTTCGCTAAGACAGTTCTTGTGGAATTGGCAAAGTGATATTTGGAAGCCCAGAGACGGCTATGGTGAAAAAGGAAATATCCTCAGATGAAATCTGGAAAGAAGCTTTCTGAGAAACTGCTCTGTGATGTGTGACTTCCACTCACAGAGTTACATCTGTATTTCGTGGATCTCTTTGCTAGCCTTATTTCTGTGGAATCTGAGAACAGATATTTCGGATCTCTTTGAAGACTATAGGGCCAAAGGAAATATGCTCCGGTAACAAAGAGAAAGAAGCTTTCTGAGAAACTTCTTTGTGTTCTATGAAATCATCTCACAGAGTTACAGCTTTCGCCTCAAAAAGCCTTTCGCTAAGACAGTTCTTGTGGAATTGGCAAAGTGATATTTGGAAGCCCATAGAGGGCTATGGTGAAAAAGGAAATATCCTCAGATGAAATCCGGAAAGAAGCTTTCTGAGAAACTGCTCTGTGATGTGTGACTTCCACTCACAGAGTTACATCTGTATTTCGTGCATCCCTTTGCTAGCCTTATTTCTGTGGAATCTGAGAACAGATATTTTGGATCCCTTTGAAGACTATAGGGCCAAAGGAAATATCCTCCGATAACAAAGAGAAAGAAGCTTTCTGAGAAACTTCTTTGTGTTCTGTGAAATCATCTCACAGAGTTACAGCTTTCCCCTCCAGAAGCCTTTCGCTAAGACAGTTCTTGAGGAATTGTCAAAGTGATATTTGGATGCCCATAGATTGCTACGGTGAAAAAGCAAATATCCTCAGATGAAATCTGGAAAGAAGCTTTCTGAGAAACTGCTCTGTGATGTGTGACTTCCACTCACAGAGTTACATCTGTATGTCGTGTATCTCTTTGCTAGCCTTATTTCTGTGGAATCTGAGAACAGATATTTCGGATCCCTTTGAAGACTATAGGGCCAAAGGAAATATCCTCCGATAACAAAGAGAAAGAAGCTTTCTGAGAAACTTCTTTGTGTTCTGTGAAATCATCTCACAGAGTTACAGCTTTCCCCTCAAGAAGCCTTTCGCTAAGACAGTTCTTGTGGAATTGGCAAAGTGATATTAGGAAGCCCATAGAGGGCTATGGTGAAAAAGGAAATATCCTCAGATGATATCTGGAAAGAAGCTGTCTGAGAAACTGCTCTGTGATTTGTAACTTCCACTCACAGAGTTACATCTGTATTTCGTGGATCTCTTTGCTAGCCTTATTTCTGTGGATTCTGATAACTGATATTTCGGATCCCTTTGAAGACTATAGGGCCGAAGGAAATATCCTCCGATAACAAAGAGAAAGAAGCTTTCTCAGAAACTTCTTAGTGTTCTGTGAAATCATCTCACAGAGTTACAGCTTTCCCCTCAAGAAACCTTTCGCTAAGACAGTTCTTGTGCAATTGGCAAAGTGATATTTGGAAGCCCATAGAGGGCTATGGTGAAAAAGGAAATATCCTCAGATGAAACCCGGAAAGAAGCTTTCTGAGAAACTGCTCTATGATGTGTGACTTCCACTCACAGAGTTACATCTGTATTTCGTGCATCTCTTTGCTAGCCTTATTTCTGTGGAATCTGAGAACGATATTTTGGATCCCTTTGAAGACTATAGGGCCAAAGGAAATATCCTCCGATAACAAAGAGAAAGAAGCTTTCTGAGAAACTTCTTTGTGTTCTGTGAAATCATCTCACAGAGTTACAGCTTTCCCCTCCAGAAGCCTTTCGCTAAGACAGTTCTTGAGGAATTGTCAAAGTGATATTTGGATGCCCATAGATTGCTACGGTGAAAAAGCAAATATCCTCAGATGAAATCTGGAAAGAAGCTTTCTGAGAAACTGCTCTGTGATGTGTGACTTCCACTCACAGAGTTACATCTGTATGTCGTGTATCTCTTTGCTAGCCTTATTTCTGTGGAATCTGAGAACAGATATTTCGGATCCCTTTGAAGACTATAGGGCCAAAGGAAATATCCTCCGATAACAAAGAGAAAGAAGCTTTCTGAGAAACTTCTTTGTGTTCTGTGAAATCATCTCACAGAGTTACAGCTTTCCCCTCAAGAAGCCTTTCGCTAAGACAGTTCTTGTGGAATTGGCAAAGTGATATTAGGAAGCCCATAGAGGGCTATGGTGAAAAAGGAAATATCCTCAGATGATATCTGGAAAGAAGCTGTCTGAGAAACTGCTCTGTGATTTGTAACTTCCACTCACAGAGTTACATCTGTATTTCGTGGATCTCTTTGCTAGCCTTATTTCTGTGGATTCTGAGAACTGATATTTCGGATCCCTTTGAAGACTATAGGGCCGAAGGAAATATCCTCCGATAACAAAGAGAAAGAAGCTTTCTCAGAAACTTCTTAGTGTTCTGTGAAATCATCTCACAGAGTTACAGCTTTCCCCTCAAGAAACCTTTCGCTAAGACAGTTCTTGTGCAATTGGCAAAGTGATATTTGGAAGCCCATAGAGGGCTATGGTGAAAAAGGAAATATCCTCAGATGAAACCCGGAAAGAAGCTTTCTGAGAAACTGCTCTATGATGTGTGACTTCCACTCACAGAGTTACATCTGTATTTCGTGCATCTCTTTGCTAGCCTTATTTCTGTGGAATCTGAGAACGATATTTTGGATCCCTTTGAAGACTATAGGGCCAAAGGAAATATCCTCCGATAACAAAGAGAAAGAAGCTTTCTGAGAAACTTCTTTGTGTTCTGTGAAATCAACTCACAGAGTTACATCTTTCCACTCAAGAAGCCTTTCGCTAAGACAGTTCTTAAGGAATTGTCAAAGTGATATTTGGATGCCCATAGAGGGCTACGGTGAAAAAGGAAATATCCTCAGATGAAATCTGGAAAGAAGCTTTCTGAGAAACTGCTCTGTGATGTGTGACTTCCACTCAGAGAGTTACATCTGTATGTCGTGTATCTCTTTGCTAGCCTTATTTCTGTGGAATCTGAGAACAGATATTTCGGATCCCTTTGAAGACTATAGGGCCAAAGGAAATATCCTCCGATAACAAAGAGAAAGAAGCTTTCTGAGAAACTACTTTGTGTTCTGTGATATCATCTCACAGAGTTACAGCTTTCCCCTCAAGAAGCCTTTCGCTAAGACAGTTCTTGTGGAATTGGCAACGTGATATTAGGAAGCCCATAGAGGGCTATGGTGAAAAAGGAAATATCCTCAGATGAAATCTGAAAAGAAGCTTTCTGAGAAACTGCTCTGTGATGTGTGACTTCCTCTCACAGAGTTACATCTGTATTTCGTGGATCTCTTTGCTAGCCTTATTTCTGTGGATTCTGAGAACTGATATTTTGGATCCCTTTGAAGACTATAGGGCCAAAGGAAATATCCTCCGATAACAAAGAGAAAGAAGCTTTCTGAGAAACTTCTTTGTGTTCTGTGAAATCATCTCACAGAGTTACAGCTTTCCCCTCAAGAAGCCTCTCGCTAAGACAGTTCTTGTGAAATTGGCAAAGTGATATTTGGAACCCCTAGAGGGCTATGGTGAAAAAGGAAATATCCTCAGATGAAATCTGGAAAGAATCTTTCTGAGAAACTGCTTAGTGTTCTATTAATTCACCTAACAGAGTTACATCTGTATTTCGTGGATCTCTTTGCTAGCCTTATTTCTGTGGAATCTGAGAATAGATATTTCGGATCCCTTTGAAGACTATAGGGCCAAAGGAAGTATTCTCCGATAACAAAGAGAAAGAAGCTTTCTCAGAAACTTCTTAGTGTTCTGTGAAATCATCTCACAGAGTTACAGCTTTCCCCTCAAGAAACCTTTCGATAAGACAGTTCTTGTGCAATTGGCAAAGTGATATTTGGAAGCCCATACAGGGCTATGGTGAAAAAGGATATATCCTCAGATGAAATCCGGAAATAAGCTTTCTGAGAAACTGCTCTATGATGTGTGACTTCCACTCACAGAGTTACATCTGTATTTCGTGCATCTCTTTGCTAGCCTTATTTCTGTGGAATCTGAGAAAAGATATTTCGGATCCCTTTGAAGACTGTAGGGCCAAAGGAAATATCCTCCGATAACAAAGAGAAAGAAGCTTTCTGAGAAACTTCTTTGTGTTCTGTGAAATCATCTCACAGAGATACAGCTTTCCACTCAAGAAGCCTTTCGCTAAGACAGTTCTTAAGGAATTGTCAAAGTGATATTTGGATGCCCATAGAGGGCTACGGTGAAAAAGGAAATATCCTCAGATGAAATCTGGAAAGAAGCTTTCTGAGAAACTGCTCTGTGATGTGTGACTTCCACTCAGAGAGTTACATCTGTATGTCGTGTATCTCTTTGCTAGCCTTATTTCTGTGGAATCTGAGAACAGATATTTCGGATCCCTTTGAAGACTATAGGGCCAAAGGAAATATCCTCCGATAACAAAGAGAGAGAAGCTTTCTGAGAAACTACTTTGTGTTCTGTGAAATCATCTCACAGAGTTACAGCTTTCCCCTCAAGAAGCCTTTCGCTAAGACAGTTCTTGTGGAATTGGCAACGTGATATTAGGAAGCCCATAGAGGGCTATGGTGAAAAAGGAAATATCCTCAGATGAAATCTGAAAAGAAGCTTTCTGAGAAACTGGTCTGTGATGTGTGACTTCCACTCACAGAGTTACATCTGTATTTCGTGGATCTCTTTGCTAGCCTTATTTCTGTGGATTCTGAGAACTGATATTTCGGATCCCTTTGAAGACTATAGGGCCAAAGGAAATATCCTCCGATAACAAAGAGAAAGAAGCTTTCTGAGAAACTTCTTTGTGTTCTGTGAAATCATCTCACAGAGTTACAGCTTTCCCCTCAAGAAGCCTCTCGCTAAGACAGTTCTTGTGGAATTGGCAAAGTGATATTTGGAACCCCTAGAGGGCTATGGTGAAAAAGGAAATATCCTCAGATGAGATCTGGAAAGAATCTTTCTGAGAAACTGCTTAGTGTTCTATTAATTCACCTAACAGAGTTACATCTGTATTTCGTGGATCTCTTTGCTAGCCTTATTTCTGTGGAATCTGAGAACAGATATTTCGGATCCCTTTGAAGACTATAGGGCCAAAGGAAGTATTCTCCGATAACAAAGAGAAAGAAGCTTTCTGAGAAACATCTTTGTGTTCTGTGAAATCATCTCACAGAGTTACAGCTTTCCCCTCAAGAAGCCTTTCGCTAAGACAGTTCTTGTGGAATCGGCAAAGTGATTTTTGTAAGCCCATAGAGGGCTATGGTGAAAAAGGAAATATCCTCAGATGACATCTGGAAGGAAGCTTTCTGAGAAACTGCTCTGTGATGTGTGACTTCCACGCACAGAGTTACATGTGTATTTCGTGGATCTCTTTGCTAGCCTTATTTCTGTGGAATCTGAGAGCAGATATTTCGGATCCCTTTGAAGACTACAGGGCCAAAGGAAATATCCTCCGATAAAAAAGGAAAGAAGCTTTCTGAGAATCTTCTTTGTGTTCTGTGAAATCATCTCACAGAGTTACAGCTTTCCCCTCAAGAAGCCTTTCGCTAAGACAGTTCTTGTGGAATTGGCAAAGTGATATTTGGAAGCCCATAGAGGGCTATGGTGAAAAAGGAAATATCCTCAGATGAGATCTGGAAAGAAGCTTTCTGAGAAACTGCTTAGTGTTCTATTAATTCACCTCACAGAGTTACATCTGTATTTCGTGGATCTCTTTGCTAGCCTTATTTCTGTGGAATCTGAGAAGAGATATTTCGGATCCCTTTGAAGACTATAGGGCCAAAGGAAATATCCTCCGATAACAAAGAGAAAGAAGCTTTCTAAGAAACTTCTTTGTGTTCTGTGAAATCATCTCACAGAGTTACAGCTTTCCCCTCAAGAAGCCTTTCGCTAAGACAGTTCTTGTGGAATTGGCAAAGTGATATTAGGAAGCCCATAGAGGGCTATGGTGAAAAAGGAAATATCCTCAGATGATATCTGGAAAGAAGCTGTCTGAAAAACTGCTCTGTGATGTGTGACTTTCACTCACAGAGTTACATCTGTATTTCGTGGATCTCTTTGCTAGCCTTATTTCTGTGGATTCTGAGAACTGATATTTCGGATCACTTTGAAGACTATAGGGCCGAAGGAAATATCCTGCGATAACAAATAGAAAGAAGCTTTCTGAGAAACTTCTTTGTGTTCTGCGAAATCATCTCACATAGTTACAGCTTTCCCCTCAAGAAACCTTTCGCTAAGAGAGTTCTTGTGGAATTGGCAAAGTGATATTTGGAAGCCCATAGAGGGCTATGGTGAAAAAGGAAATATCCTCAGATGAAATCCGGAAAGAAGCTTTCTGAGAAACTGCTCTATGATGTGTGACTTCCACTCACAGAGTTACATCTGCATTTCGTGCATCTCTTTGCTAGCCTTATTTCTGTAGAATCTGAGAACAGACATTTTGGATCCCTTTGAAGACTATAGGGCCAAAGGAAATATCCTCCGATAACAAAGAGAAAGAATCTTTCTGAGAAACTTCTTTGTGTTCTGTGAAATCATCTCACAGAGTTACAGCTTTCCACTCAAGAAGCCTTTCGCTAAGACAGTTCTTAAGGAATTGTCAAAGTGATATTTGGATGCCCATAGAGGGCTACGGTGAAAAAGGAAATATCCTCAGATGAAATCTGGAAAGAAGCTTTCTGAGAAACTGCTCTGTGATGTGTGACTTCCACTCACAGAGTTACATCTTTATGTCGTGTATCTCTTTGCTAGCCTTATTTCTGTGGAATCTGAGAACAGATATTTCGGATCCCTTTGAAGACTATAGGGCAAAGGGAATATCCTCCGATAACAAAGAGAAAGAAGCTTTCTGAGAAACTACTTTGTGTTCTGTGAAATCATCTCACAGAGTTACAGCTTTCCCCTCAAGAAGCCTCTCGCTAAGACAGTTCTTGTGGAATTGGCAAAGTGATATTTGGAACCCCTAGAGGGCTATGGTGAAAAAGGAAATATCCTCAGATGAGATCTGGAAAGAATCTTTCTGAGAAACTGCTTAGTGTTCTATTAATTCACCTAACAGTGTTACATCTGTATTTCGTGGATCTCTTTGCTAGCCTTATTTCTGTGGAATCTGAGAACAGATATTTCGGATCCCTTTGAAGACTATAGGGCCAAAGGAAGTATTCTCCGATAACAAAGAGAAAGAAGCTTTCTGAGAAACATCTTTGTGTTCTGTGAAATCATCTCACAGAGTTACAGCTTTCCCCTCAAGAAGCCTTTCGCTAAGACAGTTCTTGTGGAATCGGCAAAGTGATTTTTGTAAGCCCATAGAGGGCTATGGTGAAAAAGGAAATATCCTCAGATGACATCTGGAAGGAAGCTTTCTGAGAAACTGCTCTGTTATGTGTGACTTCCACGCACAGAGTTACATGTGTATTTCGTGGATCTCTTTGCTAGCCTTATTTCTGTGGAATCTGAGAGCAGATATTTCGGATCCCTTTGAAGACTACAGGGCCAAAGGAAATATCCTCCGATAAAAAAGGAAAGAAGCTTTCTGAGAATCTTCTTTGTGTTCTGTGAAATCATCTCACAGAGTTACAGCTTTCCCCTCAAGAAGCCTTTCGCTAAGACAGTTCTTGTGGAATTGGCAAAGTGATATTTGGAAGCCCATAGAGGGCTATGGTGAAAAAGGAAATATCCTCAGGTGAGATCTGGAAAGAAGCTTTCTGAGAAACTGCTTAGTGTTCTATTAATTCACCTCACAGAGTTACATCTGTATTTCGTGGATCTCTTTGCTAGCCTTATTTCTGTGGAATCTGAGAAGAGATATTTCGGATCCCTTTGAAGACTATAGGGCCAAAGAAATATCCTCCGATAACAAAGAGAAAGAAGCTTTCTGAGAAACTTCTTTGTGTTCTGTGTAATCATCTCACAGAGATACAGCTTTCCCCTCAAGAAGCTTTCGGTAAGACAGTTCTTGTGGAATTGGCAAAGTGATATTTGGAAGCCCATAGAGGGCTACGGTGAAAAAGGAAATATCCTCAGATGAAATCCGGAAAGAAGCTTTCTGAGAAACTGCTCTGTGATGTGTGACTTCCACTCACAGAGTTACATGTGTATTTCGTGGATCTCTTTGCTAGCCTTATTTCTGTGGAATCTGAGAACAGATATTTCGGATCTCTTTGAAGATTATAGGGCCAAAGGAACTATACTCCGGTAACAAAGAGAAAGAAGCTCTCTGAGAAACTTCTTTGTGTTCCGTGAAATCATCTCACAGAGTTACAGCTTTCGCCTCAAGGAACCTTTCGCTAAGACAGTTCTTCTGGAATTGGCAAAGTGATATTAGGAAGCCCATAGAGGGCTACGGTGAAAAAGGAAATATCCTCAGATGAAATCCGGAAAGAAGCTTTCTGAGAAACTGCTCTGTGATGTGTGACTTCCACTCACAGAGTTACATCTGTATGTCGTGGATCTCTTTGCTAGCCTTATTTCTGTGGAATCTGAGAAGAGATATTTCGGATTCCTTTGAAGACTATAGGGCCAAAGAAATATCCTCCGATAACAAAGAGAAAGAAGCTTTCTGAGAAACTTCTTTGTGTTCTGTGAAATCATCTCACAGAGATACAGCTTTCCCCTCAAGAAGCCTTTCGCTAAGACAGTTCTTGTGGAATTGGCAAAGTGATATTTGGAAGCCCATAGACGGCTATGGTGAAAAAGGAAATATCCTCAGATGAAATCTGGAAAGAAGCTTTCTGAGAAACTGCTCTGTGATGTGTGACTTCCACTCACAGAGTTACATCTGTATTTCGTGGATCTCTTTGCTAGCCTTATTTCTGTGGAATCTGAGAACAGATATTTCGGATCTCTTTGAAGACTATAGGGCCAAAGGAAATATGCTCCGGTAACAAAGAGAAAGAAGCTTTCTGAGAAACTTCTTTGTGTTCTATGAAATCATCTCACAGAGTTACAGCTTTCGCCTCAAAAAGCCTTTCGCTAAGACAGTTCTTGTGGAATTGGCAAAGTGATATTTGGAAGCCCATAGAGGGCTATGGTGAAAAAGGAAATATCCTCAGATGAAATCCGGAAAGAAGCTTTCTGAGAAACTGCCCTGTGATGTGTGACTTCCACTCACAGAGTTACATCTGTATTTCGTGCATCCCTTTGCTAGCCTTATTTCTGTGGAATCTGAGAACAGATATTTTGGATCCCTTTGAAGACTATAGGGCCAAAGGAAATATCTTCCGATAACAAGGAGAAAAAAGCTTTCTGAGAAACTTCTTTGTGTTCTGTGAAATCATCTCACAGAGTTACAGCTTTCCCCTCCAGAAGCCTTTCGCTAAGACAGTTCTTGAGGAATTGTCAAAGTGATATTTGGATGCCCATAGATTGCTACGGTGAAAAAGGAAATAACCTCAGATGAAATCTGGAAAGAAGCTTTCTGAGAAACTGCTCTGTGATGTGTGACTTCCACTCACAGAGTTACATCTGTATGTCGTGTATCTCTTTGCTAGCCTTATTTCTGTGGAATCTGAGAAGAGATATTTCGGATCCCTTTGAAGACTATAGGGCCAAAGGAAATATCCTCCGATAACAAAGAGAAAGAAGCTTTCTAAGAAACTTCTTTGTGTTCTGTGAAATCATCTCACAGAGTTACAGCTTTCCCCTCAAGAAGCCTTTCGCTAAGACAGTTCTTTTGGAATTGGCAAAGTGATATTAGGAAGCCCATAGAGGGCTATGGTGAAAAAGGAAATATCCTCAGATGATATCTGGAAAGAAGCTGTCTGAGAAACTGCTCTGTGATGTGTGACTTCCACTCACAGAGTTACATGTGTATTTCGTGGATCTCTTTGCTAGCCTTATTTCTGTGGATTCTGAGAACTGATATTTCGGATCCCTTTGAAGACTATAGGGCCGAAGGAAATATCCTCCGATAAGAAAGAGAAAGAATCTTTCTGAGAAACTTCTTTGTGTTCTGCGAAATCATCTCACAGAGTTACAGCTTTCCCCTCAAGAAACCTTTCGCTAAGACAGTTCTTGTGGAATTGGCAAAGTGATATTTGGAAGCCCATAAAGAGCTATGGATGAAAAAGGAAATATCCTCAGATGAAATCCGGAAAGAAGCTTTCTGAGAAACTGCTCTATGATGTGTGACTTCCACTCACAGTGTTACATCTGCATTTCGTGCATCTCTTTGCTAGCCTTATTTCTGTAGAATCTAAGAACAGATATTTTGGATCCCTTTGAAGACTATAGGGCCAAAGGAAATATCCTCCGATAACAAAGAGAAAGAAGCTTTCTGAGAAACTTCTTTGTGTTCTGTGAAATCATCTCACAGAGTTACAGCTTTCCACTCAAGAAGCCTTTCGCTAAGACAGTTCTTAAGGAATTGTCAAAGTGATATTTGGATGCCCATAGAGGGATACGGTGAAAAAGGAAATATCCTCAGATGAAATCTGGAAAGAAGCTTTCTGAGAAACTGCTCTGTGATGTGTGACTTCCACTCACAGAGTTACATCTGTATGTCGTGTTTCTCTTTGCTAGCCTTATTTCTGTGGAATCTGAGAACAGATATTTCGGATCCCTTTGAAGACTATAGGGCAAAGGGAATATCCTCCGATAACAAAGAGAAAGAAGCTTTCTGAGAAACTACTTTGTGTTCTGTGAAATCATGTCACAGAGTTACAGCTTTCCCCTCAAGAAGCCTTTCGCTAAGACAGTTCTTGTGGAATTGGCAAAGTGATATTAGGAAGCCCATAGAGGGCTATGGTGAAAAAGGAAATATCCTCAGATGAAATCTGGAAAGAAGCTGTCTGAGAAACTGCTCTGTGATGTGTGACTTCCACTCACAGAGTTACATCTGTATTTCGTGGATCTCTTTGCTAGACTTATTTCTGTGGAATCTGAGAACAGATATTTCGGATCCCTTCGAAGTCTATAGGGCCAAAGGAAATATCCTCCGGTAACAAAGAGAAAGAAGCTTTCTGAGAAACTTCTTTGTGTTCTGTGAAATCATCTCACAGAGTTACATCTTTCCCCTCAAGAAGCCTTTCGCTAAGACAGTTCTTGTGGAATAGGCAAAGTGATATTTGGAAGCCCATAGAGGGCTATGGTGAAAAAGGAAATATCCTCAGATGAAATCTGGAAAGAAGCTTTCTGAGAAACTGCTCTGTGATGTGTGACTTCCACTCACAGAGTTACATCTGTATTTCGTGGATCTCTTTGCTAGCCTTATTTCTGTGGATTCTGAGAACTGATATTTCGGATCCCTTTGAAGACTATAGGGCCAAAGGAAATATCCTCCGATAACAAAGAGAAAGAAGCTTTCTGAGAAACTTCTTTGTGTTCTGTGAAATCATCTCACAGAGTTACAGCTTTCCCCTCAAGAAGCCTCTCGCTAAGACAGTTCTTGTGGAATTGGCAAAGTGATATTTGGAACCCCTAGAGGGCTATGGTGAAAAAGGAAATATCCTCAGATGAGATCTGGAAAGAATCTTTCTGAGAAACTGCTTAGTGTTCTATTAATTCACCTCACAGAGTTACATCTGTATTTCGTGGATCTCTTTGCTAGCCTTATTTCTGTGGAATCTGAGAACAGATATTTCGGATCCCTTTGAAGACTATAGGGCCAAAGGAAGTATTCTCCGATAACAAAGAGAAAGAAGCTTTCTGAGAAACATCTTTGTGTTCTGTGAAATCATCTCACAGAGGTACAGCTTTGCCCTCAAGAAGCCTTTCGCTAAGACAGTCCTTGTAGAATTGGCAACGTGATATTAGGAAGCCCATAGAGGGCTATGGTGAAAAAGGAAATATCCTCAGATGAAATCTGAAAAGAAGCTTTCTGAGAAACTGCTCTGTGATGTGTGACTTCCACTCACAGAGTTACATCTGTATTTCGTGGATCTCTTTGCTAGCCTTATTTCTGTGGATTCTGAGAACTGATATTTCGGATCCCTTTGAAGACTATAGGGCCAAAGGAAATATCCTCCGATAACAAAGAGAAAGAAGCTTTCTGAGAAACTTCTTTGTGTTCTGTGAAATCATCTCACAGAGTTACAGCTTTCCCCTCAAGAAGCCTCTCGCTAAGACAGTTCTTGTGGAATTGGCAAAGTGATATTTGGAACCCCTAGAGGGCTATGGTGAAAAAGGAAATATCCTCAGATGAGATCTGGAAAGAATCTTTCTGAGAAACTGCTTAGTGTTTTATTAATTCACCTCACAGAGTTACATCTGTATTTCGTGGATCTCTTTGCTAGCCGTATTTCTGTGGAATCTGAGAAGAGATATTTCGGATCCCTTTGAAGACTATAGGGCCAAAGAAATATCCTCCGATAACAAAGAGAAAGAAGCTTTCTGAGAAACTTCTTTGTGTTCTGTGTAATCATCTCACAGAGATACAGCTTTCCCCTCAAGAAGCTTTCGGTAAGACAGTTCTTGTGGAATTGGCAAAGTGATATTTGGAAGCCCATAGAGGGCTACGGTGAAAAAGGAAATATCCTCAGATGAAATCCGGAAAGAAGCTTTCTGAGAAACTGCTCTGTGATGTGTGACTTCCACTCACAGAGTTACATCTGTATTTCGTGAATCTCTTTGCTAGCCTTATTTCTGTGGAATCTGAGAACAGATATTTCGGATCCCTTTGAAGACTATAGGACCAAAGGAAGTATTCTCCGATAACAAAGAGAAAGAAGCTTTCTGAGAAACATCTTTGTGTTCTGTGAAATCATCTCACAGAGTTACAGCTTTCCCCTCAAGAAGCCTTTCGCTAAGACAGTTCTTGTGGAATCGGCGAAGTGATTTTTGTAAGCCCATAGAGGGCTATGGTGAAAAAGGAAATATCCTCAGATGACATCTGGAAAGAAGCTTTCTGAGAAACTGCTCTGTGATGTGTGACTTCCACTCACAGAGTTACATGTGTATTTCGTGGATCTCTTTGCTAGCCTTATTTCTGTGGAATCTGAGAGCAGATATTTCGGATCCCTTTGAAGACTACAGGGCCAAAGGAAATATCCTTCAATAAAAAAGGAAAGAAGCTTTCTGAGAATCTTCTTTGTGTTCTGTGAAATCATCTCACAGAGTTACAGCTTTCCCCTCTAGAAGCCTTTCACTAAGACAGTTCTTGTGGAATTGGCAAAGTGATATTTGGAAGCCCATAGAGGACTATGGTGAAAAAGGAAATATCCTCAGATGAGATCTGGAAAGAAGCTTTCTGAGAAACTGCTTAGTGTTCTATTAATTCACCTCACAGAGTTACATCTGTATTTCGTGGATCTCTTTGCTAGCCTTATTTCTGTGGAATCTGAGAAGAGATATTTCGGATCCCTTTGAAGACTATAGGGCCAAAGAAATATCCTCCGATAACAAAGAGAAAGAAGCTTTCTGAGAAACTTCTTTGTGTTCTGTGAAATCATCTCACAGTGATACAGCTTTCCCCTCAAGAAGCTTTCGGTAAGACAGTTCTTGTGGAATTGGCAAAGTGATATTTGGAAGCCCAGAGACGGCTATGGTGAAAAAGGAAATATCCTCAGATGAAATCTGGAAAGAAGATTTCTGAGAAACTGCTCTGTGATGTGTGACTTCCACTCACAGAGTTACATCTGTATTTCGTGGATCTCTTTGCTAGCCTTATTTCTGTGGAATCTGAGAACAGATATTTCGGATCTCTTTGAAGATTATAGGGCCAAAGGAAATATGCGCCGGTAACAAAGAGAAAGAAGCTCTCTGAGAAACTTCTTTGTGTTCCGTGAAATCATCTCACAGAGTTACAGCTTTCGCCTCAAGGAACCTTTCGCTAAGACAGTTCTTGTGGAATTGGCAAAGTGATATTAGGAAGCCCATAGAGGGCTACGGTGAAAAAGGAAATATCCTCAGATGAAATCCGGAAAGAAGCTTTCTGAGAAACTGCTCTGTGATGTGTGACTTCCACTCACAGAGTTACATGTGTATTTCGTGGATCTCTTTGCTAGCCTTATTTCTGTGGAATCTGAGAGCAGATATTTCGGATCCCTTTGAAGACTACAGGGCCAAAGGAAATATCCTTCAATAAAAAAGGAAAGAAGCTTTCTGAGAATCTTCTTTGTGTTCTGTGAAATCATCTCACAGAGTTACAGCTTTCCCCTCTAGAAGCCTTTCACTAAGACAGTTCTTGTGGAATTGGCAAAGTGATATTTGGAAGCCCGTAGAGGACTATGGTGAAAAAGGAAATATCCTCAGATGAGATCTGGAAAGAAGCTTTCTGAGAAACTGCTTAGTGTTCTATTAATTCACCTCACAGAGTTACATCTGTATTTCGTGGATCTCTTTGCTAGCCTTATTTCTGTGGAATCTGAGAATAGATATTTCGGATCCCTTTGAAGACTATAGGGCCAAAGAAATATCCTCCGATAACAAAGAGAAAGAAGCTTTCTGAGAAACTTCTTTGTGTTCTGTGAAATCATCTCACAGTGATACAGCTTTCCCCTCAAGAAGCTTTCGGTAAGACAGTTCTTGTGGAATTGGCAAAGTGATATTTGGAAGCCCAGAGACGGCTATGGTGAAAAAGGAAATATCCTCAGATGAAATCTGGAAAGAAGATTTCTGAGAAACTGCTCTGTGATGTGTGACTTCCACTCACAGAGTTACATCTGTATTTCGTGGATCTCTTTGCTAGCCTTATTTCTGTGGAATCTGAGAACAGATATTTCGGATCTCTTTGAAGATTATAGGGCCAAAGGAAATATGCGCCGGTAACAAAGAGAAAGAAGCTCTCTGAGAAACTTCTTTGTGTTCCGTGAAATCATCTCACAGAGTTACAGCTTTCGCCTCAAGGAACCTTTCGCTAAGACAGTTCTTGTGGAATTGGCAAAGTGATATTAGGAAGCCCATAGAGGGCTACGGTGAAAAAGGAAATATCCTCAGATGAAATCCGGAAAGAAGCTTTCTGAGAAACTGCTCTGTGATGTGTGACTTCCACTCACAGAGTTACATGTGTATTTCGTGGATCTCTTTGCTAGCCTTATTTCTGTGGAATCTGAGAGCAGATATTTCGGATCCCTTTGAAGACTACAGGGCCAAAGGAAATATCCTTCAATAAAAAAGGAAAGAAGCTTTCTGAGAATCTTCTTTGTGTTCTGTGAAATCATCTCACAGAGTTACAGCTTTCCCCTCTAGAAGCCTTTCACTAAGACAGTTCTTGTGGAATTGGCAAAGTGATATTTGGAAGCCCATAGAGGACTATGGTGAAAAAGGAAATATCCTCAGATGAGATCTGGAAAGAAGCTTTCTGAGAAACTGCTTAGTGTTCTATTAATTCACCTCACAGAGTTACATCTGTATTTCGTGGATCTCTTTGCTAGCCTTATTTCTGTGGAATCTGAGAAGAGATATTTCGGATCCCTTTGAAGACTATAGGGCCAAAGAAATATCCTCCGATAACAAAGAGAAAGAAGCTTTCTGAGAAACTTCTTTGTGTTCTGTGAAATCATCTCACAGTGATACAGCTTTCCCCTCAAGAAGCTTTCGGTAAGACAGTTCTTGTGGAATTGGCAAAGTGATATTTGGAAGCCCAGAGACGGCTATGGTGAAAAAGGAAATATCCTCAGATGAAATCTGGAAAGAAGATTTCTGAGAAACTGCTCTGTGATGTGTGACTTCCACTCACAGAGTTACATCTGTATTTCGTGGATCTCTTTGCTAGCCTTATTTCTGTGGAATCTGAGAACAGATATTTCGGATCTCTTTGAAGATTATAGGGCCAAAGGAAATATGCGCCGGTAACAAAGAGAAAGAAGCTCTCTGAGAAACTTCTTTGTGTTCCGTGAAATCATCTCACAGAGTTACAGCTTTCGCCTCAAGGAACCTTTCGCTAAGACAGTTCTTGTGGAATTGGCAAAGTGATATTAGGAAGCCCATAGAGGGCTACGGTGAAAAAGGAAATATCCTCAGATGAAATCCGGAAAGAAGCTTTCTGAGAAACTGCTCTGTGATGTGTGACTTCCACTCACAGAGTTACATCTGTATGTCGTGGATCTCTTTGCTAGCCTTATTTCTGTGGAATCTGAGAAGAGATATTTCGGATTCCTTTGAAGACTATAGGGCCAAAGAATTATCCTCCGATAACAAAGAGAAAGAAGCTTTCTAAGAAACTTCTTTGTGTTCTGTGAAATCATCTCACAGAGTTACATCTTTCCCCTCAAGAAGCCTTTCGCTAAGACAGTTCTTGTGGAATTGGCAAAGTGATATTAGGAAGCCCATAGAGGGCTATGGTGAAAAAGGAAATATACTCATATGATATCTGGAAAGAAGCTGTCTGAGAAACTGCTCTGTGATGTGTGACTTCCACTCACAGAGTTACATCTGTATTTCGTGGATCTCTTTGCTAGCCTTATTTCTGTGGATTCTGAGAACTGATATTTCGGATCCCTTTGAAGACTATAGGGCCGAAGGAAATATCCTGCGATAACAAAGAGAAAGAAGCTTTCTGAGAAACTTCTTTGTGTTCTGCGAAATCATCTCACAGAGTTACAGCTTTCCCCTCAAGAAACCTTTCGCTAAGACAGTTCTTGGGGAATTGGCAAAGTGATATTTGGAAGCCCATAGAGGGCTATGGTGAAAAAGGAAATATCCTCAGATGAAATCCGGAAAGAAGCTTTCTGAGAAACTGCTCTATGATGTGTGACTTCCACTCACAGAGTTACATCTGCATTTCGTGCATCTCTTTGCTAGCCTTATTTCTGTAGAATCTGAGAACAGATATTTTGGATCCCTTTGAAGACTATAGGGCCAAAGGAAATATCCTCCGATAACAAAGAGAAAGAAGCTTTCTGAGAAACTTCTTTGTGTTCTGTGAAATCATCTCACAGAGTTACAGCTTTCCACTCAAGAAGCCTTTCGCTAAGACAGTTCTTAAGGAATTGTCAAAGTGATATTTGGATGCCCATAGAGGGCTACGGTGAAGAAGGAAATATCCTCAGATGAAATCTGGAAAGAAGCTTTCTGAGAAACTGCTCTGTGATGTGTGACTTCCACTCACAGAGTTACATCTGTATTTCGTGGATCTCTTTGCTAGGCTTATTTCTGTGGAATCTGAGAAGAGATATTTCGGATCCCTTCGAAGTCTATAGGGCCAAAGGAAATATCCTCCGGTAACAAAGAGAAAGAAGCTTTCTGAGAAACTTCTTTGTGTTCTGTGAAATCATCTCACAGAGTTACATCTTTCCCCTCAAGAAGCCTTTCGCTAAGACAGTTCTTGTGGAATAGGCAAAGTGATATTTCGAAGCCCATAGAGGACTATGGTGAAAAAGGAAATATCCTCAGATGAAATCTGGAAAGAAGCTTTCTGAGAAACTGCTCTGTGATGTGTGACTTCCACTCACAGAGTTACATCTGTATTTCGTGGATCTCTTTGCTAGCCTTATTTCTGTGGATTCTGAGAACTGATATTTCGGATCCCTTTGAAGACTATAGGGCCAAAGGAAATATCCTCCGATAACAAAGAGAAAGAAGCTTTCTGAGAAACTTCTTTGTGTTCTGTGAAATCATCTCACAGAGTTACAGCTTTCCCCTCAAGAAGCCTCTCGCTAAGACAGTTCTTGTGGAATTGGCAAAGTGATATTTGGAACCCCTAGAGGGCTATGGTGAAAAAGGAAATATCCTCAGATGAGATCTGGAAAGAATCTTTCTGAGAAACTGCTTAGTGTTCTATTAATTCACCTCACAGAGTTACATCTGTATTTCGTGGATCTCTTTGCTAGCCTTATTTCTGTGGAATCTGAGAACAGATATTTCGAATCCCTTTGAAGACTATAGGGCCAAAGGAAGTATTCTCCGATAACAAAGAGAAAGAAGCTTTCTGAGAAACATCTTTGTGTTCTGTGAAATCATCTCACAGAGTTACAGCTTTCCCCTCAAGAAGCCTTTCGCTAATACAGTTCTTGTGGAATCGGCAAAGTGATTTTTGTAAGCCCATAGAGGGCTATGGTGAAAAAGGAAATATCCTCAGATGACATCTGGAAAGAAGCTTTCTGAGAAACTGCTCCGTGATGTGTGACTTCCACTCACAGAGTTACATGTGTATTTCGTGGATCTCTTTGCTAGCCTTATTTCTGTGGAATCTGAGAGCAGATATTTCGGATCCCTTTGAAGACTACAGGGCCAAAGGAAGTATCCTCCAATAAAAAAGGAAAGAAGCTTTCTGAGAAACTTCTTTGTGTTCTGTGAAATCATCTCACAGAGATACAGCTTTCCCCTCAAGAAGCCTTTCGCTAAGACAGTTCTTGTGGAATTGGCAAAGTGATATTTGGAAGCCCATAGACGGCTATGGTGAAAAAGGAAATATCCTCAGATGAAATCTGGAAAGAAGCTTTCTGAGAAACTGCTCTGTGATGTGTGACTTCCACTCACAGAGTTACATCTGTATGTCGTGGATCTCTTTGCTAGCCTTATTTCTGTGGAATCTGAGAAGAGATATTTCGGATTCCTTTGAAGACTATAGGGCCAAAGAAATATCCTCCGATAACAAAGAGAAAGAAGCTTTCTGAGAAACTTCTTTGTGTTCTGTGAAATCATCTCACAGAGATACAGCTTTCCCCTCAAGAAGCCTTTCGCTAAGACAGTTCTTGTGGAATTGGCAAAGTGATATTTGGAAGCCCATAGACGGCTATGGTGAAAAAGGAAATATCCTCAGATGAAATCTGGAAAGAAGCTTTCTGAGAAACTGCTCTGTGATGTGTGACTTCCACTCACAGAGTTACATCTGTATTTCGTGGATCTCTTTGCTAGCCTTATTTCTGTGGAATCTGAGAACAGATATTTCGGATCTCTTTGAAGACTATAGGGCCAAAGGAAATATGCTCCGGTAACAAAGAGAAAGAAGCTTTCTGAGAAACTTCTTTGTGTTCTATGAAATCATCTCACAGAGTTACAGCTTTCGCCTCAAAAAGCCTTTCGCTAAGACAGTTCTTGTGGAATTGGCAAAGTGATATTTGGAAGCCCATAGAGGGCTATGGTGAAAAAGGAAATATCCTCAGATGAAATCCGGAAAGAAGCTTTCTGAGAAACTGCCCTGTGATGTGTGACTTCCACTCACAGAGTTACATCTGTATTTCGTGCATCCCTTTGCTAGCCTTATTTCTGTGGAATCTGAGAACACATATTTCGGATCCCTTTGAAGACTATAGGGCCAAAGGAAATATCCTCCGATAACAAAGAGAAAGAAGCTTTCTGAGAAACTTCTTTGTGTTCTGTGAAATCATCTCACAGAGTTACAGCTTTCCACTCAGGAAGCCTTTCGCTAAGACAGTTCTTAAGGAATTGTCAATGTGATATTTGGATGCCCATAGAGGGCTACGGTGAAAAAGGAAATATCCTCAGATGAAATCTGGAAAGAAGCTTTCTGAGAAACTGCTCTGTGATGTGTGACTTCCACTCACAGAGTTACATCTGTATTTCGTGGATCTCTTTGCTAGGCTTATTTCTGTGGAATCTGAGAACAGATATTTCGGATCCCTTCGAAGTCTATAGGGCCAAAGGAAATATCCTCCGGTAACAAAGAGAAAGAAGCTTTCTGAGAAACTTCTTTGTGTTCTGTGAAATCATCTCACAGAGTTACATCTTTCCCCTCAAGAAGCCTTTCGCTAAGACAGTTCTTGTGGAATAGGCAAAGTGATATTTGGAAGCCCATAGAGGGCTATGGTGAAAAAGGAAATATCCTCAGATGAAATCTGGAAAGAAGCTTTCTGAGAAACTGCTCTGTGATGTGTGACTTCCACTCACAGAGTTACATCTGTATTTCGTGGATCTCTTTGCTAGCCTTATTTCTGTGGATTCTGAGAACTGATATTTCGGATCCCTTTGAAGACTATAGGGCCAAAGGAAATATCCTCCGATAACAAAGAGAAGGAAGCTTTCTGAGAAACTTCTTTGTGTTCTGTGAAATCATCTCACAGAGTTACAGCTTTCCCCTCAAGAAGCCTCTCGCTAAGACAGTTCTTGTGGAATTGGCAAAGTGATATTTGGAACCCCTAGAGGGCTATGGTGAAAAAGGAAATATCCTCAGATGAGATCTGGAAAGAATCTTTCTGAGAAACTGCTTAGTGTTCTATTAATTCACCTCACAGAGTTACATCTGTATTTCGTGGATCTCTTTGCTAGCCTTATTTCTGTGGAATCTGAGAACAGATATTTCGGATCCCTTTGAAGACTATAGGGCCAAAGGAAGTATTCTCCGATAACAAAGAGAAAGAAGCTTTCTGAGAAACATCTTTGTGTTCTGTGAAATCATCTCACAGAGTTACAGCTTTCCCCTCAAGAAGCCTTTCGCTAATACAGTTCTTGTGGAATCGGAAAAGTGATTTTTGTAAGCCCATAGAGGGCTATGGTGAAAAATGAAATATCCTCAGATGACATCTGGAAAGAAGCTTTCTGAGAAACTGCTCTGTGATGTGTGACTTCCACTCACAGAGTTACATGTGTATTTCGTGGATCTCTTTGCTAGCCTTATTTCTGTGGAATCTGAGAGCAGATATTTCGGATCCCTTTGAAGACTACAGGGCCAAAGGAAATATCCTCCGATAAAAAAGGAAAGAAGCTTTCTGAGAATCTTCTTTGTGTTCTGTGAAATCATCTCACAGAGTTACAGCTTTCCCCTCAAGAAGCCTTTCGCTAAGACAGTTCTTGTGGAAGTGTCAAAGTGATATTTGGAAGCCCATAGAGGGCTATGGTGAAAAAGGAAATATCCTCAGATGAGATCTGGAAAGAAGCTTTCTGAGAAACTGCTTAGTGTTCTATTAATTCACCTCACAGAGTTACATCTGTATTTCGTGGATCTCTTTGCTAGCCTTATTTCTGTGGAATCTGAGAAGAGATATTTCGGATCCCTTTGAAGACTATAGGGCCAAAGAAATATCCTCCGATAACAAAGAGAAAGAAGCCTTCTGAGAAACTTCTTTGTGTTCTGTGTAATCATCTCACAGAGATACAGCTTTCCCCTCAAGAAGCTTTCGGTAAGACAGTTCTTGTGGAATTGGCAAAGTGATATTTGGAAGCCCAGAGACGGCTATGGTGAAAAAGGAAATATCCTCAGATGAAATCTGGAAAGAAGCTTTCTGAGAAACTGCTCTGTGATGTGAGACTTCCACTCACAGAGTTACATCTGTATTTCGTGGATCTCTTTGCTAGCCTTATTTCTGTGGAATCTGAGAACAGATATTTCGGATCTCTTTGAAGATTATAGGGCCAAAGGAAATATGCTCCGGTAACAAAGAGAAAGAAGCTCTCTGAGAAACTTCTTTGTGTTCCGTGAAATCATCTCACAGTGTTACAGCTTTCGCCTCAAGGAACCTTTCGCTAAGACAGTTCTTGTGGAATTGGCAAAGTGATATTAGGAAGCCCATAGAGGGCTACGGTGAAAAAGGAAATATCCTCAGATGAAATCCGGAAAGAAGCTTTCTGAGAAACTGCTCTGTGATGTGTGACTTCCACTCACAGAGTTACATCTGTATGTCGTGGATCTCTTTGCTAGCCTTATTTCTGTGGAATCTGAGAAGAGATATTTCGGATTCCTTTGAAGACTATAGGGCCAAAGAAATATCCTCCGATAACAAAGAGAAAGAAGCTTTCTGAGAAACTTCTTTGTGTTCTGTGAAATCATCTCACAGAGATACAGCTTTCCCCTCAAGAAGCCTTTCGCTAAGACAGTTCTTGTGGAATTGGCAAAGTGATATTTGGAAGCCCATAGACGGCTATGGTGAAAAAGGAAATATCCTCAGATGAAATCTGGAAAGAAGCTTTCTGAGAAACTGCTCTGTGATGTGTGACTTCCACTCACAGAGTTACATCTGTATTTCGTGGATCTCTTTGCTAGCCTTATTTCTGTGGAATATGAGAACAGATATTTCGGATCTCTTTGAAGACTATAGGGCCAAAGGAAATATGCTCCGGTAACAAAGAGAAAGAAGCTTTCTGAGAAACTTCTTTGTGTTCTATGAAATCATCTCACAGAGTTACAGCTTTCGCCTCAAAAAGCCTTTCGCTAAGACAGTTCTTGTGGAATTGGCAAAGTGATATTTGGAAGCCCATAGAGGGCTATGGTGAAAAAGGAAATATCCTCAGATGAAATCCGGAGAGAAGCTTTCTGAGAAACTGCCCTGTGATGTGTGACTTCCACTCACAGAGTTACATCTGTATTTCGTGCATCCCTTTGCTAGCCTTATTTCTGTGGAATCTGAGAACAGATATTTTGGATCCCTTTGAAGACTATAGGGCCAAAGGAAATATCCTCCGATAACAAAGAGAAAAAAGCTTTCTGAGAAACTTCTTTGTGTTCTGTGAAATCATCTCACAGAGTTACAGCTTTCCCCTCCAGAAGCCTTTCGCTAAGACAGTTCTTGAGGAATTGTCAAAGTGATATTTGGATGCCCATAGATTGCTACGGTGAAAAAGGAAATATCCTCAGATGAAATCTGGAAAGAAGCTTTCTGAGAAACTGCTCTGTGATGTGTGACTTCCACTCACAGAGTTACATCTGTATGTCGTGTATCTCTTTGCTAGCCTTATTTCTGTGGAATCTGAGGAGAGATATTTCGGATCCCTTTGAAGACTATAGGGCCAAAGGAAATATCCTCCGATAACAAAGAGAAAGAAGCTTTCTAAGAAACTTCTTTGTGTTCTGTGAAATCATCTCACAGAGTTACAGCTTTCCCCTCCAGAAGCCTTTCGCTAAGACAGTTCTTGTGGAATTGGCAAAGTGATATAAGGGAGCCCATAGAGGGCTATGGTGAAAAAGGAAATATCCTCAGATGATATCTGGAAAGAAGCTGTCTGAGAAACTGCTCTGTGATGTGTGACTTCCACTCACAGAGTTACATCTGTATTTCGTGGATCTCTTTGCTAGCCTTATTTCTGTGGATTCTGAGAAATGATATTTCGGATCCCTTTGAAGACTATAGGGCCGAAGGAAATATCCTGCGATAACAAAGAGAAAGAAGCTTTCTGAGAAACTTCTTTGTGTTCTGCGAAATCATCTCACAGAGTTACAGCTTTCCCCTCAAGAAACCTTTCGCTAAGACAGTTCTTGTGGAATTGGCAAAGTGATATTTGGAAGCCCATAGAGGGCTATGGTGAAAAAGGAAATATCCTCATATGAAATCCGGAAAGAAGCTTTCTGAGAAACTGCTCTATGATGTGTGACTTCCACTCACAGAGTTACATCTGCATTTCGTGCATCTCTTTGCTAGCCTCATTTCTGTAGAATCTGAGAACAGATATTTTGGATCCCTTTGAAGACTATAGGGCCAAAGGAAATATCCTCCGATAACAAAGAGAAAGAAGCTTTCTGAGAAACTTCTTTGTGTTCTGTTAAATCATCTAACAGAGTTACAGCTTTCCCCTCAAGAAGCCTTTCGCTAAGACAGTTCTTGTGGAATTGGCAAAGTGATATTTGGAAGCCCATAGACGGCTATGGTGAAAAAGGAAATATCCTCAGATGAAATCTGGAAAGAAGCTTTCTGAGAAACTGCTCTGTGATGTGTGACTTCCACTCACAGAGTTACATCTGTATTTCGTGGATCTCTTTGCTAGCCTTATTTCTGTGGAATCTGAGAACAGATATTTCGGATCTCTTTGAAGACTATAGGGCCAAAGGAAATATGCTCCGGTAACAAAGAGAAAGAAGCTTTCTGAGAAACTTCTTTGTGTTCTATGAAATCATCTCACAGAGTTACAGCTTTCGCCTCAAAAAGCCTTTCGCTAAGACAGTTCTTGTGGAATTGGCAAAGTGATATTTGGAAGCCCATAGAGGGCTATGGTGAAAAAGGAAATATCCTCAGATGAAATCCGGAAAGAAGCTTTCTGAGAAACTGCCCTGTGATGTGTGACTTCCACTCACAGAGTTACATCTGTATTTCGTGCATCCCTTTGCTAGCCTTATTTCTGTGGAATCTGAGAACAGATATTTTGGATCCCTTTGAAGACTATAGGGCCAAAGGAAATATCCTCCGATAACAAAGAGAAAAAAGCTTTCTGAGAAACTTCTTTGTGTTCTGTGAAATCATCTCACAGAGTTACAGCTTTCCCCTCCAGAAGCCTTTCGCTAAGACAGTTCTTGAGGAATTGTCAAAGTGATATTTGGATGCCCATAGATTGCTACGGTGAAAAAGGAAATATCCTCAGATGAAATCTGGAAAGAAGCTTTCTGAGAAACTGCTCTGTGATGTGTGACTTCCACTCACAGAGTTACATCTGTATGTCGTGTTTCTCTTTGCTAGCCTTATTTCTGTGGAATCTGAGAACAGATATTTCGGATCCCTTTGAAGACTATAGGGCAAAGGGAATATCCTCCGATAACAAAGAGAAAGAAGGTTTCTGAGAAACTACTTTGTGTTCTGTGAAATCATGTCACAGAGTTACAGCTTTCCCCTCAAGAAGCCTTTCGCTAAGACAGTTCTTGTGGAATTGGCAAAGTGATATTAGGAAGCCCATAGAGGGCTATGGTGAAAAAGGAAATATCCTCAGATGAAATCTGGAAAGAAGCTGTCTGAGAAACTGCTCTGTGATGTGTGACTTCCACTCACAGAGTTACATCTGTATTTCGTGGATCTCTTTGCTAGGCTTATTTCTGTGGAATCTGAGAACAGATATTTCGGATCCCTTCGAAGTCTATAGGGCCAAAGGAAATATCCTCCGATAACAAAGAGAAAGAAGCTTTCTGAGAAACATCTTTGTGTTCTGTGAAATCATCTCACAGAGTTACAGCTTTCCCCTCAAGAAGCCTCTCGCTAAGACAGTTCTTGTGGAATTGGCAAAGTGATATTTGGAACCCCTAGAGGGCTATGGTGAAAAAGGAAATATCCTCAGATGAGATCTGGAAAGAATCTTTCTGAGAAACTGTTTAGTGTTCTATTAATTCACCTCACAGAGTTACATCTGTATTTCGTGGATCTCTTTGCTAGCCTTATTTCTGTGGAATCTGAGAACTGATATTTCGGATCCCTTTGAAGACTATAGGGCCAAAGGAAGTATTCTCCGATAACAAAGAGAAAGAAGCTTTCTGAGAAACATCTTTGTGTTCTGTGAAATCAACTCACAGAGTTACAGCTTTCCCCTCAAGAAGCCTTTCGCTAATACAGTTCTTGTGGAATCGGCAAAGTGATTTTTGTAAGACCATAGAGGGCTATGGTGAAAAAGGAAATATCCTCAGATGACATCTGGAAAGAAGCTTTCTGAGAAACTGCTCTGTGATGTGTGACTTCCACTCACAGAGTTACATGTGTATTTCGTGGATCTCTTTGCTAGCCTTATTTCTGTGGAATCTGAGAGCAGATATTTCGGAACCCTTTGAAGACTACAGGGCCAAAGCAAATATCCTCCGATAAAAAAGGAAAGAAGCTTTCTGAGAATCTTCTTTGTGTTCTGTGAAATCATCTCACAGAGTTACAGCTTTCCCCTCAAGAAGCCTTTCGCTAAGACAGTTCTTGTGGAATTGGCAAAGTGATATTTGGAAGCCCATAGAGGGCTATGGTGAAAAAGGAAATATCCTCAGATGAGATCTGGAAAGAAGCTTTCTGAGAAACTGCTTAGTGTTCTATTAATTCACCTCACAGAGTTACATCTGTATTTCGTGGATCTCTTTGCTAGCCTTATTTCTGTGGAATCTGAGAAGAGATATTTCGGATCCCTTTTACAGACTATAGGGCCAAAGAAATATCCTCCGATAACAAAGAGAAAGAAGCTTTCTGAGAAACTTGTTTGTGTTCTGTGTAATCATCTCACAGAGATACAGCTTTCCCCTCAAGAAGCTTTCGGTAAGACAGTTCTTGTGGAATTGGCAAAGTGATATTTGGAAGCCCAGAGACGGCTATGGTGAAAAAGGAAATATCCTCAGATGAAATCTGGAAAGAAGCTTTCTGAGAAACTGCTCTGTGATGTGTGACTTCCACTCACAGAGTTACATCTGTATTTCGTGGATCTCTTTGCTAGCCTTATTTCTGTGGAATCTGAGAACAGATATTTCGGATCTCTTTGAAGATTATAGGGCCAAAGGAAATATGCTCCGGTAACAAAGAGAAAGAAGCTCTCTGAGAAACTTCTTTGTGTTCCGTGAAATCATCTCACAGAGTTACAGCTTTCGCCTCAAGGAACCTTTCGCTAAGACAGTTCTTGTGGAATTGGCAAAGTGATATTAGGAAGCCCATAGAGGGCTACGGTGAAAAAGGAAATATCCTCAGATGAAATCCGGAAAGAAGCTTTCTGAGAAACTGCTCTGTGATGTGTGACTTCCACTCACAGAGTTACATCTGTATGTCGTGGATCTCTTTGCTAGCCTTATTTCTGTGGAATCTGAGAAGAGATATTTCGGATTCCTTTGAAGACTATAGGGCCAAAGAAATATCCTCCGATAACAAAGAGAAAGAAGCTTTCTGAGAAACTTCTTTGTGTTCTGTGAAATCATCTCACAGAGATACAGCTTTCCCCTCAAGAAGCCTTTCGCTAAGACAGTTCTTGTGGAATTGGCAAAGTGATATTTGGAAGCCCATAGACGGCTATGGTGAAAAAGGAAATATCCTCAGATGAAATCTGGAAAGAAGCTTTCTGAGAAACTGCTCTGTGATGTGTGACTTCCACTCACAGAGTTACATCTGTATTTCGTGGATCTCTTTGCTAGCCTTATTTCTGTGGAATCTGAGAACAGATATTTCGGATCTCTTTGAAGACTATAGGGCCAAAGGAAATATGCTCCGGTAACAAAGAGAAAGAAGCTTTCTGAGAAACTTCTTTGTGTTCTATGAAATCATCTCACAGAGTTACAGCTTTCGCCTCAAAAAGCCTTTCGCTAAGACAGTTCTTGTGGAATTGGCAAAGTGATATTTGGAAGCCCATAGAGGGCTATGGTGAAAAAGGAAATATCCTCAGATGAAATCCGGAAAGAAGCTTTCTGAGAAACTGCCCTGTGATGTGTGACTTCCACTCACAGAGTTACATCTGTATTTCGTGCATCCCTTTGCTAGCCTTATTTCTGTGGAATCTGAGAACAGATATTTTGGATCCCTTTGAAGACTATAGGGCCAAAGGAAATATCCTCCGATAACAAAGAGAAAAAAGCTTTCTGAGAAACTTCTTTGTGTTCTGTGAAATCATCTCACAGACTTACAGCTTTCCCCTCCAGAAGCCTTTCGCTAAGACAGTTCTTGAGGAATTGTCAAAGTGATATTTGGATGCCCATAGATTGCTACGGTGAAAAAGGAAATATCCTCAGATGAAATCTGGAAAGAAGCTTTCTGAGAAACTGCTCTGTGATGTGTGACTTCCACTCACAGAGTTACATCTGTATGTCGTGTATCTCTTTGCTAGCCTTATTTCTGTGGAATCTGAGAAGAGATATTTCGGATCCCTTTGAAGACTATAGGGCCAAAGGAAATATCCTCCGATAACAAAGAGAAAGAAGCTTTCTATGAAACTTCTTTGTGTTCTGTGAAATCATCTCACAGAGTTACAGCTTTCCCCTCAAGAAGCCTTTCGCTAAGACAGTTCTTGTGGAATTGGCAAAGTGATATTTGGAAGCCCATAGAGGGCTATGGTGAAAAAGGAAATATCCTCAGATGATATCTGGAAAGAAGCTGTCTGAAAAACTGCTCTGTGATGTTTGACTAACACTCACAGAGTTACATCTGTATTTCGTGGATCTCTTTGCTAGCCTTATTTCTGTGGATTCTGAGAACTGATATTTCGGATCCCTTTGAAGACTATAGGGCCGAAGGAAATATCCTGCGATAACAAAGAGAAAGAAGCTTTCTGAGAAACTTCTTTGTGTTCTGCGAAATCATCTCACAGAGTTACAGCTTTCCCCTCAAGAAACCTTTCGCTAAGACAGTTCTTGTGGAATTGGAAAAGTGATATTTGGAAGCCCATAGAGGGCTATGGTGAAAAAGGAAATATCCTCAGATGAAATCCGGAAAGAAGCTTTCTGAGAAACTGCTCTATGATGTGTGACTTCCACTCACAGAGTTACATCTGCATTTCGTGCATCTCTTTGCCAGCCTTATTTCTGTAGAATCTGAGAGCAGATATTTTGGATCCCTTTGAAGACTATAGGGCCAAAGGAAATATCCTCCGATAACAAAGAGAAAGAAGCTTTCTGAGAAACTTCTTTGTGTTCTGTGAAATCATCTCACAGAGTTACAGCTTTCCACTCAAGAAGCCTTTCGCTAAGACAGTTCTTAAGGAATTGTCAAAGTGATATTTGGATGCCCTTAGAGGGCAACGGTGAAAAAGGAAATATCCTCAGATGAAATCTGGAAAGAAGCTTTCTGAGAAACTGCTCTGTGATGTGTGACTTCCACTCACAGAGTTACATCTGTATGTCGTGTATCTCTTTGCTAGCCTTATTTCTGTGGAATCTGAGAACAGATATTTCGGATCCCTTTGAAGACTATAGGGCAAAGGGAATATCCTCCGATAACAAAGAGAAAGAAGCTTTCTGAGAAACTACTTTGTGTTCTGTGAAATCATGTCACAGAGTTACAGCTTTCCCCTCAAGAAGCCTTTCGCTAAGACAGTTCTTGTGGAATTGGCAAAGTGATATTAGGAAGCCCATAGAGGGCTATGGTGAAAAGGGAAATATCCTCAGATGAAATCTGGAAAGAAGCTGTCTGAGAAACTGCTCTGTGATGTGTGACTTCCACTCACAGAGTTACATCTGTATTTCGTGGATCTCTTTGCTAGCCTTATTTCTGTGGAATCTGAGAACAGATATTTCGGATCTCTTTGAAGACTATAGGGCCAAAGGAAATATGCTCCGGTAACAAAGAGAAAGAAGCTTTCTGAGAAACTTCTTTGTGTTCTATGAAATCATCTCACAGAGTTACAGCTTTCGCCTCAAAAAGCCTTTCGCTAAGACAGTTCTTGTGGAATTGGCAAAGTGATATTTGGAAGCCCATAGAGGGCTATGGTGAAAAAGGAAATATCCTCAGATGAAATCCGGAAAGAAGCTTTCTGAGAAACTGCCCTGTGATGTGTGACTTCCACTCACAGAGTTACATCTGTATTTCGTGCATCCCTTTGCTAGCCTTATTTCTGTGGAATCTGAGAACAGATATTTTGGATCCCTTTGAAGACTATAGGGCCAAAGGAAATATCCTCCGATAACAAAGAGAAAAAAGCTTTCTGAGAAACTTCTTTGTGTTCTGTGAAATCATCTCACAGACTTACAGCTTTCCCCTCCAGAAGCCTTTCGCTAAGACAGTTCTTGAGGAATTGTCAAAGTGATATTTGGATGCCCATAGATTGCTACGGTGAAAAAGGAAATATCCTCAGATGAAATCTGGAAAGAAGCTTTCTGAGAAACTGCTCTGTGATGTGTGACTTCCACTCACAGAGTTACATCTGTATGTCGTGTATCTCTTTGCTAGCCTTATTTCTGTGGAATCTGAGAAGAGATATTTCGGATCCCTTTGAAGACTATAGGGCCAAAGGAAATATCCTCCGATAACAAAGAGAAAGAAGCTTTCTAAGAAACTTCTTTGTGTTCTGTGAAATCATCTCACAGAGTTACAGCTTTCCCCTCAAGAAGCCTTTCGCTAAGACAGTTCTTGTGGAATTGGCAAAGTGATATTTGGAAGCCCATAGAGGGCTATGGTGAAAAAGGAAATATCCTCAGATGATATCTGGAAAGAAGCTGTCTGAAAAACTGCTCTGTGATGTTTGACTAACACTCACAGAGTTACATCTGTATTTCGTGGATCTCTTTGCTAGCCTTATTTCTGTGGATTCTGAGAACTGATATTTCGGATCCCTTTGAAGACTATAGGGCCGAAGGAAATATCCTGCGATAACAAAGAGAAAGAAGCTTTCTGAGAAACTTCTTTGTGTTCTGCGAAATCATCTCACAGAGTTACAGCTTTCCCCTCAAGAAACCTTTCGCTAAGACAGTTCTTGTGGAATTGGAAAAGTGATATTTGGAAGCCCATAGAGGGCTATGGTGAAAAAGGAAATATCCTCAGATGAAATCCGGAAAGAAGCTTTCTGAGAAACTGCTCTATGATGTGTGACTTCCACTCACAGAGTTACATCTGCATTTCGTGCATCTCTTTGCCAGCCTTATTTCTGTAGAATCTGAGAACAGATATTTTGGATCCCTTTGAAGACTATAGGGCCAAAGGAAATATCCTCCGATAACAAAGAGAAAGAAGCTTTCTGAGAAACTTCTTTGTGTTCTGTGAAATCATCTCACAGAGTTACAGCTTTCCACTCAAGAAGCCTTTCGCTAAGACAGTTCTTAAGGAATTGTCAAAGTGATATTTGGATGCCCTTAGAGGGCAACGGTGAAAAAGGAAATATCCTCAGATGAAATCTGGAAAGAAGCTTTCTGAGAAACTGCTCTGTGATGTGTGACTTCCACTCACAGAGTTACATCTGTATGTCGTGTATCTCTTTGCTAGCCTTATTTCTGTGGAATCTGAGAACAGATATTTCGGATCCCTTTGAAGACTATAGGGCAAAGGGAATATCCTCCGATAACAAAGAGAAAGAAGCTTTCTGAGAAACTACTTTGTGTTCTGTGAAATCATGTCACAGTTACAGCTTTCCCCTCAAGAAGCCTTTCGCTAAGACAGTTCTTGTGGAATTGGCAAAGTGATATTAGGAAGCCCATAGAGGGCTATGGTGAAAAGGGAAATATCCTCAGATGAAATCTGGAAAGAAGCTGTCTGAGAAACTGCTCTGTGATGTGTGACTTCCACTCACAGAGTTTCATCTGTATTTCGTGGATCTCTTTGCTAGGCTTATTTCTGTGGAATCTGAGAACAGATATTTCGGATCCCTTCGAAGTCTATAGGGCCAAAGGAAATATCCTCCGGTAACAAAGAGAAAGAAGCTTTCTGAGAAACTTCTTTGTGTTCTGTGAAATCATCTCACAGAGTTACATCTTTCCCCTCAAGAAGCCTTTCGCTAAGACAGTTCTTGTGGAATAGGCAAAGTGATATTTGGAAGCCCATAGAGGGCTATGGTGAAAAAGGAAATATCCTCAGATGAAATCTGGAAAGAAGCTTTCTGAGAAACTGCCCTGTGATGTGTGACTTCCACTCACAGAGTTACATCTGTATTTCGTGGATCTCTTTGCTAGCCTTATTTCTGTGGATTCTGAGAACTAATATTTCGGATCCCTTTGAAGACTATAGGGCCAAAGGAAATATCCTCCGATAACAAAGAGAAAGAAGCTTTCTGAGAAACTTCTTTGTGTTCTGTGAAATCATCTCACAGAGTTACAGCTTTCCCCTCAAGAAGCCTCTCGCTAAGACAGTTCTTGTGGAATTGGCAAAGTGATATTTGGAACCCCTAGAGGGCTATGGTGAAAAAGGAAATATCCTCAGATGAGATCTGGAAAGAAGCTTTCTGAGAAACTGCTTAGTGTTCTATGAATTCACCTCACAGAGTTACATCTGTATTTCGTGGATCTCTTTGCTAGCCTTATTTCTGTGGAATCTGAGAACAGATATTTCGGATCCCTTTGAAGACTATAGGGCCAAAGGAAGTATTCTCCGATAACAAAGAGAAAGAAGCTTTCTGAGAAACATCTTTGTGTTCTGTGAAATCATCTCACAGAGTTACAGCTTTGCCCTCAAGAAGCCTTTCGCTAAGACAGTTCTTGTGGAATCGGCAAAGTGATTTTTGTAAGCCCATAGAGGGCTATGGTGAAAAAGGAAATATCCTCAGATGACATCTGGAAAGAAGCTTTCTGAGAAACTGCTCTGTGATGTGTGACTTCCATTCACAGAGTTACATGTGTATTTCGTGGATCTCTTTGCTAGCCTTATTTCTGTGGAATCTGAGAGCAGATATTTCGGATCCCTTTGAAGACTACAGGGCCAGGGGAAATATCCTCCGATAAAAAAGGAAAGAGGCTTTCTGAGAATCTTCTTTGTGTTCTGTGAAATCATCTCACAGAGTTACAGCTTTCCCCTCAAGAAGCCTTTCGCTAAGACAGTTCTTGTGGAATTGGCAAAGTGATATTTGGAAGCCCATAGAGGGCTATGGTGAAAAAGGAAATATCCTCAGATGAGATCTGGAAAGAAGCTTTCTGAGAAACTGCTTAGTGTTCTATTAATTCACCTCACAGAGTTACATCTGTATTTCGTGGATCTCTTTGCTAGCCTTATTTCTGTGGAATCTGAGAACAGATATTTCGGATCCCTTTGAAGACTATAGGGCCAAAGAAATATCCTCCGATAACAAAGAGAAAGAAGCTTTCTGAGAAACTTCTTTGTGTTCTGTGAAATCATCTCACAGAGATACAGCTTTCCCCTCAAGAAGCTTTCGGTAAGACAGTTCTTGTGGAATTGGCAAAGTGATATTTGGAAGCCCAGAGACGGCTATGGTGAAAAAGGAAATATCCTCAGATGAAATCTGGAAAGAAGCTTTCTGAGAAACTGCTCTGTGATGTGTGACTTCCACTCATAGAGTTACATCTGTATTTCGTGGATCTCTTTGCTAGCCTTATTTCTGTGGAATCTGAGAACAGATATTTCGGATCTCTTTGAAGATTATAGGGCCAAAGGAAATATGCTCCGGTAACAAAGAGAAAGAAGCACTCTGAGAAACTTCTTTGTGTTCCGTGAAATCATCTCACAGAGTTACAGCTTTCGCCTCAAGGAACCTTTCGCTAAGACAGTTCTTGTGGAATTGGCAGAGTGATATTAGGAAGCCCATAGAGGGCTACGGTGAAAAAGGAAATATCCTCAGATGAAATCCGGAAAGAAGCTTTCTGAGAAACTGCTCTGTGATGTGTGACTTCCACTCACAGAGTTACATCTGTATGTCGTGGATCTCTTTGCTAGCCTTATTTCTGTGGAATCTGAGAAGAGATATTTCGGATTCCTTTGAAGACTATAGGGCCAAAGAAATATCCTCCGATAACAAAGAGAAAGAAGCTTTCTGAGAAACTTCTTTGTGTTCTGTGAAATCATCTCACAGAGATACAGCTTTCCCCTCAAGAAGCCTTTCGCTAAGACAGTTCTTGTGGAATTGGCAAAGTGATATTAGGAAGCCCATAGAGGGCTATGGTGAAAAAGGAAATATCCTCAGATGAAATCTGGAAAGAAGCTGTCAGAGAAACTGCTCTGTGATGTGTGACTTCCACTCACAGAGTTACATCTGTATTTCGTGGATCTCTTTGCTAGCCTTATTTCTGTGGATTCTGAGAACTGATATTTCGGATCCCTTTGAAGACTATAGGGCCAAAGGAAATATCCTCCGATAACAAAGAGAAAGAAGCTTTCTGAGAAACTTCTTTGTGTTCTGTGAAATCATCTCACAGAGTTACAGCTTTCCCCTCAAGAAGCCTTTCGCTAAGACAGTTCTTGTGGAATTGGCAAAGTGATATTTGGAAGCCCATAGAGGACTATGGAGAAAAAGGAAATATCCTCAGATGAGATCTGGAAAGAATCTTTCTGAGAAACTGCTTAGTGTTCTATTAATTCACCTCACAGAGTTACATCCGTATTTCGTGGATCTCTTTGCTAGCCTTATTTCTGTGGATTCTGAGAACTGATATTTCGGATCCCTTTGAAGACTATAGGGCCAAAGGAAATATCCTCCGATAACAAAGAGAAAGAAGCTTTCTGAGAAACTTCTTTGTGTTCTGTGAAATCATCTCACAGAGTTACAGCTTTCCCCTCAAGAAGCCTCTCGCTAAGACAGTTCTTGTGGAATTGGCAAAGTGATATTTGGAACCCCTAGAGGGCTATGGTGAAAAAGGAAATATCCTCAGATGAGATCTGGAAAGAATCTTTTTGAGAAACTGCTTAGTGTTCTATTAATTCACCTCACAGAGTTACATCTGTATTTCGTGGATCTCTTTGCTAGCCTTATTTCTGTGGAATCTGAGAACAGATATTTCGGATCTCTTTGAAGACTATAGGGCCAAAGGAAATATGCTCCGGTAACAAAGAGAAAGAAGCTTTCTGAGAAACTTCTTTGTGTTCTATGAAATCATCTCACAGAGTTACAGCTTTCGCCTCAAAAAGCCTTTCGCTAAGACAGTTCTTGTGGAATTGGCAAAGTGATATTTGGAAGCCCATAGAGGGCTATGGTGAAAAAGGAAATATCCTCAGATGAAATCCGGAAAGAAGCTTTCTGAGAAACTGCCCTGTGATGTGTGACTTCCACTCACAGAGTTACATCTGTATTTCGTGCATCCCTTTGCTAGCCTTATTTCTGTGGAATCTGAGAACAGATATTTTGGATCCCTTTGAAGACTATAGGGCCAAAGGAAATATCCTCCGATAACAAAGAGAAAAAAGCTTTCTGAGAAACTTCTTTGTGTTCTGTGAAATCATCTCACAGAGTTACAGCTTTCCCCTCCAGAAGCCTTTCGCTAAGACAGTTCTTGAGGAATTGTCAAAGTGATATTTGGATGCCCATAGATTACTACGGTGAAAAAGGAAATATCCTCAGATGAAATCTGGAAAGAAGCTTTCTGAGAAACTGCTCTGTGATGTGTGACTTCCACTCACAGAGTTACATCTGTATGTCGTGTATCTCTTTGCTAGCCTTATTTCTGTGGAATCTGAGAAGAGATATTTCGGATCCCTTTGAAGACTATAGGGCCAAAGGAAATATCCTCCGATAACAAAGAGAAAGAAGCTTTCTAAGAAACTTCTTTGTGTTCTGTGAAATCATCTCACAGAGTTACAGCTTTCCCCTCAAGAAGCCTTTCGCTAAGACAGTTCTTGTGGAATTGGCAAAGTGATATTAGGAAGCCCATAGAGGGCTATGGTGAAAAAGGAAATATCCTCAGATGATATCTGGAAAGAAGCTGTCTGAAAAACTGCTCTGTGATGTTTGACTAACACTCACAGAGTTACAT
This sequence comes from Macaca nemestrina, assembly GCF_043159975.1. Classification (NCBI taxonomy): domain Eukaryota; kingdom Metazoa; phylum Chordata; class Mammalia; order Primates; family Cercopithecidae; genus Macaca; species Macaca nemestrina. The sequence continues at coordinate 54,465,452 of NC_092140.1, forward strand.
CTGTATTTCGTGGATCTCTTTGCTAGCCTTATTTCTGTGGATTCTGAGAACTGATATTTCGGATCCCTTTGAAGACTATAGGGCCGAAGGAAATATCCTGCGATAACAAAGAGAAAGAAGCTTTCTGAGAAACTTCTTTGTGTTCTGCGAAATCATCTCACAGAGTTACAGCTTTCCCCTCAAGAAACCTTTCGCTAAGACAGTTCTTGTGGAATTGGCAAAGTGATATTTGGAAGCCCATAGAGGGCTATGGTGAAAAAGGAAATATCCTCAGATGAAATCCGGAAAGAAGCTTTCTGAGAAACTGCTCTATGATGTGTGACTTCCACTCACAGAGTTACATCTGCATTTCGTGCATCTCTTTGCCAGCCTTATTTCTCTAGAATCTGAGAACAGATATTTTGGATCCCTTTGAAGACTATAGGGCCAAAGGAAATATCCTCCGATAACAAAGAGAAAGAAGCTTTCTGAGAAACTTCTTTGTGTTCTGTGAAATCATCTCACAGAGTTACAGCTTTCCACTCAAGAAGCCTTTCGCTAAGACAGTTCTTAAGGAATTGTCAAAGTGATATTTGGATGCCCTTAGAGGGCAACGGTGAAAAAGGAAATATCCTCAGACGAAATCTGGAAAGAAGCTTTCTGAGAAACTGCTCTGTGATGTGTGACTTCCACTCACAGAGTTACATCTGTATGTCGTGTATCTCTTTGCTAGCCTTATTTCTGTGGAATCTGAGAACAGATATTTCGGATCCCTTTGAAGACTATAGGGCAAAGGGAATATCCTCCGATAACAAAGAGAAAGAAGCTTTCTGAGAAACTACTTTGTGTTCTGTGAAATCATGTCACAGAGTTACAGCTTTCCCCTCAAGAAGACTTTCGCTAAGACAGTTCTTGTGGAATTGGCAAAGTGATATTAGGAAGCCCATAGAGGGCTATGGTGAAAAGGGAAATATCCTCAGATGAAATCTGGAAAGAAGCTGTCTGAGAAACTGCTCTGTGATGTGTGACTTCCACTCACAGAGTTACATCTGTATTTCGTGGATCTCTTTGCTAGCCTTATTTCTGTGGATTCTGAGAACTGATATTTCGGATCCCTTTGAAGACTATAGGGCCAAAGGAAATATCCTCCGATAACAAAGAGAAAGAAGCTTTCTGAGAAACTTCTTTGTGTTCTGTGAAATCATCTCACAGAGTTACAGCTTTCCCCTCAAGAAGCCTCTCGCTAAGACAGTTCTTGTGGAATTGGCAAAGTGATATTTGGAACCCCTAGAGGGCTATGGTGAAAAAGGAAATATCCTCAGATGAGATCTGGAAAGAATCTTTCTGAGAAACTGCTTAGTGTTCTATTAATTCACCTCACAGAGTTACATCTGTATTTCGTGGATCTCTTTGCTAGCCTTATTTCTGTGGAATCTGAGAACAGATATTTCGAATCCCTTTGAAGACTATAGGGCCAAAGGAAGTATTCTCCGATAACAAAGAGAAAGAAGCTTTCTGAGAAACATCTTTGTGTTCTGTGAAATCATCTCACAGAGTTACAGCTTTCCCCTCAAGAAGCCTTTCGCTAATACAGTTCTTGTGGAATCGGCAAAGTGATTTTTGTAAGCCCATAGTGGGCTATGGTGAAAAAGGAAATATCCTCAGATGACATCTGGAAAGAAGCTTTCTGAGAAACTGCTCTGTGATGTGTGACTTCCACTCACAGAGTTACATGTGTATTTCGTGGATCTCTTTGCTAGCCTTATTTCTGTGGAATCTGAGAGCAGATATTTCGGATCCCTTTGAAGACTACAGGGCCAAAGGAAATATCCTCCGATAAAAAAGGAAAGAAGCTTTCTGAGAATCTTCTTTGTGTTCTGTGAAATCATCTCACAGAGTTACAGCTTTCCCCTCAAGAAGCCTTTCGCTAAGACAGTTCTTGTGGAATTGGCAAAGTGATATTTGGAAGCCCATAGAGGGCTATGGTGAAAAAGGAAATATCCTCAGATGAGATCTGGAAAGAAGCTTTCTGAGAAACTGCTTAGTGTTCTATTAATTCACCTCACAGAGTTACATCTGTATTTCGTGGATCTCTTTGCTAGCCTTATTTCTGTGGAATCTGAGAAGAGATATTTCGGATCCCTTTGAAGACTATAGGGCCAAAGAAATATCCTCTGATAACAAAGAGAAAGAAGCTTTCTGAGAAACTTCTTTGTGTTCTGTGTAATCATCTCACAGAGATACAGCTTTCCCCTCAAGAAGCTTTCGGTAAGACAGTTCTTGTGGAATTGGCAAAGTGATATTTGGAAGCCCAGAGACGGATATGGTGAAAAAGGAAATATCCTCAGATGAAATCTGGAAAGAAGCTTTCTGAGAAACTGCTCTGTGATGTGTGACTTCCACTCACAGAGTTACATGTGTATTTCGTGGATCTCTTTGCTAGCCTTATTTCTGTGGAATCTGAGAACAGATATTTTGGATCTCTTTGAAGATTATAGGGCCAAAGGAAATATGCTCCGGTAACAAAGAGAAAGAAGCTCTCTGAGAAACTTCTTTGTGTTCCGTGAAATCATCTCACAGAGTTACAGCTTTCGCCTCAAGGAACCTTTCGCTAAGACAGTTCTTGTGGAATTGGCAAAGTGATATTAGGAAGCCCATAGAGGGCTACGGTGAAAAAGGAAATATCCTCAGATGAAATCCGGAAAGAAGCTTTCTGAGAAACTGCTCTGTGATGTGTGACTTCCACTCACAGAGTTACATCTGTATGTCGTGGATCTCTTTGCTAGCCTTATTTCTGTGGAATCTGAGAAGAGATATTTCGGATTCCTTTGAAGACTATAGGGCCAAAGAAATATCCTCCGATAACAAAGAGAAAGAAGCTTTCTGAGAAACTTCTTTGTGTTCTGTGAAATCATCTCACAGAGATACAGCTTTCCCCTCAAGAAGCCTTTCGCTAAGACAGTTCTTGTGGAATTGGCAAAGTGATATTTGGAAGCCCATAGACGGCTATGGTGAAAAAGGAAATATCCTCAGATGAAATCTGGAAAGAAGCTTTCTGAGAAACTACTCTGTGATGTGTGACTTCCACTCACAGAGTTACATCTGTATTTCGTGGATCTCTTTGCTAGCCTTATTTCTGTGGAATCTGAGAACAGATATTTCGGATCTCTTTGAAGACTATAGGGCCAAAGGAAATATGCTCCGGTAACAAAGAGAAAGAAGCTTTCTGAGAAACTTCTTTGTGTTCTATGAAATCATCTCACAGAGTTACAGCTTTCGCCTCAAAAAGCCTTTCGCTAAGACAGTTCTTGTGGAATTGGCAAAGTGATATTTGGAAGCCCATAGAGGGCTATGGTGAAAAAGGAAATATCCTCAGATGAAATCCGGAAAGAAGCTTTCTGAGAAACTGCCCTGTGATGTGTGACTTCCACTCACAGAGTTACATCTGTATTTCGTGCATCCCTTTGCTAGCCTTATTTCTGTGGAATCTGAGAACAGATATTTTGGATCCCTTTGAAGACTATAGGGCCAAAGGAAATATCCTCCGATAACAAAGAGAAAAAAGCTTTCTGAGAAACTTCTTTGTGTTCTGTGAAATCATCTCACAGAGTTACAGCTTTCCCCTCCAGAAGCCTTTCGCTAAGACAGTTCTTGAGGAATTGTCAAAGAGATATTTGGACGCCCATAGATTGCTACGGTGAAAAAGGAAATATCCTCAGATGAAATATGGAAAGAAGCTTTCTGAGAAACTGCTCTGTGATGTGTGACTTCCACTCACAGAGTTACATCTGTATGTCGTGTATCTCTTTGCTAGCCTTATTTCTGTGGAATCTGAGAAGAGATATTTTGGATCCCTTTGAAGACTATAGCGCCAAAGGAAATATCCTCCGATAACAAAGAGAAAGAAGCTTTCTAAGAAACTTCTTTGTGTTCTGTGAAATCATCTCACAGTGTTACAGCTTTCCCCTCAAGAAGCCTTTCGCTAAGACAGTTCTTGTGGAATTGGCAAAGTGATATTAGGAAGCCCATAGAGGGCTAGGGTGAAAAAGGAAATATCCTCAGATGATATCAGGAAAGAAGCTGTCTGAGAAACTGCTCTGTGATGTGTGACTTCCACTCACAGAGTTACATCTTTATTTCGTGGATCTCTTTGCTAGCCTTATTTCTGTGGATTCTGAGAAGAGATATTTCGGATAACTTTGAAGACTATAGGGCCAAAGGAAATATCCTCCGATAACAAAGAGAAAGAAGCTTTCTGAGAAACTTCTTTGTGTTCTGCGAAATCATCTCACAGAGTTACAGCTTTCCCCTCAAGAAACCTTTCGCTAAGACAGTTCTTGTGGAATTGGCAAAGTGATATTTGGAAGCCCATAGAGGGCTATGGTGAAAAAGGAAATATCCTCATATGAAATCCGGAAAGAAGCTTTCTGAGAAACTGCTCTATGATGTGTGACTTCCACTCACAGAGTTACATCTGCATTTCGTGCATCTCTTTGCTAGCCTTATTTCTGTAGAATCTGAGAACAGATATTTTGGATCCCTTTGAAGACTATAGGGCCAAAGGAAATATCCTCCGATAACAAAGAGAAAGAAGCTTTCTGAGAAACTTCTTTGTGTTCTGTGAAATCATCTCACAGAGTTACAGCTTTCCACTCAAGAAGCCTTTCGCTAAGACAGTTCTTAAGGAATTGTCAAAGTGATATTTGGATGCCCATAGAGGGCTACGGTTAAAAAGGAAATATCCACATATGAAATCTGGAAAGAAGCTTTCTGAGAAACTGCTCTGTGATGTGTGACTTCCACTCACAGAGTTACATCTGTATGTCGTGTTTCTCTTTGCTACCCTTATTTCTGTGGAATCTGAGAACAGATATTTCGGATCCCTTTGAAGACTATAGGGCAAAGGGAATATCCTCCGATAACAAAGAGAAAGAAGCTTTCTGAGAAACTACTTTGTGTTCTGTGAAATCATGTCACAGAGTTACAGCTTTCCCCTCAAGAAGCCTTTCGCTAAGACAGTTCTTGTGGAATTGGCAAAGTGATATTAGGAAGCCCATAGAGGGCTATGGTGAAAAAGGAAATATCCTCAGATGAAATCTGGAAAGAAGCTGTCTGAGAAACTGCTCTGTGATGTGTGACTTCCACTCACAGAGTTACATCTGTATTTCGTGGATCTCTTTGCTAGGCTTATTTCTGTGGAATCTGAGAACAGATATTTCGGATCCCTTCGAAGTCTATAGGGCCAAAGGAAATATCCTCCGGTAACAAAGAGAAAGAAGCTTTCTGAGAAACTTCTTTGTGTTCTGTGAAATCATCTCACAGAGTTACAGCTTTCCCCTCAAGAAGCCTTTCGCTAAGACAGTTCTTGTGGAATAGGCAAAGTGATATTTGGAAGCCCATAGAGGGCTATGGTGAAAAAGGAAATATCCTCAGATGAAATCTGGAAAGAAGCTTTCTGAGAAACTGCTCTGTGATGTGTGACTTCCACTCACAGAGTTACATCTGTATTTCGTGGATCTCTTTGCTAGCCTTTTTTCTGTGGATTCTGAGAACTGATATTTCGGATCCCTTTGAAGACTATAGGGCCAAAGGAAATATCCTCCGATAACAAAGAGAAAGAAGCTTTCTGAGAAACTTCTTTGTGTTCTGTGAAATCATCTCACAGAGTTACAGCTTTCCCCTCAAGAAGCCTCTCGCTAGACAGTTCTTGTGGAATTGGCAAAGTGATATTTGGAACCCCTAGAGGGCTATGGTGAAAAAGGAAATATCCTCAGATGAGATCTGGAAAGAAGCTTTCTGAGAAACTGCTTAGTGTTCTATTAATTCACCTCACAGAGTTACATCTGTATTTCGTGGATCTCTTTGCTAGCCTTATTTCTGTGGAATCTGAGAACAGATATTTCGGATCCCTTTGAAGACTATAGGGCCAAAGGAAGTATTCTCCGATAACAAAGAGAAAGAAGCTTTCTGAGAAACATCTTTGTGTTCTGTGAAATCATCTCACAGAGTTACAGCTTTGCCCTCAAGAAGCCTTTCGCTAAGACAGTTCTTGTGGAATCGGCAAAATGATTTTTGTAAGCCCATAGAGGGCTATGGTGAAAAAGGAAATATCCTCAGATGACATCTGGAAAGAAGCTTTCTGAGAAACTGCTCTGTGATGTGTGACTTCCACTCACAGAGTTACATGTGTATTTCGTGGATCTCTTTGCTAGCCTTATTTCTGTGGAATCTGAGAGCAGATATTTCGGATCCCTTTGAAGACAACAGGGCCAGGGGAAATATCCTCCGATAAAAAAGGAAAGAAGCTTTCTGAGAATCTTCTTTGTGTTCTGTGAAATCATCTCACAGAATTACAGCTTTCCCCTCAAGAAGCCTTTCGCTAAGACAGTTCTTGTGGAATTGGCAAAGTGATATTTGGAAGCCCATAGAGGGCTATGGTGAAAAAGGAAATATCCTCAGATGAGATCTGGAAAGAAGCTTTCTGAGAAACTGCTTAGTGTTCTATTAATTCACCTCACAGAGTTACATCTGTATTTCGTGGATCTCTTTGCTAGCCTTATTTCTGTGGAATCTGAGAAGAGATATTTCGGATCCCTTTGAAGACTATAGGGCCAAAGAAATATCCTCCGATAACAAAGAGAAAGAAGCTTTCTGAGAAACTTCTTTGTGTTCTGTGAAATCATCTCACAGAGATACAGCTTTCCCCTCAAGAAGCTTTCGGTAAGACAGTTCTTGTGGAATTGGCAAAGTGATATTTGGAAGCCCAGAGACGGCTATGGTGAAAAAGGAAATATCCTCAGATGAATCTGGAAAGAAGCTTTCTGAGAAACTGTTCTGTGATGTGTGACTTCCACTCACAGAGTTACATCTGTATTTCGTGGATCTCTTTGCTAGCCTTTTTTCTGTGGAATCTGAGAACAGATATTTCGGATCTCTTTGAAGATTATAGGGCCAAAGGAAATATGCTCCGGTAACAAAGAGAAAGAAGCTCTCTGAGAAACTTCTTTGTGTTCCGTGAAATCATCTCACAGAGTTACAGATTTCGCCGCAAGGAAACTTTCGCTAAGACAGTTCTTGTGGAATTGGCAAAGTGATATTAGGAAGCCCATAGAGGGCTACGGTGAAAAAGGAAATATCCTCAGATGAAATCCGGAAAGAAGCTTTCTGAGAAACTGCTCTGTGATGTGTGACTTCCACTCACAGAGTTACATCTGTATGTCGTGGATCTCTTTGCTAGCCTTATTTCTGTGGAATCTGAGAAGAGATATTTCGGATTCCTTTGAAGACTATAGGGCCAAAGAAATATCCTCCGATAACAAAGAGAAAGAAGCTTTCTGAGAAACTTCTTTGTGTTCTGTGAAATCATCTCACAGAGATACAGCTTTCCCCTCAAGAAGCCTTTCGCTAAGACAGTTCTTGTGGAATTGGCAAAGTGATATTTGGAAGCCCATAGACGGCTATGGTGAAAAAGGAAATATCCTCAGATGAAATCTGGAAAGAAGCTTTCTGAGAAACTGCTCTGTGATGTGTGACTTCCACTCACAGAGTTACATCTGTATTTCGTGGATCTCTTTGCTAGCCTTATTTCTGTGGAATCTGAGAACAGATATTTCGGATCTCTTTGAAGACTATAGGGCCAAAGGAAATATGCTCCGGTAACAAAGAGAAAGAAGCTTTCTGAGAAACTTCATTGTGTTCTATGAAATCATCTCACAGAGTTACAGCTTTCGCCTCAAAAAGCCTTTCGCTAAGACAGTTCTTGTGGAATTGGCAAAGTGATATTTGGAAGCCCATAGAGGGCTATGGTGAAAAAGGAAATATCCTCAGATGAAATCCGGAAAGAAGCTTTCTGAGAAAATGCCCTGTGATGTGTGACTTCCACTCACAGAGTTACATCTGTATTTCGTGCATCCCTTTGCTGGCCTTATTTCTGTGGAATCTGAGAACAGATATTTTGGATCCCTTTGAAGACTATAGGGCCAAAGGAAATATCCTCCGATAACAAAGAGAAAAAAGCTTTCTGAGAAACTTCTTTGTGTTCTGTGAAATCATCTCACAGAGTTACAGCTTTCCCCTCCAGAAGCCTTTCGCTAAGACAGTTCTTGAGGAATTGTCAAAGTGATATTTGGATGCCCATAGATTGCTACGGTGAAAAAGGAAATATCCTCAGATGAAATCTGGAAAGAAGCTTTCTGAGAAACTGCTCTGTGATGTGTGACTTCCACTCACAGAGTTACATCTGTATGTCGTGTATCTCTTTGCTAGCCTTATTTCTGTGGAATCTGAGAAGAGATATTTCGGATCCCTTTGAAGACTATAGGGCCAAAGGAAATATCCTCCGATAACAAAGAGAAAGAAGCTTTCTAAGAAACTTCTTTGTGTTCTGTGAAATCATCTCACAGAGTTACATCTTTCCCCTCAAGAAGCCTTTCGCTAAGACAGTTCTTGTGGAATTGGCAAAGTGATATTAGGAAGCCCATAGAGGGCTATGGTGAAAAAGGAAATATCCTCAGATGATATCTGGAAAGAAGCTGTCTGAGAAACTGCTCTGTGATGTGTGACTTCCACTCACAGAGTTACATCTGTATTTCGTGGATCTCTTTGCTAGCCTTATTTCTGTGGATTCTGAGAACTGATATTTCGGATCCCTTTGAAGACTATAGGGCCGAAGGAAATATCCTGCGATAACAAAGAGAAAGAAGCTTTCTGAGAAACTTCTTTGTGTTCTGCGAAATCATCTCACAGAGTTACAGCTTTCCCCTCAAGAAACCTTTCGCTAAGACAGTTCTTGTGGAATTGGCAAAGTGATATTTGGAAGCCCATAGAGGGCTATGGTGAAAATGGAAATATCCTCAGATGAAATCCGGAAAGAAGCTTTCTGAGAAACTGCTCTATGATGTGTGACTTCCACTCACAGAGTTACATCTGCATTTCGTGCATCTCTTTGCTAGCCTTATTTCTGTGGAATCTGAGAACAGATATTTTGGATCCCTTTGAAGGCTATAGGGCCAAAGGAAATATCCTCCGATAACAAAGAGAAAGAAGCTTTCTGAGAAACTTCTTTGTGTTCTGTGAAATCATCTCACAGAGTTACAGCTTTCCACTCAAGAAGCCTTTCGCTAAGACAGTTCTTAAGGAATTGTCAAAGTGATATTTGGATGCCAATAGAGGGCTACGGTGAAAAAGGAAATATCCTCAGATGAAATCTGGAAAGAAGCTTTCTGAGAAACTGCTCTGTGATGTGTGACTTCCACTCACAGAGTTACATCTGTATGTCGTGTATCTCTTTGCTAGCCTTATTTCTGTGGAATCTGAGAACAGATATTTCGGATCCCTTTGAAGACTATAGGGCAAAGGGAATATCCTCCGATAACAAAGAGAAAGAAGCTTTCTGAGAAACTACTTTGTGTTCTGTGAAATCATGTCACAGAGTTACAGCTTTCCCCTCAAGAAGCCTTTCGCTAAGACAGTTCTTGTGGAATTGGCAAAGTGATATTAGGAAACCCATAGAGGGCTATGGTGAAAAAGGAAATATCCTCAGATGAAATCTGGAAAGAAGCTGTCTGAGAAACTGCTCTGTGATGTGTGACTTCCACTCACAGAGTTACATCTGTATTTCGTGGATCTCTTTGCTAGGCTTATTTCTGTGGAATCTGAGAACAGATATTTCGGATCCCTTCGAAGTCTATAGGGCCAAAGGAAATATCCTCCGGTAACAAAGAGAAAGAAGCTTTCTGAGAAACTTCTTTGTGTTCTGTGAAATCACCTCACAGAGTTACAGCTTTCCCCTCAAGAAGCCTCTCGCTAAGACAGTTCTTGTGGAATTGGCAAAGTGATATTTGGAACCCCTAGAGGGCTATGGTGAAAAAGGAAATATCCTCAGATGAGATCTGGAAAGAATCTTTCTGAGAAACTGCTTAGTGTTCTATTAATTCACCTCACAGAGTTACATCTGTATTTCGTGGATCTCTTTGCTAGCCTTATTTCTGTGGAATCTGAGAACAGATATTTCGGATCCCTTTGAAGACTATAGGGCCAAAGGAAGTATTCTCCGATAACAAAGAGAAAGAAGCTTTCTGAGAAACATCTTTGTGTTCTGTGAAATCATCTCACAGAGTTACAGCTTTCCCCTCAAGAAGCCTTTCGCTAAGACAGTTCTTGTGGAATCGGCAAAGTGATTTTTGAAAGCCCATAGAGGGCTATGGTGAAAAAGGAAATATCCTCAGATGACATCTGGAAAGAAGCTTTCTGAGAAACTGCTCTGTGATGTTTGACTTCCACTCACAGAGTTACATGTGTATTTCGTGGATCTCTTTGCTAGCCTTATTTCTGTGGAATCTGAGAGCAGATATTTCGGATCCCTTTGAAGACTACAGGGCCAAAGGAAATATCCTCCGATAAAAAAGGAAAGAAGCTTTCTGAGAATCTTCTTTGTGTTCTGTGAAATCATCTCACAGAGTTACAGCTTTCCCCTCAAGAAACCTTTCGCTAAGACAGTTCTTGTGGAATTGGAAAAGTGATATTTGGAAGCCCATAGAGGGCTATGGTGAAAAAGGAAATATCCTCAGATGAAATCCGGAAAGAAGCTTTCTGAGAAACTGCTCTATGATGTGTGACTTCCACTCACAGAGTTACATCTGCATTTCGTGCATCTCTTTGCCAGCCTTATTTCTGTAGAATCTGAGAACAGATATTTTGGATCCCTTTGAAGACTATAGGGCCAAAGGAAATATCCTCCGATAACAAAGAGAAAGAAGCTTTCTGAGAAACTTCTTTGTGTTCTGTGAAATCATCTCACAGAGTTACAGCTTTCCACTCAAGAAGCCTTTCGCTAAGACAGTTTTTAAGGAATTGTCAAAGTGATATTTGGATGCCCTTAGAGGGCAACGGTGAAAAAGGAAATATCCTCAGATGAAATCTGGAAAGAAGCTTTCTGAGAAACTGCTCTGTGATGTGTGACTTCCACTCACAGAGTTACATCTGTATGTCGTGTATCTCTTTGCTAGCCTTATTTCTGTGGAATCTGAGAACAGATATTTCGGATCCCTTTGAAGACTATAGGGCAAAGGGAATATCCTCCGATAACAAAGAGAAAGATGCTTTCTGAGAAACTACTTTGTGTTCTGTGAAATCATGTCACAGAGTTACAGCTTTCCCCTCAAGAAGCCTTTCGCTAAGACAGTTCTTGTGGAATTGGCAAAGTGATATTAGGAAGCCCATAGAGGGCTATGGTGAAAAGGGAAATATCCTCAGATGAAATCTGGAAAGAAGCTGTCTGAGAAACTGCTCTGTGATGTGTGACTTCCACTCACAGAGTTACATCTGTATTTCGTGGATCTCTTTGCTAGCCTTATTTCTGTGGAATCTGAGAACAGATATTTCGGATCTCTTTGAAGACTATAGGGCCAAAGGAAATATGCTCCGGTAACAAAGAGAAAGAAGCTTTCTGAGAAACTTCTTTGTGTTCTATGAAATCATCTCACAGAGTTACAGCTTTCGCCTCAAAAAGCCTTTCGCTAAGACAGTTCTTGTGGAATTGGCAAAGTGATATTTGGAAGCCCATAGAGGGCTATGGTGAAAAAGGAAATATCCTCAGATGAAATCCGGAAAGAAGCTTTCTGAGAAACTGCCCTGTGATGTGTGACTTCCACTCACAGAGTTACATCTGTATTTCGTGCATCCCTTTGCTAGCCTTATTTCTGTGGAATCTGAGAACAGATATTTTGGATCCCTTTGAAGACTATAGGGCCAAAGGAAATATCCTCCGATAACAAAGAGAAAAAAGCTTTCTGAGAAACTTCTTTGTGTTCTGTGAAATCATCTCACAGAGTTACAGCTTTCCCCTCCAGAAGCCTTTCGCTAAGACAGTTCTTGAGGAATTGTCAAAGTGATATTAGGAAGCCCATAGAGGGCTATGGTGAAAAGGGAAATATCCTCAGATGAAATCTGGAAAGAAGCTGTCTGAGAAACTGCTCTGTGATGTGTGACTTCCACTCACAGAGTTACATCTGTATTTCGTGGATCTCTTTGCTAGGCTTATTTCTGTGGAATCTGAGAACAGATATTTCGGATCCCTTCGAAGTCTATAGGGCCAAAGGAAATATCCTCCGGTAACAAAGAGAAAGAAGCTTTCTGAGAAACTTCTTTGTGTTCTGTGAAATCATCTCACAGAGTTACATCTTTCCCCTCAAGAAGCCTTTCGCTAAGACAGTTCTTGTGGAATAGGCAAAGTGATATTTGGAAGCCCATAGAGGGCTATGGTGAAAAAGGAAATATCCTCAGATGAAATCTGGAAAGAAGCTTTCTGAGAAACTGCTCTGTGATGTGTGACTTCCACTCACAGAGTTACATCTGTATTTCGTGGATCTCTTTGCTAGCCTTATTTCTGTGGATTCTGAGAACTAATATTTCGGATCCCTTTGAAGACTATAGGGCCAAAGGAAATATCCTCCGATAACAAAGAGAAAGAAGCTTTCTGAGAAACTTCTTTGTGTTCTGTGAAATCATCTCACAGAGTTACAGCTTTCCCCTCAAGAAGCCTCTCGCTAAGACAGTTCTTGTGGAATTGGCAAAGTGATATTTGGAACCCCTAGAGGGCTATGGTGAAAAAGGAAATATCCTCAGATGAGATCTGGAAAGAAGCTTTCTGAGAAACTGCTTAGTGTTCTATGAATTCACCTCACAGAGTTACATCTGTATTTCGTGGATCTCTTTGCTAGCCTTATTTCTGTGGAATCTGAGAACAGATATTTCGGATCCCTTTGAAGACTATAGGGCCAAAGGAAGTATTCTCCGATAACAAAGAGAAAGAAGCTTTCTGAGAAACATCTTTGTGTTCTGTGAAATCATCTCACAGAGTTACAGCTTTGCCCTCAAGAAGCCTTTCGCTAAGACAGTTCTTGTGGAATCGGCAAAGTGATTTTTGTAAGCCCATAGAGGGCTATGGTGAAAAAGGAAATATCCTCAGATGACATCTGGAAAGAAGCTTTCTGAGAAACTGCTCTGTGATGTGTGACTTCCATTCACAGAGTTACATGTGTATTTCGTGGATCTCTTTGCTAGCCTTATTTCTGTGGAATCTGAGAGCAGATATTTCGGATCCCTTTGAAGACTACAGGGCCAGGGGAAATATCCTCCGATAAAAAAGGAAAGAAGCTTTCTGAGAATCTTCTTTGTGTTCTGTGAAATCATCTCACAGAGTTACAGCTTTCCCCTCAAGAAGCCTTTCGCTAAGACAGTTCTTGTGGAATTGGCAAAGTGATATTTGGAAGCCCATAGAGGGCTATGGTGAAAAAGGAAATATCCTCAGATGAGATCTGGAAAGAAGCTTTCTGAGAATCTGCTTAGTGTTCTATTAATTCACCTCACAGAGTTACATCTGTATTTCGTGGATCTCTTTGCTAGCCTTATTTCTGTGGAATCTGAGAAGAGATATTTCGGATCCCTTTGAAGACTATAGGGCCAAAGAAATATCCTCCGATAACAAAGAGAAAGAAGCTTTCTGAGAAACTTCTTTGTGTTCTGTGAAATCATCTCACAGAGATACAGCTTTCCCCTCAAGAAGCTTTCGGTAAGACAGTTCTTGTGGAATTGGCAAAGTGATATTTGGAAGCCCAGAGACGGCTATGGTGAAAAAGGAAATATCCTCAGATGAAATCTGGAAAGAAGCTTTCTGAGAAACTGCTCTGTGATGTGTGACTTCCACTCATAGGGTTACATCTGTATTTCGTGGATCTCTTTGCTAGCCTTATTTCTGTGGAATCTGAGAACAGATATTTCGGATCTCTTTGAAGATTATAGAGCCAAAGGAAATATGCTCCGGTAACAAAGAGAAAGAAGCACTCTGAGAAACTTCTTTGTGTTCCGTGAAATCATCTCACAGAGTTACAGCTTTCGCCTCAAGGAACCTTTCGCTAAGACAGTTCTTGTGGAATTGGCAAAGTGATATTAGGAAGCCCATAGAGGGCTACGGTGAAAAAGGAAATATCCTCAGATGAAATCCGGAAAGAAGCTTTCTGAGAAACTGCTCTGTGATGTGTGACTTCCACTCACAGAGTTACATCTGTATGTCGTGGATCTCTTTGCTAGCCTTATTTCTGTGGAATCTGAGAAGAGATATTTCGGATTCCTTTGAAGACTATAGGGCCAAAGAAATATCCTCCGATAACAAAGAGAAAGAAGCTTTCTGAGAAACTTCTTTGTGTTCTGTGAAATCATCTCACAGAGATACAGCTTTCCCCTCAAGAAGCCTTTCGCTAAGACAGTTCTTGTGGAATTGGCAAAGTGATATTAGGAAGCCCATAGAGGGCTATGGTGAAAAAGGAAATATCCTCAGATGAAATCTGGAAAGAAGCTGTCTGAGAAACTGCTCTGTGATGTGTGACTTCCACTCACAGAGTTACATCTGTATTTCGTGGATCTCTTTGCTAGCCTTATTTCTGTGGATTCTGAGAACTGATATTTCGGATCCCTTTGAAGACTATAGGGCCAAAGGAAATATCCTCCGATAACAAAGAGAAAGAAGCTTTCTGAGAAACTTCTTTGTGTTCTGTGAAATCATCTCACAGAGTTACAGCTTTCCCCTCAAGAAGCCTTTCGCTAAGACAGTTCTTGTGGAATTGGCAAAGTGATATTTGGAAGCCCATAGAGGGCTATGGAGAAAAAGGAAATATCCTCAGATGAGATCTGGAAAGAATCTTTCTGAGAAACTGCTTAGTGTTCTATTAATTCACCTCACAGAGTTACATCCGTATTTCGTGGATCTCTTTGCTAGCCTTATTTCTGTGGATTCTGAGAACTGATATTTCGGATCCCTTTGAAGACTATAGGGCCAAAGGAAATATCCTCCGATAACAAAGAGAAAGAAGCTTTCTGAGAAACTTCTTTGTGTTCTGTGAAATCATCTCACAGAGTTACAGCTTTCCCCTCAAGAAGCCTCTCGCTAAGACAGTTCTTGTGGAATTGGCAAAGTGATATTTGGAACCCCTAGAGGGCTATGGTGAAAAAGGAAATATCCTCAGATGAGATCTGGAAAGAATCTTTTTGAGAAACTGCTTAGTGTTCTATTAATTCACCTCACAGAGTTACATCTGTATTTCGTGGATCTCTTTGCTAGCCTTATTTCTGTGGAATCTGAGAACAGATATTTCGGATCTCTTTGAAGACTATAGGGCCAAAGGAAATATGCTCCGGTAACAAAGAGAAAGAAGCTTTCTGAGAAACTTCTTTGTGTTCTATGAAATCATCTCACAGAGTTACAGCTTTCGCCTCAAAAAGCCTTTCGCTAAGACAGTTCTTGTGGAATTGGCAAAGTGATATTTGGAAGCCCATAGAGGGCTATGGTGAAAAAGGAAATATCCTCAGATGAAATCCGGAAAGAAGCTTTCTGAGAAACTGCCCTGTGATGTGTGACTTCCACTCACAGAGTTACATCTGTATTTCGTGCATCCCTTTGCTAGCCTTATTTCTGTGGAATCTGAGAACAGATATTTTGGATCCCTTTGAAGACTATAGGGCCAAAGGAAATATCCTCCGATAACAAAGAGAAAAAAGCTTTCTGAGAAACTTCTTTGTGTTCTGTGAAATCATCTCACAGAGTTACAGCTTTCCCCTCCAGAAGCCTTTCGCTAAGACAGTTCTTGAGGAATTGTCAAAGTGATATTTGGATGCCCATAGATTGCTACGGTGAAAAAGGAAATATCCTCAGATGAAATCTGGAAAGAAGCTTTCTGAGAAACTGCTCTGTGATGTGTGACTTCCACTCACAGAGTTACATCTGTATGTCGTGTATCTCTTTGCTAGCCTTATTTCTGTGGAATCTGAGAAGAGATATTTCGGATCCCTTTGAAGACTATAGGGCCAAAGGAAATATCCTCCGATAACAAAGAGAAAGAAGCTTTCTAAGAAACTTCTTTGTGTTCTGTGAAATCATCTCACAGAGTTACAGCTTTCCCCTCAAGAAGCCTTTCGCTAAGACAGTTCTTGTGGAATTGGCAAAGTGATATTAGGAAGCCCATAGAGGGCTATGGTGAAAAAGGAAATATCCTCAGATGATATCTGGAAAGAAGCTGTCTGAAAAACTGCTCTGTGATGTTTGACTAACACTCACAGAGTTACATCTGTATTTCGTGGATCTCTTTGCTAGCCTTATTTCTGTGGATTCTGAGAACTGATATTTCGGATCCCTTTGAAGACTATAGGGCCGAAGGAAATATCCTGCGATAACAAAGAGAAAGAAGCTTTCTGAGAAACTTCTTTGTGTTCTGCGAAATCATCTCACAGAGTTACAGCTTTCCCCTCAAGAAACCTTTCGCTAAGACAGTTCTTGTGGAAATGGCAAAGTGATATTTGGAAGCCCATAGAGGGCTATGGTGAAAAAGGAAATATCCTCAGATGAAATCCGGAAAGAAGCTTTCTGAGAAACTGCTCTATGATGTGTGACTTCCACTCACAGAGTTACATCTGCATTTCGTGCATCTCTTTGCCAGCCTTATTTCTCTAGAATCTGAGAACAGATATTTTGGATCCCTTTGAAAACTATAGGGCCAAAGGAAATATCCTCCGATAACAAAGAGAAAGAAGCTTTCTGAGAAACTTCTTTGTGTTCTGTGAAATCATCTCACAGAGTTACAGCTTTCCACTCAAGAAGCCTTTCGCTAAGACAGTTCTTAAGGAATTGTCAAAGTGATATTTGGATGCCCTTAGATGGCAACGGTGAAAAAGGAAATATCCTCAGACGAAATCTGGAAAGAAGCTTTCTGAGAAACTGCTCTGTGATGTGTGACTTCCACTCACAGAGTTACATCTGTATGTCGTGTATCTCTTTGCTAGCCTTATTTCTGTGGAATCTGAGAACAGATATTTCGGATCCCTTTGAAGACTATAGGGCAAAGGGAATATCCTCCGATAACAAAGAGAACGAAGCTTTCTGAGAAACTACTTTGTGTTCTGTGAAATCATGTCACAGAGTTACAGCTTTCCCCTCAAGAAGACTTTCGCTAAGACAGTTCTTGTGGAATTGGCAAAGTGATATTAGGAAGCCCATAGAGGGCTATGGTGAAAAGGGAAATATCCTCAGATGAAATCTGGAAAGAAGCTGTCTGAGAAACTGCTCTGTGATGTGTGACTTCCACTCACAGAGTTACATCTGTATTTCGTGGATCTCTTTGCTAGCCTTATTTCTGTGGATTCTGAGAACTGATATTTCGGATCCCTTTGAAGACTATAGGGCCAAAGGAAATATCCTCCGATAACAAAGAGAAAGAAGCTTTCTGAGAAACTTCTTTGTGTTCTGTGAAATCATCTCACAGAGTTACAGCTTTCCCCTCAAGAAGCCTCTCGCTAAGACAGTTCTTGTGGAATTGGCAAAGTGATATTTGGAACCCCTAGAGGGCTATGGTGAAAAAGGAAATATCCTCAGATGAGATCTGGAAAGAATCTTTCTGAGAAACTGCTTAGTGTTCTATTAATTCACCTCACAGAGTTACATCTGTATTTCGTGGATCTCTTTGCTAGCCTTATTTCTGTGGAATCTGAGAACAGATATTTCGAATCCCTTTGAAGACTATAGGGCCAAAGGAAGTATTCTCCGATAACAAAGAGAAAGAAGCTTTCTGAGAAACATCTTTGTGTTCTGTGAAATCATCTCACAGAGTTACAGCTTTCCCCTCAAGAAGCCTTTCGCTAATACAGTTCTTGTGGAATCGGCAAAGTGATTTTTGTAAGCCCATAGTGGGCTATGGTGAAAAAGGAAATATCCTCAGATGACATCTGGAAAGAAGCTTTCTGAGAAACTGCTCTGTGATGTGTGACTTCCACTCACAGAGTTACATGTGTATTTCGTGGATCTCTTTGCTAGCCTTATTTCTGTGGAATCTGAGAGCAGATATTTCGGATCCCTTTGAAGACTACAGGGCCAAAGGAAATATCCTCCGATAAAAAAGGAAAGAAGCTTTCTGAGAATCTTCTTTGTGTTCTGTGAAATCATCTCACAGAGTTACAGCTTTCTCCTCAAGAAGCCTTTCGCTAAGACAGTTCTTGTGGAATTGGCAAAGTGATATTTGGAAGCCCATAGAGGGCTATGGTGAAAAAGGAAATATCCTCAGATGAGATCTGGAAAGAAGCTTTCTGAGAAACTGCTTAGTGTTCTATTAATTCACCTCACAGAGTTACATCTGTATTTCGTGGATCTCTTTGCTAGCCTTATTTCTGTGGAATCTGAGAAGAGATATTTAGGATCCCTTTGAAGACTATAGGGCCAAAGAAATATCCTCTGATAACAAAGAGAAAGAAGCTTTCTGAGAAACTTGTTTGTGTTCTGTGTAATCATCTCACAGAGATACAGCTTTCCCCTCAAGAAGCTTTCGGTAAGACAGTTCTTGTGGAATTGGCAAAGTGATATTTGGAAGCCCAGAGACGGATATGGTGAAAAAGGAAATATCCTCAGATGAAATCTGGAAAGAAGCTTTCTGAGAAACTGCTCTGTGATGTGTGACTTCCACTCACAGAGTTACATGTGTATTTCGTGGATCTCTTTGCTAGCCTTATTTCTGTGGAATCTGAGAACAGATATTTTGGATCTCTTTGAAGATTATAGGGCCAAAGGAAATATGCTCCGGTAACAAAGAGAAAGAAGCTCTCTGAGAAACTTCTTTGTGTTCCGTGAAATCATCTCACAGAGTTACAGCTTTCGCCTCAAGGAACCTTTCGCTAAGACAGTTCTTGTGGAATTGGCAAAGTGATATTAGGAAGCCCATAGAGGGCTACGGTGAAAAAGGAAATATCCTCAGATGAAATCCGGAAAGAAGCTTTCTGAGAAACTGCTCTGTGATGTGTGACTTCCACTCACAGAGTTACATCTGTATGTCGTGGATCTCTTTGCTAGCCTTATTTCTGTGGAATCTGAGAAGAGATATTTCGGATTCCTTTGAAGACTATAGGGCCAAAGAAATATCCTCCGATAACAAAGAGAAAGAAGCTTTCTGAGAAACTTCTTTGTGTTCTGTGAAATCATCTCACAGAGATACAGCTTTCCCCTCAAGAAGCCTTTCGCTAAGACAGTTCTTGTGGAATTGGCAAAGTGATATTTGGAAGCCCATAGACGGCTATGGTGAAAAAGGAAATATCCTCAGATGAAATCTGGAAAGAAGCTTTCTGAGAAACTACTCTGTGATGTGTGACTTCCACTCACAGCGTTACATCTGTATTTCGTGGATCTCTTTGCTAGCCTTATTTCTGTGGAATCTGAGAACAGATATTTCGGATCTCTTTGAAGACTATAGGGCCAAAGGAAATATGCTCCGGTAGCAAAGAGAAAGAAGCTTTCTGAGAAACTTCTTTGTGTTCTATGAAATCATCTCACAGAGTTACAGCTTTCGCCTCAAAAAGCCTTTCGCTAAGACAGTTCTTGTGGAATTGGCAAAGTGATATTTGGAAGCCCATAGAGGGCTATGGTGAAAAAGGAAATATCCTCAGATGAAATCCGGAAAGAAGCTTTCTGAGAAACTGCCCTGTGATGTGTGACTTCCACTCACAGAGTTACATCTGTATTTCGTGCATCCCTTTGCTAGCCTCATTTCTGTGGAATCTGAGAACAGATATTTTGGATCCCTTTGAAGACTATAGGGCCAAAGGAAATATCCTCCGATAACAAAGAGAAAAAAGCTTTCTGAGAAACTTCTTTGTGTTCTGTGAAATCATCTCACAGAGTTACAGCTTTCCCCTCCAGAAGCCTTTCGCTAAGACAGTTCTTGAGGAATTGTCAAAGAGATATTTGGACGCCCATAGATTGCTACGGTGAAAAAGGAAATATCCTCAGATGAAATCTGGAAAGAAGCTTTCTGAGAAACTGCTCTGTGATGTGTGACTTCCACTCACAGAGTTACATCTGTATGTCGTGTATCTCTTTGCTAGCCTTATTTCTGTGGAATCTGAGAAGAGATATTTTGGATCCCTTTGAAGACTATAGGGCCAAAGGAAATATCCTCCGATAACAAAGAGAAAGAAGCTTTCTAAGAAACTTCTTTGTGTTCTGTGAAATCATCTCACAGTGTTACAGCTTTCCCCTCAAGAAGCCTTTCGCTAAGACAGTTCTTGTGGAATTGGCAAAGTGATATTAGGAAGCCCATAGAGGGCTAGGGTGAAAAAGGAAATATCCTCAGATGATATCAGGAAAGAAGCTGTCTGAGAAACTGCTCTGTGATGTGTGACTTCCACTCACAGAGTTACATCTTTATTTCGTGGATCTCTTTGCTAGCCTTATTTCTGTGGATTCTGAGAAGAGATATTTCGGATAACTTTGAAGACTATAGGGCCAAAGGAAATATCCTCCGATAACAAAGAGAAAGAAGCTTTCTGAGAAACTTCTTTGTGTTCTGCGAAATCATCTCACAGAGTTACAGCTTTCCCCTCAAGAAACCTTTCGCTAAGACAGTTCTTGTGGAATTGGCAAAGTGATATTTGGAAGCCCATAGAGGGCTATGGTGAAAAAGGAAATATCCTCATATGAAATCCGGAAAGAAGCTTTCTGAGAAACTGCTCTATGATGTGTGACTTCCACTCACAGAGTTACATCTGCATTTCGTGCATCTCTTTGCTAGCCTTATTTCTGTAGAATCTGAGAACAGATATTTTGGATCCCTTTGAAGACTATAGGGCCAAAGGAAATATCCTCCGATAACAAAGAGAAAGAAGCTTTCTGAGAAACTTCTTTGTGTTCTGTGAAATCATCTCACAGAGTTACAGCTTTCCACTCAAGAAGCCTTTCGCTAAGACAGTTCTTAAGGAATTGTCAAAGTGATATTTGGATGCCCATAGAGGGCTACGGTTAAAAAGGAAATATCCACATATGAAATCTGGAAAGAAGCTTTCTGAGAAACTGCTCTGTGATGTGTGACTTCCACTCACAGAGTTACATCTGTATGTCGTGTTTCTCTTTGCTACCCTTATTTCTGTGGAATCTGAGAACAGATATTTCGGATCCCTTTGAAGACTATAGGGCAAAGGGAATATCCTCCGATAACAAAGAGAAAGAAGCTTTCTGAGAAACTACTTTGTGTTCTGTGAAATCATGTCACAGAGTTACAGCTTTCCCCTCAAGAAGCCTTTCGCTAAGACAGTTCTTGTGGAATTGGCAAAGTGATATTAGGAAGCCCATAGAGGGCTATGGTGAAAAAGGAAATATCCTCAGATGAAATCTGGAAAGAAGCTGTCTGAGAAACTGCTCTGTGATGTGTGACTTCCACTCACAGAGTTACATCTGTATTTCGTGGATCTCTTTGCTAGGCTTATTTCTGTGGAATCTGAGAACAGATATTTCGGATCCCTTCGAAGTCTATAGGGCCAAAGGAAATATCCTCCGGTAACAAAGAGAAAGAAGCTTTCTGAGAAACTTCTTTGTGTTCTGTGAAATCATCTCACAGAGTTACAGCTTTCCCCTCAAGAAGCCTTTCGCTAAGACAGTTCTTGTGGAATAGGCAAAGTGATATTTGGAAGCCCATAGAGGGCTATGGTGAAAAAGGAAATATCCTCAGATGAAATCTGGAAAGAAGCTTTCTGAGAAACTGCTCTGTGATGTGTGACTTCCACTCACAGAGTTACATCTGTATTTCGTGGATCTCTTTGCTAGCCTTTTTTCTGTGGATTCTGAGAACTGATATTTCGGATCCCTTTGAAGACTATAGGGCCAAAGGAAATATCCTCCGATAACAAAGAGAAAGAAGCTTTCTGAGAAACTTCTTTGTGTTCTGTGAAATCATCTCACAGAGTTACAGCTTTCCCCTCAAGAAGCCTCTCGCTAGACAGTTCTTGTGGAATTGGCAAAGTGATATTTGGAACCCCTAGAGGGCTATGGTGAAAAAGGAAATATCCTCAGATGAGATCTGGAAAGAAGCTTTCTGAGAAACTGCTTAGTGTTCTATTAATTCACCTCACAGAGTTACATCTGTATTTCGTGGATCTCTTTGCTAGCCTTATTTCTGTGGAATCTGAGAACAGATATTTCGGATCCCTTTGAAGACTATAGGGCCAAAGGAAGTATTCTCCGATAACAAAGAGAAAGAAGCTTTCTGAGAAACATCTTTGTGTTCTGTGAAATCATCTCACAGAGTTACAGCTTTGCCCTCAAGAAGCCTTTCGCTAAGACAGTTCTTGTGGAATCGGCAAAGTGATTTTTGTAAGCCCATAGAGGGCTATGGTGAAAAAGGAAATATCCTCAGATGACATCTGGAAAGAAGCTTTCTGAGAAACTGCTCTGTGATGTGTGACTTCCACTCACAGAGTTACATGTGTATTTCGTGGATCTCTTTGCTAGCCTTATTTCTGTGGAATCTGAGAGCAGATATTTCGGATCCCTTTGAAGACTACAGGGCCAGGGGAAATATCCTCCGATAAAAAAGGAAAGAAGCTTTCTGAGAATCTTCTTTGTGTTCTGTGAAATCATCTCACAGAATTACAGCTTTCCCCTCAAGAAGCCTTTCGCTAAGACAGTTCTTGTGGAATTGGCAAAGTGATATTTGGAAGCCCACAGAGGGCTATGGTGAAAAAGGAAATATCCTCAGATGAGATCTGGAAAGAAGCTTTCTGAGAAACTGCTTAGTGTTCTATTAATTCACCTCACAGAGTTACATCTGTATTTCGTGGATCTCTTTGCTAGCCTTATTTCTGTGGAATCTGAGAAGAGATATTTCGGATCCCTTTGAAGACTATAGGGCCAAAGAAATATCCTCCGATAACAAAGAGAAAGAAGCTTTCTGAGAAACTTCTTTGTGTTCTGTGAAATCATCTCACAGAGATACAGCTTTCCCCTCAAGAAGCTTTCGGTAAGACAGTTCTTGTGGAATTGGCAAAGTGATATTTGGAAGCCCAGAGACGGCTATGGTGAAAAAGGAAATATCCTCAGATGAATCTGGAAAGAAGCTTTCTGAGAAACTGTTCTGTGATGTGTGACTTCCACTCACAGAGTTACATCTGTATTTCGTGGATCTCTTTGCTAGCCTTTTTTCTGTGGAATCTGAGAACAGATATTTCGGATCTCTTTGAAGATTATAGGGCCAAAGGAAATATGCTCCGGTAACAAAGAGAAAGAAGCTCTCTGAGAAACTTCTTTGTGTTCCGTGAAATCATCTCACAGAGTTACAGATTTCGCCGCAAGGAAACTTTCGCTAAGACAGTTCTTGTGGAATTGGCAAAGTGATATTAGGAAGCCCATAGAGGGCTACGGTGAAAAAGGAAAGATCCTCAGATGAAATCCGGAAAGAAGCTTTCTGAGAAACTGCTCTGTGATGTGTGACTTCCACTCACAGAGTTACATCTGTATGTCGTGGATCTCTTTGCTAGCCTTATTTCTGTGGAATCTGAGAAGAGATATTTCGGATTCCTTTGAAGACTATAGGGCCAAAGAAATATCCTCCGATAACAAAGAGAAAGAAGCTTTCTGAGAAACTTCTTTGTGTTCTGTGAAATCATCTCACAGAGATACAGCTTTCCCCTCAAGAAGCCTTTCGCTAAGACAGTTCTTGTGGAATTGGCAAAGTGATATTTGGAAGCCCATAGACGGCTATGGTGAAAAAGGAAATATCCTCAGATGAAATCTGGAAAGAAGCTTTCTGAGTAACTGCTCTGTGATGTGTGACTTCCACTCACAGAGTTACATCTGTATTTCGTGGATCTCTTTGCTAGCCTTATTTCTGTGGAATCTGAGAACAGATATTTCGGATCTCTTTGAAGACTATAGGGCCAAAGGAAATATGCTCCGGTAACAAAGAGAAAGAAGCTTTCTGAGAAACTTCATTGTGTTCTATGAAATCATCTCACAGAGTTACAGCTTTCGCCTCAAAAAGCCTTTCGCTAAGACAGTTCTTGTGGAATTGGCAAAGTGATATTTGGAAGCCCATAGAGGGCTATGGTGAAAAAGGAAATATCCTCAGATGAAATCCGGAAAGAAGCTTTCTGAGAAAATGCCCTGTGATGTGTGACTTCCACTCACAGAGTTACATCTGTATTTCGTGCATCCCTTTGCTGGCCTTATTTCTGTGGAATCTGAGAACAGATATTTTGGATCCCTTTGAAGACTATAGGGCCAAAGGAAATATCCTCCGATAACAAAGAGAAAAAAGCTTTCTGAGAAACTTCTTTGTGTTCTGTGAAATCATCTCACAGAGTTACAGCTTTCCCCTCCAGAAGCCTTTCGCTAAGACAGTTCTTGAGGAATTGTCAAAGTGATATTTGGATGCCCATAGATTGCTACGGTGAAAAAGGAAATATCCTCAGATGAAATCTGTAAAGAAGCTTTCTGAGAAACTGCTCTGTGATGTGTGACTTCCACTCACAGAGTTACATCTGTATGTCGTGTATCTCTTTGCTAGCCTTATTTCTGTGGAATCTGAGAAGAGATATTTCGGATCCCTTTGAAGACTATAGGGCCAAAGGAAATATCCTCCGATAACAAAGAGAAAGAAGCTTTCTAAGAAACTTCTTTGTGTTCTGTGAAATCATCTCACAGAGTTACATCTTTCCCCTCAAGAAGCCTTTCGCTAAGACAGTTCTTGTGGAATTGGCAAAGTGATATTAGGAAGCCCATAGAGGGCTATGGTGAAAAAGGAAATATGCTCAGATGATATCTGGAAAGAAGCTGTCTGAGAAACTGCTCTGTGATGTGTGACTTCCACTCACAGAGTTACATCTGTATTTCGTGGATCTCTTTGCTAGCCTTATTTCTGTGGATTCTGAGAACTGATATTTCGGATCCCTTTGAAGACTATAGGGCCGAAGGAAATATCCTGCGATAACAAAGAGAAAGAAGCTTTCTGAGAAACTTCTTTGTGTTCTGCGAAATCATCTCACAGAGTTACAGCTTTCCCCTCAAGAAGCCTTTCGCTAAGACAGTTCTTGTGGAATTGGCAAAGTGATATTTGGAAGCCCATAGAGGGCTATGGTGAAAATGGAAATATCCTCAGATGAAATCCGGAAAGAAGCTTTCTGAGAAACTGCTCTATGATGTGTGACTTCCACTCACAGAGTTACATCTGCATTTCGTGCATCTCTTTGCTAGCCTTATTTCTGTGGAATCTGAGAACAGATATTTTGGATCCCTTTGAAGGCTATAGGGCCAAAGGAAATATCCTCCGATAACAAAGAGAAAGAAGCTTTCTGAGAAACTTCTTTGTGTTCTGTGAAATCATCTCACAGAGTTACAGCTTTCCACTCAAGAAGCCTTTCGCTAAGACAGTTCTTAAGGAATTGTCAAAGTGATATTTGGATGCCAATAGAGGGCTACGGTGAAAAAGGAAATATCCTCAGATGAAATCTGGAAAGAAGCTTTCTGAGAAACTGCTCTGTGATGTGTGACTTCCACTCACAGAGTTACATCTGTATGTCGTGTATCTCTTTGCTAGCCTTATTTCTGTGGAATCTGAGAACAGATATTTCGGATCCCTTTGAAGACTATAGGGCAAAGGGAATATCCTCCGATAACAAAGAGAAAGAAGCTTTCTGAGAAACTACTTTGTGTTCTGTGAAATCATGTCACAGAGTTACAGATTTCCCCTCAAGAAGCCTTTCGCTAAGACAGTTCTTGTGGAATTGGCAAAGTGATATTAGGAAACCCATAGAGGGCTATGGTGAAAAAGGAAATATCCTCAGATGAAATCTGGAAAGAAGCTGTCTGAGAAACTGCTCTGTGATGTGTGACTTCCACTCACAGAGTTACATCTGTATTTCGTGGATCTCTTTGCTAGGCTTATTTCTGTGGAATCTGAGAACAGATATTTCGGATCCCTTCGAAGTCTATAGGGCCAAAGGAAATATCCTCCGGTAACAAAGAGAAAGAAGCTTTCTGAGAAACTTCTTTGTGTTCTGTGAAATCATCTCACAGAGTTACAGCTTTCCCCTCAAGAAGCCTCTCGCTAAGACAGTTCTTGTGGAATTGGCAAAGTGATATTTGGAACCCCTAGAGGGCTATGGTGAGAAAGGAAATATCCTCAGATGAGATCTGGAAAGAATCTTTCTGAGAAACTGCTTAGTGTTCTATTAATTCACCTCACAGAGTTACATCTGTATTTCGTGGATCTCTTTGCTAGCCTTATTTCTGTGGAATCTGAGAACAGATATTTCGGATCCCTTTGAAGACTATAGGGCCAAAGGAAGTATTCTCCGATAACAAAGAGAAAGAAGCTTTCTGAGAAACATCTTTGTGTTCTGTGAAATCATCTCACAGAGTTACAGCTTTCCCCTCAAGAAGCCTTTCGCTAAGACAGTTCTTGTGGAATCGGCAAAGTGATTTTTGTAAGCCCATAGAGGGCTATGGTGAAAAAGGAAATATCCTCAGATGACATCTGGAAAGAAGCTTTCTGAGAAACTGCTCTGTGATGTTTGACTTCCACTCACAGAGTTACATGTGTATTTCGTGGATCTCTTTGCTAGCCTTATTTCTGTGGAATCTGAGAGCAGATATTTCGGATCCCTTTGAAGACTACAGGGCCAAAGGAAATATCCTCCGATAAAAAAGGAAAGAACCTTTCTGAGAATCTTCTTTGTGTTCTGTGAAATCATCTCACAGAGTTACAGCTTTCCCCTCAAGAAGCCTTTCGCTAAGACAGTTCTTGTGGAATTGGCAAAGTGATATTTGGAAGCCCATAGAGGGCTATGGTGAAAAAGGAAATATCCTCAGATGAGATCTGGAAAGAAGCTTTCTGAGAAATTCCTTAGTGTTCTATTAATTCACCTCACAGAATTACATCTGTATTTCGTGGATCTCTTTGCTAGCCTTATTTCTGTGGAATCTGAGAACAGATATTTCGGATCCCTTTGAAGACTATAGGGCCAAAGAAATATCCTACGATAACAAAGAGAAAGAAGCTTTCTGAGAAACTTCTTTGTGTTCTGTGAATTCATCTCACAGAGATACAGCTTTCCCCTCAAGAAGCTTTCTGTAAGACAGTTCTTGTGGAATTGGCAAAGTGATATTTGGAAGCCCAGAGACGGCTATGGTGAAAAAGGAAATATCCTCAGATGAAATCTGGAAAGAAGCTTTCTGAGAAACTGCTCTGTGATGTGTGACTTCCACTCACAGAGTTACATCTGTATTTCGTGGATCTCTTTGCTAGCCTTATTTCTGTGGAATCTGAGAACAGATATTTCGGATCTCTTTGAAGATTATAGGGCCAAAGGAAATATGCTCCGGTAACAAAGAGAAAGAAGCTCTCAGAGAAACTTCTTTGTGTTCCGTGAAATCATCTCACAGAGTTACAGCTTTCGCCTCAAGGAACCTTTCGCTAAGACAGTTCTTGTGGAATTGGCAAAGTGATATTAGGAAGCCCATAGAGGGCTACGGTGAAAAAGGAAATATCCTCAGATGAAATCCGGAAAGAAGCTTTCTGAGAAACTGCTCTGTGATGTGTGACTTCCACTCACAGAGTTACATCTGTATGTCGTGGATCTCTTTGCTAGCCTTATTTCTGTGGAATCTGAGAAGAGATATTTCGGATTCCTTTGAAGACTATAGGTCCAAAGAAATATCCTCCGATAACAAAGAGAAAGAAGCTTTCTGAGAAACTTCTTTGTGTTCTGCGAAATCATCTCACAGAGATACAGCTTTCCCCTCAAGAAGCCTTTCGCTAAGACAGTTCTTGTGGAATTGGCAAAGTGATATTTGGAAGCCCATAGACGGCTATGGTGAAAAAGGAAATATCCTCAGATGAAATCTGGAAAGAAGCTTTCTGAGAAACTGCTCTGTGATGTGTGACTTCCACTCACAGAGTTACATCTGTATTTCGTGGATCTCTTTGCTAGCCTTATTTCTGTGGAATCTGAGAACAGATATTTCGGATCACTTTGAAGACTATAGGGCCAAAGGAAATATGCTCCGGTAACAAAGAGAAATAAGCTTTCTGAGAAACTTCTTTGTGTTCTATGAAATCATCTCACAGAGTTACAGCTTTCGCCTCAAAAAGCCTTTCGCTAAGACAGTTCTTGTGGAATTGGCAAAGTGATATTTGGAAGCCCATAGAGGGCTATGGTGAAAAAGGAAATATCCTCAGATGAAATCCGGAAAGAAGCTTTCTGAGAAACTGCCCTGTGATGTGTGACTTCCACTCACAGAGTTACATCTGTATTTCGTGCATCCCTTTGCTAGCCTTATTTCTGTGGAATCTGAGAACAGATATTTTGGATCCCTTTGAAGACTATAGGGCCAAAGGAAATATCCTCCGATAACAAAGAGAAAAAAGCTTTCTGAAAAACTTCTTTGTGTTCTGTGAAATCATCTCACAGAGTTACAGCTTTCCCCTCCAGAAGCCTTTGCTAAGACAGTTCTTGAGGAATTGTCAAAGTGATATTTGGATGCCCATAGATTGTTACGGTGAAAAAGGAAATATCCTCAGATGAAATCTGGAAAGAAGCTTTCTGAGAAACTGCTCTGTGATGTGTGACTTCCACTCACAGAGTTACATCTGTATTTCGTGGATCTCTTTGCTAGCCTTATTTCTGTGGATTCTGAGAACTGATATTTCGGATCCCTTTGAAGACTATAGGGCCGAAGGAAATATCCTGCGATAACAAAGAGAAAGAAGCTTTCTGAGAAACTTCTTTGTGTTCTGCGAAATCATCTCACAGAGTTACAGCTTTCCCCTCAAGAAACCTTTCGCTAAGACAGTTCTTGTGGAATTGGCAAAGTGATATTTGGAAGCCCATAGAGGGCTATGGTGAATAAGGAAATATCCTCAGATGAAATCCGGAAAGAAGCTTTCTGAGAAACTGCTCTATGATGTGTGACTTCCACTCACAGAGTTACATCTGCATTTCGTGCATCTCTTTGCTAGCCTTATTTCTGTAGAATCTGAGAACAGATATTTTGGATCCCTTTGAAGACTATAGGGCCAAAGGAAATATCCTCCGATAACAAAGAGAAAGAAGCTTTCTGAGAAACTTCTTTGTGTTCTGTGAAATCATCTCACAGAGTTACATCTTTCCACTCAAGAAGCCTTTCGCTAAGACAGTTCTTAAGGAATTGTCAAAGTGATATTTGGATGCCCATAGAGGGCTACGGTGAAAAAGGAAATATCCTCAGATGAAATCTGGAAAGAAGCTTTCTGAGAAACTGCTCTGTGATGTGTGACTTCCACTCACAGAGTTACATCTGTATGTCGTGTATCTCTTTGCTAGCCTTATTTCTGTGGAATCTGAGAACAGATATTTCGGATCCCTTTGAAGACTATAGGGCAAAGGGAATATCCTCCGATAACAAAGAGAAAGAAGCTTTCTGAGAAACTACTTTGTGTTCTGTGAAATCTTGTCACAGAGTTACAGCTTTCCCCTCAAGAAGCCTTTCGCTAAGACAGTTCTTGTGGAATTGGCAAAGTGATATTAGGAAGCCCATAGAGGGCTATGGTGAAAAAGGAAATATCCTGAGATGAAATCTGGAAAGAATCTATCTGAGAAACTGCTCTGTGATGTGTGACTTCCACTCACAGAGTTACATCTGTATTTCGTGGATCTCTTTGCTAGGCTTATTTCTGTGGAATCTGAGAACAGATATTTCGGATCCCTTCGAAGTCTATAGGGCCAAAGGAAATATCCTCCGGTAAAAAAGAGAAAGAAGCTTTCTGAGAAACTTCTTTGTTTTCTGTGAAATCATCTCACAGAGTTACAGCTTTCCCCTCAAGAAGCCTTTCGCTAAGACAGTTCTTGTGGAATAGGCAAAGTGATATTTGGAAGCCCATAGAGGGCTATGGTGAAAAAGGAAATATCCTCAGATGAAATCTGGAAAGAAGCTTTCTGAGAAACTGCTCTGTGATGTGTGACTTCCACTCACAGAGTTACATCTGTATTTCGTGGATCTCTTTGCTAGCCTTATTTCTGTGGAATCTGAGAAGAGATATTTCGGATCCCTTTGAAGACTATAGGGCCAAAGTAAATATCCTCCGATAACAAAGAGAAAGAAGCTTTCTGAGAAACTTCTTTGTGTTCTGTGAAATCATCTCACAGAGTTACAGCTTTCCCCTCAAGAAGCCTTTCGCTAAGACAGTTCTTGTGGAATTGGCAAAGTGATATTTGGAAGCCCATAGAGGGCTATGGTGAAAAAGGAGATATCCTCAGATGAAATCTGGAAAGAAGCTTTCTGAGAAACTGCTCTGTGATGTGTGACTTCCACTCACAGAGTTATATCTGTATTTCGTGGATCTCTTTGCTAGCCTTATTTCTGTGGAATCTGAGAACAGATATTTCGGATCCCTTTGAAGACTATAGGGCCAAAGGAAATATCCTCCGATAACAAAGAGAAAGAAGCTTTGTGAGAAACTTCTTTGTGTTCTGTGAAATCATCTCACAGAGTTACAGCTTTCCCCTCAAGAAGCCTCTCGCTAAGACAGTTCTTGTGGAATTGGCAAAGTGATATTTGGAACCCCTAGAGGGCTATGGTGAAAAAGGAAATATCTTCAGATGAGATCTGGAAAGAATCTTTCTGAGAAACTGCTTAGTGTTCTATTAATTCACCTCACAGAGTTACATCTGTATTTCGTGGATCTCTTTGCTAGCCTTATTTCTGTGGAATCTGAGAACAGATATTTCGGATCCCTTTGAAGACTATAGGGCCAAAGGAAGTATTCTCCGATAACAAAGAGAAAGAAGCTTTCTGAGAAACATCTTTGTGTTCTGTGAAATCATCTCACAGAGTTACAGCTTTCCCCTCAAGAAGCTTTTCGCTAAGACAGTTCTTGTGGAATCGGCAAAGTGATTTTTGTAAGCCCATAGAGGGCTATGGTGAAAAAGGAAATATCCTCAGATGACATCTGGAAAGAAGCTTTCTGAGAAACTGCTCTGTGATGTGTGACTTCCACTCACAGAGTTACATGTGTATTTCGTGGATCTCTTTGCTAGCCTTATTTCTGTGGAATCTGAGAGCAGATATTTCGGATCCCTTTGAAGACTACAGGGCCAACGGAAATATCCTCCGATAAAAAAGGAAAGAAGCTTTCTGAGAATCTTCTTTGTGTTCTGTGAAATCATCTCACAGAGTTACAGCTTTCCCCTCAAGAAGCCTTTCGCTAAGACAGTTCTTGTGAAATTGGCAAAGTGATATTTGGAAGCCCATAGAGGGCTATGGTGAAAAAGGAAATATCCTCAGATGAGATCTGGAAAGAAGCTTTCCGAGAAACTGCTTAGTGTTCTATTAATTCACCTCACAGAGTTACATCTGTATTTCTTGGATCTCTTTGCTAGCCTTATTTCTGTGGAATCTGAGAACAGATATTTCGGATCCCTTTGAAGACTATAGGGCCAAAGAAATATCCTCCGATAACAAAGAGAAAGAAGCTTTCTGAGAAACTTCTTTGTGTTCTGTGAAATCATCTCACAGAGATACAGCTTCCCCCTCAAGAAGCTTTCGGTAAGACAGTTCTTGTGGAATTGGCAAAGTGATATTTGGAAGCCCAGAGACGGCTATGGTGAAAAAGGAAATATCCTCAGATGAAATCTGGAAAGAAGCTTTCTGAGAAACTGCTCTGTGATGTGTGACTTCCACTCACAGAGTTACATCTGTATTTCGTGGATCTCTTTGCTAGCCTTATTTCTGTGGAATCTGAGAACAGATATTTCGGATCTCTTTGAAGATTATAGGGCCAAAGGAAATATGCTCCGGTAACAAAGAGAAAGAAGCTCTCTGAGAAACTTCTTTGTGTTCCGTGAAATCATCTCACAGAGTTACAGCTTTCGCCTCAAGGAACCTTTCGCTAAGACAGTTCTTGTGGAATTGGCAAAGTGATATTAGGAAGCCCATAGAGGGCTACGGTGAAAAAGGAAATATCCTCAGATGAAATCCGGAAAGAAACTTTCTGAGAAACTGCTCTGTGATGTGTGACTTCCACTCACAGAGTTACATCTGTATGTCGTGGATCTCTTTGCTAGCCTTATTTCTGTGGAATCTGAGAAGAGATATTTCGGATTCCTTTGAAGACTATAGGGCCAAAGAAATATCCTCCGATAACAAAGAGAAAGAAGCTTTCTGAGAAACTTCTTTGTGTTCTGTGAAATCATCTCACAGAGATACAGCTTTCCCCTCAAGAAGCCTTTCGCTAAGACAGATCTTGTGGAATTGGCAAAGTGATATTTGGAAGCCAATAGACTGCTATGGTGAAAAAGGAAATATCCTCAGATGAAATCTGGAAAGAAGCTTTCTGAGAAACTGCTCTGTGATGTGTGACTTCCACTCACAGAGTTACATCTGTATTTCGTGGATCTCTTTGCTAGCCTTATTTCTGTGGAATCTGAGAACAGATATTTCGGATCTCTTTGAAGACTATAGGGCCAAAGGAAATATGCTCCGGTAACAAAGAGAAAGAAGCTTTCTGAGAAACTTCTTTGTGTTCTATGAAATCATCTCCCAGAGTTACAGCTTTCCACTCAAGAAGCCTTTCGCTAAGAAAGTTCTTAAGGAATTGTCAAAGTGATATTTGGATGCCCATAGAGGGCTACGGTGAAAAAGGAAATATCCTCAGATGAAATCTGGAAAGAAGCTTTCTGAGAAACTGCTCTGTGATGTGTGACTTCCACTCACAGAGTTACATCTGTATGTCGTGTATCTCTTTGCTAGCCTTATTTCTGTGGAATCTGCGAACAGATATTTCGGATCCCTTTGAAGACTATAGGGCAAAGGAATATCCTTCGATAACAAAGAGAAAGAAGCTTTCTGAGAAACTACTTTGTGTTCTGTGAAATCATGTCACAGAGTTACAGCTTTCCCCTCAAGAAGCCTTTCGCTAAGACAGTTCTTGTGGAATTGGCAAAGTGATATTAGGAAGCCCATAGAGGGCTATGGTGAAAAAGGAAGTATCCTCAGATGAAATCTGGAAAGAAGCTTTCTGAGAAACTGCTCTGTGATGTGTGACTTCCACTCACAGAGTTACATCTGTATTTCGTGGATCTCTTTGCTATTCTTATTTCTGTGGAATTTGAGAACAGATATTTCGGATCTCTTTGAAGACTATAGGGCCAAAGGAAATATGCTCCGGTAACAAAGAGAAAGAAGCTTTCTGAGAAACTTCTTTGTGTTCTTTGAAATCATCTCACAGAGTTACAGCTTTCGCCTCAAAAAGCCTTTCGCTAAGACAGTTCTTGTGGAATTGGCAAAGTGATATTTGGAAGCCCATAGAGGGCTATGGTGAAAAAGGAAATATCCTCAGATGAAATCCGGAAAGAAGCTTTCTGAGAAACTGCCCTGTGATGTGTGACTTCCACTCACAGAGTTACATCTGTATTTCGTGCATCCCTTTGCTAGCCTTATTTCTGTGGAATCTGAGAACAGATATTTTGGATCCCTTTGAAGACTATAGGGCCAAAGGAAATATCCTCCGATAACAAAGAGAAAAAAGCTTTCTGAGAAACTTCTTTGTGTTCTGTGAAATCATCTCACAGAGTTACAGCTTTCCCCTCCAGAAGCCTTTCGCTAAGACAGTTCTTGAGGAATTGTCAAAGTGATATTTGGATGCCCCTAGATTGCTACGGTGAAAAAGGAAATATCCTCAGATGAAATCTGGAAAAAAGCTTTCTGAGAAACTGCTCTGTGATGTGTGACTTCCACTCACAGAGTTACATCTGTATGTCGTGTATCTCTTTGCTAGCCTTATTTCTGTGGAATCTGAGAAGAGATATTTCGGATCCCTTTGAAGACTATAGGGCCAAAGGAAATATCCTCCGATAACAAAGAGAAAGAAGCTTTCTAAGAAACTTCTTTGTGTTCTGTGAAATCATCTCACAGAGTTACAGCTTTCCCCTCAAGAAGCCTTTCGCTAAGACAGTTCTTGTGGAATTGGCAAAGTGATATTAGGAAGCCCATAGACGGCTATGGTGAAAAAGGAAATATCCTCAGATGATATCTGGAAAGAAGCTGTCTGAGAAACTGCTCTGTGATGTGTGACTTCCACTCACAGAGTTACATCTGTATTTCGTGGATCTCTTTGCTAGCCTTATTTCTGTGGATTCTGAGAACTGATATTTCGGATCCCTTTGAACTATAGGGCCGAAGGAAATATCCTGCGATAACAAAGAGAAAGAAGCTTTCTGAGAAACTTCTTTGTGTTCTGCGAAATCATCTCACAGAGTTACAGCTTTCCCCTCAAGAAACCTTTCGCTAAGACAGTTCTTGTGGAATTGGCAAAGTGATATTTGGAAGCCCATAGAGGGCTATGGTGAAAAAGGAAATATCCTCAGATGAAATCCGGAAAGAAGCTTTCTGAGAAACTGCTCTATGATGTGTGACTTCCACTCACAGAGTTACATCTGCATTTCGTGCATCTCTTTGCTAGCCTTATTTCTGTAGAATCTGAGAACAGATATTTTGGATCCCTTTGAAGACTATAGGGCCAAAGGAAATATCCTCCGATAACAAAGAGAAAGAAGCTTTCTGAGTAACTTCTTTGTGTTCTGTGAAATCATCTCACAGAGTTACAGCTTTCCACTCAAGAAGCCTTTCGCTAAGACAGTTCTTAAGGAATTGTCAAAGTGATATATGGATGCCCATAGAGGGCTACGGTGAAAAAGGAAATATCCTCAGATGAAATCTGGAAAGAAGCTTTCTGAGAAACTGCTCTGTGATGTGTGACTTCCACTCACAGAGTTACATCTGTATGTCGTGTATCTCTTTGCTAACCTTATTTCTGTGGAATCTGAGAACAGATATTTCGGATCCCTTTGAAGACTATAGGGCAAAGGGAATATCCTCCGATAACAAAGAGAAAGAAACTTTCTGAGAAACTACTTTGTGTTCTGTGAAATCATGTCACAGAGTTACAGCTTTCCCCTCAAGAAGCCTTTCGCTAAGACAGTTCTTGTGGAATTGGCAAAGTGATATTAGGAAGCCCATAGAGGGCTATGGTGAAAAAGGAAATATCCTGAGATGAAATCTGGAAAGAAGCTGTCTGAGAAACTGCTCTGTGATATGTGACTTCCACTCACAGAGTTACATCTGTTTTTTGTGGATCTCTTTGCTAGGCTTATTTCTGTGGAATCTGAGAACAGATATTTCGGATCCCTTCGAAGTCTATAGGGCCAAAGGAAATATCCTCCGGTAACAAAGAGAAAGAAGCTTTCTGAGAAACTTCTTTGTGTTC
The DNA here is from genome assembly GCF_043159975.1 of Macaca nemestrina. Classification (NCBI taxonomy): domain Eukaryota; kingdom Metazoa; phylum Chordata; class Mammalia; order Primates; family Cercopithecidae; genus Macaca; species Macaca nemestrina. The sequence continues at coordinate 54,500,527 of NC_092140.1, forward strand.
TGTGAAATCATCTCACAGAGTTACAGCTTTCCCCTCAAGAAGCCTTTCGCTAAGACAGTTCTTGTGGAATAGGGAAAGTGATATTTGGAAGCCCATAGAGGGCTATGGTGAAAAAGGAAATATCCTCAGATGAAATCTGGAAAGAAGCTTTCTGAGAAACTGCTCTGTGATGTGTGACTTCCACTCACAGAGTTACATCTGTATTTCGTGGATCTCTTTGCTAGGCTTATTTCTGTGGAATCTGAGAACAGATATTTCGGATGCCTTCGAAGTCTATAGGGCCAAAGGAAATATCCTCCGGTAACAAAGAGAAAGAAGCTTTCTGAGAAACTTTTTGTGTTCTGTGAAATCATCTCACAGAGTTACAGCTTTCCCCTCAAGAAGCCTTTCGCTAAGACAGTTCTTTTGGATTAGGCAAAGTGATATTTGGAAGCCCATAGAGGGCTATGGTGAAAAAGGAAATATCCTCAGATGAAATCTGGAAAGAAGCTTTCTGAGAAACTGCTCTGTGATGTGTGACTTCCACTCACAGAGTTACATCTGTATTTCGTGGATCTCTTTGCTAGCCTTATTTCTATGGATTCTGAGAAGAGATATTTCGGATCCCTTTGAAGACTATAGGGCCAAAGGAAATATCCTCCGATAACAAAGAGAAAGAAGCTTTCTGAGAATCTTCTTTGTGTTCTGTGAAATCATCTCACAGAGTTACAGCTTTCCCCTCAAGAAGCCTCTCGCTAAGACAGTTCTTGTGGAATTGGCAAAGTGATATTTGGAACCCCTAGAGGGCTATGGTGAAAAACGAAATATCCTCAGATGCGATCTGGAAAGAAGTTTTCTGAGAAACTGCTTAGTGTTCTATTAATTCACCTCACAGAGTTACATCTGTATTTCGTGGATCTCTTTGCTAGCCTTATTTCTGTGGAATCTGAGAAGAGATATTTCGGATCCCTTTGAAGACTATAGGGCCAAAGAAATATCCTCCGATAACAAAGAGAAAGAAGCTTTCTGAGAAACTTCTTTGTGTTCTGTGAAATCATCTCACAGAGATACAGCTTTCCCCTCAAGAAGCTTTCGGTAAGACAGTTCTTGTGGAATTGGCAAAGTGATATTTGGAAGCCCAGAGACGGCTATGGTGAAAAAGGAAATATCCTCAGATGAAATCTGGAAAGAAGCTTTCTGAGAAACTGCTCTGTGATGTGTGACTTAAACTCACAGAGTTACATCTGTATTTCGTGGATGTCTTTGCTAGCCTTATTTCTGTGGAATCTGAGAACAGATATTTCGGATCTCTTTGAAGATTATAGGGCCAAAGGAAATATGCTCCGGTAACAAAGAGAAAGAAGCTCTCTGAGAAACTTCTTTGTGTTCCGTGAAATCATCTCACAGAGTTACAGCTTTCGCCTCAAGGAACCTTTCGCTAAGACAGTTCTTGTGGAATTGGCAAAGTGATATTTGGAAGCCCATAGAGGGCTATGGTGAAAAAGGAAATATCCTCAGATGAGATCTGGAAAGAAGCTTTCTGAGAAACTGCTTAGTGTTCTATTAATTCACCTCACAGAGTTACATCTGTATTTCGTGGATCTCTTTGCTAGCCTTATTTCTGTGGAATCTGAGAACAGATATTTCGGATCTCCTTGAAGATTATAGGGCCAAAGGAAATATGCTCCGGTAACAAAGAGAAAGAAGCTCTCTGAGAAACTTCTTTGTGTTCTGTGAAATCATCTCACAGAGTTACAGCTTTCCCCTCCAGAAGCCTTTCGCTAAGACAGTTCTTGAGGAATTGTCAAAGTGATATTTGGATGCCCCTAGATTGCTACGGTGAAAAAGGAAATATCCTCAGATGAAATCTGGAAAAAAGCTTTCTGAGAAACTGCTCTGTGATGTGTGACTTCCACTCACAGAGTTACATCTGTATGTCGTGTATCTCTTTGCTAGCCTTATTTCTGTGGAATCTGAGAACAGATATTTCGGATCCCTTTGAAGACTATAGGGCCAAAGGAAATATCCTCCGATAACAAAGAGAAAGAAGCTTTCTAAGAAACTTCTTTGTGTTCTGTGAAATCATCTCACAGAGTTACAGCTTTCCCCTCAAGAAGCCTTTCGCTAAGACAGTTCTTGTGGAATTGGCAAAGTGATATTAGGAAGCCCATAGACGGCTATGGTGAAAAAGGAAATATCCTCAGATGATATCTGGAAAGAAGCTGTCTGAGAAACTGCTCTGTGATGTGTGACTTCCACTCACAGAGTTACATCTGTATTTCGTGGATCTCTTTGCTAGCCTTATTTCTGTGGATTCTGAGAACTGATATTTCGGATCCCTTTGAACTATAGGGCCGAAGGAAATATCCTGCGATAACAAAGAGAAAGAAGCTTTCTGAGAAACTTCTTTGTGTTCTGCGAAATCATCTCACAGAGTTACAGCTTTCCCCTCAAGAAACCTTTCGCTAAGACAGTTCTTGTGGAATTGGCAAAGTGATATTTGGAAGCCCATAGAGGGCTATGGTGAAAAAGGAAATATCCTCAGATGAAATCCGGAAAGAAGCTTTCTGAGAAACTGCTCTATGATGTGTGACTTCCACTCACAGAGTTACATCTGCATTTCGTGCATCTCTTTGCTAGCCTTATTTCTGTAGAATCTGAGAACAGATATTTTGGATCCCTTTGAAGACTATAGGGCCAAAGGAAATATCCTCCGATAACAAAGAGAAAGAAGCTTTCTGAGTAACTTCTTTGTGTTCTGTGAAATCATCTCACAGAGTTACAGCTTTCCACTCAAGAAGCCTTTCGCTAAGACAGTTCTTAAGGAATTGTCAAAGTGATATATGGATGCCCATAGAGGGCTACGGTGAAAAAGGAAATATCCTCAGATGAAATCTGGAAAGAAGCTTTCTGAGAAACTGCTCTGTGATGTGTGACTTCCACTCACAGAGTTACATCTGTATGTCGTGTATCTCTTTGCTAACCTTATTTCTGTGGAATCTGAGAACAGATATTTCGGATCCCTTTGAAGACTATAGGGCAAAGGGAATATCCTCCGATAACAAAGAGAAAGAAACTTTCTGAGAAACTACTTTGTGTTCTGTGAAATCATGTCACAGAGTTACAGCTTTCCCCTCAAGAAGCCTTTCGCTAAGACAGTTCTTGTGGAATTGGCAAAGTGATATTAGGAAGCCCATAGAGGGCTATGGTGAAAAAGGAAATATCCTGAGATGAAATCTGGAAAGAAGCTGTCTGAGAAACTGCTCTGTGATATGTGACTTCCACTCACAGAGTTACATCTGTTTTTCGTGGATCTCTTTGCTAGGCTTATTTCTGTGGAATCTGAGAACAGATATTTCGGATCCCTTCGAAGTCTATAGGGCCAAAGGAAATATCCTCCGGTAACAAAGAGAAAGAAGCTTTCTGAGAAACTTCTTTGTGTTCTGTGAAATCATCTCACAGAGTTACAGCTTTCCCCTCAAGAAGCCTTTCGCTAAGACAGTTCTTGTGGAATTGGCAAAGTGATATTTGGAAGCCCATAGAGGGCTATGGTGAAAAAGGAAATATCCTCAGATGAAATCTGGAAAGAAGCTTTCTGAGAAACTGCTCTGTGATGTGTGACTTCCACTCACAGAGTTACATCTGTATTTCGTGGATCTCTTTGCTAGGCTTATTTCTGTGGAATCTGAGAACAGATATTTCGGATCCCTTCGAAGTCTATAGGGCCAAAGGAAATATCCTCCGGTAACAAAGAGAAAGAAGCTTTCTGAGAAACTTTTTGTGTTCTGTGAAATCATCTCACAGAGTTACAGCTTTCCCCTCAAGAAGCCTTTCGCTAAGACAGTTCTTTTGGAATAGGCAAAGTGATATTTGGAAGCCCATAGAGGGCTATGGTGAAAAAGGAAATATCCTCAGATGAAATCTGGAAAGAAGCTTTCTGAGAAACTGCTCTGTGATGTGTGACTTCCACTCACAGAGTTACATCTGTATTTCGTGGATCTCTTTGCTAGCCTTATTTCTATGGATTCTGAGAACTGATATTTCGGATCCCTTTGAAGACTATAGGGCCAAAGGAAATATCCTCCGATAACAAAGAGAAAGAAGCTTTCTGAGAATCTTCTTTGTGTTCTGTGAAATCATCTCACAGAGTTACAGCTTTCCCCTCAAGAAGCCTCTCGCTAAGACAGTTCTTGTGGAATTGGCAAAGTGATATTTGGAACCCCTAGAGGGCTATGGTGAAAAACGAAATATCCTCAGATGCGATCTGGAAAGAAGCTTTCTGAGAAACTGCTTAGTGTTCTATTAATTCACCTCACAGAGTTACATCTGTATTTCGTGGATCTCTTTGCTAGCCTTATTTCTGTGGAATCTGAGAAGAGATATTTCGGATCCCTTTGAAGACTATAGGGCCAAAGAAATATCCTCCGATAACAAAGAGAAAGAAGCTTTCTGAGAAACTTCTTTGTGTTCTGTGAAATCATCTCACAGAGATACAGCTTTCCCCTCAAGAAGCTTTCGGTAAGACAGTTCCTGTGGAATTGGCAAAGTGATATTTGGAAGCCCAGAGACGGCTATGGTGAAAAAGGAAATATCCTCAGATGAAATCTGGAAAGAAGCTTTCTGAGAAACTGCTCTGTGATGTGTGACTTCCACTCACAGAGTTACATCTGTATTTCGTGGATGTCTTTGCTAGCCTTATTTCTGTGGAATCTGAGAACAGATATTTCGGATCTCTTTGAAGATTATAGGGCCAAAGGAAATATGCTCCGGTAACAAAGAGAAAGAAGCTCTCTGAGAAACTTCTTTGTGTTCCGTGAAATCATCTCACAGAGTTACAGCTTTCGCCTCAAGGAACCTTTCGCTAAGACAGTTCTTGTGGAATTGGCAAAGTGATATTTGGAAGCCCATAGAGGGCTATGGTGAAAAAGGAAATATCCTCAGATGAGATCTGGAAAGAAGCTTTCTGAGAAACTGCTTAGTGTTCTATTAATTCACCTCACAGAGTTACATCTGTATTTCGTGGATCTCTTTGCTAGCCTTATTTCTGTGGAATCTGAGAACAGATATTTCGGATCTCCTTGAAGATTATAGGGCCAAAGGAAATATGCTCCGGTAACAAAGAGAAAGAAGCTCTCTGAGAAACTTCTTTGTGTTCCGTGAAATCATCTCACAAAGTTACAGCTTTCGCCTCAAGGAACCTTTCGCTAAGACAGTTCTTGTGGAATTGGCAAAGTGGTATTTGGAAGCCCATAGAGGGCTACGGTGAAAAAGGAAACATCCTCAGATGAAATCTGGAAAGAAGCTTTCTGAGAAACTGCTCTGTGATGTGTGACTTCGACACACAGAGTTACATCTGTTTGTCGTGTATCTCTTTGCTAGCCTTATTTCTGTGGAATCTGAGAAGAGATATTTCGGATCCCTTTGAAGACTATAGGGCCAAAGGAAATATCCTCCGATAACAAAGAGAAAGAAGCTTTCTAAGAAACTTCTTTGTGTTCTGTGAAATCATCTCACAGAGTTACAGCTTTCCCCTCAAGAAGCCTTTCGCTAAGACAGTTCTTGTGGAATTGGCAAAGTGATATTAGGAAGCCCATAGAGGGGTATGGTGAAAAAGGAAATATCCTCAGATGATATCTGGAAAGAAGCTGTCTGAGAAACTGCTCTGTGATGTGTGACTTCCACTCACAGAATTACATCTGTATTTCGTGTATCTCTTTGCTAGCCTTATTTCTGTGGATTCTGAGAACTGATATTTCGGATCCCTTTGAAGACTATAGGGCCGAAGGAAATATCCTGCGATAACAAAGAGAAGGAAGCTTTCTGAGAAACTTCTTTGTGTTCTGCGAAATCATCTCACAGAGTTACAGCTTTCCCCTCAAGAAACCTTTCGCTAAGACAGTTCTTGTGGAATTGGCAAAGTGATATTTGGAAGCCCATAGAGGGCTATGGTGAAAAAGGAAATATCCTCAGATGAAATCCGGAAAGAAGCTTTCTGAGAAACTGCTCTATGATGTGTGACTTCCACTCACAGAGTTACATCTGCATTTCGTGCCTCTCTTTGCTAGCCTTATTTCTGTAGAATCTGAGAACAGATATTTTGGATCCCTTTGAAGACTATAGGGCCAAAGGAAATATCCTCCGATAACAAAGAGAAAGAAGCTTTCTGAGTAACTTCTTTGTGTTCTGTGAAATCATCTCACAGAGTTACAGCTTTCCACTCAAGAAGCCTTTCGCTAAGACAGTTCTTAAGGAATTGTCAAAGTGATATTTGGATGCCCATAGAGGGCTACGGTGAAAAAGGAAATATCCTCAGATGAAATCTGGAAAGAAGCTTTCTGAGAAACTGCTCTGTGATGTGTGACTTCCACTCACAGAGTTACATCTGTATGTCGTGTATCTCTTTGCTAGCCTTATTTCTGTGGAATCTGAGAACAGATATTTCGGATCCCTTTGAAGACTATAGGGCAAAGGGAATATCCTCCGATAACAAAGAGAAAGAAGCTTTCTGAGAAACTACTTTGTGTTCTGTGAAATCATGTCACAGAGTTACAGCTTTCCCCTCAAGAAGCCTTTCGCTAAGACAGTTCTTGTGGAATTGGCAAAGTGATATTAGGAAGCCCATAGAGGGCTATGGTGAAAAAGGAAATATCCTGAGATGAAATCTGGAAAGAAGCTGTCTGAGAAACTGCTCTGTGATGTGTGACTTCCACTCACAGAGTTACATCTGTATTTCGTGGATCTCTTTGCTAGGCTTATTTCTGTGGAATCTGAGACCAGATATTTCGGATCCCTTCGAAGTCTATAGGGCCAAAGGAAATATCCTCCGGTAACAAAGAGAAAGAAGCTTTCTGAGAAACTTCTTTGTGTTCTGTGAAATCATCTCACAGAGTTACAGCTTTCCCCTCAAGAAGCCTTTCGCTAAGACTGTTCTTGTGGAATAGGCAAAATGATATTTGGAAGCCCATAGAGGGCTATGGTGAAAAAGGAAATATCCTCAGATGAAATCTGGAAAGAAGCTTTCTGAGAAACTGCTCTGTGATGTGTGACTTCCACTCACAGAGTTACATCTGTATTTCGTGGATCTCTTTGCTAGCCTTATTTCTATGGATTCTGAGAACTGATATTTCGGATCCCTTTGAAGACTATTGGGCCAAAGGAAATATCCTCCGATAACAAAGAGAAAGAAGCTTTCTGAGAAACTTCTTTGTGTTCTGTGAAATCATCTCACAGAGTTACAGCTTTCCGCTCAAGAAGCCTCTCGCTAAGACAGTTCTTGTGGAATTGGCAAAGTGATATTTGGAACCCCTAGAGGGCTATGGTGAAAAAGGAAATATCCTCAGATGAGATCTGGAAGGAAGTTTCTGAGAAACTGCTTAGTGTTCTATTAATTCACCTCACAGAGTTACATCTGTATTTCGTGGATCTCTTTGCTAGCCTTATTTCTGTGGAATCTGAGAAGAGATATTTCGGATCCCTTTGAAGACTATAGGGCCAAAGAAATATCCTCCGATAACAAAGAGAAAGAAGCTTTCTGAGAAACTTCTTTGTGTTCTGTGAAATCATCTCACAGAGATACAGCTTTCCCCTCAAGGAGCCTTTCGCTAAAACAGTCTTGTGGAATTGGCAAAGTGATATTTGGAAGCCCATAGAGGGCTACGGTGAAAAAGGAAATATCCTCAGATGAAATCCGGAAAGAAGCTTTCTGAGAAACTGCTCTGTGATGTGTGACTTCCACTCAAGAGTTACATCTGTATGTCGTGGATCTCCTTGCTAGCCTTATTTCTGTGGAATCTGAGAACAGATATTTCTGATCCCTTTGAAGACTATAGGGCCAAAGGAAATATCCTCCGATAACAAAGAGAAAGAAGCTTTCTGAGAAACTTCTCTGTGTTCTGTGAAATCATCTCACAGAGTTACAGCTTTCCCCTCAAGAAGCCTTTCGCTTAGACAATTCTTGTGGAATCGGCAAAGTGATATTTGGAAGCCCATAGAGGACTATGGTGAAAAAGGAAATATTCTCAGATGACATCTGGAAGGAAGCTTTCTGAGAAACTGCTCTGTGATGTGTGACTTCCACTCACAGAGTTACATCTGTGTTTCGTGGATCTCTTTGCTAGCCTTATTTCTGTGGAATCTGAGAGCAGATATTTCGAATCCCTTTGAAGACTATAGGGCCAAAGGAAATATCCTCCGATAAAAAAGGAAAGAAGCTTTCTGAGAATCTTCTTTGTGTTCTGTGAAATCATCGCACAGAGTTACAGCTTTCCCCTCAAGAAGCCTTTCGCCAAGACAGTTCTTGTGGAATTGGCAAAGTGATATTTGGAAGCCCATAGAGGGCTATGGTGAAAAAGGAAATATCCTCAGATGAGATCTGGAAAGAAGCTTTCTGAGAAATTGCTTAGTGTTCTATTAATTCACCTCACAGAGTTACATCTGTATTTCGTGGATCTCCTTGCTAGCCTTATTTCTGTGGAATCTGAGAAGAGATATTTTGGATCCCATTGAAGACTATAGGGCCAAAGGAAATATGCTCCGGTAACAAAGAGAAAGAAGCTTTCTGAGAAACTTCTTTGTGTTCTCTGAAATCATCTCACAGAGTTACAGCTTTCCCCTCAAGAAGCCTTTCGCTAAGACAGTTCTTGAGGAATTGTCAAAGTGCTATTTGGATGCCCATAGAGGGCTATGGTGAAAAAGGAAATATCCTCAGATGAAATCTGGAAAGAAGCTTTCTGAGAAACTGCTCTGTGATGTGTGACTTACACTCACAGAGTTACATCTGTATGTCGTGGATCTTTTTGCTAGCCTTATTTCTGTGGAATCTGAGAACAGATATTTCGGAACCCTTTGAAGACTATAGGGCCAAAGGAAATATCCTCCGATAACAAAGAGAAAGAAGCTTTCTGAGAAACTTCTTTGTGTTCTGTGAAATCATCTCACAGAGATACAGCTTTCCCCTCAAGAAGCTTTTCGCTAAGACAGTTCTTGTGGAATTGGCAAAGTGATATTTGGAAGCCCCTAGACGGCTATGGTGAAAAAGGAAATATCCTCAGATGAAATCTGGAAAGAAGCTTTCTGAGAAACTGCTCTGTGATGTGTGACTTCCACTCACAGAGTTACATTTGTATTTCGTAGTTCTCTTTGCTAGCCTTATTTCTGTGGAATCTGAGAACAGATATTTCGGATCCCTTTGAAGACTATAGTGCCAAAGAAAATATCCTCCGATAACAAAGAGAAAGAAGCTTTCTGAGAAACATCTTTGTGTTCTGTGAAATCATCTCACAGAGTTACAGCTTTCCCCTCAAGAAGCCTTTCGCTAAGACAATTCTTCTGGAATTTGCAAAGTGATATTTGGAAGCCCATAGAGGGCTGTGTTGAAAAAGGAAATATCCTGAGATGAAATCTGGAAAGAAGCTTTCTGAGAAACTGCTCTGTGATGTGTGACTTCCACTCACAGAGTTACATCTGTATTTCGTGGATCTCTTTGCTAGCCTTATTTCTGTGGAATCTGACAAGAGATATTTCGGATCCCTTTGAAGAATAATGGGCCAAAGGAAATATCCTCCGATAACAAAGAGAAAGAAGCTTTTTGAGAAACTTCTTTGTGTTCTGTGAAATCATCTCACTGAGTTGCAGCTTTCCCCTCAAGAAGCCTTTCGCTAAGACAGTTCTTGTGGAATTGGCAAAGTGATATTTGGAAGCCCATAGACTGCTATGGTGAAAAAGGAAATATCCTCAGATGAAATCTGGAAAGAAGCTTTCTGAGAAACTGCTCTGTGATGTGTGACTTCCACTCACAGAGTTACATCTGTATTTCGTGGATCTCTTTGCTAGCCTTATTTCTGTGGAATCTGAGAACAGATATTTCGGATCCCTTTGAAGACTATAGGGCCAAAGGAAATATCCTCCGATAACAAAGAGAAAGAAGCTTTCTGAGAAACTTCTTTGTGTTCTGTGAAATCATCTCACAGAGTTACAGCTTTCCCCTCAAGAAGCCTTTCGCTAAGACAGTTCTTGTGGAATTGTCAAAGTGATATTTGGAAGCCCATAGAGGGCTATGGTGAAAAAGGAAATATCCTCAGATGAAATCTGGAAAGAATCTTTCTGAGAAACTGCTCTGTGATGTGTGACTTCCACTCACAGAGTTACATCTGTATTTCGTGGATCTCTTTGCTAGCCTTATTTCTGTGGAATCTGAGAACAGATATTTCGGATCTCTTTGAAGACTATAGGGCCAAAGGAAATATGCTCCGGTAACAAAGAGAAAGAAGCTTTCTGAGAAACTTCTTTGTGTTCTGTGAAATCATCTCACAGAGTTACAGCTTTCCCCTCAAGAAGCCTTTCGCTAAGACAGTTCTTGTTGAATTTGCAAAGTGATATTTAGAAACCCATAGAGGGCTTTGGTGAAAAAGGAAATATCCTCAGATGAAATCTGGAAAGAAGCTTTCTGAGAAACTGCTCCGTGATGTGTGACTTCCACTCACAGAGTTACATCTGTATTTCGTGGATCTCTTTGCTAGCCTTATTTCTGTGGAATCTGAGAACAGATATTTCGGATCCCTTTGAAGACTATAGAGCCAAAGGAAATATCCTCCGATAACAAAGAGAAAGAAGCTTTCTGAGAAACTTCTTTGTGTTCTGTGAAATCATCTCACAGAGTTACAGCTTTCCCCTCTGGAAGCCTTTCGCTAAGACAGTTCTTGTGGAATTGGCAAAGGGATATTTGGAAGCCTATAGAGGGCTATGGTGAAAAAGGAAATATCCTCAGATGAAATCTGGAAAGAAGCTTTCTGAGAAACTGCTCTGTGATGTGTGACTTCCACTCACAGAGATACATCGGTATTTCGTGCATCTCTTTGCTCGCCTTATGTCTGTGGAATTTGAGAACAGATATTTCGGATCCCTTTGATGACTATAGGGCCAAAGGAAATATCCTCCGATAACAAAGAGAAAGAAACTTTCTGAGAAACTTCTTTGTGTTTTGTGAAATCATCTCACAGAGTTACAGCTTTACCCTCAAGAAGCCTTTCGCTACGACAGCTCTTGTGGAATTGGCAAAGTGATATTTGGAAGTCCATAGAGGGCTATGGTGAAAAAGGAAATACCCTCAGATGAAATCTGGATAGAAGCTTTCTGAGAAACTGCTCTGTGATGTGTGACTTCCACTCACAGAGATACATCGGTATTTCGTGCATCTCTTTGCTCGCCTTATTTCTGTGGAATCTGAGAACAGATATTTCGGATCCCTTTGAAGACGATAGGGCCAAAGTAAATATCCTCCGATAACAAAGAGAAAGAAACTTTCTGAGAAACTTCTTTGTGTTCTGTGAAATCATCTCACAGAGTTACAGCTTTACCCTCAAGAAGCCTTTCGCTACGACAGCTCTTGCGGAATTGGCAAAGTGATATTTGGAAGCCCATAGAGGGCTATGGTGAAAAAGGAAATACCCTCAGATGAAATCTGGAAAGAAGCTTTCTGAGAAACTGCTCTGTGATGTGTGACTTCCACTCACAAAGTTACATCTGTATTTCGTGGATCTCTTTGCTAGCCTTATTTCTGTGGAATCTGAGAACAGATATTTCGGATCCCTTTGAAGACGATAGGGCCAAAGGAAATATCCTCCGATAACAAAGAGAAAGAAGCTTTCTGAGAAACTTCTTTGTGTTCCGTGAAATCATCTCACAGAGTTACAGCTTTCTCCTCAAAAAGCCTTTCGCTAAGACAGTTCTTGTGGAATAGGCAAAGTGATATTTGGAAGCCCATAGAGGACTATGGTGAAAAAGGAAATATCCTCAGTTGAAATCTGGAAAGAAGCTTTCTGAGAAACTGCTCTGTGAGGTTTGACTTCCACTCACAGAGTGACATCTCTATTTCGTGGATCTCTTTTCTAGCCTTATTTCTGTGGAATCTGAGAAAAGATATTTCGGATCCCTTTGAAGACTATAGGGCCAAGGGAAATATCCTCCGATGACAAAGAGAAAGAAACTTTCTGAGAAACTTCTTTGTGTTCTGTGAAATCATCTCACAGAGTTACAGCTTTCCCCTCTAGAAGCCTTTCGCTAAGACAGTTCTTGTGGAATTGGCAAAGTGATATTTGGAAGTCCATAGAGGGCTATGGTGAAAAAGGAAATATCCTCAGATGAAATCTGGAAAGAAGCTTTCTGAGAAACTGCTCTGTGATGTGTGACTTCTACTCACAGAGATACATCTGTATTTCGTTGATCTCTTTGCTAGCCTTATTTCGGTGGAATCTGAGAACAGATATTTCGGATACCTTTGAAGACTATAGGGCCAAAGGAAATATCCTCCGATTAAAAAGAGAAAGAAGCTTTCTGAGAAACTTCTTTGTGTTCTGTGAAATCATCTCACAGAGTTACAGCTTTCCCCTCAAGAAGCCTTTCGCTAAGACAGTTCTTGTGGAATTGGCAAAGTGATATTTGGAAGCCCACAGAGGGCTATGGTGAAAAAGGAAATATCCTCAGATGAAATCTGGAAAGAAGCTCTCTGTGAAACTGCTCTGTGATGTGTGACTCCCACTCATAGAGTTACATCTGTATTTCGTGGATCTCTTTGCTAGTCCTTTTTCTGTGTAATCTGAGAACAGATATTTCGGATCCCTATGAAGACTATAGGGCCAAAGGAAATATCCTCCGATAACAAAGAGAAAGAAGCTTTCTGAGAAACTTCTTTGTGTTCTGTGAAATCATCTCACAGAGTTACAGCTTTCCCCTCAAGAAGCCTTTCGCTAAGACAGTTCTTGTGGAATTGGCAAAGTGATATTTGGAAGCCCATAGAGGTCTATGGTGAAAAAGGAAATATCCTAAGATGAAATCTGGAAAGAAGCTTTCTGAGAAACTGCTATGTGATGTGTGACTTCCACTCACAGAGTTACATCTGTATTTCGTGGATCTCTTTGCTAGCCTTATTTCTGTGGAATCTGATAACAGATATTTCGGATCCCTTTGAAGACTATAGGGCCAAAGGAAATATCCTCCGATAACAAAGAGAAAGAAGCTTTCTGAGAAACTTCTTTGTGTTCTGTGAAATCATCTCACAGAGTTACAGCATTCCCGTCAAGAAGCCTTTCGCTAAGACAGTTCTTCTGGAATTGGCAAAGTGATATTTGGAAACCCATAGGGGGCTGTGGTGAAAAAGGAAGTATCCTCAGAAGAAATCTGGAAAGAAGCCTTCTGAGAAACTGCTCTGTGATGTGTGACTTCCACTCACAGAGTTACATCTGTATTTCGTGGATCTCTTTGCTAGCCTTATTTCTGTGGAATCTGAGAACAGATATTTCGGATCCCTTTGAAGACTCTAGGGCCAAAGGAAATAACCTCCGATAACAAAGAGAATGAAGCTTTCTGAGAAACTTCTTTGTGTTCTGTGAAATCATCTCACAGAGTTACAGCTTTCCCCTCAAGAAGCCTTTCGCTAAGACAGTTCTTGTGGAATTGGCAAAGTGATATTTGGAAGCCCATAGAGGGCTGTGGTGAAAAAGGAAATATCCTCAGATGAAATCTGGAAAGAAGCTTTCTGAGAAACTGCTCTGGGATGTGTGACTTCTACTCACAGTGTTACATCTGTATTTCGTGGATCTCTTTGCTAGCCTTATTTCTGTGGATTCTGAGAAGAGATATTTCGGATTCCTTTGAAGACTATAGGGCCAAAGAAATATCCTCCGATAACAAAGAGAAAGAAACTTTCTGAGAAACTTCTTTGTGTTCTGTGAAATCATCTCACAGAGGTACAGCTTTACCCTCAAGAAGCCTTTCGCTAAGACAGCTCTTGTGGAATTGGCAAAGTGATATTTGGAAGCCCATAGAGGGCTATGGTGAAAAAGGAAATACCTTCAGATGAAATCTGGAAAGAAGCTTTCTGAGAAACTGCTCTGTGATGTGTGACTTCTACTCACAGAGATACATCTGTATTTCGTTGATCGCTTTGCTAGCCTTATTTCGGTGGAATCTGAGAACAGATATTTCGGATCCCTTTGAAGACTATAGGGCCAAAGGAAATATCCTCCGATTAAAAAGAGAAAGAAGCTTTCTGAGAAACTTCTTTGTGTTCTGTGAAATCATCTCACAGAGTTACAGCTTTCCCCTCAAGAAGCCTTTCGCTAAGACAGTTCTTGTGGAATTGGCAAAGTGATATTTGGAAGCCCACAGAGGGCTATGGTGAAAAAGGAAATATCCTCAGATGAAATCTGGAAAGAAGCTCTCTGTGAAACTGCTCTGTGATGTGTGACTTCCACTCATAGAGTTACATCTGTATTTCGTGGATCTCTTTGCTAGTCCTTTTTCTGTGGAATCTGAGAACAGATATTTCGGATCCCTATGAAGACTATAGGGCCAAAGGAAATATCCTCCGATAACAAAGAGAAAGAAGCTTTCTGAGAAACTTCTTTGTGTTCTGTGAAATCATCTCACAGAGGTACAGCTTTCCCCTCAAGAAGCCTTTCGCTAAGACAGTTCTTGTGGAATTGGCAAAGTGATATTTGGAAACCCATAGAGGGCTGTGGTGAAAAAGGAAATATCCTCAGATGAAATCTGGAAAGAAGCTTTCTTAGAAACTGCTCTGGGATGTGTGACTTCTACTCACAGTGTTACATCTGTATTTCGTGGATCTCTTTGCTAGCCTTATTTCTGTGGATTCTGAGAAGAGATATTTCGGATTCCTTTGAAGACTATAGGGCGAAAGGAAATATCCTCCGATAACAAAGAGAAAGAAGCTTTCTGAGAAACTTCTTTGTGTTCTGTGAAATCATCTCACAGAGTTACAGCTTTCCCCTGAAGAAGCCTTTCGCTAAGACAGTTCTTGTGGAATTGGCAAAGTGATATTTGGAAGCCCACACAGGGCTGTGGTGAAAAAGGAAATATCCTCAGATGAAATCTGGAAAGAAGCTTTCTGAGAAACTGCTCTGGAATGTGTGACTTCTACTCACAGTGTTACATCTGTATTTCGTGGATCTCTTTGCTAGCCTTATTTCTGTGGATTCTGAGAAGAGATATTTCGGATTCCTTTGAAGACTATAGGGCGAAAGGAAATATCCTCCGATAACCAAGAGAAAGAAGCTTTCTGAGAAACTTCTTTGTGTTCTGTGAAATCATCTCACAGAGTTACAGCTTTCCCCTCAAGAAGCCTTTCGCTAAGACAGTTCTTGTGGAATTGTCAAAGGTATATTTGGAAGCCCATAGAGGGCTATGGTGAAAAAGGAAATATCCTCAGATGAAATCTGGAAAGAAGCTCTCTGTCAAACTGCTCTGTGATGTGTGACTTCCACTCACAGAGTTACATCTGTATTTCGTGGATTTCTTTGGTAGTCCTTTTTCTGTGGAATCTGAGAAGAGATATTTCGGATCCCTATGAAGACTATAGAGCCAAAGGAAATATCCACCGATAACAAAGAGAAAGAAGCTTTCTGAGAAACTTCTTTGTGTTCTGTGAAATCATCTCACAGAGTTACAGCTTTCCCCTAAAGAAGCCTTTCGCTAAGACAGTTCTTGTGGAATTGGCAAAGTGATATTTGGAAGCCCATAGAGGGCTGTGGTGAAAAAGGAAATATCCTCAGATGAAATCTGGAAAGAAGCTTTCTGAGAAACTGCTCTGTGATGTGTGATTTCCACTCACAGAGTTACATCTGTATTTCGTGGTTCTCATTGCTAGCCTTATTTCTGTGAAGTCTGAGAACAGATATTTCGGATCCCTTTGAAGACTATAGGACCAAAGGAAATATCCTCCGATAACAAAGAAAAAGAAGCTTTCTGAGAAACTTCTTTGTGTTGTGTGAAATCATCTCACAGAGTTACAGCTTTCCCCTCAAGAAGCCTTTCGCTAAGACAGTTCTTGTGGAATTGGCAAAGTGATATTTGGAAGCCCATAGAGGGCTGTGGTGATAAAGGAAATATCCTCAGATGAAATCTGGAAAGAAGCTTTCTGAGAAACTGCTCTGTGATGTGTGACTTCCACTCACAGAGTTACATCTGTATTTCGTGGATCTCTTTGCTAGCCTTATTTCTGTGGAATCTGAGAACAGATATTTCGGATCCCTTTGAAGACTATAGGGCCAAAGGAAATATCCTCCGATAACAAAGAGAAAGAAGCTTTGTGAGAAACTTCTTTGTGTTCTGTGAAATCATCTCACAGAGTTACAGCTTTACCCTCTGGAAGCCTTTCGCTAAGACAGTTATTGTGGAATTGGCAAAGGGATATTTGGAAGCCTATAGAGGGCTATGGTGAAAAAGGAAATATCCTCAGATGAAATCTGAAAAGAAGCTTTCTGAGAAACTGCTCTGTGATGTGTGACTTCCACTCACAGAGATACATCGGTATTTCGTGCATCTCTTTGCTCGCCTTATTTCTGTGGAATCTGAGAACAGATATTTCGGATCCCTTTGAAGACTATAGGGCCAAAGGAAATATCCTCTGATAACAAAGAGAAAGAAACTTTCTGAGAAACTTCTTTGTGTTCTGTGAAATCATCTCACAGAGTTACAGCTTTACCCTCAAGAAGCCTTTCGCTACGACAGCTCTTGTGGAATTCGCAAAGTGATATTTGGAAGCCCTTAGAGGGCTGTGGTGAAAAAGGAAATATCCTCAGATGAAATCTGGAAAGAAGCTTCTGAGAAACTGCTCTGTGATGTGTGACTTCCACTCACAGAGTTACATCTGTATTTCGTGGATCTCTTTGCTAGCCTTATTTCTGTGGAATCTGAGAACAGATATTCCGGATCCCTTTGAAGACTATAGGGCCAAAGGAAATATCCTCCGATAACAAAGAGAAAGAAGCTTTGTGAGAAACTTCTTTGTGTTCTGTGAAATCATCTCACAGAGTTACAGCTTTCCCCTCAAGAAGCCTTTCGCTAAGACAGTTCTTATGGAATTGGTAAAGTGATATTTGGAAGCCCATAGAGGGCTATGGTGAAAAAGGAAATATCCTCAGATGAAATCTGGAAAGAAGCTTTCTGAGAAACTGCTCTGTGGTATGTGATTTCCACTCACAGAGTTACATCTG
The DNA here is from genome assembly GCF_043159975.1 of Macaca nemestrina. Taxonomy (NCBI): domain Eukaryota; kingdom Metazoa; phylum Chordata; class Mammalia; order Primates; family Cercopithecidae; genus Macaca; species Macaca nemestrina. The sequence goes on from NC_092140.1 coordinate 54,517,515, forward strand.
TACTTCGTGGTTCTCTTTGCTAGCCTTATTTCTGTGGAATCTGAGAACAGATATTTCGGATCCCTTTGAAGACTATAGGGCCAAAGGAAAGATCCTCCGATAACAAAGAGAAAGAAGCTTTCTGACAAACTTCTTTGTGTTGTGTGAAATCATCTCACAGAGTTACAGCTTTCCCCTCAAGAAGCCTTTCGCTAAGACAGTTCTTGTGGAATTGGCAAAGTGATATTTGAAAACCCATAGAGGGCAATGGTGAAAAAGGAAATATCCTCAGATGAAATCTGGAAAGAAGCTTTCTGAGAAACTGCTCTGTGATGTGTGAATTCCACTCACAGAGTTTCATCTGTATATCCTGGATTTCTTTGTTAGCCTTATTTCTGTGGAATCTGAGAACAGATATTTCGGATCCCTTTGAAGACTATAGGGCCAAAGGAAATATCCTCCGATAACAAAGAGAAAGAAGCTGTCTGTGAAACTTCTTTGTGTTCTGTGAAATCATCTCACAGAGTTACAGCTTTCCCCTCTGGAAGCCTTTCGCTAAGACAGTTCTTGTGGAATTGGCAAAGGGATATTTGGAAGCCTATAGAGGGCTATGGTGAAAAAGGAAATATCCTCAGATGAAATCTGGAAAGAAGCTTTCTGAGAAACTGCTCTGTGATGTGTGACTTCCACTCACAGAGATACATCGGTATTTCGTGCATCTCTTTGCTCGCCTTATTTCTGTGGAATCTGAGAACAGATATTTCGGATCCCTTTGAAGACTATAGGGCCAAAGGAAATATCCTCCGATAACAAAGAGAAAGAAACTTTCTGAGAAACTTCTTTGTGTTCTGTGAAATCATCTCACAGAGTTACAGCTTTACCCTCAAGAAGCCTTTCGCTACGACAGCTCTTGTGGAATTGGCAAAGTGATATTTGGAAGCTCTTAGAGGGCTATGGTGAAAAAGGAAATAACCTCAGATGAAATCTGGAAAGAAGCTTTCTGAGAAACTGCTCTGTGATGTGTGACTTCCACTCACAGAGATACATCGGTATTTCGTGCATCTCTTTGCTCGCCTTATTTCTGTGGAATCTGAGAACAGATATTTCGGATCCCTTTGAAGACTATAGGGCCAAAGGAAATATCCTCCGATAACAAAGAGAAAGAAACTTTCTGAGAAACTTCTTTGTGTTCTGTGAAATCATCTCACAGAGTTACAGCTTTATCCTCCAGAAGCCTTTCGCAACGATAGCTCTTGTGGAATTGGCAAAGTGATATTTGGAAGCCCATAGAGGGCTATGGTGAAAAAGGAAATACCCTCAGATGAAATCTGGAAAGAAGCTTTCTGAGAAACTGCTCTGTGATGTGTGACTTCCACTCACAGAGTTACATGTGTATTTCGTGGATCTCTTTGCTAGCCTTATTTCTGTGGAATCTGAGATCAGATATTTCGGATCCCTTTGAAGACTATAGGGCCAAAGGAAATATCCTCCGATAACAAAGAGAAAGAACCTTTCTGAGAAACTTCTTCGTGTTCCATGAAATCATCTCACAGAGTTACAGCTTTCTCCTCAAGAAGCCTTTCGCTAAGACAGTTCTTTTGGAATAGGCAAAGTGATATTTGGAAGCCCATAGAGGGCTATGGTGAAAAAGGAAATATCCTCAGTTGAAATCTGGAAAGAAGCTTTCTGGGAAACTGCTCTGTGATGTGTGACTTCCACTCACAGAGTTACATCTGTATTTCGTGGATCTCTTTGCTAGCCTTATTTCTGTGGAATCTGAGAAAAGATATTTCGGATCCCTTTGAAGACTATAGGGCCAAGGGAAGTATCCTCCGATGACAAAGAGAAAGAAACTTTCTGAGAAACTTCTTTGTGTTCTGTGAAATAATCTCACAGAGTTACAGCTTTCCCCTCAAGAAGCCTTTCGCTAAGACAGTTCTTGTGGAATTGGCAAAGTGATATTTGGAAGCCCATAGAGGGCTATGGTGAAAAAGGAAATATCCTCCTATGAAATCTGGAAAGAAGCTTTCTGAGAAACTGCTCTGTGATGTTTGACTTCCACTCACAGAGTTACATCTGTATTTCGTGGATCTCTTTGCTAGCCTTATTTCTGTGGAATCTCAGAACAGATATTTCGGATCCCTTTTAAGACTATAGGGCCAAAGGAAACATCCTCCGATAACAAAGAGAAAGAAGCTTTCTGAGAAACTTCTTTGTGTTCTGTGAAATCATCTCACAGAGTTACAGCTTTCCCCTCAAGAAGCCTTTCGCTAAGACAGTTCTTGTGGAATTGGCAAAGTGATATTTGAAAACCCATAGAGGGCTATGGTGAAAAAGGAAATATCCTCAGATGAAATCTGGAAAGAAGCTTTCTGAGAAACTGCTCTGTGATGTGTGAATTCCACTCACAGAGTTTCATCTGTATATCCTGGATTTCTTTGTTAGCCTTATTTCTGTGGAATCTGAGAACAGATATTTCGGATCCCTTTGAAGACTATAGGGCCAAAGGAAATATCCTCCGATAACAAAGAGAAAGAAGCTGTCTGTGAAACTTCTTTGTGTTCTGTGAAATCATCTCACAGAGTTACAGCTTTCCCCTCTGGAAGCCTTTCGCTAAGACAGTTCTTGTGGAATTGGCAAAGGGATATTTGGAAGCCTATAGAGGGCTATGGTGAAAAAGGAAATATCCTCAGATGAAATCTGGAAAGAAGCTTTCTGAGAAACTGCTCTGTGATGTGTGACTTCCACTCACAGAGATACATCGGTATTTCGTGCATCTCTTTGCTCGCCTTATTTCTGTGGAATCTGAGAACAGATATTTCGGATCCCTTTGAAGACTATAGGGCCAAAGGAAATATCCTCCGATAACAAAGAGAAAGAAACTTTCTGAGAAACTTCTTTGTGTTCTGTGAAATCATCTCACAGAGTTACAGCTTTACCCTCAAGAAGCCTTTCGCTACGACAGCTCTTGTGGAATTGGCAAAGTGATATTTGGAAGCTCTTAGAGGGCTATGGTGAAAAAGGAAATAACCTCAGATGAAATCTGGAAAGAAGCTTTCTGAGAAACTGCTCGGTGATGTGTGACTTCCACTCACAGAGATACATGGGTATTTCGTGCATCTCTTTGCTCGCCTTATTTCTGTGGAATCTGAGAACAGATATTTCGGATCCCTTTGAAGACTATAGGGCCAAAGGAAATATCCTCCGATAACAAAGAGAAAGAAACTTTCTGAGAAACTTCTTTGTGTTCTGTGAAATCATCTCACAGAGTTACAGCTTTATCCTCCAGAAGCCTTTCGCAACGATAGCTCTTGTGGAATTGGCAAAGTGATATTTGGAAGCCCATAGAGGGCTATGGTGAAAAAGGAAATACCCTCAGATGAAATCTGGAAAGAAGCTTTCTGAGAAACTGCTCTGTGATGTGTGACTTCCACTCACAGAGTTACATGTGTATTTCGTGGATCTCTTTGCTAGCCTTATTTCTGTGGAATCTGAGATCAGATATTTCGGATCCCTTTGAAGACTATAGGGCCAAAGGAAATATCCTCCGATAACAAAGAGAAAGAACCTTTCTGAGAAACTTCTTTGTGTTCCGTGAAATCATCTCACAGAGTTACAGCTTTCTCCTCAAGAAGCCTTTCGCTAAGACAGTTCTTTTGGAATAGGCAAAGTGATATTTGGAAGCCCATAGAGGGCTATGGTGAAAAAGGAAATATCCTCAGTTGAAATCTGGAAAGAAGCTTTCTGGGAAACTGCTCTGTGATGTGTGACTTCCACTCACAGAGTTACATCTGTATTTCGTGGATCTCTTTGCTAGCCTTATTTCTGTGGAATCTGAGAAAAGATATTTCGGATCCCTTTGAAGACTATAGGGCCAAGGGAAGTATCCTCCGATGACAAAGAGAAAGAAACTTTCTGAGAAACTTCTTTGTGTTCTGTGAAATAATCTCACAGAGTTACAGCTTTCCCCTCAAGAAGCCTTTCGCTAAGACAGTTCTTGTGGAATTGGCAAAGTGATATTTGGAAGCCCATAGAGGGCTATGGTGAAAAAGGAAATATCCTCCTATGAAATCTGGAAAGAAGCTTTCTGAGAAACTGCTCTGTGATGTTTGACTTCCACTCACAGAGTTACATCTGTATTTCGTGGATCTCTTTGCTAGCCTTATTTCTGTGGAAATCAGAACATATATTTCGGATCCCTTTTAAGACTATAGGGCCAAAGGAAACATCCTCCGATAACAAAGAGAAAGAAGCTTTCTGAGAAACTTCTTTGTGTTCTGTGAAATCATCTCACAGAGTTACAGCTTTCCCCTCAAGAAGCCTTTCGCTAAGACAGTTCATGTGGAATTGGCAAAGGGATATTTGGAAACCCATAGAATGCTATGGTGAAGAAGGAAATATCCACAGATGAAATCTGGAAAGAAGCTTTCTGAGAAACTGCTCTGTGATGTGTGAATTCCACTCACAGAGTTTCAACTGTATTTCCTGGATATATGTGTTAGCCTTATTTCTGTGGAATCTGAGAACAGATATTTCGGATCCCTTTGAAGACTATAGGGCCAAAGGAAATATATTCTGATAACAAAGAGAAAGAAGCTTTCTGAAAAACTTCTTTGTGTTCTGTGAAATCATCTCACAGAGTTACAGCTTTCCCCTCAAGAAGCCTTTCGCTAAAACAGTTCTTGTGGAATTGGCAAACTGATATTTGGAAGCCCATAGAGGGCGATGGTGAAAAAGGAAATATCCTCAGATGAAATCTGGAAAGAAGCTTTCTGAGAAACTGCTCTGTGATGTGTGACTTCCACTCACAGAGTTTCATCTGTATTTCGTGGATCTCTTTGCTAGCCTTATTTCTGTGGAATCTGAGAACAGATATTTCGGATCCCTTTGAAGACTATAGGGCCAAAGGAAATATCCTCCGATAAAAAAGAGAAAGAAGCTTTCTGAGAAACTTCTTTGTGTTCACTGAAATCATCTCACAGAGTTACAGCTTTCCCATCAAGAAGCCTTTTGGTAAGACAGTTCTTGTGGAATTGGCAAAGTGATATTTGGAAACCCATAGAGGGCTATGGTGAAAAAGGAAATATCCTCAGATGAAATCTGGAAAGAAGCTTTCTGAGAAACTGCTCTGTGATGTGTGAATTCCACTCACAGTGTTTCATCTCTATATCCTGGATTTCTTTGCTAGCCTTATTTCTGTGGAATCTGAGAACAGATATTTCGGATCCCTTTGAAGACTATAGGGCCAAAGGAAATATCCTCCGATAACAAAGAGAAAGAAGCTTTCTGAGAAAACTTCTTTATGTTCTGTGAAATCATCTCACAGAGTTACACCTTTCCCCTCTGGAAGCCTTTCGCTAAGACAGTTCTTGTGGAATTGGCAAAGGGATATTTGGAAGCCTATAGAGGGCTATGGTGAAAAAGGAAATATCCTCAGATGAAATCTGGAAAGAAGCTTTCTGAGAAACTGCTCTGTGATGTGTGAATTCCACTCACAGTGTTTCATCTGTATATCCTGGATTTCTTTCTTAGCCTTATTTCTGTGGAATGTGAGAACAGTTATTTCGGATCCCTTTGAAGACTATAGGGCCAAAGGAAATATCCTCCGATAACAAAGAGAAAGAAGCTTTCTGAGAAACTTCTTTGTGTTCTGTGAAATCATCTCACAGAGTTACAGCTTTCCCCTCTGGAAGCCTTTCGCTAAGACAGTTCTTGTGGAATTGGCAAAGGGATATTTGGAAGCCTATAGAGGGCTATGGTGAAAAAGGAATTATCCTCAGATGAAATCTGGAAAGAAGCTTTCTGAGAAACTGCTCTGTGATGTGTGACTTCCACTCACAGAGATACATCGGTATTTCGTGCATCTCTTTGCTCGCCTTATTTCTATGGAATCTGAGAACAGATATTTCGGATCCCTTTGAAGAATATAGGGCCAAAGGAAATATCCTCCGATAACAAAGAGAAAGAAACTTTCTGAGAAACTTCTTTGTGTTTTGTGAAATCATCTCACAGAGTTACAGCTTTACCCTCAAGAAGCCTTTCGCTACGACAGCTCTTGTGGAATTGGTAAAGTGATATTGGGAAGTCCATAGAGGGCTATGGTGAAAAAGGAAATACCCTCAGATGAAATCTGGAAAGAAGCTTTCTGAGAAACTGCTCTGTGATGTGTGACTTCCACTCACAGAGATACATCGGTATTTCGTGCATCTCTTAGCTCGCCTTATTTCTGTGGAATCTGAGAACAGATATTTCGGATCCCTTTGAAGACGATAGGGCCAAAGTAAATATCCTCCGATAACAAAGAGAAAGAAACTTTCTGAGAAACTTCTTTGTGTTCTGTGAAATCATCTCACAGAGTTACAGCTTTACCCTCAAGAAGCCTTTCTCTACGACAGCTCTTGTGGAATTGTCAAAGTGATATTTGGAAGCCCCTAGAGGGCTATGGTGAAAAAGGAAATACCCTCAGATGAAATCTGGAAAGAAGCTTTCTGAGAAACTGCTCTGTGATGTGTGACTTCCACTCACAAAGTTACATCTGTATTTCGTGGATCTCTTTGCTAGCTTTATTTCTGTGGATTCTGAGAAGAGATATTTCGGATTCCTTTGAAGACTATAGGGCGAAAGGAAATATCCTCCGATAACAAAGAGAAAGAAGCTTTCTGAGAAACTTCTTTGTGTTCCGTGAAATCATCTCACAGAGTTACAGCTTTCTCCTCAAGAAGCCTTTCGCTAAGACAGTTCTTTTGGAATAGGCAAAGTTATATTTGGAAGCCCATAGAGGGCTATGGTGAAAAAGGAAATATCCTCAGTTGAAATCTGGAAAGAAGCTTTCTGGGAAACTTCTCTGTGATGTGTGACTTCCACTCACAGAGTTACATCTGTAATTCGTGGATCTCTTTGCTAGCCTTATTTCTGTGGAATCTGAGAAAAGATATTTCGGATCCCTTTGAAGACTATAGGGCCAAGGGAAGTATCCTCCGATGACAAAGAGAAAGAAACTTTCTGAGAAACTTCTTTGTGTTCTGTGAAATAATCTCACAGAGTTACAGCTTTCCCCTCAAGAAGCCTTTCGCTAAGACAGTTCTTGTGGAATTGGCAAAGTGATATTTGGAAGCCCATAGAGGGCTATGGTGAAAAGGAAATATCCTCCGATGAAATCTGGAAAGAAGCTTTCTGAGAAACTGCTCTGTGATGTGTGACTTCCACTCACAGAGTTACATCTGTATTTAGTGGATCTCTTTGTTAGCCTTATTTCTGTGGAAACTGAGAACAGATATTTCGGATCCCTTAGAAGACTATAGGGCAAAAGCAAATTAACTCCGATAAAAAAGAGAAAGAAGATTTCTGAGAAACTTCTTTGTGTTCTGTGAAATCACCTCACAGAGTTACAGCTTTCCCTTCAAGAAGCCTTTCGCTAAGACATTTCTTGTGGAATTGGCAAAGTGATATTTGGAAGCGCATAGAGGGCTATGGTGAAAAAGGAAATATCCTCAGATGAAATCTGGAAAGAAGCTTTCTGAGAAACTGCTCTGTGATGTTTGACTTCCACTCACAGAGTTACATCTGTATTTCGTGGATCTCTTTGCTAGCCTTATTTCTGTGGAATCTCAGAACAGATATTTCGGATCACTTTTTAGACTATAGGGCCAAAGGAATCATCCTCCGATAACAAAGAGAAAGAAGCTTTCTGAGAAACTTCTTTGTGTTCTGTGAAATCATCTCACAGAGTTACAGCTTTCCCCTCAAGAAACCTTTTGCTAAGACAGTTCTTGTGGAATTGGCAAAGGGATATTTGGAAACCCGTAGAATGCTATGGTGAAGAAGGAAATATCCTCAGATGAAATCTGGAGAGAAGCTTTCTGAGAAACTGCTCTGTGATGTGTGAATTCTACTCACAGAGTTTCAACTGTATTTCCTGGATATCTTTGTTAGCCTTATTTCTGTGGAATCTGAGAACAGATGTTTCGGATCCCTTTGAAGACTATAGGGCCAAAGGAAATATATTCTGATAACAAAGAGAAAGAAGCTTTGTGAGAAACTTCTTTGTGTTCTGTGAAATCCTCTCACAGAGTTACAGTTTTCCCTTCAAGAAGCCGTTCGCTAAGACAGTTCTTGTGGAATTGTCAAAGTGGTATTTGGAAGCCCATAGAGGGCTACGGAGAAAATGGAAATATCCTCAGATGAAATCTGGAAAGAAGCTTTCTGAGAGACTGCTCTGTGATGTGTGATTTCCACTCACAGAGTTACATCTGTATTTCGTGGATCTCTTTTCTAGCCTTATTTCTGTGGAATCTGACAACAGATATGTCGGATCCCTTTGAAGACTATAGGGCAAAGGAAGTATCCTCCGGTAACAAAGAAAAAGACGATTTCTGAGAAACTTCTTTGTGTTCTGTGAAATCATCTCACAGAGTTACTGCTTTCCCCTCAAGAAGACTTTCGCTAAGACAGTTATTGTGGAATTGTCAAAGTGATACTTGGAAGCCCATAGAGCGCTATGGTGAAAAAGGAAATATCCTCAGATGAAATCTGGAAAGAAGCTTTCTGAGAAACTGCTTAGTGTTCTGTTAATTCACGTCACAGTGTTACATCTGCATTTCGTGTATCTCTTTGCTAGTCTTATTTCTGTGGAATCTGAGAACAGATATTTCGGATCCCTTTGAAGACTATAGGGCCAAAGGAAATATCCTCCGATAACAAAGAGAAAGAAGCTTTCTGAGAAACTTCTTTGTGTTCTGTGAAATCACCTCACAGTGTTACAGCTTTCCCCTCAAGAAGCCTTTCGCTAAGACAGTTCTTGTGGAATTGGCAAAGTGATATTTGGAAGCCCATATAGGGCTATGGTGAAAAAGGAAATATCCTCAGATGAAATCTGTAAAGAAGCTTTCTGAGAAACTGCTCTGTGATGTGTGAATTCCACTCACAGAGTTTCATCTGTATTTCCTGGATTTCTTTGTTAGCCTTATTTCTGTGGAATTTGAGAGAAGATATTTCGGATCCCTTTGAAGACTATAGGGCCAAAGGAAGTATCCTCCGATATCAAAGAGAAAGAAGCTTTCTGAGAAATTTCTTTGTGTTCTGTGAAATCATCTCACAGAGTTACAGCTTTCCCCTCAAGAAGCCTTTCGCTAAGACAGTTCTTGTGGAATTGGCAAAGGGATATTTGGAAACCCATAGAGGGCTATGGTGAAAAAGGAAATATCCTCAGATGAAATCTGGAAAGAAGCTTTCTGAGAAACTGCTCTGTGATGTGTGACTTCCACTCACAGAGTTACATCTGTATTTCGTGGATCTCTTTGCTAGCCTTATTTCTGTGGAATCTGAGAAGAGATATTTCGGATCCCTTTGAAAACTGTAGGGCCAAAGGAAATATCCTCCGATAACAAAGAGAAAGAAGCTTTCTGAGAAACTTCTTTGTGTTCTGTGAAATCATGTCACAGAGTTACAGCTTTCCCCTCAAGAAGCCTTTCGCTAAGACAGTTCTTGCGGAATTCGCAAAGTGATATTTGTAAGCCCATAGAGGGCTATGGTGAAAAAGGAAATATCCTCCGATGAAATCTGGAAAGAAGCTTTCTGAGAAACTGCTTAGTGTTCTGTTAATTCACCTCACAGAGTTACATCTGTATTTCGTGGATCTTTATGCTAGCCTTATTTCTGTGGAATCTGAGAACAGATATTTCGGATCCCTTTGAAGAATATAGGGTCAAAGGAAATATCCTCCGATAACAAAGAGAAAGAAGCTTTCTGAGAAACTTCTTTGTGTTCTGTGAAATCATCTCACAGAGTTACAGCTTTCCCCTCAAGAAGCCTTTCGCTAAGACAGTTCTTGTGGAATTGGCAAAGTGATATTGGGAAGCCCATAGAGGGCTATGGAGAAAAAGGAAATATCCTCAGATGAAATCTGGAAAGAAGCTTTCTGAGAAACTGCTCTGTGATGTGTCCCTTCCACTCACAGAGTTACATCTGTATTTCGTGGATCTCTTTGCTAGCCTTATTTCTATGGAATCTGAGAACAGATATTTCGGATCCTTTTGAAGACTATGGGTCCAAAGGAAATATCCTCTGATAACAAAGAGAAAGAAGCTTTCTGAGAAACTTCTTTGTGTTCTGTGAAATCATCTCACAGAGTTACAGCTTTCCCCTCAAGAAGCCTTTCGCTAAGACAGTTCTTGTGGAATTGGCAAAGTGATATTTGGAAGCCCATAGAGGGCTATGGTGAAAAAGGAAATATCCTCAGAGGAAATCTGGAAAGAAGCTTTCTGAGAAACTGCTCTGTGATGTGTGACTTCCACTCATAGAGTTACATCTGTATTTCGTAGATCTCTTTGCTAGTCTTATTTCTGTGGAATCTGAGATCAGAGATTTCGGATCCCTTTGAAGACCTAGGGCCAAAGAAAATATCCTCCGATCACAAAGAGAAAGAAGTTTTCTGAGAAACTTCTTTGTGTTCTGTGAAATCATCTCACAGACTTACAGCTTTCCCCTCAAGAAGCCTATCGCTAAGAAAGTTCTTGTGGAATTGGCAAAGTGATATTTGGAAGCCCATAGAGGGCTGTGGTGAAAAAGGAAATACCCTCAGATGAAATCTGGAAAGAAGCTTTCTGAGAAACTGCTCTGTGATGTGTGACTTCCACTCACAGAGTTACATCTGTATTTCGTGGATCTCTTTGCTAGCCTTATTTCTGTGGAATCTGGGAAGAGAAATTTCGGATCTCTTTGAATACTATAGGGCCAAAGGAAATATCCTCCGATAACAAAGAGAAAGAAGCTTTCTGAGAAACTTCTTTGTGTTCTGTGAAATCATGTCACAGAGTTACATATTTCCCCTCAGGAAGCCTTTCGCTAAGACAGTTCTTGTGGAATTGGCAAAGTGATATTTGGAAACCCATAGAGGGCAATGGTGAAAAAGGAAATATCCTCAGATGAAATCTATAAAGAAGCTTTCTGAGAAACTGCTCTGTGATGTGTGACTTCCACTCACAGAGTTACATCTGTATTTCGTGGATCTCTTTGCTAGCCTTATTTCTGTGGAATCTGAGAAGAGATATTTCGGATCGCTTTGAAGAGTTTAGGGGCAAAGGAAATATCCTCCGATAACAAAGAGAAAGAAGCTTTGTGAGAAACTTCTTTGTGTTCTGTGAAATCATCTCACAGAGTTACAGCTTTCCCCTGAAGAAGCCTTTCGGTAAGACAGTTCTTGTGTAATTGTCAAAGGGATATTTGGAAGCCCATAGAGGGCTACGGTGAAAAAGGAAATATCCTGAGATGAAATCTGGAAAGAAGCTTTCTGAGAAACTGCTCTGTGATGTGTGACTTCCACTCACAGAGATACATCGGTATTTCGTGCATCTCTTTGCTCGCCTTATTTCTGTGGAATCTGAGAACAGATATTTCGGATCCCTTTGAAGACTATAGGGCCAAAGGAAATATCCTCCGATAACAAAGAGAAAGAAACTTTCTGAGAAACTTCTTTGTGTTCTGTGAAATCATCTCACAGAGTTACAGATTTCCCCTCTAGAAGCCTTTCGCAACGACAGCTCTTGTGGAATTAGCAAAGTGATATTTGGAAGCCCATAGAGGGCTATGGTGAAAAAGGAAATACCCTCAGATGAAATCTGGAAAGAAGCTTTCTGAGAAACTGCTCTGTGATGTGTGACTTCCACTCACAGAGTTATTTCTGTATCTCGTGGATCTCTTTGCTAGCCTTATTTCTGTGGAATCTGAGAACAGATATTTCGGATCCCTTTGAAGACTATAGGGCCAAAGGAAATATCCCCCGATAACAAAGAGAAAGAAGTTTTCTGAGAAACTTCTTCGTGTTCCGTGAAATCATCTCACAGAGTTACAGCTTTCTCCTCAAGAAGCCTTTCGCTAAGACAGTTCTTTTGGAATAGGCAAAGTGATATTTGGAAGCCCATAGAGGGCTATGGTGAAAAAGGAAATATCCTCAGTTGAAATCTGGAAAGAAGCTTTCTGAGAAACTGCTCTGTGATGTGTGACTTCCACTCACAGAGTTACATCTGTATTTCGTGGATCTCTTTGCTACCCTTATTTCTGTGGAATCTGAGAACAGATATTTCGGATCCCTTTGAAGACTATAGGGCCAAGGGAAGTATCCTCCGATGACAAAGAGAAAGAAACTTTCTGAGAAACTTCTTTGTGTTCTGTGAAATAATCTCACAGAGTTACAGCTTTCCCCTCAAGAAGCCTTTCGCTAAGACAGTTCTTGTGGAATTGGCAAAGTGATATTTGGAAGCCCACAGAGGGCTATGGTGAAAAAGGAAATATCCTCAGATGAAATCTGGAAGGAAGCTCTCTGTGAAACTGCTCTGTGATGTGTGACTTCCACTCACAGAGTTACATCTGTATTTCGTGGATCTCTTTGCTAGTCCTTTTTCTGTGGAATCTGAGAACAGATATTTCGGATCCCTATGAAGACTATAGGGCCAAAGGAAATATCCTCCGATAACAAAGAGAAAGAAGCTTTCTGAGAAACTTCTTTGTGTTCTGTGAAATCATCTCACAGAGTTACAGCTTTCCCCTCAAGAAGCCTTTCGCTAAGACAGTTCTTGTGGAATTGGCAAAGTGATATTTGGAAGCCCATAGAGGGCTGTGGTGAAAAAGGAAATATCCTCAGATGAAATCTGGAAAGAAGCTTTCTGAGAAAATGCTCTGTGATGTGTGATTTCCACTCACAGAGTTACATCTGTATTTCGTGGTTCTCATTGCTAGCCTTATTTCTGTGAAATCTGAGAACAGATATTTCGGATCCCTTTGAAGACTATAGGACCAAAGGAAATATCCTCCGATAACAAAGAGAAAGAAGCTTTCTGAGAAACTTCTTTGTGTTCTGTGAAATCATCTCACAGAGTTACAGCTTTCCCCTCAAGAAGCCTTTCGCTAAGACAGTTCTTGTGGAATTGGAAAAGTGATATTTGGAAGCCCATAGAGGGCTGTGGTAAAAAAGGAAATATCCTCAGATGAAATATGGAAAGAAGCTTTCTGAGAAACTGCTCTGTGATGTGTGACTTCCACTCACAGAGTTACATCTGTATTTCGTGGATCTCTTTGCTAGCCTTATTTCTGTGAAATCTGAGAACAGATATTTCGGATCCCTTTGAAGACTATAGGGCCAAAGGAAATATCCTCCGATAACAAAGAGAAAGAAGCTTTCTGAGAAACTTCTTTGTGTTCTGTGAAATCATCTCACAGAGTTACAGCTTTCCCCTCAAGAAGCCTTTCACTAAGACAGTTCTTATGGAATTGGTAAAGTGATATTTGGAAGCCCATAGAGGGCAATGGTGAAAAAGGAAATATCCTCAGATGAAATCTGGAAAGAAGCTTTCTGAGAAACTGCTCTGTGATGTGTGACTTCCACTCACAGAATTACATCTGTATTTCGTGGTTCTCTTTGCTAGCCTTATTTCTGTGGAATCTGAGAACAGATATTTCGGATCCCTTTGAAGACTATAGGGCCAAAGGAAATATCCTCCGATAACAAAGAGAAAGAAGCTTTCTGAGAAACTTCTTTGTGTTCTGTGAAATCATCTCACAGAATTACAGCTTTCCCCTCAAGAAGCCTTTCGCTAAGACAGTTCTTGTGGAATTGGCAAAGTGATATTTGGAAACCCATAGAGGGCTATGGTGAAAAAGGAAATATCCTCCGATGAAATCTGGAAAGAAGCTTTCTGAGAAACTGCTCTGTGATGTGTGAATTCCACTCACAGAGTTTCATCTGTATATCCTGGATTACTTTGTTAGCCTTATTTCTTTGGAATCTGAGAACAGATATTTCGGATCCCTTTGAAGAGTTTAGGGCCAAAGGAAATATCCTCCGATAAAAAAGAGAAAGAAGCTTTGTGAGAAACTTCTTTGTGTTCTGTGAAATCATCTCACAGAGTTTCAGCTTTCCCCTCAAGAAGCCTTTCGGTAAGACAGTTCTTGTGGAATTGTCAAAGGGAAATTTGGAACCCCATAGAGGGCTATGGTGAAAAAGGAAATATCCTCAGATGAAATCTGGAAAGAAGCTTTCTGAGAAACTGCTCTGTGATGTGTGACTTCCACTCACAGAGATACATCGGTATTTCGTGCATCTCTTTGCTCGCCTTATTTCTGTGGAATCTGAGAACAGATATTTCGGATCCCTTTGAAGACTATAGGGCCAAGGGAAGTATCCTCCGATGACAAAGAGAAAGAAACTTTCTGAGAAACTTCTTTGTGTTCTGTGAAATAATCTCACAGAGTTACAGCTTTCCCCTCAAGAAGCCTTTCGCTAAGACAGTTCTTGTGGAATTGGCAAAGTGATATTTGGAAGCCCATAGAGGGCTATGGTGAAAAGGAAATATCCTCCGATGAAATCTGGAAAGAAGCTTTCTGAGAAACTGCTCTGTGATGTGTGACTTCCACTCACAGAGTTACATCTGTATTTAGTGGATCTCTTTGTTAGCCTTATTTCTGTGGAATCTGAGAACAGATATTTCGGATCCCTTAGAAGACTATAGGGCAAAAGCAAATTAACTCCGATAACAAAGAGAAAGAAGATTTCTGAGAAACTTCTTTGTGTTCTGTGAAATCACCTCACAGAGTTACAGCTTTCCCTTCAAGAAGCCTTTCGCTAAGACATTTCTTGTGGAATTGGCAAAGTGATATTTGGAAGCGCATAGAGGGCTATGGTGAAAAAGGAAATATCCTCAGATGAAATCTGGAAAGAAGCTTTCTGAGAAACTGCTCTGTGATGTTTGACTTCCACTCACAGAGTTACATCTGTATTTCGTGGATCTCTTTGCTAGCCTTATTTCTGTGGAATCTCAGAACAGATATTTCGGATCACTTTTTAGACTATAGGGCCAAAGGAATCATCCTCTGATAACAAAGAGAAAGAAGCTTTCTGAGAAACTTCTTTGTGTTCTGTGAAATCATCTCACAGAGTTACAGCTTTCCCCTCAAGAAACCTTTCGCTAAGACAGTTCTTGTGGAATTGGCAAAGGGATATTTGGAAACCCGTAGAATGCTATGGTGAAGAAGGAAATATCCTCAGATGAAATCTGGAGAGAAGCTTTCTGAGAAACTGCTCTGTGATGTGTGAATTCTACTCACAGAGTTTCAACTGTATTTCCTGGATATCTTTGTTAGCCTTATTTCTGTGGAATCTGAGAACAGATGTTTCGGATCCCTTTGAAGACTATAGGGCCAAAGGAAGTATCCTCCGATATCAAAGAGAAAGAAGCTTTCTGAGAAAATTCTTTGTGTTCTGTGAAATCATCTCACAGAGTTACAGCTTTCCCCTCAAGAAGCCTTTCGCTAAGACAGTTCTTGTGGAATTGGCAAAGGGATATTTGGAAACCCATAGAGGGCTATGGTGAAAAAGGAAATATCCTCAGATGAAATCTGGAAAGAAGCTTTCTGAGAAACTGCTCTGTGATGTGTGACTTCCACTCACAGAGTTACATCTGTATTTCGTGGATCTCTTTGCTAGCCTTATTTCTGTGGAATCTGAGAAGAGATATTTCGGATCCCTTTGAAAACTGTAGGGCCAAAGGAAATATCCTCCGATAACAAAGAGAAAGAAGCTTTCTGAGAAACTTCTTTGTGTTCTGTGAAATCATCTCACAGAGTTACAGCTTTCCCCTCAAGAAGCCTTTCGCTAAGACAGTTCTTGCGGAATTGGCAAAGTGATATTTGTAAGCCCATAGAGGGCTATGGTGAAAAAGGAAATATCCTCCGATGAAATCTGGAAAGAAGCTTTCTGAGAAACTACTTAGTGTTCTGTTAATTCACCTCACAGAGTTACATCTGTATTTCGTGGATCTTTATGCTAGCCTTATTTCTGTGGAATCTGAGAACAGATATTTCGGATCCCTTTGAAGAATATAGGGTCAAAGGAAATATCCTCCGATAACAAAGAGAAAGAAGCTTTCTGAGAAACTTCTTTGTGTTCTGTGAAATCATCTCACAGAGTTACAGCTTTCCCCTCAAGAAGCCTTTCGCTAAGACAGTTCTTGTGGAATTGGCAAAGTGATATTGGGAAGCCCATAGAGGGCTATGGAGAAAAAGGAAATATCCTCAGATGAAATCTGGAAAGAAGCTTTCTGAGAAACTGCTCTGTGATGTGTCCCTTCCACTCACAGAGTTACATCTGTATTTCGTGGATCTCTTTGCTAGCCTTATTTCTATGGAATCTGAGAACAGATATTTCGGATCCTTTTGAAGACTATGGGTCCAAAGGAAATATCCTCTGATAACAAAGAGAAATAAGCTTTCTGAGAAACTTCTTTGTGTTCTGTGAAATCATCTCACAGAGTTACAGCTTTCCCCTCAAGAAGCCTTTCGCTAAGACAGTTCTTGTGGAATTGGCAAAGTGATATTTGGAAGCCCATAGAGGGCTATGGTGAAAAAGGAAATATCCTCAGAGGAAATCTGGAAAGAAGCTTTCTGAGAAACTGCTCTGTGATGTGTGACTTCCACTCATAGAGTTACATCTGTATTTCGTAGATCTCTTTGCTAGTCTTATTTCTGTGGAATCTGAGATCAGAGATTTCGGATCCCTTTGAAGACCTAGGGCCAAAGAAAATATCCTCCGATCACAAAGAGAAAGAAGTTTTCTGAGAAACTTCTTTGTGTTCTGTGAAATCATCTCACAGACTTACAGCTTTCCCCTCAAGAAGCCTATCGCTAAGAAAGTTCTTGTGGAATTGGCAAAGTGATATTTGGAAGCCCATAGAGGGCTGTGGTGAAAAAGGAAATACCCTCAGATGAAATCTGGAAAGAAGCTTTCTGAGAAACTGCTCTGTGATGTGTGACTTCCACTCACAGAGTTTCATCTGTATTTCGTGGATCTCTTTGCTAGCCTTATTTCTGTGGAATCTGGGAAGAGAAATTTCGGATCTCTTTGAATACTATAGGGCCAAAGGAAATATCCTCCGATAACAAAGAGAAAGAAGCTTTCTGAGAAACTTCTTTGTGTTCTGTGAAATAATCTCACAGAGTTACAGCTTTCCCCTCAAGAAGCCTTTCGCTAAGACAGTTCTTGTGGAATTGGCAAAGTGATATTTGGAAGCCCACAGAGGGCTATGGTGAAAAAGGAAATATCCTCAGATGAAATCTGGAAAGAAGCTCTCTGTGAAACTGCTCTGTGATGTGTGACTTCCACTCACAGAGTTACATCTGTATTTCGTGGATCTCTTTGCTAGTCCTTTTTCTGTGGAATCTGAGAACAGATATTTCGGATCCCTATGAAGACTATAGGGCCAAAGGAAATATCCTCCGATAACAAAGAGAAAGAAGCTTTCTGAGAAACTTCTTTGTGTTCTGTGAAATCATCTCACAGAGTTACAGGTTTCCCCTCAAGAAGCCTTTCGCTAAGACAGTTCTTGTGGAATTGGCAAAGGGATATTTGGAAGCCCATAGAGGGCTGTGGTGAAAAAGGAAATATCCTCAGATGAAATCTGGAAAGAAGCTTTCTGAGAAACTGCTCTGTGATGTGTGATTTCCACTCACAGAGTTACATCTGTATTTCGTGGTTCTCATTGCTAGCCTTATTTCTGTGAAATCTGAGAACAGATATTTCGGATCCCTTTGAAGACTATAGGACCAAAGGAAATATCCTCCGATAACAAAGAGAAAGAAGCTTTCTGAGAAACTTCTTTGTGTTCTGTGAAATCATCTCACAGAGTTACAGCTTTCCCCTCAAGAAGCCTTTCGCTAAGACAGTTCTTGTGGAATTGGAAAAGTGATATTTGGAAGCCCATAGAGGGCTGTGGTAAAAAAGGAAATATCCTCAGATGAAATATGGAAAGAAGCTTTCTGAGAAACTGCTCTGTGATGTGTGACTTCCACTCACAGAGTTACATCTGTATTTCGTGGATCTCTTTGCTAGCCTTATTTCTGTGAAATCTGAGAACAGATATTTCGGATCCCTTTGAAGACTATAGGGCCAAAGGAAATATCCTCCGATAACAAAGAGAAAGAAGCTTTCTGAGAAACTTCTTTGTGTTCTGTGAAATCATCTCACAGAGTTACAGCTTTCCCCTCAAGAAGCCTTTCACTAAGACAGTTCTTATGGAATTGGTAAAGTGATATTTGGAAGCCCATAGAGGGCTATGGGGAAAAAGGAAATATCCTCAGATGAAATCTGGAAAGAAGCTTTCTGAGAAACTGCTCTGTGATGTGTGACTTCCACTCACAGAATTACATCTGTATTTCGTGGTTCTCTTTGCTAGCCTTATTTCTGTGGAATCTGAGAACAGATATTTCGGATCCCTTTGAAGACTATAGGGCCAAAGGAAATATCCTCCGATAACAAAGAGAAAGAAGCTTTCTGAGAAACTTCTTTGTGTTCTGTGAAATCATCTCACAGAATTACAGCTTTCCCCTCAAGAAGCCTTTCGCTAAGACAGTTCTTGTGGAATTGGCAAAGTGATATTTGGCAGCCCACAGAGGGCTATGGTGAAAAAGGAAACATCCTCAGATGAAATCTGGAAAGAAGCTTTCTGAGAAACTGCTCTGTGATGTGTGACTTCCACTCACAGAGATACATCGGTATTTCGTGCATCTCGTTGCTCGCCTTATTTCTGTGGAATCTGAGAACAGATATTTCGGATCCCTTTGAAGACTATAGGGCCAAAGGAAATATCGTCCGATAACAAAGAGAAAGAAACTTTCTGAGAAACTTCTTTGTGTTCTGTGAAATCATCTCACAGAGTTAAGCTTTACCCTCAAGAAGCCTTTCGCAACGACAGATCTTGTGGAATTGGCAAAGTGATATTTGGAAGCCCATAGAGGGCTATGGTGAAAAAGGAAATATCCTCAGATGAAATCTGGAAAGAAGCTTTCTGAGAAACTGCTCTGTGATGTGTGACTTCCACTCACAGATTTACATGTGTATTTCGTGGATCTCTTTGCTAGCCTTATTTCTGTGGAATCTGAGAACAGATATTTCGGATCCCTTTGAAGACTATAGGGCCAAAGGAAATATCCTCCGATAACAAAGAGAAAGAAGCTTTCTGAGAAAATTCTTTGTGTTCTGTGAAATCATCTCACAGAGTTACAGCTTTCCCCTCAAGAAGCCTTTCGCTAAGACAGTTCTTTTGGAATTGGCAAAGGGATATTTGTAAACCCATAGACGGCAATGGTGTAAAAGGAAATATCCTCAGATGAAATCTGGAAAGAAGCTTTCTGAGAAACTGCTCTGTGATGTGTGACTTCCACTCACAGAGTTACATCTGTGTTTCATGGATCTCTTTGTTAGCCTTATTTCTGTGGAATCTGAGAACAGATATGTCGGATCCCTTTGAAGACTATAGGGCCAAAGGAAGTATCCTCCGGTAACAAAGAGAAAGAAGCTTTCTGAGAAAATTCTTTGTGTTCTGTGAAATCATATCACAGAGTTACAGCTTTCCCCTCAAGAAGCCTTTCGCTAAGACAGTTCTTGTGGAATTGGCAAAGTGATATTTGGAAGCCCATAGAGGGCTATGGTGAAAAAGGAAATATCCTCCTATGAAATCTGGAAAGAAGCTTTCTGAGAAACTGCTCTGTGATGTGTGACTTCCACTCACAGAGTTACATCTGTATTTCGTGGATCTCTTTGCTAGCCTTATTTCTGTGGAATCTGAGAACAGATATTTCGGATCCCTTTGAAGACTATAGGGCCAAAGGAAATATCCTCCGATAACAAAGAGAAAGAAGCTTTCTGAGAAACTTCTTTGTGTTCTGTGAAATCATCTCACAGAGTTACAGCTTTCCCCTCAAGAAGCCTGTCTCTAAGACAGTTCTTGTGGAATTGGCAAAGGGATATTTGGAAACCCATAGAATGCTATGGTGAAGAAGGAAATATCCTCAGATGAAATCTGGAAAGAAGCTTTCTGAGAAACTGCTCTGTGATGTGTGAATTCCACTCACAGGGTTTCAACTGTATTTCCTGGATATCTTTGTTAGCCTTATTTCTGTGGAATCTGAGAACATATATTTCGGATCCCTTTGAAGACTATAGGGCCAAAGGAAATATATTCTGATAACAAAGAGAAAGAAGGTTTGTGAGAAACTTCTTTGTGTTCTGTGAAATCATCTCACAGAGTTACAGCTTTCCCCTCAAGAAGCCTTTCGCTAAGACAGTTCTGGTGGAATTGTCAAAGTGATATTTGGAAGCCCATAGAGGGCTACGGTGAAAATGGAAATATCCTCAGATGAAATCTGGAAAGACGCTTTCTGAGAGACTGCTCTGTGATGTGAGATTTCCACTCACAGAGTTACATCTGTATTTCGTGGATCTCTTTGCTCGCCTTATTTCTGTGGAATCTGAGAACAGATATTTCAGATCCCTTTGAAGACTGCAGGGCCAAAGGAAATATCCTCCGATAACAAAGAGAAAGAAACTTTCTGAGAAACTTCTTTGTGTTCTGTGAAATCATCTCACAGAGTTACAGCTTTCCCCTCAAGAAGCCTTTCGCTAAGACAGTTCTTGTGGAATTGCAAAGTGATATTTGGAAGCCCATAGAGGGCTATGGTGAAAAAGGAAATATCCTCCGATGAAATCTGGAAAGAAGCTTTCTGAGAAATTGCTTAGTGTTCTGTTAATTCACCTCACAGAGTTACATCTGTGTTTCGTGGATCTCTTTGCTAGCCTTATTTCTGTGGAATCTGAGAACACATATTTCGGATCCCTTTGAAGAATATAGGGCCAAAGGAAATATCCTCCGATAACAAAGAGAAAGAAGCTTTCTGAGAAAATTCTTTGTGTTCTGTGAAATCATCTCACAGAGTTACAGCTTTCCCCTCAAGATGCCTTTCGCTAAGACAGTTCTTTTGGAATTGGCAAAGGGATATTTGGAAACCCATAGACGGCAATGGTGTAAAAGGAAATATCCTCAGATGAAATCTGGAAAGAAGCTTTCTGAGAAACTGCTCTGTGATGTGTGACTTCCACTCACAGAGTTACATCTGTATTTCATGGATCTCTTTGTTAGCCTTATTTCTGTGGAATCTGAGAACAGATATGTCGGATCCATTTGAAGACTATAGGGCCAAAGGAAGTATCCTCCGGTAACAAAGAGAAAGAAGCTTTCTGAGAAACTTCTTTGTGTTCTGCGAAATCATCTCACAGAGTTACAGCTTTCCCCTCAAGAAGCCTTTCGCTAAGACAGTTCTTGTGGAATTGGCAAAGTGATATTTGGAAACCCTTAGAGGGCTATGGTGAAAAAGGAAATATCCTCAGATGAAATCTGGAAAGAAGCTTTCTGAGAAACTGCTCTGTGATGTGTGAATTCCACTCACAGAGTTTCATCTGTATATCCTGGATTTCTTTGTTTGCCTTATTTTGTGGAATCTGAGAACAGATATTTCGGATCCCTTTGAAGAGTTTAGGGCCAAAGGAAATATCCTCCGATAACAAAGAGAAAGAAGCTTTGTGAGAAACTTCTTTGTGTTCTGTGAAATCATCTCACAGAGTTTCAGCTTTCCCCTCAAGAAGCCTTTCGGTAAGACAGTTCTTGTGGAATTGTCAAAGGGATATTTGGAACCCCATAGAGGGCTATGGTGAAAAAGGATATATCCTCAGATGAAATCTGGAAAGAAGCTTTCTGAGAAACTGCTCTGTGATGTGTGACTTCCACTCACAGAGATACATCGGTATTTCGTGCATCTCTTTGCTCGCCTTATTTCTGTGGAATCTGAGAACAGATATTTCGGATCCCTTTGAAGACTATAGGGCCAAAGGAAATATCCTCCGATAACAAAGAGAAAGAAACTTTCTGAGAAACTTCTTTGTGTTCTGTGAAATCATCTCACAGAGTTACAGCTTTACCCTCAAGAAGCCTTTCGCAACGACAGCTCTTGTGGAATTGGCAAAGTGATATTTGGAAGCCCATAGAGGGCTATGGTGAAAAAGGAAATACCCTCAGATGAAATCCGGAAAGAAGCTTTCTGAGAAACTGCTCTGTGATGTGTGACTTCCACTCACAGATTTACATGTGTATTTCGTGGATCTCTTTGCTAGCCTTATTTCTGTGGAATATGAGAACAGATATTTCGGATCCCTTTGAAGACTACAGGGCAAAAGGAAATATCCTCCGATGACAAACAGAAAGAAACTTTCTGAGAAACTTCTTTGTGTTCTGTGAAATAATCTCACAGAGTTACAGCTTTCCCCTCAAGAAGCCTTTCGCTAAGACAGTTCTTGTGGAATTGGCAAAGTGATATTTGGCAGCCCACAGAGGGCTATGGTGAAAAAGGAAATATCCTCAGATGAAATCTGGAAAGAAGCTCTCTGTGAAACTGCTCTGTGATGTGTGACTTCCACTCACAGAGTTTCATCTGTATTTCGTGGATCTCTTTGCTAGCCTTATTTCTGTGGAATCGGAGATCAGATGTTTCGGATCCCTTTGAAGACTATACGGCCAAAGGAAATATCCTCCGATAACAAAGAGAAAGAAGCTTTGTGAGAAACTTCTTTGTGTTCTGTGAAATCATCTCACAGAGTTACAGCTTTCCCGTCAAGAAGCCTTTCGCTAAGACAGTTCTTATGGAATTGGTAAAGTGATATTTGGAAGCCCATAGAGGGCTATGGTGAAAAAGGAAATATCCTCAGATGAAATCTGGAAAGAAGCTTTCTGAGAAACTGCTCTGTGATGTGTGACTTCCACTCACAGCGTTACATCTGTATTTCGTGGTTCTCTTTGCTAGCCTTATTTCTGTGGAATCTGAGAACAGATATTTCGGATCCCTTTGAAGACTATAGGGCCAAAGGAAATATCCTCCGATAACAAAGTGAAAGAAGCTTTCTGAGAAACTTCTTTGTGTTCTGTGAAATCATCTCACAGAGTTACAGCTTTCGCCTCAAGAAGCCTTTCGCTAAGACAGTTCTTGTGGAATTGGCAAAGTGATATTTGGAAGCCCACAGAGGGCTATGGTGAAAAAGGAAATATCCTCAGATGAAATCTGGAAAGAAGCTCTGTGAAACTGCTCTGTGATGTGTGACTTCCACTCACAGAGTTACATCTGTATTTCGTGGATCTCTTTTCTAGCCTTATTTCTGTGGAATCTGAGAACAGATATTTCGGATCCCTTTGAAGACTATAGGGCCAAAGGAAATATCCTCCGATAAAAAAGAGAAAGAAGCTTTGTGAGAAACTTCTTTGTGTTCTGTGAAATCATCTCACAGAGTTACAGCTTTCCCCTCAAGAAGCCTTTCGCTAAGACAGTTCTTATGGAATTGGTAAAGTGATATTTGGACGCCCATAGAGGGCTATGGTGAAAAAGGAAATATCCTCAGATGAAATCTGGAAAGAAGCTTTCTGAGAAACTGCTCTGTGATGTGTGACTTCCACTCACAGAGTTACATCTGTATTTCGTTGTTCTCTTTGCTAGCCTTATTTCTGTGGAATCTGAGAACACATATTTCGGATCCCTTTGAAGACTATAGGGCCAAAGGAAATATCCTCCGATAACAAAGAGAAAGAAGCTTTCTGAGAAACTTCTTTGTGTTCTGTGAAATCATCTCACAGAGTTACAGCTTTCCCCTAAAGAAGCCTTTCGCTAAGACAGTTCTTGTGGAATTGGTAAAGTGATATTTGGAAGCCCATAGAGGGCTATGGTGAAAAAGGAAATATCCTCAGATGAAATCTGGAAAGAAGCTTTCTGAGAAACTGCTCTGTGATGTGTGACTTCCACTCACAGAATTACATCTGTATTTCGTGGTTCTCTTTGCTAGCCTTATTTCTGTGGAATCTGAGAATAGATATTTCGGATCCCTTTGAAGACTATAGGGCCAAAGGAAATATCCTCCGATAACAAAGAGAAAGAAGCTTTCTGAGAAACTTCTTTGTGTTCTGTGAAATCATCTCACAGAATTACAGCTTTCCCCTCAAGAAGCCTTTCGCTTAGACAGTTCTTGTGGAATTGGCAAAGTGATATTTGGAAACCCATAGAGGGCTATGGTGAAAAAGGAAATATCCTCCGATGAAATCTGGAAAGAAGCTTTCTGAGAAACTGCTCTGTGATGTGTGAATTTCACTCACAGAGTTTCATCTGTATATCCTGGATTTCTTTGTTAGCCTTATTTCTTTGGAATCTGAGAACAGATATTTCGGATCCCTTTGAAGAGTTTAGGGCCAAAGGAAATATCCTCCGATAAAAAAGAGAAAGAAGCTTTGTGAGAAACTTCTTTGTGTTCTGTGAAATCATCTCACAGAGTTTCAGCTTTCCCCTCAAGAAGCCTTTCGGTAAGACAGTTCTTGTGGAATTGTCAAAGGGAAATTTGGAACCCCATAGAGGGCTATGGTGAAAAAGGAAATATCCTCAGATGAAATCTGGAAAGAAGCTTTCTGAGAAACTGCTCTGTGATGTGTGACTTCCACTCACAGAGATACATCGGTATTTCGTGCATCTCTTTGCTCGCCTTATTTCTGTGGAATCTGAGAACAGATATTTCGGATCCCTTTGAAGACTATAGGGCCAAAGGAAATATCCTCCGATAACAAAGAGAAAGAAACTTTCTGAGAAACTTCTTTGTGTTCTGTGAAATCATTACACAGAGTTACAGCTTTACCCTCAATAAGCCTTTCGCAACGACAGCTCTTGTGGAATTGGCAAAGTGATATTTGGAAGCCCATAGAGGGCTATGGTGAAAAAGGAAATACCCTCAGATGAAATCTGGAAAGAAGCTTTCTGAGAAACTGCTCTGTGATGTGTGACTTCTACTCACAGATTTACATGTGTATTTCGTGGATCTCTTTGCTAGCCTTATTTCTGTGGAATCTGAGAACAGATATTTCGGATCCCTTTGAAGACTATAGGGCCAAAGGAAATATCCTCCGATAACAAAGAGAAAGAAGCTTTCTGAGAAATTTCTTTGTGTTCCGTGAAATCATCTCACAGAGTTACAGCTTTCTCCTCAAGAAGCCTTTCGCTAAGACAGTTCTTTTGGAATAGGCAAAGTGATATTTGGAAGCCCATAGAGGGCTATGGTGAAAAAGGAAATATCCTCAGTTGAAATCTGGAAAGAAGAATTCTGAGAAACTGCTCTGTGATGTGTGACTTCCACTCACAGAGTTACATCTGTATTTCGTGGATCTCTTTGCTAGCCTTATTTCTGTGGAATCTGAGAAAAGATATTTCGGATCCCTTTGAAGACTATAGGGCCAAGGGAAGTATCCTCTGATGAGAAAGAGAAAGAAACATTCTGAGAAACTTCTTTGTGTTCTGTGAAATAATCTCACAGAGTTACAGCTTTCCCCTCAAGAAGCCTTTCGCTAAGACAGTTCTTGTGTAATTGGCAAAGTGATATTTGGCAGCCCACAGAGGGCTATGGTGAAAAAGGAAACATCCTCAGATGAAATCTGGAAAGAAGCTTTCTGAGAAACTGCTCTGTGATGTGTGACTTCCACTCAAAGAGATACATCGGTATTTCGTGCATCTCGTTGCTCGCCTTTTTTCTGTGGAATCTGAGAACAGATATTTCGGATCCCTTTGAAGACTATAGGGCCAAAGGAAATATCGTCCGATAACAAAGAGAAAGAAACTTTCTGAGAAACTTCTTTGTGTTCTGTGAAATCATCTCACAGAGTTAAGCTTTACCCTCAAGAAGCCTTTCGCAATGACAGATCTTGTGGAATTGGCAAAGTGATATTTGGAAGCCCATAGAGGGCTATGGTGAAAAAGGAAATACCCTCAGATGAAATCTGGAAAGAAGCTTTCTGAGAAACTGCTCTGTGATGTGTGACTTCCACTCACAGATTTACATGTGTTTTTCGTGGATCTCTTTGCTAGCCTTATTTCTGTGGAATCTGAGAACAGATATTTCGGATCCCTTTGAAGACTATAGGGCCAAAGGAAATATCCTCCGATAACAAAGAGAAAGAAGCTTTCTGAGAAAATTCTTTGTGTTCTGTGAAATCATCTCACAGAGTTACAGCTTTCCCCTCAAGAAGCCTTTCGCTAAGACAGTTCTTTTGGAATTGGCAAAGGGATATTTGTAAACCCATAGACGGCAATGGTGTAAAAGGAAATATCCTCAGATGAAATCTGGAAAGAAGCTTTCTGAGAAACTGCTCTGTGATGTGTGACTTCCACTCACAGAGTTACATCTGTATTTCATGGATCTCTTTGTTAGCCTTATTTCTGTGGAATCTGAGAACAGATATGTCGGATCCCTTTGAAGACTATAGGGCCAAAGGAAGTATCCTCCGGTAACAAAGAGAAAGAAGCTTTCTGAGAAACTTCTTTGTGTTCTGCGAAATCATCTCACAGAGTTACAGCTTTCCCCTCAAGAAGCCTTTCGCTAAGACAGTTCTTGTGGAATTGGCAAAGTGATATTTGGAAACCCTTAGAGGGCTATGGTGAAAAAGGAAATATCCTCAGATGAAATCTGGAAAGAAGCTTTCTGAGAAACTGCTCTGTGATGTGTGAATTCCACTCACAGAGTTTCATCTGTATATCCTGGATTTCTTTGTTAGCCTTATTTCTGTGGAATCTGAGAACAGATATTTCGGATCCCTTTGAAGAGTTTAGGGCCAAAGGAAATATCCTCCGATAACAAAGAGAAAGAAGCTTTGTGAGAAACTTCTTTGTGTTCTGTGAAATCATCTCACAGAGTTTCAGCTTTCCCCTCAAGAAGCCTTTCGGTAAGACAGTTCTTGTGGAATTGTCAAAGGGATATTTGGAACCCCATAGAGGGCTATGGTGAAAAAGGATATATCCTCAGATGAAATCTGGAAAGAAGCTTTCTGAGAAACTGCTCTGTGATGTGTGACTTCCACTCACAGAGATACATCGGTATTTCGTGCATCTCTTTGCTCGCCTTATTTCTGTGGAATCTGAGAACAGATACTTCGGATCCCTTTGAAGACTATAGGGCCAAAGGAAATATCCTCCGATAAAAAAGAGAAAGAAACTTTCTGAGAAACTTCTTTGTGTTCTGTGAAATCATCTCACAGAGTTACAGCTTTACCCTCAAGAAGCCTTTCGCAACGACAGCTCTTATGGAATTGGCAAAGTGATATTTGGAAGCCCTTAGAGGGCTATGGTGAAAAAGGAAATATCCTCAGATGAAATCTGGAAAGAAGCTTTCTGAGAAACTGCTCTGTGATGTGTGACTTCTACTCACAGAGTTACATCTGTATTTCGTGGTTCTCTTTGCTAGCCTTATTTCTGTGGAATCTGAGAACAGATATTTCGGATCCCTTTGAAGACTATAGGGCCAAAGGAAATATCCTCCGATAACAAAGTGAAAGAAGCTTTCTGAGAAACTTCTTTGTGTTCTGTGAAATCATCTCACAGAGTTACAGCTTTCGCCTCAAGAAGCCTTTCGCTAAGACAGTTCTTGTGGAATTGGCAAAGTGATATTTGGAAGCCCACAGAGGGCTATGGTGAAAAAGGAAATATCCTCAGATGAAATCTGGAAAGAAGCTCTGTGAAACTGCTCTGTGATGTGTGACTTCCACTCACAGAGTTACATCTGTATTTCGTGGATCTCTTTGCTAGCCTTATTTCTGTGGAATCTGAGAACAGATATTTCGGATCCCTTTGAAGACTATAGGGCCAAAGGAAATATCCTCCGATAAAAAAGAGAAAGAAGCTTTGTGAGAAACTTCTTTGTGTTCTGTGAAATCATCTCACAGAGTTACAGCTTTCCCCTCAAGAAGCCTTTCGCTAAGACAGTTCTTATGGAATTGGTAAAGTGATATTTGGACGCCCATAGAGGGCTATGGTGAAAAAGGAAATATCCTCAGATGAAATCTGGAAAGAAGCTTTCTGAGAAACTGCTCTGTGATGTGTGACTTCCACTCACAGAGTTACATCTGTATTTCGTTGTTCTCTTTGCTAGCCTTATTTCTGTGGAATCTGAGAACACATATTTCGGATCCCTATGAAGACTATAGGGCCAAAGGAAATATCCTCCGATAACAAAGAGAAAGAAGCTTTCTGAGAAACTTCTTTGTGTTCTGTGAAATCATCTCACAGAGTTACAGCTTTCCCCTAAAGAAGCCTTTCGCTAAGACAGTTCTTGTGGAATTGGCAAAGTGATATTTGGAAACCCATAGAGGGCTATGGTGAAAAAGGAAATATCCTCCGATGAAATCTCGAAAGAAGCTTTCTGAGAAACTGCTCTGTGATGTGTGAATTCCACTCACAGAGTTTCAATTGTATATCCTGGATTTCTTTGTTAGCCTTATTTCTGTGGAATCTGAGAACAGATATTTCGGATCCCTTTGAAGACTATAGGGCCAAAGGAAATATCCTCCGATAACAAAGAGAAGGAAGCTTTCTGAGAAACTTCTTTGTGTTCTGTGAAATCATCTCACAGAGTTACAGCTTTCCCCTCTGGAAGCCTTTCGCTAAAACAGTTCTTGCGGAATTGGCAAAGGGATATTTGGAAGCCTATAGAGGGCTATGGTGAAAAAGGAAATATCCTCAGATGAAATCTGGAAAGAAGCTTTCTGAGAAACTGCTCTGTGATGTGTGACTTCCACTCACAGAGATACATCGGTATTTCGTGCATCTCTTTGCTCGCCTTATTTCTGTGGAATCTGAGAACAGATATTTCGGATCCCTTTGAAGACTATAGGGACAAAGGTAATATCCTCTGATAACAAAGAGAAAGAAACTTTCTGAGAAACTTCTTTGTGTTCTGTGAAATCATCTCACAGATTTCCAGCTTTCCCCTCAAGAAGCCTTTCGCTAAGACAGTTCTCGTGGAATTGGCAAAGTGATATTTGGAAGCCCATAGAGGGCTATGGTGAAAAAGGAAATATCCTCCTATGAAATCTGGAAAGAAGCTTTCTGAGAAACTGCTCTGTGATGTGTGACTTCCACTCACAGAATTACATCTGTATTTCGTGGATCTCTTTGCTAGCCTTATTTCTGTGGAATCTGAGAATAGATATTTCGGATCCGTTTGAAGACTAGAGGGCCAAAGGAAATATCCTCCGATAACAAAGAGAAAGAAGCTTTCTGAGAAACTTCTTTGTGTTCTGTGAAATCATCTCACAGAGTTACAGCTTTCCCCCCAAGAAGCCTTTTGCTAAGACAGTTCTTGTGGAATTGGCAAAGTGATATTTGGAAGCCCATAGACGGCTATGGTGAAAAAGGAAATATCCTCCGATGAAATCTGGAAAGAAGCTTTCTGAGAAACTGCTCTGTGATGTGTGACTTCCACTCACAGAGTTACATCTGTATTTCGTGGATCTCTTCGCTAGCCTTACTTCTGTGGAATCTGAGAAGAGATATTTCGGATCCCTTTGAAGTCTATAGGGCCAAAGGAAATATCCTCCGTTAACAAAGAGAAAGAAGCTTTCTGAGAAACTTCTTTGTGTTCTGTGAAATCATCTCACAGAGTTACAGCTTTCCCCTCAAGAAGCCTTTCGCTAAGACAGTTCTTGTGGAATTGGCAAAGTGATATTTGGAAGCCCATAGAGGACTATGGTGAAAAAGGAAATATCCTCAGATGAAATCTGGAAAGAAGCTTTCTGAGAAACTGCTCTGTGATGTGTGAATTCCACTCACAGAGTTTCATCTGTATTTCCTGGATTTCTTTGTTAGCCTTATTTCTGTGGAATCTGAGAACAGATATTTCGGATCCCTTTGAAGACTATAGGGACAAAGGAAATATCCTCCGATAACAAAGAGAAAGAAACTTTCTGAGAAACTTCTTTGTGTTCTGTGAAATCATCTCACAGAGTTACAGCTTTACCCTCAAGAAGCCTTTCGCTACGACAGCTCTTGTGGAATTGGCAAAATGATATTTGGAAGCCCTTAGAGGGCTATGGTGAAAAAGGAAATATCCTCAGATGAAATCTGGAAAGAAGCTTTCTGAGAAACTGCTCTGTGATGTGTGACTTCCACTCACAGAGATACATCGGTATTTCGTGCATCTCTTTGCTCGCCTTTTTTCTGTGGAATCTGAGAACAGATATTTCGGATCCCTTTGAAGACTATAGGGCCAAGGGAAGTATCCTCCCATGACAATGAGAAAGAAACTTTCTAAGAAACTTCTTTGTGTTCTGTGAAATAATCTCACAGAGTTACAGCTTTCACCTCAAGAAGCCTTTCGCTAAGACAGTTCTTGTGGAATTGGCAAAGTGATATTTGGCAGCCCACAGAGGGCTATGGTGAAAAAGGAAATATCCTCAGATGAAATCTGGAAAGAAGCTCTCTGTGAAACTGCTCTGTGATGTGTGACTTCCACTCACAGAGTTACATCTGTATTTCGTGGATCTCTTTGCTAGCCTTATTTCTGTGGAATCTGAGAACAGATATTTCGGATCCCTTTGAAGACTATACGGCCAAAGGAAATATCCTCCGATAACAAAGAGAAAGAAGCTTTGTGAGAAACTTCTTTGTGTTCTGTGAAATCATCTCACAGAGTTACAGCTTTCCCGTCAAGAAGCCTTTCGCTAAGACAGTTCTTATGGAATTGGTAAAGTGATATTTGGAAGCCCATAGAGGGCTATGGTGAAAAAGGAAATATCCTCAGATGAAATCTGGAAAGAAGCTTTCTGAGAAACTGCTCTGTGATGTGTGACTTCCACTCACAGAGTTACATCTGTATTTCGTGGTTCTCTTTGCTAGCCTTATTTCTGTGGAATCTGAGAACAGATATTTCGGATCCCTTTGAAGACTATAGGGCCAAAGGAAATATCCTCCGATAACAAAGTGAAAGAAGCTTTCTGAGAAACTTCTTTGTGTTCTGTGAAATCATCTCACAGAGTTACAGCTTTCCCCTCAAGAAGCCTTTCGCTAAGACAGTTCTTGTGGAATTGGCAAAGTGATATTTGAAGCCCATAGAGGGCTATGGTGAAAAGGAAATATCCTCCGATGAAATCTGGAAAGAAGCTTTCTGAGAAACTGCTCTGTGATGTGTGAATTCCACTCACAGAGTTTCATCTGTATTTCCTGGATTTCTTTGTTAGCCTTATTTCTGTGGAATCTGAGAACAGATATTTCGGATCCCTTTGAAGACTATAGGGACAAAGGAAATATCCTCCGATAACAAAGAGAAAGAAACTTTCTGAGAAACTTCTTTGTGTTCTGTGAAATCATCTCACAGAGTTACAGCTTTACCCTCAAGAAGCCTTTCGCTACGACAGCTCTTGTGGAATTGGCAAAATGATATTTGGAAGCCCTTAGAGGGCTATGGTGAAAAAGGAAATATCCTCAGATGAAATCTGGAAAGAAGCTTTCTGAGAAACTGCTCTGTGATGTGTGACTTCCACTCACAGAGATACATCGGTATTTCGTGCATCTCTTTGCTCGCCTTTTTTCTGTGGAATCTGAGAACAGATATTTCGGATCCCTTTGAAGACTATAGGGCCAAGGGAAGTATCCTCCCATGACAATGAGAAAGAAACTTTCTAAGAAACTTCTTTGTGTTCTGTGAAATAATCTCACAGAGTTACAGCTTTCACCTCAAGAAGCCTTTCGCTAAGACAGTTCTTGTGGAATTGGCAAAGTGATATTTGGCAGCCCACAGAGGGCTATGGTGAAAAAGGAAATATCCTCAGATGAAATCTGGAAAGAAGCTCTCTGTGAAACTGCTCTGTGATGTGTGACTTCCACTCACAGAGTTACATCTGTATTTCGTGGATCTCTTTGCTAGCCTTATTTCTGTGGAATCTGAGAACAGATATTTCGGATCCCTTTGAAGACTATACGGCCAAAGGAAATATCCTCCGATAACAAAGAGAAAGAAGCTTTGTGAGAAACTTCTTTGTGTTCTGTGAAATCATCTCACAGAGTTACAGCTTTCCCGTCAAGAAGCCTTTCGCTAAGACAGTTCTTATGGAATTGGTAAAGTGATATTTGGAAGCCCATAGAGGGCTATGGTGAAAAAGGAAATATCCTCAGATGAAATCTGGAAAGAAGCTTTCTGAGAAACTGCTCTGTGATGTGTGACTTCCACTCACAGAGTTACATTTGTATTTCGTGGTTCTCTTTGCTAGCCTTATTTCTGTGGAATCTGAGAACAGATATTTCGGATCCCTTTGAAGACTATAGGGCCAAAGGAAATATCCTCCGATAACAAAGTGAAAGAAGCTTTCTGAGAAACTTCTTTGTGTTCTGTGAAATCATCTCACAGAGTTACAGCTTTCCCCTCAAGAAGCCTTTCGCTAAGACAGTTCTTGTGGAATTGGCAAAGTGATATTTGAAGCCCATAGAGGGCTATGGTGAAAAGGAAATATCCTCCGATGAAATCTGGAAAGAAGCTTTCTGAGAAACTGCTCTGTGAAGTGTGACTTCCACTCACAGAATTACATCTGTATTTCGTGGATCTCTTTGCTAACCTTATTTCTGTGGAATCTGAGAAGAGATATTTCGGATCCCTTTGAAGACTATAGGGCCAAAGGAAATATCTTCCGATAACAAAGAGAAAGAAGCTTTCTGAGAAACTACTTTGTGTTCTGTGAAATCATCTCACAGAGTTACAGCTTTCCCCTCAAGAAGCCTTTCGCTAAGACAGTTCTTGTGGAATTGGCAAAGGGATATTTGGAAACCCATAGAATGCTATGGTGAAGAAGGAAATATCCTCAGATGAAATCTGGAAAGAAGCTTTCTGAGAAACTGCTCTGTGATGTGTGAATTCCACTCACAGAGTTTCAACTGTATTTCCTGGATATCTTTGTTAGCCTTATTTCTGTGGAATCTGAGAACAGATATTTCGGATCCCTTTGAGGACTATAGGGCCAAAGGAAATATATTCTGATAACAAAGAGAAAGAAGCTTTGTGAGAAACTTCTTTGTGTTCTGTGAAATCATCTCACAGAGTTACAGCTTTCCCCTCAAGAAGCCTTTCGCTAAGACAGTTCTGGTGAAATTTTCAAAGTGATATTTGGAAGCCCATAGAGGGCTACGGTGAAAATGGAAATATCCTCAGATGAAATCTGGAAAGAAGCTTTCTGAGAGACTGCTCTGTGATGTGTGATTTCCACTCACAGAGTTACATCTGTATTTTGTGGATCTCTTTGCTAGCCTTATTTCTGTGGAATCTGAGAACAGATATTTCGGATCCCTTTGAAGACTGCAGTGCCAAAGGAAATATCCTCTGATAACAAAGAGAAAGAAACTTTATGAGAAACTTCTTTGTGTTCTGTGAAATCATCTCACAGAGTTACAGCTTTCCCCTCAAGAAGCCTTTTGCTAAAACAGTTCTTCTGGAATTGGCAAAGGGATATTTGGAAGCCCATAGACAGCTACGGTGAAAAAGGAAATATCCTCAGATGAAATCTGGAAAGAAGCTTTCTGAGAAACTGCTCTGTGATGTGTTACTTCCACTCACAGAGTTACATCTGTATTTCGTGCATCTCTTTGCTAGCCTTCTTTCTGTGGAATCTGAGAACAGATATTTCGGATCCCTTTGAAGACTATAGGGCCAAAGGAAATATACTCTGACAACAAAGAGAAAGAAGCTTTCTGAGAAACTTCTTTATGTTCTGTGAAATCATCTCACAGAATTACAGCTTTCGCCTCAAGAAGCCTTTGGCTAAGACAGTTCTTGTGGAATTGGCAAAGTGATATTTGGAAGCCCGTAGAGGGCTATGGTGAAAAGGAAATATCCTCAGATGAAATCTGGAAAGAAGCTTTCTGAGAAACTGCTCTGTGATGTGTGACTTCCACTCACAGAGTTACATCTGTATTTCGTGGATCTCTTTGCTAGCCTTATTTCTGTGGAATCTGAGAAGAGATATTTCGGATCCCTTTGAAGACTATTTAGCCAAAGGAAATATCCTCCGATAACAAAGAGAAAGAAGCTTTCTGAGAAACTTCTTTGTGTTCTGTGAAATCATCTCACAGAGTTACAGCTTTCCCCTCAAGAAGCCTTTCGCTTAGAGAGTTCTTGTGGAATTGGCAAAGTGATATTTGGAAGCCCATACAGGGCTATGGTGAAAAGGAAATATCCTCAGATGAAATCTGGAAAGAAGCTTTCTGAGAAACTGCTCTGTGATGTGTCACTTCCACTCACAGAGTTACATCTGTATTTCGTGGATCTCTTTGCTAGCCTTATTTCTGTGGAATCTGAGAACAGATATTTCGGATCCCTTTGAAGACTATTGAGCCAAAGGAAATATCCTCCGATAACAAAGAGAAAGAAGCTTTCTGAGAAACTTCTTTGTGTTCTGTGAAATCATCTCACAGAGTTACAGCTTTCCCCTCAAGAAGCCTTACGCTTAGACAGTTCTTGTGGAATTGGCAAAGTGATATTTGGAATCCCATAGAGGGCTATGGTGAAAATGAAATATCCTCAGATGAAATCTGGAAAGAAGCTTTCTGAGAAACTGCTCTGTGATGTGTGACTTCCACTCACAGAGTTACAACTGTATTTCGTGGATCTCTTTTCTAGCCTTATTTCTGTGGAATCTGAGAACAGATATTTCGGATCCCTTTGAAGACTATAGGGCCAAAGGAAATATCCTCTGACAACAAAGAGAAAGAAGCTTTGTGAGAAACTTCTTTGTGTTCTGTGAAATCATCTCACAGAGTTACAGCTTTTGCCTCAAGAAGCCTTTCGCTAAGACAGTTCTTGTGGAATTGGCAAAGTGATATTTGGAAGCCCATAGAGGGCTCTGGTGAAAAAGGAAATATCCTCAGATGAAATCTGGAAAGAAGCTTTCTGAGAAACTGCTCTGTGATGTTTGACTTCCACTCACAGAGTTACATCTGTATTTCGTGGATCTCTTTGCTAGCCTTATTCTGTGGAATCTGAGAAGAGATATTTCGGATCCCTTTGAAGACTATTGAGCCAAAGGAAATATCCTCTGACAGCAAAGAGAAATAAGCTTTCTGAGAAACTTCTTTGTGTTCTGTGAAATCATCTCACAGAGTTACAGCTTTCCCCTCAAGAAGCCTTTCGCTTAGACAGTTCTTGTGGAATTGGCAAAGTGATATTTGGAAGCCCGTAGAGGGCTATGGTGAAAAGGAAATATCCTCAGATGAAATCTGGAAAGAAGCTTTCTGAGAAACTGCTCTGTGATGTGTGTCTTCCACTCACAGAGTTGCATCTGTATTTCCTGGATCTCTTTTCTAGCCTTATTTCTGTGGATTCTGAGAACAGATATTTCGGATCCCTTTGAAGACTATTGACCCAAAGGAAATATCCTCCGATAACAAAGAGAAAGAAGCTTTCTGAGAAACTTCTTTGTGTTCTGTGAAATCATCTCACAGAGTTACAGCTTTCCCCTCAGGAAGCCTTTGGCTTAGACAGTTCTTGTGGAATTGGCAAAGTGATATTTGGAAGCCCATAGAGGGCTATGGTGAAAAAGGAAATATCCTCAGATGAAATCTGGAAAGAAACTTTCTGAGAAACTGCTCTGTGATGTTTGACTTCCACTCACAGAGTTACATCTGTATTTCGTGGATCTCTTTGCTAGCCTTATTTATGTGGAATCTGAGATCAGATATTTCGGATCCCTTTGAAGACTATAGGGCCAAAGGAAATATCCTCCGATAACAAAGAGAAAGAAGCTTTCTGAGAAACTTCTTTGTGTTCTGTGAAATCATCTCACTGAGTTACAGCTTTCCCCTCAGAAGCCTTTCGCTTAGACAGTTCTTGTGGAATTGGCAATGTGATATTTGGAAGCCCATAGAGGGCTATGGTGAAAAAGGAAATATCCTCAGATGAAATCTGGAAAGAAGATTTCTGAGAAACTGCTCTGTGATGTGTGACTTCCACTCACAGAGTAACATCTGTATTTCGTGGATCTCTTTGCTAGCCTTATTTCTGTGCAATATGAGAACAGATATTTCGGATCCCTTTGAAGACTATAGGGCCAAAGGAAATATCCTACGATAACAAAGAGAAAGAAGCTTTCTGAGAAACTTCTTTGTGTTCTGTGAAATCATCTCACAGAGTTACAGCTTTCCCCTCAAGAAGCCTTTCGCTGAGACAGTTCTTGTGGAATTGGCAAAGTGATATTTGGAAGCCCATAGAGTTCTATGGTGAAAAAGGAAATATCCTCAGATGAAATCTGGAAAGAAGCTTTCTGAGAAACTGCTCTGTGATGTGTGATTTCCACTCACAGAGTTACATCTGTATTTCGTGGATCTCTTTGCTAGCCTTATTTCTGTGGAATCTGAGAACAGATATTTCGGATCCCTTTGAAGTTTATAGGGCCAAAGGAAATATCCTCCGATAACAAAGAGAAAGAAGCTTTCTGAGAAACTTCTTTGTGTTCTGTGAAATCATCTCACAGAGTTACAGCTTTCCCCTCAAGAAGCCTTTCGCTAAGACAGTTCTTGTGGAATTGGCAAAGTGATATTTGGAAGCCCATAGAGGGCTATGGTGAAAAAGGAAATATCCTCAGATGAAATCTGGAAAGAAGCTTTCTGAGAAACTGCTCTGTGATGTGTGACTTCCACTCACAGAGTTAGAACTGTATTTCGTGGATCTCTTTGCTAGCCTTATTTCTGTGGAATCTGAGATCAGATATTTCGGATCCCTTTGAAGACTATAGGGCCAAAGGAAATATCCTCTGACAACAAAGACAAAGAAGCTTTCTGAGAAACTTCTTTGTGTTCTGTGAAACCATCTCACAGAGTTACAGCTTTCGCCTCAAGAAGCCTTTCGCTTAGACAGTTCTTGTGGAATTGGCAAAGTGATATTTGGAAGCCCATAGAGGGCTATGGTGAAAAAGGAAATATCCTCAGATGAAATCTGGAAAGAAGCTTTCTGAGAAACTGCTCTGTGATGTGTGACTTCCACTCACAGAGTTACAACTGTATTTCGCGGATCTCTTTTCTAGCCTTATTTCTGTGGAATCTGAGAACAGATATTTCGGATCCCTTTGAAGACTATAGGGCCAAAGGAAATATCCTCTGACAACAAAGACAAAGAAGCTTTCTGAGAAACTTCTTTGTGTTCTGTGAAATCATCTCACAGAGTTACAGCTTTCCCCTCAAGAAGCCTTTCGCTTAGACATTTCTTGTGGAATTGGCAAAGTGATATTGGGAAGCCCATAAAGGGCTATGGTGAAAAGGAAATATCCTCAGATGAAATCTGGAAAGAAGCTTTCTGAGAAACTGCTCTGTGATGTGTGACTTCCACTCACAGAGTTAAAACTGTATTTCGTGGATCCCTTTTCTAGCCTTATTTCTGTGGAATCTGAGAACAGATATTTCGGATCCCTTTGAAGACTATAGGGCCAAAGGAAATATCCTCTGACAACAAAGAGAAAGAAGCTTTCTGAGAAACTTCTTTGTGTTCTGTGAAATCATCTCACAGAGTTACAGCTTTTGCCTCAAGAAGCCTTTCGCTAAGACAGTTCTTGTGGAATTGGCAAAGTGATATTTGGAAGCCCATAGAGGGTTATGGTGAAAAAGGAAATATCCTCAGATGAAATCTGGAAAGAAGCTTTCTGAGAAACTGCTCTGTGATGTTTGACTTCCTCTCACAGACTTACATCTGTATTTCGTGGATCTCTTTGCTAGCCTTATTTCTGTGGAATCTGAGAACAGATATTTCGGATCCCTTTAAAGACTATAGGGCCAAAGGAAATATCCTCCGATAACAAAGAGAAAGAAGCTTTGTGAGAAACTTCTTTGTGTTCTGTGAAATCATCTCACAGAGTTACAGCTTTCCCCTCAAGAAGCCTTTCGCTAAGACAGTTCTTGTGGAATTGGCAAAGTGATATTTGGAAGCCCATAGAGGGCTATGGTGAAAAGGAAATATCCTCAGATGAAATCTGGAAAGAAGCTTTCTGAGAAACTGCTCTGTGATGTGTGACTTCCACTCACAGAGTTAAAACTGTATTTCTTGGATCCCTTTTCTAGCCTTATTTCTGTGGAATCTGAGAACAGATATTTCGGATCCCTTTGAAGACTATAGGGCCAAAGGAAATATCCTCTGACAACAAAGAGAAAGAAGCTTTCTGAGAAACTTCTTTGTGTTCTGTGAAATCATCTCACAGAGTTACAGCTTTTGCCTCAAGAAGCCTTTCGCTAAGACAGTTCTTGTGGAATTGGCAAAGGGATATTTGGAAGCCCATAGACGGCTACGGTGAAAAAGGAAATATCCTCAGATGAAATCTGGAAAGAAGCTTTCTGAGAAACTGCTCTGTGATGTGTGACTTCCACTCACAGAGTTACATCTGTATTTCCTGGATCTCTTTTCTAGCCTTATTTCTGTGGAATCTGAGAACAGATATTTCGGATCCCTTTGAAGACTATTGAGAAAAAGGAAATATCCTCCGATAACAAAGAGAAAGAAGCTTTCTGAGAAACTTCTTTGTGTTCTGTGATTCATCTCACAGAGTTACAGCTTTCCCCTCAAGAAGCCTTACGCTTAGACAGTTCTTGTGGAATTGGCAAAGTGATATTTGGAAGCCCATAGAGGGCTATGCTGAAAAGGAAATATCCTCAGATGAAATCTGGAAAGAAGCTTTCTGAGAAACTGCTCTGTGATG
The DNA here is from genome assembly GCF_043159975.1 of Macaca nemestrina. Taxonomy (NCBI): domain Eukaryota; kingdom Metazoa; phylum Chordata; class Mammalia; order Primates; family Cercopithecidae; genus Macaca; species Macaca nemestrina. The sequence continues at coordinate 54,555,875 of NC_092140.1, forward strand.
TGTGACTTCCAGTCACAGCGTTACATCTGTATTTCGTGGATCTCTTTTCTAGACTTATTTCTGTGGAATCTGAGAACAGATATTTCGGATCCCTTTTCAGACTATAGGGCCAAAGGAAATATCCTCCGATAACAAAGAGAAAGAAGCTTTCTGAGAAACTTCTTTGTGTTCTGTGAAATCATCTCACAGAGTTACAGCTTTCCCCTCAAGAAGCCTTTCGCTTAGACAGTTCTTGTGGAATTGGCAAAGTGATATTTGGAAGCCCATAGAGGGCTATGCTGAAAAGGAAATATCCTCAGATGAAATCTGGAAAGAAGCTTTCTGAGAAACTGCTCTGTGATGTGTGACTTCCACTCACAGAGTTACAACTGTATTTCGTGGATCCCTTTTCTAGCCTTATTTCTGTGGAATCTGAGAACAGATATTTCGGATCCCTTTAAAGACTATAGGGCCAAAGGAAATATCCTCTGAAAACAAAGAGAAAGAAGCTTTCTGAGAAACTTTTTTATGTTCTGTGAAATCATCTCACAGAGTTACAGCTTTCGCCTCAAGAAGCCTTTCGCTAAGACAGTTCTTGTGGAATTGGCAAAGTGATATTTGGAAGCCCGTAGAGGGCTATGGTGAAAAAGGAAATATCCTCAGATGAAATCTGGAAAGAAGCTTTCTGAGAAACTGCTCTGTGATGTGTGACTTCCACTCACAGAGTTACATCTGTATTTCGAGGATCTCTTTGCTAGCCTTATTTCTGTGGAATCTGAGAACAGATATTTCGGATCCGTTTGAAGACTATAGGGCCAAAGGAAATATCCTCCGATAACAAAGAGAAAGAAGCTTTCTGAGAAACTTCTTTGTGTTCTGTGAAATCATCTCACAGAGGTACAGCTTTCCCCTCAAGAAGCCTTTCGCTAAGACAGTTCTTGTGGAATTGCAAAGTGATATTTGGAAACCCATAGAGGGCTATGGTGAAAAAGGAAATATCCTCAGATGAAATCTGGGAAGAAGCATTCTGAGAAACTGCTCTGTGATGTGTGACTTCCACTCACAGAGTTACATCTGTATTTCGTGGATCTCTTTTCTAGCCTTATTTCTGTGGAATCTGAGATCAGATATTTCGGATCCCTTTGAAGACTATAGGGCCAAAGGAAATATCCTCCGATAACAAAGAGAAAGAAGTTTCTGAGAAACTTCTTTGTGTTCTCAAATCATCTCACAGAGTTACAGCTTTCCCCTCAAGAAGCCTTTCGCTAAGACAGTTCTTGTGGAATTGGCAAAGTGATATTTGGAAGCTCATAGAGTTCTATGGTGAAAAAGGAAATATCCTCAGATGAAATCTGGAAAGAAGCTTTCTGAGAAACTGCTCTGTGATGTGTGACTTCCACTCACAGAGTTACATCTGTATTTCGTGGATCTCTTTGCTAGCCTTATTTCTGTGGAATCTGAGAACAGATATTTCGGATCCCTTTGAAGACTATAGGGCCAAAGGAAATATCCTCCGATAACAAAGAGAAAGAAGCTTTCTGAGAAACTTCTTTGTGTTCTGTGAAATCATCTCACAGAGTTACAGCTTTCCCCTAAAGCAGCCTTTCGCTAAGACAGTTCTTGTGGAATTGGCAAAGTGATATTTGGAAGCCCATAGAGTTCTATGGTGAAAAAGGAAATATCCTCAGATGAAATCTGGAAAGAAGCTTTCTGAGAAACTGCTCTGTGATGTGTGACTTCCACTCACAGATTTACATCTGTATTTCGTGGATCTCTTTTCTAGCCTTTTTTCTGTGGAATCTGAGAACAGATATTTCGGATCCCTTTGAAGATTATAGGGCCAAAGGAAATATCCTCCGATAACAAAGAGAAAGAAGCTTTGTGAGAAACTTCTTTGTGTTCTGTGAAATCATCTCACAGAGTTACAGCTTTCCCCTCAAGAACCCTTTCGCTAAGACAGTTCTTGTGGAATTGGCAAAGTGATATTTGGAAGCCCATAGACGGCTACGGTGAAAAAGGAAATATCATCAGATGAAAGCTGGAAAGAAGCTTTCTGAGAAACTGCTCTGTGATGTGTGACTTCCACTCACAGAGTTACATCTGTATTTCGTGGATCTCTTTGCTAGCCTTATTTCTGTGGAATCTGAGAACTGATATTTCGGATCCCTTTGAAACTATTGAGAAAAAGGAAATATCCTCCGATAACAAAGAGAAAGAAGCTTTCTGAGAAACTTCTTTGTGTTCTGTGAAATCATCTCACAGAGTTACAGCTTTCCCCTCAAGAAGCCTTACGCTTAGACAGTTCTTGTGGAATTGGCAAAGTGATATTTGGAAGCCCATAGAGTGCTATTCTGAAAAGGAAATATCCTGAGATGAAATCTGGAAAGAAGCTTTCTGAGAAACTGCTCTGTGATGTGTGACTTCCAGTCACAGCGTTACATCTGTATTTCGTGGATCTCTTTTCTAGCCTTATTTCTGTGGAATCTGAGAACAGATATTTCGGATCCCTTTGAAGACTATAGGGCCAAAGGAAATATCCTCCGATAACAAAGAGAAAGAAGCTTTCTGAGAAACTTCTTTGTGTTCTGTGAAATCATCTCACAGAGTTACAGCTTTCCCCTCAAGAAGCCTTTCGCTAAGACAGTTCTTGTGGAATTGGCAAAGTGATATTTGGAAGCCCGTAGAGGGCTATGGTGAAAAAGGAAATATCCTCAGATGAAACCTGGAAAGAAGCTTTCTGAGAAACTGCTCTGTGATGTGTGACTTCCACTCACAAAGTAACATCTGTATTTCGTGGATCTCTTTGCTAGAATTATTTCTGTGGAATCTGAGAACAGATATTTCGGATCCCTTTGAAGACTATAGGGCCAAAGGAAATATCCTCCGATAACAAAGAGAAAGAAGCTTTCTGAGAAACTTCTTTGTGTTCTGTGAAATCATCTCACAGAGTTACAGCTTTCCCCTCAAGAAGCCGTTCGCTAAGACAGTTCTTGTGGAATTGGCAAAGTGATATTTGGAAGCCCATAGAGGCCTATGGTGAAAAGGAAATATCCTCAGATGAAATCTGGGAAGAAGCTTTCTGAGAAACTGCTCTGTGATGTGTGACTTCCACTCACAGAGTTACATCTGTATTTCGTGGATCTCTTCTCTAGCCTTATTTCTGTGGAATCTGAGATCAGATATTTCGGATCCCTTTGAAGACTATAGGGCCAAAGGAAATATCCTCCGATAACAAAGAGAAAGAAGCTTTCTGAGAAACTTCTTTGTGTTCTCAAATCAACTCACAGAGTTACAGCTTTCCCCTCAAGAAGCCTTTCGCTAAGACAGTTCTTGTGGAATTGGCAAAGTGATATTTGGAAGCCTATAGAGTTCTATGGTGAAACAGTAAATATCCTCAGATGAAATCTGGAAAGAAGCTTTCTGAGACACTGCTCTGTGATGTGTGACTTCCACTCACAGAGTTACATCTGTATTTCGTGGATCTCTTTGCTAGCCTTATTTCTGTGGAATCTGAGAACAGATATTTCGGATCCCTTTGAAGATTATAGGGCCAAATAAAATAACCTCCGATAACAAAGAGAAAGAAGCTTTGTGAGAAACTTCTTTGTGTTCTGTGAAATCATCTCACAGAGTTACAGCTTTCCCCTCAAGAACCCTTTCGCTAAGACAGTTCTTGTGGAATTGGCAAAGTGATATTTGGAAGCCCATAGACGGCTACGGTGAAAAAGGAAATATCATCAGATGAAAGCTGGAAAGAAGCTTTCTGAGAAACTGCTCTGTGATGTGTGACTTCCACTCACAGAGTTACATCTGTATTTCGTGGATCTCTTTGCTAGCCTTATTTCTGTGGAATCTGAGAACTGATATTTCGGATCCCTTTGAAACTATTGAGAAAAAGGAAATATCCTCCGATAACAAAGAGAAAGAAGCTTTCTGAGAAACTTCTTTGTGTTCTGTGAAATCATCTCACAGAGTTACAGCTTTCCCCTCAAGAAGCCTTACGCTTAGACAGTTCTTGTGGAATTGGCAAAGTGATATTTGGAAGCCCATAGAGTGCTATTCTGAAAAGGAAATATCCTGAGATGAAATCTGGAAAGAAGCTTTCTGAGAAACTGCTCTGTGATGTGTGACTTCCAGTCACAGCGTTACATCTGTATTTCGTGGATCTCTTTTCTAGCCTTATTTCTGTGGAATCTGAGAACAGATATTTCGGATCCCTTTGAAGACTATAGGGCCAAAGGAAATATCCTCCGATAACAAAGAGAAAGAAGCTTTCTGAGAAACTTCTTTGTGTTCTGTGAAATCATCTCACAGAGTTACAGCTTTCCCCTCAAGAAGCCTTTCGCTAAGACAGTTCTTGTGGAATTGGCAAAGTGATATTTGGAAGCCCGTAGAGGGCTATGGTGAAAAAGGAAATATCCTCAGATGAAACCTGGAAAGAAGCTTTCTGAGAAACTGCTCTGTGATGTGTGACTTCCACTCACAAAGTAACATCTGTATTTCGTGGATCTCTTTGCTAGCCTTATTTCTGTGGAATCTGAGAACAGATATTTCGGATCCCTTTGAAGACTATAGGGCCAAAGGAAATATCCTCCGATAACAAAGAGAAAGAAGCTTTCTGAGAAACTTCTTTGTGTTCTGTGAAATCATCTCACAGAGTTACAGCTTTCCCCTCAAGAAGCCGTTCGCTAAGACAGTTCTTGTGGAATTGGCAAAGTGATATTTGGAAGCCCATAGAGGCCTATGGTGAAAAGGAAATATCCTCAGATGAAATCTGGGAAGAAGCTTTCTGAGAAACTGCTCTGTGATGTGTGACTTCCACTCACAGAGTTACATCTGTATTTCGTGGATCTCTTCTCTAGCCTTATTTCTGTGGAATCTGAGATCAGATATTTCGGATCCCTTTGAAGACTATAGGGCCAAAGGAAATATCCTCCGATAACAAAGAGAAAGAAGCTTTCTGAGAAACTTCTTTGTGTTCTCAAATCAACTCACAGAGTTACAGCTTTCCCCTCAAGAAGCCTTTCGCTAAGACAGTTCTTGTGGAATTGGCAAAGTGATATTTGGAAGCCTATAGAGTTCTATGGTGAAACAGTAAATATCCTCAGATGAAATCTGGAAAGAAGCTTTCTGAGACACTGCTCTGTGATGTGTGACTTCCACTCACAGAGTTACATCTGTATTTCGTGGATCTCTTTGCTAGCCTTATTTCTGTGGAATCTGAGAACAGATATTTCGGATCCCTTTGAAGATTATAGGGCCAAATAAAATATCCTCCGATAACAAAGAGAAAGAAGCTTTGTGAGAAACTTCTTTGTGTTCTGTGAAATCATCTCACAGAGTTACAGCTTTCCCCTCAAGAAGCCTTTCGCTAAGACAGTTCTTGTGGAATTTGCAAAGTGATATTTGTAAGCCCATAGACGGCTACGGTGAAAAAGGAAATATCATCAGATGAAAGCTGGAAAGAAGCTTTCTGAGAAACTGCTCTGTGATGTGTGACTTCCACTCACAGAGTTACATCTGTATTTCGTGGATCTCTTTTCTAGCCTTATTTCTGTGTAATCTGAGAACAGATATTTCGGATCCCTTTGAAGACTATAGGGCCAAAGGAAATATCCTCCGATAACAAAGAGAAAGAAGCTTTCTGAGAAACTTCTTTGTGTTCTGTGAAATCATCTCACAGAGTTACAGCTTTCGCCTCAAGAAGCCTTTCGCTAAGACACTTCTTGTGGAATTGGCAAAGTGATATTTGGAAGCCCATAGAGGGCTATGGTGAAAAAGGAAATATCCTCACATGAAATCTGGAAAGAAGCTTTCTGAGAAACTGCTCTGTGATGTTTGACTTCCACTCACAGAGTTACATCTGTATTTCGTGGATCTCTTTGCTAGCGTTATTTCTGTGGAATCTGAGAACAGATATTTCGGATCCCTTGGAAGACTATAGGGCCAAAGGAAATATCCTCCGATAACAAAGAGAAAGAAGCTTTGTGAGAAACTTCTTTGTGTTCTGTGAAATCATCTCACAGAGTTACAGCTTTCCCCTCAAGAAGCCTTTCGCTAAGACAGTTCTTGTGGAATTGTCAAAGGGATATTTGGAAGCAAAAAGAGGGCTATGGTGAAAAAGGAAATATCCCGAGATGAAATCTGGAAAGAAGCTTTCTGAGAAACTGCTCAGTGATGTGTGACTTCTACTCGCAGTTACATCTATATTTCGTGGATCTCTTTACTACCCATATTTCTGTGGAATCTGAGAACAGATATTTGGGATTCCTTTGAAGACTTTAGGGCCAAAGTTAATAACCTCCGATAACAAAGAGAAAGAAGCTTTCTGAGAAACTTCTTCGTGTTCTGTGAAATCATCTCACAGAGTTACAGCTTTCCCCTCAAGAAGCCTTTCGCTAAGACAGTTCTTGTGGAATTGGCAAAGTGATATTTGGAAGCCCATAGAGTGCTATTCTGAAAAGGAAATATCCTGAGATGAAATCTGGAAAGAAGCTTTCTGAGAAACTGCTCTGTGATGTGTGACTTCCAGTCACAGCGTTACATCTGTATTTCGTGGATCTCTTTTCTAGCCTTATTTCTGTGGAATCTGAGAACAGATATTTCGGATCCCTTTGAAGACTATAGGGCCAAAGGAAATATCCTCCGATAACAAAGAGAAAGAAGCTTTCTGAGAAACTTCTTTGTGTTCTGTGAAATCATCTCACAGAGTTACAGCTTTCCCCTCAAGAAGCCTTTCGCTAAGACAGTTCTTGTGGAATTGGCAAAGTGATATTTGGAAGCCCGTAGAGGGCTATGGTGAAAAAGGAAATATCCTCAGATGAAACCTGGAAAGAAGCTTTCTGAGAAACTGCTCTGTTATGTGTGACTTCCACTCACAAAGTAACATCTGTATTTCGTGGATCTCTTTGCTAGCCTTATTTCTGTGGAATCTGAGAACAGATATTTCGGATCCCTTTGAAGACTATAGGGCCAAAGGAAATATCCTCCGATAACAAAGAGAAAGAAGCTTTCTGAGAAACTTCTTTGTGTTCTGTGAAATCATCTCACAGAGTTACAGCTTTCCCCTCAAGAAGCCGTTCGCTAAGACAGTTCTTGTGGAATTGGCAAAGTGATATTTGGAAGCCCATAGAGGCCTATGGTGAAAAGGAAATATCCTCAGATGAAATCTGGGATGAAGCTTTCTGAGAAACTGCTCTGTGATGTGTGACTTCCACTCACAGAGTTACATCTGTATTTCGTGGATCTCTTCTCTAGCCTTATTTCTGTGGAATCTGAGATCAGATATTTCGGATCCCTTTGAAGACTATAGGGCCAAAGGAAATATCCTCCGATAACAAAGAGAAAGAAGCTTTCTGAGAAACTTCTTTGTGTTCTCAAATCAACTCACAGAGTTACAGCTTTCCCCTCAAGAAGCCTTTCGCTAAGACAGTTCTTGTGGAATTGGCAAAGTGATATTTGGAAGCCTATAGAGTTCTATGGTGAAACAGGAAATATCCTCAGATGAAATCTGGAAAGAAGCTTTCTGAGACACTGCTCTGTGATGTGTGACTTCCACTCACAGAGTTACATCTGTATTTCGTGGATCTCTTTGCTAGCCTTATTTCTGTGGAATCTGAGAACAGATATTTCGGATCCCTTTGAAGATTATAGGGCCAAATGAAATATCCTCCGATAACAAAGAGAAAGAAGCTTTGTGAGAAACTTCTTTGTGTTCTGTGAAATCATCTCACAGAGTTACAGCTTTCCCCTCAAGAAGCCTTTCGCTAAGACAGTTCTTGTGGAATTGGCAAAGTGATATTTGGAAGCCCATAGACGGCTACGGTGAAAAAGGAAATATCATCAGATGAAAGCTGGAAAGAAGCTTTCTGAGAAACTGCTCTGTGATGTGTGACTTCCACTCACAGAGTTACATCTGTATTTCGTGGATCTCTTTTCTAGCCTTATTTCTGTGTAATCTGAGAACAGATATTTCGGATCCCTTTGAAGACTATAGGGCCAAAGGAAATATCCTCCGATAACAAAGAGAAAGAAGCTTTCTGAGAAACTTCTTTGTGTTCTGTGAAATCATCTCACAGAGTTACAGCTTTCGCCTCAAGAAGCCTTTCGCTAAGACACTTCTTGTGGAATTGGCAAAGTGATATTTGGAAGCCCATAGAGGGCTATGGTGAAAAAGGAAATATCCTCACATGAAATCTGGAAAGAAGCTTTCTGAGAAACTTCTCTGTGATGTTTGACTTCCACTCACAGAGTTACATCTGTATTTCGTGGATCTCTTTGCTAGCGTTATTTCTGTGCAATCTGAGAACAGATATTTCGGATCCCTTTGAAGACTATAGGGCCAAAGGAAATATCCTCCGATAACAAAGAGAAAGAAGCTTTGTGAGAAACTTCTTTGTGTTCTGTGAAATCATCTCACAGAGTTACAGCTTTCCCCTCAAGAAGCCTTTCGCTAAGACAGTTCTTGTGGAATTGTCAAAGGGATATTTGGAAGCAAAAAGAGGGCTATGGTGAAAAAGGAAATATCCCGAGATGAAATCTGGAAAGAAGCTTTCTGAGAAACTGCTCAGTGATGTGTGACTTCTACTCGCAGTTACATCTATATTTCGTGGATCTCTTTACTACCCATATTTCTGTGGAATCTGAGAACAGATATTTCGGATTCCTTTGAAGACTTTAGGGGCAAAGTTAATAACCTCCGATAACAAAGAGAAAGAAGCTTTCTGAGAAACTTCTTCGTGTTCTGTGAAATCATCTCACAGAGTTACAGCTTTCCCCTCAAGAAGCCTTTCGCTAAGACAGTTCTTGTGGAATTGGCAAAGTGATATTTGGAAGCCCATAGAGGGCTATGGTGAAAAAGGAAATATCCTCAGATGAAATCTGGAAAGAAGCTTTCTGAGAAACTGCCCTGTGATGTGTGACTTCCACTCACAGAGTTACATCTGTATTTCGTGGATCTCTTTGCTAGCCTTATTTCTGTGGAATCTGAGAACAGATATTTCGGATCCCTTTGAAGACTATAGGGCCAAAGGAAATATCCTCTGACAACAAAGAGAAAGAAGCTTTCTGAGAAACTTCTTTATGTTCTGTGAAATCATCTCACAGAGTTACAGCTTTCGCCTCAAGAATCCTTTCGCTAAGACAGTTCTTGTGGAATTGGCAAAGTGATATTTGGAAGCCCGAAGAGGGCTATGGTGAAAAAGGAAATATCCTCAGATGAAATCTGGAAAGAAGCTTTCTGAGAAACTGCTCTGTGATGTGTGACTTCCACTCACAGAGTTACATCTGAATTTCGTGGATCTCTTTGCTAGCCTTATTTCTGTGGAATCTGAGAACAGATATTTCGGATCCCTTTGAAGACTATAGGGCCAAAGGAAATATCCTCCGATAACAAAGAGAAAGAAGCTTTCTGAGAAACTTCTTTGTGTTCTGTGAAATCATCTCACAGAGGTACAGCTTTCCCCTCAAGAAGCCTTTCGCTAAGACAGTTCTTGTGGAATTGTCAAAGTGATATTTGGAAGCCCATAGAGGGCTATGGTGAAAAAGGAAATATCCTCAGATGAAATCTGGGAAAAAGCTTTCTGAGAAACTGCTCTGTGATGTGTGACTTCCACTCACAGAGTTACATCTGTATTTCGTGGATCTCTTTTGTAGCCTTATTTCTGTGGAATCTGAGATCAGATATTTCGGATCCCTTTGAAGACTATAGGACAAAAGGAAATATCCTCTGATAACAAAGAGAAAGAAGCTTTCTGAGAAACTTCTTTGTGTTCTCAAATCATCTCACAGAGTTACAGCTTTCCCCTCAAGAAGCCTTTCGCTAAGACAGTTCTTGTGGAATTGGCAAAGTGATATTTGGAAGCCCATAGAGTTCTATGGTGAAAAAGGAAATATCCTCAGTTGAAATCTGGAAAGAAGCTTTCTGAGAAACTGCTCTGTGATGTGTGACTTCCACTCACAGAGTTACATCTGTATTTCGTGGATCTCTTTGCTAGCCTTATTTCTGTGGAACCTGAGAACAGATATTTCGGATCCCTTTGAAGACTATAGGGCCAAAGGTAATATCCTCCGATAACAAAGAGAAAGAAGCTTTGTGAGAAACTTCCTTGTGTTCTGTGAAATCATCTCACAGAGTTACAGCTTTCCCCTCAAGAAGCCTTTCGCTAAGACAGTTCTTGTGGAATTGGCAAAGTGATATTTGGAAGCCCATAGACGGCTACGGTGAAAAAGGAAATATCATCAGATGAAAGCTATAAAGAAGCTTTCTGAGAAACTGCTCTGTGATGTGTGACTTCCACTCACAGAGTTACATCTGTATTTTGTGGATCTCTTTGCTAGCCTTATTTCTGTGGAATCTGAGAACAGATATTTCGGATCCCTTTGAAGACTATAGAGCCAAAGGAAATATCCTCCGATAACAAAGAGAAAGAAGCTTTCTGAGAAACTTCTTTGTGTTCTGTGAAATCATCTCACAGAGTTACAGCTTTCCCCTCAAGAAGCCTTTCGCTTAGACAGTTCTTGTGGAATTGGCAAAGTTATATTTGGAAGCCCATAGTGGGCTATGGTGAAAAAGGAAATACCCTGAGATGAAATCTGGAAAGAAGCTTTCTGAGAAACTGCTCTGTGATGTGTGACTTCCACTCACAGAATTACATCTGTATTTCGTGTATCTCTTTTCTAGCCTTATTTCTGTGGAATCTGAGAACAGATATTTCGGATCCCTTTGAAGACTATAGGGCCAAAGGAAGTATCCTCTGACAACAAAGACAAAGAAGCTTTCTGAGAAACTTCTTTGTGTTCTGTGAAATCATCTCACAGAGTTACAGCTTTCGACTCAAGAAGCCTTTCGCTAAGACAGTTCTTGTGGAATTTTCAAAGGGATATTTGGAAGCCCATAGAGGGCTATGGTGAAAAGGGAAATATCCCGAGATGAAATCTGGAAAGAAGCTTTCTGAGAAACTGCTCAGTAATGTGTGACTTCTACTCACAGTTACATCTGTATTTCGTGGATCTCTTTACTACCCATATTTCTGTGGAATCTGAGAACAGATATTTCGGATTCCTTTGAAGACTCTAGGGCCAAAGTTAATATCCTCCGATAACAAAGAGAAAGAAGCTTTCTGAGAAACTTCTTTGTGTTCTGTGAAATCATCTCACAGAGTTACAGCTTTCCCCTCAAGAAGCCTTTCGCTAAGACAGTTCTTGTGGAATTGGCAAAGTGATATTTGGAAGCCCATAGAGGGCTATGGTGAAAAAGGAAATACCCTCAAATGAAATCTGGAAAGAAGCTTTCTGAGAAACTGCCCTGTGATGTGTGACTTCCACTCACAGAGTTACATCTGTATTTCGTGGATCTCTTTTCTAGCCTTATTTCTGTGGAATCTGAGAACAGATATTTCGGATCCCTTTGAAGACTATTGAGCCAAAGGAAATATCCTCCGATAACAAAGAGAAAGAAGCTTTCTGAGAAACTTCTTTGTGTTCTCAAATCATCTCACAGAATTACAGCTTTCCCCTCATGAAGCCTTTCGTAAGACAGTTCTTGTGGAATTGGCAAAGTGATATTAGGAAGCCCATGGAGTTCTATGGTGAAAAAGGAAATATCCTCAGAAGAAATCTGGAAAGAAGCTTTCTGAGAAACTGCTCTGTGATGTGTGACTTCCACTCACAGAGTAACATCTGTATTTCGTGGGTCTCTTTGCTAGCCTTATTTCTGTGGAATATGAGAACAGATATTTCGGATCCCTTTGAAGACTACAGGGCCAAAGGAAATATCCTACGATAACAAAGAGAAAGAAGCTTTCTGAGAAACTTCTTTGTGTTCTGTGAAATCATCTCACAGAGTTACAGCTTCCCCTCAAGATGCCTTTCGCTAAGACAGTTCTTGTGGAATTGGCAAAGTGATATTTGGAAGCCCATAGACGGCTACGGTGAAAAAGGAAATATCATCAGATGAAAGCTGGAAAGAAGCTTTCTGAGAAACTGCTCTGTGATGTGTGACTTCCACTCACAGAGTTACATCTGTATTTTGTGGATCTCTTTGCTAGCCTTATTTCTGTGGAATCTGAGAACAGATATTTCGGATCCCTTTGAAGACTATAGGGCCAAAGGAAATATCCTCCGATAACAAAGAGAAAGAAGCTTTCTGAGAAACTTCTTTGTATTCTGTGAAATCACCTCATAGAGTTACAGCTTTCCCCTCAAGAAGCCTTTCGCTTAGACAGTTCTTGTGGAATTGGCAAAGTGATATTTGGAAGCCCATAGAGGGCTATGGTGAAAAAGGAAATATCCTCAGATGAAATCTGGAAAGAAGCTCTCTGAGAAACTGCTCTGTGATGTGTGACTTCCACTCACAGAGTTACATCTGTATTTCGTGTATCTCTTTTCTAGCCCTATTTCTGTGGAATCTGAGAACAGATATTTCGGATCCCTTTGAAGACTATAGGGCCAAAGGAAATATCCTCTTACAACAAAGACAAAGAAGCTTTCTGAGAAACTTCTTAGTGTTCTGTGAAATCATCTCACAGAGTTACAGCTTTCGCCTCAAGAAGCCTTTCGCTAAGACAGTTCTTGTGGAATTGGCAAAGTGATATTTGGAAGCCCATAGAGGGCTATGGTGAAAAAGGAAATATCCTCACATGATATCTGGAAAGAAGCTTTCTGAGAAACTGCTCTGTGATGTTTGCCTTCCACTCACAGAGTTACATCTGTATTTCGTGGATCTCTTTGCTAGCCTTATTTCTGTGGAATCTGAGAACAGATATTTCGGATCCCTTTGAAGACTATAGGGCCAAAGGAAATATACTCCGATAACAAAGAGAAAGAAGCTTTGTGAGAAACTTCTTTGTGTTCTGTGAAATCATCTCACAGAGTTACAGCTTTCCCCTCAAGAAGCCTTTCGCTAAGACAGTTCTTGTGGAATTGTCAAAGTGATATTTGGAAGCCAATAGAGGGCTATGATGAAAAAGGAAATATCCCGAGATGAAATCTGGAAAGAAGTTTTCTGAGAAACTGCTCAGTGATGTGTGACTTCCTCTCACAGTTACATCTGTATTTCGTGGATCTCTTTACTACCCATATTTCTGTGGAATCTGAAAACAGATATTTCGGATTCCTTTGAAGACTATAGGGCCAAAGTTAATATCCTCCGATAACAAAGAGAAAGAAGCTTTCTGAGAAACTTCTTTGTGTTCTGTGAAATCATCTCATAGAGTTACAGCTTTCCCCTCAAGAAGCCTTTCGCTAAGACAGTTCTTGTGGAATTGGCAAAGTGATATTTGGAAGCCCATAGAGGGCTATGGTGAAAAAGGAAATACCCTCAGATGAAATCTGGAAAGAAGCTTTCTGAGAAACTGCCCTGTGATGTGTGACTTCCACTCACAGAGTTACATCTTTATTTCGTGGATCTCTTTGCTAGCCTTATTTCTGTGGAATCTGAGAACAGATATTTCGGATCCCTTTGAAGACTATTGAGCCAAAGGAAATATCCTCCGATAACAAAGAGAAAGAAGCTTTCTGAGAAACTTCTTTGTGTTCTGTGAAATCATCTCACAGAGTTACAGCTTTCGCCTCAAGAAGCCTTTCGCTACGACAGTTCTTGTGGAATTGGCAAAGTGATATTTGGAAGCCCATAGAGGGCTATGGTGAAAAGGAAATATCCTCAGATGAAATCTGGAAAGAAGCTTTCTGAGAAACTGCTCTGTGATGTGTGACTTCCACTCACAGAGTTACAACTGTATTTCGTGGATCTCTTTTCTAGCCTTATTTCTGTGGAATCTGAGAACAGATATTTCGGATCACTTTGAAGACTATAGGGCCAAAGGAAATATCCTCTGACAACAAAGAGAAAGAAGCTTTCTGAGAAACATCTTTGTGTTCTGTGAAATCATCTCACAGAGTTACAGCTTTCCCCTCAAGAAGCCTTTCGCTAAGACAGTTCTTGTGGAATTGGCAAAGTGATATTTGGAAGCCCGTAGAGGGCTATGGTGAAAAAGGAAATATCCTCAGATGAAACCTGGAAAGAAGCTTTCTGAGAAACTGCTCTGTTATGTGTGACTTCCACTCACAAAGTAACATCTGTATTTCGTGGATCTCTTTGCTAGCCTTATTTCTGTGGAATCTGAGAACAGATATTTCGGATCCCTTTGAAGACTATAGGGCCAAAGGAAATATCCTCCGATAACAAAGAGAAAGAAGCTTTCTGAGAAACTTCTTTGTGTTCTGTGAAATCATCTCACAGAGTTACAGCTTTCCCCTCAAGAAGCCGTTCGCTAAGACAGTTCTTGTGGAATTGGCAAAGTGATATTTGGAAGCCCATAGAGGCCTATGGTGAAAAGGAAATATCCTCAGATGAAATCTGGGATGAAGCTTTCTGAGAAACTGCTCTGTGATGTGTGACTTCCACTCACAGAGTTACATCTGTATTTCGTGGATCTCTTCTCTAGCCTTATTTCTGTGGAATCTGAGATCAGATATTTCGGATCCCTTTGAAGACTATAGGGCCAAAGGAAATATCCTCCGATAACAAAGAGAAAGAAGCTTTCTGAGAAACTTCTTTGTGTTCTCAAATCAACTCACAGAGTTACAGCTTTCCCCTCAAGAAGCCTTTCGCTAAGACAGTTCTTGTGGAATTGGCAAAGTGATATTTGGAAGCCTATAGAGTTCTATGGTGAAACAGGAAATATCCTCAGATGAAATCTGGAAAGAAGCTTTCTGAGACACTGCTCTGTGATGTGTGACTTCCACTCACAGAGTTACATCTGTATTTCGTGGATCTCTTTGCTAGCCTTATTTCTGTGGAATCTGAGAACAGATATTTCGGATCCCTTTGAAGATTATAGGGCCAAATGAAATATCCTCCGATAACAAAGAGAAAGAAGCTTTGTGAGAAACTTCTTTGTGTTCTGTGAAATCATCTCACAGAGTTACAGCTTTCCCCTCAAGAAGCCTTTCGCTAAGACAGTTCTTGTGGAATTGGCAAAGTGATATTTGGAAGCCCATAGACGGCTACGGTGAAAAAGGAAATATCATCAGATGAAAGCTGGAAAGAAGCTTTCTGAGAAACTGCTCTGTGATGTGTGACTTCCACTCACAGAGTTACATCTGTATTTCGTGGATCTCTTTTCTAGCCTTATTTCTGTGTAATCTGAGAACAGATATTTCGGATCCCTTTGAAGACTATAGGGCCAAAGGAAATATCCTCCGATAACAAAGAGAAAGAAGCTTTCTGAGAAACTTCTTTGTGTTCTGTGAAATCATCTCACAGAGTTACAGCTTTCGCCTCAAGAAGCCTTTCGCTAAGACACTTCTTGTGGAATTGGCAAAGTGATATTTGGAAGCCCATAGAGGGCTATGGTGAAAAAGGAAATATCCTCACATGAAATCTGGAAAGAAGCTTTCTGAGAAACTTCTCTGTGATGTTTGACTTCCACTCACAGAGTTACATCTGTATTTCGTGGATCTCTTTGCTAGCGTTATTTCTGTGCAATCTGAGAACAGATATTTCGGATCCCTTTGAAGACTATAGGGCCAAAGGAAATATCCTCCGATAACAAAGAGAAAGAAGCTTTGTGAGAAACTTCTTTGTGTTCTGTGAAATCATCTCACAGAGTTACAGCTTTCCCCTCAAGAAGCCTTTCGCTAAGACAGTTCTTGTGGAATTGTCAAAGGGATATTTGGAAGCAAAAAGAGGGCTATGGTGAAAAAGGAAATATCCCGAGATGAAATCTGGAAAGAAGCTTTCTGAGAAACTGCTCAGTGATGTGTGACTTCTACTCGCAGTTACATCTATATTTCGTGGATCTCTTTACTACCCATATTTCTGTGGAATCTGAGAACAGATATTTCGGATTCCTTTGAAGACTTTAGGGGCAAAGTTAATAACCTCCGATAACAAAGAGAAAGAAGCTTTCTGAGAAACTTCTTCGTGTTCTGTGAAATCATCTCACAGAGTTACAGCTTTCCCCTCAAGAAGCCTTTCGCTAAGACAGTTCTTGTGGAATTGGCAAAGTGATATTTGGAAGCCCATAGAGGGCTATGGTGAAAAAGGAAATATCCTCAGATGAAATCTGGAAAGAAGCTTTCTGAGAAACTGCCCTGTGATGTGTGACTTCCACTCACAGAGTTACATCTGTATTTCGTGGATCTCTTTGCTAGCCTTATTTCTGTGGAATCTGAGAACAGATATTTCGGATCCCTTTGAAGACTATAGGGCCAAAGGAAATATCCTCTGACAACAAAGAGAAAGAAGCTTTCTGAGAAACTTCTTTATGTTCTGTGAAATCATCTCACAGAGTTACAGCTTTCGCCTCAAGAATCCTTTCGCTAAGACAGTTCTTGTGGAATTGGCAAAGTGATATTTGGAAGCCCGAAGAGGGCTATGGTGAAAAAGGAAATATCCTCAGATGAAATCTGGAAAGAAGCTTTCTGAGAAACTGCTCTGTGATGTGTGACTTCCACTCACAGAGTTACATCTGAATTTCGTGGATCTCTTTGCTAGCCTTATTTCTGTGGAATCTGAGAACAGATATTTCGGATCCCTTTGAAGACTATAGGGCCAAAGGAAATATCCTCCGATAACAAAGAGAAAGAAGCTTTCTGAGAAACTTCTTTGTGTTCTGTGAAATCATCTCACAGAGGTACAGCTTTCCCCTCAAGAAGCCTTTCGCTAAGACAGTTCTTGTGGAATTGTCAAAGTGATATTTGGAAGCCCATAGAGGGCTATGGTGAAAAAGGAAATATCCTCAGATGAAATCTGGGAAAAAGCTTTCTGAGAAACTGCTCTGTGATGTGTGACTTCCACTCACAGAGTTACATCTGTATTTCGTGGATCTCTTTTGTAGCCTTATTTCTGTGGAATCTGAGATCAGATATTTCGGATCCCTTTGAAGACTATAGGACAAAAGGAAATATCCTCCGATAAGAAAGAGAAAGAGGCTTTCTGAGAAACTTCTTTGTGTTCTGTGAAATCATCTCACAGAGTTACAGCTTTCCCCTCAAGAAGCCTTTCGCTAAGACAGTTCTTGTGGAATTGGCAAAGTGATATTTGGAAGCCCATAGAGGGCTATGGTGAAAAAGGAAATATCCTCAGATGAAATCTGGAAAGAAGCTTTCTGAGAAACTGCTCTGTGATGTGTGACTTCCACTCACAGAGTTACATCTGTATTTCTTGGATCTCTTTTCTAGCCTTATTTCTGTGGAATCTGAGAACAGATATTTCGGATCCCATTGAAGACTATAGGGCCAAAGGAAATATCCTCCGATAACAAAGAGAAAGAAGCTTTGTGAGAAACTTCTTTGTGTTCTTTGAAATCATCTCACAGAGTTACAGATTTCCCCTCAAGAAGCCTTTCGCTAAGACAGTTCTTGTGGAATTGGCAAAGTGATATTTGGAAGCCCATAGAGGGCTATGGTGAAAAAGGAAATATCCTCAGATGAAATCTGGAAAGAAGCTTTCTGAGAAACTGTTCTGTGATGTGTTACTTCCACTCACAGAGTTACATCTGTATTTCGTGGATCTCTTTGCTAGGCTTATTTCTGTGGAATCTGAGACCAGATATTTCGGATCCCTTTGAAGACTATAGGGCCAAAGGAAATATCCTCCGATAACAAAGAGAAAGAAGCTTTCTGAGAAACTTCTTTGTGTTCTGTGAAATCATCTCACAGAGTTACAGCTTTCCCCTCAAGAAGCCTTTCGCTAAGACAGTTCTTGTGGAATTGGCAAAGTGATATTTGGAAGCCCATAGAGGGCTATTGTGAAAAAGGAAATATCCTCAGATGAAATCTGGAAAGAAGCTTTCTGAGAAACTGCTCTGTGATGTGTGACTTCCACTCACAGAGTTACATCTGTATTTCGTGGATCTCTTTTCTAGCCTTATTTCTGTGGAATCTGAGAACAGATATTTCGGATCCCTTTGAAGACTATAGGGCCAAAGGAAATATCCTCTGACAACAAAGACAAAGAAGCTTTCTGAGAAACTTCTTTGTGTTCTGTGAAATCATCTCACAGAGTTACAGCTTTCGCCTCAAGAAGCCTTTCGCTAAGACAGTTCTTGTGGAATTGGCAAAGTGTTATTTGGAAGCCCATAGAGGGCTACGGTGAAAAAGGAAATATCCTCACATGATATCTGGAAAGAAGCTTTCTGAAAAACTGCTCTGTGATGTTTGACTTCCACTCACAGAGTTACATCTGTATTTCGTGGATCACTTTGCTAGCCTTATTTCTGTGGAATCTGAGAACAGATATTTCGGATCCCTTTGAAGAATATAGGGCCAAAGGAAATATCCTCCGATACCAAAGAGAAAGAAGCTTTGTGAGAAACTTCTTTGTGTTCTGTGAAATCATCTCACAGAGTTACAGCTTTCCCCTCAAGAAGCCTTTCGCTAAGACAGTTCTTGTGGAATTGTCAAAGGGATATTTGGAAGCCCATAGAGGGCTATGGTGAAAAAGGAAATATCCCGAGATGAAATCTGGAAAGAAGTTTTCTGAGAAACTGCTCAGTGATGTGTGACTTCTACTCACAGTTACATCTGTATTTCGTGGATCTCTTTACTACCCATATTTCTGTGGAATCTGAGAACAGATATTTCGGATTCCTTTGAAGACTATAGGGCCAAAGTTAATATCCTCCGATAACAAAGAGAAAGAAGCTTTCTGAGAAACTTCTTTGTGTTCTGTGAAATCATCTCACAGAGTTACAGCTTTCCCCTCAAGAAGCCGTTCGCTAAGACAGTTCTTGTGGAATTGGCAAAGTGATATTTGGAAGCCCATAGAGGGCTATGGTGAAAAACGAAATACCCTGAGATCAAATCTGGAAGGAAGCTTTCTGAGAAACTGCCCTATGATGTGTGACTTCCACTCACAGAGTTACATCTGTATTTCGTGGATCTCTTTGCTAGGCTTATTTCTGTGGAATCTGAGACCAGATATTTCGGATCCCTTTGAAGACTTTTGAGCCAAAGGAAATATCCTCCGATAACAAAGAGAAAGAAGCTTTCTGAGAAACTTCTTTGTGTTCTGTGAAATCATCTCACAGAGTTACAGCTTTCGCCTCAAGAAGACTTTCGCTTAGACAGTTCTTGTGTAATTGGAAAAGTGATATTTGGAAGCCCATAGAGGGCTATGGTGAAAAGGAAATATCCTCAGATGAAATCTGGAAAGAAGCTTTCTGAGAAACTGCTCTGTGATGTGTGACTTCCACTCAAAGAGTTACAACTGTATTTCGTGGATCTCTTTTCTAGCCTTATTTCTGTGGAATCTGAGAACAGATATTTCGGATCCCTTTGAAGACTATAGGGCCAAAGGAAATATCCTCTGACAACAAAGAGAAAGAAGCTTTCTGAGAAGCATCTTTGTGTTCTGTGAAATCATCTCACAGAGTTACAGCTTTTGCCTCAAGAAGCCTTTAGCTAAGACAGTTCTTGTGGAATTGGCAAAGTGATATTTGGAAGCCCATAGAGGGCTATGGTGAAAAAGGAAATATCCTCAGATGAAATCTGGAAAGAAGCTTTCTGAGAAACTGCTCTGTGATGTGTGACTTCCACTCACAGAGTTACATCTGTATTTCGCGGATCTCTTTGCTAGCGTTATTTCTGTGGAATCTGAGATCAGATATTTCGGATCCCTTTGAAGACTATAGGGCCAAAGGAAATATCCTCCGATAACAAAGAGAAGGAAGCTTTCTGAGAAACTTCTTTGTGTTCTGTGAAATCATCTCACAGAGTTACAGCTTTCCCCTGAAGAAGCCTTTCGCTAAGACAGTTCTTGTGGAATTGGCAAAGTGATATTTGGAAGCCCATAGAGGTCTAAGGTGAAAAAGGAAATATCCTCAGATGAAATCTGGAAAGAAGCTTTCTGAGAAACTGCTCTGTGATGTGTGACTTCCACTCACAGAGTTACATCTGTATTTCGTGGATCTCTTTTCTAGCCTTATTTCTGTGGAATCTGAGAACAGATATTTCGGATCCCTTTGAAGACTATAGGGCCAAAGGAAATATCCTCCGATAACAAAGAGAAAGAAGCTTTCTGAGAAACTTCTTTGTGTTCTGTGAAATCATCTCACAGAGTTACAGCTTTCCCCTCAAGAAGCCTTTCGCTTAGACAGTTCTTGTGGAATTGGCAAAGTGATATTTGGAAGCCCATAGAGGGCTATGCTGAAAAGGAAATATCCTCAGATGAAATCTGGAAGGAAGCTTTCTGAGAAACTGTCCTGTGATGTGTGACTTCCACTCACAGAGTTACATCTTTATTTCGTGGATCTCTTTGCTAGCCTTATTTCTGTGGAATCTGAGAACAGATATTTCGGATCCCTTTGAAGACTATTGAGCCAAAGGAAATATCCTCCGATAACAAAGAGAAAGAAGCTTTCTGAGAAACTTCTTTGTGTTCTGTGAAATCATCTCACAGAGTTACAGCTTTCGCCTCAAGAAGCCTTTCGCTTAGACAGTTCTTGTGGAATTGGAAAAGTGATATTTGGAAGCCCAAGAGGGCTGTGGTGAAAAGGAAATATCCTCAGATGAAATCTGGAAAGAAGCTTTCTGAGAAACTGCTCTGTGATGTGTGACTTCCACTCACAGAGTTACAACTGTATTTCGTGGATCTCTTTTCTAGCCTTATTTCTGTGGAATCTGAGAACAGATATTTCGGATCACTTTGAAGACTATAGGGCCAAAGGAAATATCCTCTGACAACAAAGAGAAAGAAGCTTTCTGAGAAACATCTTTGTGTTCTGTGAAATCATCTCACAGAGTTACAGCTTTCCCCTCAAGAAGCCTTTCGCTAAGACAGTTCTTGTGGAATTGGCAAAGTGATATTTGGAAGCCCATAGAGGGCTATGGTGAAAAGGAAATATCCTCAGATGAAATCTGGAAAGAAGCTTTCTGAGAAACTGCTCTGTGATGTGTGACTTCCACACACAGAGTTACATCTGTATTTCGTGGATCTCTTTTCTAGCCTTATTTCTGTGGAATCTGAGAACAGATATTTCGGATCCCTTTGAAGACTATAGGGCCAAAGGAAATATCCTCCGATAAGAAAGAGAAAGAAGCTTTCTGAGAAACTTCTTTGTGTTCTGTGAAATCATCTCACAGAGTTACAGCTTTCCCCTCAAGAAGCCTTTCGCTAAGACAGTTCTTGTGGAATTGGCAAAGTGATATTTGGAAGCCCATAGAGGGCTATGGTGAAAAAGGAAATATCCTCAGATGAAATCTGGAAAGAAGCTTTCTGAGAAACTGCTCTGTGATGTGTGACTTCCACTCACAGAGTTACATCTGTATTTCGTGGATCTCTTATCTAGCCTTATTTCTGTGGAATCTGAGAACAGATATTTCGGATCCCTTTGAAGACTATAGGGCCAAAGGAAATATCCTCCGATAACAAAGAGAAAGAAGCTTTCTGAGAAACTTCTTTGTGTTCTGTGAAATCATCTCACAGAGTTACAGCTTTCCCCTCAAGAAGCCTTTCGCTAAGACAGTTCTTGTGGAATTGGCAAAGTGATATTTGGAAGCCCATAGAGGGCTATTGTGAAAAAGGAAATATCCTCAGATGAAATCTGGAAAGAAGCTTTCTGAGAAACTGCTCTGTGATGTGTGACTTCCACTCACAGAGTTACATATGTATTTCGTGTATCTCTTTTCTAGCCTTATTTCTGTGGAATCTGAGAACAGATATTTCGGATCCCTTTGAAGACTATAGGGCCAAAGGAAATATCCTCTGACAACAAAGACAAAGAAGCTTTCTGAGAAACTTCTTTGTGTTCTGTGAAATCATCTCACAGAGTTACAGCTTTCGCCTCAAGAAGCCTTTCGCTAAGACAGTTCTTGTGGAATTGGCAAAGTGATATTTGGAAGCCCATAGAGGGCTATGGTGAAAAAGGAAATATCCTCACATGATATCTGGAAAGAAGCTTTCTGAGAAACTGCTCTGTGATGTTTGACTTCCACTCACAGAGTTACATCTGTATTTCGTGGATCTCTTTGCTAGCCTTATTTCTGTGGAATCTGAGAACAGATATTTCGGATCCCTTTGAAGACTATAGGGCCAAAGGAAATATCCTCCGATAACAAAGAGAAAGAAGCTTTGTGAGAAACTTCTTTGTGTTCTGTGAAATCATCTCACAGAGTTACAGCTTTCCCCTCAAGAAGCCTTTCGCTTAGACAGTTCTTGTGGAATTGGCAAAGTGATATTTGGAAGCCCATAGAGGGCTATGCTGAAAAGGAAATATCCTCAGATGAAATCTGGAAAGAAGCTTTCTGAGAAACTGCTCTGTGATGTGTGACTTCCACTCACAGAGTTACATCTGTATTTCGTGGATCTCTTTTCTAGCCTTATTTCTGTGGAATCTGAGAACAGATATTTCGGATCCCTTTGAAGACTATAGGGCCAAAGGAAATATCCTCCGATAAGAAAGAGAAAGAAGCTTTCTGAGAAACTTCTTTGTGTTCTGTGAAATCATCTCACAGAGTTACAGCTTTCCCCTCAAGAAGCCTTTCGCTAAGACAGTTCTTGTGGAATTGGCAAAGTGATATTTGGAAGCCCATAGAGGGCTATGGTGAAAAAGGAAATATCCTCAGATGAAATCTGGAAAGAAGCTTTCTGAGAAACTGCTCTGTGATGTGTGACTTCCACTCACAGAGTTACATCTGTATTTCGTGGATCTCTTTTCTATCCTTATTTCTGTGGAATCTGAGAACAGATATTTCGGATCCCTTTGAAGACTATAGGGCCAAAGGAAATATCCTCCGATAACAAAGAGAAAGAAGCTTTCTGAGAAACTTCTTTCTGTTCTGTGAAATCATCTCACAGAGTTACAGCTTTCCCCTCAAGAAGCCTTTCGCTAAGACAGTTCTTGTGGAATTGGCAAAGTGATATTTGGAAGCCCATAGAGGGCTATTGTGAAAAAGGAAATATCCTCAGATGAAATCTGGAAAGAAGCTTTCTGAGAAACTGCTCTGTGATGTGTGACTTCCACTCACAGATTTACATCTGTATTTCGTGTATCTCTTTTCTAGCCTTATTTCTGTGGAATCTGAGAACAGATATTTCGGATCCCTTTGAAGACTATAGGGCCAAAGGAAATATCCTCTGACAACAAAGACAAAGAAGCTTTCTGAGAAACTTCTTTGTGTTCTGTGAAATCATCTCACAGAGTTACAGCTTTCGCCTCAAGAAGCCTTTCGCTAAGACAGTTCTTCTGGAATTGGCAAAGTGATATTTGGAAGCCCATAGAGGGCTATGGTGAAAAAGGAAATATCCTCACATGATATCTGGAAAGAAGCTTTCTGAGAAACTGCTCTGTGATGTTTGACTTCCACTCACAGAGTTACATCTGTATTTCGTGGATCTCTTTTCTAGCCTTATTTCTGTGGAATCTGAGAACAGATATTTCGGATCCCTTTGAAGACTATAGGGCCAAAGGAAATATCCTCCGATAACAAAGAGAAAGAAGCTTTGTGAGAAACTTCTTTGTGTTCTGTGAAATCATCTCACAGAGTTACAGCTTTCCCCTCAAGAAGCCTTTCGCTAAGACAGTTCTTGTGGAATTGTCAAAGGGATATTTGGAAGCCCATAGAGGGCTATGGTGAAAAAGGAAATATCCTCAGATGAAATCTGGAAAGAAGCTTTCTGAGAAACTGCTCTGTGATGTGTGACTTCCACTCACAGAGTTACATCTGTATTTCGTGGATCTCTTTTCTAGCCTTATTTCTGTGTAATCTGAGAACAGATATTTCGGATCCCTTTGAAGACTATAGGGCCAAAGGAAATATCCTCCGATAACAAAGAGAAAGAAGCTTTCTGAGAAACTTCTTTGTGTTCTGTGAAATCATCTCACAGAGTTACAGCTTTCCCCTCAAGAAGCCTTTCGCTTAGACAGTTCTTGTGGAATTGGCAAAGTGATATTTGGAAGCCCATAGAGGGCTATGGTGAAAAGGAAATATCCTCAGATGAAATCTGGAAAGAAGCTTTCTGAGAAACTGCTCTGTGATGTGTGACTTCCACTCACAGAGTTACAACTGTATTTCGTGGATCTCTTTTCTAGCCTTATTTCTGTGGAATCTGAGAACAGATATTTCGGATCCCTTTGAAGACTATAGGGCCAAAGGAAATATCCTCCGATAACAAAGAGAAAGAAGCTTTCTGAGAAACTTCTTTGTGTTCTTTGAAATCATCTCGCAGAGTTACAGCTTTCCCCTCAAGAAGCCTTTTGCTAAGACAGTTCTTGTTGAATTGGCAAAGTGATATTTGGAAGCCCATAGAGGGCTAAGGTGAAAAAGGAAATATCCTCAGATGAAATCTGGAAAGAAGCTTTCTGAGAAACTGCTCTGTGATGTGTGACTTCCACTCACAGAGTTACATCTGTATTTCGTGGATCTCCTTTCTAGCCTTATTTCTGTGGAATCCGAGAACAGATATTTCGGATCCCTTTGAAGATTATTGAGCCAAAGGAAATATCCTCCGATAACAAAGAGAAAGAAGCTTTCTGAGAAACTTCTTTGTGTTCTGTGAAATCATCTCACAGAGTTACAGCTTTCCCCTCAAGAAGCCTTTCGCTAAGACAGTTCTTGTGGAATTGGCAAAGTGATATTTGGAAGCCCATAGAGGGCTATGGTGAAAAAGGAAATACCCTGAGATGAAATCTGGAAAGAAGCTTTCTGAGAAACTGCCCTGTGATGTGTGACTTCCACTCACAGAGTTACATCTGTATTTCGTGGATCTCTTTGCTAGCCTTATTTCTGTGGAATCTGAGAACAGATATTTCGGATCCCTTTGAAGACTTTTGAGCCAAAGGAAATATCCTCCGATAACAAAGAGAAAGAAGCTTTCTGAGAAACTTCTTTGTGTTCTTTGAAATCATCTCACAGAGTTACAGCTTTCGCCTCAAGAAGCCTTTCGCTTAGACAGTTCTTGTGTAATTGGAAAAGTGATATTTGGAAGCCCATAGAGGGCTATGGTGAAAAGGAAATATCCTCAGATGAAATCTGGAAAGAAGCTTTCTGAGAAACTGCTCTGTGAGGTGTGACTTCCACTCACAGAGTTACAACTGTATTTCGTGGATCTCTTTTTTAGCCTTATTTCTGTGGAATCTGAGAACAGATATTTCGGATCCCTTTGAAGACTATAGGGCCAAAGGAAATATCCTCTGACAACAAAGAGAAAGAAGCTTTCTGAGAAGCATCTTTGTGTTCTGTGAAATCATCTCACAGAGTTACAGCTTTTGCCTCAAGAAGCCTTTCGCTAAGACAGTTCTTGTGGAATTGGCAAAGTGATATTTGGAAGCCCATAGAGGGCTATGGTGAAAAAGGAAATATCCTCAGATGAAATCTGGAAAGAAGCTTTCTGAGAAACTGCTCTGTGATGTGTGACTTCCACTCACAGAGTTACATCTGTATTTCGCGGATCTCTTTGCTAGCGTTATTTCTGTGGAATCTGAGATCAGATATTTCGGATCTCTTTGAAGACTATAGGGCCAAAGGAAATATCCTCCGATAACAAAGAGAAAGAAGCTTTCTGAGAAACTTCTTTGTGTTCTGTGAAATCATCTCACGGAGTTACAGCTTTCCCATCAAGAAGCCTTTCGCTAAGACAGTTCTTGTGGAATTGGCAAAGTGATATTTGGAAGCCCATAGAGGGCTAAGGTGAAAAAGGAAATATCCTCAGATGAAATCTGGAAAGAAGCTTTCTGAGAAACTGCTCTGTGATGTGTGACTTCCACTCACAGAGTTACATCTGTATTTCGTGGATCTCTTTTCTAGCCTTATTTCTGTGGAATCTGAGAACAGATATTTCGGATCCCTTTGAAGACTATAGGGCCAAAGGAAATATCCTCCGATAACAAAGAGAAAGAAGCTTTCTGAGAAACTTCTTTGTGTTCTGTGAAATCATCTCACAGAGTTACAGCTTTCCCCTCAAGAAGCCTTTCGCTTAGACAGTTCTTGTGGAATTGGCAAAGTGATATTTGGAAGCCCATAGTGGGCTATGCTGAAAAGGAAATATCCTCAGATGAAATCTGGAAAGAAGCTTTCTGAGAAACTGCTCTGTGATGTGTGACGTCCACTCACAGAGTTACATCTGTATTTCGTGGATCTCTTTTCTAGCCTTATTTCTGTGAATCTGAGAACAGATATTTCGGATCCCTTTGAAGACTATAGGGCCAAAGGAAATATCCTCCGATAACAATGAGAAAGAAGCTTTGTGAGAAACTTCTTTGTGTTCTGTGAAAACATCTCACAGAGTTACAGCTTTCCCCTCAAGAAGCCTTTCGCTAAGACAGTTCTTGTGGAATTGGCAAAGTGATATTTGGAAGCCCATAGAGGGCTATTGTGAAAAAGGAAATATCCTCAGATGAAATCTGGAAAGAAGCTTTCTGAGAAACTGCTCTGTGATGTGTGACTTCCACTCACAGAGTTATATCTGTATTTCGTGGATCTCTTTGCTAGCCTTATTTCTGTGGAATCTGAGAACAGATATTTCGGATCCCTTTGAAGACTATAGGGCCACAGAAATATCCTCCGATAACAAAGAGAAAGAAACTTTGTGAGAAACTTCTTTGTGTTCTGTGAAATCATCTCACAGAGTTACAGCTTTCCCCTCAAGAAGCCTTTCGCTAAGACAGTTCTTGTGGAATTGGCAAAGTGATATTTGGAAGCCCAGAGAGGACTATGGTGAAAAAGGAAATACCCTCAGATGAAATCCGGAAAGAAGCTTTCTGAGAAACTGCCCTGTCATGTGTGCCTTCCACTCACAGAGTTACATCTGTATTTCGTGGATCTCTTTGCTAGCTTTATTTCTGTGGAATCTGAGAACAGATATTTCGGATCCCTTTGAAGACTATTGAGCCAAAGGAAATATCCTCCGATAACAAAGAGAAAGAAGCTTTCTGAGAAACTTCTTTGTGTTCTGTGAAATCATCTCACAGAGTTACAGCTTTCGCCTCAAGAAGCCTTTCGCTTAGACAGTTCTTGTGGAATTGGCAAAGTGATATTTGGAAGCTCATAGAGGGCTATGGTGAAAAAGAAATATCCTCAGATGAAATCTGGAAAGAAGCTTTCTGAGAAACTGCTCTGTGATGTGTGACTTCCACTCACAGAGTTACATCTGTATTTCGTGGATCTCTTTTCTAGCCTTATTTCTGGGGAATCTGAGAACAGATATTTCGGATCCCTTTGAAGACTATAGGGCCAAAGGAAATATCCTCCGATAACAAAGAGAACTTAGCAAACTATCACAAGAACAGAAAACCAAACACCGCATGTTCTCACTCATAGGTGGGAACTGAACAATGAGATCACTCGGACTCAGGAAGGGGAACATCACACACTGGGGCCTATCATGGGGAGGGGGTAGGGGGGAGGGTTTGCACTGGGAGTTATACCTGATGTAAATGACGAGTTGATGGGTGCAGCACAGCAACATGGCACAAGTATACATATGTAACAAACCTGCATGTTATGCACATGTACCCTCCAACTTAAAGTATAATAATAATAAATAAATTAAAAAAAAAATGATATAGGGGATATTGCCACTGATCCCACAGAAATACAAATTACCATCAGAGAATACTAAAAACACCTCTACGCAAATAAACTAGAAAACCTAGAAGAAATGGATACATTCCTGGACACATACACCCTCCCAAGTCTAAACCAGGAAGAAATCGAATTCCTGAATAGATCAGTAACAAGTTCTGATATTGAGGCAGTAATTAATAGCCTACCAACCAAAAAAAGTCCTGTGCCAGATGATTCACAGCCAAATTCTACCAGAGGTGCAAAGAGGAGCTGGTACCATTCCTTCTGAAACTATTCAAACAATAGAAAAAGATCTACTCCTCCCTAACTCATTTTATGAGGCCAGCATCATCCTGATACCAAAACCTGGCAGAGACACAACAAAAAACGAAAATGTCAGGCCAATATCCCTGATGAACATCAATGTGAAAATCCTCAATAAAATACTGGCAAACCGAAAAAAAAAAAAAAAAAAAAAAAAAAAAAAAAAAAAAAAAAAAAAAAAAAAGAAACTTCTTTGTGTTCTGTGAAATCATCTCACAGAGTTACAGCTTTCCCCTCAAGAAGCCTTTCGCTAAGACAGTTCTTGTGGTATTGGCAAAGTGATATTTGGAACCCCATAGAGGGCTATGGTGAAAAAGGAAATATCATCAGATGAAATCTGGAAAGAAGTTTTCTGATAAACTGCTCTGTGATGTGTGACTTCCACTCACAGAGTTACATCTGTATTTCGTGGATCTCTTTGCGAGCCTTATTTCTGTGGAATCTGAGAACAGATATTTCGGATCACTTTGAAGACTATAGGGCCAAAGGAAATATCCTACGATAACAAAGAGAAAGAAGCTTTCTGAGAAACTTCTTTGTGTTCTGTGAAATCATCTCACAGAGTTAGATCTTTCCCTTCAAGAAGCCTTTCGCTAAGACAGTTCTTGTGGAATTGGCAAAGTGATATTAGGAAGCCCATAGAGGGCTACGGTGAAAAAGGAAATATCCTCAGATGAAATCTGGAAAGAAGCTTTCTGAGAAACTGCTCTGTGATGTGTGACTTCCCCTCACAGAGTTACATCTGTACTTCGTGGATCTCTTTGCTAGCATCATTTCTGTAGAATCTGAGAACAGATATTTCGGATCCCTTTGAAGACTATAGGGCCAAAGGAAATATCCTCCGATAACAAAGAGAAAGAAGCTTTGTGAGAAACTTCTTTGTGTTCTGTGAAATCATCTCACAGAGTTACAGCTTTCCCCTCAAGAAGCCTTTCGCTAAGATAGTTCTTGTGGAATTGGCAAACTGATATTTGGAAGCCCATAGACGGCTACGGTGAAAAAGGAAATATCCTCAGATGAAATCTGGAAAGAAGCTTTCTGAGAAACTGCTCTGTGATGTGTGACTTCCACTCACAGAGTTACATCTGTATTTCGTGGATCTCTTTGCTAGCCTTATTTCTGTGGAATCTGAGAAAAGATATTTCGGATCCCTTTGAAGACTAATGGGCCAAAGGAAATATCCTCCGATAACAAAGAGAAAGAAGCTTTCTGAGAAACTTCTTTGTGTTCTGTGAAATCATCTCACAGAGTTACAGCTTTCCCCTCAAGAAGCCTTTCGCTTAGACCGTTCTTGTGGAATTGGCAAAGTGATATTTGGAAGCCCATAGAGGGCTGTGGTGAAATAGGTAATATTCTCAGATGAAATCTGGAAAGAAGCTTTCTGAGAAACTGCTCTGTGATGTGTGACTTCCACTCACAGAGTTACATCTGTATTTCGTGGATCTATTTTCTAGCCTTATTTCTGTGGAATCTGAGAACAGATATTTCGGATCCCTTTGAAGACTATAGGGCCAAAGGAAATATCCTCCGATAACAAAGAGAAAGAAGCTTTCTGAGAAACTTCTTTGTGTTCTGTGAAATCATCTCACAGAGTTACAGATTTCCCCTCAAGAAGCCTTTCGCTAAGACAGTTCTTGTGGAATTGGCAAAGTGATATTTGGAAGCCCATAGAGGGCTATGGTGAAAAAGGAAATATCCTCAGATGAAATCAGGAAAGAAGCTTTCTGAGAAACTGCTCTGTGATGTGTGACTTCCACTCACAGAGTTACATCTGTATTTCGTGGATCTCTTTGCTAGCCTTATTTCTGGGGAATCTGAGAACAGATATTTCGGATCCCTTTGAAGACTATAGGGCCAAAGGAAATATCCTCCGATAACAAAGAGAAAGAAGCTTTCTAAGAAACTTCTTTCTGTTCTGTGAAATCATCTCACAGAGTTACAGCTTTCCCCTCAAGAAGCCTTTCGCTAAGACAGTTCTTGTGGAATTGGCAAAGTGATATTTGGAACCCCATAGAGGGCTATGGTGAAAAAGGAAATATCCTCAGATGAAATCTGGAAAGAAGTTTTCTGATAAACTGCTCTGTGATGTGTGACTTCCACTCACAGAGTTACATCTGTATTTCGTGGATCTCTTTGCTAGCCTTATTTCTGTGGAATCTGAGAACAGATATTTCGGATCACTTTGAAGACTATAGGGCCAAAGGAAATATCCTACGATAACAAAGAGAAAGAAGCTTTCTGAGAAACTTCTTTGTGTTCTGTGAAATCATCTCACAGAGTTAGATCTTTCCCTTCAAGAAGCCTTTCGCTAAGACAGTTCTTGTGGAATTGGCAAAGTGATATTAGGAAGCCCATAGAGGGCTACGGTGAAAAAGGAAATATCCTCAGATGAAATCTGGAAAGAAGCTTTCTGAGAAACTGCTCTGTGATGTGTGACTTCCCCTCACAGAGTTACATCTGTATTTCGTGGATCTCTTTGCTAGCATCATTTCTGTAGAATCTGAGAACAGATATTTCGGATCCCTTTGAAGACTATAGGGCCAAAGGAAATATCCTCCGATAACAAAGAGAAAGAAGCTTTGTGAGAAACTTCTTTGTGTTCTGTGAAATCATCTCACAGAGTTACAGCTTTCCCCTCAAGAAGCCTTTCGCTAAGATAGTTCTTGTGGAATTGGCAAACTGATATTTGGAAGCCCATAGACGGCTACGGTGAAAAAGGAAATATCCTCAGATGAAATCTGGAAAGAAGCTTTCTGAGAAACTGCTCTGTGATGTGTGACTTCCACTCACAGAGTTACATCTGTATTTCGTGGATCTCTTTGCTAGCCTTATTTCTGTGGAATCTGAGAAAAGATATTTCGGATCCCTTTGAATACTAATGGGCCAAAGGAAATATCCTCCGATAACAAAGAGAAAGAAGCTTTCTGAGAAACTTCTTTGTGTTCTGTGAAATCATCTCACAGAGTTACAGCTTTCCCCTCAAGAAGCCTTTCGCTTAGACCGTTCTTGTGGAATTGGCAAAGTGATATTTGGAAGCCCATAGAGGGCTGTGGTGAAAAAGGTAATATTCTCAGATGAAATCTGGAAAGAAGCTTTCTGAGAAACTGCTCTGTGATGAGTGACTTCCACTCACAGAGTTACATCTGTATTTCGTGAATCTATTTTCTAGCCTTATTTCTGTGGAATCTGAGAACAGATATTTCGGATCCCTTTGAAGACTATAGGGCCAAAGGAAATATCCTCCGATAACAAAGAGAAAGAAGCTTTCTGAGAAACTCCTTTGTGTTCTGTGAAATCATCTCACAGAGTTACAGCTTTCGCCTCAAGAAGCCTTTCGCTTAGACAGTTCTTGTGGAATTGGCAAAGTGATATTTGGAAGCCCATAGAGGGCTATGGTGAAAAGGAAATATCCTCAGATGAAATCTGGAAAGAAGCTTTCTGAGAAACTGCTCTGTGTTGTGTGACTTCCACTCACAGAGTTACAACTGTATTTCGTGGATCTCTTTTCTAGCCTTATTTCTGTGGAATCTGAGAACAGATATTTCGGATCACTTTGAAGACTATAGGGCCAAAGGAAATATCCTCTGACAACAAAGAGAAAGAAGCTTTCTGAGAAACATCTTTGTGTTCTGTGAAATCATCTCACAGAGTTACAGCTTTTGCCTCAAGAAGCCTTTCGCTAAGAGAGTTCTTGTGGAATTGGCAAAGTGATATTTGGAAGCCCATAGAGGGCAATGGTGAAAAAGGAAATATCCTCAGATGAAATCTGGAAAGAAGCTTTCTGAGAAACTGCTCTGTGATGTTTGACTTCCACTCAGAGAATTACATCTGTATTTCGTGGATCTCTTTGCTAGCGATATTTCTGTGGAATCTGAGAACAGATATTTCGGATCCCTTTGAAGACTATAGGGCCAAAGGAAATATACTCCGATAACAAAGAGAAAGAAGCTTTCTGAGAAACTTCTTTGTGTTCTTTGAAATCATCTCGCAGAGTTACAGCTTTCCCCTCAAGAAGCCTTTCGCTTAGACAGTTCTTGTGGAATTGGCAAAGTGATATTTGGAAGCCCATAGAGGGCTATGCTGAAAAGGAAATATCCTCAGATGAAATCTGGAAAGAAGCTTTCTGAGAAACTGCTCTGTGATGTGTGACTTCCACTCACAGAGTTACATCTGTATTTCGTGGATCTCTTTTCTAGCCTTATTTCTGTGGAATCTGAGAACAGATATTTCGGATCCCTTTGAAGACTATAGGGCCAAAGGAAATATCCTCCGATAAGAAAGAGAAAGAAGCTTTCTGAGAAACTTCTTTGTGTTCTGTGAAATCATCTCACAGAGTTACAGCTTTCCCCTCAAGAAGCCTTTCGCTAAGACAGTTCTTGTGGAATTGGCAAAGTGATATTTGGAAGCCCATAGAGGGCTATGGTGAAAAAGGAAATATCCTCAGATGAAATCTGGAAAGAAGCTTTCTGAGAAACTGCTCTGTGATGTGTGACTTCCACTCACAGAGTTACATCTGTATTTCGTGGATCTCTTTTCTAGCCTTATTTCTATGGAATCTGAGAACAGATATTTCGGATCCCTTTGAAGACTATAGGGCCAAAGGAAATATCCTCCGATAAGAAAGAGAAAGAAGCTTTCTGAGAAACTTCTTTGTGTTCTGTGAAATCATCTCACAGAGTTACAGCTTTCCCCTCAAGAAGCCTTTCGCTAAGACAGTTCTTGTGGAATTGTCAAAGTGATATTTGGAAGCCCATAGAGGGCTATTGTGAAAAAGGAAATATCCTCAGATGAAATCTGGAAAGAAGCTTTCTGAGAAACTGCTCTGTGATGTGTGACTTCCACTCACAGAGTTACATCTGTATTTCGTGGATCTCTTTTCTAGCCTTATTTCTGTGGAATCTGAGAACAGATATTTCGGATCCCTTTGAAGACTATAGGGCCAAAGGAAATATCCTCCGATAACAAAGAGAAAGAAGCTTTGTGAGAAACTTCTTTGTGTTCTGTGAAATCATCTCACAGAGTTACAGATTTCCCCTCAAGAAGCCTTTCGCTAAGACAGTTCTTGTGGAATTGGCAAAGTGATATTTGGAAGCCCATAGAGGGCTATGGTGAAAAAGGAAATATCCTCAGATGAAATCTGGAAAGAAGCTTTCTGAGAAACTGCTCTGTGATGTGTTACTTCCACTCACAGAGTTACATCTGTATTTCGTGGATCTCTTCTCTAGCCTTATTTCTGTGGAATCTGAGACCAGATATTTCGGATCCCTTTGAAGACTATAGGGCCAAAGGAAATATCCTCCGATAACAAAGAGAAAGAAGCTTTCTGAGAAACTTCTTTGTGTTCTGTGAAATCATCTCACAGAGTTACAGCTTTCCCCTCAGGAAGCCTTTCGCTAAGACAGTTCTTGTGGAATTGGCAAAGTGATATTTGGAAGCCCATAGAGGGCTATGGTGAAAAAGGAAATATCCTCAGATGAAATCTGGAAAGAAGCTTTCTGAGAAACTGCTCTGTGATGTGTGACTTCCTCTCACAGAGTTACATCTGTATTTCGTGTATCTCTTTTCTAGCCTTATTTCTGTGGAATCTGAGAACAGATATTTCGGATCCCTTTGAAGACTATAGGGCCAAAGGAAATATCCTCTGACAACAAAGACAAAGAAGCTTTCTGAGAAACTTCTTTGTGTTCTGTGAAATCATCTCACAGAGTTACAGCTTTCGCCTCAAGAAGCCTTTCGCTAAGACAGTTCTTGTGGAATTGGCAAAGTGATATTTGGAAGCCCATAGAGGGCTATGGTGAAAAAGGAAATATCCTCACATGATATCTGGAAAGAAGCTTTCTGAGAAACTGCTCTGTGATGTGTGACTTCCCCTCACAGAGTTACATCTGTATTTCGTGGATCTCTTTGCTAGCATCATTTCTGTAGAATCTGAGAACAGATATTTCGGATCCCTTTGAAGACTATAGGGCCAAAGGAAATATCCTCCGATAACAAAGAGAAAGAAGCTTTGTGAGAAACTTCTTTGTGTTCTGTGAAATCATCTCACAGAGTTACAGCTTTCCCCTCAAGAAGCCTTTCGCTAAGACAGTTCTTGTGGAATTGTCAAAGGGATATTTGGAAGCCCATAGAGGGCTATGGTGAAAAAGGAAATATCCTCAGATGAAATCTGGAAAGAAGCTTTCTGAGAAACTGCTCTGTGATGTGTGACTTCCACTCACAGAGTTACGTCTGTATTTCGTGGATCTCTTTTCTAGCCTTATTTCTGTGGAATCTGAGAACAGATATTTCGGATCCCTTTGAAGACTATAGGGCCAAAGGAAATATCCTCCGATAAGAAAGAGAAAGAAGCTTTCTGAGAAACTTCTTTGTGTTCTGTGAAATCATCTCACAGAGTTACAGCTTTCCCCTCAAGAAGCCTTTCGCTAAGACAGTTCTTGTGGAATTGTCAAAGTGATATTTGGAAGCCCATAGAGGGCTATTGTGAAAAAGGAAATATCCTCAGATGAAATCTGGAAAGAAGCTTTCTGAGAAACTGCTCTGTGATGTGTGACTTCCACTCACAGAGTTACATCTGTATTTCGTGGATCTCTTTTCTAGCCTTATATCTGTGGAATCTGAGAACAGATATTTCGGATCCCTTTGAAGACTATAGGGCCAAAGGAAATATCCTCCGATAACAAAGAGAAAGAAGCTTTGTGAGAAACTTCTTTGTGTTCTGTGAAATCATCTCACAGAGTTACAGATTTCCCCTCAAGAAGCCTTTCGCTAAGACAGTTCTTGTGGAATTGGCAAAGTGATATTTGGAAGCCCATAGAGGGCTATGGTGAAAAAGGAAATATCCTCAGATGAAATCTGGAAAGAAGCTTTCTGAGAAACTGCTCTGTGATGTGTTACTTCCACTCACAGAGTTACATCTGTATTTCGTGGATCTCTTTGCTAGCCTTATTTCTGTGGAATCTGAGACCAGATATTTCGGATCCCTTTGAAGACTATAGGGCCAAAGGAAATATCCTCCGATAACAAAGAGAAAGAAGCTTTCTGAGAAACTTCTTTGTGTTCTGTGAAATCATCTCACAGAGTTACAGCTTTCCCCTCAGGAAGCCTTTCGCTAAGACAGTTCTTGTGGAATTGGCAAAGTGATATTTGGAAGCCCATAGAGGGCTATGGTGAAAAAGGAAATATCCTCAGATGAAATCTGGAAAGAAGCTTTCTGAGAAACTGCTCTGTGATGTGTGACTTCCACTCACAGAGTTACATCTGTATTTCGTGTATCTCTTTTCTAGCCTTATTTCTGTGGAATCTGAGAACAGATATTTCGGATCCCTTTGAAGACTATAGGGCCAAAGGAAATATCCTCTGACAACAAAGACAAAGAAGCTTTCTGAGAAACTTCTTTGTGTTCTGTGAAATCATCTCACAGAGTTACAGCTTTCGCCTCAAGAAGCCTTTCGCTAAGACAGTTCTTGTGGAATTGGCAAAGTGATATTTGGAAGCCCATAGAGGGCTATGGTGAAAAAGGAAATATCCTCACATGATATCTGGAAAGAAGCTTTCTGAGAAACTGCTCTGTGATGTTTGACTTCCACTCACAGAGTTACATGTGTATTTCGTGGATCTCTTTGCTAGCCTTATTTCTGTGGAATCTGAGAACAGATATTTCGGATCCCTTTGAAGACTATAGGGCCAAAGGAAATATCCTCCGATAACAAAGAGAAAGAAGCTTTGTGAAAAACTTCTTTGTGTTCTGTGAAATCATCTCACAGAGTTACAGCTTTCCCCTCAAGAAGCCTTTCGCTAAGACAGTTCTTGTGGAATTGTCAAAGGGATATTTGGAAGCCCATAGAGGGCTATGGTGAAAAAGGAAACATCCCCAGATGAAATCTGGAAAGAAGCTTTCTGAGAAACTGCTCTGTGATGTGTGACTTCCACTCACAGAGTTACATCTTTATTTCGTGGATCTCTTTGCTAGCCTTATTTCTGTGGAATCTGAGAACAGATATTTCGGATCCCTTTGAAGACTATTGAGCCAAAGGAAATATCCTCCGATAACAAAGAGAAAGAAGCTTTCTGAGAAACTTCTTTGTGTTCTGTGAAATCATCTCACAGAGTTACAGCTTTCGCCTCAAGAAGCCTTTCGCTTAGACAGTTCTTGTGGAATTGGAAAAGTGATATTTGGAAGCCCAAGAGGGCTGTGGTGAAAAGGAAATATCCTCAGATGAAATCTGGAAAGAAGCTTTCTGAGAAACTGCTCTGTGATGTGTGACTTCCACTCACAGAGTTACAACTGTATTTCGTGGATCTCTTTTCTAGCCTTATTTCTGTGGAATCTGAGAACAGATATTTCGGATCACTTTGAAGACTATAGGGCCAAAGGAAATATCCTCTGACAACAAAGAGAAAGAAGCTTTCTGAGAAACATCTTTGTGTTCTGTGAAATCATCTCACAGAGTTACAGCTTTCCCCTCAAGAAGCCTTTCGCTAAGACAGTTCTTGTGGAATTGTCAAAGTGATATTTGGAAGCCCATAGAGGGCTATGCTGAAAAGGAAATATCCTCAGATGAAATCTGGAAAGAAGCTTTCTGAGAAACTGCTCTGTGATGTGTGACTTCCACACACAGAGTTACATCTGTATTTCGTGGATCTCTTTTCTAGCCTTATTTCTGTGGAATCTGAGAACAGATATTTCGGATCCCTTTGAAGACTATAGGGCCAAAGGAAATATCCTCCGATAAGAAAGAGAAAGAAGCTTTCTGAGAAACTTCTTTGTGTTCTGTGAAATCATCTCACAGAGTTACAGCTTTCCCCTCAAGAAGCCTTTCGCTAAGACAGTTCTTGTGGAATTGGCAAAGTGATATATTGAAGCCCATAGAGGGCTATGGTGAAAAAGGAAATATCCTCAGATGAAATCTGGAAAGAAGCTTTCTGAGAAACTGCTCTGTGATGTGTGACTTCCACTCACAGAGTTACATCTGTATTTCGTGGATCTCTTTTCTAGCCTTATTTCTGTGGAATCTGAGAACAGATATTTCGGATCCCTTTGAAGACTATAGGGCCAAAGGAAATATCCTCCGATAACAAAGAGAAAGAAGCTTTCTGAGAAACTTCTTTGTGTTCTGTGAAATCATCTCACAGAGTTACAGCTTTCCCCTCAAGAAGCCTTTCGCTAAGACAGTTCTTGTGGAATTGGCAAAGTGATATTTGGAAGCCCATAGAGGGCTATGGTGAAAAAGGAAATATCCTCACATGATATCTGGAAAGAAGCTTTCTGAGAAACTGCTCTGTGATGTGTTACTTCCACTCACAGAGTTACATCTGTATTTCGTGGATCTCTTTGCTAGCCTTATTTCTGTGGAATCTGAGAACAGATATTTCGGATCCCTTTGAAGACTATAGGGCCAAAGGAAATATCCTCCGATAACAAAGAGAAAGAAGCTTTGTGAGAAACTTCTTTGTGTTCTGTGAAATCATCTCACAGAGTTACAGCTTTCCCCTCAAGAAGCCTTTCGCTTAGACAGTTCTTGTGGAATTGGCAAAGTGATATTTGGAAGCCCATAGAGGGCTATGCTGAAAAGGAAATATCCTCAGATGAAATCTGGAAAGAAGCTTTCTGAGAAACTGCTCTGTGATGTGTGACTTCCACTCACAGAGTTACATCTGTATTTCGTGGATCTCTTTTCTAGCCTTATTTCTGTGGAATCTGAGAACAGATATTTCGGATCCCTTTGAAGACTATAGGGCCAAAGGAAATATCCTCCGATAAGAAAGAGAAAGAAGCTTTCTGAGAAACTTCTTTGTGTTCTGTGAAATCATCTCACAGAGTTACAGCTTTCCCCTCAAGAAGCCTTTCGCTAAGACAGTTCTTGTGGAATTGGAAAAGTGATATTTGGAAGCCCATAGAGGGCT
Organism: Macaca nemestrina; assembly: GCF_043159975.1. NCBI lineage: Eukaryota > Metazoa > Chordata > Mammalia > Primates > Cercopithecidae > Macaca > Macaca nemestrina. The sequence goes on from NC_092140.1 coordinate 54,593,588, forward strand.
ATGGTGAAAAAGGAAATACCCTGAGATGAAATCTGGAAAGAAGCTTTCTGAGAAACTGCCCTGTGATGTGTGACTTCCACTCACAGAGTTACATCTGTATTTCGTGGATCTCTTTGCTAGCCTTATTTCTGTGGAATCTGAGAACAGATATTTCGGATCCCTTTGAAGACTTTTGAGCCAAAGGAAATATCCTCCGATAACAAAGAGAAAGAAGCTTTCTGAGAAACTTCTTTGTGTTCTTTGAAATCATCTCACAGAGTTACAGCTTTCGCCTCAAGAAGCCTTTCGCTTAGACAGTTCTTGTGTAATTGGAAAAGTGATATTTGGAAGCCCATAGAGGGCTATGGTGAAAAGGAAATATCCTCAGATGAAATCTGGAAAGAAGCTTTCTGAGAAACTGCTCTGTGAGGTGTGACTTCCACTCACAGAGTTACAACTGTATTTCGTGGATCTCTTTTTTAGCCTTATTTCTGTGGAATCTGAGAACAGATATTTCGGATCCCTTTGAAGACTATAGGGCCAAAGGAAATATCCTCTGACAACAAAGAGAAAGAAGCTTTCTGAGAAGCATCTTTGTGTTCTGTGAAATCATCTCACAGAGTTACAGCTTTTGCCTCAAGAAGCCTTTCGCTAAGACAGTTCTTGTGGAATTGGCAAAGTGATATTTGGAAGCCCATAGAGGGCTATGGTGAAAAAGGAAATATCCTCAGATGAAATCTGGAAAGAAGCTTTCTGAGAAACTGCTCTGTGATGTGTGACTTCCACTCACAGAGTTACATCTGTATTTCGCGGATCTCTTTGCTAGCGTTATTTCTGTGGAATCTGAGATCAGATATTTCGGATCTCTTTGAAGACTATAGGGCCAAAGGAAATATCCTCCGATAACAAAGAGAAAGAAGCTTTCTGAGAAACTTCTTTGTGTTCTGTGAAATCATCTCACGGAGTTACAGCTTTCCCATCAAGAAGCCTTTCGCTAAGACAGTTCTTGTGGAATTGGCAAAGTGATATTTGGAAGCCCATAGAGGGCTAAGGTGAAAAAGGAAATATCCTCAGATGAAATCTGGAAAGAAGCTTTCTGAGAAACTGCTCTGTGATGTGTGACTTCCACTCACAGAGTTACATCTGTATTTCGTGGATCTCTTTTCTAGCCTTATTTCTGTGGAATCTGAGAACAGATATTTCGGATCCCTTTGAAGACTATAGGGCCAAAGGAAATATCCTCCGATAACAAAGAGAAAGAAGCTTTCTGAGAAACTTCTTTGTGTTCTGTGAAATCATCTCACAGAGTTACAGCTTTCCCCTCAAGAAGCCTTTCGCTTAGACAGTTCTTGTGGAATTGGCAAAGTGATATTTGGAAGCCCATAGAGGGCTATGCTGAAAAGGAAATATCCTCAGATGAAATCTGGAAAGAAGCTTTCTGAGAAACTGCTCTGTGATGTGTGACGTCCACTCACAGAGTTACATCTGTATTTCGTGGATCTCTTTTCTAGCCTTATTTCTGTGAATCTGAGAACAGATATTTCGGATCCCTTTGAAGACTATAGGGCCAAAGGAAATATCCTCCGATAACAATGAGAAAGAAGCTTTGTGAGAAACTTCTTTGTGTTCTGTGAAAACATCTCACAGAGTTACAGCTTTCCCCTCAAGAAGCCTTTCGCTAAGACAGTTCTTGTGGAATTGGCAAAGTGATATTTGGAAGCCCATAGAGGGCTATTGTAAAAAAGGAAATATCCTCAGATGAAATCTGGAAAGAAGCTTTCTGAGAAACTGCTCTGTGATGTGTGACTTCCACTCACAGAGTTATATCTGTATTTCGTGGATCTCTTTGCTAGCCTTATTTCTGTGGAATCTGAGAACAGATATTTCGGATCCCTTTGAAGACTATAGGGCCACAGAAATATCCTCCGATAACAAAGAGAAAGAAACTTTGTGAGAAACTTCTTTGTGTTCTGTGAAATCATCTCACAGAGTTACAGCTTTCCCCTCAAGAAGCCTTTCGCTAAGACAGTTCTTGTGGAATTGGCAAAGTGATATTTGGAAGCCCAGAGAGGACTATGGTGAAAAAGGAAATACCCTCAGATGAAATCCGGAAAGAAGCTTTCTGAGAAACTGCCCTGTCATGTGTGCCTTCCACTCACAGAGTTACATCTGTATTTCGTGGATCTCTTTGCTAGCTTTATTTCTGTGGAATCTGAGAACAGATATTTCGGATCCCTTTGAAGACTATTGAGCCAAAGGAAATATCCTCCGATAACAAAGAGAAAGAAGCTTTCTGAGAAACTTCTTTGTGTTCTGTGAAATCATCTCACAGAGTTACAGCTTTCGCCTCAAGAAGCCTTTCGCTTAGACAGTTCTTGTGGAATTGGCAAAGTGATATTTGGAAGCCCATAGAGGGCTATGGTGAAAAAGAAATATCCTCAGATGAAATCTGGAAAGAAGCTTTCTGAGAAACTGCTCTGTGATGTGTTACTTCCACTCACAGAGTTACATCTGTATTTCGTGGATCTCTTTTCTAGCCTTATTTCTGGGGAATCTGAGAACAGATATTTCGGATCCCTTTGAAGACTATAGGGCCAAAGGAAATATCCTCCGATAACAAAGAGAACTTAGCAAACTATCACAAGAACAGAAAACCAAACACCGCATGTTCTCACTCATAGGTGGGAACTGAACAATGAGATCACTCGGACTCAGGAAGGGGAACATCACACACTGGGGCCTATCATGGGGAGGGGGTAGGGGGGAGGGTTTGCACTGGGAGTTATACCTGATGTAAATGACGAGTTGATGGGTGCAGCACAGCAACATGGCACAAGTATACATATGTAACAAACCTGCATGTTATGCACATGTACCCTCCAACTTAAAGTATAATAATAATAAATAAATTAAAAAAAAAATGATATAGGGGATATTGCCACTGATCCCACAGAAATACAAATTACCATCAGAGAATACTAAAAACACCTCTACGCAAATAAACTAGAAAACCTAGAAGAAATGGATACATTCCTGGACACATACACCCTCCCAAGTCTAAACCAGGAAGAAATCGAATTCCTGAATAGATCAGTAACAAGTTCTGATATTGAGGCAGTAATTAATAGCCTACCAACCAAAAAAAGTCCTGTGCCAGATGATTCACAGCCAAATTCTACCAGAGGTGCAAAGAGGAGCTGGTACCATTCCTTCTGAAACTATTCAAACAATAGGAAAAGATCTACTCCTCCCTAACTCATTTTATGAGGCCAGCATCATCCTGATACCAAAACCTGGCAGAGACACAACAAAAAACGAAAATGTCAGGCCAATATCCCTGATGAACATCAATGTGAAAATCCTCAATAAAATACTGGCAAACCGAAAAAAAAAAAAAAAGAAACTTCTTTGTGTTCTGTGAAATCATCTCACAGAGTTACAGCTTTCCCCTCAAGAAGCCTTTCGCTAAGACAGTTCTTGTGGAATTGGCAAAGTGATATTTGGAACCCCATAGAGGGCTATGGTGAAAAAGGAAATATCATCAGATGAAATCTGGAAAGAAGTTTTCTGATAAACTGCTCTGTGATGTGTGACTTCCACTCACAGAGTTACATCTGTATTTCGTGGATCTCTTTGCTAGCCTTATTTCTGTGGAATCTGAGAACAGATATTTCGGATCACTTTGAAGACTATAGGGCCAAAGGAAATATCCTACGATAACAAAGAGAAAGAAGCTTTCTGAGAAACTTCTTTGTGTTCTGTGAAATCATCTCACAGAGTTAGATCTTTCCCTTCAAGAAGCCTTTCGCTAAGACAGTTCTTGTGGAATTGGCAAAGTGATATTAGGAAGCCCATAGAGGGCTACGGTGAAAAAGGAAATATCCTCAGATGAAATCTGGAAAGAAGCTTTCTGAGAAACTGCTCTGTGATGTGTGACTTCCCCTCACAGAGTTACATCTGTACTTCGTGGATCTCTTTGCTAGCATCATTTCTGTAGAATCTGAGAACAGATATTTCGGATCCCTTTGAAGACTATAGGGCCAAAGGAAATATCCTCCGATAACAAAGAGAAAGAAGCTTTGTGAGAAACTTCTTTGTGTTCTGTGAAATCATCTCACAGAGTTACAGCTTTCCCCTCAAGAGGCCTTTCGCTAAGATAGTTCTTGTGGAATTGGCAAACTGATATTTGGAAGCCCATAGACGGCTACGGTGAAAAAGGAAATATCCTCAGATGAAATCTGGAAAGAAGCTTTCTGAGAAACTGCTCTGTGATGTGTGACTTCCACTCACAGAGTTACATCTGTATTTCGTGGATCTCTTTGCTAGCCTTATTTCTGTGGAATCTGAGAAAAGATATTTCGGATCCCTTTGAAGACTAATGGGCCAAAGGAAATATCCTCCGATAACAAAGAGAAAGAAGCTTTCTGAGAAACTTCTTTGTGTTCTGTGAAATCATCTCACAGAGTTACAGCTTTCCCCTCAAGAAGCCTTTCGCTTAGACCGTTCTTGTGGAATTGGCAAAGTGATATTTGGAAGCCCATAGAGGGCTGTGGTGAAATAGGTAATATTCTCAGATGAAATCTGGAAAGAAGCTTTCTGAGAAACTGCTCTGTGATGTGTGACTTCCACTCACAGAGTTACATCTGTATTTCGTGGATCTATTTTCTAGCCTTATTTCTGTGGAATCTGAGAACAGATATTTCGGATCCCTTTGAAGACTATAGGGCCAAAGGAAATATCCTCCGATAACAAAGAGAAAGAAGCTTTCTGAGAAACTTCTTTGTGTTCTGTGAAATCATCTCACAGAGTTACAGCTTTCCCCTCAAGAAGCCTTTCGCTAAGACAGTTCTTGTGGAATTGGCAAAGTGATATTTGGAACCCCATAGAGGGCTATGGTGAAAAAGGAAATATCCTCAGATGAAATCTGGAAAGAAGTTTTCTGAGAAACTGCTCTGTGATGTGTGACTTCCACTCACAGAGTTACATCTGTATTTCGTGGATCTCTTTGCTAGCCTTATTTCTGGGGAATCTGAGAACAGATATTTCGGATCCCTTTGAAGACTATAGGGCCAAAGGAAATATCCTCCGATAACAAAGAGAAAGAAGCTTTCTAAGAAACTTCTTTCTGTTCTGTGAAATCATCTCACAGAGTTACAGCTTTCCCCTCAAGAAGCCTTTCGCTAAGACAGTTCTTGTGGAATTGGCAAAGTGATATTTGGAACCCCATAGAGGGCTATGGTGAAAAAGGAAATATCCTCAGATGAAATCTGGAAAGAAGTTTTCTGATAAACTGCTCTGTGATGTGTGACTTCCACTCACAGAGTTACATCTGTATTTCGTGGATCTCTTTGCTAGCCTTATTTCTGTGGAATCTGAGAACAGATATTTCGGATCACTTTGAAGACTATAGGGCCGAAGGAAATATCCTACGATAACAAAGAGAAAGAAGCTTTCTGAGAAACTTCTTTGTGTTCTGTGAAATCATCTCACAGAGTTAGATCTTTCCCTTCAAGAAGCCTTTCGCTAAGACAGTTCTTGTGGAATTGGCAAAGGGATATTAGGAAGCCCATAGAGGGCTACGGTGAAAAAGGAAATATCCTCAGATGAAATCTGGAAAGAAGCTTTCTGAGAAACTGCTCTGTGATGTGTGACTTCCCCTCACAGAGTTACATCTGTATTTCGTGGATCTCTTTGCTAGCATCATTTCTGTAGAATCTGAGAACAGATATTTCGGATCCCTTTGAAGACTATAGGGCCAAAGGAAATATCCTCCGATAACAAAGAGAAAGAAGCTTTGTGAGAAACTTCTTTGTGTTCTGTGAAATCATCTCACAGAGTTACAGCTTTCCCCTCAAGAAGCTTTTCGCTAAGATAGTTCTTGTGGAATTGGCAAACTGATATTTGGAAGCCCATAGACGGCTACGGTGAAAAAGGAAATATCCTCAGATGAAATCTGGAAAGAAGCTTTCTGAGAAACTGCTCTGTGATGTGTGACTTCCACTCACAGAGTTACATCTGTATTTCGTGGATCTCTTTTCTAGCCTTATTTCTGTGGAATCTGAGAACAGATATTTCGGATCCCTTTGAAGACTGTAGGGCCAAAGGAAATATCCTCCGATAAGAAAGAGAAAGAAGCTTTCTGAGAAACTTCTTTGTGTTCTGTGAAATCATCTCACAGAGTTACAGCTTTCCCCTCAAGAAGCCTTTCGCTAAGACAGTTCTTGTGGAATTGGCAAAGTGATATTTGGAAGCCCATAGAGGGCTATGGTGAAAAAGGAAATATCCTCAGATGAAATCTGGAAAGAAGCTTTCTGAGAAACTGCTCTGTGATGTGTGACTTCCACTCACAGAGTTACATCTGTATTTCGTGGATCTCTTTTCTAGCCTTATTTCTATGGAATCTGAGAACAGATATTTCGGATCCCTTTGAAGACTATAGGGCCAAAGGAAATATCCTCCGATAAGAAAGAGAAAGAAGCTTTCTGAGAAACTTCTTTGTGTTCTGTGAAATCATCTCACAGAGTTACAGCTTTCCCCTCAAGAAGCCTTTCGCTAAGACAGTTCTTGTGGAATTGGCAAAGTGATATTTGGAAGCCCATAGAGGGCTATTGTGAAAAAGGAAATATCCTCAGATGAAATCTGGAAAGAAGCTTTCTGAGAAACTGCTCTGTGATGTGTGACTTCCACTCACAGAGTTACATCTGTATTTCGTGGATCTCTTTTCTAGCCTTATTTCTGTGGAATCTGAGAACAGATATTTCGGATCCCTTTGAAGACTATAGGGCCAAAGGAAATATCCTCCGATAACAAAGAGAAAGAAGCTTTCTGAGAAACTTCTTTGTGTTCTGTGAAATCATCTCACAGAGTTACAGATTTCCCCTCAAGAAGCCTTTCGCTAAGACAGTTCTTGTGGAATTGGCAAAGTGATATTTGGAAGCCCATAGAGGGCTATGGTGAAAAAGGAAATATCCTCAGATGAAATCTGGAAAGAAGCTTTCTGAGAAACTGCTCTGTGATGTGTTACTTCCACTCACAGAGTTACATCTGTATTTCGTGGATCTCTTTGCTAGCCTTATTTCTGTGGAATCTGAGACCAGATATTTCGGATCCCTTTGAAGACTATAGGGCCAAAGGAAGTATCCTCCGATAACAAAGAGAAAGAAGCTTTCTGAGAAACTTCTTTGTGTTCTGTGAAATCATCTCACAGAGTTACAGCTTTCCCCTCAGGAAGCCTTTCGCTAAGACAGTTCTTGTGGAATTGGCAAAGTGATATTTGGAAGCCCATAGAGGGCTATGGTGAAAAAGGAAATATCCTCAGATGAAATCTGGAAAGAAGCTTTCTGAGAAACTGCTCTGTGATGTGTGACTTCCACTCACAGAGTTACATCTGTATTTCGTGGATCTCTTTTCTAGCCTTATTTCTGTGGAATCTGAGAACAGATATTTCGGATCCCTTTGAAGACTATAGGGCCAAAGGAAATATCCTCTGACAACAAAGACAAAGAAGCTTTCTGAGAAACTTCTTTGTGTTCTGTGAAATCATCTCACAGAGTTACAGCTTCGCCTCAAGAAGCCTTTGGCTAAGACAGTTCTTGTGGAATTGGCAAAGTGATATTTGGAAGCCCATAGAGGGCTATGGTGAAAAAGGAAATATCCTCACATGATATCTGGAAAGAAGCTTTCTGAGAAACTGCTCTGTGATGTGTGACTTCCCCTCACAGAGTTACATCTGTATTTCGTGGATCTCTTTGCTAGCATCATTTCTGTAGAATCTGAGAACAGATATTTCGGATCCCTTTGAAGACTATAGGGCCAAAGGAAATATCCTCCGATAACAAAGAGAAAGAAGCTTTGTGAGAAACTTCTTTGTGTTCTGTGAAATCATCTCACAGAGTTACAGCTTTCCCCTCAAGAAGCCTTTCGCTAAGACAGTTCTTGTGGAATTGTCAAAGGGATATTTGGAAGCCCATAGAGGGCTATGGTGAAAAAGGAAATATCCTCAGATGAAATCTGGAAAGAAGCTTTCTGAGAAACTGCTCTGTGATGTGTGACTTCCACTCACAGAGTTACGTCTGTATTTCGTGGATCTCTTTTCTAGCCTTATTTCTGTGGAATCTGAGAACAGATATTTCGGATCCCTTTGAAGACTATAGGGCCAAAGGAAATATCCTCTGATAAGAAAGAGAAAGAAGCTTTCTGAGAAACTTCTTTGTGTTCTGTGAAATCATCTCACAGAGTTACAGCTTTCCCCTCAAGAAGCCTTTCGCTAAGACAGTTCTTGTGGAATTGTCAAAGTGATATTTGGAAGCCCATAGAGGGCTATGGTGAAAAAGGAAATATCCTCAGATGAAATCTGGAAAGAAGCTTTCTGAGAAACTGCTCTGTGATGTGTGACTTCCACTCTCAGAGTTACATCTGTATTTCGTGGATCTCTTTTCTAGCCTTATTTCTGTGGAATCTGAGAACAGATATTTCGGATCCCTTTGAAGACTATAGGGCCAAAGGAAATATCCTCCGATAACAAAGAGAAAGAAGCTTTGTGAGAAACTTCTTTGTGTTCTGTGAAATCATCTCACAGAGTTACAGATTTCCCCTCAAGAAGCCTTTCGCTAAGACAGTTCTTGTGGAATTGGCAAAGTGATATTTGGAAGCCCATAGAGGGCTATGGTGAAAAAGGAAATATCCTCAGATGAAATCTGGAAAGAAGCTTTCTGAGAAACTGCTCTGTGATGTGTTACTTCCACTCACAGAGTTACATCTGTATTTCGTGGATCTCTTTGCTAGCCTTATTTCTGTGGAATCTGAGACCAGATATTTCGGATCCCTTTGAAGACTATAGGGCCAAAGGAAATATCCTCCGATAACAAAGAGAAAGAAGCTTTCTGAGAAACTTCTTTGTGTTCTGTGAAATCATCTCACAGAGTTACAGCTTTCCCCTCAGGAAGCCTTTCGCTAAGACAGTTCTTGTGGAATTGGCAAAGTGATATTTGGAAGCCCATAGAGGGCTATGGTGAAAAAGGAAATATCCTCACATGATATCTGGAAAGAAGCTTTCTGAGAAACTGCTCTGTGATGTTTGACTTCCACTCACAGAGTTACATGTGTATTTCGTGGATCTCTTTGCTAGCCTTATTTCTGTGGAATCTGAGAACAGATATTTCGGATCCCTTTGAAGACTATAGGGCCAAAGGAAATATCCTCCGATAACAAAGAGAAAGAAGCTTTGTGAGAAACTTCTTTGTGTTCTGTGAAATCATCTCACAGAGTTACAGCTTTCCCCTCAAGAAGCCTTTCGCTAAGACAGTTCTTGTGGAATTGTCAAAGGGATATTTGGAAGCCCATAGAGGGCTATGGTGAAAAAGGAAACATCCCCAGATGAAATCTGGAAAGAAGCTTTCTGAGAAACTACTCTGTGATGTGTGACTTCCACTCACAGAGTTACGTCTGTATTTCGTGGATCTCTTTGCTAGCCTTATTTCTGTGGAATCTGAGAACAGATATTTCGGATCCCTTTGAAGACTATAGGGCCAAAGGAAATATCCTCCGATAACAAAGAGAAAGAAGTTTTCTGAGAAACTTCTTTGTGTTCCGTGAAATCATCTCACAGAGTTACAGCTTTCCCCTCAAGAAGCCTTTCGCTTAGACAGTTCTTGTGGAATTGGCAAAGTGATATTTGGAAGCCCATAGAGGGCTATGCTTAAAACGAAATATCCTCAGATGAAATCTGGAAAGAAGCTTTCTGAGAAACTGCTCTGTGATGTGTGACTTCCACTCACAGAGTTACATCTGTATTTCGTGGATCTCTTTTCTAGCCTTATTTCTGTGAATCTGAGAACAGATATTTCGGATCCCTTTGAAGACTATAGGGCCAAAGGAAATATCCTCCGATAAGAAAGAGAAAGAAGCTTTCTGAGAAACTTCTTTGTGTTCTGTGAAAACATCTCACAGAGTTACAGCTTTCCCCTCAAGAAGCCTTTCGCTAAGACAGTTCTTGTGGAATTGGCAAAGTGATATTTGGAAGCCCATAGAGGGCTATGGTGAAAAAGGAAATACCCTCAGATGAAATCTGGAAAGAAGCTTTCTGAGAAACTGCCCTGTGATGTGTGACTTCCACTCACAGAGTTACATCTGTATTTCGTGTATCTCTTTTCTAGCCTTATTTCTGTGGAATCTGAGAACAGATATTTCGGATCCCTTTGAAGACTATAGGGCCAAAGGAAATATCCTCTGACAACAAAGACAAAGAAGCTTTCTGAGAAACTTCTTTGTGTTCTGTGAAATCATCTCACAGAGTTACAGCTTTCGCCTCAAGAAGCCTTTCGCTAAGACAGTTCTTGTGGAATTGGCAAAGTGATATTTGGAAGCCCATAGAGGGCTATGGTGAAAAAGGAAATATCCTCACATGATATCTGGAAAGAAGCTTTCTGAGAAACTGCTCTGTGATGTTTGACTTCCACTCACAGAGTTACATCTGTATTTCGTGGATCTCTTTGCTAGCCTTATTTCTGTGGAATCTGAGAACAGATATTTCGGATCCCTTTGAAGACTATAGGGCCAAAGGAAATATCCTCAGATAACAAAGAGAAAGAAGCTTTGTGAGAAACTTCTTTGTGTTCTGTGAAATCATCTCACAGAGTTACAGCTTTCCCCTCAAGAAGCCTTTCGCTAAGACAGTTCTTGTGGAATTGTCAAAGGGATATTTGGAAGCCCATAGAGGGCTATGGTGAAAAAGGAAATATCCTCAGATGAAATCTGGAAAGAAGCTTTCTGAGAAACTGCTCTGTGATGTGTGACTTCCACTCACAGAGTTACATCTGTATTTCGTGGATCTCTTTTCTAGCCTTATTTCTGTGGAATCTGAGAACAGATATTTCGGATCCCTTTGAAGACTATAGGGCCAAAGGAAATATCCTCCGATAACAAAGAGAAAGAAGTTTTCTGAGAAACTTCTTTGTGTTCCGTGAAATCATCTCACAGAGTTACAGCTTTCCCGTCAAGAAGCCTTTCGCTTAGACAGTTCTTGTGGAATTGGCAAAGTGATATTTGGAAGCCCATAGAGGGCTATGCTGAAAAGGAAATATCCTCAGATGAAATCTGGAAAGAAGCTTTCTGAGAAACTGCTCCGTGATGTGTGACTTCCACTCACAGAGTTACATCTGTATTTCGTGGATCTCTTTTCTAGCCTTATTTCTGTGAATCTGAGAACAGATATTTCGGATCCCTTTGAAGACTATAGGGCCAAAGGAAATATCCTCCGATAAGAAAGAGAAAGAAGCTTTCTGAGAAACTTCTTTGTGTTCTGTGAAAACATCTCACAGAGTTACAGCTTTCCCCTCAAGAAGCCTTTCGCTAAGACAGTTCTTGTGGAATTGGCAAAGTGATATTTGGAAGCCCATAGAGGGCTATGGTGAAAAAGGAAATACCCTCAGATGAAATCTGGAAAGAAGCTTTCTGAGAAACTGCCCTGTGATGTGTGACTTCCACTCACAGAGTTACATCTTTATTTCGTGGATCTCTTTGCTAGCCTTATTTCTGTGGAATCTGAGAACAGATATTTCTGATCCCTTTGAAGACTATTGAGCCAAAGGAAATATCCTCCGATAACAAAGAGAAAGAAGCTTTCTGAGAAACTTCTTTGTGTTCTGTGAAATCATCTCACAGAGTTACAGCTTTCGCCTCAAGAAGCCTTTCGCTTAGACAGTTCTTGTGGAATTGGAAAAATGATATTTGGAAGCCCATAGAGGGCTATGGTGAAAAGGAAATATCCTCAGATGAAATCTGGAAAGAAGCTTTCTGAGAAACTGCTCTGTGATGTGTGACTTCCACTCACAGAGTTTCAACTGTATTTCGTGGATCTCTTTTCTAGCCTTATTTCTGTGGAATCTGAGAACAGATATTTCGGATCACTTTGAAGACTATAGGGCCAAAGGAAATATCCTCTGACAACAAAGAGAAAGAAGCTTTCTGAGAAACATCTTTGTGTTCTGTGAAATCATCTCACAGAGTTACAGCTTTTGCCTCAAGAAGCCTTTCGCTAAGAGAGTTCTTGTGGAATGGGCAAAGTGATATTTGGAAGCCCATAGAGGGCTATGGTGAAAAAGTAAATATCCTCAGATGAAATCTGGAAAGAAGCTTTCTGAGAAACTGCTCTGTGATGTTTGACTTCCACTCACAGAGTTACATCTGTATTTCGTGGATCTCTTTGCTAGCGATATTTCTGTGGAATCTGAGAACAGATATTTCGGATCCCTTTGAAGACTATAGGGCCAAAGGAAATATCCTCCGATAACAAAGAGAAAGAAGCTTTCTGAGAAACTTCTTTGTGTTCTTTGAAATCATCTCGCAGAGTTACAGCTTTCCGCTCAAGAAAACTTTTGCTAAGACAGTTCTTGTTGAATTGGCAAAGTGATATTTGGAAGCCCATAGAGGGCTAAGGTGAAAAAGGAAAAATCCTCAGATGAAATCTGGAAAGAAGCTTTCTGAGAAACTGCTCTGTGATGTGTGACTTCCACTCACAGAGTTACATCTGTATTTCGTGGATCTCCTTTCTAGCCTTATTTCTGTGGAATCTGAGAACAGATATTTCGGATCCCTTTGAAGATTATTGAGCCAAAGGAAATATCCTCCGATAACAAAGAGAAAGAAGCTTTCTGAGAAACTTCTTTGTGTTCTTTGAAATCATCTCACAGAGTTACAGCTTTCCCCTCAAGAAGCCTTTCGCTAAGACAGTTCTTGTGGAATTGGCAAAGTGATATTTGGAAGCCCATAGAGGGCTAGGCTGAAAAGGAAATATCCTCAGATGAAATCTGGAAAGAAGCTTTCTGAGAAACTGCTCTGTGATGTGTGACTTCCACTCACAGAGTTACATCTGTATTTCGTGGATCTCTTTTCTAGCCTTATTTCTGTGGAATCTGAGAACAGATATTTCGGATCCCTTTGAAGACTATAGGGCCAAAGGAAATATCCTCCGATAAGAAAGAGAAAGAAGCTTTCTGAGAAACTTCTTTGTGTTCTGTGAAATCATCTCACAGAGTTACAGCTTTCCCCTCAAGAAGCCTTTCGCTAAGACAGTTCTTGTGGAATTGGCAAAGTGATATTAGAAAGCCCATAGAGGGCTATGGTGAAAAAGGAAATATCCTCAGATGAAATCTGGAAAGAAGCTTTCTGAGAAACTGCTCTGTGATGTGTGACTTCCACTCACAGCGTTACATCTGTATTTCGTGGATCTCTTTGCTAGCCTTATTTCTGTGGAATCTGAGACCAGATATTTCGGATCCCTTTGAAGACTATAGGGCCAAAGGAAATATCCTCCGATAACAAAGAGAAAGAAGCTTTCTGAGAAACTTCTTTGTGTTCTGTGAAATCATCTCACAGAGTTACAGCTTTCCCCTCAAGAAGCCTTTCGCTAAGACAGTTCTTGTGGAATTGGCAAAGTGATATTTGGAAGCCCATAGAGGGCTATTGTGAAAAAGGAAATATCCTCAGATGAAATCTGGAAAGAAGCTTTCTGAGAAACTGCTCTGTGATGTTTGACTTCCACTCACAGAGTTACATCTGTATTTCGTGGATCTCTTTGCTAGCCTTATTTCTGTGGAATCTGAGAACAGATATTTCGGATCCCTTTGAAGACTCTAGGGCCAAAGGAAATATCCTCCGATAACAAAGAGAAAGAAGCTTTGTGAGAAACTTCTTTGTGTTCTGTGAAATCATCTCACAGAGTTACAGCTTTCCCCTCAAGAAGCCTTTCGCTAAGACAGTTCTTGTGGAATTGTCAAAGGGATATTTGGAAGCCCATAGAGGGCTATGGTGAAAAAGGAAATATCCCGAGATGAAATCTGGAAAGAAGTTTTCTGAGAAACTGCTCAGTGATGTGTGACTTCTACTCACAGTTAGATCTGTATTTCGTGGATCTCTTTACTACCCATATTTCTGTGGAATCAGAGAACAGATATTTCGGATTCCTTTGAAGACTATAAGGCCAAAGTTAATATCCTCCGATAACAAAGAGAAAGAAGCTTTCTGAGAAACTTCTTTGTGTTCTGTGAAATCATCTCACAGAGTTACAGCTTTCCCCTCAAGAAGCCTTTCGCTAAGACAGTTCTTGTGGAATTGGCAAAGTGATATTTGGAAGCCCATAGAGGGCTATGGTGAAAAAGGAAATACCCTGAGATGAAATCTGGAAAGAAGCTTTCTGAGAAACTGCCCTGTGATGTGTGACTTCCACTCACAGAGTTACATCTGTATTTCGTGGATCTCTTTGCTAGCCTTATTTCTGGGGAATCTGAGAACAGATATTTCGGATCCCTTTGAAGACTATAGGGCCAAAGGAAATATCCTCCGATAACAAAGAGAAAGAAGCTTTCTAAGAAACTTCTTTCTGTTCTGTGAAATCATCTCACAGAGTTACAGCTTTCCCCTCAAGAAGCCTTTCGCTAAGACAGTTCTTGTGGAATTGGCAAAGTGATATTTGGAACCCCATAGAGGGCTATGGTGAAAAAGGAAATATCCTCAGATGAAATCTGGAAAGAAGTTTTCTGATAAACTGCTCTGTGATGTGTGACTTCCACTCACAGAGTTACATCTGTATTTCGTGGATCTCTTTGCTAGCCTTATTTCTGTGGAATCTGAGAACAGATATTTCGGATCCCTTTGAAGACTATAGGGCCAAAGGAAATATCCTACGATAACAAAGAGAAAGAAGCTTTCTGAGAAAATTCTTTGTGTTCTGTGAAATCATCTCACAGAGTTACAGCTTTCCCTTCAAGAAGCCTTTCGCTAAGACAGTTCTTGTTGAATTGGCAAAGTGATATTAGGAAGCCCATAGAGGGCTATGGTGAAAAAGGAAATATCCTCAGATGAAATCTGGAAAGAAGCTTTCTGAGAAACTGCTCTGTGATGTGTGACTCCCCCTCACAGAGTTACATCTGTATTTCGTGGATCTCTTTGCTAGCATCATTTCTGTAGAATCTGAGAACAGATATTTCGGATCCCTTTGAAGACTATAGGGCCAAAGGAAATATCCTCCGATAACAAAGAGAAAGAAGCTTTGTGAGGAACTTCTTTGTGTTCTGTGAAATCATCTCACAGAGTTACAGCTTTCCCCTCAAGAAGCCTTTCGCTAAGATAGTTCTTGTGGAATTGGCAAACTGATATTTGGAAGCCCATAGACGGCTACGGTGAAAAAGGAAATATCCTCAGATGAAATCTGGAAAGAAGCTTTCTGAGAAACTGCTCTGTGATGTGTGACTTCCACACACAGAGTTACATCTGTATTTCGTGGATCTCTTTGCTAGCCTTATTTCTGTGGAATCTGAGAAAAGATATTTCGGATCCCTTTGAAGACTATAGGGCCAAAGGAAATATCCTCCGATAACAAAGAGAAAGAAGCTTTCTGAGAAACTTCTTTGTGTTCTGTGAAATCATCTCACAGAGTTACAGCTTTTGCCTCAAGAAGCCTTTCGCTAAGACAGTTCTTGTGGAATTGGCAAAGTGATATTTGGAAGCCCATAGAGGGCTATGGTGAAAAAGGAAATATCCTCAGATGAAATCTGGAAAGAAGCTTTCTGAGAAACTGCTCTGTGATGTGTGACTTCCACTCACAGAGTTACATCTGTATTTCGCGGATCTCTTTGCTAGCGTTATTTCTGTGGAATCTGAGATCAGATATTTCGGATCCCTTTGAAGACTATAGGGCCAAAGGAAATATCCTCCGATAACAAAGAGAAGGAAGCTTTCTGAGAAACTTCTTTGTGTTCTGTGAAATCATCTCACAGAGTTACAGCTTTCCCCTCAAGAAGACTTTCGCTAAGACAGTTCTTGTGGAATTGGCAAAGTGATATTTGGAAGCCCATAGAGGGCTAAGGTGAAAAAGGAAATATCCTCAGATGAAATCTGGAAAGAAGCTTTCTGAGAAACTGCTCTGTGATGTGTGACTTCCACTCACAGAGTTACATCTGTATTTCGTGGATCTCTTTTCTAGCCTTATTTCTGTGGAAACTGAGAACAGATATTTCGGATCCCTTTGAAGACTGTAGGGCCAAAGGAAATATCCTCCGATAACAAAGAGAAAGAAGCTTTCTGAGAAACTTCTTTGTGTTCTGTGAAATCATCTCACAGAGTTACAGCTTTCCCGTCAAGAAGCCTTTCGCTAAGACAGTTCTTGTGGAATTGGCAAAGTGATATTTGGAACCCCATAGAGGGCTATGGTGAAAAAGGAAATATCCTCAGATGAAATCTGGAAAGAAGTTTTCTGATAAACTGCTCTGTGATGTGTGACTTCCACTCACAGAGTTACATCTGTATTTCGTGGATCTCTTTGCTAGCCTTATTTCTGTGGAATCTGAGAACAGATATTTCGGATCCCTTTGAAGACTATAGGGCCAAAGGAAATATCCTACGATAACAAAGAGAAAGACGCTTTCTGAGAAACTTCTTTGTGTTCTGTGAAATCATCTCACAGAGTTACAGCTTTCCCTTCAAGAAGCCTTTCGCTAAGACAGTTCTTGTTGAATTGGCAAAGTGATATTAGGAAGCCCATAGAGGGCTATGGTGAAAAAGGAAATATCCTCAGATGAAATCTGGAAAGAAGCTTTCTGAGAAGCTGCTCTGTGATGTGTGACTTCCCCTCACAGAGTTACATCTGTATTTCGTGGATCTCTTTGCTAGCATCATTTCTGTAGAATCTGAGAACAGATATTTCGGATCCCTTTGAAGACTATAGGGCCAAAGGAAATATCCTCCGATAACAAAGAGAAAGAAGCTTTGTGAGAAACTTCTTTGTGTTCTGTGAAATCATCTCACAGAGTTACAGCTTTCCCCTCAAGAAGCCTTTCGCTAAGATAGTTCTTGTGGAATTGGCAAACTGATATTTGGAAGCCCATAGACGGCTACGGTGAAAAAGGAAATATCCTCAGATGAAATCTGGAAAGAAGCTTTCTGAGAAACTGCTCTGTGATGTGTGACTTCCACTCACAGAGTTACATCTGTATTTCGTGGATCTCTTTGCTAGCCTTATTTCTGTGGAATCTGAGAAAAGATATTTCGGATCCCTTTGAAGACTATAGGGCCAAAGGAAATATCCTCCGATAACAAAGAGAAAGAAGCTTTCTGAGAAACTTCTTTGTGTTCTGTGAAATCATCTCACAGAGTTACAGCTTTTGCCTCAAGAAGCCTTTCGCTAAGACAGTTCTTGTGGAATTGGCAAAGTGATATTTGGAAGCCCATAGAGGGCTATGGTGAAAAAGGAAATATCCTCAGATGAAATCTGGAAAGAAGCTTTCTGAGAAACTGCTCTGTGATGTGTGACTTCCACTCAGAGAGTTACATCTGTATTTCGCGGATCTCTTTGCTAGCGTTATTTCTGTGGAATCTGAGATCAGATATTTCGGATCCCTTTGAAGACTATAGGGCCAAAGGAAATATCCTCCGATAACAAAGAGAAGGAAGCTTTCTGAGAAACTTCTTTGTGTTCTGTGAAATCATCTCACAGAGTTACAGCTTTCCCCTCAAGAAGCCTTTCGCTAAGACAGTTCTTGTGGAATTGGCAAAGTGATATTTGGAAGCCCATAGAGGGCTAAGGTGAAAAAGGAAATATCCTCAGATGAAATCTGGAAAGAAGCTTTCTGAGAAACTGCTCTGTGATGTGTGACTTCCACTCACAGAGTTACATCTGTATTTCGTGGATCTCTTTTCTAGCCTTATTTCTGTGGAATCTGAGAACAGATATTTCGGATCCCTTTGAAGACTATAGGGCCAAAGGAAATATCCTCCGATAACAAAGAGAAAGAAGCTTTCTGAGAAACTTCTTTGTGTTCTGTGAAATCATCTCACAGAGTTACAGCTTTCGCCTCAAGAAGCCTTTCGCTTAGACAGTTCTTGTGGAATTGGCAAAGTGATATTTGGAAGCCCATAGAGGGCTATGCTGAAAAGGAAATATCCTCAGATGAAATCTGGAAGGAAGCTTTCTGAGAAACTGCCCTGTGATGTGTGACTTCCACTCACAGAGTTACATCTTTATTTCGTGGATCTCTTTGCTAGCCTTATTTCTGTGGAATCTGAGAACAGATATTTCGGATCCCTTTGAAGACTATAGGGCCAAAGGAAATATCCTCCGATAAGAAAGAGAAAGAAGCTTTCTGAGAAACTTCTTTGTGTTCTGTGAAATCATCTCACAGAGTTACAGCTTTCCCCTCAAGAAGCCTTTCGCTAAGACAGTTCTTGTGGAATTGGCAAAGTGATATTTGGAAGCCCATAGAGGGCTATGGTGAAAAAGGAAATATCCTCAGATGAAATCTGGAAAGAAGCTTTCTGAGAAACTGCTCTGTGATGTGTGACTTCCACTCACAGAGTTACATCTGTATTTCGTGGATCTCTTTTCTAGCCTTATTTCTGTGGAATCTGAGAACAGATATTTCGGATCCCTTTGAAGACTATAGGGCCAAAGGAAATATCCTCCGATAACAAAGAGAAAGAAGCTTTCTGAGAAACTTCTTTGTGTTCTGTGAAATCATCTCACAGAGTTACAGCTTTCGCCTCAAGAAGCCTTTCGCTTAGACAGTTCTTGTGGAATTGGCAAAGTGATATTTGGAAGCCCATAGAGGGCTATGCTGAAAAGGAAATATCCTCAGAAGAAATCTGGAAGGAAGCTTTCTGAGAAACTGCCCTGTGATGTGTGACTTCCACTCACAGAGTTACATCTTTATTTCGTGGATCTCTTTGCTAGCCTTATTTCTGTGGAATCTGAGAACAGATATTTCGGATCCCTTTGAAGACTATAGGGCCAAAGGAAATATCCTCCGATAAGAAAGAGAAAGAAGCTTTCTGAGAAACTTCTTTGTGTTCTGTGAAATCATCTCACAGAGTTACAGCTTTCCCCTCAAGAAGCCTTTCACTAAGACAGTTCTTGTGGAATTGGCAAAGTGATATTTGGAAGCCCATAGAGGGCTATGGTGAAAAAGGAAAAATCCTCAGATGAAATCTGGAAAGAAGCTTTCTGAGAAACTGCTCTGTGATGTGTGACTTCCACTCACAGAGTTACATCTGTATTTCGTGGATCTCCTTTCTAGCCTTATTTCTGTGGAATCTGAGAACAGATATTTCGGATCCCTTTGAAGATTATTGAGCCAAAGGAAATATCCTCCGATAACAAAGAGAAAGAAGCTTTCTGAGAAACTTCTTTGTGTTCTTTGAAATCATCTCACAGAGTTACAGCTTTCCCCTCAAGAAGCCTTTCGCTAAGACAGTTCTTGTGGAATTGGCAAAGTGATATTTGGAAGCCCATAGAGGGCTAGGCTGAAAAGGAAATATCCTCAGATGAAATCTGGAAAGAAGCTTTCTGAGAAACTGCTCTGTGATGTGTGACTTCCACTCACAGAGTTACATCTGTATTTCGTGGATCTCTTTTCTAGCCTTATTTCTGTGGAATCTGAGAACAGATATTTCGGATCCCTTTGAAGACTATAGGGCCAAAGGAAATATCCTCCGATAAGAAAGAGAAAGAAGCTTTCTGAGAAACTTGTTTGTGTTCTGTGAAATCATCTCACAGAGTTACAGCTTTCCCCTCAAGAAGCCTTTCGAAAGACAGTTCTTGTGGAATTGGCAAAGTGATATTTGGAAGCCCATGGAGTTCTATGGTGAAAAAGGAAATACCCTCAGATGAAATCTGGAAAGAAGCTTTCTGAGAAACTGCTCTGTGAAGTGTGACTTCCATTCAGAGAGTTACATCTGTATTTCGTGGGTCTCTTTGCTAGCCTTATTTCCGTGGAATCTGAGAACAGATATTTCGGATCCCTTTGAAGACTATAGGGCAAAGGAAATATCCTCCGATAACAAAGAGAAAGAAGCTTTCTGAGAAACTTCTTTGTGTTCTGTGAAATCATCTCACAGAGTTACAGCTTTCCCCTCAAGAAGCCTTTCGCAAAGACAGTTCTTGTGGAATTGGCAAAAGGATATTTTGAAGCCCATAGAGGGCTATGGTGAAAAAGGAAATATCCTCAGATGAAATCTGAAAAGAAGCTTTCTGAGAAACTGCTCTGTGAAGTGTGACTTCCACTCAGAGAGTTACATCTGTATTTCGTGGATCTCTTTGCTAGCCTTATTTCTGTGGAATCTGAGAAGAGATATTTCGGATCCCTTTGAAGACTATAGGGCCAAAGGAATTATCCTCCGATAACAAAGAGAAAGAAGCTTTCTGAGAATCTTATTTGTGTTCTCTGAAATCATCTCACAGAGTTACAGCTTTCCCCTCAGGAAGACTTTCTCTAAGACAGTTCTTGTGGAATTGGCAAAGTGATATTTGGAAGCCCATAGAGGGCTATGGTGAAAAAGGAAATATCCTCAGATGAAATCTGGAAAGAAGCTTTCTGAGAAACTGCTCTGTGATGTGTGACTTCCACTCACAGAGTTACATCTGTATTTCGTGGATCTCTTTGCTAGCCTTATTTCGGTGGAATCTGAGAACAGATATTTCGGATCCCTTTGAAGACTATAGGGCCAAAGGAAGTGTCCTGCGATAACAAAGAGAAAGAAGCTTTCTGAGAAAGTTCTTTGTGTTCTGTCAAATCATCTCACAGAGTTACAGCTTTCCCCTCAAGAAGCCTTTCGCTAAGACAGTTCTTGTGGAATTGTCAAAGTGATATTTGGAAGCACATAGAGGGCTATTGTGAAAAAGGAAATATCCTCAGATGAAATCTGGAAAGAAGCTTTCTGAGAAACTGCTCTGTGATGTGTGACTTCCACTCAGAGAGTTATATCTGTATTTCGTGGATCTCTTTGCTAGCCTTATTTCTGTGGAATCTGAGAACAGATATTTCGGATCCCTTTGAAGACTATAGGGCCAAAGGAAATATCCTCTGATAACAAAGAGAAAGAAGCTTTCTGAGAAACTTCTTTGTGTTCTGTGAAATCATCTCACAGAGTTACAGCTTTCCCCTCAAGTAGCCTTTCGCTATGACATTTCTTGTGGAATTGGCAAAGTGATATTTGGAAGCCCATAGAGGGCTACGGTGAAAAAGGAAATATCCTCCGATGAAATCTGGAAAGAAGCTTTCTGAGAAACTGCTATGTGATGTGTGACTTCCACTCACAGAGTTACATGTGTATTTCCTGGATCTCTTTGCTAGCCTTATTTCTGTGGAATCTGAGAACAGATATTTCGGATCCCTTTGAAGACTATAGGGCCAAAGGAAATATCCTCCGATAACAAAGAGAAAGAAGCTTTCTGAGAAACTTCTTTGTGTTCTGTGAAATCATCTCACAGAGTTACAGCTTTCCCCACAAGAAGCCTTTCGCTAAGACAGTTCTTGTGGAATTGGCAAAGTGATATTTGGAAGCCCATAGAGGGCTATGGTGAAAAAGGAAATATCCTCAGATGAAATCTGGAAAGAAGCTTTCTGAGAAAATGCTCTGTGATGTGTGACTTCCACTCACAGAGTTACATCTGTATTTCGTGGATCTTTTTGCTAGCCTTATTTCTGTGGAATCTGAGAAGAGATATTTCGGATCCCTTTGAAGACTATAGGGCCAAAGGAAATATCTTCCGATAACAAAGAAAAAGAAGCTTTCTGAGAAACTTCTTTGTGTTCTGTGAAATCATCTCACAGAGTTACAGCTTTCCCCTCAAGAAGCCTTTCGCTAAGACAGTTCTTGTGGAATTGGCAAAGTGATATTTGGAAGCCCATAGAGGTCTATGGTGAAAAAGGAAATATCCTCAGATGAAATCTGGAAAGAAGCTTTCTGAGAAACTGCTCTGTGATGTGTGACTTCCACTCACAGAGTTACATCTGTATTTCGTGGATCTCTTTGCTACCCTTATTTCTGTGGAATCTGAGAACAGATATTTCGGATCCCTTTGAAGACTATAGGGCCAAAGGAAATATCCTCCGATAAGAAAGAGAAAGAAGCTTTCTGAGAAACTTCTTTGTGTTCTGTGAAATCATCTCACAGAGTTACAGCTTTCCCCTCAAGAAGCCTTTCGCTAAGACAGTTCTTGTGGAATTGGCAAAGTGATATTTGAAAGCCCATAGAGGGCTATGGTGAAAAAGGAAATATCCTCAGATGAAATCTGGAAAGAAGCTTTCTGAGAAACTGCTCTGTGATGTGTGACTTCCACTCACAGAGTTACATCTGTATTTCGTGGATCTCTTTGCTAGCCTTATTTCTGTGGAATCTGAGACCAGATATTTCGGATCCCTTTGAAGACTATAGGGCCAAAGGAAATATCCTCCGATAACAAAGAGAAAGAAGCTTTCTGAGAAACTTGTTTGTGTTCTGTGAAATCATCTCACAGAGTTACAGCTTTCCCCTCAAGAAGCCTTTCGAAAGACAGTTCTTGTGGAATTGGCAAAGTGATATTTGGAAGCCCATGGAGTTCTATGGTGAAAAAGGAAATACCCTCAGATGAAATCTGGAAAGAAGCTTTCTGAGAAACTGCTCTGTGAAGTGTGACTTCCATTCAGAGAGTTACATCTGTATTTCGTGGGTCTCTTTGCTAGCCTTATTTCCGTGGAATCTGAGAACAGATATTTCGGATCCCTTTGAAGACTATAGGGCAAAGGAAATATCCTCCGATAACAAAGAGAAAGAAGCTTTCTGAGAAACTTCTTTGTGTTCTGTGAAATCATCTCACAGAGTTACAGCTTTCCCCTCAAGAAGCCTTTCGCAAAGACAGTTCTTGTGGAATTGGCAAAAGGATATTTTGAAGCCCATAGAGGGCTATGGTGAAAAAGGAAATATCCTCAGATGAAATCTGAAAAGAAGCTTTCTGAGAAACTGCTCTGTGAAGTGTGACTTCCACTCAGAGAGTTACATCTGTATTTCGTGGATCTCTTTGCTAGCCTTATTTCTGTGGAATCTGAGAAGAGATATTTCGGATCCCTTTGAAGACTATAGGGCCAAAGGAATTATCCTCCGATAACAAAGAGAAAGAAGCTTTCTGAGAATCTTATTTGTGTTCTCTGAAATCATCTCACAGAGTTACAGCTTTCCCCTCAGGAAGACTTTCTCTAAGACAGTTCTTGTGGAATTGGCAAAGTGATATTTGGAAGCCCATAGAGGGCTATGGTGAAAAAGGAAATATCCTCAGATGAAATCTGGAAAGAAGCTTTCTGAGAAACTGCTCTGTGATGTGTGACTTCCACTCACAGAGTTACATCTGTATTTCGTGGATCTCTTTGCTAGCCTTATTTCGGTGGAATCTGAGAACAGATATTTCGGATCCCTTTGAAGACTATAGGGCCAAAGGAAGTGTCCTGCGATAACAAAGAGAAAGAAGCTTTCTGAGAAAGTTCTTTGTGTTCTGTCAAATCATCTCACAGAGTTACAGCTTTCCCCTCAAGAAGCCTTTCGCTAAGACAGTTCTTGTGGAATTGTCAAAGTGATATTTGGAAGCACATAGAGGGCTATTGTGAAAAAGGAAATATCCTCAGATGAAATCTGGAAAGAAGCTTTCTGAGAAACTGCTCTGTGATGTGTGACTTCCACTCAGAGAGTTATATCTGTATTTCGTGGATCTCTTTGCTAGCCTTATTTCTGTGGAATCTGAGAACAGATATTTCGGATCCCTTTGAAGACTATAGGGCCAAAGGAAATATCCTCTGATAACAAAGAGAAAGAAGCTTTCTGAGAAACTTCTTTGTGTTCTGTGAAATCATCTCACAGAGTTACAGCTTTCCCCTCAAGTAGCCTTTCGCTATGACATTTCTTGTGGAATTGGCAAAGTGATATTTGGAAGCCCATAGAGGGCTACGGTGAAAAAGGAAATATCCTCCGATGAAATCTGGAAAGAAGCTTTCTGAGAAACTGCTATGTGATGTGTGACTTCCACTCACAGAGTTACATGTGTATTTCCTGGATCTCTTTGCTAGCCTTATTTCTGTGGAATCTGAGAACAGATATTTCGGATCCCTTTGAAGACTATAGGGCCAAAGGAAATATCCTCCGATAACAAAGAGAAAGAAGCTTTCTGAGAAACTTCTTTGTGTTCTGTGAAATCATCTCACAGAGTTACAGCTTTCCCCACAAGAAGCCTTTCGCTAAGACAGTTCTTGTGGAATTGGCAAAGTGATATTTGGAAGCCCATAGAGGGCTATGGTGAAAAAGGAAATATCCTCAGATGAAATCTGGAAAGAAGCTTTCTGAGAAACTGCTCTGTGATGTGTGACTTCCACTCACAGAGTTACATCTGTATTTCGTGGATCTTTTTGCTAGCCTTATTTCTGTGGAATCTGAGAAGAGATATTTCGGATCCCTTTGAAGACTATAGGGCCAAAGGAAATATCTTCCGATAACAAAGAAAAAGAAGCTTTCTGAGAAACTTCTTTGTGTTCTGTGAAATCATCTCACAGAGTTACAGCTTTCCCCTCAAGAAGCCTTTCGCTAAGACAGTTCTTGTGGAATTGGCAAAGTGATATTTGGAAGCCCATAGAGGTCTATGGTGAAAAAGGAAATATCCTCAGATGAAATCTGGAAAGAAGCTTTCTGAGAAACTGCTCTGTGATGTGTGACTTCCACTCACAGAGTTACATCTGTATTTCGTGGATCTCTTTGCTACCCTTATTTCTGTGGAATCTGAGAACAGATATTTCGGATCCCTTTGAAGACTATAGGGCCAAAGGAAATATCCTCCGATAAGAAAGAGAAAGAAGCTTTCTGAGAAACTTCTTTGTGTTCTGTGAAATCATCTCACAGAGTTACAGCTTTCCCCTCAAGAAGCCTTTCGCTAAGACAGTTCTTGTGGAATTGGCAAAGTGATATTTGAAAGCCCATAGAGGGCTATGGTGAAAAAGGAAATATCCTCAGATGAAATCTGGAAAGAAGCTTTCTGAGAAACTGCTCTGTGATGTGTGACTTCCACTCACAGAGTTACATCTGTATTTCGTGGATCTCTTTGCTAGCCTTATTTCTGTGGAATCTGAGACCAGATATTTCGGATCCCTTTGAAGACTATAGGGCCAAAGGAAATATCCTCCGATAACAAAGAGAAAGAAGCTTTCTGAGAAACTTCTTTGTGTTCTGTGAAATCATCTCACAGAGTTACAGCTTTCCCCTCAAGAAGCCTTTCGCTAAGACAGTTCTTGTGGAATTGGCAAAGTGATATTTGGAAGCCCATAGAGGGCTATTGTGAAAAAGGAAATATCCTCAGATGAAATCTGGAAAGAAGCTTTCTGAGAAACTGCTCTGTGATGTTTGACTTCCACTCACAGAGTTACATCTGTATTTCGTGGATCTCTTTGCTAGCCTTATTTCTGTGGAATCTGAGAACAGATATTTCGGATCCCTTTGAAGACTATAGGGCCAAAGGAAATATCCTCCGATAACAAAGAGAAAGAAGCTTTGTGAGAAACTTCTTTGTGTTCTGTGAAATCATCTCACAGAGTTACAGCTTTCCCCTCAAGAAGCCTTTCGCTAAGACAGTTCTTGTGGAATTGTCAAAGGGATATTTGGAAGCCCATAGAGGGCTATGGTGAAAAAGGAAATATCCCGAGATGAAATCTGGAAAGAAGTTTTCTGAGAAACTGCTCAGTGATGTGTGACTTCTACTCACAGTTAGATCTGTATTTCGTGGATCTCTTTACTACCCATATTTCTGTGGAATCAGAGAACAGATATTTCGGATTCCTTTGAAGACTATAAGGCCAAAGTTAATATCCTCCGATAACAAAGAGAAAGAAGCTTTCTGAGAAACTTCTTTGTGTTCTGTGAAATCATCTCACAGAGTTACAGCTTTCCCCTCAAGAAGCCTTTCGCTAAGACAGTTCTTGTGGAATTGGCAAAGTGATATTTGGAAGCCCATAGAGGGCTATGGTGAAAAAGGAAATACCCTGAGATGAAATCTGGAAAGAAGCTTTCTGAGAAACTGCCCTGTGATGTGTGACTTCCACTCACAGAGTTACATCTGTATTTCGTGGATCTCTTTGCTAGCCTTATTTCTGGGGAATCTGAGAACAGATATTTCGGATCCCTTTGAAGACTATAGGGCCAAAGGAAATATCCTCCGATAACAAAGAGAAAGAAGCTTTCTGAGAAACTTCTTTGTGTTCTGTGAAATCATCTCACAGAGTTACAGCTTTCCCTTCAAGAAGCCTTTCGCTAAGACAGTTCTTGTTGAATTGGCAAAGTGATATTAGGAAGCCCATAGAGGGCTATGGTGAAAAAGGAAATATCCTCAGATGAAATCTGGAAAGAAGCTTTCTGAGAAACTGCTCTGTGATGTGTGACTCCCCCTCACAGAGTTACATCTGTATTTCGTGGATCTCTTTGCTAGCATCATTTCTGTAGAATCTGAGAACAGATATTTCGGATCCCTTTGAAGACTATAGGGCCAAAGGAAATATCCTCCGATAACAAAGAGAAAGAAGCTTTGTGAGGAACTTCTTTGTGTTCTGTGAAATCATCTCACAGAGTTACAGCTTTCCCCTCAAGAAGCCTTTCGCTAAGATAGTTCTTGTGGAATTGGCAAACTGATATTTGGAAGCCCATAGACGGCTACGGTGAAAAAGGAAATATCCTCAGATGAAATCTGGAAAGAAGCTTTCTGAGAAACTGCTCTGTGATGTGTGACTTCCACACACAGAGTTACATCTGTATTTCGTGGATCTCTTTGCTAGCCTTATTTCTGTGGAATCTGAGAAAAGATATTTCGGATCCCTTTGAAGACTATAGGGCCAAAGGAAATATCCTCCGATAACAAAGAGAAAGAAGCTTTCTGAGAAACTTCTTTGTGTTCTGTGAAATCATCTCACAGAGTTACAGCTTTTGCCTCAAGAAGCCTTTCGCTAAGACAGTTCTTGTGGAATTGGCAAAGTGATATTTGGAAGCCCATAGAGGGCTATGGTGAAAAAGGAAATATCCTCAGATGAAATCTGGAAAGAAGCTTTCTGAGAAACTGCTCTGTGATGTGTGACTTCCACTCACAGAGTTACATCTGTATTTCGCGGATCTCTTTGCTAGCGTTATTTCTGTGGAATCTGAGATCAGATATTTCGGATCCCTTTGAAGACTATAGGGCCAAAGGAAATATCCTCCGATAACAAAGAGAAGGAAGCTTTCTGAGAAACTTCTTTGTGTTCTGTGAAATCATCTCACAGAGTTACAGCTTTCCCCTCAAGAAGACTTTCGCTAAGACAGTTCTTGTGGAATTGGCAAAGTGATATTTGGAAGCCCATAGAGGGCTAAGGTGAAAAAGGAAATATCCTCAGATGAAATCTGGAAAGAAGCTTTCTGAGAAACTGCTCTGTGATGTGTGACTTCCACTCACAGAGTTACATCTGTATTTCGTGGATCTCTTTTCTAGCCTTATTTCTGTGGAAACTGAGAACAGATATTTCGGATCCCTTTGAAGACTGTAGGGCCAAAGGAAATATCCTCCGATAACAAAGAGAAAGAAGCTTTCTGAGAAACTTCTTTGTGTTCTGTGAAATCATCTCACAGAGTTACAGCTTTCCCCTCAAGAAGCCTTTCGCTAAGACAGTTCTTGTGGAATTGGCAAAGTGATATTTGGAACCCCATAGAGGGCTATGGTGAAAAAGGAAATATCCTCAGATGAAATCTGGAAAGAAGTTTTCTGATAAACTGCTCTGTGATGTGTGACTTCCACTCACAGAGTTACATCTGTATTTCGTGGATCTCTTTGCTAGCCTTATTTCTGTGGAATCTGAGAACAGATATTTCGGATCCCTTTGAAGACTATAGGGCCAAAGGAAATATCCTACGATAACAAAGAGAAAGAAGCTTTCTGAGAAACTTCTTTGTGTTCTGTGAAATCATCTCACAGAGTTACAGCTTTCCCTTCAAGAAGCCTTTCGCTAAGACAGTTCTTGTTGAATTGGCAAAGTGATATTAGGAAGCCCATAGAGGGCTATGGTGAAAAAGGAAATATCCTCAGATGAAATCTGGAAAGAAGCTTTCTGAGAAGCTGCTCTGTGATGTGTGACTTCCCCTCACAGAGTTACATCTGTATTTCGTGGATCTCTTTGCTAGCATCATTTCTGTAGAATCTGAGAACAGATATTTCGGATCCCTTTGAAGACTATAGGGCCAAAGGAAATATCCTCCGATAACAAAGAGAAAGAAGCTTTGTGAGAAACTTCTTTGTGTTCTGTGAAATCATCTCACAGAGTTACAGCTTTCCCCTCAAGAAGCCTTTCGCTAAGATAGTTCTTGTGGAATTGGCAAACTGATATTTGGAAGCCCATAGACGGCTACGGTGAAAAAGGAAATATCCTCAGATGAAATCTGGAAAGAAGCTTTCTGAGAAACTGCTCTGTGATGTGTGACTTCCACTCACAGAGTTACATCTGTATTTCGTGGATCTCTTTGCTAGCCTTATTTCTGTGGAATCTGAGAAAAGATATTTCGGATCCCTTTGAAGACTATAGGGCCAAAGGAAATATCCTCCGATAACAAAGAGAAAGAAGCTTTCTGAGAAACTTCTTTGTGTTCTGTGAAATCATCTCACAGAGTTACAGCTTTTGCCTCAAGAAGCCTTTCGCTAAGACAGTTCTTGTGGAATTGGCAAAGTGATATTTGGAAGCCCATAGAGGGCTATGGTGAAAAAGGAAATATCCTCAGATGAAATCTGGAAAGAAGCTTTCTGAGAAACTGCTCTGTGATGTGTGACTTCCACTCAGAGAGTTACATCTGTATTTCGCGGATCTCTTTGCTAGCGTTATTTCTGTGGAATCTGAGATCAGATATTTCGGATCCCTTTGAAGACTATAGGGCCAAAGGAAATATCCTCCGATAACAAAGAGAAGGAAGCTTTCTGAGAAACTTCTTTGTGTTCTGTGAAATCATCTCACAGAGTTACAGCTTTCCCCTCAAGAAGCCTTTCGCTAAGACAGTTCTTGTGGAATTGGCAAAGTGATATTTGGAAGCCCATAGAGGGCTAAGGTGAAAAAGGAAATATCCTCAGATGAAATCTGGAAAGAAGCTTTCTGAGAAACTGCTCTGTGATGTGTGACTTCCACTCACAGAGTTACATCTGTATTTCGTGGATCTCTTTTCTAGCCTTATTTCTGTGGAATCTGAGAACAGATATTTCGGATCCCTTTGAAGACTATAGGGCCAAAGGAAATATCCTCCGATAACAAAGAGAAAGAAGCTTTCTGAGAAACTTCTTTGTGTTCTGTGAAATCATCTCACAGAGTTACAGCTTTCCCCTCAAGAAGCCTTTCGCTAAGACAGTTCTTGTGGAATTGGCAAAGTGATATTTGGAAGCCCATAGAGGGCTATGGTGAAAAAGGAAAAATCCTCAGATGAAATCTGGAAAGAAGCTTTCTGAGAAACTGCTCTGTGATGTGTGACTTCCACTCACAGAGTTACATCTGTATTTCGTGGATCTCTTTTCTAGCCTTATTTCTGTGGAATCTGAGAACAGATATTTCGGATCCCTTTGAAGACTATAGGGCCAAAGGAAATATCCTCCGATAACAAAGAGAAAGAAGCTTTCTGAGAAACTTCTTTGTGTTCTGTGAAATCATCTCACAGAGTTACAGCTTTCGCCTCAAGAAGCCTTTCGCTTAGACAGTTCTTGTGGAATTGGCAAAGTGATATTTGGAAGCCCATAGAGGGCTATGCTGAAAAGGAAATATCCTCAGAAGAAATCTGGAAGGAAGCTTTCTGAGAAACTGCCCTGTGATGTGTGACTTCCACTCACAGAGTTACATCTTTATTTCGTGGATCTCTTTGCTAGCCTTATTTCTGTGGAATCTGAGAACAGATATTTCGGATCCCTTTGAAGACTATAGGGCCAAAGGAAATATCCTCCGATAAGAAAGAGAAAGAAGCTTTCTGAGAAACTTCTTTGTGTTCTGTGAAATCATCTCACAGAGTTACAGCTTTCCCCTCAAGAAGCCTTTCGCTAAGACAGTTCTTGTGGAATTGGCAAAGTGATATTTGGAAGCCCATAGAGGGCTATGGTGAAAAAGGAAAAATCCTCAGATGAAATCTGGAAAGAAGCTTTCTGAGAAACTGCTCTGTGATGTGTGACTTCCACTCACAGAGTTACATCTGTATTTCGTGGATCTCCTTTCTAGCCTTATTTCTGTGGAATCTGAGAACAGATATTTCGGATCCCTTTGAAGATTATTGAGCCAAAGGAAATATCCTCCGATAACAAAGAGAAAGAAGCTTTCTGAGAAACTTCTTTGTGTTCTTTGAAATCATCTCACAGAGTTACAGCTTTCCCCTCAAGAAGCCTTTCGCTAAGACAGTTCTTGTGGAATTGGCAAAGTGATATTTGGAAGCCCATAGAGGGCTAGGCTGAAAAGGAAATATCCTCAGATGAAATCTGGAAAGAAGCTTTCTGAGAAACTGCTCTGTGATGTGTGACTTCCACTCACAGAGTTACATCTGTATTTCGTGGATCTCTTTTCTAGCCTTATTTCTGTGGAATCTGAGAACAGATATTTCGGATCCCTTTGAAGACTATAGGGCCAAAGGAAATATCCTCCGATAAGAAAGAGAAAGAAGCTTTCTGAGAAACTTGTTTGTGTTCTGTGAAATCATCTCACAGAGTTACAGCTTTCCCCTCAAGAAGCCTTTCGAAAGACAGTTCTTGTGGAATTGGCAAAGTGATATTTGGAAGCCCATGGAGTTCTATGTTGAAAAAGGAAATACCCTCAGATGAAATCTGGAAAGAAGCTTTCTGAGAAACTGCTCTGTGAAGTGTGACTTCCATTCAGAGAGTTACATCTGTATTTCGTGGGTCTCTTTGCTAGCCTTATTTCCGTGGAATCTGAGAACAGATATTTCGGATCCCTTTGAAGACTATAGGGCAAAGGAAATATCCTCCGATAACAAAGAGAAAGAAGCTTTCTGAGAAACTTCTTTGTGTTCTGTGAAATCATCTCACAGAGTTACAGCTTTCCCCTCAAGAAGCCTTTCGCAAAGACAGTTCTTGTGGAATTGGCAAAAGGATATTTTGAAGCCCATAGAGGGCTATGGTGAAAAAGGAAATATCCTCAGATGAAATCTGAAAAGAAGCTTTCTGAGAAACTGCTCTGTGAAGTGTGACTTCCACTCAGAGAGTTACATCTGTATTTCGTGGATCTCTTTGCTAGCCTTATTTCTGTGGAATCTGAGAAGAGATATTTCGGATCCCTTTGAAGACTATAGGGCCAAAGGAATTATCCTCCGATAACAAAGAGAAAGAAGCTTTCTGAGAATCTTATTTGTGTTCTCTGAAATCATCTCACAGAGTTACAGCTTTCCCCTCAGGAAGACTTTCTCTAAGACAGTTCTTGTGGAATTGGCAAAGTGATATTTGGAAGCCCATAGAGGGCTATGGTGAAAAAGGAAATATCCTCAGATGAAATCTGGAAAGAAGCTTTCTGAGAAACTGCTCTGTGATGTGTGACTTCCACTCACAGAGTTACATCTGTATTTCGTGGATCTCTTTGCTAGCCTTATTTCGGTGGAATCTGAGAACAGATATTTCGGATCCCTTTGAAGACTATAGGGCCAAAGGAAGTGTCCTGCGATAACAAAGAGAAAGAAGCTTTCTGAGAAAGTTCTTTGTGTTCTGTCAAATCATCTCACAGAGTTACAGCTTTCCCCTCAAGAAGCCTTTCGCTAAGACAGTTCTTGTGGAATTGTCAAAGTGATATTTGGAAGCACATAGAGGGCTATTTTGAAAAAGGAAATATCCTCAGATGAAATCTGGAAAGAAGCTTTCTGAGAAACTGCTCTGTGATGTGTGACTTCCACTCAGAGAGTTATATCTGTATTTCGTGGATCTCTTTGCTAGCCTTATTTCTGTGGAATCTGAGAACAGATATTTCGGATCCCTTTGAAGACTATAGGGCCAAAGGAAATATCCTCTGATAACAAAGAGAAAGAAGCTTTCTGAGAAACTTCTTTGTGTTCTGTGAAATCATCTCACAGAGTTACAGCTTTCCCCTCAAGTAGCCTTTCGCTATGACATTTCTTGTGGAATTGGCAAAGTGATATTTGGAAGCCCATAGAGGGCTACGGTGAAAAAGGAAATATCCTCCGATGAAATCTGGAAAGAAGCTTTCTGAGAAACTGCTATGTGATGTGTGACTTCCACTCACAGAGTTACATGTGTATTTCCTGGATCTCTTTGCTAGCCTTATTTCTGTGGAATCTGAGAACAGATATTTCGGATCCCTTTGAAGACTATAGGGCCAAAGGAAATATCCTCCGATAACAAAGAGAAAGAAGCTTTCTGAGAAACTTCTTTGTGTTCTGTGAAATCATCTCACAGAGTTACAGCTTTCCCCACAAGAAGCCTTTCGCTAAGACAGTTCTTGTGGAATTGGCAAAGTGATATTTGGAAGCCCATAGAGGGCTATGGTGAAAAAGGAAATATCCTCAGATGAAATCTGGAAAGAAGCTTTCTGAGAAACTGCTCTGTGATGTGTGACTTCCACTCACAGAGTTACATCTGTATTTCGTGGATCTTTTTGCTAGCCTTATTTCTGTGGAATCTGAGAAGAGATATTTCGGATCCCTTTGAAGACTATAGGGCCAAAGGAAATATCTTCCGATAACAAAGAAAAAGAAGCTTTCTGAGAAACTTCTTTGTGTTCTGTGAAATCATCTCACAGAGTTACAGCTTTCCCCTCAAGAAGCCTTTCGCTAAGACAGTTCTTGTGGAATTGGCAAAGTGATATTTGGAAGCCCATAGAGGTCTATGGTGAAAAAGGAAATATCCTCAGATGAAATCTGGAAAGAAGCTTTCTGAGAAACTGCTCTGTGATGTGTGACTTCCACTCACAGAGTTACATCTGTATTTCGTGGATCTCTTTGCTACCCTTATTTCTGTGGAATCTGAGAACAGATATTTCGGATCCCTTTGAAGACTATAGGGCCAAAGGAAATATCCTCCGATAACAAAGAGAAAGAAGCTTTCTGAGAAACTTCTTTGTGTTCTGTGAAATCATCTCACAGAGTTACAGCTTTCCCCTCAAGAAGCCTTTCGCTAAGACAGTTCTTGTGGAATTGCCAAAGTGATATTTGGTAGCCCTTAGATGGCTATGGTGAAAAAGGAAATATCTTCAGATGAAATCTGAAAAGAAGCTTTCTGAGAAACTGCTCTGTGATGTGTGACTTCCACTCACAGAGTTACATCTGTATTTCGTGGATCTCTTTGCTAGCCTTATTTCTGTGGAATCTGAGAACAGATATTTCGGATCCCTTTGAACACTATAGGGCCAAATGAATTATCCTCCGATAACAAAGAGAAAGAAGTTTTCTGAGAAACTTCTTTGTGTTCTGTGAAATCATCTCACAGAGTTACAGCTTTCCCCTCAAGAAGCCTTTCGCTAAGACAGTTCTTGAGGAATTGGCAAAGTGATATTTGGAAGCCCATAGAGGGCTATGGTGAAAAAGGAAATATCCTCAGATGAAATCTGGAAAGAAGCTTTCTGAGAAACTGCTCTGTGATGTGTGACTTCCACTCACAGAGTTACATCTGTATTTCGTGGATCTCTTTGCTAGCCTTATTTCGGTGGAATCTGAAAACAGACATTTCGGATCCCTTTGAAGACTATAGGGCCAAAGGAAATATCCTCCGATAACAAAGAGAAAGAAGCTTTCGGAGAAACTTCTCTGTGTTCTGTGAAATCATCTCACAGAGTTACAGCTTTCCCCTCAAGAAGCCTTTCGCTCAGACAGTTCTTGTGGAATTGGAAAAGTGATATTTGGAAGCCCATAGAGGGCTATGGTGACAAAGGAAATATCCTCAGATGAAATCTGGAAAGAAGCTTTCTGAGAAATTGCTCTGTGATGTGTGACTTCCACTCATAGAGTTACATCTGTATTTCGTGGATCTCTTTGCTAGCCTTATTTCTGTGGAATCTGAGTACAGATATTTCGGATCCCTTTGAAGACTATAGGGCCAAAGTTAATATCCTCCGATAACAAAGAGAAAGAAGCTTTCTGAGAAACTTCTTTGTGTTCTGTGAAATCATCTCACAGAGTTACAGCTTTCCCCTCAAGAAGCCTTTCGCTAACACAGTTCTTGTGGAATTGGCAAAGTGATATTTGGAAGCCCATAGAGGACTATGGTGAAAAAGGAAATATCCTCAGATGATATCTGGAAAGAAGCTTTCTGAGAAACAGCTCTGTGAAGTGTGACTTCCACTCAGAGAGTTACATCTGTATTTCGTGGATCTCTTTGCTAGCCTTATTTCTGTGGAATCTGAGAACAGATATTTCGGATCCCTTTGAAGACTATAGGGCCAAAGGAAATATCCTCCGATAACAAAGAGAAAGAAGCTTTCTGAGAAACTTCTTTGTGTTCTGTGAAATCATCTCACAGAGTTAGAGCTTTCCCCTCAAGAAGCCTTTCGCTAAGACAGTTCTTGTGGAATTGGGAAAGTGATATTTGGAAGCCCATAGAGGGCTATGGTGAAAATGGAAATATCCCCAGATGAAATGTGGAAAGAAGCTTTCTGAGAAACTGCTCTGTGATGTGTGACTTCCCTCACAGAGTTACATTTGCATATCGTGGATCTCTTTGCTATCCTTATTTCTGTGGAATCTGAGAAGAGATATTTCGGATCCCTATGAAGACTATAGGACGAAAGGAAATATCCTCCGATAACAAAGAGAAAGAAGCTTTCTGAAAAAATTCTTTGTGTTCTGTGAAATCATCTCACAGAGTTACAGCTTTCCCCTCAAGAAGCCTTTAGCTAAGACAGTCTTGTGGAATTGGCAAAGTGATACTTGGAAGCCCATAGAGGGCTATGGTCAAAAAGGAAATATCCTCCGATGAAATCTGGAAAGAAGATTTCTGAGAAACTGCTCTGTGATGTGTGACTTTCACTCACAGAGTTACATCTGTAATTCGTGGATCTCTTTGCTAGCCTTATTTCTGTGGAATCTGAGAACAGATAGTTCGGATCCCTTTGAAGACTATAGGGCCAAAGGAAATATCCTCCGATAACAAAGGGAAAGAATTTTTCTGAGAAACTTCTTCGTGTTCTGTGAAATCATCTCACAGAGTTACAGCTTTCCCCTCAAGAAGATTTTCGCTAAGACAGTTCTTGTGGAATTGGCAAAGTGATATTTGGAAGCCCATAGAGGGCTATGGTGAAAAAGGAAATATCCTCAGATGAAATCTGGAAAGAAGCTTTCTGAGAAACTGCTCTGTGATGTGTGACTTCCACTCACAGAGTTACCTCTGTATTTCGTGGATCTCTTTGCTAGCCTTATTTCTGTGGAATCTGAGAAGAGATATTTCGGATCCCTTTGAAGACTATAGGGCCAAAGGAAATATCCTCCGATAACAAAGAGAAAGAAGCTTTCTGAGAAACTTATTTGTGTTCTGTGAAATCATCTCACAGAGTTACAGCTTTCCCCTCAAGAAGCCTTTCGCTAACACAGTTCTTGTGGAATTGGCAAAGTGATATTTGGAAGCCCATAGAGGGCTATGGTGAAAAAGGAAATATCCTCAGATGATATCTGGAAAGAAGCTTTCTGAGAAACTGCTCTGTGAAGTGTGACTTCCACTCAGAGAGTTACATCTGTATTTCGTGGATCTCTTTGCTAGCCTTATTTCTGTGGAATCTGAGAACAGATATTTCGGATCCCTTTGAAGACTATAGGGCCAAAGGAAATATCCTCCGATAACAAAGAGAAAGAAGCTTTCTGAGAAACTTCTTTGTGTTCTGTGAAATCATCTCACAGAGTTAGAGCTTTCCCCTCAAGAAGCCTTTCGCTAAGACAGTTCTTGTGGAATTGGCAAAGTGATATTTGGAAGCCCATAGAGGGCTATGGTGAAAATGGAAATATCCCCAGATGAAATCTGGAAAGAAGCTTTCTGAGAAACTTCTCTGTGATGTGTGACTTCCCTCA
Source organism: Macaca nemestrina (assembly GCF_043159975.1). NCBI lineage: Eukaryota > Metazoa > Chordata > Mammalia > Primates > Cercopithecidae > Macaca > Macaca nemestrina. The sequence goes on from NC_092140.1 coordinate 54,629,387, forward strand.
CAGAGTTACATTTGCATATCGTGGATCTCTTTGCTATCCTTATTTCTGTGGAATCTGAGAAGAGATATTTCGGATCCCTATGAAGACTATAGGACGAAAGGAAATATCCTCCGATAACAAAGAGAAAGAAGCTTTCTGAGAAACTTCTTTGTGTTCTGTGAAATCATCTCACAGAGTTACAGCTTTCCCCTCAAGAAGCCTTTAGCTAAGACAGTTCTTGTGGAATTGGCAAAGTGATACTTGGAAGCCCATAGAGGGCTATGGTCAAAAAGGAAATATCCTCCGATGAAATCTGGAAAGAAGCTTTCTGAGAAACTGCTCTGTGATGTGTGACTTCCACTCACAGAGTTACATCTGTAATTCGTGGATCTCTTTGCTAGCCTTATTTCTGTGGAATCTGAGAACAGATATTTCGGATCCCTTTGAAGACTATAGGGCCAAAGGAAATATCCTCCGATAACAAAGGGAAAGAAGTTTTCTGAGAAACTTCTTTGTGTTCTGTGAAATCATCTCACAGAGTTACAGCTTTCCCCTCAAGAAGATTTTCGCTAAGACAGTTCTTGTGGAATTGGAAAAGTGACATTTGGAAGCCCATAGAGGGCTATGGTGAAAAAGGAAATATCCTCAGATGAAATCTGGAAAGAAGCTTTCTGAGAAACTGCTCTGTGATGTGTGACTTTCACTCACAGAGTTACCTCTGTATTTCGTGGATCTCTTTGCTAGCCTTATTTCTGGGGAATCTGAGAACAGATATTTCGGATCCCTTTGAAGACTATAGGGCCAAAGGAAATATCCTCCGATAACAAAGAGAAAGAAGCTTTCTGAGAAACTTCTTTGTGTTCTGTGAAATCATCTCACAGAGTTACAGCTTTCCCCTCAAGAAGCCTTTCGCTAAGACAGTTCTTGTGGAATTGCCAAAGTGATATTTGGTAGCCCTTAGAGGGCTATGGTGAAAAAGGAAATATCCTCAGATGAAATCTGGAAAGAAGCTTTCTGAGAAACTGCTCTGTGATGTGTGACTTCCACTCACAGAGTTACATCTGTATTTCGTGGATCTCTTTGCTAGCCTTATTTCTGTGGAATCTGAGAACAGATATTTCGGATCCCTTTGAACACTATAGGGCCAAATGAATTATCCTCCGATAACAAAGAGAAAGAAGCTTTCTGAGAAACTTCTTTGTGTTCTGTGAAATCATCTCACAGAGTTACAGCTTTCCCCTCAAGAAGCCTTTCGCTAAGACAGTTCTTGAGGAATTGGCAAAGTGATATTTGGAAGCCCATAGAGGGCTATGGTGAAAAAGGAAATATCCTCAGATGAAATCTGGAAAGAAGCTTTCTGAGAAACTCCTCTGTGATGTGTGACTTCCAATCACAGAGTTACATCTGTATTTCGTGGATCTTTTTGCTAGCCTTTTTTCTGTGGAATCTGAGAAGAGATATTTCGGATCCCTTTGAAGACTATAGGGCCAAAGGAAATATCTTCCGATAACAAAGAAAAAGAAGCTTTCTGAGAAACTTCTTTGTGTTCTGTGAAATCATCTCACAGAGTTAAAGCTTTCCCCTCAAGAAGCCTTTCGCTAAGACAGTTCTTGTGGAATTGGCAAAGTGATATTTGGAGGCCATAGAGGTCTATGGTGAAAAAGGAAATATCCTCAGATGAAATCTGGAAAGAAGCTTTCTGAGAAACTGCTCTGTGATGTGTGACTTCCACTCACAGAGTTACATCTGTATTTCGTGGATCTCTTTGCTACCCTTATTTCAGTGGAATCTGAGAAGAGATATTTCGGATCCCTTTGAAGACTATAGGGCCAAAGGAAATATCCTCCGATAACAAGGAGAAAGAAGCTTTCTGAGAAACTTCTTTGTGTTCTGTGAAATCATCTCACAGAGTTACAGCTTTCCCCTCAAGAAGCCTTTCGCTAAGACAGTTCTTGTGGAATTGCCAAAGTGATATTTGGTAGCCCTTAGAGGGCTATGGTGAAAAAGGAAATATCCTCAGATGATATCTGGAAAGAAGCTTTCTGAGAAACTGCTCTGTGATGTGTGACTTCCACTCACAGAGTTACATCTGTATTTCGTGGATCTCTTTGCTAGCCTTATTTCTGTGGAATCTGAGAACAGATATTTCGGATCCCTTTGAAGACTGTAGGGCCAAATGAATTATCCTCCGATAACAAAGAGAAAGAAGCTTTCTGAGAAACTTCTTTGTGTTCTGTGAAATCATCTCACAGAGTTACAGCTTTCCCCTCAAGAAGCCTTTCGCTAAGACAGTTCTTGAGGAATTGGCAAAGTGATATTTGGAAGCCCCTAGAGGGCTATGGTGAAAAAGGAAATATCCTCAGATGAAATCTGGAAAGAAGCTTTCTGAGAAATTGCTCTGTGATGTGTGACTTCCACTCATAGAGATACATCTGTATTTCGTGGATCTCTTTGCTAGCCTTATTTCTGTGGAATCTGAGAACAGATATTTCGGATCCCTTTGAAGACTATAGGGCCAAAGGAAATATCCTCCGATAACAAAGAGAAAGAAGCTTTCTGAGAAACTTCTTTGTGTTCTGTGAAATCATCTCACAGAGTTACAGCTTTCCCCTCAAGAAGCCTTTCGCTAACACAGTTAATGTGGAATTGGCAAAGTGATATTTGGAAGCCCATAGAGGGCTATGGTGAAAAAGGAAATATCCTCAGATGATATCTGGAAAGAAGCTTTCTGTGAAACTGCTGTGTGAAGTGTGACTTCCACTCAGAGAGTTACATCTGTATTTCGTGGATCTCTTTGCTAGCCTTATTTCTGTGGAATCTGAGAACAGATATTTCGGATCCCTTTGAAGACTATAGGGCCAAAGGAAATATCCTCCGATAACAAAGAGAAAGAAGCTTTCTGAGAAGCTTCTTTGTGTTCTCTGAAATCATCTCACAGAGTTACAGCTTTCCCCTCAGGAAGCCTTTCGCTAAGACAGTTCTTGTGGAATTGGCAAAGTGATATTTGGAAGCCCATAGAGGGCTATGGTCAAAAAGGAAATATCCTCCGATGAAATCTGGAAAGAAGCTTTCTGAGAAACTGCTCTGTCATGTGTGACTTTCACTCACAGAGTTACATGTGTATTTCGTGGATCTCTTTGCTAGCCTTATTTCTGTGGAATCTGAGAACAGAGATTTCGGATCCCTTTGAAGATTATAGGGCCAAAGGAAATATCCTCCGATAACAAAGAGGAAGAAGCTTTCTGAGAAACTTCTTTGTGTTCTGTGAAATCATCTCACAGAGTTACAGCTTTCCCCTCAAGAAGCCTTTCGTTCAGACAGTTCTTGTGGAATTGGAAAAGTGATATTTGGAAGCCCATAGAGGGCTATGGTGAAAAAGGAAATATCCTCAGATGAAATCTGGAAAGAAGCTTTCTGAGAAACTGCTCTGTGATGTGTGACTTCCACTCACCGAGTTACCTCTGTATTTCGTGGATCTCTTTGCTAGCCTTATTTCTGTGGAATCTGAGAACAGATATTTCGGATCCCTATGAAGACTATAGGGCCAAAGGAAATATCCTCCGATAACAAAGAGAAAGAAGCTTTCTGAAAAACTTCTTTGTGTTCTGTGAAATCATCTCAGAGTTACAGCTTTCCCCTCAAGAAGCCTTTCGCTAAGACAGTTCTTGTGGAATTGGAAAAGTGATATTTGGAAGCCCATAGAGGGCTATGGTGAAAAAGGAAATATCCTCAGATGAAATCTGTAAAGAAGGTTTCTGAGAAACTGCTTAGTGTTCTGTTAATTCACCTCACAGAGTTACATCTGTATTTCGTGGATCTCTTTGCTAGCCTTATTTCTGTGGAATCTGAGAACAGATATTTCGGATCTCTTTGAAGACTATAGGGCCAAAGGAAATATCCTCCGATAAGAAAGAGAAAGAAGCCTTCTGAGAAACTACTTTGTGTTCCGTGAAATCATCTCACAGAGTTACAGCGTTCCCCTCAAGAAGTCTTTCGCTAAGATAATTCTTGTGGAATTGGAAAAGTGATACTTGGAAACCCATAGAGGGCTATGGTGAATAAGGAAATATCCTCAGATGAAATCTGGAAAGAAGCTTTCTGAGAAACTGCTCTGTGATGTTTGACTTCCACTCACAGAGTTACATCTGTATTTCGTGGATCTCTTTGCTAGCCTTATTTCTGTGGAATCTGAGAACAGATATTTCGGATCCCTTTGAAGACTATAGGGCCAAAGGAAATATCCTCCGATAACAAAGAGAAAGAAGCTTTCTGAGAAACTTCTTTGTGTTCTGTGAAATCATCTCACAGAGTTACAGCTTTCCCCTCAAGAAGCCTTTCACTAAGACAGTTCTTGTGGAATTGGCAAAGTGATATTTGGGGGCCCGTAGAGGGCTATGTTGAAAAAGGGAAATATCCTCAGATGATATCTGGGAAGAAGCTTTCTGAGAAACTGCTCTGTGAAGTGTGACTTCCACTCAGAGAGTTACATCTGTATTTCGTGGGTCTCTTTGCTAGCCTTATTTCTGTGGAATCTGAGAACAGATATTTCGGATCCCTTTGAAGACTATAGGGCAAAGGAAATATCCTCCGATAACAAAGAGAAAGAAGCTTTCTGAGAAACTTCTTTGTGTTCTGTGAAATCATCTCACAGAGTTACAGCTTTCCCCTCAAGAAGCCTTTCGCTAAGACAGTTCTTGTGGAATTGGCAAAATGATATTTGGAAGCCCATAGAGGGCTATGGTGAAAAAGGAAATATCCTCCGATGAAATCTGAAAAGAAGCTTTCTGAGAAACTGCTCTGTGAAGTGTGACTTCCACTCAGAGAGTTACATCTGTATTTCGTGGATCTCTTTGCTAGCCTTATTTCTGTGGAATCTGAAAAGAGATATTTCGGATCCCTTTGAAGACTATAGGGCCAAAGGAATTATTCTCCGATAACAAAGAGAAAGAAGCTTTCTGAGAATCTTATTTGTGTTCTCTGAAATCATCTCAAAGAGTTACAGCTTTCCCCTCAGGAAGACTTTCGCTAAGACAGTTCTTGTGGAATTGGCAAAGTGATATTTGGAAGCCCATAGAGGGCTATGATGAAAAAGGAAATATCCTCAGATGAAATCTGGAAAGAAGCTTTCTGAGAAACTCCTCTGTGATGTGTGACTTCCACTCACAGAGTTACGTCTGTATTTCGTGGATCTCTTTGCTAGCCTTATTTCGGTGGAATCTGAGAACAGATATTTCGGATCCCTTTGAAGACTATAGGGCCAAAGGAAGTATCCTGCGATAACAAAGAGAAAGAAGCTTTCTGAGAAACTTCTTTGTGTTCTGTCAAATCATCTCACAGAGTTACAGCTTTCCCCTCAAGAAGCCTTTCGCAAAGACAGTTCTTGTGGAATTGTCAAAGTGATATTTGGAAGCACATAGAGGGCTATTGTGAAAAAGGAAATATCCTCAGATGAAATCTGAAAAGAAGCTTTCTGAGAAACTGCTCTGTGATGTGTGACTTCCACTCAGAGAGTTATATCTGTATTTCGTGGATCTCTTTGCTAGCCTTATTTCTGTGGAATCTGAGAACAGATATTTCGGATCCCTTTGAAGACTATAGGGCCAAAGGAAATATCCTCTGATAACAAAGAGAAAGAAGCTTTCTGAGAAACTTCTTTGTGTTCTGTGAAATCATCTCACAGAGTTACAGATTTCCCCTCAAGAAGCCTTTCGCCATGATATTTCTTGTGGAATTGGCAAAGTGATATTTGGAAGCCCATAGAGGGCTACGGTGAAAAAGGAAATATCCTCAGATGAAATCTGGAAAGAAGCTTTCTGAGAAACTGCTATGTGATGTGTGACTTCCACTCACAGAGTTACATCTGTATTTCGTGGATCTTTTTGCTAGCCTTATTTCTGTGGAATCTGAGAAGAGATATTTCGAATCCCTTTGAAGACTATAGGGCCAAAGGAAATATCTTCCGATAACAAAGAAAAAGAAGCTTTCTGAGAAACTTCTTTGTGTTCTGTGAAATCATCTCACAGAGTTACAGCTTTCCCCTCAAGAAGCCTTTCGCTAAGACAGTTCTTGTGGAATTGGCAAAGTGATATTTGGAAGCCCATAGAGGTCTATGGTGAAAAAGGAAATATCCTCAGATGAAATCTGGAAAGAAGCTTTCTGAGAAACTGCTCTGTGATGTGTGACTTCCACTCACAGAGTTACATCTGTATTTCGTGGATCTCTTTGCTACCCTTATTTCTGTGGAATCTGAGAAGAGATATTTCGGATCCCTTTGAAGACTATAGGGCCAAAGGAAATATCCTCCGATAACAAAGAGAAAGAAGCTTTCTGAGAAACTTCTTTGTGTTCTGTGAAATCATCTCACAGAGTTACAGCTTTCCCCTCAAGAAGCCTTTCGCTAAGACAGTTCTTGTGGAATTGCCAAAGTGATATTTGGTAGCCCATAGAGGTCTATGGTGAAAAAGGAAATATCCTCAGATGAAATCTGGAAAGAAGCTTTCTGAGAAACTGCTCTGTGATGTGTGACTTCCACTCACAGAGTTACATCTGTATTTCGTGGATCTCTTTGCTATCCTTATTTCTGTGGAATCTGAGAAGAGATATTTCGGATCCCTATGAAGACTATAGGACGAAAGGAAATATCCTCCGATAACAAAGAGAAAGAAGCTTTCTGAGAAACTTCTTTGTGTTCTGTGAAATCATCTCACAGAGTTACAGCTTTCCCCTCAAGAAGCCTTTAGCTAAGACAGTTCTTGTGGAATTGGCAAAGTGATACTTGGAAGCCCATAGAGGGCTATGGTCAAAAAGGAAATATCCTCCGATGAAATCTGGAAAGAAGCTTTCTGAGAAACTGCTCTGTGATGTGTGACTTCCACTCACAGAGTTACATCTGTAATTCGTGGATCTCTTTGCTAGCCTTATTTCTGTGGAATCTGAGAACAGATATTTCGGATCCCTTTGAAGACTATAGGGCCAAAGGAAATATCCTCCGATAACAAAGGGAAAGAAGTTTTCTGAGAAACTTCTTTGTGTTCTGTGAAATCATCTCACAGAGTTACAGCTTTCCCCTCAAGAAGATTTTCGCTAAGACAGTTCTTGTGGAATTGGAAAAGTGACATTTGGAAGCCCATAGAGGGCTATGGTGAAAAAGGAAATATCCTCAGATGAAATCTGGAAAGAAGCTTTCTGAGAAACTGCTCTGTGATGTGTGACTTCCACTCACAGAGTTACCTCTGTATTTCGTGGATCTCTTTGCTAGCCTTATTTCTGGGGAATCTGAGAACAGATATTTCGGATCCCTTTGAAGACTATAGGGCCAAAGGAAATATCCTCCGATAACAAAGAGAAAGAAGCTTTCTGAGAAACTTATTTGTGTTCTGTGAAATCATCTCACAGAGTTACAGCTTTCCCCTCAAGAAGCCTTTCGCTAAGACAGTTCTTGTGGAATTGCCAAAGTGATATTTGGTAGCCCTTAGAGGGCTATGGTGAAAAAGGAAATATCCTCAGATGAAATCTGGAAAGAAGCTTTCTGAGAAACTGCTCTGTGATGTGTGACTTCCACTCACAGAGTTACATCTGTATTTCGTGGATCTCTTTGCTAGCCTTATTTCTGTGGAATCTGAGAACAGATATTTCGGATCCCTTTGAACACTATAGGGCCAAATGAATTATCCTCCGATAACAAAGAGAAAGAAGCTTTCTGAGAAACTTCTTTGTGTTCTGTGAAATCATCTCACAGAGTTACAGCTTTCCCCTCAAGAAGCCATTCGCTAAGACAGTTCTTGAGGAATTGGCAAAGTGATATTTGGAAGCCCATAGAGGGCTATGGTGAAAAAGGAAATATCCTCAGATGAAATCTGGAAAGAAGCTTTCTGAGAAACTCCTCTGTGATGTGTGACTTCCAATCACAGAGTTACATCTGTATTTCGTGGATCTTTTTGCTAGCCTTTTTTCTGTGGAATCTGAGAAGAGATATTTCGGATCCCTTTGAAGACTATAGGGCCAAAGGAAATATCTTCCGATAACAAAGAAAAAGAAGCTTTCTGAGAAACTTCTTTGTGTTCTGTGAAATCATCTCACAGAGTTACAGCTTTCCCCTCAAGAAGCCTTTCGCTAAGACAGTTCTTGTGGAATTGGCAAAGTGATATTTGGAGGCCATAGAGGTCTATGGTGAAAAAGGAAATATCCTCAGACGAAATCTGGAAAGAAGCTTTCTGAGAAACTGCTCTGTGATGTGTGACTTCCACTCACAGAGTTACAACTGTATTTCGTGGATCTCTTTGCTACCCTTATTTCTGTGGAATCTGAGAAGAGATATTTCGGATCCCTTTGAAGACTATAGGGCCAAAGGAAATATCCTCCGATAACAAGGAGAAAGAAGCTTTCTGAGAAACTTCTTTGTGTTCTGTGAAATCATCTCACAGAGTTACAGCTTTCCCCTCAAGAAGCCTTTCGCTAAGACAGTTCTTGTGGAATTGCCAAAGTGATATTTGGTAGCCCTTAGAGGGCTATGGTGAAAAAGGAAATATCCTCAGATGAAATCTGGAAAGAAGCTTTCTGAGAAACTGCTTTGTGATGTGTGACTTCCACTCACAGAGTTACATCTGTATTTCGTGGATCTCTTTGCTAGCCTTATTTCTGTGGAATCTGAGAACAGATATTTCGGATCCCTTTGAAGACTGTAGGGCCAAATGAATTATCCTCCGATAACAAAGAGAAAGAAGCTTTCTGAGAAACTTCTTTGTGTTCTGTGAAATCATCTCACAGAGTTACAGCTTTCCCCTCAAGAAGCCTTTCGCTAAGACAGTTCTTGAGGAATTGGCAAAGTGATATTTGGAAGCCCATAGAGGGCTATGGTGAAAAAGGAAATATCCTCAGATGAAATCTGGAAAGAAGCTTTCTGAGAAATTGCTCTGTGATGTGTGACTTCCACTCATAGAGATACATCTGTATTTCGTGGATCTCTTTGCTAGCCTTATTTCTGTGGAATCTGAGAACAGATATTTCGGATCCCTTTGAAGACTATAGGGCCAAAGGAAATATCCTCCGATAACAAAGAGAAAGAAGCTTTCTGAGAAACTTCTTTGTGTTCTGTGAAATCATCTCACAGAGTTACAGCTTTCCCCTCAAGAAGCCTTTCGCTAACACAGTTAATGTGGAATTGGCAAAGTGATATTTGGAAGCCCATAGAGGGCTATGGTGAAAAAGGAAATATCCTCAGATGATATCTGGAAAGAAGCTTTCTGTGAAACTGCTCTGTGAAGTGTGACTTCCACTCAGAGAGTTACATCTGTATTTCGTGGATCTCTTTGCTAGCCTTATTTCTGTGGAATCTGAGAACAGATATTTCGGATCCCTTTGAAGACTATAGGGCCAAAGGAAATATCCTCCGATAACAAAGAGAAAGAAGCTTTCTGAGAAGCTTCTTTGTGTTCTCTGAAATCATCTCACAGAGTTACAGCTTTCCCCTCAGGAAGCCTTTCGCTAAGACAGTTCTTGTGGAATTGGCAAAGTGATATTTGGAAGCCCATAGAGGGCTATGGTCAAAAAGGAAATATCCTCCGATGAAATCTGGAAAGAAGCTTTCTGAGAAACTGCTCTGTCATGTGTGACTTTCACTCACAGAGTTACATGTGTATTTCGTGGATCTCTTTGCTAGCCTTATTTCTGTGGAATCTGAGAACAGAGATTTCGGATCCCTTTGAAGATTATAGGGCCAAAGGAAATATCCTCCGATAACAAAGAGGAAGAAGCTTTCTGAGAAACTTCTTTGTGTTCTGTGAAATCATCTCACAGAGTTACAGCTTTCCCCTCAAGAAGCCTTTCGTTCAGACAGTTCTTGTGGAATTGGAAAAGTGATATTTGGAAGCCTATAGAGGGCTATGGTGAAAAAGGAAATATCCTCAGATGAAATCTGGAAAGAAGCTTTCTGAGAAACTGCTCTGTGATGTGTGACTTCCACTCACCGAGTTACCTCTGTATTTCGTGGATCTCTTTGCTAGCCTTATTTCTGTGGAATCTGAGAACAGATATTTCGGATCCCTATGAAGACTATAGGGCCAAAGGAAATATCCTCCGATAACAAAGAGAAAGAAGCTTTCTGAGAAACTTCTTTGTGTTCTGTGAAATCATCTCAGAGTTACAGCTTTCCCCTCAAGAAGCCTTTCGCTAAGACAGTTCTTGTGGAATTGGAAAAGTGATATTTGGAAGCCCATAGAGGGCTATGGTGAAAAAGGAAATATCCTCAGATGAAATCTGTAAAGAAGGTTTCTGAGAAACTGCTTAGTGTTCTGTTAATTCACCTCACAGAGTTACATCTGTATTTCGTGGATCTCTTTGCTAGCCTTATTTCTGTGGAATCTGAGAACAGATATTTCGGATCTCTTTGAAGACTATAGGGCCAAAGGAAATATCCTCCGATAAGAAAGAGAAAGAAGCCTTCTGAGAAACTTCTTTGTGTTCCGTGAAATCATCTCACAGAGTTACAGCGTTCCCCTCAAGAAGTCTTTCGCTAAGATAATTCTTGTGGAATTGGCAAAGTGATACTTGGAAACCCATAGAGGGCTATGGTGAATAAGGAAATATCCTCAGATGAGATCTGGAAAGAAGCTTTCTGAGAAACTGCTCTGTGATGTGTGTCTTCCACTCACAGAGTTACATCTGTTTCGTGGATCTCTTTGCTAGCCTTCTTTCAGTGGAATCTGAGAAGAGATATTTCGAATCCCTTTGAAGACTATGGGGCCAAAGGAAATATCCTCCGATAACAAAGAGAAAGAAGCTTTCTGAGAAACTACTTTGTGTTCTGTGAAATCATCTCACAGAGTTACAGCTTTCCCCTCAAGAAGCCTTTCGCTAAGACAGTTCTTGTGGAATTGGCAAAGTGATATTTGGAAGCCCATAGAGGGCTATGGTGAAAAAGGAAATATCCTCAGATGAAATCTGGAAAGAAGCTTTCTGAGAAACTGCTCTGTGATGTGTGACTTCCACTCACAGAGTTACATCTGTATTTCGTGGATCTCTTTTCTAGCCTTATTTCGGTGGAATCTGAGAACAGATATTTCGGAACCCTTTGAAGATTATAGGGACAAAGGAAATATCCTCCGATAACAAAGAGAAAGAAGCTTTCGGAGAAACTTCTTTGTGTTCTGTGAAATCATCTCACAGAGTTACAGCTTTCCCCTCAAGAAGCCTTTCTCTAAGACAGTTCTTTTGGAATTGGCGAAGTGATATTTGGAAGCCCATAGAGGGCTATGGTGAAAAAGGAAATATCCTCAGATGAAATCTGGAAAGAAGCTTTCTGAGAAACTGCTCTGTGATGTTTGACTTCCACTCACAGAGTTACATCTGTATTTCGTGGATCTCTTTGCTAGCCTTATTTCGGTGGAATCTGAGAACAGATATTTCGGATCCCTTTGAAGACTATAGGGCCAAAGGAAATATCCTCCGATAACAAAGAGAAAGAAGCTTTCTGAGAAACTTCTTTGTGTTCTGTGAAATCATCTCACAGAGTTACAGCTTTCCCCTCAAGAAGCCTTTCACTAAGACAGTTCTTGTGGAATTGGCAAAGTGATATTTGGGGGCCCGTAGAGGGCTATGTTGAAAAAGGGAAATATCCTCAGATGATATCTGGAAAGAAGCTTTCTGAGAAACTGCTATGTGATGTGTGACTTCCACTCACAGAGTTACATCTGTATTTCGTGGGTCTCTTTGCTAGCCTTATTTCTGTGGAATCTGAGAACAGATATTTCGGATCCCTTTGAAGACTATAGGGCAAAGGAAATATCCTCCGATAACAAAGAGAAAGAATCTTTCTGAGAAACTTCTTTGTGTTCTGTGAAATCATCTCACAGAGTTACAGCTTTCCCCTCAAGAAGCCTTTCGCTAAGACAGTTCTTGTGGAATTGGCAAAATGATATTTGGAAGCCCATAGAGGGCTATGGTGAAAAAGGAAATATCCTCCGATGAAATCTGAAAAGAAGCTTTCTGAGAAACTGCTCTGTGAAGTGTGACTTCCACTCAGAGAGTTACATCTGTATTTCGTGGATCTCTTTGCTAGCCTTATTTCTGTGGAATCTGAAAAGAGATATTTCGGATCCCTTTGAAGACTATAGGGCCAAAGGAATTATCCTCCGATAACAAAGAGAAAGAAGCTTTCTGAGAATCTTATTTGTGTTCTCTGAAATCATCTCAAAGAGTTACAGCTTTCCCCTCAGGAAGACTTTCGCTAAGACAGTTCTTGTGGAATTGGCAAAGTGATATTTGGAAGCCCATAGAGGGCTATGGTGAAAAAGGAAATATCCTCAGATGAAATCTGGAAAGAAGCTTTCTGAGAAACTCCTCTGTGATGTGTGACTTCCACTCACAGAGTTACATCTGTATTTCGTGGATCTCTTTGCTAGCCTTATTTCGGTGGAATCTGAGAACAGATATTTCGGATCCCTTTGAAGACTATAGGGCCAAAGGAAGTATCCTGCGATAACAAAGAGAAAGAAGCTTTCTGAGAAACTTCTTTGTGTTCTGTCAAATCATCTCACAGAGTTACAGCTTTCCCCTCAAGAAGCCTTTCGCAAAGACAGTTCTTGTGGAATTGTCAAAGTGATATTTGGAAGCACATAGAGGGCTATTGTGAAAAAGGAAATATCCTCAGATGAAATCTGAAAAGAAGCTTTCTGAGAAACTGCTCTGTGATGTGTGACTTCCACTCAGAGAGTTATATCTGTATTTCGTGGATCTCTTTGCTAGCCTTATTTCTGTGGAATCTGAGAACAGATATTTCGGATCCCTTTGAAGACTATAGGGCCAAAGGAAATATCCTCTGATAACAAAGAGAAAGAAGCTTTCTGAGAAACTTCTTTGTGTTCTGTGAAATCATCTCACAGAGTTACAGCTTTCCCCTCAAGAAGCCTTTCGCCATGATATTTCTTGTGGAATTGGCAAAGTGATATTTGGAAGCCCATAGAGGGCTACGGTGAAAAAGGAAATATCCTCAGATGAAATCTGGAAAGAAGCTTTCTGAGAAACTGCTCAGTGATGTGTGACTTCCACTCACAGAGTTACATCTGTATTTCGTGGATCTTTTTGCTAGCCTTATTTCTGTGGAATCTGAGAAGAGATATTTCGAATCCCTTTGAAGACTATAGGGCCAAAGGAAATATCTTCCGATAACAAAGAAAAAGAAGCTTTCTGAGAAACTTCTTTGTGTTCTGTGAAATCATCTCACAGAGTTACAGCTTTCCCCTCAAGAAGCCTTTCGCTAAGACAGTTCTTGTGGAATTGGCAAAGTGATATTTGGAAGCCCATAGAGGTCTATGGTGAAAAAGGAAATATCCTCAGATGAAATCTGGAAAGAAGCTTTCTGAGAAACTGCTCTGTGATGTGTGACTTCCACTCACAGAGTTACATCTGTATTTCGTGGATCTCTTTGCTACCCTTATTTCTGTGGAATCTGAGAAGAGATATTTCGGATCCCTTTGAAGACTATAAGGCCAAAGGAAATATCCTCCGATAACAAAGAGAAAGAAGCTTTCTGAGAAACTTCTTTGTGTTCTGTGAAATCATCTCACAGAGTTACAGCTTTCCCCTCAAGAAGCCTTTCGCTAAGACAGTTCTTGTGGAATTGCCAAAGTGATATTTGGTAGCCCTTAGAGGGCTATGGTGAAAAAGGAAATATCCTCAGATGAAATCTGGAAAGAAGCTTTCTGAGAAACTGCTCTGTGATGTGTGACTTCCACTCACAGAGTTACATCTGTATTTCGTGGATCTCTTTGCTAGCCTTATTTCTGTGGAATCTGAGAACAGATATTTCGGATCCCTTTGAACACTATAGGGCCAAATGAATTATCCTCCGATAACAAAGATAAAGAAGCTTTCTGAGAAACTTCTTTGTGTTCTGTGAAATCATCTCACAGAGTTACAGCTTTCCCCTCAAGAAGCCTTTCGCTAAGACAGTTCTTGAGGAATTGGCAAAGTGATATTTGGAAGCCCATAGAGGGCTATGGTGAAAGGAAATATCCTCAGATGAAATCTGGAAAGAAGCTTTCTGAGAAACTCCTCTGTGATGTGTGACTTCCAATCACAGAGTTACATCTGTATTTCGTGGATCTTTTTGCTAGCCTTTTTTCTGTGGAATCTGAGAAGAGATATTTCGGATCCCTTTGAAGACTATAGGGCCAAAGGAAATATCTTCCGATAACAAAGAAAAAGAAGCTTTCTGAGAAACTTCTTTGTGTTCTGTGAAATCATCTCACAGAGTTACAGCTTTCCCCTCAAGAAGCCTTTCGCTAAGACAGTTCTTGTGGAATTGGCAAAGTGATATTTCGAGGCCATAGATGTCTATGGTGAAAAAGGAAATATCCTCAGATGAAATCTGGAAAGAAGCTTTCTGAGAAACTGCTCTGTGATGTGTGACTTCCACTCACAGAGTTACATCTGTATTTCGTGGATCTCTTTGCTACCCTTATTTCTGTGGAATCTGAGAAGAGATATTTCGGATCCCTTTGAAGACTATAGGGCCAAAGGAAATATCCTCCGATAACAAGGAGAAAGAAGCTTTCTGAGAAACTTCTTTGTGTTCTGTGAAATCATCTCACAGAGTTACAGCTTTCCCCTCAAGAAGCCTTTCGCTAAGACAGTTCTTGTGGAATTGCCAAAGTGATATTTGGTAGCCCTTAGAGGGCTATGGTGAAAAAGTAAATATCCTCAGATGAAATCTGGAAAGAAGCTTTCTGAGAAACTGCTCTGTGATGTGTGACTTCCCTCACAGAGTTACATTTGCATATCGTGGATCTCTTTGCTATTCTTATTTCTGTGGAATCTGAGAAGAGATATTTCGGATCCCTATGAAGACTATAGGACGAAAGGAAATATCCTCCGATAACAAAGAGAAAGAAGCTTTCTGAGAAACTTCTTTGTGTTCTGTGAAATCATCTCACAGAGTTACAGCTTTCCCCTCAAGAAGCCTTTAGCTAAGACAGTTCTTGTGGAATTGGCAAAGTGATACTTGGAAGCCCATAGAGGGCTATGGTCAAAAAGGAAATATCCTCCGATGAAATCTGGAAAGAAGCTTTCTGAGAAACTGCTCTGTGATGTGTGACTTCCACTCACAGAGTTACATCTGTAATTCGTGGATCTCTTTGCTAGCCTTATTTCTGTGGAATCTGAGAACAGATATTTCGGATCCCTTTGAAGACTATAGGGCCAAAGGAAATATCCTCCGATAACAAAGGGAAAGAAGTTTTCTGAGAAACTTCTTTGTGTTCTGTGAAATCATCTCACAGAGTTACAGCTTTCCCCTCAAGAAGATTTTCGCTAAGACAGTTCTTGTGGAATTGGAAAAGTGACATTTGGAAGCCCATAGAGGGCTACGGTGAAAAAGGAAATATCCTCAGATGAAATCTGGAAAGAAGCTTTCTGAGAAACTGCTCTGTGATGTGTGACTTCCACTCACAGAGTTACCTCTGTATTTCGTGGATCTCTTTGCTAGCCTTATTTCTGGGGAATCTGAGAACAGATATTTCGGATCCCTTTGAAGACTATAGGGCCAAAGGAAATATCCTCCGATAAGAAAGAGAAAGAAGCCTTCTGAGAAACTTCTTTGTGTTCCGTGAAATCATCTCACAGAGTTACAGCGTTCCCCTCAAGAAGTCTTTCGCTAAGATAATTCTTGTGGAATTGGCAAAGTGATACTTGGAAACCCATAGAGGGCTATGGTGAATAAGGAAATATCCTCAGATGAGATCTGGAAAGAAGCTTTCTGAGAAACTGCTCTGTGATGTGTGTCTTCGACTCACAGAGTTACATCTGTTTCGTGGATCTCTTTGCTAGCCTTCTTTCAGTGGAATCTGAGAAGAGATATTTCGGATCCCTTTGAAGACTATAGGGCCAAAGGAAATATCCTCCGATAACAAAGAGAAAGAAGCTTTCTGAGAAACTTATTTGTGTTCTGTGAAATCATCTCACAGAGTTACAGCTTTCCCCTCAAGAAGCCTTTCGCTAAGACAGTTCTTGTGGAATTGCCAAAATGATATTTGGTAGCCCTTAGAGGGCTATGGTGAAAAAGGAAATATCCTCAGATGAAATCTGGAAAGAAGCTTTCTGAGAAACTGCTCTGTGATGTGTGACTTCCACTCACAGAGTTACATCTGTATTTCGTGGATCTCTTTTCTAGCCTTATTTCGGTGGAATCTGAGAACAGATATTTCGGAACCCTTTGAAGATTATAGGGACAAAGGAAATATCCTCCGATAACAAAGAGAAAGAAGCTTTCGGAGAAACTTCTTTGTGTTCTGTGAAATCATCTCACAGAGTTACAGCTTTCCCCTCAAGAAGCCTTTCTCTAAGACAGTTCTTGTGGAATTGGCGAAGTGATATTTGGAAGCCCATAGAGGGCTATGGTGAAAAAGGAAATATCCTCAGATGAAATCTGGAAAGAAGCTTTCTGAGAAACTGCTCTGTGATGTTTGACTTCCACTCACAGAGTTACATCTGTATTTCGTGGATCTCTTTGCTAGCCTTATTTCTGTGGAATCTGAGAACAGATATTTCGGATCCCTTTGAAGACTATAGGGCCAAAGGAAATATCCTCCGATAACAAAGAGAAAGAAGCTTTCTGAGAAACTTCTTTGTGTTCTGTGAAATCATCTCACAGAGTTACAGCTTTCCCCTCAAGAAGCCTTTCACTAAGACAGTTCTTGTGGAATTGGCAAAGTGATATTTGGGGGCCCGTAGAGGGCTATGTTGAAAAAGGGAAATATCCTCAGATGATATCTGGAAAGAAGCTTTCTGAGAAACTGCTCTGTGAAGTGTGACTTCCACTCAGAGAGTTACATCTGTATTTCGTGGGTCTCTTTGCTAGCCTTATTTCTGTGGAATCTGAGAACAGATATTTCGGATCCCTTTGAAGACTATAGGGCAAAGGAAATATCCTCCGATAACAAAGAGAAAGAAGCTTTCTGAGAAACTTCTTTGTGTTCTGTGAAATCATCTCACAGAGTTACAGCTTTCCCCTCAAGAAGCCTTTCGCTAAGACAGTTCTTGTGGAATTGGCAAAATGATATTTGGAAGCCCATAGAGGGCTATGGTGAAAAAGGAAATATCCTCCGATGAAATCTGAAAAGAAGCTTTCTGAGAAACTGCTCTGTGAAGTGTGACTTCCACTCAGAGAGTTACATCTGTATTTCGTGGATCTCTTTGCTAGCCTTATTTCTGTGGAATCTGAAAAGAGATATTTCGGATCCCTTTGAAGACTATAGGGCCAAAGGAATTATCCTCAGATAACAAAGAGAAAGAAGCTTTCTGAGAATCTTATTTGTGTTCTCTGAAATCATCTCAAAGAGTTACAGCTTTCCCCTCAGGAAGACTTTCGCTAAGACAGTTCTTGTGGAATTGGCAAAGTGATATTTGGAAGCCCATAGAGGGCTATGGTGAAAAAGGAAATATCCTCAGATGAAATCTGGAAAGAAGCTTTCTGAGAAACTTCTTTGTGTTCTGTGAAATCATCTCACAGAGTTACAGCTTTCCCCTCAAGAAGCCTTTCGCTAAGACAGTTCTTGTGGAATTGCCAAAGTGATATTTGGTAGCCCTTAGAGGGCTATGGTGAAAAAGGAAATATCCTCAGATGAAATCTGGAAAGAAGCTTTCTGAGAAACTGCTCTGTGATGTGTGACTTCCCTCACAGAGTTACATTTGCATATCGTGGATCTCTTTGCTATCCTTATTTCTGTGGAATCTGAGAAGAGATATTTCGGATCCCTATGAAGACTATAGGACGAAAGGAAATATCCTCCGATAACAAAGAGAAAGAAGCTTTCTGAGAAACTTCTTTGTGTTCTGTGAAATCATCTCACAGAGTTACAGCTTTCCCCTCAAGAAGCCTTTAGCTAAGACAGTTCTTGTGGAATTGGCAAAGTGATACTTGGAAGCCCATAGAGGGCTATGGTCAAAAAGGAAATATCCTCCGATGAAATCTGGAAAGAAGCTTTCTGAGAAACTGCTCTGTGATGTGTGACTTCCACTCACAGAGTTACATCTGTAATTCGTGGATCTCTTTGCTAGCCTTATTTCTGTGGAATCTGAGAACAGATATTTCGGATCCCTTTGAAGACTATAGGGCCAAAGGAAATATCCTCCGATAACAAAGGGAAAGAAGTTTTCTGAGAAACTTCTTTGTGTTCTGTGAAATCATCTCACAGAGTTACAGCTTTCCCCTCAAGAAGATTTTCGCTAAGACAGTTCTTGTGGAATTGGAAAAGTGACATTTGGAAGCCCATAGAGGGCTACGGTGAAAAAGGAAATATCCTCAGATGAAATCTGGAAAGAAGCTTTCTGAGAAACTGCTCTGTGATGTGTGACTTCCACTCACAGAGTTACCTCTGTATTTCGTGGATCTCTTTGCTAGCCTTATTTCTGGGGAATCTGAGAACAGATATTTCGGATCCCTTTGAAGACTATAGGGCCAAAGGAAATATCCTCCGATAACAAAGAGAAAGAAGCTTTCTGAGAAACTTATTTGTGTTCTGTGAAATCATGTCACAGAGTTACAGCTTTCCCCTCAAGAAGCCTTTCGCTAAGACAGTTCTTGTGGAATTGCCAAAATGATATTTGGTAGCCCTTAGAGGGCTATGGTGAAAAAGGAAATATCCTCAGATGAAATCTGGAAAGAAGCTTTCTGAGAAATTGCTCTGTGATGTGTGACTTCCACTCACAGAGTTACATCTGTATTTCGTGGATCTCTTTGCTAGCCTTATTTCTGTGGAATCTGAGAACAGATATTTCGGATCCCTTTGAACACTATAGGGCCAAATGAATTATCCTCCGATAACAAAGAGAAAGAAGCTTTCTGAGAAACTTCTTTGTGTTCTGTGAAATCATCTCACAGAGTTACAGCTTTCCCCTCAAGAAGCCTTTCGCTAAGACAGTTCTTGAGGAATTGGCAAAGTGATATTTGGAAGCCCATAGAGGGCTCTGGTGAAAAAGGAAATATCCTCAGATGAAATCTGGAAAGAAGCTTTCTGAGAAACTCCTCTGTGATGTGTGACTTCCAATCACAGAGTTACATCTGTATTTCGTGGATCTTTTTGCTAGCCTTTTTTCTGTTGGATCTGAGAAGAGATATTTCGGATCCCTTTGAAGACTATAGGGCCAAAGGAAATATCTTCCGATAACAAAGAAAAAGAAGCTTTCTGAGAAACTTCTTTGTGTTCTGTGAAATCATCTCACAGAGTTACAGCTTTCCCCTCAAGAAGCCTTTCGCTAAGACAGTTCTTGTGGAATTGGCAAAGTGATATTTGGAGGCCATAGAGGTCTATGGTGAAAAAGGAAATATCCTCAGACGAAATCTGGAAAGAAGCTTTCTGAGAAACTGCTCTGTGATGTGTGACTTCCACTCACAGAGTTACATCTGTATTTCGTGGATCTCTTTGCTACCCTTATTTCTGTGGAATCTGAGAAGAGATATTTCGGATCCCTTTGAAGTCTATAGGGCCAAAGGAAATATCCTCCGATAACAAGGAGAAAGAAGCTTTCTGAGAAACTTCTTTGTGTTCTGTGAAATCATCTCACAGAGTTACAGCTTTCCCCTCAAGAAGCCTTTCGCTAAGACAGTTCTTGTGGAATTGCCAAAGTGATATTTGGTAGCCCTTAGAGGGCTATGGTGAAAAAGGAAATATCCTCAGATGAAATCTGGAAAGAAGCTTTCTGAGAAACTGCTCTGTGATGTGTGACTTCCACTCACAGAGTTACATCTGTATTTCGTGGATCTCTTTGCTAGCCTTATTTCTGTGGAATCTGAGAACAGATATTTCGGATCCCTTTGAAGACTGTAGGGCCAAATGAATTATCCTCCGATAACAAAGAGAAAGAAGCCCTCTGAGAAACTTCTTTGTGTTCTGTGAAATCATCTCACAGAGTTACAGCTTTCCCCTCAAGAAGCCTTTCGCTAAGACAGTTCTTGAGGAATTGGCAAAGTGATATTTGGAAGCCCATAGAGGGCTATGGTGAAAAAGGAAATATCCTCAGATGAAATCTGGAAAGAAGCTTTCTGAGAAATTGCTCTGTGATGTGTGACTTCCACTCATAGAGATACATCTGTATTTCGTGGATCTCTTTGCTAGCCTTATTTCTGTGGAATCTGAGAACAGATATTTCGGATCCCTTTGAAGACTATAGGGCCAAAGGAAATATCCTCCGATAACAAAGAGAAAGAAGCTTTCTGAGAAACTTCTTTGTGTTCTGTGAAATCATCTCACAGAGTTACAGCTTTCCCCTCAAGAAGCCTTTCGCTAACACAGTTAATGTGGAATTGGCAAAGTGATATTTGGAAGCCCATAGAGGGCTATGGTGAAAAAGGAAATATCCTCAGATGATATCTGGAAAGAAGCTTTCTGTGAAACTGCTCTGTGAAGTGTGACTTCCACTCAGAGAGTTACATCTGTATTTCGTGGATCTCTTTGCTAGCCTTATTTCTGTGGAATCTGAGAACAGATATTTCGGATCCCTTTGAAGACTATAGGGCCAAAGGAAATATCCTCCGATAACAAAGAGAAAGAAGCTTTCTGAGAAGCTTCTTTGTGTTCTCTGAAATCATCTCACAGAGTTACAGCTTTCCCCTCAGGAAGCCTTTCGCTAAGACAGTTCTTGTGGAATTGGCAAAGTGATATTTGGAAGCCCATAGAGGGCTATGGTCAAAAAGGAAATATCCTCCGATGAAATCTGGAAAGAAGCTTTCTGAGAAACTGCTCTGTCATGTGTGACTTTCACTCACAGAGTTACATGTGTATTTCGTGGATCTCTTTGCTAGCCTTATTTCTGTGGAATCTGAGAACAGAGATTTCGGATCCCTTTGAAGATTATAGGGCCAAAGGAAATATCCTCCGATAACAAAGAGGAAGAAGCTTTCTGAGAAACTTCTTTGTGTTCTGTGAAATCATCTCACAGAGTTACAGCTTTCCCCTCAAGAAGCCTTTCGTTCAGACAGTTCTTGTGGAATTGGAAAAGTGATATTTGGAAGCCCATAGAGGGCTATGGTGAAAAAGGAAATATCCTCAGATGAAATCTGGAAAGAAGCTTTCTGAGAAACGGCTCTGTGATGTGTGACTTCCACTCACCGAGTTACCTCTGTATTTCGTGGATCTCTTTGCTAGCCTTATTTCTGTGGAATCTGAGAACAGATATTTCGGATCCCTATGAAGACTATAGGGCCAAAGGAAATATCCTCCGATAACAAAGAGAAAGAAGCTTTCTGAGAAACTTCTTTGTGTTCTGTGAAATCATCTCAGAGTTACAGCTTTCCCCTCAAGAAGCCTTTCGCTAAGACAGTTCTTGTGGAATTGGAAAAGTGATATTTGGAAGCCCATAGAGGGCTATGGTGAAAAAGGAAATATCCTCAGATGAAATCTGTAAAGAAGGTTTCTGAGAAACTGCTTAGTGTTCTGTTAATTCACCTCACAGAGTTACATCTGTATTTCGTGGATCTCTTTGCTAGCCTTATTTCTGTGGAATCTGAGAACAGATATTTCGGATCTCTTTGAAGACTATAGGGCCAAAGGAAATATCCTCCGATAAGAAAGAGAAAGAAGCCTTCTGAGAAACTTCTTTGTGTTCCGTGAAATCATCTCACAGAGTTACAGCGTTCCCCTCAAGAAGTCTTTCGCTAAGATAATTCTTGTGGAATTGGCAAAGTGATACTTGGAAACTCATAGAGGGCTATGGTGAATAAGGAAATATCCTCAGATGAGATCTGGAAAGAAGCTTTCTGAGAAACTGCTCTGTGATGTGTGTCTTCCACTCACAGAGTTACATCTGTTTCGTGGATCTCTTTGCTAGCCTTCTTTCAGTGGAATCTGAGAAGAGATATTTCGGATCCCTTTGAAGACTATAGGGCCAAAGGAAATATCCTCCGATAACAAAGAGAAAGAAGCTTTCTGAGAAACTTCTTTGTGTTCTGTGAAATCATCTCACAGAGTTACAGCTTTCCCCTCAAGAAGCCTTTCGCTAAGACAGTTCTTGTGGAATTGGCAAAGTGATATTTGGAAGCCCATAGAGGGCTATGGTGAAAAAGGAAATATCCTCAGATGAAATCTGGAAAGAAGCTTTCTGAGAAACTGCTCTGTGATGTGTGACTTCCACTCACAGAGTTACATCTGTATTTCGTGGATCTCTTTTCTAGCCTTATTTCGGTGGAATCTGAGAACAGATATTTCGGAACCCTTTGAAGATTATAGGGACAAAGGAAATATCCTCCGATAACAAAGAGAAAGAAGCTTTCGGAGAAACTTCTTTGTGTTCTGTGAAATCATCTCACAGAGTTACAGCTTTCCCCTCAAGAAGCCTTTCTCTAAGACAGTTCTTGTGGAATTGGCGAAGTGATATTTGGAAGCCCATAGAGGGCTATGGTGAAAAAGGAAATATCCTCAGATGAAATCTGGAAAGAAGCTTTCTGAGAAACTGCTCTGTGATGTTTGACTTCCACTCACAGAGTTACATCTGTATTTCGTGGATCTCTTTGCTAGCCTTATTTCTGTGGAATCTGAGAACAGATATTTCGGATCCCTTTGAAGACTATAGGGCCAAAGGAAATATCCTCCGATAACAAAGAGAAAGAAGCTTTCTGAGAAACTTCTTTGTGTTCTGTGAAATCATCTCACAGAGTTACAGCTTTCCCCTCAAGAAGCCTTTCACTAAGACAGTTCTTGTGGAATTGGCAAAGTGATATTTGGGGGCCCGTAGAGGGCTATGTTGAAAAAGGGAAATATCCTCAGATGATATCTGGAAAGAAGCTTTCTGAGAAACTGCTCTGTGAAGTGTGACTTCCACTCAGAGAGTTACATCTGTATTTCGTGGGTCT
Source organism: Macaca nemestrina (assembly GCF_043159975.1). Lineage (NCBI taxonomy): Eukaryota > Metazoa > Chordata > Mammalia > Primates > Cercopithecidae > Macaca > Macaca nemestrina. Next base: position 54,652,206 of record NC_092140.1, read on the forward strand.
CTTTGCTAGCCTTATTTCTGTGGAATCTGAGAACAGATATTTCGGATCCCTTTGAAGACTATAGGGCAAAGGAAATATCCTCCGATAACAAAGAGAAAGAAGCTTTCTGAGAAACTTCTTTGTGTTCTGTGAAATCATCTCACAGAGTTACAGCTTTCCCCTCAAGAAGCCTTTCGCTAAGACAGTTCTTGTGGAATTGGCAAAATGATATTTGGAAGCCCATAGAGGGCTATGGTGAAAAAGGAAATATCCTCCCATGAAATCTGAAAAGAAGCTTTCTGAGAAACTGCTCTGTGAAGTGTGACTTCCACTCAGAGAGTTACATCTGTATTTCGTGGATCTCTTTGCTAGCCTTATTTCTGTGGAATCTGAAAAGAGATATTTCGGATCCCTTTGAAGACTATAGGGCCAAAGGAATTATCCTCCGATAACAAAGAGAAAGAAGCTTTCTGAGAATCTTATTTGTGTTCTCTGAAATCATCTCACAGAGTTACAGCTTTCCCCTCAGGAAGACTTTCGATAAGACAGTTCTTGTGGAATTGGCAAAGTGATATTTGGAAGCCCATAGAGGGCTATGGTGAAAAAGGAAATATCCTCAGATGAAATCTGGAAAGAAGCTTTCTGAGAAACTCCTCTGTGATGTGTGACTTCCACTCACAGAGTTACATCTGTATTTCGTGGATCTCTTTGCTAGCCTTATTTCGGTGGAATCTGAGAACAGATATTTCGGATCCCTTTGAAGACTATAGGGCCAAAGGAAGTATCCTGCGATAACAAAGAGAAAGAAGCTTTCTGAGAAACTTCTTTGTGTTCTGTCAAATCATCTCACAGAGTTACAGCTTTCCCCTCAAGAAGCCTTTCGCAAAGACAGTTCTTGTGGAATTGTCAAAGTGATATTTGGAAGCACATAGAGGGCTATTGTGAAAAAGGAAATATCCTCAGATGAAATCTGAAAAGAAGCTTTCTGAGAAACTGCTCTGTGATGTGTGACTTCCACTCAGAGAGTTATATCTGTATTTCGTGGATCTCTTTGCTAGCCTTATTTCTGTGGAATCTGAGAACAGATATTTCGGATCCCTTTGAAGACTATAGGGCCAAAGGAAATATCCTCTGATAACAAAGAGAAAGAAGCTTTCTGAGAAACTTCTTTGTGTTCTGTGAAATCATCTCACAGAGTTACAGCTTTCCCCTCAAGAAGCCTTTCGCCATGATATTTCTTGTGGAATTGGCAAAGTGATATTTGGAAGCCCATACAGGGCTACGGTGAAAAAGGAAATATCCTCAGATGAAATCTGGAAAGAAGCTTTCTGAGAAACTGCTATGTGATGTGTGACTTCCACTCACAGAGTTACATCTGTATTTCGTGGATCTTTTTGCTAGCCTTATTTCTGTGGAATCTGAGAAGAGATATTTCGAATCCCTTTGAAGACTATAGGGCCAAAGGAAATATCTTCCGATAACAAAGAAAAAGAAGCTTTCTGAGAAACTTCTTTGTGTTCTGTGAAATCATCTCACAGAGTTACAGCTTTCCCCTCAAGAAGCCTTTCGCTAAGACAGTTCTTGTGGAATTGGCAAAGTGATATTTGGAAGCCCATAGAGGTCTATGGTGAAAAAGGAAATATCCTCAGATGAAATCTGGAAAGAAGCTTTCTGAGAAACTGCTCTGTGATGTGTGACTTCCACTCACAGAGTTACATCTGTATTTCGTGGATCTCTTTGCTACCCTTATTTCTGTGGAATCTGAGAAGAGATATTTCGGATCCCTTTGAAGACTATAGGGCCAAAGGAAATATCCTCCGATAACAAAGAGAAAGAAGCTTTCTGAGAAACTTCTTTGTGTTCTGTGAAATCATCTCACAGAGTTACAGCTTTCCCCTCAAGAAGCCTTTCGCTAAGACAGTTCTTGTGGAATTGCCAAAGTGATATTTGGTAGCCCTTAGAGGGCTATGGTGAAAAAGGAAATATCCTCAGATGAAATCTGGAAAGAAGCTTTCTGAGAAACTGCTCTGTGATGTGTGACTTCCACTCACAGAGTTACATCTGTATTTCGTGGATCTCTTTGCTAGCCTTATTTCTGTGGAATCTGAGAACAGATATTTCGGATCCCTTTGAACACTATAGGGCCAAATGAATTATCCTCCGATAACAAAGAGAAAGAAGCTTTCTGAGAAACTTCTTTGTGTTCTGTGAAATCATCTCACAGAGTTACAGCTTTCCCCTCAAGAAGCCTTTCGCTAAGACAGTTCTTGAGGAATTGGCAAAGTGATATTTGGAAGCCCATAGAGGGCTATGGTGAAAAAGGAAATATCCTCAGATGAAATCTGGAAAGAAGCTTTCTGAGAAACTCCTCTGTGATGTGTGACTTCCAATCACAGAGTTACATCTGTATTTCGTGGATCTTTTTGCTAGCCTTTTTTCTGTGGAATCTGAGAAGAGATATTTCGGATCCCTTTGAAGACTATAGGGCCAAAGGAAATATCTTCCGATAACAAAGAAAAAGAAGCTTTCTGAGAAACTTCTTTGTGTTCTGTGAAATCATCTCACAGAGTTACAGCTTTCCCCTCAAGAAGCCTTTCGCTAAGACAGTTCTTGTGGAATTGGCAAAGTGATATTTGGAGGCCATAGAGGTCTATGGTGAAAAAGGAAATATCCTCAGATGAAATCTGGAAAGAAGCTTTCTGAGAAACTGCTCTGTGATGTGTGACTTCCACTCACAGAGTTACATCTGTATTTCGTGGATCTCTTTGCTACCCTTATTTCTGTGGAATCTGAGAAGAGATATTTCGGATCCCTTTGAAGACTATAGGGCCAAAGGAAATATCCTCCGATAACAAGGAGAAAGAAGCTTTCTGAGAAACTTCTTTGTGTTCTGTGAAATCATCTCACAGAGTTACAGTTTCCCCTCAAGAAGCCTTTCGCTAAGACAGTTCTTGTGGAATTGCCAAAGTGATATTTGGTAGCCCTTAGAGGGCTATGGTGAAAAAGGAAATATCCTCAGATGAAATCTGGAAAGAAGCTTTCTGAGAAACTGCTCTGTGATGTGTGACTTCCACTCACAGAGTTACATCTGTATTTCGTGGATCTCTTTGCTAGCCTTATTTCTGTGGAATCTGAGAACAGATATTTCGGATCCCTTTGAAGACTATAGGGCCAAATGAATTATCCTCCGATAACAAAGAGAAAGAAGCTTTCTGAGAAACTTCTTTGTGTTCTGTGAAATCATCTCACAGAGTTACAGCTTTCCCCTCAAGAAGCCTTTCGCTAAGACAGTTCTTGAGGAATTGGCAAAGTGATATTTGGAAGCCCATAGAGGGCTATGGTGAAAAAGGAAATATCCTCAGATGAAATCTGGAAAGAAGCTTTCTGAGAAATTGCTCTGTGATGTGTGACTTCCACTCATAGAGATACATCTGTATTTCGTGGATCTCTTTGCTAGCCTTATTTCTGTGGAATCTGAGAACAGATATTTCGGATCCCTTTGAAGACTATAGGGCCAAAGGAAATATCCTCCGATAACAAAGAGAAAGAAGCTTTCTGAGAAACTTCTTTGTGTTCTGTGAAATCATCTCACAGAGTTACAGCTTTCCCCTCAAGAAGCCTTTCGCTAACACAGTTAATGTGGAATTGGCAAAGTGATATTTGGAAGCCCATAGAGGGCTATGGTGAAAAAGGAAATATCCTCAGATGATATCTGGAAAGAAGCTTTCTGTGAAACTGCTCTGTGAAGTGTGACTTCCACTCAGAGAGTTACATCTGTATTTCGTGGATCTCTTTGCTAGCCTTATTTCTGTGGAATCTGAGAACAGATATTTCGGATCCCTTTGAAGACTATAGGGCCAAAGGAAATATCCTCCGATAACAAAGAGAAAGAAGCTTTCTGAGAAGCTTCTTTGTGTTCTCTGAAATCATCTCACAGAGTTACAGCTTTCCCCTCAGGAAGCCTTTCGCTAAGACAGTTCTTGTGGAATTGGCAAAGTGATATTTGGAAGCCCATAGAGGGCTATGGTCAAAAAGGAAATATCCTCCGATGAAATCTGGAAAGAAGCTTTCTGAGAAACTGCTCTGTCATGTGTTACTTTCACTCACAGAGTTACATGTGTATTTCGTGGATCTCTTTGCTAGCCTTATTTCTGTGGAATCTGAGAACAGAGATTTCGGATCCCTTTGAAGATTATAGGGCCAAAGGAAATATCCTCCGATAACAAAGAGGAAGAAGCTTTCTGAGAAACTTCTTTGTGTTCTGTGAAATCATCTCACAGAGTTACAGCTTTCCCCTCAAGAAGCCTTTCGTTCAGACAGTTCTTGTGGAATTGGAAAAGTGATATTTGGAAGCCCATAGAGGGCTATGGTGAAAAAGGAAATATCCTCAGATGAAATCTGGAAAGAAGCTTTCTGAGAAACTGCTCTGTGATGTGTGACTTCCCCTCACCGAGTTACCTCTGTATTTCGTGGATCTCTTTGCTAGGCTTATTTCTGTGGAATCTGAGAACAGATATTTCGGATCCCTTTGAAGACTATAGGGCCAAAGGAAATATCCTCCGATAACAAAGAGAAAGAAGCTTTCTGAGAAACTTCTTTGTGTTCTGTGAAATCATCTCACAGAGTTACAGCTTTCCCCTCAAGAAGCCTTTCGCTAAGACAGTTCTTCTGGAATTGGCAAAGTGATATTTGGAAGCCCATAGAGGGCTATGGTGAAAAAGGAAATATCCTCAGATGATATCTGGAAAGAAGCTTTCTGAGAAACTGCTCTGTGAAGTGTGACTTCCACTCAGAGAGTTACATCTGTATTTCGTGGATCTCTTTGCTAGCCTTATTTCTGTGGAATCTGAGAACAGATATTTCGGATCCCTTTGAAGACTATAGGTCCAAAGAAAATATCCTCCGATAACAAAGAGAAAGAAGCTTTCTGAGAAACTTCTTTGTGTTCTGTGAAATCATCTCACAGAGTTAGAGCTTTCCCCTCAGGAAGCCTTTCGCTAAGACAGTTCTTGTGGAATTGGCAAAGTGATATTTGGAAGCCCATAGAGGGCTATGGTGAAAATGGAAATATCCCCAGATGAAATCTGGAAAGAAGCTTTCTGAGAAACTGCTCTGTGATGTGTGACTTCCGTCACAGAGTTACATTTGCATATCGTGGATCTCTTTGCTATCCTTATTTCTGTGGAATCTGAGAAGAGATATTTCGGATCCCTATGAAGACTATAGGACGAAAGGAAATATCCTCCGATAACAAAGAGAAAGAAGCTTTCTGAGAAACTTCTTTGTGTTCTGTGAAATCGTCTCACAGAGTTACAGCTTTCCCCTCAAGAAGCCTTTAGCTCAGACAGTTCTTGTGGAATTGGCAAAGTGATACTTGGAAGCCCATAGAGGGCTATGGTCAAAAAGGAAATATCCTCCGATGAAATCTGGAAAGAAGCTTTCTGAGAAACTGCTCTGTGATGTGTGACTTCCACTCACAGAGTTACATCTGTAATTCGTAGATCTCTTTGCTAGCCTTATTTCTGTGGAATCTGAGAACAGATATTTCGGATCCCTTTGAAGACTATAGGGCCAAAGGAAATATCCTCCGATAACAAAGAGAAAGAAGCTTTCTGAGAAACTTCTTTGTGTTCTGTGAAATCATCTCACAGAGTTACAGCTTTCCCCACAAGAAGCCTTTCGCTAATACAGTTCTTATGGAATTGGCAAAGTGATATTTGGAAGCCCATAGAGGGCTATGGTGAAAAAGGAAATATCCTCAGATGAAATCTGGAAAGAAGCTTTCTGAGAAACTGCTCTGTGATGTGTGACTTCCACTCACAGAGTTACATCTGTATTTCGTGGATCTTTTTGCTAGCCTTATTTCTGTGGAATCTGAGAAGAGATATTTCGGATCCCTTTGAAGACTATAGGGCCAAAGGAAATATCTTCCGATAACAAAGAAAAAGAAGCTTTCTGAGAAACTTCTTTGTGTTCTGTGAAATCATCTCACAGAGTTACAGCTTTCCCCTCAAGAAGCCTTTCGCTAAGACAGTTCTTGTGGAATTGGCAAAGTGATATTTGGAAGCCCATAGAGGTCTATGGTGAAAAAGGAAATATCCTCAGATGAAATCTGGAAAGAAGCTTTCTGAGAAAGTGCTCTGTGATGTGTGACTTGCACTCACAGATTTACATCTGTACTTCGTGGATCTCTTTGCTACCCTTATTTCTGTGGAATCTGTGAAGAGATATTTCGGATCCCTTTGAAGACTATAGGGCCGAAGGAAATATCCTCCGATAACAAAGAGAAAGAAGCTTTCTGAGAAACTTCTTTGTGTTCTGTGAAATCATCTCACAGAGTTACAGCTTTCCCCTCAAGAAGCCTTTCGCTAAGACAGTTCTTGTGGAATTGCCAAAGTGATATTTGGTAGCCCTTAGAGGGCTATGGTGAAAAAGGAAATATCCTCAGATGAAATCTGGAAAGAAGCTTTCTGAGAAACTGCTCTGTGATGTGTGACTTCCACACACAGAGTTACATCTGTATTTCGTGGATCTCTTTGCTAGCCTTATTTCTGTGGAATCTGAGAACAGATATTTCGGATCCCTTTGATCACTATAGGGCCAAATGAATTATCCTCCGATAACAAAGACAAAGAAGCTTTCTGAGAAACTTATTTGTGTTCTGTGAAATGATCTCACAGAGTTACAGCTTTCCCCTCAAGAAGCCTTTCGCTAAGACAGTTCTTGTGGAATTGGCAAAGTGATATTTGGAAGCCCATAGAGGGCTATGGTGAAAAAGGAAATATCCTCCGATGAAATCTGGAAAGAAGCTTTCTGAGAAACTGCTCTGTGATGTGTGACTTCCACTCACAGAGTTACATCGGTATTTTCTGGATCTCTTCGCTAGCCTTATTTCTGTGGAATCTGAGAACAGATATTTCGGATCCCTCTGAAGACTATAGGGCCAAAGGAAATATCCTCCGATAAAACAGAGAAAGAAGCTTTCTGAGAAAATTCTTTGTGTTCTGTGAAATCATCTCACAGAGTTACAGCTTTCCCCTCAAGAAGCCTTTCGCTATGACAGTTCTTATGGAATTGGCAAAGTGATATTTGGAACCCCATAGACAGCTATGGTGAAAAAGGACATATCCTCAGATGAAATCTGGAAAAAAGCTTTCTGAGAAACTGCTCTGTGTTGTGTGACTTTCACTCACAGAGTTACATCTGTATTTCGTGGATCTCTTTGCTAAGCCTTATTTCTGTGAAATCTGAGAACAGATATTTCGGATCCCTTTAAAGACTATAGAGCCAAAGGAAATATCCTCCGATAACAAAGAGAAAGAAGCTTTCTGAGAAACTTCTTTGTGTTCTGTGAAATCCTCTCACAGAGTTACAGCTTTCCCCTCAAGAAGCCTTTCGCTAAGACAGTTCTTGTGGAATTGTCAAAGTGATATTTGGAAGCCCATAGAGGGCTATGGTGAAAAAGGAATTATCCTCAGATGAAATCTGGAAAGAAGCTTTCTGAGAAACTGCTCTGTGATGTGTGACTTCCGTCACAGAGTTACATTTGCATATCGTGGATCTCTTTGCTATCCTTATTTCTGTGGAATCTGAGAAGAGATATTTCGGATCCCTATGAAGACTATAGGACGAAAGGAAATATCCTCCGATAACAAAGAGAAAGAAGCTTTCTGAGAAACTTCTTTGTGTTCTGTGAAATCGTCTCACAGAGTTACAGCTTTCCCCTCAAGAAGCCTTTAGCTAAGACAGTTCTTGTGGAATTGGCAAAGTGATACTTGGAAGCCCATAGAGGGCTATGGTCAAAAAGGAAATATCCTCCGATGAAATCTGGAAAGAAGCTTTCTGAGAAACTGCTCTGTGATGTGTGACTTCCACTCACAGAGTTACATCTGTAATTCGTGGATCTCTTTGCTAGCCTTATTTCTGTGGAATCTGAGAACAGATATTTCGGATCCCTTTGAAGACTATAGGGCCAAAGGAAATATCCTCCGATAACAAAGGGAAAGAAGTTTTCTGAGAAACTTCTTTGTGTTCTGTGAAATCATCTCACAGAGTTACAGCTTTCCCCTCCAGAAGATTTTCGCTAAGACAGTTCTTGTGGAATTGGAAAAGTGATATTTGGAAGCCCATAGAGGGCTATGGTGAAAAAGGAAATATCCTCAGATGAAATCTGGAAAGAAGCTTTCTGAGAAACTGCTCTGTGATGTGTGTCTTCCACTCAAAGAGTTACATCTGTATTTCGTGGATCTCTTTGCTACCCTTATTTCTGTGGAATCTGAGAAGAGATATTTCGGATCCCTTTGAAGACTATAGGGCCAAAGGAAATATCCTCCGATAACAAGGAGAAAGAAGCTTTCTGAGAAACTTCTTTGTGTTCTGTGAAATCATCTCACAGAGTTACAGCTTTCCCCTCAAGAAGCCTTTCGCTAAGACAGTTCTTGTGGAATTGCCAAAGTGATATTTGGTAGCCCTTAGAGGGCTATGGTGAAAAAGGAAATATCCTCAGATGAAATCTGGAAAGAAGCTTTCTGAGAAACTGCTCTGTGATGTGTGACTTCCACTCACAGAGTTACATCTGTATTTCGTGGATCTCTTTGCTAGCTTTATTTCTGTGGAATCTGAGAACAGATATTTCGGATCCCTTTGAACACTATAGGGCCAAATGAATTATCCTCCGATAAGAAAGAGAAAGAAGCTTTCTGAGAAACTTCTTTGTGTTCTGTGAAATCATCTCACAGAGTTACAGCTTTCCCCTCAAGAAGCCTTTCGCTAAGACAGTTCTTGAGGAATTGGCAAAGTGATACTTGGAAGCCCATAGAGGGCTATGGTGAAAAAGGAAATATCCTCAGATGAAATCTGGAAAGAAGCTTTCTGAGAAACTGCTCTGTGATGTGTGACTTCCACTCACAGAGTTACATCTGTATTTCGTGGATCTCTTTGCTAGCCTTATTTCGGTGGAATCTGAGAACAGATATTTCGGATCCCTTTGAAGACTATAGGGCCAAAGGAAATATCCTCCGATAACAAAGAGAAAGAAGCTTTCTGAGAAACTTCTTTGTGTTCTGTGAAATCATCTCACAGAGTTACAGCTTTCCCCACAAGAAGCCTTTCGCTAACACAGTTCTTGTGGAATTGGCAAAGTGATATTTGGAAGCCCATAGAGGGCTATGGTGAAAAAGGAAATATCCTCAGATGATATCTGGAAAGAAGCTTTCTGTGAAACTGCTCTGTGAAGTGTGACTTCCACTCAGAGAGTTACATCTGTATTTCGTGGATCTCTTTGCTAGCCTTTTTTCTGTGGAATCTGAGAACAGATATTTCGGATCCCTTTGAAGACTATAGGGCCAAAGGAAATATCCTCCGATAACAAAGAGAAAGAAGCTTTCTGAGAAGCTTCTTTGTGTTCTCTGAAATCATCTCACAGAGTTACAGCTTTCCCCTCAGGAAGCCTTTCGCTAAGACAGTTCTTGTGGAATTGGCAAAGTGATATTTGGAAGCCCATAGAGGGCTATGGTCAAAAAGGAAATATCCTCCGATGAAATCTGGAAAGAAGCTTTCTGAGAAACTGCTCTGTCATGTGTGACTTTCACTCACAGAGTTACATGTGTATTTCGTGGATCTCTTTGCTAGCCTTATTTCTGTGGAATCTGAGAACAGAGATTTCGGATCCTTTTGAAGATTATAGGGCCAAAGGAAATATCCTCCGATAACAAAGAGAAAGAAGCTTTCTGAGAAACTTCTTTGTGTTCTGTGAAATCATCTCACAGAGTTACAGCTTTCCCCTCAAGAAGCCTTTCGTTCAGACAGTTCTTGTGGAATTGGAAAAGTGATATTTGGAAGCCCATAGAGGGCTATGGTGAAAAAGGAAATATCCTCAGATGAAATCTGGAAAGAAGCTTTCTGAGAAACTGCTCTGTGATGTGTGACTTCCACTCACAGAGTTACCTCTGTATTTCCTGGATCTCTTTGCTAGCCTTATTTCTGTGGAACCTGAGAAGAGATATTTCGGATCCCTTTGAAGACTATAGGGCCAAAGGAAATATCCTCCGATAACAAAGAGAAAGAAGCTTTCTGAGAAACTTCTTTGTGTTCTGTGAAATCATCTCACAGAGTTACAGCTTTCCCCTCAAGAAGCCTTTCGCTAAGACAGTTCTTCTGGAATTGGCAAAGTGATATTTGGAAGCCCATAGAGGGCTATGGTGAAAAAGGAAATATCCTCAGATGATATCTGGAAAGAAGCTTTCTGATAAACTGCTCTGTGAAGTGTGACTTCCACTCGGAGAGTTACATCTGTATTTCGTGGATCTCTTTGCTAGCCTTATTTCTGTGGAATCTGAGAACAGATATTTCGGATCCCTTTGAAGACTATAGGGCCAAAGGAAATATCCTCCGATAACAAAGAGAAAGAAGCTTTCTGAGAAACTTCTTTGTGTTCTGTGAAATCATCTCACAGAGTTAGAGCTTTCCCCTCAAGAAGCCTTTCGCTAAGACAGTTCTTGTGGAATTGGCAAAGTGATATTTGGAAGCCCATAGAGGGCTATGGTGAAAATGGAAATATCCCCAGATGAAATCTGGAAAGAAGCTTTCTGAGAAACTGCTCTGTGATGTGTGACTTCCGTCACAGAGTTACATTTGCATATCGTGGATCTATTTGCTATCCTTATTTCTGTGGAATCTGAGAAGAGATATTTCGGATCCCTATGAAGACTATAGGACGAAAGGAAATATCCTCCGATAACAAAAAGAAAGAAGCTTTCTGAGAAACTTCTTTGTGTTCTGTGAAATCGTCTCACAGAGTTACAGCTTTCCCCTCAAGAAGCCTTTTGCGAAGACAGTTCTTGTGGAATTGGCAAAGTGATACTTGGAAGCCCATAGAGGGCTATGGTCAAAAAGGAAATATCCTACGATGAAATCTGGAAAGAAGCTTTCTGAGAAACTGCTCTGTGATGTGTGACTTCCACTCACAGAGTTACATCTGTAATTCGTGGATCTCTTTGCTATCCTTATTTCTGTGGAATCTGAGAACAGATATTTCGGATCCCTTTGAAGACTATAGGGCCAAAGGAAATATCCTCCGATAACAAAGGGAAAGAAGTTTTCTGAGAAACTTCTTTGTGTTCTGTGAAATCATCTCACAGAGTTACAGCTTTCCCCTCAAGAAGATTTTCGCTAAGACAGTTCTTGTGGAATTGGAAAAGTGATATTTGGAAGCCCATAGAGGGCTATGGTGAAAAAGGAAATATCCTCAGATGAAATCTGGAAAGAAGCTTTCTGAGAAACTGCTCTGTGATGTGTGACTTCCACTCACAGAGTTACATCTGTATTTCGTGGATCTCTTTGCTAGCCTTATTTCTGTGTAATCTGAGAAGAGATATTTCGGATCCCTTTGAAGACTATAGGGCCAAAGGAAATATCCTCCGATAACAAAGACAAAGAAGCTTTCTGAGAAACTTATTTGTGTTCTGTGAAATGATCTCACAGAGTTACAGCTTTCCCCTCAAGAAGCCTTTCGCTAAGACAGTTCTTGTGGAATTGGCAAAGTGATATTTGGAAGCCCATAGAGGGCTATGGTGAAAAAGGAAATATCCTCCGATGAAATCTGGAAAGAAGCTTTCTGAGAAACTGCTCTGTGATGTGTGACTTCCACTCACAGAGTTACATCGGTATTTTCTTGATCTCTTCGCTAGCCTTATTTCTGTGGAATCTGAGAACAGATATTTCGGATCCCTTTGAAGACTATAGGGCCAAAGGAAATATCCTCCGATAACAAAGAGAAAGAAGCTTTCTGAGAAACTTCTTTGTGTTCTGTGAAATCATCTCACAGAGTTAGAGCTTTCCCCTCAGGAATCCTTTCGCTAAGACAGTTCTTGTGGAATTGGCAAAGTGATATTTGGAAGCCCATAGAGGGCTATGGTGAAAATGGAAATATCCCCAGATGAAATCTGGAAAGAAGCTTTCTGAGAAACTGCTCTGTGATGTGTGACTTCCGTCACAGAGTTACATTTGCATATCGTGGATCACTTTGCTATCCTTATTTCTGTGGAATCTGAGAAGAGATATTTCGGATCCCTATGAAGACTATAGGACGAAAGGAAATATCCTCCGATAACAAAAAGAAAGAAGCTTTCTGAGAAACTTCTTTGTGTTCTGTGAAATCGTCTCACAGAGTTACAGCTTTCCCCTCAAGAAGCCTTTAGCGAAGACAGTTCTTGTGGAATTGGCAAAGTGATACTTGGAAGCCCATAGAGGGCTATGGTCAAAAAGGAAATATCCTACGATGAAATCTGGAAAGAAGCTTTCTGAGAAACTGCTCTGTGATGTGTGACTTCCACTCACAGAGTTACATCTGTAATTCGTGGATCTCTTTGCTAGCCTTATTTCTGTGGAATCTGAGAACAGATATTTCGGATCCCTTTGAAGACTATAGGGCCAAAGGAAATATCCTCCGATAACAAAGGGAAAGAAGTTTTCTGAGAAACTTCTTTGTGTTCTGTGAAATCATCTCACAGAGTTACAGCTTTCCCCTCAAGAAGATTTTCGCTAAGACAGTTCTTGGGGAATTGGAAAAGTGATATTTGGAAGCCCATAGAGGGCTATGGTGAAAAAGGAAATATCCTCAGATGAAATCTGGAAAGAAGCTTTCTGAGAAACTGCTCTGTGATGTGTGACTTCCACTCACAGAGTTATCTCTGTATTTCGTGGATCTCTTTGCTAGCCTTATTTCTGTGTAATCTGAGAAGAGATATTTCGGATCCCTTTGAAGACTATAGGGCCAAAGGAAATATCCTCCGATAACAAAGACAAAGAAGCTTTCTGAGAAACTTATTTGTGTTCTGTGAAATGATCTCACAGAGTTACAGCTTTCCCCTCAAGAAGCCTTTCGCTAAGACTGTTCTTGTGGAATTGGCAAAGTGATATTTGGAAGCCCATAGAGGGCTATGGTGAAAAAGGAAATATCCTCCGATGAAATCTGGAAAGAAGCTTTCTGAGAAACTGCTCTGTGATGTGTGACTTCCACTCACAGAGTTACATCGGTATTTTCTGGATCTCTTCGCTAGCCTTATTTCTGTGGAATCTGAGAACAGATATTTCGGATCCCTTTGAAGAGTATAGGGCCAAAGGAAATATCCTCCGATAACAAAGAGAAAGAAGCTTTCTGAGAAACTTCTTTGTGTTCTGTGAAATCATCTCACAGAGTTACAGCTTTCCCCTCAAGAAGCCTTTCGCTATGACAGTTCTTATGGAATTGGCAAAGTGATATTTGGAACCCCATAGACAGCTATGGTGAAAAAGGAAATATCCTCAGATGAAATCTGGAAAGAAGCTTTCTGAGAAACTGCTCTGTGTTGTGTGACTTTCACTCACAGAGTTACATCTGCATTTCGTGGATCTCTTTGCTAAGCCTTATTTCTGTGAAATCTGAGAACAGATATTTCGGATCCCTTTAAAGACAATAGAGCCAAAGGAAATATCCTCCGATAACAAAGAGAAAGAAGCTTTCTGAGAAACTTCTTTGTGTTCTGTGAAATCCTCTCACAGAGTTACAGCTTTCCCCTCAAGAAGCCTTTCGCTAAGACAGTTCTTGTGGAATTGTCAAAGTGATATTTGGAAGCCCATAGAGGGCTATGGTGAAAAAGGAATTATCCTCAGATGAAATCTGGAAAGAAGCTTTCTGAGAAACTGCTCTGTGATGTGTGACTTCCACTCACAGAGTTACATCTGTATTTCGTGGATCTCTTTGCTAGCCTTATTTCGGGGGAATCGGAGAACAGGTATTTCTGATCCCTTTGAAGACTATAGGGCCAAAGGAAATATCCTCCGATAACAAAGAGAAAGAAGCTTTCTGAGAAACTTCTTTGTGTTCTGTGAAATCATCTCACAGAGTTACAGCTTTCCCCTCAAGAAGCCTTTAGCTAAGACAGTTCTTGTGGAATTGGCAAAGTGAAACTTGGAAGCCCATAGAGGGCTATGGTCAAAAAGGAAATATCCTCCGATGAAATCTGGAAAGAAGCTTTCTGAGAAACTGCTCTGTGATGTGTGACTTCCACTCACAGAGTTACATCTGTAATTCGTGGATCTCTTTGCTAGCCTTATTTCTGTGGAATCTGAGAACAGATATTTCGGATCCCTTTGAAGACTATAGGGCCAAAGGAAATATCCTCCGATAACAAAGGGAAAGAAGTTTTCTGAGAAACTTCTTTGTGTTCTGTGAAATCATCTCACAGAGTTACAGCTTTCCCCTCAAGAAGATTTTCGCTAAGACAGTTCTTGTGGAATTGGAAAAGTGATATTTGGAAGCCCATAGAGTGCTATGGTGAAAAAGGAAATATCCTCAGATGAAATCTGGAAAGAAGCTTTCTGAGAAACTGCTCTGTGATATGTGACTTCCACTCACAGAGTTACCTCTGTATTTCGTGGATCTCTTTGCTAGCCTTATTTCTGTGGAATCTGAGAAGAGATATTTCGGATCCCTTTGAAGACTATAGGGCCAAAGGAAATATCCTCCGATAACAAAGAGAAAGAAGCTTTCTGAGAAACTTCTTTGTGTTCTGTGAAATCATCTCACAGAGTTACAGCTTTCCCCTCAAGAAGCCTTTCGCTAAGACAGTTCTTGTGGAATTGGCAAAGTGATATTTGGAAGCCCATAGAGGGCTATGGTGAAAAAGGAAATATCCTCCGATGAAATCTGGAAAGAAGCTTTCTGAGAAACTGCTCTGTGATGTGTGACTTCCACTCACAGAGTTACATCGGTATTTTCTGGATCTCTTCGCTAGCCTTATTTCTGTGGAATCTGAGAACAGATATTTCGGATCCCTTTGAAGACTATAGGGCCAAAGGAAATATCCTCCGATAACAAAGAGAAAGAAGCTTTCTGAGAAACTTCTTTGTGTTCTGTGAAATCATCTCACAGAGTTACAGCTTTCCCCTCAAGAAGCCTTTCGCTAAGACAGTTCTTATGGAATTGGCAAAGTGATATTTGGAACCCCATAGACAGCTATGGTGAAAAAGGAAATATCCTCAGATGAAATCTGGAAAGAAGCTTTCTGAGAAACTGCTCTGTGTTGTGTGACATTCACTCACAGAGTTACATCTGTATTTCGTGGATCTCTTTGCTAAGCCTTATTTCTGTGAAATCTGAGAACAGATATTTCGGATCCCTTTAAAGACTGTAGAGCCAAAGGAAATATCCTCCGATAACAAAGAGAAAGAAGCTTTCTGAGAAACTTCTTTGTGTTCTGTGAAATCATCTCACAGAGTTACAGCTTTCCCCTCAAGAAGCCTTTCGCTAAGACAGTTCTTGTGGAATTGTCAAAGTGATATTTGGAAGCCCATAGAGGGCTAGGGTGAAAAAGGAATTATCCTCAGATGAAATCTGGAAAGAAGCTTTCTGAGAAACTGCTCTGTGATGTGTGACTTCCACTCACAGAGTTACATCGGTATTTTCTGGATCTCTTCGCTAGCCTTATTTCTGGGGAATCGGAGAAGAGATATTTCTGATCCCTTTGAAGACTATAGGGCCAAAGGAAATATCCTCCGATAACAAAGAGAAAGAAGCTTTCTGAGAAACTTCTTTGTGTTCTGTGAAATCATCTCACAGAGTTACAGCTTTCCCCTCAAGAAGCCTTTCGCTAAGACAGTTCTTCTGGAATTGGCAAAGTGATATTTGGAAGCACTTAGAGGGCTATAGTGAAAAAGGAAATATCCTCAGATGAAATCTGGAAGGAAGCTTGCTGAGAAACTGCTCTGTGATGTGTGACTTCCACTCACAGAGTTACATCTGTATTTCGTGGATCTCTCTGCTAGCCTTATTTCTGTGAAATCTGAGAAGAGATATTTCGGATTCCTTTGAAGACTATAGGGCCAAAGGAAATATCCTCCGATAACAAAGAGAAAGAAGCTTTCTGAGAAACTTCTTTGTGATCTGTGAAATCATCTCACAGAGTTACAGCTTTCCCCTCAAGAAGCCTTTCACTAAGACAGTTCTTGTGCAATTGGCAAAGTGATATTTGGAAGCCCATAGAGGGCTATGGTGAAAAAGTAAATATCCTCAGATGAAATCTGGAAAGAAGGTTTCTGAGAAACTGCTCTGTGTAGTGTGACTTCCACTCAGAGAGTTACATCTGTATTTCGTGGATCTCTTTGCTAGCCTTATTTCTGTGGAATCTGAGAACAGATATTTCGGATCCCTTTGAAGACTATAGGGCCAAAGGAAATATCCTCCGATAACAAAGAGAAAGAAGCTTTCTGAGAAACTTCTTTGTGTTCTGTGAAATCACCTCACAGACTTACAGCTTTCCCCTCAAGAAGCCTTTCGCTAAGACAGTTCTTGTGGAATTGGAAAAGTGATATTTGGAAGCCCATAGAGGGCTATGGTGACAAAGGAAATATCCTCCGATGAAATCTGGAAAGAAGCTTTCTGAGAAACTGCTCTGTGATGTGTCACTTCCACTCACAGAGTTACATCTGTATTTCGTGGATCTCTTTGCTAGCCTTATTTCTGTGGAATCTGAGAAGAGATATTTCGGATCCCTTTGAAGACTATAGGGCCAAAGGAAATATCCTCCGATAACAAAGAGAAAGAAGCTTTCTGAGAAACTTCTTTGTGTTCTGTGAAATCATCTCACAGAGTTACAGCTTTCCCCTCAAGAAGCCTTTCGCTAAGACAGTTCTTCTGGAATTGGCAAAGTGATATTTGGAAGCCCATAGAGGGCTATGGTGAAAAAGGAAATATCCTCAGATGATATCTGGAAAGAAGCTTTCTGAGAAACTGCTCTGTGATGTGTGACTTCCACTCACAGAGTTACCTCTGTATTTCGTGGATCTCTTAGCTAGCCTTATTTCTGTGGAATCTGAGAAGAGATATTTCGGATCCCTTTGAAGACTATAGGGCCAAAGGAAATATCCTCCGATAACAAAGACAAAGAAGCTTTCTGAGAAACTTCTTTGTGTTCTGTGAAATCATCTCACAGAGTTACAGCTTTCCCCTCAAGAAGCCTTTCGCTAAGACAGTTCTTCTGGAATTGGCAAAGTGATATTTGGAAGACCATAGAGGGCTATGGTGAAAATGGAAATATCCCCAGATGAAATCTGGAAAGAAGCTTTCTGA
Organism: Macaca nemestrina; assembly: GCF_043159975.1. Lineage (NCBI taxonomy): Eukaryota > Metazoa > Chordata > Mammalia > Primates > Cercopithecidae > Macaca > Macaca nemestrina. The sequence goes on from NC_092140.1 coordinate 54,669,292, forward strand.
GAAACTGCTCTGTGATGTGTGACTTCCCTCACAGAGTTAAATTTGCATATCGTGGACCTCTTTGCTATCCTTATTTCTGTGGAAACTGAGAAGAGATATTTCGGATCCCTATGAAGACTATAGGACGAAAGGAAATATCCTCCGATAACAAAGAGAAAGAAGCTTTCTGAGAAACTTCTTTTGTTCTCTGAAATCATCTCACAGAGTTACAGCTTTCCCCTCAAGAAGCCTTTAGCTAAGACAGTTCTTGTGGAATTGGCAAAGTGATACTTGGAAGCCCATAGAGGGCTATGGTCAAAAAGGAAATATCCTCCGATGAAATCTGGAAAGAAGCTTTCTGAGAAACTGCTCTGTGATGTGTGACTTCCACTCACAGAGTTACATCTGTATTTCGTGGATCTCTTTGCTAGCCTTATTTCTGTGGAATCTGAGAACAGATATTTCGGATCCCTTTGAAGACTATAGGGCCAAAGGAAATATCCTCCGATAACAAAGGGAAAGAAGTTTTCTGAGAAACTTCTTTGTGTTCTGTGAAATCATCTCACAGAGTTACAGCTTTCCCCTCAAGAAGATTTTCGCTAAGACAGTTCTTGTGGAATTGGAAAAGTGATATTTGGAAGCCCATAGAGGGCTACTGTGAAAAAGGAAATATCCTCAGATGAAATCTGGAAAGAAGCTTTCTGAGAAACTGCTCTGTGATGTGTGACTTCCACTCACAGAGTTACCTCTGTATTTCGTGGATCTCTTTGCTAGCCTTATTTCTGTGGAATCTGAGAAGAGATATTTCGGATCCCTTTGAAGACTATAGGGCCAAAGGAAATATCCTCCGATAACAAAGAGAAAGAAGCTTTCTGAGAAACTTATTTGTGTTCTGTGAAATCATCTCACAGAGTTACAGCTTTCCCCTCAAGAAGCCTTTCGCTAAGACAGTTCTTGTGGAATTGGCAAAGTGATATTTGGAAGCCCTTAGAGGGCTACGGTGAAAAAGGAAATATCCTCAGATAAAATCTGGAAAGAAGCTTTCTGAGAAACTGCTCTGTGATGCGTGACTTCCACTCACAGAGTTACATCTGTTTTTCGTGGATCTCTTTGCTAGCCTTATTTCTGTGGAATCTGAGAACAGATATTTCGGATCCCTTTGAAGACTATAGGGCCAAAGGAAATATCCTCCGATAACAAAGAGAAAGAAGCTTTCTGAGAAACTTCTTTGTGTTCTGTGAGATCATCTCACAGAGTTACAGCTTTCCCCTCAAGAAGCCTTTCGCTAAGACAGTTCTTATGGAATTGGCAAAGTGATATTTGGAACCCCATAGACAGCTATGGTGAAAAAGGAAATATCCTCAGATGAAATCTGGAAAGAAGCTTTCTGAGAAACTGCTCTGTGTTGTGTGACTTTCACTCACAGAGTTACATCTGTATTTCGTGGATCTCTTTGCTAAGCCTTATTTCTGTGAAATCTGAGAACAGATATTTCTGATCCCTTTGAAGACTATAGGGCCAAAGGAAATATCCTCCGATAACAAAGAGAAAGAAGCTTTCTGAGAAACTTCTTTGTGTTCTGTGAAATCATCTCACAGAGTTACAGCTTTCCTTTCAAGAAGCCTTTCGCTAAGACAGTTCTTGTGGAATTGGCAAATTGATATTTGGAAGCCCATGGAGGGCTATTGTGAAAAAGGAAATATCCTCAGATGAAATCTGGAAAGAAGCTTTCTGAGAAACTGTTCTGTGATGTGTGACTTCCACTCACAGAGTTACATCTATATTTCGTGGATCTCTTTGCTAGCCTTATTTCTGTGGAATCTGAGAGGAGATATTTCGGATCCCTTAGAAGACTATAGGGCCAAAGGAAATATCCTCCGATAATAAAGAGAAAGAAGCTTTCTGAGAAACTTCTTTGTGTTCTGTGAAATAATCTCAGAGAGTTACAGCTTTCCCCTTAAGAAGCCTTTCGCTAAGACAGTTCTTGTGGAATTGGCAAAGTGATATTTGGAAGCCCATAGAGGGCTACGGTGAAAAAGGAAATATCCTCAGATAAAATCTGGAAAGAAGCTTTCTGAGAAACTGCTCTGTCATGTGTGACTTCCACTCACCGAGTTACATGTGTATTTCGTGAATCTCTTTGCTAGCCTTATTTCTGTGGAATCTGAGAACAGAGATTTCGGATCCCTTTGAAGACTATAGGGCCAAAGGAAATATCCTCCGATAACAAAGAGAAAGAAGCTTTCTGAGAAACTTCTTTGTGTTCTGTGAAATCATCTCACAGAGTTACAGCTTTCCCCTCAAGAAGCCTTTCGTTCAGACAGTTCTTGTGGAATTGGAAAAGTGATATTTGGAAGCCCATAGAGGGCTATGGTGAAAAAGGAAATATCCTCAGATGAAATCTGGAAAGAAGCTTTCTGAGAAACTGCTCTGTGATGTGTGACTTCCACTCACAGAGTTACCTCTGTATTTCGTGGATCTCTTAGCTAGCCTTATTTCTGTGGAATCTGAGAAGAGATATTTCGGATCCCTTTGAAGACTATAGGGCCAAAGGAAATATCCTCCGATAACAAAGAGAAAGAAGCTTTCTGAGAAACTTCTTTGTGTTCTGTGAAATCATCTCACAGAGTTACAGCTTTCCCCTCAAGAAGCCTTTCGCTAAGACAGTTCTTCTGGAATTGGCAAAGTGATATTTGGAAGCCCATAGAGGGCTATGGTGAAAAAGGAAATATCCTCAGATGATATCTGGAAAGAAGCTTTCTGAGAAACTGCTCTGTGAAGTGTGACTTCCACTCAGAGAGTTACATCTGTATTTCGTGGATCTCTTTGCTAGCCTTATTTCTGTGGTATCTGAGAACAGATATTTCGGATCCCTTTGAAGACTATAGGGCCAAAGGAAATATCCTCCGATAACAAAGAGAAAGAAGCTTTCTGAGAAACTTCTTTGTGTTCTGTGAAATCATCTCACAGAGTTAGAGCTTTCCCCTCAAGAAGCCTTTCGCTAAGACAGTTCTTGTGGAATTGGCAAAGTGATATTTGGAAGCCCATAGAGGGCTATGGTGAAAATGGAAATATCCCCAGATGAAATCTGGAAAGAAGCTTTCTGAGAAACTGCTCTGTGATGTGTGACTTCCCTCACAGAGTTACATTTGCATATCGTGGATCTCTTTGCTATCCTTATTTCTGTGGAATCTGAGAAGAGATATTTCGGATCCCTATGAAGACTATAGGACGAAAGGAAATATCCTCCGATAAAAAAGAGAACGAAGCTTTCTGAGAAACTTCTTTGTGTTCTGTGAAATCATCTCAAAGAGTTACAGCTTTCCCCTCAAGTATCCTTTAGCTAAGACAGTTCTTGTGGAATTGGCAAAGTGATACTTGGAAGCCCATAGAGGGCTATGGTCAAAAAGGAAATATCCTCCGATGAAATCTGGAAAGAAGCTTTCTGAGAAACTGCTCTGTGATGTGTGACTTCCACTCACAGAGTTACATCTGTATTTCGTGGATCTCTTTGCTAGCCTTATTTCTGTGGAATCTGAGAACAGATATTTCGGATCCCTTTGAAGACTATAGGGCCAAAGGAAATATCCTCCGATTACAAAGAGAAAGAAGCTTTCTAAGAAACTTATTTGTGTTCTGTGGAATCATCTCACAGAGTTACAGCTTTCCCCTCAAGAAGCCTTTCGCTAAGACAGTTCTTGTGGAATTGGCAAAGTGATATTTGGAAGCCCATAGAGGGCTATGGTGAAAAAGGAAATATCTTCCGATGAAATCTGGAAAGAAGCTTTCTGAGAAACTGCTCTCTGATGTGTGACTTCCACTCACAGAGTTACATCGGTATTTTCTGGATCTCTTCGCTAGCCTTATTTCTGTGGAATCTGAGAACAGATATTTCGGATCCCTTTGAAGACTATAGGGCCAAAGGAAATAACCTCCGATAACAAAGAGAAAGAAGCTTTCTGAGAAACTTCTTTGTGTTCTGTGAAATCATCTCACAGAGTTACAGCTTTCCCCTCAAGAAGCCTTTCGCTAAGACAGTTCTTGTGGAATTGGCAAAGTGATATTTGGAAGCACATAGAGGGCTATGGTGAAAAAGGAATTATCCTCAGATGAAATCTGGAAAGAAGCTTTCTGAGAAACTGCTCTGTGATGTGTGACTTCCACTCACAGAGTTACATCTATATTTCGTGGATCTCTTTGCTAGCCTTATTTCGCGGGAATCGGAGAAGAGATATTTCTGATCCCTTTGAAGACTATAGGGCCAAAGGAAATATCCTCCGATAACAAAGAGAAAGAAGCTTTCTGAGAAACTTCTTTGTGTTCTGTGAAATAATCTCACAGAGTTACAGCTTTCCCCTCAAGAAGCCTTTCGCTAAGACAGTTCTTGTGGAATTGGCAAAGTGATATTTGGAAGCCCTTAGAGGGCTACGGTGAAAAAGGAAATATCCTCAGATAAAATCTGGAAAGAAGCTTTCTGAGAAACTGCTCTGTGATGCGTGACTTCCACTCACAGAGTTACATCTGTTTTTCGTGGATCTCTTTGCTAGCCTTATTTCTGTGGAATCTGAGAACAGATATTTCGGATCCCTTTGAAGACTATAGGGCCAAAGGAAATATCCTCCGATAACAAAGAGAAAGAAGCTTTCTGAGAAACTTCTTTGTGTTCTGTGAAATCATCTCACAGAGTTACAGCTTTCCCCTCAAGAAGCCTTTCGCTAAGACAGTTCTTGTGGAATTGGCAAAGTGATATTTGGAAGCACTTAGAGGGCTATGGTGAAAAAGGAAATATCCTCAGATGAAATCTGGAAGGAAGCTTTCTGAGAAACTTCTCTGTGATGTGTGACTTCCACTCACAGAGTTACATCTGTATTTCGTGGATCTCTCTGCTAGCCTTATTTCTGTGGAATCTGAGAACAGATATTTCGGATTCCTTTGAAGACTATAGGGCCAAAGGAAATATCCTCCGATAACAAAGAGAAAGAAGCTTTCTGAGAAACTTCTTTGTGTTCTGTGAAATCATCTCACAGAGTTACAGCTTTCCCCTCAAGAAGCCTTTCACTAAGACAGTTCTTGTGGAATTGGCAAAGTGATATTTGGAAGCCCTTAGAGGGCTATGGTGAAAAAGTAAATATCCTCAGATGAAATCTGGAAAGGTTTCTGAGAAACTGCTCTGTGTAGTGTGACTTCCACTCAGAGAGTTACATCTGTATTTCGTGGATCTCTTTGCTAGCCTTATTTCTGTGGAATCTGAGAACAGATTTTTCGGATCCCTTTGAAGACTATAGGGCCAAAGGAAATACCCTCCGATATGAAAGATAAAGAAGCTTTCTGAGAAACTTCTTTGTGTTCTGTGAAATCATCTCACAGAGTTACAGCTTTCCCCTCAAGAAGCCTTTCGCTAAGACAGTTCTTGTGGAATTGGCAAAGTGATATTTGGAAGCCCTTAGAGGGCTGTGGTGAAAAAGGAAATATCCTCCGATGAAATCTGGAAAGAAGCTTTCTGAGAAACTGCTCTGTGATGTGTGACTTCCACTCACAGAGTTACATCGGTATTTTCTGGATCTCTTTGCTAGCCTTATTTCTGTGGAATCTGAGATCAGATATTTCGGATCCCTTTGAAGACTATAGGGCCAAAGGAAATATCCTCCGATAACAAAGAGAAAGAAGCTTTCTGAGAAACTTCCTTGTGTTCTGTGAAATCATCTCACAGAGTTACAGCTTTCCCCTCAAGAAGCCTTTCGCTAAGACAGTTCTTATGGAATTGGCAAAGTGATATTTGGAACCCCATAGACAGCTATGGTGAAAAAGGAAATATCCTCAGATGAAATCTGGAAAGAAGCTTTCTGAGAAACTGCTCTGTGTTGTGTGACTTTCACTCACAGAGTTACATCTGTATTTCGTGGAACTCTTTGCTAAGCCTTATTTCTGTGGAATCTGAGAACAGATATTTCGGATCCCTTTGAAGACTATAGGGCCAAAGGAAATATCCTCCGATAACAAAGAGAAAGAAGCTTTCTGAGAAACTTCTTTGTGTTCTGTGAAATAATCTCACAGAGTTACAGCTTTCCCCTCAAGAAGCCTTTCGCTAAGACAGTTCTTGTGGAATTGGCAAAGTGATATTTGGAAGCCCATAGAGGGCTACGGTGAAAAAGGAAATATCCTCAGATAAAATCTGGAAAGAAGCTTTCTGAGAAACTGCTCTGTGATGTGTGACTTCCACTCACAGAGTTACATCTGTTTTTCGTGGATCTCTTTGCTAGCCTTATTTCTGTGGAATCTGAGAACAGATATTTCGGATCCCTTTGAAGACTATAGGGCCAAAGGAAATATCCTCCGATAACAAAGAGAAAGAAGCTTTCTGAGAAACTTCTTTGTGTTCTGTGAAATCATCTCACAGAGTTACAGCTTTCCCCTCAAGAAGCCTTTCGCTAAGACAGTTCTTGTGGAATTGGCAAAGTGATATTTGGAAGCACTTAGAGGGCTATGGTGAAAAAGGAAATATCCTCAGATGAAATCTGGAAGGAAGCTTTCTGAGAAACTTCTCTGTGATGTGTGACTTCCACTCACAGAGTTACATCTGTATTTCGTGGATCTCTCTGCTAGCCTTATTTCTGTGGAATCTGAGAACAGATATTTCGGATTCCTTTGAAGACTATAGGGCCAAAGGAAATATCCTCCGATAACAAAGAGAAAGAAGCTTTCTGAGAAACTTCTTTGTGTTCTGTGAAATCATCTCACAGAGTTACAGCTTTCCCCTCAAGAAGCCTTTCACTAAGACAGTTCTTGTGGAATTGGCAAAGTGATATTTGGAAGCCCTTAGAGGGCTATGGTGAAAAAGTAAATATCCTCAGATGAAATCTGGAAAGAAGGTTTCTGAGAAACTGCTCTGTGTAGTGTGACTTCCACTCACAGAGTTACATCGGTATTTTCTGGATCTCTTTGCTAGCCTTATTTCTGTGGAATCTGAGATCAGATATTTCGGATCCCTTTGAAGACTATAGGGCCAAAGGAAATATCCTCCGATAACAAAGAGAAAGAAGCTTTCTGAGAAACTTCCTAGTGTTCTGTGAAATCATCTCACAGAGTTACAGCTTTCCCCTCAAGAAGCCTTTCGCTAAGACAGTTCTTATGGAATTGGCAAAGTGATATTTGGAACCCCATAGACAGCTATGGTGAAAAAGGAAATATCCTCAGATGAAATCTGGAAAGAAGCTTTCTGGGAAACTGCTCTGTGTTGTGTGACTTTCACTCACAGAGTTACATCTGTATTTCGTGGATCTCTTTGCTAAGCCTTATTTCTGTGGAATCTGAGAACAGATATTTCGGATCCCTTTGAAGACTATAGAGCCAAAGGAAATATCCTCCGATAACAAAGAGAAAGAAGCTTTCTGAGAAACTTCTTTGTGTTCTGTGAAATCATCTGACAGAGTTACAGCTTTCCCCTCAAGAAGCCTTTCGCTAAGACAGTTCTTGTGGAATTGGCAAAGTGATATTTGGAACCCCATAGACGGCTAAGGTGAAAAAGGAAATATCCTCAGATGAAATCTGGAAAGAAGCTTTCTGAGAAAGTGCTCTGTGATGTGTGACTTCCACTCACAGAGTTACATCTGTATTTCGTGGATCTCTTTGCTAGCCTTATTTCGGTGGAATCTGAGAACAGATATTTCGGATCCCTTTGAAGACTATAGGGCCAAAGGAAATATCCTCCGATAACAAAGAGAAAGAAGCTTTCTGAGAAACTTCTTTGTGTTCTGTGAAATAATCTCACAGAGTTACAGCTTTCCCCTCAAGAAGCCTTTCGCTAAGACAGTTCTTCTGGAATTGGCAAAGTGATATTTGGAAGCCCATAGAGGGCTACGGTGAAAAAGGAAATATCCTCAGATAAAATCTGGAAAGAAGCTTTCTGAGAAACTGCTCTGTGATGTGTGACTTCCACTCACAGAGTTACATCTGTATTTCGTGGATCTCTTTGCTAGCCTTATTTCGGTGGAATCTGAGAACAGATATTTCGGATCCCTTTGAAGACTATAGGGCCAAAGGAAATATCCTCCGATAACAAAGAGAAAGAAGCTTTCTGAGAAACTTCTTTGTGTTCTGTGAAATCATCTCACAGAGTTACAGCTTTCCCCTCAAGAAGCCTTTCGCTAAGACAGTTCTTGTGGAATTGGCAAAGTGATATTTGGAAGCACTTAGAGGGCTATGGTGAAAAAGGAAATATCCTCAGATGAAATCTGGAAGGAAGCTTTCTGAGAAACTTCTCTGTGATGTGTGACTTCCACTCACAGAGTTACATCTGTATTTCGTGGATCTCTCTGCTAGCCTTATTTCTGTGGAATCTGAGAACAGATATTTCGGATTCCTTTGAAGACTATAGGGCCAAAGGAAATATCCTCCGATAACAAAGAGAAAGAAGCTTTCTGAGAAACTTCTTTGTGTTCTGTGAAATCATCTCACAGAGTTACAGCTTTCCCCTCAAGAAGCCTTTCACTAAGACAGTTCTTGTGGAATTGGCAAAGTGATATTTGGAAGCCCTTAGAGGGCTATGGTGAAAAAGTAAATATCCTCAATTGAAATCTGGAAAGAAGCTTTCTGAGAAACTGCTCTGTGTAGTGTGACTTCCACTCACAGAGATACATCTGTATTTCGTGGATCTCTTTGCTAGCCTTATTTCTGTGGAATCTGAGAACAGATTTTTCGGATCCCTTTGAAGACTATAGGGCCAAAGGAAATACCCTCCGATATGAAAGATAAAGAAGCTTTCTGAGAAACTTCTTTGTGTTCTGTGAAATCATCTCACAGAGTTACAGCTTTCCCCTCAAGAAGCCTTTCGCTAAGACAGTTCTTGTGGAATTGGCAAAGTGATATTTGGAAGCCCTTAGAGGGCTATGGTGAAAAAGGAAATATCCTCCGATGAAATCTGGAAAGAAGCTTTCTGAGAAACTGCTCTGTGATGTGTGACTTCCACTCACAGAGTTACATCGGTATTTTCTGGATCTCTTTGCTAGCCTTATTTCTGTGGAATCTGAGATCAGATATTTCGGATCCCTTTGAAGACTATAGGGCCAAAGGAAATATCCTCCGATAACAAAGAGAAAGAAGCTTTCTGAGAAACTTCCTTGTGTTCTGTGAAATCATCTCACAGAGTTACAGCTTTCCCCTCAAGAAGCCTTTCGCTAAGACAGTTCTTATGGAATTGGCAAAGTGATATTTGGAACCCCATAGACAGCTATGGTGAAAAAGGAAATATCCTCAGATGAAATCTGGAAAGAAGCTTTCTGAGAAACTGCTCTGTGTTGTGTGACTTTCACTCACAGTGTTACATCTGTATTTCGTGGATCTCTTTGATAAGCCTTATTTCTGTGGAATCTGAGAACAGATATTTCGGATCCCTTTGAAGACTATAGAGCCAAACGAAATATCCTCCGATAACAAAGAGAAAGAAGCTTTCTGAGAAACTTCTTTGTGTTCTGTGAAATCATCTCACAGAGTTACAGCTTTCCCCTCAAGAAGCCTTTCGCTAAGACAGTTCTTGTGGAATTGGCAAAGTGATATTTGGAACCCCATAGACGGCTAAGGTGAAAAAGGAAATATCCTCAGATGAAATCTGGAAAGAAGCTTTCTGAGAAAGTGCTCTGTGATGTGTGACTTCCACTCACAGAGTTACATCTGCATTTCGTGGATCTCTTTGCTAGCCTTATTTCGGTGGAATCTGAGAACAGATATTTCGGATCCCTTTGAAGACTATAGGGCCAAAGGAAATATCCTCCGTTAACAAAGAGAAAGAAGCTTTCGGAGAAACTTCTTTGTGTTCTGTGAAATCATCTCACAGAGTTACAGCTTTCCCCTCAAGCAGCCTTTCGCTAAGACAGTTCGTGTGGAATTGGCGAAGTGATATTTGGAAGCCCATAGAGGGCTATTGTGAAAAAGGAAATATCCTCAGATGAAATCTGGAAAGAAGCTTTCTGAGAAACTGTTCTGTGATGTGTGACTTCCACTCACAGAGTTACATCTATATTTCGTGGATCTCTTTGCTAGCCTTATTTCTGTGGAATCTGAGAGGAGATATTTCGGATCCCTTAGAAGACTATAGGGCCAAAGGAAATATCCTCCGATAATAAAGAGAAAGAAGCTTTCTGAGAAACTTCTTTGTGTTCTGTGAAATCATCTCACAGAGTTACAGCTTTCCCCTCAAGAAGCCTTTCTCTAAGACAGTTCTTGTGGAATTGCCAAAGTGATATTTGGAAGCACTTAGAGGGCTACGGTGAAAAAGGAAATATCCTCAGATAAAATCTGGAAAGAAGCTTTCTGAGAAACTGCTCTGTGATGTGTGACTTCCACTCACAGAGTTACATCTGTTTTTCTTGGATCTCTTTGCTAGCCTTATTTCTGTGGAATCTGAGAACAGATATTTCGGATCCCTTTGAAGACTATAGGGCCAAAGGAAATATCCTCCGATAACAAAGAGAAAGAAGCTTTCTGAGAAACTTCTTTGTGTTCTGTGAAATCATCTCACAGAGTTACAGCTTTCCCGTCAAGAAGCCTTTCGCTAAGACAGTTCTTGTGGAATTGGCAAAGTGATATTTGGAAGCACTTAGAGGGTGATGGTGAAAAAGGAAATATCCTCAGATGAAATCTGGAAGGAAGCTTTCTGAGAAACTGCTCTGTGATGTGTGACTTCCAATCACAGAGTTACATCTGTATTTCGTGGATCTCTTTGCTAGCCTTATTTCTGTGGAATCTGAGAACAGATATTTCGGATCCCTTTGAAGACTATAGGGCCAAAGGAAATATCCTCCGATAACAAAGAGAAAGAAGCTTTCTGAGAAACTTCTTTGTGTTCTGTGAAATCATCTCACAGAGTTCCAGCTTTCCCCTCAAGAAGCCTTTCGCTAAGACAGTTCTTGTGGAATTGGCAAAGTGATATTTGGATGCCCATAGAGGGCTATGGTGAAAAAGGAAATATCCTCCGATGAAATCTGGAAAGAAGCTTTCTGAGAAACTGCTCTGTGATGTGTGACTTCCACTCACAGAGTTACATCGGTATTTTCTGGATCTCTTCGCTAGCCTTATTTCTGTGGAATCTGAGAACAGATATTTCGGATCCCTTTGAAGACTATAGGGCCAAAGGAAATATCCTCCGATAACAAAGAGAAAGACGCTTTCTGAGAAACTTCTTTGTGTTCTGTGAAATCATCTCACAGAGTTACAGCTTTCCCCTCAAGAAGCCTTTCGCTAAGACAGTTCTTATGGAATTGGCAAAGTGATATTTGGAACCCCATAGACGGCTATGGTGAAAAAGGAAATATCCTCAGATGAAATCTGGAAAGAAGCTTTCTGAGAAACTGCTCTGTGTTGTGTGACTTTCACTCACAGAGTTACATCTGTATTTCGTGGATCTCTTTGCTAAGCCTTATTTCTGTGAAATCTGAGAACAGATATTTCGGATCCCTATGAAGACTATAGGGCCAAAGGAAATATCCTCCGATAACAAAGAGAAAGAAGCTTTCTGAGAAACTTCTTTGTGTTCTGTGAAATCATCTCACAGAGTTACAGCTTTCCCCTCAAGAAGCCTTTCGCTAAGACAGTTCTTGTGGAATTTTCAAAGTGATATTTGGAAGCACATAGAGGGCTATGGTGAAAAAGGAATTATCCTCAGATGAAATCTGGAAAGAAGCTTTCTGAGAAACTGCTCTGTGATGTGTGACTTCCACTCACAGAGTTACATCTATATTTCGTGGATCTCTTTGCTAGCCTTATTTCGGGGGAATCGGAGAAGAGATATTTCTGATCCCTTTGAAGACTATAGGGCAAAAGGAAATATCCTCCGATAACAAAGAGAAAGAAGCTTTCTGAGAAACTTCTTTGTGTTCTGTGAAATCATCTCACAGAGTTACAGCTTTCCCCTCAAGAAGCCTTTCGCTAAGACAGTTCTTGTGGAATTGGCAAAGTGATATTTGGAAGCACTTAGAGGGCTATGGTGAAAAAGGAAATATCCTCAGATGAAATCTGGAAGGAAGCTTTCTGAGAAACTTCTCTGTGATGTGTGACTTCCACTCACAGAGTTACATCTGTATTTCGTGGATCTCTCTGCTAGCCTTATTTCTGTGGAATCTGAGAACAGATATTTCGGATTCCTTTGAAGACTATAGGGCCAAAGGAAATATCCTCCGATAACAAAGAGAAAGAAGCTTTCTGAGAAACTTCTTTGTGTTCTGTGAAATCATCTCACAGAGTTACAGCTTTCCCCTCAAGAAGCCTTTCACTAAGACAGTTCTTGTGGAATTGGCAAAGTGATATTTGGAAGCCCTTAGAGGGCTATGGTGAAAAAGTAAATATCCTCAGATGAAATCTGGAAAGAAGGTTTCTGAGAAAGTGCTCTGTGATGTGTGACTTCCACTCACAGAGTTACATCTGTATTTCGTGGATCTCTTTGCTAGCCTTATTTCGGTGGAATCTGAGAACAGATATTTCGGATCCCTTTGAAGACTATAGGGCCAAAGGAAATATCCTCCGTTAACAAAGAGAAAGAAGCTTTCGGAGAAACTTCTTTGTGTTCTGTGAAATCATCTCACAGAGTTACAGCTTTCCCCTCAAGCAGCCTTTCGCTAAGACAGTTCGTGTGGAATTGGCGAAGTGATATTTGGAAGCCCATAGAGGGCTATTGTGAAAAAGGAAATATCCTCAGATGAAATCTGGAAAGAAGCTTTCTGAGAAACTGTTCTGTGATGTGTGACTTCCACTCACAGAGTTACATCTATATTTCGTGGATCTCTTTGCTAGCCTTATTTCTGTGGAATCTGAGAGGAGATATTTCGGATCCCTTAGAAGACTATAGGGCCAAAGGAAATATCCTCCGATAATAAAGAGAAAGAAGCTTTCTGAGAAACATCTTTGTGTTCTGTGAAATAATCTCACAGAGTTACAGCTTTCCCCTCAAGAAGCCTTTCTCTAAGACAGTTCTTGTGGAATTGCCAAAGTGATATTTGGAAGCCCTTAGAGGGCTACGGTGAAAAAGGAAATATCCTCAGATAAAATCTGGAAAGAAGCTTTCTGAGAAACTGCTCTGTCATGTGTGACTTCCACTCACAGAGTTACATCTGTTTTTCTTGGATCTCTTTGCTAGCCTTATTTCTGTGGAATCTGAGAACAGATATTTCGGATCCCTTTGAAGACTATAGGGCCAAAGGAAATACCCTCCGATATGAAAGATAAAGAAGCTTTCTGAGAAACTTCTTTGTGTTCTGTGAAATCATCTCACAGAGTTACAGCTTTCCCCTCAAGAAGCCTTTCGCTAAGACAGTTCTTGTGGAATTGGCAAAGTGATATTTGGAAGCCCTTAGAGGGCTATGGTGAAAAAGGAAATATCCTCCGATGAAATCTGGAAAGAAGCTTTCTGAGAAACTGCTCTGTGATGTGTGACTTCCACTCACAGAGTTACATCGGTATTTTCTGGATCTCTTTGCTAGCCTTATTTCTGTGGAATCTGAGATCAGATATTTCGGATCCCTTTGAAGACTATAGGGCCAAAGGAAATATCCTCCGATAACAAAGAGAAAGAAGCTTTCTGAGAAACTTCCTTGTGTTCTGTGAAATCATCTCACAGAGTTACAGCTTTCCCCTCAAGAAGCCTTTCGCTAAGACAGTTCTTATGGAATTGGCAAAGTGATATTTGGAACCCCATAGACAGCTATGGTGAAAAAGGAAATATCCTCAGATGAAATCTGGAAAGAAGCTTTCTGAGAAACTGCTCTGTGTTGTGTGACTTTCACTCACAGTGTTACATCTGTATTTCGTGGATCTCTTTGATAAGCCTTATTTCTGTGGAATCTGAGAACAGATATTTCGGATCCCTTTGAAGACTATAGAGCCAAAGGAAATATCCTCCGATAACAAAGAGAAAGAAGCTTTCTGAGAAACTTCTTTGTGTTCTGTGAAATCATCTCACAGAGTTACAGCTTTCCCCTCAAGAAGCCTTTCGCTAAGACAGTTCTTGTGGAATTGGCAAAGTGATATTTGGAACCCCATAGACGGCTAAGGTGAAAAAGGAAATATCCTCAGATGAAATCTGGAAAGAAGCTTTCTGAGAAAGTGCTCTGTGATGTGTGACTTCCACTCACAGAGTTACATCTGCATTTCGTGGATCTCTTTGCTAGCCTTATTTCGGTGGTATCTGAGAACAGATATTTCGGATCCCTTTGAAGACTATAGGGCCAAAGGAAATATCCTCCGTTAACAAAGAGAAAGAAGCTTTCGGAGAAACTTCTTTGTGTTCTGTGAAATCATCTCACAGAGTTACAGCTTTCCCCTCAAGCAGCCTTTCGCTAAGACAGTTCGTGTGGAATTGGCGAAGTGATATTTGGAAGCCCATAGAGGGCTATTGTGAAAAAGGAAATATCCTCAGATGAAATCTGGAAAGAAGCTTTCTGAGAAACTGTTCTGTGATGTGTGACTTCCACTCACAGAGTTACATCTATATTTCGTGGATCTCTTTGCTAGCCTTATTTCTGTGGAATCTGAGAGGAGATATTTCGGATCCCTTAGAAGACTATAGGGCCAAAGGAAATATCCTCCGATAATAAAGAGAAAGAAGCTTTCTGAGAAACTTCTTTGTGTTCTGTGAAATCATCTCACAGAGTTACAGCTTTCCCCTCAAGAAGCCTTTCTCTAAGACAGTTCTTGTGGAATTGCCAAAGTGATATTTGGAAGCACTTAGAGGGCTACGGTGAAAAAGGAAATATCCTCAGATAAAATCTGGAAAGAAGCTTTCTGAGAAACTGCTCTGTGATGTGTGACTTCCACTCACAGAGTTACATCTGTTTTTCTTGGATCTCTTTGCTAGCCTTATTTCTGTGGAATCTGAGAACAGATATTTCGGATCCCTTTGAAGACTATAGGGCCAAAGGAAATATCCTCCGATAACAAAGAGAAAGAAGCTTTCTGAGAAACTTCTTTGTGTTCTGTGAAATCATCTCACAGAGTTACAGCTTTCCCGTCAAGAAGCCTTTCGCTAAGACAGTTCTTGTGGAATTGGCAAAGTGATATTTGGAAGCACTTAGAGGGTGATGGTGAAAAAGGAAATATCCTCAGATGAAATCTGGAAGGAAGCTTTCTGAGAAACTGCTCTGTGATGTGTGACTTCCAATCACAGAGTTACATCTGTATTTCGTGGATCTCTTTGCTAGCCTTATTTCTGTGGAATCTGAGAACAGATATTTCGGATCCCTTTGAAGACTATAGGGCCAAAGGAAATATCCTCCGATAACAAAGAGAAAGAAGCTTTCTGAGAAACTTCTTTGTGTTCTGTGAAATCATCTCACAGAGTTCCAGCTTTCCCCTCAAGAAGCCTTTCGCTAAGACAGTTCTTGTGGAATTGGCAAAGTGATATTTGGATGCCCATAGAGGGCTATGGTGAAAAAGGAAATATCCTCCGATGAAATCTGGAAAGAAGCTTTCTGAGAAACTGCTCTGTGATGTGTGACTTCCACTCACAGAGTTACATCGGTATTTTCTGGATCTCTTCGCTAGCCTTATTTCTGTGGAATCTGAGAACAGATATTTCGGATCCCTTTGAAGACTATAGGGCCAAAGGAAATATCCTCCGATAACAAAGAGAAAGACGCTTTCTGAGAAACTTCTTTGTGTTCTGTGAAATCATCTCACAGAGTTACAGCTTTCCCCTCAAGAAGCCTTTCGCTAAGACAGTTCTTATGGAATTGGCAAAGTGATATTTGGAACCCCATAGACGGCTATGGTGAAAAAGGAAATATCCTCAGATGAAATCTGGAAAGAAGCTTTCTGAGAAACTGCTCTGTGTTGTGTGACTTTCACTCACAGAGTTACATCTGTATTTCGTGGATCTCTTTGCTAAGCCTTATTTCTGTGAAATCTGAGAACAGATATTTCGGATCCCTATGAAGACTATAGGGCCAAAGGAAATATCCTCCGATAACAAAGAGAAAGAAGCTTTCTGAGAAACTTCTTTGTGTTCTGTGAAATCATCTCACAGAGTTACAGCTTTCCCCTCAAGAAGCCTTTCGCTAAGACAGTTCTTGTGGAATTTTCAAAGTGATATTTGGAAGCACATAGAGGGCTATGGTGAAAAAGGAATTATCCTCAGATGAAATCTGGAAAGAAGCTTTCTGAGAAACTGCTCTGTGATGTGTGACTTCCACTCACAGAGTTACATCTATATTTCGTGGATCTCTTTGCTAGCCTTATTTCGGGGGAATCGGAGAAGAGATATTTCTGATCCCTTTGAAGACTATAGGGCAAAAGGAAATATCCTCCGATAACAAAGAGAAAGAAGCTTTCTGAGAAACTTCTTTGTGTTCTGTGAAATAATCTCACAGAGTTACAGCTTTCCCCTCAAGAAGCCTTTCGCTAAGACAGTTCTTGTGGAATTGGCAAAGTGATATTTGGAAGCACTTAGAGGGCTATGGTGAAAAAGGAAATATCCTCAGATGAAATCTGGAAGGAAGCTTTCTGAGAAACTTCTCTGTGATGTGTGACTTCCACTCACAGAGTTACATCTGTATTTCGTGGATCTCTCTGCTAGCCTTATTTCTGTGGAATCTGAGAACAGATATTTCGGATTCCTTTGAAGACTATAGGGCCAAAGGAAATATCCTCCGATAACAAAGAGAAAGAAGCTTTCTGAGAAACTTCTTTGTGTTCTGTGAAATCATCTCACAGAGTTACAGCTTTCCCCTCAAGAAGCCTTTCACTAAGACAGTTCTTGTGGAATTGGCAAAGTGATATTTGGAAGCCCTTAGAGGGCTATGGTGAAAAAGTAAATATCCTCAGATGAAATCTGGAAAGAAGGTTTCTGAGAAAGTGCTCTGTGATGTGTGACTTCCACTCACAGAGTTACATCTGTATTTCGTGGATCTCTTTGCTAGCCTTATTTCGGTGGAATCTGAGAACAGATATTTCGGATCCCTTTGAAGACTATAGGGCCAAAGGAAATATCCTCCGTTAACAAAGAGAAAGAAGCTTTCGGAGAAACTTCTTTGTGTTCTGTGAAATCATCTCACAGAGTTACAGCTTTCCCCTCAAGCAGCCTTTCGCTAAGACAGTTCGTGTGGAATTGGCGAAGTGATATTTGGAAGCCCATAGAGGGCTATTGTGAAAAAGGAAATATCCTCAGATGAAATCTGGAAAGAAGCTTTCTGAGAAACTGTTCTGTGATGTGTGACTTCCACTCACAGAGTTACATCTATATTTCGTGGATCTCTTTGCTAGCCTTATTTCTGTGGAATCTGAGAGGAGATATTTCGGATCCCTTAGAAGACTATAGGGCCAAAGGAAATATCCTCCGATAATAAAGAGAAAGAAGCTTTCTGAGAAACATCTTTGTGTTCTGTGAAATAATCTCACAGAGTTACAGCTTTCCCCTCAAGAAGCCTTTCTCTAAGACAGTTCTTGTGGAATTGCCAAAGTGATATTTGGAAGCCCTTAGAGGGCTACGGTGAAAAAGGAAATATCCTCAGATAAAATCTGGAAAGAAGCTTTCTGAGAAACTGCTCTGTCATGTGTGACTTCCACTCACAGAGTTACATCTGTTTTTCTTGGATCTCTTTGCTAGCCTTATTTCTGTGGAATCTGAGAACAGATATTTCGGATCCCTTTGAAGACTATAGGGCCAAAGGAAATATCCTCCGATAACAAAGAGAAAGAAGCTTTCTGAGAAACTTCTTTGTGTTCTGTGAAATCATCTCACAGAGTTACAGCTTTCCCCTCAAGAAGCCTTTCGCTAAGACAGTTCTTGTGGAATTGGCAAAGTGATATTTGGAAGCACTTAGAGGGCTATGGTGAAAAAGGAAATATCCTCAGATGAAATCTGGAAGGAAGCTTTCTGAGAAACTGCTCTGTGATGTGTGACTTCCAATCACAGAGTTACATCTGTATTTCGTGGATCTCTTTGCTAGCCTTATTTCTGTGGAATCTGAGAACAGATATTTCGGATGCCTTTGAAGAGTATAGGGCCAAAGGAAATATCCTCCGATAACAAAGAGAAAGAAGCTTTCTGAGAAACTTCTTTGTGTTCTGTGAAATCATCTCACAGAGTTCCAGCTTTCCCCTCAAGAAGCCTTTCGCTAAGACAGTTCTTGTGGAATTGGCAAAGTGATATTTGGAAGCCCATAGAGGGCTACGGTGAAAAAGGAAATATCCTCACATGAAATCTGGAAAGAAGCTTTCTGAGAAACTGCTCTGTGATGTTTGACTTCCACTCACAGAGTTACATCTGTATTTCGTGGATCTCTTTGCTAGCCTTATTTCTCTGGAATCTGAGAACAGATATTTCGGATCCCTTTGAAGACTATAGGGCCAAAGGAAATATCTTCCGATAACAAAGAGAAAGAAGCTTTCTGAGAAACTTCTTTGTGTTCTGTGAAATCATCTCACAGTGTTACAGCTTTCCCCTCAAGAAACCTTTCGCTAAGACAGTTCTTTTGGAATTGGCAAAGTGATATTTGGAATCCCATAGAGGGCTATGTTGAAAAAGGAAATATCCTCAGATGAAATCTGGAAAGAAGCTTTCTGAGAAACTGCTCTGTGATGTGTGACTTCCACTCACAGAGTTACATCTATATTTCGTGGATCTCTTTGCTAGCCTAATTTCTGTGGAATCTGAGAGGAGATATTTCGGATCCCTTTGAAGACTATAGGGCCAAAGGAAATATCCTCCGATAACAAAGAGAAAGAAGCTTTCTAAGAAACTTATTTGTGTTCTGTGGAATCATCTCACAGAGTTACAGCTTTCCCCTCAAGAAGCCTTTCGCTAAGACAGTTCTTGTGGAATTGGCAAAGTGATATTTGGAAGCCCATAGAGGGCTATGGTGAAAAAGGAAATATCTTCCGATGAAATCTGGAAAGAAGCTTTCTGAGAAACTGCTCTCTGATGTGTGACTTCCACTCACAGAGTTACATCGGTATTTTCTGGATCTCTTCGCTAGCCTTATTTCTGTGGAATCTGAGAACAGATATTTCGGATCCCTTTGAAGACTATAGGGCCAAAGGAAATATCCTCCGATAACAAAGAGAAAGAAGCTTTCTGAGAAACTTCTTTGTGTTCTGTGAAATCATCTCACAGAGTTACAGCTTTCATCTCAAGAAGCCTTTCGCTAAGACAGTTCTTATGGAATTGACAAAGTGATATTTGGAATCCCATAGACAACTATGGTGAAAAAGGAAATATCCTCAGATGAAATCTGGAAAGAAGCTTTCTGAGAAACTTCTCTGTGATGTGTGACTTCCACTCACAGAGTTACCTCTGTATTCCGTGGATCTCTTTGCTAGCCTTATTTCTGTGGAATCTGAGAAGAGATATTTGGGATCCCTTTGAAGACTACAGGGCCAAAGGAAATATCCTCCGATAACAAAGAGAAAGAAGCTTTCTGAGAAACTTATTTGTGTTCTGTGGAATCATCTCACAGAGTTACAGCTTTCCCCTCAAGAAGCCTTTCGCTAAGACAGTTCTTGTGGAATTGGAAAAGTGATATTTGGAAGCCCATAGAGGGCTATGGTGAAAAAGGAAATATCCTCAGATGAAATCTGGAAAGAAGGTTTCTGAGAAACTGCTTAGTGTTCTGTGAATTCATCTCACTGAGTTACATCTGTATTTCGTGGATCTCTTTGCTAGCCTTATTTCTGTAGAATCTGAGAACAGATATTTCGGATCCCTTTGAAGACTCTAGGGCCAAAGGAAATATCCTCCGATAGCAAAGAGAAAGAAGCTTTCTGAGAAACTTCTTTGTGTTCTGTGAAATCATCTCACAGAGTTACAGCTTTCCCCTCAAGAAGCCTTTCGCTAAGACAGTTCTTGTGGAATTGGCAAAGTGATATTTGGAAGCCCATAGAGGGCTATGGTGAAAAAGGAAATATCCCCAGATGAAATCTGGAAAGAAGCTTTCTGAGAAACTGCTCTGTGATGTGTGACTTCCACTCACAGAGTTACATTTGCATTTCGTGGATCTCTTTGCTAGCCTTATTTCTGTGGAATCTGAGAACAGATATTTCGGATCCCTATGAAGACTATAGGGACAAAGGAAATATCCTCAGATAACAAAGAGAAAGAAGCTTTCTGAGAAACTTCTTTGTGTTCTGTGAAATCATCTCACAGAGTTACAGCTTTCCCCTCAAGAAGCCTTTCGCTAAGACAGTTCTTGTGGAATTGGCAAAGTGATATTTGGAAGCCCATAGAGGGCTTTGGTGAAAAAGGAAATATCCCCAGATGAAATGTGGAAAGAAGCTTTCTGAGAAACTGCTCTGTGATGTGTGACTTCCACTGACAGAGTTACATCTGTATTTCGTGGATCTCTTTGCTAGCCTTATTTCGGGGGAATCGGAGAAGAGATATTTCTGATCCCTTTGAAGACTATAGGGCCAAAGGAAATATCCTCCGATAACAAAGAGAAAGAAGCTTTCTGAGAAACTTCTTTGTGTTCTGTGAAATCATCTCACAGAGTTACAGCTTTCCTTTCAAGAAGCCTTTCGCTAAGACAGTTCTTGTGGAATTGGCAAATTGATATTTGAAGCCCATAGAGGGCTATTGTGAAAAAGGAAATATCCTCAGATGAAATCTGTAAAGAAGATTTCTGAGAAACTGTTCTGTGATGTGTGACTTCCACTCACAGAGTTACATCTATATTTCGTGGATCTCTTTGCTAGCCTTTTTTCTGTGGAATCTGAGAGGAGATATTTCGGATCCCTTAGAAGACTATAGGGCCAAAGGAAATATCCTCCGATAATAAAGAGAAAAAAGCTTTCTGAGAAACTTCTTTGTGTTCTGTGAAATAATCTCACAGAGTTACAGCTTTCCCCTCAAGAAGCCTTTCGCTAAGACAGTTCTTGTGGAATTGGCAAAGTGATATTTGGAAGCCCATAGAGGGCTACGGTGAAAAAGGAAATATCCTCAGATAAAATCTGGAAAGAAGCTTTCTGAGAAACTGCTCTGTGATGTGTGACTTCCACTCACAGAGTTACATCTCTTTTTCGTGGATCTCTTTGCTAGCCTTATTTCTGTGGAATCTGAGAACAGATATTTCGGATCCCTTTGAAGACTATAGGGCCAAAGGAAATATCCTCCGATAACAAAGAGAAAGAAGCTTTCTGAGAAACTTCTTTGTGTTCTGTGAAATCATCTCACAGAGTTACAGCTTTCCCCTCAAGAAGCCTTTCGCTAAGACAGTTCTTGTGGAATTGGCAAAGTGATATTTGGAAGCACTTAGAGGGCTATGGTGAAAAAGGAAATATCCTCAGATGAAATCTGGAAGGAAGCTTTCTGAGAAACTGCTCTGTGATGTGTGACTTCCACTCACAGAGTTACATCTGTATTTCGTGGATCTCTCTGCTAGCCTTATTTCTGTGGAATCTGAGAACAGATATTTCGGATTCCTTTGAAGACTATAGGGCCAAAGGAACTATCCTCCGATAACAAAGAGAAAGAAGCTTTCTGAGAAACTTCTTTGTGTTCTGTGAAATCATCTCACAGAGTTACAGCTTTCCCCTCAAGAAGCCTTTCACTAAGACAGTTCTTGTGGAATTGGCAAAGTGATATTTGGAAGCCCATAGAGGGCTATGGTGAAAAAGTATATATCTTCAGATGAAATCTGGAAAGAAGGTTTCTGAGAAACTGCTCTGTGTAGTGTGAATTCCACTCAGAGAGTTACATCTGTATTTCGTGGATCTCTTTGCTAGCTTTATTTCTGTGGAATCTGAGAACAGATATTTCGGATCCCTTTGAAGACTATAGGGCCAAAGGAAATACCCTCCGATAAGAAAGATGAAGAAGCTTTCTGAGAAACTTCTTTGTGTTCTGTGAAATCATCTCACAGAGTTACAGCTTTCGCCTCAAGAAGCCTTTCGCTAAGACAGTTCTTGTGGAAATGGCAAAGTGATATTTGGAAGCCCTTAGAGGGCTATGGTGAAAAAGGAAATATCCTCAGATGAAATCTGGAAAGAAGCTTTCTGAGAAACTGCTCTGTGATGTGTGACTTCCACTCACAGAGTTACATCGGTGTTTTCTGGATCTCTTTGCTAGCCTTATTTCTGTGGAATCTGAGATCAGATATTTCGGATCCCTTTGAAGACTATAGGGCCAAAGGAAATATCCTCCGATAACAAAGAGAAAGAAGCTTTCTGAGAAACTTCCTTGTGTTCTGTGAAATCATCTCACAGAGTTACAGCTTTCCCCTGAAGAAGCCTTTCGCTAAGACAATTCTTATGGAATTGGCAAAGTGATATTTGGAACCCCATAGACAGCTATGGTGAAAAAGGAAATATCCTCAGATGAAATCTGGAAAGAAGCTTTCTGAGAAACTGCTCTGTGTTGTGTGACTTTCACTCACAGAGTTACATCTGTATTTCGTGGATCTCTTTGCTAAGCCTTATTTCTGTGGAATCTGAGAACAGATATTTCGGATCCCTTTGAAGACTATAGGGCCAAAGGAAATATCCTCCGTTAACAAAGAGAAAGAAGCTTTCTGAGAAACTTCTTTGTGTTCTGTGAAATCATCTCACAGAGTTACAGCTTTCCCCTCAAGAAGCCTTTCGCTAAGACAGTTCTTGTGGAATTGGCAAAATGATATTAGGAAGCCCATAGAGGGCTATGGTGAAAAAGGAAATATCCTCAGATGAAATCTGAAAAGAAGCTTTCTGAGAAACTGCTCTGTGAAGTGTGACTTCCACTTACAGATTTACATCTGTATTTCGTGGATCTCTCTGCTGGCCTTATTTCTGTGGAATCTGAGAACAGATATTTCGGATCCCTTTGAAGACTATAGGGCCAAAGGAAATATCCTCCGATAACAAAGAGAAAGAAGCTTTCTGAGAATCTTCTTTGTGTTCTCTGAAATCATCTCACAGAGTTACAGCTTTCCCCTCAGGAAGCCTTTCGCTAAGACAGTTCTTGTGGAATTGGAAAGAGATATTTGGAATCCCAAAGAGGGCTATGATGAAAAAGGAAATATCCTCAGATGAAATCTCCAAAGAAGCTTTCTGAGAAACTGCTCTGTGATGTGTGACTTCCACTCACAGAGTTACATCTGTATTTCGTGGATCTCTTTGCTAGCCTTATTTCTGTGGAATCTGAGAACAGATATTTCGGATCCCTTTGAAGACTTTAGGGCCAAAGGAAATATCCTCCGATTACAAAGAGAAAGAAGCTTTCTGAGAAACTTCTTTGTGTTCTGTGAAATCATCTCACAGAGTTACAGCTTTCCCCGCAAGAAGCCTTTCGCTAAGACAGTTCTTGTGGAATTGGCAAAGTGATATTTGGAAGCCCATAGAGGGCTTTGGTGAAAAAGGAAATATCCCCAGATGAAATGTGGAAAGAAGCTTTCTGAGAAACTGCTCTGTGATGTGTGACTTCCACTGACAGAGTTACATCTGTATTTCGTGGATCTCTTTGCTAGCCTTATTTCGGGGGAATCGGAGAAGAGATATTTCTGATCCCTTTGAAGACTATAGGGCCAAAGGAAATATCCTCCGATAACAAAGAGAAAGAAGCTTTCTGAGAAACTTCTTTGTGTTCTGTGAAATCATCTCACAGAGTTACAGCTTTCCTTTCAAGAAGCCTTTCGCTAAGACAGTTCTTGTGGAATTGGCAAATTGATATTTGAAGCCCATAGAGGGCTATTGTGAAAAAGGAAATATCCTCAGATGAAATCTGTAAAGAAGATTTCTGAGAAACTGTTCTGTGATGTGTGACTTCCACTCACAGAGTTACATCTATATTTCGTGGATCTCTTTGCTAGCCTTTTTTCTGTGGAATCTGAGAGGAGATATTTCGGATCCCTTAGAAGACTATAGGGCCAAAGGAAATATCCTCCGATAATAAAGAGAAAAAAGCTTTCTGAGAAACTTCTTTGTGTTCTGTGAAATAATCTCACAGAGTTACAGCTTTCCCCTCAAGAAGCCTTTCGCTAAGACAGTTCTTGTGGAATTGGCAAAGTGATATTTGGAAGCCCATAGAGGGCTACGGTGAAAAAGGAAATATCCTCAGATAAAATCTGGAAAGAAGCTTTCTGAGAAACTGCTCTGTGATGTGTGACTTCCACTCACAGAGTTACATCTCTTTTTCGTGGATCTCTTTGCTAGCCTTATTTCTGTGGAATCTGAGAACAGATATTTCGGATCCCTTTGAAGACTATAGGGCCAAAGGAAATATCCTCCGATAACAAAGAGAAAGAAGCTTTCTGAGAAACTTCTTTGTGTTCTGTGAAATCATCTCACAGAGTTACAGCTTTCCCCTCAAGAAGCCTTTCGCTAAGACAGTTCTTGTGGAATTGGCAAAGTGATATTTGGAAGCACTTAGAGGGCTATGGTGAAAAAGGAAATATCCTCAGATGAAATCTGGAAGGAAGCTTTCTGAGAAACTGCTCTGTGATGTGTGACTTCCACTCACAGAGTTACATCTGTATTTCGTGGATCTCTCTGCTAGCCTTATTTCTGTGGAATCTGAGAACAGATATTTCGGATTCCTTTGAAGACTATAGGGCCAAAGGAACTATCCTCCGATAACAAAGAGAAAGAAGCTTTCTGAGAAACTTCTTTGTGTTCTGTGAAATCATCTCACAGAGTTACAGCTTTCCCCTCAAGAAGCCTTTCACTAAGACAGTTCTTGTGGAATTGGCAAAGTGATATTTGGAAGCCCATAGAGGGCTATGGTGAAAAAGTATATATCTTCAGATGAAATCTCGAAAGAAGGTTTCTGAGAAACTGCTCTGTGTAGTGTGAATTCCACTCAGAGAGTTACATCTGTATTTCGTGGATCTCTTTGCTAGCTTTATTTCTGTGGAATCTGAGAACAGATATTTCGGATCCCTTTGAAGACGATAGGGCCAAAGGAAATACCCTCCGATAAGAAAGATAAAGAAGCTTTCTGAGAAACTTCTTTGTGTTCTGTGAAATCATCTCACAGAGTTACAGCTTTCGCCTCAAGAAGCCTTTCGCTAAGACAGTTCTTGTGGAAATGGCAAAGTGATATTTGGAAGCCCTTAGAGGGCTATGGTGAAAAAGGAAATATCCTCAGATGAAATCTGGAAAGAAGCTTTCTGAGAAACTGCTCTGTGATGTGTGACTTCCACTCACAGAGTTACATCGGTGTTTTCTGGATCTCTTTGCTAGCCTTATTTCTGTGGAATCTGAGATCAGATATTTCGGATCCCTTTGAAGACTATAGGGCCAAAGGAAATATCCTCCGATAACAAAGAGAAAGAAGCTTTCTGAGAAACTTCCTTGTGTTCTGTGAAATCATCTCACAGAGTTACAGCTTTCCCCTGAAGAAGCCTTTCGCTAAGACAATTCTTATGGAATTGGCAAAGTGATATTTGGAACCCCATAGACAGCTATGGTGAAAAAGGAAATATCCTCAGATGAAATCTGGAAAGAAGCTTTCTGAGAAACTGCTCTGTGTTGTGTGACTTTCACTCACAGAGTTACATCTGTATTTCGTGGATCTCTTTGCTAAGCCTTATTTCTGTGGAATCTGAGAACAGATATTTCGGATCCCTTTGAAGACTATAGAGCCAAAGGAAATATCCTCCGTTAACAAAGAGAAAGAAGCTTTCTGAGAAACTTCTTTGTGTTCTGTGAAATCATCTCACAGAGTTACAGCTTTCCCCTCAAGAAGCCTTTCGCTAAGACAGTTCTTGTGGAATTGGCAAAATGATATTAGGAAGCCCATAGAGGGCTATGGTGAAAAAGGAAATATCCTCAGATGAAATCTGAAAAGAAGCTTTCTGAGAAACTGCTCTGTGAAGTGTGACTTCCACTTACAGATTTACATCTGTATTTCGTGGATCTCTCTGCTGGCCTTATTTCTGTGGAATCTGAGAACAGATATTTCGGATCCCTTTGAAGACTATAGGGCCAAAGGAAATATCCTCCGATAACAAAGAGAAAGAAGCTTTCTGAGAATCTTCTTTGTGTTCTCTGAAATCATCTCACAGAGTTACAGCTTTCCCCTCAGGAAGCCTTTCGCTAAGACAGTTCTTGTGGAATTGGAAAGAGATATTTGGAATCCCAAAGAGGGCTATGATGAAAAAGGAAATATCCTCAGATGAAATCTCCAAAGAAGCTTTCTGAGAAACTGCTCTGTGATGTGTGACTTCCACTCACAGAGTTACATCTGTATTTCGTGGATCTCTTTGCTAGCCTTATTTCTGTGGAATCTGAGAACAGATATTTCGGATCCCTTTGAAGACTTTAGGGCCAAAGGAAATATCCTCCGATTACAAAGAGAAAGAAGCTTTCTGAGAAACTTCTTTGTGTTCTGTGAAATCATCTCACAGAGTTACAGCTTTCCCCGCAAGAAGCCTTTCGCTAAGACAGTTCTTTTGGAATTGGCAAAGTGATATTTGGAAGCCCATAGACGGCTATGGTGAAAAAGGAAATATCCTCAGATGAAATCTGGAAAGAAGCTTTCTGAAAAACTGCTCTGTGATGTGTGACTTCCACTCACAGAGTTTCATCTGCATTTCGTGGATCTCTTTGCTAGCCTTATTTCGGTGGCAACTGAGAAGAGATATTTCGGATCCCTTTGAAGACTATAGGGCCAAAGGAAATATCCTCCGATAACAAAGAGAAAGAAGCTTTCTGAGAAACTTCATTGTGTTCTGTGAAATCATCTCACAGAGTTACAGCTTTCCTCTCAAGAAGCCTTTCGCTAAGACAGTTCTTGTGGAATTGGCAAAGTGATATTTTGAAGCCCATAGAGGGCTATGTTGAAAAAGGAAATATCCTCAGATGAAATCTGGAAAGAATCTTTCTGAGAAACTGCTCTGTGATGTGTGACTTCCAATCACAGAGTTACATCTGTATTTCGTGGATCTCTTTGCTAGCCTTATTTCTGTGGAATCTGAGAACAGATATTTCTGATGCCTTTGAAGACTATAGGGCCAAAGGAAAAATCCTCCGATAACAAAGAGAAAGAAGCTTTCTGAGAAACTTCTTTGTGTTCTGTGAAATCATCTCACAGAGTTACAGCTTTCCCCTCAAGAAGCCTTTCGCTAAGACAGTTCTTGTGGACTTGGCAAAGTGATATTTGGAAGCCCATAGAGGGCTACGGTGAAAAAGGAAATATCCTCACATGAAATCTGGAAAGAAGCTTTTTGAGAAACTGCTCTGTGATGTGTGACTTCCACTCACAGAGTTACATCTGTATTTCGTGGATCTCTTTGCTAGCCTTATTTCTGTGGAATCTGAGAACAGATATTTCGGATCCCTTTGAAGACTATAGGGCCAAAGGAAATATCCTCCGATAACAAAGAGAAGGAAGCTTTCTGAGAAACCTCTTTGTGTTCTGTGAAATAATCTCACAGAGTTACAGCTTTCCCGTCAAGAAGCCTTTCGCTAAGACAGTTCTTGTGGAATTGGCAAAGTGATATTTGGAAGCCCATAGAGGGCTATGGTAAAAAAGGAAATATCCTCAGATGAAATCTGGAAAGAAGCTTTCTGAGAAACTACTCTGTGATGTGTGACTTCCACTCACAGAGTTACATCTGTATTTCCTGGATCTCTCTGCTAGCCTTATTTCTGTGGAATCTGAGAACAGATATTTCGGATTCCTTTGAAGACTATAGGGCCAAAGGAAATATCCTCCGATAACAAAGAGAAAGAAGCTTTCTGAGAAACTTCTTTGTGTTCTGTGAAATCATCTCACAGAGTTACAGCGTTCCCCTCAAGAAGCCTTTCGCTAAGACAGTTCTTGTGGAATTGGCAAAGTGATATTTGGAAGCCCAAAGAGGGCTATGGTGAAAAAGTACATATCCTCAGATGAAATCTGGAAAGAAGCTTTCTGAGAAACTGCTCTGTGATGTGTGACTTCCACTCACAGAGTTACATCTGTATTTCGTGAATCTCTTTGCTAGCCTTATTTCGGTGGAATCTGAGAACAGATATTTCGGTTCCCTTTGAAGACTATAGGGTCAAAGGAAGTATCCTCCGGTAACAAAGAGAAAGAAGCTTTCTGAGAAACTTCTTTGTGTTCTGTGAAATCATCTCACAGAGTTACAGCTTTCCCCTCAAGGATCGTTATGCTAAGATAGTTCTTGTGGATTTGGCAAAGTGATATTGGATGCCCATAGAGGGCTATGGTGAAAAAGGAAATATCCTCAGATGAAATCTGGAAAGAAGCTTTCTGAGAAACTGCTCTGTGATGTGTGACTTCCACTCACAGAGTTACATCTGTATTTCGTGGATCTCTTTGCTAGCCTTATTTCTGTAGAATCTGACAACAGGTATTTCGGATCCCTTTGAAGACTATAGGGCCAAAGGAAATATCCTCCGATAACAAAGAGAAAGAAGCTTTCTGAGAAACTTCTTTGTGTTCTGTGAAATCATCTCACAGAGTTACAGCTTTCCCCTCCAGAAGCCTTTCGCTAAGACAGTTCTTGTGGAATTGGCAAAGTGATATTTGGAAGCCCAGAGAGGGCTATGGTGAAAAAGGAAATATCCCCAGATGAAATCTGGAAAGAAGCTTTCTGAGAAACTGCTCTGTGATGTGTGACTTCCACTCACAGAGTTACATTTGCATTTCGTGGATCTCTTTGCTAGCCTTATTTCTGTGGAATCTGAGAACAGTTATTTCGGATCCCTTTGAAGACTATAGGGCCAAAGGAAATATCCTCCGATAACAAAGAGAAAGAAGCTTTCTGAGAAACTTCTTTGTGTTCTGTGAAATCATCTCACAGAGTTACAGCTTTCCCCTCAAGGATCGTTATGCTAAGATAGTTCTTGTGGATTTGGCAAAGTGATATTTGGATGCCCATAGAGGGCTATGGTGAAAAAGGAAATATCCTCAGATGAAATCTGGAAAGAAGCTTTCTGAGAAACTGCTCTGTGATGTGTGACTTCCACTCACAGAGTTACATCTATATTTCGTGGATCTCTTTGCTAGCCTTATTTCTGTAGAATCTGAGAACAGATAATTCGGATCCCTTTGAAGACTCTAGGGCCAAAGGAAATATCCTCCGATAGCAAAGAGAAAGAAGCTTTCTGAGAAACTTCTTTGTGTTCTGTGAAATCATCTCACAGAGTTACAGCTTTCCCCTCAAGAAGCCTTTCGCTAAGACAGTTCTTGTGGAATTGGCAAAGTGATATTTGGAAGCCCATAGAGGGCTATGGTGAAAAAGGAAATATCCCCAGATGAAATCTGGAAAGAAGCTTTCTGAGAAACTGCTCTGTGATGTGTGACTTCCACTCACAGAGTTACATTTGCATTCCGTGGATCTCTTTGCTAGCCTTATTTCTGTGGAATCTGAGAACAGATATTTCGGATCCCTATGAAGACTATAGGGACAAAGGAAATATCCTCCGATAACAAAGAGAAAGAAGCTTTCTGAGAAACTTCTTTGTGTTCTGTGAAATCATCTCACAGAGTTACAGCTTTCCCCTCAAGAAGCCTTTCGCTAAGACAGTCCTTGTGGAATTGGCAAAGTGATATTTGGAAGCCCATAGAGGGCTTTGGTGAAAAAGGAAATATCCCCAGATGAAATGTGGAAAGAAGCTTTCTCAGGAACTGCTCTGTGATGTGTGACTTCCACTCACAGAGTTACATCTGTATTTCGTGGATCTCTTTGCTAGCCTTATTTCTGTGGAATCTGAGAACAGATATTTCGGATCCCTTTGAAGACTATAGGGCCAAAGGAAATATCCTCCGATAACAAAGAGAAAGAAGCTTTCTGAGAAACTTCTTTGTGTTCTTTGAAATCATCTCACAGAGTTACAGCTTTCCCCTCAAGAAGCCTTTAGCTAAGACAGTTCTTGTGGAATTGGCAAAGTGATATTTGGAAGCCCATAGAGGGCTATGGTCAAAAAGGAAATATCCTCCGATGAAGTCTGGAAAGAAGCTTCCTGAGAAACTGCTCTGTCACGTGTGACTTCCACTCACAGAGTTACATCTCTATTTCGTGGATCTCTTTGCTTGCCTTATTTCTGTGGAATCTGAGAACAGATATTTCGGATCCCTATGAAGACTATAGGGCCAAAGGAACTATCCTCCGATAACAAAGAGAAAGAAGCTTTCTGAGAAACTTCTTTGTGTTCTGTGAAATCATCTCACAGAGTTACAGCTTTCCACTCAAGAAGCCTTTCGCTAAGACAGTTCTTGTGCAATTGGCAAAGTGATATTTGGAAGCCCATAGAGGGCTATGGTGAAAAAGGAAATATCCTCCGATGAAATCTGGAAAGAAGCTTTCTGAGAAACTGCTCTGTGATGTGTGACTTCCACTCACAGAGTTACATCGGTATTTTCTGGATCTCTTCGCTAGCCTTATTTCTGTGGAATCTGAGATCAGATATTTCGGATCCCTTTGAAGACTATAGGGCCAAAGGAAATATCCTCCGATAAGAAAGAGAAAGAAGCTTTCTGAGAAACTTCTTTGTGTTCTGTGAAATCATCTTACAGAGTTCCAGCTTTCCCCTCAAGAAGCCTTTCGCTAAGACAGTTCTTGTGGAATTGGCAAAGTGATATTTGGAAGCCCATAGAGGGCTACGGTGAAAAAGGAAATATCCTCACATGAAATCTGGAAAGAAGCCTTCTGAGAAACTGCTCTGTGATGTGTGACTTCCACTCACAGAGTTACATCTGTATTTCGTGGATCTCTTTGCTAGCCTTATTTCTGGGGAATCTGAGAACAGATATTTCGGATCCCTTTGAAGACTATAGGGCCAAAGAAATATCTTCCGATAACAAAGAGAAAGAAGCTTTCTGAGAAACTTATTTGTGTTCTGTGAAATCATCTCACAGTGTTACAGCTTTCCCCTCAAGAAGCCTTTCGCTAAGACAGTTCTTTTGGAATTGGCAAAGTGATATTTGGAATCCCATAGAGGGCTATGTTGAAAAAGGAAATATCCTCAGATGAAATCTGGAAAGAAGCTTTCTGAGAAACTGCTCTGTGATGTGTGACTTCCACTCACAGAGTTACATCTGTTTTTCGTGGATCTCTTTGCTAGCCTTATTTCTCTGGAATCTGAGAACAGATATTTCGGATCCCTTTGAAGTCTATAGGGCCAAAGGAAATATCCTCCGATAACAAAGAGAAAGAAGCTTTCTGAGAAACCTCTTTGTGTTCTGTGAAATAATCTCACAGAGTTACAGCTTTCCCGTCAAGAAGCCTTTCGCTAAGACAGTTCTTGTGGAATTGGCAAAGTGATATTTGGAAGCCCATAGAGGGCTATGGTAAAAAAGGAAATATCCTCAGATGAAATCTGGAAAGAAGCTTTCTGAGAAACTACTCTGTGATGTGTGACTTCCACTCACAGAGTTACATCTGTATTTCCTGTATCTCTCTGCTAGCCTTATTTCTGTGGAATCTGAGAACAGATATTTCGGATTCCTTTGAAGACTATAGGGCCAAAGGAAATATCCTCCGATAACAAAGAGAAAGAAGCTTTCTGAGAAACCTCTTTGTGTTCTGTGAAATAATCTCACAGAGTTACAGCTTTCCCGTCAAGAAGCCTTTCGCTAAGACAATTCTTGTGGAATTGGCAAAGTGATATTTGGAAGCCCATAGAGGGCTATGGTGAAAAAGGACATATCCTCAGATGAAATCTGGAAAGAAGCTTTCTGAGAAACTACTCTGTGATGTGTGACTTCCACTCACAGAGTTACATCTGTATTTCGTGGATCTCTTTGCTAGCCTTATTTCGGTGGAATCTGAGAACAGATATTTCGGTTCCCTTTGAAGACTATAGGGCCAAAGGAAGTATCCTCCGGTAACAAAGAGAAAGAAGCTTTCTGAGAAACTTCTTTGTGTTCTGTGAAATCATCTCACAGAGTTACAGCTTTCCCCTCAAGGATCGTTATGCTAAGATAGTTCTTGTGCATTTGGCAAAGTGATATTTGGATGCCCATAGAGGGCTATGGTGAAAAAGGAAATATCCTCAGATGATATCTGGAAAGAAGCTTTCTGAGAAACTGCTCTGTGATGTGTGACTTCCACTCACAGAGTTACATCTGTATTTCGTGGATCTCTTTGCTAGCCTTATTTCTGTAGGATCTGAGAACAGATATTTCGGATCCCTTTGAAGACTATAGGGCCAAAGGAAATATCCTCCGATATCAAAGAGAAAGAAGCTTTCTGAGAAACTTCTTTGTGTTCTGTGAAATCATCTCACAGAGTTACAGCTTTCCCCTCAAGAAGCCTTTCGCTAAGACAGTTCTTGTGGAATTGGCAAAGTGATATTTGGAAGCCCATAGAGGGCTATGGTGAAAAAGGAAATATCCCCAGATGAAATCTGGAAAGAAGCTTTCTGAGAAACTGCTCTGTGATGTGTGACTTCCACTCACAGAGTTACATTTGCATTTCGTGGATCTCTTTGCTAGCCTTATTTCTGTGGAATCTGAGAACAGATATTTCGGATGCCTATGAAGACTATAGGGACAAAGGAAATATCCTCCAATAACAAAGAGAAAGAAGCTTTCTGAGAAACTTCTTTGTGTTCTGTGAAATCATCTCACAGAGTTACAGCTTTCCCCTCAAGAAGCCTTTCGCTAAGACAGTTCTTGTGGAATTGGCAAAGTGATATTTGGAAGCCTATAGAGGGCTATGGTGAAAAAGGAAATATCCCCAGATGAAATGTGGAAAGAAGCTTTCTGAGAAACTGCTCTGTGATGTGTGACTTCCACTCACAGAGTTACATCTGTATTTCGTGGATCTCTTTGCTAGCCTTATTTCTGTGGAATCTGAGAACAGATATTTCGGATCCCTTTGAAGACTATAGGGCCAAAGGAAATATCCTCCGATAACAAAGAGAAAGAAGCTTTCTGAGAAACTTCTTTGTGTTCTGTGAAATCATCTCACAGAGTTACAGCTTTCCCCGCAAGAAGCCTTTAGCTAAGACAGTTCTTGTGGAATTGGCAAAGTGATATTTGGAAGCCCATAGAGGGCTATGGTCAAAAAGGAAGTATCCTCCGATGAAGTCTGGAAAGAAGCTTTCTGAGAAACTGCTCTGTCATGTGTGACTTCCACTCACCGAGTTACATCTGTATTTCGTGGATCTCTTTGCTAGCCTTATTTCTGTGGAATCTGAGAACAGATATTTCGGATCCCTATGAAGACTATAGGGCCAAAGAAACTATCCTCCGATAACAAAGAGAAAGAAGCTTTCTGAGAAACTTCTTTGTGTTCTGTGAAATCATCTCACAGAGTTACAGCTTTCCCCTCAAGAAGCCTTTCGCTAAGACAGTTCTTGTGGAATTGGCAAAGTGATATTTGGAAGCCCATAGAGGGCTATGGTGAAAAAGGAAATATCCTCAGATGAAATCTCGAAAGAAGTTTTCTGAGAAACTGCTCTGTGATGTGTGACTTCCACTCACAGAGTTACCTCTGTATTTCGTGGATCTCTTTGCTAGCCTTCTTTCAGTGGAATCTGAGAAGAGATATTTCGGATCCCTTTGAAGACTATAGGGCCAAATTAAATATCCTCCGATAACAAAGAGAAAGAAGCTTTCTGAGAAACTTCTTTGTGTTCTGTGAAATCATCTCACAGAGTTACAGCTTTCCCCTCAAGAAGCCTTTCGCTAAGACAATTCTTGTGGGTTAGGCAAAGTGATATTTGGAAGCCCATTGAGGGCTGTGGTGAAAAAGGAAATATCCTGATATGAAATCTGGAAATAAGCTTTTTGAGAAACTGCTCTGTGATGTGTGACTTCCACTCACAGAGTTACATCTGTATTTCGTGGATCTCTTTGCTAGCCTTATTTCTGTGGAATCTGAGAACAGATATTTCGGATCCCTTTGAAGACTATAGGGCCAAAGGAAATATCCTCCGATAACAAAGAGAAAGAAGTTCTCTGAGAAACTTCTTTGTGTTCTGTGAAATCATCTCACAGAGTTACAGCTTTCCCCTCAAGAAGCCTTTCGCTAAGACAGTTCTTGTGGAATTGGAAAAGTGATATTTGGAAGCCCATAGAGGGCTATGGTGAAAAAGGAAATATCCTCAGATGAAATCTGGAAAGAAGCTTTCTGAGAAACTGCTCTGTGATGTGTGACTTCCACTCACAGAGTTACATCTGTATTTCGTGGATCTCATTGCTAGCCTTATTTCTGTGGAATCTGAGAACAGATATTTCGGATCCCTATGAAGACTATAGGGCCAAAGGAAATATCCTGCGATAACAAAGAGAAAGAAGCTTTCTGAGAAACTTCTTTGTGTTCTGTGAAATCATCTCACAGAATTACAGCTTTCCCCTAAAGAAGCCTTTCGCTAAGACAGTTCTTGTGGAATTGGCAAAGTGATATTTCAAAGCCCATAGCTGGCTATGGTGAAAAAGGAAATATCCTCAGATGAAATATGTAAAGAAGCTTTCTGAGAAACTGCTTAGTGTTCTGTTAATTCACCTCACAGAGTTACATCTGTATTTCGTGGATCTCTTTGCTAGCCTTATTTCTGTGGAATCTGAGAACAGATATTTCGGATCCCTTTGAAGACTATAGGGCCAAAGGAAATATCCTCCGATAAGAAAGAGAAAGAAGCCTTCTGAGAAACTTCTTTGTGTTCTGTGAAATTATCTCACAGAGTTACAGCTTTCCCCTCAAGAAGCCTTTCGCTAAGACAGTTCTTGTGGAATTGGCAAAGTGATACTTGGAAACCCATAGAGGGCTAGGGTGAAAAAGGAAACATCCTCAGATGAAATCTGGAAAGAATCATTCTGAGAAACTGCTCTGTGATGTGTGATTTCCACTCACAGAGTTACATCTGTATTTCGTGGATCTCTTTGCTAGCCTTATTTCTCTGGAATCTGAGAACAGATATTTCGGATCCCTTTGAAGTCTACAGGGCCAAAGGAAATATCCTCCGATAACAAAGAGAAAGAAGCTTTCTGAGAAACCTCTTTGTGTTCTGTGAAATAATATCACAGAGTTACAGCTTTCCCGTCAAGAAGCCTTTCGCTAAGACAGTTCTTGTGGAATTGGAAAAGTGATATTTGGAAGCCCATAGAGGGCTATGGTAAAAAAGGAAATATCCTCAGATGAAATCTGGAAAGAAGCTTTCTGAGAAACTACTCTGTGATGTGTGACTTCCACTCACAGAGTTACATCTGTATTTCCTGTATCTCTCTGCTAGCCTTATTTCTGTGGAATCTGAGAACAGATATTTTGGATTCCTTTGAAGACTATAGGGCCAAAGGAAATATCCTCCGATAACAAAGAGAAAGAAGCTTTCTGAGAAACTTCTTTGTGTTCTGTGAAATCATCTCACAGAGTTACAGCGTTCCCCTCAAGAAGTCTTTCGCTAAGACAGTTCTTGTGGAATTGGCAAAGTGATATTTGGAAGCCCAAAGAGGGCTACGGTGAAAAAGGAAATATCCTCAGATGAAATCTGGAAAGAAGCTTTCTGAGAAACTGCTCTGTGATGTGTGACTTCCACTCACAGAATTACGTCTGTATTTCGTGGATCTCTTTGCTAGCCTTATTTCTGTGGAATCTGAGAACAGATAATTCGGATCCCTTTGAAGACTATAGGGCCAAAGAAATATCCTCCGATAACAAAGAGAAAGAAGCTTTCTGAGAAACTTCTTTGTGTTCTGTGAAATCATCTCACAGAGTTACAGCTTTCCCCTCAAGAAGCCTTTCGCTAAGACAATTCTTGTGGAATTGGCAAAGTGATATTTGGAAGCCCATAGAGGGCTATGGTGAAAAAGGACATATCCTCAGATGAAATCTGGAAAGAAGCTTTCTGAGAAACTACTCTGTGATGTGTGACTTCCACTCACAGAGTTACATCTGTATTTCGTGGATCTCTTTGCTAGCCTTATTTCGGTGGAATCTGAGAACAGATATTTCGGTTCCCTTTGAAGACTATAGGGCCAAAGGAAGTATCCTCCGGTAACAAAGAGAAAGAAGCTTTCTGAGAAACTTCTTTGTGTTCTGTGAAATCATCTCACAGAGTTACAGCTTTCCCCTCAAGGATCGTTATGCTAAGATAGTTCTTGTGGATTTGGCAAAGTGATATTTGGATGCCCATAGAGGGCTATGGTGAAAAAGGAAATATCCTCAGATGATATCTGGAAAGAAGCTTTCTGAGAAACTGCTCTGTGATGTGTGACTTCCACTCGCAGAGTTACATCTGTATTTCGTGGATCACTTTGCTAGCCTTATTTCTGTAGGATCTGAGAACAGATATTTCGGATCCCTTTGAAGACTATAGGGCCAAAGGAAATATCCTCCGATAACAAAGAGAAAGAAGCTTTCTGAGAAACTTCTTTGTGTTCTGTGAAATCATCTCACAGAGTTACAGCTTTCCCCTCAAGAAGCCTTTCGCTAAGACAGTTCTTGTGGAATTGGCAAAGTGATATTTGGAAGCCCATAGAGGGCTATGGTGAAAAAGGAAATATCCCCAGATGAAATCTGGAAGGAAGCTTTCTGAGAAACTGCTCTGTGATGTGTGACTTCCACTCACAGAGTTACATCTGTATTTCGTGGATCTCTCTGCTAGCCTTATTTCTGTGGAATCTGAGAACAGATATTTCGGATTCCTTTGAAGACTATAGGGCCAAAGGAAATATCCTCCGATAACAAAGAGAAAGAAGCTTTCTGAGAAACCTCTTTGTGTTCTGTGAAATAATCTCACAGAGTTACAGCTTTCCCGTCAAGAAGCCTTTCGCTAAGACAATTCTTGTGGTATTGGCAAAGTGATATTTGGAAGCCCATAGAGGGCTATGGTGAAAAAGGACATATCCTCAGATGAAATCTGGAAAGAAGCTTTCTGAGAAACTACTCTGTGATGTGTGACTTCCACTCACAGAGTTACATCTGTATTTCGTGGATCTCTTTGCTAGCCTTATTTCGGTGGAATCTGAGAACAGATATTTCGGTTCCCTTTGAAGACTATAGGGCCAAAGGAAGTATCCTCCGGTAACAAAGAGAAAGAAGCTTTCTGAGAAACTTCTTTGTGTTCTGTGAAATCATCTCACAGAGTTACAGCTTTCCCCTCAAGGATCGTTATGCTAAGATAGTTCTTGTGCATTTGGCAAAGTGATATTTGGATGCCCATAGAGGGCTATGGTGAAAAAGGAAATATCCTCAGATGATATCTGGAAAGAAGCTTTCTGAGAAACTGCTCTGTGATGTGTGACTTCCACTCACAGAGTTACATCTGTATTTCGTGGATCTCTTTGCTAGCCTTATTTCTGTGGAATCTGAGAACAGATATTTCGGATCCCTTTGAAGACTATAGGGCCAAAGGAAATATCCTCCGATATCAAAGAGAAAGAAGCTTTCTGAGAAACTTCTTTGTGTTCTGTGAAATCATCTCACAGAGTTACAGCTTTCCCCTCAAGAAGCCTTTCGCTAAGACAGTTCTTGTGGAATTGGCAAAGTGATATTTGGAAGCCCATAGAGGGCTATGGTGAAAAAGGAAATATCCCCAGATGAAATCTGGAAAGAAGCTTTCTGAGAAACTGCTCTGTGATGTGTGACTTCCACTCACAGAGTTACATTTGCATTTCGTGGATCTCTTTGCTAGCCTTATTTCTGTGGAATCTGAGAACAGATATTTCGGATGTCTATGAAGACTATAGGGACAAAGGAAATATCCTCCAATAACAAAGAGAAAGAAGCTTTCTGAGAAACTTCTTTGTGTTCTGTGAAATCATCTCACAGAGTTACAGCTTTCCCCTCAAGAAGCCTTTCGCTAAGACAGTTCTTGTGGAATTGGCAAAGTGATATTTGGAAGCCTATAGAGGGCTATGGTGAAAAAGGAAATATCCCCAGATGAAATGTGGAAAGAAGCTTTCTGAGAAACTGCTCTGTGATGTGTGACTTCCACTCACAGAGTTACATCTGTATTTCGTGGATCTCTTTGCTAGCCTTATTTCTGTGGAATCTGAGAACAGATATTTCGGATCCCTTTGAAGACTATAGGGCCAAAGGAAATATCCTCCGATAACAAAGAGAAAGAAGCTTTCTGAGAAACTTCTTTGTGTTCTGTGAAATCATCTCACAGAGTTACAGCTTTCCCCCCAAGAGGCCTTTAGCTAAGACAGTTCTTGTGGAATTGGCAAAGTGATATTTGGAAGCCCATAGAGGGCTATGGTCAAAAAGGAAGTATCCTCCGATGAAGTCTGGAAAGAAGCTTTCTGAGAAACGGCTCTGTCATGTGTGACTTCCACTCACCGAGTTACATCTGTATTTCGTGGATCTCTTTGCTAGCCTTATTTCTGTGGAATCTGAGAACAGATATTTCGGATCCCTATGAAGACTATAGGGCCAAAGAAACTATCCTCCGATAACAAAGAGAAAGAAGCTTTCTGAGAAACTTCTTTGTGTTCTGTGAAATCATCTCACAGAGTTACAGCTTTCCCCTCAAGAAGCCTTTCGCTAAGACAGTTCTTGTGGAATTGGCAAAGTGATATTTGGAAGCCCATAGAGGGCTATGGTGAAAAAGGAAATATCCTCAGATGAAATCTCGAAAGAAGTTTTCTGAGAAACTGCTCTGTGATGTGTGACTTCCACTCACAGAGTTACCTCTGTATTTCGTGGATCTCTTTGCTAGCCTTCTTTCAGTGGAATCTGAGAAGAGATATTTCGGATCCCTTTGAAGACTATAGGGCCAAATTAAATATCCTCCGATAACAAAGAGAAAGAAGATTTCTGAGAAACTTCTTTGTGTTCTGTGAAATCATCTCACAGAGTTACAGCTTTCCCCTCAAGAAGCCTTTCGCTAAGACAATTCTTGTGGGTTAGGCAAAGTGATATTTGGAAGCCCATTGAGGGCTGTGGTGAAAAAGGAAATATCCTGATATGAAATCTGGAAATAAGCTTTTTGAGAAACTGCTCTGTGATGTGTGACTTCCACTCACAGAGTTACATCTGTATTTCGTGGATCTCTTTGCTAGCCTTATTTCTGTGGAATCTGAGAACAGATATTTCGGATCCCTTTGAAGACTATAGGGCCAAAGGAAATATCCTCCGATAACAAAGAGAAAGAAGTTCTCTGAGAAACTTCTTTGTGTTCTGTGAAATCATCTCACAGAGTTACAGCTTTCCCCTCAAGAAGACTTTCGCTAAGACAGTTCTTGTGGAATTGGAAAAGTGGTATTTGGAAGCCCATAGAGGGCTATGGTGAAAAAGGAAATATCCTCAGATGAAATCTGGAAAGAAGCTTTCTGAGAAACTGCTCTGTGATGTGTGACTTCCACTCACAGAGTTACATCTGTATTTCGTGGATCTCATTGCTAGCCTTATTTCTGTGGAATCTGAGAACAGATATTTCGGATCCCTATGAAGACTATAGGGCCAAAGGAAATATCCTGCGATAACAAAGAGAAAGAAGCTTTCTGAGAAACTTCTTTGTGTTCTGTGAAATCATCTCACAGAATTACAGCTTTCCCCTAAAGAAGCCTTTCGCTAAGACAGTTCTTGTGGAATTGGCAAAGTGATATTTCAAAGCCCATAGCTGGCTATGGTGAAAAAGGAAATATCCTCAGATGAAATATGTAAAGAAGCTTTCTGAGAAACTGCTTAGTGTTCTGTTAATTCACCTCACAGAGTTACATCTGTATTTCGTGGATCTCTTTGCTAGCCTTATTTCTGTGGAATCTGAGAACAGATATTTCGGATCCCTTTGAAGACTATAGGGCCAAAGGAAATATCCTCCGATAAGAAAGAGAAAGAAGCCTTCTGAGAAACTTCTTTGTGTTCTGTGAAATTATCTCACAGAGTTACAGCTTTCCCCTCAAGAAGCCTTTCGCTAAGACAGTTCTTGTGGAATTGGCAAAGTGATACTTGGAAACCCATAGAGGGCTAGGGTGAAAAAGGAAACATCCTCAGATGAAATCTGGAAAGAATCATTCTGAGAAACTGCTCTGTGATGTGTGATTTCCACTCACAGTGTTACATCTGTATTTCGTGGATCTCTTTGCTAGCCTTATTTCTCTGGAATCTGAGAACAGATATTTCGGTTCCCTTTGAAGACTATAGGGCCAAAGGAAGTATCCTCCGGTAACAAAGAGAAAGAAGCTTTCTGAGAAACTTCTTTGTGTTCTGTGAAATCATCTCACAGAGTTACAGCTTTCCCCTCAAGGATCGTTATGCTAAGATAGTTCTTGTGGATTTGGCAAAGTGATATTTGGATGCCCATAGAGGGCTATGGTGAAAAAGGAAATATCCTCAGATGATATCTGGAAAGAAGCTTTCTGAGAAACTGCTCTGTGATGTGTGACTTCCACTCGCAGAGTTACATCTGTATTTCGTGGATCACTTTGCTAGCCTTATTTCTGTAGGATCTGAGAACAGATATTTCGGATCCCTTTGAAGACTATAGGGCCAAAGGAAATATCCTCCGATAACAAAGAGAAAGAAGCTTTCTGAGAAACTTCTTTGTGTTCTGTGAAATCATCTCACAGAGTTACAGCTTTCCCCTCAAGAAGCCTTTCGCTAAGACAGTTCTTGTGGAATTGGCAAAGTGATATTTGGAAGCCCATAGAGGGCTATGGTGAAAAAGGAAATATCCCCAGATGAAATCTGGAAGGAAGCTTTCTGAGAAACTGCTCTGTGATGTGTGACTTCCACTCACAGAGTTACATCTGTATTTCGTGGATCTCTCTGCTAGCCTTATTTCTGTGGAATCTGAGAACAGATATTTCGGATTCCTTTGAAGACTATAGGGCCAAAGGAACTATCCTCCGATAACAAAGAGAAAGAAGCTTTCTGAGAAACTTCTTTGTGTTCTGTGAAATCATCTCACAGAGTTACAGCTTTCCCCTCAAGAAGCCTTTCACTAAGACAGTTCTTGTGGAATTGGCAAAGTGATATTTGGAAGCCCATAGAGGGCTATGGTGAAAAAGTATATATCCTCAGATGAAATCTGGAAAGAAGGTTTCTGAGAAACTGCTCTGTGTAGTGTGAATTCCACTCAGAGAGTTACATCTGTATTTCGTGGATCTCTTTGCTAGCTTTATTTCTGTGGAATCTGAGAACAGATATTTCGGATCCCTTTGAAGACTATAGGGCCAAAGGAAATACCCTCCGATAAGAAAGATAAAGAAGCTTTCTGAGAAACTTCTTTGTGTTCTGTGAAATCATCTCACAGAGTTACAGCTTTCGCCTCAAGAAGCCTTTCGCTAAGACAGTTCTTGTGGAAATGGCAAAGTGATATTTGGAAGCCCTTAGAGGGCTATGGTGAAAAAGGAAATATCCTCAGATGAAATCTGGAAAGAAGCTTTCTGAGAAACTGCTCTGTGATGTGTGACTTCCACTCACAGAGTTACATCGGTGTTTTCTGGATCTCTTTGCTAGCCTTATTTCTGTGGAATCTGAGATCAGATATTTCGGATCCCTTTGAAGACTATAGGGCCAAAGGAAATATCCTCCGATAACAAAGAGAAAGAAGCTTTCTGAGAAACTTCCTTGTGTTCTGTGAAATCATCTCACAGAGTTACAGCTTTCCCCTCAAGAAGCCTTTCGCTAAGACAATTCTTATGGAATTGGCAAAGTGATATTTGGAACCCCATAGACAGCTATGGTGAAAAAGGAAATATCCTCAGATGAAATCTGGAAAGAAGCTTTCTGAGAAACTGCTCTGTGTTGTGTGACTTTCACTCACAGAGTTACATCTGTATTTCGTGGATCTCTTTGCTAAGCCTTATTTCTGTGGAATCTGAGAACAGATATTTCGGATCCCTTTGAAGACTATAGAGCCAAAGGAAATATCCTCCGTTAACAAAGAGAAAGAAGCTTTCTGAGAAACTTCTTTGTGTTCTGTGAAATCATCTCACAGAGTTACAGCTTTCCCCTCAAGAAGCCTTTCGCTAAGACAGTTCTTGTGGAATTGGCAAAATGATATTAGGAAGCCCATAGAGGGCTATGGTGAAAAAGGAAATATCCTCAGATGAAATCTGAAAAGAAGCTTTCTGAGAAACTGTCTGTGAAGTGTGACTTCCACTTACAGATTTACATCTGTATTTCGTGGATCTCTTTGCTAGCCTTATTTCTGTGGAATCTGAGAACAGATATTTCGGATCCCTTTGAAGACTATAGGGCCAAAGGAAATATCCTCCGAAAACAAAGAGAAAGAAGCTTTCTGAGAAACTTCCTTGTGTTCTGTGAAATCATCTCACAGAGTTACAGCTTTCCCCTCAAGAAGCCTTTCGCTAAGACAGTTCTTATGGAATTGGCAAAGTGATATTTGGAACCCCATAGACAGCTATGGTGAAAAAGGAAATATCCTCAGATGAAATCTGGAAAGAAGCTTTCTGAGAAACTGCTCTGTGTTGTGTGACTTTCTCTCACAGAGATACATCTGTATTTCGTGGATCTCTTTGCTAAGCCTTATTTCTGTGGAATCTGAGAACAGATATTTCGGATCCCTTTGAAGACTATAGAGCCAAAGTAAATATCCTCCGTTAACAAAGAGAAAGAAGCTTTCGGAGAAACTTCTTTGTGTTCTGTGAAATCATCTCACAGAGTTACAGCTTTCCCCTCAAGAAGCCTTTCGCTAAGACAGTTCTTGTGGAATTGGCAAAATGATATTAGGAAGCCCATAGAGGGCTATGGTGAAAGAGGAAATATCCTCAGATGAAATCTGAAAAGAAGCTTTCTGAGAAACTGCTCTGTGAAGTGTGACTTCCACTTACAGATTTACATCTGTATTTCGTGGATCTCTCTGCTGGCCTTATTTCTGTGGAATCTGAGAACAGATATTTCGGATCCCTTTGAAGACTATAGGGCCAAAGGAAATATCCTCCGATAACAAAGAGAAAGAAGCTTTCTGAGAATCTTCTTTGTGTTCTCTGAAATCATCTCACAGAGTTACAGCTTTCCCCTCAGGAAGCCTTTCGCTAAGACAGTTCTTGTGGAATTGGAAAAGTGATATTTGGAATCCCAAAGAGGGCTATGATGAAAAAGGAAATATCCTCAGATGAAATCTCCAAAGAAGCTTTCTGAGAAACTGCTCTGTGATGTGTGACTTCCACTCACAGAGTTACATCTGTATTTCGTGGATCTCTTTGCTAGCCTTATTTCTGTGGAATCTGAGAACAGATATTTCGGATCCCTTTGAAGACTTTAGGGCCAAAGGAAATATCCTCCGATTACAAAGAGAAAGAAGCTTTCTGAGAAACTTCTTTGTGTTCTGTGAAATCATCTCACAGAGTTACAGCTTTCCCCGCAAGAAGCCTTTCGCTAAGACAGTTCTTTTGGAATTGGCAAAGTGATATTTGGAAGCCCATAGACGGCTATGGTGAAAAAGGAAATATCCTCAGATGAAATCTGGAAAGAAGCTTTCTGAAAAACTGCTCTGTGATGTGTGACTTCCACTCACAGAGTTACATCTGCATTTCGTGGATCTCTTTGCTAGCCTTATTTCGGTGGCAACTGAGAAGAGATATTTCGGATCCCTTTGAAGACTATAGGGCCAAAGGAAATATCCTCCGATAACAAAGAGAAAGAAGCTTTCTGAGAAACTTCATTGTGTTCTGTGAAATCATCTCACAGAGTTACAGCTTTCCTCTCAAGAAGCCTTTCGCTAAGACAGTTCTTGTGGAATTGGCAAAGTGATATTTTGAAGCCCATAGAGGGCTATGTTGAAAAAGGAAATATCCTCAGATGAAATCTGGAAAGAATCTTTCTGAGAAACTGCTCTGTGATGTGTGACTTCCAATCACAGAGTTACATCTGTATTTCGTGGATCTCTTTGCTAGCCTTATTTCTGTGGAATCTGAGAACAGATATTTCTGATGCCTTTGAAGACTATAGGGCCAAAGGAAATATCCTCCGATAACAAAGAGAAAGAAGCTTTCTGAGAAACTTCTTTGTGTTCTGTGAAATCATCTCACAGAGTTACAGCTTTCCCCTCAAGAAGCCTTTCGCTAAGACAGTTCTTGTGGAATTGGCAAAGTGATATTTGGAAGCCCATAGAGGGCTACGGTGAAAAAGGAAATATCCTCACATGAAATCTGGAAAGAAGCTTTTTGAGAAACTGCTCTGTGATGTGTGACTTCCACTCACAGAGTTACATCTGTATTTCGTGGATCTCTTTGCTAGCCTTATTTCTGTGGAATCTGAGAACAGATATTTCGGATCCCTTTGAAGACTATAGGGCCAAAGGAAATATCATCCGATAACAAAGAGAAAGAAGCTTTCTGAGAAACTTCTTTGTGTTCTGTGAAATCATCTCACAGTGATACAGCTTTCCCCTCAAGAAGCCTTTCGCTAAGACAGTTCTTTTGGAATTGGCAAAGTGATATTTGGAATCCCATAGAGGGTTATGTTGAAAAAGGAAATATCCTCAGATGAAATCTGGAAAGAAGCTTTCTGAGAAACTGCTCTGTGATGTATGACTTCCACTCACAGAGTTACATCTATATTTCGTGGATCTCTTTGCTAGCCTATTTCTGTGGAATCTGAGAGGAGATATTTCGGATCCCTTAGAAGACTATAGGGCCAAAGGAAATATCCTCCGATAATAAAGAGAAAGAAGCTTTCTGAGAAACTTCTTTGTGTTCTGTGAAATCATCTCACA
Organism: Macaca nemestrina; assembly: GCF_043159975.1. Lineage (NCBI taxonomy): Eukaryota > Metazoa > Chordata > Mammalia > Primates > Cercopithecidae > Macaca > Macaca nemestrina. Next base: position 54,713,740 of record NC_092140.1, read on the forward strand.
GAGTTACAGCTTTCCCCTCAAGAAGTCTTTCGCTAAGACAGTTCTTGTGGAATTGGCAAAGTGATATTTGGAAGCCCATAGAGGGCTACGGTGAAAAAGGAAATATCCTCAGATAAAATCTGGAAAGAAGCTTTCTGAGAAACTGCTCTGTGATGTATGACTTCCACTCACAGAGTTACATCTGTTTTTCTTGGATCTCTTTGCTAGCCTTATTTCTGTGGAATCTGAGAACAGATATTTCGGATCCCTTTGAAGACTATAGGGCCAAAGGAAATATCCTCCGATAACAAAGAGAAGGAAGCTTTCTGAGAAACCTCTTTGTGTTCTGTGAAATAATCTCACAGAGTTACAGCTTTCCCGTCAAGAAGCCTTTCGCTAAGACAGTTCTTGTGGAATTGGCAAAGTGATATTTGGAAGCCCATAGAGGGCTATGGTAAAAAAGGAAATATCCTCAGATGAAATCTGGAAAGAAGCTTTCTGAGAAACTACTCTGTGATGTGTGACTTCCACTCACAGAGTTACATCTGTATTTCCTGGATCTCTCTGCTAGCCTTATTTCTGTGGAATCTGAGAACAGATATTTCGGATTCCTTTGAAGACTATAGGGCCAAAGGAAATATCCTCCGATAACAAAGAGAAAGAAGCTTTCTGAGAAACTTCTTTGTGTTCTGTGAAATCATCTCACAGTTACAGCGTTCCCCTCAAGAAGCCTTTCCCTAAGACAGTTCTTGTGGAATTGGCAAAGTGATATTTGGAAGCCCAAAGAGGGCTATGGTGAAAAAGTATATATCCTCAGATGAAATCTGGAAAGAAGCTTTCTGAGAAACTGCTCTGTGATGTGTGACTTCCACTCACAGAGTTACATCTGTATTTCGTGGATCTCTTTGCTAGCCTTATTTCGGTGGAATCTGAGAACAGATATTTCGGTTCCCTTTGAAGACTATAGGGTCAAAGGAAGTATCCTCCGGTAACAAAGAGAAAGAAGCTTTCTGAGAAACTTCTTTGTGTTCTGTGAAATCATCTCACAGAGTTACAGCTTTCCCCTCAAGGATCGTTATGCTAAGATAGTTCTTGTGGATTTGGCAAAGTGATATTGGATGCCCATAGAGGGCTATGGTGAAAAAGGAAATATACTCAGATGAAATCTGGAAAGAAGCTTTCTGAGAAACTGCTCTGTGATGTGTGACTTCCACTCACAGAGTTACATCTGTATTTCGTGGATCTCTTTGCTAGCCTTATTTCTGTAGAATCTGACAACAGGTATTTCGGATCCCTTTGAAGACTATAGGGCCAAAGGAAATATCCTCCGATAACAAAGAGAAAGAAGCTTTCTGAGAAACTTCTTTGTGTTCTGTGAAATCATCTCACAGAGTTACAGCTTTCCCCTCAAGAAGCCTTTCGCTAAGACAGTTCTTGTGGAATTGGCAAAGTGATATTTGGAAGCCCAGAGAGGGCTATGGTGAAAAAGGAAATATCCCCAGATGAAATCTGGAAAGAAGCTTTCTGAGAAACTGCTCTGTGATGTGTGACTTCCACTCACAGAGTTACATTTGCATTTCGTGGATCTCTTTGCTAGCCTTATTTCTGTGGAATCTGAGAACAGTTATTTCGGATCCCTTTGAAGACTATAGGGCCAAAGGAAATATCCTCCGATAACAAAGAGAAAGAAGCTTTCTGAGAAACTTCTTTGTGTTCTGTGAAATCATCTCACAGAGTTACAGCTTTCCCCTCAAGGATCGTTATGCTAAGATAGTTCTTGTGGATTTGGCAAAGTGATATTTGGATGCCCATAGAGGGCTATGGTGAAAAAGGAAATATCCTCAGATGAAATCTGGAAAGAAGCTTTCTGAGAAACTGCTCTGTGATGTGTGACTTCCACTCACAGAGTTACATCTATATTTCGTGGATCTCTTTGCTAGCCTTATTTCTGTAGAATCTGAGAACAGATATTTCGGATCCCTTTGAAGACTATAGGGCCAAAGGAAATATCCTCCGATAACAAAGAGAAAGAAGCTTTCTGAGAAACTTCTTTGTGTTCTGTGAAATCATCTCACAGAGTTACAGCTTTCCCCTCAAGAAGCCTTTCGCTAAGTCAGTTCTTGTGGAATTGGCAAAGTGATATTTGGAAGCCCATAGAGGGCTATGGTGAAAAAGGAAATATCCCCAGATGAAATCTGGAAAGAAGCTTTCTGAGAAACTGCTCTGTGATGTGTGACTTCCACTCACAGAGTTACATTTGCATTTCGTGGATCTCTTTGCTAGCCTTATTTCTGTGGAATCTGAGAACAGATATTTCGGATCCCTAAGAAGACTATAGGGACAAAGGAAATATCCTCCGATAACAAAGAGAAAGAAGCTTTCTGAGAAACTTCTTTGTGTTCTGTGAAATCATCTCACAGAGTTACAGCTTTCCCCTCAAGAAGCCTTTCGCTAAGACAGTCCTTGTGGAATTGGCAAAGTGATATTTGGAAGCCCATAGAGGGCTTTGGTGAAAAAGGAAATATCCCCAGATGAAATGTGGAAAGAAGCTTTCTCAGAAACTGCTCTGTGATGTGTGACTTCCACTCACAGAGTTACATCTGTATTTCGTGGATCTCTTTGCTAGCCTTATTTCTGTGGAATCTGAGAACAGATATTTCGGATCCCTTTGAAGACTATAGGGCCAAAGGAAATATCCTCCGATAACAAAGAGAAAGAAGCTTTCTGAGAAACTTCTTTGTGTTCTGTGAAATCATCTCACAGAGTTACAGCTTTCCCCTCAAGAAGCCTTTAGCTAAGACAGTTCTTGTGGAATTGGCAAAGTGATATTTGGAAGCCCATAGAGGGCTATGGTCAAAAAGGAAATATCCTCCGATGAAGTCTGGAAAGAAGCTTCCTGAGAAACTGCTCTGTCACGTGTGACTTCCACTCACAGAGTTACATCTCTATTTCGTGGATCTCTTTGCTTGCCTTATTTCTGTGGAATCTGAGAACAGATATTTCGGATCCCTATGAAGACTATAGGGCCAAAGGAACTATCCTCCGATAACAAAGAGAAAGAAGCTTTCTGAGAAACTTCTTTGTGTTCTGTGAAATCATCTCACAGAGTTACAGCTTTCCACTCAAGAAGCCTTTCGCTAAGACAGTTCTTGTGCAATTGGCAAAGTGATACTTGGAAGCCCATAGAGGGCTATGGTGAAAAAGGAAATATCCTCCGATGAAATCTGGAAAGAAGCTTTCTGAGAAACTGCTCTGTGATGTGTGACTTCCACTCACAGAGTTACATCGGTATTTTCTGGATCTCTTCGCTAGCCTTATTTCTGTGGAATCTGAGATCAGATATTTCGGATCCCTTTGAAGACTATAGGGCCAAAGGAAATATCCTCCGATAAGAAAGAGAAAGAAGCTTTCTGAGAAACTTCTTTGTGTTCTGTGAAATCATCTCACAGAGTTCCAGCTTTCCCCTCAAGAAGCCTTTCGCTAAGACAGTTCTTGTGGAATTGGCAAAGTGATATTTGGAAGCCCATAGAGGGCTACGGTGAAAAAGGAAATATCCTCACATGAAATCTGGAAAGAAGCCTTCTGAGAAACTGCTCTGTGATGTGTGACTTCCACTCACAGAGTTACATCTGTATTTCGTGGATCTCTTTGCTAGCCTTATTTCTCTGGAATCTGAGAACAGATATTTCGGATCCCTTTGAAGACTATAGGGCCAAAGGAAATATCCTCCGATAACAAAGAGAAAGAAGCTTTCTGAGAAACCTCTTTGTGTTCTGTGAAATAATCTCACAGAGTTACAGCTTTCCCGTCAAGAAGCCTTTCGCTAAGACAGTTCTTGTGGAATTGGCAAAGTGATATTTGGAAGCCCATAGAGGGCTATGGTAAAAAAGGAAATATCCTCAGATGAAATCTGGAAAGAAGCTTTCTGAGAAACTACTCTGTGATGTGTGACTTCCACTCACAGAGTTACATCTGTATTTCCTGTATCTCTCTGCTAGCCTTATTTCTGTGGAATCTGAGAACAGATATTTCGGATTCCTTTGAAGACTATAGGGCCAAAGGAAATATCCTCCGATAACAAAGAGAAAGAAGCTTTCTGAGAAACTTCTTTGTGTTCTGTGAAATCATCTCACAGAGTTACAGCGTTCCCCTCAAGAAGTCTTTCGCTAAGACAGTTCTTGTGGAATTGGCAAAGTGATATTTGGAAGCCCAAAGAGGGCTACGGTGAAAAAGGAAATATCCTCAGATGAAATCTGGAAAGAAGCTTTCTGAGAAACTGCTCTGTGATGTGTGACTTCCACTCACAGAATTACGTCTGTATTTCGTGGATCTCTTTGCTAGCCTTATTTCTGTGGAATCTGAGAACAGATAATTCGGATCCCTTTGAAGACTATAGGGCCAAAGAAATATCCTCCGATAACAAAGAGAAAGAAGCTTTCTGAGAAACTTCTTTGTGTTCTGTGAAATCATCTCACAGAGTTACAGCTTTCGCCTCAAGAAGCCTTTCGCTAAGACAATTCTTGTGGAATTGGCAAAGTGATATTTGGAAGCCCATAGAGGGCTATGGTGAAAAAAGACATATCCTCAGATGAAATCTGGAAAGAAGCTTTCTGAGAAACTACTCTGTGATGTGTGACTTCCACTCACAGAGTTACATCTGTATTTCGTGGATCTCTTTGCTAGCCTTATTTCGGTGGAATCTGAGAACAGATATTTCGGTTCCCTTTGAAGACTATAGGGCCAAAGGAAGTATCCTCCGGTAACAAAGAGAAAGAAGCTTTCTGAGAAACTTCTTTGTGTTCTGTGAAATCATCTCACAGAGTTACAGCTTTCCCCTCAAGGATCGTTATGCTAAGATAGTTCTTGTGCATTTGGCAAAGTGATATTTGGATGCCCATAGAGGGCTATGGTGAAAAAGGAAATATCCTCAGATGATATCTGGAAAGAAGCTTTCTGAGAAACTGCTCTGTGATGTGTGACTTCCACTCACAGAGTTACATCTGTATTTCGTGGATCTCTTTGCTAGCCTTATTTCTGTAGGATCTGAGAACAGATATTTCGGATCCCTTTGAAGACTATAGGGCCAAAGGAAATATCCTCCGATATCAAAGAGAAAGAAGCTTTCTGAGAAACTTCTTTGTGTTCTGTGAAATCATCTCACAGAGTTACAGCTTTCCCCTCAAGAAGCCTTTCGCTAAGACAGTTCTTGTGGAATTGGCAAAGTGATATTTGGAAGCCCATAGAGGGCTATGGTGAAAAAGGAAATATCCCCAGATGAAATCTGGAAAGAAGCTTTCTGAGAAACTGCTCTGTGATGTGTGACTTCCACTCACAGAGTTACATTTGCATTTCGTGGATCTCTTTCCTAGCCTTATTTCTGTGGAATCTGAGAACAGATATTTCGGATGTCTATGAAGACTATAGGGACAAAGGAAATATCCTCCAATAACAAAGAGAAAGAAGCTTTCTGAGAAACTTCTTTGTGTTCTGTGAAATCATCTCACAGAGTTACAGCTTTCCCCTCAAGAAGCCTTTCGCTAAGACAGTTCTTGTGGAATTGGCAAAGTGATATTTGGAAGCCTATAGAGGGCTATGGTGAAAAAGGAAATATCCCCAGATGAAATGTGGAAAGAAGCTTTCTCAGAAACTGCTCTGTGATGTGTGACTTCCACTCACAGAGTTACATCTGTATTTCGTGGATCTCTTTGCTAGCCTTATTTCTGTGGAATCTGAGAACAGATATTTCGGATCCCTTTGAAGACTATAGGGCCAAAGGAAATATCCTCCGATAACAAAGAGAAAGAAGCTTTCTGAGAAACTTCTTTGTGTTCTGTGAAATCATCTCACAGAGTTACAGCTTTGCCCCCAAGAAGCCTTTAGCTAAGACAGTTCTTGTGGAATTGGCAAAGTGATATTTGGAAGCCCATAGAGGGCTATGGTCAAAAAGGAAGTATCCTCCGATGAAGTCTGGAAAGAAGCTTTCTGAGAAACTGCTCTGTCATGTGTGACTTCCACTCACCGAGTTACATCTGTATTTCGTGGATCTCTTTGCTAGCCTTATTTCTGTGAAATCTGAGAACAGATATTTCGGATCCCTATGAAGACTATAGGGCCAAAGAAACTATCCTCCGATAACAAAGAGAAAGAAGCTTTCTGAGAAACTTCTTTGTGTTCTGTGAAATCATCTCACAGAGTTACAGCTTTCCCCTCAAGAAGCCTTTCGCTAAGACAGTTCTTGTGGAATTGGCAAAGTGATATTTGGAAGCCCATAGAGGGCTATGGTGAAAAAGGAAATATCCTCAGATGAAATCTCGAAAGAAGTTTTCTGAGAAACTGCTCTGTGATGTGTGACTTCCACTCACAGAGTTACCTCTGTATTTCGTGGATCTCTTTGCTAGCCTTCTTTCAGTGGAATCTGAGAAGAGATATTTCGGATCCCTTTGAAGACTATAGGGCCAAATTAAATATCCTCCGATAACAAAGAGAAAGAAGCTTTCTGAGAAACTTCTTTGTGTTCTGTGAAATCATCTCACAGAGTTACAGCTTTCCCCTCAAGAAGCCTTTCGCTAAGACAATTCTTGTGGGGTAGGCAAAGTGATATTTGGAAGCCCATTGAGGGCTGTGGTGAAAAAGGAAATATCCTGATATGAAATCTGGAAATAAGCTTTTTGAGAAACTGCTCTGTGATGTGTGACTTCCACTCACAGAGTTACATCTGTATTTCGTGGATCTCTTTGCTAGCCTTATTTCTGTGGAATCTGAGAACAGATATTTCGGATCCCTTTGAAGACTATAGGGCCAAAGGAAATATCCTCCGATAACAAAGAGAAAGAAGTTCTCTGAGAAACTTCTTTGTGTTCTGTGAAATCATCTCACAGAGTTACAGCTTTCCCCACAAGAAGCCTTTCGCTAAGACAGTTCTTGTGGAATTGGAAAAGTGATATTTGGAAGCCCATAGAGGGCTATGGTGAAAAAGGAAATATCCTCAGATGAAATCTGGAAAGAAGCTTTCTGAGAAACTGCTCTGTGATGTGTGACTTCCACTCACAGAGTTACATCTGTATTTCGTGGATCTCATTGCTAGCCTTATTTCTGTGGAATCTGAGAACAGATATTTCGGATCCCTATGAAGACTATAGGGCCAAAGGAAATATCCTGCGATAACAAAGAGAAAGAAGCTTTCTGAGAAACTTCTTTGTGTTCTGTGAAATCATCTCACAGAATTACAGCTTTCCCCTAAAGAAGCCTTTCGCTAAGACAGTTCTTGTGGAATTGGCAAAGTGATATTTCAAAGCCCATAGCTGGCTATGGTGAAAAAGGAAATATCCTCAGATGAAATATGTAAAGAAGCTTTCTGAGAAACTGCTTAGTGTTCTGTTAATTCACCTCACAGAGTTACATCTGTATTTCGTGGATCTCTTTGCTAGCCTTATTTCTGTGGAATCTGAGAACAGATATTTCGGATCCCTTTGAAGACTATAGGGCCAAAGGAAATATCCTCCGATAAGAAAGAGAAAGAAGCCTTCTGAGAAACTTCTTTGTGTTCTGTGAAATTATCTCACAGAGTTACAGCTTTCCCCTCAAGAAGCCTTTCGCTAAGACAGTTCTTGTGGAATTGGCAAAGTGATACTTGGAAACCCATAGAGGGCTAGCGTGAAAAAGGAAACATCCTCAGATGAAATCTGGAAAGAATCATTCTGAGAAACTGCTCTGTGATGTGTGACTTCCACTCACAGAGTTACATCTGTATTTCGTGGATCTCTTTGCTAGCCTTATTTCTCTGGAATCTGAGAACAGATATTTCGGATCCCTTTGAAGTCTACAGGGCCAAAGGAAATATCCTCCGATAACAAAGAGAAAGAAGCTTTCTGAGAAACCTCTTTGTGTTCTGTGAAATAATATCACAGAGTTACAGCTTTCCCGTCAAGAAGCCTTTCGCTAAGACAGTTCTTGTGGAATTGGAAAAGTGATATTTGGAAGCCCATAGAGGGCTATGGTAAAAAAGGAAATATCCTCAGATGAAATCTGGAAAGAAGCTTTCTGAGAAACAACTCTGTGATGTGTGACTTCCACTCACAGAGTTACATCTGTATTTCCTGTATCTCTCTGCTAGCCTTATTTCTGTGGAATCTGAGAACAGATATTTTGGATTCCTTTGAAGACTATAGGGCCAAAGGAAATATCCTCCGATAACAAAGAGAAAGAAGCTTTCTGAGAAACTTCTTTGTGTTCTGTGAAATCATCTCACAGAGTTACAGCGTTCCCCTCAAGAAGTCTTTCGCTAAGACAGTTCTTGTGGAATTGGCAAAGTGATATTTGGAAGCCCAAAGAGGGCTACGGTGAAAAAGGAAATATCCTCAGATGAAATCTGGAAAGAAGCTTTCTGAGAAACTGCTCTGTGATGTGTGACTTCCACTCACAGAATTACGTCTGTATTTCGTGGATCTCTTTGCTAGCCTTATTTCTGTGGAATCTGAGAACAGATAATTCGGATCCCTTTGAAGACTATAGGGCCAAAGAAATATCCTCCGATAACAAAGAGAAAGAAGCTTTCTGAGAAACTTCTTTGTGTTCTGTGAAATCATCTCACAGAGTTACAGCTTTCGCCTCAAGAAGCCTTTCGCTAAGACAATTCTTGTGGAATTGGCAAAGTGATATTTGGAAGCCCATAGAGGGCTATGGTGAAAAAGGACATATCCTCAGATGAAATCTGGAAAGAAGATTTCTGAGAAACTACTCTGTGATGTGTGACTTCCACTCACAGAGTTACATCTGTATTTCGTGGATCTCTTTGCTAGCCTTATTTCGGTGGAATCTGAGAACAGATATTTCGGTTCCCTTTGAAGACTATAGGGCCAAAGGAAGTATCCTCCGGTAACAAAGAGAAAGAAGCTTTCTGAGAAACTTCTTTGTGTTCTGTGAAATCATCTCACAGAGTTACAGCTTTCCCCTCAAGGATCGTTATGCTAAGATAGTTCTTGTGGATTTGGCAAAGTGATATTTGGATGCCCATAGAGGGCTATGGTGAAAAAGGAAATATCCTCAGATGATATCTGGAAAGAAGCTTTCTGAGAAACTGCTCTGTGATGTGTGACTTCCACTCACAGAGTTACATCTGTATTTCGTGGATCTCTTTGCTAGCCTTATTTCTGTAGGATCTGAGAACAGATATTTCGGATCCCTTTGAAGACTATAGGGCCAAAGGAAATATCCTCCGATAACAAAGAGAAAGAAGCTTTCTGAGAAACTTCTTTGTGTTCTGTGAAATCATCTCACAGAGTTACAGCTTTCCCCTCAAGAAGCCTTTCGCTAAGACAGTTCTTGTGGAATTGGCAAAGTGATATTTGGAAGCCCATAGAGGGCTATGGTGAAAAAGGAAATATCCCCAGATGAAATCTGGAAAGAAGCTTTCTGAGAAACTGCTCTGTGATGTGTGACTTCCACTCACAGAGTTACATTTGCATTTCGTGGATCTCTTTGCTAGCCTTATTTCTGTGGAATCTGAGAACAGATATTTCGGATGCCTATGAAGACTATAGGGACAAAGGAAATATCCTCCGATAACAAAGAGAAAGAAGCTTTCTGAGAAACTTCTTTGTGTTCTGTGAAATCATCTCACAGAGTTACAGCTTTCCCCTCAAGAAGCCTTTCGCTAAGACAGTTCTTGTGGAATTGGCAAAGTGATATTTGGAAGCCTATAGAGGGCTAAGGTGAAAAAGGAAATATCCCCAGATGAAATGTGGAAAGAAGCTTTCTCAGAAACTGCTCTGTGATGTGTGACTTCCACTCACAGAGTTACATCTGTATTTCGTGGATCTCTTTGCTAGCCTTATTTCTGTGGAATCTGAGAACAGATATTTCGGATCCCTTTGAAGACTATAGGGCCAAAGTAAATATCCTCCGATAACAAAGAGAAAGAAGCTTTCTGAGAAACTTCTTTGTGTTCTGTGAAATCATCTCACAGAGTTACAGCTTTCCCCCCAAGAAGCCTTTAGCTAAGACAGTTCTTGTGGAATTGGCAAAGTGATATTTGGAAGCCCATAGAGGGCTATGGTCAAAAAGGAAATATCCTCCGATGAAGTCTGGAAAGAAGCTTTCTGAGAAACTGCTCTGTCATGTGTGACTTCCACTCACCGAGTTACATCTGTATTTCGTGGATCTCTTTGCTAGCCTTATTTCTGTGGAATCTGAGAACAGATATTTCGGATCCCTATGAAGACTATAAGGCCAAAGAAACTATCCTCCGATAACAAAGAGAAAGAAGCTTTCTGAGAAACTTCTTTATGTTCTGTGAAATCATCTCACAGAGTTACAGCTTTCCCCTCAAGAAGCCTTTCGCTAAGACAGTTCTTGTGGAATTGGCAAAGTGATATTTGGAAGCCCAGAGAGGGCTATGGTGAAAAAGGAAATATCCCCAGATGAAATCTGGAAAGAAGCTTTCTGAGAAACTGCTCTGTGATGTGTGACTTCCACTCACAGAGTTACATTTGCATTTCGTGGATCTCTTTGCTAGCCTTATTTCTGTGGAATCTGAGAACAGTTATTTCGGATCCCTTTGAAGACTATAGGGCCAAAGGAAATATCCTCCGATAACAAAGAGAAAGAAGCTTTCTGAGAAACTTCTTTGTGTTCTGTGAAATCATCTCACAGAGTTACAGCTTTCCCCTCAAGGATCGTTATGCTAAGATAGTTCTTGTGGATTTGGCAAAGTGATATTTGGATGCCCATAGAGGGCTATGGTGAAAAAGGAAATATCCTCAGATGAAATCTGGAAAGAAGCTTTCTGAGAAACTGCTCTGTGATGTGTGACTTCCACTCACAGAGTTACATCTATATTTCGTGGATCTCTTTGCTAGCCTTATTTCTGTAGAATCTGAGAACAGATATTTCGGATCCCTTTGAAGACTATAGGGCCAAAGGAAATATCCTCCGATAGCAAAGAGAAAGAAGCTTTCTGAGAAACTTCTTTGTGTTCTGTGAAATCATCTCACAGAGTTACAGCTTTCCCCTCAAGAAGCCTTTCGCTAAGTCAGTTCTTGTGGAATTGGCAAAGTGATATTTGGAAGCCCATAGAGGGCTATGGTGAAAAAGGAAATATCCCCAGATGAAATCTGGAAAGAAGCTTTCTGAGAAACTGCTCTGTGATGTGTGACTTCCACTCACAGAGTTACATTTGCATTTCGTGGATCTCTTTGCTAGCCTTATTTCTGTGGAATCTGAGAACAGATATTTCGGATCCCTAAGAAGACTATAGGGACAAAGGAAATATCCTCCGATAACAAAGAGAAAGAAGCTTTCTGAGAAACTTCTTTGTGTTCTGTGAAATCATCTCACAGAGTTACAGCTTTCCCCTCAAGAAGCCTTTCGCTAAGACAGTCCTTGTGGAATTGGCAAAGTGATATTTGGAAGCCCATAGAGGGCTTTGGTGAAAAAGGAAATATCCCCAGATGAAATGTGGAAAGAAGCTTTCTCAGAAACTGCTCTGTGATGTGTGACTTCCACTCACAGAGTTACATCTGTATTTCGTGGATCTCTTTGCTAGCCTTATTTCTGTGGAATCTGAGAACAGATATTTCGGATCCCTTTGAAGACTATAGGGCCAAAGGAAATATCCTCCGATAACAAAGAGAAAGAAGCTTTCTGAGAAACTTCTTTGTGTTCTGTGAAATCATCTCACAGAGTTACAGCTTTCCCCTCAAGAAGCCTTTAGCTAAGACAGTTCTTGTGGAATTGGCAAAGTGATATTTGGAAGCCCATAGAGGGCTATGGTCAAAAAGGAAATATCCTCCGATGAAGTCTGGAAAGAAGCTTCCTGAGAAACTGCTCTGTCACGTGTGACTTCCACTCACAGAGTTACATCTCTATTTCGTGGATCTCTTTGCTTGCCTTATTTCTGTGGAATCTGAGAACAGATATTTCGGATCCCTATGAAGACTATAGGGCCAAAGGAACTATCCTCCGATAACAAAGAGAAAGAAGCTTTCTGAGAAACTTCTTTGTGTTCTGTGAAATCATCTCACAGAGTTACAGCTTTCCACTCAAGAAGCCTTTCGCTAAGACAGTTCTTGTGCAATTGGCAAAGTGATACTTGGAAGCCCATAGAGGGCTATGGTGAAAAAGGAAATATCCTCCGATGAAATCTGGAAAGAAGCTTTCTGAGAAACTGCTCTGTGATGTGTGACTTCCACTCACAGAGTTACATCGGTATTTTCTGGATCTCTTCGCTAGCCTTATTTCTGTGGAATCTGAGATCAGATATTTCGGATCCCTTTGAAGACTATAGGGCCAAAGGAAATATCCTCCGATAAGAAAGAGAAAGAAGCTTTCTGAGAAACTTCTTTGTGTTCTGTGAAATCATCTCACAGAGTTCCAGCTTTCCCCTCAAGAAGCCTTTCGCTAAGACAGTTCTTGTGGAATTGGCAAAGTGATATTTGGAAGCCCATAGAGGGCTACGGTGAAAAAGGAAATATCCTCACATGAAATCTGGAAAGAAGCCTTCTGAGAAACTGCTCTGTGATGTGTGACTTCCACTCACAGAGTTACATCTGTATTTCGTGGATCTCTTTGCTAGCCTTATTTCTCTGGAATCTGAGAACAGATATTTCGGATCCCTTTGAAGACTATAGGGCCAAAGGAAATATCCTCCGATAACAAAGAGAAAGAAGCTTTCTGAGAAACCTCTTTGTGTTCTGTGAAATAATCTCACAGAGTTACAGCTTTCCCGTCAAGAAGCCTTTCGCTAAGACAGTTCTTGTGGAATTGGCAAAGTGATATTTGGAAGCCCATAGAGGGCTATGGTAAAAAAGGAAATATCCTCAGATGAAATCTGGAAAGAAGCTTTCTGAGAAACTACTCTGTGATGTGTGACTTCCACTCACAGAGTTACATCTGTATTTCCTGTATCTCTCTGCTAGCCTTATTTCTGTGGAATCTGAGAACAGATATTTCGGATTCCTTTGAAGACTATAGGGCCAAAGGAAATATCCTCCGATAACAAAGAGAAAGAAGCTTTCTGAGAAACTTCTTTGTGTTCTGTGAAATCATCTCACAGAGTTACAGCGTTCCCCTCAAGAAGTCTTTCGCTAAGACAGTTCTTGTGGAATTGGCAAAGTGATATTTGGAAGCCCAAAGAGGGCTACGGTGAAAAAGGAAATATCCTCAGATGAAATCTGGAAAGAATCTTTCTGAGAAACTGCTCTGTGATGTGTGACTTCCACTCACAGAATTACGTCTGTATTTCGTGGATCTCTTTGCTAGCCTTATTTCTGTGGAATCTGAGAACAGATAATTCGGATCCCTTTGAAGACTATAGGGCCAAAGAAATATCCTCCGATAACAAAGAGAAAGAAGCTTTCTGAGAAACTTCTTTGTGTTCTGTGAAATCATCTCACAGAGTTACAGCTTTCGCCTCAAGAAGCCTTTCGCTAAGACAATTCTTGTGGAATTGGCAAAGTGATATTTGGAAGCCCATAGAGGGCTATGGTGAAAAAAGACATATCCTCAGATGAAATCTGGAAAGAAGCTTTCTGAGAAACTACTCTGTGATGTGTGATTTCCACTCACAGAGTTACATCTGTATTTCGTGGATCTCTTTGCTAGCCTTATTTCGGTGGAATCTGAGAACAGATATTTCGGTTCCCTTTGAAGACTATAGGGCCAAAGGAAGTATCCTCCGGTAACAAAGAGAAAGAAGCTTTCTGAGAAACTTCTTTGTGTTCTGTGAAATCATCTCACAGAGTTACAGCTTTCCCCTCAAGGATCGTTATGCTAAGATAGTTCTTGTGCATTTGGCAAAGTGATATTTGGATGCCCATAGAGGGCTATGGTGAAAAAGGAAATATCCTCAGATGATATCTGGAAAGAAGCTTTCTGAGAAACTGCTCTGTGATGTGTGACTTCCACTCACAGAGTTACATCTGTATTTCGTGGATCTCTTTGCTAGCCTTATTTCTGTAGGATCTGAGAACAGATATTTCGGATCCCTTTGAAGACTATAGGGCCAAAGGAAATATCCTCCGATATCAAAGAGAAAGAAGCTTTCTGAGAAACTTCTTTGTGTTCTGTGAAATCATCTCACAGAGTTACAGCTTTCCCCTCAAGAAGCCTTTCGCTAAGACAGTTCTTGTGGAATTGGCAAAGTGATATTTGGAAGCCCATAGAGGGCTATGGTGAAAAAGGAAATATCCCCAGATGAAATCTGGAAAGAAGCTTTCTGAGAAACTGCTCTGTGATGTGTGACTTCCACTCACAGAGTTACATTTGCATTTCGTGGATCTCTTTGCTAGCCTTATTTCTGTGGAATCTGAGAACAGATATTTCGGATGCCTATGAAGACTATAGGGACAAAGGAAATATCCTCCAATAACAAAGAGAAAGAAGCTTTCTGAGAAACTTCTTTGTGTTCTGTGAAATCATCTCACAGAGTTACAGCTTTCCCCTCAAGAAGCCTTTCGCTAAGACAGTTCTTGTGGAATTGGCAAAGTGATATTTGGAAGCCTATAGAGGGCTATGGTGAAAAAGGAAATATCCCCAGATGAAATGTGGAAAGAAGCTTTCTCAGAAACTGCTCTGTGATGTGTGACTTCCACTCACAGAGTTACATCTGTATTTCGTGGATCTCTTTGCTAGCCTTATTTCTGTGGAATCTGAGAACAGATATTTCGGATCCCTTTGAAGACTATAGGGCCAAAGGAAATATCCTCCGATAACAAAGAGAAAGAAGCTTTCTGAGAAACTTCTTTGTGTTCTGTGAAATCATCTCACAGAGTTACAGCTTTGCCCCCAAGAAGCCTTTAGCTAAGACAGTTCTTGTGGAATTGGCAAAGTGATATTTGGAAGCCCATAGAGGGCTATGGTCAAAAAGGAAGTATCCTCCGATGAAGTCTGGAAAGAAGCTTTCTGAGAAACTGCTCTGTCATGTGTGACTTCCACTCACCGAGTTACATCTGTATTTCGTGGATCTCTTTGCTAGCCTTATTTCTGTGGAATCTGAGAACAGATATTTCGGATCCCTATGAAGACTATAGGGCCAAAGAAACTATCCTCCGATAACAAAGAGAAAGAAGCTTTCTGAGAAACTTCTTTGTGTTCTGTGAAATCATCTCACAGAGTTACAGCTTTCCCCTCAAGAAGCCTTTCGCTAAGACAGTTCTTGTGGAATTGGCAAAGTGATATTTGGAAGCCCAGAGAGGGCTATGGTGAAAAAGGAAATATCCCCAGATGAAATCTGGAAAGAAGCTTTCTGAGAAACTGCTCTGTGATGTGTGACTTCCACTCACAGAGTTACATTTGCATTTCGTGGATCTCTTTGCTAGCCTTATTTCTGTGGAATCTGAGAACAGTTATTTCGGATCCCTTTGAAGACTATAGGGCCAAAGGAAATATCCTCCGATAACAAAGAGAAAGAAGCTTTCTGAGAAACTTCTTTGTGTTCTGTGAAATCATCTCACAGAGTTACAGCTTTCCCCTCAAGGATCGTTATGCTAAGATAGTTCTTGTGGATTTGGCAAAGTGATATTTGGATGCCCATAGAGGGCTATGGTGAAAAAGGAAATATCCTCAGATGAAATCTGGAAAGAAGCTTTCTGAGAAACTGCTCTGTGATGTGTGACTTCCACTCACAGAGTTACATCTATATTTCGTGGATCTCTTTGCTAGCCTTATTTCTGTAGAATCTGAGAACAGATATTTCGGATCCCTTTGAAGACTATAGGGCCAAAGGAAATATCCTCCGATAGCAAAGAGAAAGAAGCTTTCTGAGAAACTTCTTTGTGTTCTGTGAAATCATCTCACAGAGTTACAGCTTTCCCCTCAAGAAGCCTTTCGCTAAGTCAGTTCTTGTGGAATTGGCAAAGTGATATTTGGAAGCCCATAGAGGGCTATGGTGAAAAAGGAAATATCCCCAGATGAAATCTGGAAAGAAGCTTTCTGAGAAACTGCTCTGTGATGTGTGACTTCCACTCACAGAGTTACATTTGCATTTCGTGGATCTCTTTGCTAGCCTTATTTCTGTGGAATCTGAGAACAGATATTTCGGATCCCTAAGAAGACTATAGGGACAAAGGAAATATCCTCCGATAACAAAGAGAAAGAAGCTTTCTGAGAAACTTCTTTGTGTTCTGTGAAATCATCTCACAGAGTTACAGCTTTCCCCTCAAGAAGCCTTTCGCTAAGACAGTCCTTGTGGAATTGGCAAAGTGATATTTGGAAGCCCATAGAGGGCTTTGGTGAAAAAGGAAATATCCCCAGATGAAATGTGGAAAGAAGCTTTCTCAGAAACTGCTCTGTGATGTGTGACTTCCACTCACAGAGTTACATCTGTATTTCGTGGATCTCTTTGCTAGCCTTATTTCTGTGGAATCTGAGAACAGATATTTCGGATCCCTTTGAAGACTATAGGGCCAAAGGAAATATCCTCCGATAACAAAGAGAAAGAAGCTTTCTGAGAAACTTCTTTGTGTTCTGTGAAATCATCTCACAGAGTTACAGCTTTCCCCTCAAGAAGCCTTTAGCTAAGACAGTTCTTGTGGAATTGGCAAAGTGATATTTGGAAGCCCATAGAGGGCTATGGTCAAAAAGGAAATATCCTCCGATGAAGTCTGGAAAGAAGCTTCCTGAGAAACTGCTCTGTCACGTGTGACTTCCACTCACAGAGTTACATCTCTATTTCGTGGATCTCTTTGCTTGCCTTATTTCTGTGGAATCTGAGAACAGATATTTCGGATCCCTATGAAGACTATAGGGCCAAAGGAACTATCCTCCGATAACAAAGAGAAAGAAGCTTTCTGAGAAACTTCTTTGTGTTCTGTGAAATCATCTCACAGAGTTACAGCTTTCCACTCAAGAAGCCTTTCGCTAAGACAGTTCTTGTGCAATTGGCAAAGTGATACTTGGAAGCCCATAGAGGGCTATGGTGAAAAAGGAAATATCCTCCGATGAAATCTGGAAAGAAGCTTTCTGAGAAACTGCTCTGTGATGTGTGACTTCCACTCACAGAGTTACATCGGTATTTTCTGGATCTCTTCGCTAGCCTTATTTCTGTGGAATCTGAGATCAGATATTTCGGATCCCTTTGAAGACTATAGGGCCAAAGGAAATATCCTCCGATAAGAAAGAGAAAGAAGCTTTCTGAGAAACTTCTTTGTGTTCTGTGAAATCATCTCACAGAGTTCCAGCTTTCCCCTCAAGAAGCCTTTCGCTAAGACAGTTCTTGTGGAATTGGCAAAGTGATATTTGGAAGCCCATAGAGGGCTACGGTGAAAAAGGAAATATCCTCACATGAAATCTGGAAAGAAGCCTTCTGAGAAACTGCTCTGTGATGTGTGACTTCCACTCACAGAGTTACATCTGTATTTCGTGGATCTCTTTGCTAGCCTTATTTCTCTGGAATCTGAGAACAGATATTTCGGATCCCTTTGAAGACTATAGGGCCAAAGGAAATATCCTCCGATAACAAAGAGAAAGAAGCTTTCTGAGAAACCTCTTTGTGTTCTGTGAAATAATCTCACAGAGTTACAGCTTTCCCGTCAAGAAGCCTTTCGCTAAGACAGTTCTTGTGGAATTGGCAAAGTGATATTTGGAAGCCCATAGAGGGCTATGGTAAAAAAGGAAATATCCTCAGATGAAATCTGGAAAGAAGCTTTCTGAGAAACTACTCTGTGATGTGTGACTTCCACTCACAGAGTTACATCTGTATTTCCTGTATCTCTCTGCTAGCCTTATTTCTGTGGAATCTGAGAACAGATATTTCGGATTCCTTTGAAGACTATAGGGCCAAAGGAAATATCCTCCGATAACAAAGAGAAAGAAGCTTTCTGAGAAACTTCTTTGTGTTCTGTGAAATCATCTCACAGAGTTACAGCGTTCCCCTCAAGAAGTCTTTCGCTAAGACAGTTCTTGTGGAATTGGCAAAGTGATATTTGGAAGCCCAAAGAGGGCTACGGTGAAAAAGGAAATATCCTCAGATGAAATCTGGAAAGAATCTTTCTGAGAAACTGCTCTGTGATGTGTGACTTCCACTCACAGAATTACGTCTGTATTTCGTGGATCTCTTTGCTAGCCTTATTTCTGTGGAATCTGAGAACAGATAATTCGGATCCCTTTGAAGACTATAGGGCCAAAGAAATATCCTCCGATAACAAAGAGAAAGAAGCTTTCTGAGAAACTTCTTTGTGTTCTGTGAAATCATCTCACAGAGTTACAGCTTTCGCCTCAAGAAGCCTTTCGCTAAGACAATTCTTGTGGAATTGGCAAAGTGATATTTGGAAGCCCATAGAGGGCTATGGTGAAAAAAGACATATCCTCAGATGAAATCTGGAAAGAAGCTTTCTGAGAAACTACTCTGTGATGTGTGATTTCCACTCACAGAGTTACATCTGTATTTCGTGGATCTCTTTGCTAGCCTTATTTCGGTGGAATCTGAGAACAGATATTTCGGTTCCCTTTGAAGACTATAGGGCCAAAGGAAGTATCCTCCGGTAACAAAGAGAAAGAAGCTTTCTGAGAAACTTCTTTGTGTTCTGTGAAATCATCTCACAGAGTTACAGCTTTCCCCTCAAGGATCGTTATGCTAAGATAGTTCTTGTGCATTTGGCAAAGTGATATTTGGATGCCCATAGAGGGCTATGGTGAAAAAGGAAATATCCTCAGATGATATCTGGAAAGAAGCTTTCTGAGAAACTGCTCTGTGATGTGTGACTTCCACTCACAGAGTTACATCTGTATTTCGTGGATCTCTTTGCTAGCCTTATTTCTGTAGGATCTGAGAACAGATATTTCGGATCCCTTTGAAGACTATAGGGCCAAAGGAAATATCCTCCGATATCAAAGAGAAAGAAGCTTTCTGAGAAACTTCTTTGTGTTCTGTGAAATCATCTCACAGAGTTACAGCTTTCCCCTCAAGAAGCCTTTCGCTAAGACAGTTCTTGTGGAATTGGCAAAGTGATATTTGGAAGCCCATAGAGGGCTATGGTGAAAAAGGAAATATCCCCAGATGAAATCTGGAAAGAAGCTTTCTGAGAAACTGCTCTGTGATGTGTGACTTCCACTCACAGAGTTACATTTGCATTTCGTGGATCTCTTTGCTAGCCTTATTTCTGTGGAATCTGAGAACAGATATTTCGGATGCCTATGAAGACTATAGGGACAAAGGAAATATCCTCCAATAACAAAGAGAAAGAAGCTTTCTGAGAAACTTCTTTGTGTTCTGTGAAATCATCTCACAGAGTTACAGCTTTCCCCTCAAGAAGCCTTTCGCTAAGACAGTTCTTGTGGAATTGGCAAAGTGATATTTGGAAGCCTATAGAGGGCTATGGTGAAAAAGGAAATATCCCCAGATGAAATGTGGAAAGAAGCTTTCTCAGAAACTGCTCTGTGATGTGTGACTTCCACTCACAGAGTTACATCTGTATTTCGTGGATCTCTTTGCTAGCCTTATTTCTGTGGAATCTGAGAACAGATATTTCGGATCCCTTTGAAGACTATAGGGCCAAAGGAAATATCCTCCGATAACAAAGAGAAAGAAGCTTTCTGAGAAACTTCTTTGTGTTCTGTGAAATCATCTCACAGAGTTACAGCTTTGCCCCCAAGAAGCCTTTAGCTAAGACAGTTCTTGTGGAATTGGCAAAGTGATATTTGGAAGCCCATAGAGGGCTATGGTCAAAAAGGAAGTATCCTCCGATGAAGTCTGGAAAGAAGCTTTCTGAGAAACTGCTCTGTCATGTGTGACTTCCACTCACCGAGTTACATCTGTATTTCGTGGATCTCTTTGCTAGCCTTATTTCTGTGGAATCTGAGAACAGATATTTCGGATCCCTATGAAGACTATAGGGCCAAAGAAACTATCCTCCGATAACAAAGAGAAAGAAGCTTTCTGAGAAACTTCTTTGTGTTCTGTGAAATCATCTCACAGAGTTACAGCTTTCCCCTCAAGAAGCCTTTCGCTAAGACAGTTCTTGTGGAATTGGCAAAGTGATATTTGGAAGCCCATAGAGGGCTATGGTGAAAAAGGAAATATCCTCAGATGAAATCTCGAAAGAAGTTTTCTGAGAAACTGCTCTGTGATGTGTGACTTCCACTCACAGAGTTACCTCTGTATTTCGTGGATCTCTTTGCTAGCCTTCTTTCAGTGGAATCTGAGAAGAGATATTTCGGATCCCTTTGAAGACTATAGGGCCAAATTAAATATCCTGCGATAACAAAGAGAAAGAAGCTTTCTGAGAAACTTCTTTGTGTTCTGTGAAATCATCTCACAGAGTTACAGCTTTCCCCTCAAGAAGCCTTTCGCTAAGACAATTCTTGTGGGGTAGGCAAAGTGATATTTGGAAGCCCATTGAGGGCTGTGGTGAAAAAGGAAATATCCTGATATGAAATCTGGAAATAAGCTTTTTGAGAAACTGCTCTGTGATGTGTGACTTCCACTCACAGAGTTACATCTGTATTTCGTGGATCTCTTTGCTAGCCTTATTTCTGTGGAATCTGAGAACAGATATTTCGGATCCCTTTGAAGACTATAGGGCCAAAGGAAATATCCTCCGATAACAAAGAGAAAGAAGTTCTCTGAGAAACTTCTTTGTGTTCTGTGAAATCATCTCACAGAGTTACAGCTTTCCCCTCAAGAAGCCTTTCGCTAAGACAGTTCTTGTGGAATTGGAAAAGTGATATTTGGAAGCCCATAGAGGGCTATGGTGAAAAAGGAAATATCCTCAGATGAAATCTGGAAAGAAGCTTTCTGAGAAACTGCTCTGTGATGTGTGACTTCCACTCACAGAGTTACATCTGTATTTCGTGGATCTCATTGCTAGCCTTATTTCTGTGGAATCTGAGAACAGATATTTCGGATCCCTATGAAGACTA
The DNA here is from genome assembly GCF_043159975.1 of Macaca nemestrina. Taxonomy (NCBI): domain Eukaryota; kingdom Metazoa; phylum Chordata; class Mammalia; order Primates; family Cercopithecidae; genus Macaca; species Macaca nemestrina. The sequence continues at coordinate 54,734,572 of NC_092140.1, forward strand.
TAGGGCCAAAGGAAATATCCTGCGATAACAAAGAGAAAGAAGCTTTCTGAGAAACTTCTTTGTGTTCTGTGAAATCATCTCACAGAATTACAGCTTTCCCCTAAAGAAGCCTTTCGCTAAGACAGTTCTTGTGGAATTGGCAAAGTGATATTTCAAAGCCCATAGCTGGCTATGGTGAAAAAGGAAATATCCTCAGATGAAATATGTAAAGAAGCTTTCTGAGAAACTGCTTAGTGTTCTGTTAATTCACCTCACAGAGTTACATCTGTATTTCGTGGATCTCTTTGCTAGCCTTATTTCTGTGGAATCTGAGAACAGATATTTCGGATCCCTTTGAAGACTATAGGGCCAAAGGAAATATCCTCCGATAAGAAAGAGAAAGAAGCCTTCTGAGAAACTTCTTTGTGTTCTGTGAAATTATCTCACAGAGTTACAGCTTTCCCCTCAAGAAGCCTTTCGCTAAGACAGTTCTTGTGGAATTGGCAAAGTGATACTTGGAAACCCATAGAGGGCTAGCGTGAAAAAGGAAACATCCTCAGATGAAATCTGGAAAGAATCATTCTGAGAAACTGCTCTGTGATGTGTGACTTTCACTCACAGAGTTACATCTGTATTTCGTGGATCTCTTTGCTAGCCTTATTTCTCTGGAATCTGAGAACAGATATTTCGGATCCCTTTGAAGTCTACAGGGCCAAAGGAAATATCCTCCGATAACAAAGAGAAAGAAGCTTTCTGAGAAACCTCTTTGTGTTCTGTGAAATAATATCACAGAGTTACAGCTTTCCCGTCAAGAAGCCTTTCGCTAAGACAGTTCTTGTGGAATTGGAAAAGTGATATTTGGAAGCCCATAGAGGGCTATGGTAAAAAAGGAAATATCCTCAGATGAAATCTGGAAAGAAGCTTTCTGAGAAACAACTCTGTGATGTGTGACTTCCACTCACAGAGTTACATCTGTATTTCCTGTATCTCTCTGCTAGCCTTATTTCTGTGGAATCTGAGAACAGATATTTTGGATTCCTTTGAAGACTATAGGGCCAAAGGAAATATCCTCCGATAACAAAGAGAAAGAAGCTTTCTGAGAAACTTCTTTGTGTTCTGTGAAATCATCTCACAGAGTTACAGCGTTCCCCTCAAGAAGTCTTTCGCTAAGACAGTTCTTGTGGAATTGGCAAAGTGATATTTGGAAGCCCAAAGAGGGCTACGGTGAAAAAGGAAATATCCTCAGATGAAATCTGGAAAGAAGCTTTCTGAGAAACTGCTCTGTGATGTGTGACTTCCACTCACAGAATTACGTCTGTATTTCGTGGATCTCTTTGCTAGCCTTATTTCTGTGGAATCTGAGAACAGATAATTCGGATCCCTTTGAAGACTATAGGGCCAAAGAAATATCCTCCGATAACAAAGAGAAAGAAGCTTTCTGAGAAACTTCTTTGTGTTCTGTGAAATCATCTCACAGAGTTACAGCTTTCGCCTCAAGAAGCCTTTCGCTAAGACAATTCTTGTGGAATTGGCAAAGTGATATTTGGAAGCCCATAGAGGGCTATGGTGAAAAAGGAAATATCCTCAGATGATATCTGGAAAGAAGCTTTCTGAGAAACTGCTCTGTGATGTGTGACTTCCACTCACAGAGTTACATCTGTATTTCGTGGATCTCTTTGCTAGCCTTATTTCGGTGGAATCTGAGAACAGATATTTCGGTTCCCTTTGAAGACTATAGGGCCAAAGGAAGTATCCTCCGGTAACAAAGAGAAAGAAGCTTTCTGAGAAACTTCTTTGTGTTCTGTGAAATCATCTCACAGAGTTACAGCTTTCCCCTCAAGGATCGTTATGCTAAGATAGTTCTTGTGGATTTGGCAAAGTGATATTTGGATGCCCATAGAGGGCTATGGTGAAAAAGGAAATATCCTCAGATGATATCTGGAAAGAAGCTTTCTGAGAAACTGCTCTGTGATGTGTGACTTCCACTCACATAGTTACATCTGTATTTCGTGGATCTCTTTGCTAGCCTTATTTCTGTAGGATCTGAGAACAGATATTTCGGATCCCTTTGAAGACTATAGGGCCAAAGGAAATATCCTCCGATAACAAAGAGAAAGAAGCTTTCTGAGAAACTTCTTTGTGTTCTGTGAAATCATCTCACAGAGTTACAGCTTTCCCCTCAAGAAGCCTTTCGCTAAGACAGTTCTTGTGGAATTGGCAAAGTGATATTTGGAAGCCCATAGAGGGCTATGGTGAAAAAGGAAATATCCCCAGATGAAATCTGGAAAGAAGCTTTCTGAGAAACTGCTCTGTGATGTGTGACTTCCACTCACAGAGTTACATTTGCATTTCGTGGATCTCTTTGCTAGCCTTATTTCTGTGGAATCTGAGAACAGATATTTCGGATGCCTATGAAGACTATAGGGACAAAGGAAATATCCTCCGATAACAAAGAGAAAGAAGCTTTCTGAGAAACTTCTTTGTGTTCTGTGAAATCATCTCACAGAGTTACAGCTTTCCCCTCAAGAAGCCTTTCGCTAAGACAGTTCTTGTGGAATTGGCAAAGTGATATTTGGAAGCCTATAGAGGGCTATGGTGAAAAAGGAAATATCCCCAGATGAAATGTGGAAAGAAGCTTTCTCAGAAACTGCTCTGTGATGTGTGACTTCCACTCACAGAGTTACATCTGTATTTCGTGGATCTCTTTGCTAGCCTTATTTCTGTGGAATCTGAGAACAGATATTTCGGATCCCTTTGAAGACTATAGGGCCAAAGGAAATATCCTCCGATAACAAAGAGAAAGAAGCTTTCTGAGAAACTTCTTTGTGTTCTGTGAAATCATCTCACAGAGTTACAGCTTTCCCCCCAAGAAGCCTTTAGCTAAGACAGTTCTTGTGGAATTGGCAAAGTGATATTTGGAAGCCCATAGAGGGCTATGGTCAAAAAGGAAATATCCTCCGATGAAGTCTGGAAAGAAGCTTTCTGAGAAACTGCTCTGTCATGTGTGACTTCCACTCACCGAGTTACATCTGTATTTCGTGGATCTCTTTGCTAGCCTTATTTCTGTGGAATCTGAGAACAGATATTTCGGATCCCTATGAAGACTATAAGGCCAAAGAAACTATCCTCCGATAACAAAGAGAAAGAAGCTTTCTGAGAAACTTCTTTGTGTTCTGTGAAATCATCTCACAGAGTTACAGCTTTCCCCTCAAGAAGCCTTTCGCTAAGACAGTTCTTGTGGAATTGGCAAAGTGATATTTGGAAGCCCATAGAGGGCTATGGTGAAAAAGGAAATATCCTCAGATGAAATCTCGAAAGAAGTTTTCTGAGAAACTGCTCTGTGATGTGTGACTTCCACTCACAGAGTTACCTCTGTATTTCGTGGATCTCTTTGCTAGCCTTCTTTCAGTGGAATCTGAGAAGAGATATTTCGGATCCCTTTGAAGACTATAGGGCCAAATTAAATATCCTCCGATAACAAAGAGAAAGAAGCTTTCTGAGAAACTTCTTTGTGTTCTGTGAAATCATCTCACAGAGTTACAGCTTTCCCCCCAAGAAGCCTTTCGCTAAGACAATTCTTGTGGGGTAGGCAAAGTGATATTTGGAAGCCCATTGAGGGCTGTGGTGAAAAAGGAAATATCCTGATATGAAATCTGGAAATAAGCTTTTTGAGAAACTGCTCTGTGATGTGTGACTTCCACTCACAGAGTTACATCTGTATTTCGTGGATCTCTTTGCTAGCCTTATTTCTGTGGAATCTGAGAACAGATATTTCGGATCCCTTTGAAGACTATAGGGCCAAAGGAAATATCCTCCGATAACAAAGAGAAAGAAGTTCTCTGAGAAACTTCTTTGTGTTCTGTGAAATCATCTCACAGAGTTACAGCTTTCCCCTCAAGAAGCCTTTCGCTAAGACAGTTCTTGTGGAATTGGAAAAGTGATATTTGGAAGCCCATAGAGGGCTATGGTGAAAAAGGAAATATCCTCAGATGAATTCTGGAAAGAAGCTTTCTGAGAAACTGCTCTGTGATGTGTGACTTCCACTCACAGAGTTACATCTGTATTTCGTGGATCTCATTGCTAGCCTTATTTCTGTGGAATCTGAGAACAGATATTTCGGATCCCTATGAAGACTATAGGGCCAAAGGAAATATCCTGCGATAACAAAGAGAAAGAAGCTTTCTGAGAAACTTCTTTGTGTTCTGTGAAATCATCTCACAGAGTTACAGCTTTCCCCTAAAGAAGCCTTTCGCAAAGACAGTTCTTGTGGAATTGGCAAAGTGATATTTCAAAGCCCATAGCTGGCTATGGTGAAAAAGGAAATATCCTCAGATGAAATATGTAAAGAAGCTTTCTGAGAAACTGCTTAGTGTTCTGTTAATTCACCTCACAGAGTTACATCTGTATTTCGTGGATCTCTTTGCTAGCCTTATTTCTGTGGAATCTGAGAACAGATATTTCGGATCCCTTTGAAGACTATAGGGCCAAAGGAAATATCCTCCGATAAGAAAGAGAAAGAAGCCTTCTGAGAAACTTCTTTGTGTTCTGTGAAATTATCTCACAGAGTTACAGCTTTCCCCTCAAGAAGCCTTTCGCTAAGACAGTTCTTGTGGAATTGGCAAAGTGATACTTGGAAACCCATAGAGGGCTAGGGTGAAAAAGGAAACATCCTCAGATGAAATCTGGAAAGAATCATTCTGAGAAACTGCTCTGTGATGTGTGACTTCCACTCACAGAGTTACATCTGTATTTCGTGGATCTCTTTGCTAGCCTTATTTCTCTGGAATCTGAGAACAGATATTTCGGATCCCTTTGAAGTCTACAGGGCCAAAGGAAATATCCTCCGATAACAAAGAGAAAGAAGCTTTCTGAGAAACCTCTTTGTGTTCTGTGAAATAATATCACAGAGTTACAGCTTTCCCGTCAAGAAGCCTTTCGCTAAGACAGTTCTTGTGGAATTGGAAAAGTGATATTTGGAAGCCCATAGAGGGCTATGGTAAAAAAGGAAATATCCTCAGATGAAATCTGGAAAGAAGCTTTCTGAGAAACTACTCTGTGATGTGTGACTTCCACTCACAGAGTTACATCTGTATTTCCTGTATCTCTCTGCTAGCCTTATTTCTGTGGAATCTGAGAACAGATATTTTGGATTCCTTTGAAGACTATAGGGCCAAAGGAAATATCCTCCGATAACAAAGAGAAAGAAGCTTTCTGAGAAACTTCTTTGTGTTCTGTGAAATCATCTCACAGAGTTACAGCGTTCCCCTCAAGAAGTCTTTCGCTAAGACAGTTCTTGTGGAATTGGCAAAGTGATATTTGGAAGCCCAAAGAGGGCTACGGTGAAAAAGGAAATATCCTCAGATGAAATCTGGAAAGAAGCTTTCTGAGAAACTGCTCTGTGATGTGTGACTTCCACTCACAGAATTACGTCTGTATTTCGTGGATCTCTTTGCTAGCCTTATTTCTGTGGAATCTGAGAACAGATAATTCGGATCCCTTTGAAGACTATAGGGCCAAAGAAATATCCTCCGATAACAAAGAGAAAGAAGCTTTCTGAGAAACTTCTTTGTGTTTTGTGAAATCATCTCACAGAGTTACAGCTTTCCCCTCAAGAAGCCTTTCGCTAAGACAGTTCTTGTGGAATTGGCAAAGTGATATTTGGAAGCCCATAGAGGGCTATGGTGAAAAAGGAAATATCCCCAGATGAAATCTGGAAAGAAGCTTTCTGAGAAACTGCTCTGTGATGTGTGACTTCCACTCACAGAGTTACATTTGCATTTCGTGGATCTCTTTGCTAGCCTTATTTCTGTGGAATCTGAGAACAGATATTTCGGATGCCTATGAAGACTATAGGGACAAAGGAAATATCCTCCGATAACAAAGAGAAAGAAGCTTTCTGAGAAACTTCTTTGTGTTCTGTGAAATCATCTCACAGAGTTACAGCTTTCCCCTCAAGAAGCCTTTCGCTAAGACAGTTCTTGTGGAATTGGCAAAGTGATATTTGGAAGCCTATAGAGGGCTATGGTGAAAAAGGAAATATCCCCAGATGAAATGTGGAAAGAAGCTTTCTCAGAAACTGCTCTGTGATGTGTGACTTCCACTCACAGAGTTACATCTGTATTTCGTGGATCTCTTTGCTAGCCTTATTTCTGTGGAATCTGAGAACAGATATTTCGGATCCCTTTGAAGACTATAGGGCCAAAGGAAATATCCTCCGATAACAAAGAGAAAGAAGCTTTCTGAGAAACTTCTTTGTGTTCTGTGAAATCATCTCACAGAGTTACAGCTTTCCCCCCAAGAAGCCTTTAGCTAAGACAGTTCTTGTGGAATTGGCAAAGTGATATTTGGAAGCCCATAGAGGGCTATGGTCAAAAAGGAAATATCCTCCGATGAAGTCTGGAAAGAAGCTTTCTGAGAAACTGCTCTGTCATGTGTGACTTCCACTCACCGAGTTACATCTGTATTTCGTGGATCTCTTTGCTAGCCTTATTTCTGTGGAATCTGAGAACAGATATTTCGGATCCCTATGAAGACTATAGGGCCAAAGAAACTATCCTCCGATAACAAAGAGAAAGAAGCTTTCTGAGAAACTTCTTTGTGTTCTGTGAAATCATCTCACAGAGTTACAGCTTTCCCCTCAAGAAGCCTTTCGCTAAGACAGTTCTTGTGGAATTGGCAAAGTGATATTTGGAAGCCCATAGAGGGCTATGGTGAAAAAGGAAATATCCTCAGATGAAATCTCGAAAGAAGTTTTCTGAGAAACTGCTCTGTGATGTGTGACTTCCACTCACAGATTTACCTCTGTATTTCGTGGATCTCTTTGCTAGCCTTCTTTCAGTGGAATCTGAGAAGAGATATTTCGGATCCTTTTGAAGACTATAGGGTCAAATTAAATATCCTCCGATAACAAAGAGAAAGAAGCTTTCTGAGAAACTTCTTTGTGTTCTGTGAAATCATCTCACAGAGTTACAGCTTTCCCCTCAAGAAGCCTTTCGCTAAGACACTTCTTGTGGGGTAGGCAAAGTGATATTTGGAAGCCCATTGAGGGCTGTGGTGAAAAAGGAAATATCCTGATATGAAATCTGGAAATAAGCTTTTTGAGAAACTGCTCTGTGATGTGTGACTTCCACTCACAGAGTTACATCTGTATTTCGTGGATCTCTTTGCTAGCCTTATTTCTGTGGAATCTGAGAACAGATATTTCGGATCCCTTTGAAGACTATAGGGCCAAAGGAAATATCCTCCGATAACAAAGAGAAAGAAGTTCTCTGAGAAACTTCTTTGTGTTCTGTGAAATCATCTCACAGAGTTACAGCTTTCCCCTCAAGAAGCCTTTCGCTAAGACAGTTCTTGTGGAATTGGAAAAGTGATATTTGGAAGCCCATAGAGGGCTATGGTGAAAAAGGAAATATCCTCAGATGAAATCTGGAAAGAAGCTTTCTGAGAAACTGCTCTGTGATGTGTGACTTCCTCTCACAGAGTTACATCTGTATTTCGTGGATCTCTTTGCTAGCCTTATTTCTGTGGAATCTGAGAACAGATATTTCGGATCCCTATGAAGACTATAGGGCCAAGGGAAATATCCTGCGATAACAAAGAGAAAGAAGCTTTCTGAGAAACTTCTTTGTGTTCTGTGAAATCATCTCACAGAGTTACAGCTTTCCCCTAAAGAAGCCTTTCGCTAAGACAGTTCTTGTGGAATTGGCAAAGTGATATTTCAAAGCCCATAGCTGGCTATGGTGAAAAAGGAAATATCCTCAGATGAAATATGTAAAGAAGCTTTCTGAGAAACTGCTTAGTGTTCTGTTAATTCACCTCACAGAGTTACATCTGTATTTCGTGGATCTCTTTGCTAGCCTTATTTCTGTGGAATCTGAGAACAGATATTTCGGATCCCTTTGAAGACTATAGGGCCAAAGGAAATATCCTCCGATAAGAAAGAGAAAGAAGCCTTCTGAGAAACTTCTTTGTGTTCTGTGAAATTATCTCACAGAGTTACAGCTTTCCCCTCAAGAAGCCTTTCGCTAAGACAGTTCTTGTGGAATTGGCAAAGTGATACTTGGAAACCCATAGAGGGCTAGGGTGAAAAAGGAAACATCCTCAGATGAAATCTGGAAAGAATCATTCTGAGAAACTGCTCTGTGATGTGTGACTTCCACTCACAGAGTTACATCTGTATTTCGTGGATCTCTTTGCTTGCCTTATTTCTGTGGAATCTGAGAACAGATATTTCGGATCCCTTTGAAGACTATAGGGTCAAAGGAAATATCCTCCGGTAACAAAGAGAAAGAAGCTTTCAGAGAAACTTCTTTGTGTTCTGTGAAATCATCTCACAGAGTTACAGCTTTCCCCTCAAGAAGCCTTTCGCTGAGACAGTTCTTGTGCAATTGGCAAAGTGATATTTGGAAGCCCATAGAGGGCTATGGTGAAAAAGGAAATATCCTCAGATGAAATCTCGAAAGAAGCTTTCTGAGAAACTGCTCTGTGATGTGTGACTTCCAATCACAGAGTTACCTCTGTATTTCGTGGATCTCTTTGCTAGCCTTCTTTCAGTGGAATCTGAGAAGAGATATTTCGGATACCTTTGAAGACTATAGGGCCAAAGGAAATATTCTCCGATAACAAAGAGAAGGAAGCTTTCTGAGAAACTTCTTTGTGTTCTGTGAAATCATCTCACAGAGTTAGAGCTTTCCCCTCAAGAAGCCTTTCGCTAAGACAATTCTTCTGCAGTAGGCAAAATGATATTTGGAAGCCCATTGAGGGCTGTGGTGAAAAGGGAAATATCCTGATATGAAATCTGGAAAGAAGCTTTCTGAGAAACTGCTCTGTGATGTGTGACTTCCACTCACAGAGTTACATCTGTATTTCGTGCATCTCTTTGCTAGCCTTATTTCTGTGGAATCTGAGAACAGATTTTTCGGATCCCTTTGAAGACTATGGGGCCAAAGGAAATATCCTCCGATAAGAAAGAGAAAGAAGCCTTCTGAGAAACTTCTTTGTGTTCTGTGAAATCATCTCACAGAGTTACAGCTTTCCCCTCAAGAAGCCTTTCGCTAAGACAGTTCTTGTGGAATTGGCAAAGTGATACTTGGAAACCCATAGAGGGCTAGGGTGAAAAAGGAAATATCCTCAGATGAAATCTGGAAAGAAGCTTTCTGAGAAACTGCTCTGTGATGTGTGACTTCCACTCACAGAGTTACATCTGTATTTCGTGGATCTCTTTGCTAGCCTTATTTCTGTGGAATCTGAGAACAGATATTTCGGATCCCTTTGACGACTATAGGGTCAAAGGAAATATCCTCCGGTAACAAAGAGAAAGTAGCTTTCTGAGAAACTTCTTTGTGTTCTGTGAAATCATCTCACAGAGTTACAGCTTTCCCCTCAAGAAGCCTTTCGCTGAGACAGTTCTTGTGCAATTGGCAAAGTGATATTTGGAAGCCCATAGAGGGCTATGGTGAAAAAGGAAATATCCTCAGATGAAATCTCGAAAGAAGCTTTCTGAGAAACTGCTCTGTGATGTGTGAATTCCACTCACAGAGTTACCTCTGTATTTCGTGGATCTCTTTTCTAGCCTTCTTTCAGTGGAATCTGAGAAGAGATATTTCGGATGCCTTTGAAGACTATAGGGCCAAAGGAAATATCCTCCGATTACAAAGAGAAAGAAGCTTTCTGAGAAACTTCTTTGTGTTCTGTGAAATCATCTCACAGAGTTACAGCTTTCCCCTCAAGGAGCCTTTCGCTAAGACAGTTCTTCTGGAATTGGCAAAGTGATATTTGGAAGCCCATATAGGGCTACGGTGAAAAAGGAAATATCCTCAGAGGATATCTGGAAAGAAGCTTTCTGAGAAACTGCTCTGTGAAGTGTGACTTCCAATCATAGAGTTACATCTGTATTTCGTGTATCTCTTTGCTAGCCTAATTTCTGTGGAATCTGAGAACAGATATTTCGGATCCCTTTGAAGACTATAGGGCCAAAGGAAATATCCTCCGATAACAAAGAGAAAGAAGCTTTCTGAGAAACTTCTTTGTGTTCTGTGAAATCATCTCACAGAGTTACAGCTTTCCCCTCAAGAAGCCTTTCGCAAAGACAGTTCTTGTGGAATTGGCAAAATGATATTTGGAAGCCCATAGAGGGCTATGGTGAAAAATAAATATCCTCAGATGAAATCTGAAAAGAAGCTTTCTGAGAAACTGCTCTGTGAAGTGTGACTTCCACTCACAGAGTTACAACTGTATTTCGTGGATCTCTTTGCTAGCCTTATTTCTGTGGAATCTGAGAACAGATATTTCGGATCCCTTTGAAGACTATAGGGCCAAAGGAAATATCCTCCGATAACAAAGAGAAAGAAGCTTTCTGAGAATCTTATTTGTGTTCTCTGAAATCATCTCACAGAGTTACAGCTTTCCTCTCAGGAAGCCTTTCGCTAAGACAGTTCTTGTGGAATTGGTAAAGTGATATTTGGAAGCCCATAGAGGCCTATGGTGAAAAAGGAAATATCCTCAGATGAAATCTGGAAAGAAGCTTTCTGAGAAACTGCTCTGTGATGTGTGACTTCCACTCACAGAGTTACATCTGTATTTCGTGGATCTCTTTGCTAGCCTTATTTCGGTGGAATCTGAGAAGAGATATTTCGGATCCCTTTGAAGACTATAGGGCCAAAGTAAATATCCTCCGATAACAAAGAGAAAGAAGCTTTCTGAGAAACTTCTTTGTGTTCTGTGAAATCATCTCACAGAGTTACAGCTTTCCCCTCAAGAAGCCTTTCGCTAAGACAGTTCTTGTGGAATTGGCAAAGTGATATTTGGAAGCCCATAGAGGGCTATGGTGAAAAAGGAAATATCCTCAGATGAAATCTGGAAAGAAGCTTTCTGAGAAACTCCTCTGTGATGTGTGACTTCCACTCACTGAGTTACATCTGTATTTCGTGGATCTCTTTGCTAGCCTTATTTCTGTGGAATCTGAGAAGAGATATTTCGGATCCCTTTGAAGACTATAGGGCCAAAGGAAATATCCTCCGATAACAAAGAGAAAGAAGATTTCTGAGAAATTCTTTGTGTTCTGTGAAATCATCTCACAGAGTTACAGCTTTCCCCTCAAGAAGCCTTACGCTAAGACAATTCTTGTGGAGTAGGCAAAGTGATATTTGGAAGCCCATTGAGGGCTGTGGTGAAAAAGGAAATATCCTGATGTGAAATCTGGAAAGAAGCTTTCTGAGAAACTGCTCTGTGATGTGTGACTTCCTCTCACAGAGTTACATCTGTATTTCGTGGATCTCTTTGCTAGCCTTATTTCTGTGGAATCTGAGAACAGATATTTCGGATCCCTTTGAAGGCTATAGGGCCAAAGGAAATATCCTCCGATAACAAAGAGAAAGAAGTTTTCTGAGAAACTTCTTTGTGTTCTGTGAAATCATCTCACAGAGTTACAGCTTTCCCCTCAAGAAGCCTTTCGCTAAGACAGTTCTTCTGGAATTGGAAAAGTGATATTTGGAAGCCCATAGAGGGCTATGCTGAAAAAGGAAATATCCTCAGATGAAATCTGGCAAGAAGCTTTCTGAGAAACTGCTCTGTGATGTGTGACTTCCACTCACAGAGTTACATCTGTATTTCGTGGATCTCTTTGCTAGCCTTATTTCTGTGGAATCTGAGAACAGATATTTCGGATCCCTTTGAAGACTATAGGGCCAAAGGAAATATCCTCCGATAACAAAGAGAAAGAAGCCTTCTGAGAAACTTCTTTGTGTTCTCTGAAATCATCTCACAGAGTTACAGCTTTCCTCTCAAGAAGTCTTTCGCTAAGACAGTTCTTGTGGATTTGGCAAAGTGATACTTAGAAACCCATAGAGGGCTATGGTGAAAAAGGAAATATCCTCAGATGAAATCTGGAAAGAAGCTTTCTGAGAAACTGCTCTGTGATGTGTGACTTCCACTCACAGAGTTACATCTGTATTTCGTGGATCTCTTTGCTAGCCTTATTTCGGTGGAATCTGAGAACAGATATTTCGGATCCCTTTGAAGAATATAGGGACAAAGGAAATATCCTCCGATAACAAAGAGAAAGAAGCTTTCGGAGAAACTTCTTTGTGTTCTGTGAAATCATCTCACAGAGTTACAGCTTTCCCCTCAAGAAGCCTTTCTCTAAGACAGTTCTTGTGGAATTGGCGAAGTGATATTTGGAAGCCCATAGAGGGCTATGGTGAAAAAGGAAATATCCTCAGATGAAATCTGGAAAGAAGCTTTCTGAGAAACTGCTCTGTGATGTGTGACTTCCACTCAGAGAGTTACATCTGTATTTCGTGGATCTCTTTCCTAGCCTTATTTCTGTGGAATCTGAGAACAGATATTTCGGATCCCTTTGAAGACTATAGGGCCAAAGGAAATATCCTTCGATAACAAAGAGAAAGAAGCTTTCTGAGAAACTTCTTCGTGTTCTGTGAAATCATCTCACAGAGATACAGCTTTCCCCTCAAGAAGCCTTTCACTAAGACAGTTCTTGTGGAATTGTCAAAGTGATATTTGGGAGCCCGTAGAGGGCTATGTTGAAAAAGGGAAATATCCTCAGATGATATCTGGAAAGAAGCTTTCTGAGAAACTGCTCTGTGAAGTGTGACTTCCACTCAGAGAGTTACATGTGTATTTCGTGGGTCCCTTTGCTAGCCTTATTTCTGTGGAATCTGAGAACAGATATTTCGGATCCCTTTGAAGACTATAGGGCAAAGGAAATATCCTCCGATAACAAAGAGAAAGAAGCTTTCTGAGAAACTTCTTTGTGTTCTGTGAAATCATCTCACAGAGTTACAGCTTTCCCCTCAAGAAGCCTTTCGCTAAGACAGTTCTTGTGGAATTGGCAAAATGATATTTGGAAGCCCATAGAGGGCTATGCTAAAAAAGGAAATATCCTCAGATGAAATCTGAAAAGAAGCTTTCTGAGAAATTGCTCTGTGAAGTGTGACTTCCACTCACAGAGTTACATCTGTATTTCGTGGATCTCTTTACTAGCCTTATTTCTGTGGAATCTGAGAAGAGATATTTCGGATCCCTTTGAAGACTATAGGGCCAAAGGAATTATCCTCACATAACAAAGAGAAAGAAGCTTTCTGAGAATCTTATTTGTGTTCTCTGAAATCATCTCACAGAGTTACAGCTTTCCCCTCAGGAAGACTTTCGCTAAGACAGTTCTTGTGGAATTGGCAAAGTGATATTTGGAAGCCCATAGAGGGCTATGGTGAAAAAGGAAATATCCTCAGATGAAATCTGGAAAGAAGCTTTCTGAGAAACTGCTCTGTGATGTGTGACTTCCACTCACAGAGTTACATCTGTATTTCGTGGATCTCTTTGCTAGCCTTATTTTGGTGGAATCTGAGAACAGATATTTCGGATCCCTTTGAAGACTATAGGGCCAAAGGAAATATCCTGCGATAACAAAGAGAAAGAAGCTTTCTGAGAAACTTCTTTGTGTTCTGTGAAATCATCTCACAGAGTTACAGCTTTCCCCTCAAGAAGCCTTTCGCTAAGACTGTTCTTGTGGAATTGGCGAAGTGATATTTGGAAGCCCATAGAGGGCTATGGTGACAAAGGAAATATCCTCAGATGAAATCTGGAAAGAAGCTTTCTGAGAAACTGCTCTGTGATGTGTGACTTTCACTCACAGAGTTACATCTGTATTTCGTGGATCTCTTTGCTAGCCTTATTTCTGTGGAATCTGAGAATAGATATTTCGGATCCCTTTGAAGTCTATAGAGCCAAAGGAAATATCCTCCGATAACAAAGAGAAAGAAGCTTTCTGAGAAACTTCTTTGTGTTCTGTGAAATCATCTCACAGAGTTACAGCTTTCCCCTCAAGAAACCTTTCGCTCAGACAGTTCTTGTGGAATTGGCAAATTGATATTTGGAAGCCCATAGTGGGCTATGGTGAAAAAGGTAATATCCTCAGATGAAATCTGGAAGGAAGCTTTCTGAGAAACTGCTCTGTGATGTGTGACTTCCACTCACAGAGTTACATCTGTATTTCGTGGATCTCTTTGCTAGCCTTATTTCGGTGGAATCTGAGAACAAATATTTCGGATCCCTTTGAAGACTATAGGGCCAAAGGAAATATCCTCCGATAACAAAGAGAAAGAAGCTTTCTGAGAAACTTCTTTGTGTTCTGTGAAATCATCTCACAGAGTTACAGCTTTCCCCTCAAGAAGCCTTTCGCTAAGACTGTTCTTGTGGAATTGGCGAAGTGATATTTGGAAGCCCATAGAGAGCTATGGCGACAAAGGAAATATCCTCAGATGAAATCTGGAAAGAAGCTTTCTGAGAAACTGCTCTGTGATGTGTGACTTCCACTCAGAGAGTTACATCTGTATTTCGTGGATCTCTTTGCTAGCCTTATTTCTGTGGAATCTGAGAACAGATAGTTCGGATCCCTTTGAAGACTATAGGGCCAAAGGAAATATCCTCCGATAACAAAGAGAAAGAAGCTTTCTGAGAAACTTCTTTGTGTTCTGTGAAATCATCTCACAGAGTTACAGCTTTGCCCTCAAGAAGCCTTTCGCTAAGACAGTTCTTCTGGAATTGGCAAAGTGATATTTGGAAGCCCATAGAGGGCTATGGTGAAAAAGGAAATATCCTCAGATGATATCTGGAAAGAAGCTTTCTGAGAAACTGCTCTGTGAAGTGTGACTTCCACTCAGAGAGTTATATCTGTATTTCGTGGATCTCTTTGCTAGCATTATTTCTGTGGAATCTGAAACAGATATTTCGGATCCCTTTGAAGACTATAGGGCCAAAGGAAATATCCTCCGATAACAAAGAGAAAGAAGCTTTCTGAGAAACTTCTTTGTGTTCTGTGAAATCATCTCACAGAGTTACAGCTTTCCCCTCAAGAAGCCTTTCGCTAAGACAGTTCTTGTGGAATTGGAAAAGTGATATTTGGAAGCCCATAGAGGGCTATGGTGAAAAAGGAAATATCCTCAGATGAAATCTGGAAAGAAGCTTTCTGAGAAACTCCTCTGTGATGTGTGACTTCCACTCACAGAGTTACATCTGTATTTCGTGGATCTTTTTGCTAGCCTTATTTTTGTGGAATCTGAGAAGAGATATTTCGGATCCCTTTGAAGACTATAGGGCCAAAGGAAATATCCTCTGATAACAAAGAGAAAGAAGCTTTCTGAGAAACTTCTTTGTGTTCTGTGAAATCATCTCACAGAGTTACAGCTTTCCCCTCAAGAAGCCTTTCGCTAAGACAGTTCTTGTGGAATTGCCAAAGTGATATTTGGAAGCCCTTAGAGGGCTATGGTGAAAAAGGAAATATCCTCAGATGAAATCTGGAAAGAAGCTTTCTGAGAAACTGCTCTGTGATGTGTGACTTCCACTCACAGAGTTACAACTGTATTTCGTGGATCTCTTTGCTAGCCTTATTTCTGTGGAATCTGAGAACAGATATTTCGGATCCCTTTGAAGACTATAGGGCCAAATGAATTATCCTCCGATAACAAAGAGAAAGAAGCTTTCTGAGAAACTTCTTTGTGTTCTGTTAAATCATCTCACAGAGTTACAGCTTTCCCCTCAAGAAGCCTTTCGCTAAGACAGTTCTTGTGGAATTGTCAAAGGGATATTTGGAAGCCCATAGAGGGCTACGGTGAAAAAGGAAATATCCTCAGATGAAATCTGGAAAGAAGCTTTCTGAGAAACTGCTCTGTGATGTGTGACTTCCACTCACAGAGTTACATCTGTATTTCGTGGATCTCTTTGCTAGCCTTATTTCTGTGGAATCTGAGAACAGATAGTTCGGATCCCTTTGAAGACTATAGGGCCAAAGGAAATATCCTCCGATAACAAAGAGAAAGAAGCTTTCTGAGAAACTTCTTTGTGTTCTGTGAAATCATCTCACAGAGTTATAGCTTTCCCCTCAAGAAGCCTTTCGCTAAGACAGTTCTTGTGGAATTGGCAAAGTGATATTTGGAAGCCCTTAGAGGGCTATGGTGAAAAAGGCAATATCCTCCGATGAAATCTGGAAAGAAGCTTTCTGAGAAACTGCTCTGTGATGTGTGACTTCCACTCACAGAGTTACATCGGTATTTCCTGGATCTCTTTGCTAGCCTTATTTCTGTGGAATCTGAGAACAGATATTTCGGATCCCTTTGAAGACTATAGGGCCAAAGGAAATATTCTCCGATAACAAAGAGAAAGAAGCTTTCTGAGAAACTTCTTTGTATTCTGTGAAATCATCTCACAGAGATACAGCTTTCCCCTCAAGAATCCTTTCGCTAAGACAGTTCTTGTGGAATTGGCAAATTGATATTTGGAAGCCCATAGTGGGCTATGGTGAAAAAGGTAATATCCTCAGATGAAATCTGGAAAGAAGCTTTCTGAGAAACTGCTCTGTGATGTGTGACTTCCACTCACAGAGTTACATCTGTATTTCGTGGATCTCTTTGCTAGCCTTATTTCGGTGGAATCTGAGAACAAATATTTCGGATCCCTTTGAAGACTATAGGGCCAAAGGAAATATCCTCCGATAACAAAGAGAAAGAAGCTTTCTGAGAAACTTCTTTGTGTTCTGTGAAATCATCTCACAGAGTTACAGCTTTCCCCTCAAGAAGCCTTTCGCTAAGACTGTTCTTGTGGAATTGGCGAAGTGATATTTGGAAGCCCATAGAGGGCTATGGCGACAAAGGAAATATCCTCAGATGAAATCTGGAAAGAAGCTTTCTGAGAAACTGCTCTGTGATGTGTGACTTCCACTCAGAGAGTTACATCTGTATTTCGTGGATCTCTTTGCTAGCCTTATTTCTGTGGAATCTGAGAACAGATAGTTCGGATCCCTTTGAAGACTATAGGGCCAAAGGAAATATCCTCCGATAACAAAGAGAAAGAAGCTTTCTGAGAAACTTCTTTTTGTTCTGTGAAATCATCTCACAGAGTTACAGCTTTCTCCTCAAGAAGCCTTTCGCTAAGACAGTTCTTCTGGAATTGGCAAAGTGATATTTGGAAGCCCATAGAGGGCTATGGTGAAAAAGGAAATATCCTCAGATGATATCTGGAAAGAAGCTTTCTGAGAAACTGCTCTGTGAAGTGTGACTTCCACTCAGAGAGTTACATCTGTATTTCGTGGATCTCTGTGCTAGCCTTATTTCTGTGGAATCTGAAACAGATATTTCGGATCCCTTTGAAGACTATAGGGCCAAAGGAAATATCCTCCGATAACAAAGAGAAAGAAGCTTTCTGAGAAACTTCTTTGTGTTCTGTGAAATCATCTCACAGAGTTACAGCTTTCCCTTCAAGAAGCCTTTCGCTAAGACAGTTCTTGTGGAATTGGCAAAGTGATATTTGGAAGCCCATAGAGGTCTATGGTGAAAAAGGAAATATCCTCCGATGAAATCTGGAAAGAAGCTTTCTGAGAAACTGCTCTGTGATGTGTGACTTCCACTCACAGAGTTACATCTGTATTTCGTGGATCTCTTTGCTAGCCTTATTTCTGTGGAATCTGAGAAGAGATATTTCGGATCCCTTTGAAGACTATAGGGCCAAAGGAAATATCCTCCGATAACAAAGAGAAAGAAGCTTTCTGAGAAACTTCTTTGTGTTCTGTGAAATCATCTCACAGAGTTACAGCTTTCCCCTCAAGAAGCCTTTCGCTAAGACAGTTCTTGTGGAATTGTCAAAGTGATATTTGGAAGCCCTTAGAGGGCTATGGTGAAAAAGGAAATATCCTCAGATGAAATCTGGAAAGAAGCTTTCTGAGAAACTGCTCTGTGATGTGTGACTTACACTCACAGAGTTATATCTGTATTTCGTGGATCTCTTTGCTAGCCTTATTTCTGTGGAATCTGAGAACAGATATTTCGGATCCCTTTGAAGACTATAGGGCCAAATGAATTATCCTCCGATAAAAAAGAGAAAGAAGCTTTCTGAGAAACTTCTTTGTGTTCTGTGAAATCATCTCACAGAGTTACAGCTTTCCCCTCAAGAAGCCTTTCGCTAAGACAGTTCTTGTGGAATTGTCAAAGGGATATTTGGAAGCCCATAGAGGGCTAAGGTGAAAAAGGAAATATCCTCAGATGAAATCTGGAAAGAAGCTTTCTGAGAAACTGCTCTGTGATGTGTGACTTCCACTCAAAGAGTTACATCTGTATTTCGTGGATCTCTTTGCTAGCCTTATTTCGGTGGAATCTGAGAACAGATATTTCGGATCCCTTTGAAGACTATAGGGCCAAAGGAAATATCCTCCGATAACAAAGAGAAAGAAACTTTGTGAGAAACTTCTTTGTGTTCTGTGAAATCATCTCACAGAGTTACAGCTTTCCCCTCAAGAAGCCTTTCGCTCAGACAGTTCTTGTGGAATTGGAAAAGTGATATTTGGAAGCCCATAGAGGGCTATGGTGAAAAAGGAAATATCCTCAGATGAAATCTGGAAAGAAGCTTTCTGAGAAACTGCTTAGTGTTCTCTGAATTCATCTCACAGAGTTACATCTGTATTTCGTGGATCTCTTTGCTAGCCTTATTTCTGTGGAATCTGAGAACAGATAGTTCGGATCCCTTTGAAGACTATAGGGCCAAAGGAAATATCCTCCGATAACAAAGAGAAAGAAGCTTTCTGAGAAACTTCTTTGTGTTCTGTGAAATCATCTCACAGAGTTATAGCTTTCCCCTCAAGAAGCCTTTCGCTAAGACAGTTCTTGTGGAATTGGCAAAGTGATATTTGGAAGCCCATAGAGGGCTATAGTGAAAAAGGCAATATCCTCCGATGAAATCTGGAAAGAAGCTTTCTGAGAAACTGCTCTGTGATGTGTGACTTCCACTCACAGAGTTACATCGGTATTTCCTGGATCTCTTTGCTAGCCTTATTTCTGTGGAATCTGAGAACAGATATTTCGGATCCCTTTGAAGACTATAGGGCCAAAGGAAATATTCTCCGATAACAAAGAGAAAGAAGCTTTCTGAGAAACTTCTTTGTGTTCTGTGAAATCATCTCACAGAGTTACAGCTTTCCCCTCAAGAAGCCTTTCGCTAAGACAGTTCTTGTGGAATTGGCAAAGTGATATTTGGAACCCCATAGACGGCTATGGTGAAAAAGGAAATATCCTCAGATGAAATCTGGAAAGAATCTTTCTGAGAAACTGCTCTGTGTTGTGTGACTTTCACTCACAGAGTTACATCTGTATTTCGTGGATCTCTTTGCTAGCCTTATTTCTGTGGAATCTGAGAATAGATATTTCGGAACCCTTTGAAGACTATAGAGCCAAAGGAAATATCCTCCGATAACAAAGAGAAAGAAGCTTTCTGAGAAACTTCTTTGTGTTCTGTGAAATCATCTCACAGAGTTACAGCTTTCCCCTCAAGAAGCCTTTCGCTCAGACAGTTCTTGTGGAATTGGCAAAGTGATATTTGGAAGCCCATAGTGGGCTATGGTGAAAAAGGTAATATCCTCAGATGAAATCTGGAAAGAAGCTTTCTGAGAAACTGCTCTGTGATGTGTGACTTCCACTCAAAGAGTTACATGTGTATTTCGTGGATCTCTTTGCTAGCCTTATTTCGGTGGAATCTGAGAACAAATATTTCGGATCCCTTTGAAGACTATAGGGCCAAAGGAAATATCCTCCGAAAACAAAGAGAAAGAAGCTTTCGGAGAAACTTCTTTGTGTTCTGTGAAATCACCTCACAGAGTTACAGCTTTCCCCTCAAGAAGCCTTTCGCTAAGACTGTTCTTGTGGAATTGGCGAAGTGATATTTGGAAGCCCATAGAGGGCTATGGCGACAAAGGAAATATCCTCAGATGAAATCTGGAAAGAAGCTTTCTGAGAAACTGCTCTGTGATTTGTGACTTCCACTCAGAGAGTTACATCTGTATTTCGTGGATCTCTTTGCTAGCCTTATTTCTGTGGAATCTGAGAACAGATATTTCGGATCCCTTTGAAGACTATAGGGCCAAAGGAAATATCCTCCGATAACAAAGAGAAAGAAGCTTTCTGAGAAACTTCTTTGTGTTCTGTGAAATCATCTCACAGAGTTACAGCTTTCCCCTCAAGAAGCCTTTCGCTAAGACAGTTCTTCTGGAATTGGCAAAGTGATATTTGGAAGCCCATAGAGGGCTATGGTGAAAAAGGAAATATCCTCAGATGATATCTGGAAAGAAGCTTTCTGAGAAACTGCTCTGTGAAGTGTGACTTCCACTCAGAGAGTTACATCTGTATTTCGTGGATCTCTTTGCTAGCCTTATTTCTGTGGAATCTGAAACAGATATTTCGGATCCCATTGAAGACTATAGGGCCAAAGGAAATATCCTCCGATAACAAAGAGAAAGAAGCTTTCTGAGAAACTTCTTTGTGTTCTGTGAAATCATCTCACAGAGTTACAGCTTTCCCCTCAAGAAGCCTTTCGCTAAGACAGTTCTTGTGGAATTGGCAAAGTGATATTTGGAAGCCCATAGAGGTCTATGGTGAAAAAGGAAATATCCTCAGATGAAATCTGGAAAGAAGCTTTCTGAGAAACTGCTCTGTGATGTGTGACTTCCACTCACAGAGTTACATCTGTATTTCGTGGATCTCTTTGCTAGCCT